>NC_138187.1:97495742-99960742 GCF_964194105.1 Spermophilus citellus
AGAACACATTTGGTATTTTTTTTAGGGATTGGCTAGCTTCAAAGCATAATCTGCTCTAGTGCCATCCATTTCCCTGCAAATTCCATGATTTTGTCATTTTTTAGTGCTGCATAATATTCCATGGTGTATAAATGCCACATTTTTTTAAATCATTCATCCATTGAAGGGCATCTGGGTTGGTTCCACAGTCTAGCTATTGTGAATTGTGCTCCTATGAACATCGATGTGGCAGTATCCCTGTAGCATGCTCTTTTAAGATCTTCAGGGAATAGTCCGAGAAGGGCAATAGCAGGGTCAAATGGTGGTTCCATTCCCAGCTTTCCCAGGAATCTCCAAACTGCTTTCCAAATTGGCCGCACCAATTTGCAGTCCCACCAGCAATGTACAAGTGTACCCTTTTCTCCACATCCTCGCCAGCACTTGTTGTTGTTTGACTTCATAGTGGCTGCCAATCTTACTGGAGTGAGATGGTATCTTAGGGTGGTTTTGATTTGCATTTCTCTGACTGCTAGAGATGGTGAGCATTTTTTCATGTACTTGTTGATTGATTGTATATCCTCCTCTGAGAAGTGTCTGTTCAGGTCCTTGGCCCATTTGTTGATTGGGTTATTTGTTATCTTATTGTCTAATTTTTTGAGTTCTTTGTATACTCTGGATATTAGGGCTCTATCTGAAGTGTGAGGAGTAAAAATTTGTTCCCAGGATGTAAGCTCCCTATTTACCTCTCTTATTGTTTCTCTTGCTGAGAAAAAACTTTTAAGTTTAATTAAGTCCCATTTGTTGATTCTTGTTATTAACTCTTGTGCTATGGGTGTCCTATTAAGGAATTTGGAGCCTGACCCCACAATATGTAGATCGGAGCCAACTTTTTCTTCTATCAGACGCAGAGTCTCTGATTTGATATCAAGCTCCTTGATCCATTTTGAGTTAACTTTTGTGCATGGCGAGAGAAAGGGATTCAGTTTCATTTTGTTGCATATGGATTTCCAGTTTTCCCAACACCATTTGTTGAAGATGCTATCCTTCCTCCATTGCATGCTTTTAGCCCCTTTATTAAATATAAGATAGTTGTAACTTTGTGGATTAGTCTCTGTGTCCTCTATTCTATACCATTGGTCCACCCGCCTGTTTTGGTACCAGTACCATGCTGTTTTTGTCACTATTGCTCTGTAATATAGTTTGAAATCTGGTATCGCTATACCGCCTGATTCACACTTCCTGCTTAGAATTGCATTTGCTGTTCTGAGTCTTTTATTTTTCCATATGAATTTCATGATTGCTTTATATATTTCTACAAGAAATTCCTTTGGGATTTTGATTGGCATTGCATTAAACCTATAGAGAACTTTTGGTAATATCGCCATTTTGATAATGTTAGTTCTGCCTATCCATGAACAGGGTATATTTTTCCATCTTCTAAGATCTTCTTCTACTTCTCTCTTTAGGGTTCTGTAGTTTTCATTGTATAAATCTTTCACCTCTTTTGTTAGGTTGATTCCTAAGTATTTTTTTTTTTTGAGGATATTGTGAATGGAGTGTTTGTCCTCATTTCTGTTTCAGAAGTTTTGTCGCTGATATACAGAAATGCCTTTGATTTATGCATGTTGATTTTATATCCTGCCACTTTGCTGAATTCATTTATTAGTTCTAGTAGTTTCTTTGTAGACCCTTTTGGGTCTTCTAGGTATAGAATCATGTCATCTGCAAATAGTGATAATTTAAGTTCTTCTTTTCCTATTTTTATGCCTTTAATTTCTTTCGTCTAATTGCTCTGGCCAGTGTTTCGAGAACTATATTGAATAGAAGTGGTGATAGAGGGCATCCCTGTCTTGTTCCAGATTTTAGAGGGAATGCCTTCAATTTTTCTCCATTCAGAATGATGCTAGCCTGAGGCTTAGCATAGATAGCTTTTACAATGTCAAGGTAAGTTCCTGTTATCCCTAGTTTTTCTAATGTTTTGAACATAAAGCGATGCTGTACTTTGTCAAATGCTTTCTCTGCATCTATCGAGATGATCATATGGTTCTTATCGTTAAGTCTATTGATGTGGTGAATAACATTTATTGATTTCCGTATATTGAACCATCCTTGCATCCCAGGGATGAATCCTACTTGATCATGGTGCACAATTTTTTTGATGTGCCTTTGTATCCGATTCGCCAGTGTTTTATTGAGGATTTTTGCATCTAGGTTCATTAGAGATATTGGTCTGTAGTTGTATTTCTTTGAGGTGTCTTTGTCTGGTTTCGGAATCAGGGTGATGTTGGCCTCATAGAATGAATTTGGAAGAGCTCCCTCTTTTTCTATTTCCTGAAATAACTTGAAAAGTATTGGTATTAATTCTTCTTTAAAGGTTTTGTAAAACTCCGCTGTATACCCATCCGGTCCTGGGCTTTTCTTGGTTGGTAGTCTTTTGATGGCTTCTTCAATTTCATCCATTGATATTGGTCTGTTCAAATTGTGTGTATCCTCCTGACTCAGTCTGGGCAAATCATATGACTTAAGAAATTTATCGATGTCTTCACTATCTTCTATTTTATTGGAATATAGGTTTTCAAAATAATTTCTAATTGTCTTCTGTATTTCTGTAGCATCTGTTGTGATATTGCCTTTTTCATCCCGTATGTTAGTAATTTGAGTTCTCTCTCTTCTTCTCTTCGTTAGCATGGCTAAAGGTCTGTCGATCTTATTTATTTTTTCGAAGAACCAACTTTTAGTTTTGTTAATTTTTTCAATAGTTTCTTTTGTTTCAATTTCATTGATTTCCGCTCTAATTTTAATTATTTCTAGCCTTCTGCTACATTTGCTGTTGTTTTGCTCTTCCTTTTCTAGGGCTTTGAGATGAAGTGTGAGCTCATTTATTTGTTGGTTTTTTCTTTTTTTGAGGAATGACCACCAGGCGATGAATTTTCCTCTTAAAACTGCTTTCATTGTGCCCCATAGATTCCGATATGTTGCGTCTGTATTTTCATTTATCTCTAAGAATTTTTTGATTTCCTCCTTTATGTCTTCTGTAACCCATTGATCATTCAGTAACATATTGTTCATTTTCCATGTGATGTAGGGTTTTTGCTTCCTTCTTTTATCATTGATTTCCAGTTTCATTCCATTATGATCAGATAAAATACATGGTATTATCTCCACCCCTTTATATTTACTGAGGGTTGCCCTATGACATAATATATGGTCTATTTTTAAGAAGGATCCATGTGCTGCTGAGAAAAAAGTATATCCATTTGATGATGGTTGATATATTCTATATATGTCAGTTAAGTCTAGGTTATTGATTGTGGTATTGAGTTCTATAGTTTCTTTATTCAACTTTTGTTTGGAGGATCTGTCCAATGGTGAGAGAGGTGTGTTGAAGTCACCCATAATTATTGTGTTGTGGTCTATTTGATTCTTGAACTTGAGGAGAATTTGTTTTATGAATGTCGCAGCACCATTATTTGGTGCATAAATATTGATAATTGTTATGTCTTGTTGGTGAATGGTTCCTTTTAACAGTATATAATGCCCTTGTTTATCCCTTTTGATTAACTTAGTCTTGAAGTCGATTTTATTCGATATGAGGATGGCCACCCCTGCTTGCTTACGAGGACCGTGTGCGTGGTATTTTTTTCCAATCCTTTCACCTTCAGCCTGTGTATGTCTTTTCTAATCAGATGTGTCTCCTGGAGGCAGAATATTGTTGGATTTGTTTTTTTAATCCATGATACCAGCCTATGTCGCTTTATTGGAGAGTTTAAGCCATTAACATTCAGAGTTACTATTGATATATGGTTTGTACTTCCATCCATGTTTGATTATTTATCCTTTTTTTAAACAATTTAGTTTGTTTCTCCATGATTATCTTTCCCCTCGCCCTCTGTCTTTACCGAGGCACTTCCCACTGATGGTTTTGGTTATTGTTTTTCATTTCTTCCTCATATAGTGTTTTGCTCAAAATGCTTTGCAATGCTGGTTTTCTGGCTGCAAATTCTTTTAACTTTTGTTTATCATGAAAGATTTTTATTTCATTGTCATACCTGAAGCTTAATTTTGCTGGATACAGAATTCTTGGTTGGCATCCATTGTCTTTCAGTGTTTGAAATACATTGTTCCATGACCTTCTTGCTTTCAGCGTCTGTGATGAAAAATCCATTGTTAACCTTATTGGTTTACCCCTGAATGTAATCTGTCTCCTTTCTCTTGTAGCTTTTAATATTTTCTCTTTGTTCTGTATATTGGATATCTTCATAACAATGTGTCTTGGCGTTGGTCTACTGTGATTTTGTGTGCTCGGTGTCCTGTATGCATCTTCAATTTGTATATCGGTTTTCTTTTTTATTTCTGGAAAATTTTCTGTAATTATTTCATTCAGCAGGTTACTCATTCCCTTGGTTTGAATCTCTGTACCTTCTTCTATCCCGATGACTCGTAAGTTTGGTTTTTTTAATGTTATCTCATAACTCTTGGATGTTTTTCTCGTGATTTTTTACCAGCCTTTCTGAGTTGGCTAGACTCTTTTCAAGATGACATATTTTGTCTTCATTATCTGACGTTCTGGCTTCTACTTGATCCACTCTGTTAGTGATACTCTCAATTGAGTTTTTAATTTGGTTTATTGTTTCCTTCATTTCTAGAATTATTGTTTGATTATTTTTTATAATCTCTATCTCCTGATAAAGATGCTTAACTTCTTCTTTTATCTGTTTATGTAATTCATTCTCAATGTGTTCTTTTGCTGCTTGAATTTGCTGTCTCGTATCCTCTTTAAGGTTCCATTCCATCTGTCTAAGGTGTTCCTTGAGTTCTTTATATGACCATTTTTCTGATGACTCTAGGTCCTCCTGAATATTTAGGCTGTCCTGCATTGTTTGTACTCATTTTCTTCCTTGCTTTTTCAAGTTGCTCATGTTACTTCTTGTTCTGTTTGACTGCTGAGTTACTGTTTACTCCTATAAATTTATTTGATGCTGTAGCCGCAGGTTTCAATGAAGTTATCTCCTCCACCGCAGTCTGGTGATGTCAGTTCTCTGCCATGGTGGTATCTCTTGCAAATGGCAACAGTTCGTTTCCCTTTGCCAGGTGACCAATGCAATGGGTGGGTCCTTACTGTCTCTCCCAAGCCCCGTTTCAAACCTGTGGCCACTACCTATGAAGGCTCGGTTGGCATTTACCTCCGTAGGAACAGAAGGGCTGACCAGTTGTTTCAGCCGGATGGATTAGTGCTGAGTCACAGCTGTTTGTCTGCGGGAAGCAGGCGAACGGGAGCTTGAATTCAGCCGATCCGGGCTCAATGTGTGTTCTGAGAGGCCCAGACTGTTCGCCCCAGATCCACGTCAGTTCAGCATTGCCTAGTCATCCGGAGCAAACAGAATTTAGATTGTTTACGACTCCCTATGCCCGTACAGCTGAAGATGTCAGAGACTTGATCTCTCCGCGCCGGCCGCCATGTTGTTCTAAAAAAAATTTTTTAAGAGAGATTACTGCATTATAACACTAGGAGGATATCAAAAATGGTCATTGTTATGATTGAGATATGGAATGTCCCACAAAGGCTCATGGTGTGTGCAGGCTTGGTCCTCAGTAGCAGTGTCCAGACATGGGTTTTTTAGGAAATGATTGGGCCTCACCCTCATGGGCTCTAACCTTATTAGTGGGTTAATCCCTTAATGGATTAATAATTTGAGTGGACTACTGGGAGGTGGTGGGAACTGTAGGCAGGTAGGCCATGGTGGGAGGAAGTAGGTCACGGGGGCAGCCCTGATGGACTATATCTTGTCCCTGCTTGGCATGTGTGAGTGTGTGTGGGTGTCCTTCGGTCTCACTCTCTCTCTTTCCCAGCTGATATGCATTGAGCAGCTTTCCTCCACCACACCCTTCCGCCATGCTCTTCTGCCTCACCTCAGGCCTGAGCAATGGAACCAGCCTCCATGGGTGGACACCTCTGTAACCCTGAGCCAAAGTACATATTTCTTTCTTAAGTTGTTTTTCCTCAGGTATTTGGTACAGTGACAAAAATAAATAAATAACAATAAAAAAGTTAAAAAGCTGACTAACACAGTTATGATGCCAATGTATGCCAATAAAGCACAGTATGGAAAGCGTTTGTGATATAATATTGGATGAGGGACTCAGATGATAGATTTGGCAGGTGCTCCACACAACCCCAAGGAAATCCCATGAGTGTGGGCATGCCAAAGGGCATTGTAGAAAAATGAAATTAATTGTACTAAAAGAGTAGAAATATGAGTAAAAGTGTTTTTTTGATGGTGCTGTATTATTTTTAAAATAAAAATGGAAACATAAAACAAGGGAAATGTTAGATGCCTACATTAATGCATACAAGCCCTTTTAGCTCATATGCAGTTGATCTACGTTCTGATAGTTTTATCCTTAAATCCAAGGCCTGAAACAAGCTCTGCAGAAGGAGAATTAAAGACAAAGATGGGACATGGAGAGAAGAAAGGACGGGGAAGGAGGGAAGGTGTGTGAAGACTAACGAGCACCTCATCTTCCATTTGTGTAAGACATTTTTGTCTAAATCCAGTCTTAACTTTCAGAGCTCCCTGAATCAATTCCTACCCTAAATTACATTTTTTTCTGACATGATATCTACCTGTCTCCAGACTGAACACCGGGGACTCTGCAATTAATATTACCATTAACCATGAGCTACAGGTTTCAATAAATACTCTACCAAATGCAGCTTGGCAAACAGACGAGCAAGAAGCTGGTTTCTTCCCTCCAGAGCTCACTGCCTTTGGCCCTCGGTTTATCAGGACGGAGAGGATCTGGTAGTACTTTATTTCCTACCTAATTGCCTGGCTTCTTCCTAGTTGGTTCCAGCCATCCTTTTCCTGGAGTCAGGCACAACTTGGAGGAGGCAGGTGGATGTTGGGGAAAGATTACGAATATCACAGAAAAATGCAAAGAGAAAAAATGTACTTAACATCCAGCTTCGGACAGATGAGGCAGAATTAGCACCAGGCTGCAGGCTTAGCATGAAGTTTTCAAGCCCCGCCTCTCTCTGCTCTGCCATCATCCTTACCACCAAGCCCAGGTGACACAGGTTACAGATTACTCCCATCACAAGGGGACAGTGACCCTTTGTTCATGCGGTGTGGTGGAGGTAGGACTATGAGCTGAAGTCCTCTACAACAGGGGCAGAATAAGCCTGAGGAGTTGAATTCTGCCTACTCATCCACATGTTGAAGTGCTGTCCTCTGCATGTTCTGAATGCTTCAGAACATGGCCTCATCTGGGGTCAGGGTGATTAAGAGGTGATTATGTAAAAATGAGGCCATTAGGGTAAACCCTCATCCAATACAGCTGGTGTCTGTGTAAGAAAGGGAAATTTAGACACAGCCAGCCCTAAGTCAACGGGAAGGGCTGTGACTTGAGGAATTTGTGGTCCTGGCGCAGGTTCTCTGCTGCAGCCCTATCTCTCAGCCACAGCCATTAATTCAGAAAACCGGGAGGAGCTGGGGGAGAGAGGATGAAGAAAAACAGGCAGATACACACAGAAAGAGAAAGCTGGGACCAGGTGGGACACTGTCCTCTGATGGAGGAGCAGTGACCCAGAGCTAGCTCAGCACATTTATTATGTGTGGGAAAGTTTCAGCAAACAGGCAGATTGAAGGACACAGCACTGGTGAGACATTAGGATCATTTTGTTTTGCTCAGAATTTCCTATGCCTGAGCTCAAGGTCCTGACTGATACAGCTCTGCACCTTTGCATGGAGCCTCCTTGGGCCGGTGTCACCATATCAGATGGGCCATCTTGACCTGCACCTTTGCACAGGAAGTTCCCAGCACAATGCAGCCATGAGGCAGTCAGAGGGACCATGATTCAAATCGCCACTCTGCACAGTCCTTCCCAACCTCAGAAGGTGCAGCCCTGCCCGCACCTTGAGGGTACACAACCGTCAGTTCTTCTTCCAGGTACAGGGAAGGGAACTGCTGTCCCTCTCCTCCCTTGGGACTCTGGAAGGAAGCCACTGCAACAGCCCTCCCTGAACAAACCTGGATGCCGCCGTGGAAGTCCCCCTGGCCACATGAGGAGGGCCATGAGCAGGCTATGGTGCATCGCCTCAGCTCGAGTGGGTCTCTGTGTGATGCCTAGTGACCTGGAGGCTGCAGGGAGCTGACAAACCAGAGGAGGTCACCAGAGCAGGGCTGAGGTGGCTTTGGCAGGTTATAGTGGGTGCCCAGGTCCAGACCAGTGGGGAGTCCCAGCTGGGTTTCAGAAGGGATGTGGTACACAGGCTGGCATCCAGGAAGAGAGGCCCACTTCCAAGTTGCACACCTGCGAGCTGCAGCTACAAATACCATCAGTGTGAGCAGGTCCCACACAGACAAGAGAGGTGGACCCCAAAGACCACAGCAAGCTGTGCATCCCCCCTCTTCCCCATGGCAGGAGATGCATGCAGAGCAGGTCCAGCCTGCTCCTGAGCCATCTACAGGAGGGAGGTGGCAGGGGTGGGGGGGTGATGGGCTGAGCAACTGAGTCTGAGACCAAGCACTTCTGGTTGAGAGCAGCAAGGCACAACCAAAGTGTCAGATCAGAGCGAACTTTGAACATTCAGTTGACTTTTCCACATCAACAAGTTTTACCATGTGTTTAAATTCTACAGCATCTACCAGACGTACTGTGGGATCCACAGGAACTCAGGGCTGTAGGGGCAGCAGAAGAAGGAGCTTTCACCATGAGGGCCACTATTTCAGTAAATGACTTCAAAACCCCTCAGGGCTCCTCTGTGTTTTCTAGAATTGATTGGACATATCCCCAAATCCCCACAACTGGTGGTGTCACTAGCTTTAGGAAATGCAGCTTCACAGCTTGAGGGGTGCTAATGAGTCCCCAGCCCCATGGTCCTCAGAAAACACAGCCATTCCTGGTCTGTCAGCTGCAGCAGCTGCTCATGCAAAATGACAGAGTTGAGTGAAAAGTCACTGAAGAAATGCTAAAGTGGGCAGAGGAGAGCTGGCAGGGCTGGGGAAGGGTGCTCTGGATGGAGCTGCCCTTTCCACATGGCCTGTGAGGCAGGACTGCTCCATCCTCCTTGGGTTGAGAAAAACACCACCCACCACCATCAGGGGGAAAAAAGCCACCAGCCAAGGCCCCTAGAGGTGTGGCATTGCAGCTGTGACTTTAAACTGTCACTGTGAACTAGCGGTTCCTTAGATGTGAAATGCATTGACAGATGGCCCGCCATCACTAAGGAGCCCCAGGAATCACAAATTCTCACAAAGACCTTTCCATCAAGGGCTGTCAAAGGACAGAATTCCAACAGCTTCGTTTGAAAATCTTAATTGGCTTTATTTTTCGACTTTAGAACCAGACACCACCTACTCCATGAAGTAGAATAGGTGTTCCTGGAGCCGAGCAGACAGAGGGCTGGACAGGAAATGAAGATCAGCAGTGGATACAGTGAATCCCAGGAGGAGGGTTGACTGCTCCAAAGCCACTTTCCTTGTCATTTGGGGACAGACAGACAGTACAGAGAAGTAAGCCATTAACATCAGGCCATTTCAGATTTCTTCTTCCTTGTGTAAGGTTAAGGCAGAGGGACTCTGCTGAAGTCCCTCTGCTGAAGTCCCTCTGAAGCTGGACTGTCTGGGCAATGTGACTGCTTTCTCTGATTCCTTCTGGCTTCTTGGGAAGTCCAATAAACAGCTCGGTCCCAGTTGCTGGTGTGGAACGCTGGCATGGGTGACTCCATTTTTATTTTTACTCTCTTCGGTTAAGACCAAACAATGGCTTCCTGTAATGTGCACCTAGCAGGAGCACCAAGACCTGTGTCCCTCTCCTCCTTTGGGACTCTGGAAAGAAATCCCATCTCCTATCAAAAGAGGAGCCTTCGACATGATTGCAGGCAGTCTTAGAATGACTCGTAACAGCGTGTTAAAGTGTCTCTCTCAGTGATATAAAAGGACCAAATTGAGGTGAGAGTAGCTTCTCTTTCTAGTTGCTGGAATTTTCCCAAATGTTAGGTCCCGTGGGGGGCACGGGAGTGATACTAAGATAAACACTGAGGAACTGAGCCACAAACATGTACCCATTCCTGTCACCCATTCACGTGTCCCTTCACAGCATTTATTGAACCCCGATTACGTGTTAGACATCATCTAGCTGTTGAGGACCCAACCAATAAGAAAACAAGTCCTGACCTATTGACTGACTCTCTGCTGGAGGAGACAGACCACAAGTTAACATGCAAGATGAGGTGTGGGTGGTGTGTGTGACTTGGGGAAAGCAAGGAGTTGCAGGTGATGTCTCTCTAAGAGGTGACTTGTAAGGAGAAGCAGCATCGGATTGGGAGGGTGAAGGTTGGATTACTTGTCAACTGGACAGACCTGAGGGGCTCAGATTGAACATCACATCGGGTGTGTCTAGAGGGGTTGGTAGATGGACAGCATTCGAGGTGGTGGCCATGGTAAGGTACATTGGCCTCTCTAGTGTGGGAGGGCTTCCTGCAATCCTCTGAGGGACTAAACAGAAGCGGAGGTGAGTGGAACTCACCCATTCCCTCCCTGCCCGATGGTTTGGGCCAGGATGTCCATGTCTCCTCCCTTCTGTGCTCCTCAGGCCTGTGGACTGAAGTGTGTGTGCCCAGGTACAGTGGTCTGGTCTCCTGGTGGCAGCCAGCGGGCTTTGGGACTCCTGGACCTCCATCATCAAGCAAGAGAGATGCTCATGAGCAATCTCTTCTAGAATCTCTTCTAGAATGTTGGTACCGTTCCTCTGGAGAACCCCTCCGTGGCAAGGAAGCCACAGACACTATGAGGAGAACATTCCAGCAGAGGGAGCAGCGTACTGTCAGAGAAGCAAAGAGCCAGGCCCAGGAGTTTGGAGCAGAGACAGCAGGTGGGAGCTGGGCACAACCAGGTACCCCGATCACACAGACCACACGCTGCAGCCACGATGAGGTCTTGGACTTTGTCCCAGATGAGAGAAGCCGCCAAAGGGCTCTAGACTGGGGAGCAATAAGACCATTTTAAAAGGTGTGTTGTGAATGCCATGTGGAGAGTAGGCTGTGGGGCAGCAGTGGACACAGGAGGTCATCACGGTGACAGAAAGACGGGAGGTAGGCAGGATGAGCAGCAGTCAGGTTTCGGATGTATGTGCTGGAAGAGGCAACTTTATCTCCTGATGAATGGAATGTGGGTGAAGAGAAAGAAGGGGGCAAGGATGCTCTATGCAGACAGACGAATGTGGGGACCGTGGTGCCTCACAGTGTCACTGAGCCCCGCTCCCCACAAGTTCTCCTCCATCATCCACCCCTTCATTCCTTTCCACTTTCATTCCTGTTCACTTGCTCTTTTCCTGCACATCTCCCTCTCCAGAACTGGAGTGAGCATGGCTGCCCACCTGTCCCCCCACCATGTGGGGCCTCCTCTGGTCACTTAGATTTTCTCTCTCTGATGAGATCCAAATGTTGGGGTTTGGAAGAACCTCAGTCAACACTGTGCACGGGCGCACACAAACACACACCTCCCCAGAGTGTTCCAGACTTGCTCCCGGGCCCTCTCAGCCTTTGAGGAGGCTCCTCTCCGGTGTCGTGGATACAGTGAGGATAGAGTGGACCAGGAGCCCGAGCACCCCTGCCCCACCCTGTGCCGGACCTTTTGATTTCTTTTCTCACCCCTCCGTTTGCTCCTGTCTCCAGGTCAGCACTAGACAGGAGCAAGAGAGAATCACGTTTCCTTCCATTTCCAAAACAACCCTTGAACTTGGGAATGAAGACAGAAGGATTTTTTTCCCCGTAAACCAAGGGCATAGCTGAACTGTTTTGTGAAGTGTCACTCCACCTGCTGATCTCAGGGCACTGGATGAGCTTCCTGTCCCTGTCCCTGTCCCAGAGGCTCAGGTCAGCCTGTGGTACTCAGCAAATCCAGCCCCTAGCAGGGGGGGGGGGGGGGCTGTACCAGTGTTATTAACGGTTACCTGACTCTGTCCCTTCACAATGTCTCAGACAGGAAAGTCAGGTTCTCAGGTGTCAGCTATAGCTGGGGGCTGAGTGTGTAATTGGTCATGTGGCCGAAGAGGCCCTGAGTGACTAGGATGGGAACTGACTTATGAGCCTGGGCTTTCCGGCTCTCTGGGCTGGGAGTTTCATACTCTGGGTCTGGAAAATGTCCTCTTGCTGCTCTGGTAATGCTGAGCCTCGTTGACAATGACAGCCACTTTCATCACTCTGTGAAGGGCGCAATACATGAGAGCTCCATCCACAGAGCCTTGAGCTCACGGAATCCACTCAATTCAGGGACCCTAAGCCAGCAACTGGGATGCATCCTGGCTCTCCCTGGACCTGTCCCGTGACGTCAGGCCCACTAGTGTCAGGGAGCTGTTTGCTGTGGCTCTGCCAGGTCTGAGCCAAAGGGAGTAACCCACACAAACATCTCCCTTTTGGAGTTTGTGGTGAGAGCCACATGACCCGTGGGGAGACTGGAAAGACACCCATCCAAGAGTCTGTCCCCTCCAAGGGAGGTCTCTCCACTACAGCTTGCTCCTTCACAGAGGAGAGATTGGCACCTCACTCACTACTGTGCATGAGGGACCATTCTGTGCCAGACATTGTACACACCTTGGGGTGCAGCTCTTTGTGCACTGGGAGCTTTCATCTAGCATATTATATTTTAATGATTCTGAATTAGGTTAAAGAGTATCAGTTATCCATAGCTTTCATTAGTTACATATTAATTTATTCTATAAAAATTTATTCACTAGAAGTTAACAGTCTTAGTAGGGAGAGAAACCCAGATAAATCATTCTAACAGGACGCCACCAGTTCCCTGAGAGAGCACAAGCCCCTTCCTTGATCCTGCTTAAGGCAACTGGCCAAGGAAATCTTTCAGAGGTATTAAGGCAAAAAACTAAAAGTGCAAGAAGGACCTGGTATTTTCAAGGACCTGGTATTTTCAAGGTATTTTCAAGTCTGTTCAAGGCTAGCCAGGCACGTGACAGCTGATTGATGACAGGGGTCCTTGGACAACACCTGTAATCATTCTTAAGCACTCAGGAGGCATGTCTAATGAGAGGTCTTGCAGTACCAGCTTAATGAGTTGAAACGATTAAAGTGTAATTAGCAAATTTATTAGGTTAATACGAGTCAATGCTTCTAATGCCCCTCAAACAAATTTAATCTCTAAGATAAATTCCGCCCTTCCCACAAGCTTCTTCATACTATTAAGGTACCTTTTTTTTTTTTTTTGGTATAAACATAAACATCATCTCCCAAATAGTTCTAACAATGGTGGCTAAAAGTAATTCAAGTTTTATTGTAAATTATTCTCTGAGCTTTTCTGGAAATCTCAAGGAAAGGGGAGGAAGAACAGATCTACAGCTGAGATCGAATTCCGATTGATCCCGAATGAGGACGTGTTTCTGGTAAAAACAACAGTTTCCTGGCCACAAGTCCTGCCTGGTGCAGGGCATGGGCGGCCCAGGCTGTACATTCCCCTCATTGTCACTCTCGGGCCTCCATTTATCAGGTGGAGCACAGAATCGATAGTTAGGTGCCTGGCAGGAGTTTTTAAGGTTATCACAATCCTTCACTTGATGGATGCAAAACGTCTATTGAATTGACTGGGAGTTGAAAAGTTGCCTTCTGTTGCAGGTTTGATGAGTTACCATTTTCTGCCAGATAAAGAAGTTTCCACAAAGCAAGAAAAATCACTTTTCTGAGATCTGCTCTTGCTCTATAGAAACAGAAACGTAGCCAAGAGGCTTAAAGTGAAAACAGCAGACAATTCAGGCTTCACCAGGCACTGTGGTGACAGAGAATGCCTGTGTTCTGTGCATGTATTTTTAAATCCACTATTTCTTCTTGTAGAAAAGAGTGTTTAAAAGGCACTCATTGGATCCTATTAAACCAAAACAAAATCTAATAACACATAGGATACTGTCTTAGAATAATGTTAATGAGAACAGACATATTTCCAAAGATTTAACTACCAAGGTTCTGATTTACTTTACAATGAATCCCCATGTTTCTGGATTCTGGGACTTTTTAATTTTTTTCCAGATTAAAAAAAGAGAAAACAGGGCTGGGGTTGTGGCTTAGCGGTAGAGCACCCGCCTTGCATGTGTGAGACCCTGGATTCGATCCTCAGCACCACATAAAAATAAACAAAATAAAGATATTGTGCCCATGTATAATATATATATATATATGTATATATATACACACATACACATATATATATATTTTTTAAAAAATAGAGAAAACAAAGAACAGTGGCTTTGGCAGTAGTCTCCTCCCTCCATATGTGTAAATACTTCTCCAGCAGCAAGAAATATAATAGCAGTGTTAGAACTGCTAAGCTAAATCACTGCCAAAAGCAACCTCCTAGCTAGGGCCTGATCATAAGGTGACTCCCCCACCCCCTGGTAAACTGTGCACATGGTGCAATGCAGGGACCTGGGTGTGTCATCCACAAAGGCTGGGTAGATATATACCTCACAGAATCCTCACCCTACCCTTGTGCCTTCCTTTCACCCCCAGTCCCGTTGGATACCTCGACTCTCGTTTCTACACCATGGAATATTGCAGCCTTGGACTTCAGATGAACAGGACCACAGACCTATGTGTTCTTCTGACTCTGGGCTCAGCAGCTCAGCAAAATATTTCTGATATTTATCCATGCTGTGTGTCCATCCGCAGTTTGTTCTTTTTATTGCTGACCAGTACTCCATAGTCTCAATAGTGCACATTCTGTATGTTCATGTTCCTGTTGATGGACATTGGTTTTATTTTTGTTTTCATTGTGCCAAGAACACATAATGTGAGATCCATATCTATCACACAATTTTGAGGGTGCAACACGATATTGTTAACGGTAGGCACAAGTTCTCCAAAACTTAAGCTCACCCTGAAACTTCCTGCCCCTTGAAGAGCCTCTACCTCTACCCTCCCCTCAAACTCTGGCAACAACTGTTCTCCTCTCCACTTCTATGAGATTGGATTCCATGCCCCAGAGATACTGCAGGTTTGGTTCTAAACCACAGCAAACAGTGGGATAAAGTAAATCACATGAATTATTTTGTTTCCTGGTGCATACAATAGTCTATCAGGTGTGCAATAACATGATGTCAAACAGTACTTAACTTCATTGAGAAGCACCTTATTGCTAAATAATAACGACCAGCTGAGCCTTCAGAGTCCTTTCCTTTCTGCTGCTGGCCAGTCTTCCCTCTGTGCTGATGGCTGCCAAGGGACAAGGAGGTGGCTGCTAAAGAATGGCCGTGGCAATTTTTTAAAACAACAGTGAAGGGCACCACATTCATTGTTCCTTTTTCAAAAGATTTCTGTAGCATGCAATGCTGTTGGATAGCGTTTTACTCAGAGTAGAACTTTTTTCACAACTGGAGTCATGCCAGGGACAGTGCCTGTGTCCCAGCTACCTGGGAGACTGAGGCTGAAGGATGGCTCGAGCCCAGGAGTTGGGGCTGTAGGGCACCATGCCCATCCAAAATTCACATGAAGCATCAGTGAGACTGTGCCTGGGAACAGCCACTGCTCTCCAGCCTGAGCCACAGTGAGACCCCCATCTCTCCAAAAAATGGAGTCAGTCCTCTCAAACCTTGCTGCACCTTTTCAATTAAGTTCACGCAGTGCTCTCAATTCTTCATTGCCAATTCATCAGTATTTATAGTATCTGCACCTGGAATGGATTCCATCTCAAGAAACCACTTTCTCTGCTCACTTTTAAGAAGCAACTTCCCACTGTTCAGATTTGATCCCGAGACTGCTGCAGTTTGGTGGTGTCTTCCAGTCCCAGTTCTCTTACTATTTCCCCCACACCTGCAGTTGCTTCCCCCGCTCAAATCTTGAACACCTCAAAGTCGTCCATGAGGGTTGCAATCAGCTTCTCTCAAACTCCTGTTCATATTTTTACCTCCTCCCACGAAGCATGAATGTGCTTACTGGCATCGAAAATGGTGAATCCTTTCCGGAAGGTTTCCAATTGATTTTGCCCAGACCCACCAGAGGAATCGCTATTTACAGCAGCTGTGGCCTTATGAAGTATATTTCTCAAATGGTAAGACTTGAAAGATGAAATTACTCCTTGATCCACGGGCTGCAGAACGGATGTGTTCGCAGGCACAAAAACCACATTAACCTCAAGTGTTCTCCACCAGAGTGCTCAGGAGATGGGGTGCGCTGTGAATGAGTAGTAATAGCTTGAAAGGAATCTTTTTTTTCTGAGCAGTACATTTCAACAGTGGGTTTTAAACATTCAGTGAGCTGTGCTGCCAACAGATGTATTGTCACCCAGGTGTGGTTTTTCCTCCATAGTTCACAGGCAGAGTGGAGCAGTGGGATTCTCCAGGGCCTGGGGACTCTCAGGACAATGATTGAGCACTGGCTTCCACTTGAAGTTAGTTACCTGCTACATCAGCCCCTAACAGAGGCTCAGCCTGTCCTCTGAGGATGAAGATACAAAAGCAAGGCACTGACTTCTCTCTTGCTATGAAGGTCCAGGATGGCATCCTACTCTCATAGTGAGCTTTTCCCCTACACTGAAAACCTGTCCTCGAGTGCAGCACCTTCCTTGGTCACCTCAGCTGCATCTCCCAGGGAACTGGCTGCAGCCTCGACGTCAGCACCTGATGCTCTACCTGCACCTGTATCTTAAGGGCATGGCTTCTTACCTCAAATGAAGGCACCTCTGCTGGCTTCCACCATGTCTTCTGCAGCCTCCTCACCTCTCTGGGTCTTCCTAGACTGACGAGAGAAGATTTTGCCCTGGGTAGGCTGGGGGGAATGTTCTGCCGTGCCTTTCCCACCAAGCTTAACACTCCCACCCTTGGATTTAAAGTAAGAGGCATGTGACTCTTCTTCTGTCACTTTCACTCTTAGAAGCCACTGTAGGATTATTAACTGGCGCAACAGCAATATTGTGTCTCAGGGAATAGAGAAGCCAGAGGGGAGAGAGAGAGAGAGCGAGCGAGAGAGAGAGAGAGAGCAAGAGAGAGAGAGAGAGAGAGCAAGAGAGAGAGAGAGAGAGAGAGAGAAACAGCTGCTTGGCAGAACAGTGGGAACATACAGTTATTGCTGCCTAAAGCACAGTTTTGGCTCTCCAAATCAGTTGTGATAGTATCATCAAAGATCACTGATCACAGATCACACAGGCGACACAGCCACGCAGGGACAGTCTCAAGTACCATGAGAATCACCAAGATGCAACACAGAGGCACGAAGAAAGCTGTTTGTTGGAAAAGGGCGCCAACAGCTCTACTTGATGCAGCAAGGTCACAGACTTCAGTGTGTGGAACCACGATTTCTGGGAAGCAAAACAAAGCCAGGTGTGTCTGTGTGCCCTGCTGTGGCTGGCTAACTCCACTTGGCATAACGTCCCTCTGGTTCGTCCACGTGGCCACACTCACCAGGATTTCCTTCTTTTGACAAACATTTTTTTCCTCCGGTTTGGTTATTGTGAATATAGTGTGGGGGTATGGATTGGTGCAACCACTGTGGAAAACTATCCAAAAGTTTTTTATATAAGATGCACCTTTTCTGTGTATAAGACAGTGTTCTACTGCTAGGTGTTCATCCAGAGGAATACATTCTTATGGAGAAGCTTGTATAAGAAAGTTTTTAGTGGCTTTATTCAAATTTGGGAAAAAACATCAATGAGCCCAGATAGATTTCAATATCCAGTTCTCAAAGGAACTCTGCAGCTGGGTGTGGTAGCACACACCTGTAATTCCAGCGGCTCAGGAACCTGAGGCAGGAGGATCAAAAGTTCAAGACCAGCCTTCACAATTTACAAGACCCTCAACAACTTAATGAGACGCTGTCTTCAAATAAAAAAAAAAAAAACCAGGGGATGTAGCTCAGTGGTAGAGCACCTCTGAGTTAAATTCCTGGTATCCCTGACCCTCAAAAATGGAATCCTCCCAGTGGCACATACCTATAATCCCAGCAACTGGGGAGGCTGAGGCAGGAGAATTGAGAGTTCAAACCCAGCCTCAGCAACAGCAAGGTGCTTAGCAACTCAGTGAGACTGTGTTGCTAAATAAAATATAAAATAGGACTGGGGATGTGTCTCAGTGATTGAGTGCTCCTGAGTTCAGTCCCTAGTACCAGTGCCTCCCCCACCCCCAATAAAGGAATCTTGCTCTTTGCTCTGTCATTAACATCCATCTCAGTTAAATCCAACAAGTGTACTGTCATCTGTATGTCTGTGTGTTTTGTCTTTTTCTCCCCTTTATCGGCATCTTGATGATTTTGCATCTGTCTGTGGCTTTGGATCAAGTCCTCACATTCCAGAGAAGGACCACCTTATTTTCCAGGAAGCAGATAAAGTGGTAGCTGATCAGGGATTCTACCTACATTGACACTCCCCACACCTGGGGTGTAGTTCTCATAGGAGTCCCAACTGAGATTCTGCAGTGCTAGCCACCATCCTGACACTGTGCACAGGACCTGCTCTGCCCTTGGTGCCTAAATTCACAGAGAAACAAGGATGGGTAACAACAGAAAAGGGTGTTGGAGCAGTGGGAATCGGTGAGTTTGCCCAGGAGCTCTGGGAGATGTCTACTGTAGTCTGCCTAGACTTGGGACAAATTGAAAAAGCAAGATGAGTTTGGTGTTTTGGAGAAAGCGAAAGCTGCCAGTGAACTTTATTCTCTTTATCAGAAGTAACTAAAATCAATAAAGTTCTTTTAGCATATCCATGACTTGTCAATAAATTTTGTTATGAAGAGGCTGGCTGATCAAGTTGGCACTTCAACTTATGTTGGAGGCTGCAATCAAGTCAAGATGGCACCTGGCAGTTTGCCAGGAGGAGTGGTTTGTGAGGCAATGCCACCAAGCCATTAAGATGGTGGAGATTCCTTATTGGCTGATTGCTGTATCTGGATGATGCTGAGTCAAGCTGTGTGTAATCAGTTAGGTATATATACCTCTGCTGTTCCGTAATAAAGTAGTTCCTGCTTCAATCTTCAAGTTGCTTGTCACCTCCCGGTTATTTTGCCCAGCCGGACTGCGGCAAACTTAGTTGAACAAATAAATGCAGAAATACATAAAATCCTTTGAGGGGTGAAGATGGAATCCCTAAATAAACTAGTAAGAAAATAACCTTAAAAACTCAAGAATTCACAAATGTCTGAAGGGAAAAAGAGCAGTCAGGCACCATTGATCTAGGCCTCTCTTACTCCCAGGGTCTTAACTCCAAGCTCTGAAGACTATCAGCCCTGAACTCCAGTTTCTGTCATTCTGTTCTGCAAGATTTCCCAAATTTCAGCTGGTATCCCTACTTATTAACAATAGCTTCCTACCTTGACCTTCTACCTGGAACTTAATTTTCCCCATCCTACTACCAAGAACTGGCAAACAGTTGGAGGGAAGAAGACGACATGATACTGGCTTCCTCCACATGGTGTTCTTCTCTAAGGATCATGGCTCAGTGGGTCCCGTTTGCCTCAGTAATTCTGCCATGCTTTCAATTATTTTTTTAAAATATGACTTTTCTTTTTTTTAATTTTTTTTTATTAGTTGCTCAAAACATTACAATGATCTTGACATATCATACATTTGATTCAAATGGGGTACGTAATCTTAATCTTATTTTTCCACATGTACAGATTGCAGGATCACATTGGTTACACAGCCACGTTCATACATAGGGCCATACTAGTGTCTATTGTATTGTGCTGCCCTTCCTATCTCTTTCTCTGCATTCACAGTGGGAGTCTTGTTGGTGACTCTGGTCAGGTGCTCTTCCTTTGTCCAGTCTGACCATCTCTGCAGCTGAGCTGGGATGTCAGACCATTGGCTCGTACTGTGATTATGGATGCTGCTGTATTTAAATTTGCCTACCTATTTTCTATGTGTCCTGCCTGTTCTTTGTTCCCTTTACTCTTTTCAGGCCCTCTTTTTGATTAATTGAGGCTTTTTATTATTTAATTCTACCTCTTTGATGGCTTATTAGCTGTACCTCTTTATGGTGTCATTTTGGCGTCTGCTTTTGGGTTTCATCTTCAATGGACACAGTCTTCCCCCGAATGATGGCACACCCCCTCAAAGACAAGACCAGGATCTTGCAGTATAGCGCTTCAGCTTGTCCCCCTCAGGTTCTGTGCTATCCTTGCCATACATTTTATTTCTATATATTTCATAAAATCCACAATGTCTTATTATTTTCTCCTTAAATAGTCAGTGCTCTTTTAAAGCATGCATTTTCCATGAGGGTTAGTAAAGAATTCTTGAAGGTTAAAAAATGGTTCAGCATTACAGGGGCTCGTGGACCTCTGAAGGGCCACAGAACACAAACAGATGTATGGTGTCTGTGGTATTAAGGTTTTATGTGGGGAGGGTTTGCTTAAGGGGAAAATGCCTAAAAGAGGCTCTTTAGCGGGATAAGAATGGAAAACAGATTGAGGATTAAGAAACACTATTTTAAAGAGATTTAAATGAGAAAAAAACCTGCTTGTATTCAGTAGTGTAGGCCTCATTCCCAACATTCCTCCCTCCTTTGAGGACTCCAGCCCCACCTGGTATGCTTTCTCTGCATGGAGAACTTCTTCTGGAGTCTTAGCAGGTCTTTTCCTGGTGAACTCTTTCCGTATTTTCAGTCTGAAAAGTCTCTATGTCATCTTCATTTCTGAAAGACATTTTCACTAGCTGTAGCAGTCTAGGTTGGCAGAATTTTTCTACAATGCCTTCAAAACACTGCTGTCTCCTCTGCATTACTCCTGAAAAGAAATCCGTCCCCATCCTTCCCTGGAAACCATGGTCTCCCACCACCCTCTCTGGTTGCTTTTCTCCTTGCCCATAGTTCAAACAATTTGATTATGAGGTACTTTATGGTAGTATTCTCAACCTTTCTTGTGCTTGGGGTTTATTGACATTCTTGAATTTGTGGCTTTATAATTTTCATCTCATTTTAACATTTTTCAGTCATTCTTTGTTTTTTTTAAATATTTTTTTTAGTTACAATATCCTTATTTATTTATTAATTTATTTACTCATTCATATGTGGTGCTGAGGATCAAACCCAGTGCCTCACATATGCTAGACAAGTGTTCTACCACTGAACCCCAGCTCCAGACCTGATTATGTGAGTTTGTGAAGACAACTTTTTGGAATATGATTCACATATTAAAGGTACAACTTGATGGTTTGTAATAGCTTCATGGAGTTGAACAACCATCACAACCAGTTTTCATCGCCCCAAAAAGAAGCCAGGCACTCAATGCAGCCATTGCTGGCTATCCTCACACCCTAGGTGACCTCTAACCTGTGTGCTATTTCTACAGGTTTATTTAGTCCAGGTATTTCAAGGACAGTCATGTATCTTCTGTGCCTAGCTTCTCTCCCTAGTACAATATTTTCAAGGCTTATCTATTGTACATGTATCAGCATTCTATTTTTTTTTTTATGGACAAACAATGGCGCTATAAGCGGATATGCCACATTTTCTTTCCCCATTCATCACAGGTCATTTGGATTGTTTCCACTTTGAGCTCCTGTGGATCAGGCTGCAGTGAGCAGAGGTGACCGAGCTGCCTGGTGTGGGCGTCTTTTCCCTTCTCTTGGCTGCAGGCCTGGGAGTGCAGTTGCTGGGCCACAAGGGAGCTCCTTGTGTAACTGGTTTCAACAGCAGCTGCCCCAGGTTCCTTCCCAGCAGAAGTGTGTGGGGCTCCTTCTAGTGCTCATTCTCTACCATATTGGTCCCCTTTCTGGGCTCGTTCTTCTAGTGTCATAGCAAGGTAACCATTGCCTATCCCAGGTCACAAAGACCTACGCCTGTTTTATTCTGACAGTTTTCTAGTTCTCATTTCTACATTTAGGTATTTGATCTATTCTGGCTGAATTTTTAAGTACCTTGTGAGGTAGGGATTCAACGCAATTCAGTTGTCCCAGCACCTGAGTTGAAGAACCTGTTCCTACACCTAATTGAACAGCCGTGGCATCTCTGTAGAAAGTCAACTGACCATAAGTGTGATGGTTTGTTTCTGGCTCTTAATTTTATTCCACTGATCTATACATTCATCTTTATCTGAGAAAGCATTAATTAATTGTAAGACACAAAAGTTATTGTTTTTATGCACCAAGTATCACTTCTCAGCTTTCTTAAATTGAAAACTGTAGAAGATACAAATAGAAAAATGACAGAAAAAATAATAAAAATAGGAGAATTTAAAAATCTTCTATCAGCACAAGACCAATCAAGTAGATAAAAATTAATAAATCCAGAGAAAACAAACAATACAATCAATAAGAGATTCCATAGATGTATAGCAAACTCTGAACCTAGAACAGAGAACACACTTCCATTTCAAGCTCTCATGGAATCCTCAACAAAACTGAGTACAGGTCATAAACAGTGGAATAATAAAATGGTTGTGAATTTAAAAAACAACAAAGACAAAAGCAGCAGATCTCAGAATCTGAGACACCAGTAAAGCAATTATCAGAGAAAAAGTCTTGCATTAAGTATTTAACAGGAAATATTTTATAAAATGAATTAAATTCCAAGTAAAAAAGTTAGAAAAATATCACAAAGGAAAAACCAAAGAAATCAGAAGTACTTGAAACTCTAAACAGAAATTAATGGAAAAACAATAGAACAAACAAATAAAAAACTGAATCTTTTGAAACTCAACAAAGTAAACAAAATTCCAGTTACCTTAAGACAAAAAGCAACTGCCGCAGTCTGTCTGGGCACAAATAACCGGGAGGTCACGAGCCACTTGTAGGTTCAAACAGGAACTACTTTATTGCCAGAACCCAACAGGAACTCAACCGGAACTCAACAGAAACTCCGCGAGAACCAACAGGAACTCCGTGAGAACTCAAAAGTAGCGGGCACCCGAGGTAGCAGGAGTCACCTTATTGCCGGACAGCAGAGGTTTATATACACAACTGAATACACAGCTTGTTTCAATTTAGCATCATCCAGTTACAGCAATCAGTCATTATCTTAATAATTATACACAGCTTAACTTAATTATCATCATCTTAATGGCTCGCTGGTGTTACTTCTCAACCACTCCTTCTGGCAAAATGCCAGGCAGCCATCTTGACTTGGTTGTGGCTCTCAACAAGCAACAGTATACAACCATATAAATCTATTTCTGACAATAGAAAATAATCAACAAACAGAAAAGTAAGAAAAAAATATAAGCAAACTTTGCCTAACCTTCTACAAGTAATTTGAAAACCTAGATGAAAAGTATCATTTTGAAAGGTACAATTTAAAAAAATTGGTTTCAGTAGATACATGAATTCTTTTTTTAATTTTGATGGACTTTTATTTTATTCACTTATTTATATGTGGTGCTAAGAATTGAATGCATTGAACCCAGTGCCTCACACCTGCTAGGTAAGCGCTCTACCACTGAGCCACAACCCAGCCCAGATATGTGAATTCTTAATAGACTAGTTGCCATAGAAAAATTAAATTGTATAAGAGCTTCCCTCCCTCTCTCTCTATCTATATATATGTAAAAACAACAAAATGGTTATACTGAATGTGTGTGCCCCCACAATATTTACCTTAAAATTCTAATGCCCAACAACATGACAGCATTAGGAAGTAGGGCCATCAGGAGGTGACTAGGTTGTGCCCTTATTAAAGGGACTCCAGGGAGCTCCCTCACCCACTTTTTACCAGCGAGTACACAAAAAGAAGTGGGCAGTGTGCAACCTAGAAGAGGCCCTCACCAGAACCTGACCACACTGGCAGCCTGATTCAGACCCCCAATCTCCAGAACAGTTAGAAATACATTTGGTTGTTTATAAGTCCCTCTGTCTTTAATACTTTCTTGTAGCATTCCAAACTAAGACACACACACAAAGCCCTCAATGGTTTCTCAAAGAACTTCTACCAAGTCTTCAAAGTTCAGAAACTCCCCGTTAGGCTTAAGCTACTGTAAAACAGAAAATTATTCTGTTTCATCAATCAAGTATGATAGTGATACATAATCCCAAAGAAGCCTATGCCAAAAAGGAAAACTACAGAACAGTTTACTTATGCATGTTGAGGAAATGCTCTGAAATAAAACTAGTAAATACAGAAGGGCTTCAGCATCAGGGGAATTCAAGGAAATGCAAATTAAAGCTACAAAGAGGGGCTGGGGATGTGGCTCAAGCGGTAGCGCGCTCGCCTGGCATGCGTGCGGCCCGAGATCGATCCTCAGCAACACAAACTAACAAAGATGTTGTGTCCACCGAAAACTACAAAATAAATATTGAAATTCTCTCTCTCGAAAAAAAAAAGCTACAATGATGCATCCAAAAACTGCAATTAAAGAAATAAAAAGGAAAAATAGAAGGGAAATCCATAGATTAAAAAAAGATGTAAGACACATAGGTCAATTGCAACATATGGACTTTATTTGTATGCCAACTTAACAACTGACTGTAAGAGAGTTCATAAGAGTCAATCAGGAAAATGTAAACACTGGATATTATAGCATTTTAAAATTTGAGATAACAATGATAGTGTGATTGTGTTTTCATTTTTAAAATGTTTCCTTTTCTTTTAGTGGTACATACTGAAAAATGTATACATGAACTAATATGTCTGGGAGTTGCTACAGAACAATGTAGAGTCCATGGGAATAAAGATGAAGACAGATTACACCATGTTCTGACAACTATTAAAACTAAGTACATTCGTTTGCTCAGGCAGCCAGAGCAAAATACTATAGGCTTAAAGGCTTAACAAGAGAAATTTATTGTCTCACAGTTATGGAGTCAAGTTCTGGCTCACTGTGTTGGCAGTTTGGTTTCTTCTAAGACTGTCCCCCTTGGTTTACAGATGGCCACCATCTCCCTGTGTCTCCACATGGTCTTCCTTCTGTGTCTGTGTCCTAATCTCTTTTTTAAATTTTTTAAATATATATATTTTTTAGTTGTAGATGGACACAATACCTCTATTTTGTTTATTTTTATGCGGTGCTGAGGATCAAACCCAGCACTCCACATGTGCTAGGCAAGTGTTCTACCACTGAGTTACAACTCCAGCCCCCTAATCTCTTTTTATAATGACACTCATCATATCAGATTAGGGTCCATTCATCTGACCTTGTTTTACTTCAATTACTTCTTTAAAGACAATCTCCAAATATAGCCACATTCTAAGGTACTGGGAGCTAGGACTCAACTTGTGAACGAGGGGGGACACCACACAACCCATCACTCTGGGCAGTGAGGACAGTGGGTTTATTATTCACTCTACTTTTGTGTAAGTTTGAGATTTTCCATATAGACAGTTTTAACATTTTTTAAATTAAAAAATCAATGGAAGAGAAAAATAAGCCTTAGCTTAGTGTAAACTACTGGAATAGCTCTAGATAGAAACTTAAACACTTACCTTTTATTTTCAATCAATGATATGATAATCCATACCAACTAGCAGACCATCTTTTACCTGACCAAGGCACTTCCATGTTCAATGGCTAAGAAACCAAAGACCACATCTAATGAAACACACAGTCAGACCCTCCCCAATGTTGGACGTAGATAGAACTTGACTCTTGCTTACATACAATATTGCTGGTTGGGTTTAATCCTTCCCAACATGGCAGACCTACTTGGCTAGAACAGTGATAAATGTGACTTTGATAACCTATATCATGGCTTGGCTGAAATGTTTGAAGGACACATGGTCTTCATGCTAAGGTCAGCCACACATTTAGGTATCAAAGTTATAACTGTTGGCTTTCAGCTTTTTCAGTTCCCGTATGAACTTTCTTTTTAAGATTCTTCCAAGAGAATAGGATCAGGATAGGCTCATCACCTGCATAAATGCGTAGAGGGACACCCATTGAACCCACCACATCACAGACTGAGAATACCCCATTCATGAAGACAAAATAGGATAAGTCTCATCAACTCAACAAAAGAAAAGTGGTTAATCACCACCGTCAGAATTTAGAGGGCAGACTTCCATTTTTGGCAATATGGCAAACTGATTACCTGAAATTTTTTTTATCAAAAGACAAATGGAAATGATGGAAAAAATATAACAAATGTACTTGTAAGTATATAAACAAGAATGCAAAAAAAAAAAAAAAAAAAAAAAAAAAAACAAGGGGAAGCCTCTAGGGGCAAATCTAGGAATGAAACTGAAGAGCAGAGGTTCCAGCTGCCCTGCGGAAACTTGAGGGACTTGATAATCAAGGGGCAGTCATTTCCATAATCATGTCAAGGAGGAAGATGAGGCAGGTGTTCTTGTCTAGAGTCAGGCTCTCACAGGCTTACAATCTCAGCAAAGGCTGAACTAAGAATAAAAGCCACCGATTGCCAGAGGTGACAAGAGAGCTTTCTGGTCTCGCCTGGAGTGCCAGTTGTCTTGAATTAACACTACTCTGAGAAGTCTAACCATGTGCCTTTCCTCTCCTGTGGCTGCTGCTGAAATCTGTACTACCTCTGTGGTTCTCAAATCTCCACACTGAAACATTCACATAAAAAAATCACTGCGAGCTGGCAATACCTCTGGTATACCTGAGAGAAATGTGTACAGGGACACACCTTGAACCCAAGCCTACAAGATTCCACAGATAAAATACCATTGACACCAGCTCATGAGGTACAATCACAGGATACACAAGAAAAGCCAAGAATTGAACCCACTGGGACAAGACCGAACCATCTGAAACCCAAAGATTTCTAATGACTTGCCGAAACCTCACATGGCAGTCAGTGCAGGAGCCACACCAGAGCGCAAATCCCCTGAGGCACTCGCAAGCTATTTTTTCTCGCCCAGCAGCCTGCTTTGTTTGCACAAGGGGCTCCTCCTGATAATCTAAGGGAAAACTGGATCTAACTGTCTTTAAAATCCACATTCTAGCATTGGAAAATGAACCTATTTACCCCCAAATATTCAAGTGGATTCTGCTACTGTGGTTCTTCAAGGCCCCTGCACTCTACCTGCAGTCTCAAGATCCTCTGGCCCTGAGAGAATGTGCCTACACACGGGTGCCACCAGCCCTCTGGCACCCTCTTGGAAGGTGGTTGGATTCAACAAACCAAAATTTTGTAAATGCAATGCTCCTCTGAGAAATTCATTCTGAGGAAATTCTCAGACACAGGAACAAGGGTCTGGGGTCCAGCTATCCTCACGTTATTACAACCCACCACAGGGAACACGGGAGATGCCCCGTGTTTCATGAGAAGACCTAGTTACATATATCGCGGATTTTGAATAGACTGTCATACTGTACAGGCATTTTAAAAACATCTTTGAAGCCTTTTCTATAAAGCTGAGTGAAAATGAGTTAAAAGATGCACAACCACAATGAGATGCCACTTCACATCCACTAGGATGGCTATCACCAAAAAGGCAGAAAATAGGAATCCCTGTGAGGACGGGGGACTCGAACCCTGTGCACTGCTGGGGTGGGGGTGTAAAATGATGCAGCAGTTGTGGGAAAGGGCGTGCATGCTCCTCAAATGCTTGGACAGAAATGCCACATGGCCCAGCCATTCTTCCAGGTATGCAGCCCAACACTGGGAGAGTGTGGACCCCAGCAAGTCTCTGCCCTCCCATCCCACAGCAGCATGAGAGATGGCAGGGAGCTGCTGTGTAGGGGTGAGGCGTGTCCACGGGGGAGGATGAGCAAGTTTGGCAGGTGGATATTATAGTTGGTGGTGATAGTTGTAAACGATGTAAAATTCACAACATTGTGAATACCCTTAATATCACAGAACTCTACACTTAAAAATGGTTAAAATGGTTTAAGGTTTGTTGTGTGTATTTTACCACAATAATATATATATACATGGATATACACTCATATAGTGCAAAATATCAGTCATCTTTCTCATGGTAGGTTTATAACAAACTGACAGGTCTGTGGTACGTTACTTCCTGCTAAGTAACAACTTGTCACAAACATGGTTGCTTAAAACAACACGTATGTATGCTCTTAAAGTTCTGGAAAAAATGAATCATAGATCAAGGTGTCAGCAGGGCTGCACTCTCTTCAGTGCTCTGGGGAGAATCTGTCCCCATGCTTCTAGAAGTTTCCTGTGCTCCTTGGCTTACAGCACAGCATTTTGCTCCAGATGTGGCAACAAGACCTCCTTTTGCCTCCACTCTCCTCTGAGAACACACTTGTGACTGCACGTTGGCCCCACTGGATGTTCCACATAAGCTCCCTCTTGAAGATTTTTCTTTAGTTAATCATGTCTTTTACCATATAAGATAATGTTCACAGGTTCTGTAGGTCAGAATACCTTTGAGACTCATTATTTAACCTGCCCATGCATGGTGTGACAAAAGAAGGAATGAAGGACAATGAAATGAAATATAATAAAACATTGAGTAGCTGTGTGGATTACAGAACTATAGAATTATCCCTCCAAATACTTTTATATAGTTTACAACTTTTTGCAGTAAGAAAATTTTATAATGGGAAAAGCAACATACTTGAATGGAGATCACTGATGTACATACAGTTTAATGTAGCTGATATGCATTTCCAGGTGTGTGATGAGTGCCCCCTAAACCACAAGCAGTTCTGGTTAATTCCCCTAGGGACCATTGGGAATCCACTGGGAAGATGTGAGTTCTACAGCAGGCATGTTGCTTACAGTTGTACAACAAAACCCACAGCCCACTTAAGACTTTGCTCAGGAATGAGCCCAAATTAAAGTCTCTATATGGAAGGTTAACATCACAAAAACGCAACACTAGAATCATGACAGGGTCATGGGCAAAGCCCAACAAGCACCTTGTCTTCGTTGGTGGCACAGCCCTGATTCCAGGATTGGTTCACCTGCAGAATTCACAGCTCCCTCTGGAAAATCTCCAGCCTCTTCAAAGTTGATCTTCTGTCCCTAAGCTTTCCTTGTGACACTGGTATTCGTAATCAGATCTATTCACTGACCCAGGGATCCCCTCACCTTCAGGTCAGACAGTTCCCAATCATCTAAAACTCTTCTCTCCACATACTAATCAAGATTCTGAAACATACAAAGAAGGTGGAAAAGATAGTTCCAGCCCTTTTGAATATCCCACAATCTAATCTGAGAGCTAATACACACCTACACTGTAATGAGAGCCGCAAAACAATCAGTGCCCTCAAAAACTCAACATGGGGACCAAAGAAGGGCCAGAACAACAAACAGAAGGGCCACAAGGACAGTCCGCCGCTGTGGGAGCAGACTGGAGCTGCCTCGGACTACTTGCTGCTGCTATGACATGAATGGCCCTACTGGATAAACTGTAAATGAGAGAACATTGTTTGGCTTGTGGTTCTGGGGACCAGGAAGCCCGAAATCAAGGGCCACATCCGAGGAGGGCCTTTGTGCTGCTTCAAAATGTGGCAGAGCAAGCACACGTGAAACAGAGGGAGGCAATTGACCCCACTTGTCCTTCTAACCAGGAACCTGCTGCCACATCATCAAACCCACTCACTTGGTAACAGCAATCATCCATGGGTGAGGGCAGGGCCACTTCTAAACACTGTCACAGAGGCAATCACAGTCACCATGGGATTTGGGGAGACATGTGGACCACAGCAGGTGGTTAAAGGCCTCTCTTTGGGGGCAGCTGAAGTACAGCACCATGGCTTAATGTACCAATAAGGTCCTTCTGCAGATTTTATGCATCAAAAACATCCCTTAACGACTGAGAGGAAGGTCATTTTCAAGTGAGTCAGGAGAATTTCTTTTTTACTTATGTTAAAGTGAAATTGCTGACTTCTTAGAAGTTGCACTTATGCTCAGAGAGCAAATTTTTAGAAAAGGATGAAGGGGGATAAAGAGGAGACTCATGACTTGAAGCAGTGGCAGGAAGGCAAGCCGCATCTACACATCTTTAGAGAGCCGTGTGTTCAATGAGTGGCTTCTCTTGGAAGGCAGATGTTCACCAGGAAATAGTCTTTCAGAAGTGCAGCCTGTTAATCTGCAGGAGGAGATGTCTGGGCACTTGCATTCCCAGAGGTTGTGATGTGCTAAGGGGAAGACACACCACTACTCTAATTTGTGCTCATGAAACTACTTATGCTCACCAGTTGGAGATCAAGACTTCACAACATGAGTCTTTGGGGCCATTCTGTACCCAAACTATAACAGGAGGCCAAGAGAGGCCCTCTGCTTTAAAGTCCACAATTGAGGATGAGTTTAGACCCTAGGAACCCAAGGGACAGGAGGGAGTCTAATCATTACAAACTGCAGAGAATGGTACTCTCTGGGAGGGCAGGAAATTTTACTCTCTGGTTGTCTTTATGGACCCAGCCCTAGCACAGGCTCTGACCTGATAAATATCTGATGAACACTTAAATGAGTAGATACGAATGCACACATTCCATATAATAGCAAATATTCCAGTTCCTGGGGATCTCAGCCAAACCAAAGTAGAGGGAATTTGCTCCGCTAGCATTTCCTGTCTCTGATACCATGACCACAGTTCATGTTCACTGGAAAATTAATTTAAAAGGTACATGTAGATGTTTTTTCCTAATGCTGGAAATCTTGGTCCAGCCCTGATAACAAGATACCCATCAAATCTATAAGATAATAGATTTTCTAATTTTTAACTGAAGGTGAAAGAAGATGTGATGCGAGACAAATCACTGGAGAAGTTCCACTTTATTACAAAAGCCTGTGGGCTTATATAAATCTAAGGATAGGTGGCAGGGCTTAGGTAAATGACGGGTCACCTGTTTATTGGTAAGTTCTTCCAGATGTCAGTTCCAGAGCCCACGAAATTAGTTCTTATTGGGGCTAAGGTTTCCCGCCGGCAGGAATTTTTGGCGCTGGTGGGAAAGGGAGAGGCAGGAAGAGAAGCTCCTCAGGCGCCATGTTGGGGTTTTTGGGGTGTGGCTGCCATTATACCTTTTCCCAACAGAAGGAAGTAATAAAAATATGTTCACAATATCAGAACAACTGGCACCCACACACCTTACCCCCTGGAATGAGCCCATGCATCCTCTGCCTACAGAAGGCACACTTTATCCCTCTAATGTTGGCAGGAAAAAAAAAAAAAAACCTTCCACCCTCTCCCCATATTCAGGGCTGTCAGTCATGACTCCACTTCTCTTTCCTTTCTTCTCCCCTCAAAACATGACCATAAATTTTGCTACTCTTATTATCAAACTCTTTACAAATAAAATTCTTGTTCTCCCCATCCAAAAATCTGTTTCCCCACTCTCCAACTCCACATACTTTGAGTAAAAATTTAAAGGTGACATCCAAAACCAAACCTCCCTTCACTTGGTAAAACCCAATAATTACTGTCTTAAATCAGATAGGAGTGCTAATCTGATACAAACCATCCCAAATTAGCACTTTCCTTCCCCCTCAATGCCAACGGCATTAAATGACTCAACCCTGCCATGCACCATCGCTCCAGCTGCCAGAGTCTGTGCTAACATCCTCATCACGACACACACTCCCTCGCTTCGCTTGGAACCCCTCTCCTCTGGTATATTTTCACCCACTCTGACAAGACATCTTCTGTACTTGGGCATCCCTCTCCCTGGGTTAGATAAGGTCAGGCTGGGCTCTTTTGCCACATGGTGGTAAGCAGTTGAAGATACTCTGCAGCCTGGCATAACGGGGAAGAATTTTAATCTATATGCCACTTCATGGAGAGGGAACATTTGTCAAATTTAAGTGGCCAAACTTCAAATGCAATAATTCACATGGTAAAATGTACTTAATACTGAGGTTGCATTGAATTTTAAGGAGTCTTTGATGATTTGGAAGGTACAACAAGAATATTGCAATACTTGTGCCATTGTGATGAATATTGACCATCAATGAATTGTAGGTTTTAGGTGGACTGAGTTGTTCCCATGCCTTGGCCAGTTCAGATCCCTGAATTGCCTGGGAAAGCTTCAGAGCACTGGTTGGCTTCCTGATCAGCCCTCCAAAATGATTTCACCCACTGAACAAATATTTATGCTCCTACTCTGTTCCTGGCAGGATTGCTAACTTTAGGTTCTGGTACTAACTATTGCATGTGATGCTCCTCCTATGTACTGTAGCAAGTGGAAAGGGACCATGCCTCCCTGTTTCTTAGCTTTTGGGTAAAATTTTGTTTTCCCTAATTGATGGTCAATTTTTATCAATGGAAAAGTTCCACAGGGTCTTTCTCTTGGTTAATCTGAGCTGTTGCGTGATAATACACAGGGTATAAAGCCTGAGTGGGCTTCTAAATCATATGCAGCTTTTTTTTTTACATTTTCCTTATTACAAGAGATCACTTCTGTTAAGCCGAGATGAAATAAATAACATATAATATATATGCTCCTTCTTCCAGTGTCCAACTCAACAAGAAGAGTGCATGATTGGTAAAAGAGCCAATGATTGGTGTTTTTTTTTCTTTTGACTCCTAAATTTATTCAAGATTTAATTCATCTAAAAGCCTAGTGGAGAGATGAGATCTACAGACCCCAAACTAGTCCCAGCTCTGCTGGTGACCAAGCCATCACTGAAATTCGCTGCACATACCTCAGCTTTCCCAGAGGTTTTTAAATGGATGTTAGGACTTGCCTAGAGCAACTGAAGGAACACTCATGATGACGGGAGAAAACACTTCATGAAACATCAGCACTGAAATATGTCTTGGAGCAAATTGCTCTTTTCCTCAACACTGCATTATTTTTAAAATAACCAAGCATTTTGACACTAAGATGCTTTTCCCTGGAATTCTTTAAATTTTCTTCAACACAATTAAAAAAAATGTCAGGCTAAAATATTTTTAACAAATAATGTTTAGCACTACTTTCATTGAAAACATAGATAAGACAATTTTATGATTGAAGATAGGTGAGTACTGTGATTCTTTCAAATAATCTGAAATGCAATGTTGCTTTTCTTGAGTTGCTCTCTGGGTGAAAGAACAAATGAACTGCAGAAATTCAAAAGTTCCTTGCTCAGCCGCTGCCCATACCTGGCAGGTCACTCCATGGATTTGCATCATGGAAGACATTCTGACAAACATCATTTGCATGTTTGTGTTTTATTTCTTTCATTTCATAGAATATATAATCTCAAATCCAAAATCATTTAACCCAAGATCCTTTCTTTAGCAAGAACTGGTTTGCTTGTTTTTTGAGTGTCTCAACAGGCTAGAGTGTCACCCTTATCCAAGGCTTGGCTTTCTACAGCTTCAGTTACTGTGGCCAACAGTGGTCCAAAACTATTAAATGGAAAATTCTAGAAACAAACAATTCATCAGTTTTGTGCTCTACGTCATTTTAGGTGGCATGATGAAGGCTCACATTGTGCCCACTCTGTCCTCCAGGGACACACATGACCCCTTTGTCCATCATATCCATGCTGTATATGCTACCACCTGTTAGCTGCTTAGTAGCTGTCCTGGTTATCAGATTGTCATTGTATTGCAGTGCTTGTGCTCAACTAGCCCTTATTTTACTTAGTAGTGGCCCCAAAGAGTAAGAGTAGTGATGCTGGCTATACAGATAAATCAAAGAGAAGCTGTAAAGTTCCTTTAGGTGAAAAGGTTAAAGTTCTGAACTTAAGGGGGAGAACAAACCAATAACCAATAAGAACAAATCTTCTGTGAAACTATCACAGAAGAAAAGGATATTTGTGCTAGCTCTGCTTCTGCACCCAAATGGCAAAAGATACTGTCACTGTGTAAGAGCCTGGCTAAGATAGGAAAGCACTGCATTCATAGATGTATGTACAGGAAAAAAAAAAAAAAAACAGTGTATTAAGATTTGGTGGGGGTATATCTCCTAAAAAATCAAAGGGAAATCAGTAGAAGAAAAGGACCAAGAGGTGGGAGGGGGAGGGAGGAAAGCAATGGGAGTGATATTGGCCAAATTACATATATCCCATCAATATTACAACTGTAATGCACTCAAAAAAAAAAAAAAAAAAAAGATCTAGTACTATTGTGGTGTCAGGCATTCATGGAGTCCTGGAGTGTGTCCCTCAAAGATAAGGAGGCTACTGCATTAACACTTAAAAGTTAAAGTTGAGGAAAATCTTTAAAATTACATGTGAAGATTGGCAAACATAAATAGAATTAGAGAATCTGCCAACCTTCCTTGTGCACCTGAACCAGCACTATTTTAAGACACTATAAACAAAAACATGGATAAGGTTCCAAACCTGACTGCCTCTTCTCCTTTTCACCAAAACCTGATTTCTGGGAGCTATTGGCAGGTGCACAAATGCACCCCTCTCTGATCCAATTACTGTCCATTCTGGCTAAAATACTTTTCTTTTCTTCAAAAAACATATCTGACATACAAACACACCAGACTTGGGGATTTTGTTTCACTTTGCTTTTATTTTTTACAATATACTTACTGCATGTATTCAATATAGCATATTTCAGATGTACAGAACTGACAGTTATAAAGCGAAACTGTATGTAGCACACACCCAGGCCCTCCCACCCAAGGACTAGAATGTTATTCATTTGACCTTAATCTGCCAGTGTTTCTATCTGAAATGCAATGTTGCTTTTCTTTACTGAGTTGCTCTCTGGGTAAAAGAACAAATGAACTGCAGAAATTCAAAATTTCCTTGCTCAGCTGCTGCCATACCTGGCAGGTCACTCGATGGATTTGCATCATGGAAGACAGACAGTCCCCATTTATCGATCCTCCTGAGCTAAATTTTGGTTTATCACTATTAACTTTTTTAACAGTACAGTTTTTGTATGCATGCTCAAACAATATATTCTTTGGTTTTGCTTATTTTTGAGCTCAATGATAATAGTATCTTACTACAAGTAGTGTCATGGAAATTGTTTTTTCCATTAACATTTTGAGATTCATTCTTATTGCCAGGTATAACTACAGATCATTCACTTTCATTACAGATAGTATCACTTAGAGTAAATATATATAATTTATGAATCTATCCTCTACAGACAGATGTTTCACTTTTTCTAGTTACAAACTATTACACGTTACTATGAACATTCTTGCACATTTCTGCATATACTAAAGGGCAAGACATTGTTGAACATGACTGCAAGATGAAAGCTAGATCACAAGATGTGCAAACATTCATGTCAGCAAGTGTAACTGTTTTCTACAGGAATGGTGACTTGCATAACGTGTGCGTTTCACAGATCTTCTCTAACCCCTCCTATGATCAGGCCCGATTTTTGCAAATCTTAAGGATATACAATGGAATTAAGACTGTGGTCTTAATTTATACTTGCCGAATCAGTAATGCTAGGGACATCTTCCTATTCATTTATAAGCCCCATGAGAAATGCCTTTTTAAGTTTCTTTTATTTTTTCAAAATATAAACTATATAACTAATCTTTTGTCAGTTTTTTGTATTGTGAATACGTTCTGGTTTGTTTCTTCACTTTAAATTATTTGCTTAATATAGCCCTTGGTTTTGTTGAATTGATTTAATCATCTTTTAGGGTTAGTGTCTGTCGTTCCTGCTTTATGGAGGTTTTCATGTGAAGTTTAAAACTGCTGCTGTCTGCACTTTGCACATCTGGAATCGGCTGTTGGGCAAGAGGGGAAGCAGCACTAACTCTCCTTCTTTCCCAGATGCACAGCCATACTCTAGCACTGTACTTCTCGAGCTGGCCCTCCTATCCTTATTCGTTGGCCACACCATTCCTACTGGGCCACCAAGGCCAACACAACATATCTATGGACTGGTTTCTAGGCTCTCATTCCACTGCTCAGAAAGTCACCTCTGTACCACATGACACTCTATGATAAAACTTGATGTACTGTAAAACAAATCCCCTAACCCTTTTCATCTTCAGAAGCATCTGGCCCTCTTACCCCTTTGCTATTCTACATAAGTTTAAATATTTGCTTATGTTTAACATAACCTTTGTTTGAATTTCTGTTGGAAACAGTATTGAATCTATAGCTCAATTTGGGAAGCTCTAGTATCTTTATAGTCTTTAATTGTCCCATTATCTGTGAACAAACAGTTCTTCATTTGTTCTTTTTTAAAATATTTTTTAGTTATACGTGGACACAGTATCTTTATTTATTTTAATGTGGTGCTAAGGCTCAAACCCAGTGCCTCACAGATGCAAGACAATTGCTCCACCACTGAGCTACAACCCCAGCCCTCATTTGTTCTTTTGATGCTTCTTTAGCCTTTAAATTGTTTGTTTTATTTATTTATTATCTAGTTATTGCACCAGGGATTGGACTCAGGATTACCTAACCACTGAGCCACATCATCCCTAGTCTCTTTTTATTAAGACAGGGTCTTACTAGCTTTGGACTTGTGATCCTCCTACCTTAGCCTCCTGAGCTGCTGGGATTACAGGAGTGCACCACTGTGCCCAACTCTTTATTCTTCAAATGTTAAACCAGGATTCAATCACTGTGTTCCTGAATAAATCTACCACCATCCATCTCAAGTAGGATAAGTGCATCTTTAAGTGCAAAGTTCTAAAAACAGATTATGGGTAAGCCTGAGACTTGTGACTTGGGCAGAAGCATCTCTCCCCGTCAGTGAATGTGCTGGGGTTAAAATGAGGCGTCAAAGACAGGGTTTGGGACACAGGGTGAGACCCAAGTATGTCCTCGGGAAGGAGCTGAGCATCACCATGTCCATCAGCAGAGGGAAGTCTAGATGGAGAGAACTGCAGCTATCGACTGGACAGCCTCCCCTCTCAGACAGCATTGCCTGAGAGGCCACTGCTGACCAACTGCTGGGGACATGAGAGTTTCAGTGGGCAGAGAGAGTTACGAAAAGGGTTGATACATTATCATAAATATAGAACGTTAACCAGAGAAGGAATGTCAAGGGGGAATCAGTGTAGAGGAATTTTTGAAAAACTGGTCAATACTGTCTAAAACCAAAGAAAAGAAAACCTGTTGCAAAGGCCCCTGGGACTAATAATCACGAGGTCCCTAGTGGCAGGAATAATGAGAAAGCACAGGGCAGGGGTTTGTGTATGTGTGTGCATTACAGAGAACGTGAGGAGAAGATGGCTGGCAGGGGCGAGATACCCTACGTCTGCTGATGGCATGCCTGACTGTTCTCCATGAGTTCACTGTATGAAGGGTAGCAGCTAGCAGAATGGCTCAAAGGAGAAATAGTATTTAAGACCTGAGCTCAACCACCAGCCTCCTGCAAACCAGCCTCCTCAGTAACAGCAGAACCAGCAGCAAAATGGGGACAATTCTTTAGAGGGAAAAGTTTACATGGAGCCTTGGTGAATGCGGAGGTGCTAAGCGCACAGTTCACGTCAGTCCCAGATGCTGACAATGGAAGAGGTTGTGGATTGAGTCAGCCACACAGGGAAGACCTGAGTCTAGAATGTCACTAAACTCCCTGCCTTTGAAGTCCTGCTTCTCTGGCACCTGAGATAAACCCAGGAGGGTGCCTTCAGGTTGTATTTTATTCTTAATAATCACATAGGTACTTGAACTTACAAAATTTTTGTCTTTAGAAACAGATCTTTCATGGGATTAGCCTGACATCACATTCAAGAAAGCCACTCTATCTCAAACCAGCTGAGAGAAGATATGGCAAGTATTTAACAATCAGGACACTCTTAGTAACTATTCAAATAAAATATATTAAGATATTTGAAGGAGGTTTCTTTTTCCCGCAGAAGAATGTCTCAAAGCCAAAATAATATACCTGCTATGGAACAGGAAGTAAGTTCTCCAACTAAGTGGCTCAGGACACCAAGTGCTATTCTCAATCTGAAACAAGTTAAATGTACCTAAAGAAAGTACACAATCACCTTCACTTTAGGGGTAAGCGATACTGGAAATGTATGGTGCTCTCCAATAAACACATACATGCTACGGCTGCTACGCAGAATTATTTCCCAAGTCTTTTTATTTTCCCCCTTTCACCTCCAACAAACCTCAACATACCAGTGCTTTAGGGGCATGGCCAGCTGATATGCAGTGAGATAAGTGAGTATGTTTGGCTCACAGTGAGTGAGTCTCAATGGAGCACATAACATAGGAGGCAGATTCTCTTTCCCAGTCAAATGAGGTCTGAACCCCTGATCTAGCAGGTTCAGTCCAGTCATTACGATGCAAAATTTCCCCATTCTTTTGCCCTCTGTTAACCTCTTGTTCTCTTTTCAGGAGCACCTGCTACATGATGAGTCTGGGGGCTACCTACAGCACTCCACAGAAGCTACCATTTATTAAGAACTTGCTGTGTGCCAGATGCCATGTGAATTGTCCCACATGCATCATGTCCTTTAGTCTGCATCTCATGTCAATGAGACAAAAACCACTCTTTATTCTCACTTTACAGATGAGAAAGCATATTGGAAAGTCTAAGTAATTTACTTATATCACACAGCAATTAAGTAGCCAAAGCTGAAATTTGAGTCCATGTATATCTGACTTCGAAGTCCATGCGCTTACCATTTCCCCTAAAATGGCCCAGAACAAGTCAATATGCTATTTCTAAACTGTATGAGTTTCGAGTTAGATCAGTATAGAAAAAGAAGAATTGAATGACATCAGACTGTCCACAGTCCAACTCTGCAAAGGTCACTGCAGCTGAGCTAAGAATCTGCTCAATTCTGAAGACAATTAAAAGACATGAACCACCCTTAACTGCCATTCTTTCTCCACTTCCTTTTGTCCCCCCTCAGGGAAGGGATTAGGAAATTGTGGGAGCACACACAAAAAAAAAAGCTTGGAGAGCGTGACTGCACTCAGCACACCAGGGCAAACAGCTCAATATTTCTGACATGCGAGCAGTGAGATGCCTTAGCCAAAAGGAGTTCTGCAGCCATTTAGCTGAGCCTTAGAAAATGAAGTCTTTCCAAGAGAGCAGAGATACTCTCTTTCCTGTCAGAGTCTGCTGTTGGGACCATTTAGATTAAACACCCCATTTCTCACAGTGGCACTCTGCCCCAGGGTTACATTTCTCTATTCCAACTAGGTTGCAGGCTTGTTTTCTAGGAGGAGTAAGTTCCCTCCTAGATCCAAGGTAAAATGGAGAAGAAGCAGGCTGACTTGCTTTGAAATGCAAAAGATCTGTTTCCAGCTTGTCCAGTCCCCAGGTACCAGGGACACCATGAGAGCCACGGAACCTCACCGCTACTCATTCAAGGTACCTAAAAACAGCGATGTCTTCCAGAAGTCCCCAGAAGGCCCATAGCATCTCCAGGATAGTTTCCAAAGCTAGAAGCAGGGCTGTGCTGACCAGATGCACTCAGGCCTTTGTTGTTTTTAAGGCACTTTGGATTATCTCTCTTTGAGGTGAGCAAGCACACAGAAGGTTAAGAGGAGGAGGGCGGGCAGGAGGAAAAGTTAGTCTGTATCATATCCCAAGATGGGTCCAAGCCATTTCTCCACGTCAGCCACAGTCATGTTCTTCCTCAGAGCATAATCTTCAACCTGCAAAAGATAGAAGCACTCACGTAAATCCAAGTGCTAAGACTTTCTGAACTAAAGTTTCCTCAGGTTTTGTCAAGAAACATTAAGTACCTTCCATTTCTTATCTTAGTAGCAATCTACTGAGTTAAATGCAGATAGATATTTATCTGTCTACCTAGCTGCCTTCATCTCTGGGCAGAAAACAGTACTTAATAAATACCCACTGTATGGAAGCAGGCTGTGTATGCTCCTGGTAGAGGGAGGGCTGGAATAAGGTAATTGGCTAAGATCAAATTCAGACATTAATGGGGAAAATATCATCATTCCCTTCCCTTCCTTTATTCTCATTCACAGGTAAAATAAAATAGATTCTAGAGTTCCATTTAAAACACAACAGGCATCCAAGGAAACCACACACTTACCTGATCCTTGGAAATTTTCCCCACAGCAAAATATTTGGACTGCAGATTGGAGAAGTAGAGGCCCGACACTGCAGAGGCGGGTGCCATTGCCAAAGACTCTGTCAACCTGATGCCTAGAGAGGACAATGAAGAAAACGCTCATTCATAGGGGGCCTCGTGCGGGGCACTCAGTAGACTCGCTGAACACAAAAATGAAAGTAAATTTTATACCTTCTAGGTAGACACATAGCCCAGCAAAAAAAGCTGTGACCAGAAGGGTCTAGCAAATTCCTACCAGACAGAAAAACAAAGTCAGAACATGCAAGAGACTGGGAAGAGATTCTCTGTATTCTTCCCCTGTTACCAAAGATCATTGCAGAGGCCGCAACCTGCTGCTAAGCCTGGGGAAGACAGAGCCATCTAACAGCTCCACATAGCTCCAGGGGCCAGCAACAAGAGCAATGACTGATAGCTGGTGCCAGTGAGGAATGAGCTCACAATAGCACAAGAAAGAAGCGATACTTTCTCCTGGGGTCTGGGAACCCAAAAGGACCCCCAAGGCTATCTATTCTAAGCTACTCATGTTATGGACACGGAAAGAGAACAACTCAAAGGTCAAGTGCCTTGCCACAGATCCCCAGCTGGCTTGTGGAAAACAGGACCCAAATCCAGATCCCAGGACTGCTTGCATTGTGCAGTTTCTCACTTCAACCTGGATTCCTTTAGCTCTGCCAGCTTGACAGTATGCCTTTCATTGTTCCCACTGAAAACTGTGAACTCTGCCTCAGTCTTGTCAACATGTGATCTGTGGTAAGGGCTAGAACCTGCATAAGGATAGGACAATGCACAGCCACGGAACCATGGCAGATTCTGCCCTGGGCCAGGAATGCTGACACTGGGCGCCCAGGGCTCTATCTCAAGAGTACATGCGCCAACTTTCCATTTTAACTATGAGAATCAAAACATAGATAAAACATAAGTAAATTATGAATACAGAAGAGCATAAATGTTCATACCAGCATGATAGGAAAGAGGAGGGAGCTGGAAACTCTGAAAGGCTGGTGTTCAGAGATACCACCAGCAAACAACATGGGCCTGAAGCAGATAATACCACCAATAGGACATCATCTGTGGGTTGCTAAGGAGGGATGAAAGACACTCTCATACCAGCAAGAGAGAACTGGGGCAAGAGGGCAATGGGCCGGCAAGGAGTGGGAGAAGATATCTCATACGTGATAGGTCAAGAGAAAATAATTTAAATTGATCAATCTATAAAGGTGATATAAAAAGACAATATAGTAGTATGAAAGTAAAATACAATGCATAACTAAAAGTGAGAAAGGGAGGGATAAGAGTTGATTTCATCGTAACTCTTCTATTTTTTAAAAATCTCTAACCATAGGTGCCATTACCCTGCTAAAAAGCGTAACTGAGTGAGGAAAGACAGGCGCTCACCCATCCACACACACCTGTGCACTGCTCGATGTCAGCCAGTCTCCACATGGTGAGCTTCTCAGTGTGGTCAGGCTGGCTGGGGTAGCCGGGAGCTGGCCGGATCCCCTCATACCGGAGCTTGCGCAGGTCCGGGACACTCAGCTGCTCACTGCTGCAGTAGGCCCAGAATTCTCTGCGAACCCTCTCATGCAGCTCCTCTGCAAAGGCCTGGAAACCAGAGCAGAGGGTCAGGCAGCAGCAGTAGCGTGTGGCATGCCAGCAGCCTCCCTCCCGGTCAAAGTCACACGGAACAGCCTCCCTCGGCAGGCCCACAACCAGGGTGAAGTTGCAAGAGGGGTCAGGCTGCGTTCTTGAGAGTTTATCCTTTCATTAGCCACTCTGCTGCTCTACAGCAACCTGAACCTGGACTCTGAGTGTCATGTTTAATGATCTGAGAATTCCAAGATTTTTAATATTAATGTTCTCTGAAGGTCAGTCTACAGCACCACTCCCAGAAAGAGCAGCAGAGACCACACAGCTGCGTTCCTCCATGGCTCACCACAGGGAAAGGGGGCAGGCTCTCCCCACAGCCTTGGCTGCCCTATCCCATATAGCAAGATGAAGAATCTATAGAAGATACGAACATCAGAATGAGGGGTTCTAAAACAAACATGTTTTGTTTTGCAGTGGCGGGGGGTATCAGGGATCAAACTCAGAGGCACTCAACCACAGAGCCCCATCCCCAGCCCTATTTTGTATTTTATTTAGAGACAGGGTCTCACTGAGTTGCTTAGCGCCTCATTGTTGCTGAGGCTGGCTTTGCACATGCAATCCTCCTGCCTCAGCCTCCTCAGCCACTGGGATTATAGGTGTGCGCCACCACACCCAACCTGGTTTTTAATTCTGGGGGTGGTTCTCAGAAAAACATTACACCACAGCAGGCAAAGGAGGCATCAGACATAAGGCAAGAGGTCAAGGTTCTAAGGCAATGGCTAACTACAGCACCACTGAAGGTTGTCCTTTGCCTGAAGGATGATACATGAAAACTACTTAGGGATTTGTGATTTCTAAAACATGGGTAATGTTAAAGCCAGCACAGCATATGAATCAAGGAAAAAAAGACTGGTTTTAATAGTGGTATCTTTCTGATACTGTTGTGGTTATCTCACCCAGCTGGACTCCACTTCAGTGCCCAGTATACCACCACTGACTTACCTCTGCCAGCCGATCCCCCAGCGCCTTGACCATGATGCTGCTGTAGTCATCGCCCTGGTCCTCATAGGCCTTGCTCAGCTCTTCCACCCCAAAACATGCAACAGCAAACAGGCCCAGGTAGTCCCGGATCCCAGAATGCAGAGGAGCGATGAAGTCCGAGAGGCACTGGTATGAGTCTGTACTGGCAGAGTCCTTCTCAGCCTTAAAACCCAAGCAGCAGGCACAGAGGCTATTAGCATGAATCTGGCTACCAGGACTGGCATAGAGGAAAGCAGCTGGGGATCTTCAAATAATTCAAGCTTCGTGGAACAGGGATGTTACCTATTTTGCTAACTATTAAACCTGTAGCACTTAGAACAGTGCCTGACATAGTGAGTATTCAATGAATATTTGTTGAATAAACAAATTGCTGTGGTTCATGTGTGTAATTCCTTAAAGTGGCAATGTAGGGAGGTGGGGCCTGGTGGGAGATATCTGAATTCTTATAAATGTACTACTGTGTTTCTTGCAGGAATGGTAAACTATGACTGGAGTTCAACTGTCTTTTCTTTTTTTTTTTTTTTTTTTTTTGTGTGTGTGTGTGTGCCCTCTCCCAATTTCTGCCACGTTATGAAGCAGTACATGACCTTTACCAGAAGTGGCTACATAGCTTGAACTTCCCAGCCTCCAAAATATAAACAGAAATAATTTTTTTCTTAATAAATTATCAGTCTCATGTATTTTGTCTAGAAACAGAAAATGAAATAGGACACAAGTAAAATAAGATTTTAAAAACCCACTTATTTGTTCACTCACACACTGCCTGCACTGTGCTAGGAACCAGAACCTTAAACAAGTATACAAAAAAAAAAAAAAAAAAAAAAAAAGTCCCCCCCCCCAGCAAAGTTTTCTTCCCACCCCCCTTTTTGTTTTGTTTTATTGCTAGACTGGACTGGGGATTGAACCAGGGGCCCTCTACCACTGAGCTACATCCCCAACCCTATTTATGTTAATGCAGGGTCTTACCAAATTGCCGAGGCTAGCCTCAAACTTCTAATCTTCCTACCTCAGCTCCCTGAATAATGGAGATTATGGGCGCATGTCACTGCACCCAGCTTGTCCTCAATGTTATTTTTAATCCAGATCAACATTAAGTACTGGTGCTATGTTTGCATGGGGACCACTAGATGTATAAGCTCCACAAACATCATAAGATGTGGTTCAACAAACTGTTAGGGTCAACATGATATTGGCCATGTGCTGTCTGCCACAGAGGACAGTACAGGAGACAGCTGGGACACCCCAGGACAGTGTGAAACCAAAGAGCTAAGTTGGGTTTGCTTGTGACTCTCCTCATAGCCCAGGTGCCTATCCTTGCCCATTTTCCACTCTCACCTGAAGACTGACTCTCCCAGGTATTAAGGTGACAACTAAGATCTTATAAACATTACACAGTCAATAAATAACTGAGGAGACAAACAGGTTGCAAAGAATATTAACTAACATTAACCACATGCTTGCTAGATGCCATTGTTTATATGAACTGCTAATTTAACTCTCCAAACAGCCTAGGGAAGTGACACTACTGGCTCCACTTCACAGGTAAGACATCTGAGGCTCAGAGAACTTGGTCAACCAGCCCAGACTCAGAAGAGGCAGGGCCAGGGGCCGGGTACCAACGCTCCCTTGGTACCAACCACAGATGCTCCTGTATACGTGGTATTGCTTGTGACTAACAATTAATCCATGAGTAGCCACTCAGAAGCTTCACAAGCCATCTGCCAGCCATAAAAGCAAATACAGCCTGACACTGGGCAGAAAATCAGCCAGTGCTGCAGGCAAGATGGTGTTAAAACCCCTCAGCAGGGGCTGGGGTTGTGGCTCAGGAAGCCGTGCTTCCTGTCCACCTGCACACGCTCCTGCTGGTGCCCAAGAGGCCTTGCCAGGTCTACCCGTGCTGCGCCTTCTCCTGCCATCCTCACAAGTGCTATGGGCCTGGGCCCATGGAGGATGAGGGGGAGCAGATGCTATCATTTACACAAAGCTCAGACTTAATTCACATTAATGTTGTAGTTTAGTGACTGAACCCAAAAGTAAAAGCAGTGTGTTCACTGTCCCTACGCCCTTCGTACCTGCTGCCTCAACCCATGAAAGGTGGCTATGGGCTCCGCAGCCTGAGGCACCACACCCTCTGCATACAGGTGGATGTCGTCCTGGACACTCTGCGCTGGCCAGAACCCAACCACACCCCTGGCCTGGAGCTTCCTTTGACCAATCAGTGCGCTCAGCATACTCTGGGCATCATCATACACCTTTCTGGCCTCTTCACCTATTAGGAAAATACAGAAAGAATTCACTTCAAGATGCCAACAGTAACCAGTAAGGAATGCTTGTTTTAAAAACCACCACCCCTGGGCCGGTTTCCCCTTCACCCCTCCCCACTCCCCTCAAAGCTATCTGGTGTTGGCCACCAGCACAGCTGAAAGGAAGCAGCCAAGGCTGATGGTTCCTGTGAACACTGCTCCCAGTCTGCCTCCCCCAGCTCAAGACACTTGCATTTTTCCATTTCACAAAAAGCTGAGAGCCAAAGCTATGGCAGCCCAAAGCAGTCTATCAGAGGGCAAGAAAAGCAGGCCAAATCCCAGGCTCCCTGATATTTCTGTGCATCCATGACTCTCCTGGTTCCACAGTGATCTTAAGGCATGGGACAGGGTAAGGAGAAAGGAATGGCTCCAAATGCTCCTATGTGGCCTCAGTGCTATGCCTGCACAGGGGAGCCAGGCCCCAGAACACCCTCCCTTGGTTTCTGCATCTGTAACACTGAGGTCCCAGGCCCATGCTGAGCCAGTCCTACAGCCCCATAACTGCTTGCCTGTGAAGCTGAGGGGCAGCGCAGTGAGAAGCCCCTGCCGACCACCACCCTCCTGGATACCTGGGAGCTGCTGAGTCTCGGCATCTTAACACATGTGCCCAGGACCTCTCCAACAAACTGGCAAAGGCTGGCTTCTCGGCTCTTCCCAAAACTCACCTCATATTTCTGAGTCCACCCTCCATCTCACTCTGATCTGGCCATTTCCTGACTTTGATTGGCTCTGCACTGTGAGCCCTTGTGTCAAGGGTAGGTTTGGGGGTGAGGCTAGTTGTGAGAACTGGGGCTGAATTTATCAACTCACCCATTCTCTAGTTTATCACCCCCAATCCCTCTCTGCTCCCTCCCTAATGCTCTGGGCACAGTGGGCTCCTGGCAGTTCCCCACACAGGACACCTATCTGAACCTTCTCAGATCTGCTTCCTCTGCCTGGAATGCCCTTTATTTCAGTGCCACCTCACATCCCCAGGCCCAGCCTCAATAAATCCCACTTCTAAAAAGCAGTTCGAATACTGCCTCATCCAGGAAGCCTGGTCTGAGCTCCCCATCTGAGCTCTAGCTCTTCCTGGGTCTGCAGGATCCGCAGGAGGAGTATAGCATTTCCAGTACTCTCAACTGTCCAAGTGAGTCAGATACTGGATGGCAGGATTACACTGTCTCCTTCTGTTTATCTCTAGTGCCCAGCAAGTAAAAGATGTCAATAAACATTTATTGAAAGAGTGAATAAATGAAACACCAAATTTAGTCTCTGTAATAGGACTGACCACGCAATTTAAAAACCATCTGAAAGTTAAGCAGGTTAACAAAATGAAAGCAGCTACACTCTGCATAATTCAAATACATGGCTTATCAAATACTCCTGCTTTCAAAGTCATAATATTACATTTTAAATATCAGGCAGTAACACAGGACTTACTGAACTAACCTACTGTTTTGTCGTTAAATATCTTGGGAAAGCCTCGATTCGGGTACTTGCCACGGAGCTGCCAGACATCAAAGAAAGGCTTCCAATCAATGTAGTCCACCAGCTTCTGCAGGTCATAGTCTTCAAAGACCCGGGTCCCGATAAACATGGGCTTCACTACAGGAGGGAAGCACAGCGGGCAACTCTGGCGCAGGCTGAGCCCCTTTCGCGGGAGAGGCCTGTTTCCCTGAGCTTCACTCTGCGGGCTCCCAAGCTCTGCCTCCTGCCTGTCACCCCCGTAGGAGTTGTCGTACAAAGAGGGGAACTTTAAATTACCCTGGGGAAGGAGTCATTCTGCACTGAACCTTAAATAAAACCATTCTTCCCGTGCAGCTGACTGATTACACAACCCTGGAAACACTGCCCTCAGCCCTCCATTCCCACACCAGGAAAAAGGAGGATTTGGGTCAATTTCCCCTTATATAAATGAAAACAATACAAAATAAAGACCACTAGGGGTGGGGTACAGCCCACTGGTAGAGGGCTTGTCTATCTAGTATGTGCAAGGCCCTAGGTTTCATTCCCAGGTCCATAAAGTAAATAATAAACAAAGGCCACAGAAAAACAAAGACAGTAAGCTACTTGTATATAAAGTCTGCAACAATGAAACAAGTCGGTATTTCCTGCTAACACATATGCACAAAGTATAAGGACATGCACAGAAATGAAATCCCAAATTCAGCATTGTGGTTATTTCCACAGGGGAGGAAGGGACACAGGGCACTGTGTCCTACTTATACAGGACAATCTCTTCTTATAAACACCCATTATGTCAGTTTGTTTGGTAACAAGTCATATAGTCCCCTTAGGGGTTGCATGACTACTACCCCCATTCTCCTGATTATAGTGGCCTATTTCCAGGGAGGCAGGGAAGAACTTCTGCTGCAGAGTCAGAGGACAGGCTTATTCTCTATCAACCTGGTCACCCAGAGATCAAGAGTTGCCCCAAACACTACCACCCAGGCCCTTGAGAGGAAACCTTCCTTTCTTCCTGCAGCTCCTGAAACGCTACGCTGTCCTTACAACATTTCTGAGGTCCATATCTTAGGGCCCCACATCTTGGACAGCAGGTCAGAGCCTTGTAAAATGGCCACTTGGAGAGTGTCCCTACTGCTGTCAGGAACAGTGGGACCTCTCAGGACTATTTCTATCAAAACATGTTTTGGATGCTTGACTTGGTCAAGACAGACTTGCCCTAGGGCTATTAGCCCCACTTAGCAGTGAAACAAAAGGCAAAATATCACAGCAGGGACTATACAGCGATGGATCTGTTTGCTCCAAGGTTCTTACATGTCTCACATTAGCCTCACAGGACTTCCTTTCTACACCCTGGAAACTGTCAGATATGGAAGACAGACACTCAAGGTCATTCAGAGAAACAGCCAGGAGCGAGCTGGCATTGAGAACCCCCCTCCTCCCAATCTGGCATTCTTTCCACCAAACTACACTCAGCGGGAATGAAATTAGAATCAAGCACACCTACATTTCCAATTTAATCCTCTCAACTCTGCTAAGCATGTGTAGAACACAGATGTCGTGAGCACTGAAAGCTGATCTGAGATACTACTTGGAACTATGACTTCAACTAACACAACCCCTGCTCACCCTGCTTGGGTTTGCATTTGTAGCTCAAGCCTCTCTGAGCCTGTCAAACACCTCACACGTTCTATTCCCTTGGGATCACCTATGTGAGCAAGAAGGTAGCTAGAAAAAAAAATAAAAAGGAAGAAACCAAATGAAACAGAAAGAAAGGGAAGCATCCAGATAAATACAAGGTGAGTAAGAAATAGGGGCGGAAGCTTTGCTTCACTGTTTCAAGACCTGAGAGTATAAAGGAGTTTTCTATTTCAGACCTTCCCCGCCTGCCCTTGGGCCTGCTCAGGACACACACAGGTCAGGCTGAGGGAGGACCACTCAAGCACAGCTCAGAGAAGGCACAGTCCTGCAGCTCCCTGAACACTTAAGAGACAAATCCAAACTGGAATTCTAGGAACCTTTCAATTATTCCCTGAAACTCAGTTTCTTCTGTCAAAATGGAGCCCACACCCATGCTCACTACAGAGCTGTCTGAACTTCACCTCAGGACAGTGTCTATCAGATGACAAGTTTTCCTTAAATGCTGCCTGTTTACTTTCTTGTCAGTCATCAGGGCCACTTGTTATTATGCACAACTGAGAGTCACTAGCTGCTGGTTTCATTCTATAGCCACAAAATTGCAAATATCTCCTCAGCATATTGTCAGTTATCATACCCAGCTATCTCCACACAGACCTGGGTGAGGTTCTGTCAACCAGTCAATATGGAAACCATTTTTTCTGGCTTGATTTAAGGGTAGGTATTTCCTCTCCTGTTGGGGGGGAAAAAAGTTATTTAGGCTGAGACTCTTACTTCTTCCACATCTACTATAAACATATGACCAAGAAAGTCAGTACAAAATCTTTGCAAGAAAATAAATGCCATTTAGTGAAAATCCTTATCCTGAAAAGGTCCTCCTCTTCCATCCAACATGGCTTCAGACACTGGAACAGGAGCAGGAAAGACTAATAACTTTCTATTAGCTGTGGATATGTAATTATAAGGCTACCCTGCAGCCCCAACACTCTAGCATGCCAGTGCCTTCAGAACACCTGAGGCCTATCATCAACCACCCAGGGAACCAGAAGGTAAAACCAAGGAATTGTCACTGTGGACAAACCTAAGGGGAAAGAAAAAGCCACTCACAGTGAGCCAGGCTTGCTGGCAACTCAGAAACCAATCTACGTCCTTTCTTCATGTAGTCTATTAATAGACAACTCCCAAATGCCACCCCCCCAACCAAAATCCCAGAAGCAAATAACCAGGAGGAAATACCCCAAAGACGTCAAAAGAGTAATTATAGATTCCCTGAAGCTGACAGAGGGCAGGACAGTTATTGACACAGTTCTGCACAGTCAGGGTGAGTTCATCAGGGAAAGAGGCTCAGGAAGGTCCTGGCTAACGCCTCCATTTTCCTTCACTATTCCCTCAACAGCAGAGCTCTATGGGTAGTGTGCAGCTCCTATTTGCCGGCAGGTATGAGCTCATATTAATTCATTCTCATACTCTGGCATCTAGCACAGCACCGACCACCTGTGGGGGACCCAGCACATGTTTGCCTCAATAGATTAAGGTTCATTTTAATATAACCAAAAGTGCTTGGGAACTTAAGACAACAGAGTACTCTGATTTGAATTACAAAGTAGGACTTCTCTGAAAGGACCCTAACTAAGCCTTTACCTTCCTTAAAATAGTAAATAAAGTCACAAAACCACAGGATCACCTTATTGCCCAAACAAATAAAATCCTGTTTCTGTCATTTACCTTGAGATTCTCATAATGGTCCTGTCTAATATCTTCATATTCTTCCATGATTTCTTCAAAGAATTCATCTTTTAGATTTTCATCTAATAGTTGAGAACACTGAAATGCAAAATAAAGTCAGTAACCAGAGAAAAGCAAACAATAAAAACTCTGGAGACACCTCCCTAAGAAAGGCTCCCCTAACAATGTTCTCTCTCACTTGGCCAACTGTGCTCACTCCTGCCCAGGTGTGCAGTACCAGGTGAACTCAGTGAGCTTTGGGTACAAAATCCTGTACATGTCAAAGAAAGTCCTAATCTTGGACTCCTTCCCTGGAGATAAGCTCTAAGCCCTTGGGATATCCTGCCTGATAAGAGTGTCATTGTATACCTGGGCTTTAGGCCTTGCCAGAGGTGATACCAACAATATCATTTATGGTGAGGGTTGTGGTTCAGGCTGTATCTGTTTGACCTTGGAAGGGTTGAAGACTAAGCTGCTAAGACCAGACACGTGGGCATCCCAGGCTTATGTGACAAGTCAGCAAGGTCTGAGTAAGCATCCTCGTTGGCAATGCTCCTTGAAAGCATTCTTCCACATCACTAGTGGAAGAGTTAAGTGCTGTCTGCATGACTCCCTGGGAGACAAACTGAAACTTGAGCCTTTCACCTGCAGCACACCCTCTATGCTTTCTGCCTTTGCACATTTTAAGCTATCTCTTTCTATGGCAACCACTGTGATCATGAGTATACAGTGTTTCTGAGACCTCCAAGTCCTTTTGGTGAATCACTGAATTTGAAGGTGATCTCAGGGATCGGGAGACAGTGGGTTCAGTACCTTCTTCAGTGCTTCAAATACACCCAGATCACCCACAGTCTTTTAGTATCTGGTCACATCTACTTCCCTTATAGAAGTAGATTCCTTGAGAACCAAGAGCATGTCAACCACCTCTGCACCCCTGATGCCTCACTTACACCTGGAGCATACAAGGTATGCCCTTATGATGTGTTTAACAAAAGAATAGGCTAACCTTCATGCTCAACTGGGAGCTTTTACTAAGATATGAAAGAAAAATGATAATCTAAGAAAATGTGAAATTACTCCTTAAATTATAAAACCAAGATAAGCTAAAAATTGTGATTATGACTATCAAGCTAGTAGAAGACTAGCTTTTACCATAGCTCAAAATAACATTACAAAGAAAGAAAGAACTGCTAGTGATTATATCAGTAGAAAACCACAGCACTATCCCTCCCTCATTCTCTAGCAGGATTTTCTAACACACAAAAAGACAAGGAAGTTCAGCATCTTCATCTAAAATTAAACAACTTAGACTGGATGATGGCTGATGTGCCTCCTAGTTTTAAAAGTCTATAACTATGGGATTCCCTAATTATCTCTATTAACAATCCCATCACCTATGGGATAGTTAAAAAAAATCACTTCATTAAGAAATATAATCAAAAAAGATCATTGTGGCAGGCCTAAAAAATAGTTTCCCAAATGAAGTATTTCACTGCCTTACACAAACTCACCCCCACAGAGTCCTCACTTAGGAAACCCAATGAGGCAAATGAAAACAAGAGAGTGATGCACACCTCAGCTCCCCAAATACAAGGAACCAACGTCTTAACAGTGCTGCACTCTGCTAGATCATGTACCCTGAAACCCATCTCTGGACTTCCCTAACATGCAGAGCATTTATAATCCCCTGGCACAGGTACTAGTGGGTAGCCAAAACCTAGTACTACAGTTTGCTGTGCCCCTTCCTGCCCAGTATGACTTGTTGACTAAAGAAACAAGCTTAGCCAGGCATAGTGGCACACCCCTAAAATAATCTTGGTGACTCAGAAATGTGGGGCAAGAGGAACCCAAGTTCAAGGCCAGTCTGGGCAACTTAGTAAGACCCTGTCTCAAACAAAAAAAGAGTTAGGGATGTAAGCTCAGTAGTAGAGCACCCTTGGATTCAATCCCTACTTGAAAGAAAGGAAGGAAAGAAGGAAGGGAGGGAGGGAGGGAGGAAAGGAGGGAGGGAGGGAGGGACGGAGCGGTGATGGGGAAAGGGGAAGCACATAAGGGAAGGAAAAAGTTCATGGCAAATGTGCTGCTAATCTAGCAAACCTTCCACCAATACTGAGGTCTATCAGATGTTTCATGCTAACCACTGAGACATATCACAACTTTTATTTACCTCCATTTTTTTTTTTTACTTTTTATGGTAATACTTATACAATGAAAGAAAATAAGTTGAAATTTTAAAATATAATTTTAAAAGAACTACTTTACCCTTCTTAAAGAAAGAAAAGAAAGCAAAGGGAATCCTCAGGCCTGATTATAATATTTGCAGCATCTTTAAATCTTTCAAATACACAAGATAGCTACTAAAGCATGGTGCTGTCCAATGTTCATTCCATTTAGAGCAAAAGAACTTGAGCCAAAAACCATCCAAAACAAAACCTATCACTGGCTCCTACAAAGAGTCACTATCAGTTATTCAAATGACCTACCATATGACATGTGTTGAGTCACCTGGAAGAGTGGTCAATTCGTTGTACACGAGGAGAGCTAAGCATAGCTGGAAACCCCAGCCCAGGGGGTGCACTGCCATGAATACAAGGCCCGCCCGCTCCTTACCTCCCCTGCCTGGCTCCCAGCAAGGCCTTGTTTGAAGGAGTCTGTCCTCCAGACCTAGACTCAAGGACCAACATCCCCCAACACACACCCACCTGTAGGGTAAGCACTGAGCACACAAGCAGGTCCAACAGCCTTATCCCCAGATGGAAAATATTCAGCACCATTCAAAGCACTTGAAAATAGCCAACAGAGCTTAAAAAGGTGACCACTGGTCATTAAACTGGATTTAATATAAGCTCTGAAGAAACATGATCCGAAATTAAGACACAAACATTGTTTTTAAAATTGAGTTGTAAAACTATAGATTATTTACACATTTTTCTATGTCAATGAAAAACTTTAAAAGGGCAATTTTATGATTTCAGCCTTTTAAATAAAAAGTTGTTGAATATTTAATGGAAACAGGTTTAATTTAGGTCAGAATAAGGCGGATTGCATTCAGTCAGTCCCACACCTGTCATCCGATGGGTTTGTGGCCTCAAGAATTACTAATCCCTTCCTTCCCATTTTCTCTTCTCTAAAATGGATAATAAAAGTATCTCCCTTCTGAGCCCACTCTGGAGATAAAATAACCTCTGTGAAACAGTTACTTCAACACCTGGTAGTCCAAAAACTTTCAATAACAGCAATTATTGTATAATTTCCATGTAAAAAAAATTCACAGATATGAATTTTTTCAGATTCAAAGGAATTTCTTCAGAAGATGGCTCAGGAAACATGGGCACTCTGGTCCGGGTTGCATGATACCACTGGAAGTCCCCCAAAACCACCAGGCCTCCTTGGTGGCATTTCTCCCCTGCCAAGTGTGAAGACTGGCCAACAATGGCAATTGTCAAACCCTGCTCTCTTGATGAGAAACAGGAGTGGGGTGAAGGGTTACTTGGCTCTTTTCTGTACCACACTGAGTTTCTAGGTCAAACATCATTTATGGGCAAGAGTTCTACGGCTCAGAATGGACTTGGAAACTAGTTGGCCACATGGTCTCAGATGCCCTCCAACTGTTGTTTCCTATTATTCAGCAAACATAATGAAACAGGTAATAAGATGAGAACTCTTATTCACTGAAGGAGAAAAGCAGGGAGAGACACTTGTACAAGCTATTTATTATATTTGCTAAGAAAGAGAATCTATTATTCTGTGATTTTAATACCTAGTCAATATTTTTCTGACCTTGCTTAGGTCAACTGACCCATTCTTGAGTGTTCTTCTATCTGGAAAAAAGGTCATTCTTAAAATCCTACATTCTGCTTAACTCTGGCAGTGGTCAAGGCATGTATTCATGTGTGTAAACTGGAAAATTCTGTCTGTTTTTGCAGCTGTCTAGGTCACAGGAGTCTTGGTACCAGCCCTCTCATCGGCTGCTCAGCTGTCTTCCAGAATACAGGACATGCTCACCAGGACCTCCTTCCAAAGCACCAGATGCTCTAGTGGCACACTGTAAACCCTAGACTGTTTCTTTAGCAGAACTGGGCAAAAATAAAAGGTCCTGGGCACTCCCCTGGCTCTTACTGCTTCCTTTGTCCTCTCTTTGAAACCAACATATGTGAAATGAAAAGAAAGGCCCCACACGTACCACCACCACACTCTTGGATGCATCCAGGACGTGGATCACAGGCGCGCTGTATCTTGGAGCTATTTTAACTGCTGTGTGGGTTCTGAAAAGAAGGGTCAGGAAGAAAAGCACATCTATCAGTACTGACAGTTCCTACACAACTCCTGTTCAGAACCATTAGAGATAATGTCTTTCAACAGTGTTTCCAGAGAAAGATTTCAAGGCACTTACTTACAAATATTGAATTTCAAATTTTCCTTGTGAAACAAGAATGACTTTTTCCTATCCTAAGATGAGGAGAAATGACATGAATGAATAGGCCCAGGTTACAAAGAAGTCTGTGACCAAATGAAAAAGACCTTGTCCTCAGCTTCTGTCAACAAGGGCCGAGCCCCTGGCCTGGCTCTTTGTCAGCCTGTGTGAACCAAGAAGCAGCAGTCCCAGGCCACTGCATTTTAATGTCATCAAGGTCAAGCTACCTCCCTTCCTTCAAACAAGCCAGGCAACCAGCCAGGGTACCTGCAGAACCAGGAACCAGGCAAAGGACACAAGACACACTGCCTAGCTGCTGTCACCTCTGTGGCCAGCATCAATACCCCGTGGTTCCAGACCCCCCTGTAGTTGTAGTAAGGAACCCCATTCTCAAAATTCAACACAAATTAAACAAAGGTCCAAGAAACAAATTTTGTACTAAGATGGGCTCAGCTTTAAATCCCTGCTGTCAAACTTGAAAATGTTGGTACTGGGAAACAACAATTAATCCTTAAAATTACCTAATTAACTAAACTAAATTTGCAAAACAAACTGCCCTCTGATTTGCAATCGCTCGATGTTTAGCACAGGCTGCATATCTGCTGTTTCGTTCTAGAACACACTAAATTCATATGAGAATTAGAAACACACGTAGCCTCCCTAGCCTCCCTACAGAATTTACAGAGGCTCTGAACCCATCAGATGGTGGCAGCCGCACCCTGGATCTTCCTGCTCTTCCCTGGTACCCTGAAGCAGCACACTCACCCAAGACAGGAGGCTTCACATTCTTTTCCTCAACTAAAATGCATTTTTGTTTGGAATGTTGTCCAGAATATGCTATTATATAAGAAAGAAATAAACTAATAGAACACAAAGTTTATGCAATTCCATTTTTAAAAAAACATACATATCACAGTCAACCTGTCCCAACCAACCAACCGGATAGCTAAGATTCTGAGTATTGAGAAAACCACAAAGGGGAACACATCAAATGTCCATACAAGGAAAAGGTGGGAATGAAGGGGCAGAGAGAGACTGGATTTTACTTCACAGCCTCTTAATTGATGACATGTTCCCATGAGGGGATTAATGAAATAATTTTTAAAGACCTGGAGAGTATTATTATATTAAAGGTGTAATAAGTATACATATTTTTATAGGCTTCTCTGGGAAGGCACTCAGCATCCATGCACAGTGAGACGGGACCAACAATCCCACACCTGTTCTTGCTTTCTAAGAACATCTCCATTTGTAAATGACAAGCAAAAAACTAAAGCCTGGTACACTGAGCTGCGAGAGGTTGGAGCTGCCAGGCTCGGGCTCCCGGGGCTGCCTGGGCCTGAGGCTGGGGTACCTCTGTGGAGCCTGCTCCGAGCAGAGTGTGGCAGGGATCGGAGAGGCTGGGTTCTGACTCTCGTGGCTGCTTGAGCCCAGGGCTGCGGAGCCTGCGGGGACCACGAGCTGAGGCCAGCCACAAGTGAAACTTGTGACGAGGGGCAGCGGGACTCTGTCTCCTGGAACAGTTTTGACCCGGAGCTGGGGAGCCCGCGGGAAGTGCGTCTTAGACTCTGCTCCCAGGGGAGCGTGCACCAAGCAGGGAGAGTTTGGTGCGGCCAGGCTTGGGCTCCCGGGGCGGCTTTGGCCTGGGATTGGGGAACCCGCGGCGGTAGCCCTGAGGAGCCTGCTCCTAGCAGAAAGTGGCGGGGATCGGAGAGACCGGCTCCTGGCTCCCGAAGCGGCTCTGGCTCAGGGTTGGGGATCCTACAGGGACTGCTTCTTGGTCCGGGTCCTGCTGGGTGCTGCGGGGGCCTGGAGGGCAGAGTGGAGCTGCCTCCTGTGCCCAGAGCAGGCTAAGGGTCCCGCCGGTGTGGTATCGCGACACCCCAACTGCAGCTGGGGCCGAGGAGAGTAACCGCCCACGCCTGGAACAGGACCAGCGACCCGACGGCAGGGTAGCCAAGTCAACCCACTTGGAGTGGAGGCCGTGAAGAGCTGCCGTCTGACCCTGCAAGGTAGGCAGTCCTGCGTCCCACTGGCAGGACAGGCTCGGCAGCCTGCCAGTGTGGTGGACGAGTAGCATCGAGGCAGTCACGTCACACTGGTTGGAGTGGGGGTTGAACAGAGCCGCCGCCAGCGTCCGGAAGGAGCCCAGAGACCCGTTGGAGAGGCAGTTAGGTACCCCCACTGGGAGTGGGGGTTGAGCAGAACTGCCGCCCAGGCCCGCAGGGTGGGCAGATCTGAGACCCACCGGCGGAACAGGCTTGGAGGCCGACCAGCGTGGTAAACACGTCACATCAATTGGAGTAGGGGTGGAGAAGAGCTGCTGCCCAAGTCCGGATAAGGACCAACGATCCGAGGACGTGTTAGGAACGTCACCGCAATTGGAGTGGGGGCAGAGTAGAGCAGCCACCCGTGCCCGCAGGGCGGGCAGACCTACGACCAACCAGCGTAGTGGATAGATCACCCTGATTAGAGGAGGATCACAGCCACTACCCGCCCTACAAGAGAGATATCCCAAATATACAAGAGCAACATAAATAAACAGGGGGAAAAATTTCAAAAACACAACAGTTTCACCAAGCAGAAAGAAACGCAAGCAACATGAAAAGACAAGGAAAGAAAGGACCACAAGCAATGCAGGTCAACTCAACTCTAGAAGAGGTAATAGCTGCAACAGATGGAATGTCAGATAAAGAGTTCAGGATATACATGCTTCAGATGATCTGGACTCTCAAGGAACACATGAGACAGCAAAATCAGACAATGAAAGATCACATTGACAAGGAACTACAGAAACAAATCCAGGAAGTAAAAGATCAATTCACAGGGAGTTAGAAGTAATAAAAAACAAACAAATAGAAATCCTAGAAATGCAGGAAGCAATAAACCAACTTAAAACCTCAACTGACAATACTACCAGCAGAATAGATCACTTAGAAGATAGAACATCAGACAATGAAGACAAAGTATTTCAACTTGAGAAGAACATAGACAGTTCAGCAAGACTGCTAAGAAACCATGAGCAGAACATCCAAGAGATATGGGATAACATTAAAAGACCAAACTTAAGAGTCATTGGGATACAGGAGGGCACAGAGCTCCAAACCAGAGGAATGAACAATCTATTCAATGAAATAATACGAGAAAACTTCCCAGACTTGAAGAATGAAACAGAATCCCATATCCTAGAAGCCTACAGGACGCCAAGAGTGCAAAATCATAAGAGATCCACACCTAGACACATTATAATGAAGATGCCCAACATACAGAATAAGGAGAGAATTTTAAAAGCTACAAGAGAAAGAAAGCAGATTACATTTAGGGGCAAACCAATCAGGATAACAGCTGATCTCTCAACACAGACTCTGAAAGCTAGAAGATCCTGGAATAACATTTTTCAAACACTGAAATAAAATGGGCTCCAACCAAGAATCATGTATCCGGCGAAATTAAGCTTCAGGATGGAAGATGAAATTAAAACCTTTCACGATAAACAAAAGTTAAAAGAATTTGCAGCTAGAAAACCATCTCTTCAAAAAATCCTTGGCAAAACATTACAGGAAGAGGAAACTGAAAATAACATTGAAAACCATCAGTGGGAGGTAGGACAGTAAAGGGGGGAAAGTAACCAAAGAGGAAAACTAATCAGGTTTAGTAACATAAATAAACAAATATGACTGGAGGAACAAACCAAATCTCAATAATAACCCTAAATGTTAATGGCTTAAACTCACCAATTAAGAGACACAGGCTAGTCGAATGGATCACAAAACAAGATCCAACAATATGTTGCCTACAGGAGACGCATTTGATAGGAAAAGATATACATAGACTGAAGGTGAAAGGCTGGGAAAAATCATTCCACTCATATGGACTGCGGAAACAAGCAGGAGTGTCCATACTCATATCAAACAAAATAGATTTCAAGCCAAAGTTAATCAAAAAGGATAAAGAGGGACACTGCATACTGCTCAAGAGAACCATACACCAACAAGACATAACAATCATAAATATATATGCCCCAAACAATGGTGCAGCTACGTTCATCAAGCAAACTCTTCTCAAGTACAAGAGTCTAATAGACCACCATACAATAATCATGGGAGACTTCAACACACCTCTCTCACCACTGGACAGATCTTCCAAACAAAAGTTAAATAAGGAAACTATAGAACTCAACAACACAATTAACAACCTAGACTTAATTGACATATATAGAATATACCACCCAACATCAAGTAGTTACACATTTTTCTCAGCAGCACATGGATCCTTCACAAAAATAGATCATATATTATGTCACAGGACAACTCTTAGACAATATAAAGGAGTAGAAATAATACCATGCATCCTATCTGATCATAATGGAATGAAACTGAAAATCAACGATAAAAGAAGGAAGGAAAAATCATGCATCACGTGGAGAATGAACAATAGGTTACTGAATGATCAATGGGTCATAGAAGACATCAAGGAGGAAATTAAAAAATTCTTAGAGATAAATGAAAACACTGACACAACATATCGGAATCTATGGGACACATTGAAAGCAGTTTTAAGAGGAAAATTCATTGCTTGGAGCGCATTCCTTAAAAAAAGAAAAAACCAACAAATAAACGATCTCATATATCATCTCAAAATCCTAGAAAAAGAAGAGCAAAATAACAGCAAAAGAAGTAGAAGGCAAGAAATAATTAAAATCAGAGCTGAAATTAATGAAATCGAAACAAAAGAAACAATTGAAAAAATTGACAAAACCAAAAGTTGGTTCTTTGAAAAAATAAATAAAATTGACAGACCCTTAGCCATGCTAACGAAGAGAAGAAGAGAGAGAACCCAAATTACTAGCATACGGGATGAAAAAGGCAATATCACAACAGACACTTCAGAAATACAGAAGATAATCAGAAATTACTTTGAATCCTTATACTCCAATAAAATAGAAGATAGTGAAGGCATCGATAAATTTCTTAAGTCATATGATCTGCCCAGATTGAGTCAGGAAGATATAGACAGCCTAAACAGACCAATAACAATAGAGGAAATAGAAGAAACCATCAAAAGACTACCAACTAAGAAAAGCCCAGGACCAGACAGGTATACAGCAGAGTTTTACAAAACCTTTAAAGAGGAACTAACACCAATACTTTTCAAGCTATTTCAGGAAATAGAAAAAGAGGGAGAACTTCCAAAGACATTCTACGAGGCCAACATCACCCTGATACCTAAACCAGAGACATTTCAAAGAAAGAAAACTACAGACCAATATCTCTAATGAACCTAGACGCAAAAATCCTCAGTAAAATCCTGGCGAATCGGATTCAAAATCGTATCAAAAAAATTATACACCATGATCAAGTAGGATTCATCCCTGGGATGCAAGGCTGTTTCAATATACGGAAATCAATAAATGTTATTTACCACATCAATAGACTTAAAAATAAGAACGATATGATCATCTCGATAGATGCAGAAAAGGCATTCGACAATGTACAGCATCCCTTTATGTTCAAAACTCTAGAAAAATTAGGGATAACAGGATCATACCTCAACATTGTTAAAGCAATCTATGATAAGCCACAGGCCAGCATCATTCTGAATGGAGAAAAATTGAAGGCATTCCCTCTAAGATCTGGTACAAGACAGGGATGCCCTCTCTCACCACTTCTGTTCAACATAGTCCTCGAAACACTGGCCAGAGCAATTAGACAGACGAAAGAAATTAAAGGCATAAAAATAGGAAAAGAAGAACTTAAATTATCACTATTTGCAGACGATATGATTCTATACCTAACAGACCCAAAAGGGTCTACAAAGAAACTATTAGAGTTAATAAATGAATTCAGCAAAGTGGCGGGATATAAAATCAACACGCATAAATCAAATGCATTCCTGTATATCAGCGACAAATCCTCTGAAACGGAAATGAGGACAACTACTCCATTCACAATATCCCCCCCAAAAATAAAATACCTGGGAATCAACCTAACAAAAGAGGTGAAAGACCTATACAATGAAAACTACAGAACCCTAAAAAGAGACATAGAAGAAGACCTCAGAAGATGGAAAAATATACCCTGTTCATGGATAGGCAGAACTAACATCATCAAAATGGCGATATTACCAAAAGTTCTCTATAAGTTCAATGCTATCCCAATCAAAATCCCAACAGCATTTCTTGTAGAAATAGATAAAACAATCAGGAAATTCCTATGGAATAATAAAAGACCCAGAATTGCAAAAACAATGCTAAGCAGGAAGTGTGAATCAGGCGGTATAGCGATACCAGACTTCAAACTATACTACAGAGCAATAGTAACAAAAACAGCATGGTACTGGTACCAAAACAGGCGAGTGGACCAATGGTACAGAATAGAAGACACAGTAACCAATCCGCAAAACTACAACTATCTTATATTTGATAAAGGGGCTAAAAGCATGCAATGGAGGAAGGATAGCATCTTCAACAAATGGTGCTGGGAAAACTGGAAATCCATTTGCATCAAAATGAAACTGAATCCCTTTCTCTCGCCATGCACAAAAGTTAACTCAAAATGGATCAAGGAGCTCGATATTAAATCAGAGACACGGCGTCTGATAGAAGAAAAAGTCGGCTATGATCTACATACTGTGGGGTCAGGCCCCAAATTCCTCAATAGGACACCCATAGCGCAAGAGTTAACAACCAGAATCAACAAATGGGACTTACTCAAAATAAAAAGTTTTCTCTCAACAAAAGAAACAATAAGAGAGATAAACAGGGAGCCTACATCCTGGGAACAAATCTTTACGCCACACACTTCAGATAGAGCCCTAATATCCAGAGTATACAAAGAACTCAAAAAATTAGATAATAAGATAACAAATAACCCAATCAACAAATGGGCCAAGGACCTGAACAGACACTTCTCAGAGGAGGACATACAATCAATCAACAAGTACATGAAAAAATGCTCAACATCGCTAGCAGTCAGAGAAATGCAAATCAAAACCACCCTAAGATACCATCTCACTCCAGTAAGATTGGCAGCCATTAAGAAGTCCAACAACAACAAGTGCTGGCGAGGATGCGGGGAAATGGGTACACTTGTTCATTGTTGGTGGGACTGCAAAATGGTGCAGCCAATTTGGAAAGCAGTATGGAGGTTTCTTGGAAAGCTGGGAATGGAACCACCATTTGACCCAGCTATTCCCCTTCTCGGTCTATTCCCTAAAGACCTAACAAGAGCATGCTACAGGGACACTGCTATATCGATGTTCATAGCAGCACAATTCACGATAGCAAGATTGTGGAACCAACCTAGAAGCCCTTCAATAGATGAATGGATTAAAAAAATGTGGCATTTATACACAATGGAGTATTACTCTGCAATAAGAAATGACAAAATCATAGAATTTGGAGGGAAATGGATGGCATTAGAGCAGATTATGCTAAGTGAAGCTAGTCAATCCTTAAAAAACAAATGTCAAATGTCTTCTTTGATATAAGGGGAGTAACCAAGGACAGGGTAGAGACGAAGAGCTGGAGAAGAAGAATAACATTAAACAGGGATGATAGGCGGGAGGGAAAGTGAGAGTTAAGGGAAATTGCATGGAATTGGAAGGTGAGCCTCAGGGTTATACACAATTACATATAAGAGGAAAGGAGGAGTAGGAGAAAAATTATATAAGTGGAAGAAACGATTTATAGTAGAGGGGATGGAGAGAGAGAAGGGGAGGGGAGGGGAGGGGAGGGGTGAGGGGACAGTGGAGAATGGGATAGACAGCAGAATACATCAGTCACTAGAAAGGCAATTCGTAAATCAATGGAAATGTAACTGATGTGACACAGCAATCTGTATACGGGGTAAAAATGGGAGTTCATAACCCACTTGAATCAATCTGTGAAATATGGTATATTAAGAACTATGTAATGTTTTGAACAACCAACAACAACAACAAAAAAAAAAAACTAAAGCCTTAGGCCACAAGAATTGAACTATATGGGGGTCCCTTCCAGCACAAGCCGGCTGTTGCAACATAGCTTTGGTGCTAGGAGGCAGGGCACAGGGCAGCGGAGGCAGCCAGACCCTGGAATGAACTCCACAGCCTCCTGTGTCTTAGACTTGTGCCTAAGGGTGCACTCAGGCAACAAAGCTTTGAAGACATCTTGAGTATTCTGCCAAGGGGAGGATTTTCAAACAGTAGAAAAAGTTATTTTTAAAAAGTTGCCCCAGTTTCAAAACAGAGTACAACTGAGACTAACCTTGCTTCTTCCCCTTCAGTTGGCAAGCTCCCTGAATGCATGGAGATACTTCTCTACATTCTGCTTGACATACGTATCCTGCAAGAAGGTGTTACTTTAAGCCTGGTAACACTCAGGCAGCCTTTCCCTTAGAGAAAACAAGTACGACTTTAAGTTTTAAGCATTCAAAGGTCCTCAGTCAATTTGAGCCCACTCTCTCTTTGATGAGCTTCTGACTGAAAAGAAACACTGAATTCTACTATTAAAAAATAAATAAAAGCAAAGTGCTGTTTTCCAACATAAAAATGGCAAGGCTATATGATCGAAGGCATGACATTTGAACTTGCTTAGCCACTAAGAGTGCTTCCTGTTTCCTTATAAAATAATTTGACATCAATTCCACTTTTTTTTTTTTCCACAAGCTTCTCTACCTAGAAGAAACCATCCTTCTAAAGCCTGACAAGATGCAAAACACCAGAATCTCCCAGCCCCTTCTGCCCCTTCCTGCACACCAAGAGCACAATACTAGATGCTAAGGTTGACTCTCAAATTCTGTCTCTGCCAAATCATTCAAGACTCCCAGGATCCAACAGGTCTTCTCCCATGTTTGCAAATGTTTAAAATTCAATGACAAAAATGAGAAAGAGAAAATAAAGACGAGGAGATTAAGATGGAATCAGGAGTGATATTAGCATATAAATCTATTCCATAAAATCCTATATACACGTCTAAATTCTAAGCTTCTATATGGTCAGTGCACAGAGAAAAATAAAAACACTTATGTGTGATTTAGCACATGACTTTCTAGCAATTAAACACACACACACACACACTTGGAAAATTATCTCTACCTTGGAGCAATGTGATTTCCTCTCGAATTCTCCAAGCTACACAAACAATAATTGAAAAAGACATTTTGCAGTAATTAGCTAAAATTTTGTTAAAATGTGAAAGCTAACTGACACAACATATACCCTTTGGAAGTCCTGCTTTTTAAGAGGACTAGATTTGCAATAAGTTTTCTATTCTTTTATAGCAACAGGTTAAAAAGACTACTCCAAGTATATTTCTACCCATCTTTGACCCCAACTCAGTAACCGCCTTTCAACCTCTGGACAGCCTTAACCCCCAGTCAAGTGTGTAGTTCTAGTTCTGTTCATGCTACCATAAGCCACTGGGGCTTAGAAAAGCTGAGAACTTATATCTCTTCAGAGATCTATCCTAGTAAAAATCTGCAAGTCCTGGGGCTGGGATTGTGGCTCAGCGGTAGATCGTTCGTCTAGCACGTGCAAGGCCCTGGGTTCGATCCTCAGCACCACATAAAAATAAAATACAATAAAGATATTGTGTCCAGTTACAGCTAAAAAATAAATATTAAAAAAAATCTGCAAGTCCTGAGCTATTGTCTATACAACTGCAGCTAGCAAAAGCAAGAACTGACCCTGCTAAGCCTTCAACAGGTCTGAGGGAAAAATAACCAGGGGTCTGAGAGAGGCTACTGAGACATTCAGGCTCCTGAATGCTCTGTAGGCTAAGCAGCCTAAGAGAAAATGGTTCTATTCAGACATAAATGCCACTAACTGTAAATTAAAATAATGGAAAAATCAGATCTCATAAACATTAAAAACTTTTATGATCCAAAGACTCCACTAAAACAGCAAAAGGCAAGCAAGACTGGAAGAATCTACTTGCTATTTTTCTGATAAAGGGCTTAAAGCCTAAAACAGTATAAATAAGGCAGAATATCCAACTTAAAAAAAAATACTTAAAAAGTATATGTTCAATATACACAGAAAGGGTGTGTTAGCATCACTAATCAGCAAAGAAATGTAAATGAAAAACATATCAAGAATTACTGCCTGGAAATAGTCAATGAAGATGGTTATACACTATCCTGGGATCTAGTACTTCTCTTCTGGGCAGAAGCACACACAGATATACTAAAACTCGGTTGCAAAAATGTTACAGCAGCATTGTTTGTGAGAACTCCAAACTGGAAAAACCCAAACGTCTACAAACAGAGGCATGGATGTCTGAATCATAGTACATCATACAATGAAATGGGGGCAAAAAACCTCTAAAACTGGGTTGGGGTTGTGGCTCAGTGGCAGAGCACTTGCCTCACACAGATGAGGCACTGGGTTCAATCCTCAGCACCACATAAAAATAAATGAAAAAATAAAGATACTGTATCCATATATAACTTAAAAAAAACCTCTAAAATTATTTTAACAACAATGTTGGGCCTTCATACACAGTACTGTTCCATTTTATATAAAGTCAAAATGCAGGCAAAACCAACCTACAGGGATAGAAAGCAGCAGAGTTGCAAAAAAATGCCAGGATATGTGACCCATTGAGGCTGTTAGGTACCAATGACATTCTACTTCTTGATTTGGAGGTGGTTACATAGATGGATTCACTTTTGCAAACACTCATCAAGTCACACACCTGTATGACTTGCATACATTCTGTGTGATTGTTACACTTCAGTAGAAGTGCTTATTCAAACAGGAGAGATCAGTGAAGCCAGACTCCAGGTCTGTGACCTGATCCACAGTCACTATTCAGAAGGGAAGATGAACTGGGAATTTTCCATGGAAGCTCAAGGATGCTACATGAGAACCTTCTTTTCAAAGGTTGCTCCAGGCCCACAATGGAGAAAAGGAATGTTTCCCAGACTTTTATTTTCCAAATAAAGTTCCAGAGACTGCAAAGAACATGGAAGAGAAGAAAACCAGAAAAGAGAGAGTTCATGGAGAAACAAGGCACTGGAAAGTTTGAAGAAACCTTGTGAGGTCATGATATCCAGCTTTCTACCTTCAAATATTGGCAAACAATTAGAATAGATAGTGAATGATTTCCCATGTCACCATTTGTGCATCAGGATATAACTGTTAAGAGCCACCGATGATTCTAATTTTGCCATCAATGATGAATCCCAAGAGGCCAGTCCTGTTGTTCTGAAGGTTTTTCCTTTAATCTGTTGACTTTTATAATAAAACAGACTATTGATCAAGTTCTAATCCGTACAAGTAGCAAATTCCTGATATTAAGCTTCTAAGAATTTTTTATAAAGAGATTTTAATTTTGAAGTCATTGTCATATCAATATAAGTGCTATGTCCTTTAATACATCTGCCCATTTAAGTATTTATCCCATTTTATAACCATGGTTTTTAAAGGTCTTTCATCCTCATCACAGTCCAGAGATCCCCTCACTGTTCTTGTGCTCAGCTTTCATTCATTACACAGGATCATGCTCATCAAAACCCCAGTTAGTGATGGCTGGTCATATTCTTTGACAATAATTCTGCCACTTAGTCTAGCAGATACATCATCTGTGGCAAAACAAACCCAGTTTTCTAATGTGAACAATGACTGTCAAACTATAGAACCTTTCAAAAACAAAGAGTCCTTAATTGAACAAAAGACACCGTGGCTACCCATAAAAATGATCCACTCATCTTATACATGATATGATGGTTAATTTTATGTGTAAACTTGGAAGGCCATAGTATCCAGTCTCCACTCAGACCACAGTCTAAATGTTGCTATGGACGTATTTTTTAGATATGATTAACATTTTACTCAGTAGATCCCAAGTTAAGCAAGTTACCATTCATAACGTGCATGGGTCTTATTGATTCAGTAGAAGGCTTTCATAGAAAGAACTAAGGACCCTCTCTACTTTCTGCCCCTTCTCCACAAAGAAGAAATTCTGCCTTGTCTGTCTTCAGACTCAAACCTGCAACATCAACTCTTGCCTGGGTCTTTAGCCTGCAGACTTCAGACCTATCAACTTCCACAGTCACATGGGCCAATTCCTTGAAATACATTTCTTGCTCTTTCTAAGGATCTCTTGAATACTTATGACAGACCACAATTGTATTTTTGTACCAGAAAAACAAAGTGCATACGTCAAGTTTAATGCTACAGTTTGATGTAAACAGTTGTGCAACATAATGAATGATGCAAAGAAGTCTCGTATCCAAAATTAACACATCTCTGAATAAATCACACAATCAAGACCCCCAAAAAATAAAGACCATGCAACCAAATGTAAATTTTTCCTCTTTACATCTTTTATCCTAAAAGTTCTCCTTTCATAGATAACTCTCCAAAGTGTCCCTTCGGTTCTTTCTAGCTAGAAGGATTTTCTGACTCTAAACCACTAGAAGATTAGAGTTTCTTCAATAATTGTAAAAACTGTCTCTCTTTAAGAGTTCAACTTTATGCCAAAAAAACACAGCTTGGGCATCCAATTTGATTTCAAGGAAAAGATAATTGTAAGCCAAAGGAACCCCCCAAAAAAACAAGGAGTAGGAAATCACAAAGTTTCCTATGCATAATGTGTTCTGAAATTGTTCAGGCTCTCAACAAAGTAAAGACCAGAAAGTTTATGTAATAAGGAGTCAATGTACATGCTTCTGGGGGAAAAAACAGGTTTTAACACTGTTTATGAACACATATTTAACAAAACTCAAGGCATAAAGCTCATTATTAAGACTTACCTAGAAGTGGTTGCTCCTCCAATCAACAATGGAATCTTTATAGCTAACCTCTCCATTTCCTTGGCAACAAAAATCATTTCATCTAGGGAAGGAGTGATGAGTCCTGACAGGCCAATTATGTCTATGATTTTTAAAAAGAAAGGGAAAAAAGGACAATGAGGAGGATAAGAGAAAAAAAGGAAAAGTATTAAGACCCATTTTTAAAACTTTATAATACAGACCACAAGACCTAACATGAACTGCCAGTTTCTAATTCTAAGACACCTTTTCTGTCTGGGGGATTTTAATGTATTATCTGCTTTTGGTAGCAAATAAGATTTATAACTTGAAGTTTTGGCACAGTTTTAGGAAACCATACAACAGAAGATTTTATTTACTTTGTGATTTTTCAGACTCAAACAACACAGTATTTTAAAAACAACTATATCCAGAAAAAAAAAAAAAAAATCAAATCCAAGTGTTCGCTTTTAAGAAGCTGGTCTCCATTTCATCTCCAGAGATCAGAAGCAGCTGCCCGGTTGCTCTCACACCTCTATCAACTTCCAATGCAGATGGGCATCCCAGCAGCCCTTTGCAGAAGCTGGACTTGACAGTTTGCATGTCCCTTAGACCCCCACATGGAGTGAGCTTTACTACACTGACATACAGACTCTGGGGGAAGTGACACTGAGAGTAATCCCCAAAGGACAGTTGCACAGTACCTGCTTTGTGGTCAAGAGCAGCTTTCAGTATCTTATCGCAGGGAGTCATGACTCCTAAATCAATCACTCTGAGGCACAGAAGTGAAATGTGGGGGGGGGGGGGGGGACAGTAACAACCCATTAGAGACAAAGCTGCATGAGCATTTTCATTTTAGACATCAACACTGTTCTAATATAAAATGGAATCACACTGAAATGTTCACTAAGTACTGACATGACAATTCACCACCACAACTATGCTAAGGCACTATGCTAAGCCTTTTTTACACAACTTTCCTGAAATATAATTCCCATTTCATGGAATTTGTCCATTAAAGCATATAATGCAGCTGGGCAAGGTAGTGCATGCCTCTAGACCCAGCTGCTCAGGAGGCTGGGGCAGGAGGATCAGTTGAGGTCACAAGTTTGAGACCAGCCTAGGTAACATACAAGACCCTAGCTTAACCACAAATAAATAAAAATAAAAATTAACAAATTCAACAGTTTCTGGCATATTATTTTTTAACCCTGGTAAGACATATGTAACTTTCCACTGGAATTGGTAAGTGCACAATTCAGGAGGATTAATTACAGTTACAGTGTTGTTCAACTATTACCACTATTTTTCCAAAAGCATTTCATCAGCCTACATAAAAACATTGTAACCATTAAGCAATGACTCCCTCTTCCTCTCCTTACCCTCCCTGGCAGCCTCTACTCTGCTTCCTGTCTCTACGAATTTATCTAATCTGGGTATTTCCTATAAGTGGAACCACACACTATTTGTCCCACTGTGTTTGGCTTATTTCACTCAGCACTATGTCTTCAAGGTTCATCCACATTTCATGTGTATCACAATTTCATTCTCTTTTAGGCTGAATACTATTCCATTGTATAGACATGCCACAGGCTATGGTTTAGGTCCAGGATGTTCCCCAAAGGCCCATATGTTAAAGGTCCATGCTATGGGGAAGTGGTAGAAACTTCAGGAGGTGGGGATTAATGAGAGGTCTTCTGGTCATTCAGAGCACACCTTAAAGGGGTAGTTGGATGCTAGCCCCTTTCTCTTTCTCTTTTTTTATTTTTTGCCTTCTGTCCATGAGATGAATGGCTTTGGTCCAACATCCACTTCCTATCATGATGGTCTGCTTCAGTACAGGCCCAAAAGCAACCATATCAACCAATCATGGACTGACACCTCCAAACCTGTGAGCCAAAATTTGTTATAGGAGCAGAAAGCTGACTCATGAACATTTTGTTTACCCACTCATCTGCTGACACACATCTGGGTTGTTTCCACTATGCTAAGACCTTTGCAAAGTAATTTAATTTAACCCTCACAGAACCTCTATGATGAAACCCCTACTATGGAAAAGGATCTGGTAAGTTAAGCAAGTTGTCCAGTCAGTCACACAACTAATTAGCAGGAGAGCTGGAAGAGTTAGGATCTAAATTAGCAAAACTCATTATCTAATTCATTTAAGCCAATAAAAAATGCTGGGAAGTTCCTCAGCAAACAGCTGTTGAACAGGAGAGCCAGTGGGGAGGGGGATAGAGAAGAGGCCAGTCTCTGCACACAGAGCTGTCACAGGAAAAGCTAGAGACTTAAGACAAAGAAGAGAGGTGGATTCAGAAAGCAGGCCTCCTTCTTCTTCTCAGGGTGGCCAAGAAGGTGTGCAAAACTCAAAGGGTGGGCACACCTGAGTGGGGGACAGGCACTGGACAGAGAATGCTGGAAGTATGCTGAGGGGACAGAACAGGGCCAGAAGGTTTGATTTCCACAGGAGTGCCTCCTAGAATCCAGTAGGAGGAGCGTCTGCCCTAGGAAATGCCGCCGTTACTAACATCCTATTTTACATGAGAACATCTACAATGCTAGTCTTTTTTATCATTTAATTTTATTATATTGTTAAAAACATTTAAAAATTACATTATTTTCACTTATTTAATTATATCAACGATTCTTAAAATTCAATAGTAAAAGGTTCACATTTTTAAAAGTGTATAAGTATGAACTTTTACATGATACGTCACCAGCTGGCAACATGGGTGTTGGACACTGGGTAGGAAGGAGGCCTGCTTCTCACTGTGTGCCCTCTTGTACTGTTGGATTTTCAGCTTGTTCTCATAGTATTTTTTTAATCCTTTTTTTCTTTTCTTTAAATAAGTTAGCACACATGGAACCCTCAGTAGAAACTTTGACAGTTTCAAATCAAGAATTAACTATATTCAGCTTTGTTAGTTCTAACCTGGTAGCAAATGCCAGGGGCATGAATAATGGACAACCTGGAGGCCGCAGATAGCCAGCAGCAGCACATTTCTTTTTTAATATAGTGAAGAAAGTCTCATAACCAGATATATTGTTATACAATGAGAAGCGCAGAATCCTGCATGTAAAACTAGGCAAAAGAGTACACTGCCTCTAACTCCAGACAAAAAGGCCTGCACTTCAAAGCTGAGTTTTTCAACATTGCATGTGTTTTTAAAATCCAATTAAAACCCACCAGCACGATGCCAGTGCTACCTTGCTGTCACCGCTCGCTCTTCTGTCAGGAGCATCTCACCAATGACCGTTCATTCCCTCGCCTCTACCACAACCTCCCACTCCCACCCCAACACCTTGTCTTTCTTGACTCTCCCAGGGTTCTCCTCTGGCTCAGAGCCGCACCCCACTCTGTGGTTCATCCTATGCACATTATTGCATTCTGCCACTTGGGAGACTGAAGAGAATAAAAATGAAAGAAGTCATGAAAAATGTTGATTTTATAATCTAACCTTCTTTGTGAGTGCTCATAACATAGCTGTAAGCATTTAATTTGAGCTTCTAATTCAAAAAAATATTTAAGCTATTCTAAATGCTTTAGCAATGTCATCCATAACTACTTAAGAACATACAGAATTTAGAAAATAAATGTTATCGGACAAAAAAAATCACAAAAATAAACCTACATAGCAAGATACAGAATCAACACAGGTGCCCACTGATGGATGAATATATGTATAATAGAATACTATTTATATTTATATAATTTATGTAATATATATTTATAAAATAATATTTATATAATGAAATATATAAGGGAATATTATTCAGTCATAAAAAAATGAACAAAATCCTGTCATTTGTGGCAAAATAGATGAAATTGGAGGACATTATATTAAGGGAAATAAGCCAGATATACAAAGATGTTCTCTCTCATATGTGTAGCTTAAAAACTTGATGTCACAAGTATAAGAGAGTAGAATAGCTATTGGTAGAGACTAAGAAGAGCAGGGGAGGAAGGAGAGGAGGAAGCTGGACAACAGGTACCAAAACACAGCTGGGAGGAATAATTTCCTGCTCTACAGCACAGGAGGGTGACTATAGTTTACAGTAACCTACTATATATTTTACAAAGAACAAGAAAAGGAGCTGAGAGGTTCTAAGCATACAGAAATGATAAGGAGACAGAAATACTAATCACCCTGATTTGATCACTGCCCACCGTACACAGGTAGCACACTGCATACATGCAGCATATTGCTTACATGAATTGAAACAGCACATCATATTTCATATTTATGTACAATTATTATGTGTTTATTAAAAATAAAAAAGTAAAAAAAATCTGCATTTGCCCTCTTCAAAGGCACCTGACACTTGCTGTCACTTCCCCCTGCAATTCACACATTCCACCAACAGAAGGAAGTACCTGCACCAGTCTTCACCTTCCCCACTGTTTCCCACCTGCCCTTAGCAGAATCTGTGACCATTTCTCGTTCGTTAAAAAAACATAACGAATTCTTGCAAATCTCCCTTTCAAAATATAACCAATTAAAAGCATCTAAATAATTAATTATGAGCATTTGTACAGACAAAACCACCCTACAAAACTCCATTCAATCAGGTCTCATACAATCTCTGCTCTCAGCTTATTGAGAGGAAAAAGGGAAAATGCTGACTGCCATGGGGAGCCCCATGTTCTGGCCCTCAGGGTCTATGTTATGATGCCCATTCACAAGAAGCCTCTTGGCTACGTCCACCTGCCCAAATAGCTTTTCCTATTCTTTTTGTCCTCACTGAATGCATAATAGATAATTACTCACTTATTGCATTTGAAAAACTGTGTTCACAATTTGAAAACAGAGTAGACAAAAAATAAATAAATGAAAAAATAACCTCTAACATCTACTACTACTCGTTACCTTCCTTCCTCAATAATTAACCTGTTGAAACATTTCCCTTCTTGAATAGCAAAGGGATGAAAAGGTGAGGTCTAAGCTTACCTGAAATTATTACAGCCAAGGACCACTCCAACTATGTTCTTTCCTATATCGTGCACATCACCTTTCACAGTGGCTAGCACAATGGTGCCTTGATAAGGGTCCTGAAAGCAAGCAACACAGTGAGCATGACTGGAGTTCCTCAGAGCAGACCACGTAGTTCTCGAGAACTAGGTAAGTGCCAACCCAGAAAGGGATTAATACAATTACCTCAAAGATGAGCCTGAGACCCAAATACTGCACTAGGCAAGCAGAGTGCTGTAAGCTCGAGCAGTTCAAATGAGCCCATCTGCAGAGTAACCACAAGGGCTTCAACCAAGATTGTGCACTGCAACCTCTCAAGAACAGCTCAAGTTCAAACAGAACAATCCCACAGCTAAAGACCACATCCTTCACCCCAAAACTGTCTGATAAATGTTTACTGTCAACATTTAGAGGAGGGGGTAGAAAAGAGGAGATGTTCACTGCAATGTCCCCTGCCAGAATCTGAAAATAACCACACTGGCCCAGTGTAGAGTATTAGGGGTAACTTTTTGCTTCTTCCACATGGTCGTTATGTACGCTGCCAGCACATTGCCTACCCTCCAAGGGAAAAAACAAAGAACAGTGAGCAAGGCAATGGCGTTTTTATAAACACTATGTCTGTCTGGGCTGGATCAATTGAAGAATTAAGAATCCCAAGAGCCAAAGCTGCCTGAGCTTCACTGGGAACCAAGCAAATTTAAAAGGCTTAATGATTTATTCTGGTGGTACAATCAGCAAAAATTAAACTGAATTCAGTAGCGGTATCAAGGACACTATTAGTAGAGAGAGAATATTTGTTTGTTCAAAAAAAAAAATCATCCAAAACCAACCATTAGCCCATTACCTAACAAACAAGAGCAGATCTTCGTAGCTGCAGTATCAGCACAAAACTTGGTACAAAGTAAATATCAGTTAACGAAGGACTGTCTTGATTGAAAAATTACATCTGTATTAAAAAATTCATAAAGCTACATTCAAAGGAAAACCCTAAGTTATCCTGAAGCTTGGTAAAAGGAGGGACAGATGTTGGATCATTTCTCTACTTTATCTTCAGTGATAAACAGCAAGCCAGCCTGACTGCCTAGTCCCCTACCCCACCCCAACAGGAGTCTCCCAGGCCCACTCTTTAAAGGGCCCACAGGCCTGAAAAAAAAAAACAACTTGCCTCTTCTTCTACTGTGCAATTAAGCACTCTGTTTTCTTCTCTTTCTTTTTCCATAAAGGGGATAAGGTGGCCAACAGCCTTCTTCATGACCCGAGCTGACTTTATAACCTGGGAAAAAGCAGAGCTGGTTATCTGACTACTGCAACCACAGCCAGTGACAGCCACATGGCTTCTGATGGCACCTGTGAAACCCCAGCACAAGCTCAGAACACACACTTTAACTTCGAGCTAGCTATACTGGACTCTGCTTCTGACATTGAGCAGAGTGAAAAATAAGCTCCCTGAGGGAAAGGCCAGTGAAGGAGGCAGAGCAGAAGGAAAACAAGGCTAGAAACCAAACATTGAAACTTCCATCTTCTTGAACTTCTGCCTGTTAGTTTTTCTCTGGCTAGAAGGCCTCTTGTCGCTTATCTTTCAGGGTTAAAGTCCCTCCACCATGTGCTCATTCTCAGCCTTTTCTTCTCCACACTCCTTAAAATTGAGCCTCAGACAAGACAAGTCCCCTTCCATCCTTCATCGCCTCAGACCCGTAACCTAGATGCTCAGCAAGTGTTTGTTAATTCATGGGCTAGCAGCTGCTGCAATTCAAAATAAAGAGTGGTGTTCTTACTTGAAATCTATCATTTAATGTAACTATTTAAAACAGTAATATTTTTTCAAAGTATGTATTATTTAAGATGAACACTTGCTGGTCAAATCAAATCTATCTTGAGTCTTACTTTACTTCTGAGAGTAAAAGGTGGTACAGAAAATCAGAACAAAGATTATGAAGCTAGCAATTTCCAGATGATTTCTAGCTTCCACACCACTCTAAAGACGGGTTTCCCGACGTGATTCTGCAATCTGCATTTGGGGTAAAATTGGGGGTTCATAACCCACTTCAATCTAATGTATGAAATATGATATGTCAAGAGCTTTGTAATATTGTGAACAACCAATAAAAAAATTAAAAAAAAAAAAGACAGGTTTCCCCACACAACTCCAAAACACATCTGGGCAAGGACTGGTCCAAATCAAAACTTGAACAGAGTAACCAAACTCACTACTCACTAAGACAAGGAAGAGATTCAACTGTGAACATGTCTCCCTATTTTTGCCAACCTGAGGTAGAAACATTTTTCCAGCTCCAAAAAGATCACCAACAACTTTCATGCCATTCATCAGGGGTCCTTCGATTATATTCAGAGGTCGGGGATATTTTTCCTGATTTAACCTGGCTTCCTCAGTATCCTGGATAATATATTTTTCAATGCCCTTCAAAAAAAAAAAAAAAGGTTGTGGGAAGAATAAAGGGAAAAAAATGGCTTAAGTCCAAACAACCAACAGAAAATGATTCATAGATATGCTTAAGAATGAGAGTCCTGAAATCAGACTGTGTAAGTTCAGATCCTGGCTCCCAGCACCCACTCAAGCCATTTATTAAGCTTTAGTTTCCTAAGAGTGCCACAATATCTTGTTCATACGTTTTGAGATTTATTAAATTAAATAACCCATGTTAAGTGCTTAGCTGGCTTTCTTGATATAAAGTAATACTCACAAAAGTGTGCTATTAATGAGAAGGTGGACTAATAAGTAGATTTCTAATTCAGATGTTTGTATTCTTGTATTTTAACAGGTTATACTTTAATAATATCTCTGCCAAATCAGTGTTTTCTCACTACTTGGCTGGAAGATGAATGAGGTTGAGTGGGGTTCTCAGGTGAAGTTCAAAAAGAGAAGACTCCCCAATCTAGGCTTGAACAAGCCCTCCTCCAGGGTCCCCAACTCACAGATCTTGGATGTGGCTGAACTAGTTCCACAAACTGAAATATGTGAATCACAAAAGGCAAGAGTTGAATTTTAGATGCCACTCCCTCCAAAAAAGAACTCTGAAATTCTCCAGACTCACAAATGGGAAAACTGAAGCCAAGAGATTATTTATCTCACCAAAATCCCAAACATCCAGAGAAGAACCAGTACTGACCTGCTGACAGACTAAAAGCAACCTGGTCAGGGTAGGGTTCTCAACCTCAGTACTACTGACCTTGGGCTGGAATAGTCTTTGTTGTGGAGGGCTGTGGTGTGTACCACAGGACATTGAGCAACATCCCTGGTCACTGGGATTCCAGTGACATCTCCCACCCCCACCTTGACAACCACACATACCTTTAGATAGTGCCAAATGTGCTATCATATAATGCAGGGCAGGAGGGCCACCCAGGTTGAGAATCAGCAACCAGGAGTCCATGGCCTCTCTTGCTCCAGCTGCTGTCACAACCAACCCTCCCACAATGGCATCAGACAGCAGTGACAAGCTATCAGCTGGCCAGTGCAGGTTCCCGAACTCACCTTCACAAGAGCATACTCTAGCCGTTGTTCAATGGGACTGTTCCTCCACTCATCGGTCTGAATGACCTTCTTCCCTCCTTTGCCATGAGTCTGAAATGAATTGAAATTTGAACAAAGAAATAGACGCAGGAAGTCACTTATTTGAACCATTTGGCAGCAACTAATAAACTGTCTTACTCTTTTACATTCCCAGCTCCCAGCAGAGTGCCCAGCATGAATTATGACACTGACCAACCACAGTACCAGGTCTGGTGAGATGCACAAGCAGCTCTTCCTCCTTTTTCAATTTTCACCTGAACTCTCATTCCTGTGGCAAGCTTCCTTAACCACCTCCACCTTTGGGGTCCATGCCACCTCAACATCCTCATAGCACCCTGTGCCTCCCCTACCACAGCACCTACCACACTGGATTAAGATCACCTCTGTACATTTTCTGCAGGTCTCAGTGAACATCAGTTGAATGCATTAATGCTGAACAAAAACTGATGTTGCTGGAGCAATGCTTGTGCAGGATAGTAGAGGCAAATCACAGAGGGCCAGAAATTCATGCCGTGGAGTTGGACTTAACCTCCAGGGCAACTGTGTGGTGGGACAGGAGATACTCGTCACAGTTCTGGAGCTGCAGGGTCATATTAAACGTAGTGTTTTTAAGGGAAATTCAGAAGGGGCCTAGCCTGAGTGCTGATAACAGGAAAGGCCAATAAAAACAAACATGAAGACATCAAGTTACCAGTACAAATAAAAGAAGGAAAGATTTGGGGAGAAAACCAAGATATAGGACCAGAGTGGTAACTGGAATAACAACAATAGGAGTCTTTCATGTAGAAAAATCTAAAGAATAATTAAAAAAAGAAAAAGTCCTTCTAAAGCTCATATTCCCTTCACTGGTACATGTTCTACCAGCCACACAACCAGACAATTCCTGCCTAAGGGATGGAATTGCTGGGTTAAGACAAAGCGGTCTATTCCAAATACTTTGGGTGGTGGGAATATGAGTGATTTTATTCTCTCCTTTTGCTTACCTGTATTTTGTAAATTTTCTAGAAGTAATATATGTCACTTGCTACAAGAAAAATATATTTCACACTTCAAAACAAATACATAGAAATTTAAGTTCCAGTGCACACCTGTAATCCTAGCATCACGGGAGGCTGAGGTAGGAGGATCAGGAGTTCAAAGCCAGCCTCAGCAGTTTAGCAAAGCCCTACACAACTTAGCCAGACCCTGTCTCAAAATAAAAAATATTAATATGGGGATGTGGCTCAGTAGTTGAGTCCCCAGTACCAAAAAAAGAAATTTAGGTTCAGAATGCTGAAGCAGAGTAGGAATGGTCCATTTCTCTTTCCTTACCCTAACCACAATACCTTCTCTAGAATGTTTGTTGATCTGAAGACATGATTAGGTATGTGCTTCTATTCTACAATGAAGGTCCAATAATTGTGAGTAATAAATTCAAAGAAAGGAAAAAGCCATGTTAGACACTTTTCTCTCTACCTGGGCATAATGTAAGAGCTTCTCAGTGGCTTCAGGGTCTTTATTCCAGATGAGGTCTTCACAGAGCTCAAGAAGTTCCTTGTGGATATCATCATATACTGGGAGGTTTCCTGCATTCACTATCCCCATATCCATACCAAACTAAGGGCAATAAAAAGAAAAGTGAGGATTTCCAGTGATGCCCTAAATTAGGAACCAGAAAGAAAACATTTTAGGCCATAGTCTCAGTCACAACTAATTGACTCTGCATTGGTGCCCCAAAGCAGCCTTAGATAAAACACAGGTGAATGCTGCATTTAGGGGGTACCCTAAACAAACCTCCTTTACAGAAACTGATCACAGGCCAGTTAGTCTGAGGGCCACAGTGGACAAACCTTGCCCTAAGTGAAAGCTGGTTTCAGGGGCAAGCAGGCCTTCAATCATACCTTGATTGCGTGGTAAAGGAAAACCCCATGCATTGCTTCTCGGATGGCGTCCATTCCTCGGAAGGAGAAGGACAAATTGGAAAGACCTCCACTTATTCTGACTCCTGGTAAAGTTTCCTGGCAAAAATTTTAAAATGTGAAAACAGTGTCGATTTTGCCCAAAACACCAATCACAGTTCTTAAGCTTTATATTCGAGTGGAAAATAAACAACAAGTCCAAAGTAACACAGAACTTTCTGTAATCAGACACAGACCCAAGTTTGCTGTATGATGGTGCTGTAAAGGCACAGCTTCATCAGTGTCCCTCACTAGACTTTAGTCTCCCTAAGGGAAAATATAAAATTCTACTTTATCTCTGTGTACTTCAGTAATGACCCTGATAGAGTATAATATATAATGAGTATTCCATAAAATCCTTGCTGGATAAATGATAGAGAAGAAAGTGGTAGAGGGAGAGCATGTTAGTGTGCAAGCAAACACACACACACACACACACACACACACACACACACACACACACAGTTCCCCATTCATTGAAAGCACAAACTACCTGAAGGTATTTGTAACTAAATGAACAAACGCTGTTGTTCATTATAAACTTGACCAATTACAAAAGGACAAAAGGCAACTGAGGTTCCTGCTGCACCTATGATAATATCAAGCATCATCAGGCATGTGCAACAACAGGATCTCTGATTTACTGTTGGCTCAAGGACAAACTGGCTCAAGCACTGAGGAAGACAGCTTGCTATTATCTAGTACTATGACCCAACCACTGGGCTTCTGGAGTATATGCTAAAGAAACTTGGGCATGTGTGCCCAAGATATGTATAGAAGAATGTTCACAGCAGCATTGCTCATGAGGCCCAGAAGCTGGAAACAAACCAGTTTTCCCTCTATGGTAGAATGGTTAATTATGGCGTAATGATACAATGGAATATTATACATTCAAAGAATGAACAAATGACAGTTACAGCAATGCAGATGAAACTTTTTCTTTTTTTTTTTTTAGTTGTAGATGGATACAATAACATTATTTTATTGATTTATTTTTATGTGGTGCTGAGGATCGAATCCAGTGCGAGGCAAAGCACTCTACCACTGAACCTCCATGAATCTTTAAAATGAGTATGAATAAAGAAAAAAGTCATAAATATCTTATGATTCCCTTCAAGCTAAAAAACAGGCAAAATTAAACTATATTGTTTAGATATTCAGTTGGTTCTCATAGTTCTGCCCTATAAAGTCACTGTAAACTCTGAAATAGGGAATATTGACGCCCTGCTCCAAGAGAAATACCTGGTCACAACCTTTTCATCAGCCCATCAATGCTGGGCACATCATAGCCTTCCTGCATTCATGAATGCTAGCCAAGCCAACATAAGCCTTAGGGCCATCTTAAAAAGCAAAACCACCATCCGAACACAGTGGCATACACCTGTGATCCCAGCAAAACAAGAGGCAAAGGCAAAGGATCACTGGTTTGAAGCTAGTCTCAGTAACTTAGCAATACCCTGTATCAAAATGAAAGAATAAAAGGGGCTGAAAATGTAGGTCAGTAGTAGAATACTCTGGATTCACTCCCCAGTGCCATCAAAACAAAGTTTAGGAAAAAAATAACCCTAAATAATATGGTTAAATCAGGATGATGACTATGACATGAAATTCAGAATGAGGTATACCCAGAAAAGGAGACATACAAGCTTAAGTGTGTTACGCTGTGACACTATGAAGTGTGTCCCACTTCATAATTTAAACAGCATCACAAAAAATTTTAAAGTCTCTAACTTGAAAATTTACTACACAATGAGAATGTCAATATACCCATCCAAAAATATGTGATAACGCTAACCATTCACTAGACCCCTGTGATAAATTTGAGATGTCTTGGATAGAAAAGAGAAAATGACCCTTACTTACTTTAATGACTCTAGTTGCATGGATAAAATTTATAGCATACAAGTTATGTTCTTCCATTCCAGTACCAATGGTGAGGATGTTGGGGTCAAAGATGATGTCATTTGGATTAAAGCCCAGTTTTTTCACAAGTAAATGGTAGGCTCGAGTGCATATACTGATTTTGACATCTGTTTCTGTCGCCTAGGGAAAGGAGAATATATGAAATATAAAAAATAAAAACAAAGTGTTATATGAAAACAGTACATTTCACTTGTTGAAAGCACTCAAGTGTCAACACATGGATTTCACAGAAATACAAATGCCAAGCAGCCTCTAAATATTTACCAAATTATTTTATATTTCAGAGGAGGAATCTGTTTGAAAAAAATACACACACACACACAAACACACACACACATATATATATTTTTTAATTTGAAATGAGTCTTTTTCAATATGATTGATGTATGTACATTCCATGTATGTATATATCAAAATGCATTCTACTGTCATGTATGACTAAAAAAAATAAATAAAAATTAAAAAAAAAAAAAAAAAAAGAAATGGGTCTTTTTAAGTTGTCCCAGCTGAACTTGAACTTAGTGTTCTCTTCCCTCAATCTCCAGGGTGGCTCAGAATGAAGGAATGTACCACTGTGCCTGGCTCCCTTTGTATTTTTATCAACATTACAGGTAAGATTTTTTCTGAAAAAATCAAATTTTATATGCATATAAATGGCATATTTAATAAAGAGGCTTCTTAAAAATACACATGATAAAAATGCAAACACTACTAAAAGACAGACTAAAAATAAGTGTCCCTCCTTCTCCTGACCTTCCTGCAAGTCCTTTCACCCCAGAAGCACTGCCATCGCTTTCCTGAATTTTCCACCCTAACAATATATGCTGATCTGAGGACTCATGTTTATTCCCCATCCTCCAGTACAGCACTGACTTGTTAGCATGTGCCTCGGCTTACAGATATGAATCACAGAATTCCCTAGGACTCCAGCAAGGCTCACTCCCCACGGCTTCCCTTCCCCTTACCATCAGGCTCTGCCTCCAGCCAAGGCTCATCATGCCCCTCCTCCACTCCACTCACTCACCCTGCTCCTCCCATAGGCCTAACCCCTCCAATCCTATGCTCCTGAGCCCTGGCATGAACTGCTGCCACTGCTCCAGATACCCCAGACATGGTTTTGTGCCTCAACATCTCAGGAATCTGGCCAAAGGCCCCTTTCAGAAGTTGCTTTAATCACCCTCCATAAAGTAGCCCCACCATTCTTCCCTCCTTCTCCTTCTTCAGAGCAGGTCTTTTCAGAATCTGTACTAATTTGGCAACTTCTTTGTTATTTTTGGTTAATACTTATTATTAAATTCCCAACCTGTCTCCTGACAGCTAGAATGTCAGTCTTACTGTATCCCCAGTACCCAGAGCAGTACCTGTCAGAGGATGCGTTCAATATCATTTGTTGAATGAATATATGAGGGAAATATATGTCTGAACTTTTGTCATAGAAGCTGTCTTTGGGTCAGACTTGCAACTTTAATACTCAGCACACTCACCAATTTACATCTTGAATTTCTGGCTACATGAAAAATGAAACATGCTCTGGGGGAAAAAAAAAAAATATATATATATATATATGAATCTACCTTACCCGCAGTTTCACTCTCCACTATTTCAGTTACCTGTGGTCCACTATGGTCCAAAATATTAAATGGAAAACTCTAGAAACAAACAATTCTTTTTTTTTTTTTCTTTTAAACAGATGGACAGAATGCCTTTATTTTAGTTTTATGTGGTGCTAAGGATCGAACCCAGTGCCTCATGCATGCTAGGCAAGAGCTCTACCACTGAGCCACAGCCATAGCCCAGATCTTTTATTTTTTTTTTTAATTTTTTTTAACCATACAATTTATTTTTATTTTTTTAAGACATACATGACAGCAGAATGTATTTTGACATATAATACATACATGGAATGTACATACATCAATCATATTATCTATTCTATTCTGCTGCCCTTCCTATCCTCCCTACTCCTCCTCTCCTCTCCCATCCTTTCTCTCTATCCAATCTAATGTGACACACTTTTTTCTTTTTCTCATTACAGCATCATATATGTATTCTGTATAAAAATGAGGTTCTCCTTCCATCTTCCATGCAATTCCCCTTCTCCCTCTTTTTCCCTCCCATCTCTCTTCCCTATTTAGTGGTAGACTTCTTCTCATGCTCTTCCTCCCTATCCCATTTTGAGTCACCCCCCTTATATCAGAGAAGACATTCGGCATTTGTTTATTAGGGATTGGCTAACTCCACTTAGCATAATCTGTTCTAATGCCATCCATTTCCCTACAAATGCCATGATCTTGTTATTTTTTAGTGCTGAGTAATATTCCATTGTGTATAATTGCCACATTTTTTTAATCCACTCATCTATTGAAGGGCATCTAGGTTGGTTCCACAGTCTAGCTATTGTGAATTGTGCTACTATAAACATTGATGTGGCTGTGTCTCTGTAGTATGCTTTTTAGGTCTTTTGGGTATAGTCCGAGAAGGGGAATAGCTGGGTCAAATGGTGGTTCCATTCCCAGCTTTCCAAGGAATCTCCATACTGCTTTCCAAATTGGCTGCACCAATTTGCAGTCCCACTAGCAATGTATGAGTGTACCTCCCCCCCCCCCCCCGCCCACATCCTCTCCAGCACTTGTTGTTATTTGACTTCATAATGGCTGCCATTCTTATTGGAGTGAGATGGTATCTTAGAGTAGTTTTAATTTGCATTTCTCTGATTGCTAGAGATGGTGAGCATTTTTTCATGTATTTGTTGATTGATTGTATATCCTCTTCTGAGAAGTTTCTGTTCAAGCCCTTGGCCCATTTGTTGATAGGGTTATTTGCTTTTTTGTTGTTTAACTTTTTGAGTTCTTTGTATACTCTAGAGATTACAGCTCTATCTGATGTTTGAGGGGTAAAAATTTGTTCCCAGGATGTAGGCTCCCTATTAACCTCACATATTATTTCTCTTGCTGAGAAAAAACTTTTCAGTTTGAATTCATCCCATTTGTTGATTCTTGGTTTTAACTCTTGTGCTATAGGTGTCTTATTAAGAAATTTGGGGCCTGCCCCCACGTGATGAAGATTAGGACCAACTTTATCTTCTATTAGACGCAGAGTCTCTGGTCTGATTCCTAGCTCCTTGATCCATTTTGAGTTGACTTTTGTGCATGGTGAGAGAAAGGGATTCAATTTCATTTTGTTGCATATAGATTTCTAGTTCTCCCAGCACCATTTGTTGAAGATGCATAGCCCAGATCTTAAGTTTTAAAATCGAATTCCACCCTGAGTAGGTTGATGAAATCTTGAACCAACCTATAACTGTCCTGCTCCACTCACCCTAGGACATGAATCTTATCTGTCAGCATATACTTGCAGTACATATTACCTGTTCCTTGGCCCTATGCAGCTAGGTGGATTACAAGACCTACTACAGCAGGATCATAGTGCTTATGTTCAAGTAACTCTTATTTTACTTGCTAATGGTCACAAAGCACGAGGGAACAAATTGCTGACAATTTGGAAATGCCAAAGGGAAGCCTTAAAATGCTTCCTTAGAACAAAATCTTTACCAAATGCACCTCCGATAAAGCATCCTCCCAGAAAGCATTAATCTCTTGGATAAAGAACTCAGAAAACTTAACATTAAAAAAAAACAATCCAATCAATATAGTCCTTACCTGAACAGACACTTCACAGAAGAAGAAATACAATCAATCAACAAATATATGAAAAAGTGTTCAACATCTCTAGCAATTAGAGAGATGCAAATCAAAACTACTCTTAAGATTTCATCTCACTCCTGTCAGAATGGCAATCATCAAGAATACAGGCATCAGTAAATGTTGGCGAGGATATGGAGAAAAAGGTACACTCATACATTGCTGGTGGGACTGCAAATTGGTGCAACCACTATGGATACAATTTTTCAGACAAACAATCTAATGAAGTGCGCTCAAAATATTAAATGTATACACACCCTTTGGCTCACTTCTATGAACTGATCCCAAGAAAATCATTCTCTACAAGTGAAAGTGCTGCATAAATTAGGATATTCACTGGCCATTGTTCACACTACTAAAAAATTAGTTCAATAGACTAATTAAGGCATATGCTGAAATATAATGCAACCATGGAATTATAATCCATATTTACTAAAATGGGAAGATGTCCACATTCTGTCAAGTTGGGGAATGAGATGCCGAATGGCAGAGGCAATCTTGTTTATATCTACTTTTCCATTTACCAGAACCTCTTCTATTCATTCCCCCATGGCCTCCTGGACTTCTCCCTCATTTTATTTGGGTTTTCAAACATTTCCTCCACAGAGGGGCCTTAGGAGACCACTCGCCTCAGCAACTTCAAGAGGCGCTAAGCAACTCAGTGAGACCCTGTCTCTAAATAAAATACAAAATAGGGCTAGGGATGTCGCTCAGTGGTTGAGTGCCCACTGCCTCCCCAGTACCAAAAAAAAAAAAAAAAAAAAAAAAAAAAAAAATTCCATCTTTTGTATAAGAAGAGTTAACAACACTTCTGTTACAAATGATTTTATCACAAAAATTTTTTAAAGGCAGAAATAAAAAACTACACCATTTATTAACTGCTAATGTGTTCCCATATGAGACTATGCCTACCTCTAAGCTATCATCAGGTTGTTTATTTTCTGTTCACACTATTTATTAAATAAAATTGGGATCATCTCCCTCCCCCCACCCCCGCCCATGGTTCCATCAACTCATTCTTTTTATTTTTTTTTTTTATTGATTGTTCAAAACATTACAGAGCTCATGATATATCGTCTTTCATACATTAGACTCAATTGGGTTTTGAACTCCCATTTTTACCCCCAGATACAGATTGCAGAATCACAACTGTTACATACTCACAATATTACATAATGGCATATTAGTGACTGTTGTATTCTGCTTCCTTTCCTATCCCCTACTATCCCCCCTCCCCTAACTCATTCTTTTTAAATGCTGCAAAATTTAAGCATTTGCCTAGTAATGGCTATTTAGAGTTTTCTCAATTTTTGGCTATCATAATACTAAAATGACTGTGAACACATAGCCTTACATACTGAACCTACTACAAGATTTCCAAGACAGGATTAATCGAAAGGGATGGATTTTTCAATTTCTTTAGTTACTGAACAGATACCAAGATATCTTGCTTATGAAAATTATGTGAGGTATAAAATATAACAATGTAATGATCACCCAGTGAAACCATAGTTGTATTTGAAGCTTCCCATATGCCCCACCCTGATTCCATGGCAGGGATATTTTATGAGACCTATCATTTATCAATCCTTTTGTTTCTGTTTGTTGAAGAAAATAAACATGATTGCTTTTTTAAAAACAGTATCTTCTCACAGGCTATTTGTATCAGTATCTTACTGGCTATTTGTACTCCTTTTTCTATAAATTGCTTATTTTTTTTGTCCAGTCTATGAACTTCCAAGTCAACCTAATTTTGGTGTCTGATCTATAGAAATTCTTTGCACATTAGTGACATCAGCCCATTCTATTACTCATGTCACAAATAGTACCATGTCTTTGCCATATAATAAAGTTTTATATTTTTATGTAAATATTTTTCCTTTCTGGCCTTTTGAGTTAATGATATTTTCTGCAACACTAGTTAGAATTTTCCTATATATTCTTTAGAATGTTTTACATTTAAATATTTTATCAGTGTAGACTTTAGTGTATGGTGGGGATGGGGCTAGTGCTGAGGTGGTAGGACCTTCATCAGTGGTGAAATCATAAGAATTCTTCAAAAATGGATTAATGTTGTCTTTATACAAATGGGTTCCTTACAGTGAGAGTGGGTCTGTTATAAAGATAAATTAAATTCTCTTGCTCTCTCTCACCCTCTCTGACCTTCTGCTAGGGGATGACGCAGGAAGAAGACCCTTACCAGATGTAGTCCCCAAATCTTAGACTTCTTGCATCCAGAACTATAAGCCAAATAAACTTCTATTGTTTATAAATTATCAAGTCTGTGTTAATCTGTTAGAGCAGCACAAAATGTATTAAAAGAGGACTCTGACTTTATTTTCTTCCAAATGCATAACCAGTTGTCCCAGTAGTGTTTACTGAATAATTCAACCTTTCTCCACTGATGTAATGACTTTGTTCTATACCAAACCTTCACATTTATACGTGCATGCATGCGTCTGTGTGTGGATACAGACATATGTATTGTGTACATGCATGTACATAAAGCTACTTCAGAATTCATTTTCTCCCACTGCTATCTGACCTGGATGATACAGTACAACTAGGTAGACAGAAATCACTCACCTGTCCTTCTTCATCAAAAGCCATAATCACCACAGCAGCTCCAAACTTCTTAATCTTCCTGGCCTTCTCCAAGAAGTCCTCCTCTCCCTCCTTCAAACTAATGCTGTTGACGATGCACTTCCCCTGGCAGCACTTTAACCCAGCTTCAATCACAGCAAAATTCGAAGAGTCAATGCACAAGGGCACCTAAGAGAAAGGCAAGAAAATAATCATGATGTGTGGAAAAGACAGACAGGATTTTAGTACATTTGTTCTTAAAGCCCAACATTCTTGGAGTAATTTCAACATACAAGAGACTACATGCATGAGCCAGGACTTTACAATTCAAAGACCAGAATGGAATCAGTAAGATCATTTTCCTGGTTTCAGCCCTAGTTCACACTTTCAAGTGCCTTAACCCTGAGGCAAACACCTCAAGTGAGATTCAGACATCCCTGGTTGAACTGAGGGATTAAGGTTTAGCCTCATGCCCTTTGGAAATAGCCCTCTAGCCAAGTTATTCGATTTCAGTTTTCCCTTTAGATAATCAAGTTCCTCAGTGAGGAGAAAATGAGTTTTAACATTAGAAAGTAAAAGTAGATCCAATACTCAACAAATGTATTTAACTAAAATAAAGGACAATAGTGAAATGTGCAGAGAACAGGTTTCTTTCTCATTAGTGCCTCTGTATCAAGGAAAGTGAAAGGAAGGATTTAAAGGAAGGATTCAATGGGTATAAAGAAATGAAACACGGAGGCTGATCTAGGCCCCATTGTTAAATTAAGGCATTCAATAAATAATTTAAGTGACCACTATGTCAGATCCCACACAATGTTAAGACACACAGGTCCCTGGCTTCACCAAGGCTATAAAGATAAATGATTAAACAGTAATTTCTTAAGAGCAGTAAATGCTACAACAAAAGAGAAGCACAAAGTACTTTGAAAGGGTATTTCAAGGGAACCAATCTGTCTGAGGCAGTAGGAAAGAAGAGGGAGAATTCAAGGAACATGTTTCAACAGAGTTGTAAGAAATTCCCTAAATCACACCTCCAAAGACAACAGGAAAAAAACAAGCACTCTGCCAATTTTCTCTTTCTTAGCATGCAAGTAATGTGGGGTTTCCTAGGAAAAGGGTCAAATGCAATGAAATACCAGACCAATGTTTTAAGGAATTCGGTGACAGCATAGTGTCCCGACCCTACTGGTGAAAACACGCTACTAGAGCATTTGTATGCTATACTATAACTGACCAAAATTTGGTCTCCAATAAATTTTAGCAGTAGGTCAAAAACAAGAAAAGAGAAAATTACCATAATGATTGGGGCACTAAGTAACAGTCTCTTAAGTCATGAGAGTCCTTCACAGCTGACAAGACACTGTCATCATTATAATTCACAGACCAGACAGAGCAGGTAAGACAGCCCACTTATGGAAACCAGGGCCAATCACAGCTCATGGGGTGCCTGGACTCTGAGGGCATCCAGCTTTCCTGCCACTAGCAAGCAGATAAGCCACTGGCTCCACCTCTGAGTCTGACTGACTTTCAACAGGCCCCTGAGTTTCTTTGCTCCTTAAATTCTCAAAAGGTCTATTAAACCCAGAAAAGTGGCGAAACTTTTTTGTAAGGGTTTTTTTTTTTGGTTTGTTTTGGGTACTGGGGATTGATCTCAGGGCTCCTCAACCTCTCAGCGACATCCCCAGCCCTATTTTGTATTTTATTTAGAGACAAGGTCTCACTGAGTAGTTAAGGGCCTTATTAAGTTGCTGAAGCTAGCTCTGAACTTGTGATCCTCCTGTCTCAGCCTCCCAAACCGATGGGATTACAGGTGTGTGCCACCCCACTCAGCCTAGTAAGGAGTTTTTGTTTCTGCTTTTTGTTTTGTTTTTTTTTTTTTTTTTTTTTTTTTTTTTTGGTGGTACTGGGGGTTGAACCCTAGGGGTACTCTACCACTGAATTATATCCCAACATTTTTATTATTTGAGATAGGGTCTCATTAAATTGCCAGGGCTGGACTCAAAACTTGACACTCCTGCCTCAGCCAGAGTTACTGGATTATAAACAGGTGCCATGGCACCCAGCTCATTTTTTAGGTTTTATTTTTATTTACTTTTGGTATTGGGGAATGAACCCAGGGGCACCAAGCTACAACCCCAGCCTTTTTTTATATTAAGAGAGCCTCACTAAGTTGCTGAGGCTAGCCTTGAACTTGTAATCCTTCTGCCTCAGGCTCCTGAGCTGCTGGGATTATAGGTGTGCACCACTATGCCCAGTATATCATCCAGTTCTTTAGTAGGAGTTTTAATATACAAATTAAAGATTGTAATTCAATGCTTGCCACAAGACTTATAACCTAAGCATTTGCTGAAGTAAAAAAAAAAAAAAAACTACAGCAGTCCAACCTGAAATTTTTTTTCCTTTTCTTTTTTTGGTACTGGGAATTAACCACAAGGATTCTTCACCAATGAGCCACATCCCCCAATACTTTTTATTTTGACACAGGATCTTACAAGTTGCTGAGGCTGACCTTGAACTTAGGATCCTCCTGCCCCAGCCTCCCAAGTCAATGGGATTACAGGCATCCCCAAAACACACAACTCTAAAAGCACCAGGAAGTGAATAGGGGTATAGCTCTGTGGTTGAGTTCTGGGCTAAATTCCCAGCACCAAAAAACAAATCAAAACAAAATAAAAGCACAGATTTCTCTTACAAAATAACTTCAAAAATCACTTCTCATCACAGACTTAATAGCAAAGAAATTAGGTAAGATTTTTAGTTTTTAGAACCCCTCTAAAGTTTTTTAAAAGACTGATGCTAAAATTAACACTCACTTTTTTTTTGGAAGCTGGGGGGGAGCGGGCAGGTACTGGAAGTTTAACCCAGAGGAGCTTTACCACTGAGTATCCCCAGCTCTTTTTATTTCTGATTTTGCAACAGGGTCTCACTAAGTTGTTTAGGGCCTTGCCAATTTGCTAAAGCTGGCCTTGAAGCTACAACCCTCCTGCCTCAGCCTCATGCATTGGATTACAGGTGTGAATCATCATGAAGATCTTAATTTTAACCTTTTAAAGAACACATGTAAAGGCTGATATAATCCCTTGATTAACTACTTTTATACTTTTGTTTTAATCTGATAGGCCTAACAAGGTCTCTTCCTGATAAGGAGCACTTATTGAACTCAAATGGCAAGCAGGGAACAAATTATGTGGCAGGAATGGGTGGGAACATCCTTCCAAGATTCAGAAAGTGGGTCCTAGGTTCGCCCAGAAATCTAATACTCATCAGTTCTCAAGACCAATCCCAGAAGTCTAGGAAATAGCCAAGCTAAAACCATATCTCTCTCCAAAATCTGGCTTATGCTGGACATGGTGGTGCAAGCTTACAATTCTAGCAGTTCAAGTGGCTGAGGCAGGAATATCACAAGTTCAAGGCCAGCAGAAGCAACTGAGCAAAGCCTTAAGCAACTTAGTGAGACTTTGTCTCAAAATAAAAAATAAAAAGGGCTGGAGATGTGGCTCAATGATAAAGCACCCCTAGGTTCAATCCCAGGTACAGTAAAGAAAAAAAAAAATCTGGTTTGTGTCAAAAAGGTTACTGTTAGTCAAGAAAGCTGACAATCAATCGGGATGCTGAGGCAGGAGGATTATGAGTTCAAAGCCAGCTTTAGCAACTTAGCAAGGCACCAAGCAACTCGCTGAGACACTGTCTCTAAATAAAATACAAAAAGGGCCGGGGATGTGGCTCAATGATTAAGTGCCCTGAGTTCAATCACTGATACCAAAAAAAAAAAAAAAAAAAGAAAGGAAGCTGCAACCAGAAACCACTGTGCTTTAAATGTGGGAAAATAGAAAAACAGATCATGAGTAGACAGATCAAGGGGACAACTGGCAAAGCTAAGTGAAAAATGACACAGTGAGTCAACCAAAACCTCTCAAATACAAACTTTGCACAACCTTGGCAATGTCGGGCTCAGAAGCGATCAAGTTGCAAAATCTAGTCATTGCACTCGGACCATCTAGCATGCCATCATCCATGTTGATATCCAGCACCTGGGCTCCCATTTCCACTTGCAATTTGGCAATACTCAGGGCTTCCTGAGGAGGAATGCAAAAGGAAACATTATTACAAGAGAGTGACTCAGAGAATGCTAACAAAAGTGATCCCCCACCATCCCCCAAGTATCGTTTCCAACCACTCTAGATTAACCAGCCTGGTTCCCTGTCCTCCTCTCTAGCTCTCTCCACAGATGAACCTTTCTCACAGGCCTCTTCCTTCATATTACCTCACTAAGAATCCACCAAAGCTGTTTTCCCACTATAAAAAATATAAAATCCTCAGCTTGTGGTCAAGGCCCTCTAAGCTAGCCCTGCCTTTTTACTCTGCCAACACAATCCCCTTTTCTTCTACATTTGTTTAGAACCAGCTTAAGCTCCATTTCCTTTAAGAAAGATACTAGGAGAAATCATCCAAAACTCACGTCACTCTTCAGTATTTGCCAAAACATGCAAAGTATTAATAGGAGGCTGTTATTTGGAGTTGCATGAAAAAAACTATAAGTGTATTTCATCATGTTTTTATACTGAAATGCTTATCAAATACTTTCATATATGAGTAAACATTACACCCTCCAATAAAAGAATATGATATGCAGAATTTCCCACTAATGATCATTTAAGGAGTATCTTGAAGGATCAATGTTCCAAAGAACACACTTTGGGAAACACTGCTCACTCCACAATAACCTGCGGTCTCTCAATATCATCATCATGTGGTTTATTACATTATCATTTCCTCCTGCCTTCACAAGTACTAATTTAAGTTTTCATATAATTTGAAGCCTCTGGAAACCAAGAAAGGCCTTATATATCTCCTCCTGAAATGCTGGAAGAAAATACACATTTGGTAATACTGAGACTTTTTTGTTGTTATTTAAATCTTCATTGTACATGTCACAGTGTGATAAAATAAAGAGAAAAATTAATAGTAGATACTGATATTGTCCTGATTTTCCTAAGTCCAAGAAAATAAAATAGGAATTTTAACCAGTCTCTGTGCAGAATAGGCATGATACCCTCTGGCACATGCCACAATGAAATGCCATTCACAGCAAAGCAAGGCAGCACAGAGAAAAAGGATCACCAATCCATTTGGCAAATCATAAAATATTTTTCAGTATCAGTAATGATTTAAATAGTATAAAGAATAAGAAGTATAGTTGACAATCCCCATTCTAGAAGGAGTTACATCTAGAAGGAGTTAGTTGAGAGTATGTGACACAGTCACATAAAAACCTACCAGGCACTGCCATACAGTGTAGGAAAGTACAAGTTCCCTATGGACTGAACCGAGGAAACCATCTGAGAGGGGAAGTCCTCCGCTGGCCACTGGGGGATGGATTGGAGGAAACAGAAGGTAAGTGACAGAGGTCAAAAGACCTGGAAAACAGAGATGCCAATACCTCACCCATCTACTTCATCGATCACAGAATAACCACCTGAAGGTCCAACCCTCCCATTCGAGCTCAGAGAGAAAAAGTGGTTTGTTTATAAATAAGCCTAAGTTGATCAAGCCAGGACTGAAACTCCTCTTAGGTCAGTGCTTTCTCCACTAAGCCGAAGAGCCTTGAGGGATCACTGAGTCCTGGAAAACTAGACTCTAATAGGCAATCATGCCATCCATCATCTCCTGCTTTTACTGCATCCCTCTCCTCTTTCCACTATGCAGAGTGGTGAAGGGACTGGGCTCAATGGACTGGGTTTCACCACTTACTTGCTGCGAAACAACAGGCAAGTAATTTAATCTCTCTCAAAGTCTCTGTTTCCATATCTAAAAGATAGGAATAACAGCAGTGCTCATTCATGGAGCTATGAAGAGTAAACACGTAATGATAGAAAACATTTAGCACACAGACTAGCACAAAGAAAAACTTTATTTAAAAATGTATTATTAAGCCAAACACAGTGGCGCACGCCTGTAATCCCAGCGGCTTGGGAGGCTAAGGCAGGAGGATCACAAGTTCAAAGCCAGCCTCAGCAATGGTGAGGTGCTAAGCAACTCAGTGAGACCCTGTCTCTAAATAAATAATACAAAATAGGGCTGGAGATGGGGCTCAGTAGTCAAGTGCCCCTGAGTTGCTTCTTCTAAAGTGCTCCCTGCAATTAGTGACAAATTCATCAAATGCAAGCGTTGAAGGGAACACCATAGAAAGGGCAGAAGAATCAAAATGTAAGTCAAAATACTGCCAAATGCAGCATACTACATGCTTAGGAGGAGACATCAGCACTTCAGAAGGAGCAAACAAGAGCTAAGATCTGGCAGCAGAAGCAAGCAGAACATGAGGAAGGGAAGCACCACGCACAAGTATAGGATAGGAGGCTGGCCTCCAGAGTGTGAACTTCAACACATGCAGAAAATTGCCACACAGAACTCTGAACTGGGGAGGACAACCATGAGAGAAGCATATGGCAGCAGTAAGCAGTGACAAGAATGAAGGGAAGGGGACCAATCAGTTAGGAACCAGGTAACCAAGCCCCTCCCTGAGGAGGAAGACACAGCTCTGGGGAATGGTGTGAAGTGGTAATTGGCAAGTCCATAAAGGAAGTTAATGGACCATTTCCATGTGATGTAAACTAAATCTTCTCTGATACTTATTTCTGAAAGATCTCTTTCTAAAGGTTGCAAAATCTTAAGAGTGAGAAAAGCTGAATAATAAAATTAACCAACATTAACGTTCAGACCAAATTCCTCTATTTTTAACTTCATATTTGTAAAAAAAAAAGAAAACCTATTCATATGACTCAGGCAGGCTCCATGAGGATTAAATTTTGCTCAACCACAATATGACTGAGCTTAACATGGGTAAAATGATCACATAAACTTTCTAAGGCAAGAACCTGTGTCTTTTCTTTATCTGTTTTAATCTACAGCTAAAAGGATCAATAATACCCTCACTTATCAGCATTTTATGTGGTCAGGAGAAATTGAATAGAAACTTTCTTGGCTTTCCTTTTTCCTAAAAGAATTTGTGAGAAAGAGGCTAGAGTTGTGGCTCAGTGATAGAGCATTTGCCTAGCATATGTGAGGCTCTGAGTTTGATTCTCAACACCGCATTTAAATAAATGAATAAAACAAAGATCCATCAACATCTAAAAAAATATTTTTAAAAATTTGCAAGACGACAAAATGAAAGAACATTCCCAAACATATGAACTTACTTCATGATTAACAGAAATAGCTAGAACCTGAATTGCTCCCATCTCGTCCCTCTTTATGACCAAATGCATACTTTTTGACAAATACTGTAACAGTAGCTTTGATTTTTCCTCTCCTACTCCCACCTGCTACAAACACCCATTACCGTCTTCTCACATTTCCTAGCAGTTCTGCTAAAAGCACTACCAAGGGCAGAAAGATGTTCACTGACATGCTGACTAGCCAGAGGCAGGGCAGTTGCCTCCAGGTCTCAAGAGGATGCTCACTTCATAGTTTCCTGCCATGATGAGTTTAGCAAACTTCCTGGATCCTGCCACGTTACAGCGCTCTCCAATGTTAACAAAGTTGGTGTATGGTCCAATCCTGAAGGGCTCTAGACCTTAAAAGGAGAAGCATTTTGAAAAACTCCTGAAATTACATACAGTTGACATGAGACAGACAGACATAATTATTTTCAGTGAGAAAGAAGTCACTGTGCCAAAACCATTTGAGCAGTTGGACAGGAGATCCAATGTGGAAACAGGACCACAATCTTCTTAAAGGAGAGTCAAACGCAACAAAGGTTATTTGTTGCATGTGTACCTACAACTGAACTCTCAAAAGAAGTGTTTCAGGGTTATATGCCATAAATATTCCCCAGTGAGCTGAATGAACCATACTGTTTCTGAGAAAGAAGAAAAAGTTTTATCATCATATCCATATTTAATCAAGAGTATGGGGCAAAAGCCAAGCAAAAAAAGTTAGAATCAAGGATTATTTCAGGATTTGTGAGAAGTCAAAATGAAGAGCATTCTCAAACATTTAAACTTACTTCATGATTAACAGAAATAGCTAGAACCTACACTGCTACCATCTCATACCTCTTGATGGCCCAAAAGCAGTAGCTTCAATTTTTTGAAGACTCATCCTCTCACTATTCCTGACTGCTGCAAACATGTTACCAATTACCCATCTTCTTACACTTCCTAGCAGTTCTAATAGTACTACCAACAGCTATTGTCCCAGCTACTTAGAAGGCAAAGGCAGAAAGATCACAAATTCAAACCCGGCCTGGGCAATTTGCAAGACCCTATCTCAAAACAAAATTTTAAAAGGGACAGGGATGTAGCTCAGAAGTGCTCCTGGGTTTAATCTCCAGTAACACACACATACACACACGCTATGCCACAGCGGTATAGTCAGACTGACTGAAGCTGGAGAGAACAAGCTCTCTTAATTCCAACATTGTATGTATGCTTGTAACCAGAAAGGCTAAATCAAGCTGTGCAGAAGGACCCAGGTGGCAACCTGGAAGACAGACACCACTGTGGTTGGTCCACCAGTAATGAGCTGACCCAATGCAGACCAGCTGGGCTTTGACACCTATTTCCTTATCTCCTAACAAGTGATAACATTTCCCTTGACTCAGGCTAACTGAGGGACACATATCTGACAATGCACATAGACACATTACACTGAGGTAAAGTGTCCCTACAGAAAAGACTGAGAACTCTTTTGTTCTGCTCATCACTTTTAAAATACTAAGCAATGCAGTCTCATTGGAGGGTTGTAGGCAAGCTCTGGGGACAGAGAGCCCTGAGTTCAATCCACTGACCTGATTGAACACCTCAGGCAACTTCCCACACAGTCTCTGAGCTCATAAAATAAGCAGTGAAGTATCTGCCTTACACAATTGAAACTGGCTAACAGTGATGAGCACAAAATTAGCACCTGCAATAAGAGCTATCATTAAGAAAATGTTTTTCAAGTTCTGTTCAAAGCATCAATTGAGGAAAAAACAGATATGAGGGAGAGTAAAATAATGAACTAGATGATTACAAAGGAGCTGGGTAATTATAAAACCATTCCAGGTTGTTTGTTTATGTTCTTAGAAGAAAATCGCTTTCCACAATTTCAGCTTATGATTTCCCATCCTGTTTGTAATGATCCCCAGGCTAGGCTCAGGGGCCCCTGATCCTTATTTTGACCAGAAGTTTGGAGGACAGGCAAACAGGGCTGCCAACTTTCATATGCTGAAGAGTTCTCATGTGACCTCCCTAACAGCATTTCACACAAAACCTTTGCTTCTGCATGAATGTGAAGGATCTAATACAAAAACAGACCTCTCAATTTTGTAATTTAGAAAAGACTAAGTTAAAAAGCACATTGATGTCATTCTTGAAGTCTATCTGAAGGTGACTATTAAAAAAATTTAGAAACAGTGCATAAAATTCAAATGGGGAAAAAGGATTACAATTTTTACACATAAATTCTAAAAATAACCACATGTAAATGGCTCTCTCATTCTGACTCTGGCAGAGCTTGGATTCTGTTATGAGAGCTTAGCTGAAGTGATGCAGTCTTCAGTTAAGGTGAAACAAACTTTCCTGCCACACCTCCTTCCGTCAAAGCCACCATCAGAAATCATAAACTCTACTTCTGCCCTCATTCTCTGTCATTTGAAGCACACAGAGAAAAAAAGGGCTAAACTGTAGAGGTATGCTTATTGACAAAAGTTCATGCTCACTCACTGGGGCTACTTCTGTGCATATGGTCTCACTGAGAAAAAAAAGCCAATATTACTCTTATTGTTACTTGTATTTTTATATCATGTTTTTCAGGACAACAAAAGCAACAAAAATATTTCAATAAAGAGATACTAAATTATAAAATACTATGAAGTATAATTCTTCTTTGTGTTATGCATAGTTTCTCTTAAAAAAAAACAACAATAACAACACTTTTTTTAGTTAAACTTACCATCTAATACTCCAAGAAAGGATTGAGTCATAAATATGAAATTCAAAGTTATTTTAATAGTTCAAAGGAGGATTCTTTTTACTAATATTCCTCGTTTGAATATGAAAATACATGCTGAAAAAGAAGTTGTCTACTTCACAGGATTTCTTGGAACCAAATAATATGAACACATGACTCTTCCCAAATGCTGATCACATGGCAAATAAAAATTACAACAATAACATTTTCCAGGAAGATGTTGCTGCTGTTACCAAACGTCAGCCTTGGCAGTTTGGAATTTTGAGTCAACTAGTACCATTGTAAGGCTGTGGCAAGGAGTATGTTTTAGAACAGTGTACAGTAGAGACAGGACCACAGAGTTCTCAGGGTAACCAAGGGCACTCCTGGGCCTTTATTCACTTTTACCCTGAAGGAATGTTCTGTCACCCAACCCCCAGAAATATAAAGCATTCCTCACTAGAATTCATTTAAGCACCAAGAAAAACAGGCACTCTTCCTTGACCTAATAAACAAATTGCTTGGTGAAACAATTCTGTTATTCTACCACTCAGAATAAACATACTAAATACAGCCTACAAATGGTTACTAAAATCATAATCACCACACCTTCATTACTTACCAGATAGTAACATATGTCCTTCAAAAACAGTGGCAGGTGGAACTCTAGGCTTGCAATTTTTCACAGCTTCAGCAATTTCCCTAAGTTAAAAGAGAAAACACTATATTCATTAATTCAGAATAAAATAAATTAAACTAATTTCCAATTATGAAATCAAGACTATTAACACAACTATGCACATAATGATATAAATGTGCAGCAGCAATTATGCCCTTTAGTTCTCTCAGTCCACAGAAAATTAATCTGTGACCCTTCACTTCTATGTGCCTATCCAGCTGGCTATGAACTGGCTGTGCTGTTTCTATTCTCAGAGGCATGAACCTGGAACTGCATGAGGGTTCGTAAGAAACAAATTATAAACTTCTTCTCCCATCTCCAAACTCACAGATGTCCTTTACTCCAGCAAACCTACACACAAAATATATCCTTGCTGCCTATTCAACAGTTTAACAACAACAAAAGGAAGTCTTCAGTTTTGATGAGAAGGTGTACACAGGAGTGGAAAGAATGAGGTCCTGTGGTTCCATTTTTACAATAACACACACATAGTAGGGAGTGTACACACTATTAACACTTCAAATAATTACTCCTCAAAATTTGTTTTAGCTGGCCGGGTGCAGTGGTGCATACCTGTAATCCCAGCAGCTCCGCAGGCTGAGGCAGGAGGATCACAAGTTCAAAGCCAGCCTCACCAATGTCCAGATGCTAAGCAACTCAGTGAGAGCCTGTCTCTAAATACAAAAATGGAACTGGAGATGTGGCTCAATGGTTGAGTGCCCCTGAGTTCAATCCCTGGTACCCAGGAGGGGAAAATTTATTTTAGCTATTTGCATTCTTTAACCTTATTTGCTTCTAATGAATCATGTCTTTTTTTTTTTTTGGGGGGGGGGTATTGGGATTGAACCAAAGGGGGGTGCTTTACCACTAAGCTACATACGTGTCCTTTTTATTTTTTGTTTTGAGACAGGGTCTCACTAAGTTCCTTAGGGCCTTGCTAAGAAGTCCTCACTTTACTGACCCCTAAATTAATATGCAGACATCTAAGTTACACATCAAATATATATAGACAGATATTAATATACAGATGTAAATATACACACATTCAGAGAGACATTTAAAACAACTCTATTTAAAGAGGAACTGAAAAACAGAAAGAAATTATCTGTGATCCAATGATAACCTATATCAAACTATTACTAGGTTAAAAAAATTGGGGCTATTGGTGTAGCTCAGCAGAAAAGCACATGGTTAGCATGCAGGAGGCCCTAGTTTTAATCACACACACAAACATACACACACACACAAATCATATTTATTACGAGCTTATCATAGAAGTCAAACAAAGCACATTACTACTAGGCACAGTACATTATATGCATGAAAACAGACTTTAAACAGTGAGATGACTGGCTCAACATATGATCATTCACCACTCCAAAGGAAAACAAACAGTACAAACTATGTTCTATTTCACTGAAATCCAATGTGCTATATGGCATAAAATGGTAAGTAAGTAAACATACATGTGGCCTTGCTCCCATATCACTCCCTTCCTTAACACACTCACTGCCTGGAGTCAGGTGGAGGTACTTCTCTTGAACAAGACACTTGTTGCCTTACTGCTATTTCCTTCCATGAAGGAATCTAATGGAGGTGTGTACTTTCCACAAGAAATACAAGCTGCCTCTCTTTGAGCATTCAAAGACTGTTTAAGGGTATGTTTTGACATCTGGGATTGGTTCTATGATATTCCTGGGGAACATATGGGGGATAGGTAAAATAAGAATAACAAAATTTTGAAAAATCTGGCAACTATTATATAGGCACATGGAAGCTAATTTTTTTTTTATTTCTTTACTTTTATTTTAGAATTTTTTCACAATAGTAAGGCCTAATACTTTGCTAAAGCTGCCTTAACAATGTACCACAGACAAGGTGACTTAAACAACAGTTATCTTCCCACAATTTGAAGGATAGGAGGCTATGATCAGGGTTGGTTTATCCTGAGGCCTCTTCCCACAGCTTGAAGATGAATGTGTTTTACTTATGTCTCCACACGGTCTTCCCTTTGCACGTGCATCTGTGTCCTCTTACTTATAAGGTCATCAACCAAACTGTATCATGGACAGACCCACTCCTTTCACCTTAAGTGACTATCAAAAAGCCCTTTCTTCAAATACAATCACATTCTGAACTACTGAAGATAGGACTTCAATACACAAATTTGGAGTATATAAGTTTAATTGAAAAAACTTAAAATATTTAAAGGTGATTATTACCTGATATGATCTGGTGTTGAACCACAGCATCCGCCAACAATATTGACCAAGCCATCCACTGCAAAGTCCTGCATTCAGGAAAAGTTTCTAAATCCTAAATTCACCAAGACCAATTAAGCATGAAAGCATTTACTTTCTTCATTTCCTGAATCACTAAGGTTGTACCAAAGCAACAGCTAAACATATTTAACTTTAGATACAAAATTTTCACAATCCCTAGGTGTAAAAATAAAGTGGAAAATAATTCAGGTATGATGAAATCCCTTATGCCATTTAAAGTACAATGGGAAATTTATTTGCCTTTCTATTGAAATTAAAGATTTTCTTTACACATATGCTGAGTTGAATGAGTGCAAGCTAGATTATGCATTTTCAAATAATACATAAAATGAGTATCAGCTTTTAAATTTAATTTTTAAATAAAAAATTCAGTTGCTCTGTCATACTGGCCACATTTCAACCATTCCAATAAGCACATGTGATTGTGCCTCCATACTGGACAGCATGGGTCTGGAGTTAGATCAGAAGCTGGTGCATAAGAGCCCAGTAAGTAAAATAGGAAGTTAAGAACCTGAGAAGTCAAGAGTGCTAGAAAGAGCACCCACACACTGAAATCGTAAGAATTAAGTCAGAAATAGTTTAATAGAAAATGTCAGTGAGCCAGGAGCTAAACACTCAAAGAATGATAGAAAAGAGGCATGGGGGTTACTAGATGAGTACACTAAGGTGCAATAGTTTATAGTACAGTCTCATGATTCAAAGATGCCAAGAGACAAGAATGATGCTGGAGGGGCTGTGGTTGTAGCTCAGTGGTATAGCACTTGCCTGGCATGTGTGAGGCATCGGGTTCAATCCTCAGGACACATTAATTTTTTAAAAAAAGGTATTATGTCCATGTACAACTATATATATATATATATATATATATATATATATATATATAAAAAAGGATAGTAGAGATGAGAATGGGGAGCCAGGAGGACACCTACTCCACCCAGAAGTTTTAGGGACATAGGGGGAAAATTCATTACTTGGGAAGGTTGTAGAGGAAGCAACATCTCAGAGAAGAATCAAGCCTCTATCAGTTTGGAGTGGCCTGCACTGGGACTTTTCAAAGAGTCACCAGTGCCAATCAACAATAAGGATGTTAGTCCTTCCCTATATCTCCACCACCTTAATTAAGAGTAGCTATGCTTTCATTATTAATGCCCTGGGATTTCTCTAGAGGGAAAATCTGTTTCTAAATATTCTAAAACCAAAAATTCTATCTCTTTTTTTAAAAAACAAGTGAAAGACGATCCCTGACCTTGAGGTGCATGGCCATCATGGAAGGTGTTTCATCATAGTCACCAAAAGTGTTGGGAAGACCTGAGAAAGGATATTTCAACCATTATTAAAAACTACCTTAACAAAAGTTACAAAATTTTATATTGATAATTAAATTTTGCTTACCTGTAAAAAGCAAGGAACACATAATATTTACACAGTAAACACAGATACCACACAAAGAAAAAAAGGTCTAAGAATGTAGCTCAGTGGTAGAGCATTTGACTAGCTCTGAGTTCAATCTAGTACAACCAAAAGAAAAAGAAAAAAAAGTCTAAAAACCAAAAACAACCAGTCTCCTTTCAAATAAATTTTCCCAAGTTAAGACTTTACCCTCTGCTATCCAATTTCCTGTTTTATTTATTATCCTCTTACATTTATCTTATTCCTGGTGGGAAATACAATTTATTATGCATTTTAAGATGTACATATTTGGAGACGGGAGGCTGCAAAATTATTTTTAGCCCTAAGTAGCTGAGCAGCTCTCAAAAATATTCACAGGGAAATCTGGCTAACCCAGAACAGATCACCAATATTTAACTGGATGTGGTTTGAGAATTATCTACAAATGCCATTGAAATTTTTACACTCAGGAAACTCTAAGAACATCTTTTAGAGAGAAAAGAGGAAACAACAAAGACTCTTCTGCTGCTCATCCACTAAGAGTGAAGAAGAGAAGGGCTCCCTGTCCTCATCTCTGGCAATCTAGTTGGCCACGTCCACATGCAAGCACTGTCACCAAAGTCAAGGTGCTCGTAGCTTGTATGACCAGGCTCACTCCCCAAAGTTCTGTCCTACTGTGAGGCTTCAGGCTGGGCCAAACTCTTCCCTTAGGTCGTGAGGGAAACACTGGTCTAGACCCAAATACTATTCATTTGGAAAATAAATCCCTACTGAGCAGCAACTATATACCAAGACCTATGAAACAAACTCTTCTAATAATATCTACCATGCCTTATGTACATGGATCTCCCTCTTGAAAAACACACCTGCATTGGGATAACAGAGAACATACGCTGTCGTACATTTTCCAATGGTTTCAATAAAAGGTCTCATTTCAGCTGCACCCAGAGCACAATTTAATCCAATGCTGAAAAACAATAAGAAGATATTAAAAGCATCATCTTTCATTCAATGTATTTATACATATAAAAGTTATGATAAAGAAGAATAAGCCAAGTGGATAATAAATCTCCAAGTTCAAAGCACTTTATTCAGCTACAAAGCCATCTCAATGAAGTTCCATGCAGCATGAAATACTTTTGTCCATAACTCCACCTTCAGATATTTACAGTTAAAGTACCCTGTCTATGGATATGACTCCTTAAATTAGTTTACAGAATGTCTAATGGCATACTATGGGACAGAAATGCCAGAAAAGTACCATTACTAATAAAAATGCAACCTCAAAATAATACTGAAGGAAGGATAAAATGTAAATCTTATAGGTAGGAGAAACATGAAATGGGAGGAAAAAACTACCCCATCCTAGAACTCCAGAAAAGCAGAACTTAGTCCCAGCTTCACAAATAGAGTCCCTGCTACCCTGGAATCAGGCCCTTGAGGGCCTCCTGGAATTCAGAAAACAACCATGAAGCTATTGGACCATGTGATGTTTTGTTTTCATATTTGTCTTTTTTCTTTATTATGATTTCTAAGTACAATGTGGTATACTTGGTTGGATCCTAGAATAGAAAAAGGATATTACTAAAAAAAAAAAAAAAAAAAAAAAAAAACTTTAAATCCAAATAAAGTTTGGAGTTTGGTTAATAAATAGTAAGAAACTCTTATTAGTTTTCACAAAGTACCTTAGTTAGGTAAGATGCTAATATTAGGGAAAAACAGATGAAGACTATACTAGAATTATCTTTTCTATAAGTCTGAAATTATTTCAATTAAAAAAAAAGCTTATTTAACAATAAGTACTCAGGGGAAAGAAAAAAAAAACCCATCGGCTAACTAACAATATAAGGGAACTTCCTCAACTTAATATAGAATATCTATTTTAAAAGCTCCAAATAACATCTGGTTAATAATGAGAATACAGAAGATGTTGCCCCCTAGGATCAAGAACAATGCTATGGGCTGGGATTGTAGCTCAGTGGAAAAGCACTTGCCTAGCATGTGTGAGGCACTCTCAGCACCACATAAAAATAAATAAATATCCGCTTACAGCTAAAAAAAAATTTTTTTTTGAAAAAATAACAATGCTATAATGTCCACTTTCATCTCCTAGTCATCTTTGTACTGGGAACCCTAATACAATAAAAGAAGCAAAATAGAAGGTATACAGAATGACAGATTGGAAAAGAAGAAGTAAAATTGTCTTTGTTCACAGATTGTATAACTGTTTTTGTAGAATTTCCCAATCACTAAAAATTCCTATAACTGATAAGCAAATACACTAATGCTGCAAAATAGAAAGTAGATATACCAAAATCAATTGTTTACCTATATACCAACAATGAGCAACTATAATTTGAAATAGAAAACAAAACCATCACATCAGCACCAAAATAAATTAAATATTTAGGTATAAATCTAATAAAATACATAACATCTCAAAGAGGAAAACTGTAAAATTTTAGTGAAGGAAATAAAGCAGATTAAAATCAATGGAAAGATACATTTATGGAGCTGGGATATATAGCTCAGTGGTAGAGCACTTGCCTAGGATGCCTCAGGCCCAGGGTTCAATCCCCAACATTGGAAAAGAAAAAAAAAAAAAAAGATACTACATATATAAATAGGAAGATTCAACATTGTGAAGATGTCAATTCTCTCAACTTGATCTATATTTACACTATCCGAATCAAAATCCCAGCAGTTATTTTATGGATATCAACCAATTGATTCTAATATTTATACACAGAGGCAAAAGACCCAGCCCCAAAACTGAAGGATAACAGCAGAGAACTTACACCACCTGTCTTCAAAACTGACTAAAAAGCCTAAGTAATCAGGACAGGGTGGTGTTGATGAAAGAAAAGACAAAGAGGTCAATGGAACAGACTAGAACACCTAGAAAAATCTCATACAAAAAATATCAACTGATCTTTTTTAAAATTTTTTTTTAGTTGTTGTTGGACCTCTATTTTATTCATTTATTATTTATATGTGGTGCTGAGATTTGAACCCAGTGCCTCAACATGCTAGACAAGTACTCTGTTACTGAGCTACAACCCCAGCCCTCAATCGATCTTTGACAAAGGAGCAAAGTAATACAAAAAAGAAATCAGTCTTTTCAAGAAGTGGAGCTGGAACAACTGAACATCCATTTTTAAAAAAATTTGGGCTGGGGCTGGGGCTCAGCAGCAGCGCACTTGCCTAGCATGTGTGAAGCACTGGGTTCATTTCACACCACTGCATATAAATAAATAAAATAAAGGTCTATCAACAACTAAAAAAATAAAAAATAAAAAATACTGAATCTTGCCAGGCACCATGGCACACATCTGAATTCTGACAACTCAGGATGCTGAGGCAGGAGTATCACAAATTTGAACCCAGACTGGCTTAACAAGACCCTCAGCAACATAGTGAGACCCTGTTTCAAAACTGAAAGAAGAAAAAGGGGGACACTAGGGACATTGCTCAGTGGTTAAGTACCCTAGGTTCAATCCCTGGTACAAAAAAAAAAAAAAAAAAAAATTAGAATTCTGGATAATAACAGAGAAAATCTAGGTGACCATGGGTTTGGCAAAAGGTTTTCAGATAAAACATCAAAAGCAGAATCCATAACAGAAAAAAAAAACTTTAAGCTGAACTTCCCTAAAATTAAAAACTGCTCAGTAGTTAGAAGACACTATGTTAAGAGCATGAAAAGATGGCCATGTGTGGTGGCACATACCTATAATGCCAGCAACTCGGGAGGCTAAGGCAGAAGGAACTGAAAGTTCAAGACCAGTTTCAGCAACTTAGCAAGACCTTGTCTCAAATCAAAAGTAAAAAGAACTGGAATGTAACTCAGTGGTACAGTACCCCTGGATTCAATTCCCAGTACCACAAAAGAAAAAAAAAAAAAAGTGGGGGGTTGTGGCTCAGTGGTAGAGCACTTGCCTAGCACAAGTGAGGCACTAGGTTTGATCCTCAGCACCACATAAAAATAAAGGCATTGTGTCCACCTACAACTACAAAAAAAAAAAAAAGGTACCTAAAAACTTTTTTAAAAAAAGAAACACAAACAAGAAATGAAGACAAACCACAGACTAGGAAAAAAATATTTGCAAAACATACCTGATTAAGAACTGGTACTCAAAATAGATAAAGAACTTTTGAAACATTAAAAAAAAAAAATCTGAATCCAAAACTGCACCAAAAAAAAAAAAAAAAAAAAAATCAAACCAACAACTCACCAAGGAAAACAAAGATGGAAAATAAGCACATAATGTTGCTCCACATCCTTTGTAATTAGGGATTGAAAATTAAAATGAAATACCACTATACACCTATTAGAATGACTAAAATCCAGAAGAGTAACAACAAATGCTGGTAAGGATGTGGAGCAACAGTAACTCTCACTCAGTGCTGGTGGGGATTCACAAAGGTACAGCCATGCTGGGCCTGATGGCACCCACCTGGAATCCCCGCTACTCAAGAAGCTGAGGCAAGAAAATCACAAGTTTAAGGTCAGCCTTGTCAACTTAGTGAGAGCCTATCTTAAAAAAAAAAAAAAAAAAAAAAGGTTGTGGATGTAGCTCAGTGGTATAGTACCCCTGGGTTCAATTCCCCGTACTACCAAAAAACAAACAAACAAAAAATGGTTTCAGTTTCTTACAAAACTAAACATGACCCAGCAATCATGTTCCTTGTTATTTATCCAAATGAACTGAAAACTTAATGTCTACCAAAAAACCTGCAAATTAATGTTCACAGCAGCTTTATTCACTTTTAACTGAAACTTGGAAGCAACCAAGATGCCCTTCACCGCAAATAAAACCACACATTTAGGTAACAGAATATTACTCAGCACTAAAAAGCAATGAAAATACATGGGGGAAGCTCAAATACACATTGCTGAGTGAAAAGAGCCAATTCAAAGAGTTTATATACTATATGATCACAACTATATTCCATTCCAAAGAAGACAAAACTATAAGACAATCAGAAGACTAGCTACCAACAGACAAGAAAAAGGGATAAATTACACAAAGCTTGGGAGATTTTTAGGGAAGTGAAACTAGTCTGTATGATACTGTAACGGTAAACATACATTTCAAGATTCATGGCATGGGGCTGTTTGTGGCTCAGTGGTAGAATGCTCGCCTACCATGCATGAGGCACTGGGTTCAATTCTCAGCACCACATAAAAATGAAAAAATAAAAATATTGCATCCACCTAAAAAACTAAAAAAATAAATATTTAAAAAAAAAAAAAAAAGGTTCATAGCATGTAGGGAGATCCAAGATGGCAGACTGGAGAGAGGGTGCATGAAGAGAGATTCAAGCAGAGGAAATACAACTTCTTTGCAAGGCAGCCTTCACTGTCCACTGATCCCCTGCTGTTTACCCCACATTCGTCTGCAGCAACCACCCACCAACTACCAGCATATCGCCACCCTTCTGAGCACAGATCTCTTGCTGACTGCTGCCTATCATCCACCATTTGCCCATTTGCCCACCTCTTGCCTGCCCATTGTCCAATCTCCAACAATCCACCCACAGATCACCTGCCTTTAGCCTGCAGACTGCCCATTTTCCACTGCAGCCTGGAAATGCACTGTCAGAGTACCCACAGGTTTGCTTTGGCATGGCCACCACCATCTTGAGATGCCGGTCAGGGCCTGAAGGTTTGCAGCTGCCACCCTTGCCCTCTCAGAGCATGGCCACCTCAGTCTGTAGACACCAGCCAGGGTCTGGGGATATATTGTCGGGGTACCTGCAGGTCTGGCTGCACCTGAGGTCTTTTTGATGGGTGTGCTAGTGGCCACCATCTGGCTGCCTCTTTGCAGGGTCACTCCTTTGTGTGAGCACATCCTTGTTGGTCTCTCTGCAAGTTGTAACGTCATTAAGATCTTGAGACTGCAGCAAGGCAGAGCCTGGGGAAGCTGAAGCCCAGGTCCATCAGATTGCAGCTGGGTTTGTGTGGGCCAGTCTGGGTCTAGCAAGCCTGTGGAACACCATAGACTATGGAAAGTTCCCCAGAGGAAACTCAGAGTGAAGAAACTGGAGAAAACGGAGCTCTCTCCAGCTCAGTGAGTCCTGAAGTGCACAGGGATGGAAGAGGCCTGCTACAATGGGTGGGAAGACTGGAAGAGGGCGTGAAGGCATCTTGCCATCAGCTCATCCCACTCAACCTACCACCCAACCAGTCCAGCACCTACTGGACTGGAGTTACCATCAAACTTCAGACTTATCAGCAGAGAAGGGAAGCTGAGAAAATTTGTGAAAGCCAAGGGAAGCTATCATTCAATTTCCCACTGAGACTTTCCTTTTTTCTTTTTTTTTTTTTTAATCTTTTGCCCTCTCCCTCTCATTTCTACCATTTTTTAATTCTAATATTTTTCATGCATCAATTTACTGAGGAATGGGATGTCTGAATAGTACATTACGATTTTGTTGTATATACTTAAATTTTTCCTTCTTTTTTTAAAATCTGTATATAATTTTTCTCTCACCTGTCTGTCTCCCTGGATTCTCTTTCTCACTTCTCTATTACTGACAGCCAACCTCTATGAAATCCTCCCTCACTTTTTCTATGAAATTTTCCCTCTATCTTCTCTCCTTCTCCCTCATAAACATCACATCTTGTGTTCCCTCACTGTCCATCATTAGAAATGTAAAGACTTTTAGCAACTGTTTATATTGTAGACAATAACTGAACACATCATTTCTGTTTATTGCAACAAAATTGTAGATGCCTTAATAAGAGCTAATTTGGTTTAAAGGTATATATTGTCTGCATTTGGTGCTGTTAATATTGGCTCCCCTTTAAAGGTGGGGTACTATGAGACTCGGGGACACTATAAGACTACAGGGTAGAAACTATACTGACTCAGATTCATCTGCTAAATGGGAAGACACACAAACAACATGAAAAAACAAGGGAACAAAGCACCTCAAATAAACCAACATGTTCCAACCATAGAATCCATAAACAAAACAGTAGAAAAAATGTCAGAGAAGAAGTTTAGAGGATACATAGTTAGGATGATCTTCAAAATAAAGAATGGTATCAGAGACAAAATACAGGAAGTGAAAGATCACTTCAATAAACAGGCAGAGATAATAAAAAGAAATCAAGCAGAAATCCTCGAAATGAAGGAAACAAAAAACTAAATTAAAACTCAATGGAAAGTATCACCAACAGACTAGACCACTTAGAAGACAGAACTTCAACCAATGAAGACAAAATATATGCTCTTGAAGATAAAGTCAACCACACAGAGAAGATGGTAAGAAACCATGAACAGAACTTCCAAGAAATATGGGATAACATGAAAAGACCAAATTTAAGATTTATTGGAATAGATGAAGGCATGGAGATACAAACCAAAGGAATGCACAATCTTTTTAAAGACACAATATCAGAAAATTTCCAAATCTAAAGAATGAAATTTGCAGCAGACCCACACCATGGCACATTACATAAGAGTGACTAACATACAGAATAAGGATAGAATTGTAAAGGCTGCAATAGAAAAAAATCAAATTATAAGTAGAAGGAAACCAATTCAAATTTCAGCTGATTTCTCAACCCAGACCCTCAATACCAGGAGGTCCTGGAATAACATATATCAAGCTCTAAAAGAAAATGGATGCCAAATAGGAATTTTATATCTAGAAAAATTAAGCTTCAGATTTGTAGATGAAATAAAAACCTTCCATGATAAACAAAAGTTAAAACAATACACAACTAGAAAACTTGCACTACAGAACATTCTCAGCAAAATATTCCATGAGGAAGAAATGAAAACCAGCAAAGGGAAGAGCTACATAAATGAAAGGTTGTTAAACGAGAAACTAAGTCAAGCTAAAAACCAAAAATAAACCAAAATGAATAGGAATACAAATCATATCTCAATAATAACCCTGAATTGTAATGGCTTAAAATCGAAAATCAAAAGACACAGACTAGCAGATTGGATTAAAAAACAAGACCCAAACATATGCTGTCTTTAAGAAACTCACCTCCTAGGAAAAGAAATCCACAGACCGAAGGTGAAAGAATAGGAAAAAAACTTATCACTCACATGGACTATATAAACAAGTACGGGTTTCCATCCTCATATCAGACTGGATTTCAAAACAAAGTTAGTCAGAATGGATAAAGAAGGACATTTCATACTGCTTAAGAGAATCATACTTTGAGTCTAATGTATGAAAGATGATATATCATGAACTATGTAATGCGATAAATAATCAATAAAAAAAAAAAGAGAGAATCATACATCAACAAGATATAACAATTGTAAATATTTATGCCCCAAACAATGGAACATCTATGTACAGCAAACAAACCCTTCTCAATTTCAAGAATCAAACAGACCACAACACGATAATACTGGGTGACTTTAACACACCTCTCCACTGGATAGATCTTCCAAACAAAAAACTAAACAAAGAAACTATACAACTAAATAATACAATGATTTAGACTTAATGGACATATATAGTGTCTTTCATCCATCACTGAGTGAATACACCTTCTCAGCAGTGCACAGATCCTTCTCTAAAATAGACCATACGTTGTGCCACAAAGCAACTCTCAGAAAATACAGAAAAACAGAGGTACTACCCTGCATTCTATCAGATAATGGAATAAAATTAGAAATCAATGATAAAATAAAAAAATAGAAGCCACTCCAACACCTGAAGACTAAATAATATGCTACTGAATAACATGGATAACAGAAGACATCAGGGAGAAGATAAAAAAGTTCTTAGAGATAAATGTGAACACCAATACAACATTATCAAAATCTCTGGGACACTATGAAGGCAGTGCTAAAAGGAAAGTTCATTGCATTGAGCTCATTCACTAAAAGAATAAAAAAGCCTACAAATAAATGACCTAATGTTACATCTCAAAGTCCCAGAGAAAGAACAAAACAACACCAAAAGTAGAAGACAGGACATAATTAGCTGAAATCAATGAAAATGAAACAAAAGACAACTGAAAAAAATTGACAAAACAAAAAGTTCTTTGAAAAAAACAAATAAAATTGATAAACCCTTAGCCATGCTAACAGAGGAGAGAGAAAAACTCAAATTACTAAATTTCATAATGAAAAAGGAAATATCACAATGGGCACTATTAAAATACAGAAGATAATTAGAAACTATTTTGAAAATTTATACTGCAGGAAAACAGAAAACTTAAAAACACTGACAAATTTCTGGAGACATATGATCTACCCAAACTCAATCAGGAAGACATACACAATTTAAACATATCAATTTCAAACAGTTAAATAAAAGATGCCATCAAAAGCTTACCAACAAAGAAAAGCCCAGAAACAGATCCTTAACTGAGTTCTACAAGACCATCAAAGAAGAACTAATACCAATACTCTTCAAATTAGTGCCTGAAATAGAAAAGGAGGGAAACCTTCTAAACTCATTCTATTAGGCTAGTATCACCCTGATACCAAAACCAGACAAAGACACATCAAGGAAAGAAAACTTCAGACCAATATCCATGATAAACATAGAAGCAAAAATTCTCAATAAAATTCTGGAAAATCACATACAAAAATATATTAAAAAGATAGTGCGGGATGGGGTTGCAACTCAGTAGAAAAGCACTTGCCTAGCATGTATGAGGGAAAGGGTTCGATTCTCAGCATCATGTATAAATAAATAAAATAAAGGTCCATTGACAACTAAAAAAATATTTTAAAAAAATGTGCATCATAATCAAGTGGGGTTCATCCCAGAGATGCAAGGTTGGTTTAACATACAGAAATCAATAAACATAATACATCACATCAAAAGACTTAAAGACAAGAATCATATGATTATCTCAATAGATGCAGAGAAAGAATTTCACAAAATACAGCACCTCTTCATGTGCAAACACTAGAAAAACTAGGGATAGTAGGAACACACCTCAACATTGAAAAAGGTATCTATGCTAAACCTAAGGCCAATACCATTCTAAATGGAAAAAAAACTGAAAGCATTCCCTCTAAAAACTGGAAAAAGACAGGGATGCCCTCTTTTACCACTTCCATTCAACACAGTCGTGGAAACTCTAGCCAAAGCAATCAGGCACACAAAAGAAATTAAAGGGATACAAATAGGAAAAAAAGAACTCAAACTATCACTATTTGCTAACAACATCACTCCATATTTAGAAGATCCCAAAAATTCTACCAGAACACTCTAGGACTAATAAATGAACTCAGCAAAGTAGCAGGAATAAAAATCAATACCCATAAAATCAAATGCATTTCTATACATAAGTGATAATCCACCACAAAAGAAATTTAAAAAACTATCCCATTCACAATAGCCTCAAAAAAATAAAATAAAATAAAATACTTGGGAGTCAATCTAAGAAGAGAGGTGAAAGACCTCTACAGTGAACTACAGAACACTAAAGAAAGAAATTGAAGAAGACCTTAGAATATAGAAAGATCTCCCATGGAGCTGGGGTTGTGGCTCAGCAGTAGAGTGCTCACCAAGCAGGTGTAAGGCACTGAGTTCAATCCTCAACACCACATAAAAATAAATAAAATAAAGGTATTGTGTCCAACTACAACTAAAATAAAAACAAACAAAAAAAATCTCCTATGCTCTTGAATAGGCAGAATTAATATTGTCAAAATGGCCATACTACCAAAACTGATATACAGATTTAATGCAATTCCTATTAAAATCCCAATGACATTCTTCATAGAACTAGAAAAAGCAATCATGAAATTCATTCAGAAAAATAAGAGACCCAGAATAGCCAAAGCAATCCTCAGTAAAAACAGTGAAGCAGGAGGCATCATAATGCCAGACCTTAAACTATACTACAGAGCCACAGTAACAAAAACAGCATGATATTGGCACCAAATAGACATGTAGACCAATGGTACAAAATAAAAGACACAGAGACCTATAAATACAATTATCTCATACTAGACAAAGGTGCCAAAAGCATACATTGGAGAAAAGAGAGTCTATTCTACAAATGGTGCTGGGAAAATGGAAATCCACATGTAGCAAAATGAAATTAATCCTCTATCTCTCACCCTGCAAAAAATCAACTCAAAGTGAATCAAAAACACTAGAACAGAGAACTTATGCTTAACAGAAGAAAAAGTAGGCCAAAGTCTTCATCATGTTTGCTTCATACCTGACTTCCTTAACAGGACTCTTACAGCGCAAAAAGTAAAATTAAGAATCAATAAATAGGACTGATTCCAGCTAAAAAGTTTCTTCTCAGAAAAGGAAACAATCAACAACATGAAAACAGAGCCTAAAGAATGAGAAAAAAATCTTTACCACACGCACCTCAGATAGAGCACTAATCTCCTGGAAATATAAGGGACCCAGAACTCAAAAAATTTAACACCAACCCCCCCCCCCAAATAGCCCAATCAATAAATGGACAAAAGAACTAACTGAACAGACACTTCACAGAAGAAGAAGTATGATAGGTCTACAAATACATGGAAAAATGTTCATCATCTCTAGCAATTAGAAAAATACAAATCAAAACTACTCTAAGATTTCATCTCACTCCAGTCAGAATGGCAATTATCAAGAATACAAGCAATAATAAGTGTTGGTGAGGATGTGAGGAAAAAGGTACACTCATATATTGCTGGTGAGACTGCAAATTGGTGCAAACACTGTAGAAAGCAGTGTGGAGATTCCTCAGAAAACTTGGAATGGAACCACCATTTGACCTAGCTGTCCCACTCCTCGGTTTATACCCAAAGGACTTAAAAATCAGCATACTACAGTGACACAGCCACATCAATGTTTATAGCAGCCTAATTCACAACAGCTAAACTATGGAAACAACCTAGATGCCCTTCAACATATGAATGGAAAAAGAAAATGTGATATATATACACAATGGAATATTATCAGCCTTAAAGAATAAAATTATGGCATTTGCAGGTACATGAATGGAACTAGAGAACATCATGCCAAGTGAAATAAGCCAACCTAAAAAAAAAAAAAAAAAAAAACAAAGAACAAATGTTTTGTCTGATAAGAGGATGCTTATCCATAGTGGGGAAGAATGAAGAAACTTTAAATTGTGCAGAGGGGAAGGAGGAGAGGAGTGGGGCCTTTTCCCATCCAACAGGGATAGGAAAAACAGTACAATGAGACAGACATTATTACTCTATAAACATGTATGATTACACTACTGGAGTGACTCTGCACCATGTACAGCCATAGGAATGAGAAGTTGTGCTCCATTTGGGTACAATGTGTCAAAATGCATTCTACTGTCATATATAAGTAATTAGAACAAATTTTTTAAAAAATAGAAGGGAGATCAGTAGAGTAGAAGGGGATGAGGGGGAGGGAGGGGAGGCAAAGGAGAGATCCTGGGGAGTGAAACTGATCCAATTATAATGTTTTGTTGTGTGTATGTATGAATATAACAAATCCCACTGTTATGTATAATTATAATCCACCAATAAAAAGGGGGAAAAAATGAATATTCCCAGAAAAAAAATGAAAAGTCAAAATGAAAAAAAAAAAAAACATTCATAGCATGTAAACACCAAGAATGAACTCTAATATAGACTATGGCCTTCAGTTAATATTGATTCATATCTTAATATACCATACTGTACCAAGTAAGATGTTAATAACAGAACACTGGGGATTTTCAAGAGCCAGGGAGGGAGTATATGAGGGCTTTCTGTACTTTTCTGCTAAAATTTTCAATTGCTAGGTCCAGCCAGGTATGAGGGTACACACCTATAATCCCAGTGACTCAGAAGGTTGAAGCAAAAGGATCACAAGTCGGAGGCCAGCATCAGCAACTGAGTGAGACCATGTCTCAAAAAATTAAAAAAAAACAAAACGGACTGGGGGTTAAGCTTAATGGTAGAACATCCCTGAGTTCAATCCCAGTCCAAAAAAAAAAAAAAAAAAAATTGCTAAGTTCCATGCATGACTAACAACCCTTGAACAGACCTATTCAGTTTAGCTATTTTACCAGTCCCATTTGGTAATTTAACTTTTCCTTTCATCTTACATCACTATCACCTGGATTCAACACCAAGTAAAAAGCAAAATGTGTGTGTATGTATGTGTGTGTGTGTGTGTGTGTGTGTACACATATATATTTAAGCATTTAAGCACTGTTATCATTAGAATGTATGTTTGACTTTTTCCCAAACTTAATTCCAAACCTAACTTTTTTTTTTTTTTTTTTTTGGTACCAGGAATTGAACCCAAGGCCTTATGCATGCTAGACAAATGCTCTAAATCCCTAGCCCTTTTTATATTTTATTTTGAGATAGGATCTTGCTAAATTTCCCAGGCTGGGCTTGAACTTGTGATCTTCTTACTCTGGCCTTCCAAGTAGCTAGGATTACAGGCAGATGCCACTGCACCCAGCCCAAGTTTGTCTATTCAACAGTCAGTTCTTCATCTGTTGAATGATAGGAATAATTCCATCAACTAAGAATAAGAAACTCAAGTTTTCAGAGTTATGTTGAAATTCAAATGAAACATCATATATAGAAACATTTTGTAGACTATACATCTACAAAACTGACATGAACTTATTCTGATGATCTATCTTGCCCCTCTGTGCTTAGCAAACTCTTATTTTTTTTTTCCAACATAGCTCAAATAACACCTTCTCTACAGAGCCATCTCTCTATATATAGCAAGATTTTTTTCACATTTTTGTACAGTGCTCTGTATTTTATCTTTCAACTTACAAAATTTATTTCTCCAAGTGTGGACTACTTCACATATGCCAACACTCAAGGCACACAGAAGGATTTCAATAAGTGCTGTATTAGTAATACAGGGTTCTGTCTGCTTGTTCTTTGTTAATAGGTAGTCTGTGATAACCATGAGTCAGTGAGTAATAGTTCCTTACATATGGACTTTTTCACATTGAAGCCTGCCTTCTAAATACCCCTTCAGTCTATAAGATTGATAAAAGATAAAAACCTGAGCTTCCCACCTTACTTCAAGTTAGGATTCTTCTGATTGCCCCATAAATAGGGAAAGGATATTACCCTTAAATTTGCAAAGCATTGCCCCTAAAATGTAACTGACTGATAAAAGTGTTACCTAGCCAAGCACAGTCTTAACTACAAGGGGGTACCTACAGACGAAAGGCATTTGGCTGCCTAGAGGTAGGACAGCTTTCCCAGTACCTCAAGTGACTCATTTTGGCAGTTCTGAAGCCCTTGAGAAACAGTCTGAAAGTATCTAAGGACAGTAAACACATCTCAGAAGTAGTACAAGGGAATTATGGGGAAGTAATCCCCACCCAGGTCATATGTGTAACTATTAGAAAAGATCTGCCAAAGAAGAAAGGAGTCAAGGAAGGGAGTCACTCACCAGAGTGGGTCTGCATGAGACACACTGATGACAAATGCCTCTCCGGTCTGTCCAGAAAGAGTCCGTCCACTTTTATCAACAATTGTCCCTGAAATCTGAATTAACAAAGGAAACAAAGTCAACAGTATAGATTCAGGTAAAGAATATAATTCCAAAAACAAAATACAATGAATAGACCAGTATTCCTTATTCTTTTACTAGGAAGAGAAATGTGAAATTCAAATTCAGCACTTTCCAGAAGGATCAGAACGGATATATGCCAAGTGGCCAGGGGAGGAGGCAGAAAGCCACAGAAACAGAAAAGGGAAAGTCAATGAGGCAAAAATCAATACCCCAACAGTAGAAGTCATCACATATCCACCTGGGAGTGTTAATTCCAGTTGGGAATTGGGAGGTTGAGGCAGGATTAAAAGTTCAAGTCCAGTCTGGGCAAGTCAGTGAGACCCTGTCTCAAAAATTTTTTAAAAAGGGTGGGGCGTGGGTTTGGGGATTTAGTTCAGCAGCAGAATACTTGCCTAGCACGCACAACACCCTGAGTTTAGTCCTAGGCCTGAAAAAAAAAGCAGGACTGGGAGTACAGTTCAGTGGCAAAGTATTTGCTTAGCACTTGTGGGGCTCTCAGTTTAATCCCCAGTATTAGGAAAAAAAAGAAAAAAAATATATCACACATCCATGTCAGATCCGTTGGAGGAGTTATCAGGTTATCCCAGCCTTCTGCTGTTAAATACCTGATTTATCTAACACCCTTGTTTTGATTCTGTCATATGCTCACCGAGCAGGTCTCTCAGAGGCCTGCCTTGAGTTAATGCCTTGGGGTCTAACATCGTCAGTGCTGGGTACTTGGCATTCAGCATGCAAGCCCATCCCTCCTTGGCCCTAATGAGACTGGGTCTTTAAGCCTTTGGCTTTAAGGGGGTTTCTTGTGAGCCGCCCACCTGCAATGAGTTGGTAGTGTAGAAGGGAGGTGAACAGAAGAAGTTAAACTAAACGGTTTCCAAAAGATAACGTCAATCATTCTATTTTGGGGAGGGGAAGGGGGCTAGAGGTTATATTCAAAATGACAATTATTAACAAAAGACAAGAATATGTCATGCAAAATATTTTGGAACTTACAAAGATAGGCCGGGGAGCATAATTCTCTTCAAAAAGTTTCTGGAGTGCAAACAAGGCTGCCTGTCAGGGGTAAAAGAAAAAACATCTTTACTGCCAGGAGAATAATGTATCCAAGGTCAGTCTGACTGCCTGATAAGATGACACCCTATCCCAAGGCCTCTTCAGATGTGACACATCCAGAACTCTCTGGAGAAACAAAAAGTACCTTCCTTATAATGCCCAACCACAGGGCCCCTTTCTGGACCCAGTGTGCTTCAGTGAAAAAAAAAACATGTTTTTTTTGTGGCGAGCTTGGACTGGGTTATAAAGCTATGAATCCAATGTTACCCTGTGCTTGTCAGTCTATATTTTAAGTTGCCAACAATTGATCTGTCCTTTCTTTCTATAATTCCTGAATCAAAGATGTACACATTTTCACAATTAATTTCTGAAATTAGAATGTAACCTGCAGTTAATGTGCACCTTCCCTATGATAGTAGGTGTTTTTTTTTTTCATGGAAAGTTATTAAATCACAATATTTAAGTTTCCTCTTTACAATTAGAAAAATCAATTTAAAAAATCTTATGGAAAACAAGCATGAGAAAAGTTCTATAAAAAAGGTGGGGTTAATGAAAAGAAACTAAGCCCACTCAGACATATTCTGATGCTATGATAAACAGCATGGTACTGTCACATCAGCAGACGGATTTCTGAAAAAGACTAAACCCAAATTAACTTGGGAATTTTGGGTAAGAGTGACATTCCACATCATTCCTATTACTGGGAAACAATAAGATGTTTAATAAATAGTGTTACGAAAAACAGGTAACCTTAGTTAAAAAAAAAAAAAAAAAAAAGATCTCAATGCTATTTCTTACTCCAAAATAAATTCCAGAGGCATCATAAGAAAAACCTCTATAATCAAAAGTATGCCACAAATCAAAATGACACTGAGATTTCATCTCACACTAGTCAGAATGGCAGTCATAGAGAATACAAATATTAATAAATGCTGGAGAGGATGTGAAGAAAAAGGAGCACTTTTATACTGTTGATGGGACTGTAAATTAGTACAACACTATGAAAATCAGTATGGAGGCTCCTCAATAGACTAGGCATGGGAACACCATATGACCCAGCTATACCACTTCTTGATATTTATCCTGAAAAATTAAAGTCATCTTACTACAGTGATACAAGCATCCCATGCTTATAGCAACACAATTCACAATAAACAAACTATGGAAGCTGCCAAGGTATCCATCAATGATGAATAGATAAAGAAAATGTGGAGTTTTACTCAGCCATAAAGAATAAAATTATGTCATTTGCAGGAAAATGGATGGAACTAGAGACCATCATGTTAAGCAATATATGTCAAACTTAAAAGATTAACAGTAGAATGTATTCTCTCACACAGAAGATACAGAAGAAAAAGGAAAAGAAAGGCAGGGATGAATCTCCTAAAAATCAAAGAAACATCAATAGAGGAAGGGATCAAAGGGTAGAAAATGGGACGGGGTAATGCTGGGGAGTGATATTAGCTGATATTAGTGATTATTACCTAGTGTGAATGTACAAATACGTAACAACAAAGCTCATCAATATGTACTATAATACACCAATAAAATAATGTGAGGGAGGGGCTGGGGTTGTGGCTCAGCAGTAGAGCGCTTGCCTAGCATGTGCGAGGCCCGGGTTCGATCCTCAGCACTACATAAGAATAAATAAAATAAAGGTATTGTGTTCAACAACTTCTTAATAAAATAAATAAATAATAAATTTTTTAAAATTTGGGGGGAAAAGGTGATATGGTGCCAGACACAGTGGCACATACCTGTAATCCCAGCAACTTTGGAGGCTGAGACAAGTTCAAGACCAGCCTTAGCAACTTAGTGAGACCCTGTCTCAAAAATAAAAAACAGAAAGGGCTGGGGATACAGCTCAGTGGTTGAGCACACCTGGGTTTAATCCCAGGTACCAAAAAAAATTAAAATAAAATAAAGCATTGAAGTATCTCTACTTAACAATTAGATAGTGGAGCATTTCCTCTGTATCTATGATCATTTATAAATCAACATCCATAAATCAAATGCACTTCTGTATATCAGTGACAAATCCTCAAAAAGGGAAATGAGGAAAACTACCCCATTTACAATAGCCTCAAAAAATAAAATAAAATACTTGGGTATCAACTTAATGAAAGATGTGAAAGATCTATATAATAAAAATTACAGAAGCCTAAAGAAAGAAATCAAAGAAGACCTTAGAACATGAAAAGAGCTACCTTGCTCTTGAACAGGCAGAATTAATATTATCAAAATGACCATACTACCAAAAGCACTACACAGATTTAATGCAATTCCAATCAAAATCCCAATGACATTCCTCATAGAAATAGAAAAAGCAACATGAAATTCATCTGGAAAAATAAAAGCCCCAGAATAGCTAAAGCTATCCTTAGCAGGAAGAGTGAAGCAGGTGGCATCACTATACCAGATCTATAAACTATACTACAGAGCAATAGTAACAAAAACAGCATGGTATTGGCACCAAAACAATGGTACACATTAGAGGACTCAGAGACTAACCCACAAAATTATAACTATCTTATTTAGACAAAAGTGCCAAAAATATGCATTGGAGAAAAGATAAGACTCTTCAACAAATGGTGCTGGGAAAACTGGAAATCCATATGCAACAAAATGAAATTAAACCCCTATCTCTTCCCATGCACAAAACTCAACTCAAAATGGATCAAGGACCTAAGAATAAAACCAGAGAACCTGCGTCTAACAGAAGAAAAAGTAGGCCCTAATCTCCATCATGTGGAAATAGGCCCCAACTTCCTTAATAAGACTCCTTTGGTGCAAAAATTAAAATCAAGAATCAATAAATTGGGGGGGCTGGGGATGTGGCTCAAGCGGTAATGCGCTAGCCTGGCATGCGCGGGGCGCTGGGTTCAATCCTCAGCACCACATAAAAATAAAATAAAGCTGTTGTGTCCACCGAAAACTGAAAAATAAATACTAAAAACCTCTCTCTCTCTCTCTCTCTCTCTCTCTTTTCTCTCTCTTTAAAAAAAAAAAAAAAAAAGAATCAATAAATGGGATGGATTCAAACTAAAAAGTTTCTTCTCAGCAAAAGAAACAATCTGTGAGGTGAATAGAGAACCTACATCTGGAGAGCAAATCTTACCCCTTACACATCAGATAGAGCACTAATCTCTAGGGTATTTAAAGAACTCAAAAAGCTAAGCACCAAAAAAACAAATAACCCAACAGAAACTTCTCAGAAGATGATACACAATCCATCAACAAATATGTGAAAAATGTTCATCACTGCCAGCAATTACAGAAATGCAAATCAAAACCACTCTAAGATCTCATCTCACTCCAGTCAGAATGGCAGCTATTAAGAATACAAACAACAATAAGTGTCCGTGAGGATGTGGGGAAAAAGATACACTCATATACTGCTGGTGGGACTGCAAACTAGTGCAGCCAATTTGGAAAGCAGTATGGAGATTGCTTGGAAAATTGGGAATGGAACCACCATTTGACCCATCTATCCCTTTCCTCAGTCTATACCCAAAGGACTTAAATAAAACAGCATACTACAGGGACACAGCCACATCAATGTTTATAGCAGCACAATTCACAATAGCTAAACTGTGGAACCAACCTAGATGCTCTTCAATAGATGAATGGATAAAAAAAAATGTGGCATATATACACAATGGAATATTACTCAGCAATAAAAGAGAATAAAATCATGGCATTTGCAGGTAAATGGATGGAGTTAGAGAAGATAATGCTAAAAAAGTCAGCCAATCCCAAAAAAACAAATGCCAAATGTTTTCTGATATAAGGAGGCTGATTCATAGTGGGATAGGAAAGGGGAACATGGGAGGATTAGATGAATTCCAGATAGGGCAGAGAGATGGGAGGAGAAGGGAGGGAGCATGGGAATGTGGTGGAATGTGATGGACATTATTATCCAAAGTACATGTATGAAGACACAATTTGTTGTGAATATAATTTGTATACTTTGGTGCTGGGGATTGAACCAGAGATATGAAAAATTGTGCTCTATATGTGTAATATGAATTGTAATGCATTCCGCTGTCATATATAAATTTTAAAAATTAATTTAAAAAAAAGAGAAAACTGATTAGAATTCTCAAGCTAAAATTATGGTTCTACTACGGGCTGGTTCACTGCTGAGACAAAACAGTACTGATGATATAAGCCTATTTGCATACATAAAAGGACATTTACTTTGCACTCTATACAATTATGTGTTATATATATGTAAGAAACAAAACATAAATGCACAGACACATACATGCATGCTTATATCTGTATAGAAATTCTGTCAAGACCCCCAAACTGGTAATAGCAGCTATTTCCAGGAGGAAATCTAGATACCCAGGACTAGAAGGGAGAATATCTACTTTTCATCCCATGTATTTATATACCTTTTGAATTCACAATCAAGAGCATGCAAACATCACATATGCATATATGCACACATAGCAATTATGTATGCAAATATTTTCATAATGAGGGCTGGGGTTGTGGCTCAGTGGTAGAGTGCTCAAGTAGCACATGTGAAGCCACATAAAAAAAATAAATAAATAAAATAAAGGTATTGAAAAAAATAAAATATATTAAAAAATTTTCATAATGAGAAAAACATTTTAAATGCTAAAAACTGTTCTTTTGAAATTGTAATGGCCATTATCTTCTTACTACATTAAGAGATTCATCATGGGACTGGGGTTGTGGCTCAGTGGTAGCGAGCTTGCCTAGCACGCACGAGGCACTGGGTTCGATCCTCAGCACCACATAAATGTAAAATAAAGATATTGTGTCCACCTTAAAAAAAAAAAGAGAGAGAGAGAGAGAGATTCATCATACCCTCTACCCACACCTTGTCTCTTTTTCTACCTTAACTCACCTTGGCATTAGCAGTATCAAAAATAGTTTCAATGAGTAAGATATCAACTCCACCATCCAGAAGTCCTCTGGCCTGCTCTTGGTATGCTTCAACAAGCTCATCAAACGCTGCAAAAAAATAAGTCACACCCATCATATCAGTCACCAACATCCTCTGAACTGCACTCAGGTAAGGTGACTTCAGGGCTAGCACACTGAACCCACTGCTGGCTTATAATGCATCCGTTGAAAACAAAAAACTTTTTTTCCCCTCAGTACTGGGTATTGAACCCAGGGATGCTTGACCACTGACCTACATCCCATTCGTTTTTTGTTTGTTTGTTTGTTTGTTTGTTTGTTTTTGAGACAGGATCTCAATAAGTTACCGAGGATAGCCTCAAACTTGTGATCCTCCTGCCTCAGCCTCTGGAGTTGATGGAATCATAGATGAGTGCCATCACGGCCAGCTAAAACACAATGTCTATAAGAAACCAAATAAAGAAATAACACAGTGATAGAAAAAAGAAAATTTAAAAAGAAATATGGCAGTGACAGGAGGAAAACAAGCAAACTGAACACACCTGTTTCTGAATACTTTCCACATGACCTTCTTCCCATGGATAAGTTAGGAATGAGTAGGAAGGTGTGTCAATTTCCTAAACCATGTACTTTATTCTCAACTCTTTAAAATACATTTTTCTCAAAGACTTTTTTTTTTTTTGGTCTCAGGTATTGAACCCAGGGGCACTTAACCAATGAACCACATCCCTAGCCCTTCTCATTTTTTATTTTGAGACAGGGCCTCATTAAGTTGCTGAGGCTGCCTTCCAACTTTAGATCCTCCTCCCTCTGCCTCCGGAACCACCAGGATTACAGACATGCGCCACCATGTCCAACCCTAAAAAATCATTCTAATCAATCAATTAAGAGAGATCTCTGGAGGGTAAGAAACATAATCTGGATACAACACAAGTTGTCTTGAAGTCTCACACTCTGGGGTAAAAGGCTACACTCCTGTGATTTTTCACTCAATCTTTTTAGATCAACTCTTTCAGAGAGGCAACCTCTCTGATGGGCAATCTTGATCTCAAACAAAATTTTACTCCCAGGTAAAATATTTGCTAGAAATGTACTGTGCTGTCTATATTCACCTGAGAGGTAGTTATCCCTCTCCCCATTTTATCTCCCAACCAAAACTGAAAAAAAATACTTAGATGTTCTATGAGAGAAGCTTAAGTAGCAAAGTTATGCTCACTGTGTTTTAAGTATACCTGACCTTACACAGCACAGGAGGAGGAAAGGTTAGTTCCCCACTGTCCTATCTAGACCAGAGAGACCATCAATCACATACACATAGTGCAGTATCACGACATGCAAAGTGCTGTAACAAAAACCAACAAACTGTAATTGTGTGAAATTGTCATCTATACAAAATGCATTACCATATATGGTATTGTTAGTATTCAGCCTGAAAAGTTTAATTCTTTTTGTTTTTTGTAGTCTTGATGCTTAGACACTGACTTAGATTCCTGAGTTTCGGGTCAAATCAGAATAAAGTACATTTACATATACTAGTTTTTAATTTTTTAATACTAGTACATTTAGATAGTTTGTATTACTAAATTAAATGGCAATATACTGGGTCTTTTATAATATACTAAGAGCTGGTATTCAGATGTGCTCAACTTTTCACTTTGAAACTTTCTTACAATTGGTTTTGTTTCAATAGATGATAAAGAACAACTAACAAATCACCATATACATCTGAGAGCAAGCTCACATAATAAGAGCTTTTTATTTAGATATCCACCGTATTTCAAAACACTATACTATAAGCCCTTTTCATAGATGAAATCACAATATCCCTGAAGTAAATCCTGTTACTGTCCCCACTTTACAGATTACTAAAGTACAAGGGTACTTTCCCAAGGTCCCTGATTATGTGTCATAAATACTCACTGATGTTCCTAAAATCTGGTCTTTCCACAGATGGAGACACAGAGAGTGTCTTATTAGTTGGGCCCAGAGCTCCTGCAACAAACCTCTTGATTCCTTTGGGAAAAGAAAAACAAGAATGAATTCTCTAACAACTCAAATCTTTTTGTTGTAAACTAATAGGCTATAAGACTTCTCGTAGAACACAGGGCTTTGCCCACAACTCAAAATCTAAAAAGCTCTCAAACCCCAAATTTTTTTTCTTAATTGAACTGACAACAAACCTGCCTTCTACTGAAGTAATAAACAGCTGTTTAGAGTCTTTTTGCCTTTTAGTGCACTTGTTCACAGATTCTGCTAATACATGTTTGGTTATGGGGGCTGCCCCAGACTCCCTGGGAAAATCATGGACTACAGGGGATATTTAAATATTCTCACCAAGCCAATCAAAACAACTAAATCCTCACACATGCAACCTCCAAGTCTTTCTATAAGTAATCCTTTCCTACCACCTCGCTATGTTTGGACAAATTGTCTCCCCATTCTTAAGAAACCTTGAAGAGGGGCTGAAGTTGCAACTCAGTGGTAGAACACTTGCTTAGCATGTGTGAAGCACTGGGTTTGATTCTCAGCACTGCATATAAGTAAATAAAGATCCATCAACAACTAAAAAAATAAATAAATATAATAAAAAAGAAATCTTGAAGATCCTGATCTTAACCTGAAATGTTTAAGTCAAAATTAATAATTATAAAACTTGAAATTCAGGTATGAAGCATATTTAATATTGCTTTAACAATTCTTTAAAAACCCTGCCTCTGGGCCACATGGAGATGTTGTTCTCATCTGCATATCACACCACTCACTGCCTCTGGTGACTGTAGCCACTCAATGACCTGGGCTGTGCTGTAGGACTAAACTGGAGAAGACTACAACTAGTTAATAATCCAGCTTGTGAGCAGGCTACAGGCCCAAATATTTTTTATCTTCTGCAAAGCTTAGCAATAATACAGTGTAAGAAAAATGTCCTTATCTCTCCCTGCTTCATCTGGTTCAGTATCCTCTGACCTGTCCATACATTACTGTGGATTTAAACGTTATCTCTCAGAATCAGAGTTCCCATTAAGCTGATTTGGTTTTCATTAATATGCTTGCCTAACTTCCTAACAATTCTGCATTATATATTTTCTATTGGCAATAACTTCACATTTCCAACTCCTAAAGGGCTCCATTTATTTCCTCTATTCCATCTCTCTCTTAAAATTCTCCCACCAATGTTCTGAGGGCAACCTATAGGAGGTTAGTTATTTCAGAACACTTTTCAATCTCAGTAAGACTGAATCTAAGCCCTCTTCTGTGTGCTGCAGTGTCTTCAAGGTCATTAGTAGGATAAACTGGAAAATGCTCCAAAGGCATCCCCTTTGCTTAAATAAGCCAGCCCTGGAAGCAGGGTGGCTTTACAGTGATGACATCAAATGTCCTAATGATAACAAAAATAATCAAATCAGCCAGCTAAACCTTTAAGAACCTGATGAGGGGCTTCCACAGGGAGAAAAAGGATTATAGCTCTTTCACAGGAAAATAATGGGCCTAGCTACAAAGTCAGACTATAAACAATGGCAGGGTTTAAAAAAAAAAAAAAAAAAGACTCCAAGGCCCACAGAAATAGCATGACAGCAGGGATGATGAATACTTCATTATGAAACTGCAGAGAAGCAACCTACAAACAAATTAAAATACAGTATCTACAATTGCTCATAGGCCAAAGGTCATGTAAGGAAAACTGCAGTAAGAACAACACATTATAGCCAAGAACACTGAAGCAATCATTGTGCAAGAAAGAAAGAAGAGCATCCTTTACCTGTCTGTCGAGTTATCTCTTCAGCAGCTTTTCTGGCCACACCTGCAGAGCACTTGTTCATCCGGTAAGCCTAATATATCAACCACTAACGTTAGTTTGTCCTGCTTTTCCTCCATGCAATAAATAAAGCATCTATATAGCCATCTAATACCTAGTTGTATTCAGAAAATAAACGTAAAGTGAATTAATGTGAGATCAAAGTGAAAACTTAACCAAGAAGATCTATCAGTTTTTCATGATCTCTTTCAACTCTTAACATCCATGTGCCTTGGATCCTCACATCAGATAATTAAGAAACCATAATATCCTAAGTGTGGTTGGCAAAGTATGGCTGATGGGCAATCCAGGCCCTATTTTTATAAATAAAGTTTTTCTGGAATGCAGTCATAACCATTTATCTACATATTATCTACAGGTGCACACAATGATTATGACTTTACCAAAAGCAACTGCAAAACAAGCATCATTTGTATTTGATTATTACTTGTTCATAAAAGAAACCATTTGGAAAATGATTGGGTTGCTTTGCTCATAAGCAGAAAAGTTTCAAACTATTTTCCATGTATCACCACAAACAACAGAAACAAGCCATTAGCTTCATCCTGCAGCTTCAAATGGTTTTCTTACTAGCAACTACCAACACAGCAAAAGCTCATAAGCTTCTCAAATGGGAGGAAAAGTGAAGTTCTTACCAAGTGTTCAAGGCCATAGTCAGCCTGGGCAATACTAGTGCTGCTAAAAGTATTTGTTTCGATGATATCTGCTCCAGCCACCAAGTATTCCTGCAACAACAATCATATCAATTCTCAGTTCAGAGTCCCTGTCCCCCCAAAATAAACACATCCTTTCATCACCATCACTGCCAACCATCTTTTGACTACTTACTAAGGGTAAAACAGTGCATCAGAAACTAGAGACACAGGAAGGTATAAGGATTTCACAAAAAGGCATGTGTTTCAAGAAATAAGCACAGAACTTTCAGTCAGATGAAGTTAACACACTAAGGTTATATAAATTCTGTCAAGTTCCTTCAAGTCTCAGTCCCAGTCTCCTCATCTGAAAGTACTACAACCCTCTTCTTCAGTCAGTGCAGCTGTATAATACGAGGTAACACTTCACATGTCTGGAACATCTTGGGCACTCAACAAACATCAATTCTGACCCCTTACCTTCTCCCTGCTTCAGCACCCCGATTCCCAATGAAAACTGCACCATCAGTGAGAACTCAAATTCAGACCCTCTTTTTAATCCACATCTCCTATTCTCTCTGGCCCAAACCTGCACCCTTACTGGAACCTTAAGGACTCTAATACCATACAGTTTGTTCTCCCTGTTTGAAACCCATCTTCCTGATTTCACTCTTTGGATACGAATTCAATCTCAATCTAATGCCCTGGAATCTCTCAATCCCCCTGATTTTCCAACAATAAGTAAATTCAATCCTTCCTAAGCTGATGAACAATGTTTGCAAAAAAGCTAGGCAATGAAAAACAACATAAACACAAATGTAACAACTATAAGTCACAAACACCCTAAATACTGTCAACAGGAAGACAGCTAAATAAATTATATATTCATTTTATTACCAGCCATGTGACAGCTAAAAAAATAAAGCTTTTTAAAAATCTCCATATCCTACATATGAAGATATTTCAAAGTATTGTTCAACAGAAAAACAAAATAAAGCTAGGCGTGGTGGCACACACATTTAATTCTAGCAACTTGGGAAGCTAAGGCAAGAAGATCACAGATTTGAGGTCAGCCTAAGCAACTTAGGGAGAATCTGTCTCAAAATAAAAAGGGCTGGGGATGTAGTTCAGTAGTAGACAGAGTTCCCTTGGGTTCAATCCCAACTATCAAAAAAAAGAAAACCAAAACAGAATAATATGTAAAGATGATACTACTAAAACACATGTGTACTAACAGTTCCTACACATACATAAATAAATGTATAAACATATAACACAAGGATCTGAAAAGACAGAGAGCAACTAAGAGTGGTTATCTCTGGGGGAAAAAAATAGCAATGTGGAGTAATTGATGGGAATTTATTCTTATCACTGGGTTTTGTTGTATAAGAATGAATTTTAAAATTTAATTTTTTAACAAAGAACAAGAAAAATGAAAAACAACCTTAATGCCTATGAATAACAGATTAATTAAGCAAACAGGTTATTATGAAATTATAAAGCCATGTTTTAGAACATTTAATGCTAATGGTATATAAGTAAAAACTACAAATTATAAAATAATATGAAGCAATAAAATTCAACTTAATTTTTAAAAATCCAAGTGCAGAAAAGTAGACAAAATGTTATTAGGAGTTTTGTTTATTTTGTTTGGTATCAGGGTTCAAAACATAGAGTACTATACCACCAAGCTACTACCCCAGCCCGTTTGAGACATGGTCTTACTAAATTACTAAGGGCTTCAAGTTGCTAAAACTAGCCTTGACCTTGTAATCCTCCTGCCTTAGCCTCCCAAGTCACTGGGACTACAAGCCTGCACTATCATGCCTCACTTGAAAATCAGATGAAAAATCAACTAGAATACATGAATGGTAGTTATGCCTTGAGATTTTGTAATGGGTGAGGACCTGCTTCCTGGTTCACAGAGGACATCTTCCTACTGTGCCCTCACATGGAAGAGTTGAATGAGCTCCCTCTATTAACAGGGCGCCTCTTACCACCATCACATTGGGCATTAGGATTTAACAGGTGACTCTTAGGGGTACACCAATATTTACAACATAGCTGCTCTTATAAGACACAGACTTTGCTTTCTCTTTCTGCTGTCCACCATGTGAGGACACAATGAGAAGATGGTTATCTGTGAATAGGAAGAGGGCCCATAGCAGGCACCAAATCTGCTGGCACTTCAAACCCAAGAACCGTAAAAAAAAAAAAGAATACAGTTAAGCCTTCCAGTCTAACTTATCACAGCAGCCCAAATCAACTAAGATACCATCTTTTGAGATTTCTTCTTAAGAGCTGTGTCAGTAACTTAAACAAGGTAGTGAACCCTTAATTTGCCAGAATTTTAGGGTTCTTCACTGGAGTTTGCCTCAAAAGCATAAAACCAACTACTTCTTATCTGTTTATCCCAAATACTAAACACTAAAACACTTTATTTTCTATCCCACACCAGCTTTCTTAATAAATCATCTTTCTTCTGTATTCTCCAGAGCACACAGGAGTGTTCTGACTCGGTACATGAAACAGTTTGAGAGAACGTTAAGAAGCTAGAAAAATTACCTTATGGATTTGGTAAATGATATCAGGTTGAGTTATACTTAAAATATCATTGTTGCCTTTCAGTGGTTTGGCATGGTCTTTAAATTCTTGACCTTGGAACTTTTCTTCACTTAGCTTGTACCGCTGGATCATGGTCCCCATTCCGCCATCAAGCACCATAATCCTCTTCCTCAGAATGGCTTCAATCTCATCCTGAAGTGTTTTCTTCATACCTCCTTTAAAGAAAGTAAAATCTGACTTTAAAGAATGAAAGATAACCCAGGCACGGTGGCACATCTATAATCTCAGCAGCTGAGGAGCCTGAGGCAGGAGGATCCTCAGTTCAAAGCCAGCCTCAACAATAGCAAGGCAGTAAGCAACTCAATGAGACCATGTCTCTAAATAAAATACCAAAAAGAAAAGGGCTTGGGGATGTGGCTCAGTGGTTAAGTGCCCCTAAGTTCAATCCCCAGTACCCACCCTACCACCCCCAAAAAAGAATGAAAGATAAACCAGGTGTGGTGGTGAATGCCTGTAAACCCAGGAGGCTGAGGCAGGAGGATCCCAAGTTCAAGCCCAGGAATTTAGCAACATCCTGTCTCAAAATTTAAAAAAAAAAAACCTTTTTAGATTTTTTTGTGTTGGTGGTGGTAGATGAAAACAATATCTTTGGGGCTGGGGATGTGGCTCAAGCGGTAGCGCGCTCGCCTGGCATGCGTGCGGCCCAGGTTCGATCCTCAGCACCACATACAAACAAAGATGTTGTGTCCGCCAATAAATACAATATTAAAAAATTCAAAAAAAAAAAAAAAAGAAAACAATATCTTTATTTTATTTATTGTTATGTGGTGCTGAGGATCGAACCCAGTGCCTCACACATGCTAGGCAAGTGCTCCACCACTGAGCTACAATAAGTAAAAATAAAGAGTAAAAGAAAAAACAAAATATGGAGGAAGAATTCAGGATAGTTTATAATTCACAATAGGGAGGAATATGTGAAGCTCATAAAAGATGCACTATAACTCTACAGCTTAGGTGAAGCACCAAACCAAGAAGAAAGCAGGCTGGTCCTATTTCAGATGTGAAACAATCTCCAGTTAAACTCACAGGGTCTCATTTCAGGGTGAATTCAAAAAAGGAATTTTAAAAAAGGAATTTCAGTTGGATATATTATAGGTTAAAGTGTTATTGCCATTTAATTGTCTGCACTGAGTATTGGCTTCTTTCTGCCAGATTGATGTTCATTTCCAAACCTGAAAATATGCCATTCCTGTCTCAACAGTAACATTAACATTAACATTAACAGTAACATTAATCACATACTTATTTTTCCTTTAGAGATGTAAGATTTCCCACTGAGAGAAAATCAGACTTCTTCCTAAGAGTTGTTGGTCTAGGTGTCCACTGTTCTTGTTCTTCAGTATTCCAAGCTTAGCTTTTCCAGTGGAAGGTTATCTTTCACTGGTGTCTAATTAGCATTCTAACTCTCCAGTTTCTAACCTTCTTTTAAGTTCTTAAGTCCCCTGAACAACTTTCCCTTGGCAGAGTGACCATTCATTTGAATGCTGCTCTTCCATGAAGAACTACCACCAACAGAAAGTAATAATTTATCTGCAATTAGGTCTAGAACACTCTGTACATTTCAGGACTAGCCAGGTCCTAAACAGAACAGATTCTTCCAAATTCCTTTCACAGTAAATATAGGAATATAGTATTGCAGTTCCCCCACTTAACTGGTTCTAGCACTGTCTCAGAAATATTTTTATGCTTAATGTATGTATGTGATATATATTACTAATGCAGAGCAGAGAGTCCTAAGAAATGTCCTTGGGGGTTGGGTTGTAGCATAGTAGTAGAACGCTTGCCTTGAATATGTGAGGCACTGGGTTCGATCCTGGCACCATATAAAAATAAATAAATCAATAAAGATATTGTCTCCATCTACAAGCAAAAAGAAAGAAAGAAAGAAAGAAAGAAATGTCAGCCCAAGAGATCACACAGTATTTTATGATCTAGCCAATGCATTTTATTGGGTTTCTTTTTTCTGTCATTAACATTTTATTTTTTAGCTAATATTTTGAGTTACAGCAAGTGTTCCAAAGAACAAACATGGAATTAACTGGTTACAGGACCAATCAGATGTTGAGGTGGGTAAGTCAGATAACACCACCTTTAAGAACTATCCTAAAGAATGACAAGATGAAATCATTAGCTAATAAACCCCTAATAATGTTAGTAATAAATTGCAGTATCAGGAATACATCTCTGGAGATACAATGACCTCACATAGGCCTGATTTTCTTAGGACTTCCCTTTCCACTGTGATAAACAGGAAGGAAAAAACATTCTTATTTTCTGCACCATAAGTAAGTAATCCCTATGCTTCCTCGCCTTTATTCTATTAAAGATCATCTTACTTCTGCCCTACAAATCCCTCTCAAGATACTTTTATTTTTGGATTCTTAATTTCCTTGGTTTGCACTTACTTGCTACCAAGGCATCTCTTTGCTTGTGCAGTATTCCATTTTTTAAATACTTTATTTCCCCATTTGATTTTAATAATCCAGAAAAGGATTAAGCTGATACCCTCACACTGAATCACTCATTCATTCTTTCATTAATCATTCATCAACTGAATTCCAAATAACATGTACAGTACCAGGCAAGGATGAAACTAAGAATTCTTTAGAAGGCTGTAGTTGAAATCTTCACACAGGAAGTATCTGCTAGTCTATCAGACTCCTCCCCCAGGGGATACAACCATGGTCTGAAGTCACAGTTAGCCTTAAGACCCAACCTTGAGATTCAGGAATTCCCAGTTTTTCAATTAAACAGCTTCATTAAGATTCAACATTATGGGCTGTGTTTGTAGCTCAGTGGTAGAGCACTTGCCCAGCATGTGTGAGGCACTAGGTTCAATTATCAGCACCACATAAGAATAAATAAATAAAGGTACTGTGTCCATCTACAACTAACTGTGTGTGTGTGTGTGTGTGTGTGTGTGTGTGTACGAAGAAAAATAAAGCAGGGGAAAAAAAGAAAAGACTGGACACAAGTAAGTGGCTAAGGGTTTTAGGAAGTTAAAACCTAACTGGAATCCTAACATACAGAGAAGCAGGAATACATGAAAGGTGTTTTCTAGCCCACAGTCCTGACTCAGAGCTCTTTAAAGGCCCTATGCTTGGTTAAATTTGAGGGTGCTCAATAGCAGAAGACAATAAAGTGAGGGGATTGGGCTAGATCCACCCAACAATTTTCCTGTCATTTTCTGTATTTAAAAAAAAAAAAAAACTCACTCACTATTCAAAGTATTCTAAATATTCAGAGACATACTGCTGCTACTATTACCTACATTCAGCTTAAGGAGTAATACTATTTCCTTTTTTAAAATAAATGAGGAAGAAGCCCAAAGCCATGAGTAAGAGATTATTCAAATAACTATGATACCCCTTTCAGAAAGATCTTTCTGTTTTGTTTTTGGTATCAGGGACTGAACCCAGGCACATTTTACCACTGTACTACATTCCCAACCTTAATTATTTTTTATTTGAGACAGTGCTGCTTAGTTGCTGAAGGTCTCACTAAGTTGCTGAGACTGGTCTTGAACTTGCAATCCTCCTGCCAAGTGGCTGGGATTACAAGAGTGCCAGCTAGAGACAGGTCTAATTTTAAAGCATCAGTGCTGTGTTTCTCAGTCACAGTTCCATTCCTTTCAACATTTCTACTAGGTCCATTTATCAGGACCTTAGTCCTGCGGAAGTCACCAGCTACCCGAAGTCATTAGCTACCCTCGGATAAACTTCCTTCTGGATTATTCACTCAGCACTCATCCTCCTTCTGGAGCTGAACATCCTCGCGTCATAAGACAGTTACTTCTCTGTCCTTCTTACTAATTCTCTTGTTTCTACGTCTCCTACCACACATTTCTATAATGTTTTTGCCCACAAATTATGAGACCCAGAGTTCCTTACAAGACTGAAACTGTGGTCTGTTCTTGTGCGTATCTAGCATTTTCTCATTGTTGACCCCAGAGCCAGCAACATCACGATACTTCTTTTTTTTTTTTTTTAAGAGAGAGTGAGAGAGGAGAGAGAGAGAGAGAGAGAATTTTTTTTTAATATTTATTTTTTAGTTCTCGGCGGACACAACATCTTTGCCTATTTGTGGTGCTGAGGATCGAACCCGGGTCGCACGCATGCCAGGCGAGCACGCTACCGCTTGAGTCACATCCCCAGCCCCAACATCACGATACTTGAGAGTGCCACTCCCCGCCCTGAGTCCCAGAGTGGGCCCAAAGGGGCTATTTAAACCCCTGGGAGCCCCTCGTCTCAGATCTGCAACACCAGCCAAAACTTAAATGTTTAAAACAGACGAAGTGGCTCGCGCCTACGTTCCCAGTGACTCCGAGGCTGAGGCAGGAGGATCGCAAATTCATAAACCAGCCTCAGCAGGAGGGCCCGGGGTCCAATACCCAGCCCCGCAAAAAAAAAAAAAAGAGAGAGAGAGAGAGAGAGAGAGAGAGAGAGAGAGACAGACAGAGACAGAGACAGAAGAGCCGAGACTGACAGCAGGTCTGGCCCTGGGGGCCTGGGGTTCCCGCAGCGGCTCTGACTACCCTGGAGCCCGCGAGGTCCGCGCACACCCAAGAGCCAAGTTGGCGGCGCTCCTGGGGACGGCAGGCGGCCTACGCCACGGCGTAAAGTCCTGGCCAGGGGCGGGAGTGGGCGCAGAGGCACGTGGCGAGAGGCCGCCGGGGCGGGGCGCCGCGCCTTACCGGGTTGCAGCGGGTCCTGCAGCGCGGGACACATGTCGCCGAGCCCCCTCCGCGGGTCCGCGGGCCCGCAGGGCAGCCGCGCCCTCCACAGGTGGCAGCCGCGGGCGACGCCGGCCAGCGGGCGAGCCAGGCCCGGTACCCTCGCGCGGCCGCAGACGGGTGTGGGACACGTGCCGCCTCCGCGTCACCGGCCGCCCTCGGTGCCAGCGCGGTCGCAATGGGGTCGCGGGAGGGCGCGGAAGCGGGTAGGCCGGCCACAGCTTCCAGAGAGCTTCCTCCGAGCCGCTACTCAGCTCGCGCCATCCAGAGCGCGGGAGGACCCGCCCCCTCCGGCCTGCGATTGGCCCGCACGCGCCCCTAGCAGGGCTATTGGCCGCCGGCCTCAACCAATCATCGAGGCTTTGCCCCGCTGCCGTCTGGGACGCAATCCCCGCCCGGTTCAGGCCCAGAGGCCTGTAGCATGCCTGCACCTGGACCAGATTCAAGTCGTGGCGTCAAGTCGCCCTGGCCTGCAGGAGCTAAGAGGTAGCTAAAGCCAAGAACTTGTAGTCCGAAGACCAACTCCAGTTCCGTTTCGGCCGCGTGGGGCAACACACTAAGCCTCTTGTCTCCACACTCAGTAGAAGTGGTAGGGCGGTGTAATTACTGTTTTATGGAACTAGGATTAAATTAAATTAAATCCTGTGGATGCACTGTGAAAACTCTGAAACACATATATGCATAATGATTGTCACTTATTGACCGTAAACATTTATATATATATATATATATATATATATATATATATAGAGAGAGAGAGAGAGAGAGAGAGAGAGAGAGAGAGAGAGAGAGCGCGCTTTGGGATACACAGAAACACAAGGTACACCACACCCCAACTCTGACTTGCAGAAGGAATGCATATGTACTAAAAAATAACTGAACATGAAAAAGAACCATATAAAATGTCTCAAAAGAGGGGTTGAGGTTGTGGCTCAGCGGTAAAGTGCTTGCCTAGCATGCATAAGGCACCAGGTTCGATCCTCAGCATCACATAAAAATGATTAAAATAAAGGTATCGTGTCCAACTGCAACTAAAAAATAAATATATATTTTTAAACGTTTCAAAAGAGCTGCATTCTCTAAGAGTGTTGAGGGGAAACTTCAAAGAAGTAGCTGGGTCTTGAAAGACTCTTTATGCCAGCTAAATCCATTCCAGCCCAGGAAAAATTACCTTGAAATACACAGCACTTTAGAGAATGTGAATGAGGGACAGCTCTGTAAAGCTTATGTTGGTAGATGAGAGGAAAAGCAAATTAATCTAGAAAAATAAAATGGAGACCAAATTACGAAGTCTTATGTTTTAAAAAAGGCATAAAGTCACATGCCATTCTGTTTTATTGTATGTAATTATGCCTCAATTTTTAAAAATCTAAAAAATTATGTGTGCAGCATCCTTACCAAAGGTGGTCATAGGAGAAGGAGGGAAATGGAGTGAAGGGGATAGATAGGATAGAGATAAGATAGTCCTGAAAAGCCAAAAGACTTTTTTTTTAAGATTATAAAGGCCAATTTTCAAATTATCATCTATAAGCTAAAGTTCATTAATAAGCATTATTGTTTGGATATGAGATGTCCCCAAAGCTCCTGCATTAATGCAAGAATATTCAGAAGCTAAATGGTTGGATTATGAGAGTTTTAACCTAATTCATCCTTCTTAGGTTTTGGTTTTTATGGGGTATTTTTGTTTGTTTTAGGTGCCAGGGATTGAAGCCAGGCACACTTAAACACTGAGCCAGGTTCCCAGCCCTTTTTAGAATTTATTTTTAGACGGGGTCTTGCTAAGTTGTTGAGGCTGGCTTTGAACTCCCAGTACTCCTGCCTTGGCCTCTCAAGAGGCTGTCACCACACTCTGCCATCCTTCATAGTTTGAGTGGACTGAGTGCTCACTGTAGACAGGTGGAATATGGCTGGAGAAGGTATATTGGAGGGGTGTATCCTGGAAGGATTCCTCTTTCTTGCTGCCCCTTACCCCTCTCTGTTTCCTGGCCTTCTTGAAGGACATAGCCAGCTCTCCACCACCTTGCCTTTCTACCTTGATGTTCTGCCTCACCTTGGCCCAGAGCATTAGAGCAGCCAACATGAACTACAACTCTGAAAACATCAGCCAAAATAAAATTTTTCTCCTCTAAGTTTGTCTTCTTGGGTATTTTGGACACAGAGACTCAAAGCTGATTAAAAATCTCCTAGTAGATACTCCAGAACTGTGTATCAGTCTCTGCTTCTAACAAGTTATCAAAAATTACTGTCTCAGCTAAAAATAAGTCTAGTATTTTCTTGATGTCATCAAAGAATAAGACCAATGAATACATAATGCTTGGTGACTTCCTAGTACAAAAACTCACACAGCTCAAAGAAAAGTTCCAAAAATACTTTTATAGATCACATTGTGTGGCCCCCAAAGATACACTGAAGTCCTAACCCCACTGCTTGAGAATGTGACCTTATTTGGAAATGGGGTTGTTGCAGATGTAATCAGTTCAGTACAGTAAGGTCATCCTAGAGTAGGGTAGACCCTTAAACCAATAGGACCAGTGCCCTTACAAGAAGAAGTGAGAGACACACAATAAGAAAACAGCCATGTGCTCACAGAAATTGGAGTGATACATCCACAAACCAAAGCACATAAGGACTGCCGTGAACCCCGAAGCTAGGAAGGACACTCCCCTGTAGGTTTCAAAGTGCAATCCTGTGTATACCTTGTCCTTCAGACTTCTGGCTTGCAGAACTGTAAAATAATAAATTTCAATTGTTTTAAGCCACTTGTTTTGTGGTACTTCGTTAAGTTGCCTTAGGAAACCAATAGAAGTACCTCTGTAGATGGGATGGGATTACTGAAGCAAAGCCTGGGGTCTCTGTCTGTAGATGATAACTTACTATCTTTGGTGACAAGGTGGCTAGTCCACCCTGTCTCCACCTCTCCCTCATTAATAACTTCAACTCAATCCCACTGTTTAGAGGTTAGGCACAAACAACTCCTGGATGAGTTGAATGTCCTTGCCTAGTGCATGACTCTTAATAGAAAGAAGTATGGTTACCGCCCCTGAATGTCCAGTTCTTATGGTATCCAGTAACAAATTGGCCTTCCAGCTCCATACACTATCCCAAGGGTTTGGTCTGTGGATCAACTCATTAGGTCACCCCTTGTGTTCTGTTAATCAAGGTCCTGAGAATGTGAACCGAGATCTAGAACAAAGCGTTGCTACCCAGGGGTCTGTCCACGTGGCCATTAGCTTTTCAGAAAAGATCTCTGACTTTGCCACGAAGGTGAGCCCTGCTACCTCCATCCCTCAAATTCTTTCATCAGCTAAAACTAGATGAACACAAAGTTCATCTATTCCCCACCCCCAGAATCACACAGACCAGCAACCATTATTAACCACACAGGTTGTACAAGATAAGCTGAATTTTCAGTGTGTGGGATATGGTCCTCGCACCAGTTGCTGGGCGGTGAGAAAGGATGGAAAGGGAATTTGTACCTATTTTATTATAACCTAGAGCCCTGGGGGGACCCCTCTTGCTTTCCTGCTGTATTGAGACTACTACCATTTCCCTTTCAAATATCTGACACCTGGAGGCATAGAGGGCTCAGTTTGGGCCTCTATTCCTCAGACTCCAACAGCATGCTTTATTTTCAAAACACAGTTCATCTTTCACTCAGCTAATTATGGCAGCACCTGGAGAAAATTAAATGCAAAATAGATTTTAGCTAATTACGTGGTAATGGTAGCTACGAATGAACTGTTTAACTGTTATGTGCCAGCTCTTACTTAATCTTATTTAACCCTTCTTGTAACACAGAGTTCATCTATTTTCCTCATCTTTTTCAGGGATAAAAACTGGTACTTAAATGTTAGCAGGAAAAGAAGGGGGAAAGATTTGTGGAGGGATGAGGCCAGATGCCAGTACCCAGCGCAGCAGGTTAACAGTTAAGGAAGCAAAAATATATTTCCAAGTACAGAAAATATCGATATTCAAGATGGAAGTAGAGCATTGTGCAAGGGTTCAGTGAAAGGATTCTTTTTTTTTTTTTTTTTAACTTTTTCAGAAAATCCAAGCAAGGTGTGGAGGGTTTTACATTCTTTCCCACAACCCCCATGGTTTTGTTTTGTTTTGTTTTCATCAAAACACACTGCAAATTTTTGGCATTCTTTGCATATAAAATAACCCACATTAACTCAAATTTTAACTCCCAATAGTCTTATGTTTACTACCCAGGAGGAAAACCATCTTGAACTGTTTCTATACATCAATGACTTCCAAAAACACATTTAATAGACGTAAACATGTTTCTATAGAACGTGAGATTCTCATTTGCAAGTTTCACGTAAGCCTTGAGTTGAGCTGTTCTACCTGCAATAGCTCAGTCTCCAAGGGCATTTTTAAATCTCTTCAGTTTTCTCTTCAGTCTCAGGCAAGTTTGAGAATTGACCCTCAGATAACCAGTTTTTGAGAAAAGATAGCTGAAGAGACCAATGGACAGACCAAAACCTCAATTCAGACAAAACAAGATAGAACAAACTTATATTAGAGAAAAAATGAGGGCAAAAAGGCAGGAAAAATGATTGTCAAAAATTGTCACCATTATTTCTGAGAATGGGGGGGATCCTTTTTTTTTTTTTTTTTTTTGGTCAGGTTTTATGGATTGTTTTACCTAAGTAAAATATTTTTATTTAATGGACAAAAACATGGCATTTAATTAGCTTAAAATGGGAAGTGAACAATAACACTTCAAAATCTTTTTTTTTTTTTTTTTTTTTTTGTTCTGTGGATTCAACTCAGGGGTGTCTTACCCCTGAGCTATTGCCCCAGTCCTTTTAATTTTTTTATTTTGAGACAGGGCCTCACTAAATTGCTTAAGGCCTCAGTACATTGCAAAGGCTGTCCTCCTGCCTCAGCCTCTTGAGTCTCTGGGACTACAGACAAGCACAGGGAGCCAGGGGCTATTGTTTGCCTTTCAAGAATAAGTTTTAAGGGCTGGGGATGTGGCTCAAGCGGTATCACGCTCGCCTGGCATGCGTGCGGCCCGGGTTCAATCCTCAGCACCACATACCAACAAAGATGTTGTATCCCCTGAGAACTAAAAAAAAAAATAAATATTAAAAAATTCTCTCTCTCTCTCTCTCTCTCTCTCTCTCTCTCTCCTCTCTCACTCTCTCTCTAAAAAAAAAAAAAAGAATAAGTTTTAAAATAGAAGTGATTTATAAGAATTAAGTGACCTAGGCTCAGACTATGTCTGGACAGCCACAGGGAAGGACCTCCTTGAGATGGGAGGGAAAAGCTGGAGGAGGGAAATGGGGAGGAGGGAAAGAAAGGTGAGGGAAGGAGGCAGGGTTATGAGAAAAAATAATAATAATAAAGTGAACTAACCAGTGTTGTTTTCCAGCCCTTCCTGGCAGAAGGGCTCCAATTAATATGATCAAGTTGAAATCTGGAATTTCTGTTGTAGTTGGCACATAATTCAGTCATGAAAAGAAACGTTCTTGGTATATGTGTAAAGATCCAATTGTTTAGCCAGGTGCAGTGGTGCATGCCTGTAATCCCAGCAGCTCAGGAGGCTGCAGCAGGAGGACCACAAGTTCAAGGCAAGAATCAGCAAGTTAGTGAGGCCCTAAGCAACTTAGCAAGACCGTGTCTCAAAATTTAAAAATTAAATAAAATAAAAAAGGCTGGGAATATGTCTCAGTGGTAAAGCATCCCTGGGTTTAATCCCCAGTAACAAAACAAACATCTATTTGTTGTAATTCTATGAATTATTCTGGTTATGGATGTATTCGTTTAATAAACATTTATTGGCTCCATTAAAATGTGCCATAATAGTGCACAGAAGCTAACATGCGGGAAAAGAAAGTCTACTGCTTCTTCTCCCACAGAGTGGGTGAGTCAGACAACATTCAAATATTGTTGTTTGTGTTATTACAGAGCTTAGTTAGCAGGAAGGAGGATCACTGTCAGCTAATTGCTGTTATTTTTGTTTTATAGATAAGGTGGCAAAGGGAAGTTCAACAATGGCCCCAGGTCACACTTCTAACACTATTACAGCTGGGACTGAAACTAGGGAGGTGGCTTCAACACTCAGAAGCCTCCTGGGAGAAACAGTTGGAAGATCTTCCTCTCAGAAAATCAGGCACACCCAGGGGCCTCTCACTGCAGTTGTTGCTCGGACTCACAGGCCTCAGTTTACAAAGTGAATTGATAACATGTTGCTGCACCCTTATATTTAAGCAAATGCTTTTCAGGAATGTTCTCTATGGACAAAACCCTGCGACTTTACACTACATTTTCAATTGGAGATATGCCTCATTGGCTTATATATGGAATATCACCAACAGCAACCTGCAAGTCAGCACAAGGCCTCCCTGCACTTCATGAGTCAGAGACTTTGGTGGGACAGGTGGTCTCTTGCCTTGCAGACTGCAGTTTCTCTAAAGAGACCATTTTTGTGTTTAAGAACTTCCAGCTTGTTTAAATTTCACTGGAGGGAGCATTGTTGTTGGAGATGACAGACGAGGCAGGGCACCAAAGACAGCAGGAGACAGTTTTTATTTGGCTGCAGCCAGGTTCAGAGGGTACAGCTTTTGCTATAATCAATTAATCCTCTGAACCCTGAGTTCAGGTAGTTTCATAACTTTATACACAGCATGTAAGAAGAGGGGCTAAGATGTTCACATAAAAGCAGCTTTTTCTTTCACTGTTCTGGGCAAGTTTCTTCAAGGACAGCACCTGAGAAGGGGAGAGCTGCTTCTCCCCTTTCTTTCCTCCCCTGCCAGCTGTTACCATGGAGCCCAATTGGTAACTTCTCTTATCTTAGAAATGTAGACATCTCTGTGGAGCCCAGCTCAAGGCCAGAGGCCTTGTTAAATAATCTTTTTTTTTAACCACATTTTGCATTTGCAAATACACTTTTACAAACTACTATACTGGATAAATGTTTATGAAAAACCAGTAAAGGGGCGTTCAGCATCTAGAGTGCTGATTTCTTCCAGGCCAGTGGCCAAGTAATAGAGCAACAGGATAACAGGAAGTTTACCTACATTGAACTCTTTTGTAGAGACTCTTTTTCTGATAGTCCTAAAATTAACTATGGAGAAGCTAAGATTCTCTGTGGAAGAGGAGGTACCACTACATTTTGAGCTTGTGGGCAGATGAAGTGTTATACTTTAAGGAGCCTAACTATATGAGCCAGATGTGATGGCCCAAGCCTGTAAACCCCAGTGATTGGGGAGGCCGAGGCAGGAGGATGGAAAGATCAAAGTCAGCCTTGGCAACTTGGTGAGGCTCTAAGCAACTTAGTCAGCTCCTGTCTCAGAATAAAAAAATAAAAAGGACTGGGGATGAAATTCAGTGGTAAAATGCCTCTGGGTTCAATCTAGTACCCTGCCCCCCCCACCAAAAAAGAAAAAGCAGCAGCTCAATTGAATTAGATGATTTTAGGCCCCTTTGACAGCCATTTATCACCAGCTTCTGCATCTGCTTTTATGTTTTTATAATGACTGGATAAAGTTTAAAATGTATCATAGGCTCCACAGACTTTGGCCTGTATTAAGTCTTACAGCTCAGAATGAGGCAGAGCCTGAATCCTGCAGGAAATATACCTGATTTATCAAAAATACCTGGATCCCCTGTTAAGATTTCCCCACTTTTGAGTAGCTCGCCTGACTGATGATCCTGTCTACTTTCCTGGGACTATAAAAGGCTCACATAATCATTTAAGGAAAGAACCAAGTCACTGGGGAACCATGTCCTTGAAGAACTTGCCTTATTGACCCGAGTCTGTGTTGCCCTGGAAGAAGCAGTCAGTTTTCCATCCACAGTACTTTTTGTTTTCATATCCCAATCTATCCACAAAACACCCATGTACCTGTGATATCAAACATCCCATCATAAAACAGGGTTTGTGTGAGATGATTTTGCCCCACCCCAAGCTAATGTATTCTGAGCCTTTAAGGTAGGTGGGGCCATGGTGTTGGGTAGGTTAGGAATATTAAGTACACTTTCAATCTTTGATGTCTTCATCCCAGGATGGGTTTGTTAGGCCATCACCTCATAATAAGCCGAGGAGATGTCTTCTGATTTTGTCCATACATCATTTTCCTGACCTCCTTTAGCTGGCCATATTTTCCTTCAGCTCATTATATTTGTGATAGTTGACTTAACATTATTAATCAATAATTTCAATGTCCAGACTTCTTCAAGAATGGTTTCTGTCAAATTCTTTATTTCCTGTGAATGGGTCATACTTTATCCTTTTGTGGGGGGATGCTAAGGATTTGACCCAGGGGGCTTTCCCACTGAGCCACATTCCCAGCCTTTTGGAGACAGGGCCTAAATTGCTGAGGCTGGTCTTGAACTTGTGATCCTCCTGCATAAGCTGGGGGATTGCAGGTGTGTGCCACTGCACCCAGCTTCTAATTCTTTAAGGGAGGTAAATCGTACATCAAATGAGTTTTTAAATATGAAGGAAATTTTAAGCAAGGAAGTTTGCTTGCATCAACCAAGACATCTGGTTATTCTTTGAAATAATAAAAACAGATTCTTTTTTCTTTTACAAATTTAGTTTAATTGATAACTCAGCATCAGAAATAAAAATGACTTCGAAAATGAGAATATAAACATGTTTATTGTTTTTCAGTTTATTTCCTTTCTTCACTTATTGGCAGATAATATGTTGATCCATTCTCGTTGCTGAATCTTGTGAAGAAGTTAGAAATTCAGGATGAGTCACTCATACCCACCTTAAAATACATAAAAGTCCCCCTGGTGGCAGCCTAAAGGAGAGTGACTCCCAGTCTCTCCCTGATGTTTGTGGATAGGGTATAGCACCTGCTTGAGATGAACCAGAGTCCAGAGCTGACCTGCACACCACCCCAAAAGCACACACATAAACCAAAGGATCAAATAATCCAGGAATTTGGAAACAACCAACTACTTAAGAATGAAACAAATCAATGAACTGCATAAAGGTCTAAGGTTCTAAATGGGCCAGTATGATGAAAGTACCCAGTTACCCGACAGTTGTGAAAAGAAAGGATCACATTTCCCATTTCCAGTCATGGGTAGAAAGCTGAAAATCAGAGAAAACAGACTTGCTGATGGGCACCCTGCAGCTCCAGGACACTTTAGCATCCTGAGCCACACAAGCCTGACAGAGACAAGGCCACAGACAAAGCCACACTCAGGGCTTGCTGGGAAGCTCTGTCCACACTGGTCCTGGAGAGCCAGCAGATGGGCAAACCTCAGGCGGCCACCTGAGAGCTAAGGAGAGGTTCTGCAGAGAGAGAAACGACCTCCTGCCAAGTCTGGCTCCATTAAGGCAGGCCTGCTGGGGACCAGAAGGCACCCTGGGTGTCTCTTGTTGACAAGCAGAGAGCTTACCTAAAGCTGCCTCTGGAGAACCTTTAGGAGCAAGTACTGGAAAAGGCATGGGAATCTAGAAGCAACAGAGTCCTAAAAGCTCCATTCTACCTAAGGGCTCTCCACCTCCATCTCTGGCCGAATTAAGCTCCCCATTTTCTCAGGTCCTTCTCTGGGGAAAAAGTATGCATCAGAACCCACCAATCAGGCTCTCTATTCCTGAAGAGTGAAGAGCTTCAGAACTTTATTACTGAAGATCTCCGGAGTAGTCTGTGTCTTTCCCTGGCAGGTCATCTCCTAACATGTAATTCCAATGAAGAGATGACAGTATCACTTACACTTATGTAGGGCTAATCTTTGGGTAAGAGAGAAAATAAAACACTAAGAGTCCAAATATAGTCTCCTAGGGAGAATCACATATGCATATTAGATATGAAGAATTCTTTTTAAAAATATCAAACAGCCAGGAACAGTGGTGCACACCTATAATCCCAGCAGCTGGGGAGGCTGAGGCAGGAGGATCATGAGTTCAAAGCCAGCCTTAGCAATTTAAGCGAGGCCGTAAGCAACTTAGTGACACCATGTCCCTAAATAAAATACAAAACAGGGTTGGGGATGTGGCTCAATGGTGCCCATTGGTTCAATTCCCAGTAACAAAAAAATAATAATTATCAAACATTTACCAATTTGTGATTCCCCCCCCCATCATCTTAGATATTTGGGATTTTCATTTTTTCACTTTTCTTCTATCCCTAGATCTTGCTAATTTCAAAGTACTCGAGTAATTTGCTTTACTTAATCAAAGAAACAAACTAATTTGATACTTTATTACATTTAGCTAAGGATTCAGAAATAAAGAGACCTACTTACAAAGCACACTGTCATACACTATTGAAACTCCATTTCAGCCATGTTACCATCCTGGCAAAGACTGAGATGCTTGTAAATTCTCTTAACTTATAAAGTTTGTCAAAGTTTCCAGGAAACAAACTATGACTTCAGCTTTTATTGTGTTCTGATGGGATCAATGATTACAGAACCCAGGCATCACAGATCACTCTCCCCGTAAAGTGCAGAAGAGAATGCAGTGTAATCCAGCGCACCAGGCACACTGCCGGGGCCAGAGTAGGGAGGCATCCTCTTGATGCAGTACTGGGCCTGATCCGGGGGCAGCTCTCGACGCAGCTCCTCTGCCAGGATGTACGGCTGGAAAACACACACAAGTGTTTGCAAAGCCAGTCAAAGAAACACTGGAACATAAGCAGTTTCTATACAACATTTCTTACATTTGTGATCTAAATTTCTTAACAGACAGGTAAAGGTATAGTTGGGTCACATTATACACTGATGAGAATGCAGGGCTATTTGACATAGTGGAATTGGTATTAAAAAAAAAATGTATGCATATGTGCTTTTAGAAAATGGAGTCATTTTCCCACTCAGTATATTTTTATTTAAAAACTGAAAATATACTGCCACTGGAGAAAATGTCTCCACAATATGATACTGACACATTTAATGATGAGGCTCTTTTTAAAAATGTCAAATATCCATTGAGAAATAGGACAATTCTGGTAAAGCAGACTGACAAGTAAGATAATATCACAGTGTGACTTTTTTTTAACATTTATTTTTTAGTTTTCGGTGGACACAACATCTTTATTTTATTTTTATGTGGTGCTGAGGATCAAACCCAGTGCCCCGCGCATGCCAGGCGAGCACGCTACCGCTTGAGCCACATCCCCAGCCCTCACAGTGTGACTTATAACAGGAGCTTCCCTGGGGGGTTGGACACACGTGGTTTACTACTTCCTAAATCCTTTGCACTCTCCCTCCCCATGTTAAACAAACTTCTTATTTTTGAGATAGCTGATCCTGTCTGATTTTTATGGTAATAAACATGGCTGTACTGAAGTGTTTTAATATCCTAACTTTCTTGCAGGACTCTTTTTCCTCTCTCAACCAGATCACAGAGTAAAATAATCCTATCCCAGACTGAATTTATGCATCCTAAGAAATTTTTATTGTTTGAGGGGTGGTATTTAAAAGCTCTGAACTTTCAGTTAAATTCTTGCTTAGTTTTAGGCATGTGTCATGAGAGTCTTGCCCAAAAGTCTTGCAACTTTTCTCTGGGGAATGGGCATGAAGTCAAGGTCCCTGGCCCTTAGTGGAAGAGCTTAACAGTTCTGCAATACCTAAACTGCAATAGTTTCTTCTTTCTGAATCACACCTATTAACCTAGAATGCACAATGGGGTTGAACCATTAACCATAAACCTTAACATACACATACAACTACCAAATGCACATTACTGCTCCCTTCTATAACACTAGCATGAGGCCTGAGCACAAATGCCGGGGAAGGAAGAGCTGTTTTCTCTGAGGTCTCCTCTGTGCTGCTTTCCAGATTCAGTGCTAATATACCAGGGGCACTGGTATTAGAATGTTAAAGTGAAAGGAAATCCATCAATACATACCTTATCAGAAGCCAGAATTCGGAAGGAGGCAATGACCTGCTCAGCAGTGTCTGTGTCAGCTGTCTCTCTAGTCATGAAGTCAATGAAGGACTGGAAGGTGACAGTGCCTTGTCCATTGGGATCAACCAGGGTCATAATTCGGGCAAATTCAGCTTCACCCTGAGGCCAAGGGCAAAGAGGTAATAAGTTCCTTTGTGTTTGAAATCTTAATCCTGCAATTCCTTTCAGTCTCTGGAAGGGATTCCCTTTAGAGTGACTGAGGTTTACTGTCATCAAATACATAAAGGTTGTGTAGCATCAAGCTAGAATATCAATGCCCTTCCTCTCTGTGACCCAGGAATGCAACATAATACAATTGTCATAGAGTAACTTGGAGCAGATTGGGTCTTTTTTCAGGTTGCAAGAAAGAAAAGAGATGTTGCTAAACAGGAAGGCAGTTCAGAGCTGGTGCTCGTGATCTTATTTTAAACTTTGGGAGGGAAGCAAAGCAAGTCATGTTTAAAATATGCATTAATGGGCAACACAGAAGTATGAGTATATCGGGACCATTACAGTCCCAATACACTCATACTTTTAAAATTTTTTTTGGTATTGAGGACTGAACCCAGGGGCACTTTAACACTGAGCTACATCCCCAGCCACCGACATCTTTTTTTCAAAGATGCAGTCTGAGTTGCTTAGGCTGTCCTGGAACTTGCAATCCTCCTCTGCTTAGCCCCTCAGCCATCTGTAATTATAGGTGTGCTCATCTAGGATGCAAATTATATCAATAACGCTGTTAAAAATCATAAAGGAAGCCCAGACTCTTGATTTCTTCATTAGGAAAAAAATCTGACCAATTTCTGGAAAAAAATGTGTTTTTTGACTCTGTAAAATTATTTTTACATAGCAACAGGGAAACCTTAAAAAATATTCTTCTGTGTAATGAAAATTAACCAACCCTAAATGTTCTATCTTACATTTAAGTGTGTCATTTTCTATAATATAAACTCCAACTCAATAAAATCAGATCTTAGCACAATTTCAACTTCTGTCTTACCAAGTCATAACCCATGGAAATGAGGCAGGCTCTGAAGTCCTCATGGTCCATCAAGCCATTCTTTCTCTGTTGGCAAAAGCAAGGAACAGAAAAGTGGGAATTAGAGGTGATATGAGCAGCTCTGCTCGGCCAAGTGAGCAAGATCTAGTAAGGGAAGGGCCACTTTGAACTCTGCCAAGATCACAACGGTCATCACTGACTTAAAGGAAGGATGGATCTGACAACACAAGGATGTTATCAATAGTTATTTAAAAGGAATGGGGGGTAAGTGGCAATAAAAACTAGACAAAAATGAGACCACAGGGTCAAGAAGGTAGCAAAGGAACTGGACAGGAGCATAACTTTTCATATACTTTACTGTGAATGTTATCACCATTTTGTGGGTCCATTTTTTTTATCATGAGTCAATTTTGTTAATTAATCATTAGATGCTTTACACAGTTACTAGGAAAAGTACATCAGAGTTTTGCAACCAAGTCTTTACAAAATGACTGAAATACAACAACCACACCTTGTTAAGGACATACTTTCAGTAAGAACAAATGGAACTCTGATATCCACTACAAATGCATTCACTGACAGCTGCAAGACACAGCTCACAGCCTGCACCTCAGGTCACAGGAGCAACGTCAGCTGTGCATACCTTCTTTTGGTGGCTACTTTCCTGTGGCAATACTCAACCAGTTTCCCTGTAAACTTTTTGGGGTGTTAAGACTTAAGGTAACAGCATGCATATTATTTCAGACTCATTATTTGGTGTCTACAGAACTGCCTTTCAAATAAGCAGAGTGCAGTACCCTGTCGAAGTGATTGAAGGAGGCTCTGAACTCATTCATCTGCTCCTGGGTGATGCCCTTCGCGTCCCTCGTCAGGATCTGGGTCTCCACCTCGTTGATGGTTCTGGCAATGGTGGTCAGCAGTAGCTCCCATCCAACACGGATGTGCTACCAAGGAAAAAGGCAATGATAAGTTCTCAGTTTTTCTAGCAATGTCAACCTTGCCTTTTCGTTTTCACAACAGGAGAGCTGACCCCCAAGGAGGGCCTGCTATAGACATTCCTATGCTTTTTAAATTTTTTTATTTGTTTTAATTAGTTACACATGACAGTACAATGATCTTGACATATCACACATTTGAATCAGATGGGGCATAATTTCTCATTTTGGAAATGAGAAATGTACAGGTTACAGAATCACATTGTCATGCAGTCATGTATATACATACAGCAATAATAATGTCTATTTTATTCTGCTGCCCTTCCTATCCCCCTTCCCCTCCCCTCCTCTCCCATCACTTCTCTCTACCCAATCTAATGTGACACACTTTTTTTTTCCCTCACATCGTCATACATGTATTCTGTTTATTGATGAGGGTCTCTTTCTAACTTCCATGCAGTTCCCCTTCTCCCTCCCTTTCCCTCCCATCTCTCTTCCCTATTTAGTGGTAATTTTCTTCCTCCCTACCCCATTTTGAGTCCCCCTCCTTATATCAGAGAAGACATTCAGCATTTGTTTTTTAGGGACTGGCTAACTTCACTTAGCATAATCTGTTCTAATGCCATCCATTTCCCTGCAAATGCCATGATCTTGTTATTTTTTAGTGCTGAGTAATATTACATTGTGTATAAATGCCACATTTTTTTAATCCATTCATCCATTGAAGGGCATCTAGGTTGGTTCCACAGTCTAGCTATTGTGAATTGTGCTGCTATAAACATTGATGTGGCTGTGTCCCTGTAGTGTGCTGTTTTTAGGTCTTTTGGGTATAGTCCAAGAAGGGGGGTCAAATGGTGGTTCCATTCCCAGCTTTCCAAGGAATCTCCATACTGCTTTCCAAATTGGCTGCACCAATTTGCAGTCCCACCAGCAATGTATAAGTGTACCTCCCCCACCCCCATCCTCTCCAGCACTTGTTGTTGTTTGACTTCATAATGGCTGCCATTCTTACTGGAGTGAGATGGTATCTTAGAGTAGTTTGAATTTACATTTCTCTGATTGCTAGAGATAGTGAGCATTTTTTCGTGTATTTGTTGATTGATTGTATATCCTCTTCTGAGAAGTGTCTGCTCAGGTCCTTGGCCCATTTGTTGATTGGGTTATTTTATTTATTTATTTAATTTTTTTTTGCTGATGACATGATCCTATACCTAGCAGACCCAAAAGGTTCTACCAAGAAACATTCAGCAAAGTGGCAGGATATAAAATCAATACCCATAAATCAAAGGCATTCCTGTATATCAGTGACAAATCCTCTGAAATGGAAATGGGGAAAACTACCCCATTCACAATATCCTCAAAAAAATAAAATACTTGGGAATCAACTTAACAAAAGAGGTGAAAGATCTATACAATGTAAACTACTGAACCCTAAAGAGAGAAATAGAAGAAGACCTTAGAAAATGAAAAGATATACCTTGCTCATGGACTGGCAGAATTAATATTATTAAAATGGCCATATTACCAAAAGCACTTTACAGATTCAATGTGATTCCGATCAAAATCCCAATGGCATTCCTCACAGAAATAGAAAAAGCAATTATGAAATTCATCTGGAAAAATAAGAGACCCAGAATAGCTAAAGCAACTCTAACCAGGAAGAGTGAAACAGAAGGTATCGCTATACCAGATCTTAAACTATACTACAGGGCAATAGTAACAAAAACAGCATGGTCCTGGCACCAAAACAGGCTGGTAGACCAATGGTACAGAATAGAAGACACAGAGACCAACCCACAAAATTACAACTACAGGTGCTAAAAGCATGCAATGGAGAAAGGATAGCATCTTCAACAAATGGTGCTGGGAGAACTGGAAATCCATAGGCAACAAAATGAAATTGAATCCCTTTCTCTCACCATGCACAAAAGTTAACTCAAAATGGATCAAGGATCTAGGAATCAAACCAGAGACTCTGCATCTAATAGAAGAAAAAGTTGGCCCTAATCTCCATCACGTGGGGTCAGGGCCTCAAATTCCTTAATAAGACACCTATAGCACAAGAGTTAAAACCAAGAATCAACAAATGGGACGGATTCAAACTAAAAAATTTTTTCTCAGCAAGAGAAATAATGTGAGGTGAATAGGGAGACTATATCCGGGGAAAAAAATTTTTACCCCTCACACATCAGATAGAGCTCTAATCTTTAGGGTATACAAAGAACTCAAAAAGTTAAACAACAAAAAAAAACAAATAACCCAATCAACATTCATATACTTTAGAAAAAATTCTACCCTAGTCTATAGTTGGAAGTACTCAGAAGTGAGATCAGGGCTCTCACAGTGACAACTGGATCTCTGTGGATTAGACAGACAGTGAATAGCCTATTTGTCACTGAAGCTATCTTTCCATTTACCAAGAGCCCTGAGTTATACCTGCTAGCTCCCAGGGAGACCGAATTGGGCCAAATTGTAGATGTGACAGTAGTCTAATTTCTGGTACTCTCCCCAAAGAGGCATAATGAATTCGTTGTGTTGAGTCATAATGCTGTTAACTATGATCTCACACTTGATGTAGTGCACAGAGCCTTTTCATACAGCAACTAGAAAGGCTTACCACCCTCTGATGTTCACACTTTGAGAATTAGGCAGGAACAAAGCACAGAAGTGCACCCAGAGCACACCAGCCACTGACAGCAGCAGGAGCAGCCCACTGCCTGGTGCTTACCTCCATTGTGTAGTTGGTGTGCTTGTTGTCAAAGACCAGGGCCTCCTGGATGAGCTGGTGGTCTCCTTCCAGCTTGTCTATGTTGTTCTTGTAGTTGATGATGTTGTGCTCATACTGCTTCAGCTGGTTCATCTGGTCTTCCAGTGCCCCTGTGATCTGGATGGAGCTCCGGGCAATCTCCTAGGGGAGGCACGCGGGCAGACAGGGAGAGGTGAGCAGAGCTAGGAGGTAGTGTTGTGAGAGTCATTGGTCATGACTGCTCAAGATGCCGCACCATATTAGGCAGCAGCCCAAGTCACTTGATGTCCCCAGACACAGTGGGAGAGGGACAGGGTCACAGGATAGAATAAGGTCTGGTTCTGGTCCACCTGGAGAATGGGAAAAGGTCTCCCAGAATCTACAGTGGAACAGCAAAGGCAGGAAGAAGTGAGCCCTGACCATCTTCTTGCACTGGGAGCAAAACTTCCTGGGCCAGCAACCTAGTCCTTCAGCGGGGGCCGGGGGGGGGGGGGGGAGCCAACTGCCTGGGGAGAGCTACCACGCAGATGGCCATACCCTCCAGCACAAGAATTTCTTACAGTTTTAAATATTCTTTCCTTTGGGAAAAAGTTAACATTTTATCACCAAAACAGAGAGAAATGTCTCCTGGCTGTTCTTGGTGATGAAATGAACCCAGACCTCAACACCATTCACAGACCACTCTTTCGTGAATGTTCTGACATGAAGCATGTCTGAGTCTTTGCTGTTCTCCTTAGGTTGGGGGTTTAAAGGCCAAAAACTGAGAAAGGGCTTCATCGCTATTTTTAATGACACAATTAATATCCATCAGTAAGAACCTCCTTGCTCCCTTCATTGGGCACCCACCAAGCTCCCAAGTGTGCCAGGCACACAGAGTCCACAACAGCCCCAGGGCTGGAAAGATAAAGCCCCACATGAAAACAGAATGAGTGGGGCAACCAGAATCCACAGCACAGGAGGCACCACTCTGTCACTAAGGGGGACTGGCTGCCAGGCCTGTGGACAGCCTGAGAAGGATGTGACCTACCTCCATCTTGTTCTGGATCCAGGGACCAATGGCATTGGCCTGGGCAGCAAATTGGCGCCTCAGGCGCTCATTAGCATGCTGGCGAGCCAGCTCCTCTTGCAGGGATTGATCTCTGATGGGCACCAGCTGCTTCACCTGTCAGGGCCCAAGGACAAGGGGTGAATAGCCAGCTCTGGTCTCCTAGGAATGGCTGCAGGATAGCAGTCCAAGGAGTTGGTGGAGTGGAGAGAGAGGGAAGGTGGGGAAAATGGAAGAGGAGGAAAAGGGAAGCGGGATAAGGGTGAAAAGAGGGAAGAGAGGTGGGATAGGGGTGAGGAAAGGGGGCGGAAGTGGGGTAGGGGACAAGAGAGGGAGGGGAAGTGGGGCAGGAGTGAGGAGAGGGAGAGGAAGTGGGGTGGGGGGAGGAGAGAGGGGGAAGAGGGGTGGGAGGAGGAGAGGGAGGGGAAGTAGAGTAAGGGAGAGGAGGGGGAGAAGTGGGAGTCCCTCCTGTAGGGGGAGTAGCTGTGACTGCCACCTGGTGCCACCAAGGCTTGTAGAGTACAAGGTGTGTAAGAGCCTCTATCAGGCATACCACCATCCCTCCTCCCAGGAGAGTTCCTCCTGTGGCACCCATGCCAAGGAGCCAGGTCTATAATGTAGCAGATTTGTGAACTTGGATGAGGGGGTAATTGCTATCTTTATTTTCACTCTCTCTGATTCAAAGTTAGCATCTTCTTCCATTACGCAGGTGTGCAGCAAATCCACAGCAGTGCCTTGCCATCCCTGAGACATCACAGGAGAAATCCCAGAGGTTCAGGCACCAGCTACTGCTGCCTCTGATAAATCATGTGCCCTCAGCTCTACTCCAAAATCATCAGCAGTTATGAGGTCTTGATTTTAACGTATTAGTAGAGGCACATGCATTACTGTATCCCAACTTCAAAAATATTTTAATAACTATATCACAGTGTAATTCACTTCCTTCATAGTCCTACATATTTTATGATCATGTAAACATCATCATCATCAAGGGATCCTCAGGCTCCCCAGCCTGCTGAAGCTCTCCATGACCCACGTGAACACAGAAGCCCTGCTGGGCCAAGGTCTGCTTCCAGAGAAGAGTGGCATCTGGCCTGTACACTTGTGAGTCATTTTTTAAGGCTATGCCCCAGTGCTCTCTGAAAAGGCAGGAAAACTACTGCAGAAATCTTTTTTGTGTCCTCTACAAAACTGCTGTTGAAGGCAATATTTGCCAGAGTCCCTTTTATGAAAATCCATATGGCCAATTGCCCTATAAATTACTGAGAGGAAAAGAGTACGTCTCACTTTAAGAAATTACATAGATCCTTTTGTTGTTGTTAAAGGGAACTACTCAGCTCAGTTTCCCTTTTCTCTTTTCTTGGCCAGAAGACCAGAACTAACTTCAAAGCTCTTATGCAGACAACTGAGGATGTGGTTCAGTGGTTGAGCGCTTGCCTAGTACACAGCAGGCCCTGGGTTTTATCTCCAGTGCAGGGGGTGGGGGTGGGGAACACACACAATAAAAACCTCTCATGCAATGACTGTCTCTGACATGGACACTGGCCTCCTTTCCATGCCGTTTCTGTCCCCTCTTTGGCACTGCTTGTAACTAACCCTTGCTTCTCTTTAAAATGAGACCAAAAGGCCAGGCACAGTGCTACACATGTGTGATCCCATCAACTTAGGAAGCTGAGGCAGGAAGACTGCAAGTTCAAGGCCAGTCTCAGCAACTCAGGGGACTCTGTCTCAAAATAAAAAATAAAAAGGGCTGGAGATGTCACTCAGTGATGAAGCACCCCTGGGTTCAATCCCCAGTACAAAAAGAAAAAGAAACAAAAGGGCTGAAAATGAGCCTACTTTGACTATAAACTTGTGAACAGTTTCTCTAAACTCAAAGAGCAACAAAAGTTAGTAGCAATATTTTGTCCCTCAGATGTATTTTTGTAAGTGACTTTTTTTAAAAAATATTTTTCGTTGCAGATGGACACAATACCTTTATTTTGTTTATTTGGCTTTCTGAATGTGGTGCTGGGGGTTAAACCCAGTGTCTTACACGTGCTAAGCAAGCACTCTACCACTGAGCCACAACCCCAACCCTCTAAGTGACTCTTTTAAATTTAAAACTCATACACATTTGGGATATAATTCAGTCTAAAAATTCTATAATGATACACTATGGGCAAGCTGATTTCCCCAAATTCAGCTGGCACTTTAGGAACCGTTTCCCTAATAGCATTAGTATCACAATCTGTACTAATTTTGCCAAAATCTATAAGATTTTCCTTAAAGAAAGTAATGCCAACTTTCTTTTCCAAGAACCACAAAGGCTACCAACTGGCATTCAGAGTGTGAAATTCTGGGACGAAGGAAAGTCTGGCCTATGAGGCCAGATGGCAGTCACCCTAGTGCCCCAGGTGCTCGCCTCTCCCCTCAACCCCAGCTTCAAGATGCCACCTACCTTGTCCCACTTGGTGCGGATCTCATCCATGGTGACGGTGCTGTATGGGTTGCTTGAGCTGATCCTGATGTTGTAGCTCTGAATCACTTTCTCTACCTCGTTCTGGATGGCCATGATGGACTGCCGCTCCCCATCTGCCTCTGGCAGCGTGGCCTTAAACTGCTCGTGGGCAGTGATCAAACTCTGCACCAGGGAACAAGGGAGAAAACCCAGATTACCGTCAGTTTCACAGGCTTTGATGTTCACACACAAGAGTGTCTGTACGTTACCTGCAGGCACCTCTGGAGAAAAACAAAGCCTGCATGTTTTACAAAAGCTCTGCCTAGAAAAAAATTGTTTTCTTCTTCAAAAAATCACCTTTGTCTTCATTGTGTCTGGGCCCTGCTACTGTTAAGGTCTTAATGTCTGCTGATAAAAGAACTTAGCTAGAACTTTCTAGCAACAGCTGTTCTTCTCAGCTCTGTACTCATCACTTGCTACCTCATAACTAAAGACAATAGCAGAACATCTCGGCTCCTCAAAAAGAGAAGCCCTCAGAACCCAGCTCTTCCCCAGAAAGCTCCATACAACCTCTACAAATCAAACCCGTTCCTTGATGATAACATGTCAGATGAAGGACTGTTGAGTCCCACGGTCCACATCCTTGCTGCCTGTGGCCCAGGATGAACCCACTGCATACTTTAGTCCTGCAACACATCAGCTGCCAACAGGCTCTCACTAAACAGTGTGACGCCTGAGGCAGACGTAGCAGTCTTGCCTACTCCATAGAGAGACAAAAGATTTTGGCGATTCGCCTCTGCTTTGCAATGTGCACAGAAGCACCAATAAAATCTCTTTCAGATGCTGCAACATTCAAAGAAAACACCTGCTCCTTGACTCCCAATGAGACCTCATCCCCGTAATCCCTCAGAGGCTGAAAATACCCTAAACTGAAAACACATTTAGCACACTAACCCACCTACCATCATTGCCTAGCCCACCACACGCTGTAGAGGGTCTATGGTTTCCTCTTGTGATGGCGGGCTGACCAGAAGCTGGCCCTGCCCAGTATCACAAGAGGACACTCTGCCTATCACCAGTCCAGGAAAAGTGGGAAAGTCACCATGTAAAGCCTGGATTCTACAGAATGTAGGTCACTTCTGCACTGTCGTAAAGCTGAAAGACCCTACACTGAGCCATCTGAAGTCAGGGGCTGAGTGTAACTCCCCTGACACTAGGGGACCACCCTTCTAGCCTGCTCCTTGGCAGCGAGGCGGGAGTGCAAACCTGACCTTCTGTGTTTCCAGTCTGCTGATGACATTCCTATTTTCCAGAAAAAGAATTACAAAAGTATTCTTTTTATATTCTATTATGTTAAATTCACTGTATGATGGTCTCTAAATAAATTGGGACCTGGCTGTTTGAAGGTAGTTTCTTCCCTACCACCACCACTTAGAAGACTTATTTATAGCTCTGAAGCTCCAGAAGACCATGTGGACTGGAGGGAGGTGCTGGTTTGGGATTTCTTATGTTTTATGATCTGGCAAAACTCTGTAGGTCTAAACAAATGGCAATAATGTACACATTTGCAAAGTAGTTAACTCAGTAGTCAGTAGACTCATAGCTTCCCATGAGCAACTCTAAGAACAGAGATGTCCAAGTTGCTTAAGGATTCAGCATTCTTTTTTAAAAAGGCAACCCCTCTGAGATGCATCTAACATTACCTGATGACAACTAGTTGCAGCAAAAAGGCAAACAAGCTAAGGTTCAAAGGGCAACTTATTTGGGCTTTCCAGCATATGCTTTTTCATTTAAAAAAGTAATATATACATAAAATTATATATATATGAATAAAGAAAAGGGCTGGGTGCAGCCCACTGCTAAAGCAAATGCTGGCATGTGTGAAACCATGAGTTCAATCTCTAGTGCCAAAAATAGATAAACAGATGACTCAGTAGGTAAATAAACAAAACCACCTCTAATGCAGGTAGAGTCGAGTCTGGCTACCTGTATCTCCTCGATGCTGTGCACAATAAACATGTCTTGCAGGTCTTCCATAGCACCCTCCATCCAGTTGTTGAAAGGTGCAGCCCTCTTGGCGAACTCCAGGTGTAGTTGATCAATCGTTTCCAGCAATTTCTCTGTTCTCTGAAGATCAGTTAAATAGAAGGGAGTGTTATAATAGATTAAATTGAAAAAAAAATCCTCTGATGTACAGAGAAATGTAAACACATATCCCTAAACAATAAAGTGTTAGCTAACACTTAGCATATGTCTATAAAAGGTTAACCAAGACTCAAATGATTAGGCTGAGTCCTGCGGGCCTTGAGAAGGATTCATTGACGTCCAGAGCAGTCTTGGTTTTAAAGCACCTGAAGTACTCTGCTAGATATTAGATTCTGGAAAAGTGAGAATCCATATACAGTATTCCTAACCTGCTTTCAGCTAAAGCAGGTCTTGGTAAATTAGAGGCTTGATTCTCCAACTGTGGGTAGCAGGAAACTCAAGACACCTTCTGCATTATGTCGTCTACAAGGTGCAGGAAAGCTATGTGACTCTCTCAAAGTCACCTACAGAGGGAGGACAGAACTAGCTTGGCGATCTCAATCCTCATTTGGAATACAATGCTCACCTCTGTGGGTTTATGAGAGCATGAGGCTTCCAGCCTCAGAGAGAGATGGTGTGCTGTTCTCCACAGCAGAGCTGATGGGGAGCAGAGAGCATGCTGTACCTGGGGATCTCCCACTGTTAGATTCACCTTCTCTCCTACTCTAAAATGTTGGCACTTGGTCTGTTGTGCCTGGTCCTTCCTCCCGCTAGACATTCCTTTTCTATGCAAATGCATAACAGCCAGCTGGCACTCAGAAGCTTGAGTCCACACGTTTCTATTTCATTAGATTCAAGGGGAAAAGCCTGGGACCTGAAAACGGCCTCTTTCCCTCAGGTCCCAGGAGTCCTTTCATGGTGAAAGACTATTAGGTACCCTTGAACCTACTACCTACTGTCTTCTACCCACATCCTGCACACAGAGAAGCCCCGATGCACCCTGATTCTGTTTCTCAACAATTTTTCCTTGAATATCCATTACCACTTTCCCTCTGCACGTCTCAAATTGGGTTCTTCTTGATTTCCCAACTGTCAATTTACACATACAGAAGGACTTTTGGAAATTTACTATAATTACTACTTGAGACCAAGTGGGCTTATACCATCATCCCTGTACTTCTTAAAAACTTCAAAAGAACACACAGTGTTATGAACCTCCATGTTCCTATCTCCCACTTTGTGTATTCCCTTCAGGGGCTCCATTCAACAAATGATCTGTTTAGATTTAAATACACAAGGCCACAGAGACACAGAGAATACCAACGACTTAAATAAAGAGCCTCTAGTAAAAGACTTCATTCTGCAGGTGCCTTTAAGACTTCACCTCCAAGGCCTCTCTCCTCTTCTGAGTGAGGGTCCCCAATCTGTCCCACTGGTCACAAATTTTCTGGCAACGATCATTGACATTCACAGCATCATGATAATCCAGTTCACTAGGAAGAGTGAAAATAAATGAAGATTAGTTTTCCCAGGTGATACGAGGGGAAATGGGGCTCAAAACAGACAAGGACATTTTAAATAAAAAGATCTGGCAAGAGAATTGACAGGGCATTTCAGGGTTTTATTGACTGTCCCCATCAGTCTTAGAAAAATTATAAGAATTAGTAAAACTTTTATGTCAGTCAACAAATTTCTAAACTGAAAGAATGCTGTCCCCTAAATGCCTCTGGTTAGCCTTCTCCCTCCTTGTTCTCTGAGGCCCTCTGGAAGCATGGTTTTTAAATGGAAACTGTAAGTGAAGCCAACTCTCTGCCCTGAGGACAGTCCTGCAGGCCACTGTAGCCACAGTGACCATAACATCAAATGAGTCAAGGGGGAGGGAGGTGTGGGCTTACACTGGGTGTCCTTCGTTCCTCTGGAAGGGCACAAGCTCACTACGGAGTACAGCCTGTCCTGGAGGATACTGTGACTTTATCTAGCACACAGGGACTTCTAAAAGAGGGCAGGACAGAGCCCTTCCACATAGGGACCACAAGGTTCTTGCCACTAATCCAACAAGCCAGAACAAAATGATTTCTTGCTAAATGCTAATCTTTCCTGGCCAGATCCACCCATGGACCCCTTCTGGGGATCACTGTGAGGTGAAGTGACAGGAACTTTCTGAAAAAAGGCTTGACTAGAAGGTCAACTTTACATCTCCAGGGACAGGAAGTTTCAGTCTTCTATAAAACCTAATCAACCATTAGTTAAGACAAAAGCAAGAATCATGGAAATGTAAAGACATTCAGGAAGCTTCCTAAAGAGTATAGGAAGAGACAGCTTTGTGAAGCCCCCCTTTCCTTGCCCCATCCATTTCCGTGAGGCTTAAGTCTTTTTTTTTCTTTTTTTGACCTTATATGAAGGCAGTGGTTGTTCATTGCTGTTTCTCCTGCTCACTCAACCTACTGTTTCTGCTACTGAGCGAAGGAGATGCCTGTGCTTGCTATCTCAAGGTTCTTCAGTGTTCACCTGAGTGTTCCTCCGGTAGACAGAAGTTCTCTGTCACCTTGTCAAAGCCTGTTCAGTTCTCAGGAGCAACCAGCTTTCCACAAACATGCTCTCTTCTCTATACTGAAGCTAAGATTCTTGTGCTGATTTTTCTTTTTTTGGTACTCAGGATTAAACCCAAGATCACTTAACCACAGAGTCACATCCTCAGGCTTTTTTTTTTTTTTTAGTGTTTTGAGACAGGGTTGCTAAGTCCTTAGGGCCTTGTTAAGTTGCTGAGGTTGGTCTTGAACTTGCAGTGCTCCTGCCTTTGCCTCCTGAGTCATAGGGATTACAGGCATGTGCCACTGCACCAGGCATGCCAATTTCTTATGACCAAAAACAAAAACAAACAACTCCACCCACCCCCCCACACACACATACATGCATGCACACAAAACAAAGGAAACACACCAGCAGTGGGTACATCCCTGAAAATAAAAACAAAGGCAGCAATGGCTCTTCAAAATGCAAATATTGGGGCTGGGGATAGCTCATGGTAGAGTTTTTTCCTAGTATGTTCAAGGCCCTGGGTTCAATCCCCCGCACTTTAAAAAAAAAATTAGAAGAAAGACTTCTCCAACACTGGAAATGAGCCACGCATGGTGGTGCATGCCTGTAATCCCAGTGACTCCAGAGGCTGAGACAGAAGGATCTCAAGTTCAAGACCAGCCTTAGCAAATTAGCAAGATCCTGTCTCAAAGTAAAACATAAAAAGGACTGGGGATGTGACTCAGTGGTTAAGCACCTCTGGGTTCAATCCTCTTTGCCCCAAACAAACAAACACAACTGTCCAAAATTGGAAACAAAAACCAAAGGCTGCTTCTACATATCCCCAATGCAGATGCTAGTGCCCACCCCTCCAGTATTATCCTTGGGGTCTCTCCTAAGATAATCTACATGCACCTGCTGCACGTGTATCTGCTTTTTAGGAGTCAGGATTTGCATAACTACACACACTATTTTTGTGTACTTTAAGAAATACAAAAAACTGACTTATTACTTTAAGATAGGCAAAAAAGATAAAGACATTACTAGCAATATAATGGACACAGAACAGTTCAGTATGTGGTTCATCTCAACTATGTCAGGAGACAGGCATTAGGGTACCAGGAATAATAATAATATGAAATTACTTCTTAAATTTATAGGCAACACTTAGAACATCTCTAATTACTCATGGGAACTATTATAGAGCATTAAATAGCCTGAGTTTCCTTTCATCCCTTATTTTATTGGTAACTATTAATGAGCAATCAGAGCCAACACGGAAGCAGCATGAGCTGTAAGACCATGTAAAGGCCACAAACAGAATAGAGACAGGATATGAAGGCCACAGAAAATGAAGTGCTTATATGGAGCTGATATGACAAGGCTGAAGAATAGTGTTCTCTTTAAAAAAAGGCCCCACCTGTCAATCAAGTTTGCTCTAGTCAAAGTGAGGAACCTGGGTGTTTTAAAATGTTACATACTGAAATCAATTTTTATTATTTAGTTTTTAAAGTTATTATTATGTGTTAGGCTCTTAAAATCCTGCAAATGTATCAGTAATTATAATGAAGGGGAAAGAAGGAAGGACCGAGAACCTCCACCTAGTGCTCAATTCCACCTGGCCTCAGTCTCCACACCAGCTCTTGCCATAAAATGAAAAGCAGAGTAGACAGTTGCTCCAGGGCCTAGATAGCGGCTCCTTTTGTGCTATTCTCTGCACAGGCAGGTCCCCCTCTTGGATGGAGCCAGGGTGAGGCTGCCCTGCCCCACCTTCGGAGCCTAGGCCTCTGCCCTGCTTTCCCCAGCTGTGGGGGACTGGGGTGCTGCTGGATGGGAGGCAGGGATTCTTCCACAACCAATGAACCCAAGTCAAATCTGTTTCTACATTTAGAGAAACAAGAATCCTGTCCCAGGGTGCTCTGGCCTGGCTCTGGATCCATTAGAGAAGGGGAAGGCAGGCCTCCCTTGCCCTCTCCCAGGGGTCCCCAAGACCCATGCCCTGGGCTTCAGCACGCACTTGAGCTCCTGTGCAATGGCTGCGATCTGCTCCACGCGGTCCTGATGGGCTGCCAGGTCACTCTCAAAGGCCTCGTGCTTCCGCAGCAAGGCCCGAACTTCCGTCAGGGATGCAGACTCATAATCCTTCTGCAGTAAGATCTGCTCTTTGCCTGCAAAGGTGGCATCAAGCAAATGTGAGTACCCTGCAGCCTCCCAGAGGCTTCCTTGCAATGGACAAGCACCCCGAGAGCACAGAGTTTCCAAAGAGGTAAGAGGATGTGCCAAGCATGGCAGGACTGAGGCAGGAGGCATTCAGGCCGTTGCCTGCCATCAGCACCCCAGCTCCTCCAGGTGCCCACAGCCCATGGTGCCCCAGGCATGGGGGCACACTGAGGACGTTTCACAAAACAAAGCTGTGCTCTTCATTACTGAATAGTGGGCATTGCCCTTCCAGTGCTCAGCTCAGCTCAGTGAACCCTGGCTCCCAGGAGCTACTGGGTGGCTGACTGCGACACTCAGGCTCTGTTCTCCGCCACAAGTGCCACCCTACCACGGTGCTTTCTGCTTGAAAGCTTTACTTCTGTGGCCAAATGTGGCCTGGGTTTTGTTGTCCTGAAAATAAACATTACAGATTTTCCTTCCTTAACCTCCACTTACTTCCCCACATGTCGTAACTCCAGCAACTGCTGTGGTTGAAGAACTGGATCCACACTTATTCCCTGGCTAATGACCTATAAGCATTTAATTCCAGAAGCTGGACATATAGCTGAGTGGTGGGGCACTTGCCTCACGTAAGTGAGACCCTGGGTTCAACCTCCAACATTACAGAGGGAAAAATAATTTAATTGGATAAAGACTGAAATAGAAAGCAAATATTTATATATTTAATGATGAAAACACAGCACTTATGGTGTGTCCAACACTGATTGAATATATTCATAAATATGAATTCACCAAATCTTCATGAAACCTTTCAAGGGAGCTGTTACTGCTGTTCCCATTCCGAAGAGGACACTGGGGCACTGAGAGATCACGCACTTGTCCAGGGCACATAGCTGCCACTATCAGGGAGGGGCACCCCTACCTGTCACATACTTGCTATGTAACATCAAAACTCAAGTAAAGCACAGGGCAGCAGAGAATGACAGGACATCTCCCCCACCTCTCTCAAAACAGACTATTACAGGGTGGAGTGAAGGTTCGGTTCCTCTCCTTCAGCAGGAAGGACCACTTAGTCCAGCAGACACATCACCCTGGCTATAGGTACAGGTCCATTTGTAAGGCCTGAAGGAAGCAGATAAACTCAAGGGCAACGAGGAAGTCAGACCACAGAAGACCACCCTGGCTTTCCTCCTTCCCTGTTAGATTTTCTAGGTAAAATACTTGATGGCATTTGATACACACCTTGTGGCAGAGGCTGGGCTGAGGCTATCTGATCGACAGTTAGGCAACAGACAGTTACTTTGGAGCCAGACAGGAGAGAAGAAGGAGGCCCTACACTGAGCACATGAAGAGCACTCAGAAGCTTGATTAGAACACCAGCTTCATGCTTTCCTCTTGAGAAACGTAGCAGGGCAAATAGGAGGACACCTGCCTATGGTATCGCAGATGCTGGGGACAATTAGTAACGATGCCTTGTGGCTCTGCGCAGCTGGACCCTGACCTCATGCATTCACCATAGGCCTGTGTTTTGTGGGTAGAGGCCTTCTGCCTTCGGGCTCTCTGCAGCTGGACCCTGACCTCCCAGAGCTAAATGCGGGCCTCGTCACTCACCGTAGGCCCAGGTTTCGTGGGTGGAGGCCTTCTGCCTAAACTTCTCAGCCAGGTGCTCCAAGCGCTCCAGCCTCCGGATCTCGTTGAGCAGCCATTCCTCATAACCCTTCTCGGCTTGCTCCAGCCTTTGCCAGGCTCCAGCGATGTCCTGATGATGCAAGGACAGGCAAGGTTGTTATGCATGGGCCTCCTCTGGGCATCCTCCAGTGTCCGTCTGGCAGTACTCCCTTTGTTTCCTTTTCCTTCCCCACCTCTACCCAAATGACCATTCAATTATCTTGGTTTCCAAATGTCTTCATCATCACAAGGACCTTTCAAAATACAGCTACTCTCCTCTGCCAAGCCCACACTTCTCCAGGTATGGACAGAGGCACTCGGGGCTTAAGTTTTCTGGCTACAAAATGAAGCCTCAAAGCCATCCTGAGGTCAGGCTTAGGTGAATATCTAAGCCTGGGAGCTGGTTTAGTAGATCTGGGAGGCACTTGCACTGGCAGTCATTAGAGGCACGGATCTAGATGAGATCACCAGAAGGGTATCAAGATACAGAAGGAAGCTCAGCACTGAGCACAGGAGCTGCCCAACATCTGCAGACAGCAGAGAAGGTGAGACCTTGAGCAGATATAGAGGAGGCCTCACTGGTGAGGGAGGAAGAAGAAGGGAAAGACTAGAGCAGAAAGAATCTCAAGAAGAATGCAACAACCAATAGGGTCACAGCCACCAAGAAGTACAAAGTATGAAACCAAAGAGGACAAGTTTGTGGATGTCAACATGAATGCCACTGAGAGATGAAGACAGCATCAGAGGAGGGAGACAGAAGCCAGGGTACTGCAGGAATTAGTGATATGGTGGAAACCATGACAGAACTCCTTGTACATGTTCTGTTGTAAAGAGACCAAATCAAGCAGCAGCTATGGAGTGGGGTGCAGTGATGGGGTTTTTGTTACTTTTTTTTTTTTTTTTTTTAGTTGTGGTTGGACACAATATCTTTAATTTATTTATTTACTTTTATGTGGTGCTGAGGATCAAATATAGCGCCTCGCATGTGCTAGGCGAGCACTCTACCGCTGAGCCATAACCCCAGCCCTCTTTGTTTTGTTTTTGTCTTGCAGATTTCAAAGCACTTTGAATGTTCATGTGGTGACACCATCCATCGAGAGGGGAAAACTGAAGTGTGAGAGAAGAACGCCAGACTTAGACCTTGAGAATATGAAAAGGGTAGGTGGTAAGAGCAGAGAGAAGAGGGTACGTGATCCTGCTGGTAGATCTATGGGGGCAGATAAGGTAAGGTTGGAGAAGGGAGGAAAGAAAGGCCATTCCTGGTATATCTGCTGAGGGCCTGCTCTTTGCGGGACACCATTCATGGGCTGAGTCAACAACTGCATGATGGCAGGTGAAAAACATCAAGAATGACAAGGTGGCAGAGTGCGCACCTCTGATCCCAGCAGCTTGTGAGGCTGAGGCAGGAGGATCGCAGGTTCAACACCAACTCAGCAACTTAGCAAGACCCTGTCTCAAGATTCAAGAAGTCAAGGCCTCCTTCTCAGCAGTCCACCAGGGAAGAGACCCAGGCCAAAAGCCTATAGGAAAACATGAAGCTTCCCGCATTCCCAGGCTGACCCTAGCTACTCACCGACACCATCTTCCCCTCGGAGGGCATGAAGGCAGGCCGGTTGCTGATACGCAGCTTGGTCTGCAGGGTATTGAAGTTGATCTCCAGCTGGCACTTCTCCTGCACCTTGGGGGGCTTGTGCTTCCGACGATAATCCCGGAAGTCCTCCAGTTTTTTCTGCATGGCCTGCATGGTTTTCTCAGGAGTCCGGTTCTCCAACCAGGGGATCGTGCGCCGAATCCATTCCAAAAGCTGCTCCCAAACACAAAAACACTGCTGAAAACACCAGCAAACTGCTCCCAGTTTAAAAAAAAAAAAAAAAAAGAGGTGCCTGATCATTTGGAGTAGGTTAAACTAATGCTCCCCAAACTACTGAAGGGTGGTCACAGTGCCCTGCCCTAAAGGCAGGGAGAGGGCAGCCCTGCACATGGCAGTTGAGAAAGACTCCTGGAGTCACCAAGGGCCACTGGTGAGTAGTGACCCACCCCAACAACACCAAACACAGGTCGAAACTTAAAAGTCAGCACGCAAAGTCATGTTTAACAAAAAATGTGACAGTTACAATAAACTCAGGGACCAGACATTAGCAGACAAATGCTGGATGGAGCTTCCAAATTAAAAGGAAGAAAGAAAGAAAAAATCTGACATGGAGGAAATATAGTGTTATAAACTCAGCAAAGAACTGAGTTTAAATCAAAATGCTTTAAAAAAATAAGCTTGAATCTAATGACTCTAATGAGTTTGTTTACTAGACAAATGTACCGTAAGCGTGGGGCTGACTCAGTGCCAGTGCCTATTTTAACATCCAGCTTTTAAGTAAACCAGTCAGAGATCAGTGAGAATGGTGGTGCATCCCCGGCTCCTGCACACCCCTTCCCAGGCCTGGAAACGACCCACGGGAGGCCCGTCGTCCCCCCAGGCCTGCTGACGGTCAGGGAAATGCCAGAAGACTAGAATAAAGCAGTGTAAGTGGTGAGACTGCTGCAGTCCAAGGTCTCAGGAGCGTAAATGAAAGACTAAGTAAGAAAAGGGAGGATTTCATTACTGAGAACCGGCTATCCTTCTGTTCTGGTCATAATTGAAATCTGAATTTCATCGCAGTCTTAAACAATGCTGTCCAATTGGATTTTTCCATAGTAAAACTATGAACAACAAAGAAAGAAAACAAAACAAAACAAAAAAATATATATTTCCTCCCCTCAGTAGTATAAAAATACAAACTCAGTATCACTAGATTAGATTACCATAAACTATTAATTGGGACAATTTACTCCAAGAGTCCTGAAAATTTTCCCTGCATAGACCCAATATCAGGTAAATTAAGTCAGAGCAAAAATTATCTGGGCTTGAACATGTGCCACTATATTGGAGTCTGTTCTTGGAGGAAGTGCCTGTGGGCCTCGCCCAGCCCAAGGGAGAAAAAACTCCTGGGCAGGCAGGACATGCCTCCTTGCAACCTGTGCTACGATGAGGATAAGAGATCAACAGGGACAGTGCTTCTCTAACCAAAGGTCTGGCAGAAGAGCTGTGGACAGGCATCCCTGGACCTCGGGTGCAGACCCTGTGGGGAGGGCGCTCTGTTCTGGATGCCCTGGGTACATGGCAGACACACAGGCTGGGCCACCTCCTCACAGAGGGTCATACGAGTTCTGTTCAGGGGCCATTGAGTGGAGCAAGGCTCCTGAACGTGATCTGCATCCTGTGTGACGTCAGGAGGAACACAAGTCCCGCAGTGTCATCTGGGGGTCCGACCCACAGAGCAGAGCCCAAGGAAGGTGCCCTTCACTAGCTGGGAACACGCGGACCAGCTCTGTGCTCTGGGGCTGTCTGCAGCAGGAACTGCGTGGCTACAGGATTACCCTCCTTTCAGATGCAGCACATCTTCTGCCTTTCTTCTATCTGAGGTGGAAAGTGCAAAGACCGTGGACGCTCCGCTTCCCACTCTGCACCTCACCCCCTGGATGGGTGTGGACAGAATGGGGCCACCAGTTTCCTTTACCTCACTCGCTAGCCTCTCATATTCTTCCATCAGCCTCTCATTCTCTTGATTCACAGCAAGAACCTTACATATCCTGTTAGCCGCTGTCTCAGCCTGCAAAACACAAGAGGTAAACGGAACGGCTCCAGCGACAGGGTGCACACACACAGGCCGACGGGGCCAGGCTGAGGGCGAGGAGGGGTGGCGTGCTGAAAAGGCACAGAGTGGGTGAGGGCAGGATATGACAGAGGGCACAGCTTTCTGACACTGAAATCATTTCACACTGTTTTTAAGTTTTCACAGAGACTTACACAGCAGGCTAGATATACTGTGTGCAACAACGGGGAAATGACATTAGTCCAAGACACAGGCTTTGTAAGACATCAAGCAAGTTAGTAACAGACATGTGTGGGTCAAGGAGACCAAATCTCGGGTGCCTGAATGTCCACCTGAACACTCCTCAATACTGATCTCTTGGCAACAGAGCAGAGATGCCCTGAATGACACTGGACTTCCGAAATCAAAGCAAGAGTGACTGGTCCTGAGCACACAGACACAGTGCTGCACTGAATGCACCCAAGATATCTTCCGAAAAGGGTATGCAGAACTTTCTAGATAGGGTCCTCACATAGAGCTGAGCTTGCTTTAGGGTTTTGTTTAATTTACTGTTTAACCTGAGGAGTCATTGTAATCCTCTGCTGTCATTTGTGGTCATGGCCTCAAACCACGACCATGCGGTGGATGGAGAAGAGGAACGTCTCAAGGATGCTTCCAGGCCCATAGCCTTCCACTAGCCTGGCCTCTGAAGCCCTCTGGGCCTAACCACAGGCAGATTTCAGTTATGACTGCTTCCCGATGATCACTTTTAAATGAAAGGGACTACAGGAAGACACACACCATCCACCCCGGCTATCGGAATTCCACATAATGTAAAGGGTGAGCAGCAGGAACTGGTGAAGCTACAGAAGCTGAAGAACATTCTCCCAGTGTCTGGGCTGTTTATCTAGAGGAATGTGACTTTTCTATTTTTTTTTTTTTTTTGAGGCTATAGCACTTGTATCCCTTTCACTGTTCACTAAACAAAAGTTAATCTTGACAGATGTGAGAACAAATCACTGAGCCATAAAGGCGATTTCCAGGCAGATGACCAAGGGAAGGCATTACCTCTCTTGTCAACCCCCACTGCCTGATGCATGTGGCTTGCTCTTCAAGGCACTTCTTTTGTTCCTAACGCCCAAATGTTTCTACAATTGACTAATGAGATAAACAAAAGATCTCAGAAGGAAAAAATATAGACTAAAACCCCTTCCGTAACTGTGTAAAGTTAAAGCATTACAAAGTATTTGCAGCTTGGAACTCGCTGTGTTAGGGTTGTTCAGTGACACTAAGAAAGAGTCCAAGTCAGATGTGAAGCACGCACACACACGCCAGGCACACACGGAGCAGCCAGCCAGCAGTGCACGGGGTCAAGTACCTGCTCCGCTCCTGCGAAAGCATGGTAGAAGCAGGAGACGTAAGTCATGATGGCTCTTTCGTCAGGTTTGGGAGTGTTCACAATGTCTGAGGGGGAGAAAATAACACAGGACACACACACAGGCGAAGAGGAGAAACCAGGGTGAACACAGGGAAGAGCAAACCAGGTCACATGGCCCGTTTTCTATGCATTTCACAGGCCGGGGATCCTGACTGGGAAGAATGCACGGCACTGAGATTTCTCCTGACAGAACGATCTAAACCCACAGGTTTTTTGAACAATCAACTGGGGATTTGTGCTCCCTATCCTGATGGGCTTTTAAAGGGTGTTCAGTGCATGACCACGGAACCTGATGCTGCATCAGAATGTCACCCCTTTCTGGAGACTCCGCTTGACAAATTGCTTGGAGAGTGCACAGTACTCTGAAAGACGCTCAAGATACTAGCAGACTGTTCTGGACTCCTCCATCCTCACCATCACAGTGGCCGGCATTCTCTGCTCTGCAAATCACCCAGGTGGAGAGGGCATGGCTGCTCACCCTCCATACACACTTACCACGCCACTCAGAGAGACACTAAGAGTGACAACACATGTAGAGAGAAGGGCAGGCACGGACATGCTCCTGAGTGTCCACTACCCTCTGCACTAGTTGAAGACCAATCAGAATAGACGACCACGAAAGTACACCCCTTCCTGCTCCACCCTGGCAGCACCGTGCTTCTTAACCTTGCTCATGAACTCTAGTCAGTCAACGACAGAATGAAGCTAACACAATTCCCTGTGATCCCCTAGAGCAAAGCCTTGTTCACAGAGGCCATTAACAGGAAGAATTGTATGATTGTGTGGAATCCTCAGGAAAACAAACACAAATGGCATGCCACTGCGTGAACAGTAAGTTTCAAGAAAACTAGACTACAAAAGACAAACGCCAGCTTCCTCAGAACAAGATGGGTCTCTTTACTCAGAAGAGAGGGAAAAAAACAGGAAAATGAGAGGAAAAAATCCAGACATAGGAGGTGAAAGTGAGTGGTGATCTGTGTTGGCAGCCTCACCTCTGCATACCAGCAAAATCATGGCAGTAACAGGGAGCATGAGTCATTGAGGCCCTCTCCTCGGGTCTGGTAGTGTGTGCTGACTCTGCATGGAGAAAAGGTGGTTAGCTGTGGATGTTCTAGTCCTGCAGCTTCTGCCCAGTGCTTCCTCAGAGAGGCTGGGATTCTCCCCTACCCCACACTGGGGCTGTTTAAATCTCGGCTCAAGTCCAAGAAGTTACGTTGCAAAGTCAACACTCTGTGCACTTCCAAGAACTGTCATAGGAAACGAAGGAGCTGCCCAGAGAAGGCACTGCCAGCCCAGAAGAGCCTCAACTAGCAAGAAAGTCACGTCTGTGGACAGAACGAGGCCTCCAGAATTTCAGCGCACTCACAGGGACATCCTGTCACAACACATAAGGCCCAGGGTCATCCAGGCCCCTGCCAGGTCTACAAGGAGCCAAACCCAGGGTTCACCTCAAATAGGTTCATGGTGAAAAGTAGGGAAATAACTTTCACAACCTCTTAAAATTATGCTAGATAGTTCAGATGAGAAGAATTCATTTTTCACTACAGGTACAGTTCCTGGCTAAATAGGCCAATTAACCCCTTGAAAATGCATTCTTCTGATCCATTAGAAATGAAAGATGGAAAAAAGGAATGAAAGACAAGGAGGAAGAAGACTACAGCGGCACCTTTCCCATCAGCCACAAGGGACACATGAAGTGGACAGTTACCCAGGCCAGGAGCCAGAGACCAAGACAAGAAGCAAGAGAGAGTATGGGCAGGCCCAGAGCAAGGGCAGTTGCAGAACCAACAACTGGTCAGTGATGAGCAGAACTGAGACCTTCCTCAATTCAGGGTGCCAGGGAGGTATCAATGAGCCAGAAGGTGGCTTTGCTGATGTGTCCTGGCTACTACCTCAGGAACTCCAGGTAGTTATTCTCACAGGAGAAGCCAAAGGAGAAACCACACAAAGCGGAACTTATTTTGGAGGGGGCAGAGGGACAAAGAGCAGAAAGAAATCTGCTGTCTTACTTCATTGTTATATTGACTCTCTACCTCTGAAGAATTTTAGAAAAACTAAGTAGAATTCTGAAGAGTGCATTCAAGTGTTAGCACCAGAAATGAGTTTAATAAGTGGTCAACAGTGAAGTTCTGATTGAAAGACCACAATCATGGGTTGAAGTACGTCACCCCAAAAGACATGCTGAAGTCCTACCCTCCAGCATCGCAAACATGACCTTGTTTGGAAGGAGAATCTCTACAGATGTGATCCAGGGAAGGTAAGGGCATTCTGTAGCTGGGAGGGCCTGACTCCAACCAGTGTCCTTATACAAGGACAGACACAGGAGAAGGCCATGTGAAGACCAGGGCAGGGACTGGGCTGACACTGCCACAAGCCAAGGACTATCTGGGGATTCCACCAACACCTTGATTTTAGACTTAGACTCCAGAGTTATGAATAGGAAGAATCTCTCCTTATTTTAAGCCACTCAGTTTGTGGTTACTTCTTGTAACAGCCCTAGCAATCACCGAAATAAGGAAAAATGGAAGCTGCTATTAACTGTAATCAAGTTCCTTACTTTTCCAAAGCAATGAATGATTAGGGAATAAAAAAAATAACAACAAAGTGAAGTCTGAGTATGACTCTGGGGCTTGAACTTCTCCCTCGCCTCCAGATACCCAGCAGAGGGCCTTTCTCATTCTAAGAGCCTGGTCAGTGTCTACTGAACAGTAGTTGACCCACGGATGGACAAAATGAAGTTTCCTCAAGTCTGTTCTGGAAAGAGGTGCCACAGGCACAGCTCACATGAACTCATCATGTTGTTCCAGATTCAACAAAACAATTTAGTTTAGTTAAAAATGAGATGTGAAGGTCTGGCTGGTAAACCGATGGCTGAATGCTCCATACTTAATTCTGCAACTTCTAGTTAGTTACAAGGACGGGTTCTCCCCGCCCCGCTTATATGTCACAGAGAGATTTATTTGCTAAACTTATCTCTATGTGGTTAAGGAAAATGCATTATGTTGTTGGAAAAAAATAAATGCAGAAAGTCTTTTTTTAAAAATGATAAAGCATTCTGTTTTCTGAGCTAAAGCTGAACTTTGTGCCAAATCCTTTCACTGTAATTATGCTGGCTTGTTTTTGAGCAGGGTTTAAATACATACATATGAAAAAGTTAAATGTAAAACTCTAATACTCATGTGCCTAGGAACAGAAGTCTGTCAGGAATCACAAGAACTTTCAGTGTAACTTAGCATAAAGCTCTGCAAGGTCCCCTGCAGAGCCACTGCGCTGGAATCCAGGGGGTCCTCTAGAACTCCGCAGACACACTCCCAGCTCACCTTCAGCATCCAGCATCTTGGGGATGTCCAAGTGCTTCTCCGCGATCTCCATGGCCAGATTAATGTTTCCTATGGGGTCATCCTGCACAAAACAACACAGCCAGCTCTTTAAAATACTGAAGCAGAACTCAGGGACAGCGCCTCTTCTCCCCTCACCTTGGGGAGGGCTGCGCAACCCACACGTGACACTACCCTACAGGACTGTCCCTCTCGCCTTTCCCCCACTGCCTTGAAAACATCAAGAAACAGCGAAGTCACAGAAACCACAGGACCCATGCACACTGCACTGCACACCATGCAAGCGCAAGGGGCAGGCTGTCAGGAATCTCCCCACTGAGAAGAATGAATGGCACTTGAGAGCATGTGTTCCAGCCTGCGAGCCACACAATTTCCATCTTGCTCAAAGGAACCATGGAAGACACATCTTCCAGATCTGCAGAGTGGTCTTGGAGAACGTTTACTCCAACAGATTGGTTTGAAAAATTAGAGAGAGGGGGGTAAGGGCAGAAGGCAGAGGGGTGAGGGTGGAGGGGTGACTGGTGCAGGGCAGGGGGGTGAGGGCTGCAGGAGGTGGAGCTGGGTGAGACTGTAAGTTCACAAAAGAGGCTACAGGCAGCTGTGAAGAACAAAAATCATGTTTTTATGAAGTCAAATCCTAAAAAAAACACTACAAAATCTTAAAAACTGTGAATTTGTGAAGAAATGTTTTCTAAAGACTACACATATCTTTCATTGTGAAATTGGTTAAATATGTATTACAAAATAAATTCAATCTGAGGTGTAGAACTGAAACACTGAAAAACTAAAAGACTTGAGGTATTGTTCTGATCTATTAAGGAATTAACTTATATGTCTGAAATGGATGGGGTTAAAATAGAAAAATCAAAATGAAAAGCAGTGCTGTTACTCAATTACACAAGAATGACTGTCATCAATTTTAACAGCAAAGTTGTTTGAACATTTTAGGAACTGTGATGCTTTGCGAGGAGCACAATCATTTTATAGGATATTTGAAAAGTGCCGAGTTTAAAAACACATGTCAGCTTCCGGGTCCCATACAGTAGATCATTATTTTAAGCAAAAAAGTAAGTTAACTAAGTATGGTTTTAATACAGTATGTAAGTACTTGTCTGTCAGCAGATCCATGTAGTGACTCTCACCAGTGTATTGAATGGATGCGCTTATGAAGCCAACTAGAGCATACAAGTTTCTTTCTTTCTTTTTCCAAAGAAAGATTTTGGTACCAAAAACAGAGTAATGTCTGTAAAATCTGTCTCATCTGGACTGTAACATAAAGAAAGAACATGCAGCAGTTGAGTAGTTAGCTCAGCTATTGTCCAAATGGCCCCAGGCCATTTGAGTTTCTTAAAAGCACCAACTTTAGAGTGAGGCATGAAGAAAAGTGTGTGATTGTATCTACACACATACATGTGAGTACACATATGCATCAATATCTAACAGGCTCTGATCTCGCACCATGTAAAGGATTAGCTGCCGTCATTTACTATCACTTTCCATCCATTGCAAATGGCCAATCACCACAGGTCTACAGACCTTTCATAACAAACACTGACCATTATAAAATGCTAGTTTATAATGAACCTATCTAGTACAACTGAGTCTAGTGCAGATTTTTCATTTTGCTAATGTAAGAGAGATTTATGGGAAAAATGTAACTTGTCCATATGATTAAAATGTGTCAAGGGAACTTGGGGTAATATGCACATTGAGGAGCTGGGGGAAGCTCCATTTTCTACTACAGCAATGTAGTCTGAATCCAGGATGTAAGTGAACTCCTCATGTGTTTCCCTGTGACCATGGAGACAGGCTGGGGAAAGGGTGAGTAGGCAAGCAATAACTAACAAGATGTGGGAAGCCAGGACCCTTCCGTCAACCATCCATGCCACACAGGTGAGTACAGCATGCAGCAGGGCAGATTCCACACCCAAACACACAGCACACTAGTTAAGCACACCAGCACCCACGGGGACATGAGCTGAGACTTCCGCTGGGAGTGGCCAGCAGGGGTGGCCACGCTAGCCTCCAGTCGTTATTTCTAAAGCAGCACACACCATGCATTTGGACGGGGCCCTGACTTCTTTTTGCATTGCTAGTCACACGGCAAACTGTTCTTAAAGAATGATTTAGAAAAGGAACCTACAACTTAGACACACTAAACTTTAGGCTCAAAGAGAGAATTAGTTTTCTAAGTCCAATTGTCTAAAACAAGCAAAACAAAACAAAAATCCCCAAACTTTTCTAACTAATACCATGTATCAATAGTGAGATAGGAAGTATCCTTTGTGCAAGAAACAAGTTAATTAATTGAGTAAATATTCCTGCCACTAAATCCTCAGAAAGGCAAAGGGAATTTTAAAAGGCTTGGAGTATTTGAAAGTCCTTTGCCCAAAAAAAAAAAAAAAAAAAATATATATATATATATAGGCTTCAATACTCATTTTTTATACTCCAGGAACATAAAATCTTTAAGAAATATGGATGACACCTTCCCAAGAAGTCCAACCAATCATAAGCTGTATTTTGGTGGGGGCCTGGAGGCCTGGCTTTTGGTGTCGTCCTCCATGGCAGACAAGCATGCTCCTGGCTGCCTTCTATGGCCTCCCAGGAAGGCTGGCTGGGAGGGCGTGCTTGTCCAGGGTGGGTCTTGTAGCAGCACTGGGTCTGTTCTAGTTAGTGCTGATGTGCTCATTCTCAGAATCACATGCTGAGCACAAGGGAGGGGACACTGCATGCTGGGCCAATCCAGAATGACCTTGTTAAGCTTTGAGTAGTCAATGAGGTCAGGCCGGTGTCTGTGGATGAGGGCACAGAGTCCAAGGCCATCTTTCCAGCTTCACAACCAACATGGGGGAGAAGAGGAACATGGTTAAAGGAGAGAAAGCAACAAGCAGGCTCCGCTCGGCAAGACGCTGGCCTTCCCTCCAACTGAATACACCGAAGGGACCTTCCCCTTGACCCTACCCAGTAGGTTGGTAGTCCCTTGCACGCCCATCTCTTCCTGGGGGCAATAAACACTGCCACCTCCTGGTCCTCTTCTTTCCGTTTTCAATGACAAGGACTTGCCAGGGTCCTGCCTTGTTTCCATGACGCAGACCATGGCACAAGGGAGATGCCTTTGTGCTGTGCCTGCCCTTCCTGTCCCAGCTTTCCTCTCCTCATTCTCCACTTTGGTCCTTAGCCTTGGGCTGCCAAATAAGAACCCCTGGGAAACTCTACACCGAACATGTCCAGGGATCTTCCCACTGAGTTCAGGGACACTTCAAAAGCCACCATTTGTTCCTAATGCAAAGGCATGTAGGCAAGGGGATATACAGGAACAGGGCAGATTTTGATTTCCAGGCTATTTCCCATAGACATCAGCACTGATCACTCCTTAGCCAATGCCAAGCTTGGCATGTGCAGGTGACAGCAGGGTCAGTGAAGGCTGGCAGGGTACAGAGCTCTGTGCCCAAAGGTTTGGGAATGGAAGGAGACTCTGGTGGGAGCCTCCAGGCCTTGTTGCTGACGGGCTTGTGACAACCTAGGGTCAGTGGAAAACAAGCAAGAAGGTGAGTGGAAGCAAGTCTGGGGCTCTGGCAAAAGGCCCCAGCCCTGCCTGGCTCCTATCATCTGCCAAACAGCATCCAGTGGGAACAGGGCAGCATTTCCCCTTCTGTGCTCTGAAGGCCTGGCTGGTTCAGTGCTCATAACAGGCAGGCACTCTTGAGATATCTGTTAAGCTATAAGAACCTCCCAATCGGTCCTTGTAGCCCATCTTGGTCCTTCCTCTTTTCCCTATCCACAGACCCATTTGTATTTGAGAGTAACCCACACTCCGAAGGGTGAGTATACAACCAAATCTCCATGTCCATGTGATGACAAATATGCAAGAGACAGAAGACCACAGCAAGCATGAATCCTGATCACGGATTATGTCAGCACTTCACTCATCTCGTTCCCTGTGATTTTTCAGAAGTGATTTTCCTACTTCTTTTGAATCTTGGAGGAGCAAAGCTGATGACCAGGCCTGAGGGATCAGGGTACAGCAAGTCTACCAGGATCTCACCTGTCACTGACAAGTGACCATCAATCCTACTGCCTTCTCCCAGCAGCAGGTGAAGCCAAACTGAGGCACATTCTCGTGCCCCAAATTCCGGCACTGCCGGCCCTTTGGTTGTCAACAGGGCTGCCTTATGAGCATCCCACACCTCCACTGAACCTTCTCCCCTGGGAGAGCCTGAGCATCAAGAGTTCTATACCATGGTTTTTCTCCATACACAAACTCCAGGCAGGAGGAGGGAAACCCCAGAGTAAACAAACATGGTTTCTCCCAGCTGCGGTGGATTCCAGTGAGCAGGGAAAGATCTCAAGGCCCTGTGCTTACCTGGTGTGGAAGTTCTGAATGTTCACATTTCTATAAGGAGCTGTTTTCCTCTGACACCAAAGCAGCAGCCCTTCTTTGGCAGATGTTTCTGTAACAATAGCCAAGAAAAAAAATGTCCATAGGAAGGACTCATTGTTTAGTTCACCCAGCTCCTACTTGCTTTTGTAAGAGACCTTCCAGGAGGCCACTCACCAACAAAGCAGCTCTTCTCCCAGTCTCTGCTAGCAGATGAAGCTGGAACCCCAATCCTAGGGACAAGCTTCTGAAGACTTGTAAGAGTCTTCAAAAGGACAATGCAGGAGTGGCCAAAGATTATAGCATAAAAAAACACCAAAGCCAGACTTCAGGGTGACTGGTAACCTACCCACTTTAAAATTAAATTAAGATAATTGAAAAAATATGTGGGGTTCCTGCTAGGTGAGATGACAAGCAGGCTTCACTTGGCAAGATGTTAGTCTTCCCTCCAACTGAATACACCGAGGGGACCTTCCCTTTGACCCCACCCAGCAGGCTGGTGGTCCCTTGCACACTGGGGATGTCAATTACTCTGGACTGGAGACTGTCCAAAGTGAAAAGGCAGGCTGTGGAGACCAGGATGCCGCAGGCCGACCCCTGCTTCTCAACTGACTGCATCCTTTAAATACCAGGAAAGCTAGATATGGGAACAATCTTGGGGGAAGGGAGTCTGATGGGGCCACCTAATTCTCTGCACTGGCTAAATGTTTATGCATACAATTCCAAAAAGCATAAATAAATGAAGCAACCTGAAACGCAACTCCCACAAACTTACAGAACAACTAACCTCATTTATACTCCATCTCATTTATAATCCATACTCTTAGGTAAAGGGAATTCTCAGAGGCCACTATGTTTTAAATTTACTCCCAGTGATTTTATAATCCAGAGTGTTACTGATAAATGACCAGTTTGGTCACTTGAGTTTTGACTAAGTTATAAAACCCATCAGCACCCATGATGATGTGCTGATGACCACTTGAGGGCACAACAGGACAGGCCACTGGTTCACCAGCAACAGCCCCTGCATGAGCCATGCTTGCCCACTGTGACACCCAAGCCACTTCCCCACAGTAGCTCCAGGCAGTGACTATGATGGGGAGATGGAGTGGAGAAGGCCCCAGCGGCACCAACCTCAAGACCACACAGCGAGCGTGTGCCTCTCCACGCCTCCACCCTGCCCTTCATGCCCAGAACTCCAGGAGGCTGGAGTTCCTCAGCCACCCCTGCTGCCTCCCTTGCCCTGCCAGGCATCCCCAGCAATCTCAGGCACTTCTTCTGTGGACGAGTGCTGGCACCTTCCGTCCCCTACCTCTCCTTTACTTTCTTGGAAGAGGCCACCCATCATTCTGTTGAAAGAAACTGGCTCCCTCCAAAATTTAGTTCTAATAACAGTATATTTTTCTATCTAAAATATATCATTAAAAACAAAGATGATTTTCCACAGACTTACTGAAATTAAAAATTACTTCATAAAACTAAGACAAATAAAATGTTAGCAAACCAATATTATGCACTGTGTTGGATACTAAAAGAACATCTCCTGGAAGAGACTTAGGTACTCCGCTCATGAAATGACTACTTTTTATTTTTAATTTGATTTATTTATTTATTTATTGGTACCAAGATTGAACGCAGGGGCACTTAACCATTGAGCCATATCCCCACCCTTTTTTTTTTTTTTTTTTTGAGACGGAGTCTTGCTGAGTTGCTTAGGACCTTGCTAGGTTTCAGGGGCTAGCTTTGAACTCATGATCCTCCTGCCTCAGCCTCCCAAGCGGCTGGGATTATAGGCATACACCATAACCCAGCATGAAATGACTACTTTTTTTTTAAAAGAGAGAGAGAGAGAAAGAGAGAGAGAGAGAGAGAGAGAGAGAGAGAGAGAGAGAGAGAGAGAGAGAGTTTTAATATTTATTTTTTAGTTTTCGGCGGACACAACATCTTTGTTTTTTGTATGTGGTGCTGAGGATCGAATCCGGGCGAGTGCACTACCGCTTGAGCCACATCCCCAGCCCATGACTACTTTTTAATGTTCAATTCTTAATCTTGTGAAGAATATATTACTGTATTCTTTTATTTTAGCATTTTATAAAAAACTGATTTGTAATCTCAGCAGCACAGGAGGCTGAGGCAGAAGTATTGCAAATTCAAAGTCACCTCAGCAATTTAGTGAGGCCCTAAGTAACTTAAGTGAGGACCCATCTCAAAATAAAAAAATAAAAAGAGCTGGGATGTGGTTCAATGGTTCAGTGTCCCTGGATTCAATTCCTGGTACCAAAGAAACAAAAAAAAAGACCCTGTGATTTGACTATTTTATTTGGGGGCATGTAAATAATTATTTTGGGAAAACTCTAGGGGAACATACCATTCACCTGAAATAATAAAATTAAGTTTTAAATTCATATTATAATGAGTTTAAAATTGATAATCAAGCAGAACTCTGCCATCATTGTGATTTTACTAGAATAAATAGTAAAAAAAAAAAAAAAGATCAACAAATGCTCATTTAAAAAAAAAAATTCTGCAATGAACATGTGCTCATCTTTTCCAAAATGATTCCACCCTCCTGAGCAGAACAGTACTGCCAGGGTCCTTCCCTACACAAATATAAAACTGACGAAAATGCAACATACATGCCCTTTATTCACCCATGTGACTATTGAGAATGTCACTGTATCTATTTAAATTTTAATCTGCAACCTAGATTCCCACCATAGAGGTCTAGACTTTTAGCCACATTTTTTTCTAGCCACAGTTTACCTTCAACTGAAATGTCCTGAATGGCAAAGCGAAGGATGATGGTCCAGATCATACCCAGGGTCATCTTCACATTGCCGTCAACAATCTCTGCAGGTGAGAAGAAAGTCAACAAAAGAACCCACTCAGGACACAGCTCACTCCTTCAGAGCTAAAGGGAAACATTCATATGGAAAGACCAGCATATGTTTTATAAATATCACAGTGTTTCTGATCATAAAAGTGGTATTCATTACCAAGTGTCTCCAGTTTAAATGAATTGTGTTAATAATAAATACAAATCTTGTATACGTTATCATGAAAAACATTTAGGAGTTTCCAAAGCTTTACAACTATACAAACTAAGGTTTAAAATCATCAAATACCAAGAATACAGCCTCATCTCTACCAAATCCTTCTTCTAGGCTATGTGTAATGAGGTGCCGCCAGTCCCAGCTCCTGCTGGACTCTGTGGATTCCCAATCTCCCACTGAGAGCCAGGAGGACACATCCTTCCTAGTAATTAGTTCTCATTATGAGTAATAGGGATGTGTAGATTCTTTCTCACTCCTGTAATGGGTTTGAAGAAGATGTGATACTATATTTGACTCTAACACTGTGGGAGGGAAGAGAGAATTCACACTGAGGTCAGTGGCAGGAAGGGCCCAGGCCCTCTCACCTTCAGCCCCGATGGACACCAGTTTCACCCCTTTGCTGGCTATGTAATCCAAAGCCTTATTGACGTTTGCAATCTTGTGGAACCGCATTTTGCCCCGGTCAGGTTTGGGCAGCCTTTCCCCTGTAGAATAAAGGGAGCACAGTAGGGCCAGAGTTACCCTTGGTACAGAATGAAGATGCCCAAACTCAGAGCCCTGAGGATCATTTGAGCCCAGGGCCTTAAGACCAGCCTAGGCAACATAGTGAGGCCCCATCTCAAAAAACAAACCAAAAAAACCCAAGATGCCAAAATGCAGAGTCCAGGCGTTCCTTAAGCAAAAACTTGAGTGTGTGTGACACTTTCCCAGTTTCTCTAAATTACAGGGTAGAGGAAACTCCGGCCCAGAGCTAAGAAGACCAGCAGGGAGTCATAGTATTAAGGATCTGCTGGAAGAGTCTTGTTTGGCCTATAAGCCAACCTTCACATGTGTAAAGAGAGAAGCCAATTCATGTCCCTAGAGCATTCGCAGTTGCTGGCTATCTGTTAGAGGAAGTTGGGTGGCCTAGTTCAAATCTCAGAGGTGGCTGCCAGGACTCGCCTTAGACACCTGGTTATGAAGATATATAGACCAGGGCAGACTTGCCATCCTCCTTCCCAGTCACACCCCTCCAAGGGTGCTCCATCTAGTCCAAGTCTAGACCAGCCAAGTGAAACTAGGCAATCAGATGCACGGGATCTCAACTCACACATTCAGAGCCATGCTAACATACATATGGGTGTTCTGGCTAGGACATGACTTCTGGAATGCATGCTAGCTGGACTAGAAGGGAGAGGGCAGTCACATAAATGTCAATTTTCTTCTCTTACTTTGTTTCAAGGAGGATTGCATAAACATTATTTTAATCAGTCCATTTTAAACAGAATTCTCTCCTTTTTTTTGAACAACAACAACAAAAAATTACTTCAGACAGATTGCTCTTTGGAAAGGTTCCTTTGCCAGAATACCATGTTCTTGCTCAGCCAAGTTCAAATGAAACTTCTGCTGTGATCATCTTTTAAAAGAGATGTTTACCTAGTGATTACACATTAAAGTATAGGACTGGTGGGGTGTGTACACCAACCTGAGATGACTTCCAAAAGCAGCATGAGCTTGAGGCCATTCCTGAAGTCCTCCTCGATGTTTTCAATCTGAGTGCCGGCTTTCCGCAGGTGGGAGTTGCACCAGGCTGTGAAGGTCTGCAACGAAAATCAGACACAGCTGAGCACAGGACCCTAGCTGACATTCCACATCCTCCACACCTCAGAGGGCCCAAGAGTCTGCAGGGCCCCGGCCTTTCACAAAACAAAGGGTTTGATGAAAAGAACTAGAAACCCAAGAGTAAGATTTTAGTAAAATTTCTTCCTAATGAACAACAACTCATTTGCTATTCTGACTTGAGGATTTTCTGCCTCACATCAAAAAGGCCCCTGTTTACACCTACACCTTCACCTTGAAAAATCTCTTTCTTTGTAAGAAAGGGACTAAATTGGGATGTGCTTTATTCCTTGTATACAGCAAAAATAAGCTTGCTTGCAGAATAGATGCATAAATAATATTGAAGTAATGTTCAAATGTCTTTCTTTAGAGCAGAGGGTAGGCAACATTGTGTGGCAGAAAGGAGAGGGGGAGGAGACAACCATAGTCACTAATTATGAACAAACAGTCTATCTTGGATAAACAACAGTTTAAAGCTCTTAATTAAATGAATTTGTAGTACAGCTTATCATTTAAAAAGTAACAGTACTCCTTCTAGGAGCATATCCCAGGCCCTGAGCTAGATCCTAGATTTCAAACATGACTAGAAGAGCCCTGCCCGAGAAGGGCTTCCAGTCCAGTCATTGTTAACAATTACCAGGGTAACCTACAGCAGAAAATGGACTATATATTGGGGGCATCCAAAGTCATTCTGTTTATTTTTCAGTTTCTTTTAACTTGGCTTCAACTTGTGTACTATTTCCTGCCAAAACCAGATTAGGAATGCTTCTAGCAGCTGCTGGTTAAGAATGTAAACTGTCCCCTTGTCTCCTGACAGCTGCTAGGCACAGGAACAAAGTGCCTGGCACACTAAGCTTGGGGGAAGGAAGGAGGGGAAATAAATAGGGTTCTCTGCTCAAGAGGAGAAAATCAACCTCTTAAAAAATAGGCTGCTTCCAAGTAAGATAAGGAAAAAGTCAAAAGTATTCACAAAAATGACTTTCCTGGGTAATAAAGAGATTTTCACATCTAATAGTCATTCATTTCAAGAAATACATGGTAATGTTCAATTCAAGGGCAAAAAAGAAAATGTAGGCATTTTATTGGGTTTATAGTAATAAACTTTGCCCTGAGAGCCTAATGGAGTGAGTATCCTGAGACACATCGGAGCTTTAATTGGGTCTAAGCAGGGGAGATGCTCCAGATTCATCCCCAATCAATGTGGCAGGCACTCACAAGTGGATATGCAAATTTTAATTAATTAAAATGAAATGAAATTAAAAATATAGCTCCATGTTGCACAAGCCATCTTTCAAGCCTTCAGGGTTGCTTGTGAAATAGTTTAGCTATAGAACATTCCCACCATCACAGAAAATTCTACTGGACAGCACTGTTCTAGAGAGCAAAGGCTATTTTCTGAAGATAAGATTACTGTAAGCCTCCACCACTTATTTGTTTAAATACTAATTTTATGCATTTACTCTCCGCATAGATAAAACATTTTATTGGTTCAAATCTCAAGTGGAACAGAAGGGTATTAAGTGAAAATCCTTCCTCTCACCCTTGTTCCCCAGCAATCTAGTGCCCCAGAGGGAGCAAAGGGCATCCATTGCTTCTGTATGCTATCTGTGCACATACACTTCCTATGCTATCTGTGCACATACACATTTTGAGTCCCTTCAAATATAGTGTTGCATCTTGTTTTTATCCACTTAAAAGTATGGTGTGGAGACTGTTCCATTATCAGTACAGATGGCTCCTATCTGCAGCTGCCTCGTATCCCACATTACTGTAACACATTTCATGTAACAGGCTCCCTATGGATGGACACCTGCATTATTTCCAGATCACCGAGTTCTTACAGTGAAAAAACAGGCTCCATTTTCCATACTGGGTGTTTTATGAATTGACAATATTGAGACTGATTATATACTTGGTCTTATGAGAAAGGCAAGAGGATAGCAGGTTGTAATAAAAAGGAAGTTATTAGCAGAAATAAAATACAATGAATGAACATGCACAGTTGCTTTTACTTAGATTCTACTTTAAAAGCAGCTCAGATTGCTGGTGAAAATCACCATACTTTATTTAAGTCTCTTTGTAATAATCACATCAGAGGCACTTCTGGCCATAACCCCAGCACTGCTCACAAAATCAACACTGGCTTCTTGACCCGCACTATAGAATTCTGTAGAAGTCTGTCTGCCACTACCTTTTATAGGTAGAGACAATGAAGGAAATTCATCATGGGTAATTATTCAGTTGTACAAATCCAGAGGATAAATTCAGTCTAAAAGGTCACTTGACTTAATTAAGCATAATGAAGTTCCCCACCTTAAGGACTTCTCCTGAGTGCCCACAAAAGTGGTGACTAACCAACTTATACACAGAATAAGGACTCTAGCTGCTCTGAGATAACTGCTTGCAAAGAGGCCTGTGCACTCTGAAAAAAGAATCCTAAGTTTACTAGAAGGTTTAATTTTCATCCTATTTACAGTTTTAATTACCATGGCCTAGAAGGGCTATTGCTATACATTACCTCACCCGAGGGTTCAGTGAAAAGCCTTTGGACTTGGAGGAGACAGAAACACCAGTGGCAACAAGACCCCACACATCACCTGAAAGCTGCTTTGGAGACTTACTTGCTGTTTAAATAGCATCTTTAATTCCATGAAAATGCAAATGAGAACCAACATAGGTCCACAGAATTGGGGGGCAGTCTCCTTGATTCAAACCAGACTGCCACATTTTCTTAAGGGAATTGGTGCTCTATGGACGAGGAAAGAGGCCAATGTCTCCCCAGCCCAGAGTCCAACCCAGAAGCTGCCCAGGTGCATGGGAGACCTTCCAACATCCTCCCTTGCTTTCCAACTCAGACCTTCCTTGGCTTCTCTAGTCCCCCTTCCTCTGCACCTACAGAGAAATGCAAATGCCATTAGCAACTCAAAAGTGCAAGCATAAGAATGTTTCAGAGGGGCTGGGGATGTGGCTCAAGCGGTAGCGCGCTCGCCTGGCATGCGTGCGGCCAGGGTTCGATCCTCAGCACCACATACCAACAAAGATGTTGTGTCCGCTGAGAACTAAAAAATAAATATTAAAAATTCTCTCTCTCTCACTCTCTTTTTTTTTTTTTTTTTTTAAAAAGAATGTTTCAGAAACATACAAAGAGGACCAAGAAGGGAAGCCATCTATCCCCAGCAAGGAAAGACAGGTGTTTCTAGTCCCTCCAAAGAAGCTAAGACAAAGCTGAGGAAAGAGTCTTCAAGTCACAGAGAGCAAAGAAGTGCAGTGGCAGACACTGTCTCACTGTGTATGCCCGTCAGACAACTGGAGCAGACAGTAGGATATCCTTCCTAAACATAAGGAATCACAACCCTGAGTCATTGGCCTTTCCTAAATGAAGACAGCAGCCCTCCAGGCACAGGGAGAAAAGTGGAGCCAAAGTCAAGGCTATGTTATGGTGATTTTAATAGTTTGCTCTCATTTGAGAAGACAGAAGGAAGCCCAGACCATCAGCAGCCTCTGCCTCTGTTGTATTCCTTACTGTGCTCTAGAAGCCCAGAAAATGTTCCTCAAACCCCACACCCCCACATATGTAGTGATTGAGAAGGACATCAGCTGAAGGTGGTTCCCAAAATATTCACTAGCAAGAACTGCCAGCCCCAGTCAATGGCAGGAGAGGCCATTCCATCTTCCATGAAGGACTTATAAGCAAAGTCCTTAATCCATGGGCACTAGGAAACCACTGCTTTCTCAAAGTGAAACTATTTAACAGGACAATCAGCACATGTGCTTAAAGTAAAAAGAACACTGAGTCCTTACTAAGCCGCCTGGGATCAGCTTGTAGTTCAGTCCTGTGCATTCACACTGGGTCTCTTTTTAATGTTAATTAAACCATTGGCATCCCACCTATTCCACAGGGAAAAGGTGCAAAAGATATTTAAGAAAAATGTGTTACACTTGTGATGATTTGTATTATTCCTTTCTGATCACACATATGCACAATTTCACCTGAAAGAGTTTACCTGGGTACAGAGACAAAAGATCAGCTCTAAGGTTGACCATGGTCCTCCAAAAGTTCTGGTTCACCTACTTCTGACTGCAGGAAGGCTCTAACCCTGGAATGATTCTGAGTAATCGTCACCATTCCATGTTCTCCAAGCAAAAAATTTTGGCAACATATCTGCAAGTGTCCTTTCTTCTTCTTTAGCCAGGTTTTTCTTTAATAATAATTACACATAATATTCTGATCATATTTCCTAAGCTGAAAACATTACATCTTTTCTGAATAGGATGAACCTGGGTCAGCAGCACAAAGGCCAGGAAAAGACAGCCTGAAGAACCTGACAGTCACAGAACTGCACTGCCCATCAGGTCAAAACGGCTGGGGGCTGTAAAGTGATCTGTGATTTTGAGGTGCATATCATTTACTTTCCACAGGGAATCAAGCAGCCCACTCAGCGGTTCTGAGCCTGCCCTGACTGACATTCCTCCTAGCCTGCACCCTGTGGCGTGGGACTACGGGGTTCCCGAGAGGGAGAAGGGAGAACAGACGGAGCCTGGCGCAGCCTGCACTTGTGGCTCAGAACTCAAAGTCTATTTCTGACTCTGACACCATGAAATGATTTGTCCTCTGGATGCTGATGCTCTGGTGGCTATTAAAAAAAAAGGGGGGGGGGGGAGACAGTCGTTGCCAGGATTAGTATTGTGAAATCGTTCAACAGGTTACCAAAGAGGAGAAGAAATACAGAAGTCGGCTGGCCAATACAACCCAGGGCACAAAGGTTCTGACCTCTCACAAACTACTATTAGAAACCACAATTCTATTGAACCGATTTCCTCAAAAATGCTCCATTTACTTTTCTATTTTTAACAACCACTGTAATAGGGTCTTCTTTTCTACTTCACAAATTCTCAATTTGCCAGGATCACTTCTAATCACTTTCCTGGTTCATTATAAAAATGCAAAGTAAGGGGGTTCTGGAAAGCCGCCCATGTATTCAGAATCTTCAGTGAAGGTCAGAGAGGAAGGTCAGAGATGCTTCTCCTAAGTAAATGTGTTTTCAACCTTATCATTAAGAAAGGAGAAGACTGCCCTCCCAGACACAGGTGGCCTAACCCCCTGAGTGGGGAGAAGCTCCTGATTTCCACATGGCTACCAGCAGAGCTGCCTGGATAACCATAAAACTCCACACCCCTCTGCCCACCAGAAAGGCCCTACCTGTGCACATATCACACAAGGAATGGCAGGGGTGATCCCCATAGATGCTGCACTGCTAATCCCAATCAACATGCCCATCCAGAGTGACATCAGAAACCAATAGTAGAGCCTCAAGTTTAAACACCTTGCCATCTTAGAACACATTCAGCACAGTGTTTCTGCTGGTCTCTACTCAAACATCCAGGAAGTCTCTGGACCCAGAAGCAACTTACAGTGATGACAAAACATTCACCATAATGAAGATGGAATTCCAAACCTTCAAGGCTTCAGGTGCCCAGGTATGTGTGAATATACCTTTCAACTATTCACACAAAATCTTAAAAACTTAATCAAAGCAAGGAGTATCCAAATTGTAGGAGGATCCTGCACGCACTACAATTAATTCCCAGGGTGTCTTGGAGTCCAATAGGACTCTAACATTCTCATAACTTACATAACCAGGCATCTAGCTACACAGTGGGCAGCCCTTTTATTCTCTGCTCACAAATCTCTGCTTAATCTCTAAAGATCTTGTTAGATAACATGGACCTAGACAGCTCAATTTATACAGTGGCCCTTAAATCTGCAGCCAGGCCTTGAGACCAGCTTAGTATGGAGTGGGCATGTCAGTACATCTCCTGTTGACCTACTCTACCAGCTCGCTCACCTGTATGATGAATTATAAGACTTCGAAACTCAAAAGAACAGTGAGCAGTAATGGAAACTCAAAGAATCTTAAGATGCTATGGGCTTTAAACAGAAAGAGAATCAAGTCACTCCAGAACTTTATTTTGGTAGGACAAGATCACTTAGAAAAATGCAGACAACCTCTAGGCACGATGTAAGCCTACTTGAGCATGGGACACAGCCCACCTCCGATCACGTTGCTCAGCACAATCCAGACGATGATGCTGTAGAGACACAAAGGAGATACAAGATGGTCCAGATCCAAGAAGCTAGAATGCTGCCAGGTCTTTATCATCTCTAAACTTATCACCAGTGTACATACCACTGTTGAGAACACACACACCATTGGTATAACATAACCTCCTCTGGGTAAAAGGTGCTCAGAACATGAGATTTTGCTGGGGGAGAAGGGTGTGTGTGTAAAAACATCTTGCCCATCCTTTAAAAAAAAATTTTATTACTAAGTGGCAATCAGGACTTGTTCATAACACACCAGATACAAAGAGCCTTAGGAGGAGCCCTGTACAAAGGCAAGTCCTACAGCACTCCGCTGCAAAAGGAAGGCCCACATCTGGCTACCCAGACTGTCAGATGCCTGCATGCACCCACATCATGAAAATGAACACAGTAGTCTCTACGGGTGCCTTGTTCTCCCCTACATCACCCAGAGAACCAGCTCCCTGCAGGGGCATCTAAATTCACACACACACACACACACACACACAGCTAGGACCTGTTTCAATTTTCTGTAGTTCAAAGTTTAAACTATGATGATCTCAGTCATAAACAAAAACTTTGATGGTTAAAAAAAAAAAAACCCAAATGCTGCTTTTAACTTGAATTCCAATGCTAATGACAAAGACAAATTTAATTAACAAAAAACAAGGTAAGTGAAAAAAGAGGCAGTCTTTTTGTCCTACTGATTTAACTCCAACAAACTGCATCTGCAAGCAGGAATCAGGATTTCCTTCTATCAATGCCTAAGAATACATAACAATCTCAAACCAAAGGGATAGGAAAGCCCACAACAGTCCAGAGTTTCAAGAGGCCCCATCCCTACTACCACAGGAACATCCTAAGAAATGTTCGTCAAAATGACCCACACAAGCAGGCCAGGGTCTTTGTTTTGTGTTCTGGACAGTGCCTGGAACACAGTAGCATAAAGATACTACTTCCTGGACTTTCTGGGAGAGATGAAAGAGGACAGCAGTCAAAAAAAAAAAAAAAAAAAAATTAACCAAAAAGAAAAAAAAAAGACCAATAAGCTAAAAATGGGTTATCTATTCAAATTCTAGTTGTTTAAAAAAATTATTATTATCATGTCAAACTTGAACTGCTGAATCCTTAAATGTTAAGAAAGTCTGTAAGCTTGCCAAAAAGAGAAATACCTTGCAAAAATAACAGGCAACCTCCCTGCTGAGAGCGTCTAAAAATAGAGTGGAGCTAATGGGTGATGCTTTAAGTGGGCAGGTTAAAGATGACTCTCCCAGCACTTGGGATGACACTCTTACCAGGCCAGATTTGAATCACAAATTCTGAGCCATGAACTTCAGCATTCCACTGCTGGCCTCCTGAGATGATCTGGGTGTAGACCATATTGCTCAGAACAGAGAGAGACAGAGGGTGGGGGTGGGCATGGGCGTGTGGGGTCCACAAAGCCTAGTCTAGGCCAGACAATTTTGGTTTGAGGAATGACCTCTGATATGTGGAATCATCCCCAAAACTTCCAGAAAGGACAGAACAAATTACAGCTCTGGAATCTGGAAAGGGGAACAGCCAAGGAGGCCATACAGAGGGGAAGATGTACAGCTCTCTAAGTCACAGGAAACTTATAGCAGTGCAGACCACCTCTAACAGACATGCAGTGAACCCCTCCAGGAGGGGACAACCCTCTCTCTACCACAGTAAGTCTGCACATCAGGACATTCACTTTAATATTCCTGACCTCTAAATGGGTCTATTCTCTGGATGCTCTTCCCACTAACTGTAAGGTCTCGCTAGTTTTCTCACTAATGAGTTAAGAACCAGCTTTAACACTATTCACCCTTATATTTGTATGAGAGCAGCAATCACACTTTTGAGAATCATCTTCTAAGGGAGTGGGAATAGGAAAGACAGTAGAATGAATCAGACATCACTTTCCTATGTCCATGAAGGAATACCCAAGCAGAGGAACCCCACATGTGTACAGCCACAGGAATGGGAGTTATATTCCATATATGTTAATATGTCAAGTCCAGTCTACTGTCATATAACTAAAAATAATAAAAGAAAAAAAGTCATCTTCTAATACTTACAGAGTCTTTCTTCTAAGGGGAGGTAAAAATTCGAATTAAGCTAAAACATTCACTATATACCAGTCTAAATTTTACCAATTTTGATGAAGAAGATAGTGATACACAAAAATGATCCACAGAACTAACTGAAGCCTAGCACTTGCTGATCTTAAATTACAGCTTGCATCCTGTCCTGTGGAACCAACAACTGTCCTGGGTCGAACCTTACCACATTCCTTTTCGATGTCAAACTCTCCATTTAAAACTGAGCATGTGTCCCTGTGTTCCCTCTGATACAGATCACCATAAATAATAATGCATTTGGGTTGATTTTTTAGCATTTTTCTCTATTTCACAAAGATTGTACATTTATCAAGAAACTAAAATATTTCCATCTGTTAATTTTCTTCCTGTTCAAAAAAAATTCCTATAAACATTTTATTACCACTTACAGGAGACCTTATTACTCATTCTCTTGATTCTTATTTTTCAGCTGCAATTATTCATCTCTACCTCTCTACAATCTATCAAGGATGTCAAACACTTTTGAGATGTGGATATCTGATGCTAGTTTCCATGCAAGACAACTCTGTTTCAATGCCAAAGAGAGTTTGTAAATCCTCAAAACAAGGAAAAAAGCCACTACGGCACTCTTTCTTCTAAAGGAGAGTTCCCAAATGTCTTGGTGAAACCCCCTTTAACTGTCAAATCCAAAAGAGTAAAGACAAGAAATATGTATATTCTTCCCAAACTATTTTAGGACTGGAAGCATATGTTAAACTAACCAAATCAAATGTCTTCAGAATCAAAGTCTAAATCATTCTTGCTCTAGAAGGTAAAAATGGAAAAGAAAAAAAGTAATAAGCTCAAAGAACCATAGGAAAGCTACTGGTGTCTGGTCACTGAAGCTTAAAGATGTGCAGAGCCTGGCTTTGCCCACTAGCTGGGTGTTCTGCTAGCTCACACCTGCCTCCCCTAAGCGGCACAAAGGACATGGAGAATTCCTCTGGAGACTTTCTGGTAAGCAACCATATTAAGGCTCCCAGCAAAGAGCCCTCCATATGATTGATCCTGGGCTGTGCTTCCCAAAATAACCTGTTCCCTTGGAGCCTGGGTAATTATGCGCAAGACATGGCTCAGTGACAGGGCACACCCCACTGCTGCTCAGAGTTGGGCTTCAGTATTGTACTTTCCTCACTCTCCTCTTGAGCATGAATCAGGCTTAAGGAAAAGCACACAGTTCCCCCTCAGGCCGTCCAGCAACCGGGGAAGCAGTTTGTACAGCAAAATAAATATTGTTTAATTCAACTTCACCCTACCGTTACTATTTTCGGGGACCTAAATAAATGGCTGCCTACAAAGAGGGAAGGACGTGTTCACTCAGAAGGAAGCAGCTCTTGTAATACATCCTATTTCCTGCACTGCACCAGTCAGGTGCACCCGCTCAATCCTCACATGGGGAGAACTCTGTGAACATATGGTAAACCAGGGAAGCTGGGCATTCCCAAAGTTCCTGCCGACTCCACACGAGAGGGAACAAGGCTGGGCTTCCCCAGCAAGAGGGCTCATGCTGCCTGGAGGGTGTTCATGAAAACACAGATCCTACATACCTCGTGTCCTGGGCCACTCTAGCAGTTACAGTATAAAACACAAACGTGTGCTTATATACTATGGCATAAAGCAGTCTGGTGGGCACATCGCCAACTCTGCTTTTCCTTTAACAATTTCTTTTCTACATATTCATTCCTTATGCAGCCATTTAAAAATTATCTCAGGGCTGTGGGTGTGATTCAACAGCAGAACACCTGCCTGTCAGGCATGAGGCTCTGGGTTCAACTCCGAGCACCAAAGGAGGGAAAAAAAGTAATTGAGGAAGGTCCATAAAACTTGTTGGCCTAGATTCATAACCTTGTCCCCTCTGTGGTCTTCTGCAATTTTGCTAGTAGCTCCTAACTGTGGACAGGGACTACTTAAACTGGACATGACCCAGCAAACTTAGCTTTCTGAAGCTTATCACTCAATGAACTGCTAAAGATTTTTAAAGTTTCATATTAAAACCCCTAAATCAACATCACATTTTAAAATCCTAATGCAGAAGTGACACACTGTCTGAGAACCAGTACCTCAGAAGAGAAATCCTTCTGCGTCTCTAACATCCAGTTACGGCAAGAAAGCCACTGACACAGTTTTCACACGAGAGACATCTCTGACACAGTTTTCCCTGCCTCCCTACCCAGTCCTTAAAGGACCCTAAGGGCAACTGTGGCTTAAAGGAAAACACCTCATTAAATATGATTTTATCAGACAGCAAATATACTTATCATTTCACCCCCAGATTTTCAAGTCCATGAACACAGAAATAAATTCTTCTAATTTGGCAAAAGCCTGAAACTGTTAGAACATAGCTAGAGACCTAACTTGGGTAAGGGGCTCAGACTGAAATATTTAACATTTAGTTTTTCAGATGTGCAAAGTAAGTGTCCTTAATGTCTGGCACAAATTAATATCAAATGGTATGAAATGTGAGTATATTTATAAAACCTTAAAAATAAAAAATATACATATAAAATATCAAAATTATAACAGAAACCCACATTTAGAGGGTGACTTGGGCCCCAGGAGGCCTCTAGCAAGATGCGTGGTCCCATATCCCTCCAGCCTCTGGGCTCATCCCTCACAGCAGTCTGCAAGGCTTGGTCTATATTATAAGCTCATGAATTAGGACATTCAAAAATACTTGGTATGGGCTGGGGTTGTGGCTCAGTGGCAGAGCTCTGGCCTCACATATGTGAGGCACTGGATTTGATCCTTAGCATAAAAATAAGTAAACAAAAATAAAGATATTTTGCCAATGTATAACTAAAATAAATAAATAAATAAAATTGTCTCATTTCTATTAAAAAAAATACCTGGTATGTATACTTGAAATCTCACTTCACTAATATCTACATTTTTTGAAGTTCAGTACTTCAATACAAGACAGTATTTTGAGAAAGCGTATCACTACTCTCTGTATGCATTACCTGGGTGCCCGCACTGACCTTCCAAAAGGCTGCCTTGTATTGTTCCTTGGAACAAGTGACCTCAGTTAGTAGTCATCACTGGGTCACTTCTGAGAGTCAGAAAGTTGCTATGTAAAATCCTTTGGGACAACAGCCACAAACAGGATTATTCTGAGCAAACCAGGACATGGGATCCTTCAACCTCATTTCATCTCATAAAGAACAGGGTCCTCAGAGACGACGTTCCTTGCACAAAGCCATGGGATTGTTGTGCTGCTTCTCATGCAGTTTTTCATCTTTCAGGATCAGAAGGAATCTTGTAAGGAAAAAGATGGCCCAGAACTGCTGCAAATATGTCCCCATCTCTTTTCTGGGGCCACTGTGACACACACATGTCTAAGAGGGTGAGGGCCTGTTTTGTGTGTAATCACAATCTCCAGAAGCAGTCTTAACCATATGAAAAATAACCACTCATGCAGAACCATTTCCACACCTGTCCTGTTTCCTCTCCAGGGATGGAGGAGGAAAATGATGCATCAGCCTCATTTTCAGCATCCTCAGACACTGTTCCCACCTGAACAAAGTCTCAAATTCAGGCTCTCCTCAAAACAGGGACAAGAGTGGTCAGAGGTACTAAGAGGACTGATCCTCAAGCCTGACAGAGGGTGGGGTGGGATCAGAGGGTCCATCTTCTCAGTCCTCTTAACATGCAGCACATGCCCTGAGAGTACCAATGCCCAGGGTGCACAGGGTCAACCTCCACATCCACAGGACATTAAAAGGCCTGGCTTCTGCCCAAGTGTTTTATTAGCACGGCTCTACTCTCTTATCCTACTGAGTCTGAAATTCACCAGAATCAGACAATAGGGTTACTATCCTTAAAAACGTCTCTTTCTAAGTACTGGTGATTCCTGAAAGGCAGGTCTTGGGAATCTCAGCTTTTTAGGAATTAAAATGTAAGTCAAAGGCATGAAAAATCACTAGAATGGGAAGGACAGGGCCAGTTCCCGGGTGGGGAAAGGAGCATCCATGCAGAAGGAAGTGCAAGCCCTAGGGAGGAGCCAGGCTTTCCAAACTCAGGGTAGTGAGTCCCCACTGCTGCTCTCTTTCGGAAAGCATCTGTTAGCCACAAAGGCTCTGTCTGTTCCTTTCGCAATCGGGCAGCCCCAGCTCCCCAAACCAAGCTCCTCACCAGTTTCCTTCAGAGGGATTTCTTACTTTCTCTTAGCTTTTGTGGGTGCTTGAACATTTCCATAATGAGAAGTTAAATAAAAGCAAAGCAAGATTTTTTTGAATGTAAACTGAGTTCCTGCTGCTGCCACATCCCTACTGGCTAGGCTACATCCCCACAAAGCTCTGATCTGGTGGCACTCCTGCAGCCTGGCAGGGGGTCTTTGGGGGCAATGCTGGTCTGTGCCCTCACCTGAGTAGGCAACACAGACACCAGGCCTCTCGACTCTGGCTTCTTTCAGAACTGAGTAGGACATACAGCAGCTAACTCCACTGATGCGCCCTACATGGCTGTCCCCGACTCTGCCTGGGTGGCTTCTCTGTGGCCCCTGCCGCCCTCTGGCATTTCTGGTGGACAAAGCAAACCTTAGAGATCCAGCTGGAGGAAACCTTTGAATGAAAGTATGCACCAAGCCTCAAAGCCCAGGATTTTCATTCCCTCAGATGTTTCCAGCTGACAAGTTGAGAAATTAAAAATTCAGGGATACACACAAACTTCCACAAAAGCAGAACAGGTCTGATAAGCAAAAAAGTAGGAATAATGGATTCCAGGCCTCTACTCTGAGCTATTGGTTATAAATCTGAGTAGAAAGTAACAAACAGCCCTGAGTTCAATTCCCAGTACCAATCCCCACACATACAAAAAGAAAGTAGCAAACAGAAGGTTAGTGGTTCAAAGCCTGGCCCCTGGAGCAAGCAGCCTGGATCTGAAGTCCAGTTCTATCACAAACCAAAAATACGCAATAAAATAATGAACATCTTAATTATTTTATAAAACTTCAATTGTGATATGGAGCCTTTCAAAATTTAGACAAAATCCTCTGCATTTTCCAGCTACAACTTCCCAACATCAACCGCCACTAGGCAAGTTACTTAGCATTCCTAGCTAAAAATTGAAGATGACAAGGCTTATCTTTCACAATTATTTTGAAGATCAAACAATGTATTGGGTTAAAATAGTGCCTGGAAATTCTCAGTAACAGTTGCTTCTCTGCTTTACACAGTGAATGGTTTGGGATACTAGGGATGATATGCCAAAATCCCTCCCACACATACCTTTTTAAAATCTACTGGCGAAAATCCTACATTAAAATATCACTTTTACTGTCTGAGTGGAATTTTTCTTGTACTGGTGTTACATCGAGGGGCGAGAGATCCTTCTACTCCCAAATCTAACATAAAAAGCCAAAGTATGCAATAGAAAAATCAGTCACCCCATATTTCATAAAATTGCAATAACAAGAGAGAAATATTACAGTTTCTAAAATGTAAAATACAGTTTGCGTATTTCCAAGTGACATCTTTCCCCACAGACTCTGCCTCCCCTCAAAAATGTGTTTGCTTCCAAATTAAAAAAGAAAAACACTAAGGGTAAATATCTAAGCTGATTATAATACTTTATGTCTTTCACTTTTTCATGACTGATATTCTCAAATACCCTTAAATAACTGTTTTTTAAAAACCTTGAAGCAAGACACCTAAATGAGAACAGTAATTATTTCCTTAATTTCACATATGATAAAATAGAAGAAGGAAAATCTATCTTGGAACTTAATTCTACCCTGGGAATAGTTAAGATGAAACATTTGATTTCTCTAGTAACCCTACAAACTTACAGTGACATCTTCCTAAAGAAAGCCTATCAATGGCCATTCCAAGTACAGAAGGATATAATGTCACAGATTCAAGCACATCACCCTAAATAACTCCTTACAGCTTTTTGCTTCCTTTGAAGATATAAGTTGCCTATTGAGCTAAAATACACCCCATTACACAATGCCAAAGCCCCTGGGCTTCTGTTCCAGCAACTAATGTAGCTCAAATGCCAGATCCAGGCTGACTGGCAAAGTTCTAACAGAATACCAAGGCAAGACTTCTCCAGAAAGAAAACCAAAGACATTCCTGACAGCTCAATTGGTTCCAAGATGTCTAATACATGCATGTTTTCATCCAGAAAAGCAAGGCTTCCACATTCAGTTAATGTCACTGCTTCCTCCAGAGTCCTCTATTTTTAGCTCACTCCGGTACCTTCCTGGTAAATCCTCTTCCATTTTTCCCTCCTGTAGCATCAACCTCTACACATACGCAGATAACATCTTTACCTAAGTCTCTAGCTTGACCTTCCTCCAGAGTACTTCCATTGGGTATCAAGCCCTCCATTCAAATCCCTCATTTTTAACCAATCCTCACACTCTCCTGTTTCCCTCAAATGAATACCAAAGGCATTAGAGATAAGGATAAAAACTAATCAGAATTCAGTTTTACAGTCTGGATGTTTTGTGGTATTGGTTGAGGACTTTGAATATACTCCCACAATAGTGGTAAAGTGGTTTTATTGGGTTAAACTATAAGAAATTGCAATTTGGGAAGTTGAAATAGCATGGAGAATTTCATATGGTTCCATCTTATATAAAATATCTCAAAATTCAAATCAAGAGCAATGATATTGCATAAATAATTAAATAATTACCATTCTCACATCTTGTTTGACTAGCATGAAGCAACCTGAATACTCTCGAAGAAGGCTGGGGATATAACTAACTAGTAAAGCAACTGGCTATTGTATGTAAGGCCCTGAGTTCAGCTCTCTCCAGTTTTAAATTTATATTTATCTGAATCATAAAATGAATTCTGAATTTTAAGTAGGTAAAGATTTTCAATTTGGAAAAAACAGTCATTTTAATCAAATTTAGGTTACCAGAATTTTTTGAATATAACGACATATTTTATTATAATTTAAATAAATCTGCATGTATGATATTTTTCAATTCCAAGAGCTTTAAATTCCAACTTTTTTTAAAAAAAATAAATGAGCAGCTTGTCTCTGAAGGCTCAGTATTAAAACAATCAAGTCAGAGAATTTTATTACTGTGAAAACTTACTGAGAAAATAAGAAAACATTTCTTTAAAGCATCATACAACAAGTATAAGATGGAGTTAATATATTTATAGCTCAAAGAGTTATAAAGTCTATAAATAAAACCTAATTATTTAATATTTAACTTTAAAAACTAATCATACTGAATTTTTTCCAGAAAGGTGATTCATAAATCCTTTAGCCAACTAATGTGAGTGAAAAGCACCAGGACCACAGAGCACTATGGTTCCCAGCCTGGCAGGCCCAGGAGCACAGTGACAAGGGGCTGTGTCCTAGGAGGCAAGCCTCCAGAGGAGGGATACAGAGGGAGAATCCCCTGGGGTGAGAAGCCAGAGCTGTGCAGAAGGCAAGCTGGTAGGGGGAGCAAGGGTGAGGGGCAGCCTGCAGGGTAAGACCCTGAAGAACCTGCAGAAAAGGATCAGCAGATAGCTGCAAGCATAGCTGGTCTCAGGCTCCAGGACAGGGCAGAACCCTCCCTGAGGCAGTGAAGAACCACAGAAGTGCCTTAAGCAGGCAAACAGCAGGGCCCAGCTTGAGTCTTCTCAAAATCATTCTTGCCAGCATGGAGGAGAAAGGGCTGAAGACAGGCAGGATTACTGGGAGAGTGGCAGAACAGGAGACCACCAGGCCTGGACAGAGAATGCAGAAGGCCTGGCAGCACACATAGGAGGAAGGCAGGTCCAGGACTGGGGAGGCTATGGCTGGCCCCTGTGGGAGAGAGGCAGGTGTCAAGGGCACTCCCAGGTCTCTGACTGGATGCCTGGGAGGACCTTCCCATTCTTCTCCAGAGGTCCAGCAGGAGGGGCGCCCTGGAGCACCCTTACTTCCTCCTCTCTGCCAGCAGGAGGGGCGCCTTGGAGCACCCCTACTTCCTCCTCTCTCTGTGCTTCTCACCTTCCCCAAACTTGAACTTGGGTCAGCTCTCTAAGGGCCAGTATGGTGTCAATTCTCTTGCCTGGCCCCTCGAAAAACCATAATGAAGGCCTGCATGAACAACTGTGCTTGCTGTGCCCATTTATATGTCACTCCTCCACAGGACTACAGGTTAAAACACCTCCTGGTTTCCCACTTAGAAAACTGTGGGGTGGGTGCGTCTGGGTGTGTCCACAAAAACTCTCCTCAGACTTCTCAGAAAGACCCAATCCTTACACATTAGATGTCCTTCCTTTGCAATGTGTCTAGCAGAGCACCTAGCAAGCTTTCTCCTCATCTTCATTTTCTGTTCTTTCTGGAATAATCAGTGCTGTTCCCAGGGAAACGCAGTGAGTTCTGACTGTCCTCCAGCGATCCTGCTGGATCCCGCAGGAACTCCTCTGCACATCAGGGCGTCTCCCGCCCACTGACTGCCTGTAGGTGTCTCCCAGCTGTGGTGGCTTAGTGTGGGACTTTTGACAGTTTTCTGAGGCTGCATCAATTAAGGTTTCCAGCCTAGGCCCAACCCCTCCCTCTCTCGTGGGAGATCTTATTTTGAATTTAAGATTCTTACTTGGTGAATCTGATGGAAACAGCAGGGCCTACCCCAGGACCCGTCACAGTGCCCTGGACAGGACTCAAGGACAGTGATTCTTCCTCATCACAACCAGTGATTCTCCAGGACACCATGTCTGACAGTCCTCGGGTGAGTATGGAGGTTTCCTGAGGCTCAAACGAGATTCTGCTTCTACCTTCTGCATTCTCTGTCCAAGCCTGGAGGTCTCCTGTTCTGCCACTCTCCCAGTAATCCTGCCTGTCTTCAGCCCTTTCTCCTCCATGCTGGCAAGAATGATTTTGAGAAGACTCAAGCTGGGCCCTGCTGTTTGCCTGCTTAAGGCACCTCTGTGGTTCTTCACTGCCTCAGGGAGGGTTCTGCCCTGTCCTGGAGCCTGAGACCAGCTATGCTTGCCGCTGTCTGCTGACCCTTTCCTGCAGGTTCTTCAGGGTCTTACCCTGCAGGCTGCCCCTCACCCTTGCTCCCCCACTTTGCCTTCTGCACAGCTCTGCTTCTACCTCTTCCTCTGCCCTTCTCTCATCAAGAACTTTGACTGCCCATGAAAACTTCTCTCAACCTGCAGCCCTGCCTTCACATGCTTGGGACTCTGCCTCCTCAGTATGGTAGCGCATTTCCTGCACTAGGTGATGATGTGTTCTGTAAATATTGAGCTTCCCCTCTGGACGAAATCTCTTGGCGGATCAGCAGACACTGCTGCTTGTCAGTACCACCATCTTGAGTGCTAGGCCAGGAGCTCTACCAGAAGGACCACGTCAGCCTGACCAGATCCATCAACGGCTTACTGTGGAACAACATGTGCTTATCTGATCCTTCCACAATCCCTTGGATCACTCTCAAATGGACGCCTTCCTTGTCACCACACCTACTGTCCCCTCCTTCTAATCCTCACAGTGTGCCCATAGACCTACAGTGGTTCCCCCAGCCTCAGGCCCTTCCCATGCAGACTGATCCTGAAACAGCAAGCTCCTGAAAGTATGGCTCCTCCCAGCTCCAAAGACCTCTGCACAGCCTGCAGAAGGAGTCTGCACCACCCTGGCATCCCAGGCCCACTGAAACCCAGCTCTGTCTTCTCTCTAAATTTGACTCTGCATCTTTGGCTTCACAAAGCCTATCTGCTCTTCACACTTCCTCAAACTCATCAGGAGCCACAGACAATCCAAGAATACAGAAAGAGGTGGCTTCGGGGACCCAAGACAGCCCATGTGGCCGCTGAGTTACTTCCCTCTACACGCTTGCCTCTGCACTTGTTACGTCTCTGTGTATGAGTGAGGCATCCTCATCAGTGCTAAAGGGGTACATAAACATGCTGTATTCCACCAACCAATCCCTGCCTCTCTCCAAACAAAACAGGTTTCTCACACGTTTTCTCTAACCAAGAAGGCAGTTCCTCCTGCTCCACTCAGCCAACAGTGCTCACTCAAGGAGGCCCTATCAGACCTACACCCCTGTAAGCACTTCCTCATTATTGTTCACCTACAATGATTCTCCTTGTTCGACCTCCTATCATTTTTATTCTTTAGACACTCCAGCACTTAATATTAAACAATTTCTTATGTTCTAAGTTTTTGATATGTAAATCCAATCTTCAAAGGTACATGGAGGAAGGGAGGGCTAGAAAGTGATTTTTTTTTTTTTAATGGAAAGAGTTTCAGTTTGGGATGGCAGATATAGTTCTGGAAACGGACAGTGTGATACAATAATATGAAGGTACATAATGCCACTGAATTGTGCACTTAAAAATGGTTAAAAAAATGGTGAAATGTTTTATACATTTTACCCCAATAAAAAGTACATTGCAGTCACTAAGGACCAATCTTTTACTTCATAATCTCTCACAAACCCAAGTGTAGATCTTATTATTATTAGATCATTTGAGAAAATAACAGCTATTGCTGCACACGAGGTAATAATGTTTGAAAATTGATGGATTTATGTAGTGTATAAAGCCCCTTCAATATAAATCAGTTCATCCACTGGATCCAGACAAAACCCTATAAGATAAGAAAGACAGGGTTCTACCTTTGTCTTCTGGCTGCACAAATCAATAAACAAAAGGTAGAGGGACTCAGCTGTGATCACAGAGGACTAGTCAGAGCTGAGAGTCATGGGGATTTCATGAGAATCATCTGGATCTTGTGAATCAACAGCTTGTTTTGATTTAGCTACACAACATGCATCTTTTCTTCCAGTTAAAACTCAGGCAAGAGCATGCGTCACTAGCTGAGAGTAGCCTCAACCATGCCCCTTTAAGGGGCAGCTGCTCCCACAAAACACAGAGGAGCAGTCCCCAGCTCTGTGTGACCCTGGACTCATGGGCAGCTCTTCCTGCATATACACACTGCCTGAGCCAATGCAGCTGGGAAGGCCAGCTAGTCAGGAAGCTGCCCCAAGGAGAATGGGCCACTTCAACAGGGAAGGTGCAGAACTTGAACCTCTGGGGGCACTATGAAGATCAATCAGAACTCAGAAGAGTTTATCATGGGGCCATATACAGATTAAGATGTAAGGACCCTTTAGGTATGGAAAAAGTATCTCCTTTCACTTCCTGCTTGGTTAAGAACATGTACATCAGCACTGCTGCTCTGACAAGGCACCTCCTGCACAGGCTTCCACAGAGGCAAAGACAGACTATGCTCCCTCATCCAGGGGAAGTTTGTTTCTAGACTTCAATGCTCCACAAGCCAGCGGTCCACCCTGGAGACAGCCTAAGTTACCTGAAATTGATATCCCTAATCTGCATCCTGTAGGGCAGAAGATTCTACTTCCAGTAGTAAGACCAGCATTTCAGTCTTTTTTACTACTTAAAGTGCTGCACCCTTGACACTGCAGGCACCCTTCCCCTGTCTGTGAGCTGTATGAAAGAAAAGACAACTATCTTTACAAGCACTGTAAACAGCCCTGCCGCATGCACTCAGCAGCCCCTGACAGGTGAGGTGGGCACTCAGGTTGCCTCTGTCTACTCGTACTAAGTCCAGCATCTTCTGGAGGACCTTTTGTGAACAGCACAACACTTTTACAAGTCCTTCTGCAGCAAGGCATTCCATATCAGGGAACAAGGATTACCATAGTCCGCCAGACTCTCTGAACTGTGGGTATAATTAGGCACTGTATCCATTAGAGCCCGCGGACGTCATCAAGTGCCACCAGCATTTGTTGACAGATCGCATACCCAGCATATCACTAAATGGCAAGTGTGGAGAAGGTAGCCCACAATAGAAACAATGGCATCTTGTGCTCGCCATGTTCCAACAGTGTGTCTCATAGGACATAAATAGAGGCCACCGCTCTGGCTGGGTTGAGCTCCTGGTTCCATATTATTCCACTGACTTGAAATGGAAAGAAAGTCTCCTGTGGATCTGTACAGGTCTAACAAAGTTCCCCTACCCTAGCATCTACAACATTTTATCTACCTTAAACATGAGCTTTTTAAAACTTTCCAGCATTATTTTGCACTGAGATCAGCAAGTATGTTTGCTTTTTCATAACATACTTTACTTCAAGTGCTACACTAACAACAAAGTCACACAGGAATCCCAAACCTAAACAAAATAACAATGCCATTATATCCAAAAATACTGTAAATATATAAAAATTAAATACAGCAAAAGACACTTCAAAGTGACCTTTGGATATGGATATTACCTGTCTCTCACAATCTCACAATCATCTAAAACAAATCAACAGAAACCTCTGGGATCAAACTGCTACTATAAAAAAAAAAAAAATGACAGCCTGTCCTGTTCCTTAGCTATTTTGCTATTTCCAGTAAGAAAAATCCATCTTTGAAACAATATAGGAGCTGTTTTTTTATCCATGAAAAAAATTCATTAAAAATTGGGAAACTTAAAATGAAAGCAATGCATTCACTGTTAAAATTAAACCTCTTCTTAACTCTTGCTGACCTATGATGCATGGATGAACCCAGACAAGGGCCCAAAGTCCTCAGGCCGCGGTGCTGCCGTCAGAATGCACTCTTCAAAACTGTGGAAAGCTAGAAACTTAGTTGTTCTTTTCAGACTCAACTTCTATTTACCTTTCTGTCTCTTGTTTCCACGGGATAGTAAAAGGCTTATGAAACTAAAACAGAAAATGAAAGATAGCTAAATAGGAGCTTTACAATAATAATGGTAAAGGCTATTTTCAGAGAGACGGTAGACAAGAGAAATCGTGTTATAAAAATAGTGCTTGGCTATTTGATAATTATCCAAATATGGGACTACTCTCTTTCCAGCTGTCTATGGGGAGAGAAGGGCAGGCTGCATGTTTTCCACCATCATGTATTTATATCATACCATCAACCACAGTAGCTGCTACAGAGATTGCCAGGCACCTGTGGTCAACACAGATTATCCTCTTAAAAAAGCAGGCCCTTAAGAAGAAAAGCCACCTTGCACTGTACCCAGAAAAATAGGAGAAAGCACAGGACACTTGACTTTAGCCATGATGCTGTTATCATAAGGCTGGGTTAGCAGGTCTCTGACCTCATGCCTGCCCAGCCAGGCTCTGTGCCCAGCCAAAGAGGAGGCAAGGTTTGGCCCTTTGGTGCCCACCCACTATTTGATCTCGCCAAGAGGATCAAGAAGAAACGTTGAAATAATGGAATGTTCTATTGGGCCCCAGAGAGCACCAACCAGGATGGGCAGGGAGCTCTTGGAAGCTGGCTGACTCCTTCATCCCTGTGTGCTTACCTCAATGAACTATAAATAGAGTGTGAATAATTATTACTTGATGCTGAACTCCAGTGTTCTATAGCATCCCTCTCCAATGAGGCCCAAACACTAAATGACTGTCCCTGACTCTTCAGAGGTAGCCCTGCGAAAGTTGGGACCAAGGTGCTGTTCCCCTGGCCCTGTTACTGGGGAGAGAGACTGGCTTGAGGCAAATGGACACAACAGAACCAGTAGAGTATAACCCTGCGGCCAAGGTCACAGACTCAAAGCGGTGAGAGAGTCCGCAGCAGACCTGGGACTCTCAGATTCTAGACTGATGCAAGCTGGTGTGAAAAACACACAAAGCACTATTCTTCTGTCAACGTTTTTCGGTTTGCCACTCTTATGTCACTTAAACACACACGTTTCTGTTTCTCTCCCCCCCCCACACACACACACACACATGTACGTGTCCAGTGCCCTGTCTGTCCCTGGACATGTTCTCCTTTCTGATGGTGAGCGGGGCTGCAAGGACACAGGTCAAGTCACCACCTCCACAGGGCGCCCTCTGGCCTGCTGACCTTCCTCTGCTGCTTCTCCCAGGCGGGGTCCAGCAGCAGGTCGCGGTCCCATTCCTCCTCCTGGATCATGTACTCATCGTCATCGTAGACGTAGTTGTACTGCACGCCGGGCTCTATCTGGTTCATGGCGATCGATCGGGGCTGGGGCTGCGGCGCGGCGAGGGGTCGCGGGTCTCGACAGGTGGACGGAGGGACGCTAGGAGGCGGGAGGCGACCTTGCGGCTGCTCTGGGCGGCTTGGCGGGGCACTGGGTCTCAGCACAAGCACCAGCTCGAGCTGGGAGCAACTGCGCTCCGCTTAATAGCCGCGCCGCAGGTCACGTGCCGCCGGCGGCCCCGCCCTCTGCGCACGTGCCGCCGGCGGCCCCGCCCCGCCCCGCCGCGCACGTGCCGGGGGCCGAGGCAGCTCCGCTGACCCTGTGTCGCCGCTTCCGAGCACCGCTCCTAGGGCCCTGCGAGCCGCCGGCCCACGCTGCCACTCTCTTCTGCTCCTTTCCGGCTTGCGGCAGGTGGCCTGCGGGCGCCTGAGCCGGTCCCCCCCACCCCGGGTGGGTTTGAGTGGGCCTGGGTCTCAGAACACGCGGGCAGGACCAAGTTCTCCGTGTGTCACTTGCACCGTCACGTTTTCTGTGCGTTTCCGCGCATTCCTTGGATCCCTCTGTCCCAATCTCCTGCACGCACGCATGCACACACACACAAATACACACACACCCTAAAGTTCAAGAGCTACAGAACCTATCTATCCTCCAACTCTCACCTGAGGAATTCAAGGCAGAGGAATTGCACGGACCGCAGCCAAGGGCAGGAGGCGTCCGCTCTCACCTGCCAGCCATAAATTTAGAGAACTGACAACGGAGGACAGCAGCCGGCTTCCCCTTACAGTTCCATCTGTCCCCCTGTGCTGCCGCACGTACGTCTTCTATCTGGCTGGTGCTGCTTAGCTGTTCCCCACCAGTAACGCCTGTGAAGGAAGCAAAACAGGACCCTGGGACACGCGGAAAATTTAAGTCAATGATATATTAAACACCTACTGTGAACCAGATACCGCAGTGTCTGGCTACATAGGCAAGTTGATAGGGCCTCCAGTTAAATTTATATCTGAATTGAATAATAGTTGCCCACAGATGCTAGAGGGTTGATTGTGGTGCTTGGCTACTCATTTGTTAACATGTTTCAAGATGAAAATATGCCTGAAATTATCATGTTCCTTATAAATTTTACATCATATACCTTTAATATCTGGAGCTTTGTGCAAAAATACTTTGACAATTAGCAAATATATTATACATTGCATTAAAATTTTTAAAAACAGCTGGGCATAGTGTGACACACCTCTAATCCTAGCGACTGAGGAGGCTGAGACGGAAGGATGGAAACTTCACAAACTTAGAGCCTATTTCAAAATAGAAAGGACTGGGGATATGGCTCAGTGAGTGCCCCTGGGTTCAATACCCCATACCAAAAAATAAAAATAACTTCAAAAACATTCTCACTAGGCTGCAAACTCCAGGCAGGCAAGGATATTGTCTTGTTAACAGGTAGCAAGCCCCAGCAACTACAAGTGTGTCTGCTGTATAGCAGGAGGTCAAAGGAAGAAATATTCCTGGAAACTGGTTGGAGTAAGTATCCCTGGAAACAGTGACAGAGATAATTTGCTTGGTTTTAAATGTACATTTTCAAGTTTATATTCTGGATTAAAATTATAATCTCTGAACAAGTTTATCAATAAATCTTAACTATTAGAAATTGGATTAACAGCTGCAGAGTATTACAGTGTTAATCTTACTCTTCATAAATTATAGGGACTTCAGATTCCAGATGAAATGGAATAAATTGCACTAAATTTATCATCCTGCCTGAAATAACTGAAATCTGGGGGTGCGGGGAAACACATGAAGCAAAGATTTTCAAGACTTTGTCATCAAGCAAGAAAAGATGATGACCCATGAAAAGAGGAAATGAACAACACAGGCACTAGGATTGCCCCAACAATCTTGGAGAAAATTTTCAAGATGCACTATAATAAAGAAGAGCTCAGTGGTCTCTCTGAATTGAGGAGGGGCAGCTAAAGGTTATAAGACCAATTACAGGAAAAAAGAAAGTTGCAAAAAAGAGACAATCCTAGCGATTTATAGGACATCCCTCTAGAATCTGATCAGTAAATGCTGAGAGAAAAAGCAGTAGAATGAATGATTATTGGAGCTCATAAAGGGCCAAAAATAATAATTCCTTTTTCTATTAGCCAGAAAGGTCAACCTCACAATTCACCAAGTAGCAGACAGAAGTAGTACTCAGAAGTAGAAGGAAATTAACTCTTGATTAAATGTTGCAGTGTTTTCCTGAAAAAAACCCAAAAGCAAGACCTAAAAGGATCAAACCAAGAACCATGTAACCATGTCCCTGAACATTCAACAGTATCTGTAGTAATATAAAAATATTCAACATTCAACAAGGTAAAATCTTCAAGTTCTGCCAAAATATTTTGCAGAATTTCTGCAAAAATATTTCATCCATGATATATTATGAAGGTGTGTGAAGGAGCAAGAAAGTATGATTCAAGATGAGGAAAACAATTGATTAATCAAAACAATCAAAATTGATGCAGATGATTGAATTAGTAGGAAGGAACAGTAATCGGTAAATTATTACTGTAATCCACATATTTCAGAAGCTGGAGGAGAGAAAACATGCAAAGTAGAGACATGGAAGATATTTTTTTAAATCATAAATCAAATTATCTAGCGATGAAAACTATAGAATCTGAGATTAAAAATATATTAAATGTGTTAATCTACTAGTTAAACATTGTATAAGAAAAAATAAGTGAACTTGAAGACATAGCAACAGAAAACTTAAGAAAAAAGAGACTTGAAAAATGAGTAGAGGAGGAGCTGGGGTTGTGGCTCAGTGGTAGAGTGCTTGCCTGGCATGTGTAAGGCACTAGGTTCAATTCTCAGTACCACATATAAATAAATGAACAAAATAAAGGCCCATTTAGAAAAAATAAAGGAATGTATTTTTTTTTAATGAGGATCAGTGAGACTTGAGAAAACATCAAGCAATTTAATATCTTTCAGGAGTCCCTGAACTGGGAGAACAGAGAAGAAAAAGAAGTATGTGAGAAATTAAGAGGCAAAGTCAGGAAATTAGTAAGGGGACTTCCACCTCTGGCCAAAGTGGAAAAAGTGGAAATGGGGATCATCCTTCTTTCTGAAACTACAACAAATGACAAAGTATATGAAATTGATGTTTCAAAACGCTGAGCATCAGGCAATGAAGAGCAGTAATGCTGAGTGATACAGATGAATCAGGCAAGCCCTGTCGGTGGTTGCCTCAGTTTACAGCCTTGAGTGTGCTACCAGACCACAGCATTGAGGTAGAATCTGGACTCTGCAAATTCAAGAGCTGAAGCTGAAAACATGGGGGAATAAGGACAGGGTATCAGAGTGGATAGGGCCAGAGACAGAATGCTGGAGATCTTTTGACTGTTCCACCTGTGGATTTAGCAGGATGCTGATCATAACATGCTTGTAAGGAGAGCACCCAAGGCCAAGGAAAGATCCATCTGAAAGGGTTAGAGGGCCACATGGGTGCCTGCTCCCAAGAGTTAGGCTGGAAAAACTCAATAGTTCACAGAATATTTGGTAGGATATTTGGAAGATCTTGCCTCATTAGTGCAGAATAATTAGCCCTAGTGCTTCAAAACTGGCTTAACACATCATAAAAGCAATACACAAAGAGATAAACTTGTTTCCAAGTGACTAAATCATAAAACAAAACTCAGGATGATCTGCAGCATTGCAAAATCACCCAGCATTTGACAAGTTGAAAATCGTGGTATCCAGCATCCATTCGCAGATCACCAAGCATACAAAGCGGCCTGAAAACACACCCGCGATAAAAAGAACAGCAATCTATAGAAACTGACCTAGGGCTGACACAGATGTCAAAGTTAGCAGACAAGGACATTGAAACAGGTAATACAACTATATACCTTGTGTTCAAAGACTTAATAAATGCATGAAAAATATTCTTAGAAAGATAAAATGTAAATATGAAAACTGAGATAAAGAATACACTGAATACATCAAGGGAAGATTGGATACCACAGAAGGAAAGATAAATGAACTGGAAAGCATAGCCATAGAGGCCATCTAAAAGGAAATAGAAAAAAAATATCTGAAAGAATGAAAAGAGCTTTAGAAAATTTGCTAGAGGGGCAACCACCACAGATCCTGAGTGTCCCTGCAGAGTCTTGCTGATACACCAAAACTGCTAGGACCCCATCAGTGTTTTACTCAGGCCATTTGTCAGGGTGTGTTTGCCATAAGCAACCTTGGCAGGTAATCATATCTACTACCAAAGAACAGCTCTGCTTTTGTTTGCTACGTCATAAAGCCTCAAACTTAGCATTCCTCTTCTGCAGTTAAGGCCACCATGTGTTCAGGTTTTTACTATGGGCCCTTCATATAACTCCTAAAGCGGGTTATGGAGAACCAACATTGGCATTAAAATAGATCATACTCAGCCTATAAAATAATTCTCAATAAATTTTAAAGAATTCAAATTATACAAAAAGTACTTTGAGACCACACAAATGAGTTAAATTAGAAAGAAGTAACAGAAAGATATCTGGAAAATCCTTGGATATTTGAAAATTTAATAACGCATTTCTAGGGAACCCATGGATCAAAGGAAAAAATCCAAAGAAATATTAGTAAGCAATTTTTGTCTAAATTTAAATTAAAATAATCTAACAGAACCTGTGAGAAGCAATAGGGCAACACTTTGTAGCACTAAACTCTATTACAAGAAAGGATCTTGCGTCCATGAACTCAGGTTCCACCTAAAGAAACTGGAAAAAAAGATCAAATAAATCTGAAGTAAGCAAAAGAAAAGAAAAAATAAAAATCCAAGTGAAAATCTGTGAAACCTATAAAATAGAAATCCAGTAGAGCAAATTGATAAACCCAAAGTTGATTCTTACAGAAAATTGATAAAATTGGTAGCCTCAAGCCATGCTGAGGAAAGAAGAAAAAAAAAAAGAAACAATGTGTATACACCCAGAATGAAAGAAGGGACATCACTACAGATTGTACAGATATTAAAAGAATAACGTGAATCTTATCAACTACTGTATGGTGATAGATTCAACAATTTAGCTATAATGGACAACTTCCTTTAATGACACAAACTTCCAAAGCTCATGAGGAAATAAAAAGTCTGAATAGCCTGATATTAAATAGATATTAATAAATTCAAATTGTAATTTAAAACTTTCCCTAAAACAAAATGTAACCACAAAGCCCAGATGGCTTTAGTGTGAGTTCTACCAAACATTTAAGAAAGAAATATAGAAAGTCTCTAGCTTAGAATGGTCCTACCTGTGATTTTTCAACTTTATAAATGTGTGAGAGCAAGATGCATTCAGTAGAAATCGCACTTCACGTTTTGAATTTTGGTCTTTTTCTGGGCTGGCAATATGCAATTCGACGCTCCTTCATGAGGCTAAGCAGCACCAGCTGCCAATCAGCCACATGATCACAAGGGGAAGCAATAAGTGTGCTATGATTCTGTGTCACTAAGCTAAGATGGACAGACAGGCTGTATTAAGTGCATTTAACTTGTGATGCTTTCAACTTATGATGAGCTTATTGGGATGTAACCCAATGTAAGTCAAGATGCATCTATAATACCAATTATATACAACCAGGAAACTGAAGAGAAAACACTTCCCAAGCTATTCTATAAGGCTATCATTAGTCTGACATGAAAAGCAGATGAAGACATCAACAAGAAAAGAAACTACAGGTAAATATCCTACATGAAAATAGTTACAAAAATTCTTAACAAGGTTTAACAAATTGGATACAGCAGCCAAGGATAAGAACAGTCATTCATTGGAAGACTGAGGGGCTGAGGCAGGATGATTGTGAATTCAGAGCCAGCCTCAGCAACTCAGCAAGGCCCTAAGTAACTCGGTGAGAACCTGTCTCCAAATAAAATATTAAAAAGGGCTGGAGATGTGGTTCAGTGGTTAAGTGTCCCTGGGTTCAATCCCTGGTACCGGGGGGAAAAAAATCATTCACACTGGAAAGGAAGGGGTAAAACTGTGTCCACTCACAGACATTATCATCAATATAGAAGATCTGATGGAATCTTCAAAAAAGCTATTAGAACTAATTAACAAACATGTTTATTAAAGTTGTAGGATACAGAGTTGATATATAAAAGTCAAGGCTCAAATGGCTTCACCAGCAAAGTCTACCAAATATTTAAAGAAATAACTCACTTACACTGCAGTACACTATACCTACACAATTACTTCCAGAAAATGGAAGGAACACTTTCCAACACATCTTGTGAGGCTGGTATTACTTTGAAACCCAAAGCCAGGGACAGTATACAACTAGAAAACTACAGACCAACTTCCCTGGTTAACAGAGGTACAAAAACCCACAACAAAATATTAGCAAATTTAACCCAGGAAGGTTTAAAAAGAATAAAAATATTTGCTACTCATCCAACAAAGAACATATTCAAAATACATAAACAACTCTCTCAATGCAACAGTAGTCAATTCAATAAAGAGATGGAAAAGGGCTGGGGTTGTAGTTTGGTGGTAGAGTGTTTGCCTGACACACATGAGGCTCTGGATTCGATCCTAAGCACCACATTTTAAAAAATGAATATATAGATAAAATAAAGATATATATATATATATATATATATATATATATATATATATATATAGTTATGTTCTTTTAAAAAAAAAGAGATGGGAAAAAGAACTGAACAGAGAGAATACACAATAGCAAACAAGCATATGAAAGATACTCCACATAATTAGTCACTGGGAAAACACAAACAAAAACCACCGTGAGATACCACCACCTACCTATAAATATTTTTTAAATCTATGGCTCAGTGGGGTTGTGGCTCAGTGGTATAGCTCTTGCCTAGCATTCTTAGCATCATAAACAAATAAAATAAAGGTCTGTCAACAACTAGTAATAAATATATATATATTTTAAATCTAGAAATATGAACATATCCAGTGTTGGCAAAGGTTCGGAGCAACTGGAATATGCATGCATTGTTGGTGGGAATATAAAATGATATGATCATTTTGAAAATCAGTTTGGCACTTTCTTTATAAGTTGGACACATGCTTGCATATGATTCATTCATTCCATTTAAGTTGCTTATCTGAGAGAAAAAAATAGCGTATGTCTGTATCAACACTTGTACATCAATGCTCACACCAGCTGTTTTTGCAATAACCAAAAGTTAGAAACAGTCCAAATGTCTATCAGTAAGAGAATAGATAAAAAATTGTAGATTCATTAATAGAATACTATTCAGCAATAAAAAGAATGAACTATCTGAAAATAATTATGCTGAGTATACTAAATCAGATATTTTAAAAATTCATACCTTAAGTTTCCATGTACATAAAATTATACCTGACAGAGTGCAGATTTGGGGTTTCCTGGGAACTGGAAGAGTTTGGACTCAGGCAGGAAGTATTACTGTGTGGCATAAGAAAATGTTTGCAGTGATAAATTCATTATTTTGATTGTGGTGATGATTTCACAGATTAATACATATCAAAACAACAAATCATACCTTTTAAATATGTACAGTTCATTTTATGCAATTATATCTCAGTGAAGTTGTTTAAAATTAACTGTGTATTTCTGTTAGCCTAACAATTTGGACTAGGTCAATACCCGTAGATGGTGATTCTGAAAGTTTTTATTTTGCAAGTTTTGATTTTTAACATTCTACCCATGTTTGGAGCCCTAGAAGGCCTTGTCCCCTAACACAGGTTTTGATAATTTCAGCCAGAAGTGACTCATCACCATATTCCAAAAATCTTTACTAACTGTATGCAAATAACAAATACTGCCTTGAATTATAAACACTTGTTTATCATTTTACTTAGTAAATTATACAATCCTGAAAGGAAGGACCTTATCCTGTACTGTTTGGAATCTCTACAACATTTGGTACAAAAAATTGCATAATAAATGTTCATAACTGTTTTTAAAACTAATCAATGTAGTAACATACTATATTACTTACTTTGTACCAGGCGCTATGGAAAATGCCTTGAGTGCTAACTAATTCAATCTCACAGCAATTTTATGTTTGAACTAAGTATAATCACCCCGATTTACACACAGGAAATTGTGAAGCTTGTGATTTAGATTAATTAATTTGCCCAAATCATACAACTAATAGTTGATATGATGGCACTTTTGACTGTCAATTTGACTGGCCTGAGGGGTACCTAGAAAATCAGTGAAGCAAACTTCTTGGTGTCCCTGTGAGAGCACTTCAGAGAAAATTGGCAGGTAGGTCAGCAAACCAAACTGAGAGAATCCCACACTGAATGTGGATGGCACCATCCCACAGGCTGGGGGCCCCGATGAGGCAAAAATCAGAAGACTCGGGAAACTCACAGGTGCGCATATTGATCCTTCTCAGCAGGTACTTATTTTTGCTGTGACTATTACCTGTGGACATCAGACTCCAGATTCTTCAACCTTTGAACAAAGAACAGCTCTTTAGGATGCTCCCAGGCCTTCAGCCTCAGACTGGAGCTGCAACATTGGTCTCTCCTGTTCTAACATTTCCAGCTTCTTGGACAAAGAAGCTCTCACTTTCCCTGGCTTCCCAGACTGCAGACTGTCATTATAAGGCTACTCAGTCTCTGATCATGAAAAACAATCCAACGCATTCCATCTTGTAGTTACATACAGTCTGTTGGTTCTGTTTCCTTGGAGAACCCTGACCAACACAAATGGTAAAACCCAAATGGAACCCAACCTGTTGTTAACTGCTACTAAGAAATTAGGGGCCTAGCTGAGGTCAATACTGAGTAGCAGAGACATATAGTAAGAAGTCACACCTCTCTTGCCACAGGAATCTATGCAGGCCTTTCTTCAGGTCAACCCGTTAAACTCACACCCAGACATTTTTTCACTTCAAATAAAGAAAACGCACTTGGCTCCAGAATCAGAATCTCCCCACATCTCTGAAATCTCCTTGGCATGCCATTGCTGGGTCCCTGCAGGCCTCCTCTTCCACTGTGTGTGTGCAAGCCCTCCTCGCAGCTTCCCGGGTCCAAGCAGCCCCCTCTGTCCCACTCCCCAACCACAGTGCTGCATAGGTCAATCTTGTCCTCAAGAGAAAATTTAATTTTAAGAACTATTGATTATTTAAGGAATAAAAATTTATGGTGTAAATCTCCCCTGAGATACACATATTTAGGGTGTTTCAGTATATATTAACAACTTTCAGATTTGGGGAAACTGAGGAGTTTAAGAGCTATCAAATATTACCAAGTCCCAGTTCCCATCCAGTGTACCGGCATAAGAATCAACTGAAGAATACTATTTTAAAAACTTGCTTTCCTACATTATTTCTAGACCTCTGACATGGCTGCCATGGCCATAATCATCATTTTTCAGTCCCAGAATGCTGGCTGACTCACAAAGAGACTCATTGGAAGGTGGATTTATTGCAGCATAAATTTCAGACACCTGCACAGACCTTTCCAGGACTCTTTTCAAATTTGGAATGTATAATTTTGTATTCTTTATTCTTAAATAAAGTCCACCAAATTGAATAATCAGAAGGTCCCTCAGCTCACCCTAGGATTGGAAGAAACTATGTGCTTGTGAGTAGCCTCAGGAGCCTTCAGCTCAGAGATGTGCAATCATATTCAAACATTTTAAGAGAATCAACAGTACAGACTTTCTTTTCCATCGTATTGTGATACTGTTTTCCACAGTCTCCCCCTAACAGCATTTATCAAGAGCCCTCTACTTGGTAGACACCATGGTAATCAGGTTACTCAAATCATCTCCTTCAATCCAGGCAGCCATGTAGGAGGGAGGAGCTGTGATTCCCATTTTAAAAGTGAAGGACACTGAGACAGAAGAAATTATTTCATATGTCCAAGGTCACACAACTGAAATATGAAGTGGAGAACTGCAAAACCCTCAAGGGCTACGTCATATTGCCTTCTCAATTTCTTCACTGGACATGTTTATGTATGTAGATAATGCTTCTAAAAGGTGAGTCCCAGGCAACCCTTTGGACAGCATTTGTCACTATCAACATTTTAATTGTCCCCTTTGACCCAGAAATTCTGCTTTATGAATATACCCAACAAACATGGGAAATGTCCACATGTGATAGGATGAGGAGGAGGCTATGGAGCACCTCTCAATTTAGATGTCCACAACTTAGAAGTGAAAAGCAAATTTCAAAAGTGATTTATTTGTGTAAGAAAATTATACCTGTCTATAACATGTTTGTATTTGGAAGAAAACATTCCAAACAGTTCTGCAAGCCTTGAGGAATAGGTAGGTGGTAGAAAGATGGGGCCACTTCCTCTATTTATTTTATACAATTTTGTACTATTTGGTATATTTTTCAGTGAGTACATGTCACTTTTATAATAAATGGTAACATTTATTACTCCAGCTGTGTTCCCTCCCGCTCAGTGAACAGCACATCCCCAACAAGGGAACATCACATCCAATGATGAAGCTGAAGAAGTTTGCATTTCGCTTTTCATCCACCCACAGTAGCTTCTGTTGAACTCACTGCCAGTTAAGACATCTAGGTGTTTCACTCGGCACCAGAAAGCAGTGTGGGTAAAGAAACAAAAGATTAAATTCCATCCAATTATTGTTCCTTTTCATTAGGAACAGACTTAAAACAGGAAATTCTTGGCATTTTCAACACTCCCTCCTGCACCAATCCACCTTCTCTTTTCTATTGATGATGTTTACAGTTTTCTCAAGTTGCCACTCTGTTCAGAGCCTCTTTTAAAAATGAAAGTACAGGTGGGTGGTGTGCAGATGCAGCTATTCACTGTGCTCGGAGGTATTTCAGTTAGTTTTGCCTGTTAAACAAATGTACATTTAAAGCATAATACTGCTTCCTAACCCTACAAGTAACCAATGTTAACACTGTGAATCCTTTCAGAACTTTCCTATGCATATTCACAAGACCATATTTTAAACTTAAATGTGACCAAACAGCATGAACTATTGTGCAACTTCCTTTTTTAATGGAACACGGTAGCTGGGATATCTCTCTACATTGCTCCAGGCAGTTCATTCTTGGAAAGCCAGCATTGTCTCAATAATATTGATTGAGCTTTTTAACCATTGGCCTTTGTGAGTATGTAGGAGAGGCAGGGAACACACAATGACAGACAAGGGAAAGTGGGGAAGGATATGGGTCACCCTGAAATTTCTGAATGCAAAGAGTATCAGAAGTTACCTGCTCAAAACTTATGCTCTGAACTCTCCATTAACTAGAAAGTCATTTAGACTGCTGAGTCTCCACTGGGGATACAGATGTGGTTTCTGAAGGTGACCTTCACAATACAAACCAGCCAGCCTCTGGGCTGCAGCCCTCTCGCAGCTATCGCATCTCCTCCGACTGAGATGGTTCCTCCGTTCCTGGTTTTTCACTCAGTTAGCATCTACCCTGTGGAGCAATCCTTTCATGTTTCCTCTCCTACCTGACTGTTTTCCAGGCTGTACAATTTGGTAAACTTGAATCTTCAGGCAAGTCTTTGCTGGACTTGCCCTCTAGTGTCTGTCTGCTCCAGTCCTCTAGGATTGTTCCAGGAGAGCACTCCAGCACTCCTGTGAGGCTTGGAAAGCTGGGTGGCATGCAGGGTTAACTTGCCCTCATATAAATATCCAGTTGTACGATGTTTTTTAGGTGATGTCTGAGATGAGATTAGTGAATTTAAGTTGAGTTTCTAGGTAGAGATTTAATTTGGACCTTGGAAATTGAAAAATATTGGTGGGTGGAAAGGAGGAAGTTAGAAGATAAGGGATAGAACACCATGCTAGCAGAGAGGCTAGGGGGGTGGGCAGAGACTTTACACTCTGTGACATGTCACTCAAGAAGAGGACACATCCTGAGAATCATGTCTGTAGGCAGTCTCACTGTGTGCATGGAGCGCACTTACACAAACCAGATGGTCTAGGGCAATCTCTTAACATGGCCTCCATGTGTGACCGAGAGACACAGTAAGCATAAATGTATGAGTCTGCTGTTGGCAAAACATGGTGTATGTCTTTATGGTAAGATTATAGGTAGGGGGAGCATACTGCAGAAGAATGAGAGCAAGTGTGGAGTAGGAAATACTTAACCAGTAACTTAGTCAGATGTTGTTCTCAGGTATTACGATGAGCAGCTAATTGTATGAACTATGCTTTTACACAACTTGAAGCACAGTTGGTTTGTTAATACCAGTGTCTCCACTTGTAAGTAATGTGTCTAGCTAAGATGTTACAATGGTTACAACATCCAAGGCAATAGGAAATTTTCAGCTCTGTTCTAATCTTATGGGACCACTGTCATATATGTGGTCTGTCATTGACAAGAATGTCATGCAATGCAAACTCTGTAATTTTGACTAGAACATGGGTAGTGGCTGGAAAAGTTCCTTAAAACATCTTTAATACCATTAATATGCTTGTGATTCCTCGCAGTATCAGTGCCTGAATTGCAGATGACAGAACTAGTATGGAATTGCTAATAATAGTATCTACCACATTTTGAGGGCATGATATTAGCCAGGCATGCAGTAAGTGCCCACTAATGCTAGATCACATTATCCCCAGAATCTAGAGCAGTACCTGGCACATAGTGGACCATTAAAAGATAATTATCAAGTCTATGAGTAAATCAGTCCATAATTAGTAAATGTCACAATCAGAATTCAAACATAGATCTATCTGATTTCAAACTTCTTGGCCACTGTGTTAATCTGCTTCTCTCAAAGGCAGAAATCAGAGCCTGTCCCTTTTTAGCTGATTGATTCTGATCCAAGTTAATCACATATCCTCTAGTGCAATTCTTGAGTTTAAACTAATGAGTCTCTCCAAGAGAACCTAAAGCAAAATAATGTGCCAGACCCATGCTTGCAGGAAAGTAAGTTATTCTTGAAGAATGGACCTCACTCAACTGCTCCAATTTAGGTTTGTTCCTATATAACGAAAGAGAAATTTCTAGAATTTTTTTCTGCATCAGTTCTATTTCAGCATAGCAGTATAGACAAGGCAAGTCACAGAGGAATGATAGAATGACACATACCAACATCATTCACTCCTTCTTTTATTTTTTAGTTTTTAGGTATCAGGGATTGAACTCAGGAGCACTCGACCACCGAGCCACATCTACATCCTTATTGTTTTGTATTTTTATAGACAGGGTCTCACTGAGTTGCTTAGCTTCTTGCTTTTGCTAAGGCTGTTTTGAACTCATAATCCTCCTGCTTCATCTTCCTGAGCTGCTGGTATTACAGGTGTGTGCCACTTCTTTATTAAGCAAATATTTTTTGAGCATATTCTAACTGCCAAGCACTATGATCAGCACTGGGGATGCTGAACAGAAAGTAAACTGATTCCATCTTCGAGGAGCTCAGAGGCTCTTGCAGAATCACACAAACGAAGAGCTCTAGTAGCATACCTTAACAGGTGTCATGGAGGTAGGTACAAATGGGAAGGGCAGAGCAAGCCAGGAGGGGTTTGAACTGAGTTGTGAAAGGTGAAGGTCCTGTTTCCCAGGTTAGTAAGCTGGCAACAGTATTTGTTTAAAAAGAAGGAACAACATATGCACAGGCATGGAGGCCAGATAGCGCCTTGAGTGTGAAAATCTAATGTGAGGTGGTCGGATGGGCTAGGCAGGAAATCAGACTGCACAGGGAACACGGGGGCTGGTGCAGACCCTGCACAGCATGCTGGACAATGAGGATTTACTCCATAGGTTGGGAGGGACTCCTGAGGGATTTTCTTAGGCAGGTATTATTGAAGCACTTTAGAAGTGCCTTCTAGCAGCAAAGGATAAGGAAGGAGCTGGGACAGTCATCAAGGAGATGTGGATGTAAGGGGCATTAGGAAGGTGGAAGAGAATGTTTTTTGTTTTAAGTTTATTTATTTTAGTTAGGTATATATAACAGCAAAATGCATTTTGATTTATTGTATACAATTGCAGCCCAACTTTTCATTTCTCTGTACACGATGTAGCGTCGCACCATATATGCATCATACATGTTCCTAGGTAATGATGTCCATCCTATTCCACAACTTTCCTGCCCTATGCCTGCTCCTCTCCTCTCCCTCCCCTTTGCTCAATGTTCTTGCATTTTTCCCATGCCCCCTACCCCCCATTATGGATCAGCATCCACTTATCAGAGACAACATTTGGCTTTTGTTTTTTGGGGATTGGCTTACTTCACTTAGCATGATATTCTCCAACTCCATCCATTTACCTGCAAATGCCATAATTTTATTTTCTTTTAAAACTAAGTAATATTCCACTGTGTATATATACCACAGTTTCTTTATCCATTCATCTATTGAAGGACATCTAGGTTGCTTCCACAGTTTAGCTATTGTGAATTGAGCTGCTATAAAAATTGATGTGGCTGCATTACTGTAGTATGCTAATTTTAAGTCCTTTGGGTATAGACTGAGGAGTGGGATAGCTAGGTCAAATGTGGTTCCATTCCAAGTTTTCTTAGGAATCTCCATAGTGCTTTCCAGAGTGGTTGCACCAATTTGCAGTCCCACCAGCAATGTATGAGTGCACCTTTTTCCCCACATCCTCACCAACACTTAGGAAGAGGATGTTTTAATTGATTAGATGCAGGCAGAGAGAGGAACCATGGCTTCCTGATGGGTTCTTGATGGGCCAGCAGTGGATGCAGAGTCTTTCAGACCACAGAGGAAAGGAAATGCAGAGAGGGTCGGAGGATGGTGAGTACAGGTGGAAGACATCTGCAGAGCTGACTCTGGAGCCAGGGAGGCATCTGGCTGGAAGGAGAGGGTGGGGCACATCAGCCCTGGTGAAGCTGAGCCTGCTCGTTGCTAGTTGCTAGTGGGCTGCCCAGGTACATTCAGACAGGTGAGGCCATACCTGGAGAGCACACTGTCACTGGGAGAGACTGAAGATGGCTATTGTCTGCTCAAATTGTCACCAGCATACTCTGAGCCCAGTAGCTTGCCTTTGCCCGAAAGCCTGCAATCTTGCTATTCTGGTTTAGTCTTCTTTTTCTTTATTTTGTATGTGGCATTGAGTAATATGCTTTCATGTCCTTCTTTTTGAATGGTCATACGTATATGCCTGCTTCCTGGAAAGTTATAAAATTATTAGGAAAGTTTTAGTTCCTTTGTCCAAGAGAAATCTCCAAACGCATCTTTCAAAGATCAGATACACTATGAGGGTCTCTTTTCCAATCCCTTATAATGAACCCAGAGAGTCTCTAGGGAAAAGCTGGGCAGTAGTGGAAGCATAGGAACAGACTGAAGGGCTTTCAAAGTTCCCTCCTGGGAGATCCAGGACAAGATGATGAGGTTTGTGGTTGTCCACTGGTCACGGAAAATAAGACAAGCTCCAAATCCTGCCTTTAATTTAGTCCCTAAGGCACCTAGATTTAAACTAAGACAAGAGTTATATGGCAAAAGGCTGCAGAATTTTCTCACTTGATAGAATCCAAGAGCTGGAGGACTCTCTTCTAAGAGTGTAGAGGGTACATTCCTACTTGAACATCTATTTTACACACCACTTTGTGCTCAGGTTAATTTCCTTAGGTCTGAAGTTCCATAGCAGCATAGGGACTTCCTTCATCCTCTTCTCTTCTCCAGTGTCAGAAGCAAAGGGGAAAGAACTTACAGAGAGTATTAGAGGAACTTAGTGGTGATGTCCAGCTCTCTCATGTGAAAGATAAGGACACTGAGGCTGAGAAGAAGAGTCTGCCCCAGCTCTAATCACCACTGTGTCCACAGAGGCAGGTGCTGTGGCAGAAAAGAATGGGCATTAGGGGCAGGTTGACCCAGGTTCTGGTTCACTTAGTTATGAGTCCTCAGGCAGCTTTTGGTCCATCTCTGAGCTAGATTTCCATACACATAGAAAATAAAAGGCCTGGACTAGAAAATCTCTAATGCCACTTCAAGTTCTAGCATCCTGCAAGTGTTTTTTTTTTTTTTTTTTAAGGATCAAAGTCAATATTACCTGTTCCTTAATCCAGGGTGTTTTAAACCACTCTTTACTCCCCCAACACTACAAACCTTTGGTAACAATCTGAGAAACCCTTCCTACTCCAACAGCTGCTGCTTGCTGACACACAGCTTCATCTGGGAATGTGGACACAGCAGAGCCTCAGGAAATCACACATCTGAATCTGCGTTTTCAGAAGATCACATTAAAACTTGAGAAGTGTTTAAAAGGTTTGTGCTTATAGCATTGATCATAAAAACTTTTAAACAGTTAATTTGCTTAAACTTTAAAAAAAAAATTAGGGGTTGGGGTTGTGGCTCAGTGGTAGAGCACATGCCTTGCATGCATGAGACACTGGGTTCGATCCTTAGCACCACATAAAAATAAATAAATAAAGATATCGTGCCCATTTAACTAAAGAAATATTATATATATATATATATATATATATATATATATATAAGTTAGATGCATATAAATGCAAATTACTTATTGTAAACATCACATTTGAATCTCACTTCAAAGGACTTGAGAATTTGGAGTCAAGGCCTAGAACACTCACTTATTACCTGTGTGACGCTGTACAGATTATTCTCCAAACTTCTTTTTCCCCAGTGATAAAGTATGAATAACTTCTGCCTTGCACTCTTTCATCAGGGATATTATGAAATAAATTATGAAATTAAATAATCTATCCAGAGTATCTTTGTGTTTGGTTCCATAGAAAACTTTTAAAAAGCAGGATAGTACTGACTCCACAGATAATAGAACAGAGTACCTTTGGGAAGTTGATAGCATGGTTTTTGTTTGTATGCAGAGGCAACTGCCTACATAATGAGGTTTGTGAGATAATGAGAGGGCTTCTTCTATCTCCTTCACCATCCAGCAGCTCAGGAGGCTGAGGAAGAAGGATCTCAAGTTCAAAGCCAGCCTTAGCAACTTAGCAAGTCCCTAAGCAATTCAGCAAGACCCTGTCTCTAAATAAAATATATTTTTAAAAGGGCTGGGGATGTGGGCCCATGGTTAAGCTCCCCTTGGTTCAATCCCCAGTACAAAAAAAAAAAAAAAAGATTAGATGAAATATTTAAAAACATCTTCATAAAGGTATTGACCCAAATATATGCTAATTTTACTAATGATAAAGTTTAAAATGCCCAGAAGGCAAAAACTATGAAAGAAAAAGCTGAGAGAAATGAAAGAAGGAGCTAGGAGAAGTAATACAAACATTAAAAGCCAAATTTCAACTTTAGAGTGTGAATAACAGTAAACAGACTTAATAGAGAAATTCTAATACAAGACATTCCCTCAAAAAGCCAAACCCCAAAGGATCAAGCAAGAAGGGAATGGTGAACTTGAATGACTGGTGGAAGGCCAAAAAAAGTTCTGTCTTAAATCTTGTTGAATGAAAAGAAAAAAATTCTTCCCTAAGAAATTCTAAGTATAAAACTGACCCTCATGTTAGTTGGACTTGCAGTCCAAAACTTATACTTTCAAACATCTCAAATGAAATATTTAGTTTAAAATAGTCATCAGAAAAAACAGTGAACTTGAAGGCTTAACAAGAGAGATTATAAATATAAGATAATAATATAAAAAATAAAAAAGGAGAGAAAAAATTAAAAAGTAAAAAGAACATGAGTAACTGGTATAATATCAAACAGCTTAGTGTACAAGTAACCAGAATCTCTGAAGAAGAGGAGTTAGAAAAAAAGCACAGAAAAAATACTTGAAAAAAATAGTGACTGAAATTTTCCCCAATTTGATGATGATTCATAGAGCCAGGATACTCTGTGAGCCCAAAGCACAAGAAATATGAAGAAAACTACACCAAAATGCTCAAAAGCAGTGATAAAGAGAAAGTCTTAAAAGTAACCGGGGTTGGGGGTGGGTAGAGATGTGCTATAGACAGAGAAAGAAAAGGTTATCAACAGATAAGGATCACAGCAGATTTTTTCCCTAGGAACAATACAAGCCCAAAGGTAGTGGAGTGATATCTTAAAGTAGTGAAAGAACATTGTAAACCTAGACTTCTATACCCAGTGAAAATATCTTTTACATTAAAGTTATTCACCTTTTCAGACATATAAAAGCTGAAAGAATTCATCACTAGCAAGAAACATTAAAGATAGTCCTTTAATCAGAAAGGAAATACCAGATAGATATGTGAATCTACACAAAGGAATAAAAGACACAAGAAATAACAAAGGCAAACGGGATTTTTTTCTTATTATTGAATCCGTTTTGTTTGTTTATTTTCAGTGATGAGTGATCTGCCATTGAACTCATTCTCCAACCCCTAAAATCTATTTTTAAAAGAATTAACAGTTTAGGGGCTGGGTTTGTGGCTCAGTGGTAGAACGCTTGCCTAGTACATGCGAGGCCCTAGGTTTGATCTTTAGCACCATGTGGTAAATAAATAAATAAATAAATAGTATTAAAAAAAAGAACTAACAGTTTAGAAAAATAATCATAATGTAATATGGGGTTTATAGCATGTCATAAAATATATGACAGTAATAGTACCAAGTTCAGAAAGGGAGAAATGGAAGAATATGTTGTAAAGTTTGTATACTCCATGTGAAGTTATAATATCTGACCCAAAGATAGACTAGGGTGAGTTAAAGATGCATACTAATTGTCCCAAATCAACATTTAAGATAACAAATAAAGAAGTTACAACTAAGACACCAATAATGGAGATAAATTGGAACTGTTTTTTTAAAACTCCATCAAAAAGAAGGTAGAAAAAGTAGAAAAGTGAACAAAGAGTGAATGGAACAAAAAATAAATAAGGGGATGACAGATTTCAACCTAATCACATTAGGAATCACGGATGTAAATGGTCTGAAGTCTCCACTTACAAGGCAGAGATTATCAGACCAAGTTAAGAAGCAAGCCCCGAATACATGTTATTTACAAAAAACACACTTTATATTTAAAGTCACAAAAAGATGAAAAGTAAAGGTGATGTCAAGAACTGAAGAACCTAAGATTTTTACTCCATCTGCAAGTTAGTAATGGAGACGGCTGCAGCCTCATGGTGCCGGTAGAAGACAGGAGGCCCCTGGTCTGAGACAAAGGATTTTTCTTACCCACATCAATAGCAGAAGCCAGAAAATCAGCATTTTCACAATGGTTTCCTGAGTCTCAAATGTCAGATTCTATGAAAAATAGGATAATCAAGGAATATTATGAAAAACTGATGTCAGAAAATGTGACAGCTTAGATAAAATGGACAAATTCCTCAAAAATATTACAAAATTTGACTATAGATAGATGCATATAAATTCAAATTACTTCAAGAAGAACTATATGTCCTGAATAGTCTTATTGAAGAAGGTATTATTTATGATTTTCCCACAAAGTAATTCCTTTACTCAGATGGCTCAGCTCATGGATTCTACCAACAGACAGACTCTTCTACAAATTCTTCCAGAAAATTGTCGTGGAAGGGGATACTTCCCAGCACTTCTGTAAGAACAACATTAATCTGATACCAAATCAGACACAGTCATTACCAAAAAGAAAATAAAACTGCAAAAACAAACAAACAAACAAACAAAAACGCTCTCATGGACTTAGACACAGAAATTCTAAAGTAAATGTTAGCATATCAAATAAAAAAGATAATGAATCATGACCAGATAGGTTTTATCCCAAGAATACAAAGCTGCTTTGATATTCAAGAACAATCGTGTAATATGCCATATTGAAAAACTAACAAAGAACAACTATATATTTATTTTGATATTGTAGAAAAAGAATCTGTCAAAATAAAAAATCTGTTCCTGACCCAAAAAATTAGTAAATTAGGAAGTGTTTGGCTTGTGGCTTTGGTCTCATCTGGAGGTCTTGGGAGCCACCAAGTAAGGAAAGGACATCCGCTGAGGTAAGAGGAAGAGGACTGGAGGCATGGGGAGACTGGGACAAGTTCCACCAGGGAAGGCAGCAAGTGCCACAAATGGAAGGAGGAGCCAAGCCGGCCCTCAAGTGTGCGCAGTTTCCTGGAAGCCTGCTTCTGGGTGGTAGAGACATCAGAACCGCAGCTCAGCCTTTGAAATGATGGGATGGAAACTGAAACCTCCCACTTCAGCTTTGCTTCACAAGCCATCCAACCTCCCTATTTTGCAAATATTCTTGTCAAATTAAATCATAGAATTCTGGTCGCTTGGTATCTGAGAGCTCAGAGGCAATTGGAGATCATTTTTACAGATGAAAAAAAAACCCAGAAATATTCTTCCCCAGACCTCTGCTTTATCACTTTTATTTGAAGACTGCAGTAACACTGGATGATTAGCAATTAACATTTCTGCAGGATTTCATTCCTTTTTAAAAAATATTTTATTGTGATAAAATACATGATATATAAATGTACTATTTTTAACTATTTTAAGCATACAGTGCAGTGACATTGAATAGCTTCACATTGCTGCATAAGCATTGTGCCATCCTCTGGAACTTTCTCATCTCCCTAGATGAAACTCCGTCCCCATTAAACAGGATTCATTCTTAACCCAACCCCTCAGCAGCTCTCATACACATAATGAAGGGTCTTGGGACCCCTCAAAGTACCCCCACAGTTATTTTTGGAGACTCTAAAGAGGAGATTCTTATGTGCACACATAAATATGTTATATACATAAAAATTATACAAACATAATTTGATACATTTTTAATTTAGTATTTAGTTTTTAAAGCAATTTTAGATTCACAGAAGAAAATCTAATCGAAAGTACAGAGAATTCCTATATCCCCCCACCAACATCCCTCCCAACTGTTCCTGCTCTGTTACCATCTTGCATGTATTTGTTATCAGTGATGAACTAATATTTATATTAAGGTGCACACTTTATATTGTATAGCTCTATGGGTTTTGAACACTGTGTAATGATGTGGATCCATCACTGTAGTCTTGTACTAAATAGTTTCAATGTCCTAAAATTCCCTGGTGTTCTTATCATTCTCCCCTGCCTCCTCCAAACCTAGAGAAACCACCAATCTTTCTACTTGGTCCATAGTTTTGACTTTCTGGAATATCATGTAATCAAAATCATTCAACATGTAGCCTTTTAAAATTGGCTTCTTCTGGTTTAGTGATATACATTTAAGTTTTCTCTATGTCTTTTCCTGGCTTGATAGCTCATTTTTTTTTTTAGCACTACACATAATACTCCATTGTCTGGCTGGACCACAGTTTATTTATCCATTCACCTACGAAGGACATCTTGGTTGCTTCCAAGTTTGGCAACTATAAATAAAGTTGCTATAAACATTCATGTGCAGGTTTTTGTGTAAACATATTTTCAATTCATTTGGATAAAATACCAAGGAGCACTACTGCTGAATCATATGGTGAGAATATGTGTAGTTCCATAGAAAGATGGTACAGAATAGAAGACACAAGAGACAACCCACACAGTACAGTCATCCAATCCTTGACAAAGGTGCCAAAAACACATTGGAGAAAAGAGAGCCTTTTAAACAAATGGTGCTGGGACAACTGGTTATCCATGTGCACAAAATAAAACTAGACCCTTATCTCTCACCCAGCATAAAATCAACTCAAATGGATTAAAGACCTTGAAATTAGACCAGAAACTGTGCAACTTCCAGAAGAAAATGTAGGGTCAACACTCCAGCTGTTAGGCCCAGGCAATGACTTTCTCAATAGACTCCCTAAAGCTCTGGAAATAATGTCAAGAGTTAATAAATGATGGCATTGCATTAAAAAGCTTCTGCACAACAGGGAAACAATTAGGAATGTGAAGAAAGAACTCACAGAATAGTAGAAAATCTTTGCTAGCTATTTTTCTGACAGAGGATTAATATCTAGAAAAAATAAAGAGCTCCAAAAATGTACACCAAAAAAATCAAATAACCCTAGGGCTGGGGTTGTGGCTCAGTGGTAGAGCACTTGCCTAGCAAGTGTGAGGCACTGGGTTGGATTCTCAGCACCATAAAAAATAAAAATATATGTCCATCAACAAATCAAAAATATTTTTTAAAAAAAATCAAATAACCCAGTTAATAAATGGGCAAACAAATACTTTTCCAAAAAAAAAGAAATATAAATGGCCAACAAATAAATGAAAAAATATTTAACATTATTAGCAATTAAGGAAATGCAAATCAAAATTGCATTGAGATGTTTTCTCATACCAGTCAGAATGGCAGTCATCAAGGATACAAATAATAATAAATGCTGGGGAGGATGTAAAGAAAAGAAAATACTTTTACACAGTTGGTGGGACTGTAAATCACTATAGAGTCTCCTCAAAAGACTAGGCATGGAACCACCATATGACTCAGCTATTCTACTTGGCATTTCCCCTGAAGAATTATAAAGTCATCTTACTACAGTGATGCATGCATGATTATAGCAGCACAATTTACAATAGCTAAACTATGGAGCCAGCCCAGGTGTCCATCATTGGATGAGTGGATTTTTTAAAAAGTGGTATATATACACAATGGAATTTTATTCGGCCATAAAGAAAAATGAAATTATGGCAGTTGCAGGAAAATGGATGGAACTAGAGACCATCATGTTAAGCAAAGTCAGTCAAAATCGGAAGGTTAAGGGTCAGATGTTTTCTCTCATAGGCAGAAGCTAGAGAGAAAAAAAGGAAAAGGTGGGGGCGGATTTCCTAAAAATCATAGGAAAATCAGTAGAGGAAAGGGACCAAGAGGTGGGAAGAGGGGAGGAAGGGGGGAAATGCCAGGGAGTGATATTGGCCAAATTATGGAATTATATTGTGTGCACATATGAATATGTAACAACAAATCTCCACAATATGTACAATTATAATTCACCAGTAAAATATATGGGAAAAAAAAAGACTATGCGTAGTTTGTAAGAAACCAAACGACCTTTCCAATGGGGTGAGCCATCTTGCACTCCCACGGGCAGTGATGGAGAGCTGCTGCTGCTCCATACCCTCACCAGCATTTGGTGGACTTTGGACTTAGTTACTGTTCAGAGGTGTGCAGTGACCTCTTGTTGCTTTAATTTTAAATCTCAAAGACACATGATGAGGGGCATCTTTCCATATGCTTCTTGAGTTATCTGTTCAGAACTTTAGCTCACTTTTTAAAATTGAGTTGTTTTTCTATTGTTGAATTCTAAGAAATCTTCACTTATTTGGGTTCCAGTTCTTATGAGATGAACATTTTACAAATATTTTCTCCTAGTTTGTGACTCATACTTTCATTTCTTAACAGTGTGTCCTTCAGAGAACAAAGAGTGTTTACATTTTATGAAATCAAACATAATTTTTTTCTTGCATGGATTATATTTTTGGTATTGTTTCTAAAAACTGGTAACCAAACCCAAGGTCACCTAGATTTTCTCCTATTTTATATTCTAGGAGTTTTACAGTTCTATTGTATACTTATGTGTATGATACATTCTATTTTCTTTTTTGACTAATATTCTCCACAATATTCTACTTTAAGGGTCACATTCATGATATTTTCCATTTTGCTTTCTAAGTTGTGCTCTGGAAATTGGGGTTTCTTTTTACTTTTCTGTCCACTTTTACATTTATGTTTTCCTGTTTCTTTCCCATTGTTATCTCTTATATGACAACCTTTTATAACCTCTGTATTACTTGCATACATGCAGTAACTTCTTTAATCATGAGCATATTATGCCATTAGTAAGTTACTACAGATTTCTCATTTACAGACGAGAATAACTCAGGCCCTAAGAGAAACTCAATATGTATCACTCAACCCCACTGAACCAGCACAGCTGAAAAGCTGTGAAGACTCATAAAAGGTCCTAAAATGGAGCATTCGAAGAAAGCACAGTGTTCTAAGTGAGTTTGCGCTGGTATTATGCTATTAGGGAGGCTGCGCTTGGCCTTTGCAGCCTAACACATATGGTGACAGGTGGAGAAACTACAAATAGCCCTGGCCTAAGAATGGAAAAAATGATAAGCTGGGCCAAGGCCTTCCAAGTGACTTAATGACAAGAATGCAAGGGGCAGACCTGAGGAGACAGAGCAGCGGGTCACAGGCCTCCTGAAAGACCTGCAGAGGGCTCTGGGCGGTGCACCACCTCATGCTGGCCCCACTGAGACTAGATAGTAAACCCTGAGGGATCCATATTTCCACCCAGTGTGTCTCTTAAATACCAATTTCCTACCATAGTCCCCACTGTTTTACGAACAGAATCTCTGTGTATCTTGTGTTTTTTGTTTTGTTTTGGGAGGTACTAGGTATTGAACCCAGGGGCTCACACGTACTAGGTAGGTATTCACCACCGCTCTACACCCCTTGCCATATGAGCCTTTGGAAGGGCTCATTTCCTGGGACTATCAAGCCCTGCTGCTTAGCCTGGGGGTTGGTGCAGTTGTGACAGCCTGGCCCACCTGTCAGAGATCTCACGTTACCTGAAGGCCAATGAGGGCCCTGCAGGGGGATTTAGGAGCTCTGGGTTTTAATCCCACTCCACTTGTGGATTCACTGAACACTTCTGGCATTTCGATTTCCTCATCTTTAAAATTGGGACATGAGCTGGCTTTACCAGGAAGATGACTGAATAACTGACAAAAGACAGACCATGTGCTGCTGTCTGCTCAGTAGAAGAGGAGGGCTGACCAGAATTCCAGGCCTCCCTCGGCCTTGCCCAGCCCTATTTCCTCGTGATAAGGACATCCTCATCAGCATAGGCCACAAGAGTCCTAAAACTGCTTCTAAGCTGAAATCCAGCCTACTAGTCCTTGCCTAAGGCAGCATTCCCAAAACAGGACTGAGACAGACTCAGAGGAGGTGGGAAGCTGGGCATTTCTATCAAGTTCCCAGATGTGGTTGATGTTCCTTTCTTGGAGACCACGCCCAGAGAACCTGCAGCAGCTTATGGAGGAGAAAACTGGCTGAGGGAGATGGCCAGGCCCAGGCTGTCTCCTGGGGTCCAGCCTGAGCAGGTCCACAACTCCTCCAAGTTTCCAGGCTTGGTTTAATGCCTTGCTGTCACCAACAACTTGTGATTCTCAAGTTTTGAAGAGGACTCTCTGCAGCTTCATTTTGCTCTGGGCCCTGTGGATGATGTAGCTGGTCCAATTTGTAGTGTGGTTTCTCTTTTTCTTACCTTCTTTCTTTTTTTTTCAATTTATTTTTTTTAGTACTGGGATTTAACCAGGGGCATTTGGCCACTGAGCCACATCCCCAGATCTTTTTTGTTTTTATTTTGAGAAAGGGCCTCACTAAGTTGCTTAGGGCCTTGCTCAGTTGCTGAGACTGCCTGTCAACTTTTGATCCTCCTGCCTCAGCCTACCAAGTCAGGAGGATTACAGGCATGTGCCACCACGCTTGCTTGTTTGGGTTTTTCAAATAAACTTTGGGTAAATGAGCAAATGTCATTTCCAAAAGGAATGTTAAAACTACGGAGAACTTCCAAGCTACTTCTACACACACACACACACACACACAAAAAAAAAAAAAAAAAAAAAAAAAACAGGCTCCTTGGGAATTTGTTCTTCAGGCTCCTAATGTCTTGCCTGTCTGCTGATCCCCTGGGGAAAAGGCTGATGTGTGTAAGTAGCCAGGCCAAGTTAGGCAGTGAGGCCCAGCCTCCTCCTCTTCCAGCGCCTCTCTTTCTACTTTTGCCCTCTGTGCTCTGCCCCCTCTTTTGTAGTCTTCTGCACTAATAGTGAGCCTAATTTACCGCACCACCCTTGGCAAAAATGCTGGAGCAGGCTCTCCCAGGATTTTTGGATGGAATGTCTGCATGTTAAAGGATGCCTCAGGGAGAAAGCAATGTTATTATGTATCCACACACCATTTTTGAGGATGGAGAACTTCACCATTTTTTAAGACTTGTGTTTGTTTGTTTTTAGTTGTAGATGGGCTCAACACCCTTATTTTATTTATTTTTATGGTGCTGAGGATGGAACCCAGTGCCTCATGCATGGGAGACAAGCATTTCAACACTAAGCCACAAGCCCAGCCTAGAACTTTCACCTTTTGAATCATAGATGCAGAGTCTTGTCTTACCTAGCTTCTCTCTGTTGTCCCACAATTCTGCCCCCAAGAGGGACCCTTAGGTGCTTCACCTGAAATCATATCAAGGACTCCAGGGCACACTAGCTGCTGCAAGCAGGGTCAAGGCAAGGGACTCTGACCAGCCAAAGTGAGACATCCACGTCTTTTTTTAGGCTGGGATTTCCTACCCTGGCACACCTCTTGGGCTCGTTTTCCTTTCTCTCAGAGCTGATAATAGCACGAGGGTTTAATATAGCCCAGTGGTAGTGAGTACGACAGTGCAGGGAAATATAGAACCAAAATCCATTTATATTGCTTCCCTGAGGTAACAGGCATTTAGCTTTTATAGAAACAGATGATTCAGGCAAGTTTTTCCAAGAGGGACTAAAGAACAGGAGATAGAGACACTGCTTACATTAACATTTTATCAGACACACCAAAAAAGACTCTGGGTCTCAGAGTGGTTCTAAGGGTCACAAGGACATGCTCACGGCCTGGGGAACTCCCATTTTAGTAAAGATTGCCTGGAATGATGAGAGGCTAGCAGACTAGAGGTGACAGGTACTAACTAGCTTTATCTCCAATGAAGAAGCCATACTAAAAACAAGCTGTTTAGCTCTCTTCCCCCACAATCCCACTGTTTGTATCCAGGGAGACTGCAAAATCAGAAAAGGGACCCCCTTTCTTGGGATGCTTGGCAGCCATTAGCGAGAGCACTGACATCGTCAACAAAGTCCTGATGCCCCCTAAGTGAGTGGTGTTCCTTGGTTTGTGCTGACTTGACCAGCTGGTCTCTAAAGAACCCAAGGGATGGGGACAGATGTGTCTTTTTCCTACTGTTCTCCTTGGAGGGAGCAGCTGCAGATCACTATCAAGAAAAAAGAGGTATTGCTTGTTGACCTTGGTATGGCTGGAGAATAAGAACTCAAATGGTAAAGAATAGGGGAAATGATGTAAGGTTGAAAAAATCATATCCACTAAATTATCATTTTCTGGGTGTTAAGAAACACTATTCTTTGAATTTGGTAGCAGAATACTGACATTTACCTGGTGAGGCAATAGGGTTTGTGCAGAAGCATAGTTTGAGATTCACTTCAGCAAGTGGATTCTACATTATATCTGAGGGGGATATGAGGGACTTTCCAGAAGAAGGTAATCAAAAATAAAAACCATAATCACAATTCAGTCCAACAAAATCATGAGAGAATTAAATGTATTTCTGTGTACCTGTATCTGGGGTAAACATTACCCTAGCCAATAATGTATCACTTAGGTTTTTCCTTGGAGTTTCCTAGGTGATAGGAGCATTCTTTGTCTTAGTGATATGACACTTGGTGGGTTCCTGGGTGGGGGATGTTCACCAGAAAACTAAAACTTGAATGAAGCTTGAAATTTTCACCCCCTATCCACCCCTACCATACTCAGGACAGGGACTGGTGCTGCAGATAGAGAGAATAATTGATTGTGCCTGTGAGATGAAGTCTCCATATAAATCCCTGCGCTGTTGGGTTTGGAGAGCTTTGGTGTCGGTGCACACATGAAGGTGCTGGGGGTGTCGTGTCTTGAGAGGGTGTGAAGGACCTCCAAACCTCACTCTTGGCATCCATGTGGCTGCCTCTGAGTTGGATCATTCATAATAAACTAGTAATCTAGTAAGTAAACCCTTTTCTTGAGTCTGTGAGCCACTCTACCAAATGATAAAACCTAGGAGTGCATCATGGGAACCCTTAATTTATAGCCAGCAGGTCAGAAGTAAATGGCACAACCTGAGACTAACAACCAGCATCTGAAGTGGGGGACAGTCTTGTGGGACAGAGCCCTTAACTCCAGCTAGTGTCAGAACAGAGTGAAATTGCAGGGCACCCACCTGGTACCCATGGAGAACTGGATTAATGCTTGTAAGGGGACAAAACCCTGGGCATTTGGTCTCAGAAGTGTTCTGTGGAAGAGTGTGGAGAAGTGCGGTTTCCCAGGAGCTCAAGCTGAAACAGGTGTCAAAGCCAAAATCAGGCTTCATCACAGCCAAAGTGAGAGTTCTGCAAACTGTGCTTGTTACCAAAACATCCATGCTCAGTTTGGGTGGAGGCAACGTCTGCTATTTTCAGAAGAACAGAGACAAGACTCTCAATCCTAAAATCACATTGCTTTGGTTGGTCACATCTGCATTGGCTGTTTGGGGAACAAATAAAAGATTAATTTCTGAGTCCTGATGGCAATTGATAATTGAAAACATGTTTTCTCCGGCAACTTCCTATAGTGATGTTTTGTAATGTCAGGGAATCGTTGTCTTCCCGTGTCTCCTGCTGGTTTTACACTGTTCTTATATTCAGACTGGAGGCTTAGCTCAGACCTCTGGAAGGATGTCACCTCCATTCTGGGTCCCATCTATGCCAGGCAGCTCTGTCCTTGTCTCTGTCAGCTAAGCCAAAAGGAGAAGAGAAATATTTTTCATTTAGCTTTTCAGGACATGATTACTCATCCTAACACATTGCTGTATTTGCAATGAAAATTACAATTCTATATTTCCATGTGAAAGAACCACTAGTGACTATTCAGCTGGGTTTTCAGAACCAACTTCAAATATCTGGCTATAAAATTGAGAAAGGAAAGGAGAGAGAATAATGAAGCCAAAGAAAATGTAGCATGAAGGATGCCTTTTTACTATATCCTAATCCCATTTATCAATAGGGTGACCACCAGAAAAATTCATCGTCCAATCAGGAACATGTCATCTGAAAGTGAAAAGAGAGGCCTTTAATTGATTTGTTGGGGACAACCTCCCTACAGGTTGGAGAGACAAAGAGCACCAAATGTCTTATCTTCCATGCGTGCTAAAAGCTGGTTGGGGAGAGAAGACATTTAGAAAAAGGAAACTGTGAATTGGCAAAGCGAAGGCCATCCCACAGGTGAAGCAGCAAAATCCAGGGAGGTGGATTGGCCAGCGGCCCAGTGCCGGGGAAAGGTGCATGGAGGACAGAGCCAAGTGCTGGGCATCTGGTCTCGTCCACTGCAACACTACACCTGGGAGAGGGCAACAGGGTCACAGAATCCAGGAAGGAGATGGAGTATTGGGAACAAGCCCACAGCATGGCTAGAACACAACTGAGTGGAAGATGGGAAATGATAGAAAGTGCAGTTTAGGTGAAATGATGAAAACACTGAACCGGTGAAGCTAAATCTCTGAATGCAGGCTTCAGGATAATGTGAGCCAAAGGCGTGATGTATACAAAGTCAGGTCTCAGGAGGACTTACCGTGGGGCACTGGAGCAGAAGGAGAGGAGCACAGACAGGCTGCAGGACTTCGACATCAAGTGCTCCAGGAGTGGGAGTGAGATGGCAGATTTTGTAGTGCAAAGAACTTCATAAGAGTCATGGCGGGTGAGAAGACACAGGTGTGAGCCTTTTTTTAACAGAATTGAAATACTATTAACAAAAATAGGGAAGCTAGCAGCTTGGGAGGCTGAGACAGGAGGATCACAATTTCAAAGCCAGCCTCAGCAAAAGTGAAGCGCTAAGCAACTCAGTGAGACTCTGTCTCTAAATAATAAAGTACAGAATAGGGCTGGGGATGTGGCTCAGTGGTCAAGAGCCCCTGAGTTCAACTCCTGGTACACACACACACACACACACACACACACACACACACACCCTGCCAAATAGGGAGGCTCAGAGGAGAGCCCCTTAACATTACATTTGAGAGGTCTCTCTATACTGGGACACAGAGATACACAGCATTCTTTAAATTGCTACATAGCATTCCATAGCATAGTGTACCAAACTTATTTTTTTTTAAATTTTTTTAATATTTATTTTTTAGTTCTCAGCGGACACAACATCTTTGTTGGTATGTGGTGCTGAGGATCGAACCCGGGCCGCACGCATGCCAGGCGAGCACGCTACCGCTTGAGCCACATCCCCAGCCCCCAAACTTATTTTTATTTAACTTAATTTGATCTTTACCCTTTCACCAACCATTATGTTTACAACTATAAATGAAAATCCTGTGCTTATGCATCATCACCTGCTAAATGTCAGAGAAAGACACATAATTCCATAACTAGGATGCTGTATATTTGGTGTGGAAATAGAAAATCAAGAGGCATCTACACAGTCTGACTCGGTAAATTGAAATTTCTCATTCCAAGAACATTTATTGGATAATTTATATGTGCAAATCACAGGTAATGGTGCTGTGGGCTTAACCTCAAGGAATTTAGAGTTAAATAGAGGAGATACACATGTTGCAAAATAGCATTAAAAAAAGAAGGAAAAAAATAAAAAAGGAAAAACTACACCAGAGGCATGAGCAAAATGCTAGATAGTGCCAAAGGTGGAGGGACCAATTCTGGCACAGAGATAGATTGTAAATAGGCTTGCAGGTTACAGATCGGCTTTTCATCCTCTAAGCTCAAGTGCACATAGTAGTTGAGCCATTCAGGAAATGCATATTGACTGTGGGTTTTTCCACAAATAGCAGCTGATGTTTGAGGCATGTGCTGTGCACTAGCACGGTGGAAAGTGCTCTGCTTACATTACCTCATTTAATTAGGTAATGGAAAGCAGGTTGAGAAGGAAGATATTCAGTGAGCTCACTCACTCATTCTTGTACATTCTAGTCCCACTAACAGGTACTTCTGTATCACTGCATTTTTACTGATTCCATGAATACAGGAGAACTACTACTAATTTAATACATGTAATTATACACATATGGTAATTGCAGTATATTTTCTAATTAGACAGATACCAAATAACTTAGAAAATCGCTTTTGTGATCACGTACTAATTGTGAGTGCATTCCTATCACAGTGCCATGTACTGCTGATGATATTTAAGACAGGATTGGGCTGCACATCCGGCACTCCCTGCTGCTGCAGTCTCTTTCTCTTGCCCTCTTCTTGTTCTTATCCTCTTCCCCGCCCCCTGTCTGCTCCTTCTCCCTTCTCTTCTCCTTTCCTTCTTCCTCTTCTGCATGTTCTTAAAAAAAAGTAAGTGTTCAAGTCCCATGATTCCCATTATGTATGGTATCTTTGTAGAGAAAAGAGTATTCCCTTAGGTTTGGGGTTTAGTTTTTAGTCTGTCTCTTTTATTTGAGCCTGAAAGAAACCCTTTTATCTTTTTCCTTTGTCCAGTGATGTTTTCTTTCTATAATAGTCCTGTTCACAACATCAACTCACATGTAAAAGACAGCTCTACCTAGAGTCCAAATGAACTCAGTTTAGGATTGAGGAGATCCCTGAGAGTCCTAAAGCTGTGGTGGCCCGAAGCTCAGTGGGTCCCACCCTCCATGAGTCATCACCATGTGCTTCATGTGCTGGCCATGGAGGTGGTCCGGCCAGATCCTCGGTTAGACCCCATGGAAGCCAGCCAGCTTCATGAGCTCCCTTGCCCTGACCCTGACCCACCTGCTCTGTGCATGCTGGGAAGGGAGAGTGAGCCCAAGTGCAGAGCAGGTCGGGCCTGGTGAGGGCAGATGCCTCACAGCAGGTGGCAAGGTTGAGGTCTGCTCCAGGCTGTGTGTGCCCTCTGACCCTCAGGCTGTGCTCTTGCCATAGAGATTCATTTGCCTTTTTCCGTAGAAGCAATGAGACAGAGAGACTGAGAGAGAGCATGTGTGCAGGCAATGGGGCCGGTAGTTCTGCTTCCCAGTGTGTGTATGACTTCCTGCCTCAATTCCCCAGCTCAGGAAAGGGAGTCTTGTGGGCATGAGGTGTGCCTACCCAGCCTGGCTGCTAACATGCAGCTATGTCTGGGAACCAAAGCCAGGAATAAGTTTTTCAGAAAATAAAACAATGGGGCTGGGGATGTGGCTCAAGCAGTAGCGCGCTCACCTGGCATGAGTGCGGCCCGGGTTCGATCCTCAGCACCACATACAAAGATGCTGTGCCCGCAGAAAATTTTAAAAAAAATAAATATTAAAAAAAAATTCTCTCTCTCTCTCTCTCTCTCTCTCTCTCTCTCTCTCTCTCACTCTCTTAAAAAAAAAAAAAGAAAATAAAACAATGAGTACATAATAAATAGATTTTATCTGAAAGAAAGAACGGTAATTAGAAATTGGAGGTTGGGGCCATAGTTCAGTAGTAGAGCACTTAGAGACCCTAGGTTCAATCGCCAGCATAAAAGAAAGAAAGAAAGAATTGTTTGAAAGAGGAAACAAAAGTGGGTGAGTGAGCCAGGTGAGGTGGCGCACAACTGCAATCCCAGAGTCTCTGGAGGCTGAGGCAGGAGGATCGCAAGTTCGAAGCCAGCTTCAGCAAATAAGCAAGGCCCTAAACAACTCAGTGAGATCCTGTCTGAAAATAAAACACAAAATAGGGCTGGGGATCTGGCTTAGTGTTTGCGTACCCCTGAGTTCAATCTCTGGTAACCCCCTCCCCACAAAAAAGTGGTTGAGTGTAATTGAGAAAGAAGTCATCACTTGTACTCCCCATGCTGTGCTTCCGACCTGGGTCACAGAGGTGGTCTCTGGTGAGAGTCCTCACCCCTGAGAAGCAGGGTCTGGAGAAAGTCATGCTGTGGTCTCCAGCTGCATGCCCCATCCCCAGTATACACCCACCTTCTCCATACCCCTCCCTGCTTATGTCATCCTGGGGAAGCAAAGTGAAAGCAGACACCAAGGCAGTCAGCAGGGAAAATAAAGCTCAGAGGAAGTGCTCACCTGGAGAATGTGCTGGACTGTGTAGGGGCGGGGCATCCTGCTCCACCCCAGGAGCCCAGAGAAAGCTGGAGGTGATAGCTTGTGGCTGGATGCCTCTGGTTTTGGAGATGACTCTAACACATATCTTTTCTTCAGAATGATCCCCTCAGAAGTGGCCATCTCTTCCCTCCTTCTCCTCTTTATAGATGGGCCAGGGCTGGTTGGCCAGATGGAGATAGAAGGACCCTGGGGAGTTGTAAGGCTCCCAGGACAAGACCGAGGCCAGGAGTTTCCGTCTGAGTTGACAGGAGATGCAGCAGAAGGAGCAGGTGAAGCCCGATTCAGACCCAGGGAGCTGAGTCAGAATCAGAACCACAGGTCCAGGAAAGCAGCTGTGGCCCTGCTGGGACCAGAAAACCTCTGGTCATCTGGGCAGCATCGTATGGGGATGTCGCATGCCCAGGACCCTGCAGTGTGGCTGCTGGGGGAAGGATGGGGCCCACTAGGCTGGATCTGAATGTTCCTCAAAGGTCCACGTGTTAAAGCTTGGTCCCCAGCTGGGCTACTGGGAGGTGGTGGGACCTTTAAGAGGTGGAGCCTAAAGGGAGGTCTTTAGGTTACTGGGGTGTGCCCTCAAGGGAGACAGTGGGACCCAGTTCCTTTCTGCTCGGCCCTGCTCCCTAGGGAGATGTGAACACTCTGCTCCAGCATGAACTCCTCACTCTTGCCCTCTGGACCCTGTCAGACACCTAAAGCCATGGATGCACCCGATCATGGGCTGGACTCTTTAGAACCACAGACAAGATAAACTTTTTCTCTCTGAAAGCTGATTATCTCCAGTATTTGTGGCAGTAACTATCTGATCATCACAGGTCCTTTCTTTTCTTGGGTCCATTAGTCTGTATCTGATGCCCAAATACTGCTGCTCTTGCCAGAGCCAGGGACAGCCCCCTCAGCCTCTAGCTATCACCTGTCACCAATTCTCAAACAAAGCTCATGCTCACATTCCATAAGTACAGTTTTTGGTGGGTGTGCTGTCTTTTGTCCTTGTTTATTTTCAGCACAGAGCAGTTTCTCTAAGTTAGGAGAACCTGTAGCCAGGTGCAGAGGCACACACCTGTAATCCCAGCTCCTCAGGAGGCCAACGCAGGAGGATTGCAAATTTGAGACCCTGTCTCAAGATAAAATGAAAAGGCCTGGAAATGTGGCTCAGAGGTGGAGCACCTACCTGGCATGAAAAGCCCTGGTTCCATCCCAGTGCCACAGTGAAAAGAAGAGAGGAAAAACTGCATAATAAAACACCTTTCTCCAACTGTCTGCCCAACAGTCCTCCAGCCACAGAGACGGCTCTTCACTGCACACACTACTTGAAGCAAGCAATTCCCAACTTGGCACCAGAGCTTCTCAGTAACTGTATCCATTAGCAATGTTTCTTTGGATGCTGACAAAAGAAAGCTGAACTAACAGTAACTCAAACTAGGTTTATTTATTTATTTTTTTGATATAACAAAAAGAATTCAGAGGCTCTACAATAAAGGCCTGTTTCCCCACTCCATCATCCTAAAGGCCATATGCTTCGTCCCTCATGGTCCCAATGTCATTGCTGCAGCTCCAGGCATTTAGAGATGAGAGAAGAGGAAGGGATGATGGCAGCATGTTCTTTCTTGCCTTTAGCTTTTGTAAAGAAGTGAAAACGTTCTCAGCAATAACCCCATCCACATCTTTTTTATGTCTCAGTAGAACTGAGAAACATGGCCACTGCTGGCTGCAAGGGAGGCCAGGAAAGCAATGTGTACAGTTTGTTTTCCTCAGCTTCTGTGGTGGGAGGAAGATGAAGAAAAAGGGGGTTGAGAGAGGCTACTGAATTCCACTGTTCCCTGTAAGGACACCAGGGCATCAGAAATGGTGACCCCTCTGGGTCATGGACAGAGCCTCTGACTGGTTGCTCTGACCTCCAGCTCATCCTCAGTCTTCCTCAGACATGTACTACATTAGCTGTTCTCAACATTTTTGGTTTTAAGATACTCCCCACTTTTTTTATACTGGGGATTGAACCCAGAAGCACTTAACCACTGATCCACATCCCTCACTCTTTTTTATATTTTATTTGGAGACAGAATCTTACTGAGTTGCTTCAGGACTGGGCCAAGATGCTGAGGCTGGCTTTAAACGTGTGATCCTCCTGTCTCAGCCTCCTGAGCCACTGGGATTACAGGTGTGCCTTACTGCACCTGGTTTAAGACCCCTTTTTGTAGAACTATAAAGAGCACTCATCTCTGTGAGTTATATCTATCAACATTTACCATATTAGAAACTAAAACTGAGAGATTTTTGAGATGTTATAGTAATTCATTTTCAAATAAAAACAACAAATCCATTGCATGTTTCCATAAATTTAACATATTTTTTTATTAAATATAACTCTATTAAAAAAAAGATTAGTGATTCCCCTGACATTGCTCGGCAGTTTTACACGTCCCTTTATTCCCCACTTCAATGGAAGACAGCTGGATTCTGCTGTCGTCTCCTATAGTTGGTTTCATTTTCACATAACAAATAGCCTCGGAAAACTTGCAGTAGACTGGTGAAGAATGAAACTGGCAAAGACAAACAATGGCTCAGTGCTGTCATAAAGATGGTCCTGGCCTGCAGAAGGCCTGCATAGTGTCAGGAGCACTTGGAGAACCACTTGGAGAACAATAAGGCCCATTTTGGGGAAGCCCCGAACTAGCCATCCTAGAGTGTCTGCCAGCCACGGTCCCCATTTCCAATTGAGTGTCACTTCGTAGTTGCATAACTAAATGGCCAATTCAAGTATCAGTCTCAGAGCTAAGAAATACCTCCCCCACGGTCATGTGTCATTCTCCCTAGCTAACTGCACAGAAAGCTACCAGGAATTTTAAAAGTAAAGTCTTGCTTGGGGGTTCCCTTATAAGGTCATGGCTCAAACAAACAATTCCTGTGTTTCATCTCTTCTGCAAGAAGGGACCTCCCTCTGGGGCTCACAGGTGGGGGTATGCATGGAGGGACCATCTGAGTGGTGGGCAGGCCCCAGCTCCAGGCCCCACTGTCTTTGTGCTGTCATCCTGCACCATTAAGGACATCAAAATTCACACGCTAAGTTGTCAGCAATGCCTTGGGTCAGAGCTAAGGCTCGCTGTCACCCACTGTCAGCATTTAATTATGCCACCTCCTTCCCAGATGCATCCAGTCTCTCTATCATCTCCCTGATAAATGTGAGAAAGTTCACGGGGCAGCATCGGGATGGTGGCCAAGGCTTTGTGACAATTCCCTGTCTGATCTTCCCTGGGTGCTTTGTAGGTCCCCTTGGAATGTCAGGAGCTCTCTGAGCAAACGGCAGAAGCCAGTGAGGCCTTCCTGTGGGATTCTGGGGTGGGATATAGAACCACAGGGACCCTCTTCAAGCTGTACCTGCTGGTTCCTTCCTCACCCCCTAGAGGCAGCCCTCCCCCACCCCCAGCCTGGTTGAAAATCAGATCTCAGTTGTTAGGAAAGAGCTTTATTCAGTTTAAATTTAGCATGTGAGGTTGTGGATAACCCTATCTCTGTTCCTGAGAAACAACTGTTTACTATTCCAACACTCCAGAGCCTGGCAACCAGCTCACAGAGGGCTGGCAACTGGGAGCTCTCAGGCTCCTCTGCAGCTGCTCCTGAGTCCCCTGCCCTCAGCCCCCTCCTCACCAGCCTGGTGTCAAAGTTCCAAAGGCTGCAGGACTTGGTACTTCACAAGACCAAAAAAGGCGGCCAGGACCTATTTTTGATGACCCTGAGGATTATTAAGAAGGGAAATTCCATGAAGTCCACAGAGCTCTTAAAAAGTATTCTGTTCCACTTCTTTCTTTCTTCGTCCCTCGGGTTCTATTTCTGTATTTTCCCCTTGATGTTTATGGGATTGGAACTGAATAGCCACACGATGATAAGGATAGTCCCAAAGAGGTGTTCCTGGGTAGAAAACCGGTACTACACTTCCCACCTCCACCAATCAAAGGGCAATCTGAATGGAATCATGGGGGTTCAGGAGAGTTGGAGCTCTTGATATTCAAAAAAGAGAAGTTTTATTCTATTACCACTCACTCTTGGGAAAATGTGATGTGGGTCAAAGCTACACGAGTCTTATGGCCAAATTTGTCACTGAACACTAAGAGATTGCCTTGCTCATATTTTCTGTTGGATCCTTTTGCCACAAGCAAAGCTCTCTGCTTAGATGCTCTTCTTAGTCACACACTCAGCACGTGATACCTGGTGCTGGAGGGCGGGGGGGGGGGGTCACTGGACAGTAGGGACCAACAGTAACGTTATCTCCACAAGTGACATTACGGACATGCCATGCCGCGTGATCCCCACAGCTAAAATGAGACTCCAGAGCTGGAGGGAACGGAAAGTGATGACGTGGGCCACCCCCAAGGGTGTTGTGACCTCAGAGGACGGGGCAGCTGGGTTGCAGAAGCTGAGTGGACCGGATCTGAGTACCTATGACGACATCGTGGCTCAGAATGTCACGAAGTCACATGGGGCTTGCTGCCTGAAGTGCCTCATACAGCGAGCCTTCTCGTCATGGAGAAAATGACATGAAGCTTGTAGACTTCATCAGTACTGGATGTTGGAAGTGTGCTCTGTGAGAGGAAAAGTGTATTTAAAGGATGATGTGTTTTAGCAAGACCTGTGCAATCCCACTGCCTCTGTGTTAACACGCTCATAGGAGAGGGCAAATACAGGGTCCTTCCACAGGCACACACATCATTATATATTGACACACCTGAAGACTCAGAGTGGAAGGACAATAGGTGACTGGAACCTATGCATATGCCATGGTCTATATTTTTTCTTTTGTTAGTTGTTGATAGACCTTTATTTATTTATATGTGGTGCTGAAAATCGAACCCAGTGCTTCACACATGCCAGGCAAGTACACTACCACTGAGCCATAACTCCAGTCCCTGCCCTGGCCTATTTTAATGGAAGATACACATATTATTTTTCCCCCATAGTTCAGGAAGCTAGGGCAGGATTCTGGAATATTGTTTTTTTTTTAATTATTTTATTGTTGGTTGTTCAAAACATTACATAGTTCTTAATATACCATATTTCACAGATTGATTCAAGTGGGTTATGAACTCCCATTTTTACCCCGTATACAGATTGCTGTGTCACATCAGTTACATTTCCATTGATTTACAAATTGCCTTTCTGGTGACTGATGTATTCTGCTGTCTATCCCATTCTCCACTGTCCCCCCTCCCCTCCCCTCCCCTCCCCTCCCCTCCCCTTCTCTCTCTCCATCCCCTCTACTATAAATCGTTTCTTCCACTTATATAATTTTTCTCCTACTCCTCCTTTCCTCTTATATGTAATTGTGTATAACCCTGAGGCTCACCTTCCAATTCCATGCAATTTCCCTTAACTCTCACTTTCCCTCCCGCCTATCATCCCTGTTTAATGTTAATCTTCTTCTCAAGCTCTTCGTCCCTACCCTGACCTTGGTTACTCCCCTTATATCAAAGCAGTCATTTGGCATTTGTTTTTTAAGGATTGGCTAGCTTCACTTAGCATAATCTGCTCTAATGCCATCCATTTCCCTCCAAATTCTATGATTTTGTCATTTCTTATTGCAGAGTAATACTCCATTGTGTATAAATGTCACATTTTTTTAATCCATTCATCTATTGAAGGGCTTCTAGGTTGGTTCCACAATCTTGCTATCGTGAATTGTGCTGCTATGAACATCGATATAGCAGTGTCCCTGTAGCATGCTCTTGTTAGGTCTTTAGGGAATAGACCGAGAAGGGGAATAGCTGGGTCAAATGGTGGTTCCATTCCCAGCTTTCCAAGAAATCTCCATACTGCTTTCCAAATTGGCTGCACCATTTTGCAGTCCCACCAACAATGAACAAGTGTACCCATTTCCCCGCATCCTCGCCAGCACTTGTTGTTGTTGGACTTCTTAATGGCTGCCAATCTTACTGGAGTGAGATGGTATCTTAGGGTGGTTTTGATTTGCATTTCTCTGACTGCTAGCGATGTTGAGCATTTTTTCATGTACTTGTTGATTGATTGTATGTCCTCCTCTGAGAAGTGTCTGTTCAGGTCCTTGGCCCATTTGTTGATTGGGTTATTTGTTATCTTATTATCTAATTTTTTGAGTTCTTTGTATACTCTGGATATTAGGGCTCTATCTGAAGTGTGTGGGGTAAAGATTTGTTCCCAGGATGTAGGCTCCCTGTTTATCTCTCTTAATGTTTCTTTTGTTGAGAGAAAACTTTTTAGTTTGAGTAAGTCCCATTTGTTGATTCTGGTTGTTAACTCTTGCGCTAAGGGTGTCCTATTGAGGAATTTGGAGCCTGACCCCACAGTATGTAGATCATAGCCGACTTTTTCTTCTATCAGACGCCGTGTCTCTGATTTAATATCGAGCTCCTTGATCCATTTTGAGTTAACTTTTGTGCATGGCGAGAGAAAGGGACTCAGTTTCATTTTGATACAAATGGATTTCCAGTTTTCCCAGCACCATTTGTTGAAGATGCTATCCTTCCTCCATTGCATGCTTTTAGCCCCTTTATCAAATATAAGATAGTTGTAGTTTTGCGGATTGGTTACTGTGTCTTCTATTCTGTACCATTGGTCCACTCGCCTGTTTTGGTACCAGTACCATGCTGTTTTTGTTACTATTGCTCTGTAGTATAGTTTGAAGTCTGGTATCGCTATACCGCCTGATTCACACTTCCTGCTTAGCATTGTTTTTGCTATTCTGGGTCTTTTATTATTCCATAGGAATTTCCTGATTGTCTTATCTATTTCTACAAGAAATGCTGTTGGGATTTTGATTGGGATAGCATTGAACTTATAGAGAACTTTTGGTAATATCGCCATTTTGATGATGTTAGTTCTGCCTATCCATGAACAGGGTATATTTTTCCATCTTCTGAGGTCTTCTTCTATGTCTCTTTTTAGGGTTCTGTAGTTTTCATTGTATAGGTCTTTCACCTCTTTTGTTAGGTTGATTCCCAGGTATTTTATTTTTTGGGGGGATATTGTGAATGGAGTAGTTGTCCTCATTTCCGTTTCAGAGGATTTGTCGCTGATATACAGGAATGCATTTGATTTATGCGTGTTGATTTTATATCCCGCCACTTTGCTGAATTCATTTATTAACTCTAATAGTTTCTTTGTAGACCCTTTTGGGTCTGTTAGGTATAGAATCATATCGTCTGCAAATAGTGATAATTTAAGTTCTTCTTTTCCTATTTTTATGCCTTTAATTTCTTTCGTCTGTCTAATTGCTCTGGCCAGTGTTTCGAGGACTATGTTGAACAGAAGTGGTGAGAGAGGGCATCCCTGTCTTGTACCAGATCTTAGAGGGAATGCCTTCAATTTTTCTCCATTCAGAATGATGCTGGCCTGTGGCTTATTATAGATTGCTTTAACAATGTTGAGGTATGATCCTGTTATCCCTAATTTTTCTAGAGTTTTGAACATAAAGGGATGCTGTACTTTGTCGAATGCCTTTTCTGCATCTATCGAGATGATCATATCGTTCTTATTTTTAAGTCTATTGATGTGGTAAATAACATTTATTGATTTCCGTATATTGAAACAGCCTTGCATCCCAGGGATGAATCCTACTTGATCATGGTGTATAATTTTTTTGATACGATTTTGAATCCGATTCGCCAGGATTTTACTGAGGATTTTTGCGTCTAGGTTCATTAGAGATATTGGTCTGTAGTTTTCTTTCTTTGAAATGTCTCTGGTTTAGGTATCAGGGTGATGTTGGCCTCGTAGAATGTCTTTGGAAGTTCTCCCTCTTTTTCTATTTCCTGAAATAGCTTGAAAAGTATTGGTGTTAGTTCCTCTTTAAAGGTTTTGTAAAACTCTGCTGTATACCTGTCCGGTCCTGGGCTTTTCTTAGTTGGTAGTCTTTTGATGGTTTCTTCTATTTCCTCTATTGTTATTGGTCTGTTTAGGCTGTCTATATCTTCCTGACTCAATCTGGGCAGATCATATGACTTAATAAATTTATCGATGCCTTCACTATCTTCTATTTTATTGGAGTATAAGGATTCAAAGTAATTTCTGATTATCTTCTGTATTTCTGAAGTGTCTTTTGTGATATTGCCTTTTTCATCCCGTATGCTAGTAATTTGGGTTCTCTCTCTTCTTCTCTTCGTTAGCATGGCTAAGGGTCTGTCAATTTTATTTATTTTTTCAAAGAACCAACTTTTGGTTTTGTCAATTTTTTCAATTGTTTCTTTTGTTTCGATTTCATTAATTTCAGCTCTGATTTTAATTATTTCTTGCCTTCTACTTCTTTTGCTGTTATTTTGCTCTTCTTTTTCTAGGATTTTGAGATGATATATGAGATCGTTTATTTGTTGGTTTTTTCTTTTTTTAAGGAATGCGCTCCAAGCAATGAATTTTCCTCTTAAAACTGCTTTCAATGTGTCCCATAGATTCCGATATGTTGTGTCAGTGTTTTCATTTATCTCTAAGAATTTTTTAATTTCCTCCTTGATGTCTTCTATGACCCATTGATCATTCAGTAACCTATTGTTCATTCTCCACGTGATGCATGATTTTTCCTTCCTTCTTTTATCGTTGATTTTCAGTTTCATTCCATTATGATCAGATAAGATGCATGGTATTATTTCTACTCCTTTATATTGTCTAAGAGTTGTCCTGTGACATAATATATGATCTATTTTTGTGAAGGATCCATGTGCTGCTGAGAAAAAAGTGTAACTACTTGATGTTGGGTGGTATATTCTATATATGTCAATTAAGTCTAGGTTGTTAATTGTGTTGTTGAGTTCTATAGTTTCCTTATTTAACTTTTGTTTGGAAGATCTGTCCAGTGGTGAGAGAGGTGTGTTGAAGTCTCCCATGATTATTGTATGGTGGTCTATTAGACTCTTGTACTTGAGAAGAGTTTGCTTGATGAACGTAGCTGCACCATTGTTTGGGGCATATATATTTATGATTGTTATGTCTTGTTGGTGTATGGTTCCCTTGAGCAGTATGCAGTGTCCCTCTTTATCCTTTTTGATTAACTTTGGCTTGAAATCTATTTTGTTTGATATGAGTATGGACACTCCTGCTTGTTTCCGCAGTCCATATGAGTGGAATGATTTTTCCCAGCCTTTCACCTTCAGTCTATGTATATCTTTTCCTATCAAATGCGTCTCCTGTAGGCAACATATTGTTGGATCTTGTTTTGTGATCCATTCGACTAGCCTGTGTCTCTTAATTGGTGAGTTTAAGCCATTAACATTTAGGGTTATTATTGAGATTTGGTTTGTTCCTCCAGTCATATTTGTTTATTTATGTTACTAAACCTGATTAGTTTTCCTCTTTGATTACTTTCCCCCCTTTACTGTCCTACCTCCCACTGATGGTTTTCAATGTTATTTTCAGTTTCCTCTTCCTGTAATGTTTTGCCAAGGATTTTTTGAAGAGATGGTTTTCTAGCTGCGAATTCTTTTAACTTTTGTTTATTGTGAAAGGTTTTAATTTCATCTTCCATCCTGAAGCTTAATTTCGCCGGATACATGATTCTTGGTTGGAGCCCATTTTCTTTCAGTGTTTGAAAAATGTTATTCCAGGATCTTCTAGCTTTCAGAGTCTGTGTTGAGAGATCAGCTGTTATCCTGATTGGTTTGCCCCTAAATGTAATCTGCTTTCTTTCTCTTGTAGCTTTTAAAATTCTCTCCTTATTCTGTATGTTGGGCATCTTCATTATAATGTGTCTAGGTGTGGATCTCTTATGATTTTGCACTCTTGGCGTCCTGTAGGCTTCTAGGATATGGGATTCTGTTTCATTCTTCAAGTCTGGGAAGTTTTCTCGTATTATTTCATTGAATAGATTGTTCATTCCTCTGGTTTGGAGCTCTGTGCCCTCCTGTATCCCAATGACTCTTAAGTTTGGTCTTTTAATGTTATCCCATATCTCTTGGATGTTCTGCTCATGGTTTCTTAGCAGTCTTGCTGAACTGTCTATGTTCTTCTCAAGTTGAAATACTTTGTCTTCATTGTCTGATGTTCTATCTTCTAAGTGATCTATTCTGCTGGTAGTATTGTCAATTGAGGTTTTAAGTTGGTTTATTGCTTCCTGCATTTCTAGGATTTCTATTTGTTTGTTTTTTATTACTTCTAACTCCCTGTGAAATTGATCTTTTACTTCCTGGATTTGTTTCTGTAGTTCCTTGTCAATGTGATCTTTCATTGTCTGATTTTGCTGTCTCATGTGTTCCTTGAGAGTCCAGATCATCTGAAGCATGTATATCCTGAACTCTTTATCTGACATTCCATCTGTTGCAGCTATTACCTCTTCTAGAGTTGAGTTGACCTGCATTGCTTGTGGTCCTTTCTTTCCTTGTCTTTTCATGTTGCTTGCGTTTCTTTCTGCTTGGTGAAACTGTTGTGTTTTTGAAATTTTTCCCCCTGTTTATTTATGTTGCTCTTGTATATTTGGGATATCTCTCTTGTAGGGCGGGTAGTGGCTGTGATCCTCCTCTAATCAGGGTGATCTATCCACTACGCTGGTTGGTCGTAGGTCTGCCCGCCCTGCGGGCACGGGTGGCTGCTCTACTCTGCCCCCACTCCAATTGCGGTGATGTTCCTAACACGTCCTCGGATCGTTGGTCCTGATCCGGATGTGGGCAGCAGCTCTTCTCCACCCCTACTCCAATTGATGTGACGTGTCTACCACGCTGGTCGGCCTCCAAGCCTGTTCCGCCAGAGGGTCTCAGATCTGCCCACCCTGCAGGCCTGGGCGGCAGTTCTGCTCAACCCCCACTCCCAGTGGGGGTACCTAACTGCCTCTCCAACGGGTCTCTGGGCTCCTTCTGGACGCTGGCGGCGGCTCTGTTCAACCCCCACTCCAACCAGTGTGACGTGACTGCCTCGATGCTACTCGTCCACCACACTGGCAGGCTGCCGAGCCTGTCCTGCCAGTGGGACGCAGGACTGCCTACCTTGCAGGGTCAGACAGCAGCTCTTCACGGCCTCCACTCCAAGTGGGTTGACTTGGCTACCCTGCCGTCGGGTCGCTGGTCCTGTTCCAGGCGTGGGCGGCTACTCTCCTCGGCCCCAGCTGCAGTTGGGGTGTCGCGATACCACACCGGCGGGACCCTTAGCCTGCTCTGGGCACAGGAGGCAGCTCCACTCTGCCCCCCAGGCCCCCGCAGCACCCAGCAGGACCCGGACCAAGAAGCAATCCCTGTAGGATCCCTAACCCTGAGCCAGAGCCGCTTCGGGAGCCAGGAGCCGGTCTCTCCGATCCCTGCAACGTTCTGCTAGGAGCAGGCTCCTCAGGGCAACCGCCGCGGGTTCCCCAATCCCAGGCCAAAGCCGCCCCGGGAACCCAAGCCTGGCCGCACCAGACTCTCCCTGCTCAGTGCACGCTTCGCTGGGAGCAGAGTCTAAGACGCACTTCCCGCGGGCTCCCCAGCTCCGGGCCAAAACTGTTCCTGGAGACAGAGTCCCGCTGCCCCTCGTCGCAAGTTTCACTTGTGGCTGGCCTCAGCTCGCGGTCCCCGCAGGCTCCGCGGCCCTGGGCTCAAGCAGCCACGAGAGCCAGAACCCAGCCTCTCCGATCCCTGCCACACTCTGCTCGGAGCAGGCTCCACAGAGGTACCCCAGCCTCCGGCCCAGGCAGCCCCGGGAGCCCGAGCCTGGCAGCTCCAACCTCTCCCAGCTCAGTGTACGCTCAGACAGGGGCAGGGTCAAAGACACAGTCGCCACGGGTTCCCTAGCCCCGGGCCAAAACTGTTCCGGGAGTTAAAGCCACGCCGCCCCTCAGCGCACAATCCACTTGTACCTGGCCTCCGCCCGGAGTCCCCGAAGGATCTCCCGCCCTGGGCCAAAGCAACCCGGGGAACTAGAATCTGGCCTCTCAAAGCCCAGCATCCGCCTTGCCAGGGGTGAGGCCTGAAGAGTATTCTCCTCAGAGTTTCCAGTCGCGAGCCTGAGCGATCTGTCTGCGCGACGCAGGCAAATACCAGCCTGGAATCACCTGTTCTGTAGTTGAATGGGCTGAGATCAGTAGAAAACAGGGATGATTGCATCAGCTCTCCAGGATGGCGGCTGCTGTCCTCCTCCGTGTTCCGACCGGTGTCGGGAATCGAACTGGACCGATTCTCTCCTCTATTTCAAAGCTGGAACTCAGCACTCAGCGCGGCCAGTGTGCCACTGGCAGGAGCCTGCAGAATCCGCTTCGCTGTAATCCCGCTCTGGTACCTCGAGGCTAATTAACTCGGGCGCGTCCCAGACTCCATCCACAGGGCGGTCCGCCGACCAGGTACTGCTCTGGAATATTGTTTTTAATAGACATTAATTGTCGGTCTACCAAAACTCACAGTGAAACATTATGTTCAAAAATGAATAAGCTCAGGGCTGGGGCTGGGGCTCAGTGGCAGAGCACTTGCCTAGCAGGTGTGAGGCACTGGGTTTGATCCTCAGCACCAGGCCTCTGTGAGTTAGCACCTGCTGTGTGAGTTCATTGGCTGCAGTCGGCTCCTGACACAGTGTGATTCCCTAGGCCAGCCTCTTACACTGCCCCCTGCTGGTGATTCCAGGGAGTAATTTCCCTTGCTCCTTTCATACACGTGCACACACACGCATGTGCTTTCCTCTTCTCTCCCTCCCATCATACTCCTTGGCCATCACCAAGCCAGTGCTACATAAAAATTTGTCACCAGTGTTGCCTCCATGGGACCTTGCCCCCTCCAGATCCAGTATCAGCCTCTCCTGGTGGGAAAAGGAGCTTCTCCCTTCATCCCAACTAGTCCACGATGTTGAGTGTGCAAGGGAGACAGGGAGTCTGAGAAGCCCCATCCTGTCACCTAATTCCTGCCACTGCTGCTCCCTGCCCTCCCCACCACCTCACTCCCTGCAGCAAGTGTCTGGTAAGAAGAGTAGGAGGCAGCCAGGAAAGGGTTGATCCAGGAGAATCAGGCCCAGAGCCTCTGGGGCCAGCCAGAGGGGCCTTCACGCACTCCTCACTCCAACCTCTGCCCCATTGGCCTGTCCCCTTTAGCATCCCAAGTCATTCCCCACCTCTTTCCAGTCTGTAAGGCTCCATACCTTCCCCCTGCCACTGATCCCTCTGCTGGCACAGACCTGGGCAGGTCATCATCCTGGTTGTAGAACCACAGGGCCAGTTCTTGACACCCAGAGTTAGGACTGTCCAAGAGGGCTTGCCCATGGCCACCATGCCCAGTTCATGGTGAAACATAGGCCTTTCACAGCTTGGTCCCACTCTGCCCTCCAGCTATAGCTCTTCCTCCTTCCTATACACCCCTGCATTAGTTACTGACCACTCTGTGCTGTTATTTTTCAGTTTTTAACATTTGGGTAACATTTAACATTGTGGTAAAATATTCACAACATAAAATATGCCATCTTCAGTATTGTTAGTGTGCAGCTTACTGCTGGTCAGTACGTTCATGATGTGTGACCACCGCCCATCCAGCTGCAGAACAGTTTGCCTTGTAAAACTCAAGCCTGGTACCTGTTAACAATAACTCCCCACTTTCCCTTCTTTTCAAGCCCCTGGAAGCCACCATTCTCCTCCCAATGATTGGGTTTGACCCCTGATGATTGGGTTAGATACCTCCCGTAAGTGGAGTCACACGGTAGGTGACCTCTTGTGACTGGCTTATTTCACTTGATAGAACCTGAGGTTCAGGGTGCCACATGTGTCAGAATCTTCTTCTTTGAGAATGAATGGCATTCCCTCCTATGGAGGGATGGCGCCTTGCTTACCAGTGGTCTATGGCTGGACATCCCGCCATGCTACTTCCTTGGGATGGATGCCTGACCTTCACCTCCTTACCCCCCTTGCCACTCATCCTTGGAGAGCAGGTGGCGTGTCCTCTCTGAAGCTTTCCATGAGTTGCTTCCTCTCCCGTCAGGTAGGATTGTCTACTGCTAACCCCAATCTCCACACTGCTCGAGCTGGCCTCTGTAAGCATGTTGCCACACAGCGCGACAGCTGCTTGTTTTCCGCCCTCTGCAATGCAAACGTTCAAACTGGGGGAGTGGGAAAGGTCAAGGGACATGTCCAATTCACCCTTTTTTAAAAATTTTTATTTGTTTGGTTTTTTATGTGGACCACACTCAGGATCTAACCCAGTGCCTCACATGAGCTGGCCAAGCACTCTGCCATTGAGCCACAACACTAGCCCTGTTGGGTCCATCTTTAACTCCTAATGAACCAGCACGTGATGAAATAAGCATGTGACAGATGGAGTCAAGTATGTGATTAGTTCTAGATAGATGTATTCTAGATTAAATTTTTAAAAATGCACACCTATGGCTTGCTGGAACTGTTCCAAACCCTGGCATACCTTCATACCAGTGACAGATAAAGCACTTACAGTCATGAACATTTCATAGAAGGAGGCTGGGGACAAGCAGGCAAATAAATGAGAGCCACCTTAGTCTGAAATCCTGTGAGTGAAGTACTACAGCGGATGGGATAGTGTCTAGGTAGCACACATCACAGTGAGTGGCCTTGGAAGGCTGTTCTCAGGAAGTCTAGGTGGTGTTCTCTCTGAGACTGAATGGTGGAAATGAGACTCTGAAGGCTCAGGAGGCACAGAATTCTAACAAGTTGTAGCAGCTACACAGCCCAAGGTGTGAATGAGATTGTCATGCCTGAGAGACATCAGGGTCAGTGTTGGGAGGACAATGAGTGAGAGAAGCCTTGGACTGAACTGTGGCATCCAAATTCGTGTGTTGAAGGGCTAACTGTTGATGGTATTCACAGAGGGTCTTTGGAGGTCTTTATGTACAGATGAGGTCAGAGAGGTAGCCTGAGAATGAGATTAGTGTCCTCCTAAGACGAGATGTGAAGGTCCTGTTGGAAGAGAGCCCTCGCCAGAAACTAGGCGCTACTGGAAACCTGATCTGATTTTGAGACTCTGGACTCCAGTATTGTATTAATTCTGTGTTAATTACTGTATTAATCATTACACCTCCTGTAGGATGGAGCTGCAAGGTATCAGGAGGGGGAGAGGAGGGACTCGGGTGAGCTGGACCTAGCAGAGTAGTTTGTGACTGCAGACAATTTCTCCTTCAGAACTTTGAACAGTGCTAGCCCAGGATATGGGAACGCATTTGAGTCCTTCCACCGTGTGTCCATCTAGACTTTGTCCCTGGACTGCATCAGTGGGTTTCTATATTGCCCCTGGGACTCAGACTTGACCTCTACTGCAGGTGTGGTAGGCAAGTCTCCTTTCGGCCCCTGCAGAGGCAAAGTGACTAGTATTAATAGCTCACGCTCATTGAGCTCATGCACTGTGCTCAGAAACCTTGAAATCTCTACATCACAACTGAGGAAGCCGAGATGCTGAGAGGCCAGTCAGGTAGCCCAAGGCAGGAAATGGGAGAGCAGGAGCCTGGCTCAGGTGTCTGTGTGAGTCCCAGCCTCTCCCCAGATGTGGTCCCTCTCTCCCTGGGCTGTGGTGGCCTGTCATTCTGGCTTTCTGCCTGGCATTTGGGTCCTACCACATACCAAGATGCTGCCTAATGCTGGCCATGAACCTTCTTTCTCTTTAACAAAAATTGTTTAAATGTGTATAATATTGTGTGTAGACAAGTTTACTTGAGGGATCCTTCACAAAATGAATGCACCTGGGTCCTTACCATCCAAATCAAGAAACAGAACATCACTAGGATCCCAGATATCCCCCACCCCCTTCTGATATCTGCCTACCCTTCCTTGCTGCCCAAATTAGTGCCTTTATTGTAGATTAATCTCGATTGTTTTTGAATGTCATATGGATAGACTCCTGTTGGATGTGTGCTTTTGTATCTGGTACCTGCTGCTTACCATTATGCTTATAAGAGCCAGTCCTCTTATAAGCATAATGGTAACTATTGTGTTCATTCTATTTGCTGAGTGGCGTTCCATGGCATGGCACTTCCCAACAAGTGCATCCATTCTTCTGCTGATAAACATCTGGATGGTTCTAGGTCAAGTTGTTATGAATAATGCTGCCATGGACATTGTTGGACACGCTTTTTGGTGCACAGGCATTTCTGTTAAGTGTGCTATATGAAATGACAATTTTACATAGTCTTCACATCAATCTGCATTTCTACCAGCAGTAGGGAGAATTTCAGTGGCTCCGAATTCTTTCCAGCTCTGGTTTTGCCAGTCTTCTTGGTATCAGCCATTCTGGTGGTGTGTAGTGAAATTTCACTGTGGTGTTGGTTTGATGGACTACAAATGATGTGTAGAACATTCTTATCTGTTTATTATAAATTTGGATATTACATTTTTTTAAAGTGACTAAGTCTTTTGCCCATCTTTCTATTGGGTCATCATCCTTATTTAAAAATTTGAAGCAGTTCCTCAAATATTCTGGATGCAAGTCACTTATCAAATATATAAACAGTAAATATCTTTTCTATTCTGTGGCTTACCTTTTGTTGTTGTTGTTGTTAGCAGAGATTGAACCCAGGGGTGCTTAACCACCAAGCCACATTGCCAGGCCCCCCGCTTTTTTTAGAGAGAGAGAGACAGTGTCACTGAGTTGCTTAGGGCCTCGCTAAGTTGCTGAGGCTGGCTTTGAACTCAAAATCCTCCTGCCTCAGCCTCCCAAGCCACTGAGATTATAGGTGTGCACAACTGGGCCCAGCTTATGTCTTTTTTATTGGTTATTTTTAGTTACACATGATAGTAGAATCCATTTATATACAAGCATGGAATATATATTATTCTAAGTAACACCCCATTATTGGGCCAGGTATGGTGGCAGACGCTTGTAATCCCAGCATTTTAGGAGGCTGAGACAGGAGGATCTCTAGTTCAAAGCCAGCCTTAGCAACTTAGTGAGGCCCTAAGTAACTCAGCGAGACCCTATCCCTAATAAATTATTTTAAAAAGGGCTGGGAATATGGCTCAGTGGTTAAACACCCCTAGGTTTAATCCCTGGTACAAAAAAAAAGACCCTGTTCTTGTGGATGTATATGATGGTGGGATTCACTGTGGTGCACTCATACATGCACATAGGAAAATTATCAGACTCATTCTACCACCTTTGCTTTTCCTATCCTCCCTCCCTTCCCTTCATTCCCTTTGTCTAGTCTCCTGAATTTCTATTCTTCTCCCTTACTGTCTGTGGGTTATCGTCCACATATCAGTGAAAACATTCAACGCTTGGCTTTGGGGACTGGCTTACTTCACTTAGCATGATAGTCTTCAGATCCATCCATTTACTGGCAAATGACCTCTGTGTATCTTCATAGTGTTTTGGTAAGCTTTTCTCTGAAGTATCACTGCTCTGATTGTCAGTTACTAAACTCACTTCCCAATGGGGGGTCACCTTGCTATCTCTGGGCCTTCTCTAATGCCAACCACTGATGTACCCTGCCTTCAGGATAATGTCCCCAGCCAATTGCACTGGATGCCCTCAGGGTTCAGTGCACCTGTTCCTGTCCTTCAAGGGCCAGCCCTTTCCCAAAGGGCAGATCTGATTCCATGTTCTGGCACCTTCGAGTCTTCAAAGACATCCCAATCGTTCACTAACTGTGCCTAATAATAGTCTGAAAATAAGTTCAGGATGTTCAAACAATTAACTTATAAGTGAACTTTTAAAATCCATGACTTTGTACATTGGGGGAGTCCTAGACATTCTATTTCTTTCTATCTTAGTCACCTAGGATCAAGTATTTCTAGCCAGAGAGAACTGAAACATTCAAACCATGATTGTGAGTCACCTAAACACCTCTGCAATTTAGGGCCCGCCTGCCAATCCATGGGAGAAATTATACAATGGAAAAAACACTTTTTTTTGCCAAATTGAGAAATTCAAGATGTAGTTATTGAATGCCTAACATGTCATCCACTGTCCAAAATACTGTAGAAAGTAATAAAAGAAAAAACCCAACACCAATCTATGCACATATGGCACTTAACCATTTAGATGGAGAGACAGACAGTAAAGAAGCTAAATAAATAAGACATTTGGTATGTTAGACAATAAGTGCTAAGGAAGGGAGGTGGGAGTGTCTCTAAGTGGTAGTGACTTGTTAGTTTTAGATGGAATTTCTAGATCGGGACTCACAATAAAGGTGAAATTTGAGTAAATACCTGAAAAAAGGAGATGGTTATGAAGATAACTGGGGAAGAGTATCTAAGGCTGAAGAAAGAGCAAATACAAAGGTCCTGAGGTAGAAGTGTGTCTCATGTGCTAGAAAAGCAGTGAGCAGCCAGACGCAAGTATGGTTAGAGCTGAGGGAAAAACAGGAGAAGAGGTCAAAAAGATGTAAGGAAGGCAGGGCCTTCTAGGTCACTGACCTACAGTGTGATGTAGGACTATGCTAATTTGGGATAATGATGCTCAGAAGCCAAGTTTGCCTTATGTGTACGTAAGTATGATGGTTGTATGGGCTGGGGTTGTGGCTCAGTGGTAGAGAGCTTGTCTTGCATGTGCAAGGCCCTGGGTTTGATTCTTAGCACCAGATTAAAAATAAATAAAGTATCGTGTCCAACTACAACTAAAAAATAAATATTAAAAAAAGAATGATGGCTGTAACTTGAGGATTGTTAACCACATACTGTAGTATTTAAATATCAAGTTCTGTACCATAATGTATATGCAATTTATATGTGAATGATATCTTAATAAAGCTGCTTAAAAATAACACTTCTAGGGGAGATATGGGGGAATGATATTGGCTAAAATAAATTGTTCTATTGTGTGAATATATGAATATGTAACCATTAGTACAATTATAACGCACCAATACAAAATAGAAAAAAAAATAAAATTATTATTTTAAAAAAACAGCATATTTCACCCTGAGAAGAAAGAAAATCAGCCATGGGAGGGCAGAGCTGGGCCGGGGGGGGGGGGGGGACATCTTAGGAATGTGGCTGGCTGGCAGGTGCACTGAGATCCTGGGTCCCCAGCAAGAACATTCCAAAAAGGCCAGGACACAGGACAGACTAACAAAGCCCAGCCTGGAGGTTCAGCAGAGGCCAGATGGCTTCCTGTAGAGAACTAGTGGATGAGGAAGGGCTGAGTTCACAGGAAGAGCCTCCTGAGCCTCGGCTCTTATCAAGGGTCAGCTTCTCCCCAGTGGCTGCCCACTCAGGTCATTCCTTCCACCCTTGCTAGAAATGGGTATTCTTTATTATTATTTTTTTAATTTAAGATGTCTGTCTTCTTCAGTAACTTTATCATGCTAGATATGTGTTCTGCTTGCTCTGATGTATATTGCTCTTTTTGGTTAGGAGTTCTTAAATAAGCTACATTTTTTCTTTGTTGCCTCCTGGGGCTCTGGCTTGCCACCAGATTCTCCAAGTTGGGAGCCTCCCTCTCTCTGGTCTTCTGAGCTGGTGATGTGGAAGAAGGCAGGCTCCAAGTCCCCTGGGGATTGTGGACAAAGTCTTTCTGTCACAATCCTTCTTACTTACCTTGTCATAGAATCAGCATAGTCTTGAGGCCTTGTTAAGCTTCGTATTAGTTATTTTTAAAAAAATATTTGTTTATTTTTATGTGGTCCTGAGGATCGAATCCAGAGCCTCACACATGCAAGGCAAGTGCTGTACCATGGAGACACAACCCCAGCCCCTGTATTAGTCATCTTTTGCTGAGCAACAATATTATCACAAACTCAGTGTCTTAAACAATACTTTTATTAACTCGCCGTTCCGTGATTCAGGACTGCAGACACAGGTAGGCTGGGTCCCCTGCTTTAGGACCCCACAGAACTTCAGTTGGGGGCCAGCTGGGCTGCAGGCTCATTGGAGGATCCACAGGGCAGGATCTGCTTCCAAGCTCAGGCAAATGATGGCAGAATGCAGTTCTTGTGGACCGCAGAACCCAGGGTCTCAGTTTCTTGCTGGCCATTGGCTGGAGTCTCTCCTTAGTTCCTCGCCCTCTGAGTTTTCCCAGCAAAACACATTTCCTCAATGCCAGCACATTAGAATCTCCTGGCAAGACCAATGTTCAATCTTACATAATGCAATCAAGGTCATGTGCTCAGACGTATCCTCTCACTGTGTGCTGTGCAACTAGAATCAGGTCACAGGTCCTACCTACACTCAAATAAGGGAGTTACAGAAAGACCCAAATACCAAATACCAGAGGTAAGGATTATGGGGCCATCCTTGAGGTCAGTCAGCCACAGTCTGCCCTCCAGCCCCCAGGCAGTTGTGTCTCTCATCCAGGAAAAGACATTTCGCCCCTTCGAGGTTCCCAAGAGTGTCTCATCTCATTACAGACTTTGCTCGTCGCAGAATCTCATCATCTACATGATGATGAGACCCGTATGTAGATGACGCTCATCAAGTGACATTCCTCTCAATCTGTCAATACATAAAACCAAAGAAGTAGGGGCCAGGGTGGGATTGAGACCCAAGGAATCTATTACTTCATAAACATAGAATTTGCTTGATTTATTATCAAGCAAAGGAAAAAGAAAAGACATCAGGATGTACGCACGCAAGTAGTCCACAAGTTGGCTATGAAGCCACAGTGAAGGTTTAGCTCTTATAGAATTAAAGCCACAGTAGACGGAGCTTACTAGCTTTTGTGAACAGAAATTAGGATAACTGGGTTATCCTAGGCACCGAGTGTACTTGACAGTACAAAGTGTTTACCACATTTTTCAATGTCCCTCAAAATTTGAGATTAAGCCCAGTTTCCCTCAAGAGGCAACTTCTCTGTTCTCCCCTCCCCCTAGCCAATATAAAATGGTGGCACAATCTTATAACAACAGCTACGCACATGCCCATTCAAAAGGGGTGAAAACAAGGTATGAAGAAACCCTTTATCTATAGAAATTCTGAAATCCAGCCAGATAAGTGTTCGAAGTTCCTTGATTAGGTTTCAAGGCCTGAGAGTAGTCTTTGCAGCTCTGGGTGCTGCCTTCAAAGTTGCTCTTTTCTCCTCAAGGGTGATGTGTTTGCACTGAGTGGTCCCACTGGTCTGCCTCCTGCCAGTCGCATCCGGAGGGCCTGAAACTCTTGTTCTGTGCCTTGTCCCTTCTGGTGTGTTTTTGCTTAAATAACATTCTCGAGCACTTTGTGGATTTTCCTGTGAAATTTTCTGGCTTAAGTTCTATCAAAACCCATAACCACAGAACTAGTTGAGATCCCTACCTTAGGCCTTGCTGAGCTGGCCAAGGGAGACTGTGCTCGAGCCTCTGAGAGGCTGTGTTTTGCTCAGGAGGGCCCACAGGCACACCCACGCTCTCTGGAAAGTCTCTTGTGTGACAGAAGCTGCTCTGGCCCTCTGATCTGGCTGAGGTCTTAACAGAAGGTTGTCTGTACCACCCTCAGCTTTTCTTTAGACAGCATATCCCCGAGTGTGATCAGAAACCATTTCTTCATTTTAACATCTTTGCCATCTGGAGTGGCTGAGGATTTTCAAAATCATAAATTCCTAGTTCCATTAGGTTTGATCATTTCTCCTCTTGGTCTGTCTCCTCCTCTCATGTTCTACTACACACAGTCAGAAGAAGCAGGCGGCACCTGCAACACTTTGCTTGGGAATCTCTTCAGCTACATAACCAAGTTCACCCCTCCTGTTCTGTTTTCCACAACTACTGGCAACCAATTTTCTTTGTAGCAAAGGTCCTCCTTACTACTGTTCCTGATAATATACTCCTTACTTCCTTCTGAGCATGCACAGGCAGAATCCTCCAAGTCCAGATTTCTACTTAGAGTCTGATCAAGATAATGTAGGCTTTCCTTAGCGTCTGCTTGGGAGGATTACCAGCCTCCACCTACCGCCTGTTACAGAGCCGTGCCCTCCCCATTTTTGGTGATGCCACAGAAGCATCCTACGCCGGTACTGAAATCTCTTCTGGTTATTTCTTTCTGTGAAATAGCACCATAAAGTTGGTGGTGTAAACAACACACATTTGTGTTCTCACATTTTTGTAGATCAGGAGACCAGGTACAGCTTAGGTGGTTCCTTTGCTCCTGGATCACTGTGTCAGCTGGAGCTGAGCCTCATCTGAAGCTCCACGGCGGCAGGATCTACTTGCCCACTCATGTGGCAGCATGTTGTTCCTTGTGGGCTTTTGGGATAAGGGTCTCATTATCTTGCTAACTGGAGGCCAGATGCTGCTGGAGGATTTCCTTGGTTCCTTGTCATGGGGATATTGCCAACAGTACCTTGTTTTCTTGATGTCCTCAAACCTAGCAAGGTAAAGACACTCCTTGCAAGACGAATATTACATGCTTAATATAAGCATATACAACAAAATCACATACCCATACTCCTGCCCCTTTGACCCCTCACCCCCCCCCCATACACACACACATTTGGTACTGGGGACTGAACCCAGGGGTGCTCTATCACTGAGCTACATCCTAGCTCTTTTAACTTTTTATTTTGAGACAAGGTCTTGCTGGGTTGCTGAGGCTGGCCTTCAACTTACCTTCCCTGCCTCAGTCTCCCAAGTTGCTGGGATTACAAGTGTGTACCACTGTGCCCAGCTCCCCTTTGCCATAATCTGTTGGTTAGGAGCAAGTGACAGGCCTCACACTCAAGAGGAAAGGATCAGACAAAGGCATGAGAACTAGCTATGGATGGGGACCATCTTAGAGTCCATCTGTCATGATTTCTTCTTAGGATCTCAGGACCAGGGAGACTGGGCACACTCGTTCATTCAAGTCAGCTTACCTTAGGGAGGTAGATGGATTTCAGCAGCACATGATCTACCCAGGATCCTCAGCCTGATGGTCCTCAAGCAACAGTTCCCTGATGTCTTGGCCACCGCGGTCTCCCTTAGCTGCAGCTCTCTGGCTTTGTGAGATGTAAAAAGTGAAGTTAGACGTGCATCTCATCTGGATGCCACATTCCCAGAATCCCTGTATACATACATGCACATACAAACATACATGTGTACGTGTATACGAAATGTTGAACATTTCCCACAGCCTAAACGTTTAGAAAGTATTTAAATAAGTTATGATACTCATAAATTAAAGTACCCTCTAATTATGCAAATATTCAAAGATTTTAGCATAGAAAAACATTCCTGGAGGGGAGGCAGTTTACAAAAACAGGTAGTTTCAAATGTGATTCCTCCTAAATATATACATGGATATGTGTATAAAATGGTTAAAAGTGGTTATCTGTAGGTGGGTAGCATGAAGAGTGCTTTTATATGCCTTCCTTTAACCAGTATTATAAAAAAAATATAATGAAATATATCACTTTTTATGTTATAGTGTCGAGATTTAAAATGTTTGCTTATTTTAACTTTAGAATGTGAGCTATTTGTGGTTGGACACGTGTTGTTTATTTCTGTATTTCTAGCCCCTAGCATAATCCCTTGGGCATATTAAACTCTTAATAAATGTTTTTGAATAAACACATGAATTTCAGAATGTTTAAAATCTAAAATCAAGATATTCTGTGAATATAAAAATAGTAGTTTACAGGGCTGGGGATGTGGCTCAAGCGGTAGCGCGCTCGCCTGGCATGCGTGCGGCCCGGGTTCGATCCTCAGCACCACATACCAACAAAGATGTTGTGTCCGCCGAGAACTAAAAAATAAATATTAAAAATTCTCTCTCTCTCTCTCTCTCTCTCTCTCTCTCTCTCTCTCTCTCCTCTCTCACTCTCTCTTTAAAAAAAAAAAATAGTAGTTTACATGCACTTTTGTAAGTAAAACAAAACAAAGTACCTGAAACCTGGATTCTATTTCTTCAAAGAAACTAACTCTACTCCAACCCCAAGTAAAGTCAAATATTATACCTCCAGCATCCAGGGGAAGGGTGGTAGATGGCATGGCTGTAATGAAGGCTGGTTTGAACAAGTGAGCTTTGCAGATAATCTAATGTTTCCTGTCTTAGTCTACAATTTTAACCATCTTCCCCTATATGACTTTAAAAAATTATGTTTAGTTATACATGAATACAATATTTTATTTTGTTTATTGATTTTTATGTGGTGCTGAGGATCAAACCCAGTGACTCATCTATATGAGGCAAGCCCTCTGCCACTGAACCACAACCCTAGCCACTCCCCCACCCCTCATATGACTTTTGAAAGAGAGACTAATGAAAATTGATGGAGTTATTGTTAATGATTCCTTTTCTGTTCCATCACTATAGAAATTGGTAATAAACTTTTTACTGATTTTTAGCTTTAAAACGGATGAGGAAGAAAAATAACGGGCCAAATAAGTGGTCCTTGTAATATTGAGACTTTACTATAAAGTACTTGCTTTTTTTTTTTTTTTTTTTTTTTGCTTCACTCAAAATAAACTGTTACTCACCAAGATGAGTGGGTAAGAGATCTTTTCCCCAAGAATACTGAACAGTGACATGGCATGGTATGTTTATAAGTTATAATTTCATCATTGAGCTCTAATGCTCACATGATTTTTAAAGATAATGGGGCAAGAATACTTTAATCCTCTTTTATACACAGAGAGATCAAAGTGCAGAAAGAGTCTAAGGAAGGGTTACAGGTGATTTGGAAAGTTACCAACCATCAAATAATAGTGATGTTTCTGGCCAATCTTTCTGTGTAAGTTTAGCCGAGACCCTTTTACCTCCTCCTACTCAGTAGGTTCTTGATTCTGAAGAAAATAGAAGAGGAAATCCTTTATAAATTACAAAACCTTCTGTGACTCTAATGTTTTGTGAGGAGTGCTAGGAGCCACAAGCAAATAATATGATGCATGGCACTTTCGGTTGTAAGGTGACGCCAGCTAGCCATTGAGATGATATGATTATGTTAAGATTTACATTCATATGGAAATTGGACTCCTGCTGTTCACCTTGGCCTGCTACGGGACTCATGTTACGGGACTCCTGGAGAGTTCCCATTGGTTGGGGAAGGATAGTAGGAGGGAATTCCAGGGGAGGTCCGGGCTCCCCCCCCCCCGGTTCCGGTAGACACGCGCGTGGGTGGACTGGTTTTTGGCTTACCAGCATGTACGGAGTATTGGCGGCTTTTTCAAAAATAAAGTTTTGTTCCTGCTTGAGTGGCTCGTGATTCTGTGCCCAGCCAGACTGAGGCAATTGGTGGCCCGTACGGGGAACGCCTGAAACTTAGAGGTGAGTAAAATTGCTTGCCCCTAAGGGAAGGCGACAGAATGGGTGACCGTTTCAAAAAACAATGTGTTCTTGTTTTGATTTATTTTGTTTTTATTTCAAGCTCCCTAGCCCTAGAATTTTCTCAGGCGAACTGGGAAAAATGGTTGGCTCAAGGTTTGAAGTTATTCGGCCCTGAGAAAGAGAAAATTGATATAACCATTCTCTGCTCCGTTTTTGTTTCATTCTGCTTCGGCTTTGTTTTATCCTATCTTATTGGGTTACTTTACCTTTATAGTAGATTAGAATCTAGTAAAAAACAAACCGAAAAACGGTTAAGTAAATTATTAGAGGTCCAAACTATGGTAGAAAAAACGCTAGGTCAAGCAAAAGAGAAGGTCTCTCAAGCTAGTCAGACAGAGGAAAATTTAAAGAAAGAAAGCTTAGAGGAAAAACAGCCATCAGGTGGAGAATTAAAACAGGAGGCTGCTACTAACTCCGTTCTATCACCAGAGGGCGTAATTCAACCAACAGCTCCATCTACAGCTGAGCGGCCCTCAACTCCCGTAGTTGATGGACGGAATTCTGAGGCAGGACCCCAAAGATTAGCATGCCCTGTACTTGAGCAGGCAGGAGGGCAACGAATTCACCGTGCTTTAGATTTCAAAACAGTAAAGCAATTAAAGGAGGCTGTAACAACCTATGGGCCGCAAGCTCCCTTCACGGTAAGCATGGTCGAATATGTTACCAACTTGGACATGACACCAGCAGATTGGGCTAACATGTGTCGATCTGTGCTAAATGGAGGACAATATTTGTTATGGAAGGTTGCCAATGAGGAATTTTGCATGGAGACAGCTAGGCGAAATGCAGAAGCCAGTTACCCTCAAAGAAATCTAGATATGTTATTAGGAAAGGGACCTTATGAGGGTCAAAGACAGCAAATTGAATATGACCCTGGCATATACGCACAAATTGCTATAGATGCAGTTAGGGCATGGAAAACTTTACAGGGGCATGGAGATTTACAAGGTCAATTATCTAAGGTAATACAAGGAACTAATGAACCTTACGCTGAATTTGTAGATAGGCTTATTCAGACAGCCTCTAGAATATTTGGAAATACAGAACATGCAATGCCATTTATAAAACAACTGGCTTATGACCAAGCAAATCGTTGCTGCAGAGAGGTCATTAGACCATGGAGACATGAAGATTTAAACACATATATTAAATTATGTAGAGACATTAATGAACAAGGGCAAGTCTTAGCAGCAGTACAACAGGCTTTAGATGCTAGGCCAAAAACATGCTATAATTGTAATCAAACAGGACATTTTAAAAGGAGTTGCCCCATAAGAGGAGGGTTTAACAAAACTAGGTATCAAAGGAATAGAATACCGGGTATTTGCCCACGATGCTATAGAGGGAAATATTGGGCTAATGAATGCCGTTCTCAAACCACCATAGAGGGTATTCCGTTATCAAAAAACGGACAAGGACCAAGTGTTTACCCACGATATCATGGAGAAAGGTATCAGGCTCCATTGCCAAAAAATGGACTAGAGGGCCCAATGCCCCGGGGCCCAAAACCACAAATATACGGGGCAATGGAGGAACCCAGCAGCACCATCAAGGTAGTGCCCAGGACACATTATCCATTAAATCCCTCATCAGACAAACTAGAGGGAGCGCAGGGTTGGACATCTGCGCCTCTGCCAGAGCAGTACTAACTCCAGAGATGGGAGTTCAAATCATTCCCACAGGAGTAAAAGGACCTCTTCCCCAGGGAACAGTAGGCTTGTTATTGGGACGCAGTTCTTCTACACTAAAAGGACTTATGATAAGTCCTGAGGTAATTGATCCCGATTATGAGGGTGAAATAAAAATTATAGCTAGTTCTCCAAGAGGTATATCAGTAATTTCACCAGGAGATAGAATAGCACAGTTATTAATAATACCCAGCCTGCATGATAAATTTTCCAGTTGTAATGTAGAAAGAGGTTCCAAGAGATTAGGCTCCACAGGTGTAGATTGGGCTATGCTGTCTTTAAATTTAGATTCTCACCCAATGCTAAAATTAAATATTCAAGGACATGACTTTAATGGGCTGCTGGACACAGGTGCTGACCTCAGCATCATATCTCGTCAAGAATGGCCAAAACATTGGCCATTACAACAAGCCACTCAAACGCTTTGAGGCCTAGGAGTGGCAACAAATCCCCATAGAAGTGCTATGGTATTAGACTGGAGGGATCCTGAAGGATGTGAAGGAACTATACAGCCCTATGTATTGGATCATCTTCCCGTAAATTTATGGGGACGAGATGTCCTAGATCAATTAGGATTGACATTAACAAATAACATCAATCCTAACGCGCCCACTACTAGGGCTAAACAAGGCTTTAGGAAAGAAAAAAGATTAAGAGAACAAGAACAAGGTATGACAGCACCTATTCAAATAGATCAAGAAATAAATAGACATGGATTGGGTTTTCAGAAAGGGCCACTGAGACAATCAAAATTACTTGGAAATCAGAAAGTGTCGCGACCCCCTTGCCCGCAAGGAAGACGCAACAACAGGAATCTTCTTTCAGCCGTTTATTCAGGTCCTTGATATTTCTTCTTCTTTCTCTCGGATGCCTCTCCCAGCCTTAATAAAGCATCTCAAGCCCCAATGCGAAGCTGCCACGTGGAGCTTTCTCATAGGGTGTTAAAAAACCATGCGCCAACTCTCCCAAAAAAGGAGTTGTTTGTTACAGACCACAGCGGAGCCAGCGCCATCTTGTAATGGCGACCACAGTCCGCAGAAACGGCTCACCACAAGAAAGACCAGTATGGGTTCCTCAGTGGCCCCTGACTAAAGAAAAGATACAAGTAGCCCATGACTTGGTCAGACAACAATTAGCGGAAGGACATATACAACCTTCTGTATCCCCCCATAATACTCCCATTTTTGTCATTAAAAAGAAATCTGGTAAATGGAGATTATTACAAGATTTAAGAGCCATTAATAATGAGATGGTTATTATGGGACCTGCTCAATCAGGGATTCCCCAATTGTCTGCTTTACCAAAAACCTGGCATGTTTTAGCTATAGATATTAAAGATTGTTTCTTTTCAATTCCAATTCATCCCGAGGATAGTCCACATTTTGCATTTACTATCCCTGCACTGAATCATGAAGGTCCTGATCAGAGATATGAATGGAAAGTACTCCCTCAAGGGATGGCTAACAGCCCAACTATGTGTCAAATTTATGTTAATAAAGCAACCCAGCCACTTAGAAATCAAAATCCTGAACTACAAATATTTCACTATATGGATGATGTGTTATTGGCACATAAAGATAAAAACACATTGCTAGAATGTTATGCCACACTTACAAACTTATTGAAAAATTATAATCTAGAGATAGCAATAGATAAAGTACAATTAAATCTTCCAATTAATTATTTAGGAGTTCTATTATCCTCAACCATGGTCCGTCCACCAAAAATTCAAATACAAGTAGATCAACTCAAATCACTTAATGACTTTCAAAAGTTATTGGGAGACATAAATTGGATAAGGCCTTATCTAGGCATACCAACAGGAGAGTTGGGACCTTTATTTGATATTCTAAAAGGTCCATCAAATCCAAATTCACCCCGCATGTTAACGCCTGAAGCAAGAAAAGCATTAAAAATCATTGAAACATATATGGAAAATATGCATTTGGATAGAATTGATATAAGTTTGCCTTTATTATTTATTGTACTACCAACAAAAAATATTCCTACAGGAGTATTTTGGCAAGAAGGTCCATTATTGTGGATACATTTATCTTATTCTCCTAACACTATTCTTACTAGATATCCTGAGGCTGTAGGACAATTAATACTCAAAGGAATAAAAGCAGCAAAGGGAGTGTTTGGGATTTCTCCCAATAAAATTATTACTCCATATACTATGGATCAAATTGATGAGTTAGCTAATGAGTTAAATACTTGGGCAATAATCATGTGTAAAACTAGTGTTTCATTTGATAATCACTTACCATCTAATCCTTTGTTGTCTTTTTGGTCTAAGCATCCTGTAGTTTTTCCAAAAATGACAAGAAAAACCCCTATCATAAATGCTCCAAATATAGTCACTGATGGGTCAAACAATGGTACAGCAGCAGTAGTTAGTCCTGATCAAACTTTTACATTTTTAGTACCCAAACAATCAGCTCAAAAGGTAGAGCTTAATGCAGTATTACAAGCTTTTATGATGTTTAAAGATTCTGTATTTAATTTATTTTCTGATAGTCAGTATGTAGTTAATGCTATAGTATCCCTTGAAGATCCTGGTAGGATTTCACCTTCTTCTACTGTTTTCTCTTTGTTTTTCGCTATACAAAGTCTAATCTGGGACAGAAAAGATCCATTCTTTATAGGACATATCAGGGCACATACAGGATTGCCTGGAGCCCTTAGTATGGGCAATGAACTAGCAGATAAATCTACACATGACATACATATTTTCTCCACAATAGAAGAAGTTATCAATTTTCATAAAAGGTTCCATGTCAATGCTAATACTTTACAAAAGCATTTTAAAGTAACTAAAGAACAAGCCAGACATATAATAAAACAATGTCAAAATTGTGTGACATTTTTACCACAAGTTAATCTTGGAGTCAATCCTAGAGGACTGATACCTAACCATATTTGGCAGATGAACGTCACACACTTGCCAGAATTTGGAAAATTAAAATATTTACATGTTACAGTTGATACTTCTTCCGGATTTTTGATGGGCTCCCTTCGTGCCGGAGAAAAAACTAAAGATGTTATAGCTCATTGCTTACAAAATTTTGCCACTGTGGGCGTTCCAAAACAGTTAAAAACGGACAATGGTCCTGGTTATACTTCCACCTCTTTTAAACAATTTTGCTCATCATTTGGCATTACTCACATAACAGGAATTCCATACAATCCACAAGGACAAGGCATAGTTGAAAGAGCTCATCAAACTATTAAAATGTACTTATTAAAACAAAAGGAGGGAATTGGAAAGGGGTATATATCCCCCAAAGATAAACTTAAAATAACCCTTTTTACTCTAAACTTTTTAAATTTGGATTCATCAGGACTTAGTGCTATGGAAAGACATTTGTATCCAAAAAATGTACATAAGCCTAAGGTACTTTGGAAAGATATTCTAACAGGACAATGGAAAGGTCCGGATCCAGTGATAGTCTGGAGTCGGGGCTCCGTCTGTGTTTTTCCACAGGAGGAACAGCAGCTGATTTGGATTCCAGAGAGATTAACCAAAACAATTTCTACAGAAAAAGAAGATGATTTGACTCAAATCCATAACAGCTGATATCCAGAACTCCAGCTTGGCTATTCTTACATCTTCGACAGTGATCAACCAGGATGCTTTTTTCAATATCTATTTTATTATTGCTTTTCCCACATCATAAAGTTCCATTTTAATTTTGAGCTCATACAGACATAAATTAATGTTTTTCTGATCAGTTTTATTTTTTGACTATGGAGTTTTTAAACATTGCAATGGAGATTTCACCTAGGTAATCTACAAGGCCTTTACTATTGTCTTATATGTTGTATGTTACGTGTGCACATTTCTGTTTTGTGTTGTATGTCTGTATGTGCGTATGTCCATATATCATATATGAGGAGCGCTCATAAAAATATGGATCCCAATTTTTTTTTTATTATTCACATGATTTTAATGGTTTAATTTAATTTGGGTAAACAGCTGTTGAAGACTGTTTTAATATGTGTACAAATAAGCAGGTTAACAGATCTGTTTGTTTACTTTCACCTTTCCTTTTCATTATATTTAATAATTCTGTTCAGGATAATGTAAATTGTTCTAAAAATTGTTTTCTTAATACCTGTTGAAATGTTACATTTTTTTTCTCTTTTCTTAACATCATTGTCAATCCCTATTTTCATCCCAGTGCTGGTGAAGACAAAGATGAAACCAAACTACGACTTCTTCAATAATTATCACAACAAACTGTATAAACTGATGCATCAATGAATAATAACTCAACAAGTAATGCTCAATCACTGAGTCGATTTATTTTGGGAGGAAATGGACATATTGATAGATTCCTCCACTTTGAACTGCTTACAAAACTTGCCTGGACTATGTATCACTTGTATGCATTGTGCTCTATCTGTTGATGCAGCGAATTATGGTAGTGCTGGCGTATCTTTGCTGTAGTGTCACCAGTGATGCAATTTTTCCTAAAGAGCCGTCTATTGACTTGATGTCGTGGCATTTCTGTATCCTCCTCCCTTCTACTAGTGATGGTCTAATTTTGGGGGCCAACTGAGGTGAGGCAAAGAACTTCACCCCCCACCGGCACCAAGGTCAAATTTGGGGGCCAACAGAGGTGAGGCGAAGAACCTACCCCCCCACTGGTGCATAGGCCTATCCACAGGTATGGCTATATACTGGACCAGTAGTCAGTGACGGGTATGATTCAGTTGCAGTGGTATCAACCTAAGACAGGAGGCTGACGCCTAGAGGTCAGTTTTCCGATGACGAGTAAGAACCATATGTTGAATTGGACATACCTAACAGGCACGGTCCCTAGCCACATTGCCTATTGCTTAATTAAACAGAAGGGGGCAGATGCTAGGAGCCACAAGCAAATAATATGATGCATGGCACTTTCAGTTGTAAGGTGACGCCAGCTAGCCATTAAGATGATATGATTATGTTAAGATTTACATTCATATGGAAATTGGACTCCTGCTGTTCACCTTGGCCTGCTAAGGGACTCATGTTACGGGACTCCTGGAGAGTTCCCATTGGTTGGGGAAGGATAGTAGGAGGGAATTCCGGGGGAGGTCCGCCCCCCCCTTCCGGTAGACACGCGCATGGGTGGACTGGTTTTTGGCTTGTACGGAGTATTGGCGGTTTTTTCAAAAATAAAGTTTTGTTCCTGCTTGAGTGGCTCATGATTCTGTGCCCAGCCAGACTTGTCGCGTCTACCCGCCGGCAGGAAAGACGACAACAGCAGGATTCTTCTTTAACACACTTTATTGGAAGCTTCCATGAGGTATAGATGAGAGAAAAGGGCCCGAGCCCGAGAAAACCACCCCTTATATACTTCAGCTGCAGCCCTGCTCGTACACCATTGGACAAAGAGTGCATAGCAACACAGCAGCAGCCAATAGAATGATAGACCCAGCACTTGCACATAATGCAAGAGACACCCAGCTCCAGCTTGTGCAAAGCAACAAGCACTTCTTGAAAACAGTTTGTTCCAGGAGCTGGACAATTGATACATTGTATTCTAGGGAGTGGCTGAAAACAAAGAACTGGGTCTCAGCCCAAGAATTAGGCTCACGCCCACACAAGGCAGCACAGCAAAATGGCTCTCTACAGTTCCCCCCTTTTGTTTTCTAAAAACAATACAGGCAAGAGTAGAGGTGAATTGCCATTACTCATACTAAGCCTTCAACCAGGAACCTTATCAGACCCAAGCAGGTCAGGACGTTCCCGCATGACCGGTATTGGCTGAATATGAAAACAGACACCACAGATCTTACAAGGCCTTGTGAGCTGGCCTCCTTGACGTGCATAAACTTCAGGGCTGGATCCAAGCCCTGGGGGCCGGGGGGAATCCACTGCCAGCAGTGTTTTCCTTTTGTTTGTTGCACGTCAAAGGGAATCAAGTAGCCCCTGTCTTAGGTCGTTCACTGCCCTTACATTGCTTACCCGTCCTTGGGGAGGCCCCATTCCCCTGTCTTAGGTTGCAGTGCAAGCGTGAAAGTTGCCCGTCTCTGGGTACTACAAGATCAGCTCGTTGTTGCCAAGGCGTTTAATGGTATCTACTCAGCCAGTCATTATTAGGTCTCTGAGGCTGAACTGTGGCTATAAAAATACAACGACAAACAAGTTGGCAACACCCTAAAAGAAAGGCACGGGTCCTAAAGCGATAGAAAAGCACTAGTGTGGAAACCCATCTGCGTGCAATGGCAGTAAAGCCGGCAGAGTGCAAGGGCTTTCCAACACTAAGAGAATAGCAAGAAGAGACATGTCGTTCCCAGTGCAATGTCCGTAAACTTGGGGTGCAACGACCATGTCAAAGATTCACTGTTTAATTTGCGCAAGCCAAACTTGAGGTGAGTTGCCATTTTCTAAAGCTGCAAGAGCTTGTGTGAGCATAGCCTTATCATGAGCATTGCGGGCCTTAAGGCGACAGAGAAACCACAAGCAGAGAACCATACCGAAGCAACACATTGCACCAATCTCTGTAAAGTGCTATGCTTCACTTTCAGGCCCTTGGAGCGTAACAGACCATCTAGGGCCGAGAAAAGCGGACTTGAAGGTGCGGCACCCCTGACACAACAACAAGAAAAACACAGAAAACAAAAGACACAGACGACAAAAAGAACACAGAAAACAAAAGTAAAAGCACACATTGCAGCTGCAATAAAATATGAGGCCTACGGGGTCCCGCTCTCGGGGACGAGGGGTCCGCTCACGGACGAGGGGTCCACTCAGGGACGAGGGGTCCACTCACGGGACGAGGGGTCCACTCCGGGACGAGGGGTCCACTCCGGGACGAGGGGTGCACTCACGGGACGAGGGGTCCACTCCGGGACGAGGGGTCCACTCAGGGACGAGGGGTCCACTCCGGGACGAGGGGTCCACTCACGGGACGAGGGGTCCACTCCGGGACGAGGGGTCCACTCAGGGACGAGGGGCCACTCAGGGACGAGGGGTCCACTCACGGACGATCGGTGCACCACTCCTGTCGACTGAAAGTTCTGATTCTCCCGGGTTTCGGCACCACTTGTCGCGTCTACCCGCCGGCAGGAAAGACGACAACAGCAGGATTCTTCTTTAACACACTTTATTGGAAGCTTCCATGAGGTATAGATGAGAGAAAAGGGCCCGAGCCCGAGAAAACCACCCCTTATATACTTCAGCTGCAGCCCTGCTCGTACACCATTGGACAAAGAGTGCATAGCAACACAGCAGCAGCCAATAGAATGATAGACCCAGCACTTGCACATAATGCAAGAGACACCCAGCTCCAGCTTGTGCAAAGCAACAAGCACTTCTTGAAAACAGTTTGTTCCAGGAGCTGGACAATTGATACATTGTATTCTAGGGAGTGGCTGAAAACAAAGAACTGGGTCTCAGCCCAAGAATTAGGCTCACGCCCACACAAGGCAGCACAGCAAAATGGCTCTCTACACAGACTGAGGCAGATGAGTAGCTCAGAGTCCCCTTTTTAGTCTCCTCTTTGCCCCAAAAATGAGCCCTGTGAGCGCTCTTGACTGCAAACCCTCTGGTCACAGCCAAGTAACCAAGCTGTCCACTGCCAGCCCAAGGCCAGCAAGATTTTCCCGGTGTATTTCAGCTGGTTGGGTTTCCTGGGTGTCTATGGCTTGGGCCTTGGTCTCTTTCAGGTTCAGTCAGCTGCCAATCATCCTGCATTTATCTCCCCCCTGCCAAAAAAATGCAGAGGCTGCTGCAAGGTGGAAATAAACCAAGTTCTGGCTCATGGCTAGGGCACATAGAGATGGCCAGTGTTGCCGTTGCTCTGCCCCACCTGAAAAAGGCACCCACTCCACCCCCCCCACACACAAACATCCCATGGCCACCTCCTACCAAGTCCCTGTGTGGAAGTTCCCGGCTGTGCACCTTCTAGGTCTCCAATCTGAGCCTCCCAGCTCATCTGTCTGCTCCCCATCCCTTCCTCTCTTTGCCTCTCTTTGGCTTCTTTCCTCTCTTTGTCCTCAAAGTCAAGCTTTTCTTTCAAATCTTCAGCTCCCTTCTCCACCAGCAAGCCTACACACAACTAATGTGAGGTGGCCCTTCTCCTCCAGGAATACCTAAAAAAGACTTTTAGTCCCTAAAGAAGACATTCAGAAAGTATTGTTTTAGATTATATTGGCATCCAGACCATATCTTTTTTATTAAACAACTTTTTCCTTATGTTAAAGTAAACAATCTTCTATGAAAATGAGAAAGTAGAGGCAGGTAGAAATAAAAAAACAGAAATCAGAGTCTCACCATCCACAGTTCTTGCTAAGATTCACAAGCATTTCTTCTGAGACCAAGTTCTATTCATACAAGGTACATGTGCTTACCCAGGAGAGCTGAGATGCACAATTTGGTATCTCTTTTTATCTAGCATGGTGTTGGGACATTTTCCAACATAATGAAATATTTATTTAAATACATTATGCTTTAAAGTCAGCCTGTCTAGACATTTCTCCTTGTATGTTAACATTGGGTGGGGGAAACATCCCCATCTTTGGGGCCATTCCTAAGTTTGAAGATTCTATTTAAAAAATATGGAATATGGAAAAAGCTACTTATTATAGATCTTATAGTGGACCAAAAATCTCTGTATGTAATTACTTAATTTAATGGAGAACAGTGGTGTTATCCATCAGGAATACCAAAAGGAAGCTAAAAATAGTGATCGTTGAGTAAGACTGCAGGAGATATTCTAAGAACAGATGAGGAAACATGATAGCAAATTCCTCTGTGGTTTGTAAATAGACTTGTGCTCTGTTGGAAGAGGCCGAGTCTTCTGTTCGGCTGGGGAATAGGACCCAAGGTCTAACTTCCATCCTATATTTATGGCATAGGGGATAGGGAAGTGGCCATCCTTGACCTTATAAGCCTAATGATTATAAAGGTGTATTTTTCTGATGCTTACAATAGTACATAGGAGAAAGACTTTCGGATGGATACATTGTTGATCAAGAGGCTCAGAAATTTATTTCTTTCTATAAAAGCAGTGAATCTTCCATTTTATTTGCTTTATGAAGAAATAGGAACTAGAAATCTGATTAAATTCTCAGGAAGCCAGAGGTTTGGGTAAAGGCCTCTCAAGTCCTTGGTTGGGTGGCAAAGGCATCTGGATGCTATAAACTGCATTCTGATGCTGTCTGGGGGATTTGATCAAATTACTTTACTTTTCTGAGGTTCCAATTTTTCTTCTGGGGAAAAAAATGCAAAAGAAATACACACTCATTATAAAGATGTTAAGCAATATTTCAGTACATAAAATAAAAATGTATTTTACGTCACTCTCTGTGTCTAACCCATGATTGTGACCTTTGTTAAAATTTGATATCATTGCTTCATGTATTTCTCTACAAGTATTTAAATATTTCCTTATAAATTGATCAAACTTTATATATTGTTCTATAATTTACTTTTTGCACTTAACAGTAAGTATAGGCATTAATTATCTCCTGTAGTAGACTTCTATTTCATGACACAGAGATACCTTAATTTATTTAACAATTTTCAGAACTGATGGATGTTTGGATTGACCTTGATCTTTTAGCATGTTCACCAAAAATGTGCCACTTGATATGTTCCCAAAAATGCTCCCCTGGCTGGGCACAATGGCACACACCTGTAATCCTAGCTACTTGGGAGGCCCAGGTAGGATTATCACAAGTTTGAGTCCAGCCTAGACAACTTAGTAAGGCTGTCTCAAAATAAAATCAGAAAGGACTGGGGGTGTATCTCAGTGGTAGAGCATTTGCCCAGCATGTGCAAGCCCCTGGTTCAACACCCAGCATTGCAAAAAAAAAAAAAAAAAATTTTAAATGCTCCCCTTCTATACCTTCTTTACCATTGAATATTATAAATAATTTTTTACATTTATGCAATTTAGTCAGTGAAAATGGAATTTATTTATTTATTTTTTTATTATTAGTTGTTCAAAACATTACAAAGCTCTTGACATATCATATTTCATACATTTGATTCAAGCGGATTATGAACGAAAATGGAATTTTTTAAAAAAGTTTTTTTAGTTGTAGATAAACACAATATCTTTAATTATTTATTTATATGTGATGCTGAGGATCAAACCCAGTGCCTCACACATGTGAGGCAGGTACTCTACCACTGAGTTACAGCCCCAGCCTGAAAATGGAATTATATTGAACATTTCTCGGTGTATAAAATGAAGAGTTGGACTGCATGATCTCCAGGGATTTTTGGAATCCCTGGAGATTGCTACAACTCTGAGGAACTGTGGAAAACAAATTGCTGTACCTAAAGACAGAAATGACTGGTGCCATAGTGGACCTTTCTGACCACCCCCTGACTCATCTGCAAACTACAATTGGAAGGTCTGAGAGTTTCCACGGAAAGTTCCAGAGGAGGCTGGACATCCAAGTAGACAATAAGTAGACAATGGGACCTAACAATCTCATCTGAAGGGAAGGAAGACTTTTGCTATTTTCAGCATTTTTAAAAATTTTACGTTTTGGTTGTAACTAGACACAATATCTTTATTTTATTTATTTATTTTTATGTGGTGCTGAGGATCCATCCCCTGCTGACCTCCATCCCCTGCTCCAGCTGCTTCCCCAGGGCCTCCCCCGTGCCAGGCGAGCACTCTACCGCTGAGCCACAATCCCAGCCCCGATTTTCAGCAATTTTAAAGAAATAAAACTTAAGATACGCACACACACACACACATACACACAAGAGTCAAGAGTAAAAATGATAATAATCAACCTTTCAATACTGCATATCATAAAGCAAAGACAAAAGCTCAGTGTTTTATCCCCAAAGCTCTGGCTTTGCAAAATTAAGCATTTGGCAGGGACTATCACCAATTATAGTAAATGTCTTGGTGAAGCCATCTCAGTTGACGCCTTCTTTCCAGCTAGACTGGAGGGTCTGTGGAGCGGGGGTGGGGGGTATCGCTGTGTCTGATGGGCCTTTCTGGCTCCTTCAATCTTTTGCTCACACAGATTTCCGGTCTGTGTGGCAGTTTGGAAGCTGTCCCCTAGACCCAGGTGTTGGTGAGCCTCCTCCGAGTCCCATAGAGGTTAACTTCCTAGTTACCATCAGTTTTCCTTTCACACCTTTTCCAGTAACTCTTTTTAGTTCACAAAATCCTTTCACAGTTTTAAAACCTTTAACTTTCAAAAATCTCAGTCAAGGGTACTGTAAGAATGCAAGAAACCAGGTCCACATGGCACCAGTGGGGAAATACTGAAATGTTGTCAAAACCCCACACTGAACACCTACAGTCACCACCTACTGCTTCTCTACCCATGGCCTTTGCCCTCTGCCCTGATCTCTACTCCTCTGATCTGACCTCTACTCCTTGGCCAGAAGAAAAGCACCCACAACAAGGAATGTCTTCCATATCTGACCTCCATCCCCTGTTCCAGCTGCTTCCCCAGTGTTTCCTTGGGGTATGCCCATTGTCCAGCCTAGTCAGACTCCACAAACACTGCTTCCTCTCTCCATGTCTATCTACCTGCTGATCCAGTGGTGGGCTGAATTGTCACCCAGCACATCAGCCTTTTGTTTGTTTCTAGTTGATCTTTGAAGATGCAGCTCAATGTCACATTCTAGAGGAAGGTGAACTGTCTGGGAAGGTTAACCCCATCACAGCCTCAATATCTGTCTTGAAGATGGTTGAACAGATTGGCATGGGTTATTTTACACCACCATCTTTTGCATTAGATTCTGCTAAGGCTGATTTCTAGGTAACTACAGGTCCTATGTGTAGGTCATCTTGCTTTCACACATCAAAGTTCCAGGCATCTTGGAAAGGCACAGTTACTGTAAATTGAGTTGACGTGAATTCAATTAGCACAACACAGTGGTGAATCTGAAGTATTTGAAGACTGATTTGGTTAGTGATGTTGACATAAGTTCCTACAAAGTATTGTTTTGTCAAATCAGCTACACTTCACAAGTTATGAAAACTACTAACACATCATGTATCTGGGAGAATGTCAATTGGCAGAATGATCTCAAACTCCATAGTATAGGAAGAATGAAATATGAGAAATTCTATTGTTATTTTGTTGGTTCTCCTTGGTAGGATTTTTGTACAATAGCTACAATTCTCCAAGGATTCTGCGACTGTTTGCAACATTTGAAAGCATATTTAATGAGAATACAAAACTAATAATGTGTAAAATATAACAGGACACACTTTGCTTGTGCTAGTTCAATTAATTTCTTAAAGGCATAGTACCATCCTTCCAACCTTCAAAATGCTCAAATGATTTTGACCTTTCCCATTTTGATGTGTTAAATGGGATAACAACCACTACCACCACCACCACCACCACCACCACCATTCTGACAGTATAAGACAACAATTGCCTTATAACTAAATAAGTTACCCTTTAATCTAAGTTCTCAGATTCTTTAATGTCTAAAATTATACTTGTAGCTTACACATGCAAAGGTCCTCTGAAATATACAATGAGACATTTCCCAACATCCTTATATGTGTTAAAGGAGGAAGTTCATTCTATTTCTCCTTTGTTATGGAAAACTGACTCCCAGGACTAAGTGTCTTCAGAGGATGCTCTCTTTGTTCCCAGACTGAAGAAATGTCTTGAGGATAGCATAATCCAAAATGGGCATTGCTATTTAAATAATTGTTGCTATATTGTCTTTAGAAGTTATTTACATGGAGTTATTTATGGGAAAAATGTTAACTATGTTTATTAAATCTGAGAGGTTGATTTAAGATGAAAAATGACATGATAAAAGAATTGTTGTATTTATGAACACTACTTAAGGTAACATTATTTATCCCTGCCAGAGACATATTTTAATTCATATTTTCATGTATTACCAGTGATACTATAAAGTGGCATCATCCTTTCAGAAGCTATTTGGAAATATGCATCAGGAACTCAAAATATGCTCATACCCATTAACTTCCTAATCCTACTTCTGGAAGCCTAACCATCCAGCATTCCAAAGCCATGAATGGACCATTATCACTTTATTGTGTGGGATATATATATATATATATATATATATATATATATATATTTAATAAAGTATAAATACAGTCAATGTAAGTACACATCTCTAAATATAAACTTAAACAATAGTTCAATAGTTTTAAACAAAAGTAATCAGTGCATACCAGCAATTCCATTTCTAGTTGCTCCGGTGGAGAGCACAAATTCAGATGCTGTTACTCCATCCTGTTCAAAACCCTCATTTCCTTGGGTTCTCTAGAATTCACTCTTATGGATGAACAGAAATAAACATCTATTTTTTAATTTCCTTATTCCACCCAAATTACATAACCCAATATTAACTGGTGGATATTTTCTTCCTTGATTGCATTTGAAACTTCCCTGGTACACTATTAAATGCTAACCCATATTGGAAACTCTCTCTGGATTAGCTGCTTGGTACTGGGGATCTACTTGTCTGGTTTTAGCCCAGAGCTATAAACTTACAACTGCTTTGTCCTATATTCCTAATACCTGATAACAATCTCCTATCATATCATCTTTTGCCATTAAGTGTCCCTTTGAGAATTTTTAAAAAATGTACATTCTAGAGTATATACTTTGGAATGATTTGGTCAAATTATGAAAATTATTGCATATTTATCAAGACCGAATTAAATATGTAAAATTTAATAACTTGCAATGGCAAACAGATTTTTACACATTTGCCAATATATCCAGGAACATAATTTTTTTCTCTATTCATTCAAATCTTTGTTTTAGGATTGGGGACATGGCTCAGTCGTTATGTGTCCTGGATTCAATACCTTGTACCAAAAAAAAAAAAAAGTCCTCAAATATTTGTTTTAGTTTTCCCTAAAATTCTACAGTTTTATTCACCACTACCCTATCACTAAACAAATCACTATTTCCCCAGTGGCAAATATTCAATAGAAACTAGCATAGAATGAGCAAGGGATGAGAGAAGAAAGGGATTCAGGCTACCCACATCTATAATTTAGTGTGTATATTAAGCAGATGACTGTGAATAAATATTGTTTGAATGCATAGATAAATTAGAATAATTTGATTTTGAGTCCTAAATTTATTACTTTTGTTTAAAACTATCAAACTATAGTTTTTTTTAAAAAAAGTTTATATTCAGGATATACACTTACATTGACTGTATTCATATTTTATATAGAGATATATTTTTAAAAATTCACCATCCCACACAATACAGTGAGAGTAGTCCATTCATGGCTGTGGAATGTCGAATTGTTAAACTTCCAGAAATAGAATTAGAAAGTTAGTGGGTATGAACATATTTTGAGTTCCTGATGCATATTTCCAAATAGCTTCTGAAATTATCTACTGTAGTATCACTAGTAACACATGAAAATGTCCTTTCCAGGGATAAATAATATTACCTTAAGTAATATTAGTAAATGTAACACTATGGTTTCTAAATAAAAATAAATATTATCTTATAAAATTTTGTTCTCATTGGTTAAGTGTCTAAACATTTTTAAAGTAGCTCTCTTGGTGACATTTGGAAGCATTGTTTTTGTTGCATTTTACAACACATGGAGGGTTAATGAGTCAATTTTTAGATAATTGTACATACTTTTCAAATTTAAAAAATTTGATAATTGCTGCTTCCCACAGGCACTAGGATACCACCTACCGTCCTTTGGGTAGGGAGACACTTTGGTGCCACCTGCTGCTTGCTAATGATATGCCGGGTACTTGCTCCTGTCTGTTCCAAATCATTTCAACTCCTAGCTCCACCAGCATATTAAAAAATAAATAAATAAAAAGCACTCAGATTCATAATAATTCAAATAACTTTGTTTGGGACCCAATATGAACAAAGACTTCTCAATCATTTAACTAATCACATAGTTGTTGACTCTTGACCAAATTACAGATTTCACATGTTGAGTTTACTTTGTTAATGATATGCATCTTATTTCTTTTCTCATGAACTTATACAAGTTAAAGTTAATTGCATCCTGTCAATTGTAATATGTGATGTAAATAATCCAATGATAAAATTTCTGAATAAATTATTTTTATTATAATTAGAATAATTCTAACTATAGAGTTACTACTTTAATAATGTTACTCTCATTCACTTGCATTTTGACACATCTATCTTCCTTCCTTCCTTCCCTCTCTCTATTTCAGTACTGGTGATTGAAACCAGAGGTGCTTCACCACTGAACTACCCCCCAACCCTTTTAGCTTTTATTTTGGGATAGGGTGTCACTAAATTGCTGAGGCTGGACTTGAGCTTGTTGTCCTCCTGCCTCAGCCTCTTGAGTCACTGGGATCGCCGGTGTGCACCCCCTCCCCTGAGTCTGACACACATTTCTTAAACAGGAAGGAGATACAGATGTGGCTTAAGCCCATTTTCATTCATTCAGTTAGTAAACTAACATGTTAGCCATGTCCTAGTACTTGAGTTGGTAGTAGAGATTCAGTGGTGAACAATAAAAGGCCCTTGTCTTCAATAGCATCGAAGACCAGGTGACGACTGGATTTCTGCAGATACACAAAAATTTATTTGTTTAAAAATGTAGGAGCCTGTCCCTAACAACCTGCCAGCCGGCACTGATGGAGCACAGCCCACAGACCAAGTCCCTGGCCCTTGCCCTGTGCACCTGGGCTTCAGGGAAGCGGGTTTTTTTCTCCCAGAATAAGACCCTGAGTGCTCTGCGGGGGAGGCTCTGTGGCTCCTGGTCACTGCTTCAGAGCCCAGGGAGGGTCTGACTGAAGTACTTAGGTGAGAGAAGAGACAAACTGACTTGTTCCTGCTCCTTTCAAACTGCAGCAACATAATAGATTTTGACATATGGAGTATTATTTCTAAGTGGTTCCAAACATGTAATTTTTTATTTCCTTTTGTTTTCTGATTTATGGTTCTGGATGTGCTTAGAAATTTGTGTAGCATTCCCAATGATTAAATACAACAGCTGAGAAATATTTAACAATATCAAATAATTCGTAGATCTCAAATTTGAAAAGAGATGACTACAGCTGAACCATGAATGAAAGTGACACCTATTGTTTACAATGGCAACTAGATGGACATTGAATAATCAACTTGTCATTTAATTTTGTGAAAATATCTCATAAGGTAATATTTAGAGACAGGGTCTCACTAAGTTGCTTAAGGCCTCGCTAAATTGCTGAGGGTAGCTTTGAACGGGCCATCCTCCTGCCTCATCCTCCTGTCTCAGCTGGGATTATAGGCATGTACCACTGAGCATGGCTCAGAATTTACACTTATTTAAATAGTTTTATTTAAATTTTTGTCATTGATTACAAACTATATTTGGCTTGCTAGAATGAAAATAACTCACGAAAAATACACTTAATGTATTGATTTTTATTTAATTTACATTTTAATAAAATCATCTAAATTTTACACACCTTGAATATAATTAAATTTATTTTAAACTCAATCATCATTGTTGATAGAACATAATTACATTGAGATTTTTCTTCTTCTAGGAGGGCTGTTGGGGATCAAACCCAGGGCCTCACATATGAGGGGAAAAAGAAGCAGGTAAACAAATCAGATCATTTCAGGTGTGTTAAATGCTGATAACAGGATTTTCATGTAAAGGGGGTCCACTTCATGCTTTAGATATAAACTTCGCTGCTCAACCCTGGGGCTTATTTTAAAACCAACTTATGCTTTTCCTTCCTCTTCTCCCTTTTTCCCTCCCTAACCTCAAGAAAAGCAAGATTAACATTCTTCCTGTCCTAAAGTGAGTCTTCTGTACTTCTGCTCACTGCTTACAAGAATAAAGAAACTCTGAGCCAGGTGCAGTGGCGCATGCCTGTAATCCCATTGGCTCAGGAGGCTGAGACAGGAGGATCTCGAGTTCAAAGCCATCCTCTGCAATTTAGCGAGGTACTAAGCAACTCAGTGAGACCCTGTCTCTAAATAAAATACAAAATTGGGCTGGGGATGTGGCTCAGTGGTGGAGTCAAAAGAAAGGAAGGAAGGAAGGAAGGAAGGAAGGAAAGAAAGAAAGAAAGAAAGAAACTCTGGACTGGGAAACAGGAACAACAGTTCTTTCAAGGGTATAAGTTGAACATTCATTAGATCTACTGATAATGTTACTTGGAAAACACCCTTTGTATCCCCCTTTTTAAAGCTCTTTGCTCCTCCTGGCCATTAGAATGTCAATCTCTGTGACATGAGTCTTCTGTGACTGAGTCCACTGCCTACTCATTTGCTAGTAAATCAATAAAACTTCTTTTTTCCTTTTTCTCAAACCCTTGTCCTCATTATTGGATCTTAAAAGACAGTTGCAGGGTCCACACGAAGTCCAAGGACCACGCCACACACGAGAACGTCACAAGAGATTTATTGTTAGTAACAGAAGGCATACCAATAAGGCTGTCCCTCTGAGGAGAGCAGCAACCTGTAGGCACACACAGAGCAACTTTGTAACCCACAGGAAGACTCAATCTCATAAACTGCTTAGGAGTCTAAGCTGCGGTGGGGTTGATGGTTTTTTAGCAGGCACATGTTCTTATGAGAAGTTAAGCAGGATTGCCTCAGAATCAAAACTTTGGAACCTCTAGATAAAATGGCTTCTAACCTAAAATGGAGAATCTGATGCCAATATTGATCTGATGCCAATAGAATCAACACTGGAGACAAGGATTGAGCTGTTTGTTGTGTCATGCTCTGGAGAAAATACTAGCTCAGTATATTTGATGGACAGAAGGAGCCCTGTTGTGGTCGAAGTAGAGCCAAGGTCAAGAACAATCCTATCTGGGATCATCATTTTCCCAAAACTTCTCATTCTGGTCCTAGCATAACAGCCACCATCCATAGACCCTCTGATAATCCCATCAGGAGATCATCGGGGGCTCATCATATTACCTGACGGTTTGGGGATTTACCCATTTGTGTTCTTGTCTCTTCCTGCTGGAATGAAACTTCTACAGGAACAAGCACTTCAGTCTCTCCTTCACAGGCACAGCTACATCTCCAGCCTGGCATAGGGCACACCTGGGATGAATTAAGGAAGCTGTACTCTGGGTTGAAAGGAGTGGGATGGGAGGGGGAGAACATCCTTAAAACTGCTCTTACAAGTTTTCTTTTTTGGAGCAGAGTCCTTTTCATGAACAGTGATTGAAACAAGGAGTAGAGTTCATTCCTCTTCCTCCCCAGACCAGAATGAAAGAATGTATGATTAAAACACTGTCTCTGTACTGGGGATAAATCTCAGTTGGTAGAGTGCTTGCCCCACATGCACAAGGCCCTGAGTTCAGTCCCCTAGCACCACCAAACAAAACAAAACAAACAAACAAACAAACAAAAAAACCCTCCATCTCTATCTTTGCATTTAGGAATATTCATTAATTGTAACTGAAACTATGGTCTTAATGAATGTAAAATAGTAAAAAAAAATAGTAATAGTCATAAAAAGAATTATTAGGAGACTTAGAGAGCTATGTATGACCTATAACTGGTATTTTAAATTCAATAACTGAGAAAATAAGTTTGCTCAGATCATCATTGAGATAGGTATATAACCACAAAATCAAAAAACCACAAAATCAAAATCAAAAAACAACTAGGAACAAATTCAAAGAATTGTTTTAAAATGGAGAAAACACAAATCATGATCACCATGTATTTTCCAAACCAAAGCTTTTTATAAAAAAAATCATTTATGAACTTTTTATTTATTTCCCTTTTTAATTTCCTAGCCTACTTCCAAAGTAAAATTTAGCATGGCACTCTGTACCATTGTAAGAGTAAAAGAAATTGAAGTTAAAGTGTAAAAGACCAGGCATTGTAAAGTTTCTAAGCAGCAAGGTCTGAGTTAAAAAGTGAAGGACCAGGTATTGTTAAATTCCTCTGCTACACCCCAAACCTGAAATTCCTGTAGCTGTAAGGACAATGCCCGGAACTGCCCAGTAAATATTCCCCCTGACCCTCTGGTTGTTTAATAACCTAGGACCCTGTGTAGCCTGGCATGTAGGCATTCAAGGCCCAAACCAATCAGTTTGAATGTGTACCCCGCTTAGGAGTGACCAATCACCCCCGCCAGCCCTGTTCCCGCCAATGAATGTACTAATCAAGTCTAAGAATTGTTGTTTGATTTTCCCCGGCGGTGTAAGGTGATTTGTTAAAGGAGACTGTGATGTGTGTAAAGTCCCCGCCCTCCCCAAAAAGTGTACTTAAGCACTGCTCAACCCCTGCCCGGGGGCTCTGGGCTGCTCTCCCTTCTTGAGTGGCCACGGAGCCCCAGCATGCTGGAATCTCAATAAATCCCCCTCTGCCAATTGCATGAGTGGTCTCTTGGTGGTCCCTCACACCATTAGAGCCAACAGAGAAGACTGAACCAAATATCTGTAGTACATTTTCCAAATTCACTTTGATAAAGCCTTTAAAAATGTATAAAGGATTTTTTTTTTCAGATAAAATAAAGAAGAAAATAGGCCTGATTTTCATTCTTTACTTACTACTCAAAACTAATTGCTTTTATAAAGGTAAAATTCCTGAGAAAGAACAAATTCCTACGAGAGCTGTGGGTCAGGATGAAATAGCCTCCTGCACTTTCCTGTCATCTTTACAAGGCTATCAACACCCGGGAAAAGGTAGATTAATAACTACCTGCAGAAATAACCGAAGACAACCTGTGGCTGTCGTGAGTGCCCTTAAAACAACCCAACAACAAAAGATTTGAACAAATGGGACAAAATCCGCAGAAAGCACAGGAAAGGGGAGCCCCTGTATTTGTTCGTGTCTCCGACATTCTCTTGGGAAGAGGGGTACGCAAAGACTGGCGCGCTCCGCGACTGAAATGGATGCTACCACCGACTGGCAGGCACCCGAGGCACCCAGCGCCCTCAGTCCGCGCAGGCTGCGAGAGGCCACCCTGCCTGGCATTACCACGCAGTCCTGAAAGCCAGCTTAGTAGGTCGGGGCGTGGGACCTTTCGGCCAGGCCAGCGCGGGACGCCCGCACCGTGCACGCCCGGGGCCGGGCTGCGGGGGCGCCCTCGCTGAGAGGGAGCCAACCGCGGGCGCTGGACACTGTGTGTGGACTGGAGGGAGAGTTGCTCCTACACGTTCATTTGCTGAAAGTCACCAGGCGTTCAAATGATCGGGTGCGTTCACAGTTTGTAAATGACCCCTCCCCGCCTGCCCTCCGGGAAGGCGCACCAAACAGCCGCAGCGGGGCCGGGGCTTGGAGCGGCTCGTCTCAGGAAATTCTCGGCCCGACCCCACTTCACAGAGAAAGTAACAAACTCAGAGACAACAAGCTGAGGTGGAGCGGCACAAACGGAAGGCGCGGCGCTGAGATCTGAACCCGCGATGCGACATTACGCTACACTGCACACGGCTGCTGGATAGTTGCGTACTGAGTGAATGCGGCTACAGATCCTTAGAGTTTGCAAAAAGCCTCGCCGGAGGCTGACACCCTGACGCTAGCCGTTGAGTACAAGGCCGCCGCTCCAGAGCGAGGGAGCAGAAAGCCACAGCAGAAGACCCTCAGCCAGCTGGGAGGCGGGGTGCGTCAACAGAGCTTCGCGGCGGGGAGGCGGGGCTGGCTCCTCTGTGTCTCATAATATTGTACCTTTTCTCTTGCCGTAGATCCCGGAACCGGAAGCTCCTCTGAAATTTGGGATAGATTTCCGGTCGAGGGCTAGGCTCGCTGATGCCACGTGGTAGTCCCTGTGAGGTGTTTTTGGCTTCCAAGTCCTGTTGAAATTCAGCGCTTCAGGTGAAGAGCTGCTTGGTGTGGCTGCGGGCCGGGGCGCTGTGCCGCGGGAAGGTAAGGCGTCCCTGGGGTTGGGGTGTTCGTGGGGTTCGGGGTCGAAGAAAGCTTTGGCGCGGCCGGGACTGGAGCCCGCGGTTGACGCTCTTGTCGGGGTGTTTGCAAGTCGGGGTCGGCGACTCCGGGTCAGCCGATTCATGCGTGCTGCAGGGCGCTGCGTGCGAGGAAAGCTGCGTGCACCGGCGGCATTGGCAGCTTTCAGAGGAGCCTCCTGTAGTTTTGCACGCACTTCTCCCAACGGTTGTGTTTCTTAGTGTTTTTAGAAGTCGCTGGCGTGAAAGATGACGTCCTTAGCCCAGCAGCTGCAACGACTCGCACTCCCTCAGAGTGATCCCAGTCTCTTATCTAGAGATGAAGTTGCCTCTTTGTTGTTTGACCCCAAGGAAGCGGCCACCATCGACAGGGACACCGCCTTTGCCATCGGTGAGCCACCCTTAACTTTGGAAAGGGCTTTGAAGAGTTTGTTTTCGGAGCGTTGCTGTATTTCTTGTTTTCTCTTTTGCCCTGCTTTCTTCCCTAGCATTTGTAATGTGATAACTTTACCTTGTGCTAGGTACTTGAAACATATTTAGGTAGTGGTATCTGAGTCTCAGGAACAAGAAGCAAGATTAGGAAGGTAAACTAAAACATAAAAAGGAAGAATAGTTTAAAAGGGACTGGGGTTGTGCTGGTGGGATGGAGAAGTCTTCCAGGAGGAGTGGCCTAGTTTTTGTAGAGGATATTTAAACAGGATTTAAGAAAGCAAGAAGAAAAGTTGCTTCTGCCCTGAAGTACTTTCTTTTCTCCTGCTTAATGACATAGGATTAAGTCTGTGTGTTGAAAACTAGAAATCTGTTTGGAACTACATTGTGTGTTACACATGCTAAAAGAATTCATAGACTTTCAGACTAAGTAAAACTGTAAAAAGGATGGGATGAGTTTACTCAAAGAGACTTGTTAAATAAACCTACCTTTTCCTAGGATGCACTGGCCTGGAAGAGCTGCTTGGAATTGATCCTGCCTTTGAGCAGTTTGAAGCACCATTGTTCAGCCAGCTAGCAAAGACCTTGGAACGCAGTGTTCAGACCAAAGCCGTGAACAAACAGCTGGATGAAAATATTTCATTATTTCTTATTCATTTGTCCCCTTACTTCCTGCTTAAGCCAGCACATAAGTGTCTGGAGTGGTTGATTCACAGGTAGCTGAATTACAGAAATAACTGTGGGCTGGCCTCTTTTAAAAAATTAAGTAGTTGAAGACCCCTTACTATTTATAGCTGAAAGATTAGATATGTTGAGAGCTTAATATGTCTAGAACTTGAAATAAGCATGTTCTTCTGATAAAACACTCTGATGTAAGATCCATTTGTTTTAAACTCATTAAGTAGTCTAAGGAGCTCTAACAACAGAACTGGAGTATACATGAAGTTTGTTTCTAAGATCTGATCTTTCATCTGCTTTGGAAATTGTTAGTAAGTTTTCTGTTCATTTCCTCATTGATTGGAATCATATTAGAGCTTACATATTTTTGTTTTTGTTCCCGTATATGTATTTTAGAAGTAGAAAAATTTTCATTTCACTAATGGAGATGAGCAAGTATAGTAGTTTTCTTTTAAAAGAAAACCTAATTTTAACTTGGAGCTTCTGATTACTAGAACATTAGAGGTAAAAGGGAGTTCAGAAGTGAATAAAATTTCTCTTTGTTGTCTAGCACTTAGTTTCTCCCAAATACATCCTTAATATAAGAACTTTTGCGTTTGATTTTTCATTTATTTCTTTGTGGAACTAATTTATTCAACAAATACTTTGATACACAGATAAGTAGCTTACTCTTGGATACTATTTTGAAATAAATGTCTTAGTAAAGATTTATGTAAAATTTGGGGCAGGGTAGCTTGGAGTCATTGAGGAAAGAAACTATGGAAAAAATAACATGTTGGCTAATTCTAAAGTATATGTAAAACTAATAAAAGGCAAAGCAGTGTGGTAATGTAAGAAAAAGTACATATAAAGGCGTAGGACAGTTAGATGTAAGAGGGAACACTTGCCTGGAGACTTAGGAAAAGCACCTTGAGAAAGAAGCAAGGTGTGAGCTAGGTTCTGAAGACTGAGAAGAATTTAATGTATCTTCCAGAATTATCTCCTACATTCTAGGTATTTTTAGCTCATTGGTATGTAATTTGGACATATCGGGAAATGTAAATTTTGTGTCAATTTGAATTGTTTGCTTTTTCCTCAGATTTCACATCCATCTTTATAATCAAGATAGCCTCATTGGTTGTGTTCTGCCATACCATGAGACAAGAATATTTGTGCGGGTTATACAACTTCTAAAAATTCATAATCCAAAGCACAAGTGGTTCTGGTTGTTCCCAGTTAAGGTATGATTATTAAATGATGTATGTCTTTATGTAATCATTACAAACCTTGATTAAGGAGTGTAATTTGGAAAAAAATAAGTTCTTTATGCTCCTGGAGATAGTTCAGATATTATCTATATTTTATTTTCTGACTTCCAGTTGAAATTAACTAATAGCATCTGGCATTTATTTAGGACCTGGACATCAGTCTAGGCATTTTACGTTATATTTTCTTAAATTCTTATAGAACTGTTTTTTTACTGATGAAGACAGGCTCAGAAAATTAAGTTACTTGCTAGAGTTCATATGACTATAAAGTTCAGAGTTGGGATTTGAATCCCAATCTGATGTTAACAGCCTGTGTCTTTTTCCACTGCTCTATGATGTTTGGCATTTTATGTTTTGGAACTGAAGAAGTTGGAGATGATGAAAGACCAAAATTAAAAGGATAAGGATAAGTTGAAAAGCTCCCAGAAATTACAAAAATTATGAATAAGGTGTTAGAAGTTGATTTACAAATGAATAAAGGATAGTTGCCTAGCAGAAAGGGTCTGTGTAAGATCAGAAAACACAGAATTAAAGTAAAACCACTGACTTGCCATTAGCACTTTGCAACACGTAAGTATATGTTGTTAGTTGGTAATTAAATATGCTATATTGAGCCTGGTAATCCAGCTGAGAAGAGGGCACATGAGCATAAAAGTAGCCATGAAACTGAAACTGCAGAAAATTCGACAGATGATCATGGTGATGTCACCAATCAGAATGAGTTAAAGGAAAGGAATGAGGAATTTTGAATTCAAAGGAGAATTTAAGAATCTGGCTATAAAGCACTTGAACTACAGTGTCAAAAAGGCCAACCTAGGACGGGGTTGTGGCTCAGTGGTAGAGTACTTGCCTAGAGTGTGTGAGGCACTGATCTGCACACACAAACTCTACTACTTCCTAGAAGCTTGTATTTGAGGTATCCAAACCTCATTCTTCATAAAGGTTACTCCAGATTCTCCTTTCATTGATTTATTCAGTGTTTGAGCACTCCATACAGACTGTGTACAATGCTGGGTGGTATGAGTAATGATGTAATCTGGGCAGGTTCCTGGTCTATTTTCTTTACTAGCATTTTTGCAAAGCAGTGGTAAACCATATCACATTAACTCAGAAATCAAATACAACCAGTAGAATTACTAAGAAGCTAGAGAATACAGCTTTATATAAATACATACCAAAATGTGACATATGCTAAGTATTTTCCACTGAGTTCTTTGCCTTCGTTGTTGGCCTGCTTTTTTGGATTTCTGGAGTCTGCATAGTTTTATTTATTTATTTATTTATTTATTTATAATTAATGGTATGAGATTAAATTTTGTACTCATGAACTTCAGCAGTATAAAGACATAATTAGGGTAGGTACTTGAAAATAATCAATTGATGAATATCCTTAATATCTTGGGGTTTTTTTGTCAATAACAGCAATCAGGAGTGCCCTTAGCTAAGGGCACCTTGATTACTCATTGCTACAAAGATCTGGGATTCATGGATTTCATTTGTAGCCTGGTGACCAAGTCTGCGAAGGTGAGTAGTGTATTGTTTCGTGCATGTTTGAGTCCATGAAATGGTTGCCTGCTCTGAAAGAAGAAGACATACTAAATAAAGCCTTACCTAAGAATAATGGAATTTGAAGAAATTCCTTTTGTTAAATGTTATGCTGTGTTGGAGCATGAACAGTTTAAGTCTTTTGTCACCAAAGGTGTTTTTCTACAAAGATAAATAAGTCTGTTCCTTGTCATATTCTAGGTAATGGTGATCATTTAAACAAAGAAACATCTAAAAATATCAGGAAGATTGTTAGGCTTTTCATTCTTGTCCTATTGTGTACTTGTTGTTACAAATGTAAAAATTAAAATGTCAGAGTAGGTCAGGAGAGCTATTAAATATTTTTGTGTCTTCATCTACACCCCTGCATTTTTGGTTTTTTGTTCCTTGTTTCAGGTATTTGCTGAGTGTCCAGGAAGCTCTGCTCAGTTGCGTGTGCTCTTGGCTTTTTATGCTTCTACCATCGTGTCTGCTCTAGTGGCTGCTGAGGACGTATCAGACAGTGTTGTTGCCAAACTATTTCCATATATCCAAAAGGTTGGTCCTGTTAATATGTCAAGTATTTTGTACTTAATGGAATTTAATGGAATTTTCTTGATTTCGAAAATTTCATTTAAGTAAAAATGTTTTTAAGTGTACATTTTATTTTAGATGATTGTTAAAATTTAATCTTTATGTAAAAATATATGATTTTTTTTCAGACCTTAATTAGGTTTTTAAGAATAACTATTGGGCTGAGCACAGTCCTATAATCCCAGTTGCTGCAGTCTGGCTGGGCACAGAATCACAAGCCACTCAAGCAGGAACAAAACTTTATTTTTGAAAATTCTAGGGCTAGGGAGCTTGAAACAAAAACAAAATAAATCAAAACAAGAACACATTGTTTTTTGAAATGGTCACCCATTCTGTAGCCTTCCGTCAGGGGCGAGCAATTTTACTCACCTCCAAGCTTCAGGCGTCCCCCGCACGGGCCACCAATTGCCGCAGTCTGGCTGGGCACAGAATCACAAGCCACTCAAGCAGGAACAAAATTATTTTTGAAAATGCCGCCAATACCCCATACACGTCCGGGCAGAAGCCGGTCCACCCACGCGGTGGTGTTCTACCGGAACCCCAGAACAACTTCCTGCCCCGGAATTCCCTCCTACTGTACTTCCCCAACCAATGGGAACTCTCCAGGAGTCCTGTAGCAGGCCCAGGTGAACAGCAGGAGTCCAATATCCATATGAATGCAAATCTTAACATAATCATATCTCAATGGCTAGCTGGCATCACCTTACAACCAAAAGTGCCATGCGTCGTATTACTTGGCTATGGCTCTTAGCACCCAGTGACTTAGGAGGCTGAGGCAGGAGGATTGCAAGTTGAAAGCAAACCGTAGCAACTTAGCAAGACCCTATCTCAAAATAAAAAATTTTTTAAAGGGACTGGGTATGTGGCTCAGTGGTAAAGTGCCCGTGGTTTAATCTCTGATAACCAAAAAAGAGAGAGAGAATAATTGTTGGCTCTATAGCCCAGCTGCAGTCTTACAGATCTATAACTTTAGCAGTCTCTTTACTGGAAAGAGAAGAGCAGACAGTCTTCAGGGTGCAGACATGCATCTGTTCTCTTTGCACTGGCTTCTGCTTCTCGGACTTTCTTTCTCTCAGGTGGCCTTTTTGCCGGCTGACTTCATAGAATCCTTTGAGGCTCACTTCCCACAATTGTCCCAATGTTCTTCATCAGGTGTTTTTTTAACTTCTGTTAGTGATCTGATTGAAGTCTCCCTTCCACAGATAGGGAGCATGTTGGTTCCTGTCAGGATGCATAGTGTATGTATGAGTTAGAAGATTTCAGAGATCTCTTCTTTCATCTAAGAGATGCATTTCATCCCTGGGTCCACTCAGGAATGGGCTCAATTAGTGGATTTTCTACTTCTAAGAATGATTAGTTAATTGTCCTTGTGCGTAGGTAGGTGTTATTAATATCTACTTTGATATATTTTTAAAATTTTATTTTTAATGGGCACATTAAACATAAGAATTATTTATGGGGTATCATGTGATGTTTTGATACACATATATGTGATGTAATAATTTGTTATGGTAAAAGTAACATTTTAAGTGGAAGAAAATAACCCTTATGCTTGGTCATTTTCCTTATATTTCAAAAATATGTAGGGATTAAAATCATCTTTACCAGATTACAGAGCTGCAACATACATGATAATATGTCAGATTTCTGTAAAAGTGACAATGGAAGATACAGTCATTAATTCACTGGCATCACAGATCATCAGAACGTTGACTAAGGTACCCTCCTTGGTCAAGGATGGATTAGGTTGCTTGATCGTTCTTCTGCAGAGACAGAAGCCAGAGAGCCTTGGGAAAAAGTAAGTCAATGAACTGAGAAATGATGCTAGTTGAGTGAACTTAGTTATTTTGCATAATTTTTGTGAGATGACTTTTTATATTGCTGCTTGTCTCACTTGTCAACCTCATATGTACTTGCTTCTTCAAAGGCCTTTTCCTCATTTGTGTAATGTTCCCGATCTTACTGCAATACTTTACGGTATTTCTGAAACACATGATGTCAGTCCTCTTCTACGTTATATGCTTCCTCATCTGGTGGTTGCCCTGACTCATCACATTGCAGGTACATAGTTGTATGTTTATGTTCAGAGCTTACTTTCTAAAATGTGACTCTTGATAGGGACCACACTCTGGTTAATACCTTCAGATCATTTAAAATTCCCACCGTCTAATTGTTTCCATGCAACTTACCTGTTGTTCTTATGTGAGAAATATTTGGGATGGGAGAGATCCTGGAATTACTAAGTGATTTCTGAGAATTCTATAAAATAGTCTCTACACGAAAAAAGACCATGGGATTATGTTAAAGTATATTACTCAGTAGAATTTTTCCTTCTCCTTTAGGTACTTAATGATCTTTAGTGATTAATTTACACTAAATATCCAGCTGCCAAAAATTTTTTTTCTTCTGAGAGTCATTAAAATATAAGTCCAGCCAGGCATGGAGGCACTTGCTTGTTAATCCCAGTGGCTCAGGAGACTGAGGCAGGAGGATTATAAATTCAAAGCCAGCCTCAGCAACGTAGGGAGCCCCTGAGCAACTTAGTAAGACCCTGACTCTAGAAAAAAATATCAAAACAGACTGGGGATGTGGCTTCGTGGTTAAGTGCTCCTGGGTTAAATCCTTGGTACCAAAAAGAAAAAAAAAGTTCAAGAAAATCTCATGCATAAAAAATACCAATTATTAAAAAAAAAAGATTAATTAGAAAGTAGTTAAGTAGTTATTTGCATATTTGTTTTTATCCTTTAATAAACACAGAAATAATGAGGAAATACATGGTCCTCTTGCTACTTGGAGAATACTAAGAAAGACTTCTTTAAAATTATGTCAGTCTGTTGGACAGTAAGATCTGCACAACTGAATCTTGGTGTAAATCTTGCATTTCAGAGAAATGGCTAGCATAAATGAAAATGTGTTCTTTGTCTCTAATGATGATGAGTAATGTAATCCCAGGCTTTGAAACAGCATCTAATATTAGATCCACGTTTATAGTAAATCTAAACTAGAAAGTGATAACCTTGGCTCGTAAGGAGCTATCACAGTGGAAGTATAGCCTGTTTTCAGATACAGTTTATAAGAGCTGGGCTCATGCCCCAGCTTCACCACTAACTTCTAATGGGACCTGGTAGTATTTGTTGTCAACAAGTATTCTCATACTATGTTCATAATAAAACAGAAGTGCAAAAATTTTAGTCTTTGTATCCTCCTGCTCCCAATATAGAGAGTTTCAGATAAAGATAAAATGGTTTGAGAAATATAAATAGATCATACATCTTTAAAAATAGGTAGAAGGCTAAATGTCAATTTATATCTTCAAAAATTACTTTTAGAAAAATTTTCTGCTATAAGTAAATTTTATCATGTGAGCATGCAAAAGAATTTCTCCTGACTCAATTTGATTTGTTACATATTAAGGAGAAAAAACTGAAGAAGGAGATGGTCAAATCTATAAGACACTCTTGGAATCTATACTTACAAAAATATCACTGAAGAACAATGTAGACCACTTGTTAGCCAGGTAAGCTATTGTTTTTAACATGCTTCTGATTTTCATGCCTGTGTCTCAATCAGTATTTGTTTCAGCATTAGTTAGCAACAGCAAAAACAGCAAAAGTAAGTTTTCTATTTGCCTTTATAGCTTATAGAAAGAAAAGATAATGGGTAAGCTAAATTGAATGCAATTTGTTGTTGTTTAAAATTACTACTAAATTGGGTGCAGTGGCACACACCTGTAATCCCAGCAGCTTGATCTCAAGTTCAAAGCCAGCCTCAGCAAAAGTGAGACACTAAGCAACTCAGTGAGACCCTATCCCTAAATAAAATACAAAATGGGGCTGGGGATGTGGCTTAGTGGTTCAGTACCCTTAAGTTCAATCTCCAGTACTCCCCCCCAAAAAGTTTCAACACTATTGGAACTCATTTGGAAACTTAATATGGGGATAAGCATGCAGTAAAGATTATTTCTAGCTAGGCATGGTGGTACATATCTGAAATTCCAGCTGTTTGGGAAGCTGAGTTGGAGGATCACTTGAGTTCATGAGTTAAGGCCAACCTGGGCAACACTGTAAAGACCTATCTCAAAAAAACAACAAAATTGTATGTTCCTTTTTTTCTTTTCCTAATTAAAGAGCAACTTGGTAACAGTTGCAGTAGATTAGAATCCTGCTTCCACCCTTCCACTAGAGCAGTAAGTTCTGGAGGTCAGACCCTGGATCTATTTTTGCCATTGTGTGAGGTTGACAGGGACCTGTCTGCTGATGTGCATCATTTGTCCCCTTGCTCAGTGGTTGGGCTGAGAGTTAAATGACAGTGTACATGTGAAGGCTTAGTTTAGACTTGAGAATGAGAATGGGGTTTAAAATTAAAAATCCCAATCTTCCTTTTCTGGTATATAAGGGCTGAGGGTTGGCTTTTTTGCTATTTATTTGGACCTCAGACAAATTGGAAGATGTCTTATGCTTTAGTTTGTTTTTTTTTAAATCAGTAAAAGAGGTTTTATAATTTCTAACTCATACAAGTATGACAATCAGAGATAATATTTGTAAAGTACCTAGGTCATAGGAAGGACTGAATGAATAATAATTCTCCTATGTGTTGATATTTCTACTTCCTTTTTCAGCCTTCTTTTTGAAGAGTATATTTCATATTGTTCACAGGAAGAAATTGATCCTCATAAAGTGTCTTTGCTTAATGAACAATTTCTTCCACTCATCAGACTGTTGGAAAGCAAGTAAGTTCTCTTGTGTTTGTGCTCTTTGTTCATGTATACTTCCTCCTATTCTGTGAAGATAAACGTTCACAGATCATATCTTAATATATTTTAAGTTGTAAAGAGACTTCATATTTTTTCCTTTCCATGAAGATACAAGAATAGGAATTAAATATATTTGAAATACAAAAGGAAATAGGGCATGTACAACCAGAAAAATGAGAAGTTATACTTCATTTATGTATGGTATGTTAAAATGCATTCTACTGTCAAATATAACTAGTTACAGAAAAAAATGCAAGGAAAAAAAGAAAATAGGTGTTGAATGGGGACTGTGGAGAGTGTAACTTTTTTTTTAGAGAGAGACTATTTTGTTCTTGAAGCTATAAGGGTACCAAACTTGATCATTTGATTTTATATATACCATTTGTTAAATTAATTTTTTAAAAGTTTTTTTTTTAGTTGTTGATGGACCTTTATTTTATTTATTTATTTTTTTTGTGATGCTGAGTGCCTCACATATGCTGGGCAAGCACTCTATCAGTGTGCTACAACCCCAGCCTTCATTTGTTAAATTCAAAGTTTCACTTTCAGTTATTTTTAAAATTTCATTTCTATTTCTTTTCTTTATACGTGTATGGTGTATATGGTTAGTAACTTTCTTAAGAAGTGAATGAACTCTTCAATCTCTTCCTAGGTACCCCAGCACATTAGATGTTGTGTTAGAGGATCACCTAAAAGAAATTACAGCTCTTAAAAAACAGGAACTTTTTCACCAATTTATTTCTCTTTCCACAAGTGGAGGAAAGTATCAGGTATGTTGTTCTTCTATAGAGGAATTGTGATTTTTAGTAAATAGACATTATGTGGTTGCTTGAAGAGCTGCAGATGGAAATGTCCTATTCTCCTTCCTTCTGGAAAAAAAATCAGAAACGAGACTGAACAGTTTGCCTGCTTGTTTGATGTAAGGCTCAGAAGCAAGTATTGAAGAAAGTACAGTAATTTTAAATAACTGAACATGATGCATTATTTCATGAAAACAGTTGTTGGGGAATTTCACATATGGCGTTCATTAACAGTCACCAGAAGATGATGCTTCTTGTCTTTCTCTGGGTCTGTGCTTTAATTGTAGTATTCACTGGCTCCATGTGGCCGTTTTCAGTTATGATTAGGATAGATGATGATCATGGTAGGACTTCCAAAATCTGGTGCTTCCGTCCTAGGTTTTTATGTTAGAAGTTAGACGTGTAAGCAGAAGTTCTTACAATTAGCCTTGAAAATGGGTATTATGAAGGGAATATGATAGGTTTAGTTTTTCTCTTACATAATTAGACTTTTATCTTTAACAGTATTGCATTTCCAAATCTTGGGTTGATAGGTAGATTTCCTTTAGTCTGATTACATTTATTAATTAAATTGTCATTAATTTGATTCTCAGATTTATGTTCCACTAATTTTGAGACTTTTTGTTTTGGGGTTCTGTTCACTCTGAAATAGGTATCTGTAAAAAGGGTAGAGTTACTTCATAGAATTTCTTCACTAAATTGAACCTACTCATACACACAAGTACACACAAAATACAACCATTAACCGTACAAATGTTTTCATCTGTTGTGATTCACCATGTTCTGGAGACAATTTTGCTTTACTTTTTGTTTTTGTAGTTTTAGATGGGTGTAATTGAATATGTTGTGCATTTTGGGGTATTTTTATTACGGTTCGTATGCTGCTCAGATTAGATGAGATTATTGGATATTTTTGTTACCTACAGATTTTAGCAGATTCTGATACTTCCTTGATGCTTAGTCTGAATCATCCACTTGCTCCTGTGCGACTTCTGGCGGTTAATCATCTGAAAAATGTCATGAGAACATCAAAGGTTTGTGTCAGATAATTTTCAGTTGTGATTTCTTTGACATTCTGATGAGCAGAATAATTTTAGAATAAGAAATTGAAGTTATCATTAAGAATTGATATTGTATATAGTTATTATAAGTAATAATTTAAAGCAACTTTAGGATCTGTGAAAATGTTCTTCAAAGGTGGTTGATTTAATACTGAAGTTCTGAGAAATGCTTTATTTTGATGCATTTTTTTTTTAAATATTTATTTTTTAGTTGTAGTTGGACACAGTGTTTTTTATTTATTTATTTATTTATTTATTTATTTTTATGTGGTGCTGAGGATCAAACCCAGGGCCTCGCACATGCTAGGCAGGCGCTCTACTGATGAGCCATAACCCCAGCCCTAGTGTGTGTTTTTAAGCCTCTAGCAACCTTTTGAGTTAGATGTTCTTATGAGCAATCCTATTTCACAGGCAACAGTGCAGCCCAGAATTAGGGAACTTGCCGAAGGTCTCGTACCTAGTGGACAGTAGAGTTTGGATTTAAACCTGGACATTCTTGCTCTTTAGTCTGTATATTTCAATATCTGGGCTCTTGTTTTAACAAGATCAGCTCCTTACTTTAAAATGGATTATAAATATAATCCAGTTCCTTCAGTGGAAACCGGAAGAAGTTTTTTTAATAAACTAATCTTATAAGGCCCATGATAGATTGCCCCATTCCTATGTGTTTGACTTTTTTCCTCCAGTACTTGGGCCTGTGATTGGGATTCTGGAGTGCTTTTCAAAAAACTGCTCTTCCTTTCTGGCTAGTCTTGTGAGGTTTATAGCAGCAACTGGATTAATTTGTTTTTCTCTTGCTCAGGAAGGCATTGATGAATCTTTCATAAAAGAAGCTATTTTAACCCGATTAGGTGATGATAACATAGATGTTGTTTTGTCGGCTCTGGGTGCTTTTGAGGTGAGTAAATTTGTTGTTTGTGGGTGTATACATTTTGTAAATATTTTACTGCTCTTCTGACATTATTCTCTGCTGTAGACTGGAATATATTTGGAAATTATTACTCCATTGGAAATTTGTTCACTTGAGAGCACAGACTTAAGTCTGCTTTAGAGGAAGCTCAGAGAAGTAATTAGACTTTACAGTTATCAGTTGCAATACCATGGGACCATAGAAAATTGGGTAATGAGTGCCACTTTTGAGAAATTGTTCTCATAAACTTCATACTGGGATTGTTAGGAAAAATTCACCATAAATCATTATTTTTTAAAGTTCATTTTAGAAACATCATATATGTTTGAGGCAAGTAAATATTTGCTCTTGGGTTTTTTCCCCCTCTAGATTTTCCAGCAACACTTTAGTGCAGAAGTGACTGTTTCAAATCTTCTGAATCTCTTTCAAAGAGCAGAACTTTCAAAGAATAGGAAGTGGTATGTGTTCATTTCTCTTCATGCTCTTTTGAATGGAGTTCTTGTACCAAGTACAAATTGATTTTCTTTCTTTTTTTTTTTAATTTTTAACTAATAATTTAGTTATGTGGCCTTTTGGTTGTGGTAGTAGGAAAGATCCTAATGTAATGTCTTCTTGCATTTTATACCTAATTTAGGTTTATGTGTATTCTTCATAATTTCTGTGTATGAAATTTTTAAATAAAATACAAAAGTATGTCATATACTAATAATATATATTAATATGTGGTGTGTTAAGATATAATAAATTTTGTAGGATGAAGCGTTTTCTGATTTTTTTTTACTCTATACTACTTTTACATAATTATTACTTTGTAATTGAATACAGATATAAATAAGTTCAGAGGCACTTGGTATCTTCTGGTAGTATTTGATGAGCTCTGGTTATTTCATTTTGGGCACATAAGCATTTTCCAGCTCCTTAGAGCATGAGACCGTGGCTTTGTGTCTGTCATATAGATATTTCTCACATTAATATGTATATATGATGATATAGGATGTGCTTAGTTAATTTTTTGAATGTATGAGTGAATCTTTGGTAAGTAGAGAAGTTGAGATATGCAATTTGATATGTATTATAGTTGACGTTGATTTTTAATATTTTTTAATTGACAAGATAACATAAGGTGATTTATAAAAATGTTTACATATATAAAAAGGTAACTCCTTTATTAGCATGGATTTTAAGAGATGTTTCTGAATAATACTTTTTTGGTAAGGAGATATTGTCAGTTGAACTATAAACAACATGATGATTAATTTTTACTGAAGTCTTGAACATGTCTCAACAAAACATGCTCATGCATCTCTTAGGTACAGGGCCCTTGAGATAGCAGCAGATGTACTAATTAGAGAAGAGATACTAAGTGGAAATGATCAGTTGTCAAATCAGGTGGTTGTGCATTTGCTGCCTTTCCTGGTCATCACTGATGATGATGTAGGATCTGCTGAAGTGAAAATTGCTTCGTATTTATCAAAATCGGGAATTTGCTCTCTGCATCCTCTGTTAAAAGGCTGGAAAGAAGGTAAGAAATTTAGGTGGGTTTTAGAAAAAGCAACAGGTAACACTTTAAAGATATTTAAATTTAAAACTGTCTGTATTCACTATTTGAATAAATTGTGTTTATTTTACCTCAGCACGATTTTTTAAAAAATATTGCCAAGATGAAAAATATACAACAGGGGCTGGGCACAGTGGTGCACCCCTGTAATTCTAGCAGCTAGGGAAGCTGAGGAGGAGGATAGTGAGTTCAAAGCCAGCTTCAGCAACTTAGTGAGGCCCTGTCTCTAAATATAAAAAAGGGCTGGAGATGTGGCTTAATCCTTCATACCACAAAAAAAAGAAGAAAAGGAAGTTGACTCAGATATTCAGAACTGGATAAGAAAGAAAAAGCAAACCTTTGAAGAGCAATACTAGAATTTTTACACAAATTCCTTATTTTACACAGTTCTATATATGAGTGTTAGTGGCATGAGGACACTATTCATGATTTTTTACAGCTCTTGAAAGTGTGATTAAAAGCACAAAATCAGGAAAACTGAGTGGTGTAGCAAATCAGAAGATGATTCAAGTGTTGGCTGGCAATATAAATTCAGGAGACCCTTCTTCAATGTTGGTAATGGTAGGTGTCTATTGACGTCCACCCCAGCTTTCCTTCTCATGCTCTTGTTAAACTCTCTGCTTCTGTTTTTTTAGATTTTTCTTATTTCCATTCTTGAATATACTGATTATCTTACTTAAAACAAGTAAAATGTTGTTCAGATATTTTCCAGAATATTTGAGCGCCTTGGTATATCATTCTTTTCACTGTGGTTCTGAATTGGACTAGTGAGAATAATGTGTTCTTTTTCACCTTCATTTTTCCCTCTCATTCTCATTTAAAACTTAAAAGTCTTTTTTTATTAAAGTAGCAAAGTAGAAAAGTATTTGCCTTAATTAGTAAAGCTTTGTAAAGTTCATAACTGTGTGATTTGAACACATTAACTAGTTTGCAAGTGTGATTATGTTCATCGTAGTTTCTGAGAATATTTATTTTTTTAAGTACTTAGAAATCAGTGCTTATTACATTTTTAAAAGCTTTATATTTGTCCTCTCACTTTGTATGTAAAACATACAGTACCTCAATAGGCCTGAGATAGAAAAAGCTGTTTTACGAAAATTAAGAGTTACAAGTAATAGAATGTGTTTATTTTTCAAGGTGGAAGATTTAATAAACGCTGGTGAAAAGGAGACCTTTAGCCTGAAGCAGAAAGTGACATTTCACGTGATTGTGTCTATACTTGTCTCCTGCTGTTCATCTTTAAAAGAAACTCGCTTTCCATTTGCAATGAGAGTCTTCGGTTTGTTGCAGAAAAAAATAAAGAAGCTGGAAAGTGTCATTACTGCGATGGTAAGGAGTGCAGTCTACAGAAAGCTGAATATTGACATCAGTCAGTCGAAAATCTGGCCTGTTACAGCAAAACCAAAACTTAGGAGGCAGAGATATGGTGTCTGGTTGCTAGGTGGGAGAAATGTGAAGCAGCCTTGGGTTGCAGTGGGGTCCTGAATTAGGTGCTCCCATGCTTTTGCAGAAAATTTAATTGAATCGTAGAGTTTTGAGGTTGCAAGTTTTTATGTCTAATGTTTGACTCTTCCCTTTATTATCTTTATTGGGTAGTTTTCCAAGTTACATTTAACTACCTTGAGTGATGGAGAATTTGCTTAGTGTATTAGTACTTGAACGAAACATTATTTAATTCTATTATTTACTAAAACAAGATCTTGTTTATATTTTTAAAAAATTTTTTTTAGATGTTGGTGGACCTTTATTTTATTCATTTACTTATATTCAGTGTTGAGAATCGAACCCAGTGCCTCACACATGTTAGGCAAGTATACTACCACTGAGTCACAACTCCAACCCCGAGATCTTGTATATTTTAAAAATCGAATATTCTATTAGATATGGATCTTTCTAGCCTTCTATTGTCTTTGACAGTATTACAAGGGACATGTTTCAACTATTTTATTTCTACCTAGTACTACATCTTGAGGTAATGAGATTATTTCTTTTCATATCTGCCCAACATAACTGTATTTTGTTTTTATTTTTCCTCCAAATTTCAAAGGAATACATATTATAGGATTTGCTAAATGAATTACATTTTATCACATTTATTTACACTTTCAGGATTTATGAATTCTGATCATAGCCATTGTTAGCTAAAGTTACCTAAACTTTAAGAATGGATCTTTATATTTTTAAAAGTGTTTCATGTGAGCTCTTAATGTCTAGCTTCTTTTTCTTTTGTGAAGTGTGGTAACTGGAATTATACTTCTTAGTGTTAAAAGTGTGTACCAATTTTTTATATAAAAGTAGGATCATATTGCTTTATATTTAAATACCCTTTCTGAGCATGTTGCAGTTGCAGCAGCACATTGAGCCAATCATAGCCCTCAAAAAATACATTGTCTGATAAAATTGAACTTAGATTCTTTTTCTTTGGTGATTTTGTTGTGTACCCTCTTTAGATTAGCAGGAAACGTGCAATTAGAGAAGTCCCTTTGAAGAGTTCTTAGAAATGCAATTCTTAGACTGGGGTTGTGGCTCATTGTTAAAGCTTTTGCCGAGCACATGCACCATATAAAAATAATTCAATAAAAATAAAGATATCATGTTCATCTACAACTACCAAAACTTTTAAACAATAATAATAATGAATAAATATAGTGTCTATCCCCAACTAAAAAAAAAAAAATTAAAAAAGATACAATTCCTTATCTTTCTGTTTGGAAATATGCCTGTTTATTCCTACCATTTATTTGATAGGATTAATATGAGTAAAATTTGTTTTTAGAGAGCTTTTTAAGGTAAAACAGATAAAATGAAGCCATGTTTAACCTGTATTTTTTTCTTGTGAATAGTAATGGCTAGACCTCTCAAAATCTGTGTTAAAATTATCCATCCTCTCCCCACCAGTACATGTTACTGTCCACCCACATAGTCCATGCTCAGAACCTCTTCAAGTGTGTGCTTGCTTTGTTTCCTTTCACATTTCAGGAAATCCCCTCAGAATGGCATCCAGAACTGATGTTAGACAGAGATTTACCAGGGGAGCTGTGGGCACATTACATAGAACAGCTCCACAGTGCCCAGAGGGTTGCAGTGGAAGACTCAGTTTTACTTATATTTTCCCTGAAGAATTTTATTTATGCACTGAAGGCTCCAAGGTCTTTTCCTAAAGGTAAAACGCAAGTTGTAAATCTTTTAAAACTGGATTCTTGACTGTGATTCTCTGTCTTGAATGAAAAGTTCCCCATAGCATGTTCAAGTAGGTTATGTATTGCTCCTCTTTTTCCACATTCCGTAGATGATACGTGGTGGAATCCTGAACGCCTGGACGAGGACGGTAGACAATACCTGCACTTGCTCACTGGGCTCTTTGAGGTGGTCCTTTGGGGTACTGATGCCGTTCACTTCAGGGTTCTGATGAAACTTCTCATGAAGGTACATGGTGTACTGCTTTCAGACATTCTTCCCTTTAAGATAATATTGTAGATTGTTTTAGTTATGACAGATTATAACAAAAATGAAAGTTCTCTTCAGCTAGTGAAGCATATGTGATAATAAACATGGGCCTTGTAAAGCATTATAATCCTGACACCAAGCGTGATAATAAACATGGGCCTTGTAAAGCATTATAATTCTGACACCAAGTGGTAGGTTGAGCAGAGACTAATGTGCTGCACCTCTACTAATGTGCTAATGTGCTAAGCCCATAATCATGTTTAAGAATCACAGCAGCCCAGTTGGTTTGATTTTTAAATGCTGTTTGAATAACCTCTCCCAACTTAAGTTTTCTCATTTGCAGTGTCCCCAAAGTCACCCGGAAATTCATGGTGGGTACCACTTACCTCCATGTTCCCAGCAAGTGATTCTTGTTCTTCTCCACAGCATTTGACATATTTAGCATTTTTTAACTTCATCTTTGAAGTCTCTTGATGAAGCTTCCCAGATACTACTCTTACTTGGTTTCTATTTAGTGCTGTCTTTTTTGTTAAGTATTCAAGTGCAAGGTTAGAATGAGTCCGAGAATCACTCTTTATTGACATCTTTTCTAATTGGTTAAAATACCAAGAGTAGAATAAGTGATTAGACAAGGCACAACTTTAAATTATTTGTGTTTTATAATTGTACGTGAGTGATAACAAGATTTGGAACCAACTTGTTTGAGCAAGGATTAAACCTCACTTTTTTTCTTTAAATTAGGTACATTTAGAAGATGTTTTTCAGTTATTCAAGTTCCTTTCTGTTTTGTGGACTTATGGTTCTAGCCTTTCAAATCCACTTAACTACAGTGTGAAGTCAGTGCTGCAGATTCAGGCTCTTTATGTAGGCTGTGCACTGCTCTCCTCTCAGAAGATCCAGTGTAAACAGCAGCTGGCGTCCATGTCATCCCCAGGTATTAAAAGTAGCGTTGATGTGTTCTGTCATGTCTGACTGTTAATGCTTTCTTTGAATGTTGTTTATGTAGTGTGGAAAATTATAACTTATTAAAAAAAAACTGTATATAATTTTTCTAATTCTAAATATTGCAGTTAATGTATGAATGACATTTACAGAATCTCACTTAACACAAAAAGTTGCATAATAGAAATGGTGGCAGAAATATATGTGAATTCTTAATATACAACTATTAATTTCTTGAGCTGCAGCAGCTTTAGTTACAAATGAAAGCCAAATCATCATATTCGGTTCAGTAATCAACTGACTGTTTATTCAAAAGTCCTTCCTGGATTTATCTCTTTCCTAAGTGTAAGTCATTTTCAGATTCATTGCTCTCTAATGAAAATCTGAAAATAGAATTTATATGTAATTTTGTGTAAAGTAGAATTGCAAGTCCAGCATGGTTGTGTACACCTGTAATCCTAGTAAGGTAGGAGGATTGCAATTTCAAAGCCAGCCTGCCTGAGCAACTTAGTAAGACCCTGTCTCAAAAAAGTAAAAGAGCTAGGTATAGGCTCAGTGGTCAAGTATCCCTAGGTTCAATCCTCAGTACCAAAAAAGAAAAAATAGAGTTTCACATTTAACAAAGGTGGAGAATTTTACGAAGTTGATGAATGTGATGCTGAAAAGTAGATTGACTTAACAGAGCTATTGTCAAATAAGCGTATCTGGCAGAATTAAACCATAAAAATATGGTTGAAGATGAACAAAATGATTTGGATAATGGATTCGGTTACAAATGTTGTATATTTCATTTTTAAAATTTGGTATCAACGTGTTTTCTTTCGTTAGTGGTGACATCTCTACTCATTAATTTGGGAAGCCCTGTTAAAGAAGTCCGTAGGGCTGCCATTCATTGTCTCCAAACTCTCAGTGGAGTGGCGTCACAGTTTCATTTGGTGATAGATCATTTGGTTCCTAAAGCAGAGGAGATCACCTCAGATGCCACCTATGTTATTCAGGTAAACTCCTTGGCAAATGAATTGTGTGCATGCCTATGTGTTTTGCAAGTTCTCCAATCCTGACATTTTTCTTGGAGGGATTTTGATGAACTGAGTCACTGAATTTATAAACTGATAGGGCAGTAACTACATATCTTTCCACCATTTCTAAAAGATTATAGTTTTATGTATCAATTCTGCTATTCTTTCCTTTGGCTAAAAGACCAATGTTTAGCTTTTCAGAGTAAACTAGCTTTGGGGTATTGATACTCTTTCCAGTTAGTGTTTTAAAGGGAAATAAAGTTTAAGCAGTGTCATATTTGGGAAAGATTTTTCATATTTAGTACCTTTAGCCTTTGTAGTTCCTGAACATTTTTTAATCCAATTTTCCTTCTGTAATACTAGGATTTGGCTACTCTATTTGAGGAACTTCAGAGAGAGAAGAAACAAAAATCTCATCAAAAGTTGTCTGAAACTTTGAAAAACCTACTTTATTGTGTGTATGGTTGCCCATCTTATGTTGCAAAAGATTTGATGAGAGTATTTCAGAAAGTCAACAGTGAGGTATGTGTGATTTAAGTCGATTGTACACCTATGATCATGTATGAGGAAGACATTTGCAAGACACATGCACTTTCAGAAATGATAATTTTCTTAATTTGGGATGAAGAATTGAGGTGAGTGGAGTAAAGGATGCAGGATACAAGAAGCATATTTTGGTGTTTCTTTGTGTTTTAGAATTAAGTGCATCATCCTTGTCTAATCATTCATTTGGTTTTTAAGTAGACTTAAAATGCACATGGGAGTGCACTACTGGAAACTGTTGGTGTGTGTCTATTTTGCAAGTGAAAATTCTCCACAAGGGGATATGTTTGGACATGAGTCAGTGGAAACTCCTAACTTGTTTCCTTATTTATTAAATATTATGTGTTTATACATTTTGGGGGGAGGGAGGGGAGTCCATAGCTTTTGTTATGTTCTCAAGGAAGTTTGTGATACAAAAGAAAGAGGTAATGAAACACTTGTGTGTATGGTGGTGTGTATTATGTTCAGCAGAGGAAAAGACCTTCATTCTGGTTCCAAAACTGCCTGACGGATTGTAGACTTTGAGAATTAAAATAGGTTAAATGGAGTGAAGACCATTTGATTATATTTTCTACACATATCAGCTCTGAGTTATCCCTGGTGTAGATTAGGAGTGGGCAGATATCTTGGCTGAGGACCAGGTAGCAAATACAGTTGGCTATCTTCATCTGTGGGTTTTGCCAACCTCAAATTGAAAATATTTGGGGAAAAAAATTGTGTCTCTGTTGAACATGTACAAACTTTTTTCTTGTTATTTCCTAATCAGAGTATAATAGCTATTTATTTAGCACTTATGTTGTATTAAATATTATGAGTAACCTAGAGGTGATTTAAAATAAATAGGAGGCTGTGCATTGGTTATATGGAAACACTAGACTATTTTATATGAAGGGTATCCTGGGTTTTGGTTTCTGGGGAGGATGTAGAACCCATTCCCCATGGATACTGAGGAACAACTCTGTTTTGGGCTCCGTAGACCATAAGCTCTGGTGCAGCTACTCATTTTTGCTACTGTGTCAGCAAAGTAGCTATAGTGGGTATGTAAGTAGATGAGCATGGCTGTCAGTAAACAAAACTTATAAAGGGCATCTGTTGAGTTTGCCATGGTTTGCCAACCTAGTTATTAAAGCCTTCACATTCATAATTTGAATAAACACTTATACCAAATTCAGTGTTTGAGGGAAGTGCACAATGTTTTAGCAAATCATAAAATATTGTTTTAGTCAGATTTTAGGAATATACATATTTGTTCTCAGCTCCTCTCTGAAGAATGAAAGGCTTTGAACATTATAGGTGGACCACCAGAGAAGACCTGATCTTAATTCAGATTAATAGTCTCCTCTGAGAATTATGATTGTTTTTTTGTGGGGGTGGTATGGGGAGTACCAGGGATTGAATTCGGCCACTCAACCACTGAGCCACATCCCCAGCCCTATTTTGTATTTTATTTATTTATTTATTTATTTATTTATTTTTTAAAGAGAGAGTGATGGAGAGAGAGTGATAGAGGGAGAGAGAGAGACAGAGAGAATTTTTCAATATTTATTTTTTAGTTATCGGCGGACACAACATCGTTGTTTGTATGTGGTGCTGAGGATCGAACCCGGGCCGCACGCATGCCAGGCGAGCGCGCTACCGCTTGAGCCACATCCCCAGCCCTTGTATTTTATTTAGAGGCAGGGTCTCACTAAATTGCTTAGTGCCTCACTGTTTTGCTAAGGTTGTCTTTGAACTCTGTGATACTCCTGTTTCAGCCTCCTGAGCTGGTGTAATTTCAGGCAAGTGCCACTGTGCCTGGCTATGATTGGGTTTTTATCCTAAGCTCCTAGCCTTCCTATAGGGTGTCTTTGGACATCTTTGTAGTGTGAGGGAAACATCAGAACATCACTGTTTACTAATACGTTTTCCAATCTTTAGATGGTGCTTTCTCAGCTCTTGCCAATGGTAGAACAGCTACTGGAAAAGATTGAGAAGGAGCCCACCGCTATCCTGAAAGACGAGGCTGTTGTTTTGCATCTCGCTCTGGGAAAGTACAATGAATACTCAGCTTCCCTTTTACATAAAGACCCAAAGAGTCTAGATATGTTTTTAAAGGCTGTGCACACAACAAAGGAACTTGACCCAGGAATGCCAACCATTCAAATCACTGCCCTTGAAAAGGTCAGTGACTTTTTTTGAAATCTAAAGCTTGTTGGGTAATGTAAGTGATTAATAGACTAGATGCATTTTAAAGGCTCCTCATACAGTTTAACTACTTTACAAAACTGAATGTTGCACATGTGTTGTTAAAAAAGAATTGCATTATACACGAGAAAATAAAATGTGAAACAGTTTATATTCTGAGAGAATAAAGATGCAGATGCCATCTTTGGAGTTTAAGCTTGTTCACTGAACTCAGTTGTAGTGTTTGTTTGTTTGTTTGTTTTTTTCCCTATCCCTGCTAGATCACAAAGCCGTTTTTTGCAGCCATTTCAGATGAAAAAGTTCAGCAGAAGCTTCTGTGCATGCTGTTTGATCTGTTGGTGAACTGTAAGAACTCACATTGTGCTCAGACTGTTGGCAGTGTTTTTAAAGGGGTAAGTTGTAAACTTTCTATAATTTGTCTGTTGTTTAGTCTTTTACACGTGACCTCATTTTTAACTGTCCTGAATTTTACAGTATTCCTGAGAGGTCAGATGTCAGTCTCCATTAGCAAGAATGATGAAAAAGTAGGTCATAGGGAGGTACAAAATCAGAATTATAAGTCCTTGCTATTATTTTTATTATTGACATACTTATAGTTTTAACAAGGTAGGATGTGTCCATGTGTTGGTTGGATCTTAGTTGCATTAACAGGTGCGTTTTGTTTTATTCAAGAAATGAGAAAGAGTAGCTCCCATGTTGATCTGGGTGGTGTTACTCCATTTAAATAGTTTTATGCCATGTATGATGGAATTGAAAATTCACTTATTGGTTTCATATGTATATGGAAGCCTAGCTAACAGCAGAATACTACCTGGTTAATTCTGTGTTTCAAATGCATGGAACTAGATAATTAGTATGGTGAAGCCCTAGTATCCAGATTTAGCAGTTCTCAAAATTTTAACATATTCACTTAATTTTTTTTTTTTCTTTGCTGAAGCATTTCACAGTGGACCTTAGAACAACATTTACTATGCATTTTTTTAAAAAATGAACAATTTTTTTATGACTGTAATGCCATTGACACCTGGAAAAATTAATATTAGTTTTTTAATGTCATCTAAATACTCAGTTTATAATCATATTTTTATGGTAGTAACAAAAATACTTTTTGTCAATTGTCTTCTTTTTAATCCAGATCCAAACATGATGTCATTTAGATATCACAACAATGTTTTCTAAAATGAGAGATTTCTGGATCTCTCCCATATCTGCAAAATCTTGGGGTATGAGTGTGTGTGTCTTCGTTATTCCTTTCCAGTATATTAGGATATATCAGGCTTTGTACATGGAAACAGTGGGTATGGATGATTCTCTATCTGGTGGCTAGTTTTTCGTTCTAAGGGTTGAATGTGGAATTGAGTGACACTGGACTAGAGAAGTGGTACCATGTTATAATCAGAGCAAGTGCAGGATTGTAACTTGAGACCCAGGATAAACCCTACAGAAGCAAGTGCCCTGTAGCAAGAGAACTCAGGTAAAATGAGCATCGAACTGGAACTCATGTTGACTAGTGCTGGATTGGTTGCTTTGAATTTATACCGGCTCCCTCCTTTGCTTCTAATTTTCCTTTGGGTATACAACACAGGAGCATCAGATGGCAGAAGAGTGGGGCAGACACAGATCGAGAAAGTCAACCTTCCTCATCAGTTGATGAAACTGTTGTCATGGGAGAATGTCTGATTTTAGTCTTAATGTAAACAAATGTGAAGAGAAATTAGAATCACAAATAACATGTGTTCAACAGGCTTTGAATACCCTATAGTGCTAATTAATTATAGTGCTGGTTGAATTAAGATTTATTGCAAAAAAGGAGACTCTTACAACATTTTGAAGGATTATTGAAAGGAAAATGTTAACCCAAATCCCTCTAGCTTTCATTTCAATAGACTGTGGACTAGAGGGTAGATGAAATATTGGAAACATGCCATGTCAACCAAAGATAAGCTTGGCCTAAAGCATAAGACAGCTGTACTTCTCATTATAAACATTGTTTTGATTACAAAGTACACTAGATGAAACACTTCTTTACATTTGTGACAATAAACATATGCCATATAGTGAAATAAGTATATACTGATACGAGTAGATTTTTAAGATACCAGAACAGTGTATTCCTTTAAACAACTACTGGTATGTGGAAAATTTTCAAAAGAAATTGTTAATGGTGTTTGCATTTGGGGTTTGAGCTGTGCTGTAGACTGGTATAAAAGTGGACGTAAATACTTTGACCATATCTCTTTTAATCATTGCTTATTCCTCTGATTTCATCATGGTGAATTAATGTTATCAACCATTCTTCCTTCAATATTTCAGATTTCCATTAATGCTGAACAAGTCAGAATAGAACTGGAACCACCAGATAAAGCTAAATCCTTGGGCACAATTCAGCAAACAAGAAGGCAAAAAATGCAGCAGAAGTAAGAGCTATGAGTGTATTAAGAACATACTCTTGTTCCCAGGCTTTGCATGTTGACACCATTATGATACTCATCAGTTTGCCATAACTGGGTACAGTAGTTTTTGTTTAACAGTGATGGTGTTTGTATTTCCATCTTTTTGTCTTCTATGTTTCCCAGAAAATCACAAGATACAGAATCCATTCAGGAAGTTGGAGGTTCTTACTGGCAAAGAGTAACCCTCATCCTAGAATTATTGCAGCACAAGAAGAAGCTGAAAAGCCCTCAGATATTGATACCAACTCTTTTTAACTTGTTGTCTAGGTAATGACATTTAACTTTGATCCGTGAGCAATTAATTCTTAGTTGTCTGATCATCCCATGTTACTTAACATTCTCTTTTCAACACACTGTTTTCTTTAGATAGTCTGTCCAGTAAAGTAGGTTCAGATTCATAGTTGGAGGATTGTAGGAATGGTTTAAGTACTCGTCGCCAGCCCCTAAATGGACTTCATCCTGTGTCAAGTTAAGAAAAAAGCAACATTACTGCTGCTTTTTTCTTAACTTTCAGTACTGTACCCAAGCTACTGTGACTTGTATTTAAAGATACAGTCAGACACTGCTTAATTTTTTAAGTGTAGGTAGGTGTAGAGTTATGTCACTGAACTGTAGAATGTACTGTTAGGTGAAGAGTAAAGTAATTCTTGCCTCTAAGATTCCAAATAGGATAGTGGGAAGTACAATGGAGGAAAGAGAATTAGACATAAGTACCTGTTTATATAAAAAAAAAAAATTAGGGGCTGGGGTTGTGGCTCAGCAGTAGGACGCTCGCCTAGCACATGAGGTCCTGGGTTGATCCTTAGCACCACATAAAAATAAATAAATAAAATAAAGGTATTAAATTAAAGTTACAAATTTACATCCTATTTATAGACTTGAATATAGTATTTTAGCTATTATTTTCTAAACAAGAGTTCTGGACAGTAGTCATTAATGTGGCAATGAATTAAGCAACTTCTACACCTGTTATTTTTCTTGTGGATGTCCTAAAGGTGTTTAGAGGCTTTGCCACCAGAGCAGGGGAACATGGAATACACCAAGCAATTAATTCTTAGTTGTCTGCTCAACATTTGCCAGAAACTCTCCCCAGATGATGGAAGGATACCTAAAGGTATGTGCTGGTTGGGTAGAAAGTTCACCTACTTTGAGTGCAGATGTATCTGCCACTTACATTTTTTAAATTTCTCATTGCTATAGATGTTGTAGATGAGGAGAAGTTCAATGTGGAATTGATAGTTCAGTGCATCCGCCTTTCAGAGATGCCTCAAACTCATCACCAGGCCCTTTTACTTTTGGGTACTGTTGCTGGAATATTTCCGGTGAGTGTTGATGACTTAAGACTTTAGCTACTTCACATATTTTTCTCCCATGGAAGTGTGTTGACACTTATTGATTTAAATTCATTGGGCTGAAGCTGGGTTTATAAATCAGTAGTAAAGTACTTGCTAAGCATGCTTGAGGTCCTGGATTTGATCCCTAGTACTGTAACAAACAAACAAAAACAAAAAATAGCTGGGTGTGGTGGTACTTGCCTATAGTCTCAGGAACTCAGGAGGCTTAGCCAGGAAAATCACAAGTTGGAGGCCAGCCTGGGCAACTTAGCCAGATCCTGTCTCAAAATAAAAATTTTAAAAAGGGCTGGGGATGTGGCTCAGTGTAGAGCACTAGCTTAGCATGTGTGAGGCCCTGGGTTTAATCCCTAGAACTGAAAATAAGTAAATAAAGCCATTAGACTTTGGGGTCCTCCAGCACTACTGGGACTCCTACCCTGTCTCTTTAAGGATGGGACATGTGAACTGATTGATCTTGCTAACTAATCTTTGGTTCTCTTCTTTGGAATAGTAACCTCTTTCCTAGCATTGCTGTGAGGACCCCGGTATGTAACTTGGGGTTAGCTCTCAGCCAGTTCCTGTACAAGTGTTGTTTGAAAACTAATAGCCCATTAACCATTAATTTTCTAAGCAGGCTTCACCCAGCAACAATAAAGTTAATTTGATTATAACTTACCTCATTTGAAGAAATCACATCCCTTTATAAAGCAAATCATTTGAAGAGTTTGACACTCTTTTCATATAGAGCTTTATTCAGAGGGTCTTAATTGGAGGTTCTCCATGAGTTTTAATCTGTTGAAGTCATGTGGAGATCTGTTATGTGAGACTTTTTATTTCTTTGGACAAAAGTCTTTAGCTCTCAGAGGGGTTGCTATGAATGTTTGTATATAAGGTTTTGTGTGGACATATTTTCGTATCTATTGGGCACACACCTAGAAGTAGAATTTCTGGGTCATATGGTAAGTTAACTTTTCAAGGAACTACTGGGCTGTTTTCCAAAGTGGCTGCACCATTTTACCCACCAATAGTATATGAGAATTCCAGTTTTTCCACATCCTTGCCAGAATTTGTTATTGTCTTTTTTTTATCATAGCCATCCTAATAGATGTGGAAGTGTATCTTGGATTTTGATTTTGTAATTACCTAGTGACTAATATTGAACATCTTTTCATAAGCAAATATGCTTTGCCAATTTGCATATTTTGAAGAAATGTGTTTCATATATTTTGCCTATTTATTTACTTATTTTATTTTTAGTGGTGCAAGGAATTAAACCTAGGTCCTAAGCATATTCTCTGAGTTACGGCCCCAACCCCTTGCCCATTTTTAAACCAGATTATTTCTATTTTTATTGGTGAGTTGTAATGAATTATTGGCCTTTGATATGCTTGAACTATAAAATGTTGATAGTTGTGTTTTCTTTCAGGATAAAGTTCTACACAATATCATGTCTATTTTTACATTTATGGGCGCCAATGTCATGCGCCTAGATGACACATACAGTTTTCAAGTTATTAGCAAGACAGTGAAAATGGTTATTCCAGCACTGATTCAGGTAAGCTGTCTGAACACCACCATCATCATTATTGCTTCTAGTTTTTTGAATGTTGTATGATGGGTATTAAAAACCTTTCTGAAGTGCTCAAGTAATTGTTGCTCATAAGCTATAGAATGGCAGTGCTCAAAATCAGTCTTGGAAATAATTTCCATTCCAAGATGTGATCAGACAAGCTGCAGCTGGTGCTGCTGTGCTGCATGGGCATCTTAGGGTTGTAATAGTAGAGTTTGGTTCAGAAGATCATGTCAGTTTAACAACTCTCTAGTGTAGATCAGCAGAGATGTGTGGGAAAAAGAAAAGGAGCTGTTAGACCTATGGTGGCGATTTGTTAACATGCAATCCAGCCTTTGCTGAACAAACTCTGTGAGCCAGGTCCTCAGGAAGAGGTGCATAGCGTCTGCTGGGGAGAATGAATTGCAAAGTAGCCTCTGAGGTGAGAGGGTGTGGTTGCATACTGGAGTTTTCTGCTTCCCCACTTGTAACTATCTTTTCTCATGCTCTTTACCATCTCAGGGATGAACAGTCAGACCATCTCCTTTTAGTTTTGGCATTAGATTGGTGTTTTCTGTGTCTAATAATTTGTCAAATGTAGAACATATGCCTAAAAAGAAAAATATGTGCATTAATACATGTGCCAAAGAAGTAATCATAAAGAGTTCAGAATAGGTGAAAATCAGGGTGGGCCAGGATGAACAGAAAGTTTCATAAAACATAGAATTCAAATGGGTAGAAATGCATAGGATTTGCATAGCGAAATGGCAGAGCTGTCTGAAGCAAAGAAGAGGCTTTATATGGACATGTGCCCAGGATGTTTAAAGATTGTGATGTAGATTAATTTGATGGAGAAGAGAAATTGGAGACAGAAGTAGAGGGCCTTGGGCTGTTCATTTCAAGTGCTTCTTTCTTTTTTTTTTTTTTTTTTTAATATTTTTTTTTAGTTTTCGGCAGACACAACATCTTTGTTTGTATGTGGTGCTGAGGATCGAACCCGGGCCGCACGCATGCCAGGCGAGCACGCTACCGCTTGAGCCACATCCCCAGCCCCATGTTTCTTTATTCTTCATTCTCTCATTCAGCAACTCTATTATAGTAATATGGTTTGAACTTTATTCTGAAAGCAACAGGGGGCTTTAGGCCCTTTCTTCTCAGCACCACATAAGTGCGTTGTGTTTGCAGTTTTCGCAGGTGACCCACACAGACTGGCTGGCTGTGCCACACATTTGGCACTTGTCATTTGCTGCCTCCTGCTCTCTTTCACATGTGCATTTTGTTTCATACAGATTACACATCTCCCTTGGGGCAGAGGTCACACCCTAAACTCTGTATCCCCCTCAGGGCCAAATAGTACCTGAGATATGACTGATACTCATTGACTATTTATTGGTAAATCTTTGATTATTAAAATTCTTTGATAGCTTTTCCAGGGCACATCCAAAGGTCTGGTCTTCTGTATTGCAAGTTTGTTTTGAGGAGGATTATTTGCACCTACTCATGTTCCTGCTTTTTGTTTTGCAGTCTGATAGTGGAGACTCCACAGAAGTCACAAGAAACGTAGAAGAAATTGTGGTAAAAATCATCAGTGTGTTTGTGGATGCACTGCCGCATGTTCCAGAGCACAGGCGCCTGCCCATCCTTGTTCAGCTTGTTGATACTCTTGGTGCACAGAAGTTCCTCTGGGTTCTCCTCGTCTTGCTCTTTGAACAGTATGTCACTAAAACAGTTCTGGTGGCTGCCTGTGGAGAAAAGGTCAGAATGTCGGTGGTGTGGTAAGAAGGAAAATGGTGATGTTTCATGCAGATTTTGTTTAAACTTGGGGCTGGCAATGCTTAATGTGCATTTCCCAGAACCTTTTCTTCTTTCCTCCCTCCCTTGCTCTCCCAGGGGTACCCTACAACTGAACTATATCCTCAGCCCTTTTATTCTTTGTTTTTGAGAAAGGGTTTTGCTAAATTGCTGAGGCTGTGATCTTCTTGCCTCAGCCTCTCGAGTAGCTGGGATTATAGACATACATCACAATACCCAACACCTTTTTTAAAAATGTTTTTGGCATTCTTTAAAATTGCTTTCAGATCTGTGGGCACCTGTAACGTTTCAGTAGCAGCAAGGCATCTTCTGAGGGCAGTTTCCTTTATCTGACAAACAGGTTTAGCGCCATGCTGGGTGGTTCCGTTTTAAGCCCAGCAGAGTGAGGCTGTGGAGTGGTGAGACTCCTCTGTAACGTGACTTTGAAGGCATTTTATCAGGAAGGGGAAGAGCATCCATAACTAAAGACACAGGCTTGGGTGATGGTTTGGATCAGATCTCAGAGATCCAGGGCTATTTGTAAATGGCATCTCAGACATGGATCTGGGAGTAGAATTAGACCTTCTGGAAGTAATGTGGGAAGTTCCTCTGGAAATCAGAGTACAGACTATCCTGGGACCCTGCCCTCTTCAGTTCTCATGAATGGCCTTTTACAGAAGGAGCTCGCCAGTTTAACTCATCTAGTGATGACCATCAGGAAAGATAGGATGACTTTGCATGCTAAGGGATGGTTTTTGAGCATGTTCCCTTATTTATAGTTATTAATACTCATTTGTTAGTTACGGTTCTGTTACTTCTCTCCTTTCTTTCCATACAGGATGCTATTTTAGAGGCAGATACTGAATTTTGGATCTCAGTCTGCTGTGAGTTTAGTGTCCAGCATCAGGTACAAAGCTTGATGAGCATCCTCCAGTACTTGGTGAAGCTGCCAGAGGAAAAGGAGGGTAAGTGCAAGTCCAGTATCGCTGCCATCTCCTGATTGGGAGTAGCAGAGCACGTCAGCCTTACAACCGCAGCATGTCCTTAGCAGGCCTATGATTTTTTTTGATTGATTATCTTTAATTTTAGTATGTAATCATGTACTTTCCTGAATCCTGTGTGAAAAGGTCAGCAGTTCTGCTTGCCTCACATGTTGTTTTTGTTCTCTGTGCCTTGCCATGCATGTGTTGCCTATGGAATGTCCCCTGTGTCCCGAATGAATTATGTTCAAATGACAGTAAGTTAGCTGGACCTAACTAGATTCCCATTAAATTTGCAAGAAAATAATAAAAATAGGTAGCACAGCAGTGGTACCTGAAGGTTAAAGTTGTCTGTGGAGCAGTTTTGAGGATGGGGCACATGGTCACAGTACCAGTAAGTCTGGCTGAAGGCAGCACTGATGTGGTGATGTGCTCAGTCCTCTGCCTGTGCAGCAGAACAGCAGGGTGGACTAGAAGGCAGGAGTGAAGGACTCCCAGGACTGCTCTCTGTGTGGCCAATGTGGACCTTGTCACCAGAGAGGTTTGCTCAGGTTTGTCAGGAGCAGACCAGGAAACAGCCTGGAGAGCTGCGCTTGGTGGCATGGCTGGGGAGGGGTCTTCACTGTGAACCATTCTCTAGCACAATGGGTGGTTTGGTTTGGTTTGGTTTTTTAAGTGCTGGACATTGAACTCAGAGCCTTGCACATGCCAGGCAAGTGCTCTTTGCTGAACTTTATCCCTTGACCACTGTACTGTCAGCATGGTACAGTGGTCAAGAAAATAGAACAAATATTTTCAGACTTAAAACTGAGACTTAAGGTTAGTTCACAGGCTCCTTCAGCCTGTGTGGACTGCCATGAAAGAGCTCCTGAAATCTCAGGAGCTCTGTCCAGAGCCAGCATCTGAAGGGTTCTTCTGGAGTGTCTGTGCCATCTGTTTGATTGTCTCAGTTATCCTGTTGTTTTGGTTTTTGCCTTACACATCTCTTTGTATTAAGAACCTTTGGGGTACTTTCTTGGAAGGCACACTCCCACTTCTCACTGACAAGAGCTGTGTCGTAACTCTAGTTTTTCCTTTCTGAAATTGCATCCTATTCGCCCTACTGTACTTGAGTTCAGTATGCCAAGCAGTCAGATTGAAGAAGAGTGAGGTCACTTGTTTTGTTGTTGTTTTTCAGAAACCATCCCCAAGGCAATATCTAACAAAGCCCAAGAAGAAATGCTCCAGATTTTTGATGTCGACACCCATACTAGCAAGCAGTTGCGGCATTTTAAGTTTCTGTCAGTGTCCTTCATGGCCCAGCTCCTGGCTTCCAGTAGTTTTCTCAAAAAGGTGATGTGTTTGAATGGATTTATGATAAAATGCTCCTGCTCTTTCTAAGGAAGCGAGTTTTTTAAATTAAGATTTATTTTTTAGTTGTAGTTGGACACAATACCTTTCTTTCTTTCTTTCTTTCTTTATTTTTATATGGTGATGGGGATCGAACCCAGGGGTATGCCTTCGAAGATAATAGAAAAAGTATTATACTTAACCATGAAAAACTGTTATGCACTCTACCAAGGGTGAGTGTATAAGCCCTGTGAACATGTGATTTCATTCTCAAAAGCTCTATTCCCAGCACAGGGTATGAACATGTGGACCAGCAGCCATTTGCAAGAATGTTTGCAATAGGGCTGGGGCTGGGATTCAGTGGTGGAGCACTTGCCTAGCATGTATGAGGCACTGGGTTCAATTCTCAGCACCACATATAAATAAATAAAAATAATAAAGGTATATTGACAACTAAAAAATTTGTTTTAAAAAAAGAATGTTTACAGTAGTATTGTTCTCGGCAGCTGAACTGGTAGCAACGTAGGTGTCTGCCTGTGGAGTGGGTAAATGGCTGTAGTCACACGGGAACATAGATGGACAACATAGCCATCTGGGAATCTGAAGCATTATGACTAGAAAGAGGACAGGCACAAAAGAATGTATACTCTGGTTTCATTATATAAAATTATAAACAGACAAAATAAGTTTGTGGTTTTAGAAGATAAGACAGTGGCATCTTGGGGAGGAGGATGGGGCACATGGGAGGCAAGTGTGCAGCGGGACTCTGGGCTGCCAGCAGTGAGCTGGAGCTCTGCGGGGCATGGTGAGCTCTGCATGGATGATTGGTGCACTCTGCTGTCCCTGTGTTAAACCTCAGTGTGGGCAATGAGAGGAAGAAGGAAAGAAAGAAATACAACCTGAGATAGAAAATGGTTGAACATTGGAACATTTATTAAAGTACTATGACACTTTAAGAGATAAAATCATCAGAATTCTTGATCTACTGGATTTTTTTCTATGTAAAAATTCATTCATTCATGATTTAAGAAAAAAAAACCCCTCTTACGTGGAAATACTTTGGCCTGATAAAGGTATTTATTAGAAGCCTATGGGTTGTATCATAATTAATAATGAAACATTAATGGCGTCATAAAGTCAGGAACAAAGGTGCCTTTTGTTATTCCTTTTACTCAGAAAAAGAAATGACATGTAAGGATCAGGAAAAAAAGAATCAACAAACTTTAATTAGTCTTGTATATCATATAATCCTATGGTTTACCTTATGTTAAAACAGAATAAAATATTTCATATACAATAAAAATAAACTTGTAAGACTAACCAAATGTATGCAAGAATATTAAAGGACACAATAGAAGATTCAAAGAAATTAAAAGAGACAGTGTTCATGTGCAGAAAACTCACTATTTAAAGATTTCAGTTCTTCACAGATTAATCTAGAAATTCAGTGCACTTCCTCAATGACATGTGTTAAATGACCTTGACAAACAAGTACATTACAAAATACACAGGATTAAGGACAGTGGAGCAAGAGGAAAAAGATGGTTCGGTGTGAACCAACAGTAAGCTCAGAAACACTTTGAGATAGGTAGAAAAGGTGTCATGTGGGGAATAAGTACTAGCACTAGTACAGTTTGTTTCTGTTTGTGATGGGAAAAGTCTCTGATCTCACACCATATACAACCAAAAATTTTAGGCAGAGTAAAAATTTGAGTGAAAAGCAACACTTAGAATTTGTAGAAGAAAACTGGGAACAATATTGTGGCCTGAGGTTAAAGAAAATTTTTTCTTTAAATGTTTCGGGCTGGGGCTGTAGCTCAGTGGTAAAGCGCTTGCCTCACATGTGTGAGTCACTGCATTCTGTCCACAGCACCACATAAAAATAAATAAAGATACTGTGTGTTCATCTACAACGAAATAAATATTTTTTAAAAAAATGGTTCAACAAAAAACTACCATAAATTGAAAAGAAAGCCACAGACCAAGAGAAAATTGTTGCTCTGCATAAATAAAAAAGCATCTGTTTCCATTAGAACAACTCGTAAAAAATGTGAACTCAGTGAAGAGAAATCACAAATGGCCACTTGCTACACAACACATCTCACCCTTCTTAGTGAATGGGAAGTGCAGATTAAATAAGATGTCACTGTGGTGCCCATCAAATTGGTAAAATTGTCAAAGCTGTTAATACAAAGGAGTGGCAAGGACATGAGATACACAGAGTTGGGTAGAGTGCTCCAAACTGTAGAAAGACTTTGGCAGGATCCTGTGGAGCCAGGGGTTTATTATTTATATCTGTAGATATTTACTATACAAAAACTGGTGGAGATGCTCAAGAGATTTATAAAAATGTTTTTCTTTAGAATTTTTTATAGGTTAGGCATTCTATATCTAAAATGTTCCAAAACCCAAAACTTTCCGAGCACTGATATGACAACCACAAGTAGAAAATTCTACATCTGACCCATACTGTGATTATGACTTGTCATAAATCACAGTACAAATACACTAAAAATGTTGTTCAGAATTACCTTCAGGCTATGTGTATAAAGTGAACATAAGTGAGTTTTGTGTTTAGACTTGGGTCCCATCCTCACAATATCTCATTATGTCTATGCAAATCTTTTTTATCCTTCCCCACAGCAATCTGAAACATTTCTGGTCTTGAGCATTTCAGATAAGGGATACTCAATCTGTAAAAGGAAAAAAAAAATAGACTTAAACTAAATGTCAAGCAACAGAGGCAAATGGATAAGTAAGTTATGGTTTCCATAGAGGAGAGCTGTGTGCAGTTGAATGTACCAGAGCAATGTTGAGTCCCCACACATAATTCTGAAAAAATCCAGTGTTACCAGAAGGTCATGTTGTTGAATATGTACTGTTTGGAAACACTTGGTAGCAGGGTGTTTTTTTCCTCTGGAGGCGTGGGGTAGGGGAGGGTGGATCAGGGAGCAGTAGGTAGGGGATTACAGCTGTCCATAATGTTTAACTTCTCCACTGATTCCGTATGAATTAGCCAGGTCAGCATTTCATTCCATGGACAAGTGAGTATTGCTAATGTACTGTATTTTCCTGATTCTTTTTTTTTAAATTTTCCAGATACAACAGAATATAAGAGAATCAGAGTTAAATACAGTCTACAGTGAGGGTGCTCTGAACCTGATTAAATTGTAATATCAGAAAATTTAAGCATGGTGTCTGTGTGTGTACTCCTGAGTTTTATTGAACCTAATTCAAATGACATTATTGTTATCCATGCTGTTTTCTAATGGAGCTTTCTTTAAAATGTAGGTGGTTGAAGGTGGTGGTCCTCAAATTTTAAAAGGACTTGAACAGAGGTATGTTTGTCTTTTTTCACTTTTTATATGGAAATACTTTCAAACTTACAGAAAAACTGGAAGAGGGCTGGGGATGTGGCTCAAGTGGTAGCGCACTTGCCTGGCATACGTGCGGCCCGGGTTCGATCCTCAGCACCACATACCAACAAAGATGTTGTGTCCGCCAAGAACTAAAAAAAATAAATAAATATTAAAAATTCTCTCTCTCCTCTCTCACTCTCTCTTTAAAAAAAAGAAAAAGAAAAACTGGAAGACTAGAACAGGAACTCATGCACTCTTTTTTTAAGAGAGAGGGGAGAGAGAGAGAGAGAATTTTTAATATTTATTTTTTAGTTCTCGGCGGACACAACATCTTTGTTGGTATGTGGTGCTGAGGATCGAACCCGGGTCGCACGCATGCCAGGCGAGCGCGCTACCGCTTGAGCCACATCCCCAGCCCTCATGCACTCTTTATAGCAGGTTGACCATGGACACTTTATACCACATTTAATTTATCATTCTCTCTGCATACATTTTGTTCTTTGAACTCTTTGAAACTAAGTCCTATATATTATGCTTCTTTCCCTTAGTATGTATTTCCTAAGAATCTGAGATATTGTTATAAAACCATGACACAGTTACCAAGGCTCAGAGCCAGAGTTAGAGTGTCCTTCTAGATAGAGGCCTCTGTTTATTTCTTAGTGGGATTTCTCTATGACAGTAATCCCTACTTTCTTTTTCTTCCACATCATTTTTAAAATAATTCAGTACAAAATTATTAATTGTCTTTTTTCATTGAAACATCTGCATGGGATAGAGACATGTGAGTTCTGTAAATGCCTTCAGCTGCTGTTTGTTGGTTGTGTTTCCTGTGCCTTATAGGTTGCTAGAAACTATTCTTGGCTATATCAACGCTGTAGCACAGTCCATGGAAAAAAACGCAGACAAACTAACTGTGAAGTTTTGGCGAGCACTCCTTAGCAAAGCTTATGACATGTTAGATAAGGTAGGTTATCATTTTTCCCCATAAGTACTGAATTTTGTCACTGGTTTTTAAGTCATTGAAAAATTATTTGACTTGAAGTTTTACTTTAAGAATGAATTTAGCAATACCTTTTATTAATATAGTAAATCTCAGATTGTTCCTGAAAAGACTCTTGATGATTAGAAATAAACTCTTCTGGGAAAAAAATGCCACCTTACCCAATTATATGAACGTGTGCCTCCATAGAATATTTTAAATAGTCGCGTGACAAATAATGTCCCACCTTATTCAGGTAGAAAAAAATTAAAATATGTCATATATATTAGGTAAAGCATTGGTTCTGAAATTAGGGTCATTGTTCAAATTTAGCTAAATTATTTGGCCACATGGCCTAGAGCAGTTCACTTGTTCTTTTTTTTTTTAAGAGAGAGAGGAGAGAGAGAGAGAGAGAGAATTTTTAATATTTATTTTTTAGTTCTCGGCGGACACAACATCTTTGTTGGTATGTGGTGCTGAGGATCGAACCCGGGCCGCACGCATGCCAGGCGAGCGCGCTACCACTTGAGCCACATCCCCAGCCCAGTTCACTTGTTCTTAGCGTTAGGATTTTTGTTTTGTTTTAGTTAATGAATTGAGTAATACTAGTCCTAGTAGAAAGGTTAGTGTAAGAAATACACAAGTGTGTGTGAAAATTGCTTCATGCCCAGAGATATGCAGTAAATAGAAGTTTCATTGGTTGATCATTGTTCAGGTTTTTTGATTGTTAAATGTAATCTTCCCTATAGGTTAATGCCTTACTGTCCACAGAAACCTTCATTACTGTGATTAAGGGGCTGGTGGGCAATCCACTGCCATCTGTTCGCCGCAAGGCATTGGATCTTTTGAACAACAAGCTACAGCAGAATACATCCTGGAAGAGGAAAACGGTGAGTGAAGCCATATTGCAGACACATATAGCTTTCCTTGCTTTATTAAAGAGCAGCATTTAACTCCCTGAAGTTTCCCCAGGGTGCTATTTAACATTGTATTGTATATGTATATAAAAATGTGATGGTCTAGTAGTGACACAGGTATGTTGCAGAGCTCTTAGAACGGAATTCGGCCTAATGGAATTATTGCTTGATAGGGACCACACACTGCCTTAGCTTTAGCATAATTTTAATCCTTTCCCTCTGGGGTGTTTTATATGAATCAGGTTGGTGAGAGCACATGTATTTACTTAGCAGTAAAGAAAGCAGATGGGGAAACCATTGCTTTGAGTATAGTCAAGAGGTGGGGCCCTCAGTCAGATTTTCATTGAGAGAGTCTCAGGCTATGAAGATGGAAAATGAACTAGAAAATTTTAAGCTTTAACTATTTGAGAACTGTGACTTTTTCTTCAGGTTTACCGCTTTCTAAAACTGGTTCCAGTCCTTTTGGCCATTGTGCAGCGTAAGAAAAAGGAAGGGGAAGAACAAGCCATAAACAGACAAACGGCTCTGTATACCCTGAAGCTTTTATGCAAGAATTTTGGTGCAGAAAATCCAGAATATTTTGTGCCAGTGTTGAACACTGCAGTAAAACTGATTGCTCCAGAAAGAAAGGAAGACAAGAATGTCATGGGAAGTTCCCTTTTGTGCATAGCAGAAGTGGCCTCCACCCTGGAAGCACTGGCCATTCCTCAGCTTCCGAGGTATGCCACTGGAGACTTGACACAAGAACCAGTACAGTGCTGCACAGACTATAAAAGAATGCCTTGGTGACCTTTTTTTTTTTTTTTTTTTGACTTGAGTAGAAATTACATAAAGTAGATTTGTTAAAGAATTGATCTTTTCTTCAAACTGAAAAATACAACATTGCTATTTAGCTTCAGATGCTTTGTGATGTTACTTGTACCCCCATTCTTCCTTCCTTTTGAGCAACTGTGGCTAGAAAGCAGGGTGAAGCTCATAGAAAAGCGAGTCAGATCACCCTGCAAGGGGTTGGACATGCCTGACTGTGGCTCTGACTGGAACTGGCTGCTACAACTCTGGTGTCTGTAAAACAGAGGCATGCCTACCCACCCAATAGGGCCTCTGCAGGACAGGGCTTGTCAGAGTTTTTGTACAGTCCTGACACAGTAATGGAAAGATAGTACTGTGTTAACATTACTCTTGTACTGTTGGCAATAGGAGATTTCTTGTACTTCAGTCACATCAAGTATGTAGACACTGTTTTGTGATCTGTGGGATATGTGGTGACATAATGGGTACAATTTGGGTTTTTCCTTATTGTCCCCTACTTCATCTTCCAGTCTGCTTTCTGTTTGGAATTCTCTAAGGAACTTGCTCTCTCCTTTTAGCCTGATGCCATCGTTGCTAGCAGCAATGCAGTGCACCAGCGAGCTGGTCTACAGCGAGGTCTGCCTGCTCAGTGCCCTGGCTGCCCTGCACAAGGTTGTCGAGACTCTGCCACACTTCATCAGCCCCTACCTGAAAGGCATTCTGTCTCAGGTGAGCTGTAGTGACTGAAATGCTCTGTAGGGTGGTAGGAGAGCAGAAGATCATTGTTATTGGTTCCTTTTCAGTGTCACCTCTGTTTCTCTTCCATCGTCCTTTCTGCTTCATAATGAAGCTGACCAGAATCACTATTTAGTGAGGGCTCTTCTTTTTTTGACTGTGCAGGATGTATTTTATTGATCTTTTTCACTCTGTGAGGCCTTGGGAGTTGGGAGATAGAGCTGCCTATTGTACTTCTTGTGGAAACTGGTGTGTCCTGTTTGTTTTTGCTGTGAAACTTTCTTAATCCTAAGTCATTTTGCATAGTGGCATTCCTATAGCAACCTTACAGGTTGTTAGGTACCTGTGAACATATTGGGCAAATGGCTTTTCTGATCAAAAGTGCCCAAGAATATTGACCTCTTTCTTGTTCCTCCAATTATTGATGTTTTATCATGTTGGTCATTTGCCATTTATGAGGTTAGGAACCTTAATGACCATGGTGTACATGAGTTAACCAATTCACATATTGTGCTGTCAGGGCTTGAAAGTAGCTTTCAGGAGCTGCAGGTGTAGCTCAGTGGTAGAGCACTTATCTAACATGTGTGAGTCCCTGGGTTCCCTCCAGCATTTCATCAAATGAATAAACAAAAAACATAGCTGCAGCAAAGAAGGGGCCTAGGTTGTGAGGAGTATCTAGACTTTTTTAGCAAGAAAGAATCTGGCTCTTCCTAAGGTCCCAGATTTCTGTCTAAGAAGATTATCAGTCTGGGTTCTCAGAGTTTTGCGTTTGCCGTTTACCTTCATCCCTGGCCCCCGCTAGGCACAAGGCATCTGCCCAGTATTACCTACAGATGCTCAGAGTTGGCATTCAATTGAATTCTGTGCTTGGTTGAAGTAACAGTATTTCCCAAACCCTGGCATTAGAATTTACCTGGTGTCATTATTGAGCCTTCTGCATGAGTGTGGTTGTCAACACAGAGCCATCATGGCCTCAGTTGCTATTTTTTATATTCCCATAGGTGATTCATTTGGAGAAAATCACTAGTGAAATGGGGTCTGCCTCACAGGCTAATGTCCGTCTCACATCTCTTAAAAAGACACTGGCCACCAGGCTGTCACCTCGAGTCTTATTGCCCGCCATCAGCAAAACCTACAAGCAGATTGCAAGGAATTGGGAGGTAAGATCATTTGGGTACTGGATTCTGGAGAAGGAAGAGGTGGTACTGAAATGTTTTAAGTTTTCACTTGAGGGATTCCTGAGTTCTAGGAATAAAAGTGGTACCTCTCTTTGCTGTTTGTGGTAGAATAACATGGGCCCATTTATGAACATCTTGCAAGAGCACATTGGGGTGATGAAGAAGGAAGAGCTCACCTCCTATCAGTCTCAGCTGACTGCCTTCTTCTTAGAGGCCCTGGACTTCCGGGCACAACACTCAGAGGTGAGCTTGTCTCTGCTCTCTCACAGTCCTAGGGTTGTCATCTCTCTGTTGCAAGGAAAATCTCACTATGCAAATAGTCATACTTGCCAAATAATTTGAAAGTCAGTACCCTGGCTAATCATCAGCTCTTCCATTTTCAGGATGATCTAGAGGAAATTGGGAAAACAGAAAGTTGCATCATTGACTGTCTGGTGGCCATGATTGTGAAACTCTCCGAGGTTACATTCAGACCCCTGTTTTTCAAGGTGAGGCTTCCTTCCTCTGTTTCCCTTTTCTGCCCAGATACATGTGAAGGCATGAGTAGAAGCAGCTAATCTTCTGTTGTGGTTTTAGCTGTTTGATTGGGCCAAAACAGAAGACGCCCCAAAGGACAGGCTGTTGACATTTTACAACCTGGCAGACTGCATTGCTGGGAAGCTGAAGGGGCTTTTTACTCTGTTTGCCGGCCACTTGGTAAAACCTTTTGCTGACACCTTGAACCAGGTGAACATCTCTAAAACAGGTTGGTGGCTCCTTCACTTCAGTCCACATCCTTGTTCTGCATACCATACACTGGGCACAGTTAGTGTAAGACACGACTTTGAAGGTTCTAGAGTTCTTGGCTAAGGAAGATGAGTTTTTACTTTATTGTTGTGAGCCATTGAAGGGATTGTTTTACCATTATGGAATAGTGTTATTTGGCCCAGAAGAAAGAATAAAATAAAGGCATTATTACAAGTCATTGGAAGTAACTGTAAATATCATTAAAATTGGGGAGAGTTTAGAAGTAGAGCACTTGCCTAGCATGCATCAGGCCCTATGTTAAACTCCCAACAACTCCTTCCAAAAAAGAGGGAGAAAATTAAAATTAAGATTGTTCTATTCTTTGATGCCAATAAGCGATCAAAGGTGACAGTTGAGGTAATTTAACTTGTCAAACTAAGCATGAGTCAGTCTTCACTCCAAGATGGTTTCTCCACTTCTGAAAAACCATCCATTTGATCTAATCCACATTCATGCTAATTATGATTCTAGATGGTTTTTTAAATACTCTCCTGATTGTAATTATGTTGATGGTGATTCACATTTAAACCTGGGGGATTAAACTGTGAAATTCTCTTGGTTTTCGTTTGTCTTTTTCATTTTTACTCTTTCCTTGTCTACAGATGAAGCATTTTTTGACTCGGAACACGACCCTGAGAAGTGCTGCTTGCTGTTGCAGTTTATCCTGAGCTGTCTGTATAAAATCTTCCTTTTCGACACCCAGCATTTCATTAGTAAAGAGAGAGCAGAAGCCCTGATGATGCCTCTGGTGGATCAGGTAACTGCAGAACTGGCCTGTTAGCTGAGGAGGCTGCCACCTGTCAAGTTTCTGCAGGTTTATATTCACCAAATAGATGCTTGTAGGGCTTTTTTTAAAAGGTTGGTTTTTTGTTTTGTTTTGTTTTTTTGGTAGGGGAGTCTTTTATAACATTTCAAAGTCTTCATTGTGCAGTGTTTCTTTTGAATTGTTCAGAAAAAAAACACCTTCCCATGGTTACTTAACTTTAAAAATTGTGTTGACTGACAGGCATGATGGTGTGTACCTGTAATCCCCAGTGACTTCGGAGACTGAGGCAGGAGGATCAAATGTTTGAGGCCAACCTGGGCAACTTACTGACATCCTGTCTCAAAATAAGTTCAGAAGGCTGTGGGGAATGTAGCTCAGTGGTAGAATACCCCTAGGTTCAATCTCCAGTACCCCCCCCCCAAAAAAAAGTGTTAGCCATTTAATGGCTTTTTCAGAAGTGTGAGGGTGTGGCTGCCCCTGGAGGAAAGCTATCCAAGGTTTTCTTGGGGGAGGAGAAGGCTGGTGCTGAGGGTTGTGAGACTGAGTTCCAGAAGATAGGATACTTGTTGTAGAAAGTTAAATTATAAGATACTAGATACCATTCTACAGCAGGCATTTTCCAGTAGAAGGAAAATGAGACGTGTTGCTTACAGTCCTTGCCCCACTCTTCACAGCTGGAAAACAGGCTTGGAGGAGAGGAGAGGTTCCAGGAGCGAGTGACGAAGCACCTGATTCCCTGCATTGCACAGTTCTCAGTGGCCATGGCAGATGACTCTCTATGGAAACCCCTGAACTACCAGATTCTGCTGAAGACAAGAGACTCCTCACCCAAGGTTAGGGGCTGTGGGCAACAAGCTCTGCAGCTGCATACTCCCCATGATTCCAGCAGCACTGATGTAGGGTCATGGCCGTAGGACCTGGGCCTGGAGTCGGAGGACAGTGCAGTTTGTCTTCTGGTACTCGGTGTCTGGTGTGCTGTGCTGGGCAGAAATTGAAGCCTAGAAACTTTAATTTACTGACAGGCATCCTCCCCAGGTGTGGTAGGCATGAGCACCAAAATATCTTTTAGATATTTTTAATTCTTGAACAGCAAGACTTAAATATCAGTATTTTTAAAATGTCATTGTACTCCTGAGATAAATGCTTTCAGTTTGTCCATAGAATACTCCTTTGAGTTAAAGCAGTAGATGTATAGTATCTCTTCTGTGTAGATTAGGTTTACAATTCTCTTGGGCAAGTTTTGGCAACAGATACAGGATGACATGGACAGGTGGGGTGGCGTTAAAATGCCCTATGGAAACTTTCAATCATTTTAGAAATGAATAGCCATTTCTCAAATTGATTACCATACAGACCTTCACTGGATAAATCAGACCAAAGCAGACTTCTATTAATAGGATTTGCTCAGATTTTTAACATTTGTTTATTATAAAGTAACATAAGGAACTTGTTGTGATGGACCCTTAAATCTTAAGTCACAGATTACATACATTGCAGCATTAGATTTACTTTTTTAAATTTATAGTTTGAGTTATTTCAAACTGGAACAGTATTATAGTAGTAACTGGTGACTGCGTCCATTCCTTTTCATAGATAAGGTGTATGAGAAGCATCCAAACTATTTCTTTTCCTTTTTTTAAATTTCAGAAGTAGGACATTGTGACACTGTGTTTTATTAATAGATGAGAGTATAATCCATGTGGGTGCTCTGGCCCCTCTCACAATGCAGTGGTGATTGTAGCTAGTAATTGTGGGTGAGTTCAACTGCCAGAGAAGGCAAGACTCTTCATTGCCAGGTTGGCATCATCTCAGGCAGCCCAGCAAGCCGGAGAACTCCAAAGCAAATTAAATTTGGTGACATGCTGGGTATGGTGGTGCATGCCTGTAATCCCAGCGACTTGGGAGGCTGAGGCAGGAGGATCATAAATTCAAAGCCGGCCTCAGCAACTGCAAGGCACTAACCAACTCAGCAGACCCTGTCTCTAAATAAAATACAAAATAGGTCTGGGGATGTGGTGCAGTGGTTTAGTGCCCGGTACCCCTCCCCTGCAGATGGTGACACACTTGAGCCTGCAAGTAGCATTTTATTATTTCTTATAGAAAAAATCATAAAAAGACGTTTACAATAGTGTTAAAATGATAGTGTTAAAACAGAGTTCTAAAAACTTGATTTGTACAATTACCCGTATTTCAAACAGACCCCAAGTATTAAACTGGTAATCTTAAGATAAAAGTTGAATAATATTAATGCATAATAATGAAGTAAAATAAGATTTAGTTTGAAAAGAGCTTGTCTCAAGTCAGAACATATCTTAATGTGGTAAAATAGTAGTGAACAATAAAACAAACCACTTTTTTGTTCTTTTTTTATTCCTGTCAGGTCCGGTTTGCTGCCTTGATTACTGTGGTAGCCCTGGCTGAGAAGCTGAAGGAAAATTATATCATTTTGCTACCAGAATCCATTCCTTTCTTAGCAGAATTGATGGAAGGTAGGTCCCAAACTGTTATTAAATATTACAGTAAGTTTCTGTGGAAATGTGCCCAATGCTGATAGAGATTTGGATGTATGGTTAGCAGGGGTCCAGTCCTCTGCCTCGCTCCCAGGTGGGAGTATGGGCTAGTGGAAGCCACCACCTCTCACTCACGCTGTTTATAGAACTTGTCACGGTCTTTACCCTTCTTTGTATTCAGACAGACTACAGTTTTGTTTTTCATTAATCTCATACATTTATATGGCTGAATATTTGGTCTCGAGATGTGGAGTTAATGTATCAAAACCTCTAGTGCCATTAGGATGTGTTGGAGGGACTGGGGTTATGGCTCACGGTACAGCACTTGCCTCGCACATGCGAGGCCCTGGGCTTGATCCTCAGCACCACATATAAACAAACTAATAAAGGTATTGTGTCCACCTACAACTGAAAGAATGTTTTTTTAAAAAAGGATGTATTGGAATGTCCATTTGAGTGGTGAATGGCACTTGGTGCTCAGTGTTAAGATGCTCTACACAGATGATCTTCAGTTCTCATGTAGGGTAAAGAACATTGTTCCTATTTTACAAAGGAAGAAACTAGAGGCTTTAAGACCCAAATAGTTTGATGGCGGAAACAAAGCCAGTGTGACAGGTGATTTATGCAGCCAGGTTTGTCCCAGCTGGAGCTCATACCCTTGTGCGTCGTACCCCTCCCTCAACAGCCCTTTCTGTTAAGCAGGAATGCTGGGCAAGGGGACCACTACTTGCACACTGATTTGCTGATTCTCATAAGCAGAAGAGCATCTTGCTTTGTGACTTGCCCCTGGAGAGGGGCTGTGTGAGCTTCTAAGAACAGCATTTCCTTGAGCTTTGGGTCTGGATGTGCCTGCTCTACTCCCGGGCTCTGTTCTATTGAGCAGCCAGGCACTCTCATTTAGGAGGGAGGGAAGGCAGAGGGGAGTGCACCATGTGCCCTGGGCCACCCATGCACTTCTTCCACTCTGAGGGAACAAATGCTAGATAACACAGGACGTTGAAAATTAGGCTGATAACTGAGGCAGGATGACAAATGGACCCAGATTTTAATTTTGATATTTCATTTTTTTAGATGAATGTGAGGAAGTAGAACACCAGTGCCAAAAGACCATTCAGCAACTGGAAGTCACACTGGGGGAGCCGCTCCAGAGCTACTTCTGAAACTTCCCTTGGTGTTTAAAACTGTGTTCAGAGTTCATATTTTTATTTGGGGTGTTTGGTGCCATGTTACTTTTGGTGCTTTCACACCTACTGGGACTACTTAAAGACCTTACTGACTGCTTTGCCAAGTCCGTGCCTGGCCTGTGCTGCCAAACGAGCTCCCCTCCCCAACCCACACCCCCCTCCAACCCTGCTGTATAGTTATTAAGAGTAAATGATTCATATGTAAGCACTTGTAGTCTTTGAATGGAGTTACTATGACTCATGTGTTTAACTTCAGCACCCAAAGCTGACAGCTCCCTTAGACCTGGAAACCCTTACTATTCAGCATAGCCCTTACTATTCTCCCTGCTGGAGATTCACTCTTACCATTCTGTGTTCAACAGGAGTATTTGGATGAAAGCCAGTTTGGGGAGACTGATAATGCAGCCTTCATTTCTGTATGTGTACATGTAGGGAAGCACTTCTAAATGCATTTTACACTCAATGACTATGATTGCCTCCTATATCCTTTAACCCTTTTGGGGTAGGGGTGGGGAGGCAGCAACACCATGTTTATAAAATACCCCACATCTGGCCGGTCACACAGGAAGGACCCGGACATACTAGATGGCATGAGGGAGGGAGCCCTTTCCACAATTAAAACACACCAGCTTTCCCTTGGTGGTTAACTCAGAACAGCAGCACATTTTTTCTAGGCTTTGAAGTTTGCTGTCTCTAGTGCTATCATGGTGAAGCTGGAAGGTAAGCCCTGAGCTAAAATCAAACAAATCTGCCTTCTGTTTGTAAAGCATTGAGTTCCATAGAATATTCACATTGAGTGAAAGTCTTTGATTTAAATTTCTTTTTTTTTTTTTAAATTTGGTACCAGGGATTGAACCCAGAGGAACTTAACCACTGGACCACACCCCCAACCCATTTGTTTTTGTTTTAGATTTTGAGACAGTCTTGCAAAGCTCTCTGAACTTGTGATCCCCCTGCCTCAGCCTCTTGAGTGGCTGGGTTACAGTTTGTGCCACAGTGCCCAGCTCGGTCTAATCAAGAAATTTCAGTGCAGAGCTGACAAGCACAAGGCTGACTTTGAGCTCAGTGAGGAGCTTGCTAGAAATGCAGATTCCCCTAAGCAATGTCCTGGTGTCTTGATAAAGTTCATTAGTAAACACCAATGCTTTTTTAAAAAAGAATCTGAAGGTTTTGGATTTCTTCTATCAAAAAAGTCAGTCTTACTAGTTCCATGTAAAACGAAATGAACTTTTTAAGCCTCACTGGGGACAATAGGAGTGGGCTTTTTTTTTCCTCCTAAGTGCCTTTCAGTCTAACATCTCTGTCATATACACTCTGATGTCTTCATGGAAAGAAAAACCCCTGTAACTCTGGGGGATTCTAGAGCCTTCTAGCCTCCTGCAACTTTTCCTGCCACCACACCCCCCAAGTCTTGAGTTTGGCAAGACTCAGCACTACTTTTGTTTAAAAAAAAAAAAAAATTGATGATATTCTTTTTAAATATGTGGCTATAAATGATATCTAACCAAGTATGTTATGAAAATATTTCTGAACCCTGGCAGAATTCTGCCTAGCAGTTTAACATGATAAAATGATGACTGATTTTAGCTTTTTTCTTCTCTACACCCAAAACTTTGATATCTCCTCTAACAAGATCTGACCTGTAAAGATTCTACATAGAAGTTATGCCAATTCCCTTCAAATGATGGAAAAACTACAGAAAGGCAACAGTTGAACTTGCTGACACAGGTTTGATTTTAATCACTGAAGCAGAACAAGGTTTTGATCTTAGTTGCTAATGATGAACTAATCTTTAGAAGAGCAAAGGTGAGTGTTGGTTTGCAAGCCAACACAACATTTGTATGTTCCCTTTACCTAATTCATTGGTCTCTCACAGGTAGATTCTGCCTTCTGGGAGTGTCTGTTTTATATGCACTGGGTCTCATCTCGACTTCACTGCCACCCACGGGTACTTTACAGACCTCACGTACCTGACTTGCCACAGGCACACTCTGGCTCTTGATGAGAGACAGGTGGACTACCTGAAGTCTGGTGTCAAGCTAAAGTCGGCATCATTTGTTTTTTGTTTGGCTTTGACTTTTGCCTTAAGGGTTTTTTTTTTTTTGCATTCAGATGTCATAACGTTAATTATTTGGAAAAGCTTTCTTTAGCAAGGACAGCTAGGTGTTCATTAAGCTCAAAATCAATTGCCAGATGAAAGCATCTGTCCACAATCATGGACTAAGACAAGACTGACTGGAAGCCACTGCTGGGGAGGGGTAGTGGCTTCTGTAAACTAGTGTTTTGCAGGAGCATAGCCCTTAGCCCTGGAGAACCTCTGATTAGTGTACATAGTGTCCTCAGAAGACTGCACCTGGCGGAAGGTAGGTCCTGCGCCCACCATGCACATGTCCCAGCTCCTAATACACTGATGACAGAAAAGATATGCTCAGTACCTATCAGCAGATGTAGTATAGTAGGCACTTAATAAATACTTGAGTGTGGTTTTAAGAGGAGTCCAGGGGCAGAGAACAGAGCCACCCTACTGTTGCTGTTGCCCCAGTTTCCTCCTCTGGTGCTAGGGAGGCACGATGCATGGCAAAGACTGAGAACATCCAGGAGGCCTTAATGCTGTGCAAGCTCAACTTAACAACAGAAACTGCAGGGACAGCCAGATGTGTTTGACATGGCCAGAATCAAATAAGCCATTTGTATTTTGGGTTTTGTAGCAGTGGCGGCAGCTACCAGCTCCTTACTTCCAGTAAGCGAATGTCACCATCAATGGCCAGCATGTCGATGCGGCCAAGCTCTTTAAATCTGTGCTTGTACTCCAGGCTGTGCACGCCATTTACTGCAACCTTGAATTCTCTAACATCACAATAAATTATCATCTGAAAGGAAAGGAAACACACCATTAGTGGCCTCCCTGAGTTTGTTACACACTAATAGAGGGTCAAAGGAAAACCATCTGGTTTGCTTCCCTTCTAGAGTGGTTCTCCCAGCCTGCTGCTACTCACTTCCCTGCTGTCATTTCTAACACCCAAATCAACCAGGGTATGGGAGTGGCACTTCCCGTCTCATGCTCAGATTCTCCATGTGGATCCTCGGGCACAGAGTCCCCAGGGCCTACTGACCTTCCTTTCCTCTGCTCACTCCTCCTAAAGCTCCCATCCTGCCCCTTGCTCCCGCAAAAACAGAAAGCTGCCCCTCATCTCAGTGTTTAGGAACTGATGAAGGAGGGAGGCTGCTTGTATCTTTACCCTTACTCATTGAGAGGCTTTCCAATTTACAGGCTGGGGACTAAGAGCCTTGGGTTCTTTCCTGCCTCAAACTATAGGGTCTTGGGCAAGTCAGACCTTTATAGGTGATTTCAGAAGCTTGAGACATTACTAACTCAGGACCTTGGTGGTCCTGAGGCCATTTCAGCTCTGCACAACTCAACTTCAATGTGTCTCCTCAAAGCTGAGTTATGGGATACTCATACCTCTGGAGTAATAGCATTCTGGCAGTTTCATCACTAGGAGTAGCACTTTGGAGTGCTTTACTTAAACAATGAGATGCACACCCAGAAGCCCAGTGTCCTTTCACATCACCTGTATGCCTGATGCCAGTGTGGCCACTGATTCTACCCCACTGAAAAGGCTATTTTGGTGGCCTTGCACTGTGCTCCTTGCTATCCTGGAGACTTCAAAGAAAACAGAGCAGCACAGGATGTTGCTAATCCACCCATCCCTGGAGGCCAAAGATCTGCAGAGAAGCAAGTTAAGGGTCTTTATTTCTTTTTTTGGTACTAGGGATTTAACCCAGGGGAGTCATATTCCCAGTCCTTTCTGAGACAGGGTCTCCTGAAGTTGCTTAAGGCCTTGCTAAATTGCTGAGGCTGGCCCTGAACTTGCAATCCTCCTGCCTTAGCCTCCCAAGCCACTGGGATTACACACAGGCACTATTGTGTCTGGTTAATGTCTGTTCTTTTGACAGTAGTATTACAAATGGCTGCCAAGGAAATTGGCAAGAACAAATGCCTGGGTAACAGCTGATCAAAATGAAAGTCCTAGGGCTATTTTTTTTTTAATGGAGTTGGCTGGGAGTGTTGCTCATTGGTACAGCACTTCCCCCCCACCATGCATGAGGCCCTGGGTTTCAACCTAGCACTGCAAAACTATAAATAAAAGAATAAGTGAATCTGAGAAAAGCCTATTTAAAATTAAAGTAATGACATAGTGGACAAATCTGAGATAATCTCAGAAGCATAATAAAAATCAGACATTTCAGGCAATCTGCCACAGTCTGGCTGGGCAAAAATCACGAGCCACTGAAGCAGGAACAAACTTTATTTCTGAACTCCACCAGCACACTCCACACTCGGCTCCTCCAGGAACCAGCAACCGGAAATATCCTTCCTCTGGAATTCCCTCCTACCACACTTCCCCAACCAATGGGAACTCTCTGGGAGTCCCACAGAGCTCCAAAGTAGAGGTGGACAGCAGGGGTCTAATCTCCAATTGAATGCACATCTTAACATAATCATTATCATCTCAATGGCTTGCTGGTGTCACCTTTCAACCAAAAATGCCATGCTTCATTCCTACTTGGCTATGGCTCTCAGCATCAATCAAAACTTGAGTCACTGTGGAAGAGTGCCAACAGTGGTCAAGAGATAATTAACACTCCCACAGCAGAAAACAAACGAGGGAGACTGGCATGATTTGAGAATGGATACAAGACATGGCATTAGTCCATCTCCCCTTAGCCAGGCTTTAGTCTTTCATCTTATTATCTTTATTTCTCTTGATACCATAGAACCAAACTTGGGCCCTGATAGGTCCAATTGTATCACTGGTTTTCTGTCACAAGCCACAGGGACCAACTTCCTTCTAGGATCCTTCATCTCCCTCCCATGAACCCCAAGTCACCCTCTGTGCCCTGATTGCACCCTCTGTGCCCTGATTCCTGCCAATTTAGCAAGCCTGTGCCACTCTTCCCACCTGGAGTGAGTTGTTCAAATCATGCCCTAAATCTGGCCTTCCACATTCTTCCTAGCCTTCTGACTTCAATAACCAAAACTTCACAGAACCTTCTATATGCCCGCATCTCTCTCTGATCCATAAGGGCATTCATCACACTGGAACTAGGGAGTGAGTCTTCTGTGAAACTGTTCTCCCGTTTCCAGCCTTGATGTTCCTGCTTCCAAGAACTAGTTCTGATGAGTCCTTGAAAGCCCAGTGCTTCAGAGCATATGATGGTCTAAAACGTGGAAGTGGGACCCAAATCAATGGCCCTAGATGTGATAGTGTGTAGCAGTGAGATCTATGCTAGTGAGCAAGCCCAAACAGCCACCCAGCAGCCACCATTCAAGGACTTCATTCTCTGCTCAGCATCTCAGGAACTTATTTTGGGAAAGCATGTGTTCCAAGTACTGAAATATTTGGGGACTCAGGACTACTTGCCTTTTAGCTGCAAGGGTCTGATGTATTTTTTTCTTACACACATAGAGAAAGGAAGAAAGGGCTGCCACGTGAAACTGTGCCAAAATGGCAGGTGACATATGTGCAAACCACCAATTTGGGGATTCCTACATTGTGTCCACCTGAGATTACACACATCACTCAAGTCCTGAGACAAGTTTGCAGGATTTGCTTTCCTGTCCCATTTTCAAAAAATATACTCTTACCTCAAAGTACATCCCAGGACTAAATGGGAAACAGGTAATATTTCTCTCTTCTTCTCCCCAGGCCTCGTGAAGGAAAGAATTTCTTACAAATGCTTTAATATTCAGGCGTGGGTTCAAGTGTAGAGCGATATCCTTTGATTTTCCTGATACTAGATCAACATTAAAGCTTTTGAGAGGGAAAAAACAAAAAAAACACTTAGTTAACCAAGTAGGACAGAGTAGTGGCAGATTCTGCAATCTTAACATCAACTTAACTGTGACCATGACTGCATCCAACTGATATGCACAGGGACAGGGGACACAGGCAAAGGTAAATTTCCAATCTGAGGAGATAGCATTCCACTAGTATGTTGCTTGTAAAATGAAAATAACAAAAACTTTAACATCAGTGTTGAGGCTGAGATCCAGCTAGGCAGAAGTGCAAGGCTCAGTGCTGGAAAAGCAAATGACTGCTTCAGGCTATAGAAGGCAGGCCTGGTCATGTGGATGTTGTAGTCATCTGCATGAGCTCTTCTTGAATACATTCTACTGTCTAGGAAATAGTTCTATTTCAAGCTTTCAGAAATCTGGCCATCTCTGGAAAAGGTTCTTAAAGCAGAAATGTTCTAAGTCACAAGATAGGAGGGGCCCTAAAATAGCTGCCCAATCTCCTGGGGCTGCTCTGGAGTTCTAGGAGGGCCTTGAAGACAGAAATGCTACCCTATTGTTTGGCTAGAAAAGACTCTGGTCAGCACACTGGATTTCAGTCCTGGCTCAGTCTAATTTCCTCTTGCTTTAACGTTCTGTCTTTCAAATGCGGTCTGTCATTAGCCCCACTTATAGCCCGGAGGATCATCATGAGGAAAAGGAGGCCTCAGGCGCCTGGCAGGGACTCCAACTCACTGTAACAGCCATACTGACCCTTTGGCATCTGCATGAACTTCTCCTTTCACAACAACAGTTCGTCCAGGGCCCATGGGGGAGTTCAACCTCGCTTCAAATGGCAGAGTCTAAAAAGAAGCTACATTGAAAACCAGGAAGCAACTTCATGAGGAAACTGGCCACATACCATGGGGGCATGGTTCAGAGAGCCTGGAAATCCCATGAGGGGACACACCAAGTCTGCTTTGGTCCCTAATGGGGACCTAACATGCCTAGCTCACAGCATGTTACCGATGACAACATTTACACCACCAAATGAGTGGGCATGGGTGGCCCTGATGCCCTGCACACAGGGCATCACTCTGGCAAAGCCACCTGTGCATTCTGCCTGAAGGGGAGGCAGCCATGCTGGAAGGAGTTGAGGACAGAGGTGAAGGGCTCAGAAACATGCCTGGGTGCCGCCTATGTGTGTCCAGTGACAACATACAAGCGTGACTAGCTGCTCTGGGCTGCTACTGGGGGGCAGAAATGATGAACATAATTATAACTTAATCTTTATGTAAAGGTAAGAAAATTTTTGGCTCTTCAAACCTTTGACAAAGAGTTGGTAGGTAGTATTTTGGTGGAAGTCAAAGTGTGATTGGCAGTCGGATCTCTGCTCTTGGTGTAGACAGTTTTGGGTACGATTTTAGAAATGTCTCCTTCTCTATTACTAGGCTGCAGGGAAACAGTTCTACAGTAAGGTATGGAAAGAAGGAAGCTGCTTTTCAAGGTTAAACTATTCATTTTTGAGGCAATTTTATAAAATGTTCTTCATTGAATGACCAGAAAAAAATACTTACAAGCTGTGAAATGCCAGACTTTTGTACCTATTGGAAGAGAAAGAAAAATAAGAATGTTTAAAGGAAAGACTGACATTCCATAATAGAAGCAGTCTGATGTGGTTAGTCAGCCTGAGCTCAGCTCTGGGCCACCAGTGCCCACTCTACTCTGGGTGTGGCACCCAGGCAGGCAGCCAGTGCTTTATCCTGGGTGCCATGGCTGGAACAGACCAACAGCTCTATTCATCCGAACCTTCATCCTCCTCCATAAACTGGTAATATTTTATATAACTACATGTGAACTTCAAACACATCCTTTCCTACTACCACCCAAATGCTGAAATTATGTGCTGTGAAATATGAATGTGTGAAAGGGGACAGACTGACTTTTATCCATTAAGACTAGAAAAGATGCAGGCTGGGGTTGTAGCTCAGCGGTAGAGCGCTCGCTCGCACCTGTGAGACCCTAGGTTCAGTCCTCAGCACCACATAATAATATATGAATAAAATAAAGGTATTGTGTCCAACTACAACTAAAAAATAAATATTAAAAAAAAAGACTAGCAAAGATGCAATTTTTAAATTGCACATGTTCCCAAGGGGGAGGACATACACATGGATCTGTGCCACAGATTGATGTTCAATACTTTAAAATGCCTTGTGTCAAACTGAAACTATAGAGCTTTCATCTCACTCTAGTCAGAATGGCAATTATCAATAATACAAGTAACAATAAATGTAGGATGTGGGGAAAAAGGTGCACTCATACATTGCTGGTGAGACTTGCAAATTGTTGCACCCACTATGGAAAGCAGTATGGAGATTCCTCAGAAAACTTGGAATGGAACCACTATTGGACCCAGTTATCCCACTCCTCAGTAAATATACCCAAAGGACTTAAAATCAGCATACTATAGTGATGTGGCCACATCAATGTTTACAGCAGCTCAATTCACAATAGCTAAACTATGGAACCAGCCTAGATGTCCTTCAACAGATGAATGGATAAAGAAAATGTGGTACATATATTACTCATCCATAAAGAGAAATGAAATTATGACATTTGCTGGTAAATGGATAGAACTGGAGACTATCATGTTAAGTGAAATAAGCTAATCTCAAAAAACCAAAGGCCAAATATTCTCTCTGATACACGGATGCTAGCTCACAATAAGGGCAGTAGGGGCAGGTAGGGAAGAATAGAAGTACTTTGGATTAGACAAAGGAGAATGAAGGGAAGGGAGGAAGAATGGAAATAGGAAAGACAGTAGAATGAATGGGACATAAATTTCCTATGTTCATATATGAATACATGTACATCATGTACAACCAGAAGAATGGGAAGTTATACTCCATGTATGTATAATATTTGAAAATACATTATACTTTCATGTATAACTAAAAAGAACAAATAAAATAAAAAGTTGATGCTGCAGTCTTGCAAATTACAAATAAAGTAATAAAAATAAATCAGGAAAAAAAATGCCTCATGCCAGGACCAGTCAAGAGCAAGAACAAGAGGTGTGTTTCACATGAGACACACATACACTAACAGGTTAAGCATCAGTTCCTGGTACTCTGAGAAATATGTGCCACGCTGTTTAAATGATTGCTTCCAGCCTGGCCTCATAGTAAAAGTATATTTTTTAAAAACCCAGCCTTCCTTCCATCTGATAGCAACTAAAAAAAAAAACATTTCATTAAAAGATTTCACAGGGCTGGGGTTTAAGTTCAGTGGTACAGTATTTGCCTAGCATGTGTAAGGCCCTGGGTTTGATCCTCAGCACCACATAAAAGTAAATAGATAAAATAAAGGTATGTGTCCAACTACAAAAAAAAAATTTAAAAAATATAAAAAAAGATTTCATATTTACATTTTCTCTACTTATCTGTGTCAGTCCCAGAGTAGATGCCTGAGTATTCTGTAAATCCTAAAGAAAAGATAGTAAAGGTTAATATCCACCAGAATGTAACCTATTCAACACATCAAAACATTAAATGGTACTAAACATGAAAATATCCTTGAAAATTATGATCCCAAAACACTTGACACTGGGGCTTCCCACAGTGGCAAGCGTTAAAGAGAATCAGCTCAGATTTCAACAAGAATGTGAGCAGATGGCACTGCCACTGAGAGTGCCAACTGTTTTCATCTTTCAGGGCAAGTTGGCAATATACAGCAAAACTTAAACTGCAAATACTCTGACTCAGATACTCCACTTCTAGGAAAATACTCCACTGTGCTCCCATGAAAGGAAAATACATCTTCTCCAGCTAAAAAGGTTGGTTGCTTTGCTAGAATAAAGCCCTGGTCAAGAAATTGAGGAAGAGATTTATTTTACTTATTTTTATCTCATCATTTTATCTCATCATTTTATTTTTATCTCATCTGAAGATGTTAAAAGATATTTTCTGCCATTCCTTATGAAAACATCATCAAAAAAAAGCCCACACTATGCATGAAAGGTACTCACCAGGCTGAAGCTAAAGCCCACTGAGTGGACATTCACTTGGCCATAAATGCCCAGGGTGTCTATTTTCTCTGGGCTGATCCTGTGGGCATAGAGCAGAATGTGTTTTCCATTCACAGCCACCTGGAGGGACAGAGAAGACAGCACCCCCAAAACAGTTAATAAATTAACATTATCCAAATCCAAATGTTTCCTTGGCTTTCATTTTGTGCCTTTTCCCACGGGTCTCTACTTAGAGCTGACCAAATTACAGCAGAAAACAGCCTCTGCACAGCAGAGTTCCTGAAGGTTCTGGGTTCCAGCGCCCTGAACCACTTCCCCAGACAGACAATGCACAGTCAGGGACATATGCACAAGCACATGCACATCTGTGAACCTGGGCAGGTGCAGCAGAAATGCAGGGACTCAGAGCCACCCGGCCCCCACCCTCCAGTCCTGGGGCCTGGGAACCGAGGTTAACGATTTGCCCCACATTTCTCCCTCACACAGTCTTTGGGGACCACTCTAACAGAGACCACCCATGTGTCAGAAGTTTCACAAATATGTATTGAGTGTGTGAAGTGGATGAACATGGGCAAGTTCCCATCTCATCTGGGATTGCTTTCTACCCACGAGGAGGAGCCAGCATGGCCTCAGCCTCAGTGGGCACAGATGTGAGTAGAGAGCAGCACAGCTCCTGCAAGTCCTCAGCATAGTGCCAGTCACAAACAGGGCCAACCCCTATCTCCTTCCCCTTGCCTTCCACCACATGCAGGGACCACATTAGAACACAAGCAGCACACAGGATGGTCTCTGACTCAAGGAGCGTAAAATCCCACCAGGGAGCAAAGTAAAAATGTTATAGCAGGAACAATAGTACAGGGACTGCTGTCCTAACAGGAGGCTAGAAAGGGCGAAGAAGGGTGAGAAGAGGGAAGTCTAGGAGGTTAGAGGATTTTCCCCTGGGAGCAGTACCCATGGGCCAGGGTGTTGCACAGACCTGCACAGATATGAGGGCCCTAGTGGAGTTGTGGGATCTCTAGTCTGCAAGAGCTCCGTAGGCCTGAGTGCCAGCAGGGGCTCCAGAAAGAAATTCCACCTCCCACCATACACTTAGGATATGAAAAAAAACAGGAAGCCAGGGAGAATTTACCAGGTCCTCATGATTCTACATAACTGTCCTATGGCAAGACCTCACACTCAGGGTGCTGTCTATAATTTACTTTCTCACACTTAATGTGATGCTATGACAATTCAGAACTGAGCCCTGCTGGAGGAAATGTGACTGAGATGCAGTGACAGTGGGCCTATGTCCCGAATGTTCACAACATGCTGGAGAGTAGCTGTGCCCCACTCACAGCTAGGTGCCTGCTGGTCCTACTTCGGAGGACAAGTACACAGCCTTGCACGTTCTCGGGTGAAAGATGCAGATGGTGAGTTTGAAAATGTGAAGTGCTCCCAGGACACTTGTCCCCACTAGTTAGGACTCTGCTTGTCCTTCTCCAGAGCCTACCTGGAATTTGTCCTTCAGTACCATAATCACAATTTCAAATGATTTTTCCTTTTTGAAGGGCATGTCATAGGTGATCTCTTCCCATCCCCATTTTTCACTTATCAGAGTGTTGCAAACAATGCAGTTGGTCCTTTTGAAACGAGGGTTGAAGTGAAAAGCTACGTCAGCTCGAGGTTTTATGCTGCTGCCACACTGTAAGTCCACCTGGAATCTGTGAGAAAGAATAGGTACCATATGAGGCCCAGAGGCCAGCAAAAGGGAAAATCCCAGAAAGCACCCAGGCCAAGTAAAGTGATACATGACCCTTGTTCTTTACTTGCAGGGCCACAACAGCTAGATGCCTCACCTTCCTTTCCTTCCTCCTCAATAACAAGAGCCCTTCAGTCTGAGCTGGGTCTCCCTTGGCCTGCATGGTCAAAGCTCTGCCAATAAGCTATTGGAAGCTGTCTTGAAGGCAAGCTGACATTTGCCCTTTGTCCTCCATGATCTGCCTATCCTCACACATGCCCAACTGCCCAAAACAATAATGGGGGCTAGAATTCCAGCTGAGGGAATCCAGACAGAGGACCTCCCCCTAGGGATAGCAGGGCAGAGCCAGACCCTACCTTCTCTTCCGACTTGAGGAGTTGACTGCCAACATCTGGGTGCCTGCATGAGATCTGACCTTATTAAACCATGTTTAGGTGTCAGCCACACAGCTGAGCCCAGCTCTGACACATCCCAGTCCAGGCTGTGCACCCAAAGCACTCAGTTTCCCCCATTCGAAGCTATCCCAAATGGTCTTAAGAGATGCTGTGGGAATGTTAGACTATGCCTGAACCACCTCTGAAGCATGAGAAAACAATTCCCTTTTTTGTTGATATATCTTATTCTCATATTAAAATCAAACTTTTAGGGCTGGGGTTGTGGTTCAATGGTAGAGCACTTGCTTCACATATGTGGACACTGGGTTTAATTCTCAGCACTGCATATAAATAAATAAATTAATTAAGGTCCATCAACAACTAAAAAACAAAAATTTTTTTTAAATCAGACTTTTAGCAAGAAATAAAAAATTCTAATAATCTTTCCTCATTTATTCATTTCCATCTCCTCAGCACCTTGATGGAGCTGTTGATGAAAGCAGATGAGGCCTCAGAGTATCCAAATGGTCTCTCCCACATTATTTTTTTGTTGTTACAATTACATACATACAGTTTATGGTTTTTTCCTTCTAACACAATGATCTTACCTTTCTGCATCACTAGGAACATGCCCACGGATTACAATCAATGACCCAGGATCCAGTTGCTCAGAAATGGTGCCCACATAGGGGATCATCTAAGGGAAAAAAATTGAACAAATATACATTTACATGAACAAAATTACTTACGAAGTAGTTATGACCAAACCCAGTGACTGACAAAATATACTACAGTTTTATTTTATTTTTTATAGGATTTGCAATTTTATTTTCTTTTTCTCAGTTATTATTTCCAGATGTATCTGGGAGCATCATTATACCCATTTTGCAGAACTGACACTTAACTAGATAAAGTACTTTTGCTCAATGTCAAATATTGCAAAGTGCTTTGAGAATGACTACATTTTTTAAAGGCTGAATATAAATTGCTTGGAATCTAGCATCTTTCAAGCCATCTTCACTAATCAAACATTTACAAGGGATCAACCAACAGAGCTAGGATCCCACAGTATCTGCAAATTACTCTTAGTTCCTTAGAACAAAGACATACTGCTTTTATTTTAGTTTTAGTTTTTTAGTTTTATTTTTTAGTTGTTGATAGACCTTTATTTTATTTATTTATGTGTGGTGCTGAGAATCGAATTCAGTGCCTCACACATGCAGGCAAGTGCATTACCACTGAGCCCAGCCCCAGCCCCAACATACTGCTTTTAATTTGGGCAAGGGCTTTGTGAATTAAAACTTCTACTTAATATAGTAATCATAAGAAGAAAAAGAATGACTTGGAACCTCAAGCTTCCCACCCCTCTCCCCACTGCTTCATAGATGATTCCAGCAGAAGGCTTAAGACCACCCAAAGCCTGTGGCCCAGGCTGATGGAGAAAGCAACAAGCCACTGCCTCTGGCAGGGTTCCAAAGTAAGCCACACCCTCGAGCCTGGGGTTCTAGGCCCTGACTTCCACTGAACTTTCACATCACAGCCCAGAGAACCAGAGAGCTGTGCATCTTAAGGATGAGCTCTTATTTTAATGTTTATATTTATTGATTTAATTGCTATCATGGTACAGTTTTGTAGCTCTGGGAGTCTAGGAGTCTCTCAAGACATGCACCTACCTATTTATTCTGGCCCAGGCCATATGTGGATCCCATGCTGTCCCCTCATTACCCAGATCCCAGCCTTTTTGTCTGGGACCTGTCAGATCTTCTTTCCCCTTTCCTAGACATGACTCCCTGTCCCTGAATGGGGACCTGCGTCACATGGCTACATCTTCTGCATCAACAACCATCTCCTTCCTCTCCTTTGGAGCCTCTGACAAGGATGTGCAGGCCAAATGTCAGCATGTTTTAGGCCACACTGGCCTGAGTGATGACATGCATGCCTAAGCCTACCCAAGGTGGCTCTGATCAAATCAAGAGGAAGGACACAAAACAAGAGAAGTTATAGTGCTGACCGGTAGCTCATATATGGCAAGATCTTAGCTGGAGCATGGCCTTCCCGTGGAACCTTTCCCCAGTTCCCAGGCTGATGAGCTGCCCCTGTTCATCACAACACTTTAGAGTCTGTTTGTTGGCACACAGCTCTGCCCTGACGCTGAGCCTTGTGGATAGGCCTGGGTCACCACCTTTCCCTCACCAGGACCAAGGTCAAGAGATGATCAATAACTCTCACAGCCTGGTCCCTGGGTTCTGGCAGACTGCATGCAGAGAAGTGATCAAGCAGATGCTGAACTTTGAGCCAAGGCAGCGAGCTCCTACTGCTTCAGCAATAAGACAAGAAATGATGGAAGCCAGTCATTCCACTGGGGTCATGGCCAATCACTGTGGTAGGCAGGGTGAGGAGAGGACAGAGGTCCAGTAGACCAGAGGAAAAATCCATCAACCACACAGATGATGGCTGCAGCTGCATTACTGGGTAGGTGGCTGGTTTTGCATACAGGGAATATAAAAGGAATTACACTTCCATTCTGTTCTGAGCCACAACTGACTCTGAATATACACAGTAGCATCTTCTATAATGGAAGTCTCTTAAGATGGGCAGATTTGTAACTTCATACTTTACAGATGTTAAGATTAATATCTGCAATTTGTTTTTTCCTTTTAAGATGGGTGGCTTACTATGTTTGTTGCCCAGGTGGCCTCACATGGCTGATCCTGCTGCCTCAACTCCCAAGCGGCTTGAACTATAGGCATGCATGAATGCAGCTGGCTAAGTGTGCTGAATAACATACTGGGTTTGATTTTCATGAGAAAGTCACCTACAAGATTATATATACCATGATCTCAACTAAACTAATAAGTATAAGCATTAAAATAAAAACACTAAAGAATAAACCAAAAATGTTGCAAGAGTTTCTGTGGAGAATGGGATTTTAATTTTCTTTATATATTTGTATAGTTTCCAGATTTCTGTAATAAGCACTTATATTCTTTTTTTTTTTTAAAGAGAGAGTGAGAGAGGAGAGAGAGTGAGAGAGGAGAGAGAGTGAGAGAGAGAGAATTTTTAATATTTATTTTTTTTTTTTTTTAGTTCTCGGCGGACACAACATCTTTGTTGGTATGTGGTGTTGAGGATCGAACCCGGGCCGCACGCATGCCAGGCGAGCGCGCTACCACTTGAGCCACATCCCCAGCCCCCACTTATATTCTTATAACCACAAAAATATCTTTAATTATACACTTAATTTTACAGTTGGGAAGAGCTTTTTGAGACCAAACAATCTATTTCCATCATTGTTAATCCCTTGTTTGCAAATGTAAATAAGTTGTTCTAGTCTGATAAGTATAAATAATCATGTTGAGAATTTTGGCCATTTGCTGCTGTGGTTTTCTGTGTTAATGTTTCCCATTTTGGAAAAGATCACAAGATATTCCACTGTTTTGGACCAAGTTCATGAGACAAAATGCCCTGCAGCCTACTCATGAGCCCATGGCACCTGCTCTTGTGACAAGGGAGAAGGGCACTGTTTTCCAGGCAACTCCAGGCTAGATGCTTTGCTGCTTCACAGGTCATTATTAACTTCTACAAAAAATTAGAAATCAGATGTAATCACATCAAACATAATGCCACTGGTTAAGCAGTGGTTATATGTGGTATTACTTGCCAAAACATCTAGGTGATTCATCTTGCTTTGCCTTTCTGATGACTACTTATTCAATGCCTACTGCATGCAATTATTAGGCAGACTACAGTTTATAAACTGTAGGCAGACTACAGTTTGTAGTTTATAAACACATCCCTTTCTGTGTCTAGAAAGTGTCCTCTCTCATGAACTTGACCTCAGCATAATTTCTCTCTTATGAACTTGACGCCACTGTCTGGCAGAACTCCCAGCTCAGACATTAAGTCAGAAGTAGTGACAAGAAGTCATAGGGATGCAGACTGCACTTCAGCAAGGGGACAGCAGTCACATCCATAGTCAGAGGCAGTGCCAGTGCCATAGCACCACCTGTGCTCAGGGGTGACAAGACTCACTGACAGCATTTCTGATATAAAATAAAGATACTGTCTCCCACATTTTCACTCAATTTGAAAGGAAAGAAAATTTAGAATATCATCAATGGAATAAGTCAAAGAGAAATGCTAAGAAAACAATATACAGGCTAGTTACAATATTACCTTTTCCTTTCCAAGAAGAGTTATTATAGACAAGTTTGTACCAAATGGACCAAAAATTTTAAAACTAATGAAATAAAAATTAAAAGATGCAGTTCTGTCTTCATAATGCCTAATAAAGAACTCAGAAGAGACTCTATAATAAATACTTCCTCATTGTATGAACTGCTCACTAACAAAATTAAATAACCACCATGCAAAAAACAGATTTTTAAAGTCCAGCTTACAATATATCCTAACTGATTAATTTAAAATCTCTTTGCTAGTGCGCCATGTTTTTTGTCTTTTGACCACTGGTAGAGCAAAAACTGCAAACGGGGGAGAGTAACTTCAGTACAAGGTGGCACTTCATGCTATGAATACTTAACAATGGGGAAATTTAAAGACAGAGCAAAGTGTTATTCTTGCCATTCAGCTCAGTTTTTCTACCTAACCTTTTGTACCACTTTGTGAGAACTGATTGTGAAACAGAAAAACAAAAACAAAGCTATCTGCCAGAACATTCTCCTTAGAATCAGGTGATGATGTGTGTCTCCAGGCCCAAAGGCATTTTCTGGTCTCAAGCAGCACTGTTCTGCTTTCCTCTTCATCAAGTCAGAAGTTGACTTATTTTTGTTCCAACTCTACAGGGTATGGGGCTAACTCCAAAAATTACAAGAATCACCAGTGTGCCAGAATCAAGACATGCTGGGATTTTAACCTATAAAATAGTTTGCTAACTAACATTTAAAGTGTCTATGCATGAAAGATACAGGTGAGCAGAAGCCCTGGCCATCTTCTCTGTTCTCCAGCTTGAGTTAAGGTGATGCCCTTCAGTCACCTTGGCAGGCAGCTGTTATTATAATTATTATTAGTCTTAATCTTTGCAGAATGTCAGTCTACAACCTTGAGATGTTTTTAGCCCTAACGTGCACAAAATCATTTTAAATGTCTCATGGGTTCCAAATTCTTCCAAGTTTTCCTTTTTAAACCCATTACTACCAAATGCTAATTCTTCTAAAACTGAGTTTGTCTAATATAGTGGTTCTACCTCACACTACTCAATGATATTGAAACTCAGGGGAAAAGAAGTACAGCAACAAAATAATTAACAAAAACGTAAGCCTATAGAACTGGGGTTGTGGCTCAGTGGTGAAGTGCTCACCTACATGTGTGAGGCACTGAGTTAGATCCTCAGCACCCATAAAAGTAAATAAAAACAAAAATAAAGGTCTACAACTACAACAAACCAAAAAAAAAAAAAAAAGTGAGCCTAGGACCTTACTTCAAGGGCTCTCATCACCTTTGTTGCCCAACAGTCTCCAATGGATTTACCAAAAACAATCCTGCCCTATCTCAGATCTAAATACAACTTCAGAGAAGTGGAAACTAAAGAGTTCTAAAAACTGAAGTGAGTCCTTTACTGCCCAGAGTGATCACTGCTGTTTTTGACAATCACAGTCATTTGGGGGTTCTTGAACCAGGCTGGTCTGGACAAGCCCCTGCTAACCTTGCTCTGTCTCACCACTGGCTTTTTTTTTTTTTTTTTTTTTTAAGAGAGAGAGGGAGAGAGGAGAGAGAAAGAGAATTTTATTTTTTAGTTTTTGGCGGACACAACATGTTTATTTGTATGTGGTGCTGAGGATCAAACCCAGGCCGCACACATGCCAGGCGAGCGCGCTACCACTTGAGCCACATTCCCAGCCCCTTAACACTGGCTTTTGACATTCTCCCTTCTCAATTACCAAAATGTATTTGAAAAGTGGAGGGGAAAGCTGAGACATTAACTTCTTATAGACAGTTCTAACTAAAAAATAAATTGAAAAACTTGGAAAGAATCCATTTCCCTTTTAAAGTGAGGTTTTATGGCCTGAGCCTCCCCACCCACCACCACCTCAAGCTGAAATTTCTCCATGTGCTCGCACACATTTTTTGTTTGACACTATTCTCATGACTTTGTATTGTCACTATAACCTCTCTCTCCCTAGGGGACAGGAACACCCACCACACTCCTACCACACAGTAGGTACATGTTTGCTGAATTTTATTCTGGTCTCATTCCAATGGGTAATTACTATTCAATTGCATCTGCTCTCATTCCTGCCATGGGAAAAATGATTTGACAGAAATCCGTTACCGGGTTATAGATGATGTTCTGCAGGTTGTTTAAGGACAACATCATTCTTCTCAAACTTATTGTTGATCAGTCTCTCCTGTGTGTAAGATTTTAACCACGTTTCACTTAAAGGTTCCCCAGAGTGAAATTGAGGTACTCGCCCTGTGTAAAATCAAAATAGAGGGAAAAACAAGAATACGTCACCTTTTCTCATAACTACTTTCATGTTTAAAATGTTATTTTAGTAATATTTACCAATAGGTCATCGTTAATAAGATGTAACCCCATTCTTAAAATCGTACCAACGAACATAATTTGGGATCCTGAGTGCAGGAAATATCTCTAAAATATTTCGGTGCAAGTTTTCTAATGTGGAATTCATTATTAAAATAACTAAACTCGGGGCTGGGATCTAGCTCCGTGGAGCACCCTTAGCATGTGCAAGGCCGCGGCCGTGCCCGCACACGGCCAGAGGAGCTGACCACTGCGGTGCCGCTCTCACCCTCCGGTTGGCGACCGGGACCGGCGCTCCTCCCCAGGCGGCCAGCTCTGCACCGTGGGGGGGGGGGACGGCAGCTCAGCCCCGGGAACCTGCCAGCGGCGGGCACAGCCCAGTTCCCCGGGGGCCAGTCACCAGCCCGGCCCACCGCTGCTCCCCGGAGCCGACACCCGCGGCCGGCAGCCCGGGACTTGCGTCCCGTGACTCAGCCGCCCGCAGGGCCACCCCGCACTCTCGAGGACGCCGGCCTCACCGCGCCCGGCCGGCCGCGGGGCAACGGGGGGGGGGGGGCACCGCGACCCCGACGACCCTCGGCCCCCGCGGGCCTGCGGCGGGGTGCCGGACCCCGGCCCGCCCATGAAGCTGAGCGTGGGACGGTGACGCCCCAGGCCCACCTCGGCTGGCGCAACTTCCCGGCCAGCCGGATCCCGGCCGTGCCGCAGCCAAGGCGGGTGCAGCGACTCACCCCAGGGCTGCCGAAGCGGGCGCTCCACCAGTGTTTGTCCGCCGCGGGTCGCCGTCTGGGCTTCCGAGCCGGAGTCCGAGGTGACTACGGAAGCCAGGGGAGTCAGTCCGCGTCCATTTCCGGGCGCCGCCGGTGTCCAAATGCGGGCGTCCTCGCGGCTCTGGGGACTTCCGGCCGGCCCAGCTGCCAACCGCTGCCCGAGTAGGCTTCGTACACAGCCTCTGGGGTCTGGGGCCGCGACCGGCTTGCTGTGGGACGAGCAAAGAGGGTCAGCACAAGGGCAGGTTTGCGGAATTCCCGCGCGGATCCAGCTGCCAGGCGGACAGCGGTGGGTCAGAGTATAGAGAGCGCCGGACTGGGCAGCCGGCGGTGGGTTGCAGCGCAGGGTACTGACCAAGAGCCGCCCGGACCCGCGGGACCCGCTGCTTGCGGGTAGTCGTGCTTTGCCGTCTCAGCCTGGCTGCTTCCTAAGACACAGTTAAAACGGTATGGAGCGCCATTCTGAGCTTACTGGATGCGCTGTGAAGACCCGGCTTCTCAGTCAAGGGCCCACGGGGACTGACAGTTTGACATCAGAAATACAGTCGCACGCAGGCTATTTGAAGGGCTGGCTGGACCGCTTAAAGACCTCAAGGTTATTTTCTGATATTTTTATGCACATTTGTCTCACCACTGTGGGCTTTCTTCTCCCTGGTTTTTGCTATTATTATTATTTGTTAATACCTTTATTTTATTCATTTATTTTATGCAGTCCTGAGGATTGAACCCAGTGCCTCACACATGCTAGGTGAGCTTCAACTCCAGCCCGGCTTTTATTATTTTTAATTTAAGCTGAAGAATTCATTACTCATGGAAGAAAATTCACAGGCTGATTCACTGTTACTTCTTTCTCCTCTTCCTCCTATCCATTGCCTAAGTTTGATTCACTCTTCAAGATCCAGTTGAAGAGCTGAATTTTACCCTTGACATGCACTACTTGGATCTGCAGTGTCTTTCTGTGTATTGTGCGTGATGTCTGTCCAACTTGATTGTAAGTTGAGAAAAGAAACTTGTTTTACACATAGTGTAATGCATTGTATGAAATAGATACCTGAAAACTAGGTTGAATGTCTTCACAGTTTTGCCTGGTTCTACTTGGTACTTCCTTTACAGAGTCAAAAACAATATAAATAAATACATCTCAAGCATTTCACACTAAGGGGACAAGCTAATGCCAAGTTCATAAGGCTCTTGAGAATGACTGTTCAAGAGACAAGACCACCAGCATGGCCAAAGCATGGTAGATGAGGGAAATGATAGAAAGTCATGGGAATGAATGAGGTCACCAGAGAAGATACATGGAGAAAATGACCTAGGTCAGAGCCCTGGGGAGTTAAAAGCCAATAAAAGAAAATGCCAGTAAGTAGCTAAGAGGGGCCAGTGGTGGAGCCTGGTGAGTGGCATCATAGAAGACAAAAAAGAGGAACAGCCAGTTATGCCAATGTCCTGAGGTCATGATAGATAAAGTGACCAGTGGGCTTAGCGACATGGAGGTCAGTCCCTGTGACTGAAGAAGATTAATGCAAGGCGGAGAAGTGGAAGAAAGGTTGAGCAAAAATATTTCAAGAAATTTTGCTATTTCGAGAACAAAGAAACAACATCACTGAGAAATCACTGAAATAAAGGGAAGATTTTACTTTTCTTGTGTTTAAAAAGAAAAGATACACAATGGTAGCTTTTTGACTTTGTTCATGAGCCACAGTAAGAACTACATAATAATTATATTTATAATTAAAATTAGAGTCAAAAATTCCACAAAACAATGTTTTTGTTATGTGTGAAACAATCTTTTTCACTTAAGAAAAATGCTATTCATAATCCACTAAGATATTTACAAGACCTGCTAACTGGTGTGACCTGAAGTCTGAGGAATACTTTCATTGGTGCGTTGGAATCCATTCATTACTAGCTTATGAGAGCCAATTTTGTACATCTTTTCCATTTTGATACCTTGAAATTGGCCAGGATGGGAGTATTTACCATGGAAATAGGCAACTGCTACAAATTAGGATTTTCCCACCTTGAGGCCAGATGTTAAACATTTATCAGCACTCAATTGACTGTGCTCATGTGTTGATTGAGAAGCAAGGACACATTCATGCAAGAGAGAAGATGGGTACAAGAGTGATTCTTGAGATGATTTTGCCCCAAAAAACAGGCTTAAAAGTTGTACTCACAAAACAGTGTAGATGTTACAAATGATTTGCCACAATTACCTTGAGAGTTCCAAAGATAAAAGGATCACTTCTGGTTGAATCAACTCATTTTTCTTTTCTTTTAAATATTTTTTAGTTGTTGAGGGATCTTTATTTGTACTTGGTTCTGAGAATCAAACCCAGTGCCTCACTCATGTTAGGCAAGTGCTTGCTCTTCTACTGAGTTACAACCCCAGCCCCCTCATTTTTCTTTTCTTTCTTTTTTTCTTTTCTTGGTACTGGGGATTGAACGAGGGGTGCTTTATCACTGAGCCACCTATCTGGTTCTTTAAAGTTTATTTTGATACAAGGTCTCACTATGTTGCTGAGGCTGACCTGGAGCTTGGGATCTTCCTGCCTTATCCTCCCAAGTAGCTGGGATTACAGGCCTGCATCACTTAACACCTGGGTTTTCATCTGTCTTATCCTCATATCCAATGAGCCTTGGTTATATAGCTCAAAGTAAATTTTATATCACATATTTAGAATAATGTGATATATTTTCGTACAAGAAAATACAAAGTAATTATATATTGCCCACATTTTTCTAAAAACTTATAGAAATCACAATTTTAGACTTCTGAATTATAAACTCTATGCTCTTGCTACTTGGCAGCATTAAAACACGTGCCACATTTCATCAATGTTGTCAGCCATTGTGTTTCAAGCTGAGAAACATCTGGAAGTGATTTTGCTTATTATAGTGTTGCCATGATATTTGTTTTGTTCCTATAGCTTAAAAACTTTTTTGACCTTTTATTAAATAGTGGTGCCAATGCTGGAAAAATATTCTCCAAATCAATAATTTTGAAATGCAAATTAGATACAATAAAACCTGAAGAACTTTAAACAACTGCCTTGATATATCCTGGCCTAAATGTAGAAGCCTAGAACCTGAGACAATTTTTTTTTAAAGAAAACAGTATTAAAGCAAAACTTTACCATGATAGCTATAGATTTCAGAGCACTAAGAACACATACCTACTTTCCAATTATTCCCATGAGAAAAATAGTCTTGAACTAGGTAGGTTTTAAATTATGCCAAGTCTTTGGAAATTCATTCTTTACTAAACCACAAGGCTCACATTCCTCATAATGATGGCTACTTCCCTGGGAAGTTTTATGGTTGATGCCATTTGCCTCATCTGATCATCCTCCCAGTCTCAGTGGACACTTGAACTCCTCTTGCTGGACCTAGTATCTCCTACACCCCAGGAGCACTGAACTCCTTTCTCCCCTCCCAAACTCCCTGTGTTTGAATTCACCAAGCTTACCTCTTAAGTTCTATAGGATCATGTCCCAAATCTAATCTTCTCAGGTGCAAGAAACAACCTTCTAGAACTAATGGTTTTGTCATAAAATAAGAATCTTAGTGATGGGAGAAATCTTATGGGGAGTGTAAATTGACTTGTGTCAATGATTCAAGGTTGAGGTGCTCTCCTGTTTTTTCAGTACTCTTAAATGGCTTGTAGATTATTGAATGCTAATACTATCCCAGCTATTTAACAGGAGAAAGTGTATCTGAAATGACTTAGATTTCAAAGGCAAAACAATGCTAAATGTGCAGTATATGTGTTTATAGATAGAATACAAAATATGTAAAATATATACAATAGTGTACATACATATATGTTCTATACAGATTCAATAAATGTAAGCCCTGGAGATACAGTAAGTTAAAAACAATTAGATCCCCTGAAGCTTAAAATCTAGTTAGGGGCAGTACATTGGTTACTCGTAGGTGTATTTAATGAAGTGCAAAAGAAAGGTTGAGGACTGTGAGCACTCATTGTTATCTCTGTTCCCTTCCTGTGAAGTTGCTGAGGTTCACTGCAAGTGTTCCCTTGGCAGCCCAATCTCAGTTTTAACCAACCCTGCTTCACATAACTAGTCCACTTCTGGCTGTGTTTACACAGCTCTTTGTCAAAGTGATAACTGGAACCTTAATAGTAAGTTTTCTGTGAGAAGTTGAATCAAGGAAGAAATTGAGGTAGTTTTCAAATAGGAAAAAAAAAAACTGTTATTGAGTCTGAGTACTTGTTTAGTCACTTTAAAGCCTACCTAGAAGTACATATGTGTAGGTGATCCCCATGCTCTCACTGTCCAGCTCCGGCAACTCTCAACATGGCCAGTCTTGTCTCACACATACCTCACCCACTTCCTGTCCACCACTGGTTCATTTTGAAGCACATCTCATGCTTCATTTTGTCCACAAAAACTTCAGTACCATTTGTTAAAACTTGAAGGCTTTCAAGATACTAGTTTCAGTGTTTGGGCCAGAAGACTGCTTGAGCAATTTATACTTCTTTGTAATGTGTTTGACCAGTAGGTACAAAATGTTTGATTGTTTCTCTCTCTCTCTCTCTCTCTCTCTCTCTCTCTCTCTCTCTCTCTCTGTCTCAGATCAGAACTGATCAGTGGTTTTGTGGTTTTGGATGTCATTAGACTGATCCAACAACTATTATAATGTTCCCATTGGTTTTTGCTCAGGTGTTTTTAGTACCTAGCTATTGATGGTCATTACCTAGATCCATTACTGAGAACTGAAAGATAATGGTATCGCAATTCTAGCATTCCTTCTAAACTCATTCTTCTATAATTCTTCTGTAAGGAAATACTGCTACTTTCATCAACTCTTTGGTGACCCCAATATGAAGTCTATTCCAGAACAGCAGGGTGAGTGCTTGATTCTTTTCCTTTACTTGGGGGCTTTCAGAAGGATTTGGTTCTCCCAGCCTCCACCAAAGGAGTTAATTGTGTTAGTCAGCTTTCTGTTACTGAGATAGATCAACTTAAAGTTTATTTTAGCTCACAGTTTTGGAGGTTTCAGTCCTGGACTGGCCCTTTTGCTTTCAAGGCTGTGGCAAGGAACACGTCATAGCAGGAGCGCATAGTGGAGAAGAACTGCTCACCTCATGGCCCAGAATGGAAGAAGAGAGGACAGGAGGACTGGGTATGAGTCCAAGCACTTTTTGAGAGTTCATTTAAATCCCCTTCTTGCTCTAGCTTAGGAGGAAGCCCAGGGTAAGGACGGCCTTAGGCCTTACCCTAAGCAACTCCATTTTAAAAAACCTGCAGTCTCCCCAGGCTCAAGCCTACAGAGCCCTCCAATATGTCATCAGGCATAACCTTGTAAACAAGTCAGAAATAAGCCATTTGGTGAAAACAAGTAACTTTCCACAATGCTGACAAGAGTCAGAGTGAAGCCACTTAGTATAAACATGTCACTTGCCTTAACCCTGATAAGAGTCAAGAGTATAAAATCAGGACAGAAGCCACCAAACCATATGGCTTGGCTCTAAAATGTAAAACGTCATTAAGAAACCTGGTAACAGCTGATAGGGACCCAAAGGGCAAGCAGAAGCTCCAAAAATTAGTATAAATAATAGAGCAAAAGGACATTCAGCCAGCTGACACTGATGCACACTTTCTGGAGAGCCTGATGAGGACCTGGACTAACATCCCAACTCTTCTAATCATCTTCCTGATCCTCTGCATCGTCCTCACCACTCTCAAGCTCTACAGCAGCCTCTCTTTATATCTCCTTGACAGCCGTCAACCCCACCCCAGAAGAAGCCTCCACCGGTTGCTGTGGTCTGAGTGAGTGTGCATCTGCTGGACTTAAGGCCTAAGGCTTAAGGCTTTAGATCTGGCACTTGAGCTTAGCACACAGAGGGAATGTCTGTCATGATTAAGTGTGTCTGCAGTGCCTGGAGTTAACTTAGAATTGTTTGCTTTGAATTGATTATGTCTGTTGCAGTGCCCAGCATTAAGGATTGTCACTTCTTGATTAAGAACCTATTGAGTGAATTGTATTGAGTAATTTGAGTGAATAAAGCATGTAGGACAGAAGCGTGTCTTTATTTCTCCCCTTGACTGCATTAGTCTCACCTTTGCCCATTGCGACCCCCAGGATACTATGGTGGTGGTGAGGGCCAAGAGACTGGTGGGAAAACTCAGAGGAGATGACAGGGACTAGAATCAAAGGCATGCATGGAATCAGGAACCACACAGAAACTCAAAGGCAAGGAGGATCCAGGAAAGAAACCTGAGGAGATTTGGATAGGGGCCAGGAGAAGATATGGAAGCTTCCATCCAGGAGTGGAAATGGGATAGCTGGGCCCCACGGTGATCTGTCTGTAATTCTAGCTACTTGGGAGGCTGAGGCAGGAGGATCTCAAGTTTGAGGCCAGCCTCAGCAACTTAGGCCCTAAGCAAATTAATGAGACTCTGACTCAAAAACTAAGAAGGGCTGAGAATATAGGTCAGTGGCAAAATATCCCTGGGTTCAATCCCCAGTACCAAGAGAGAGAACGAGAGACAGGAATGAATGTGGCAATAATGCTAAGAGCAGGTTTGGGGCAGGTTGGGAAGGGTTTGAGGTAATTACCCAGATCAGCAGCTGCTCTTCCACATTTTTTCCTGGCTGGCTGGACCCTAGGGCAAAGCCCCAAGGTCGTTGCTTGTGTATAATGCACCAGGGCAGCCAGCTAAAGGAGAGTTTGGGAGCTAACCCAAATCTGTGCTTTATGTGGCATTGGGGCTGGTACTACTTCCCTTCTAGACCAAAACCACATTTTTCTAATTTGCAAAAAAGTACATTTGGTCTGTGACTGCAGAATGGGCAAGAATTTCCCCAAACCTCATCTCATATTAGTGGTAATATCATTTTTTTCCTCTATAATTTGGCTATAATTTTAGTCATTGTCACTTGGTTGAAACATGTTTATTTCTCTTACACTCAACAATCTTTTTTTAGATGTTTTTCCCTGTGGGTGACTAACCTATTCCCCAGTGATTATACAGAGTCTGTATAATAGAAGAATTGGCACTTTGGTCCCCATTTCATGGTACTTAGCTGACTGGACAGATCATGAGGAATGTGCATGTGATAGTCAAAGGGTGAAGAGACAGTTTTCAGGGTTGTGTAAGTGCTTCCTGGTATCAGAAAAGAACTTCTGAGTCCTCATGACGAGGCAAGAACAACCATAAATACTCAGGAGCCCTGTATCTCACATGTGATCTGTATATCATCACCTTCTTCATCTATGGAACAAATTTATCAGAAAACCTTTAATATAGTGTGGAAAGCTGTCAGTGACCCAGGTCAGAGTATGATCCAGCTCTTGGAGGAGGCTCTGTGGGACCCTGGAGGGTGGAGCTTTTAGGAGAATAGATTGTGGAAAACAAAAACAAAACCACCCAGATGATCTAGCACCAGGGCTTGGAATTTGAGACCAGCAGCCCTCTTCCTGTTCTTTTTATCTATCATTGAACACTTATTAGGCACACATTTTGTGGGCATGCAGGACAGAGGTGTACTAAGATATCACATGTAGAACTGGACCATTCAACATGTCAATATTGTCAAAACTCTGCCCACTAAGGCTTTGTCTTGAGAGCTGCCTTCCTGGTGGAGATTTCCAAGTAGATGCTAACACTGGACCTCCTAGGAGAAGAGGCCATGGCCAGGGTGATCAGGAAGCCAGGCAGTGTTTTGTGTAGGGTGGTTTATAAATCCAATTTGACCTTTGGTACTTGAGGCAGTTAGTGTATTGGTTTAGCTCCTCTTAATGGCCAGATAATTCAACCTTTGAGGGAGCCATCCCCTTGAGGTTCTTCAAGGATGAACCCCAATGATTTGGGAAACAGAACTGTGCAAGGATGCAAGTTCAGGAATTTATGGATTCATTTAGAAACTAAATATTTTGAAGAAGTGAAGGCAATGAACCTTAAAACTCCAACAATTCCCAGTTCTCACTTGCTTTCTTCCTGTTTGTTTCTGCCAGTAAGTTACAGAGAGGAAAGACATAAAGGGTTTCCACATAGTCTCTGAGGGTAGAGCAGACTTCTCCAGCAGGAGAGGAAGGTGAAGCTGAGAGACTGGGCATGTCAAAGCACCCAGTTGCTGCATTCAAAGAGGGCACTTACCCCAGTGTTAGAGGCCTGGGCCAGGCAGTAGGGTTTTTCTGTTTTAGGGCAAGCGAGTGCTGAATTTTTTTTTTGCTGATAATTCTTTATTTATTTTATACAAAGTATGATCTGAGGAAGATATTTTAATATATTAACATTTGTTCATCTTGAAAGGTAAGCACGTGAGTTTTGCTTAGATTATTTTCTAAGGCAGCAAGAAACAATAAACACAATATTAATGCAAGAAATTTGAGATTTCCTTAGAAATCTTAACAAACAGAAAATTTGAAATCAGCTATTGGTGTTATTTCTTCTTTCCCTAAATTTGTTAAAATACTAATTATTTCTTCCTTGGAAAAATAGAAAGAAGAGTTCAGAAATTAAAATATAGAATTTGCTACTAAATTAATATTTTGAACTTTTATAGCAACCATAATAGAGGCAAAGTGTTCATAATTCCTCAAATTCTCTTACCAATCTCTTTGTGAAATGAACTATATCAAGATAAAAAATTACATTAAGATAAATATGATTCAATGTATTTATGCTTGCACTGGCTTGATGATTCCAGTTTGCAGGAAATCAACACTCTTATAGTACCCCAGTTATTAATTACATACTGTAAGCATCATAATTATCTTTTTTTTTCTTTTTTCTTTTTTTAAATTTTTTTTTATTGATTATTTAAAGCATTACATAGCTCATGATATATCATCTTTCATACATTTGACTCAAATTGTGCTTTTTTTAAAATATTTATTTATTTATTTATTTATTTTAGTTCTCGGCGGACACAACATCTTGTTGGTATGTGGTGCTGAGGGTCGAACCCGGGCCGCACGCATGCCAGGCGAGCGCGCTACCGCTTGAGCCACATCCCCAGCCCTCAAATTGTGTTTTGAACTCCCATTTTCACCCCAAATACAGATTGCAGAATCACATCTGTTACATATTCACATTTTTACATAATGCCATATTAGTGACTGTTGTATTCTGCTACCTTTCCTATCCCCTACTATCCCCCCTCCCCTCCCCTCCCCTCCCATCTTCCCTCTCTACCTCCCCTGCTGTTGTTCAATTCTCTCCCTTTTTTTCCCTCCCCCTTGCCCCTCATAACCTCTTATAATTTTATGTATCATTGAAGGTCTCCTACCATTTCCATATGCTTTCCCTTCTCTCTCCGTTTCTCTCCCCCCATTCGTCTTTGTTTACTGTAGTCTTTTCCTCATGCTCTTCCTTCCTGTTCTGTTCTTAGTTGTTCTCTTTATATCAAAGCAGACATTTGGCATTTGTTTTTTAGGGCTTGGCTAGCTTCGCTTAGCATAATCTGCTCTAATGCCATCCATTTCCCTGAAAATTCTGATTTTGTCATTTCTTAGTGCTGCATAATACTCCATTGTGTATAGATGCCACATTTTTTTTATCCATTCATCTATTGAGGGGCATCTAGATTGGTTCCACAGTCTAGCTATTGTGAATTGTGCCGCTGTAATCATTGATGCAGCCGTATCCCTATAGAGCGCTTTTTTAAGGTCCTCAGGGTCAAATGGTGGTTCCATTCCCAGCTTTCCCAGGAATCTCCATACTGCTTTCCAAATTGGCCTCACCATTTTGCAGCCCCACCAGCAGTGTACAAGTGTACCCTTTTCCCCACATCCCCGCCAACACTTGTTGTTGTTTGACTTCATAATGGCTGCCAATCTTACTGGAGTGAGATGGTATCTTAGGGTGGTTTTGATTTGCATTTCTCTGATTGCTAGAGATGGTGAGCATTTTTTCATGTACTTGTTGATTGATTGTATGTCCTCCTCTGAGAAGTGTCTGTTCAGGTCCTTGGCCCATTTGTTAATTGGGTTATTTGTTATCTTATTGTTTAATTTTTTGAGTTCTTTGTACATTCTGGATATTAGGGCTCTATTGGAGGTGTGGGGGGTAAAAATTTGTTCCCAGGATGTAGGCTCTCTATTTACCTCTTTTATTGTTTCTCTTGCTGAGAAAAAACTTTTTAGTTTAAGTAAGTCCCATTTGTTTATTCTTGTTGTTAACTCTTGGGCTATGGGTGTCCTATTAAGGAATTTGGAGCCCAACCCCACAATATGTAGATCGTAGCCAACTTTTTCTTCTATCAGCCGCCGTGTCTCTGATTTGATATCTAGCTCCCTGATCCATTTTGAGTTAATTTTTGTGGATGGCGAGAGAAAGGGATTCAATTTCATTTTGTTGCATATGGATTTCCAATTTTCCCAGCACCATTTGTTGAAGATGCTATCCTTCCTCCATTGCATGCTTTTAGCCCCTTTATCAAATATAAGATAGTTGTAACTTTGTGGATTAGTCTCTGTGTCTTCTATTCTGTACCATTGGTCCACCCGCCTGTTTTGGTACCAGTACCATGCTGTTTTTGTTACTATTGCTTTGTAGTACAGTTTGACCTCTGGTATCGCTATACCTCCAGATTCACACTTCCTGCTTAGAATTGCTTTTGCTATTCTGGGTCTTTTGTTTTTCCATATGAATTTCATGATTGCTTTGTCTATTTCTACAAGAAATGCCGTTGGGATTTTGATTGGCATCGCATTAAACCTGTAGAGAACTTTGGGTAATATCGCCATTTTGATGATGTTAGTTCTGCCTATCCATGAACAGGGTACATTTTTCCATCTTCTGAGATCTTCTTCTATCTCTCTCTTTAGGGTTCTGTAGTTTTCATTGTATAAATCTTTCACCTCTTTTGTTAGGTTGATTCCCAAGTATCTTATTTTCTTTGAGGATATTGTGAATGGAGTGGTTTTCCTTATTTCCATTTCAGAGGTTTTGTTGCTGATATACAGGAATGCCTTTGATTTATGCGTGTTGATTTTATAACCTGCCACTTTGCTGAATTCATTTATTAACTCTAGCAGCTTCTTTGTAGACTCTTTTGGGTCTGTTAAGTATATTATCATGTCATCCGCAAATAGCGATAGTTTAATTTCTTCTTTTCCTATTTTATGCCTTTCATTTCTTTTGTCTGTCTAATTGCTCTGGCTAGTACTTCGAGAACTAAATTGAATAGAAGTGGTGATAGAGGGCATCCCTGTCTTGTTCCAGATTTTAGAGGAAATGCCTTCAGTTTTTCTCCGTTTAGGATGATGCTAGCCTGAGGTTTAGCATATATAGCTTTTACAATGTTGAGGTAAGTTCCTGTTATCCCTGGTTTTTCTAGTGTTTTGAACATAAAGGGATGCTGTACTTTGTCAAATGCTTTTTCTGCATCCATCGAGATGATCATGTGGTTCTTGTCTTTAAGTCTATTGATGTGGTGAATAGCATTTATTGATTTCCGTATATTGAACCATACTTGCATCCCAGGAATGAATCCTACTTGATCATGGTGCACAAGTTTTCTGATATGTTTTTGTATTCGATTCGCCAGAATTTTATTGAGAATTTTTGCATCCAAGTTCATTAGAGATATTGGTCTGTAGTTTTCTTTCTTTGAAGTATCTTTGTCTGGTTTTGGGATCAAAGTGATGTTGGCCTCATAGAATGAATTTGGAAGAGCTCCTTCTTTTTCTATTTCTTGAAATAGCTTGAAAAGTATTGGTATTAATTCTTCTTTGAAGGTTTTGTAGAACTCCACTGTATACCCATCCGGTCCAGGGCTTTTCTTAGTTGGTAGTCTTTTGATGGCTTCTTCTATTTCTTCTTTTGTTATTGGTCTGTTTAAATTGTGTGTGTCTTCCTGTCTCAATCTGGGCAAATCATATGCCTTAAGAAATTTATCGATATCTTCATTATCTTCTATTTTATTGGAATATAGGGTTTCAAAATACTTTCTAATTATCTTCTGTATTTCTGTAGTGTCTGTTGTGATATTGCCTTTTTCATCCCGTATGTTAGTAATTTGAGTTCTCTCTCTTCTTCTTTTCGTTAGCATGGCTAAGTGCTTGTCTATCTTATTTATTTTTTCAAAGAACCAACTTTTAGTTTTATCAATTTTTTCAATGGTTTCTTTTGTTTCAATTTCGTTGATTTCTGCTCTAATTTTAATTATTTCTTGTCTTCTACTACATTTGCTGTTGTTTTGCTCTTCCTTTTCTAGGTTTTTGAGGTGTTGTGTGAGTTCATTTATTTGTTGGTTTTTTCTTTTTTTGAGGTAAGAACTCCAAGAAATGAATTTCCCTCTTAAAACTGCTTTCATTGTGTCCCATAGATTCCGGTATGTTGTGTCTGTGTTATCATTTGACTCTAAGAATTTTTTCATCTCCTCCTTTATGTCTTCTATAACCCATTGATCATTCAATAACATATTGTTCATTTTCCATGTGATGTAGGATTTTTCCTTCCTTCTTTTATCATTGATTTCCAATTTCATTCCATTATGATCAGATATGGTGCATGGTATTATCTCCACGCCTTTATATTTACTAAGAGTTGCCTTATGGCATAATATATGGTCTATCTTTGAGTAGGATCCATGTGCTGCTGAGAAGAACGTGTATCCACTTGATGATGGTTGATATATTCTATATATGTCGGTTAAGTCTAGGTTATTGATTGTGCTGTTGAGCTCTATAGTTTCTTTATTCAGTTTTTGTCTAGAGGATCTGTCTAATGGCGAGAGCGGTGTGTTGAAGTCACCCATAATTATTGTGTTGTGGTCTATTTGACTCTTGAACTTGAGGAGAGTTTGTTTTATGAACGTTGCAGCTCCATTGTTGGGTGCATACAAATTGATGATTGTTATGTCTTGTTGGTGGATGGTTCCTTTTAACAGTATATAGTGACCTTCTTTATCCTTCTTGATTAACTTAGGTTTGAAGTTGATTTTATTCGATATGAGTATGGCCACTCCTGCTTGCTTCCGAGGGCCATGTGAGTGGTATGATTTTTCCCAACCTTTTACCTTCAGCCTGTGTATGTCTTTTCCTATCATATGAGTCTCCTGAAGGCAGCATATTGTTGGATTTGTTTTTTTGATCCAGGTTACTAACCTATGTCTCTTGATTGGTGAGTTTAGGCCATTAACATTTAAGGTTACAATTGAGATATGATTTGTATTTCCAGTCATGCTTCTTTATTTATTTATTTTAGTTTGGCTAGTTTTGCTTTACTGAGATACCTCCTGCTGTTAGTTTTGGGCACTATTTTTCAATTCCTCTTCTTGTAGTGTTTTGTTCAAAATGCTTTGCAGAGCTGGTTTTCTTGCTGCAAATTCTTTTAGCTTTTGTTTATCATGAAAGATTTTAATTTCATTGTCAAATTTGAAGCTCAATTTTGCTGGATATAGTATTCTTGGTTGGAATCCATTATTTTTCAGCATTTGAAATACATTATTCCAGGATCTTCTCGCTTTCAAAGTTTGTGATCAGAAATCGGTCGTTAACCTAATTGGTTTATCCCTGAAAGTAATCTGCCTCTTTTCTCTTGTAGCTTTTAATATTCTCTCCTTGTTCTGTACGTTGGCTATCTTCATAATTATATGTCTTGGGGTTGGTCTATTATGGTTTTGAATGTTTGGGGTCCTGTAGGCTTCCAGGATTTGGCAATCCATTCCATCTTTCATCTCTGGGAAGTTTTCTAGAATTATTTCATTTAATATGCTGTCCATTCCTTTGGTTTGAATCTCTGTGCCTTCTTCTATCCCTATGACTCTCAGATTTGGTTTTTTTTATGACATCCCATAACTCTTGAATAGATTGCTTGTGGGATTTAAGCATATTTTCTGTGTTGACTATATTCTTTTCAAGTTGATAAACCTTGTCTTCATTATCTGATGTTCTGACTTCTACTTGATCAAGTCTATTTGTAATATTCTCGTTTGAGTTTTTAATTTGGTTTATAGTTTCCTGCAATTCTAGGATTATTGTTTGATTTTTTTTAAGATCTCTATCTCCTGATAGAGCTCATTCTTTGCCATTTGAATTTGTTTGTTTAATTCATTTTCAAAATATACTTTTATTTCTTGGACTTGCTGTCTCATGTCTTCTCTAATATTCCTTTCCATTCGAGTTAGGTATGCCTTGAGTTCTTTCCCTATCCCTATTTCTGATGTTTCTATGTCCTCCTGTAGAATTGAGTTGTCTTGCATTGTTTGTAATCCTTTTTTCCCTTGTTTTCTCATGTTGTCCACGTTACTTTCCAGCTCTTTTTGATTGTCGTGTTTCTGCTCTCTTCTATAGATTTGTTTTGTTTCTGTATTACTCTGATGTCTCTCCTTTGTGTTGTTGAACTATGCCTGCTAACGTGGATTCCGCTGGGAAGGAATTCCAACGTCCGAGCTCCAGTGACGACACTACTCTGCTATGACGGGCCCCAGTCTCCTTGCCGGGGTGCCCTAATGGGGGGGTGTGACTGGACTGTCTCTGTTTGGTTTCAGCTCCCAGTCGCGGCAGGCGGGCGGTCTCCAGCCGCCCAGTATCACAGGCCGCGGGCAGGTGATCCGTCGCCAGCGGGAGGACGTTCTCCTACCGCCCAGTTACGCTGGCAGTAGGTGAACTGTCGCCGGCGGGCCTGCAGTTTACAGCTGCCCAGTCGCAAGGGCCTTGCCTCTAGTCTCCTGGTTTCTCCTGCTAGTCTTGGTTTCTCCTGCTAGACCAGATTTCCCCTGAGTGATGGTTCTCGGCAGTTCAAACTGTACTCTGGGCCTGCCATTTGTTGGGTGTGGAGGGTGGTTATTGGGAACCCCGACACTCTATTGTTTTGTTTCCCTTATGGGGGATAGAACTGTACCGCTTCCTTCCCCATCTGCAATCCCGAACTCAGCCCGGGGGTCAGTGCGGGCTTGGCTGGTGGGATACCACCGTGTCGCAGCCACTTATCTCCCTGCTGACTAGTTTATCCCTTCTCTGCGGCGCCACGCCTTCTGTAGCCGTGGGGCAGGCCGCGCGAATCAGACAGCCTGGATCTCCCGGGTCACACCGTTGGCTTTTGGGATCCCCGGCACTCTATGGTTTTGATTTTTCCTGCTTGCCCCTCCCCCAGCGCTGGCTAGACAGGTTTTGTTTTGGCTGCTGATGGGGGGGGGGTTGAAGGTCAGGTGCCTCTAGTTGTCCTTTAGTCTTTATGCAGGCTCACTCTGATACTCCCTCCCCCTGAAAGTCTAGGAGAGATTTTATGCGAAATCCCCCTATGTATGGGGGCTGAGCTGGGTGACACACACCTGTTTTGTTGTTGCAATCTGTCGGAGAGTGGCGGTGGATACTTCAGCTCTCCAAGATGGTGGCCGCTGGTTGCCTTAGTGGAGTGTCCCTTGTGGGGGATGGGGCTGTACCGCTTCCTTCCCCGTCTGCAATCCCGAACTCAGCCCGGGGGTCAGTGCGGGCTTGGCTAGTGGGATACCACCATGTCGCAGCCACTTAACTCCCTGCTGACTAGTTAACCCCTTCTCTGCGGCGCCACGCCTTCTGTAGCCTCGGGGCAGGCCGCGCGTATCAGACAGCCTGGATCTCCGGGGTCACACCGTTGGCTTTTGGGATCCCCGGCACTCTATGGTTTTGATTTTTTCTGCTTGCCCCTCCCCCAGCGCTGGCTAGACAGGTTTTGTTTTGGCCGCTGATGGGAGGGGGGTTGAAGGTCAGGTGCCTCTAGCTCTCCTTTAGTCTTTATGCAGGCTCACTCTGATATTCCCTCCCCCTGAAAGTCTAGGAGAGATTTTATGCGAAATCCCCCTATGTATGGGGGCTGAGCTGGGTGACACACACCTGTTTTGTTGTTGCAATCTGTCGGAGAGTGGAGGTGGATACTTCAGCTCTCCAAGATGGTGGCCACTGGTTCCTGAATTTTTTTTTTTCAAGTTGTAGATGGACACAATCTCTTTATTTTATTTATTTATTTCTATGTGGTGCTGAGGATCAAACCCAGAGCCTCACACATGGGGCAATCGCTCTGCCACTGAGCTACAGCCCCAACCCTGAGTGCTAGATTTTACTGGATATTTCCCTTGTATCACAGTGAGGGAGTGGAGGGAAGAATCCGAGCTCCCCCAACCACTCCATAGGCTCCATTCCATAAGCACATATTCATCTTGCTGGGATGACCCCACTCCACTGCCCAGTGGGGAAGAAATATGTTGCTTTAAAAGATGGACTCATGGGGCTGGGGATGTGGCTCAAGTGGTAGCGTGCTTGCCTAGCATGCATGAGGCACTGGGTTCGATTCTCAACACCACATAAAAATAAAGTGAAGATGTTGTGTCTACCTAGACCTAAAAAATAAATATTAAAAAAGTGATACTTAAAAAAATAATAAAATAAAAGATGGGCTCAGATGCCAGTAATACTTCAAATACATGTGCTATCTCAATTCCACCTGGAAATACGAGCTATAAAGTTGAGACCAATGTGCTTGAGATCTTAGGCCTTTGGGGATAATTTGTATTTTGGAGTTTTTAGGTGAAAATTTTTAATTAGGGATTTTTTTATAAGAATAATGTCCAGGGCCTGGGGCTGGAGCTCAGCAGTAGAGCACTCATCTCGCATGTTGAGGCCCTGGGTTTGATCCTCAGCACCACATAAATAAAAAAATAAAAAGGTATTGGTGTCCACCTACAACTAAAAAAATATTTAAAGAAAAAAAATAATATCCATTTATGCTAGAACATTCTTAGAGTCTCAATTGACCCTGCCTAGTATGTGAAGGATCTGATTAACCATCTGATTAATCTTCTTTGTGGATACGTGAAGGTGTAGCTTTGCCCATGCTGTACATGCTACCTGTCCGTTAGTCTCCTAGTAGCCCTCAACTCTCATGGTACTGTGGTGCTTGTGTTCACCTAGCAGTTGCATGCTATGTCACAATGCCCTGTTTCATTTGCCTTGCTGTATATTGTCATAGGCATTTTATCATCTCATCTCATCACAGAAGAAGGGTGAGTACAGTACATGAAGATATTTTGAGAAACAACATACACATAACATTTATTACTGCCTATTATTATACTTGTTCTCTTTTATTATTATTGTTAATCTCTTATTGTGCCTAATTTATTAATTAAACCTTGTCATAGGTACATATAGCAAAAAGCATACATAGGGTTTAGTACTTTCCATAGTTTCAGGTATCCCTGGGGATCTTGGAATGTGTCCCCTGGAGATAAGGGGGACTACCGTACTCTGCCACGTAAGATTCATACTCTAGTCCATCTGTTCAGGAGAATGTCAAGTCCAATGTTTCAGGTCATTTCTGGCCACTTAGCTTAGAATTCCTGACTGGCCAGCTGAGCACTCTGCCAGGAACTCCATCAAGACCATCAGAACAACTGGCTCTGCCCTACACACTCCTGCAGGCAGACAGCTCCATTGCTAAAGGACACTAGATTCCTCTTCCATTCCCATTCTTCTCTGCCAACCTCATAATATAGCAATGTGTTTCATCAAAGGAAAATTCAGTTCCTGGCTTGAGCATCTGCTCAGCTTGCATCTTGATTCTTATCTGGCTCATGGCTGCCCTCCCTTAGCTGAGCAATGTGAGCCTGTGGCCTCTTTAATGCACCACTTGTTTAGGGAATTTGGTAGTATGACCCTGATGTAAAGATGCTTAATTGCGATTGCATATTTAATTGGCCTCTTGTTCTACCCATGAGGCCCAAGCGAGCTTTTAGACATTTCTAATCTTGAAAAAGTGTCCTATTTTATTTGAGTAGAAACAGTAAGCCTGTTTTTTTGTTGCAAAGGAAATTTTGTAGTTATTCCTTTGTTTTTTTTTAAAGAGAGAGAGAGAGAGAGAGAATTTTTAACATTTTTTTTTGTTTTAAATTTTCGGCAGACATAACATCTTTGTTTGTATGTGGTGCTGAGGATTGAGCCCAGGCCGCATGCATGCCAGGCAAGTGCACTACCACTTGAGCCACATCCCTAGCCCTATTCCTTTGTTTTTAATGAAATCATTATCAGTATGTATTTTTAGTGTATTGGTTCATCCTCATTATAGAAATAATGAATAAGCCAGAGGAGTGTCATCCCAGTTGCATGGGATGGCCACAAAGAATAATCCTTCATACATCAAGAAAGACACTCTGCTTTTCCTCCAAAATCTTTTTTTGTTGTTGTTGAACTGAGGATTGGAACCAGTGCTCACACATGCTAGGCAATCACTTTACCATTGAGCTACATCCCCAGACCTTCTTATTTTTTGAGCCAGGGTCTTGCTAAGTTGCCCAGGTTGGCCTTGAACTTGTGATCCTTCTGCCTTAGGCCCTCCAAGTAGTTGGGTATATGTCATTGTTCCCAGCTTGCAACATCAGTTTTCATGGTAGAATCCTATGAATAGGCAGAGTTTTTTTTAAATTCTTCAATAACCTAGGTCTTATAAATATCTAATCTGAACTTTTTAATACATATAATATACAACTAAAAAAATCAAGCAGTCATGACAAGATTTAAGGGTCCCTAAAAGTGTTTCCAGATAATCGTCACAATATGTGTGTGTGTCTTCCTCAAACCCAAAGACTCAGGCTCAGGTTGTGGCTCAGTAATGAGGTGCTTTCCTAGCATGTGTTAGGCACTGGGTTCAATCCTCAGCACCACATAAAAATAAATAAGTAAAATAAAAGTATTGTGTGTGTCCATCTACAACTAAAAAAAATTTTTTTAATAAAATTTAAAAAAAATTCTAAAGACTGAACCTGTTCACATTTCTGACCTTAATCTGCTGCCACCTGTGTTGCTGCCTACAATTCTCAGCAGAAAACACCCAGCCCATCCTTCCTGCTTACTCCTACCCACCGCCAGGACACACACTCAAGTCCTAGTCTCCTCTCTCCCTTCCTCCTGCCCTTCCTTCTTCCTTTCTTCCTATGTAGGTTTTACTAATTCACTTGAGGAAACAGAGCTTTTGAAAAATGCTAAGCAGAAGTGAAATTATAGGCATCCCTGGAATCTCACCATGTCCTCCTGGTGTCATTTCTGGGCAAAGCACACACATTCACCAGACTGCTGGTTTGGAATCCTTGGGAGTCTTTCCCAGGAACACGATGCGTGTTTGTCCTGAAAACATATCATAGCTTTACTCAAGCCATAGTGATGAGGTCTCACTGTCAACGTAGGCTAACACCTACTAGAAATTTGAGCTTAGGCAAGTGACTTAAACTTTCTGTGCCTCAGTTGTCTCATCTGTGAAATGGGGATAAGCAGAATGCTTGCCTTGTAGAGTGTGAGGACCAAGTCAGCTAACATACAGAATCTAGGTAAACATGGTAAACACCAGGGAAGAACATAAGCTATTATTACTTTTAAAAATCCAGAAATGTTTTGAAGGAAATTCCTTTGGTTTGCAGATACCTTTAACTCCTGGAGAATCAGGTGGAACAACAGGAATCATGTAAGGCCATAGTGCTTCCATCTTGAAGGTACTGCTGAATACCTCCCAAAGGCATAGAACATCAAATTAAGCTTCACCCCTGGCTTGACATTTCTCATATTTAATGTAGGTGGTCTTTGCAAAATAAAATAACTTAAGAAAGCACTACAGTGGGGCTGTAAGCAGTGGAAACATGGCTTCTGACCCAAACCATAAAGCAAAGAAGGTTGCCTTCCCAGTCAGAGAGGCCAGGGCAGCTCTAGGGATGGACACTGATTCTCCAAGTCAGAGGAGGTCTTGTGCTTCACTACTCTCGGCATTTCCCATTTCTAGAAGTTCTGTGGAAGTGTTTCTTCATCCTTATGCCAGTTGCTCTCATTTGTAATATGAAGAATGAAAAAAATATAACTCTACCAGTGAGTCTCATTTTATTACCTAACAATGTTATCAGCAGTATACTCTATTTTTTTATTGGTTGTTCACAACACTACAAAGCTCTTGACATATCATATTTCATACATTAGATTCAAGTGGGTTATGAACTCCCAATTTTTACCCCAAATGCAGATTGTAGAATCACGTCGGTTACACATCCACATTTTTACATAATGCCATATTAGTGACTGTTGTATTCTGCTACCTTTCCTATCCTCTACTATCCCCCCTCCCCTCCCCTCCCATCTTCTCTCTCTACCCCATCTACTGTAATTCATTTCTCTCCTTGTTTATTTTCCCATTCCCCTCACAACCTCTTATATGTAATTTTGTATAGCAATGAGGGTCTCCCTTCATTTCCATGCAATTTCCCTTTTCTCTCCCTTTCCCTCCCATCTCATGTCTCTGTTTAATGTTAATCTTTTCTTCCTGCTCTTCCTCCCTGCTCTGTTCTTAGTTGCTCTCATTATATCAAAGAAGACATTTGGTATTTGTTTTTTAGGGATTGGCTAGCTTCACTAAGCATAATCTGCTCTAGTGCCATCCATTTCCCTGCAAATTCCATGATTTTGTCATTTTTTAGTGCTGCGTAATACTCCATGGTGTATAAATGCCATATTTTTTTTATCCATTCGTCTATTGAAGGGCATCTAGGTTAGTTCCACAGTCTTGCTATTGTGAATTGTGCTGCTATGAACATCGATGTAGCAGTGTCCCTGTAGCATGCTCTTTTTAGGTCTTTAGGGAATAGACGGAGAAGGGGAATAGCTGGGTCAAATGGTGGTTCCATTCCCAGCTTTCCAAGAAATCTCCATAATGCTTTCCAAATTAGCCGCACCAATTTGCAGTCCTACCAACAATGTACAAGTGTACCCTTTTCCCCACATCCTCGCCAGCAATTGTTGTTGTTTGACTTCATAATGGCTGCCAATCTTACTGGAGTGAGATGGTATCTTAGGGTGGTTTTGATTTGCATTTCTCTGACTGCTAGAGATGGTGAGCATTTTTTCATGTACTTGTTGATTGATTGTATGTCCTCCTATGAGAAGTGTCTGTTCAGGTCCTTGGCCCATTTGTTGATTGGGTTATTTATTATCTTATTGTCTAATTTTTTGAGTACTTTGTATACTCTGGATATTAGGGCTCTATCTGAAGTGTGAGGAGTAAAGATTTGTTCCCAGGATGTAGGCTCCCTATTTACCTCTCTTATTGTTTCTTTTGCTGAGAAAAAACTTTTTAGTTTGAGTAAGTCCCATTTGTTGATTCTAGTTATTAACTCTTGTGCTATGGGTGTCCTATTGAGGAATTTGGAGCCCGACCCCACAGTATGTAGATCGGAGCCAACTTTTTCTTCTATCAGACGCCGTGTCTCTGATTTGATATCAAGCTCCTTGATCCATTTTGAGTTAACTTTTGTGGATGGTGAGAGAAAGGAATTCAGTTTCGTTTCATTTTATTGCATATGGATTTCCAATTTTCCCAGCACCATTTGTTGAAGATGCTATCCTTCCTCCATTGCATGCTTTTAGCCCCTTTATCAAATATAAGATAGTTGTAGTTTTGTGGATTGGTTTCTGTGTCCTCTATTCTGTACCATTGGTCCACCCACCTGTTTTGGTACCAGTACCGTGCTGTTTTTGTTACTATTGCTCTGTAGTATAGTTTGAAGTCTGGTATTGCTATATGGCCTGATTCACACTTCCTGCTTAGCATTGTTTTTGCTATTCTGGGTCTTTTATTTTTCCATATGAATTTCATGATTGCTTTCTCTATTTCTATAAGAAATGCCGTTGGGATTTTGATTGGCATCGCATTAAACCTATAGAGAACTTTTGGTAATATCGCCATTTTGATGATGTTAGTTCTGCCTATCCATGAACAGGGTATATTTTTCCATCTTCTAAGATCTTCTTCTATTTCTCTCTTTAGGGTTCTGTAGTTTTCCTTGTATAAGTCTTTCACCTCTTTTGTTAGGTTGATTCCCAAGTATTTTTTTTTTTTTTTGAGGATATTGTGAATGGAGTGGTTGTCCTCATTTCCATTTCAGAGGTTTTGTTGCTGATATACAGGAATGCCTTTGGTTTATGCATGTTGATTTTATATCCTGCCACTTTGCTGAATTCATTTATTAGCTCTAATAGTTTCTTTGGAGACCCTTTTGGGTCTGCTAGGTATAGAATCATGTCATCCGCAAATAGTGATAATTTAAGTTCTTCTTTTCCTATTTGTATGCCTTTAATTTCTTTCGTCTGTCTAATTGCTCTGGCCAGTGTTTCAAGAATTATGTTGAACAGAAGTGGTGATAGAGGGCATCCCTGTCTTGTTCCAGATTTTAGAGGGAATGCCTTCAATTTTTCTCCATGCAGAATGATGCTAGCCTGAGGCTTATCATAGATTGCTTTTACAATGTTGAGGTATGTTCCTGTTATCCCTAGTTTTTCTAGAGTTTTGAACATAAAGTGATGCTGTACTTTGTCGAATGCTTTTTCCGCATCTATCGAGATGATCATATGGTTCTTATTTTTAAATCTATTGATGTGGTGAATAACATTTATTGATTTCCGTATATTGAACCAGCCTTGCATCCCAGGGATGAATCCTACTTGATCATGGTGCACAATTTTTTTGATATGTTTTTGAATCCGATTCGCCAGAATTTTATTGAGGATTTTTGCATCTGGGTTCATTAGAGATATTGGTCTGTAGTTTTCTTTCTTTGAAGTGTCTTTGTCTTGTTTAGGAATCAGGGTGATGTTGGCCTCGTAGAATGAATTTGGAAGTTCTGCCTCTTTTTCTATTTCCTGAAATAGCTTGAAAAGTATTGGTATTAGTTCCTCTTTAAAGGTTTTGTAAAACTCTGCTGTATACCCATCTGGTCCTGGGCTTTTCTTAGTTGGTAGTCTTTTGATGGTTTCTTCTATTTCCTCAATTGATTTTGGTCTGTTTAGGTTGTCTATATCCTCCTGACTCAATCTGGGCAGATCATATGACTTAAGAAATTTATCGATGCCTTCACTATCTTCTTTTTTATTGGAGTATAAGGATTCAAAATAATTTCTGATTATCTTCTGTATTTCTGAAGTGTCTGTTGTGATATTGCCTTTTTCATCCCGTATGCTAGTAATTTGAGTTCTCTCTCTCCTTCTCTTCGTTAGCATGGCTAAGGGTCTGTCGATTTTATTTATTTTTTCAAAGAACCAACTTTTAGTTTTGTCAATTTTTTCAATTGTTTCTTTTGTTTCGATTTCATTAATTTCAGCTCTGATTTTAATTATTTCTTGCCTTCTACTTCTTTTGCTGTTGTTTTGCTCTTCTTTTTCTAGGATTTTGAGATGAAGTATGAGATCATTTATTTGTTGGTTTTTTCTTTTTTTAAGGAATGAACTCCAAGCAATGAATTTTCCTCTTAGAACTGCTTTCAATGTTTCCCATAGATTCTGATATGTTGTGTCTGTGTTTTCATTTATCTCTAAGAATTTTTAAATTTCCTCCTTGATGTCTTCTATAACCCATTGATCATTCAGTAACCTATTGTTCATTCTCCAAGTGATGTATGATTTTTCCTTCCTTCTTTTATCGTTGATTTGCAGTTTCATTCCATTATGATAAAATAAGATGCACTCCTTTATATTGTCTAAGAATTGCCCTGTGACATAATATATGATCTATTTTTGAGAAGAATCCATGTGCTGCTGAGAAAAAAAGTGTAACTGCTTGATGTTGGGTGGTATATTCTATATATGTCAATTAAGTCTAGGTTATTAATTGTGTTATTGAGTTCTATAGTTTCCTTATTCAACTTTTGTTTGGAAGATCTGTCCAGTGGTGAGAGAGGTGTGTTGAAGTCTCCCATGATTATTGTATGGTGGTCTATTAGACTCTTGAACTTGAGAAGAGTTTGCTTGATGAACATAGCTGCACCATTGTTTGGGGCATATATATTTATGATTGTTATGTCTTGTTGCTGTATGGTTCCCTTGAGCAGTATGTAGTGTCCCTCTTTATCCCTTTTGATTAACTTTGGCTTGAAATCTATTTTATTTGATATGAGTATGGACACTCCTGCTTGTTTCCGAAGTCCATATGAGTGATATGATTTTTCCCAACCTTTCACCTTCAGTCTATGTATGTCTTTTCCTATCAAATGCGTCTCCTGTAGGCAGCATATTGTTGGGTCTTGTTTTGTGATCCATTCTACTAGCCTGTGTCTCTTAATTGGTGAGTTTAAGCCATTAACATTTAGGGTTATTATTGAGATACGGGTTGTTCTTCCAGCCATATTTGTTTATTTATGTTACTAAACATGGTTTGTTTTCCTCTTTGATTATTTCCCCCCTTCACTGTCCTACCTCCCACTGTTGGTTTTCATTGTTATTTTCCATTTCCTCTTCCTGTAATGTTTTGCCGAGGATGTTTTGAAGAGATGGTTTTCTAGCTGCTAATTCTTTTAACTTTTTTTTATCGTGGAAGGTTTTAATTTCATCTTCCATCCTGAAGCTTAATTTCGCTGGATACATGATTCTTGGTTGGAACCCATTTTCTTTCAGTGTTTGAAATATGTTATTCCAGGATCTTCTAGCTTTCAGAGTCTGTGTTGAGAGATCAGCTGTTATCCTGATTGGTTTACCCCTAAATGTAATCTGCTTCCTTTCTCTTGTAGCTTTTAAAATTCTCTCCTTATTCTGTATGTTGGGCATCTTCATTATCATGTGTCTAGGTGTGGATCTCTTATGATTTTGCACATTCGGCATCCTGTAGGTTTCTAGGATTTGGAATTCTGTCTCATTCTTCAAGTCTGGGAAGTTTTCTCGAATTATTTCATTGAATAGATTGCTCATTCCTTTGGTTTGGACCTCTATACCTTCCTGTATCCCAATGACTCTTAAGTTTGGTCTTTTAATGTTATCCCATATTTCTTGGATGTTCTGCTCATGGTTTCTTAACAGTCTTTCTGAGCTGTCTATGTTCTTTTCAAGTTGAAATACTTTGTCTTCATTGTCTGATGCTCTATCTTCTAAGTGTTCTACTCTGCTGGTAGTATTCTCAATTGAGTTTTTAAGTTGGTTTATTGCTTCCTGCATTTCTAGGATTTCTGTTTGTTTTTATTACCTCTATCTCCCTGTATAGTTGATCTTTTGCTTCTTGGATTTGTTTATGTAATTTATTGTCGAAGTGATCTTTCATTGTCTGATTTTGCCGTTTAATGTCTTCCTTGAGACTCCAGATCATCTGAAGCGTGTATATCCTGAATTCTTTATCTGACATTCCATCTGCTGCAGCTATTACCTCTTCTAAAGTTGAATTGACCTGCATTGCTTGTGGTCCTTTCTTTCTTTGACTTTTCATACTGCTCGCGTTTCTTTCTGCTTGGTGAAACTGTTGTGTTTTTGAAATTTTCACCCTATATATTTATATTGCTCTTGTATAGTTGAAAAGTCTCCCTTGCAGGGGCGGGCGGCAGCTGTGCTCCTCCTCCAATTGGGGTGATCTGTCTACCATGCTGGCAGGCCGCTGGGGCTGTTCTGCCGGTCGGTCGCAGGTCTGCCTACCTTGCAGGCACGGGCGGTGGCTCTGCTCTGCCCTTAGTCCAATTGGGGTGATGTGACTTCCACACTGGCGGGCCGCTGGGGCTGTTCCGGGCGTGGGTGGTGGCTCTGCTCTGCCCCTAGTCCAATTGGGGTGACATGCCTACCATTCCGTCGGGCCACTGGGCCTGTTCCGGGCACGGGCGGCGGCTCTGCTCGGCCCCTACTCCAAATGGGGTGACGTGACTGCCACGCTGGCAGGTCGCTGGGCCTGTTCTGGGCACGGGTGGCGGCTCTGCTCTGCCCCTACTCCAATTGGGGTGACGTGACTACCACGCCGTCGGGCCGCTGGGCCTGTTCCAGGCACGGGCGAAGGCTCTGCTCTGCCCCTACTCCAATTGGGGTGACGTGTCTACCACGCCCACGGACCGCTGGGCCTGTTGTGCCGGTTGGTCACAGGTCTGCCTACTTTGCGGGCTCAGGCGGCGGCTCTGCTCTGCCCCTACTCCAATTGGGGTGACGTGACTACCACGGCAGTGGGTCGTTGGGCCTGTTCCGGATGTGGTGGCGGCTCTGCTCGGCCCCTACTCCAGTTGGGGTGACGTGATACCACGTCGGCGGGTCGCTGGGCCTTTTCCGGGCGCGGGCGGCGGCTCTGCTCTGCCCCTCTGGCTTGATGACAAAGTGAGAGAGACTCGGGTGTGTGTGACTCACTTTCTTTACCAGGAGACCAACTGTTTTTTTCTCGTGACTTTTAACCAGCCTTTCTGAGTTTGCTAGACTCTTTTCAAGATGAAATATTTTGTCTTCATTATCTGATATTCTGGCTTCTACTTGCTCCACTCTGTTAGTGATACTCTCATTTGAGTTTTTCATTTGGTTTATAGTTTCTTTCATTTTTAGAATTATTGTTTGATTTTTTTTATAACCTCTATCTCCTGATAAAGATGCTTAACTTCTTCTTTTATCTGTTTATGTAATTCATTTTCAATATATTCTTTCACTGTTTGAATTTGTTGTCTCGTATCCTCTTTAAGGTTCCATTCCATCTGTCTAAGGTATTCCTTGAGTTCCTTATATGACCATTTTTCTGATGGCTCTAGGTCCTCCTGAATATTTAGGCTGTCCTGCATTGTTTGTACTCCTTTTCTTCCTTGCTTTTTCATGCTGCTCATGTTACTTCTTGTTCTGTTTGACTGCTGAGTTCCTGTTTACTCCTATAAATTTATTTGATGCTTGGGAGAAAAGGTATTAGAAGGGAAGGGAAGAAGTCATTAAAGAGAATGAGAGTAAGCAGATAGAATTCGAGGAAGGGGGAATAAGAAAATTGAAAAGAAATGAAAAGACAAATAATAATTAAAAAATGAAAATTAAAATTAAAAAAATAAAATAATAAAAAAAATTTAAAAAATATTTACAAAACAACAACAAAAAAATGAAAATGAAAAAAAAACCTAAATTAAAAAAAATTAATAAATGCAGTCTTAGAGTTTGATTAACTTCTCTTCCAGTAGGTGGAGCTGTGCCCACTGGGCCAAGCTTCTCCTGTCAATAGGCGGGAACCAATCACTGTGCAGCAGCTCTTCCTCCCAGACTGGGTGGGTCTCCAATCCTGGGTGCCTAGGGCCTTCTCTTGTGTCTTGACACTTCCCCACTTTTCCTCAAGCCAGGCCCCGCTCACTGGTGACGCTCACCACAATATTGGCTACACGCGGGCGTGGGTGGCGGCTCTGTGTGGAGAGGGAAGGCTAGGTGATTACACACCTGTTGCCGCTGGTTTCAATGAAGTTATCTCCTCCGCCGCGTTTTGGTGACATCAGTTCTCCGCCATGGTGGTATCCCATGCAAATGGTGACAGTTCGTCCCCTTTGCTGGGTGACCAATGCAACGGGTGGGTCCTGACTGTCTCTCCCAAGCCCTGTTTCAATCCTGTGGCCACTGCCTATGCAGGCTCGGTTGGCATTTACTTCCGCAGGATCAGAAGGGCTGACCAGTTATTTCGGCGGGATCGTTAGTGCTGACTCATAGCGGTTTGGCTGTGAGAAGCAGGCGAATGAGAGCTTGAATGCAGCCAATCCCAGCTCGGTGTGTGTTCTGAGAGGCCCAGACTGTTCGCCCCAGATCCATGTCAGCTCTGCATTGCCTAGTGATCCTGAGCAAACAGCATTTAGACAGTTTACGACTCCCTATGCCCGCACAGCTGAAGAGGTCAGAGATTTGATCTCTCCGCGCCAGCCGCCATGTTGGATCAGCAGTATACTCTAAACAGCATAACCAACAGCTAGATAGAGCTACCATTTGGGTTTCCCAAATTGAGTGAAGCTAAGAATAGTATTCTTTCTTTTATTCAACCCAATGAAATCTTTTTTTTTTATTAATATATCTTGATTATAGATACCTGAAGTACATCTTTGAAGATTTCCTTTGAGGATTTTCTGACTGGAGGCCTTCATAACTTTAAAAATATATCACAAAGCTGGTACTTCCTCAAAGACTTCTGGGTGCAATCAAGTATGTTGACAGGCATTTTGAAGAGGCCCTCTTTGCTCATTGTGATGGGGAAGCCTGACCAAGTAGGTTGGAAGTTGCTTGGTATAACACTTATGGGGAGAGTCAGCTTTGAGGGCATGTGGCATGGACACGGGCCTCCCTACATGGGGTCCATGCTGTGCTCCAAAGTGAGCCCTGGGCAGAAGACAGCTCACTCGGGACTGGTTCCTTGGAGGCTGGCACACTGCTTGCTCTGCAGCCTCAACTGTTACATGAATTAACCTTTTGGAGACTTCCTGGTGAATCTGCCCCTCTTTTTTATTGTTTTTTTAGTTGTAAATGGATCTTTTATTTTATCTATCTATCTATCTATCTATCTATTTATATGAATTATGAGGATTGAAGCCAGGGCCTCACACATGCCAGGAAAGAGCTCTATAACACTGAGCCACAGCTCCAGTCCCTGAATCTGCCCCCTCTTATCTGAAATCTTTCTAATTAAGTATTCAAGTGTCATCTTGGAGCAAAACATCATCTCCATGGATACTCAATTTGTACCCAAATAAGCGGTCGCTGCCAAGAACAGGTAAAACAATGACCATTATGTATTTTCTGTCGAGTAGTGTGTAAAAGGACTTTTTGTTTTCATGAATGAAAGTAAAATAAATCTGTCAGGGCCCTGCACGGAATTTTACTGCTAGTTACCAAGAGTGTGTTTGACTTGGACTGGATTTTTAAACTGTTTTTATATAGAATTTTACTTGAGTTTTTAACTGTAGTTAGACTACACTGACAGTGAGACCTCATCACTATGGCTTTAGTAAAGCTGTGATATGTTTTCAGGACAAACACACATCGTGTCCCTAGGAAAGACTCCCTCACCAACAAGGACAGTTATTTTATTTGGTTGTAGGGAATTAAGCAGGTATGTTTGACTTGTTTTTTTTTTTCTTTTTTTTAAATTTTTATTTATTTTATTTTATTTTTTTTATTGGTTATTCAAAACATTACAAAGATTGCAGAATCACATCGGTTACACATCCACATTTTTACATAATGCCATAATAGTAACTGTTATATTCTGCTACCTTTCCTATCCTCTACTATCCCCCCTCCCCTCCCCTCCCATCTTCTCTCTCTACCCCATCTACTGTAATTCATTTGTCTCCTTATTTTTTTCCCATTCCCCTCACAACCTCTTATATGTAATTTTGTATAACAATGAGGGTCTCCTTCCATTTCCATGCAATTTCCCTTTTCTCTCCCTTTCCCTCCCACCTCATGACTCTATTTAATCTTTTCCTCCTACTCTTCCTCCCTGCTCTGTTCTTGGTTGCTCTCATTATATCAAAGAAGACATTTGGCATTTGTTTTTTAGGGATTGGCTAGCTTCACTTAGCATAATCTGCTCTAGTGCCATCCATTTCCCTGCAAATTCCATGACTTTGTCATTTTTTAGTGCTGCATAGTACTCCATTGTGTATAAATGCCACATTTTTTTTATCCATTCATCTATTGAGGGGCATCAGGGTTGGTTCCACAGTCTAGCTATTGTGAATTGTGCTGCTATGAACATCGATGTGGCAGTATCCCTGTAGTACGCTCTTTTAAGGTCTTCAGGGAATAGTCCGAGAAGGGCAATAGCTGGGTCAAATGGTGGTTGACTTGGTTTTGATTTCAGATCATTCTAGCATGTGCATGAAAGATGAGCTGTGGTGTAGGAAAAGGAGAGCTGGAGTAGGGACCAGTTTCTGCCACAGCAGTGGCCCAGGCAAGCAGAGATGGGGCTGTGGGCTGCTTGGGGTAGAGGGGGCTGAGGATGGGTTCACAAGATTGATCAACGGGGCGCGGTCCTGGAGAGGAGTGCAATGCCAAGCCAGTTTCTTACTGGCATGGACACTTCGCACAGAGGAAGGTAACCTAAGGTAAAAGCAGATGTTCAGAAGAAACAACGCCCATCATTTTAGACATTTGAAGCACCTGGGACTTCTATTTGATGGAGAGTCAGCATGTGGGTGGAAATGGAGCTAGAGAGACTAGGTAGCAGTGGAAGGACAGGGAAGAAGCAAGACCACATTGAAGGCCACCGTCACTTAGTGATACAGGTGAAGCAGAGGGATGTAGGAAAGAAATGAGAAAGAAAAGAACCAGGAGATAATGGAGCCCCACAGGCCAGTGCAGGTGTGATTTAATGTTAAATCACTCCCGCCTACAGACACAAGGCCCTAGTGCCTGCTCATTCCCCTCCAAGAAGTGGTTTCCTGGGAGTCTTTGCAGCATTGCCCTGGCATCTCACCCACAGGATTCTCAGGCTTCTCTGGGTGAGGTACTTTCCGCTGGGCATGGTGGACCATTCTCCAGCCATGTGGCCATGGCTCCTCCCCACTCTGCCATTCCTAATCCTGCTTTGCTGGTGGCCACCTGAGCAATCAGTGCCCTAGTGACAGTGAGGGTGTGGTTCCCTCCCTTTAAGTCACAGTGTCTTAGAGAGAGGTGTGTTATTTTTTAGAGGGATTCTCAAAGCTTGGGGTATTTATTGGAGGAAGATTCTAGAAGCATCCACTACACTATTTAAAATCCTACTTCTTTCCAGTGAATCTGTCTTGCTTCCTGAATAGTTTGTCTTGGTTCCTTTTCTCAGAATATGCTCTTCTACATGGTCTGTGTGAGTGACTTCTAAGGGAAGACACTCCCATTGCCTTGATATGCGGAGAGCCACTGAGCAGTGGCCCCTGCTTGCATTCCATCTCACAGGCTCCTTGGACCCATGCTGTCTATGTCATGCTGTTCTGTTACTCATGGACACTAGGGGCCACACGGAGCAAGCTGAGCTCTCCTCCACACAGGACAGGGGCTGGGGGTGGGAGAAGGGACTTGTCCTTCTCTGTCAGACACTACCCATAGAACACCATGGGAAGGGAAGAGAAGATTTGGAGACGGGAAAAGCAGACAGCTCTTTCCAGGGGCAAGGTCGTGAAGGAAAAGAAAAAAGACAGTTGGTTGCTGTCGCACATCATGAAATTTAGGAACTTTGGTTCCCATGTTTTAAAGATGGGAGAAATTTTAATCAAAGTCAACTTATAATTTAACTGTGTCTTTGATTTACTCGCCCCTCTGTGTGGTCCAGTTGTTTTTCTTCTGTTGTTTGGTATGAGACCACATCAAATATATAGTGACATTCTATGATTTGCACAAGTCCAAGTGCTCTAGCCTCAGCCACTTGGAACTCTTTAGCCTGTTTTCCTGTCCTGGGAAGGAGGAGTTGTCAGCCACAGATGGAGGTGGTTGGATAGAGGGTGGGACCCTCTAGCAGGAACAGGGTCTTTAGCCCCATAAAAGCCAACATGAGAGCAGTTGCATTAGGGCCCCATGGGTCTTTGGTTTGTGTTATCTGACACTAGGAGTGGACCTGCCAGCTGCCCAGTGGGCTCACAGGAGAGAGCCTCTCTGGCTGACACCACCAGCCTCTTCTCCCCCCACCTTCCCTGCTCCTCTCCGCTGCCCACTCAGACCCCTGCAGTCTCTGCCTCACTTGCCACTTTGCGAACAGCTTCAATCTTGTTCAGTCCTGTTTTTTTCAATTGGGATATAATTCATGTAACATGAAATTCACCATTTTTACTATTTTAAGTTGATCCATTCAGTGGCTTTAATATTTTCACAATGCTGTGTCCCCACCATTACCTAATTCCAGTACACTTTAGCTTTCATCTCTTGAGCCCGGAAGATAAATGAAAGGGGGTGGACCTCATCAAAAGAAATAAAAGTTCCCCACACAGAGGATCCACAGTTTGGTGAGTAAATCCCCTCATTTTTTATTTTCTATTTGTAACACTTTTTCCCCTTCTCAGAGGCTATAAAATTGTAATGAACTGTTTTGCTTTGCTGGCATTATTTATTTATTTATTCCATTCATTCTGTGTATTTAGCATCTCTTCTAGGCCAGGTACTCAGTGCTAGCAAGAGGTAAGTAAGATGAGGTAAATAAGCGAACGAGGCCCCTGTGCTCTGGGGTTTGTAGTCTTAACAGGGACCACAGATAGTAATCAAGCAATAGTTATCACAGGGATAACAGAAAGACTCCCCAATCTAGGGGTCAAGTGCAGTTTCCCTGAGAAAGCAGTACTGAGGTGAGAGCTGGGGGTGGAGCAGGCTTAGCCAGAGAAGGACAGTGTGAGTGTAGCTGGGGCAGGAGGAGGACACCTGAGTGTGGACTGGGCAAAAGAAGTAGCCTTTGGTGATGCCTTCAGCAGGAAAGAGAATGCTGGCCGTGGGGTCCCAGAGGTATAGGGTGGCTGAAGCATTGAGAACTACAGGGGAGTGGAGCAAGATGGCACCAGGTGATGGAGGCAGGGGGTACCCTGAACCCATGTTGATGATTTAGGATCTTATCTTCAAAATGGGAATCTACTGGTTGGTTAGTGCTGAGGATGACAGGATCCACCAACTGTGTGGAGACCATATACGGTGGGAAACTATGGTTGCTTGGGTTATGATGGCAGCCTTAAGGTTGGAGAAGAGGGAATGGATTTAAGAAGTGATTAGGAGATAAAATATATGGAAGGAGAGTGAAATCTTTATTTATTTACTTATTTTAGTTGTAGGTAAACACAATACCTTTGTTTATTTTTTTTAAATAGTGCTAAGGATGGAACCCAGTTCCTCACATGTGCTAGGCAAGTGCTCTACCACTGAGCCACAACCCCAGCCCCAGAGAGGGAAGTTTTAAGGATGACTCGAGCAGGTTGGTACAGAGAAGACAAGGAACTCTGGTGAGAAACAAGTTTAGAAGGAAGGATCTTGTGTTCAGCTTGGGAAAAAAGGAGACAGGAAATCGCTATTAGACAAGGATATCTGGCAGCTCGGAGGAGAGGCAGAGGGTAACTGAAATCACCCTTCATACCAGTGACAGTACCCGAGATACTTACTGGGTGGTCATTACCTGTCTCTCCTCCTGACTCAGTACTTCTGGGCCTTGTTGTGCCCACTCCTAGACCATGTTTGCCCTGATCTTTCCAATCCTGTCTCTCCATGTCTACAGTGGCTCTCTTTAGTCTCTAGCTTCTTGAGAGTAGGCCTGTGTTGCTTATTTTTACATCCTTAGTGCTTAGGAGCATTTTAGAAACCCCCCAGGTATTCAGATGATGAATGACTGACTAGCAGGACTCCCGAGTCAATTAGTGGGTGGGAATCTACATACAGCACGTGTTAGAAATAGTGGTGAACATCAGTCTTTAATTTTATAGCACCTATTATTTTAGTTAAAACAATCCTTATTTAGAAGAAAGACAAAGTCATACAGGAGATCAGAATGTAGGCAGTTTTAGAAGTACAGCACAAAGGAATATATAAACAAAGAGCCCAGGACCCGGTAGTTCAGAAGCGCCACCTTCATTGTCACAAATGTCTTCCTTGAAGCTTTGGAGGACATGCTTCAGAGGACTGTGGTCACTGGGATGTCACCTAAGAGCACAGCTTAGCTCAGGAAGTATCTAAGAAACCGTCCTCTTACATTTCCAAACAGGCTGACATTTCACGTTGAATGGTTGATGGCTTAGATCTCTTCAGTTCAACTGTGGAGCTGGATTCTAGGAGGCACCCTGTCTAGACACGGCCCTAGATCCATGACCCTCCATGCCACGGGGAGGAGGAGAACAGACATGCTCTGCTTTACAATGGTCCTTCCTGACCAACCTTTCTGACCAGTAGTCCCAGCTCACAGCCCCGCATCTTGGCCACAATGCTCTCTAAACCCAGGGGAGACTAGACCCACCCCAGCCATGTGCAACCAAGTGCATGGGGTTCAGGAGAGTGCTGCTGAGTTCCCAAGGAGGAGATGGAAGAACAAATGGGGTGCTTCTCTGTCACTGCTTCCATCCCACCCTTGTGGGTGTGTGCATTTCAGTTATAAGGGCCGAAAAGAACTTCAACATGAGCAGGCCCAAAGCAGCATCTAAAAAGGAAAGGAAAAGGAGAGGAAATCTGCGTATGTTCTTGTTGAATGTGTCATGGAGGAAAGGTGCGATTCCTGCTCCAGAGAGGCAGACCCTTTGCCACTTGGCATCACAGCCCCCCCCCCCCCTCAGGTGCTATCGTGAAAGGGAGAGAGACCCAACATCCACAAGCAACTGACCTTCTGTCTGCTCAGAGGGAAGGCCCATCTGAACGCCCACAGTCATTCCCAGGGCACAGGATCGCACTGAGCTGAACACAGCCCTGAATGGCAGGGCGTGCAGTGCTGGGCAAGTCCAGGGGACAGGAACTCATCTCAGTTATGCTGCCCTCGTTCTACCAAGCAGTAAAACAACTGCAGTCTTCCTCTTCAGCAGGGCTGCCTGTAAGGTGCCGAACACGGCCCATACCCAGGCCTAAGGCTGGTGGGAGCTGGCATCTGGAAGAGTGGGTGTAGATTTTGTACTCCAGCAGAGGGCAGTGCCACATAGGTTTACTATGAAGGACCAGTGGGGGAGCAGCATCTTTTGTCTATTGCCACATGTTCTCTGTATTATTGAATAATGATTATTTAGTGTCACAAAAATGGGTGACCCCTTCTTACATTTACCTTTTGGATATAGGTGGGAGGTCCTAGGGAAGTAAACCCTAACAATTTAAAACCTTACTATTTTAAATACCATGTGCCTCATTTGGTCTTTTTCCTCCAATATAGGCCTCCCGGTGTAGATCTGTCCTGGCATGTGACGTCCACTGTGACTTCCCCTTCTCTTTTGTGTGGTACTTTGCTACTGCAACCAAACAAAACCCATATTTCCTAGAGCCTTGTCATGGAATATTACAGATGGGAAGTTTTAAGACGAGCCTGTTACTATAACAACAAAAGGACTTCATCCCAAGCAGCTTAATTTACAGTGTGGTCAATTTAACATGGATCCCTAGAACAGGATGAAGAGCAAAGCTGTGACATGTTAATGGACGGGCCTTTAACGACTGTTCTATTGGTCATAAAGCAATCTTCCCTTTCCACTCCCTGTGCAGTGTCAGGGCGTTATGCTATCACAATATGTGCTTTCATAAACCAACTCTAAGTGTAGTTGTCTGGGATTCCTGCACGGTCAGCTTGTACCTGCACCTCAGTTAAGAATTCCTGTCTGGCACTTCCCCACGTGACACAGATCAAAGTCACTGCCTTCTCTCAGAGTCTGAAAGAACTTTTAGAAAATCTTAGGTTATATTTCTCTCTGCTGACACCACGATGCTAATAATTAAAAATCCTCACAAAGTCAATGTTAACAATTCAGATGTCCATATGTGTAAATAATGATATAGGTGAAGCAAATTTATATTAATTCCTGTATTTTAAAAATCCCTTCTATCTGGGCACTTCCTCATGGAATTATAATAGGAATTTTTTAAAAAGAAGATGGCATTAAAAGCTTTCTAGCTCCCTGGCAGTGAAGTGGTGATAGATCCAGGGGTGGAGTTTGTTAGCTACCAAGACTCTGTACATAATGGCACCAGGTGGGGATGGGAGGCTGCTGTACTTCTGATATAGGAGGTTTTCTGCTCCGGAATTGAGCATCATCAAGTCTGGTTGGTGTGAGTGCTGTGTCTTGCTTGAACAAGAAGGGCAAGTTCAGCCACAGACAGTAGCTGTGTTTGAGATGTAAAATGGCAAATTCAGTTTAAGATCAGATTGGGAACTGGATTTAAGGCTGAATGTTGGAAATAAGTCCAGTAGAAGCAGTGGTCCTCAGGACCCGTTTCCCCCAGCCAGCCATGGAGAACTTGCCCTTCAGGACTTTGTGACTAGAGAACTTGAGTTTGGTAGAACCTAATTACCATGCAGCACAGGTGTCTCTAAGGAAGCTTTCATCTAAATTTCCAGATTTTACATCTGAGATATTAGGAACACCTTGGTTTTTAACTATTTTTGTTGCCAAAGCCCTGTGGGAGGGGTGGGAAGCCCACCTCTTTAGCTGCTGTCCCACACCATCATGTGTGGCCCTGTGGCTTTGAGTGGTTGGGGCCTCAGAGGAGCTAGGGACCAGGGTGAGGCCCAGGAAGGCCTGGAGCAGCAGGGAGGAGGCAGGGTGGATGGCACCGTGTCATCCCTCCCTCTGCTGCACTCTGCCCTTGTCCATCTCGGGTGGAAGGGTCTCTGAGTAAGGCCAACCTTCCTGGTCACCCTTCCACCCCGCTGCCCTGTGCACATTGTAGCTGGGTAGGGGCAGGTCTCATCTGCTCCTCCTGTTCTGTCTGCATGGGGGAGGCCCTGAAGTGAAGGAGAAAAGGGAACAGGGCAGGCTCCTCCTTCCGGCCTCCTCTGCCACCCCTCACCACTGCCTCTGTGGTGGCCAGACCGTGCTGGGAGATGGGGTGAGGAAGAGCTTCCTGGAGGCATCGTCAGGCAGTGCAGGCAGGGCATTTCCTGGTCTGGGAGCTACACCTTACATCTAATGTGGCAGGACACAAGGAGAGATGACCGTCCACTGGAATGTGGAGAGTTGGTGCCACACAATGCGAAATAATCCCAACCTCTTTAGTTCCATTTTTCCCCAATGCCAAAAATGAATAACATGTTTTCCCACAGTCAATTCTGAGCTACGAAGTTAGAGCTTGTCATAGGTAGCTCAGCAAGAACGTACTCATACATCAAATCAGATTCCTGGAAGACCAGAACTCCCCCTAACTAGTTCTGTACAGAGCCAGGATCCTGGCTAACAATACCCATTTAACAAGCACCTCATCAACCACCAATTTACCAGAGAATCTATTTTTTAAAATCTGTTTTATTACTGGCTGTTACATTAACTACATCTAGTGATAAGTGACATTTATCTGTAAATCTTACCAGGGAAATGAGCATGGTGTAATCAGCACTGAATCAGAAGGGATGAGTCAGTCTCTAGTAGATTTTGCTACTTAGAGTTTACATTTAGGGGGCAGCTGACTCTGCATATTAGCAACCTAACAAAAACCACCATAATTATTAGTGAAAATAAATAGTGGTTCAGAACTTTCTGCTGAGTTAATCCCAATCTTTCTGTGGTACTTTATCAGTCTTATTTACCATTTTCATTTATTTTATCAGGGACTAAACTGAACAGAGAACTTAACTTCCTAAAAACCAAACAGCACTGCCTTGAGCCTGCCAACCAAACCAAGTCTTTGCCTTGTTCTCTCTTTCCTCCCAAATCTAGAAAATCTGACCTCTCCCATTACAACCCTTTTTGTCCCCACATTTGCCCTTTCCCCAGATGATCAAATAAGGTCACTGACTATCCTTTGAGCCAAATTTTCTTCTGGTTTAAGGTTGGGTTTCCAGCCTGCCCTCCCTCCTGGTAGGCCTCAGGGTACCCCTTTTGGTTATCCTGTGAGGTGTCGGCGGGGCTCAGTGGGGAGCATCGCCAGTGAGCCCAATGATTTTTATTTATTGATTAATTAAGTTTCATCTCAGGGATGAAGTATTCAGACTTATATAAAAGAAGAAGAAGTCAATATTAATTTTTTAAAGGTCATAGGTAACAAAAGGGCATTTTGAGTACAATTCATTTTCAAACACCATTCCTGTGGTACTTACAAACCCATGAATTTCTCACTCTGCCCTCCCAGTAATCATCAGTTTGTGTGCTTCTTTTAAAAATACCCAAAGCAAATGACATTATCGATAGTCCACATATCATAAAAATGCTTGGATAAAAATGACAGTAGCATAGGACCACATGCTACCGCATCTGTTCATTACCTAAGCACTTTATAACCCAAACAGTAACGAGTGGACAGATGCAGTACCGTCCCATTGCTTCTTCCTCTGAGCTTCCAGTGCCTCAGCTCCAAGTGAGCAGGCGTGATGACCCACTGCTGGGTCTGGGACTGAAATCTTCAGCAGTATTCACAGAGAGGAACATTTTATTTTCATCATGTCATGAACCCATTCTGACCCCTATGTGAGCCTACAAAATATTCTTTCCCAAGTCCAGATTCAAATATTAAATTAAAATAGATGTGCAAAAAGAAAGAAAGATCTGCCACCAAAACAGAGCCTATCCCTCCACAGAACCACCAGCTTGGGGGAAAACCAGTGTCCACTGTTCCGTGTCCTTATCCAAGCTCTTAAAGAACAGGCTCACATTCTTCGTGACCCGCGGATGTCCCAGCATGCAGAGGAGCACTAGAAGTGTGCAGGGTGGTCTGCACGCCCACGCCGGGGCCATTCCTCATCCACCCACCTGCGCAGCACCTTCTCCACGTCAGCCCTGTGATAGAGCCTGCACAGCTCCATCAGCTGGCTCACTGTCCTCTGGCTGTTGCGGAACAGGAACTCCAGGGTGGGGCTCTGGGGCCTCTGCTCCAGGAAGCACAGTTCATCATAGGACATGCCCCATTTGCTTGCAAAATTCCTCCAGTTCTTCACCGTTGGGTGACAGGGATCCAGCTTTATCCTGATCACATCTAGCAAGTCCTGATCATTGAGCAAGTCACTGATGGTGGGGGCCCGGAGTGAGCAGGAGGAGCAAGTGCAGTCTTCCCTACAGGACTGGTCCTTAGTAACACCTGCAGGAAGAAACAGAGTTACCCGGGAGGCCTGACCTACGCATTCGTTTCTTTTTTTTCCTTCATTTTCTGCGGACCTGTTGAAAGCATCAATCAGAGCACACAGCTTTTTCTTAGAAATAGTTCAGAACATTTGTTTCTCAGTGTTTACACAACAGTGTTCTTCATCACAGCCAAAGACAGATTGTTTTACTGGAAGCAGTTGTAAGATTTTATAAAGTCAGTCTCCCTTTCTGACCCAGCGCCCAACTGTAGGACCACCGGTCAGAACGAGGGCTCCCAAGGAGGAGGAGTAGGGGCCCTCAAGGGCAGAGCACTAGTCCAGTCCTCACTGGAACCCGCCCACACTGTGAGCACCTCCACCCTTGCCCTCAAAGCTTCTTAACAGAAACACAGAGTGTCAGGGTGTGATGGATTGAACAGTTCTTTAAAAAATGAAAACTGGAATATCCACTGCATATGCATATTTGAAAACAAGGGTAACTGAGAGTGCCAGAGACAGACTTCAAATTTATGGCCACCTTATCATCCCTTCCTTTATCTATCTTTTCTTCACCAAGGCGCTCCCTTTGAAGGGGAGCCAACTGCCTGGGGCATGTGCAGTGAGTTGAACAGGCAGAGGAGAGCTGGGCCTCCCCACGAGAGCACGCCCCCAGCAGAGGGAGGGAGGGCAGCTTCTCACATCCAGTCCTCCACCTCGTCTCATCACCAGGCTGGTGAGTGGGAGTAAGTCAGTGGGTAAGAAGTCGGCTGCCAAGTCATCTGTGATAAAGTACTAAGCAGTGTCTACACAACATGGCACACCAAGCAGCTTAAATTCTATCACACTGACTCATGAGTCCTTTGGATTTGGGTTTTCAGGGCTATTTAGAGATAACTGGCTGGGAAGATTCTGGGGAAGTAATGATGTCCTTGTGTTACTCAGCTTTTTGTTGCTATGACCAACATATCTGGTAAGAACAACTTAGAGGAGGGAAGAGTTACTTTGGCTCATGACTCAGAGGTTTCAACCCAGGTCTGATGGCTCCACTGCTCTGGGCCTGAGATGAGGCAGAACATCATGGCAGAAGAGTTGGTGGAGGAAAGCTGCTTGATTTGTAGAAGCTGGGAAGCAAAGAAGAAAGAGCAAGAGAAAAGACAACCCCTTCCAGTGACCTACTTCCTCCAAGAAGGTTCTACCTCCCAGTAGTCCATTCAGTCATCAAAGGATCAAATCCACTGATGAGGTCAGAGCCCTCATGATCCAACCACTTCCTAAAGCCCCACCTCTGAACACTGCTGCATTTCAACATGAGACTCTGGGGAACATTCCAGGCCCAAACCCTAACATGAACTGCATATGCTATCACACTGGGCAGAGACCTTCCCAATTTAGGAAAGCGAAGAAGTCAGCATCTCTTTGGTCATTAAGTTGAAAGCCAGCAATTCTGTACAAATTCAAAGTACAAATTCAAAAGCTAAAAAACAAGAGCCATGACAATTATACTCATATTCTTTGACCAAGGGATGTGACCTCTGGGAGTCCAGCTCAAGGAGACTGCCAAAGATATGTACATATATGAACATTTCCATGACACTGTTAGTCATATTATCAAGTTTTTTTCTCTTTTTTTGGGGGGTGTGTGTGTGTAACTAGGGCTTGAACCCAGAAGTGCTTAACCACTGAGCAACATCCCCAGCCTTTTTTATTTTTTATTTTGAGACAGGGTCTCACTAAGTTGCATAGGGCCTTGCTAAATTGCTGAGGCTGGCTTTGAACTTGTGATCCTCCTGCCTCAGCCTCCCCTGTCACTGTGATCATAGGCAGCTCAATTTTTAAAAACAACTTAAATGCATAAGACTAGGGGACTAGTGATACATGACTGCACTCCTTGATGGAGTATGACCTCAATAATCATGAAAACTACACAGCAACCTAGAAAGTGCTTGTCATGTTAAGCAAGAAATGTAAGACCTAAAAAACATGTACTCCAGGATCAGCACAAAGGGTAGAGACAAGGTGATATCACTATGGAAGGAGATGTGCAGAAATAATAGCCATTGCCTCAACTTGACAGGATGTTTCTGTGTTTCAAACTTTCTCTGGCACACTCTGTGCTTCTGTAACGATTAAAGGACGTGTCAACATAGAGAGGACTCCTCAGTAGAGCATCCCCTCTCTTGGCCACACTGTGGCCATAACTCTGAGCCTACACTTCCCCCCTTGGCTAGGACGCATTTCATCTAGTATTCTTTCTTTCTCCTCATCTTTAGCCATGTTCTCTCTCCTTCATCTACAAATATGTACAGGAATCCTCTGCCCTAAAAAATAAGAACCTCAAGCTACCATCCTCTGGTCTCATAATGTTCTAAAGCCACTTTATCTTTTTCTTCTTTTATTCACTGTTGAACTGTTAGAATAAATATGCAAAACTTGTGGCCTCCTGGCTGCCTCATGTTCTTAATGGTCCTCTTCTTTGGCTTTGAGTCCATCTGACCCAGCCTAGCTCCTGCCAAACCTTGTGAAGACTGGACCCAGTTCCCTGCATCCCACTTTCTGGCCAGAGACCAGTTCTGATCAGGTAGAAAAATCTGGATCTGTGATTGACTCTGCAGATGCCCTGGGCCTCCTGCTGCTACTGCCTCCATGCTGCCTGGTCTGGGAAGGCCAGCTCTGGAGCCAGGCCTGAGACTCCTCTGCCCCTGTGGATGCAGTATGTCACACGGCAGGGCTCATTCTCTTCTGTGGGTCTCTTCTAAAAGATGGTCAAGCCCTGTCATGTCCTAGCCGTGTTCTCCTTCTCCTTGATGTGCCAAGACCCCCGCTGGTTTCTGTGGACCCTGAGGAGCTTCAAAGAGGTTCTCAAGTCCCATTCCTGTCCCGCAGCCTTCCCCTTCCACACCCTCTCCATTTGGTGATCTCCACTCCAGCAGCTGCTTACAAGACTCTCCCACCAGACCTCAGGCCCTTCCTTTTGCATCCATGGGACTCATGCAGGCAGCCCTTGGCATACAGCACATGCCTAATCACTGTTTTTACCACAGAGGGGAACAAACGCGTGAAATCTCCCGGCTCCAGAGCTGAACATTGAGAGCTCCTCCAGGGGATGACAACTCAATGCACCAAACCAGTACTTAAAATCTGCCCCCAAGCACCCAAATGCTTGACTGCTCTGTGCACACCTCCAGGTCCTCGGAGTCCTGGCAGACTTTCCATCACATCCTCCACTGCCAAGCCCCTGCCTTCCACTCCGCACTACTCTTCCCATTTCATCCCTGTGGCTGTCCAAACCAAACCACTCGGTTCCCTATGTTTTGTTTTTTAAAGCTTAATTTTAAAAAATTAAAGCTAATATAATCACAATGTAGAAAAAATCGGAAAATATAGTATTATTATGGACTTTGAGAAACTATGGAACACTCGGGTTTTTCCAGATTTTCACAACCCTGAGCAGTAGTGCAATGCCGACCTTCCATGTGCACATTTGACCACAGCTTCAATCATCTCACCAGCAATAGGATCATGGGGTCAGAAGTATGGGTCTCCGAAGGCTACAGATGGACCTGCTCAGGACCCTCTCCAGAGGCAAAGGCTGGGCCAGTTTACATCCCAATCCAAGCACAGTTAAGGTTCGTTTTGCTCACCTTTAGCACCAGGCTCCAGTTCTAAATATCTCCCCAGTATCATAGGCTAAAAGATCTACTCATGTTTTGTTTCTGTGCTTTCAATAACACAGGTGCCAGAGTATTTACTGAGTTGGCCAATGTGAGGGAATTTAATGCTGTCCTTTAAAATCACAAACTGGAGTTAGCTCTCTGGATGACTTAAATAGGGAAACAAGTATTTTTTCAAATACACTTTGTCCTGCTATACTTTAATAGCATGTACTATTATAGGTAAAAGGGCAAATGGGGTGAGGTCTTTGGGAAGAAAGAGAAAGATTCAGGATCAAAGAAATCTTTATCAGAAATGGGGAAGATTAAATGATCACTTGATGCCTCTCCAATGATAAGCACTGAGTGGTAAATGATGGTCACTGAATGATGAGAAATGGGCCCTTCCTCGAATTTTCAAAATTCATTTACTAAATGAATATATGAATGAATGAGAACTGTGTTTCTCCGTGGGGGATAAGGTAGATTGTGCTATATGAATTTTAGAAACTAATGAGGGAAAGGAACGGGCATACAGCTGGTATCTACTGACAGTTAATAAGGACTGGGGGAAAACAGTATAGAATGCATCTTAAAATATAAAAAGATGGGTCACTTCTAGATTTGGAGAAGAGAAGGTTGTTGAAATTTTTAAGTTTTCTATAAAAGCTCATTTAGATTATCTAGGAACTGGGGTTGGGGCTCAGTGGTAGGGTGTGAGGCACTGGGTTCAATCCTCAGCCCCACATTAAAAAATAAACACAGACTCTCTAAACATTAGGGTCCTCATTTGCCACATGTGGACACCTGACAACTGTTTTCACTGACATAAAGCAAAGGTGAGTTACACTGTTAACTAGTGACAAGTGCTTATGTGAAAAGCCAAAACCCTGGAGACCCACTGTCTCTCAGCTGGTTGGCTCATGCTAAGGAAGACTATCAGGGCAGGAAGGGCCAGGTCCCCACCACTGAGGTAACCACCCTTTACCAGGGCCTGCTGTGCACCAGCTCTGTGCAGAGAACTCGTCCTGAACAATCCTGGAGCCTGGGTCTCTGAAGGGTGGGGGTCCTCAAATTCCTGCAATCTAACTGCTCAGAGGCTTGGCTTCTCGGAGCATGCGGCAGTAGGTTTTAGATTTGTCCTCTATGAAATGGAGATAGAGTGATTCCTGTAGCTCACAAGATCAATGGTGAGATCAATAATGAGAAAACATTTTTGTCATTTAATGATGCTAAGTTTTAATTAAAAATTTCTTTTTTACTTGTACTTGGACATAATACCTTCATTTATTTATTTTTATGTGGTGCTAAGGATCAAACCAGTGCCTCACACATGTTAGGTAAGCGCTCTACCACTGAGCCACAATCTCAGCCCCTAAGTTTTCATTTCTTAAGTAGACAGCAGAAGGAGTCCTCACAGCGTCCCTCAGCTCTCTCTTCTACTGCTCTTCGCCCACTCCTGTCCCAGAGCAGGAAGCCTGGTCCTGCTTCAGGGCCTTTGTACTGCAAGTTCCTTTTGCATGGTCCTTCTCCCTCTCATCTCACATGGCGGCTCCATTGCACTGTTTGGCATAGTAGCAGCACTCACTGCCAGGCACAACCCTGTTACCTTGTTCACCTTCGGTGGGGCCCCTACCACCATCTGACATTACCACTGGTTCCATGTTTACTATCTGTCTCAGCTAGAACATGAGCTCCAAGAGGAAAAGGACTTTGATTTCTAATGTCCCTGTTGCTTGCTGGGCACACAGCAGATGCTCAATAAATAGCTATTGAATAAAAAATGTGACATAATGGGCTGGGGATGTGGCTCAAGTGGTAGCGCGCTTGCCTGGCATGCGTGTGGCCCGGGTTCGATCCTCAGCACCACATACAGACAAAGATGCTGTGTCCGCCAAATACTGAAAAATAAATATTAAAAAGAGTGACATAATTAAATGAATTTAAAGTGTGACATAAAGAAAAAATCCAATCAGAAACTTTGTGCAGTCATGAAGCACTATTTAGAAATTTTCAAACCGACAGACACCTATTTATTTTAGTGTTAACTTAGCATACACACGGAAGAGAAGGGAACCACTGTGTACCTGCAGATTACCTGCACGAGCCTCCTGGGCACAGGCACACATAGGCGCACAACTTGGACGGTCCTGAGCATGCTGAACCTGCATCTCACTCTCTGACCAGGGAGAATAACACCTTCTCATGCACTGGTTGTGGGATTAAAGGAGATAATCCATTAAAGCCCTGGCCCAGCACATGGCAAGAGAGCCAGAGAGCCATGGGTGAGGGATAATAACCCACAGCTTTTGAAAAGCAGTTAGTTCTCAACTCTGGTTGGGGGATGAAACCCACCAACCCCCTCAACCCCCTGGGGGAAATTTACAAAATCCTGATGTCTGCCCCCACCTGCCAAGATCCTCAGTTAATTAGTCTGGGGTGCAGGCATGGGAGCTTCTAAAGTGCCGCCAGGGTTGAAAACCCTTGTCTCAAAGATCCTCCAAATTACGTGCTTGATCAGGAGGGCCTGCCAGAATTCGACCCTGGGATTATAGCCACTTCTCTTTGAGAGATCCCATGCCTGGAGGAGATTAAAAGTCCTTGGAGACATGCAGGGTGAGGGGTGTGCACCAGTGGTCCCAGCTACTTGGGGGGCTGAGAAAGGAGGACCACTTGATCCAGGGGTTCAAGACCGGTCTGAACAGGTTGGGGATGGAGCTCAGGGATGGAGCTCTGCCTACCATGCACGATGTCCTGAGAGTGGCCCCTGGGGGAGGGAGAAACCTGAACAACATAGTGTCCCTTGGGAAGGAGGGCGGGGTGGGGGAGGGAGCGGAGGGGGGACACTGATACCTCAGGTTCTGCACTCAGTGACAGATAACAGGGACAGCCTTCCCTGGGAGCATCCCCTCCCCTCCCCTCCCCTCCCCTTCACCCTTTCTCATACCTCATACTTTGAAGAAGAGTTTAAGAGCCAAGCATGTTCATCCACAGGGAGGTCAAGGTTATTTAGAATAGTAAGAAACAGTTAGTGTCCAGTAGTGGAACTCTTTACCTTTGGGGCTGGCAGGCTGTAAATGCCAGTCAATTAACATTTAACTGGATTGGAACAAGGTTCAAAATTCACAAAGGTCATAATTCGTTGAGCCTAGAAGTAGCTCTAGTCAGGATGTTGGCAGTGGATCACAGTGGACTTAATGGTTTCCCTGCAGGGGAGGTGCCCTTTTATCTCGCACACCCTGGCGTCTCGGGAGCTCTTACTGCGTTGGCGTTTCCCTCCCATTCTCCAGGACCCCGTTAGCTCCTGGCTGCATCGTAATGATGCTCCCAAGGACAACTAGTCATTGAGTTGGCTCAACAAACAGTAAAAATTTTATATTTGCCACTTTATATATTGTGGTTCTGAAATAAAATAACCCTATCCTAGGTGTCTATAAATTATCAGTGTTGGAGTGTGAAATACCAAGAGGTGTCCAAGTAGTCTCCCACTTCTGTCATGATGCTTAGTAAGGATGAAAAGTCATGCCTTTTTTTGCATGTGGTTTCACATGTGGTTACTATTAAAATGCCAGTTCTGGCTTTGATGATCATTGGATTGGGGCAAGCACACACCACAGTATTTGTTAGGTTAGTTTTATGGTATGAGCTGGAACTGATGAATAATTATTTTTATCTACCAAGAAATGGACCCAAGGGCTTTTGGTGGGTGTTTGATCTCTGCACCAAAGGAGAGATTAACATGATTTCATTCTTCTCTCCTTAAGGAGACATCAAGTTGGTGGCAACATGGGAGGGTCTCATGGACAAATTGGGTGGATACTAGCAAATAAATCACACTGGGCCTCAATTCTGTCTTCAAGCTGTGTGAAAAAAAATAAGCTCTTCTATATTAAAGGACCTGAGTTAAAATTTAGTGTAGATTTTTACATGAATTTGAATTGTGATTCTGAAGAGATGAGACACAGCAAATATACAAGTGTCACTTCACGGACCTAATTTGAAAAAAAATCACCATCCTACTCTGAATTCAGTTCTATGGGGAGGTTAGTTTTAGGGTGGCAAGTGCCAAATTAATTGAGATCACCAGAAAGTCATCCTTGAAAAACCGGCAATGAGTACCAAAGCTTCAGGGCATGTGTCCTATCACTGCTCCTCAAAGGGCATGAACAACCAGGGTTTTTGTCAATTGTTGCTTCATATTTTAAACCCAGGAATGATGCTTCAGTTTACTGGGCACACTGGGGAAATGAAGTCTTCCAATTTGGGGACCATTTTGCATATTATATAATGAAGGCTTACTGCTTTCATGCCCAGATGTTTTCCTTTAGCATATTTGTGTGATAGCATTGTAAAACTCTCGGGCCTCCATTAGCAGGGTCAGCTGAATGGTCACTGCTGCTGCTTTAGCCAGGGCATCGGTAGCAATGCCTTACTTGGGGGCCCGCTGGGTGCTGGCTTCTGTCTTCACTTGCTTTTCCAGTGGTATCTGGTTCTATGCTGCATCTTCTCTCTTTCCTTGATGACCATCTGTTGCTATCATTCGTCACTCCTGTCTAGTCCCTTGTTCACCCAAGTGCCCTCCACCCTGCCCATGTCCCTTATTTTAATCCCTGTAGACTGCACAGGGCTTCAAAGAGCAAGAATTAAACAAAAACCAGACCTGGGTTAATGCCAGGGGCCTTGTCCATGGAAAGTAGCAAGCTTTTGTGAAAAGTGACTCAGATACTGACTTCTGGGGGTTGGGGTAGACTTAGGCTCTGTTCCAGCTGAAGACTGTGAGAGAGCAGAAGTCTCAACCTCACCCTCTCGCAGGATGCTCAGCACTCAATGGCTGCACTACACAGGGATGCATTTTGCAGGCCCCAGAGGCAGCCTGCTGCCCAGACCTTGAATCCCATTTACTCCTGGGTGATCCGGTGATGCTCCCAACCACTTATGTATAATAAGAAAATAACAGGGCCTTATGTGCAGGGCTGTCATTCACATTAGTGCCTGGTACCTGGAAGGTGCCCAATTAGTGCTTATACGTACCACAGAATAAAATAAATCTCTCTTAAGGCACAACCCTCATTCAAATACAAAATTTGCAGATCTGTTTTTGCCAGTTTGCATGAAGAACAAAGCCACTAAATCCACATTTCTCACTTATTTGTTTTTGGAAAACAAGATTAACAAGAAAACAAGCAGGCCAGACACCATGGGAGGGGCTGAGACCTCAACTTGAATCACACAGTTCCTGCTCCCAAGAGCAGCACAGGCAAGCCCACCACACACCATTGTGTTACTCATTGTGGTGAGAAGTTCAGCCTCCCTGAAAGGCTCCTGTTTCATTCTGAGATGACCACAGCTTGATTAAAGTTTATATATTAATTAAGAATGACCCTGACCCATAAAAGAACTTGATAGCTATTCCTAAACAAATTTGCTTATTCATTTTTATTTTAGCTAACATGTCGGTGTGGAGGATGTTAGTCCTTTAAAAGTTTAAATATATATATTTTAATTAGAAAAGAATAATATGTCCTGGGGATTGATGGGCTCAGTGGTAGTGCATTTGCCTAGTGTACCTGAGGCCCAGGGTCCAATCCCTAGCACAGAAAGAAAAGGGGGGACAATCTTTAAAGTGTCTTAGGCTAGAGACACAAAAGCAGAAAAGGAGAAGGAACGGGGACAACTCGTGACTTAATGCTGTAATGCTTGTTTGGCTGCTACTGCTGGGGGAGGAGAGGGAATGGAGGTGGCTGTAGCCCAGTGGGTCCCTCCCATGCTGACATCTCATGGGTGGGAGAGGGTGGGTCTGCAGGAATGCTGACAGCAGCCCAGTCCTAAGCCTGCCCAATTCAGAACCTGCTGTCCCCTTCCAAAGCAAAGGAGGGTTAGCTTGCAGAAAACACTTCTTGAAGACTTGAGAGGTTTCGTTAGGATGCCTTTCCCTGCAGTTTGCCATGGCATGGAGAGTCGCTCTGCTCTGCAGTGCAGATTTTAAAAGTCTATGACGGGCTTTCCCTCTCCCCAAACCCTTGCCCTTTTCCTTTCCAACCTGGGCCCTGCAGAAGGGTTCCTGCAAAGAAGGGAGGCCGAGAAGATGGGTCATTCTGCCACTAACAAGGTGTTGAACCAAGAATTCACCAGCAACATTCACAGCGTGTCCATGATGTGGCCTTCAAGAAGCAAGCCTCTGAACACTCAGAGGCCGGAAAATTCCCTTGGAGGAGACGGAGATTCCAGATGGTTGCACTGGTACTGGGCTCAACAGAGCTGCTTGGCCCAGAGGAACCAGGCCGTCCTGTACTGTACCTGTGTGCAGTTGTCCAGAGGACAGTGAGGACAGAGCAGGGCCAACAAGCCCTGCCCTTGGTTACTCATGTGCCCATTACTGCTCTCAAAATGTTGTGATGGTTAAAGTTATCAAGCCACACACACAACAGTTCATGACAGACACATTCTCAACTGAGCCATGCTAGCTGTTGCTGCAGCCCCGGTGGCTTTATGGTGGATCATGTACCTGAAAGGGGTTCTCCAGTGCTGTCCGGAAGGCCATTTTCTTCTCCCTAAAAACCAAAAAGTGACTGTCATTAAAATCACGAGCACATGTGAACGGCGCTATCGTCAACTTTCTTCTTCAGTTGAATTTCTACCAAGACTTGTGAATGGGACGAATGTTTAGAAGGGCACTTCAATGGGATGTAGGGGTGTGGAGAGCTGAGCTGTGCGGCTCTCTCTGAAATCTAACCTTCTCAAGGGAGCAGCTTTTGTTTATTTGCTCCCTGGCTGAGTCCCAGTGCCCAGAACAGATCTGCCGGAGTAAAGCTGTGTAAGTGTTCATTAGATGCATTAAGGTCCTGTTTAAAACAAATGATGATGCGCGTAATGATGTGCTACCTTTTAATTTTTACTTCATATTATGGCTTATTTCTCTTTCTGCTTTGTGATGGGCTGGGTTTTGCCTAGATTACAGTTATTTTATCTATTATATCGATTTTGTAAGGTATCTATTGCAAAGCAGCTGAAATGAACTGGGAAAAAGCAGTGTCTAGGTCCTGGGAGGGGTGACAGCACTTTTGCCCATCCAACTGGGGTTCCTGCTTACAACCAAGGCCATGCCATGTGCACCCGGCAGGAGGGACCTGCTGGGATCTTCCTGGAGTGGCGTGTGTCTTCCAAGGCGAGGCCCATCCCAGCACACCTCCTTTTCTGTGACTGCACCTTCATGCACCTGAAGCCTCCCTGGCAGCCAGTATGGCCCCATCCATGCTACACAGAGGCAGCAGTGGAGTGGCCTCCACAGCCGTCTTCTACAGCTTCAGCTGCTCACCCCCCACCTGGCCTCCACCCATCCTGTGATCAGGGCTGCTGTATTGGCACAGCCTGATGGGGCCTCTAATCCTCAGGTCTCTGAGAACTTTGCTCTTAAGGAAGTGCTAACTCCATGGTGTCATGAACTCTTTCTTTTCATCTCTGCCTCCCACCAAGCCCTCCCCCCCCCACCTCCTGCTTGCTCCGCAGTGTGGTCACATTTGTCTAATCCCCTCCCCCCCAAGCATTTCCATGTCTTACTAGCTGAGAATTTCCCCCAGGGAGTCTACACAGTTCTCACTCTGGTGTGAGTCCTCTTCCTGGCACTCACTGTCACAGTGGAAACAACAACAAAAGCAATGCTTATCACAATTCATAAAAATTATTTTAAAAAAATTCACTTGAGGTTGTACTTTGTTCTCACATTTCCTTCACTCAGGGAGGTATGTGTGTGTGAGAGAGAAATAGAGAGAGAGGAAGCAGCACAGGAGTCCTTTGCAGGAACAGAAGTGTCTCTTTGAACAATTGTGTACATTCACAACCTCAGGAGGCCCCAACGCCAGGGCTTGTTCCCGGGGACCTGGCTCTCCTGTGTGCGCTCCAGCAGGCCGGGCAGGTCTGCTCACGCTCTCTTCAGCACTGGCAGCTCTGCCTCTTGCCCTGGAACCTGGGCTGTGGGAATGGGAACTTCAGGTCACGTGCAGACACACAGATGTTAGAACTTGACAGATTAAATGGTATGAGGTCCCTGCTAAAACACATGTTTTCCAGAAGTGAGAGCTACATTACAATGCATGTTTGCCTTGATTTTTCGTAATCCAGAGAGAACTTTTCTGAAGTCAGTGTTTGGCCACCACCATCCCTGTGATGTAAACAAGGAACATGGCCCAGGAGGGCTGTGAAGGGTGATGAGGACAGGATTTAGATCGACGTCTGGACCCTGTTCTTGGCTCTGATTATTAGGTTGTGCCACTTCACAGGTTAATTGTCAAGAGTGATAGCTGGATCTTGGCCAAAACCACAGCAGTGCCTCATTCTCTACCCCGTGTTAATCACGAGCACTGCTCTCAATGCTCACGTGAACCCACATCAGTCACGGAGCATGAGATGTTCAAATCCCATGTTGGAACCGTACTCCAAAGTAAGGACCTGGGCCCTGCCCTCAAGGGAGGCACAGGCGCCACCAGAGGGAAGAGGTTTCTGCCAGCTGAAGTATCAGAGGCTGTCTCTGGGGCGCAGAGGTGTCTGAGATGGGGCCTGGAGGTGGGCACACCAGAGGCTGGTGGGAGCCGGAGAGGCCATGGAAAACACGGGCACCTCTGGGGCGCGGTGGGTCAAGCAAGGGCAAGGAGGGGGAAAGAGTGAGGGGACAGGAAGTGGACTGCAGCCCTTCCAGGGGCTGGACTTCATTTCACAGACACAGAGAGTCACGGAAGCTCTCCTCAGAGGCAGGGTGTCCTCAGAGCTGTCTAGGATTAGTGCAGGAAATGCCCACCTGGCTGCAGGACTCAGGGGCGTAGGGACAGGCCAGGGGAGGGGAGGGGAAGCACAGATGAGGCTTGGATGGATGCCCTCACCTGGGAGGGCTGCGGATAAAGCAAGAGCTGCCACAGAGACAGTCACTGAGGGCAGGGCCAAGGAGGTAAAAAGAGGAACAGGATTTGGAGAGGTCGTTGACAACGCAGGAAGTCAGGCTCCCTCTCGTCTGAGATGCTGGTGGGGTTTCTGGGAGAAGCCCCCAGACAGAAGATGGAAATAAGGTGTTGAGGTAGTCGTGGGAGAAAAGACTGGAAGTGGGTGGGCATGAGCCGAGGGCACTGAAAAGCCTACGTTTGGGTGGCAGAGGCAGAAATGAGGAGCAAGAGGAGAAAGGTTAGAGAAGGGACAAGAAGCAGAAGGTGCTAGCACCCAGTGCAGGAAGGTACCAGGCTCTGAAGGTCAGGAGCAGACAAGACTTGGAGGCAGGGAGTGGTGCCCAGTGCGCTAGAGAGCAGTACCAGCAGAGGGCAGAGGGAAGGCAGCTCCCCAGAGGATCAGGAAGGCTAGGAGAGCTGCCCACAGCCACCCAGCCCTTTAGCCTGCCCAGGCCTCGGTTTAGATGGCACTTCCTCAGGTGCCTTCTCCCACCCCCAGTCTGGGTTTGTGCCCTGGGTGTCCCCCAAGCACAGCAAGTACCTCATGCTGACTGTGCTTTGGGGATAGCACAGGTCTGAGCCAGTTAACACCCTGTATCTGTGGAGGGAGGGAGGGCCAAGGTCACCAGCAGATGCTGTTGGCACTGTCCAGGCCAGGGCACGGGCTGCAGTTCAGCATGGTGCTCTCTCTGCCCCTCCCATCCTGTCACCCTGCCCCAGGGCCTCATCTCCACAAGTCTCCTATGGTCCCATTGTATTCCTGTCCACACACCTGCTGGTTAGTTCTGTCTTCCAGTGAGGGCCACTGGCTGATCCTCAGCTCTCCCAGGCTTGCTCTGAATGGATCTGAAGGCTGAGACAGGAGGATCTCAGGTTCAAGGCCAGCCTCAGTAACTGAGCGAGGTCCTAAGCTACTAAGTTATCTAAAGGGAAGGCGGGGTGCTCTGCAGGGCCACATGGCCTGGTGAGATGCTCAAACACTGTCCAGGATGTCAGAGGGACTCTGTGAGTGGCATTTACACATGGGAAAGAAGAGGGGAGAGCTGCATTTGCAAATTACAGGAATCTGTGATTTTATTTATTTTTTCTTTTTTAAAATATTTATTTCTTTTTAGTTATTGGCGGACACAACATCTTTGTTTGTATGTGGTGCTGAGGATTGAACCCAGGCCGCACGCATGCCAGGCGAGCGCGCTACCGCTTGAGCCACATCCCCAGCCCCAAATCTGTGATTTTAAATGTGTATAAATTAATTTAAACCGAATAGGCATTGGCATCGATCGAATATGGTTTGTCCCCAAGGATTCATGTGCTAGAAGCTTGGGTCCCCAGTGTGGCAGTGTTGAGAGGTAATGGGACCAGTGAAAGTCGTTAGGGTACGAGGACCCTGCTCAGAGGGATTAATTCATTCTCTGAGACCCTGGTTACAATCTCTTGAGGGGGTTGTTATGAAAGAGCCCTCCAGCTCTCTGGTTTCCTGTCTTGCCATGTGATCTTCCCTCTCTCATGTATTCTGCCAGGATACTATGAGGCCCTTCTAGTTTCTTGGAACAAGGGAATCATCCAACCTTGGACTTTCATCCTCCAAAACTGTTGGCAACATATACCTCTTTTCTTTATAAAGTACCCAGTCTCAGGTATTTATTATAGCAATTGGAAACAGACTAATATTCATACGCATTTGGAAAGTTTGTCTACCACCCTGAAACATGTTAACTTTTCTCAACTCTAGCTGGGAAGAGATTCTCATTTAATTGGTGTATTGTGGGACCCAGGTAAGAGTTATTTTTTGAAAATCGTAATAAGTTTTAGTGTACTGCAGGGGTGAACACCAATATTTTATTTATTCAAATAGGCTAAGAAAAACCCCATTTTACAAAACCTTCTCATTGTGGATATAACAGAATTATTTTAGTACTGGGCAAAATGTGTTAACTACTGCCAAGAATTCTTTCAACAGAGAGAAAATTGGCAAGGTTTCAGGAATTTTGTCCTCTGTTTGGTTTATAAGCTGATAGGTCCCGTTTTCACTCAGGGAGCTGAGAACTCTGTGTGCTGTAGAACAGCTGCCTGTAAAGATTTACACGAAGATTTCATACCAGACTCTAAGCAGAGAAAGTCTGGGGCCCAGAGCATGGCCTGGGAAAGGCTCTCAACTCGGAGCTCAGCATGTAGCCCACCTGGGGATGGAATGACATGATTGGGTACTGACATTAATAGGGAAGTCCTGTTAAATAAGATTCACAGGAAGCCATCGATTTGAACTGCACTCCTGCACTAGGCCCTAACCAACCAACCCAAAATGGAGTCACTCATGCTAGGAACCCACATCACCAAAGTAAAACCTAAGCTGCTTACTCCTAAAACCCGACTTCCTCCAGAACCAGGAGAGAGATCTCCAAACAGGCCAGTTAAAAAAAAAAAAAAAAAAGACACGAGATTTGCAAGAACTGATCCAAAGGGGCCCAGTCCACCTGAGCTGGCAGATAAGGGAGTCCCTTCTGCTCCAACCCCAACAAGGAAAGTGATCTGAGACAACCTCATGACAACCCATCCACCTTTTGCACTGTGCTGTTCCTTTCTTCCTGCTCAAGCTGCTTTTAAAAAACCAAATTCTCTGCCACACCCACTGGAGCTCCTCTGTTTTGCAGACTGAATGCTGCCCAGTTCATGAACCAACAATAAAAGCCGATTAGGGTCGGGGGCATTGCTCAGTGGCAGAACAATTCCCTTGCATGTGTTGAGGGGCAAGGAAGGCCCTGGGTTTGACTCCCAGCACGACCAAACTAAAATGCTAAAAAGATCTTTCAAACAAAACACATTGAAATCTTGGTCTTTGCTGGTCCCCATGGGTACTCAGAAGCTAGTTTTCTACAAAACCTATCTTTCAGGATAGTCCAGTTTGGTCTTTAAATATGTATGCTTAGGCTAATTAATAAAGAGTTCATTTTTTGTTCTCTATTTTTTCCCTTAACCTCTTTGAATAAGGAATGCTTCATGACCCCGTGTGTCATCCTGTGCAGGGGCCACACCCATCGTCTCTGTATCGGTCCAATTCCAGTATATACGAACGGCCAAAGTAGCACTAAAGAGCCTGTCTTTATCATTCTGCAATCTGAGGGGAAAAGAACTGAATGTGAAAGCACACCTTACGTTGCTTAAACTGACAGAGCCAAAGCCTGGCTGGAGCCACAATGGACACCAAAATCAAGCTGCCACAGTCCATTGGGCAATGGCAACCTCCACTGCAGTTCAAGAACCTGAAAAGGGGCTGGGTGTGGCTCAGTGGCAGAGCGCTTGCCTTGAATGTGGGAAGCACTGGGTTGGATCCTCAGCACCACATAAAAAATAAATAAAAGTATGTATCCGTCTAAAACTAAAAATATTTTTAAAAAAAGAACCTGAAAAGATTCTAAAAGAAGAGCTTTTCTAACAAGGGTTTAGACTATGCAAAACCTTCTTGTGTCACCTGGCCATTGAAAGCCAAGTAGCTTTGAGTGGTGAGAATTCCCAAGGCAGACCAATTACCTGCGTGACTCTGCAGAACAATTACCAACCTCTACCTCTAAATACTCCTACTACACTGTGAACCTCCTTCTAAGAAAACCAATTTATACTCAGTTATTTTTCTGCAAATTAATTGCTATAATTGCAACAACAGCATCCATTTTTACTTTTTGTTGAAATATACCTATAGAAAAATGGACGTGTGTTCACTTATTAAAGTATATTCAGGAAACTGGCTTTCAGAAATGTAGTTAATTTGAGATATATTTACTGAGCACCTACTCAGTGTAAAAACCATTCTCAGCCCTGGCAATGTAGAGACTGAGGCCTGCTGCCTCAAGATTGAAATCCAGGAATGGAACAAAGACAGGCGTGAATACTGATATCACAGGAACCAAGTGTCGAAAGGCACAGGCAGAATATAGACAGCACAAAAGTGGGCAGGGAGTCAGGGGAGACCTCGGGGTTGGGGTGTTCCACTGAGGATGAAGAACTAAATGGGAAGAATGCACATCTGAGAGCCCTGACAGGTCACTGGGCATGTTTACCTCTTTCCTCCAGCAGGAGTTGAAGTGGGGGTCAAGGACCACAGTGCCTCTGCCACCCAGCAGGGCACGCCTCTGCTATGGTTCAAAGATGAAAGATCAACAGGCTTTCCCTTTGTGTGTGAAGCACACTGGATCACTGTTTAGAAATGTCACAAAGGATTGTGCAGGAGACTCTGGTCTGTACACGAAAATGGAGGTAGAACGCAGGGTGCGGTACTGCAGAGGCAGAGCTTTCGCAGGCATCTGTTCCTTTCCCAATCCCCGGCGACAGGAGGCAAGTGATGCCAGGCGCAGGGGTGACGGAAGGTGGTGTTAACACTCTCCCTGCTCTGCACTCTTCCTGTGGTGCCATGTGTCACTGTATGAAAAGCGCTCTGAGCCTTAATACCATGGGTGGTTTATTCTAAGACTTTATTTTTAATTTGAAAGAAACAAAACAAAAAAAAAAAACCCCAAAACATACAAAAGCAAAAACTACTCAAAATCATGCTTTTTTTTTTTTTGGTACTGGGGATTGAACTCAGGGATACTCGACCACTGAGCCACATCCCCAGCCCTTTTTTGTATTTTATTTAGAGACGAGTCTTACTGAGTTGTTTGGTGCCTCACTGAATCGCTGAGGCTGGCTTTGAACTTGAGAATCTCCGGTCTCAGCCTCCCTAGCTGCTGGAATTATAGGATGCACTATAGTGCCTAGCTTTTTTTTTTTTTTTTTTAAACAAAGCAAAAAGAGATACAAAAATTCTTTTCAGTCAATCTCTCATCCCATCCTGCAATTCCACCTAGCCCTGACAGGTTACTGGTGACAGTCTACACACATCCTTTCCAATCCCTGAGTCACCTTAGTGACATATGGTCAAAGTCACCATCTGCAGAGACATTTTTAAGTCCTAAACCATATTGGTCTACAAAAGGTTTCATCTGTTTAACAATATATCACACACAGTTTCCAAAGGCAGCCATCTCTCTCCTTAATGTTTAATAACGTTGCAGCGTCCACTCAACCAGTTCCTGCCAGTGGGCCTGGAAGAGATCCACAGCACTCCTGTCATGAGAGTTGCAACGGTCTTGACCTCTCTTTGATTTCTGTAATTTGTCCCCACTGGGAGACTGCTAGATCCATTAGCTGTGGGTGCTGCCAAATAATTTTCTAAAAAGTGTGCCAGTTCAGATCCCGAGAAGTGTGAGGGTGGCCATGCCTGACACCTGCCAACTGAAGTCTGAGGGACACTCTAACCCACCGTGAGCTCCAAAGGCATTAATCAACACAGCCCTGAAGGAGAATGAGGAGAACCCCTGTGTCGAGGCAGTGGAGCTGGTCAGAGGAGAGCCGCTGACTTCACTGGGAACTCTGAAAGCCCCTGTGTGTCCTTGGGAAGCAACTAGGTGCTGAGAAGGAAGCATCACCCTGGGCTTCTCCATGTCTTACCTCTGACATTTTATCTTGATGTGTCCACAAGCAGAACTAAGTCAAAGCCTTTAACATTAATAGGCCACATCAAATAAGAATACTGTGATTTTCCTTCTAGAATTTTGATTCTGGGAAATTTCATTATAGAAAAATATCCTCTAGACCCTGAATGGTGACTAAGGTTGGGTAGTAGGGACTCGTCATAGGACCGATGGGAACAGCAACTTATATCCATTATTTTCTCCAGTCAACAGAGGAAGCAGGTGGTCCTGGTCCACCCAAGGCCTAGGACTCAGCAAGGCAGGTTTGCAAGAAACCAGCAAGCGCTGTCCGGGGCATGAAGCCAGGTCCACTGAAGTCAGAGGAGGGCTGGGGACAGGGACGAGAGGCCAGGAACAGCAGGGGCCTCTCCACAGGCTATGTATGAGTGAGGCCGGGAGGGCGGACACTTGAACGCGGGACGTGTGAAGGCTAAACATACCTGCAGAGGGAGGCAGGGGACTGGAAGACACAGGAGGCAAGGCTAGGGTCAGAGAGGGGAGCTTGGAGTCTGGGCTGGAGGACTTGTTGCCAGTGACAGTGTGATCCAAGAGATCATGGCTGTGGATGGTGTGTGCATGAAGAAGAGAAGGATCACAGCAAGCTCACAGCCTGGGACAAAAAAACTTAGTCTAGAAAGATAAGACACCACACCCTGAGGAAGTGCAGCACCAACAAGCAGAGGTCAGGTTCTCATCTGTTTTGGGCAAAACCTTCCAGGGTTCCCAAAAGGTGGAAGTTCCATGGCTTTTAAAGACCCAAGCCATCTTCACTGTTGTTACTCATAGCTAGTGGTTAGTGTGTCTATCCTAATGTAGCACCCTAGATCCCCTTCTTAGAGGCAGGATGGCCAGCTCTGTAGGCTAATGTGGAAGGCTGCTCCACAAAGAACAGAGGGAACAGGGTTCAAGGCCAAGTTCAGAGCACAGAGCAGGTAATCTCCATTCTGTGAAACCAACCCCTTGAGAGTCTTGCTCTCCTCCTAGGTACCCAGACAGCACCATGTCAAGGGCCCTTTCATGGCCTGGCTTAAGAAAGGGCCATCTGTTTGGACTGGCAGATTAGCTGAATGGTTAAGTGAGTCCCTCTCATCAGAGTTAAAGATACCAAGTGTATGTCCCAGGGCAAGTTTATAGTTACCTGGTAGCACCGGCTCTTCATTGTATGCACTCCATATCAGAGGTAAAGAAAGGAATTAAAAACAAACCAGAGCTATCTGATCTTTCCCTTAGAGAAAAAAGCTAAAGGACTCACCAATCAATTAAACAGATCCTGTTAGAGCTTGCCAGGATTGCTGAATACCAAGAGGAGCAGGTAGGGGCCTGCCAGGTGACTCATGTCAGACACCAGCTACGCAGTGCTGGCTGGGCCCGTGCCCTGTTATTATCACGCACATAATTGCTTCCAGTTTGCAGAGTCTGGTGGGCCACTGCTCTGCCCAGGCAATGAAGCTGTTGGACGGAATTCTGCCCACTGTAAAGAAAGGCAGAATGACCCCTCCATTTACCGATTCTGCTCTAGAACCATTCACACATGCTATTCTGCAGTCTGATATCAATCACCAGAATGGTGGAAAAGCCTACTATCTCCTTAGATTTAGGCAAGGTGACCTTGGTAACACTGACTGTTAACAACTCTGGGAGTGGGGGGTGGTGCTGAACAAAGTCATAGACTCCAATTCTGCCCATTATCAACTGCCTCAGGTTCCCTCCTCTGTAAGTAAGAAAGTCAAGAGAATGACTTCTTAGGTCCTCATTGGCTGCCTTAGTCTGTTTTCTGTTGCTATAACTGAATACCAAGGATTGGGAAATTCATAAAGAAAAGAAGTTTGGCTTATAGTTCTGGAGGCTGGGAAGTTCAAGGTGGAGGGCCCTTTCTGCACCACAGAAAGGGACTGAGTAGGTGGGAGGAGAGAGAGAAACATAGGGCAGCCTTGCTTTATAAGAACTTGCTCTTAGGGCTGGGATTGTGGCTCAACGGTAGAGTGCTCACCTAGCACAGGTGGGACCCGGGTTTGATCCTCAGCACCACATAAAAATAAAGGCATTGTGTTGTGTCCATCTATACCTAAAATAAAATATTAAAAAAAAAGAACTTGCTCTTGCAATCATCAACTCACTCTGAGAGAATGATATAATCTATTCATGTGGGCACTGCCTCCATGAACTGATCACCTTTTATAGACCCCCCACCTCTTTTTAAAATATTTATTTATTTATTTAAAAATTTGTTTTGGTACCAGGGATTGAACTCAGGGGTGCTCAACCACTGAGCCACATAACCAACCTATTTTTATTTATTTTTTTTATTTTGAGACAGGTCTTGCTAAGTTGCTTAGGGCCTCTCTAAGTTGCCAAGGCTGGCTTTGAATTTGCAATTCTCTTGCCTCAGCCTCTCAAGCCTTTGGGATTACAACTATGCCATCGCACCAGTCCCCCTACCTCTTAATACTGCCACACTGGGGACAAATTTTCCAAAACACAAATCCAAGTACCCATTCAAACCAAGGCAAATTCTAAAGAGGTCAACTTGTCAAACTGGGTATGTGGGCCCAGACCCACTTTCTAAACTGTACAGTTAGCAACGCTAAGCCACCCTCCAATTTACCTCTGGCCGGTGCTCAGCTTAGGGTAAGGTTCAATAGAGAGGGCTATGCCTCTTTATGTCAAGGTGTGCAGGGAGCTAGGAAGAAGTGGGGAATCCTGGATTCCCAAAGGAAGGTATGGTGGTGGGAGGGGTCAAAGCCACAGGGGAATCCTACTAAGATACAACAAAATATGTATCCTTGTAAATACAAGACTTTGGTGAAAAAAAAAGATATGAAATTAGTTCCCATTTCTTGAGCAGCTATTTAAGCATCATTTATCAATTAAGACAGTTTTCTGGCAAACGATGGACTGAAAACTTCTGTGTCGGCCACCATATTGTAATACCAGACAAGCAAGCTTGGGCTTCCATGGTCCCTAGCCCTCCACTTATTTTGAATAACATAAAGCAGAACTTTATTTTTAAAAGACTTATTTACTTATTTTTTAGAATATAATTGTAAGATTTTTAATATTTAAAAGACATTTAATTTCAAAGAAATTAATTACTTACTGCTGTGGTTTTCCTATTTGGTAACTTTTTTTTTTTTAAATGAGAAATGGATGTAGGGCCCTTTGGCTTGCTTCATGGAAGAAGGAACCGACAGTCTGGGCCTGGGTCTCTTCTGTAAATACCAACATCAATGTGGCCTAAGGAAGTAGACAGCCTTACCAGGGCTGACTGGCAGGGACCAAGACTCCAGTATTCACCTAAGCAGTATGCATAACAGTAAAATAAAAAACTGAAACCATCTCATAGTCCCATATCAGGGAAATATGTCATAGTCCAGTGGCATAGGCTGCAGCAGAATATGCCAGAAGATGTTTTCCTAGTGTCTGAAGAGTTCAATGGACCCAAGCAGAGGACAGTGGAGTGTCTACATTCTACAGACAGCTGCTATGAGCCCTACCCAAGGGCCTCTTTGAGGGGTGCTTGCCAGCAGAGAAGACCAGGTCTCCCTCCACACTGGGTGACCATCGCCTGTGGTACCCACAGGCCCACCCCTTCAGCCACTGTGTGTGCAAGGGAGTGAGAACCTGGCTGCGGCTGCCTGTTGGTGGGATGTTTCATTGGCCAAGAGGACCCTGGAACAGGGAAATTTAACCCATGGACAGAGATTTATCCTCCTGTTCAATTATTTTATTTGGAGGTAGAATCACCTACGAGGCTTTTCAAAATTACTCCCTCCCTGAGAAGGACAGCTGTGGGCAGGGACAGGGAGAAGGAAGGCTGGGTCGCCTGCTCTTGCTGGTGGAAGCTCAGAGCCTCTGCATCTGGCCTACTTCCTTCCCTCTGCCTTGCTGGCCTCTGTTCTCAATGGCCACCAGCTGGCCAGCTGTGTGCTCAGGCTATTGCCTCTTCTCCACTGCCCAGTAACGGTATGGACCCACTGTAGGAGAGAGTCCCGGAATACCTACAGTGGGCCAGTCCTTGGGTACCTGTGTTTGGAGGAGCCCTGCAGCCAGTCCTTGAGCTGTGCCTGTCCCCCATGCACAGGTCTCGCCAGCTCAGCTCCACTCTGGGTTTCTGGAGGGAGGAAGCAGGCTCTGTGCATCTTCTGCAAACCTTCTGCTCACACCACCATGGTGCAGCAGGAGAGGCCAAGCTGCCTGAACCAGAGTTGGCACAGCCTGTGATTTTGCCACACCTACCGCTTCCTCTGCTTTCTTTAAGATTTTCTAAGAGTCCCTTGAGCACAGCTGTTTGTTTCAGATTCCCAATTAAAAACAGCACTCCCCAGGCCCCTCTCTGCTCTATTTTTCTTCACAGCACTTGTTACCATTGGAAATGCTCCGTGCAGTGCAAATCTGCTCCTGATTAAGCTCATCTATTCGTTGCATCAGGCATTGATGATATACTTGATATTTCAAGAGCTTAAAAAGTATTAGTTCATTTCATTACCACAAAGCTCTGAGTAGATACTTCTGATGTGCCCCACTGCTTTACAGATAGGAAAATGAAGGCACTAAGAGGGTTGGGGGGGGGGGCTGTATAGGTCTCAGGGCCAGTGGACAGAGAGTCCTCTTCTCATGCACTAGAATGTCAGGTCCAGTCCTTTTTACCACCATGATCCCAGTGCTGTGAGCAGGAACTGGCACAACCTGAGAATACTGTCATTCACACACCACAGTGAGTACCTACTGTGCAAACAGGATGGGCACGCAGCCTCCATGACAAGGAGGTGTGTAAACAGTGGGGGCAGTAATGGCAGGGCAGTGCTGTCCAGATGCCAGGTCTCCCAGCCGATGCTCTGAATCAACACAATCCCAACTAAAATCCCAGCAAGTTATGCTTTGGGTATGGAGAAACTGATTCTAAAATTCACATGGAGAGATGAAAGACCCAGAGAGCCACCTGAAGGACTGCAGTGCGGGGACTCACACCATCGACTTTCAGACCTACAAAGTCGCAGTCGTCCCAACAGAATGGTGCTGGGAAGAACGCACAGATTCGTCAGTGGAACAGAAGGGAGAGTCCAGAAGTCGGTTCATACAAGTATGTCAAGTGGTCTTTGACAAAAAAGCGTGGCAAGGCTAGTATTAAAAAAAAAAAAAAAAGAAAAAGAAAAAACCAGGTGCTGAAACAACTGGACATCCATGCAGAGAGAAAGAGAGAGAGAGAGAGAGAGAGACCTCTCGCTCTTCACAAAACCAGCTCCATCTGGATGACAGACCTAAAGGTATAACACACAGGAGAAAATCTAGATGACCTCAGCAGTGACTTCTGAGGTTCAACAGCAAAGGCACCACCCACAAAGCAAAGAACTGATAAACCGACTTCGATAAAATTAAAATTTTTGGCTTGGCAAAGGACACTGTCAAAAGAACAGGAAGGCAAGACACAGACTGGGAAAAAATATCTGTAAAAGACATATTTGATAAATATTCAAAGAAACCTCAAAATCAACAAAAAGAACAAACCAACTAAAATTGAGAAAGGCCTGAGCAGACACCCATGGAAGAAGACACACAGGTGGAAACTGCGCGTGTGAAAAGATACTCCAGTCCTGTGTCATCAAGGAAATGTGAACAAAATGACAAGGGACACCAGCAGGCAGCTGCTGGAATGGCCAGGGCCCAGAACTCCAGATGCTGGGGGACAGGGGCAGCAGCAGGGGCTCTTTCATCCCCGGCAGGAACCGAAAACAGAACAGGCTCTTGGGAAGACAGCCAGCTGCTTCTTACAAAAGTCAGCTCCCTCTTACCCAATGAGCCAGCGTTCACACCGAGGAATTAACACAGACACTGCACATGCAGGTTGACGGCAGCTTTCTTCATAACCCAAGTTTGAAGCAACTAGGATGTCCTTGAGTAGGTGAGTGGCTAAGCCACAATGGATGTCACTCAGCCCCGGGAAGCAGTGCTCTAGGCCATGAAGAGACCCAGAGGAACCCTCGGGCCACATTCTAAGTGAAAGCAGCCAGTTTGAAAAGGCCATATGTGTGTGACGCCACCTCCAGGACATTCTGGAAAAGGCAAGACTATGGAGCCAGAGAAAAGATCCCAGGTTGCCAGGGGCTGGGGGAGGGACAAAGAGGCAGAAATGAGTGATTTTCAGGCAAGTGAAACTACTTTGTATACTACAATCATGACACAAAAGGCCAAAGCCACAGAAGGCACACACCACATGACCCTATGGGACACTACAGACTTTGGAGATAAAACAACTGTCTCCACGGGCTCACTCACCATAACAAGTGTGGCCTAGCGTTAAGGGGATGTCGACAGAGGGGGAGGCTGTGTGTGTAGGGGCAGGTGGCAAATGGGAAATCTCTGTCCTTTCCACTCCATTTTGCTGTGAATCTAAAACTGCTCTAAAAAAATCAAGTGCATTGAATTCTAAAAAAAAAGAGAACAATCCACTGGCTAGATGATGGGTCCCCAGGGTGTGGGGGGGACACAGAGGCTTCAGCTTCTGTTGCTTCTGACTATGCCTTTGCTTTTCCACTGGCCAGACAAGCCACCTTCCCACTAACAGCCCCACCATGGGCCTGGCCACAGGCTGGGACACAGGCAACCTGCAGTATCTCTCTCCCTCAGTTCTGCAGGCTGCTGGGCCTGTTCATCTTCCTTTGGGATGTGTTGCTGCTGTTTGGTCCTCGTTTTGTTTTACTTTCCCGTGTTGTGGATTGACTGAAGTCCCTGAAGAGGTGCCCCGAGCCTCTGTACCTCAGAAGGTGCTTTCTTTACAGATATAGCGGAAAAGACTCACAATTAGGTCAGGGGTGGGCCCTAATCTTAATTGATTGGTGTCCTAGGGAAAGGGGCATTGGTACACCAAGACAGGCACATCAGAGGGAAGGTGTCGTGCAGAGACAGCAGGAGATGACACACGGACCAGCCAAGGAGCTGAGCCAGGAGAAGATCCTCCCCACACCGCCTCCCCGATTTCAGACTGTGGCCTCCAGAACTGAGTCTCCTCAGCGGGCCCATGCGAGGGGCTGTCACAGCAGCCCTCACTCCCTGACAGAAGGGTTTTGAATTGCACACTTTCCTCCTGGTTCCCCTGCCAAGCTCGAATCCAGGCCCTCCTTGAGTGACCACAATGGTGGTTGGCGTCTCCAGCCTCAGAGTTTCTCCCTACCCAGCCCTGAACTCCTCTGCTAGGAGAACATTCCCAGGACTCTCTGAAGCTTCCCAGAGCCAACTCCTCCTCCCCAGCACACAGACCTGACCTCCCTGAATTCTCTGTTTACACTGTTAATAGCAACTTTCTTTCAGCCTGTCTCATCTTGCCTGATCCTGGGGTCCCAGATATGGCTAAGGGGCCAACACCTTCCATTCACCCCTCTCTGGCACTCAAGGCTCCAGGGCCCTGCCCTCCACTATCCTTCCAGCCCACTTCTAAGGTCTTCAAGGACAGCTGCAGCTCCTGGCCACACTCACTGTCACAGAGTCCCCTCACAGCGTCACTCACCCCATCCCACCACCAGAGGACTCTGGCCCTGGCTCACAGCCCCCAGCATGGTTTCCATGTCACACGTGATCCTATCTTGCTGCCACTGACCAGGACAGTGAGCCACAAGGAGCCACAGGGTGGATGGTATGCTGAGTGAAGTGCACACGAGGTATCAAACAACAAAACCCAGGAACAGAACAATGTGCAATTATTTGCAGTTTTCTTTATAACTGCACATAAAAATGTAGGTGGAAATTTATCAAAGTGACAAATAGTTTGTACTGAATGGTAGAATCGTGGGTGAGTTCTTCCACTTTCCTAGAATCTGAATTTTATTTATCATTCTTTTTAAAATAAACTTTTTATTTTAGAATAGTTTTAGATTTATGGAAAGTTTGCGAAGATAGTTGGAAGAGCTCCTGTGTATGTTACATTCACTTTTTCTTATTATAACATCTCACATTAGGATAACTATAGGGGCCAATCATTAATATGGTTTCTAAAACTTAAAAATAAAACCCTTAGTTTTGTAAAGCCAAGAAAACAACATAGGGGAAAGTGTTGGTCCTTCCATGACCTCTCAACTCCAATTTAAATATCGACTATTTTCCTCATTTTCAGTGTTACTTCAGACCCCGCTTGGTGCGGGTTCCTGACTACAAACTGGATCCAATTCTGTGCTTCCTCATTAGCCATGTGCTTGTGTGTGTAGAAGAGTTAAGAATGTCACTGTCTGGTGATGAAGGTTACAGGAAATGTCCTCTGGATCCTTTCAACAGAGAGCCCACCTCCTGGGATCCCATCTTCTTTGCAGTCCTCCCCAGCAAATCTGTAAGTTCTGCCGGGGCTCCTGCCTCCCTTCACCCCCTCCTACCGCTTTATGTCCAAGAGCGCTCAGTCCACAGCTTGGGACATGGCTAGGTGGTAGAGAGCTTGCCTGGCATACAGGAGGCCTGGAGTCCCCTCCCCAGCACCACACACATCAAAAACAGAAAACCTGAGTTCAGATGGTCTCGGATTACATAGTCAATAATCAATAATTGCAGGGCAGGGTAGCTCCAGTACTCAGGGCTTTGAGTGAATGACTCAAAGAGGAGGATAATTCCCACAGCTTTGTCTTAGACATCAGATGTGACAGGAGTCAGAGAAAGGCGGTTGAAATTAAGCCTTACTGGGATAGGATATTAGTGTTCAAATCAAGAATTGTTTCCAGCTTGTTTTAATGTCTCAACTATAAAAAATGGAGAGTAGGTTGCCTTTTTTCATTTTTTTCCTCTCTCTCCCTTTTAAATGTTTCTTCCCTAGTGAGTTTTCTTTGTTCTAAGTGCCAAGTTGGTTTCAAAGAATCTTTCTGTCTCTAGCAGTTAGAACAAATCCTATAGATTATAAAAGAAATAGCCAACTGAAGTAGGTAGCTTTATATTCCCACTTTTACCAGAAGAAAAGACATTTGATTTTAAAATAGAACTTCAGAAGTCTCAAATAGATCTTTCCTCCTTTTCTTTAGTTGATACATACATTTTCATCTTTGAGGGCAGTCCTTAGTGATACAGCCAGAACTGTAATACTAATGTTAGGGAAAACACTGTTCAGCATTGTAACATATATTCTACACCTAATCTGAAGCGATTTTGGAAAACCCCTAAAAGTAAACTAAAAACACATCATTCTTTTCAGTTTCAAGGAAACCTATGTCGTGTCACAAAAAAAGGTAAGGACAAAAACTGTTAAAGATATTGAAGGCTACTAGGAAGGGAAAATGTTTACTTTGGGTTTATTGAAAAGTACAAATTCAGCAAGTCACTAGGTTGACATTTCGAGGAAGGTGCTGACTGTGAGGACTGGAAGGAAGAGTCCCACATTCACATTATGTGGCCGAGTCCCACATTCTGCGGCTGAGCCCCTGCTCCCCCCATTAAAAGCACTATTGCCTATGCTTTGCAATTAAAATTACTTATTCTACCAAATACTATGTAACTTTGCTTTACCACAGAGGTGATCTGCTTGCCCAAGAATATCATTACTGAAGATTTATTACAGACTGATGTTTTTAGAGCAAGACCAAACAAAACTTGTTAAAAATCAACTTGGTTTATGAAAGGAACAGGTATGAACCAGCCTGTCTTGGGGCAAGACATGCTTCGGAGACATTTAATGCTTCAACCAGAACTTAGCAGATTTCAGGGATTGTGCAACTTTGCTGGTGTGCTCGAGGGAGAGCCTGAACAGAGGTGGGCCGGGTCGGGCAAGAAGGAAGCCACTGGAAGGATGTGTAGCCAAAGGGCAGCAGCGGGATCACAAGCAATCCTCCCTGGGTTCTGTTGCTATGGCTATTTTTTTTTTGGTTATTATTAATTTTTGCACAATCTAAACTTTAAAATAATAAATCTTTTCTCGTGATCGGAACATAATGAACACTTGTTTTTGGGAAACAGATATCATGTGAAAGTCTGACATCTGAAGAGAGATCAGTAGGGTAGAACAAGCAGATCCCGGGAGGGTAGTGGGCAGGGACAGGGAGGTAGGAGGAATGGGATTTTCCAAATGAAGTCACGCCCATGTGTGAAAACAGCACAGCCAGTCCCACTGTAGTGTATGATTATAATGCCTGGATGAAGTAATTTTTAACAAAGGATAAACATAAAAACAAAATTTTTTGACTTCTAAAATCTGAAAAAAGTAAAATTTTACAAACCATTATAAAAATGTTGCATTATGCTATCTAGTTTTGTGGTATCTTAAAAAAATTTCACACCTAACAACAACCAACCAACCACATGAAGGAAAGCTACTCTGTGTGCTCACGCACACAAAGTGTTAAGTTTTGCTGCGCTTAGGAAAACAAGGAGTTCTGTGAGAAAGTATGAACTCTTTGAACTGTGTCCTTGTTGCGGTCTTAAGAAGATAAAAGAATGATCTGCCAAGTGTAAAATTTATACATATATATATGTGTGTGTTTGCCTGGGAATAACTAGCCACAAGTTAATTGATAAGAAATACGGAGCACTGTGACCATAAACAAAGTTTTCCTGAGAATATTTATCCATGCTTGTAAGGATGTTTTTCCTTTCCCCTTGTTTTTATTAACAATGCTGTATAAAAGAAGGAGAGAAAAAAGTAAAGACGGTGCTCATTTTCTACTGAATGTGTGTGTGTGTGCATGTGTCTTTCTTAAACATCTCTGCTGTACCAGGAATTACAGATTGTCAGTGGGTCTGACACTACTCCATTTTCTAACTCACTAACATTAATTTTCTGTTCTTTGCAAACTATATGGTTATTAGAAGTAACAGAGGTTCCTGATTATACTGCCTAACTGGACACTTAGAGACCATTTTCCATCTTACTTCCTTATGTAGAAATCCCGTTATTCATTCTTTTTTATCATTTTTTTTAAGGTGTAGTTGGACACAATACCTTTATTTTATTTATTTATTTTTATGTGGTGCTGGAATCGAACCCAGCACCTCACATGTGCTAGGCAAGCGCTCTACCTCTGAGCTACAACCCCAGCACACACACACACACACACCCAGCACCCCCCCATGTTATTCATTCTTTATGTTTAAGACTATTTGGTCATTCTTATAATCCTTCTGGGTGAATTACCATGTAGCTGGAGGTGATAACAAACAGTTGAAATTATTCTTACCTGGTCTTGCTCATCAGGATTTGGTGGGCTGTTCAAAGTAACCGTGTCACACTCTTCAACTGGAGGGGAGGGGAAAAAAAAAGACTCAAAGCTTGAAGAAAGCACCCACTGTGTGTAAGACCCAGGATGAAGGCCTGACATCATGTGCCACCTTGACGTCACATGTGTCACGTGGGGCCCTGATGTCTCATAAAGCAGTGAGGCCTTGAGTGGTGGCCTACACTTCTCTTCCCAGCTCTTCCTAAGGTTGGTCCCACACGCCTCATCCAGGGATGAGGCACACTTCTGCCCACGCTGAGCAGCAGGTTTCAGTTCCCGGCCAGCTCATGGAATTATTAAACCAACCCACCATGTCCTCTCACGGGAACCAGAGGCACCCCATCCTGTGGATTTTACAAAGCCCTGGCTGTCCCTTGTTCCCAAGAGCAACCTGGTATGCATGATGCAGGGTCCTTCTCCCCATTTTGACTATGTGTGGCTTGCAAGCCACTCTCTGTGTCATCTGTCCAGGGCCAAATGTCACGTGTTTGGCCATCACCAGAATCTTAGGATGGGATCCCTCCCTGACCATGGGACAAAGAAGAGGCCATCAGGCCAAATGTCATAATGAACAGGATGGCCCGTCTCTGACGACCCTGTCAAAATGAACAGGATGGCCCATGTTTGACGACCCTTGAAGACATTTGGTCAGATTTGACTGACTTCTCTGATAACTAACTTTCCCAATACACTGAAGGCTGCCTGGGACAGACACCAATGCTGATGGACTTGAACTCTGGCCTGGGGTGCTGCATTGTTTTTATCTTGGGGGTTTTCTCATCTAAAGTGCCCCCTCATCCCAGATGAAAACTGCTATGAACAAGAGCTGGGTGTGGAGCACTGTCAGCACCAGCCTGCATCTGGCAGGTGATCTCTGAGCACCCACCTGCTCAGGCAGTGGGAGAAGAGCACCCTATCTGACTGCTGCTTAGGTTCTACTGCTCAAGGTGGGAGCTTCCTGGGTGTTACATTAGCTTGGTGACCACACTGGCTACCTGTGCCATGCATGGTTTCAGACATTGCAATCATGTACTCCAGTACCAATATCCGCAGCACCAATGTGGGGTGTCCCTTGGTGAGATTTACAGAAGGCAGAATTCCAAATGGCACTGGGTTGATGCTGTCCAGGCAAACGCAGTGACCCTGTCTGTCCCTGGCTGCTGTTCCCCTTCCTGCTGTGTGTTCTCCTGACCCCTAAGGGCATCAGGGTGCCAAGGCCAGCTGCGCTTGGGTGCTGATGACAGAGGGCACGGGGTATTGGGCACACCACTCTTCTCCAGGGGCACAGAACCCTGGCCGAGAACCTGGGCTTAGAGCCACCCTCTCTGAAGGGTGAAGTTTGCCTTTGGGGACTCATGGCCCAATCCAGACCACAGACAAACCCCTGGGATCGGATGTGGACCCCACCCCAAAGAGATGTATTGGCACTCCCTGGTGGAAGAATCATGAGGGGAATTTGTTTAACACACAGATTCTGGGCCCCTAAAATAGCATCAAATTCAAATTCCACAAAGCTATTAACAATAAAGTCACTCTACTTCTTTCTACCTTTTCAACTCACTATATGATTTTTTTTTGAGAAATACAGGGAAGATTAGAACTGGCCCACCACAGAAAAGGAAATGGCCAGATCTTGATTGATTTCTGGAACACCCATCTACGCACAAGTCCTCTCCCCTGTCAGTGGTGGCTGAGGTATCAAAATTCTTTGTAAGGCGGGTCACACTTGCTCCAGAGCACTCAAGCCAACAGTTTCTATGAACAAGCAGGATCTGTAGGAGTAAAGTGAGGCCCGGTCTCACTTGAGTCCTGAGTCCTGTGCCTGTACATACCCAGCAGAGCCACCGGAAAAGAGGCTCTGCAGAATAAACCCTCAAGACCTGGGATGAAAAGGAAGGTCTGCATTTGACCCTAGTGATGGGAGGGGCTTAGTAATAACTCAGATGCAGATGGCTCAAATTACACTAGGTTCCTCGGTTGACTTACAGTAAAAAACTCTACTTTGGCCTGTGTTTGAGAACCCCTTCATGCTGTTTGTGAATAGAGCAGGGATATGACAATAGGATAATAAAGACTGTGAAACATGCTCAACCAGCTTTGGAAAATGAACTTTGAGGACTTTTAAGCCATATGGAGATTATTTATTAAAGCTAATCATACATAACTCCTCTATGAAATCAAGAGTCCCCCCAAATCATTCAAATGTTGGAATCCTAGTGGGTACTTAATTTGATTACATTTAACTTGCAGGTCTATAAATTAGTCTCTTTACAAATCCGTATGGATTTACTTTCTCCAAAAACAACTTTAAATACCAGAAATGTCTAATGATGATATTGTCCCCATTTGTGGAATTAAAAGAAAAATATGAACAGACATTAAATTGTTAGATTACTAAATACCAATGTTGGAGTATGATTTCAACTTCTAACCATGGATCATTTACCTACACAATGATGTATTTATCTGGAGATGAGCAATTAGGCATTTAATATTTTTCATTGTGAATAAGGATAAAGGAAAGGTCTAAGGTATGGTTATCAAAGTCACATTTCCTGGGCACTCATAATGGCTTTCAGTTGAGGTTTTGTGAAATTCAAATTCCAGGAGAAACCCAGCAGTACTACAAGCATGGGACCGGGTTGCTAAGTAACAGCCTATTCCTTTCAAAACAGGAAATCGCAAACAAAGACTGATAAAAGAAGATCTTGAAGTAGATGCAGCTTGACACTGCACCAAGACAGTCCCACCCTGGCTACTCTGCTTGGAGGGAGCTTTTGAGAGTCTTCTGTCCTGAATTCCCACCATTCTTTGGCCATCTTTTCCACCACTCCTGGTCACATGTGCCAGGCACCCTTCTGCACTCCTGTCACTGAATTCTCATCAGCACCCTCAGAGGTGGGTGCTCACCTTGTCCTTTCGGCTCCACAGGTGAGGCACTGAAGACCCTGAGACCTGGAGTCATTGGGTACTCTGAGCAGCCCCATCAAGTCCTCTCCTCTTTGGTAGGCTCTCAAAAAGCTCTGTCCCCATCCCACAGCTGTGAGCTCACAGGGCAGTCCTGGGTCCAATCCCCCCACCCCCCACCCCTGAAAAAAAGCCATGATCCCAGGACAGCAGGGCCCAGGATCTGCACTTCAAACAAGCTCCCCTGATGACTCCGGACTGACTGCAACTTAAGTCTGCAAACCAAGCACTTTCCACTTCTGCTGAGATAGAGTCCCACGTCTGGGACCCAGAGATTCTGAGGTCATTCATGGAGAGGGCAAAGGGGAAGGGAATGTGCCCCCCCCCCCCAGCACAGCCTGGGTCCTGATAGTTTTTTCTGTACACCACTGCCACTCCAGAGGCATGTACAAGAGAATAATGACACTCTAACGGTGTCACTTCAAGGGCCAGCAAGAAAAACTGGGGGTAGGGGGAGGAGAACCTTGGCCAAACGTGGACTTACCACAGACTGGCCCAGGTAGGAAGATCCCTGTGGTCCCCACAACTGCAAGAACTGCCGGGGAAGCCCATGAGAGCAGGGGCTGGGCAGGCACACCTCCATGGGGATCAGGAGGCAGGTGCCCCTGAAGCTGGACACAACTAATGGTCCTTACCCCACATCATCTCTGGGTGGTCAGCAGAGTACAAGGTAAGTGCTCCCATGTGACAACCAGCAACTTATGCTCTATAACATGTGACTTGTAAAGTCATACTGTAGACTTTCCCTTTCTCCTCATTCAGTGTGAAAATATTGAGTGCATAGTTTCTCATCTCCAAATAAAAAAGAATGAAAAACTAGGGTCTGGCCCCCAAAGGGCCTAAACCTGAGACTACGGGTTATAAAAGAGCTTCACTGGTTGGATTTTGTGCCTGGTCAGCTTCCTCTCTCCCTTGATGGCCACAGAACACTCTTTCCTGAGGTTTGGGTAGAATCTACCTCATGCCCATCCCCATCTGACCATAAGAACCAGACCTGACCAACCTCCCCTATCTTCCTGATGGCAGTAAGTGACTCGGGATGGACACAAGACCCAACCTGAACCCTCACAGTCATCCCTACAGTGGTGCTATGGGTTCTGGGGAGGCTCCCCCCCGCCCCCTCTGCCCTCTGGAATAGCACAGCCTGAAGCTGGCAGCGAAGGGGACCATCCTTCCCTCCAGGTGGGGATCTCCTGCCCAAACCAAACCATCACAGAAGGCAGAGCCCTAAGGCAGAGAGACTGAGTCCAGGAGCCTCCTTAAGCATTTGGACCCAGCAGGATGCAGGGGACCCTGAGCCAGTAGGCCCCTCCCCTACTTTTAAAACCAACTTGTATTAGATTTCTGTCACTCAGGATAGAGATCTGGCTATCTTCATTTTATGCTTAGTAAAAACCCCATTGGAATTTATTTTATAAAATCTGGTATAAAATAATTTACACATTTTAATGAAAATTCATTTGTGAACTTTTTTTCAGGCTGACATATATATTTTTAATTAGTTATTTTAATTAGTTAATTAATTAACTTGTTCTAATCAGTCATACATGATAGCACAATGCTCTTCGATTCCTTGTACAAAAATTGAGCACAATTTTTCACTTCTCTGGTTATGAACTAGGGTCACACCATTTGTGCAATCATATATATACCTAAGGTAATGATGTCCACTCCTTTGTGAACTTTTTTAGTCATGTAACAGGTGAGAAAAATTGTCATTGTTTCTGTTTGACAACTTTAAATAGTGAAAAATGACTTAGACTAGTGCTTTGTTCGAGATACTAAAGCGTCACAAATTCAAGGAGTTACATTAATCATACGTACCTTTAGGGAGTCCCGTGTCTTGAATGGGATATTTGTCTGACTGTAGAAACCAACAAAAGAGAAGAGTTATTTTTAAATGTCGGTTATAAGATCAAAGTGAAAAGAAAGCTTTGTTTTTCCATTTAAAACATGCTTTCAATTTAAAATCTTGGAAATGCTTAGTCTTAGATCTATTAGTCCAGATCCATTGATTGTTTTTCTTCTCAATTTGTAGAAAGAAAATCAAGGTTGACAAGAAGCTAGTGTTGAAACGTGAAATAGAAAAAGGCTCTAATTTCCTTGGCTCTGACCACTAAACCACACTTCCTCTTTTCAACAGTGCTAATCTCCCTATCTCCTTCCTGCAGTTTAAAGCATTTATTTCCGGGCATTATGGCGGCAGACTCATTTCTTCTCCCCATTTCTGTGGCAGTCTTTAGGGCCAACAAGCATGTGTTCTGGGCAGTGCTCCACTCTGGTTTGAATTGTAGGACAGATCCCAAGGTGACCTGCCATCACCTGCATGAGATGGCACTAAAGCTCAGCCCCTGACCGGCACAGCTGCCCAGCCTCAGTGGACTAGTGCAGGGTAGCCCCACTACAGGAAGTTCAAATCGCAAATGCTCTTACGATCACACTATTTAATTCCCTCGTACCTATCTGTTGGTATCTAATGTTCCAGTAACTTGTTTCAGATTAAACAACGCAGCCATTCTCTGAAGACTTCCGTGAGAGGAGTCCCTGTCCTGCCCCAAACCCTGCTTGGCTCACACTCCATTGTCCCCTGTCCTCCAGCCTGAACAGTCACTGCTTCCACATGTCCGGCAGGTCCCACCGGGCCCTTTGACAAGGGGAACATTAGCACAAGTGGCCTGTTTCAGAGCCTCTCCATGGAGGTCCTCTGAGCTGGGCAGTTAAGTTTCAGGACCTGCAGAAGCATCCAACTGTCTCCCAACACAACTAAATAGGTCAGAATCCACCGCAGACCAAGACCCTGCCCCCAGGAAATCAGCTCCTCTCCTCCCCATTCCAGAGCATGGAACACCCTGTGCTCTGCACTCCACAGTCTGGTTGGAAAGAACTCCTTGTTTCCTCAGAGAGACAGTGAGTTTTTCCACAGAAGGGACTATGATTGATGCACCCCCAGACGTGGACTCAGAAAGACCGTGTGGATGAACACACAGGTGCAGGAGTGCAGGTCTCTAGAGGAAGCGATGCTTGAGTGAGGCGAGCCCAGACCCAGCACATGGGTGAACCCAAAGGAAGGAGCAAGGTCACTGTGAACAGCAGATGCAGCAGGAGCAAGGGGACCCGTCAGCCTGAGCAGAGCTGTCTGCTGCAGATGGACAGAGGAAGGTGAGAGACAGCTTCCAAGAGGACCATGACCGCAAAGCCCAGGGATTTAGATACAGGTTCTCAGGAAGCTACTTCATCGAATGTCAGGTGCCATCTGTCCTGTGCCCGGCTCTTCACGTGGAAGGTGAAAAACATGGTGTTTGTGAAGTCAGACAGCCAAGTTACTAGAGAAAACGTAAGGGTGAGGTGACAAAGGAGAGAGCACTAGAGGTCCCAAGAAGAGAGAACGCACAGGAGTCAGTCGGGAGGAGGCAGGGGACATCCTTGCCAGAGGGAACGGCATGATTGGTGTCCTGGGAAGGTGTGAGGATGTGCCATGGCCAAGCCCCAGCAGACAGCTACACACATCTGGCTCAGCAGGTGAGCTGGAGACGCTCAGATGAAGCCACCGAGGACTCACCTGCCAGGCCAGGGAGGATGCATGGCGTCCCGCACACAGCAGGGATGTCACGGATTGGATTGTGTCTCCCATAAAAGGACATGTTGAAGTCCCAGCCCCTCATATCTCAGAGTGTAGTCTTATTTGGAAACAGTTGTTATGATGTAATTCAATAAGATGAGTTCATACTAAAGTAGGGGGTACTCTTAGCCCAGTAGGACAGATGGGGTGTGGTCAGTGTGGAGAGTTGCCTAGCATGTACAAGGCCTTGGGTTCCATCCCCAGCACTGAGAAAAAGAAGAAAGAGAGAAGAGACTGTGGCGAACACAGGAGAAGAGGCCACGTGCTCACAGTGTGAGATGCAGGGGAGATGTCCACAAGCCCAGGAGGCCCAGGTGGCTTGCGACCTCTGGCACTGCCCACACCCTGACCTTTGACATTAACCTCCAGGCCTGTGACAGAACACAAGCTGTCGTTCCAAGCTGCCTAGTATGAGGAGTGTTGTTTCCATAGCTCTGGGAGACTAGTAACAGAGACGCTTTGGAGAGATCACTCACCTCCAGGGTGGAGAGGTGACCAGAGGGCTCACATAAGTGGTGGGGAAAGGGGCTCCGAGGAAGGGCAAACATGTCACCAGGATGTGAATAGGAGGCCTTGACACTCCCCGTGGACTAAGGGATACTTTACAGGGTGATAGACCATATCTGAGAGGATCCCAGTCACAACCCAGGTTGTTCTGCATTGCACTTGTGAGGCTGAGAGTTTTCCTTATTACTTTTCCTTATTACCACTGTGTGTCAAACCTGATCCCCATGCCACCCATGCTTACCAAACTGCAATGATGACCAAAACCAGACAGCAGGTCCTTGGCACACCAAAGAAGGAAAGCCACTTAATCTGATGACACTAAGTGTATCTTAGGTCATCGGCACTTTCCAGGTCTCAGCGGCCCTGTATTCAGAAGCGTGGAAGAGAAGGAACATGTCGTACACTGTACCCACAGAGACAACTGTGCTGGTGTCCAGGGCCATGACTGGGTTCCGAACAAGAGGCACAGGATAGCAGGGCCCCTGCTGTACACATCAGCTAACTGCTACTTCTCACCTGTGGAATGGGGACAAATACTTGCCCCAGTATCTCACAGTCTATTTGGAGGGTGAGAAACAATGCATGGAGAATCTCTGGCAACCCAAAGCAGTAGAGAGTGCAGGAGGGTCGGGAAGGCAGGCCAGGAGCCAGCTCTGGAATTAGAGGTGACACCAAAGGCAAATCAAATAGCACTTGCCAATCTCTGCTCAGCTGCTGCAAAAGAGTCCTATTTTTTTCTTCAATCTCACATTAAATATTTTGAGTTTTGAAGATGGGTTAGTAAAAAGTAGGACCAATATGGGCTGAGGGTATACCAGTGGCAGAACACTTACCTGGCATTTTCGAGGCCCTGGGTTTACTCTTTAGCAACACACACACACACACACACACACACACACACACACACACACACTCAACCAGTATTATTAAAGTAGATAAAAACCTCACAAAATCTAAGAAGGTCACTTCTGGTATGCACAAAACAACACCATTTTAGCCTGGAGAAATCCAAAGTTCATTATGACATATAAATAAAGAAGTTTCTCTTGGGAGAATCTTGCTGTTGGGTTTCTAGACCTCACACAAATACTTTAATGAAAATGGAAGAGAAATGCAAAACAAGGGGTGTGGCTATGAAGGTAAAATGTGTGACCTACCACATGAAAAGATAAAGTGCTGGGGTCCGTGTCTTCCACTGGCTCCTTTGCCATGTGATCTGCAGAGAAAACAAAAAGAAAGCATTTTCCCTCATGGAGAAGCACTCGTGGTACCTCGGGGTTATCCTCCTACCAGTGTGAGCTGTGGGGGGCAGCAGGGGCTGGAGAACTGCTCCCTCTCCATTCTCTGCAGGCCAAGTGAGGGGCGGAATCAGACTGTGCTGAGAACAAGAAAAAGAAATCTTGCAAAACACAAACACAAAAACCTATGCTATTTTGGAACAAGTCACCTAAAAATATCACCAAATAATCAAATTATGCAGATGTGATATTGACAACTTTTTACATGTTGGATTGGACATAACTTTGGGCAGGAAAGATTTAACTCTGGATTCAGCTTCTTTCTATTCTTGGTAACTTTTTAATTTTTTTATATCATTTGAGATACTAGCCTTCCTTAGAACACATAACCTAGCACGAGTAAGACTGAAGGTTTAATCCCTGTACCAGAAAAAATAAAATTATATGCTGTTATTATTTGAATCTTATATATCCCCCAAAGCTAATCCCCAGATGAGCCTTGGGAGGTATTAGGAGTTGGGTCCTAGCTGAGGAAATATGTTGCCGAGGACATGTTCTTAAAGGGTGTATCTTGTCACTGGCCCCTTCCCATCTCCTTCTGCCTCCTGGCCACTGTGAAGTGAGCAGCTCTGCTCTCCCATACCCCCTCCCAGGCCCAAAGCAATGGAACCAAGTGACCATGGGCTGAATCCTCTGAAATTATGAGCCAAAATAAATCTTTCCTCGTTTCAGTTGGAAACAAGGAAAGGTATTTTGTCACAGCAATGAACAGCTAACATGTACATGCATGAAGCTTTTTGATGCAGTCCATGGGAACTTTAATAAAGGAAATATACCTCACAATATTTTTATCAAAAATTGATCTTGATTTCTTTCTTTTTTTTTTTTTTTTTAAAGAGACAGTGAGAGAGGAGAGAGAGAGAGAATTTTTAATATTTATTTTTAGTTCTCGGCAGACACATCTTTGTTGGTATGTGGTGCTGAGGATCGAACCTGGGCCGCACGCATGCCAGGCGAGCGCGCTACCGCTTGAGCCACATCCCCAGCCCATGATCTTGATTTCTTAATATTTTTCTTCTTATGCTTTGTCAATGCTTTTTTTTTTTGGCAATTAAGAAATCTAATGAGGAAGGACAGAAAAAAATCAAATGTGGAAATATAGAAAAAGGTACGGGCCTCAATCAGACTACTGCCAGATCATATGAATTTGTACACATAAGAAATAGCTCCCCTTTTCTAAGATGCTTTAAGAGACACCTGCCAGAAAACCCTAACAATAATCAAATCTGCTTATGCAAGGTCTTCTAGATTTGTGCAGTATACAACCTGTATCTATCTACTGGCAAATCTCAACAGTCAAAACATTCACTTTTTATCCAAATTCTCATTAAGTACATACTGTACATTAGGCTCTAGGTCCAGGAATACCTCTAGGGATCCAGGTGAGCCTCATAGGACAATTTTGTTTTATTGATTTGCTGCATTATAGTTTTATGAATAAAAGTGGAATTTGTTGTGATACATTCATACATGCACATGATATAGCTTTGTTAATATCATTCTGTTGTTCCTTCCCTTCTCCATCCCTTCTTCTTCTCTCTCATTCCCTTTCCTTCACTCCACTGTTCAATGGAACCATTTCTTGAGACAATCATCTGTCTGTTCTTCCTGGATGTTTCCCTGCTGAGAGAAGGTCTGGACTTTCCTTTTTTTTTTTTTTGCTCCAAATGTTGACAATGTCCAAAGGAGATGCTCATGGAGGCAACATCTCTATTTGTTTTATGATACCAACAGTCATTGGAGAGAAGTGGGGACAAATGGAGAGAGCTTTGGCCAGGGTCCTCCTGTGACAAGGGACCATTCCCTGGTTCCAGCAGAGCAGATAGCAGTAAGACCACATTGGAGAAGGCATGGAGCAGATTAGGCCCTAGCTCAGGATCCACCCAACAATGTGGATGACTATGCATGGTGTCCAGAAGACAAGATGTCCTCTGACCTCACAGGACCTTTCAGTGTGGATAGCATGGATCAATGCCTACCTGGAGCAAAGTAAAGCCAAGGTCCCTCCTAGAGTCCAAGCACCATATTAGCCTTAGGTCCCTCATGACCCTAAGGAGGAGCAGAGTGCCAGTTCTGTCTGAAATGGGATTTCCTGCTGGCCTAATGTAACACAGACTCAGATTTGAAATTAAAATGACATAAAGACAATAGAAGACAAATTGTGTTATAATTCCACCCTGAGTTTGTAGAACTCCTGCTGCCCAAGTAATCAGGAACCAGCATAGGGCACCAAGTGCCTGACAGTGGAAGAGAAAGCTCCACAGGGCAGTGGAGCTGATGCCTGAGTCCTCAAGAGCCAGCTGACCAGGAGGAGCTGACAGGAAGAATGTTCTAGACAGAGAGATTGGTGGCCTGTGCATGTCCTGGGGACAGGGCAGTGGAGCTGACACCTGAGTCCTCGAGGGCCAGCTGACCAGGAGAAGGAGCTGATAAGAAGAGCATCCTAGACAGAGGGACTAGGTATGCCAAGGCCAGGAGAGGAAAGAGAATGTGCTTTGGTGGGTCCTTCCAGCCAGACAGCCCAGATCTCATTTCCTAGTTTTTTTATTCCATGTTTCTCACAATCTCGATCCTGGCTGGGGCAGGGGCAGGAGAAGCCACCATTAAGCAGCTTCAAGTCCCTTTTCTGCTTCTCCTATCATAGCATCTCCTCAAATATGTCATCTTCACTGAAGGGATCCTGGATGCCAGTACTTTAAAATGCCACACACCAGCAGCATGGGATTCTAGCAGGTGTCAACACAATGGGCTCTCAGGTGTGCAGCTATGCAGAACTTGGGGGGCAGGGGCTTAATTGCCTCAACCGCTTCCTGTAAAGACACTAGGTTAGTCTTGTTTCTCACAGAAGAATTAGTATAAGAGGAAGGAAAAAGAAAAAGACTTGGAGGAAGATGGAGGAGACCACTGGGAAAGGCAGCAGAGAAAAGCAAACAGGATAGCTAAAGGGAGGAGTACTGGGTTAGGTGTGGAGGTCTGGGCCCACACCAGCACTCCACCGGGAACCAGGGCTGACCTTGACCAGCCTGGTGCTTGACCTCAGACAGGCCTGGATATGACCTTGACCATCCTAGTGCTGTGACCTCAGATAAGCTTGGAGGTATGACCTTGACCATCCTGGTGCTTTGACCTCAGACAGGCCTGATGTGACCTTGACCACCCTAGTGCTGTGAACTTGACTAGCCTGGTGCTGTGACCTCAGAGAGGCCTGGAGATGTGACCTTGACCATCCTAGTGCTGTGCCCTCAGACAGGCCTGGGTGTGACTTTGACTAGCCTGGTATAGACTGGTGCTTGACCTCAGTCAGGCCTGCAGCCTTGGACCAACCCAGTGCTGTGGCCCTAGATGAGCTGTTGGCTTTCCAGCCCCAGGCTTTTCCTCTGCACAGGACAAGCCCAGGTCTCTCATTGCCATGTATGGATAGTGACAGTTATTCTGGTCAGGCCAGGTCTGGCACTCTGCTGCTGTTCAGGCCCTGAGCAACTTCAGGGCCTACTGGGGCACATCTGGGAGGGCGATGAGGTTGGCTGAGATACAGGTGGAAGACAGGGCCTCTTGCATTGGTCTGACACCTCTGGGAACTCACAGAGGCCGAGAAGGGAAGACAGGTGGAGTTCAGGGTTTCCTGTTCTAAGTGCAGCAATTGGTGGGGGGTGTTGAGGACTCACACCAAAGGCATTTCAGGTCTCCCTTCACTCAAAATACTCTGACCATGTCCCCCTTTGCCACACAGGGCTGTGGAAGAATTCCAGGGTCCCAACTGCCTGCAGACCCAGGCCCATGCAGTATCCCATACTCTGAATCTGCTCTAGCACCTTCTCTGGACAGTTGTTGTAGGTCAGGCTGAAGTACTTCTATTCTCACAAGCTCAGATTTTTCTGTGCCAAGGAAATTACTGAGCCAGGTGGGAAAGCTGCTCCCAGTTGTTTGAGACTGATCTAGAAGAGAAAGTTTTCCTAAGGTCTTACCTACAGACCTTGGAATTGCATATTTGCAATACTATTAAGTATGAAATCAAATTGTTTATTTAAAGCTTTAAAGTGTTTGTTTCCACAATTCCCAGGGAGCAGTAGGTGGAGTCTGCCAGGCAAGCTCTGGTAGTACATGGGACATAGGGCACGGAGAGGCAAAACCGGCCACCCTGCCCAAGCTGGTGGGGCTCCCCTGCTCCTGTCATTCAGTGCCTGGCCAAGCCTCCCTCCCAAAGCTGCCCAGACTCCCCAGGATCATGGCCTGACCAAGCTCAGGTCGACAGGGCTCCCAGGCTGCCAAGACGCACAGCTGGCCTACTGGTTGGTCCCTGCTGAAAAGCGGCAGTGGAGTGGGGGAGCAGCAGCTTGGGTGGGTTGGAACTCGGGTGGCAAGCGCGGCCCAAGGCCACTTGGAGCAGGCAGAGCAGGCCTGAGGCAACTCGGGCCAGCACCAAGGTGGCCAGGGCAAGCCTATCCATCACCCTGCAGCAATCTGGCCTGCACACAGTGGGGATGCCTCTGCAGATGCAGAAGTGCACTTTACGCAGCGGGCAACTCCAGATAACCCACTGAGCACGTGCAATCAATTATTTCAACCTCCAGCTTCAAGCGGGGGAAAAGGGAAGCAAGGCAAACTCGAATGGCATTCAGAGCTGACCAACACCATCGGTAAGTTTAGAGGCCAGCGTGCTCCATGGGAAAGAGCGCCGAATGCAGTTCCCTTCCAGAGCCAGAGCCCTGTTCCTCAAGATATCCTGTGGCCACACTAACCTATCCTGGTCTGTGGCTTTCAGTTCTTTAACTCCTAAGACAAGAACCTGGAGAGGAGAAATTGAAGATGAGTTGCTGGGCTGCTCCCACACTGGTGGGCATGGCCTGCCACGGGGAGCTACCATCAGCTCTGGGCCAAGGTCTGTAGCTGGTGCAGTCCCACCCTCCAGGAGAAGCAGTGAATACAGTTTGATCCTGAAATGCTTGTTTCAGGGTCACCATCCTTGACTGACAATGGACAGGTGGGACACTTGGGATGAGATTGGTGTGCACTTCCAGGAGCATAGTCAGGAGAGCAGTGGGCATGGGGGGTGGGGTGCGGTGCCAAACTGCTCTCAGCCCAGGGGACAGCAGTACCTGGGGACAGGAGGGCTGTACAGCCATTTGGTTTCTGTGGACTGCATGTGCCTAGCCTGTGATGTCAGGGTGTGAGAACCTCTGTCAGCCCCAGGTGTGAGTCTGTGAGTGGTGTCTAGCAGGACTATACAGGTGAAGGGCATCCCTTGGTAAGGGCCCACAGCACTGCACATGAGCAAAGGGCTGCGGCGCGCTCCTCCCTTTTATCTGGTGTCAGGATATCCTTGACTAGGTCTTTTCCCACCTTTCCTGGCTCTTTACTCCCTCCCCAAGGCAAGACAGGACGCAGCAACCTCAGCCTCCCCACCTGGCTGCCTTGCATGGCCACGAGGAACTCCTCTGACCTGCCTTGCCTGACAGTGGAATGGGAGACTTCATTTGAAAAGGGTCCTGCCCCACACCTGGGAGGGGACAAGCTGCACAGAGGCCAGGAGTCTGTGCAGAGGCCTTGCTGGGTTTCCCATCCAGTCTATAAGTGGCAGAGCAGGCCCTAATGGTTTGGATGTTAAATGTCCCCTAAAGGCCAGGTACTAAAGTCTTAGTCACCAGCTTGCAGGGCTACTGGAAGGTGGTGGGACCCAGTGGAAGGATGCTGGGTCACTAGGGCATGCCCTTGAAGGGGATATTGGGATCCCAGCCTTCTTCTCTGCTTCCCAGCTGCATGAGGTGAACAGGTTTCTTTTACCATGTGGGTGGCCACAGGGCCAAGTGACCCTGGATTGAAACAACCTCCTCCTCCTCCTCCTCCTCCTCCTCCTCCTCCTCCTCTTCCTCTTCCTTCTTGCACATCTCTGGCCCTTTTAAAAAATATTTTATTTTGAAACAGGGTCTTGCTACGTTGCTTAACACCTCACTAAGTTTTTGAGGCTGGCTTTGAACTAGCAATCCTCCTGCCTCAGCCTCTGGAGCTGCTGGAATTACAGGTGTCCACCACCATGCCCAGCCAACATTTCTTTCTTTAAGTTGATTCACTCATGTATTTTGACATGGTGAGGAAAAACTAACATACTGTTTTAGTGAGGTTTTTTGTTGCTGGGACCAAAAGACCTGATGAGAATAATGTAGAGGGGGGGGAAGTTTATTTGGCTGTTTCAGAGGTCTCAGTCCAAAGGTGGACTTTTGCTCTGATCCTACGTCAGGCAGAACATCATGGTGGAAGGGCTTGGCAGTGGAAAGGGCTCAGGACATGACAATCAGGAAGCAGAGCACTCTGCTCACCAGAGGCAAAACATAAACCCCCCAAATCACACCCCAGTGATCTACTTCTTCCAGTCACATCCTCCCTACCTATAGTTATCACCAAGTTAATCCATGTTAGTGGATTAATCCATCGATTAGGTTAAAGCTCTCATTTCACTTGATCATTTCGCCTCTGAACTTTCTTGCATTGTCTCACACATGAGCTTCTGGGGGACACCTCATCTCTAAACCATAACTCAAACCCTCCTTGTTTGACCACACTTAGAGACAGTAGGCACAGTTATGCCTACAACAGTGAAGTTGCCACAACAACCCAAAGGACGGGGTTCAAGGAGCTTCTGGATGGTTGACCACACCAAATGCAGGTTCCCGGAGAGCAGTGCCCAGAGAGGGCACAGAAGCTTTGAGCCCCTTGGACCCCTGCATCTCTTCCAGCTGCTCAGTCATAAGCAGGGGTAAAGCGATCTGGGGTTTGCAACTGGTGTTCTGAAGGTGCCGTCCAGGGACAGAGTCCACATCTCAACCTGTGGGACCTAATGCTGTCTAAAGGCAGGGTGAGAGGACACCCAGCTGGGGCTTGCTTGCTTGATGATGGTAACAAACTCAACACTTCTGAGGTCACAGAAGCCTTCTGAGTGGACTGCTGCAGTGTGACAGTGCCTAGAGCAGCTCAGGCACTGGTGTACCACCATTCACACTGACCGTTCCCATAGGGACGCAGCCATGCTGGCTTAGAACCCACTCTGATGACCCTACTTTAACTCAATTACCTCAGTGACACTTTATTCTGAGGTACATCCAGGGCCCTGCAAAGCATTTCAGGGGAACACAATCCAAACCTGTAACAGTCTACCCTGTGTCCTCAAAGTCACATACTCACCACAGGCAGATTGCATGCACCATCAGGACCTCCCCCAAAGCCTCAGTCATTCCAGCATTAGCTCTAAATCCAACACCTCCTCCACCTCAAGACCCAAACCAGCAGCCTGGGAGGGAGGGTGGTAGGGTGGGTGAGTGAGAGGGGCTACCTGCCCCCAGGAGAAGTCTCCCTTTGTTTGCCACACACTAAAGAGGGGCCAGCTGCTAGAAGCAGCTACTCACAGGAAGCTCAAACATCTTCTCCAAAAATGTCCTTTAAGAAAACAAAGAGGGAAGCTTGTCAAAGGTTCCGGCTTTCTGAGCCACAAGAGTGAGGCCCTTTGTGCTTTCTAGAATTAAATGCAGCTCTTTGAACCAGAGACTTTTTTTTTTTTTTTTTTTTTTTTTTTTTTAGTGCCATAGCTTTCTTCCAACCCAGGACTGTTTTCGTGAATGGCTCTCAAGAAGCCTGGAGTCCTGTGCCACACAAGCTCTTGGAGCCAGGGAAGGCTGCGGTACTGCTGATGGCCTCTTCCCTGGCCACAGGGCTGGACAGGTGTGGAAGGAGCGGGGGCCAAGCAAACACATTTCTACAGGGACAACTAGAGTGGCCTTGCCCAGTGACTAGGACCAGACTGTGGAAGGGCAGGGCAGGGGAGGAGGGGGAAGAGATGAAGCAAAGGGGCGTAAGGAGGTTCCTGCTAGTGAAGAAAACTTAGGAAGCCAAGGTGCCACAGGAAAGCAAGGGTAGGAAATGAAGAAAAATTGGGCAAACCCACAGGGCAGGGAACAGGAGAGGCGAAGCAAGGAGGAAGGAAGGAGAGAAGAGAGGAGCCCCTCTCCTCCTGGCTTTAGAAGAACAGGCTGGTCCAGCATTGTGAATGTGGGTGCTTCTGAGGGGTTCACCTATCAATCGTGGGTACTGCCCTCTGTGCCATCTTGGACCCACATGCACCCACAGGAGGGCTGGGAAGGGCCAATGGCAGGTGAGGTACCTTCAAAAGGTTGTCCTGAGCTGGGGGCTGGGCTCCAGGGAGCAGCCATGCTGTGTGGTACACACAGGACCCCAGAACAAAGGGAGAGCTGCTGCCATGCTTTGTGAAATGGGTGCTCAGCTCACCACAACAGAGCACCAAAGTCTGCACATCCTCAGCCAGACCTCAAGCCTCCTCCTCTGTTCTGCATTTAACATCCTTGACTGACAGTTCTGGTTCAGCCAGTGCTGGATTGTTAATAGTGGTAGAGAGAGAGAGTGACCACTGCTCTGTAAATAGCTAACCATTTCCCTTCCCTGTGACTTCAATAGTCTTGTAATTTTTTGTGTGTAAAAGTTGCTTTTTAAGCTAACTTCATTATAAGTTTATATATATATATATATATATATATATATATATATGCCTTTATTATATACATGTAGAAATACACACATCTATTTTCTTTTTAAGCTTTACAAGGTAAATTTAGTTACACTAAACTGATGAATAAGTTCCTAATATATCAATATGGAAAAAGCACTTCCTTTTTTTCTTTTGGTACCAGGGATTGGTACCAGGGGCACTTAACCACTGAGCCACATCCTCATCCCTTTTTTCATATTTTATTTACAGACAGGGTCTCACTGAGTTGCTTAGGGCCTCACTAAGTTGCTGAGGCTGGCTTTAAACTTGCCATCCTTCTGTTTCAGCCTTCTGAGCTGCTGGGATTACAGGTGTGCACCACCCACTGTGCCGAGCTGGGAAGAGCACTCTTTGCCCATGGTTTGAAGCATATTTAATTAAACTGACCCTCACTGAAATAAGATTTTGTACAGAGTAACTATGTGCTACATACTGTTCCAGGTATTAGAGACAAGCTCCGTGAAACATGGACTTTATCCAGGAGTTTACACTACAATGGGAGAAAGTGACATTGGCCAAACAACATACAGCAGGCAGTTCCAGGATGGAAAGCATGGGGAGTGCTGAGTGTGTACCACATGGGGCCCAGGCTGAGTCAACTTTGAGCTAAAGTCTGGAGATCTAGGAGGTAAAGTGCAGAAGGGAGGTGGAGTGTCTAGGCAGCAGAAATAACCTCTGCAAAGGTCCTGGGCCACAAGAGTGTGATGCCTTTAGAGGCAATGAAGGCAGGCAGTGTGGCAGCAGGGCCCACACAAGGTTATATGTAAGGTGGTTAAGAGAGGCAGGAATCAACAGTACAGAAATTTAAAAAAAAAAAAAAACACTGGAAGACTGGGGATTTGTTGGGAAGTGGCTCTAAGGAGAGGAAGGGCAGCAGGAACTGACTTGCTTTTAGGAGATCACTGTGATCACCTTTTGGAGAATGGGTGGGCAGAGGGTAAGAGTGAGTGTGAATGCCAGTTGGGAGATGAGTGTAGGAAACTCGGTGAAGTCTGGTAACATAGTTGTGGGAGGTGAGGTTAAAATTCTGTATCTAGTTCCACATGTTGGCACCACTTGTGGTTTCATTACAGAAAAGGAAGGGAAAGGTGGGTGTGTCCTGTGGGTTGCAAAACTGAATGAAATGTTCAAAAGGGGAAAGGGTGTGTGTGTCTAAACCGAGGAACCGTGATTTGATTTGATGGAAAGAATCCCACGTGGGAAGGGGCATCCGGATCATCTTTCAGAGGCCCAATGACTTTCTTCAACATTCTCTGCCAGGTGGCAGAGAGATATCAACCTCCAGAGGCCTGCCTCCACTTTGCAGGGAACCCATGTCCATCTCTCCTTACATATTTCAACTGCAGGTTCAGGTTCTACCTCTTGGAGTTGAAGACAGATCCCCATATGCCATGTTCTCTCAATACCCCACAGATGCCGGGGTTCCCAAGTCCCTTTGTTCCAGGCTGTGTGCACCCCGTTTTGGCTGGGCCAAGCTGAGTCCAGGTACCACCCGTGGAATTCCACATCCTGCATACTATTGCTGGCCCTAACATCACACTGGTCTCACCATACTACTGTCACACTGAGCCTTTATATCACCTATGTCACTTCAGAGCTGGTTCCTAGCCCCATCTTCTTTTTTTTTTTTTTTTAAAAAGGGGGGATATTCCTGGATAAGAAAGACTTTATTTATTTATATTTTTTTAAAAGAGAGGAGAGAGAGAGAGTGAGAGAGGAGAGAGAGAGAGAGAGAGAGAGAGAGAGAGAGAGAGAGAGAGAGAATTTTTAATATATTTTTTTTAGTTCTCAGCGGACACAACTTTGTTGGTATGTGGTGCTGAGGATCGAACCGGGTCGCACGCATACCAGGCGAGCGGCGCTACCGCTTGAGCCACATCCCCAGCCCCCCATCTTCTTAACTGCTGTTGATTTTGGGGGGCCCAAGCAGATTTTATATGTAATCCCCATTTAGTGAATCCTTCTCAAGATCTTTTTAAATTCTCCACCTGCATCATTTAGTGACATCCAAGGCCATTATTACTGAAAAGTAGCCAGAAACATCCAGTGGCACCTTGTCAATTAGGTGGATGTGGGTGGGAGTGGGAAGATTTTTCCTCCTTTATTTCCCCTTCAGTTTTCCAAACAAGGGGTTTGGGGAGAGGGGAAGGATAGCGGGACTATTTATTTTCCATCTCCAATCAATGAAATGTTTGCCACTCCCCACCTGAAGAATCCAAACCTTTCTTTGAAGTCTCACGGGGAAAATCCCTCTAAACTAGCACCTTACAATCTCAACTTTAACTGTTGGGTGCAATCTTCTGAACACCTCTAGACACATTCTGTATCCTCCTGACTGCGGAAGCCACAAATCAGCACTGCTGGAAAAGTCCAGCTTTGTCCCTGCCCAAGCTCAAAAAATTCAATCTATCCGAGCAGTCGCATCCGGTTCTGTGTGGCTCTCCCCAGCGCTTCCAGCTTACAGAAACCAGACAAGGCCCCACGAACCCGCACCCGAGGCATGCAGTGGTCCCTGTGATCTGGTCCGTGTGATTGCAAACACCGTGGCGTTTGCCGCCTAGGTTGTAGTGGACCAGGGAGAGGGAATTTCTGGAAGGGGAATTAAACCCAGGTGAGACATTAAAGAAAAATCTAGATGCGGGCCCTAGGTACAAATGTGCAATGTTTTAAAACAGGACAGGACTGAGGCCATTCTAATCAAAGTCCTGCCCGGATGGGGATGGGATCCCTCTTAGATTCTGCCGGTACTGGTTGATGAAGTAGCTGCGGGGCCAATAAGTAGAAAAAGCAAAACCGTTTCATAAAAGCGTAATGAGGAGCGAGGAAGAGGAGCAAGACGGCATGAGTGGGTTGAAAGGGAGTCGGGAGGAGTACATGAGAGATCCACCTCTTCCCCTCTCTTTTGCCCGAGGTTTGCGGGGCTTGGTTCAACCTGGCGTCCCGGCCCAGAACAAAAGCGGCCGGGGCCACAGCGTGGGGAGGGACGCGAGTCCTCGGTGCGCGGGGTGCGCGGGAGGCGAGCGCTCTGCACCCAGGCAGCAGCGGCTCTCAAGGGTGGCCAGGGGCACCGCCGCGGTCCCCGCCAGCCTCGCGCGGCCTGGGTCCCAAGGTACCGAGGCGCCCTGAGGGTCGCCTCCTCATTTCCCGGCCCGCAGTCCCTGCTCCAGGTGAGGGCGCGGCGGCGCGGTGTCAGTTTACCTGCGCGCAGAGGGTCGTTCGGAGAAGACATGGGAGCAGCGAGAGGGCAGACAAGCGCCCCAGCAGGGTCGGGTGGCCTCCGGGACCCGGAGGAGAGCGACGCTGTGGGGACTGGACGTCCTGCGGTTCCGACGCGCCGGGAGAGGACCTCCACAGCTGTGCGCGCCCCGCTCCCGCTCCTCCTGCTCCTCCTCCACTGCTTCTCCTCCCGGGTCTCCGCGGCTTCTTCCTCGTGCTCACTTCCTGCTCTGGCAATTAGCAAAGCCCCTTTCCCGCGCGTCTCCCGCCCTCCAGCAGAGGCGCGGGGCGGGAGCCGGGCCGCCGGCTGAGGCGCGGGGAGGGGCCTCGGCGCGAGGGGTGCGCTCGGTGCTGCGTTGACGACTCCCGGACGGTCCCGCTGCCGGGCTCGAGCGATCGCAGCACCGGACGGACTGCGAGGGAACCGCTGGTCTTGAAAGTCGGCGGCAGTGGCGCGCGGGTGGCTTTCTTGGCCCTCTTATCGCGCCCTCAGCTGGGACAGCAGAACGCTCCGCTCACAGGCCCGTACTGAGACGCCTGCTGGCGATCAGATATTTAAACAGTTTCCTAATCTTCAGGCCGACTCTGCCGCTGCAAGATGGCACTTGCCAGCGCTTTCTGTCCTGATGTTTTTCTTTGGCATTAGTTTTTGCCTGACCTCCTGGGTTAGTGCTGCACAAAGGAGCTGGAGGAAAACGCCAGACACGCGCTCCCCTGGCCTCTCTGGTAAAAAATAAAATAAAGTAAAAGCGCTTCCGGTTCTCTTAGAAACGCTAAATTAATCGATCTCTTTAAAAATTAGGGTTTACTTTAAATGATTGTATCATTAAGTGATCCCAAATTGGGAGCGTTTAAAATTACTCTATTTTAACCACACTTATCAAGTCCATTCCAGCAAGGTTACAGGCAATTTAAATTTAATAGGAATCGCTGAAAGGTATTAAATAATCTAGGTCTGCCTTCATAAATAAGATCAGAAGCACAAAAAATGGTTTAAAAGCGATAAGAGTTTTTTAGTTTACAATGTCATAGGCAAATTAACACAGATAAGCGACTCTGTCTAAAACCTTAGCTCTGAAAACTGCAGAACTGCAGGTGAACATACCTACCCTTGTGACCAGGAGGTTGCTTTGTGCCTCTCCCCATTTGTTTCGTCGTCCTGAGGCCCATGGCTCCTTATTCTCCGGAGTACGCCATGGAAGAGCTTCGGAGAAGAGGATTGCTGGCTGTGTGTCCACCCGAGTTAATGAAACCTTTCGGGGAAATTTGCTGGTGGGATGATAAACTTCCTCTTGCTTTGCCTTCTGACAGGAAGGGAAATTTTTTAAAAGGGCATTTTCTCTGGGAATCCACTTTGAGGTTTGGTTTGTGGTTCTTTCTGTACTTCACATGAAGTCGGAATTATTTTTGTGGTTTGATAGTCAGGAACCACATATCAAGTTAGGCAGTCTTGTTGGCCCGACTTCAAGTGTGACTCTAATGCTGTCTTGCTTTTCAAAACTCTGCACTAGAAATTATCTTTTTATCACACCATTTTTCATCACAGCAGATAGAAGATGGTATAGAAATGCATCTACATGCTAATGTTTTAGAGGAGGATTAATTGGGTATGTCACTTATCATTCCCTTGTGCCACCTTCCCTTTTTTTTTTTTTTTGGTAGTGGGAATTACAGGAAGGGGTGCTTAACTACTCAACCACATCCCCAGCCCTCTTTATTTTATTTTATTTTTTAAATTTTGAGACAGGGTCTCACTGAGTTACTGAGGCTGGCTTTGAATTCACGATCCCCTGCCTCAGCCTTGGAGCTGCTGGAATTACAGGTGTGTGCCACCTTTTGTGCTTCTTAGCCCCAGGTTTTACCATGTGCTTTGTAAACAATGAAGTGCAATGCAAATGAGAACTATTATTTTTTGCAGTTTACCAAAAAAGTAACTTAAAAATAACTGTCCTTCGCTAAACTTCCCAAAGAGTTCCCTTATAATCCATTTGCTGTCACATTATGGCCTTTGGCTTCTACTTCTGTCACTGCCCAAAAAGTGTTTTTAAACACCATCTTGAAAATAGACATTTTTGACATTTCCTAATAGCATCCCTAAACTCACAAATCTTGGAGTCCTGTGTTAAGTTTCATATTTCCATTGCTTCCTTGATATTTGAGGAACTTCCAATTTTCCTTTTCTAGCAAATGGGACAATCAGACCTGGTAGTCCTGGTGTCATACTGCCAGATTTGACTCAGACCTGTCACTTCACATCTGTGTTAGCTTTAGTAAGAAATCCAAACTCTGAGTCTGAAGAGACTTGCAAGATTGTGAAAACCGGCTGAAATAATGTATCTTTTAAAAGATCTAAACCAGTGCCTGTCACATAGTAGGTACAGACAAACCAGTTTCATTATTTCCTTGGAGTTCAGTCTACTGGGAGAAACTCTTATTACCTTTGTTACAAGAAATGTTACAGTATTTACTACTGTGCTCACATAGAGCATGAACCAGGGCATTGACTGGTGACATTGTTACTACAATGTTTTTAACCCCACCCCATCCCCATAACAAAACTCCAAGCCCTGGTGAAACCAAAATGGGAAGTCCCTTCTCTTAGGCTTGTGATCCAGAGGGATTTGCAAATATTGCTTGGTGATAGAATTGAGAAAGAAACATTCAAACCAGAAGGGAATGTGTTGTGGGAAGGCCTGGGAGAACTGTGGAGGCCATGTGGCTGGGTGGTGACCACCTCAGACCCGCCCTGAGCAGCGGCATCTCAGGCAAGTTCTGAGGCGGTCATTCATGGCTATATGGCTATAGCCTGAGGGGTAGGAAATCCGTCTTGTGTGTTTTTTTTTTTTAAATATTTATTTTTTAGTTGTAGTTGGACATAATATCTTTATTTATTTATTTTTATGTGGTGTTGGGGATTGAACCCAGGGCCTCACCTGTGTTAGATGAGTGCTCTACCGCTGAGCCACAACCCAGCCCCGTATCTTGTGTTTTTTCATAAATACTGACAACTATCAGAAAAGTTATCTCTCAGCCTAGAGAAGGGCGACTTAAAATACGTTCTATTTAATTCACTGTAGAATGTTACTTTATTCATTTCACACCATTTTGGATAATTGTCAAATTTCTGCTCTCTAAAATAAAAACTCTCATTATAGAATCACATATCTCCTTATTTCAAAGGATTTTGTACATTGTGTGTAGATGAGTCCAGCATACTGAGCTTGGCTGTCCCACGGGGTCTGGTTCGAAAGAAAGAGGCTAGAATTGCAAATGGTAATCTTTGAGTCCAGGAACATAGATGATTCCCTAAGCCACAGGATAGGCAGCCATGTGGTACAATGGAGGATCCCCCAAGGATAGTTACCAAGCTCACGTGCCTCCTCATTTTTGGAACAGATGTTTGTTAAATCTTATCCAGGGTGCCATCTTATTATGTCTCAAAGCAGTGGCCAAGTTTTCTTCTGGAGAATCAGGGTTCCACTCAGCCTAGGAGAGTAGGTGGTGGGCCACATCCCCCAACCCCTGACTCTAGGAGGTGACATATTACTCAGTCATGGCCTTTCAGAGTGTTGCCACAGTGAATGATGAGCCAGGGAGATGCAAGGGACCTTTGCAGGGACATGTAGGGTGGGTCCTTAAATAACTAGCACAAGAGCACACCATCGGTGTGGGAGAGAGGAGAAGTAAAAGGGGAGAGCCTTGGCTACAGAAGCCTTGAATGCCAGGCAAGAGCATTGGAAACTAGTTTTTAGACAACAGGAAGTAGGTTTTGAAAATTGGCAGGAGAAAATTGGTGTTTTGGGAAGATTAGTCTGGCAGCTGTGTGTAGGAAGGAACAAAACAAGGAGAGAATGCAGGATGGGAGACTTTACTATACACTGTGCTTTGTTAGAGTGAATTGACATTTTTGTCCAAATGTGCATGAAACTCACATTGGAAAAATGTAAATGTTTTGTTGCCTTTTAAAGTTCATGGTTACACTCCAGTCCACTGCCTTGTTGATTTGCATGTAGGCATTAAGTGATGTGGAGAGGTGTATTCCAAAATGTTAACAGAAGAACTGAATCTTAAATAAGTAAAATATTGCCTGTTTCACTGGTTTGATTTCAGAGGCACAATATTCCATGCATGCATTTAAGCATGAATAATTAGTAAAGGCCCCTGTCCTTGCTTATGCATTCCCCACACACATATATGAGATTAAATCTCTCTTGCCTACTCTCTTGCCCACCTTGAATTGCTTACCCATCAGAGGTATGAACTATTTGATTTCCCACAAAGAGAATGACTGAGTGAGGGTGATTCCCAATACAGTCTTGCTGAACACTCTAGAATGCCCTGGGGTGGAGAGGGGAGAGAAGAGCAGGGATGGGGAGAAAATGGGCAGTGGCTCAGTGGGGGTAAGGGGGACACCTCTATGCTATCTGTCCTTCTGGCTGCCCAGAAGCCCCAACACCACCTGGCAGGTAATCCTATCCTTGAATGATTTCCACGTGCTTCTTAGTGAATTGCCTCTGGACATGGTATTATAGTTTTGGTCCAGATTTTGAGAGGAAAAACATGTTCAAAGAAGTAAACTTTATATATTAAAGCCCAAGGGGCTGGGGGTGCAGCTTAGTGGCAGAGCATTTATCTAATGTGTGAGGCCTTGAGTTGGATCCCCAGCACCACCACAAAACAACAACAAAACCACTGAAAACCAATCAACCCAAGTCAGCTAGGGGAGTTTTTATTTTGCATTTGCTTTTGTTATATGGTTAGAGGAAAAGGCAACCAGAAAGAAAATCCAGTGTTGTCAGTGACTGTGGTCTTGCAGGAGGGCTTCGTTTCCTGTGCTTTGTACCCACAGGATGCAGAACACAGAACTCAGGTGGGTGATTCAGGAGTGACGTCATCAGTCATTAGACAATAGAACTTTTAGATATTAAAACAATAGACTGATGAACCTAGCCTAATTCCATTTTAAGATTGGGAGCCATCTCGTCACAAAGTCATGTAAAGTTAATTTCTGTTTTACTATAAAATACTGAGATTTCTAAACTTGTTTGGAATTCCTGCTTGTGCTCTGAACTCACCCGTGCCTGGCTCCCCCTGACCAGATAACATCCCTCCCTAAAACTTTAGTGGCGCCTCATAAATTCTAATGTTGGGATCTGAATTTATTCCCTACCTTGAAATATCATGCCAGGTAGATCATTAATATGCCATCTGCTCTTGTATTACATTTGTCAGAACACTGTTAGCTGTAAGTTCCCAAGACACCCCCCTTTGTAACTTTTTGTGCTATATAAACCTTTTCTTCCCTGAGAGCTGGGCTGATCTCTAGCCCAGTTTTGGGAGAGACAGTCGCTGATCAGCTTTCTGTGTGTACACAATATAAGCTTGCTTTAATTTTATTTAAAATTGGAGTTGGTGGTCTTTTCTTTGCATCGTGGTTCCACAATACCCGAAAGGAAAATATACTGGAGGGAATTAATGACAGAAAAAAAAATCACAGAAGAAAAGAATAATGACTTGAAAACATGGCAATTCAAGGTATTAAAAATGAAACTCAGAAGAGCTAATTTTAGAAAATGAAAGGACTGTGAGAAATCCTATTATTCCTGTAATTTGAGTCCTAGAAAAGGAAAGCATGGGTTTGAAGAAATGACAGGCAAAAGTTTTCCCCAAGTTTGATGAAAATTTAAGCCCACAGATCAAGAAAGCTCAATGAACCCCAAGCATAAGAAACACAGGGAAAACAGAGCAACCAACGAAACCACCAAAGCACAACATAATCACATTGCTCAAAGCCATGGTTGAAGATAAAAATTGAGAACAGCAAGAGAGGCATCTTACAGAGGGACAGAAGCAAGGTGATGGCGGAGCCTCCTTCAGAAATCCTGCAAGGCGGGAAACTATGGAGCAGTATCTCTAGAAAATGGAAAGAAAAGTCTGCCGATCCAGAGTTGTACACCCACTGGAAATATCTTTTAGAAATAAAAATCAGGTACTTTTTCAGCCACACAGAAGTTGAGAGTTGTCTCCAGCAGACTTGCCTTACCAGAAACCTATGTGGAAATCGTTTATAACTTTGTTATTAAAATTTTAAATTTTGCCTCTAATGTTCTAATTTTATTTAAGTTTATTTTTTATTTTTAAAAATTTTTTGTATAACTTTATTTATTTGTTTTTAGTGGTGCTGAGGATGGAACCCAGGGCCTTGCACGTGCGAGGTGAGTGCCCCACCGCTGAGCCATAACCCCAGCCCCTGGTTATTTATTTATGTATATTTTATTTAATTAAAAAGTTAACTGCCCCAGGCATGGTAGCACACACCTGTAATCCCAGCATCTCTGGAGACTGAGCCAGGAGGATCACAAGTTCAAAGCCAGCCTCAGCAATGGCAAGGTGCTAAGCAACTCAATGAGTCCCTGTCTCTAAATAAAATACAAACTAGGGCTGGGGTTTTGGCTCAGTGGGAGAGCGCCTGAATAGCAGTGTGAGGTACTGGGTTGGATCATCAGCAAAAAATACGTAAAGTTATTATCTCTATCTACAACTAAAAATATTTTTTAAAAAATCAGACTTGACCTGCCCTGCTCCCCACTACACACGAAGTTTCACAGTGATCTGTTTGCCAAGAGTAATCACCTGAAGGTTTTTCCTTTGTTCCTCTCATTTTCCAGCCAGTGTTTTTCCAAATGGAAATGACAAAGTAATAATTGACTTTTTATCCATTTTACAGAAAAAGCAATGGGTAGCATATTTGGAGTGAGTTGAGCTTACACTTTTAGAATTTCAATCCTTTGTGTAGCCCCACTTTGATTCTTCTTAAAATGCAAATAATCTTATGCTAATATTCATAATTTGGATCTAACCTGGTTTTCCTTAGGAAACAGGGGAGCATAATGAGGGAAGGGAAGGAGGAGGTGGAAGTGCCGAGAGGGAAGGTAGGGGGCGCCAGAGGCAAGCAGCAGAGAGGAGGGCCTCGCCCTGCCAGGCCGCGCAGTTGCCAAGGTCTGTAGAGTAGTTTTGTTTTGTTTGGGTTTTTTTTTTTTTTTTTGGGGGGGGGGGATGGGGATTCACAGTTCATTAGCATGTTATTCTGGTGCTTTTGGCCGAGAGTTACGTTCAAACGGAAGGAAAGTTTAGGTTGCATGTTGTTGAATATAATTTCTCAAAGGTTAACAGATATGAATTGGCCTTTGCTTCGTGACCTTTAAGAACTTACATTTTAGAAATGCACGATAGCAGTGTTTCAGCAGAAGCTCTATCAGTCGAAGGATGACTTGTTTATTTGTAGAGGAAAGAGATTGTGATTTCAGTTGTTTAAACAGGCATCTTCCAGTTGCTGAGTTGTTCTCAGAAAGTTTCAATCAGTGCAAAGCCTTGCAGTGGGAAGAAGCCCCATCTCTTCCCCAGCTTAACTACAGGTCAGGTGTTCCTGACCCCGAGTTGGTTCCCAGGAGGTTTGTGCTCCCACAATGGTGGTTCTGTGTATTCACCTGTCTGTGTTTCCACTTTGAGGGCAGCAGCTGGCCCTGTGACCTGGCTCACAGGATGAATCTAGGAACTGTTGCTTTATCAGTTTGATGAAATTGTACTTGTTAGGACAGTCATGCTTTTCAAGCTCCCTGCATGCTCACCATTATAAATTAGAGACATACCACTTTTTCCTTATCTATTTCTTATTTATACCTCAGCCAAATGATCATCTTTATGTCTTTAAAATTATTTTTCTTTTGAATTATTTTCTTCTCAAATACTTAAAACTTTATAATGGTGAGCATGTAGGGAGCTTGGAAGTCATGTTTGTTCTAACAAAAAGTACAAACCTCCTGGGAACCATCTCGGGGTCAGGAACACCTGACCTGTAGTTAAGCTGCTCAGTTGCCAGAGGCTCAGTGAGAGATAAAAATCCCCTACACTCTGTGAGTCTGACCTCCAGGAGCTTGATCAGGTTCACCCAATGAACATTGGAGAAAAGTCCCCTTGTGTTTCTGCAGGAGGGAAGGGGAAAGAACCACTGTGAAATACACCGGAGTACTCTGCTCTTAACAAGGTCAGCCTTGCCGTTGAATCTGTGGTAGAATCTGTTCTACCACAGCCTAAACTTGTGGTTTTATTAGTGCCTGACTGACTGGGAAGAAGGGGAATACCCAGCTCTGACCTTCCACATGGGGAAGGGAAATACCCAACTCCAAACCCGGCCATCCTGACTCACCCAAGGGAGGAAAAACTGAGAACACATGTGCAGTTCACAGTTGAGAGGCTCAGGCTCACAGAAAGACTGAGACCTGACCCAGCACAGTAAGGCTCCCCTGCCCCACACCTTAACACCACATTAGTGACAGCCCGTTGACCTTATTTTCTGTACCCAGGTGTCTTGTCCAGCTATTTAAGAAGTGACAAGACACACAGAAAGGAAAACAAAACACAATGCACACACAGTTTGAAGAGACAGAATCAAGATATGAACCAGATTCAAATATGGGAGAGATGATGGAGTCATCAGATGGGAGATTAGCCAACTATGGTAACTACGCTACGGGCTCTCATGGATGGACAGCACGCAACAGTGGATGGATAACGTAAGCAGAGAGAAGGAAATTCTAAGAAAGAACCAAAGAAAGTGATAGAAACAAAAATAATGTAACATCCTCCTTTGTGTAGTGGTGAGTAAAAACAACAGGAAAAATACTATAGCAGAAGTGGAGACTGAGGGCTGGGGCTGGGGCTCAGTGGTAGAGCACTTGCCTAGTATGTGTGAGGCACTGGGTTCGAGTTTCAGCACCAATATAAATAAATAAAGGTCCATTAACAACTAAAAAAATTTTTTTTAAAAAGAAATGGAGACTGACTTTCATCAGCTCAACAGCTGGAGAGACATGGCTGAGGACAATCCCTGAGTTTGAGGCTTTCACTAGAAATAACCAAATCAGAATCACAAGGGAAAAGTGACTTAGAAACCTGGCATGAGTTCCAAAAACTGTGGGAACAACTATAAAAAGTTTAGCATTTACAAATGGTGGAATGTGATGGACATTATTATCCAAAGTATACATATGAAGACACGAATTGGTGTGAATATTCTTTGTATACAACCAGAAATATGAAAAATTGTGCTCTATATGTGTAATAAGGATTGTAATGCATTCTGCTGCCATACATAAATTAAAAAAAAAATTTAAAAAATAGGAGAAGAAAAAAGAAAGACAGAAGTGAAAGAAATAAATGAATAGAAGGAATATTTGAAGAAATCATGACTGAGAGTTTCTCCAAATTAACGTCAGATACCAAACCACAGATCCAGGAAACTCAAAGATCACCAAGCAGAGAAGATGACAAAAAGTGACACCTGAGCATATCATACTCAAACTGCAGGGAAGGAAAGACAAAGAAAAAAATCTTGAAAGAAGACAGGAAAAACACATTGCCTACAGAGGGGAAAGGTAAGAATTATATCCAGCTTCTCTTAGAAGCCATGTAAACAATAAAAGAGTGCAGTGAAATTTTTTAAATGCGGGGGGTGGGGCGGGGGGCTACTAACCTAGAATTTTATACCCTGCAAAATCTTCCTTCTAAAGAGAAGGAATAGGGGCTGGGGATGTGGCTCAAGTGGTGGCACGCTTGCCTGGCATGCATGAGGCACTGGGTTCGATTCTCAGCACCATATAAAAACAAAAATAAAGATATTTTAAAAAATGGTCAAGATGGTAAATTTAAAAAAAATAAAGAGAAGGAATAGGAGGGGAAAATTAGGATCATGTGTTAATATAAGTAACAGCACTAACCATGTGTGGTATGAGCTTTTAGAAAGTGGACTTGTATCAGCTATAAATGTATATTGCAAGTTCTAAAACAATCACTAAAAATGTTTTGAAAAGTTTAAAAACTTTAAAAATTGATTTCTAGGAAAGGAGAGCAGATGGAATCATATAGTATTTGAGTCACAAAAAGCATAGTGGAAGACAAAAATAGGAACAAAGAGTACAGGCACTGACCAGAAAATAGTAACAAATATGGTAGATAGAAATCCAGTTTATCAATAATCACTTTAAACTTCATTGGTCTAAATATACAAAGAAAATATAGAGATTACTCTATAATGCTCTTACAAAAATAATTTTAAATAAAAACTATCCTTGTTTTTAAAAAAGAAAGACATTGAGTAGATCACAAGTCAAAATTCACATACATATCATCTACAAGAAACCCACAAGAAATAAAAAGACATACTCATTAAGTGCAAAAGCATGGAGAGATACATACCATGCTAGCACTAATTGAAAGAGTGAGAATAGCTATACTGACTTCTGAAAGAGGAGGCTTCTTAGCAAGGAGAGTGATCATAGCTAAAGGTGGGCATTGCACAATGAAAAAGTGGTTAGCTCTCCAAGAAAGCACAGTCCAACAACAGAGCATCAAGATGGGAGGCAAAACTGACAGAATCAGCCAGGTGCAATGTGGTGTATGCCTGTAATCCCAGCGGCTTAGGAGGCTGAGGCAGGAGGATCACAAGTTCAAAGCCAGCCTCAGCAACAAAGAGATGCTAAGCCCTGTCTCTAAATAAAATACAAAATACGGCGGGGGATGGGGCTTAATGGTTGAGTACCCCTGAGTTCTGTCCCCAGTACCGTTAGATAGATAGATCAATTGATCGATCTGTCAGAACCGGGAAGAAACATAGATCAATTCCCTACTATCGTTGGAGACTTCAATGCCCCTCTCAGAAGTGGCCTAGCAGGCATAACATGAGTTACGAGTTGAATTCAACAGCATCACCTGGTATTGCCAGAATGTCCACTCAAAAAAAAAAAAAAAAAAAAAAAGCATTCCCTATGAAGAAAGAGGGGAAGTGATTTCCAAGCAAGTTTTCCATCCCAAGAAGAAGGCTAAGTGTTGTCATTACTCTGAAAATCAGTAAATCAAGAACATTTACAAAAGTCCAGAAGCACTATATTGTGAAAACTAAAAGATAAAATAAAATGTCACCAATGAGCCTGATGTATTGACATCCACTGACGTCCATCAACAGCAGCATATACATTCTTCCCAAGATCACATGGGACATTCACCAAAATAGACAACATTCTAGGTCATAAAACACCCCACAGCACATGTAAAAAGAATATAAATCATTGAGTGTCTGCTGTCAGACCACAGTGGAAATAAACTTGAAGGCAATAAGAAAAACATATCTGGAAAATTCCAAAATGCTTGGAGGTTAAGCAACATATGAGTCAAGAAAAAATATCAGGAGAAATTTAAAACATATTTTGAACTAAATGAAGATACAATTTATCAAAACTTGTAGGATGCAGAAAAAGCAATAGAGAGAAATTTATAGTATATAAATATGTAATATACTTATATATAATAGATATATTATATATAGAATGCATATATTATGAAAAGAGAAAAGTTTAAAGTCAATCATTCAATGTCTAACTTAGGACACTAGGGAAAAGAGAAAATTAAATTCCAAGAAAACAAAAGAAAAGAAATAATAAAAATTAAAGCCAACATCAATGAAACTGGAAATAAGAAATCCATAGAAAAAAATGAATAAAACCAAAAGCTGGTTCATTGAAGAGATCAATAAAATCAGTAAGTATCTAGCCAGGCTAACCAAGAAATAAAAAGAAGACATGAATCACTAATGTCAGAAATGAAAAAGGGGACATCACTGCCAATTCCCTGGACAGTAAAAGGATAAAAGAGGAATATTATCTACATCAACAAACTTGGTAATCTAGATTAAATGGACCAATTTCTTTAAAGACAGAAAAAATAGACAATTTGAATAAGACTGAACCTACCAAAGAAATTGAATCAATAATTAATAACCTTCCAAAACAGATAGCAGCAGGCCCAGACGGGTTTTTTTCTACCAAATATTTAAGGAAGGAAATCATACCACATCTCTACAATCTTAGAGAAGATAGAAGCAGAGGGAATCCTTCCTAACTCAGTCTATGAGGTCAGCATTAGCCTATTATCAAAACCAAAGATATCGCAAGAAAACTACAGGACAGTTTCTCTGTCATGAACACAGATTCAAAAATAATAAAATACTAGCAAATCAAATTTGATGATGTATAAAAAGAATTACACACCACAACCAAATGGGAGTTAATTAAGGTATACTAGGCTGATTCAGTTTTCAAAAATCAGTAATGAATTTGATCACACTAACAAGTTAAAGAAGAAACATCCCTAATAATATCAATAGTTGCAGAAAAAGCTTTCACAAAATTCACATTCATTCATCATAAAAACTCCCAGCAAAGTAGGAATAAATGAGAACTTTCCTCAACTTGATAAAGAGCATCTACAAAATCTTTTGACTAATATCATGATTAACAGTGAGAAATCCGAAGCCTTCCTGACAAGATCAGGAGGAGGTCAAGGGTATCCTCTCTCACCTGTCCTTTTCAACTTCATACTGGAAGTCCTAGCCAAGCAATAAGACAATTGGAAATAAAAGTATTTTTACTGAGAAGAAATAAATAAAACTGTCTTTGCAGATAATATGATTTCTATGTAGAAAATCTGAAAGACCAAATAACAAAAACAAAAAAATGGAATAAAATGATACTGGCAAGGTTGCAGGATGTAATGTTAATGTGTGAAATCAACCACCTTCCCGTGCACCGGCAATGAACCAGTGGAGTTTCAAATTAAAAGCATGGTGCTATTTATCCAGGCATCCCAAAATGAAATACTTAGGTGCATTCTAACAAAATATGTGCAAGAACTATAAAAGAGGAAAAGGATCAAATAACTAAATAAGTAGAGAAGTGTTCTGTGCTCATGAACAGGAAGACTCAATATTGTCAAGATTACATTTATTCCAAGTTGATTTGTAGATTCAATGCAACCTCAATCAGACTTCCAGCCATTTATTTTGTGGATATTGACAAGCTGATATTGAATTCACCTTTATGGTCTTTAAAAGTTCATATAATATGTTTTTTTCCTGAGTAATAAAGAAACACATATGGTTATTGAAGATGGAAAACATTACTTTCCCCCTCAGCTCACATTCTCTGATGCGTTAGTGCCTTGCACTTAGTAGAAACTAAAAATTATTTACTACTCCTCTAAAACTGCTACAGTCCCCACATTTCAGTCTCTCCTAAAGAAAGGGTACTTAAGTCTCAACCACCTCTCCCTTTCTTTGAGTTTCATATTTCATGTGGCTCTCATGATGTGTGCCTAATTAATAAATCTACATATCTTTTTCTCCCATTAATCTGTCTATTCTCAGTTAATATCAGCAAACCTTCTGAAAGCAAAGGAGAAATTTTTTCCACCCCCATTCTTGCTTTTGCACCATAGTACAAATGTCAACACAGTTAAAAAGACAAATGATAAATAATATCTTGGTATATTATGAAAAAGGTTTTGACCTCACAGGCCTGGGCCCCACCCCAGGGGTCCAGAGAGCACACTTTGAGAGTCGCTATTGTAGGTTTCAGGATGAGGCCGAAATACTTAGTAAACAGGGTCTCCAGGCTGGGGCATAAATGGTTGTTCTGGGGCTGGGGATGTGGCTCAAGCGGTAGCACGATCGCCTGGCATGCGTGAGCGATCCTCAGCACCACATAAAAATAAAATAAAGATGTTGTGTCCACCGAAAACTAAAAAATAAATATTAAAAATATTTAAAAATTCTCTCTCCCCCCCCCTTTAAAATAAATAAATAAATAAATAGATAAATAGATAGATAGATAAATAAATGGCTGTCCTGCTCTTGAACCAGCACATCCTCTCTGAGGAGCCTTTGGTTGCCATACAGAACCTGTACTATTTCCAGAATTACTCAAATTGTGGAGAATCTGGAAGCAGGGCTCAGGAGTCCAGTGATGCTCTGTGGGCATGGATGAGGGTTTTTTGTTTGTTTGTTTGTTTGTTTGTTTGGTGCTGGGGATTAAACCCAGGAGCACTTAACCACTGAGCCACATCCCCAGCCCTTTTTACATTTTATTTAGAGAAATAGTCTCTATAAGTTGCTTAGGGCCTTGCTAAATTGCTGAGGCTGGTTTTGAACTTGTGATCCTCCTGCCTCAGCCTCCTGAGCCACTGGGATTACAGGTGTGCACCACTGCACCTGGCATGGATGAGTTTTTAATCAGCATAAAAGAAACCCGCTGTGTGTAAGAGTCAGCCTAGCACAGATCAGGGGAGCCTTAGAACTCTGCTGTGGGTTTTCTGTGATGAAGGCCGAAGCCACATGAAGGCCAGAGGCTAAGTGAATGGGAGGTGTAGAGCAGGCGCAGGGGACGTGCTGGATGCTTTAGGGACTGGAGAGCGCTTACAGTCTAATACATGCATGTCTACATGCTTGAGGCTAGCCATGGTGTGAGCATGTCTTAATCTAGAATAAGAGAGTGGTAGAGAGGAGAAGAAGTGATAGAATAAGTGACAGTGGTTTGAAAAACACACAAGTTGATAACATTAATAGTAGTGATGGTACCCAGCAGGGTCTTGCTGCCCATGCTCGTGGAAGCCACTGTGGCACTGGGCTTTGCAAAAAGGAGGAGCTTGATCACACAGCCAGGCTGGGGGGAAATGAGATCTGGTTCAAATCCACCTCCCAGGTCAGTAAGCAGCTGGGACTTCTAGGAAGGGGATTGGCGTGAGAAGGGTGGTTTGGGGTTGTCCTGCACAGGCACAGAGGGTCCTTGTGCTCCTCATGCCCCTTGTGGTGGCGGGTTTCTTTTTGAGAAGTTGCGTTCTGCTTGGGGGACTTTGAGCTTGTGACAACAGAGGTTACTGCCAGGACAAGCTCTTCCCGGGCATGTCCACTCACGGAAAGCCAGTTTCAAACTGTCCTTGACTGGGTTTTGGAAGCTTTTCCTGGAAAACAACTTAAGTGCTTTATTATGTAAGAAATTTATACCCAAGTGTGCCCAGACCTTAACCCACCTCTGTAACAGCTGCCAGCAGTCATCATGGGCTGTTTCACTAAGTTCAGATACACTAAATGTATGCCATCTTGTATTATTTTTCACTTAGTCCTTATAACAATTCCGGAAAGTGTTGTTTTAATTTTACAGAAGGGGAAACCGAAGCTCAGAGAGATTAATTAATTTGTCAAAGGTCATACAGCCCAAAAGTGAGTGTGCTGGGATTGGAGCCCAAGTGTTTCTGACCTCCTAAAGTCTAGTCTTTTCTCTCATTCTGATATTTTTCTCTTAAAAACCCCTGAGTTAATCCTGGTCCTTTAATACATGTGCGTCATTTGTACCCCATCCAGGATTCATTTCCTGGATAGGTGCTGAGATACCTACTTGGCATCTGAGGTCAGTGCTTTATGAATAAATTGGGCGGTGTTTAGGCTTTGAAGTACCTAGGTGACTGAAGGCGAGTCTTCAAAGAAGAGAATGACAGGCTTATAAAACAGGATTACAAAGGCAGAATTTAGTATCTTAGAATCTCTAAACCTCGCAACCCAGAGAGCACAAAAGAGAAAATGTCCCCAGCTGCAGGAGAGCTTCATGAGCCTGTGGTTGTGCTGGGCAACGCAAGAGCAACCACTGGGTGCCTGCTTCAGGTAAAAGGCAGAAAAGCCAAGGGGTGAAGAGGCACCTCTTCCTTTAACAAGCCTGAAATACCGCCACAGATTAAGTCACTTCACGTTTTAACACCCACCGAATCCCACGCCCCAAATCCAACGTCTCTTTGTGTCAGCGAGTGTCCCCATGCCCACAGATGGCTCAGTCATCCACAAGCTCAGAACTAGAGTGGTTCTTACTGCCATTGGCACAGCCGTGCAGATTGAGATGGGATAAGGGAGGCCAGGAGGGGAAGAGCTTGCCCAAGGACACAGTGTGGCTCTGCAGAGCTGAATACCAGGTCTGGGGGGGGGGGGCAGAGATAACCCAGGTTCTGACTGGACTGCCTCCTTTCCAGGCTTTTTTTTTTTTTTTAAACTGGAGATTGAACCCAGGAGTGCTTTTACCACTGAGCTATATCCCCAGCACTATTATTATTATTATTATCATTATTATTATTATTATTATTAAATAAGGGGTCTCACAAAGTTGCTGAGGCTGGCCTCAAACTTGCCATCCGCCTCCCTCAGCCTCCTGAGTTGATGGGCTTACAGGTGTGGGGCCACCATGGTGGGTAGTAAGGCCCACTTTAACATTTGGTAACAGAGATACAAAGCCCAGAATATCACAGGGGTGTGTGAAGAGCATTGTGACAAAGACCTCACAAATTCACTCTTTTTACTACCATCACTGCGACCCCTTCCTTGTTGCCCTTCTTCCACAGGACTTGCCCACCCTTTATTAATATCTGATGAAAACCAAACATTTCCTGGACTGCCACAGGAGAAGCTTCTGGGACCTGTTTTGGACACTAGCCAAAACTTGGACTTCTGGGTGCAATGTTACTCATTTGCCTGCATTGATCAGCTAGACTTCAGAGAGGAAGTGGCTGTGTTTCTAAAGTAGGAGGCTTTGTCCCTGGACAGGCAAGACCAGGAGACCTACAGCTGCTGCACAAGCCAGCCCAACTTTCAGGGCTATGCATTGATTCAGGGTGGGCATCCTCTCCCTTGGGACGGAGTGACTGTTCAGAAGGACCGTGTGTACAGAAGGAACATCACAGCCAGGGGGTGGTGCACACCTCACTAGGCAGGTGGCTGGCTGTCTCAAACATTTGCATAATGGACTGATCAAACCTGCCTCCAACCCTCTGCAGATGGTTGCAGGTAGTGGACTTCAGAGGCCATTGAGAGAATGGCCCTGATCCTTTAAAATAGGGAGCAGAGACTGTAGGGAGACAAGTCTGCACTGATGGATTATGGATGAGAAACATCTGGAAGGTCCCCAGGAAGTGGTGGTTTTTCTTTTCTTCCTTCTTTCCTCTCCCCCCTTTCTTTCTTTCTTCCTTCCTTTCTCTCTCTTTTTCTCTTTCTTTCTCCTTTGTTTAGAAAGAAGATGAGTGTGGGATTCCGAGTTAGGACGTAATGAATGGGACCATGGGTTTTGTCGCAGGTTTGGCAGTTGAGGTAGGCTGTTGGGAGGTGTCAAGTGACAACTCCAAGAAGAAGCTGGCATTTGGGTCTGGAATTAAGAAACCATCAGTGTAACCCCAGCTGAATGATCACGCTTGTAGCTCTGAGTGTGCACATGTGGGAGTGTTTTCTCTGGGGCTGACTTCTTATAAGTTCTTCATAGTTGAGGATCCCCAGTTGGGCGCTTAGTGACATATTATCCAAGCCCAGCATTCTTGTATCTGTGACTTCTATTGAGGGTACATCCCCAAAGCAGGGAGCACAGTGAGTAGAAAACAGGAGATTCCAATAAGTCTTCGGAGAAGGCTTTATCAGTGTATTAGTTTACTCGGGCTGCTGTAACAAAGTACCAGGGACTGAGTGGCTGCAACAACAGAAATGTACTCCATCACAGTTCCAGAGTCTAGAGGTCTAGAATCAAGGGGCTAGCTTGGATGGTTTCCTGTGAGACGTCTCTTCCAGTCTTGTAGCGGTCTGCCTTCTTTCTAAGTCTTCACATGGCCTCTTCCGTGTGAATATTCTGAGGGGTGAGGGAGGAAGGGGGGCAGCCCTCTAGCATCTCTTCCTCTTTAAGAACACTAGTCCCAATGGATTAGAGACCCATCCTAAGACTTCATTTAACCTTTATTACCTACCTATAGACCCTAATTCCAAATACAGTCACATTGGGGGATACAATATAGTCCCTAATAATCTGTGTGGGAGAAACCATGGTGTAAACTCTAGAGGTGCCATGTAGTGATGTGGGTATAAAAAAGTTACCTCTGGAGTGCACGTAGGACATCAGTGCTAGAGAGGGAAGATCCTACATCTCCTTAGCTTCAAGTTTGAGAATGGGACTACCCCAAAGGAAAGATATTTGGGAGTCTTCTGCCAAAACTATATGGCTGTCGTTATTTCCACATCATTACTTCCAGTCAGTGGAGATTCTGAAATGAAGATCTATCAGGGCCTCAAGTATTACACAGAATCCAGAATTGGGGTTGCAAAGGGGCAGCTCCCAAAGCCTGCGATGTCTGGCGCTGTGACGTGAATGAGAGTGCTGTCCTGGGAGTTGGGAGATCTGGAGTCTCTTCTTTTTGCTGTTGCTAACCAGATGTGAGACCTTGGGCAGTTCCTAAGCCACCTAAGTTCTGCCACCTGGTGATGGTGGCATGTGTTCCAAGCCCCACATTTATTTGACCATAATGAGAACCAAGTCCTTTGGGCTTCCAGTCTGTTAGCTGGGCGGACCATCATAAAAACGTGAGGCACAGGAGAACCAATGGTGAGGAGTGAATGCTTTTCATTTCCTCTTGAGGAGGGTGGAACACTTCCCAGTACGGGGACCCCTGCAAGTCCCTGCGCCTGGAGGCAGGAGTGTGGGGGTTGCTGATAGGAGACTGGGGCTGGGGAGCAGGTGCCTCCTCTGGTTCTGTTCCCATCACAGCAGGTGACTGGATACAGTGGAGAGCAACCCCGTGGAGCAGAGGTTGTTTTGTCACAGTCTTTGATTTTGTGACTGAGACAGAAAGAGAACACACTCGATTTTTGAATAAAAGAAATAGACAGTATTTACCTTTTTTCTGATGAGATTTTTCTGTGATTTTTAGAAATTCAATATGATTGTAAAGGGTCTGCGGATGCTGGGCTGCAGGCCTGGGTTCAGAGAACTGCAGTGGGAGATCCAAGGAGCTGGGCTCCCTGGAGAGGGAAGCACAGGTCGTGCTGCATGGTTCAGCTGGTGAGATCCTGGCCCTGCTAAACATGGCTCCTGTCTTTTCCCCCAGAGTGAGTCTCACCAGTTCAGCCCAATGGCCTTGCTGCATGGGAATGGCAGCTGTGCCCTGGGCCTCTTGCAGGGTGTTGTGCTCCCTCAGGTCCTCTTGCTTCTCCCTGAAGCAACCTTCAACATACTTCCAGCCCCCACAGAAGCACCAGGAGCCACAGTTATTGGCCATGCACTTGTTCAGCCCCATTCCAGGCCCTGCACTGCAATGCAGTGAGATACAGAGAGATGAAGTGTGAGCTCTGCTGTCGCAAAGCTGTAACCTGGCGACTCCTTTCACCGTCCGTCCCCATTCTGCCTTCTCAAGTCACTGTCCCATGCACCTACAGGATTGAAAATGTCTGAATCTATAAAATGACCAGTGTCCCCAGTGGGCTCCTGAGGCTGGCCTTGCCTTGAGTGGAGAAAAAGAGGCAGGGCATTTGGGCCTTTTCATTCACTAGCTATTTTGTAATCTGGTGGTAGTTTCTGGTTTCTGAAGGTGGGTGTGATAATTACAATGGCCAAGATGTTGTTTGTAAGAAGATTGGAAAATTGTGGAAGAACAGTGAGCCTAAGTGATCCTTCTCACTCTTGGGAGACAAGCAGATCCCAGGAATATGGCTAGTTACTGAGGAATGGCGAGGTGCTTCATGGAGTGGTTTGGAAAGAGGAAGCAATGGGAACATCTCTGTACTATTAACTGGCTTCCTGTGCAGGGCCTCTGTTGAGCATGGCCTTAGGGATGCAACAAGCTTTGCCAGCCATTGAACTTGAAGTGTTTTTCATCCTGAGCACAGCATGCACTCCTCTCTAACCTAGACAGTATGTTATAAAAGCAAACTTTCTTCAGGCTGACAATTTTCATTTTGTATCTTCATTCCTTCATTCATTCATTCATTCATTTTGTAGTACTAGGAATTGAAAACAGGGTCTTACACATGCTAGGCAAGTAGTCTACCACTGAGCTATATTGCCAGCCCCTTTCTCAATTTTATTTTGAGATGGACTTGCAAAGTTGCCAAGGTTGACCGACCTCAAACTTGTGATCCTCCTGCCTCAGCCTCCCAAGCAGCTGGGATTCCAGGTGTGCTACCGTGCCCAGCTCAGCTTGTTTTGTATCCTCTTTTAGAACTGAAAATCATTTTAAATGAATCCCAAATTTAACTAATTTATCTTTACTTTCTGTTCAGTAAAGTCAACCTCAGTTTTATAGCTCCACAAATATTTAAGGAAAACCCTGAACTCATTGTACTTACTTTTTCTGTTGTGCACTTGCCAAGGAAAGGAGAAAGTAAGTATCAGAAATCTTATCACCAACCACAAATTGCAATCTATCCCAAAGTCAGGATGTAATTCTCCACATAAATCACCAGCCTCCTTAGAAGTCTCACCTGACTTATAAAATCACTTTTGCGCCATATAAATAAGAGCAGTTACCAGGCACCATCTAGTTTATTAACCACCACTCAGCTAGTCCCAGAAGTGCAAATGAATTGCTTGTAAAACATTTTAATCTCATCACCTTGGCCCTAATATAGAATTACCTGATTCCTAAATCAAGAACTCACAAAATTTTCATTAATAGCCCTTGGTTGTTACATGGAAATGTAAGTGTCCAGAGCAATTTTCCTAATTCATACAGCTGTTTAACCATTATAGTAATTTTTAACAGTAAGACAGCCTGTGAGGAGGGTTATTCACGAAAGGAACTTCCCTGCACTCTGGGCGATAACCCTGGCCGAGGGGTCACATTAGCGACGTGTCTGGAGGCTGGTGGACCTTCCAACAGTGGGACAACAAACCTGTGTAAAGGTGCTACAATCCTGCTTCTCAATGGGGTTCTGTCACCTTGTATGCCATCGTTCCTGACTCAGAAGGCATTGTCAGAGATCAGATGGACAGCAGTTAGTTTACAGATCTCAACTGGCTTTGTCTTTTTATTCTAGATAAGGCAGCTCTTCATTCCATAAAGCAGGACAAGTGTACCCATGAGCTGAGTAGAGAGATGAGTCTGTAGGTGGGAAAGGAATGAAGAAAGAAGAGGCTGGTCACTGGGAAGTCACTTTGCTCATCAGACAGGGACAGGGAAACAGAAGTAGGACACAGCTGACTGGGGACACGGGGTTACCCCAGGTTGGTGTTTTGTGTAAGGATCAAGGCAGAGAGAATGCCATCCTCTTGCCAATCAAAACTGGCCTGTGTGGGAAACCTGGCTGTTGTCTTTTTAATCCTGATTTCTCAGAAAGTCAGATAAATAGCTGGGTTTCAGCTTGGTCACTGGAACTTCAGCACAAGTGACTCCATTTTGATCTTCAGCCTGGTCTGTTGGGGCCTGGTGCAGGAGCTTCTTCTGATACAATGGTCTCCTGAAGTTTTTATGTAACAGTGTGAACAACTTCTCAGAGGGAATTTTCATGCTGTCGAAAATACTTTCAATGGGGCTGTGGATGTAGCTCAGTGTGAGAGCAACTGCCTAGTGTGCATGAGGCCCTGGTTTCCTCCCCTAGCACCATCACACACACACAAAGTAATCTTAAATGCTGTGTCTGAAAAAAATCAGTAGGTACAGTTTAAGCCCTACACTGGTCAGAGTAATCAATGACTGGCAGAGTGGCTCGCTTGTGCAAAAATTCAGCAGGAGCCAAAAGAGCACAAAACAAGGAGTGGATATTGTTTGCAGACAGTTTTCCACAAGTCTCTCAGATGTTGTTGAGACACTGAAAGCCTTTGTTTCCAACTATCTTTCCAGTGGTGTCTGGTAGTGAACACCCTTGAAACATACAGTTGTGTTAGCCAGCTCCCCATCACTGTGACAAAATACCTGGCATAATCAATTTATAAAGAGAAAAGGTTTTGGGGCACGGTGGCACACACCTATAATCTCAGCTACTTGAGTGTCTGAGGCAAAAGGATGGCAAGTGCAAGACCAGCCTTGGCTATTTACCCAAGACCCTATCTCAAAATAAAAAAATAAAACAAAAAGATTAGGAATGTTGTTCAGTGGTAAAGCACCCCTAAATTCAATTCCCACTTAAAAAACAAAACAAAACAGGTTTATTTCATGTGCTGTTTTGGAGTTTCCTGTCTATGATTAACTGACCTATGGCTTTTGGGCCTGTGGCACAGCATTACATTATGATGAGAGCATGTGTTGGAGCCAGACCTCTCACTCCATGGCTCGGGAATTAAGAAGAGGAAGAGACTGGGTTCCACAGTTCCCTTTGAGGGCACCCCTATGTCTTCAAGACCTCCCACTAGGTCCTCCTCTCAAAGTCTCTACCATTCCCAGGAACCCCAAGCTGAAGACCGAGCTTCAACCACAGGCTTTGGGAGCTGTGTTTTGAGATCCAACTGCAGGAGAGGCAGTGTCTCTTTCCAGAATAAAAGGTGGGTTTGTTTACTACCTACTTTGGGGAAGGATTATACAGGCTTATAAAAGGTATGGGTTCCCTGTGCTCAGGGTTCCTCAGCTGCCATGCAAACCTATACTGCATGCAGAGCTGGCCCTTGGGTTCCTCCATGTCCCTTGGGGGACCGACATGGATATGAAGCTCAATCCACCTGCTGTGCTATGGTAACAAGATCCTTTGATCCTGATCTCAACACCTGGTAATGTCTGCCAGCATCCAGGAAGCTGTAGCAAGTCATCTGCTTAGCTCAGGGAGGGTGAAGTTGTAGTCCTAGATAAAAGGTCAAGTAGGCAGTTAACTTGCAAAAATGGAGTTCACAGGATTGTGGTGGGAACACCCCTAATTTGCAGATGGAGAATGTGAACCTTGGACAGGAGCAGCTTATTGAGGGTTATGCTAAGGTCACAGCAGAGCTGAAAATAGAACCATGTCTATATGTTAATAGCTAAGCAGCTTATCTGAGGTCATGGCAAGTCTGTGGCAAAGCTGAACCAGAACCAAGTCTGTGCTTATGGCTAAGCCTGGGGTGAAGCAGACTGTCCTGGGTTTGATCTTGGTTCTTCTCTTTATAACTTCTTGTTTTGTGACCCTGGTGGATAATTTGATTTGGGGTAATAATAGTATATGCCCCAGAGAGTTATTCTGAATCTTAAATCTTGTCACAATTCTCAATTTTTAAGCTTTATCACAATTCTTGGTGTACACAAATACATGCATACACACACACACACACAAATGTGAGGCATTAATATTAAAATAACTTACTAGCAGGCTGAGGTTGAAGCTCAGCTGTAGAGCACTAACCTAGCATGTGGAAGGCTCTGGGTTCAATCCTTAGCACCACATAAAAATAAATAAATAAAATAAAGGTATTAAAAAAATAACTTACCAGAGCCAGACATGGTGGCACATGCCTGTAATCCCACTGACTCAGGAAGCTGAGGCAGGAGGATCACAAATTCAAGGCCAGACCCAGCAACTTAGTGAGATCCTGTCTCAAAATAAAAAAATAAAAAGAATTGAAGATATAGTGGCAAAGAGTCCCTGGGTTCAATCTCCAGTACCCACCCCTCAAAAAAAAAAAAAGATAATTAGCTAATTGATTAGTGCATTCGTGCCTCCTATTGATTGGCTCTGGTGTCAGGAGTTCATTAAAACAGAGTTGTCCTATGAGAACCCAAGCCCATCAGAGAACACAGCAGAAACCCAGCCCCTGGGAGGTTTCTTCTCTGCTGAGCCTCTGCCTCTGCACCTGCGTTCAATCTATAGCCCTGCAGAAGACAAAAGCCAAACCAAAATTGATTTATTGACTCAGCACAGGGACAGGGACATTCCACAGGGACCACAGGCTGCTGCTTGATGTGAGGGAGAGATGTGTCTTGCCACTGCTGGGCTCCTGATGGGTTGGCGGCCAGCCTAGGGAAGCAGAGGTCAGATCTGGGTTGGCTGCTGTGTGTGGTGCAGGTTTGTACAAGTAGGGGCTACTCAGGAGGGAGGTGTCACAAGGCAGGGTGCCTTAGTCACCGGGCACCCCCAGGAACAGATGGGGACAGCAAAGCAGGCCCACAGGCGTCACTGGTGAGAGCAGCGGCTGCTCAGAGAGGTTCTCGTGGAATTCCAAGCACAACTGTAGGCAGTCGGTGTTTTAGCTTTCTGGTTCCCAGTCATGTCCATGTTTTAATGTTGACAGACTTACTCTTTCAGAGTGTTCTCCATCGGAATGTGACATGTTTGTATGTGCAATTGTGGAAACTGCCAAAGGTCCAGAGTCCGTCATGGGTCACAGGTTGGGGAACTCCAGCCTTGTTCCCATCCTGGGCGGCTCTCCAAGGGTTCACATACATTGGCTTGTTGTTTATTCTTAAATTTTAACTGTTTAGGCCAGGCACGGTGGCACACATCTGTAATCCCAGTTTGAGGAAGGAGGATTGTAAATTCAAGGCCAATCTCAGCAATTTAGCAAGGAGGATTGTAAATTCAAGGCCAATCTCAGCAATTTAGCAAGTCCCTGTTGCAAAATAAAAACAGAAATAAAAAAGGTCTGGAAATATAGCTCAGTGGTAAAGTGCCCCTGGGTTCAATCCCCAGTACTATTACAAAATTTTTTGAGTGCTTATGAGTGTTAAATTACGGTAAAATAAAAGCCCTTAATTGGCTTTTGGTGAAAATGCTGCAGAAGTTACACCTAGAAGTTACTGATGAACTTCTAAGAACTGCCAATTTGTGTGTCGCTAGGCAAAAAGAGAGAAGTATTTCTGCCCCCTATTTTGGAAAGTCTGAGCCAAGTGCTAGGGTGAGCAGGTTCCCAGGACTCTAATTTGAGGTAGAGAACTTGGAGACTCCATACAGGGAGGCCCTCCAGAAGTCTTGTATCCTTGGGCTTTTCTAGAAGCAAAACTTGGCTTGAGGTCCAGACTTTGGAGGGAGGACCTAGGACCATGTGGCACATAAGGGCATGCTCTCTGGCCAGGCTAAGCTCTGGAAGGATGCAGCTCAGGCCAGCCTGGAACCTCCTCTGGTGTTGAGGGTTGTATAATCTCCACTCACCAGGTACGTGGTAAATTTGGCTCTTTTGGGAGGCTGTGCAGGGCCTCAAATTCAGGGAACAGAAAAAAACTGGCTTTTGTGTTTCCTCCTCCTCCTCCTCTTTTCCCCATGTTATGATTTTCTTTCTTTTCTGCTTTTCTGTGCTGGGGGTCAAACCCAGGGTCTTGTTCATGCTATGCAAGTGCTTACCACTGAGTTTAACCTCAGTCCTGCATTTATCTTTAAAACCCTTTAGAAATTGAAAAACAGAAATCCTGGTTTTTATATCTGACCATGTATCTACCTTTATCAGAGATCTTCAAGTTACTGTCTAGCATACTTTCATTTCAAACTTGAGGACTCCCTTCAACACTTACTATAGGGCAAGTCTAGTAATAAAATACAATTTTAAAATCTGGAAATGTCTTAATTTCTCCCTCATTTTTTGAAAAGTTTTGCTGGCAATATAATTCTCAGATGACAATTTGAATATGATGTGTCTCAGTGTGGATCTCCTTCCTTCTTGGAGTTTACTAGGCTTCTTGATGTATAGATTTATGTCTCTCATCAGACTTGGAGAGTTTTCAGCTATTATTTGTTCATAGAAAATCTGTTCCTTTCTCTATTAGCCTTCTTAGATTTCCAAAATGACTATATTGGTCTGCTGAATGGTGTCCCATAATTTTGTTATGAGGAGATGCCTCAGAAAGCACTCTAAGTCTGAATTTCAAATCAAAAGAGAGCTTTATTTACCTGGCCAGGGACTATCACCCACTTCAGAGACTCAAATTCTGTGGGAGAACAGCTGCTTCCTGGTCCATCCAAAGAGAATATAAGGACAAAAACCACAGCTCAGTCACTTGCTTATCATCATGTAAGCTAGCCAATCATAGAAATTAAAACATTAATAAGTGGTGAAAGGCGAGTGACTCACCAGAGATGGAGATTCTACCAAGAGATTTTTTGGGGGGCTGCCCAAAGGGGAAGAAAAGGAGAGGCAGAGAGCAGGGAGAGAAGAGGAGGAGGGAAGAGAGGGAGAGGGAGAGGAAGAGAGCAGAGAAAAAGAGAGCAGAGAGAGGAGAGAAAGAAGAGGAAGAGGGCAGAGAGCGTGAGCTTGCAAACTTTGGCTTCAGAAGGGTTGCGTAGGCTATGCGGTGGGTGCTGATTGGCAGGGTGACTAAGGAATGGCAAGAGGACATTGTGTCCTGTGGAAATTGGTAGAGAAAACTTTTGAATTTGGCTCCCTTTGGAGAGGAGGGGGAGGGATAAGGGATTGTGTGATGTTCTTGGGGAGAGGGAACCTCAACTTCAGTGGAGAGTCTCCCACACACCCAACAAGTGGGACCTGTGGGCTCTAGGCAGGACTAGAATTTTACAGTCAGCAAGCAAGCTGTAAAAAGAAGCAAAAAAAAAAAAAAAAAAACAAAAAAAAAACCTCTAGCTTTGCAGTTCAGTTGACCACAGTCCTGGGATCAAGCAGGTGCTATACTGTCGCACACTGAATTTGGGCGGGGGTTTCGGGGGGGAGTACTTCAAAGTCATGTAGACCCACAAGGGCATTCACACCCAGGATGCAGCTCACCATGACCACTGCTGAAACTTGAGTAGGGTACAATTTTTGGAGTACAAAGTACAGAAAGACAATTTTTATAAGAAAACAGCTTTCATTTCAGTTTCTCAGAAACAGCTCTTGTAACAGTTTTCTATAGAAGGCAGCAAAATGGAGTCTTAGGCCTGTCTATGACAGTTTTTGCTTTATAATTGTCTTATCTCACTTATCAAAATCTTATATCTATAATCTATATTTCTTACTAATCTGTAACCTACAATTTACACTCTTATTGATTGTATTTATCAATTCACACCACAACAATTTAGCTTCACTGAAGAAGCACAAACATTGGAATTCCTAGACAAAGGCTTTAAAACAATTGTTTTTCTTTAGTGTTTTTCTTTTTGTTTCTCTGACTTAAAAATAACCTGTCTCCATGTCTACATTTTCAAGTCTGCTGTTGAACCCTCTCTACTTTACAAATTATTGTGTTATTCTGCTCCAAAATTTATGTTTGCTTCTTTTAAAAAAAAAATAATTTTGATCCGTTGATATTCCTGTTTCTTTTGTATGTCTTCCTAGTTTCCTTTAGTCATTATACATGTTTTTCTTTAAGCTCTTTGAGCACATTTAAGACAATTGGTTTAAAGCCTTTGTCTAGTAATTCCAATGTCTATGCTTCTTCGGTGATGGGTTTTGGAGATTTATTTTACAGTTTTGAATGGGACATGGTTTTGTGTTTCTTTGTATGCTTTTTGTGGTTGTTTGTTTGTTTGTTTTGAAAACCTGGCATTTGGGAAAAACCAGTCTTTGCAGCCTGATCTTTTCTGGGAAGGACCTTTACTAATTATTAGCACAGCAAGTTCTGAGACTCGACGTCAGCCCAGGACTTCTTAGGGCTTTGGGAGCATATTTCCTGTCTGGGCCTGTGTGTTCACTTATTTTACCCCTCCCCCCCAATACACACAACACACAGCTGCAGGGACATGCCCTGATTTTCCGGTCTGAGCCCAGCTTCTTCTCAGGGTCTTGGATGTTCTGTTGTATTTCTCTACCCATAATGCCTCATGCCAGGTGTTGGAGGCCCACAGTTCCCTGCAGCTTTCACAGGCAATGGTGCCTGCCACCCTTTTCCCAGCCTGCTCTCTGAGCCATGCTGCCTTTCCCTCATTTAAGGACACTAATATAAAACTATCTTATTATTATTTAGTTTTTAAATTTAAATTTTTTTTTTTAGTTATAGGTGGACACAATATCTTTATTTTATTTTTATGTGGTGCTGAGGATCGAACCCAGTGCCTCACACATGGTAGATGAGCGCTCTACCTCTGAGCCACAACCCCAGCCCTAGTTTTAAAATTTTTAATTTGGGCAAGGATAGCTGGGAAGGCTGTGAATGGGATAGAGAAATTTGAGAGTCCTGTGCTATGAGAAGGCCAAGTCAGCGTTGGTACCATGTGATGATTCTCAAGCAAAGGGCTACCAAAAGGCTGGGTGCCAAAGAGACCTCAGGATGCTGGGCTTAAAAGACTGTTGGTCGGTTGCTCCCTGAGAAGTTCCCTCTGGGATATGAATTAGAGTCCTGTCTCTCGACTAGTTGTGCAGCATTGGCCTGTTCATTCTTGATTCTGTCACTGCATGACTTGGGTCATTAGTTTATGGCAGTTGTGTCCAGTACCCTTGCCCCTATGGCTTCCTCCATCTGTAGAAGACAGGAGCTCAACAAGCCTTTCACCTCAGCAAAGTTGGCCGTTGAGGAAAAGCACTCGGAGTGGGCAGTGGCCATCCTCATTCCAGGAATGATGGGTGCATCATCCCCACCCGGCAGGGGGAGAAGGTGGAACCATTGGCTGTATCCGATAACCAACTGCATTCTATCATCAGCCTAGAGATGGATGAGGTAAGGGTGTGAGAGCAACAGTCCTCCTGATACACAATGGAATTTCCTTGGGAAATTTGGGTTAGCACACAAAAAGACACAAGCTATTTTGAACTAATATTTACTTCTTAATTGTAGATGATTGTTATTTGTGACATTAATGCTCTGGATCACAGTAAATAACACTTTATGAAATTCATATATACCTGTTGGAAGATGTTAGAAAGACTTATGCTGAATGATCAAAAGAGATGTCAAATTATTACAAGGAAACAGAGAGAGGCTACTACAGGTTTAAAATTAATATACAACATTGTTTACCTCATCTTGGCCTTTGAAAAACTTGCCTTCTTGTTTTTATTTTTCTAATCCTGATAAAAAAAAAAAAAAAAGCAGGGCCTGGGGTTGTGGCTTAGCAGTAGAGCACTCACCTAGCACGTGTGAGGTCCGGGGTTTGATCCTCAGCACCACATAAAGATAGATAAATAAATAAATAAAATAAAATGATTGTGTCCAACTACAACTGAAAAATAAATATTTTTTAAAATGTGAGAAAGGTGCTGAGATTGAGACACTAGCCCCAGAGGGGACTCTCATCTCTGTCATTTGTGTCTTTCCCCTTGTGTCACTAACTTCTACATCAACAATACGTAATACGATGAATATTGTGCCCTCTAAAATGTGAGAATAGCCCCTAACATGTACCCTGTGACAGGAAAGACCCTGGGAGCAGTGGATCCAGAAGGACAAGACCAACATCTGCCTAATAAAGTTCACTCCCGTCTCTCACTGTCCTTTTTTGCTTTTTTTATGGGCAATAATGCCCTCAGGCTTGCAAATAGCTGCCAATCCTGCTATAAAAATAACTGTTCTTTGTTCCATGAGCTCACAAAGCTAAACCTGACTTAATGGGTTCAAGAGGAGAAGGGATCCAAAATTTATTTCTCATTTGAGTTTCAGTGAAACCTCGCATGGCAGAATCCTTACTGGACTCTGTCTATCCTTCTCCACTGCCATCCCCAACCACTGCCCCCTGTTCACATCTACAGGTTTGCTGAAGGCACAGCCACTTTGGTGCCACCCAGCCTTCCCCTATCCCCAGGTATTGTTCCAGAGTTAACACCTGCCCCAGGCCCAGTCAGTCAAAGTCACCAACACATTCCCCTCACAGATGAGGTGACTTAGGTGCGAGATGGAAGAAGCCTGGGAGCCGAGGGTGTCCACGCCCTGCCACATAGTCGGGAAGCAGAAAGGTCTGGTCTGCAATGAGAGATGGCAGTGGAGAGATGTTGAGAGAGGCCTGGAGGGCAGAGAAAGAGCGAGTCCTGCAGCATCAGGTTGTTCATTTTTGATTTGTTTCTGAAATTAGACATCTTTGTTTTCCTGTTTGAATAAGCCAACTTAAAGAACAATACAATAAAGACATAAGACAAGATGGATGTATTTCAAAGAAAGCACTTTGCTGTTTGCTACAATCTGAAGACAAAACAGAAAGCAGAAAGATTTGTTCCAAATCAATGTTAATATATCGATGAGTCATTAGTATTTTGGAACCAAGTACTTTCTGTGCCTTCTTTACTAATGTCTTTCTTAGAAGAAAGATAATAAACAGTACAAGGCATAATAATTGAGGTAGTTTTGCACAAAAGAAAAGGAACAGCACCTGGAGCCAGACTCTCTGGTATGAATCCCAAGTCTACCACTTTCTAGATGTGACCTGGGCAGGAGACCCAACTTCTCTAAGAATTTTGAGGGTTGCCAGAAGAACTAGTTGTTGGTGCACATAAGGCACTGATAACACTGACCGGCATGCACAAAATACTGAATGAATGACAACTATAAGTGGGTCCCTGTTGACGAGGTGCCTGGAGTTGGAGGGGCCGGGTGTACTAGGTGGGGGAGTCTCACTGACCAGAACACCAGGAGGGCTCTCCTTGGACCAGAACCAGCAACGTTGCGAATACCTTGAAATCAGCTCTCTGCCCCCTGGCCCTCCCTTACATTTCAGAAGGCTATTTTTAATCACCAAGCATTGCAGAGCATTCATATTTAATGAGAATAATCTGTATTTCATGAAGATACTTCACCTTCTGCACAGTTTTCACAAAAGGACTAAAAATTGTTTTTAAAATATTTTTTTTAATTAGATAATACCAGGTATGGCAGTACATGCCTATAATCCCAGGTACTCAGGAGGCTGAGGCAGGAAGTTTGAGGCTAGCCTGGGCAACTTAGTAAGCCCCCTGCCTCAAAATAAAATAAGGACCCCACATTCCAGGCTCACCCATGTGTGGCAAATGGCAAGGATGCATTCTTATTTAGGATTGGATGTATTCTTCTGTGTATATGTACCATGGTTTTTCTATCCATTCATCTGTCAACAGACACAGAAATTCCCTCCTGGACAGAGACCCAAAGGAGATGGAATCACCCCCCTCATTCAGTTTCCTGCCCTGCGGAGTTTACTGCAGCATTATTTTGGTGACCTTTTTGGAGGAAGTTATAACATCCTTTGTTAATGAAAGCCCACTTTCCCTCTTGCTGCCTTTTCCAGAGTCATATTTAAACCATCTAAAAGAGATCTTTGGGATATTGCAGAAACAGGATTCTCATTTTACTTAGCAAAAATAAGTCTTTTAAAATCTTAGATGTGTTTTTCTGAAACAGGCAGGAGAAAGACTGTAAAGACAAGGTGTCCTGGTGCTTTCGGCTAATAAAGTGAGTTTTTGCAATGCAGACACTGGTGAAGTTAGAGAGCAAGGCTATAAGGTCATCGATGGTGAGGTGATCATCACAGCGATGGTGTAGATATTAGAGCTTAGGTGACTATGTCAAATTTCTACAACAAACAAATTTTAAATCATATCTCCCTATAATATATACAGTATCTGTTATGGTTTAGATAGGAAGTATCCCCCATAAGCTCATGTGTGAGAAGATGCAAGAAAGCTTAGAGATGAAAAGAACTTGATCAGCATTGATCCCCTGATAAGGGTTAACTGGGTGGTAACCGTAGGCTGGTGGTATGTGGCTAGAGGAGCTGGGAGTGTGTTGTCAAGGTTTGTACTTTCTCATGGTGAGGACAGCTCTGTTTCTCTGCTTCCTGGTGCAATGTTCTGAGCCGCTTCCCTCCACCACACTTATATGACATGATGTTTTTCTTCACCTGCAGCCTCGAGTAATGGAACGGGTGTTGTGATGGGCAAAAGTGCAACATCTGCAGTCAAGAGGAGAGATAAAGAATGTCCACACACTTCTGCCCTTTTCAATGTTTTATTTACTCAAATCACTTAATACAGGGCTGGGTTGTGGCTCAGTGGTAAAGTGCTCACCTAGCACATGCAAGGCCCCGAGCTCAATCCTCATTACCACATAAGAATAAATAAATAAATTAATTAATTAAAGGTATTGTGTCCACTACAACTTAAAAATAAATATTTTAAAAAATCACTTAATACAATTTCATTCTACAGGTTCTTAATCAAGGAATGATAATTCTTAATACTGGGCACCTCAATAGACACAATCAATTCAAAGCAAACAATTCTAAGTTAACTCTAAGCACTGCAAACACACTTAATCATGACAGGCCTATTAAGGACATTGCCTCTGTGTGCTAAGCTTAAGTGCTAGATTTCCAAGTCTTAAGTCTTAGATCTTAAGTCCACTTACTCAGACCACGGTGATCAAGTCAGGAACCCATAGAGGCTTCTCCTGGGGTGGAGCCGATGGTTGGTTGGGGAGATGGCTGTCAGGAGAAGTGCTTTTCTCACCAGAGAAACTGCTGTAGAGTTTGAGGGTGGTGAGAACAATGCAGAGGATCAGGCAGAGGAGAAGAGTTGGGATGTCAGTCAAGATCCTCATCAGGCTCTCAGGCTTGTGTGCATCAGTGTAGGTTGGTTGAAAGTCTGTTCATTTGCTCCAACATTTATAGTAAATTTTGGGAGCTTCTGCTCACCCTTGGGTCCCTATCAGCTGTTACCAGGTTTCTTAGTGACATCTTTCATTTTTAGAGAGAACATATGGTCTGGATTTCCACCCTGATATCACACTTCTGACTCTTATCAGGCTTACGATAAATGATATGTGACTTCACCCTAACTCTTACCAGGATTGTGGAAAGCGACTTGATTTTATCAGGCTATGTCTGATGACATATCTGAGGGCTCTGTGGTTTGCCTGGTGAGACTTCAGGTTTATTTTAAGATGGAGTTTTAAAATGGAGTTGCTTAGACTAAGGCCTAAGGCCATCCTTACAGCGAGCTATCTATGAATGAGACCTCTGAAACTGTGAGTCCCCAGATAAACTTTTCTTCCTCTAAAATTGTTCTTGTCAAGTCTTTTTCTCACAGCAGTGAAAAAGCTGACTAAAACAGTCTCTTAAGACAAACTTGTAACCTTAGGCCCAGTTACGGGTTAAATTCTACAGGACAGGGCAAAACATTTTGGCACTCAAAAAAAACAGATCCTTAAAAGACCATGTTTTACCTTTTATAAAAACAAAAACTCAGGCTGGGGTTGTGGCTCAACTGTAGAGTCCTTGACTAGCACGTATGAGACCCTGGGTTTGATCTGCTCAGCACCACATGAAAATAAATAAATAAAATAAAGATATTGTGTCCAACTATTACTAAAAAATAAATTAATAATAATAATAATAAAACTCAGGGGCTGTGGTTGTAGCTCAGTGGTAGAGCACTTGCCTTGCATGTGTGAGGCACTGGGTTCAATCCTCAGCACCACATAAACATAAATAAGCAAAATAAAGGTATTGTGTCCACCTACAACTAAGAAAAATATTTTTTAAAAAAACCTCAACTTTGTGGTGCTAAGACTCAGAATGCGTTCTGAAGTTTACCCATTTGGCAAATATCCTTTTCTCTTGGTGTTATCATGGTAACTCATAAGTAAATATTTTCCAGCATCTCTTTTTTCTCTGTCTGTGGGTGATGGCAAGTTCAGTGTTGCATTTTTAGTTTTTTTTAAATTTTCATTTGGTACAGAGTATTGAACCCAGAGGCTGCTGAGCACATCCCAGTTCTATTTATTTATTTATTTATTTATTTATTTATTCATTCATTCATTCATTCAGTCAGTCAGTCAGTCATGCGACAGGATCTCACTAAGTTCTGAGGCTGGCTTTGATCTTGTGATCCTCTTGACCTTGTGATCCTCTTGCCTCAGCCTCCTGAGTCTCTGGGATTACAGGTATGTACCACTGCACCAGGCATTGGCGCTGCATTTTTAAAAAATGCCTGCATCATTGATTGCATCCCTCAAGGCAATACTATCCTAATGTGGTTTTTGCCCATGGCTTCAAACTTAATAAGAGCTAAGTCAAAGTATCTAGTATTTGTACTTTTATTTTTCCATACAGGGCATCAATTCTAGAATGGTCATCTGAGATTCCTGTGGGGTCAAGTGGAAAATTAAAGCAAAATCAATGGTTATCATTATGGCAAATGTGAGGGGGAGCCATGATAAGTCACAGGGAGCTGTCACAAGGTATAGAACACACATACAAGACAACCATGCAGAGCAGCTCACCACGAGTGGTAGGTGAATATGATCCACCAGGTTTGCATTGGACTACAAAGGTGAGATTGCTTGGCCTGTGGCAGTGAGGCCGGCTGCACCTCAAGGTAAAAGGTGCACTTGAGCTGGGACTTGAGGGACCCGAGGAGTAGAAGGATTAGAGTGGGAGGGACCAGCCAACATGGAAGGAGGATGGGGATAATTCCAGGAGAAAAGGGCTGGAGTGGGTTGATTAGACTCGAGTGCTTTCAGATGTATCAATCTGTGTATACCTTCACAACATCCCTGGCAAGAGTGAGACATAACTACTGACTCCCTTGGCCCCATCCAGAGCTGCTGAGCAGTCACTGTGGCCACAGTGCCATCTCCCTATACCAGGACTCTTCCACCTTCAGTCATCTTGTGTCACAGACTTTCCAACTGATTTCCTCTCTCAGATGGAGTACTTCCCTTCAGTGTAGGTTAGGATGCTTCAGCTCTCCTGTTAGCCAAAGAACTAACCGAATCTCCACCTTCCTTGCTAGTGAAAGGAAATGGTCCCTGACTCATGCATTCAACACCAACTGGCTGTGTGATTTGGGGCAACTCCTCCTCTCCTCCAGTTTGTAACGACTTGCAGTTGCTTGCAGTTTGTTGACTTTTTCTTAAATTAGGTTGTAAACTTTTATTACAAATTAAAAATGAAGTTCTTATAATCATAACTTGATCAGATATGAAACAGTTTAAAAAATCTTTAAGGGTGCCGCACCTGCCCACAGCTGCCACCAGTCAGTCTGTTCAAATTAAGAGGGACTGATTAGGCTTTTGCTTAATTTCTTGGTATCTCAGCATGACCTGGAGTTACTGGGAGAATTCAATCATTGCCACTTGCACAGTGAGAAGTGAAGTAACGGCAACGCTGTAGGTGCTGCCGTCTAATCCAGCTTGAGTTGCAATAGAGCATTGGGTTAGGGAAGGTACAAAATTGCATGATAGGAATAGGAAGGAAGAGGCTGCAAGAATTCACTGCTTTATTTCTCAAATCTTGGGGGACTGTTTGTGGGACTTGCATCTTGAAGGTGTTTGACAAGAGGATCATAATTTTGACTCTGGCTAAATACATGTACTGCTATCAGTATAATCAGCACAATCTACTAGCTCTGATAGTTGGTTACATTTCTAACAATTTTGTGGATTAGCTATTGCAAGCTTGGACCCAATGGTACTCATGTTGCACCATACAAATAGATAAGAAACCCCTGGAATGGTGTAGAGCAAAGGTTCTCAGACAACTGGGCAGTGTCTATAAACATTTTTTACTGTAAGAATTTGGAGGGTGCTACAGACTCTTACTGGATAGAGGTGCTGTTAAATATTCCACAAAGAGCAGGACACCCCAACTCCCAACAAAAGAAGCCCTTGGCCCAGAATGTCTATAGATTGTTTCAATCAGCTTTTGCTTCACTGTGACCAAAATAGCCAAGAAAAACAACTTAGAGGAGGGCAAGTTTATTTGGGGCTTACCATTTCAGGGGTCTTAATCCATAGAAGGCTGACTCCTTTGCTCTGGGCCCAAGATGAGGCAGCATATCATGGTCGAAAGGCCCAGTGGAGAAAAACTGCTCAGCTCAGGGGGTGGGGGTGGGGGTGCGGCGGTGTGAGGAAGCCGAGAGACAAAGAGGAAGGAATCCCAGGGAAGATGCATGCCTTTGTGACCCACCTTCTCCAATCGTGCCACACCTGCCTACAGCTATCACCAGTCAGTCTGTTCAAACTAGGAGGGACTGATTAGGTGACAGCTCTCACTTCACCTTTGACTATTCATTGCATTAACAGGAGCTTTTGGGGGCCACCTCATATGCAAATGCTGATGTAGAGCAAGGAATACCAAGACTTAGAATGAGGGAGATTCTGACTTGATGCCATATGTGTGACTCTCTCATCCATGCCCTCACTATGTCTCCAACAAGGTCAAGATTATTTATATCACATTGCAGAGGAGGTTTTTAATTAAGGAGGCAAGACAACCTGAGGGTTATATTAGTCTCCCTTTTGCCTTGCCAATCCCACATGCTTGTGGATATATTAATTTTAGTGGCAGAGCTTCAAGTTATATGAAAGCTCAGAAATATGGACTTTTCATCACCAAAGCTGCCACTGCTGAGTGCATAATTTTCCAATTTGCTGACCACCATGATTCATACTGAATCCCCAATCTTGAGATGACCAGCAATCTGGTAGTAAGCCAGGGACTTTGAACTTCTTTCTTCTGGGAAAGGAGAATGATCTTTCCTTCACTAGGACAGGCCCATTCTCATCTGAATTTGCCTTTTCCATCTGTCCTGTCTGCCAGCATCATTATCTGTGGATCCTCTTTTGCAATAGGAAATGATCAAGAAAGAAGCAAGGGGGTGTCATTTGGGACCGTAAAACACAGTGCCAACTTCCAAATTGGAAAGAATGATCAAAAGACTTTTAAAGATCCTAAATTGGATAAAAATTGTTTTACAATGTCTGAAACTTGACTGCTTACAGAAAGAGAAGTGTTATGAAATTGCAAAGAGATCTGTTACATTGCAGGTGGGGTGTTTGGTCGACAGTTGAAAAGTTATGTAACAAAGAAATTTCTTTCTTTCTTTGTTTTTCTTTTTTATTTTTCTTCTTCTTTTTTTTAGTAATTTAGAAAAGTAGAATTGTGCTTTGTGCAATGTGCTTTTAAAATAAATTGGAAATGCATTGGTTAAACCTAGGAGGAAGGATCTGATAACCCTGATTAAATATTAAAGCAATGCTGCAAAGAAAACTGCAAAGAAGACTACCTTCCCTCGTGATCACAAATTGACTGCTAGTGGCTTGCTGGACACCATGCTTCTTCACTTACCTCTGTCCCAGTCACAGAATGACAGCCCATCCCATATGTCTCCCTGTACCAAAGGGGTCACTTTTCCTAGTCTGAACCACTAGTAGTTGCTAGGGGGTGTCATGCACCAATTGGCTTGGACTGAAGTTTCTGACATTACTATTATAAGGCTGATGGAATCACCATATTTGACTGAGACGAATCAGGACCCCATTCCTGTGTCATCTCTTGTGTCTCACGAGTTGTGAGGGGAACAAATGAATTATGGTGGAAGTTTGGGTTCTGATGCCAAGAGAGAAGGCAGGGATGGATGCTGAGGGAAGAGCTTCTGTGAGGGGCAAGCTCCTCTTTCCCTTGCAGAGGTCACGCTCAAGTATATCCCAACACGGGGACCCTAACTCCCTTCTTGTCTGTTTTCCTGGTTGTACAAAAAGCCAGACACAAGCAGGTGGCAGTGCCAGCTTCTGTTTCGGTGAAGAACTTCGTGCGTCTTGGAGTGGGGCTGAGAAGGGAGAAGAAGCCTTCCGACCTGCAGAGCCAGGAGTCCTGAGAAAAGGAAGCAAGTGGTCTCGAGTAGCCATCAGGAGAGAGTCCTCCTGTCTGTCCATCTCCCAACTTTACTTTTGGGCTCCCCTATTTGTGCATTCCACCAAGATAAAATCATAAAACGATGGATTCAAATTAATTCAAAGCATGCACTGTATCCGAGAGGTGGCAGCCAGTCCTCTACTGTGCGGCTCCTGGTAGCACAGCTAAAGCTGACCCACAGAGGATCACACAGGGACTCTGACCCAAATGAACCTGGAATCCACTCTTCCTTCTAATTTCCTGTTCATGGGTTTTTATTCAGTTTCAGGTGGGTTTCTGTTACTTGTTTGTTTTTATTTGCCCAAAACATCCAAATTGATACACTGTGATGGGAGCAGGTGGGGGGCCTGAAGAGAACAGTGAGAATCTGGGAAGGGCCTGGGGCTCTTCCTTCCACACTATTCCTGCTAGCAGAGGTGCACAAAGACCACTCACCCTACACCACAGAGAGCCCTTGGGTGGGGAGTTTGGCCCTTTACCAAGCACAGATCCCTGTAGAGCGCTGACTAGGTGGGACTGCAGCAGCAGGAGAACAGGAGTGCCAGCTGTGTTCTTGTGACCAATCTTAATCTAAGTTTCTGTTTCCTTCATTTCTTCTTTTTTGTTAACATTTCACTTCTATTTCTATTGGCATTATTATTTCCCCATTATTAGCAGGTGTTTGGGCAGTGATAAAGTTCACTATGGACTTCAAATCATCAAGATAGGACTGCAATGGAATAAGAGGTCGAATGGAACTTATTGAGAGATCATAAACTCAGAACCAAGTTTTTTTTTTTTTTAACCTGTGCTGTGCTAGGGATTGAACCCAGGGCCTTGTAAGTCACTGAGTTACGACCTCAGCTAAATTTTTACTTTCAGATACAAAAGACGGCATGACTTTGGGTCACCTTTCATTGAAGAGGGGACAGGAGTGTTTACAATTATATGTGGAAACTCGTAAGCCCTGGGACAGGAAATTTTTGGAAAGCCTCAGAAATCCTCAGAAGGATTTGTGAGGGCACATGACTAGGCTGGTGTTGGAATACAGGTGTGTCTCTTTCTGCCCAGTGCCTGTCGTTTGGAGAAGTGTGTTCACCTACTCCATGTGGCTCTTAGTCCAGGTCCTTCATGAAGCAGATGGCAAGATGGGATTAATTTGTGTAAAGAAATGTATGTGGGGAAATGCCTGACAAGAAAATGGGGAGGAAGCCAGGAGAGGCTGGGAGAGCACCAGACTCAGTCTGATGAAAGAAGAGGGGAAACAGGAAGGAAGACGGGGTAGAACAGTCTTAGAATAAAGCACAGCTCTGAAGTCTGTTCCAGGGAGTCTTGCTCCTCGAATCTGCCTTTCCCAAGAAGGGGCTTGCCTCGTACTCCTACTGGGGCGATTGTTGACTAGGAGCTGCCTGAGAGGGAACCTAGGCTCAGTGCTATCCTCAGATGGATTTCAGAGCAGCCTCAGGCTCTCAATCATTTAGGTCCCCTGCCACTGGGGATTTGAGAGGTGTATCCCCATCAGCTGAGCAGTCAGTCACAGGAGGGAGCACCCTGGCTCCCCCCACACACACAGGGGAATGAGACTAAGTTGGGCCAACACACACCTCTCAGGAATTTAAACCTCCCTGGAGGAAACTCACAGAGGCCTTGAGGTGTCAGAGTCCCACAGTGGCACGGTCTCTGGGGAATACCCCAGCTGCCTTGATTCCATTTTGAGAAACTTAATGGGTCCGCCCTTTGATATGTGAAGTTTTCAGTATAGTTCCAATACCCGCATACCTCTTTGTTTTAAAATTTTTTAGAATTATTTTTATTGCTTGTAAATTTCCAAGAACCCTAGTGGAGGTGGGGGAAAGGGAGCTAGTTTTTTAAAATAAATGTTTTTAGAGATATATAAAAGGAGGCTGTACTCCTTGAACAAGCTTACAACATGACGATAACAAATCAACTAAATCGAATAAAGTGCTACTCTGCACACTTGATGGTAACAAAATACTTGAACTTTATCTGGAAAAATACACCAAAATATTAACAGATGTTACTTAAGACAGTTAGATGGTAGTAGACTATCACTTCTACATTAGCTGTTTTTTTATTATATTTAAAACTTTTAAAAAAAGCATTAAAAATGAAGAATTATTACAAAACATTTTATACACAAAATTGCTAAGAACAATATGCTGAAGACTTGTGATATGATAAGCAAATGAGAAGTGACTCTGGATCCTCTCTCACGGCAGAGTTCTCTCCCCACCAAAACAAGCGTTGACTTTAAACTTGGGGCTGCTTTGCCTGGGTGTCGCTTTGTTCCTCTACTCCACATGTACATAATGACAAATGATATAAAGTATTGTTAGATTTTAAAATTTATTTATATAATGTTACATCGTTGATATTCTTCTGAAAAGCTAATTTTTCTGTTAAGCATTATGTTCAAGGTCTCATCCATGCCTGTGGTTCGTTAGGAAGTATTTCACTGAATGAGCATACCATGATTGATTCATTCTCTTCTCCATGAGCAGTAAGAAGGATTCCACTTTTCTGCAATTATAAACCTGCTTCTGAGCATTGTGCACCTGTACAAGAATTTCCATGCCTAAGAGCATGTTTGCTGTGCCCTAAGGTATTAACATTTGAACTATACTAGGTGTTGCCAGTTCCTCTCTTAATAACTATTAGAATTTACTTTCCCTGTCAAACATACAGAAGATTTCTCATAGCTCCATGTCACTGAAATACTTGGTATCATTAGCTTATTAATGTGGTATATCCTACAATGGAATATTATTGGGCAGTAAAAAGGAGTGAAGGGCTGATACACGCTACAACACGAGTGAATCTTGAAAGTATTAACTAAATGAAAGAAGTTGGCCTCAAAGGCCACATATTGTGTGATTCCATTTCCGTTGAGATGACATGTCAAAGACAGAGACACAAGTAGATTAGTGACTGCCTGAGGCTGAGGGAGTCCTAGGAAATGGGGCATGAATGCCAGTGGGTAGAGGGTTTCTTTGGGGAGTGACGGAAATGTTCTAAAACGGGTTGTGGTGATACTTTTACAACTCTGTGAATATGCCCGAAACCACTGAGCTGCACATTTCAAATGGGTGAATTGTATGGTATATAAATTTTATCTCAAGAAAGCTATTCAAAAAATGTTTAGAGACTGCTGGTGTCAATAAGTTAGGAAATACTTGCAACAGTAATGGATTAATTAGTGGAGAAATAGGAAATAAAAAGCTATAGCTTTTCATTGTTTTATTGGAGGTAGAGTTTGAAAGAATGTAAAAATAGAGGTGACTAAGAGTGCACCCCAGATGGACTTCTGGACAAATGGTATTATGAACTGAAGTGATGCCAACGTAAGAGAGGGTGCAGATTTTGTTGGTGCCACTTGTGTCACCAACCGCTACAATTTCAGAGCCTGCCAAAGCCTACTGATGTTGAGTGACAAAGTGCTTTGGTATTTTCTAAAATGCACTAAGTAGATGGCTTGCCTGCCCACCCTCCTTCTCTCTTTCCTTCCTTCCTTCACTTCCTCTCTACCTCCCTTTCTTCCCTTCTGATGTACTGTGGTTACAGTATTTTGTGAAAATAGAGGTGAACAAAGATCACGAGTTGTCTTATTGTAAGTATTTTAAAAGACAAAGTAATGTGTGTATAAATATGATTCTCCCAGGATTAGGTCTGCAAAAACAAGACTTCAAATGACAATGTGCACTTCTTGTTCTCTTTGGATGGCGCACCTGTTTATCAGCAACATTTTCTCATTCCTAGTTGGAAAATGATAAGTCATGTTGCTTTTTATGTGGTACAAAACAAGCTCCAAGAGACGCCAAATATAACATAAACCTATAATTACTGATTACTTATGGGAGAGGAAATAATCTTAATTACGGTGTTGATGATGCTACTATTTTGGTTCATAACCACTTAAATATGAATGGGTTTTCATTATATATGGGACTATAACTATAGATTTTCCACATATCTTGATTGTGTTTAACTGTTGTCAGAAATGAGTTGTGAAATATAACTCAAAGTACTTCAGAGTAAGATATTCTCTTAGAAAGTATCAAATCAAGGAAATATCTAATACCACATATCCCAGTTTGGAATTTGAAAACTTTCTCATGAAGAACATTCTCTGTTCCCAAGCATTTGGGAGGCTAAAGCAGGAGGATCCCTTCAGCCCAGGAGTTCAAGGCATTCCTGAATGAGACCCCCATCTGGGGAAAAAAAAAAAACTTATGTACATACTATTTCGTGAGCTTTCAAGAAACATTCCCTTAATAAGAGCAAAAGCTGATCGACATTATAGCTTTCTGCAGGTATGACATTTGGGGCATATTACCTATACAATTCTGGCATCTTATTAATTTCTCCAAAGGGTCATCTGTGAAATAAAAAACGTAACCCCAAACCTTACGATGTATATATTTTCTGCTGTGAAGATGATTTATTATCAAGCAAGTCCTGCCAAAAGGCCACTTGACCAAACAGTTCTTCTGGGTTCCTCACTCATACCGTTTCCTTAATGGCCTCCAGGGAGATGTTAGCACTTAAGCAAGGTGAAGTTGTTTCCCTTTACACCTGGACGAGGTCTCTAATTGAGTGAATGCCATGAACAGTCTTCATGCAGAAAGTTGCTAGGCATCTGGTGCCAACGACTGACGTCAGGCAGGAGAGGAGAGGCCGGAATAGAGATGTCCGCTTCACTAGCTATGAGGAATGGGGATGTCAAAACATTAGTGGAATGGGCTGTGGGGGCGGAGGGGGTGATGGGGAGGTGGCACACATGCCCATTCTAATGGCAGCAACATCTGCTGGGCTAGTGCTTTGGATATAAATCTGAACTGTCCTTATTGCTAAATGCCAGTAACTAACTCAACTTTTTAAAAAAATCTGTGGTTCAACACTTTGCAAGCCAAACAAGATAGTTCTGTGAGCCATGTGAGGTCTCAGGCCATCAGTTTCAAACCATAAGAACATAACATTTCCCACAGGAAGTTGAAGAATCTTGAGGACAAAAGTTGCTCTTTCTCAGGCAAACCCATAGCCAATGGTGCAAGGAATTCTTGCCTCTGGTCTTTGTGCATATCCACAATTAAGCTTTGCACAAAGCTTTCTGTGAACGAGGCCAGCTCCCTCCCCGAAAATGGAGTTCAAAGGCAATGTTCAATTCTTTTAACAGTTTTAGAATAATCAGAGTCACAAGTTAATCTCCTAAGTTGAATAAAATCATGGGGCTGTTGGCATTATTTCTGCCATAGCTGTAAGAGCAGAAGAATCATGAGATATTTGCTCTTCTCTCCTCTACATATTGATTAGTACTTGGCCTCTTTACTGACAAGTCCCTGGAAGCCTGGAGTATGACTGCTGGGGCAGAGGTCAGGAGCACCACTAGAATCTAATCTTCCACTATTGGGCCCTGCCGCAGTCGGCTAGGTCAAATAACCAGGAGGTGACAAGCAACTTGAAGGTTGAAGCGGGAACTGCTTTACTCAGTGGGAAACTCAGTGGGAACTGAGCGGGAACTCAAGGTAGCTGGCACACAAGGTAGCGGGCACCCAAGGTAGCGGGCACCCAAGGTAACAGGAGCCGCTTTATTGTGGAGCAGCAGAGGTATATATACCTAATTGATTACACACACCTTGACTCAATTAGCATCATCCAGATACAACAATCAGCCAATAAGGAATCTCCACCATCTTAATGGCTCGGTGGCGTTGCCTCACAAACCACTCCTCCTGGCAAACTGCCAGGTGCCATCTTGACTTGATTTGCGATCCCCAACAGGGGCCATTGTAGTTCTGTAGTGATTAGGAACATGAGCTCTGGTCGATTTTTTTGTTGGGGGGGCAGTGCTGGGGATTGAACTCAGGAGCACTCGACCACTGAGCTACATCCCCAGCCCTATTTTGTATTTTATTTAGAGTCAGGGTCTCACTGAGTTGCTGAGCACTTCACTTTTGCTGAGACTGGCTTTGAACTGCCTCAACCTTCTGAGATGCTGGGATTACCAGCATATGCCACTGTGCTCAGCTCTGGTCAAATTTTTACTCCCCCTCTGGCTTCAAGGCAGTCTGAACTTAGGCAAATTGAACCGTAAAATGGGGATAAAAAATACCTACCTATGAAGTAGGTTGTGTATTATGATTAATACATTGGTTGTTAGTGCTTATGGGGAAATATTATTTTGGAAAGTTGAGGAAACTTTTATCATCAAGCTGCCTTTATGTGGAGATTGATGACTATTATTTGAGCACCTGCTACTTAGAAGGCCTTTGCTAATAGAGAAATGTCTAATTGATATAAATGGGGTTTTTGTTTTCGGTGCTGGGGATTGAACCCAGGGGCCCTTAAACACTGAGCCCCATCTAGCCTTCAAATTTTTACTCCCTCACTTGCTTCAAAAGTGAGGCTCAGAGAAGCTACTTGGCTTGTCCAAAGTCCCACTACTAAGAAAAAAAAAGTAAATAGTACTGTAATTTGAATTTCAGTTTGTCTAATCCCAAAGATAGTATTGGTATTGTGGTCTTTTTACCCTACTCCTCAAATTTCTATAATGATGTTAGGTTTATTTGATTATTTAATACAAGTGATTTGTGTATGAGCAGGTTTTGCTGCAAATCCTGGTTGCATTTGAATAGAGTATATTAGGGTAATTGATGGAGATAATTCTAGGCAAAGAGCCTTCTAAATTATTAAAACACAGTGGAGCCGGGTGTGGTGGCACACACCTCCAAGTGGCTTGGGAGGCTGAGGCAGGAGGATCAGGAGTTCAAATAGAGCCTCAGCAAAAGCGAGGTGCTAAGCTACTCAGTGAGACCCTGTCTATAAATGAAATACAAAATAGGGCTGGGGACATGGCTCAGTGGTTAAGTGCCCCTGGGTTCAATCCCCAGTACCAAAAACAAAAACCCCATTTATATCAGTTAGACATTTCTCTATCAGTAAAGGCCTTCTAAGTAGCAGGTGCTCAAATAATAGTCATCAATCTCCACATAAAGGCAGCTTGATGATGATCATTTATAGATAAGGACACTAAGGCTGGAGATGAAAGACTTGAACAGGTCGTTCAGTGAGTTGGAAACAGATAGCTAGACTCAAGTCCACATGTGTCAGCGGATAGACCTGTGACCCCTGAACAGGAACTTCTGGTACCAAATTCCACCCTGCCTCTTGCTTCTTCTATTGCTTTGGGGAATTACAAATTCTTTCTGTGTTTCGACTTCCTCCTTTCTGAAATAGCAGAAGAGTGGCACTTGCCTCAACACCTACTTGTTCTGACCCACGGAAAGCATTTGCCACAAAGCCTGGCACACAGCAGGCACAGCAGTGGCAGCTCTCACTGAGACTGAATGCCAGCACAGTGCACATTCAGCTGTCAGTCATTCAACAAAGACATGAGCAAAAACTGATTAAAGTGGACTGTTTTATTCCTGTGTCCTCGAACAGGGATGAAGGAACTCTCTGGAGTACCTTTCACAAGGCACACATCCTGTTTTTTTTTTTTTTTTTTTTTTTTTTTTTTTTTTTTTTTAAAGAGAGAGTGAGAGAGGAGAGAGAGAGAGAGAGAATTTTTAATATTTATTTATTTTTTTTAGTTCTCGGCGGACACAACATCTTTGTTGGTATGTGGTGCTGAGGATCGAACCCGGGCCGCACGCATGCCAGGCGAGCGCGCTACCGCTGAGCCACATCCCCAGCCCAACACATCCTGTTTTCGAGGGTTTTCCCTACATGATCCCATTGCCTCCTAATAGCCCCACCTCTAAATACCATCACATTAGGGTCAACACATTCTAGGGGGCATAGCATTAGGTGTACAGCAGTCACAGAGTCTCGATTTTCTTCCATAATTCCACAGTGCTGAAGACAGTTTTCTTATCTCTGATTTAGCTCAGGGTTCCTGGTTGCAGCCAGATTTAAAGTCCCCACACTCCTTTCTCATAATTTTGGTCAGAAGACTAAATTGCTGACCATTAATGTTTAGTAAGGTAACTGGACACAACTACTCTTGAAACTCTCTATTGAAAGCACACTGGGAAGGTACAATGAAGAGAGATCACTGGAGGGTAGTGATTGGATATTTGGTTCTGTTTAAATCTATGTGGTTAGAATTTATTCCAGCTGATAACAGACTTTTCCCTTTGTGACAAAAACTTAAGGATAGAAAAGTTTACTTTTAAAATGATTTCCTTTAGGAAAAGAAGAATGAATAGATGGAGCACAGGGGATTTTTAGGGCAGCAAACTTATACTGAATGATTCTATAATGGTGGATACCAACACCCCATCAGACATCTGTCCTAACCCTAGAATGTTCAACATAGGAACAAACCCTAATGTAAAGTACCAACTTTGGTTGAAATGGTTTGTCAGTGCTGGCTAATTGACTGTAACAAATGTACCTTTCTGGGAGTGGTGTTGACAGAAGGGAGGTTTGCATGTGTGTAGGAGGGGTACATGGGAACTCTCTGTACTTTCCACTTAATTTCACTGTGAACCTAAAACTACTTTTAAAGATTAAGTCTATTTTAAAAATTATTTCAATTCTAAAAAAAAGCTTTCTGATGTAAACATGTTTATGAACAAGCAGAACTTCATGATTTTTAAAATGTTCTTTTTGTTTTTAAAAATCTTAGAGCCATTTTAAAAAAATAAGTTAGTAAGTAAATTTATTAGAAGCACAAAGAAGGGATTTGATAAGAGAACCTCTGTGGTAAATTATTTTGTATAGTGAATAAATTTGATGTTTTGTTTTGTTTTAGTCTGTATGATAAAACAAAACAAAACATCAAATTCATTGATAAATCCAGGGATGCTTTGAGCATCACAGACTAGAAATTCCAGATTTTAAAGATATCTTTAAAACAGAACCCTGGGGGCTGGGGTTGTGGCTCAGTGGTACAGCGCTTGTTTAGCATGTGCAATACACTGGGTTCGATTCTCAGCACTGCATATAAATAAGTAAATAAAATAAAGGTTCATGACCAACTAATAAAAATATTTTAAAAAAACCACAACAGAAGAAACTTGGGGTACAGACTCTCTCAAACAGTTGCAAAGAACTCTCAGAAATGACTGGATGTTTTCTCTGTATTTTCTGATTGTTTTATAACTTTGTGCAACCGCAGACTGGTAAAAGGAGGTAGAATATTCTAAGAAATAGGCAGATGAAGGAGTGTAACTCACTGATAGAACACTTGCCTAGCATATGCAGGGCCCTGGGTTCAGTCCCCAGCACTGGAAAGAAAAGAAAAGAGAGGGGGGGAGGGAGGGAGGGGAAAGGAAAGGAAAGGAAGGGAAAGGAAAGGAAAGGAGGAAGGAAGGAAGGAAGGAAGGAAGGAAAGAAGGAAGGAAGGAAGGAAGGAAGGAAGGAAGGGCGAGCGAGCCTGATGATTTTATGGGATAGAATAGAAAGAGAATCCCTGCAGTTGTGGGGGACTAGGAGAGGTATAATTGGCCCTTTTCATTCTTGGAGGATGAGATGATTCTCTAGAATGTAGTTTACTATGGTGGCTCCTTCCACTCCTGAGGGTGACTGTGGACTGTCACAAACAAGGAGAATTCCACTGAGATTCCAGTTGTAAGAGGTATCAGATAAGAGGCACTTCTAGTGCCTTGCACAGTATGTACTAAGCATATATCTTTTTTCCGGGGCGGTGGGGGGGGCGGGGAAGCACTGGGTTTTTGATGAAACATTCTAAATGGAGAATGGTTGTCCTTTTCAAGTAGCAAAAGATCCTTGCAGAATGTGACTCTGTGAGAGGGTGTCAGAAGTCCCTAAATAGAACAGAAATCGTAATAAATGGAAACCAACGAGCAGGTGATTCTGTTAGGGTCAAGTGGAATCCAGACCCAAGTCAAGATGCTGGCAAGTGAGCGAGAATGACAGAGGAGCTCAGGTCCCACCAAGCTAGGGCTGTGCAGTGCTATCCACAGGCACTGGGGACTGGGAGAGGGGGACTGCGAGGCCCTAGGGGCAGGCGCGTGTCCCCTGGAGAAGCAGCAAGAGGGGAGGGTGTGGCAGCTGACTGGACTCCATGCACACACTTGCTTAAGCTTCTGGAAAAACAGCTTAATTTGGCTTCCCAATGGTTCGGGGTACAGATTGCAGAAGGAAAGAACTCAGGCAGTACCCACACTGAACTATACCATCCCCCCAGCCACCTTCAATGCCCTTGACCTCCTCTGCCTGTCTCTGTCTGCAGTCCCCACCTCCGTGGCCTTGTTCCTGTTTCCTGTGATGCTTATTTTCACACTGTAGAAACCCATGGTATTGGCCTTCCCGGTGTTCAGTCCCATCCACATGGGCCCTGCGTGTGGATGCAGGGGAGAGCACAGTGGGTAGAAGTCAAGTAGTCCCGGTGTGCAGGTGGAACATACATTTTTGTGATTATGTGAAGGCTTTTGCATTATAGAAGTTAGGTGGGAATTAGAAATTGGCAGAATTATGATTCTAGTTTTCCCAACTTGGATTTTCCCTCTCACCAAATCATACATTAACTTCTATGATGTTTGTTATATAAAAGATTTTATCCGAGTTACATATATCACCTTGTAAACACCTTTAGAAATGGCAGTACTTTTAACTGATTCACACTTATCAGCTTTAATGCCATTCAGTGAAAATACTTGAGAGTATCACAGCTGAGTAAATATTAAAGAAAAACAAAGAAAACTTTAGGTAGAATGACTATAAAAAGTAATAAGCCAGCCAAGTTCTTTGATTTAAATTACTTTTAATCCCTATTACTTGTCAAAAGAAAAGGGGAAGAAATCCCCTTAGTAAAATTCAGAAATGTGATCACCAAGCAAAAACTCCCTTCTAACTAAGTCTCAAATAGAAATCCAGTTTTTTAAAAATTGCAGTGGTCAGTTGTTGACACACCAGGACAATCTACAAACACAGTTGTTCAAACACAACAGATTGCCCTCACTCTGCAGATCCATTAATCACAATTCAGCTTGCTATCAGAGAGAAAGTGACTGGTGTTATTAAATTTCCACCCCATTACCTTGACTTTTATTTAGAGCCATTCATCAATAATTTCCCTCTTCACTGGAAGCCACAAGTTAACCAAGCCAGAAAGTCATCAAAGAAATACAACAGACTTGATAATATCTTGGAAATGTAAATGGTTAGTGTGATTTTGTTAATTCACAAAGTTTCTTAACCATCTCAGTCATCTATTTAAGATACTTTTTAAGCCTTTGCTTCAAAGCCCATCAGCTAAAATACATCAAGTAGCATAAGAGGAAAACTCTTGAAGTAACAGTATCCAGCAATTGGCCTCCTCCAGTGTGACAAATTGTTCACTCTTTTTAACGGTCCCCCAAATCCACCTCTATTTAAGGAACCACAACTCCTTAATGATAGACTGCTAGTTTCATTTCACTTGGTTGTTCAAGAAACTCCTAGTTTCATTTCACTGACAGAACTGACTTCATGAGCAGGTGACATGGGCAGTCACTATGGCCCTGCATTTCGTTTAACACTCTGCTTTTCCTGTCACAACATTCTTCACATTTTTTGAAGAAGGGCCTTACATTTTCATTTTACACTAAGCTCCCCAGATTCTATAGCAGGTCCTAAGGAAAGATGTGAAAGTGCTCTGAAAAGTGTTTGCTAAATTTATTAATGTCCTGCCTCCAATTAATGTCCCATGTTCTCATCTCTGGAACCTGTGAATGTTGTCCTATATGGCAAAAGATACTTTGTAGATGGATTAAGTTAAGGATTTTGAGATAGATTATCCTGGATTATCTGGGTGGATCTAGTGCAATCACAAGAGTTCTTATATGAAGGAGGCAGTAGAGTTAGGATGGAAAGTCATGTAAGGGCGGAAGCAGAGTAAAGGGGATAGTGACTGTTATATGAGGTCATGAGTCAAGGAATGCAGGTGGCCTCTAGAAGCTGGAAAACCAAGGAAACATCTCCTAGAGTTTCCAAAGAGAACACAGCTCTGCAGATCCAGTTTGGACTTCTGACTTCCAGAATGCAGGATAATAAATTTGTTTTTAGTCATTTAATTTGTGGTAATTTGTTATAGCAGCCATGAAAAAATAATACATACTACATGAAGTGATGTGTTGCTCATTTTGTAGAAATCAAAGATGTTGATAAGCAAATAGCAGCTACCACTTATTGAGCACTTCCTATGTGCTATGCACTGTACTAAGCTCTTTATACATTTATGAAATCCTAGAACAATATTTGAGGTGGAAATTAAAGCCATATAACTAACTAGAATGTGTCAGATTTGGGATCCAGGTTCAGTCTAAGTCACTCCAAGTCTTCCTGTGCGTTTATCTTCGTTCCCATATTTCCCAGTAAACTTTGGCCTGTCCTCATGCTTTAACGTGCATTATGTGTGCACGTGTCACTGCAGCCGTAGGGGTGGGACCCGGCAGGAGGTGACATCCACTGGGGAGTCTGAAGGAGGAGGTGCTGAATGCCGAATCCACCTCGTCAAGACGCTGCTGGCGTCCAGGCAGCCGAAGGAGACACGAGGCTACAGGAAAGCGAAGGAGACTTTGCGGCTCAGGCCGCTCGGGAGACTCCCTGCTCCTCGCCCGCCCGCGGGTGTTTTGGAGCCCGCGTGGTCTTGCCTCATTGGCTGCCGCGGGCCCGAGAGGCGGGGCAGCCTCCGCCTACTAGCTCGCGATCTGTGGTGCGGCGCCGCGGGGGCCGCCGGGACCACAACTCCCAGAAGGCCGCGCGCTGGGGGCGTGTCCGCGGCCGAGGACGCGGGGGGCGGGGCCGGCGGGGCATGAAGCGGGGGCGCGCGGCGCTCCTACCTCAGTCGCTGCTGCCGGGTGCCCGAGAGCGTCCCCTGCTTCCGACCGGCACACAGACCTCCGCCCCTGGAGGCGCTCCGCCGCCCGCCACCATCCTCGGGGGTAGTCGTCCGGCAGCTCGCCTCGACGGGCCCGGCCGGCCTCGGCGGGGGAGGACAGCATGAGTCGGGGGGCCCGCCGGGCCGGCGCCGGGCAGGGGGCGGCGGCCGCGGTGCAGCTGCTGGTTTCTCTCAGCTTCCTGCCGCGCGTCGTCGAGGCCCAGGTGAGCCGGGCGGGGGCCGGCCGGGGGCCCTCGGTCCGCCGTGAGTTGGAGGCCGGGGCGCAGGTGCGGGAGGGAGCGGGGCGGGGGCGCGCCGACAGGTGCGGGAACGGCGGCGAACCCCGGCGGAGCGCGGGGCGGCCCTCGGCGGTGGCCGTCGGCAGCGGAAGGGGCGACGTCTCCGAACCGCTCCCGCGGGTGTCCTGGCGATGTTTCGGCGGCCGGGAGCGCGGCTGGTTGGGACGGGATGGAACCGCGGCCGTCGTGGAGGAGGGCGCACGGAAGTGGGACACCCCCCTGGCCTCCGGGCGCCACCCGGGCCGAGGCAGCGACCCGCCCAACGGACCCCGCGCTCGCCTGGAGGAGTGCGGTAGGCAGGCAGCGCGCCCCGACTTCCTCCGAGGCGGGCGCGGGAGAGCACTCGGCTTTGCCCTTGTCCGGCGCCTGGGTCCAAGAAGTGGCGCCGTCAGATGAGCCGAGTACTCGAGCTGGGGTCCGTGGTCTGGGCTCGTGCGGGGAGCCCTTGCCCTGCCAGTCTCGGGGTAGGGGGTGTTCCCAGAGTGCTGAAGTCGGAGGGTTAGCCGACCCTCTCGGCGTCTTCTATTTATAATTCTAGCAAACTGCCAGGTGCTGCCAGGTCTTCTCTGCACCTGCTGCAAAGTGGCAGCTTTGTTGTGAGGAAGGAAAAAAAAAAAGTCTCAGGTGGCCTGATAATGAGGGGAGATGTGAAGCAATTAATGCTAGTTGCTAAGAAAAATTGACGGTAACTGAGTGTAACTACGCAAACAATTTTTTCTTACTTTATTTGGACACTTTTTCTTGGCTTTATGTTGTCCAGCACTAAATCCCAGAATGCCATACATTTGTGGGCATGTTTGAATAATTTTCAAAAGAATGATTTGATAAAAATAAAAGGGGCAGGCTGGGGATATAGCTCAGTTGGTAGAGTGCTTGCCTAGCATGCACAAGGCCCTAGGTTCAATCCTCAGCACCACCCTCCAAAATAAATAAATAAATAGATAGGCGAATTTTTGGTATGAGTAAAGAGCAAATTAAAATGCAGATTTTGTGGCCCTACTTCCAGAAGTTCTGATTAAGTGAATCGAGACAATGACGTAGAAATCAGCATTTAAAATAAGCCTTGCAGATAACTGTAGTGCCGTTACTCTTTTGACCATCTCTTGGACTCGGCTTGGCAAACACTGAAATTGTGGAAGTCTGGACTTATCTACCAGATTTACGAAAAGTAAAATTTCCACAGTGTCTTTGGCAAAATTTTTTCTAATTACTAATTGAGTGGAATTTACATTTATGTATTTTTCTAAAATGGGATTTCTTGTTTTCTATTTTTACATAGCATATATTAATTGTATACTTAATCACTAGAAACTTTTAGGTTTCTTCACCTACCACTAATTATGTATAATTAATTTTAAAATTTTACCTGTATTTTTTTAAAATTTTATTTTTTTAGGTGTAGATAAATGCAGTACCATATTTATTATGCAGTGCCATTATTTATTTTATGTGGTGCTGAGGATGGAACCCAGTGCCTCATATGTGCGAGGCAAGTGCTCTACCACTGAGCTACAGCCCCAGCCTTTCACCTGTACTTATAATTTCCTTATATCCAAGTGAATATATATATAGTTCAACAGTTAAACATTTGTGTTTAAAGTAGTATCATGCCAAATAGACTTCAAGTGGATATATTTTTTATTTCCAGTGGTACTTTCTTTCTTTTTTTTTTTTTTAAAGAGAGAGTGAGAGAGGAGAGTTTTTAATATTTATTTTTTAGTTCTCAGCGGACACAACATCTTTGTTGGTATGTGGTGCTGAGGATCGAACCCGGGCCGCACGCACACCAGGCGAGCGCGCTACCGCTTGAGCCACATCCCTAGCCCGGTACTTTCTTTTTTTGAAAAAATATTTTATTTTTTAGTTGATCACAACACCTTTATTTTGTTTATTTATTTTTATGTGGTGCTGAGGATCGAACCCAGGGCCTGCACCCGCTAGGTGAGGAGGCTACTGCTCAGCTACAACCCCAGCCCCTCAAGTGATACTTTCTAATGTAGTGTCTGATTATATTTAGACAGTACTTTAACCCAAAACATGCTTAGTTATACATTATCCTATTGTGTTTGGTACATCTCTCAGAACTTGGGCCATAGTGGTAACTGAAGTTCAGAGAACTTGAGTGATGTTAAATTGGAGCCCTACTACAGACTTCTTTTTGCTTTATACAGTTTTTTTCAGTGTATTTGTTTCCCTGCAGTATAGAAAAGCAGAGAGAGAGAACTAAGTAGAGCTAAGTTCTTTCTCTTCTTGAATATATACTAAATTGGTAAAAAAAAATAGTAAAGCTGAAGGAAATAATTAGAATTTTTGAAAAATGCCTCTGTTCACAAGGAAATAGTCATTTAAGGATATATATATATATATATAAAATGAAAGCAAGGAAAAATTTTTGAGCACACAAAATATTTGTATCCCATGCTCCATTTTCTTATAAATGTGAACATGTAGGAGCTGAGGCTTTGGCTCAGCGGTAGCTCACTTGCCTGGCATGTGTGAGGCACTGGGTTCGAGTCTCAGATTATTTATTTGTTTATTTATATGTGGTGCTAACAATTAAAAAAAATCTTAAAAATGTAACTATGCTTTGTAGTACAGTACGGTGAGCTAAACAAATAAGTACAAGTAAGTGATAGAACAGTATTTCTAGAAAAAGTAATTTCAACTGGGGATATTGGAAATCCTAAAGGCCTTTCTGAGGAGGCATGAATTCAAGGAACCTTCAAAGACTCAGGCAAACTGAAAGCCAGCCGATTATGCTCTACCAGTACATTACTCTGGAGATTCTCTCAAACCCTTGGAGCTTCTGCTATAACAGTTTTATGGGGTGGACTGGGCAAGAAATAATACCTATGTCTGCCCAAAGAGAGGAAACTGATGAGAGACTCCATTTTAAACTTGTAGTCCAAAAAGCTACATCCTCAACATAAGAGATGAGTAATGAATCCTGCCATAAGAGGAAAGTAAAGAAACTTGCTAGAGGAGGGGGGGAAAACTCCCTTGAGAATTTGTAAGCCAGCCCTTACAAGGTTTGCAGGCTTACTTCATACCACTTACGCTAGGAAAGGTTTCATGTAGAAAATTTAATTTATAGCAGTTCCAAGTTTGTATTCCCCAGGTTACCAGGGAAAGCAAATATCCATTCCCTCTGGAGAAATTTAATTTTAACTCAATCATAAAGAATTTTTGAAGATAAAGTGTCAGGAAGAATAAACATAATAGTTTTTTAAAAATCTGAAAACAGGGCACCATGAATCAGGTGCAGATCTTGACCTGCAATGGGTCCCCCTAATCATTTTATGATATTTCAGTTTTATGGTGGTATGAAAACAACAATCATTCAGCACAAACTGTACTCTTTTCATGGGTAGTTGTCACTCTCTCAATGCTGAGCAATGGCAGTGGGCTATAGCTCCCTTGTGAGCATGAGCGTAAACCCCTGTATTACACAGGATACTGTGTTTCTAAGCTGTGATATCTTGTAAGTTAGGTGTCACAAAGGCATTTCCACTTGATAATTTAAATTTCCAGGATGTATTCATGTTGTAAGTTGAGGAGCATCTGTATTAGAAACAGAAACATAATGACCTTAGATCTGAAATTATCAGATAGTTGAATATCTTTGATTACTATGTTTAAATAAAAAAAAGAAGCTTGAAAGTATAGAAATGGAATAAGAAATTTAAAGAATGACCAAAAGGATTAAAAAATAATAGGTAAAGAAATAAAATTTCAATGGATGGATTAAATAACTGATTATACCCATCTGAAGAAATGATTTTTTTTTTCCAGTACTAGGAATTCAACCCAGTGGTGCTCTACTACTGAGCTACATTCCCAGCCCTTTTTATTTTTTATGTTGAGACAGGGTCTTCTAGGTTGCCTGTCCTTGAACTTGAGTTCTTCTGCCTCAGTCTCTTGAGTAGCTAAGATCACAGGCATTCACCACTGTACCTGGCTTGAAGAAATGATTATTGAATTAGCCATTTCCTGTCTTTTTTTTTTCCATCACTTTCTCTTCCATCCTTACTCTCGGCTTCATGCGGAACAGAATTGGAGCAATCAGAAGAGAACTTCCACAGAGTAATTCACATCTATCCACTTACAAGTCTCTTTACCTATAGGTTTGATTTCCTATTGGTTACCATGGATGAACTATTCATGAATAGTTCTTGTCAAAAACCAGTTCCTCCACATATATTAGGGCCCATATCTTTCCCCTTCAAGGACATGGTTCCAACAGTGTTCCCTTTCTCTTTTGGATCATTGGTTTTTACTTCTCTAATGAAATGTTACTGTCATCATAAAACAAGTATTGGGATAAGGGTGTAGCTCATTAGAAGAACACTTCCCCAGCCCTGGATTTGATCCCCAGTACAAAAACAAAAATATTGTTTACATCTTCTTTGTTGATCCACTCTTCTTTTCTGCCCCATTTTTCTTGTTCTTTCAAGAAAAATTGAAAAGCATTGTCTTTATTCCTCCTATTTCTCTTTGTTCCATTCCAGTCAGACTTTTGTCCCTAACACTCTCTGAAACTGCTCTCATCAAGATTACCAGTGTCCTTGTTGCTAAGGCCAGTAGTTTTCAAACCTCAGCTTTACCTTTTGACAGCATTTTTCATAGCTCCTCATTGACATTTCTTGGAGTACTTTCTTCTTTTTTTTAATATTTATTTTTTTAGTTTTAGGTGGACACAATATCTTTTATTTCTTTTTATGTGGTGGTGAGAATTGAACCCAGTGCCTCATGCATGCTAGGCGAGCGCACTACCACTTGAGCCACATCCCCAGTGTCAGTGTCTCTTCCTGACCAGCAGGAGAAGCGGGGAAAGCATGCCCTGACCAGGATGAGCCAAGAAAGGCAAAGGTCCACTGGCCACCAGCACCCAGCCCTCCCTTGCCGGAGGACAATCTGATGCGCCAGGGAGTCAAAGCAGGATCTCCTTTATTGAGGAAGTACACACAGCTTATATACTGCACAGGAACCAATCAGGATAAAAGTCAGAGGGGTGGAGTGAGTTCACGTGTATACCCATCCCATGGTCTGTAAGGGAAGGCACGAGCTGTCCACGAGGGCAGAAGAGTCCTGGACCTATCCTGGTGGTGGTCTGTTTTTTCGCTCACCACACACAGCACCGCCTCCTGGTTGATCGCCAGGTGCCTTCCCAGCCACATGTGCGGCCCCAAGATTGGGAAGCGGGCAGCAAGTCATGCCCTATACCCAGCCCATACTTTCTTCTTTTGACATTCAGGATACAATAACTGGCTGGTCTGAGTGCAGTGGTGTTTACAGTACTTTACTAGTGTCCTTCCCGTGTGATGGACCAGTCTTTCTTAGTATCCTTTGCTTGTTCCTCCTCTGCCCTTGACTGCCAGTCATTTAAACTTCAGAGTTCACATTTTGTACTGTTTCTTTTTCACCTCATCTAGTCTCTTGCATTTAAATACCATACCATCAGTATTTCTAACAGATTTAAGTCTCCAGATTAGTATTCTCAATTCTACATCTGTGTTATCTAACTTTTCTTTTAACATCTCTACTTGGGTGACTAATAAGTATCAATAATAAGACTTGATTATTAGGAAATTGCTGATTTTTCCTCTCAAATTTACTCTTCCCAAGACCTTCCCCTTATACATGTTCCAGCAAACCTGGCCTGCTTGTTCTTCAAACATTGCAAGTATGTTTGTTTATTATTTATGCGCACAGTATAACTGTATAATTTGACCAACATGCAAGTGTTTTCTTCCCTCATGGTATTTGTACTTTTGTGTTCATACAGTTCACCCATCTCTTCATATCTTAGTTTCTGCTGAAGTGTCACTTTATCTGACATGTCCCCTTATCTAAAATGTCCCCATCTCTGATCATAGTATATACAAGAAAAACCTCTCTTTCCTCAGCTGATAGTCCATATTACTTTTACCCTTTGCTTAAGACTTTCCAGTAGCTTCCTGCCTCACTCAGTGTGGTATATTGTGAATATACATTTGGTTTTTGTTTGATTGCTGGCAGAGCTCCTAAAATGCTTGGAATTTTCTAAGTGATGAAAGTATTAAGTGATAATATATTGTTCACAATGAGTCCCTTTCAATCATACCTGAGTTTATGCTAATGAGGTGACTTAGGGTGAAGCTCGTATTTAGCCTCATGATGAGCATGATCACCAGAAAGACCAAATGATTCAACTCTGGAGCTGTTGAGAGTTGATGAACTTGTGGGGTATGAAAACAGGTACTGGGAGGGTGATGAGGAGAGGGCATAGAAGCTCAAACCATCTCCTACTAATACTCTCCCATTTGGTTGTTTCTGAGTTGTTTCCTTCATAATAAATTGATTAAAAGGTAATTAAAGTGCTTTTCTGAGTTCTATGAATCATTCTAACAAATTACTGGACCTGAAAAAGGGGATCCTGGGACCCAGATTTATAGTCAGTCAGTTAGAAGAACGAGTGGCCCAGGGTTTGAGATTGGTTTGAAGTTGGGGCAGTCTTTTGGGACTTGTGCCTTAACTGATTAGAGTTGGCACTGATTCTGGATAGTTGGTATCTAACAATTCAATTCTGATACTTAGTCTCTTAGATCTGGAGACTTGGTTGGTGTGAGCAAATACCCTAGACTCAGTAAACTAAAGTCTTACAATGGTCTCCTTTATTTTCTCCCATTCTCTTATAGAATATAAGCTCCTCAAGGGCAGAGATTTTAGTTTTTTTCTAAGTCCATATTCTCAGCATGTAGAATGATACAAAGTTTGATAGTAAATGAGTAAGTGGAGGGTAAATGCAAATAAATTATTCACAAGGAAATCTCAAGAGACGACAGGATAATAAATATTAAAGAGAACTCCAGAGACATAATAGGATAGAGGCAGAAGGTCTAATAGAATAGGAAAAAATTTGTATTGATTCCTTGTAGTAGGTCAGTATGAAAAGGACAAGTGAACTGAAGATGACATTGCACACAATAATAAATACAAATGTCTCCTAAAACATGAACATAGTGCCTCATTAGTGCAAACAAACATAAACCAGATACCATTCCACACTTTAATATTAGATTGGCAAAAATTAAAGAATAGATTAATATCAAATATTAGGATATAGCTCATCATTAATGCCAATCCATTGATGGTGACATAATAAATTGTTAGATGGGTCTGGGGATGTGGCTTAAGCGGCAGCGTGCTTGCCTGGCACGCGTGCGGCCCGGGTTGGATCATCAGCACCACATACAAAGATGTTGTGTGTGCCGAGAACTAAAAAAAAAAATAAAATATTTAAAAACAATTGTTAGAACTATTTTGGAAATCAGCCTGTTCTTCCCTAGTAAAGCTGAAATATACTTACTGCACTCTACTCCTAATCATTACAACCTGGACAAATTCCTGCATATGTATACCACCATACATATACAAAAATATTCGCATAGCATTTGTAGATCCTAAGTATGTTGTATTATTTTCTTATTGTTGCTACAAATCAACACAAACTTAGTGACTTAAAACAACATAAATTTATCTCCTACTTTTGGGGGTTAGAAATCTGAAAATGAAAAAAAAAATAAATTCTGATATTGTGATCTAAACTTACTTCCTAAGTACTGAACCATTTAGACCATTATCCTACTGCCTGCCTTTGCATTATGCTTGTCAAAATTCTGTTATTTGTCTAAGTTCTCAAGACACCTCCCTTTTGCAACATTTTGTGCTATAAAACTGTAGTCCTAGGGGGAAAAAAAAAAAGAAATCTGAAAATGGTTTTACAGGGTTAAAAATCAAGATATCAGCAAGGTGGCATTCCTTCTGGAGACGCTGGTGGTGGGGGATCCAGTCTTCTAGAGGCTTCTGTAATCTTTGGCTTGTGACTTCTTCCTCTATCTTCAAAGCCAACAATGCAGCATTTTCTCTAACTCTTCTTTTACAAGGAACTTTGTAACTGTTGTACTTAATAATCTATATAGTTTTCCCATCTCAAGATCCTTAATTATATCTTTAAAGTCCTTTTTGTAATGTGAAATAACATTGCAAAGCTGCAGAAATTAGGGCCTGGATATCTTTGGGAGGGCCATTCTGCCTACTGTGTGAATCAATAATAGAATGAATAAATTGTGATTATTTTCATATAATGCAACACTTTTAACTGGGAAAATGAATGCACTACTATAAAACGAATCATTATGGACAGATGTCAAAATAAAATGTTAGCAACAGGAGTACATTACAGAAGAATTCTCATATTTCATTAACATTAAATTTCAAAAATGGGGGAAAATTCTTAAATACATTGTTTTACAGGGAACAGTAAAGCAGTGTTTTTTTTTTTTTTTTTTTTTTTTTTTTTAAGAGATGGTGTCTCACTAGGTTGCCTATACTGCCACTGAACTCCTAGGCTCAAGCTATCCTCTTGCCTCAGCCTCCTAAATTGAACAAAGTGAACAACTCAAGAAAAATGCATAAGAAATAGTGATTACTGGGCTGGGGTTGTAGCTCAGTGATAGAGTGCTTGCTTAGCATGTGTGAGGCACTGGGTTTGATCCTCAACACATAAAGACAAATAAATGTATCCATCTACAACTAAAAAATATTAAAAAGGGAAATAGTGATTACTAGATAAAATACTTTAAAATCTAGAGAGTATTTTGGTTTGCATTTTGATTCCCTCACCCCATTGTTATCAGGCTAGAATTTTAAGTCTTGTAAGTAGTGAGAACAATGAAATGAAACAAAGCATAAAGAACTCCAGAACCAAATTCTTGATAATGATCCCTTATTCTTTATCTCGAGATAATATAGCTCTTAACTTTATGTTGTAGGGAGTTTGGGGCCACCTTTACACTCCTCCGGAGAAGGATATAACTAGCAAGGGCTAGTTTCCATTCCTGGATCACTAAATAGCCTGTAGCAGCCTGGGGCCCGTTTTTGTTCTCAGTTGAAAATTTGAAAGGAAATAGTTGTAAGTTCATATACAATTTAAAAAATAAACTGGCTGGGATTGTGACTCAGCGGTAGAGCGCTTGCCTAGCATGCGCAGGGCCCTGGGTTCGATCCTCAGCACCACATAAAAATAAATGAATGGGAAAAAGGTATTGTGTTCAACTACAACTAAAAAAATAAATATTAAAAAAAATCAGAAATGCCATGTCCTTTTTATCCAGTTATCCCCCTGTAACAGCTTGTGAACATATCTGGTATCATAAGGAGGACATGTTAGTAATAGAATCTGTAGACTTTATTCAGATTCCTCCAGTTTTACTTGCCTCATTTGTATGTGTTCTGTACAACTTTATCACCTGTAGCTATGAGAATCTACCACCACAGTAAAAAATACTCAATGATTTCCTTAACACTTTTAGAAGTCCTTCCTGTTGGTTTTTTTGTAACCATACTACCTCATCCTCACCTGACTCCCCACTCCCACTCTGTCCTCTACTATAGTCCTTAAAGCCTGGCAACTAAAATCTTTTCTGCATTTCTAAAAATTTTTCATTTCAATAATATTCTAAATGGAGTCATACAGTTTTAAAACTTTGGGGATTGACTTTTTTACTTGGGATAATTCCTGGAAGATTCATCAAAGTCACATATCAGTCGGTCGGTCTCATTTTTAACTTAGCAAAGAATGATTATGGAATTTTTGAATTTTGAATTCACTTTGTAAATACTAAATTTTCTTCTTGGCTTAATGGATACTTTGAGTAGTGGACAGGAGCATGAATTTTAAAGTCTGGTGTGGATTTGGGGATAAGTTTCATTTTTACTTTGGAAAAATTAGGTTTGCCAAAGTTTAATTTCCTTTTATGTAAAATGAGGATAATAGTACCTTATGTATAGGATACTTTTAAAAGTAAATGAAGAGGCATATTAAAAGAATACTGTGAGCCCAGGGAAATGGTTCATGCCTGTAATCAGATGAGTCTGTAGCCTGAGGCAGGAGGATCTCAAGTTCTAGGTCAGCCTTAGTAACTTAGTGAGACTCTGTATTGAAATTAAAAAGGACCTGAGGAGGGCTGGGCTGTAGCTCAGTGGAAGAACGCTTGCCTAACATGTGTGAGGCACTAGGTTCAATCCTTAGCATGACATAAAAACAAAGGTATTCTACAACAACAACAAAAAGAAAATGATCTGAGGATGCAGCAGTGTTGTTCTAGTCTGTGACCTCTGGGACAGTCTGGGAAGAGATTGCTTTAGATTTCAGTGGCTACTTGGATTTTACGTGTGTGTAGGTAAAGGAAGGAGAATTCTCCCCGCCCCCATTTATTTATTTATTTATTTATTTGTTTGTTTATTGTAGTTGGACATAATGTCTTTATTGTTTTTATGTGGTGCTGAGGATCGAACTCAGTGCCTCATGCATGTGAGGCAGGCGCTCTACCACTGAGCTATAACCCCAGCCCTGAGAATTCTTATTTTTCATTTTGACCATTAATCTTTTATATAATAAAGCAAATCTATAAAGGTTGAAATATCAGTAATTTACATATTTAAATTTTATGTACATATGCAAATTTTAGGTGGTTGGAGTTCTGGACGATTGCCTATGTGATATTGCCAGCATTGACAATTTCAATACCTACAAAATCTTCCCCAAAATAAAACAATTGCAAGAGCGAGACTATTTTCGTTATTACAAGGTAAGGTTGTAATTTTTTATTCTTTTGATTACAGAGATTTCTATAATGCTGTCTCTAGATGTGAATTTTATGATGCTTTGGAAAATCCATTTTGCTTCCTCTCAGCACCCTGTATGTTTTTTATCATTTGACTATATTGAGTATGATAGTGAAAACCTGTTGGTTTTATTAAACATTAAGAATCTGAGCCAAGTGCTACAGTTACCTAAAACTCTGGGTAGAAGAGGAGAGGAGTGGGTAGCCATGGAAGAGAAGAGGAGGCAGGATGAGCTGAAGCGGATTGAGAGAACAGGCAGAAGCCCAAGAGGGCATACTGAAGTGAAGGCTCCCGAGAGCCTGCTGATCTCCCAAGTCTAGGAGAATAAAGCTTCCTCCTATGTGGGGGGGGTTGGGGGAGTAGTCTGAGCCTCCTTCCTCTGGGGAATTCCTGAGCTTTTAGTTTTGGTTTTGAGGCACACCATTCCTCCCTTTATAGAAGCTGAAAATGCAAGAGACTTACTTTGTCCACCTTCCTTTAAAGTAGGTCCTGCCATCTGGACACACTACTAGACTTTGGGTTGTGCTGATGGCCTCACAGCTGAGTGCTGGCATTGTTGGCAATGCAAAGTAGGGCAGCAGAAGATGTGGATTGAATATGTCTGTCAGAGGGCTGGCAAGCCAGGCTGAGGCCACAAGTCCAACATCACCATACTGCAGAATTGGTTCTGAAATCTAGTAGTAGTACTACTTTAAACCCTCACAAAGTACTAATATTAGTTTAAGATAGCAGCAGCCTTTAAATATGGCAATAGTCAATATTCCTAAGAACAATTATTTTGAATTTTAGAAAACTATTTTAAAAACTGTTTTAGGGGCTTTACCTTTGTTTTTCCTCTCAGGATTCATTTGATTTATAATTTACTTGATTTTCATTTTTAGTTTATTCTAAAAATTGAGCATGATGATTATCTTCTTATCCTGATTCTAGATAGACTATCTTAATCCTTTAAGTATTTTTGAGGGTAAAGAAACACCATCTCTTCTAATTTGTCTTCCTGTACAACCTAAAAAACTGCGAAGAGACGTTGTACAGGAAGATAAAAAGTAAAGATTTAATACCTCCCCCATCTGCTTTTTTAGTCAGGACCAAGACTGTTCAAAAAATATGAATATTTCTGCTTCATACAAAATTCCTTAGGGATGTAGATTCTATGAATTTATTCCAAAGAGTAATCTGTACCTAGACAAATTATTTAGTGTCTTTTAATCTAGGCATTTTACATTCAAAGGAGACAGTACTTCCAATTCCCACCACTAAATCTATGAGTCTGTGTTGGGAGATAATTTCTCATGCTTCCTTCCTACTATTAGATTAAATTATATGAAATTGTTGCCTAAATGGTTGAAAAATGGTTACATATGGTTCAGTCTAATACAGTGGAGAAAGCATTTCTTCTGTCAAAGACTGTTTTCACAGAAAGTTCAGGACACATCTCCACTTAATCTCTCATAATCCCCATTCTTTCACCCTTTCTGTTTTGGGGTTTCATCTTCTATTTCTTTATCTCTACAAGGCCTGGTCAGTAGGTATACTCAGATATTTGAATGAGTGGATATCTCATTTAATCATCACACTCAAATGTTAATATTATCCACATTTTTCGAATGAAGAAATAATGTTTTAGGTATCCTAGGTAGGGTACTTTTATTGGCTAGCAAAACAGTTTCAGAAAAGCTATGGAATAATTTACAAAAATGAATATACTTCAGAAAAGATGAAACTACAGCAATCACTAATGAACCATTTACCTTTTTTTTTTATTTTTTAGTTGTCAATGGACCTTTATTTTTTATTTATTTATATGTAGTGTTGAAAATCGAACCCAGTGCTAGGCAAGTGCTCTTCCACTGAGCTATAACCCCAGTCCCCATTTACCTATATTTTTGTAACAAAATTTCTGGAGGAGGGAGCCTTGATTATTTCCAGTACGTTCATGTGAACCCTTCATCCAAAGAAGAAAGGACACCTTAGTTGATAATGCATTTGCATGAATATAAGACAAGTCATTGTTTCTCAAAGGTAAATTAGGGGACTGTTACAGAAAAAGGAAAAAATGGAAGGTGGATAGGCAAAAATAGCAATATATAATAACATATAATAGCTATTTGTAATAATAGCTGCTCAATATATAATCTCATCTTTTCTCTTATCCATGTGGTTTAAAAAATGTTCCTGCAACGCAGTGAAATTCTTAGGTATATAGACAAAATATACTCATACTCTCGCCCAAAAGAGAGTAATGCCCTATTCTAGTTTATTGCACTTAGAACCAATTCTAGAGTGTTAGTGATAGCTACTCCTCTTGTAATTCTGCCTACCTGTGAAATTAATAAAAAGGAAATTTAACCAGTCCTAGTATACTCTACATACGATAAGTGGCAACAAAGGAAAGCTAAGAGGTTAGTTTTAAACACATATTTATAATTCAACAAGCAAGGAAATAAAGATAGAAACAACAGTCTACCTTTATTTGTAGCAAAGTGGAATGCAGCCTTGCCAAGGTGGATCTCTTCAGCTGAGGTTGTCTGCCTTCAACATTTCCAGAAGCTAGGGTAATTATAAGCTCTTCATCCTGGAAGGAGGTCTGACTAGTGTGTTACGGTGTCTGCCACAGTTCACTTCTTGGCACTGTTCATTAGTTAGCTTTTGTTGCATAATAAATGAGCCAAAATTTAGTATCTTATAAGTAGTGCCAACTGAGAAGGTGTCATTTGAGGAAAATCTAAAGGAGGTAAGAAAGCAGACTAAGTGGATATTTGGAGAAAGAACATTCTAGGCAAAGGCAAGAGCAAAATCCCTGAGATTGCAGTGTGCCTGTATTTGAGGAACAGCAAGGTCAGTGAACAAGGGGAGGAGAGCAGGGCCACCAGATCATGTAAGGGATGATCAGTCACTGTGAGGTGAGTTGGTGGATTTTAAGCACTTGCCAAAAGATCACTCTGAAACATTGAAAATGAATTGTAAAAGAATAAGGAGTAAGAAGGGGAAACTAGAGAAAGGCAATGGCAGTGATCCAGGAGAGATGAGATGATGGCTTGCGTCACTGTACTAACAACGATGGAAGTGGTAATTGTTGAATCGAGTGTTTCTTATTTTTCTTTATTTTTTAACTTGCCTTAGAAAAAGTCTCCTATTATTGTAATTGCATTCTGTTCCTCCCTTTAGATTTATTGATATTTGCTTTATATATTTAGGTTTTCTAATGTTGGTACATGTATATTTATAATTTTTATAACTTCTTAATGAATTAACCCCTTTATCATGATATGATTTTCTTTGCCTCTTTTTATAGTTTTTTTAAATCATTTTTTATATTTATTTTTTAGTTTTTAGGTGGACACAGTATCTTTATTTTTTATTTTTATGTGGTGTTGAGGATCGAACCCAATGCCCCGCGCATGCCAGGCGAGCATGCTACCGCTTGAGCCACATCCCCAGCCCTCTTTTTATAGTTTTTGACTCAGTTTATTTTAGAAGCCTATACCTGTCCTCTAATAGTATCTTTCCATCTCTTCATTTTCAGTCTCTGTGTTCTTAGAGTGAACATAAGTCTCTTGTAGGTAGCATATAGTTAGATCTTGTTTTTTTTTTTTTTTTTTTTTTCTTTTTCCTGTGGTACCAGGGATTGAACTCAGGGCAACTGAGCCACATCCCCAGCCCTGTTTTGTATTTTATTTAGAGACAGGGTCCCACTGAATTGCTTAGTGCCTTGCCATTGCTGAGGCTGGCTTTGAACTTGTGATCCTCCTTCTGAGCTGCTGGGATAACAGGTGTGCGCCACCATGTCAGGCCTACTCAGTCTTTTGATTAGAGAGAATCCATTTAAACTCAAGATAATAATCTTGATAATAATCAGTAAAAGACTTACTGTTGCCATTTTGTTAATTGTTTTCTGGTTATTTTTAAGATCCTTTGTTCTTTTCTTTCTCTCTTGATGCCTTTGTGGTTTGATGATTCTTAGTGGTATTCCCTGAATACTTATTTTTTAATCTTTTGTGTGTCCATGAAGGGTTTTGCTTTGTGTTAGGAATGGGGCTTACACAGAATTTTGGAGCAGGCTGTTTTAAGATGATAACAATTTAAATTTGATCTCTTGCATAAACTGTATACTTTTACTATGCCCCCACAATTTATTTGGTACTGGGGGTTGAATCTACCATTGAGCTGTATCTCTACCCCTTTCTTAAATTTATATTTTGAGATCAGATCTTTATAAGTTACCTATATTGGTCTTGAATTTTCCATTCTTCTGCCTCAGCTTCTGGAGTAGCTGGGATTACAGATGTATGCCAGAGAGGTGAGTAAGAGGCCAGTTTAGGGAAGGGCCCTGTGGAGCTTGCTGATGACTGGATTTGCTTTAAGGGTTATGGGAAGTCAGAGAAAGATTCTTGACTGGGATTGATGGGATATGATTTGCTTTGTGAACTAACTATGGAATAGATGGTGTGTGGAATAGATGGTGTGTGGAATAGATGGTGTGTGGAATAGATGGTGTGTGGAATAGATGGTGGTAGAAGCAGGGAGACTATTAGAGTAGCTTAGGAGTTAAGTGTTGATAGGGGAGGTAGTGAAAAGTAGATAATTATATAAAGGGAGGAAATGAATAAATAATCTAGATCTTTGGTATAGGCAATCCATCTGTCTAATTGAATTACCAGGTTCCCGTTATGTGTAGAATATGAAAACATAGAGATTTTATCATGCTTAAATTGTCTTATATGACCTGCTGGCCTCTTTCTATCCTTATTTCTGTTCCCCTCTAAACATGAGCCCAACTAATGGTTCTCAGTTCCCAGAACCATCCAAGCTCTTTATTGCCTTATTCAGATGCCTGTTCCACCAGCTTTCATTTCTCCTGAAATGTTACCTGAGTCCTCAGAAGCCGCCATCCACCAGCCTGTTACACAACTCTGGGTTTTCTTTTGTAATTCTGAGCTAAACTTGAAATTAAATAAACATACACTAATTTAATTTCTCTTTCCTTCAGTATATTTTAAGTTCAGGAGGAGTTCTTTTCCTGCTTCTGTTTCCCTGGATCCTAGCCCAGTGATTGACATACTGCATATGCTCAGTACATACTCCTTCAGAAAATGGATGCATAAGAGAACCCTGAAAAGAAGGTTGGAAGACTATATAGTAGTCCTAAATTGCTGTCAGGTGTTCTTCAGAAGAGCAGTGAATTTGAAAGTTGTTCAAGTGTCACAGGACTAATAGCCATTTATTTCAAAAATTGATATTACATTTGGGTGTCTGAAAAAACTCAGTCATTTAAAATCTGAACTGTATAGGTGCCATACAAAAGGAAGCTTTTTCTGCCTACTCACTACCATGTCACAGGTAGTCAGTGACATTTGACAAACATTCTGTAATTATAATACATGTTCACCAAAAATAATTTATTCTTTTTCTCAGGTTAATCTGAAGCGACCATGTCCTTTCTGGGCAGAAGATGGCCACTGTTCAATAAAAGACTGTCATGTGGAACCCTGCCCAGAGGTATAATAAATAAATAAAAATAAAACAATAGCAAAAAACTTGCTTTCTCTTGACTTGAAATAAACATAACCTCTTTATTTTAGACTGATGTCAATGGATTTGAACTTAAAAAATTCACATGCTTTCAGCTCTGCTTTATAACCAGATTATTGAACATTTATTTTATACTTGTCACTAAAATGGGTTTAGAGATACTTTTGGATTGGAAGTATACGTACTCTGTTTCTGAAATGGAAGGAAGGAAAATCAGAGCCTGATGTTGGATTAGATACACTATTATTGGCTTTTATTTCATACTTTATTGAATGTTTATATCTTGTTTCATAGACCAAAATGGGGGGAAAAAGTACTGGATACTATACTTCAAATTTAGGATGGGAATTTCAGTGGGTAAAGTGAGAACATTTCAGATTTGGAATTGTGTTTTCATTTGGCCTTTAACAAGTTTTTTTGTCCTTAAAAATAGTAAAAGAAAGGGTTGAGGTTGTGGCTCAGTGGTAGAGTGCTCGCCTAGCACATGTGAGGCACTGGGTTAAAACCTCAGCACCACATAAAAAATGAAATAAAGATATTATGTCCACCTACAACTAAAAAATAAATATATTTTTAAAAAAGATGGTAAATTAAAAGAAATAGTAAAAAAGAAAAGCATGGGACTGATGTCCATTCTAAAAGGAAAATTCTTTTTTTTTTTGTACTAGAGATTTAACCTAAGGATGCTTTCCACTAAGCTACATCTTCAGCCCTTTTTGTTTTTTAAATTATTTATATATATATTTTAATTGTTGATGAACCTTTATTTAATTTATTTATTTATATGTGGTGCTGAGGATCAGACTTACTGCCTCGTACATGCTAGGCAAGTGCTCTACCATTGAGCCACATGCCTAGCCCACCCCTTTTTATTTTGAGATGGGGATGTCACTAATTTGCTGAAGCTAGCTGGCTTTGAACTTGCAGTTCTCCTGCCTCAGCCTCCAGAGTCCCTGGGATTACAGGTGTGCACCACTTTACCTGGAAAATTATTTTTGAAACTTTTTTTTTTACTTTTGAGACAATGCTTTGCTAAATTGCCAAGGCCTGCCTTGAACTTGTGTTCCTCCTGAGTCAGCCTCCCAAGTCACTGCAAGTTGCTGGGAAATGAAATTGACCAAATTATTCTATTCTATTGTGTGCATGTATAAACATGTAACAATGAATCCCAATGTTATGTGTAATTGTAATGCACCAGTAAAAAGGTAAAAAAGAAACTGTTTCTTACCATAAAATTAACATCAGTAAAATACTGATGTCTAATCTATAAAACTGAATTATAGCAAAAACTGTTAAAAAAAAGTTTATACATATGGTAGGCAAGTGCTCTGTCACTAAGCTCCACATCCAGCCCTGCTTTGCCCATTTTTAAATGAAGTTGTTTTCTTACTCTTGAGTTGTGAATTGTAAGTTATTTGGCTTTGATATAGATTATGTATTTCTAAATTGTTTGCTTTTCAAGTCAATTCACTGTCTATCACGGATTATCTTCCTTTTTTAAGTTTCTAGTAATAATAAACTGTTTAGTCAGCTTTTTTGCTGCTGTGACAGAAAGACTTGACAAGAATTTTAGAGAAGGAAAAGTTTGGTGCTCATGGTTTTAGAGATTTCAATGCTCTAGTCTGACGCTTATGGTCTCAGAGGTACTCTGTTGCTCTGGGTCTGAGGTGAGGCACAACACCATGGTGGAAAGGTTTTGGAGGAGGAAAGCAGCTCAGACATGGCAATCAGGAAGTGAGGAGAGAGCTCCATTAACTAGGGGAAAAAATATAAACCACAAAGGCATGTCTCTGGTGATCCACCTCCTCCAGCCACACTCTATACCTACTTATAGGTACAGCCCAGTTAATCCATATTAGGGGATTAATGGCACTGATTGTGTTAGGGAACTCATAACCAATTATTTCACCTTTGAACTTTCTTTCATTGTCATATACATGAGCTTTTGGGGGACAACCATAACAGAAATTAAAGTGTTAAATTATAGAAGAACCCCAAACATAGGAAATCAAACACATAGACATTTAAAGATCCCCATTCCTCTTCTCCAGAGATACTCACCTTCTTATTGATTCTTCATGTAAGGTGAAGATTTTTGTATTTGTCTGTCTTTGGGGAAAAATTTATTAGGCATTTCATATTGTACCCAACCTTGTGATGCAGTTTGCTTTCTAGAATTTGAAATCTAATTTAATTGTGAAGGTTACTTTGTAGTTTACAGACTGCTTCATGTTATTTGAATTAGTGGCAATTATCAAGTCCAAGTTTTATGGTTGATTTTAGTAGTTTTTTTTTAAATTTACCATTGCTTTTAATAATTCTTTTGGGGGATGTTTTTGTTATTTATGGCAATTTCTGCATGACCTGTATCTAAAATTTGATTAAGTCATTATGTTCTCCAGCAAATCTTTTATAAAGCTTCTAACTTTTAGCAAATTATACTGACAGGAGTACATACAGTAGTCAGAGGGTGCTTCCGGTTAATATTTATTTCAGAATATAAAAATTCAGAGTCCTATAACTGTGACTATCTAGATTTTACTTGAGTTTTATAATTTTCTCTCCTGCCCCCTATAGATGTGTTAGAAAAAAATACTTAAGTGATAAAATATTGGCAGCAAGTAATATTTTTATCTACATAGTCTCATTGATTAGAGAAAATAATTTATCATGATCATTATTTGTATTCTTCATCCTGACGGGAAATATTTGTTCTGAATATTTTGTTAAAATTTATGTAATATGAACAATTTTTAATAGGTAACTTGCAGTTATTTGCTAGCCCATAAGTAGTCAAGTTTAGAATTCAGTCCTGAGTTGATCAAAGGATCAATCTGGGATTGTTTTCTTTCAGGTATGATTTTTGTTCTATTTGGAAATACTTTATAAATTCATTTATTAAAGCCTAACATGAATGATTAGCTTTGTGGAAAAAAATGCTGGACCTAACATTTTTTCCATTGGTAAATCCTAGATTATGTAGATTGATAAACCTTAGGGTTGCCTGTGAAATCTGATTCTTCTCTTCTTGTAATCCATAATTGCCTAAATTTTAAATCTCAGCAGAAATTAAAGTTGAGCAAAGTATATGAAATATTTTTGAAAAATTTAAAAGCTTCCTTTTCTGTAGTTAGAAAGTTTATGGAAAAGTGTCAGTTTTTTACCTTAAAATAATGTGAATTATAAAGAATAAATAGCATTAAAAATTATTAGAGCTGAATTTTGGACACTTTGACATACTAGTCTATAAACAGGTATAATTCTTTGCTTTTATCCCAAGAGTATTATGAAAACATTTTGAATGAATGTGTATTTGCTCCCCATAGGATAAAATGCTTTGAATCACTTTCTAAATTGTTGTTGTTGTTCTTTTAAGAGTAAAATTCCAGTTGGAATTAAAGCCGGGCTTTCTAATAAGGTGAGTCACTTCTTCCTTGAATATTTCTGCTTTACAAAGTAACACTTGTCATTTATAATACTTGACAATTGTTGCAGCAGAAAACCATAGTATAGTTAGTTGGGCCTGGAGATGTTTTGCCTCTGGATTCCAAGTCCCTAATCCTTGCAGCAAGCAGAAAGGTCCTATATTCCTAGCTTGTTTTGAAGTTATTTCAGGTCTGTCTGTGGAACTTTTAGAAGAACTTTGAACTGTAATTTAGTGTCAGATCACCTATTCAACAAGTGTTTTTATCACAGGGTGCTTTTAATCTTCTCTTTCAATTAGTCTACCTGTTAGATTCAGGATTCTATTGGATGAAGAAAATAATTAGGCTCTTTTGAGCAGAGTGCATTTTTAGATGTTGTTAAACTGCCCCTTATTAAAGATTACCTTTTTATTCTTAGGAGCATGCCATAATTAATTTTTCCATTTATATTTTTGGGTACCAGTTTACTTTTGGTTTTTCACTGTTGGACATGTGTAATGAAGATCATCATACCCTCTTTCTGCCTTCCTCTTGTGCATCCTCTCCATTTTCTTCTTGCACTCTTGCCCATGTATTGTATGTGCTCACTTTCTTATATCTTTGTTTCAAATCTATAATAAAACCATATAAAGGCAGTTAAAGCCCACAACACCTCCTCAATTCCATATGTTTTCTCCCCCCTCAGAAACCATTTTTCTGTGGTTTTATATTCTTGTTACGCTCTTATCCACAAGTATTATGTAGATTATTTTGTGTAATTTTTTTTTTAAATTTAGATATTTATTTCTTTATTTCTTCAGGTTGAAAACATTTTATTAGTTTATACTGTTAACAGTGTTTTCCTTCTCTCTCTCTCTCTCTCTCTCTCTCTCTCTCTCTCTTTTTCCTCCTTTTTTGGTAGCAAATTTGGGCCTCTTCATCTCTATACTGTGTGTTCCCCAGCTCTTTTTAGAAAGTGTCTCACTAAGTTGCCCAGGCTGCCTCAGCCTCCAAAGTAGCTGGGATTATAGACATGTGCCACAGTACCCAGCCTTTACTTATTCTTAGGTTTTGAATTTTTTTCTCTTTTGATGTCTGTGGATCTTGTTCATTCATTCTGATAACTATATAGTAGTCAGTTATATGACCTTATACGGAGTAAAAGTCCTCTATACATCAACATTTCACTTGTTTCCAGTTTTTGCTATTGCAAAAAATGATGCACTAGTATTTTGTTTCATTGTGCACATAGGTAATGTTCCTCTAGGTATGGGTTTAGAAGTAGGATTGCTGGACCATAGGCCATGCCTGTCTCTACATTACAAGACGGTAACAAATAACTCTGGAAGGTGATCCTGCCTTTTGTTTTTAAATAGTTGCCTTAAATATGGTCTCATTAATAACACTGCTAAAGTTTTAAGAGTTTATACATTTTTATAACTCTAGATTGTATTAAATTTCTATCCCAAATGAGTTTTCCAATTTGTCATCACCAATGCACTGATGCCAGTTGTTAAAATGTTCATCCTTGCTTGTTTTATAGGTAGAAATTTGTGCCTCGTTTTTATTACTATTTATTATATATGTTAGGCATTTTGATAATAGGATGTATCTATTTAATGTATATCTGTATTGACAGATTGTTCTGCTAGTGGAAGCTGAGCAAGAGAAAGTTGTTCTTAAACTTATGGTTAACTTCCTTGCAGTACTTGAAAGTGGCAAACAATACCAAAGAATTACAAGATTGTGAGCAAGCTAATAAACTGGGAGCAATTAACAACACATTAAGGCAAGTTTAAATTATTAGTATTAAAAGATATTCTCTTGTTTAGTTTAATATCAATAATCTTTTTTCTTGAGATTGTGGAAAATCATTTTTGCTAAACATTAAATTTTCAGCTAATATTTGATAATAATAAACTTAAATTCCATAATAATTTTGCCTCTTTCTTGGCCTTTTTGTTTTTAAATTTCTGTGATGTATCATAAATAGCAAATATATTAAAAAGTAGAAATTTAGATTACTCAGGGCTTATGGGTTTTGAAACTTTTTTATAAATAGTAGTTCAGTCTACATATTTAATTTGAATGTTATATTTTGAATGATAATTTATTACCATAAGTTTCATAGATTTTTTTTTCTACTGACTTCATTATTTACTCTAAGCAGACATTTGTTTTTGAAGGCCAATATAAATCATTTATAAATAGTTCCAGCTTATGCAGTATAAAATAACTGAATGTAATCTGTTAGGAATAGATTATTACAGACATTCTTTTTAACTTTCAATTGTTTGTATTTGTGCACATAATTGATAAGACTCATAATAAATTTAGTAATCTTATTTAAATTAAAAATATTAATATAGAAAAGTAAAAGGGGTAATATAATAAATGCCTTTATAACTCATTTCAAATAAACAAACCTCCAGAGCAGAGAGATTGTTCTTGTCCTTCACATTTTTGCAAACAGTTGGTAATGTTTGATTACTGAAATGGCTACAGAAATTACTGAATGCTATGGAAAAAAGTAAAACAGGGAAGAAGAATATAGAAGGTTCAGAGTGAAGGGGGTGGCACTGTTTGAAATTGGGTGGTCAGGGGAAGACCTGAGTGATAACAGGACATTTGAGTATAGTATTGAAGAAGGTGAAGGCTGAAGTTACCATATGGCTGCCTGGGAGTGTGCATCCCAGGTAGTACCTGAAGTGTTCCTTAGGAGACCCGTGGCAGGGCATGCCTAGACTTTGAGGAAACACAAGAATACTGGTGTGGCTGGCCTACAGGGATCAAGGGCAAAGTAGTACAAGACAAGGTCAAAAAATGTAAAGGGTGGAGGTGGAGTGGGTGGGGTGGATGGAGATCTTGTAGAGCCTGGAAGGTACTTGTAATGAATATTGCTTTCATGGGAGTGGAATGCAAAAGGATCTTGAGCACAGGAATGAGAGTGTGTTTAGGGAGCCCTGTGCCATGCTTTAGAAGCCTGATTATGAGATATTGTAGTAATCCAGTTAAGACCTATGGTGGTTAGACAGTTGACAGCAGTGGAAACAATGGGAAGGTCAGATTCTGGACATATTTGAAGATAGGGCTGACAATATTTGCTGAAGGATTGGGTATGGAGTATGAAAAAGGAGCTTTATGGATGACTGTGAGATTCATGTTCTTGAGCATAGGAAGTTTTTTTTTTTTTTTTTTTTTTTTGTCTACATGTAGTATTCTATAGTATTTCCACCCTACTGTTGTTATCTGGATGTTTTCCACTAGGAGAACATTTCACAAACATTTTAGTGCACGTGTGCATTTCTAGGGAGAATATTACTAGGAATGAAATTAAGTACTGCCAAATGGTTTTCCAAAATTGCTGTATCAAGTTACATTACTGCGCTAACAGTGCCTAAAAGTTCTTAGTTCCACATCTTCTCTAACAATTGGTACTATAATTCTTAAATGGCTTCATTTTGAGGTATTATTGGCATACAATGCAGTGCACATATTTGAAATGCATATATACACATAAAATATCATCACAAGACAGTTTATCATATCTGTTCCCTTCCCTTCTTATCTCCTGGTTTCTCATGCTGCTTTTAAAAAAAAAAATACGTGTGTGTGCACGTGCGCGCGTGTGTGCGCAGTTGGACACAATACCTTTATTTAATTAATTTTTTTTTATGGTGCTGAGGATCAAACCCAGTGCAGTGCACATGCTAGGCAAGAGCTCTACTGCTGAGCCTTTTCTGACTACTCATTTCCCAATTGAAGACTGTAATTCACAGCAGCATCTTTATGGAAACATTGGGTTAAATCCAAGAAAGTCTTATGTAAATAGCTTTGCATCCATCCCCAAACTGTCTTTTTGAAAAGTTTAAATAGGTGACCTCTGGTTCCTTCTAGCCCATGTATAAATCACACTGGGTGAGCTCTGTTAGCTTTAGGTAAATATTCAGTTCTTTTCCACTAAAATGTCTTTAGGTAAGTATTAGATTGAAGTACTTAGCAAAGCCTTATCAAATAATAGTGCTCAAAGAAAAATGTTTTTGCAAGTCAGTCATATTGTTAACCAGAAAAAAGAAATTGACTTATTATTTTCAACATAAGATTTATCTTATTAAACAACAATAGTTATGTCATTTTTAGATCTTAGGCATTCTTGTTGTGGTGTCATATTTCACCTGAATCAACTATGATACAAAAGTTTTCATTAACTTATTAATTATTCCCATTGAAAAAATATCCTACATTAAATTGATTGAAAAACTATGTAGTGCAGCCAGCCTTACACACTTCATTGTTCATGGTTATGTAGCAGTTTATCTAAATAAATTCTTGGCTGTGATAGTACTACATTTAGGGATTATCTGATTTAATACTTTATACATATTTTTTACCTTGTTTTTTCCTTTGTGTAGTGAATAAGGAAGGGAAGCAACATGATGCTTCTCTGATAGATGTTTGCCATCATGTGTTCAAGACAGAAGGCCTGCAAATAGATAAAAATGGATGTGGGTCAGAGTTTGAATTAATACAGTTGTTCCTTTTCAAGTTAGAAATATTTGCCATAGATTTTGCTAAATGATGAGATAGAATGTAAGATGAATGATAACTCCATGATGAAAGTGACTTTGGTGTAACTAATGATAGTACATTAGATTGAGAGATTGTAGAAATGCTGTTCTTAGTATTTTGGATTCTATCAATATAGAAAGCAATTTCAATTTTTAAAATTTTGAAAGTTAATGTAGTTCCTACTTAAGGAAAAACAAACATTACTATAATTTCTAAGTCATTTGAAAAAGCCAATTTGATTTTATGTTTATAAGTTTTATGTATTTATAAATTAATTTTTTGTCAAAATTATTAATATTTTAATGGTACTGGGGATTGAACCCAGGGATACTCTACCACTGAGCTACATCCCCAGCCCTTTTTTAAATTTTAAGACAGATTCTTACTAAGTTGTCCAGGATGGCCTTGAACCTGGATCTTCCTGCCTTTGCTTCCTGAGTGGCTGTGATTACGGACATGCAGTACAGTGACTGCCTCAAAATTGTTTTGGAGCTAGGGATAATAATCATTTTAATATAGTTAAGAAATATAAATTACTTGTGGAAATTACTATATCTGTGTTTTTCATATGACTTGTTTTTATTATTCATGTATCCACTAATAATGAAATTTGTGATTCATCTAATAAAAAATGACCTTAGATTATTGTTTTAATTACACTTGAATACATTGTTAGAATTTTTAATTCCAAGGTGAAAGATTTTTCTTTTTATTCCTCTTTCCTGTAGTAATCAAAGCAAAGAAGCTTTCATTGACTGGGCAAGATATGATGATTCACAGGATCACTTTTGTGAACTTGATGGTAATAAAAAAAATTGTTGTAATTAGATTATCTTAACTTTATCCTTTTTAGTAAGACATTTAAATAAAAATATAATTTGAATTACAGCTTAACACTGGATTTTGCTATGTAGGTCTTATTTATAATAACATATATGGAGAACCTGTGTTCCTGGTGTTAAGCACATTAAATACTTTTGTCTTTACAGCTAGCTTAATGGGTATATATAATTTTATGTCTGAGAAAACTGAGTGTCAGAAAGACTAAACAACTTGCTCCAAATCACACTAGCAAGAGGCTGAGGCAGAATTTAGTCCTGAATTCAAAACCTGTGTTCTCTCCACTACAACATACCATGTCTTATGCATCTTCATTTGAGGACACTTGGTTATAATATGTGAACATATTATAAAATGTTTACACTGGAATTTGCTGGAAGTTTCAACAAACTCATATAAAGATGTCCTCCAATATTGGGAGGATGATAATTGGACTTCTCCACAGCAGTGTCTCTTTCCAAGAAAAAATACACAGAATACTATTCGGCAGGGCAACTACCACTTCCTTAATAGAAGGTAATTGCTGTGACTCAAAACTTTTGATCTATAGGATATTTCCATAGAGCTGCTGTGTAGTCTGAAACCATTGATTTGGCCTCTCTTCAACCTTTTATTTTCATATTGTTAAATTTTTGGTGGCAGGGAAGAATTGGGTTCAAGCATGCACAGTTGGAAATGGATAGAAGTTTTCTGAATTCTTCAAGGATCTAAAGTAATCATACCAATTTATAAATGTTTAAAAAGGGTTCACAGGTAGAATTGTGCTATTCTATTAATTGTGCTATTAATCTGTGAAGTATATTATAGTGGGCTTCTACTATAGGATGGTGAATTGAGAAGAATAATGGAAGATGGAATGTTATCATTGCTTATAAATTTCAGCAAAGAAATTAAAAATATTTGCAAGATTTCTTTGCTAATTTGTATGTATATACATATATGCAATTAAGGAAATAGTCTCCATTATGATATTTAGAATTGGCAGGTTTTGTTAGCAAGACATTGTATCTATATTAAGAACTCTTATCACTGCTTACGCTTATTTAGTCTTTTGTTCTATTTGAGTTTGGTGTTTAACACTGTGGTCACTTCTTTCCAATTTATCATTTACCTGTTTGATTAAAATAAAATAATTCAGTCGTGGTTATTTAATAGGTTTTCTGATTAGTCATTTCTGTGAATATATACATTTTATAGTAAATTGGGTATTTCATAAAATACTACTTAGTTGCAAGCATTATTTGTATAAATAAGTTGATGTGCTACATTTCCCATTATTAAATACATGTTAACTATTTTTTAAAATATTACTTTCTTAAATTGCTGAAATGAAAGAGATATCCTATAAGAATTTAAATAAAATAAAATCACTCTTTAAGATTTTTAGAATTACATATTTTAAATAGGAATTTTATATTTTATGTAATTCTTATGCAAATAAAACCATGCTACTTACTAATTGGGTTGCTGCTACTCTTTTGCATAGTAATGTTCATCTGTTTCCTAGTGATTTATAGATAATTTTTTTATTATAGTCAGTGAAGCTTTTAGAATCATTGTTTAGTTATTCCTGTTATCAAAATTCAGTAGATTAAAATTAAACTTGAAGAAAATTAACTCCAGTTTATTAGGGAAAATATCCATGTTTCTATTTCTTGCTGTTTTGTTGTTGGTGTTGTCTCTGTTTGAATGGAAGATGATCTCTAAAGATCAAATAGTTTTTAATAATTTGGCAGTTTAATAGTCACTAAGGTAAGCTGCCCTTCCTATCCTACTCTTATTTTTTGCTATTGTCTTTATTCATGGCTTGACTCCTCTCTGGTTCATGTTTCTGCTCAAATGTCAAAGAAGGCTTCTCTCATGTCTATACAGAATAGTAACCAGGGTCATTCTCAGACTCTCTGCACTTCTGGTTTCCATCCACCCATCCCCCGCACTGACAACCACCTGATGATATGTGGCCTTTTATTTAGGCTGTGAGTTCATGGTCCTCTTCAGTTAGATTGCAAGCTGCTCAAGGGCAAAGGGCTTTCTCTTGCTGGCTCTCTACTGTATTAGTGCCTAGAATAGTGCCCTGACTGGTAGGTGCTTAATAAATATTTGTTGAATGAAGTAATTGGTTCATAAATCACCTAAATGGCATGATAGGTTTTTATTTTCATTTTCCCCCGTTTATTAATACATTTAAAGTACTGTTTAGAATAGTAGTTTTAAAATATGAAGATAAATGACTTGACAGCTTTATAAACTTAGATTCTCCTCTACTGTGTAGACCTTGTTTTAATAGTTAGTAGCAGTCTGGGATAGGGTTGATGATTGAGGGCTGTAGGCTTAATTATGAGTTCATAACATAATATTTTAAATATGTGATAAGCAAAAAACCTGAATCCTAAATTGATTATTCTTTGTTAATATAATGTTTTAAGAGATTGGTGGGTGACAGGACAGGGCTGAATATCTGACACACTAGAAAATGTGGCATGACCTTAAAAGCATTACTATTAAATTAGGGCAGTGAAAGGCAAATTCATTTGAGAAAAATGGTATTCTTAAGGAGGAAGAATAAGACAATAGTTCAATTTGATGAATTCCCATAATTAGAAATCTTGAGTCAGTGAAAGTCATTGAATCCCTAGGTAATAGTTGACATATACAATGAACAGCTTTGTAGAGGGAGGAAGAAGAGAAAATTTTCTTGAGGGAGGACATAGTACTGGGGGCAGAGGTCCTCTGTAGGCCACTTTTTGACCCAATGTAAGTTAACTGTTTTGTGTACTTTTATTTATATAGTGGAATATCTATAATTCTAGAGCTAGAAATAGAGCCAATATCTTATATTTTGTAAAGTTTGTTTCCATTTTCTGTGTTAGACATATACCATCTAATAATGGCAATTTGCAGTTACTTTTGTATTTTTTCTGTATCATAAAAATAGCTGATAATTCTTGGAAGACATGGATCAAGGTACCAGTTTCTCTTTATTCCCAACCGTGGTCATCAAATATCCAATGAGTTTTGTTTATTGATAGGAAAGTGTACTGTTAGATAAGGAAAGGAAGAGGGACATTAGTGATCACATTTGGCCCCATTATAAGCCATAAGTCTGTGTACTGTTTATTTAATCTCATGCCACCAAAAGGTGAGAAATACATTTATGCCAATGTAGGTGAGACTTGTGGAGCATAGTTACAATAATTTTATGGTCAGAAGTTTTTTTTAGGTATGAATTTATATGTTTCCTTTTTTGACTGGGAATGTGAGCCTTAGTAATTAGAATGTTTTTCTTTTTATCTCTGTTAAAATGTCCAAATAGTAGAGATTTAGGAAATCCTTATTTGGGTTTCATTGTGGAAAATAGTCAATTTTATGTGTTCGACAAATTTTTGAAAATTGCTCCTACATGTACTATTTTGAGAGTGAAAAACCACAATATATTAACACTAGTAAAATGAAGATTTTTAAAAACTAGAGCATTGCTCTATGAATAATCAGATTTGAATCACAAAGTATTGAGCCAGGTGCTTTTTAAGACCCATGAAGAGAGAGAGAGTAGCAGCGACTTTTTTTTTTTTTTTTAAATGGCATTAAGAGTTGAAACCAGGAATGCTCTGCCATTGAGTTCAATCCCCAGCCTTTATTAATTTTCTGTTTTTGAGACAGGGTTTCACTAAGTTGCCTAGGTTGGCCTTGAATTTGTGGTCCTTCTGCCTCAGCCTCCCAAATAGCCAGGATTATAGGCATGTGCCATTGCACTCAAGGAAATCTGTATTTTAAATATAAAATGTCTTAAAAAATCAGTTTCCAAGCCCATGGTAGTTGGGTATATATTTAGAGAAGAAATCATATAAGACAATAGAACTAGTTATGGTTCTGTTAGATCTGTTCATTCCTAGGTGGCTAAAACTAATAAGGTGAGGGATGTTCATTTTCTTAAGAGCACTGAGTATCCAAAGGAAAGGGAAAAGTTGCTTTTTTGTTTCAGATAGTTTGTCCAAGTTTTACAAATGCTGAGTCAAGTACAGTCACAAGTGTGTGAACCACTCTACCATGTAAGTTGGCAGTGACTTGAAAAACAGCATTTTCCCAGCTTTTGGGTAGCTCTGTTTGCATTATAATGCCAAATTCTAGGCAAATGGTGAGACATGGATGACTTTATGAATCATCTCTTGTTCAGATGAGAGATCTCCTGCTGCTCAGTATGTAGATCTGTTGCTGAACCCAGAGCGTTACACCGGCTATAAGGGGTCCTCGGCGTGGAGAGTGTGGAACAGCATCTATGAAGAGAACTGTTTCAAGTAATGGGGGGGGGGGAGGAGATATTTATTTCTGTTCTGAAAAGATTATGTATAAAAGTCAAACCATTTTATGTTTTGGGTTTTGTGTTCTTTTTTTAGGCCTAGATCTGTTTATCGTCCTTTAAATCCTCTGGCCCCAAGTCGAGGTGGGTTTTTATACATTTTCATGCTTTTGAAAATTGTTTATATTTTTATATTTTATATTTTTTTAATTTGAATGATTAACAAAATATGAGATTATTTTGTAGGTAAGTCTTAAGATTCCTATACATCTTCTATAGTTATCATCGTTTTTTGAGTGCCTGCTATGTGCCAGCCCTAAAATAGGAACTTTACATAGAATAAATTAGAATATGTGAATAATCCACATTCACCAGAGCTTTCCTGGGAAACTTTAAAAAATCTGAATGCCCTGTAGCAGTGAAGGACCTAGGCATCCATGTTTTTTAAATTCTGCAGATGGTTCCAGTGTGCAGCTCAGTTTCAAAACCAGTGGCTCATCACAGTGCTTCTGAAACCTGTGTGTGTGCAGATTCCCTCACAGCCTGGTTAGTGAACAATAGGCTCTGCTGCTGTAGGCATCAGTGGGGCACAAAGTCTGGATAAGCTCCCATGCACTGCCTGGAGTGCTCACCCCCCAGCACATTTTGAACAGGAAGAGAAGGAGTTGAGGCACTCAGACTGCACTCAGCAGAGCTCTATACCTCATTGTCCTGTAGGGGCCTTTTGCTACATGGACCACTTAAAATGTGGCCAGTATGAAACTAAGTTGTAAATTTTATTTACTTTTAATTCATTCAAATGTAAGAGTGTAAGATACTGTTACCACTAAACAGAGTTGTCTTGGTAGTTTGTTTTAGTAGGTAACATCAGTGCAATGCCATGTGCACTTTTTACTTTGAAAAATGTGACTGTTAGAAAAGCTTTAGGTGATGTATGGCTGGAGTGATACTTGGACCTACAGCATTGCTGAAGTCAGCTGGGATGTGCTCATTTTGTCCTCACTGAAAAACCAAACCCTGGGAACAACCCTCTTATTGACCTGCCAGTTCAATGTTTTCTTTAGACCAGGATTAAGAAATTGAATTTCCTGGGCTAGATTTGTATCTTTGGCCTTTCTCAGGGCCAGATAGACTTGGAAGAATTGAATGCATAGGCTGCTTATAGATGCTCACTGTCAAAATGTGGGAAATGTTCTCCAAATTCATTCTGAACTGCCTGGAGAAGGGAATTGGACCTTTAAAAAGGCTGCCATGGCTTCTTACCCTTTTACTGCTTTCACCTTAGAACTTTTCTCTTCAAACCTAAATGTTTTAATTATACAATTTTTTTTAATATTTATTTTTTTTTAGTTTTAGGTGGACACAATATCTTTATATTTTTATTTTTATGTGGTGTTGAGAATTGAACCTAGCGCCCCGCGCGTGCCAGGTGAGCGCGCTACTGCTTGAGCCACATCCCCATCCCCCAATTTTTTTTTTTAAAGAGAAAGAGAGAGAGAATTTTAATATTTATTTTTTAGTTTTCAGCAGACACAACATCTTTGTTTTTGTATGTGGTGCTGAGGATTGAACCCGGGCCGCACGCATGCCAGGCAGGAGCGCTACCGCTTGAGCCACATCCCCAGCCCCCCAAGTTTTTTTATATTTATTTTTTAGTTGTACACAATATCATCTTTATTTCACTTATTTATTTTTATGTGATGCTGAGGATCGAACCCAGGGCCTCACATGTGCTAGGCGAGCGATCTACCACTGAGCCCCAGCCCCAGCCTCATTAATTATACAAAATTTTATAAAAATTGAAGCAACAGAAGTTATATAAAGTGAAATAGAAAGCCTCCTCCCTTGCTTTCTGATTCACAGTAGAGTTTGGAAGGAATTCTTCCAACCTTTTCCATTGTTACCTTTTCTAAATTTAAAGCAGAAAATACAATCATTGACTTAAAACCACTGAGTACTGGGGCTAGGATTGTGGCTCAGCGGTAGAGCATTCCCCTAGCACAGGTGGGACCCGGGTTCGATCCTCAGCACCACATAAAAATAAAGACATTGTGTTGTATCCATCTACACCTAAAAAATAAATATTAAAAAAAAAAACATCAAGTACTAAGAAACTCATTTCCATGTTATGATAAATCAGACATGAAACTGCTAGAAAAGAAGAGAGGAACGAAATCGTTATGTAGAAAAGATAATGAAAGAAGAGGAGAAAGGAAGGAAAAAAGTATGAAAGAAGAAGAAGAAAGCTAGGCCAGAGGAGAGGCTGGGCTCCAGCTGTCACAGCTTTCCTGAAGTAGTTCCACAGCTCTTGCTGATCTGCTTGCAAGCCGTCATCACTGAAATGCTAGTAGAGAGCTCTTCAGCCTTCTCAGCTCTATTTCTCTGCATAACTCCTGAGTTGTAATAGCTAGGCCTCTATAGCTATTTTTCTAAAAGTTTTTGAGCACCAGAACATTTATTTCCCTCCAAAACACACAGTGGTCCATCAGAGATCCTCAAATGAAGCTGGCAGAAGTGATTTGTGGAGCCGAGAGCCCAGCCTCCTGGCCTTTTCCCACCTCTTGTGGCCCAGGGGCAGGCCCTCCCTGTGCAGGGCTGTGTTAGAGAGCAGTAATGGGAGAGAAGCTACTGTATACCCTTGCTAATTACTGAAATTAGGGTTCTTTATGGTTGTTTTAGTCACTTTCTGATGTCTTATTTTTTGCATAAAACATGGAAATCTTTAGCCTATATATTCTTATTATGCCATGTTTCAGGATGACTAAACACTGACCAAGGTTCATGATATAAGGAATACTTTAACAATAAGTTTTAATCCTATATTAAAAAGGATTTATTTTGGAACCTGAACTAAATTGAACTTGAAAATAAAGGCATTTTCTAAATTTTTTAATTTTCTCTTTTAGGTGAAGATGATGGTGAGTTGAAACTCTTGTGTTTTATGTTGACTCCAAGTATAGAAGAAATTATCAAAATTGGATTTTTTCCTCTTTTGATTCAAGAGAAAATGTTGATCCTTCTTTTTTTTCTTCAGAAAATAGCTATCAGTGACTGACAGAAAACAAGATTTTTAAAAATAAAGTTATTCTGTGTTAAAAATATATATATAAAGACCCTTTATCTAAGTGTGTAATATAGAAATCGGCTTCACATTCTAAGTTTCCTATTTTCTGGTTATTAAAATCTATTTGAATATATTCTGAGGAAATGTAGTACAGTTAACATAGTTTTACCTATAATGTTACTTCTTTATTTTCTTCCTGACTTCAAACTTTATAACATCAGTTCTCAGTGTAATACTTAATGAACAGTTGCTTACTTCAGGTGACTGAATGAATATCCATCATAAGATACCTCAAACAGCTGAGGTAGTGACTTCAGTTGAAGGTTTCCTTATCTGTGATCAAAGTCAGTGCACTGGGTAGGAGATGGGAAGAACACTGGGCCTTCCCTCAGGAGCTGACATGCATAGGAAGAATGATAAGCACTCTGCTTTATAATGAAGCTAAGAGGAGAAGTGTGTGGTTACCGCTATAAACTGGAGGTGATGCAGCTCCTCAGGTAAAGCAAGTCATATACTGCTGGAGTGATACGGGAAAGCTAACTGGAGGTAGTGGCTTTTGAGATGAATTTTAAGTAAAGGAACAGATTTGGGCCAGATTTGGACAACACAAACTTGGAGGAAATAGCATGAGCCTACAAGATGAGCAAGGAAAAGTCAAAAAGCCTGTTGGGAGACAATAAGACCACCCTGTTAGCAGTGGGAAAGACTATGTTATTGGTCCTTTGAAGTGCTGGATAGAGGCCAAACTAGAAGACTGAGATTTATCAGGTAGAGTTGAGATTTTTTTGAATAAACAGTTGAGATAATAATGATCCTTGGTAAGTTAAGTTGAATGAATGACTTTCTAGAGAGATGTTTGTGTAGTTTGTAAAGTATTAAAACTTAGGAGACAAAGGAAGTCCCATCATGGAATTAATCTCCTAGACTCTTTACCCAGCTTCTCTATATATTGGGTTTCTGTCACTCTTTTCTCAATTAAAAATATAGGAATTTAGGAGGTATAATAAAAATTCTATCCTTCTTGACTGACATCTTTTTTTTTTTCCTACCAAGAACAATATTGGTCCAGGAATAATTCTTTTTTAGTTCACAAAAATTATATATATTTATATGTCGAGCATGATGTTTTGAAGTGTATGCATTGTAGAATGGCTAAAACAAATTATTATATGTATTTCCTCACCTTTTGTGTGTGTGTGTGTGGCGGGGGTTCTGGGAATTGATTCCAGCGCCTTGTGCATGAGAGGCAAGTACTCTACCAGCTGAGCTATATCCCCAGCCCGTAACTTATTTTTAATGGCAACACTTAAAATCTTTTTGCAGCAGTTTTCAAGAATATAATACATTGATATTAACTGTAGTCATCATGTTGTATAGTAGATCTCTTGAACTTACTCCTACTGTCTGAATTTTTGTATGCTTTGCTATTCTTCTGAACCCCAGAAATAGATATTATGACATTAATACACAAATTAGTTAAGCTCCTTTCTAGTCTGTTCATTTGCTTTTCTGAAGAATTTTATTGAAAATTAAAGGTTTTAAAAATTATCCTTTGAAACTTAATCTTAGATTATTGAGGAAATATATCTAGCTTTATTGGCAAAAGGAAAAATGAAGTAAATAATAATTTGATTTTTGTATTCACTATTTTTTTCTGGAATTTATAAAAAGTACTGTGATTTTTTTTTCATTAAAAGCAAACTTATCCTCATGCTTTTGGATATTCAAAGCTTCAAAGAATTAAGATTTACTTAATATTGAGACTGAAATGTTTTTTAAAAACATTTTTAATTATTAAAATATCATTTATATGAACATTCTCCAAGGGCTGGGGTAGCACAGTGGTAGAGTGCTTGGCTAGCACACATGCCACATGCGGCCCTGGTTCAATTCTCAGCACCACATAAAAATAAACAAAATAAAGGAATCTATTTACAACTAAAAATATGTTTTTAAAAAACATTCTCCAGAGTTACTTAAATTATTTGGGGGCTTTATTTTATAGAATTGTATGCCTGTTTTCCATTTCACCCAAATCAGACATTTTTAGAGATAACTGTTTAATTTATCATAATAAGTATTTTATAGACCTAATTCATTCTAATTTATAAATGAACATTTAAAATATTTTAACCTGATTCTCTCTCTCTCTCTCTGTCTAGGAGAATCATTTTATACATGGCTAGAAGGTAAACTTAATGTCTGTTTTTTAAATTTATTGGCTTTTTGTACAAAGAAATATTTAGTATGTTTTTGTAAGTTTTAAGATTTTATTACCTAGACAACAAATTTTGACAGTGTTTAAAATAAATTAGCACATATTTTTAGGTTGTATATTTGGGGATAAAATTATATGAAAAGTTTGAGGATATTGGTCAGCCAAAAGCCAATGTGTGAATACACAGGCCAGATACTATCATTAGGCTTCCATAACTGTTCCCTAGTCTTATTCATTTTGTATGTAGTGCTCAACCAAACTATTTTTCTAGTAACCAGTAAGCAAATCTGTTTTTAAATAGAGGCATTCACCTTGGAAGGAAGTACTTTTTATGTGTAAAATTAGGGGAGACATATTGAATCCAGAAGGTTCTAAACATGTTTGCCCATGTTAATATAGTCCAGATTTCTCTAATTAAAATTAAGATAAAGCATTATAGATCCCAGTGTATTAGATGTTTTATCATTCCTTTATATTCTATAATGAAATATAAAATGTTACTGATAGAAAACTTAAATGTTCTCCCCGCCCACCCCTGGCCAAAGGTATAGACAGAGGTTTATTTAGGAAAGTAGGTACATATTTAAGGGAGAAGGGGGTGGCAGTCTCAAAAGAGGTGCTTTTAGGGTGAAATGAGGAATATGCACTTAAGGGAGAAGCAGGCTCTCTCCAGAGGGAGAGACAGCAAGCAGCCTGTTGGTGTGAAGTGAACCAACATTTTGATCATTTTGCTACTTGATAACAGATTTGATGAAAATTTTCATGTTATGTTAAATCTATTCATAGTGTGTTTTATTAAATCTATTCATAGTTTGTATCCCTTGTTATTATAACATTCAAAACTGTCCTTATTTTTAGGAGAGAGCTATATAGTAGAACTTAGTTTGTACTTTTTGGTTTCTGTCCATGACAATTTAAGTATTCTAGCAAGAATTCTGAATTAGAGAATGAGATCTGAAAAGAATTTTTTTCCTGTTTGAGGCTGCTTCCTCTGTGGTAGGGCACAAAGAGTAAATTAATGATCTGAAAGATCTTGACAAGATGCAAAGTAACCCACATAGATATTCTTACACTGAGAAAATTTGCCCAGTCTATAAAATGAGACTATACCTTACTTTCCAATATTGAAGCTCATTTCCCCCATGGAGAAGGTATTTAAAAACAAAATAAAACAACAAACCCTATTGGGTAATGAAAAAGGGAAAAGGCTAGTTGCTCTGCATCCACTGGATTCTTAAAACTTGTTATTCTCTGTTTTCATATATTTTTAAATTTTTTTTTTACAAGGAGTATTACTTCATCATGATGTGTGCTCAGTAAATTCTTAGCCTTAGTCATAGAAAGCCAATGCTGTTGCCTTCTGGGAGCTTGCAAGTCGCACCCTGAGAATGTGCACCTGCGGGAGCCTGGGCCTTTTATCTTACTCTGCATTAAGTTTTCATCATAAGTCAGTTTATTCGAAAGCCAGAATCTATGTTGTCTTCCAGTAAGAGAATCTAAATCTAATTGTTTATGTATTAATTCTCTATTTTTAATGTCCTTGAATCTTTAAAATAAGTCCATGTAAATAGAACCACCATTTGACCGTTATCCCACTCCTTGGCATATATCTAAGGGACTTTAAATCAGCATACTACAGTGATGTAGCCACATCAATGTTTATAGCAGTTCAATTCGTAATAGCTAAGCTATGGAACCAACCTAGCTACTCCTCAATAAAGAAAATGGGGAATATATATACACAATGGAATATTAGCCATAAAGAAGAATGGAATTATGGCATTTGCTGGTAAATGGCTGGAACTGGAGACTATCATGTTAAGTGAAATAAGCCAATCCCAAACAACTAAAGGCCAAATGTTCTCTCTGATATGTGATATACACTAAGGGGGTGGGGAGAATAGAAGTTAATTGCATTAGACAAAGAGGAAGAAAATGGGGATGGAAATAGGAAAGATAGTAGAATGAATCGTACATAACTTTCCTATGTTCATATATGAATACATGACCAGCATGTACAACCACAAGAATGGGAAGCTATACTCCCTGTATCTATAATATGTCAAAATACATTCTACTGTCATTTGTAACTAAAAAAAAAAAAACAATTAAAAAATTTTAAAGTCCATATACTGAATCTTATTGATTCAATCTCTTATCTAAATGGGCATGATTTCTTTTTCAATATTTTTCTGAATAGGTTTGTGTCTGGAGAAGAGAGTCTTCTATAAACTTATATCAGGACTTCATGCCAGTATCAATTTACATCTATGTGCGAATTATCTTTTGGAAGGTAATTAGATTTTTAAGTGGAAATTTTCTATTAGTGTAAAGGTTATTGGGGGAAGTACATATTCTTTAGAATGAAACATCCTCTTTACTAAAAGAACATAATGTATTTCTCTCTCTCTAGAAACCTGGGGTAAACCTAGCTGGGGACATAATATCAAAGAATTTAAACGCCGCTTTGACCCTGTGGAAACAAAGGGAGAAGGTCCAAGAAGGCTGAAAAATCTGTACTTTTTATACTTGATAGAGCTTCGAGCTTTGTCAAAGGTGGCCCCCTATTTTGAGCGTTCAATTGTTGATCTTTACACTGGAAATGTAGAAGATGATGCCGACACCAAAAGCCTTCTACTGAGTATATTTCAAGATACTAAGTAAGAATCCTGAACTCTGTTCAGATGAGGTGGTTCTTGAATGGCAATAAAAACTGACTACTAAAAGTCAGGAAAAGAAATCAGACCTGAGAAGGCAAATAAATGATCAATGGAATGGTAGCATTTGAAATTATTTCTAAAAATGCTAAATATAAGCATCTATAAAGCTTTGTTGCAGAAAGTTCTATACTTGAGAGCAGGCTATGTTTTATTTTTTTAAAATTGATTTTATTTTTTTAAATACACGGCAGCAGAATGTATTACAATTCTTATTACACATACAGAGCACAATTTTTCATATCTTTGTATAAAAGATTTTTAAATTTTATTTTTTTAAATACACGAGAGCGGAATGTATTATAATTCGAGAGAAGGCTATATTTTAAAATATGACTTAGGATTTTATGTAGTACCAGAATTTAACGTTCTTTCTACCAATTTTATGTTTGTCCTGATATTTAAACTTGAATGGTATCATGCTTAGTCTATCAAACTTAAGTGTACTGGTTAATATGAGCATGGAGAAGTTAGATCAAGAAGTACTTAAATTATTACATTTTTTAAGAAAGTGTTGTATATTTTTCACAGATTGATTTTCATTTTTTAGATATTTTGTCATGTAATTTCTTTAAAATATTAATCTTAAAATTTTAAAGCTTTGTCTTTATTGAAGAATGTATATGTGAATTCTTTGTCACCTTCCTGTGTTATAAGAAATATGAATTTTAAATACAGGGAAGAAAAGTCTACCAAAGCTCTAATATAAGATGCCTGAGTTTTTCATCTGTAACTTATTAATTATAACATTGTCGTTTCATCAGGTCATTTCCCATGCACTTCGATGAGAAATCCATGTTTGCAGGCAACAAAAAGGGGGCCAAGTCATTAAAGGTAAAAAAATATATATATATATTATTGAATGGGGGAGCTGGTGGGGAGCTGTTTGCTGTTGTCTTTTAATCTTGCTCATCTAGATCTTTTTATTCTCTAGTTCTCTGCCTTTTTGTAGTTAATTTGATTTTAAAAGCTTAGTTAGACTGAAAATATTTTCTGCATGATAGGAAGAATTCCGGTTACATTTCAAGAATATTTCCCGTATTATGGACTGTGTTGGATGTGACAAATGCAGATTATGGGGAAAATTACAGGTATGTGTAATGTCTTTTCTTTTGAAATTAAAATTTTCCACTGAGTTCAAAATTTTTATTAGAATGTCCTCATTGTTTATTGCATTAGAGTTTAGAAATAGGCAGATCCAAAGTGCAGTTTTGTTTTATTTTTTTATTTTTTAAATAACTTTATTTATTTTTTAATGTAGTGGTTAGGATTGAACCCAGTGCCTCACACATGCTAGGCAAGCACTCTGCCACTGAGCCACAACCCCAGCCCCAGTTTTTGTTTTATTTATGAAAAATATCATTAAACTGTGTTATATGCATATGTTTGTATAAAGATGTTTTTTGTAGTCTGTGTTAATGATTTTAGTTTTATTGTATCTGTATCTTTTGATACAATGTTGGGTTCATTTCTAAAGTTGGTGATTGTGAATAGAGTTATATATGTTTACACAAAAGGTAAATTATAATTATATAAAAGTTAAATATCCAATTTTGTCATTGAATTTATTTCAGTAGTCACAAGAGACCACCTAAGGACAAAATATGAAAGCTCTGCTAGGTAGGTCTGTTACCCTGAACAATGAAAAGGGATTGTTTGATGTTTTATTTTCTTTAAAAAGGATAATAAGTTACAAAAAATCAAGAGGCGGTTATTTTAATGGAGACTACACTAAAATAAAAATTATCTTTTCCTCTGGTGCTGACAATTGAGAAATTAATGAGTATACTTATCACTAATAATCTCTAAGGTTTGAATTGCCTGGGTTGTTTTTTTTAAAAAAAAGAAAAAGAAAGAAAGAAAGAAAAGAAAAAAAAAAGCTTTCATTGGGATTGGAAGCCGAGTTCAATGGTAGAGTGCTTGCCTAGCATGCCTGAGGCCCTAGGTTCTACATCCAGCACTGCTTGCTCTAAATAAATAAATAAATAAGTGCTTTCAAGGTTATAAATCAAACACTGTAGTCCTGATGTGATGTTTTCAAGGTTGTAAAATAGGCATTTACAAGTCTTAAAACAGCTCAGTTTTCCTTAATAGTTTATTAGCTAAGGTTATCTCATTCATAACCTGCCAGGAGGCACTATGTTGTGCATAGTTTAATATTTTGGTGAAAAGCTCAGTCCATGTGAGTTTCTTGTCATCACAATGACTTGGGTATTCCTTTAAATCTTTTTTTTTTTTTTTTTTGAGAGAGAGAGAGAATTTTAAAATATTTTTTAGTTTTTGGTGAACACATCATCTTTATTTTATTTTATTTTTATTTTTATGTGGTGCTGAGGATCAAACCCAGCGCCCTGCACATGCCAGGCGAGCGCAATACCTCTTGAGCCACATCCCCAGCTCCATTTAAATCTTTATAGTAGTTCTTATTATATAAAGTTAATTGTCAGTTCATCAATGTTTTCTTTAGACTCAGGGTTTAGGAACTGCCTTGAAGATACTATTCTCTGAAAAAGAAATCCAAAAGCTTCCAGAGAACAGTCCATCCAAAGGCTTCCAGCTCACTCGGCAGGAAATAGTTGCTCTTCTAAATGCTTTCGGAAGGTAAGAGCCATTTCCACTGCAAAGACTTTGTTCCCATTCAGTTCCGAGCAAGCTGCAAAGATCATCTTCTCCCCTGAAGTGCAGTTTGTTTTGATTTGTTGACAGAAAGATGTTATTACTGTATTATACCTGGACTCACTTTGCTTAGAGCAGCTTCAAGGCAGGCAAGTCAATTTCTTATTGATCATAGGAGAAGTTAATAGTTTCCAGTTGCCAGGATGTCTCAGTTTGCCTCCTTAATTCTGTGGAGATGATATTCTCTGAATAACCTTGTCATTAGGGGGCTATGATTTGTTCAGGTACCATAATAGAATTAAGAATAGTGGTCATGAAGGTTATCAAAGGAAAAAAAAATTCAGCCCTCTTTTCCTGCTCTTAATTTCTTAAGCCATTAAGTACCTTCTTTCTTTTATTTATACCCCATTTATTTGTCAGATATGTAGTCTTGCTTGTTTATACTACAGTGGTATCAAAAATAATTTGAATTTACCTACAGAGATAGATGCAGTGCCAACGGAGGAATACAAAATAGAAGGAAGAGTTGCAGAAAATAATACTATGCTGTTTGGGAAAACAGGGCAAGAATTCAAGTCAAGGAAGATTTAAGAACAAAAAAAAAAATAGGGGACCAAGTGATATAGAGATTATTGCTTATGTTTTCTTATTATGCATTTTAAATCATATAGGTAGTTAACTTAAAAATAGATTAATTACACTTTTTCATCTTTTTTTTTTTGAGGGTGGTGGGGGGCACCACAAATTGAACTCGAGGGCACTCGACCACTAAGCCCCATCCCCAGCCCTATTTGTTTTTTATTTAGAGATAGGGTCTCACTGAGCTGCTTAGCGCTTTGCTGTTGCTAAGGCTGGCTTTGAACTTAGATCCTCCTGCCTCAGTCTCCTGAACCACTAGGATTACAGGTGTGCACCACTGTACCTGGCCTTTCTTATCTTAATAGCAATGATTTTTACTTGTTGCTTCCCTATATTTAAAGATGATGTAGGTTGAGATTTGAAACACAAAATGAACAAAATCTCCATTGTTAATTTGCATTTCATGAAAATTCAGTCCACCCACTTATGAAGCCTGTAGAAAGATAACAGGAGAAACTGAATGAAATTTAAATTAATTTAAAATGAAACTGAAATGAAAAGGATTTTAAATAATTTAAATGTAAGTCCAAATAAAATTAAACTTAGGAAGAAGAAAAAATTGAGAATTTCATTAAAATATCCCTGGGTCTCATAAATGCACACTTGGCAGCTTTATTTCTTTACCTAGAGACCCTGATCTTTATTTTTCACTGGAGAGTTCTAGGCTTGGAATCAGGTCTTCAAGTCCAGGGATTGTGGTCTGTCATTTATTAGCATTGTGGGCTCAATAAAGAATCACTGCTCTGCTAGCAAGTTTCCTTTCTAAACTGTAAAATGAAAATGATGAACCATCTTAATGGTTAAAACCTACCTACTAGTTGAGTGACCTTGAGAAAACATTTATTTGAGCCTTGACTTTCTTAAAATGTAAAACCAGGATTAATTATGTCTATCTTGTAGCATTTTTAATGTTTACTGAGATCTTACATGTTATGGGCTTAGAACATTGCCTGATATACCCTAAGCTCTCAATAAATGGTAACTTTTTAAGCACTTGAGTAAAGAAAGGAGCTTAATATATACCATGTATTACATCGCCCTAAGCTATAGGAAGGAGAAACATTGGATGTTCCTTATATCAGCTCTGACATAAGGAGAATTGAGCTTGTAGAATTACTTTTTTGTGTTTCCCATCCTAGAGTTTTATTTCTGGCCTGGGCTGATGAGCTTGGATTTATGTGTTTTGTATGTCAGTAATCACAACTGATAAACAAATTTTAGATGAATACAGGGAAGAGGGAGGTACTAGGCAGGAAGCAGTCTTTACCCTCAGCATTAGTGTGTTTGAGGGGCAGCTAGAAAGGAGTAGTCAGTGTTTGGAGAGGTATGTACATAATGAATTTATGAGGGGAAACAAATAATCTGAGATTCTTTATCATTGTGAGTTATTTTCATATTACTTTTTCTAAAGTCTGTTGATAATAAGTAACTGGCTTCCTTTGCCCCTTCTAAACCAAGACCAAAGGACTATAGTTTTGTGTTTTGTCAGTTTTTGTAAGAGATGGTAGCATACTGATTTAAAAATTGGAATCCTCAGTGTTCAGTATTATTGTTTGTTTTTAACTTTAGATTTTGCTTTCAAATTGTGGCCTTTAACATTATCAGGAATTTGAAACAAGTAACATCATATTAGCTGTATGTACTAATATGCTTTTCTTTTTCTCCTATAGGCTTTCTACAAGTATAAGAGAGTTACAGAATTTTAAAGTTTTATTACAACACAGTAGGTAATAAAGGCTTTTTATATGTCCAAGTAGAGACGTACAGTGGCTTGATGAAGCCTTTTAGTCTTGGACATTCAGCAGAGAGAGACTAATCTTCTAAGACTTCAAGAATTCTGAACTCTTAAAAGAGAAAATTCAAATGTTCACTTGAATATTTATGACCTTTAATAGATTATCATTTAGAAATATTTATAAATGAAGTATATACTTTTAAGATATGTAAATTATACTAATTCTATTTAATTTCATGTGTTTCTGTTGAATATTCTTCTGTTCCATTTGTTTTGAATTGGTTTTATTTTTATTATATTACCCTTTATTTCCAGTTGTCAAACTTTAAATGACTATTCCTATCTTAGTAACAGAGTTCAGTCTTTTGTGGAAAAGAACAACTAGGGAACCAGTGTTGGTTAGGACTAGGATCACAAAAATGTGTCTGTGATTTAACTTGTTTTTAGCCTTGCCTGGCACTTTGTGTGTCACCTTCTATAGTGTGGGGCTGACCTTGTGGTCAGTGGCCAATTCAGTGAATGGAACAGGGGCTCCTTAAAGATCCCCAGCACTTCTAGCTCCAGTTCCACGGTTTTTGATATTTTTGTTGAGGATGTAGTTTTGTTTTTTGCCTAAAGGACCTGTGTTGGTGAAGGTAAGTGCTGACTGCACAAGGGGTCCTGTCTATGCACTGGGCTGGCACAGGAGCATTCCTTACCTAAAACAGATCACCTTCTGACTTTGTTCCTCTCCTAATTTTAGATATTGTCAGTTACTTTAAGAAAAAAAAAAAACCCTGCATATTTATTTAATGGATTATTTCTTGAAAAATTTGAAGGGAAATATATGAATTTATGCCAATTACTTTTATTCACAAAACTTGCTATTTTAAAGTAAGTACTTTTTAAAGGATTTAATTTTGAATACAATCTATGCAACCCTTTAGCTCTCAGTGCTATTGTCTCTGGTGATATATATCAGAGGGAGATCAGGTCAGGCCTCTTCTAGGCTTCCTTTTCCCTCTCTTTCCATTTTTAGCTCATCCGGTATCAGTGGTACTTTGTGTGACTCAGACCAACAGACTTTTAGGTCCTAGACTGTCACTTTCTAATCCTGGGATTTAGTCGTCAAACAATATTTAAAAGTCTTGATTCTTTTAAAGGTGTCAGTGGATATAATGGAATTAACTTGAAAGGTTGAATATTCATGTAGAAATATCACAGGTACAAAGTCTAGTTTCTCCTTAGAGTCTTCCATCTTCCCTAAAGTAAATAAGTGCTCTTAAACCTATATCATATGCTGCCAGAGTCTGATATGTGTTCCTTTACAGTTTCATGGCATATTTTAAAATTATATTTTTGCCATCCTGTGGAACAGTATAATTGGGGGAAGAAGGTCCAACTAGAGTTATTTATTTTCTTACCCAATTTCTAACCTTTATGAATGTGGGATTTTGTTGTAGTTGGGGGGTAATTTTGTTAGGTTGAATAAAAAGATTGGCTTGATTGGAGCTTCCTCCATTTTTTTCCTTCCCCCCTCCTTTGGGGAGGTTTTGAGGAGGGAAACCTTAAGGCTAAGTGAATATCTAGTCATCTTGCTAGTAAGAATAAGAATTATTCTTCACTTAGTGATCATTCAGTTTCAGAAAATGTGAAAAATTTGCACTTTGTTTATTTTTATTGTAAATTAAAGATCTCTTTAGTGTTACTTCACCATTCCCCAGTTAACAGCTACTATTTAAACTCGTATTTACTAGAGAAAATTCTTGGTCATTTCCATTTATTGCATTTTTCTTTAATTTGTTTCAAGCTTAGGAAAATATATTAGAATGTGCTCTGGCATATTAAAAGATCTAGTTAAGCTAAAGTTACTTTTGGTTTTAATGAATTTTTTCACTTCTAAGAAAATAAAATTAAGTATTCTGCATCTGAAATTCATCTGATTACCTTTATTTTATTTACTATAAATCAGATTGTGGGAGCAGTCTACGTTTGTGTGTGTTGTGTGTTTCTAAAGATTGTGTAGACTGCAGGAACCTGCTTTGTGAGTCTGGTGACATTTAATGGTCCTTGAGATGTAAACTGCTCCCAGTTCACTCACTTTGGCTGTGAGGTGGTGACTGAAAACTGATGGCACGGTGTTTGAAATGCTCAGCTAGTGAGCATTTCTTGGAATTTGTCTGTATCTCATCACTTAATGTAAAAATCCAGCACTTGACCATATAACTGACAGAAATGATTGTAGCAGCTGATGATCTAATGAACAAGGAGAAAAGGAACCATTCCTTCCTTCAAATTTTTTTTTTAAGAGGCATCTCTGTAAGTTAGACAAACCACATACTGTGTTCCTTCTGTTTTGATTCTTGGATTATGAGGAAGATCATATGGAAGAATAACAGATTTCAGTTTTGAAATTTGACAAGTAAAATGCTCTGACTTTAAACATTGTGCATTACTCAGTTTTGTAATTTTATTATGTATGTGAAACACTGTGCCATGTTTTCGACTTTGCATAGGTGCCATTGTATGTAAGAAAGGACAGCTCTTTTGGTCTTCATCAGCATTGCCTTCAGCTGGAAACTTGAGAAAAAGTTCACAGTAAACCTCCCAGCAGTTTGCAGACTGAAGTACCTACAGAAACCATAGCTATTCACCAAAAGACACAGGTTAGGTGCACGGTATTGTGGAAATTCTTTTGTACAAAATTCAACACATAAGATCACTAGTACTCTATTTTAAGTAACTCTTACAGGTGCAGCTTTGACTTTTGAAAAAGAATTCCAAATAATTTGCTGTTGTACCCACCAGATTATAGAAAATGTGGATTAAAGTACGTGTTTCTGCAATCTTTTTCTGTCTTATTTCCACCCCCCCCCCCCAAATTTTAAGTGTTTCTTTTAGGAGATGAAGATTTGCTTGTCATTTGTGGAGTGGGGAGAAAATATATTTGCAGGTGGTCTGAGGTGGCTGCTTCTAGTCATGATAGCAAGTGTTGGCAGGCATTGTTTCATCTTCACAGCAGCACTGGTAGGTGATAAGAAAACGGAGGACAGGATAGGCTCACTAACTGGTCCAGAAAATCTGACTCCAGAGCTCTCAGTGTGGTCTGTGTCTCTGTACAAGTGGCCTGTTACTTTCGACTAAAAGATATGGAGGTTTTTAACATCTTTCAATTTGTATTGATTCATAAGGCTTTTAAAATATGCTTATTTTATTTAATTTTCTGAATAGGTAATACATTCATATGGTTAAAAAGCCAAAAGATAACAAAAGTTATACAGCAAATGTCCTCATATCATAGGCCCAACTTCCAGCACTGCATACCCGCTGCCCACCAGCACTATATATGACCTCCGCTCTTGGTTTCTCATGTTTCCAGCCACACATCTCTGGGCATATACAAATATACAAATGTAAAGCGTTTTCTCATTTTTACTTAGTGACATCATATACACATCATTTGCTTTTTTTTACACATACTATTTCTTGATGGCCTTCACGTGTTACAAGATGGCTTTGTTATTTTTGAATAGCTGCGTGGTATTTCATCACATGGATGTGCCATCATTTAACTGGTCCCTTATTGGTCATTTGGGTTGCTTTCAGAATTTTTATGTATGTCATCTCACATCTTAACCCACAGCCTAACCATCACAGATGTTATTAAAATGCTGGATTCTATCTTCTGATAGATGAAAAAACTGATCAATATGTTTATATTCCTATGACTAGGGTTGAACACCTTCTAATATGCCTAAGAACATTTGTTTGCTTTTGTGTTCAAATCTTTTGTGCACTTTTCTATCACGATTATTTTCCTTACGGATTTCTAGTACTAGTTTGTTAGGGATAATAACACTTCAGCTATAATGAACTGCAGTTTTTTGAATTTGTTGTTTGTCATTTAGCTTTGCTTATAATGGTTTTGCCATGAAGTTTTCTATTTTTATCTATCCTGATAACTTTTTTTTAGTATTTTCTGGATTTTTAAGTCATGGTTATAATGCCTTCCTCAATCCAGGACAATGGAATAATTCACCAATTTCTTCTAGAACTTTTATGGGTTTTTTTTTTTTTTCAAACATCCAAATTTTGATCCTTTGGAATGTATCCTGGTCAACCCAATTTTTTCCCACAAATGATTACCTAGTTGTCCACTCAGTACCTTTAACAGTTCATTTTTCCCTCACTAGTTTGAGAGCTACCTTTTTTTTTTTTTTTGAGAAGTGTTTTTATAATGCTGAACTTGAACTTGAACTTGCTGAACAGACTTGTCCTGCCTCAGCCTCCCAAGCAACTGGGACCACACACATGTGCTACTATGCCTGGCTGAGAATCTATGCTTGTCATATCTCAAGTCCCATATGCACTTTTAGCTCTACCTGGGTTCTGTTTCTGTAACTGGTGTGTAAATGTAGCAGATGCTGTTTAATTATACAGGCTGTATTTTTTAATATCTGTGCCCTGGTCGTCTTTAATTCCTTCTCGTCTGTCTCGCCCTCTCCATTTTCCCCCAGTGTGTCTAGCTATTCTGATTTGCTTTTCTATATGAGCTTTAAAAATCCTTAAAACGTGCTAAAACTCTGGCTCAGTGTTCTCTCTCAAGGGTTGCACTTGTCACTGCTTACTGGTAAAGATCTTTTTTCTTTTTTTTTTTTTTTACTACTAGGCTAATTATTTTAGTATTGCATTTGCCAAATAAGTGAAGGCAAATGGAGGCACAACACTAGTGCTCATGTGGACAGAATTTCATCTTGGTGCTTCTATTGTAGGATTTAGTCTCCAAGGATGATTTGAGGATTATCTTATAAAATCCTCATTACCTTTTATTGAGCTTTTGGGGATGTGCCAGGTCCAAATCTTATGTGTTAAAAGTACGGTCTCCGGTTCAGCAAGGCTCAGAGATGCTGCTTTTAGGACATGATTACATCATGAAGGATCTGTCCACATCAGGCGATTAATCCATCCACTGAAAGCTGAAAGACTGCTGAGAGGCGGGACCTAGTGTGTCACTTGGGTGTGCTTGAGGTAGGTTTATCTTTTCTGTGCCTCCCACCCCCTCGCTTCCCTGTTGCCCAGAGCTCAGCATCTTTTCCCTAGGTTGTTTTCCTCCTCTAAGTTAATTTTTGTCAAGTATTTTGATTATACAATGTAAAACAAGAAGGAAAAGCTCTTAAATAAGTACTAAACTTATAAAATCAATAAGCAATAGATACAAGTATACAAGGCACCTTAAAAAAAAAATCTACCAAAACAACAAGAGGTGAGTATTCACTCACCTCTAGGAACTGGAAATACAGCAGTGAATAAGCAACAGATGTCACTGCCACCATGTAACTTACTATTCTGTTAGCTAACTGGATTATTCTGTTTATATCTTGGTACCTTTTCAGTATTAATGTCAGCTGAAGATGACAAATGCCAACCTAGAATCCCATCTAGAGAAGACTATGCTTGTCATATCTCAAGTCCCATATGCACTTTTAGCTCTACCTGGGTTCTGTCTCTGTTTCTCTAATTGGTGTGTAAATGTAGCAAACACTGTTTAATTATACAGGCTGTATTTTTTAATATCTGTACCCTGGTTGTCTTTAATTCCTTCCTGTCTCTCCCGCCCTCCCCTCCATTTTCCCCCAGTGTGTCTAGCTATTCTGATTGGTAGTACTGGGTGGAATGAACTGTATAGTATCTTCCTGATATTGCCATCAGGCTCCACAGGTAAAGTCACTTCCCTGACACCACTCCTCAGGGCAAAGTTGGCTTCACCAGGCAATATTCTGGGATTGTGTACCTTTTCCTGTGGCCTTTACAGCACATTTCTCTTAACAGTTCTTATCTCTGTAAACCTGAAGTCCAGATTCTGGGCTAGTGATTGTACCAGGGAGAAGCACTCTGTGGCTACTCAGTTCCATAGGTTGAATGGCCCTGAGAAAGCAGTGTTCATTTATCCAGACAGAAGACATTAAGATATAAAATGGCGCTAAGAACACCAGGCCTCAGGACTGCACAGGGTCTAGAGGGACTGCTGGGGGGCAGGTGAGACTAATGAGCAAAAGGTCATGCCCATAAGGAGAAACGGGGAAAGGGAGGACTTTGAGGGTCATAAACTGGAGAGATGGAGGTCACATTTCAGGAGAAGAAAGCCTCTGAACTCCAGCTCTGCCCAGGCTAAAATTAGGGCCAGAAAGTCTATTGTGAATTTTTTAAAAAGTTAATATTTGAGTGGTAGTGCACCCAACTCCAAAAGGACAGACCAGATTTGAAACTAAAGGATTGATTGCCAAGGTATTAGTTGGTGTCAGGGAAAGTAGAGAGCAGGGGTCAGCCATGGCTCAAGAACTAGAAAGTAGTAGGGAATCCAGACCTGGAGAAAGCAAGTAGATGCCAGGAGCTGTTGAGTCACTGGATTTGCATCTGAGGACTTTGAACCTGTAACTTGACCTGTGCAGCACTGCATGGATATAGCACCATGTCCTGGCCCAGAAGGATGGGGCAAAGATACAGCAGTCAGGTACAGAGCTGGGCTGGGGCACAGGGACGTTTTCAGCAGATGTTAGATATTTTGAGCAGGGCTTTGGATAGGGCTTTTCATGTGTCCCTGATGAGGGCCAAGAATAGGGTTAACATACAGTTGCTCCCGAGTTCACAGACCAGTGTAGCAAAACAATGACTATAGACATGGAATTCCATTCCCTTATGCACACTGTCCCTTTTAACAGGTTTCCTCACTTGAAGTGGTTTATTAATATAGAGTCTTTGAGAAGAACTTTACTGTTTATCCTGATCATTCCAACAGCTCCTCCATCTGGACCTTTAAGTTGTAAGTAGTTTATGCACAATTGGAAACGTTTTTAATAAAATTCTCACATCGGATACAAAGTATAAATGTGTATCACATTTCTCCATACCAGTGTATAATATTATCATATAGCAATCTAAAGTGCAAGGATTTTTAAAAAAATATTAAGACCTATTTAGTTCTAATGTAGGTTTACCTATTAGGAAACTAGAAGCAGGGCTCAGGATATAGCTCAGTTGGTAGTACGCTTGGCTTGCATGCACAAGGCCCTAGGTTCAATCCCCAGCACCAAAAAATAAAAAGTTTAGTGGTAGAGCACTTGCCTAGTATGCCTGAGGCCCTGGGTTTAATCCCCAGCAACAAAAGTTTAAGAAAAGTAGTTTTATAGTAGTAATCAGTATGTAGATGTAAATGAAAATCTTTCTCACAGCACTTCTGAATCTTTGGAGTTAATGCTTATTTGGTGTAATAGGGATTAAGTGTGGGCTCAATAGCAAGGACTCCAAAGACCAGTTATGAGTTTTTGTTAAGGTGGAATGTGGGAGGGACTAGTGAGTTTGCCTGATCTAAGCAGATGACTGTGGGACCAGCACAGTATTAAAAATGTGGTAACATTCAAGAGAGAATTGGCATAACTAAATATAATGGATACGCATATTGTAATAATCAGAACTTTTTTGTGAAGGGGTACTGGGGATCAAGCCCAAGGATGTTTTGTTTTACCATTAGGTTACATCTCCAGCCTTTTTATTTTGAGTCAGGGTCTTGCTAGGTTACTGAGGCTGGCTTCAAACTTGGCAGTCCTTCTGCCTTAACCTCTCAGGTCACTGGGATTACAGATGTATGCCACCAGCTAAGCAGAACTCCTTAATTATATAAAATGGAAACAAAGCCAATGAAAAATACCTCCACAGAGCAGGTAGAATGATTCATTGCAGAGGTGGCTATGTCTTTAGTAGTCACACAGAAACATTTGCGTGCAGTTTTTTAATGCTGCATTGGACTACAATGGTGGTACAGAATTTTCAGTAGTACTACCTCTTCTCCAGGCACTTTTAACTTGCACGTTATCAGGGTTTAAATTTCATTTTACTTTAAAACAAGGGAACATTGGGCATTTTATTGGAATATAGGTTTTCAAAATAATTTCTAATTGTCTTCTGTATTTCTGTAGCATCTGTTGTGATATTGCCTTTTTCATCCCGTATGTTAGTAATTTGAGTTCTCTCTCTTCTTCTCTTCGTTAGCATGGCTAAAGGTCTGTCGATCTTATTTATTTTTTCGAAGAACCAACTTTTAGTTTTGTTAATTTTTTCAATAGTTTCTTTTGTTTCAATTTCATTGATTTCCGCTCTGATTTTAATTATTTCTTGCCTTCTGCTACATTTGCTGTTGTTTTGCTCTTCCTTTTCTAGGGCTTTGAGTTGGAGTGTGAGCTCATTTATTTGTTGGTTTCTTCTTTTTTTGAGGAATGACCACCAGGCGATGAATTTTCCTCTTAAAACTGCTTTCATTGTGTCCCATAGATTCCAATATGTTGTGTCTGTATTTTCGTTTATCTCTAAGAATTTTTTGATTTCCTCCTTTATGTCTTCTGTAACCCATTGATCATTCAGTAATATATTGTTCATTTTCCATGTGATGTAGGGTTTTTCCTTCCTTCTTTTATCATTGATTTCCAGTTTCATTCCATTATGATCAGATAAAATGCATGGTATTATCTCCACCCCTTTATATTTACCGAGGGTTGCCCTATGGCATAATATATGGTCTATTTTTGAGAAGGATCCATGTGCTGCTGAGAAAAAAGTATATCCATTTGATGATGGTTGATATATTCTATATAAGTCAGTTAAGTCTAGGTTATTGATTGTGGTATTGAGTTCTATAGTTTCTTTATTCAACTTTTGTTTGGAGGATCTATCCAATGGTGAGAGAGGTGTGTTGAAGTCTCCCATAATTATTGTGTTGTGGTCTATTTGATTCTTGAATTTGAGGAGAATTTGTTTTATGAATGTCGCAGCACCATTATTTGGTGCGTAAATATTGATAATTGTTATGTCTTGTTGGTGAATGGTTCCTTTTAACAGTATATAATGACCTTCTTTATCCCTTTTGATTAACTTAGTCTTGAAGTCGATTTTATTCGATATGAGGATGGCCACCCCTGCTTGCTTGCGAGGACCGTGTGCGTGGTATATTTTTTCCCATCCTTTCACCTTCAGCCTGTGTATGTCTTTTCCAATCAGATGTGTCTCCTGGAGGCAGCATATTGTTGGATTTGTGTTTTTAATCCATGATACCAGCCTATGTCACTTTATTGGAGAGTTTAAGCCATTAACATTCAGAGTTACTATTGATATGTGGTTTGAACTTCCATCCATGTTTGATTGTTTATCCTTTTTTTAAAAAAATTTTTTAGTTTGTTTCTCCATGATTGTCTTTCCCCTCGCCCTCTGTCTTTACTGAGGCACTTCCCACTGATGGTTTTGGTTATTGTTTTTCATTTCTTCCTCGTGTAGTGTTTTGCTCAAAATGCTTTGCAATGCTGGTTTTCTGGCTGCAAATTCTTTTAACTTTTGTTTATCATGAAAGATTTTTATTTCGTTGTCATACCTGAAGCTTAATTTTGCTGGATACAGAATTCTTGGTTGGCATCCATTGTCTTTCAGTGTTTGAAATACATTGTTCCATGACCTTCTTGCTTTCAGTGTCTGTGATGAAAAATCTGTTGTTAACCGTATTGGTTTACCCCTAAATGTAATCTGTCTCCTTTCTCTTGTAGCTTTTAATATTTTCTCTTTGTTCTGTATATTGGATATCTTCATAACAATGTGTCTTGGCGTTGGTCTACTGTGATTTTGTGTGCTCGGTGTCCTGTATGCATCTTCAATTTGTATATCTGTTTCCTTTTTTATTTCTGGAAAGTTTTCTGTAATTATTTCATTCAGCAGGTTTCTCATTCCCTTGGTTTTAATCTCTGTACCTTCTTCTATCCCAATGACTCGTAAGTTTGGTTTCTTCATGTTATCCCATAACTCTTGGATATTTTTCTCGTGATTTTTTACCAGCCTTTCTGAGTTGGCTAGACTCTTCAAGATGGTATATTTTGTCTTCATTATCTGACGTTCTGGTTTCTACTTGCTCCACTCTGTTAGTGATACTCTCAATTGAGTTTTTAATTTGGTTTATCGTTTCCTTCATTTCTAGAATTATTGTTTGATTATTTTTTATAATCTCTATCTCCTGATAAAGATGCTTAACTTCTTCCTTTATCTGTTTATGAAATTCATTCTCAATGTGTTCTTTCACTGCTTGGATTTGCTGTCTTGTATCCTCTTTAAGGTTCCATTCCATCTGTCTAAGGTGTTCCTTGAGTTCTTTATATGACCATTTTTCTGATGACTCTAGGTCCTCCTGAATATTTAGGCTGTCCTACATTGTTTGTACTCCTTTTCTTCCTTGTTTTTTGAAGCTGCTCATGTTACTTCTTGTTCTGTTTGACTGCTGAGTTACTGTTTACTCCTGTAAATTAATTTGATGTTTGGGAGGAAAGGTATTTGAAGGGAAGGGAAGAAGTCTCTAAAGAGAATGAGAGTAGGCAGGTAGAATTCAAGGAAAGGGGGGATAAGAAAAATGAAAAGAGTAAAGAAGAAAAAAATAGGAACTAAAAAAAAAAATTAACAAAAAAAACAAACAAAAAATAAAATAAAATAATATTTTAAAAAAATATTTTGTAAAAAAAAAATTAATAAAACAAGAAAAAAATGAAAATGAAAATGAAAAACCCAAATCAAAAAAAAAAAAAAAACCCTAATAAATGCCTTCTTAGAGTTTGATTAACTTCTCTTCCAGTAGATGGCGCTGTGCCCACCGGGTCAAGTTTCTCCTGTCAATACGCGGGAACCAATCACTGTGCAGCAGCTCCTCCCAGACTGGGCGAGTCTCCAATCCTGAGTGTCTAGGGCCTCCTCTTGTGTCTAGTCACTTCCCACTTTTTCTTTAGCCAGGCCCCTCTCACCACAATACTGGCTACACGCCAGGTCTGCTGCTCCCGGGAGCCCTGTTTTCATGAACGACTGGGCACTCTCTTCCAGTTTGCCATTCCCTCAGATCTTAAGTTTGTAGAGCTTGGGGCTGAGAATCCTCAGCGGATTTTACTTGCCCTCCGGTATCCACTTCCCCGTAGCTGGTGCAAGAGACCTCAGCAGTCAGCCCTGGTGGGAGCGGTAGGCGGGTCCGCACCACTTCTGATTCTCTTGGGCTGGCTGTAGCACTCAAGAGAGAGCTGGGAGGGGCCCTTAAGGTTTTCCTGATGTGTGGAGAGGGAAGGCTATGGGATCACACACCTTTAGCTGCCGGTTTCAATGAAGTTATCTCCTCTGCAACAGTCTGATGACGTCGTTTCCCTTTGCCGGGCGACCAATTCAATGGGTGGGTCCTTCTCTCCCAAGCCCCGTTTCAAACCTGTGGCCACTACTTATGAAGGCTCGGTAGGCATTTACCTTCGTATGATGAGAAGGGCTGACCAGTTGTTTCAGCCGGATGAATTAATGCCGAGTCATAGCTGTTTGTCTGCGGGAAGCAGGTGACCAGGAGTTTGAATTCAGCGGATCAGGGCTCAGTGCGTGTTCTCAGATCACTTGGATTTTAAATTGTCACTCATCTTATCAGCTGTTTCATTTAATTCGGCAGCTCCTTCGCGCGGTGAAGAGTCTGCTCTATGGTGCTCCGCGGGAAGCGGCAGCAGCAGCAGCGGTCTTCGGAACCCCTGGGAGGGGGTGTGGGTTGGGGGAGGGGAGGCGGCGCCTCGGGGCCGCGCCGGCCGGGTACCGGACACGCAGGAGAGCGGGCGGGGTGGGGGAAAGAAATTGAGATCTAGATTTAGAGACTGAGCTTGGGAGGAGAGACAGCTGGGGAGAAGCAAGGCGGAGAGGCGGAGAGGAGAAGGAGATGGGGCCGATAGAGCCGTGCAGCTGGGGCTGCAGCCTTACTGCTCGTGCTGAGGTCGTGATGGACTCCCTCCACCTTGGCTGGATTAGTGGCGGATTCACTCCACCTAGGCCCCTTTCTTGACACGGTGCTGGGTTTTTGTCGACAGATCTCCTTTAATGATCTTTACCTCATCTTTTCAGACGCGGCGGTGCGGAGCACAGAGCGGCTTACTCACTTCCCGCCGCCATCTTCTCTATCACATTGGGCATTTTAGAACCAGAAATCAGTCCTCTTCCCCTCTTAGCATTCAAAATTCCACATAAAGAACAGTTTTGCTAGCATACCTTGCAGGGCAAGTAAATTCAGAAGCTTGGGAAACTTGCTTTTCCTTTCTACAATGTTCCTGCAGCATCTTGCAGCTTGTAGGGTACATGGTTCTATGAGAGGATGTGAGTCTGATAGTTGTTTATTCCAGTGTGGGTTGACATCATTCCTAAAAGTTTAGCATTACTTTTTTTAAAGGAGGAGGGCAGAACGGGCACTTAAAATATTATCTTTCCCAACAAAAAAATAGTTCATGTAAATATTAGCAATCTATCATAAAAGTGGATTGTGGCTTCTGTTACTTGATGCTGGGGATTTTGCTTTTCCTGATAGTAACAAGATAATTAAACAGTGTTTATGTACTGTTGGATAAGTACAATAATTATGTGATCTTATGATATTGCACTTTAAAATACACCTGTCCTTGGCTGACTAAATAGTGAAGGATGCAGGACATAGCAAAGACTTATATGGTGCATCTGCCTGAATTCTCCCAGCACAGTGGGAGACAATGTGGCCCAAAGGCAAGCAAGAGTCTCCCTGTGATCCTGGAGTTCTCTTTCCTGGGTATATATGCACTTTGCCTTAATACTATGAACTCCTTAAACATGAAAAAGAAAGTGACCACGATGGGGGTTTCTTAACACTGTTTAGAGTAACAATGTATAATACTGTTTTGAGGCAACCTAAATGATTGGTGCAGGCTTTGCTTCAGTGTAAAATTTTCCCTGGCAAGTAACTATTTTAAATGGTATTTTAAATAATAGTTGACCCAGATTATTCCATGTACAGAAAGACTGTGTTCTGAGATTACGCAGGGTAAAGGTTTTCTGAAAAACCCAATCATGACTCATTTGAACTTTGGAGATCCCAATTTTAAAGACCATCAGAATAAGAAAGTAGAGTTGTTTATGTGAAGTTAATGTCCAGAGATCAGTTATTCCTGAAGACCAGAGTGGGAAGTAGGAGCTACAGAACTCATAATCCTTACAAATCCTTCTCACTTGTCCTTCATTCTGTCCTAAGATGAAACTTCTAAGGTGAGGCAGAATGGAATAGTCCTTTCTCTACAGCAATGATACTTCCTCTAGAACCAGAGGTGTGTGGAAAATCGGAGCATTCAGCCTCCTTGTGGGTAGCTCGAGAGTATATACAGTGGAGGTCTGGAGGTTTTACAATGGCACTTTTGGTCTGGGATATATTTCATAGAGAGCTCTTTCAGCAATTGTCTGGAAAATCCCCCTCCCCAATAGCTTATTGCAGCCCCACTGCCATGTCAAACCTTAAGCTTTCAGCTGAGCTGCTTGTGGAGCTGTTCAAGAGGCATTTTAAACGTGGTTGGATATTACAGAAAAACTATCAATTCTAGAGAATTTCAACCTAAAGGCATATTAACGCCTTCTTGGGAACCTCATGGTTTCTCCTTGAGAAGTGGATGTTTGCCGAGTTAGGAAAGGTAGAATCTGGCTGCACTCCTGAAGTAATGGATATTTAATTTCATTTTGCTGAAAAAAATATGCAAAATCACTATGAATAAAGCAGAGGTGGTTTAATAGTGTCAGTCAGCTACATTGTTAATGTAATCAGCTTGTTCTTACCAAAGTGCATGCATTGGTGTCCTTAAAAGGAAGTACCAGACTTTTGGCAAAATATAAGATTGAGACCAAACATCTGGATCTTTAGAAGACTCTGAAGAGCCATTTTCCTTAAAGCTGATAATGTTCCATGTAATTTAACACTGCAGTCACAATTGGCTTTCTGGATGTGAATTGTATTTTAGGAGTCTACTAATGTGGAGGAATCCGAGTGACCTTCAGAGGTAAGGATGACTTTAGTTCAAAAGCGTTAAACCATGTATTCTGTGCTTTTAAAGTGAATTATGCATAAAAGATGTGCAAACTACAACATATATTGCATAACATTCTCAAGGAAAAACCCTAGTATTCTTTAGCATTATTATTTAAGTTATATAAAATACATTTTTATAAAAGTACAGATTTTCTTTAAATTATACCCAATGAAATAGCCAGGCTCGCTTATTAGTACTGAAAATAAGAATTTATCAATCTAAATTATTGCTTTGTCCTATCGAGCCATTAGAAAAAAACTAAAATAAAAATCAAGTCCTATTTCTTAGGGGAAAAGTGCCCCCCCAAAAAACTCAGCTATCATTGTCTTTCTGTAGATTTTCAACAAAGGAATCTTCAATTAAAGTGTAACTGATGCTACCCGTGGCTTGGTTTGTCAGGATCCAAAGTTGAGTCTTGCTGTGAAGGTCCTCCTTGTGCTGGGAAACTGTTAGTTTGTTGTCCCCAGTCATAGTAGTCTGGAGCAAAACTTTAAAAAAAAAAAAAAATCACTGTCTTAAAGTGGCATATTCCGTATGCATTACATGTCTGGTTAAGTAGATGGAACTGGTATACACTAAGCCCATTTAGAACAGTCCTGTGCACCATGCTGGCAGCCTACACATGGTCTATTGAACTTTTTTTAAAAAGTCAATGGATCTTTATTATATTTTATTTATACACGGTGCTGAGAATCGAACCCAGTGCCTCACACATGCTAGGTGAGCGCTTTACAACTGAGCTACAACCCCAGCCCCTCTACTGAACTCTTCAGAGCGCAGCATCACTAGAACCTAGAAACAAGTCACTATGTATAACACATTTCCATCAACGAATGAATGCTTGTGTGAATGATAGCTCACAACCTTTGTGTGCCTGAACAAATAACTTCTGTGCCTCACTTTCCTCATGGGGCTAATTGTGGAGACGGAAGTGATCCCCATTCTCCTGGCTTTTCTGTCTCTTCTAAGGCAAGGATCCTCTTCAGAGTGCTTTTAAGGTTTTCTAAGGACTTTCCTATTGCTAGCATAGGGCTAGGAATATAGCTCAATGATAGAGGGCTTGCCTAGTATTGTCTGAGGCCCTGGGTTCCATCCCCATCTGCAGGGGTGGGGGTGTATATCTTATCAAAGGTACACTGACATAGAATAAATCTTTAAACTCAGCAACAGGAGGGGCTCAGCAAGCATGAGATCACAGGGCAGTGAGCATAGCTGAAACACCTGGACACTAAGGAAGGCTCTGACTTTAGAACATCTGATTAGTCTGCTTGGATTTCCCATGTTCCGTTTCCGTTAAGTGTTTTCATGGCCTAGTGTTCTCTTTCCCTCTTAGAGAGTCAGAGTACACCTGTTATGGTTTAGATGTGGTGTCACCCAAAAACTCACATGTAATACAATGCAAGAAGGTTCAGAGAAGAAATTATTTGGTTTTGAGAGTCTTAAACCCATCAGTGAATTAATCCTCTGATGAAGTTTAACAATGGTAACTGAAGTGGTTGGAGGAGGTGGGAATTGGGGGTGGCTTTGGTGAATATATTTGTATCTGGCAAGCAGAGTCTCTTTGCTTCCTGATCACCATGATGTGAACTGCTTCCTTCTGCCATGATGTTGAGCCTCACCTCGAGCCCTGAGAAATGGAGCCAGCCTTCTATGGACTAAAAGACCTCTGAAACCATGAACCCTCACATCAACTTTTCCTCCTCTACAGTTGTGCTTGTCCGGTCCTTTTGGCACAGTAGCAAAAAATGCTGACTGAAACAACACCTTAGTCTCTGGGAAATTCTGCAGTTGTTTTTCTTTTAAACACCATTTGCATTCACACAGCACAGCTATTACAGACATGCCGACCATGTAGTGTTTAGGACACTGTAATAATGTCGTGGGGCTTTAAGATTTTGTCAGTCCTTTTTCATTCACACTTCACTTATGTAAAATAATCTGCTAGAGGTCCTGCACCACCTCTAGCTACGTGGTTTTCATGAAGGAATCCATTTCAGTGGTGTAGCTGTCTCCTCCTCATGAGCCCTATATGTGAACCAGGGTCTTACCTGCCCTGAAGTCCCTGAGGGGCAATATTCCAGGCAAGGTCATCGTCACTGTCATATCTTCGAGGGTTGTCAAAGAAATATGATCTGGGATTGAATCCATGGCTGGGGATCATTCCAGGGTTGGTCTAGAAAGAGATAATCATTCAGCATCCTTCCAGATACTATGCATTACCCAAGATTAAGATGTTCAGATCACTTCCTTTACGCTGGGGTGATCACTACATCAGCATAGATAAAATCCATCTTGGTTTCAACAGTGAGTTGTCATTGTTTAATCCCTCATTAAAAATGCCCAAATTAGCCAAACTTGGTAGTCCTTTTTGGATATAAACCTGTATAATCTTGTGGGCATTCATACAAAATAAAAACAGTGATGAAATCATACTGGGAAAGGTTCTTAACCTATTTCTATTGCCTGTCTCTATGGTTATTTCATCTTGTTTTTGCCCCCAAATTGAGTTCATTTCTCAAAAACTCTGAAATGTACATTGTTGAATTTCATCCCAGTTCTGTATCCAAGGGCCTCTGGGTCAGGGTATGCCTCAACCCCCACCCCAGCCTCACTGTTCTGTATTCCTGGATCATCAGTGACTATCCAGAGAAGAGTAAGAATAAAGCAAGTTATTATCCTCGGGGTATGAGATAAGGACCAGCTTATTTGTGGATTTCATTCTATGCTTTCATCCACCCTTTTCTCACATAGCCCAAATCCACACACGAGATTAAGGAGGTGAAATTCTACCACTAGCTTGAGTGGCTGGAATAATCTGATGCAAAGCCCCCAGTAGAAGCTTTCTCTACCTAGTTTTAGCATTTTCTGTCCTGCCCCCATATATATATTTATATAAAGGTAGTTGAACAGAAATGTGACCAAACTGCAGGAGTGGCTTTAGCCCTAGTCCCTTTCCACACGCTGTAGGGTGAAAAACTGAATTTATCATTTCCTTTGCTAAAAGAAAAGCATATATATTTGGTGCACAGCAAATCCAGACTCAAATACTAGTGAGACTTTATTGCATTAAGAAAAATAATCACACTCCCCAGTCTACAAGATGCATTTCTTTTATAAAATAAACACATAAGGGAAAAGAAAGCCCCCAAATAGCCAAGGCACTTGTATCACAATGGTATAAAGGAGGCTCTCTCCTCTACGCAAAAGCTAGGAAAAGGTTCTAACTGCAAGTCTCGTGAGCAGAATTGGTGGTTTTGCTAATATAAAATGGCATACTCACAAGACCCTTTGCAGGATTTCTAACTCGGAAGAAGTAAACTACCAAGGAGGTGGGTAAGAGTTCCCACACGAAAAGCACCACTCCAAACACCACATAGCCAGTGTCTCCCAGCTGATTCTTCAAATCTGCCTATAAAAAGGGGAGAGATGGCATCATCAAACTAATGGCAGAGGAAATACATTTGATTCCATTCTTTCTGACTTAAAACAGAACCATAATATGGTACGATTCCTTTCCGCTAAAATGTGCATTGTGTAATGGTCCCGGCCTTTCAGGATTATTTGAATCTGTTAGGAATGGATAACTTGTCTTATATAAAATACTCAGACACCCAATTTCTGATGTTTTATTACTTCATCCCCCAAAACTCTTGTGTCCAATTTAACTTGCTCACTTAGATCTATGCTGATTTTCTTCAACAAGTAGACTGTTAGGTTGCCACCTCTTCAGTTCTTGAGAGTAGTATGTGACTTATCCCTTAACTCTCATCCCTAGAATAAACATAAATTTTTAGGCTTCACATAAGCTATACCCTTTAAAGCTTACTGTAGGCTAGCTAGTCTATCAAGTCCTTATAGCACTAGATGTTGGGCTTTGGCCCAGGGTAATGGCCAATGGGGCTCAGCAACACAAGTGTTCTCCATCAGACAGGCGGTCCATAAGAAAAGGGGACCCAGATGTGAGAAACTCCAGAAAGAACAACATTCCAAACTAGGAGAAGGCACTCGAACCAAGTTCTAGAGGGCCGGGCACCTAACTTTCTTTTGTCTTCTCTCTAATGCATCATGTAGAAGATAAAGGAACCAAAACTACTCGTCTTGCTTTCCAGAAGGACCCTGATCACACTTCACATCCTTCACCTGTACTACAGCTCAGCCAACTTTTTCCAGTCTGCACCAAGAACATGTGCAACTATGGCCATTTGTTTTATTGTTCCTAAATTATTTGGGCTGTGACACACAAGTCTAGATCATAACAAAATAATTCCCCCCAAACAAAAGCATTTTAAAAACTGATTATATATTCTCAATCCATGGTAATTATAAGCTCTTGAAAGAAAAATGTTTTGTTAAAACTAAATCTTTGTTGTTTAATGGAGCTTCAGTTTGGTAAGATGGAAAGGTTCTGGAGGTAGATGGTGACAGCTGCATGAATATTCTGAGTGCACTTGGTCTGCACACGTTAGGACATTTAATATACATTCTGCAATATGCAAATCCTTTGTGCATTATGAAAGATGTATTCATAATTGGTCACTATTTAGCTTAGGTTTTTATATATTGGAATTTGCAAGGCACACCCTGCCAATGCCTGGCCCAGCTTTCTCCCCTCTGCACTTGTGGCCCTGGGCTCAGTCTGGGATTGCTGTGTTATTGCTGCTGTTCAATTCTCCCAATGATGACATCTCACATTGATTTCATTTTGTCCTCTGATCATCCTGGTCATTTTATTCTTTCTCCCACTGTCTTAATTCAGTTCTGCTGGGATTTTAGCAAAGGACTTATAGTTTATTGTGCACTTTTTTTTTTTAAGAGAGTGAGAGAGGGGAGAGAGAGAGAGAGAATTTTTAATATTTATTTTTTAGTTCTCGGTGGACACAACATCTTTGTTGGTATGTGGTGCTGAGGATCAAACCCGGGCCGCACGCATGCCAGGCGAGCGCACTACCGCTTGAGCCACATCCCCAGCCCTATTGTGCACTGTTAATCCAAGGAAACCTAAGGAGCCCATCAACCCAACAGTCTTCTAGTAGAGAGTCATTTCTGTACTGTGTAGGTGTGTGTGTGTGGGGGGGGCACATGCGCGCACGCATGTGGGTGCATCATCTGCCTGCAGACCATAAACCTCCCCCCACCCTGGGGCAGAGGCATCTGTTAATGTTTGTGTCCTGGCACTCTGCACAGAGCCTGACAACGAAAGTCAGGATATGTCAAGTGAGTGAATGCCAGCTCATTCTCATCCTTGACTCTTCTGAGATATTATGAGCATGGATTTCAGACATTTCACTACCTGCGTTCCTTTGCTTACAGTTTATAACTTATGAATTCATAAAATGTGAGAATCATATTAGACCCCTGGTGCTGTGAGCTTTTATTAAACCATAATATCCTCATCACTATTGTATACATGCTCCATTAAAAAGTCTCAAAACTTCGTACCTATGCCGTATACTCGTGTGTGCTTGTGTGCATGTGCGCGCACACACCTACACATAGCTCACCTAGCTTTCTCAGAAAATGTTTCAAGAGCAAGATACTGTGGCCCATCGGACAGAGGAAGGTGCAGATACCACAAGGGAAAGTCCTCTCAAAGTCACTCAGCTATTCATCACAAGTGAGGGGCTTACCCTCTGCCACCTGGAGTGCCACAAAGCAAACCCCTTGTGGTATCCTCACTGACCTGGTCAGATACATTGTACCAGTCGTAATCGAAGGAGTGGACATTCTCAATCTGAGAAAACGACAAGATGAACAGGTTATAGCACGCTCGCGAGGTGTAAAGCAGGATGACGGTAACACCAATGGCGGTCACTTGACACACAGAAGAGCCCTGGAAAAGAGCCAGCAGGGGTGGGTCACACCAGGTCCAGGACACTGGCCCCATCCCTTTCCCTCACCTGCTGTCACCCAGAGCCTCAGGAGCTCAGGCACTGCAGGAGCGCCCTTCAGGGCTTCTGTCAGAGCTCCACACCCAGGCCCACTGTGTCCACCCCTCCTCACATTCTAGGCAGCCTCCTGTGGGGAAGACCTGGGCCTTGGTTGGAAGATGCTTTTAATAGGGTTAGATATGAGCCCTTTGCCCAAGGCCTACACTGTGAAGAGCCACAAAGCCAGAGGGCTTCTCTAAAATCACTGCCTAGCACATGAGCCCAGGCTGGGTCGGGCTGAGGGACACAGCGGTCTTAGAGGGACTGGCTAGGAGCAAATGTGCTGAGATGGTGTACCAGATGTACTAGATGTGAGCTCTTCCTCAAAATCCACAGCCTTCTAGGCTGCAAATACAGGAGTCCTGATGTGACCCTGGGATTACAGGAAATCTGTGACTCATGCCCCACCTTAGAAAGCTATCAATTTCTAAAGTCAGTTAAAGAGCCTTAGCGAGAAATGGATAACTAACATTACCAAAAAACACTAGAGTTGATTTTTGGGTTTTGCATTTGGAAGTCATTACCTAAATCCAAAACATTATTTTGCCAGTAGTTCTGTTAGCTTGTGTGTCATATGGGTGAGCTAAATGGCATTTTGACAATCTATGACTTAACTCCAACTGTTAAAAATTAGTTTTATTTTTTTTAAATCCTTGAAATAGCCCCTAAGTGGGAGATGAAACAGTAAAGGTAAAATCAAGTCTGAAATTCATCACAATTTATAAATCCAAGAACTACTTTTTCACACTAACTTGCAAGATTTGCAAGAGGTCAACTAAATGAGCATCCTAATGAGGGCTTCATATGATTGAAGTTAGATGCACAGATTTTAATCTGATCCCTTCTGAAGACATATAGTGGGAGACAAGCTGCCCTTCATATCAGATATATTCTGGCAGATGGGCCCCAAGAAAGATGGACACAGGTATGCCTTGGGACTCCAGGCCCTGCGCCTCAGCAGCACAGGAGCTACAGTTGTCACTCAACCATTTGGTGAGTGGAAAGGCAAGGGGCTAGGGCCCAGGAGTACTCCCGGCCCCCATGCTCACCAAGCTTCTGGGCTGAGGTTCAGTCTGTTTATGAAAGAGATCTGGGGAACCTAGCTGACCACAAGCACTGCAGTACCAGAGCATATTTGCCCTTCCTTCTAGTTGGGGACTAGGCTGTGAGGCACAGCAATGGGAGAAAAGAACAGTCCAGGAGCATCCCTCCTGTTCATGTCTAGTTGTCTCTGAATATTCATCAGAAGAGGAATGTTCTGAATTCCAGGAGCCATCCCTACTGCTAAGGACAGGCTGCTCGAGGTCTGTCTGGCATCTGACTGGATCTGAGGGTCCCCGGCAGTGCAACAGCAGCACAACACCACAGTGTGGATCTCAGCTCTGCACCTGATAGCCATGTGGCCAGCAGCCAGCTATTTGAGTTCTCCATGCCTCAGTTTTCTGACCCATAAAGTGGGGATGAGATCTTGTCTCCTCCCAGAGCTGTGAGGGTTACATCCGCTCATGCACATGACTGTTTGCTATTAGTGCTGTTGGTACAGCCCATCCTACCCGCCTTTAAAGTGTTGGGTTAAACTCTGTATCTACAAATCAGACTGTATACACCAACACACTGAGCCATCTGGCACAGAGCACTTCCTGCCTACAAGGTTCAGTGAACTCCCACTCCCCTGTCTGGCGACCACTGTGTGGTTAATCATTTGCAAGAGGACAGGCGTGAAAAAGATCTGTGTTGTGTCCTGTTTGCGAACCAGGAAACTACTTTGAGGACAGATTTCATGAGAGGAATCTTGACCACATTCCCACCCTACCTTCGACTCCAGGTAAATGTTGGCTAAGGACATCTTAGAGATTTTGTAGAGACAGATGGAGAGAGACACAGCACACAGCACGAAGAGCGTGTCATTGATGGCTACTCGCACAGAGACGATGACCTTCCTCTCCCAGTTGCCAGTCTTCACCAGCACAGCGCAGGTTAAATTCACCAACAGGAAAACGAGACTAATGAAGAGTGAGGCCAGGTAGAGGGGCAACCTGGAAAGAACAAGAGGGAAACTGAAGGCATCGGGTCCTGCATGCTGTACATGTCAGAGGGAAGTAAGTCTTCATGTGTTTTAGTTAATGCACCAAAGATAACAACAAAGAGCTCAGACTCTTGGCCACAGACATTTCCAGATACAAATGACAGACTAATCACAAATTCTGCCCCTAAGGGTCCTTCATGATATTCCCCATCTCTAGGAGGTCACGAGGAGAGCTCTCTCTAGGAGAGCGCTCTCAGATACGGGCTGGCTCATGTGAATGGCCCCAGAACACTCCCATGTACAAGGATTGGGGCATGTTGAGAGTCAAAAGCTCGAGCACAGAGACAGGGATCCAATGTGAGCACTGGACATTCTGCATGGTTAGACCAAATTGTGGGCAAATCAGGCAAACTGTAACCTCTTTGAGTTTTAGTTTCCTCACCTGAAAATAAGACCACATGATCCCTACTTCACAGGTTGGTCATGAGGATGAAGGGAAGCCAGCCCTCCTTAGCCACGGGGTACATATCCCAGACTCAACCACACGAAGACCCAGGTAATTTGTGTGTCTCTACTGAACACGTACAGAATCTTTCTCTTGTGATCACTAGTGTGACATCTATACATAGCATTTACATTGTCTGGGTACCTTGAGTAATCCAGAGATGACTTAAACTGCATGGAAGGACATGTGTGGGTCATAAAAGATAAGTCCATGGACTTGGCTGTCAGGTCCCAGAAGCAGTCCCCACAGACACTAACGTACAGCTGTTTGTGTGATGTAGTTATTTGTACAATGAAGTTTGTTCCCCCAAAAAGTCATTAATAGGGTCCAAAATCATCAAGGGAGTCCATTAATGTGACTGAAAATGTGCCATAGCTAGACAGATACAACTGTTTCCCGGGCCATTTTCAAACTCAGTTTAGAACACGCCATGCCTGAGACCTGTGTGCAGTCAAGCTTGTCTGCACCCCACCCAGGAGGTGTGCAGATGAGGATTGGCCTCTCAAGCTCAGAAAAGGAATGGTTTGAGGATGTCCATGAGTCAAGTCAGAGGACACAGAGCTCTCGACCAGAGGATTTTTTGAAGCTACACAGGGATTGATGGCATCTTTAAAAGCCATCACAGATCAGAACGAGGGAAACCTGGATTCTAGGCCCAGCTTCAGATATTACTGATGACAGGGCAGGGTGGGGGACAGAGACAGGGAGAGAGAGAAGATAGATGGAGACAGGTACAGAGGCAGGGGAGAGAGGCTGAGGCCAGTGCCCAGCCACAGGCTTGCATCCTGCGTGCAGCTACAGTGTGAAACGATACCCCCACTTACTTGGACCAACGTGAAAGGGACTTTTATGTCTTGGAATACTTACTCCCTACCAGCAAAGTCTCTCACGGAACTCAGACCCTGGGTTCTACCAAAGTGCTAAGCCTGCCTGGCTCCCACAGGCCACAGCCCTCAGCCTGGCAGTGGTCACCCAGAGCTGTGCCAACTCCCCCACACTCTTGCACACACCCATGATTTCAGACATCTGCTTCCCTGTGCTGGAGCCTCACAGACTCACACAGCTTCTAACGAAAGGAAAGACGATGACCTGCTCGTGCCTGCCCCTACCTAAGGCAGCAAGTTCAGTGACACCCAGGCTCAGGCTATTCTCCACCCCATTGTGCCCGCAGGAGAGACAGGGGCTCCCTGCATGCATTTCCAGAGGGAAGGAGAAGGACTCATACAAAATGCCTTACGCTGGGCCTCTGAACATGGTCTGCCCTCCCATCTCCTGGAAACGCTGCCACAGCTGCTGGAGGGTCTCTTGCTGAGGGAGGACAGGACAGGAGGAATGACATCTGCCCAGGAGGGGAGAAAGGACTGTAAGTGCCTCTTCAGGCCTGCACTCAGGTGCTGGGGAAGGTGCCACGGCACAGACCGAGTGTGCCCCACAGGCAGGGACAAGGTGTGCAGACCCGTGGGCTGAGAGGCACAGGCAGGCCATTGGGGATGGCAGAGAAAGGAGTGTGGGCAGCAGCGCAGGGGACATGCAAGGATGAGCAGCAGAGGAGCAATTGAGGTGACTGCTGGAGTCTGAGGAAGCCATGTGTGGCATGGCGCAGAGCCCAGACGAGACCCAGAGAAGCAGTTCCACTCCGGGAAGCTCTGATGGAAGTGCTGGCCCCTGGCCAAGGAAAGCAGCACAGTCAGGACTCAGGGACCTGGACTCAGGCATGGCGAGAGCTGCTATCCCCAGCAGGGCTTCCCTGTGAACAGAACCCCCTGGTGCTGTGCCTGGGGTCTCCTGAAGTCTCAGTGACTCCACTGTGGGTCACCAAGCACTGGAGGCTTTTTAAGCAGGAACAAACGACTTTGGAAAAGGAAACATTAGCGATGTGCCAAGAACAGGTACCTTTCCAGGTCATGGTCAGTGATCAGGCCCTTCAAATCCACTCACTCTCTCCTCTGCCACAGCCTGCTGTTCCCTCAAGCACCCAGCATCTCCAACGAGACTATGGCACCCAAAGGACCTGGACCCTCCCAGGCACCCAGCCCCAAACGGCTGAGCCACTGCATGTGAGTGCTCCCGGCTCCTGCCTGCCCCGGCCCACAAGGCTCTGCTTCCCATTCCTAGGTCTCCACCAGGATCTTCTCACCATAGGGACACTGTCCCCTTCCTGAAGTCTGTGGTGTGTCCTGGGTCAGAGTCAGGAAACGAGGCAACACACGTGCAACCTCAAGCCAGTCCCCTCCCTCCTCTCTGGAGTTAGGCAGGTGCCCAAGCCCATCTCTGAAAGGATGCCCATGGGATGCTGGGTAGTGCCAGGTTCATGGGGACTTGTTACAGATTTTGTCTGTTCTCCATTGTGTATTCTAGGGACAGGGACCTCAGGGCCACTTGGAGTCACCAATCTACATTCTGATTCCTGGAAGCCATTTTTCATGCTTCACAGAGTTTGCTGTGCTTTTGTGAAGAATACACACTGCAGATGTGGAGAACCCCCCTCGCAGCAAGGGGGTCCCACACACAGGGCATCCAGTGGCAGCCACAGCCCCGGGGAAAGCACAGACTGGCTGTGGACCTTTCCGTGTGACTCCTCAGAGTTGTGGTTTCATATGATTAAATTACAGATGTAAAATTCTTATTCCCCTTTTATTGAAAAAGCAATGTGCCCTGGGAACACACCTCTAGGGTAGAGGGTAAGGAGAACAGGCATGGTGCGCTACCCGGCATCGCTGGGCACCACTGGGTGAGGCACCCACTATTGGCACAGCTACTCCCAGTGTTCCCTTTCCCATCTGGGTTTCCACACTAAGCCACCAAGCCTCCACTCCACTCCTTCCTCCCCTGCCTGTCCCGCTGCCTGTGCACAAGGAGAGAAAGTGGTGTGGTAGGCAGGTGGAGCAGGACATCACCTGAGCTGAAGCTGTGACATGACACGAGTCTCTGGGCCACTCTGAGCTCTCAGCCCTCTCCTCTTCTCTGCAGAGATGATTTGCTTCTTGGAGGACTTAGCGGGACCACAGCCTCCCTTCTCTGCTTTCTCTCTTGTTCAACTCTCAGGGCCTCCCCAACCAACCCCAGTCTGCCTTGTTAGATTGACAACCTCTAGTCTTTGCCGCCTCCTGCTATCACCCACTCCCCGGCCCTTGTGACACAAGCATGTAAATAGCTCTGCCATCTGGTCACTGGATTCAGAGGCCTGCTCAGCCTTCCTAGGTTCCCCTCCTTCTCCTGCAGCCCTGCACCCCACCCATTCCTTGTCCTAAGGAAGGCGTCCTGGGAGTGCTCTCCAACTTCCACCACAACTTTTCTATGACCAGTTCAAAAATCTCATCTCAGGCTCTGCCTCTGCCCTAAGCAGACTCAGGCCCCAACAGCCTGCCATTAGGAGGCCCTGTCCCTCATGCCAGTGTGTCCTAGACTCAGCTCCTGATATTCCTAACATGCTCTGAGTTTTCTCCTTTGTGAGACGCAACATGATTTTTCACAGAGCTGTGAACTGTGAAGGTCATCTTCAATTCCCACTCCTCTGTACAAGCCATGGTCAAGTCCACAGATTCTTCACCCACTTCTCCACTCTACACCTCCTTTGCCAGCTTCACGGCTGCCACGCTGCCTCCCAGCTCTGGCCAGAATTCACCTCAGCCCTCAACAACCCTAACCCTAACCCAGTCACCAAGGCAGGTCGTCTATGGATGCCTCCAGACAAGCTCCCAACCTGGCTGGGTGTCCCCACCTGTTGGGGATCACAAATCAAGTCAAGATGGCACCTGGCAGTTTGCCAGGAGGAGTGGTTTGTGAGGCAACAACACAAGCCATTAAGAGGGTGGAGATTCCTTATTGGCTGACTGCTGTATCTGGATGATGCTAATTGAGTCAAGCTGTGTGTTATCAGTTAGGTAAACATACCACTGTTGTTCCGTAATAAAGCAGTTCCCGTTTCAACCTTCAAGTTACTTGTCACCTCCCAGTTACTTAGCCCAACCAGACTGTGGCACCCACCTGCCATCCTCAAGCAAGCTGACTGTTCTGCTTGCAGCCTTCTTCCCCTTGATTTCTATCAAATCCTATCCCTGAGCCTCTGGAGGTCTTGCAGCCTGCTACACAGAAGTCTGCTATCAACTTGAAGAAAGAGGCTGTGCTGGGAGATTAGAAAGAATTTGGAAAAAAATATGTATGATCTCACGTAAGTTAAAAAGTCAGAATGCAGAACTGGAAGTATGAGAACAGCTCTGTCCTGGGAACTGCACGTGAAGACCAGGACCTGTGACAGGCTACCCAGGGCATCGCCATAGAGTGAGGAGGCTTACGTTGAGGGGAGGGGCTCGGTAGGTGTGTTTTCTTTCTTTTCACATGTTTATACTATTTGAGCATCTCTAACCCCAAACTCTGAAACCCCAAAGGCTCTGAAATCAGAAACTTTTTTTTTTTCTCTACAGTGCCTGGGATTCACCCCAGGGCCCCACGAATGCTAGGCAAGGACTCTGCCACCGAGTCACACTCCCAGCTCTGAAATCAGAAACTTTGTGAGCACCGAACAATACCTCAAAACGTTTTTAGTTTCAGAGCATTTCAGAATTCTGACTTTGGGATTAGGGATGCTCAGCCAGTGAAGTCTATGCAAACAGTCCGAAATCCAAAAACAGCCCACCCTGGCAAAATGAGGGAAAATAAGAAAGGAAGAGAGAATCAAATGAGCCAACATCTGGGAGGATCATTCTGTGAGACCAGGAGAGTCAGCGTGGCTGGTAAGCCATGAGAGGTATGTGTGGCCACTGCTCAGGACACTCCACCCACTAGCCCCAGAGAGGCAGACATGCGCACCGCCAGCTCAGACATTGCCTCTACCAGGAAGGGGGAGTGACCAAAAAAACCAATGGGTTGCAGATGTTTGAATTCCTCTCCTAATATCATAGATTTCTTAAGGGAAATGCAAAGCCAGGCTCCTTACATTTTGTACTTATTCAAAATCAGAAGAGGAGAGAAAACACTTGAAAATCCTTAAAAATCAAAGTACTCTTGAATGTTCCCATGCCCTGCTCTGCATTTTCTGAGCCAAAGAGATTAAGAGAGAGACTGGGAAAGAGGAGAACTGAATCAAGTTGGCACCAACCCCAGCAAAACTCTGAGCCATCTCATGTGTTAGGAGAGGGGGGCTTTTGGCTAAGAAATAAAGTGGTTCTTGGCTGGGTTGATATAAATTATCTTCAAAAACAGAACTACTGCCGGAGCAGCTTGGGATGGTAAGCCTGAACCAGTTCTAGACTAATGGCTCATGTTTCATCTCAGATGAGTCATGACTGAATTAGGGAAGCCAGCCTGTTGAGAAGCCACAGAACAAAGCATCTCAGGGACAAATAGTGGCTTAAAACGTCTGTAGTGGCATCTAGTTTAAGAGAAATGGGAAGTTAAACAGATGATACAAAGACTGCGCCCCAATGTGAATAACTCCTAGGACCGTATTATACTTGGCAACTCAATTATAGGTCTGAGTTAACAGGCTTCTCCCACTGAACCTCTCCCTGCTGCTTCAAGAAAACCTCCACCTTCTCTGGCTCAAACATTCACAGTTAACGTCTGGATCCCACCACAGTCCCCTACTTCCCATCTCTCCCTCCATCTCTGCAAGTCCCCCTCCCAATGAGAACAGCCCGGGGTTTGCAGCCCTGCTGCAGATACTCTGCCCCAGGACCCCAGCCCCAGTGCTCCAGCCCAAAAGCTTTTCTAGCCATTTCCTCTCTAACCAGTTTTTTCCTATTCTACTTCTGAGAGACGCCTAATTACCCAGCCTCAACCAGTCATTTCCAGGATGGAATCAGCTCCCTGATCCAGGCAGAATATATTCTTCTCCATCAGATTTCACTCATTCCTTATTCTAGGCCTCTCAACTGATCTGTATTTGTCATCAGAAGTGGGAGGACCATCTCCTTGGACTCACAACAGGTTGAATATTCTCAGGTTTTACACACATCTAGATTTTCAAATATCTGCATATGACTTGGGGTCAGAGCCCAAGTCTAAACAAACAAAAATCCATATATGCTGTATACAGAGCATGAAGTTAATTTCACATAGAATTTTTAGTGTGCCTACATTTTCACTGTGACCCCTTTCTTGAGATCAAGTGTGGAATTTTCCACTTGTGGCATTATGATGCTCAAAATTCATTTTGAGGGCATTTTGCGGGGCTTGGGGTTTTTAGATTAGGGATGCTCAGCCTCTTCAGGACCAACTGTCATTTCCCAGCGAGCTCTGAAGTTCCGGTTGAGCAGTCTGGTGGAAATGAAAACTGAACTATCCAAAAAGCAGTACAGAGAGCTCAGGAGAGGGGGAGGGAAACAAGACAAGGCAGCTCCGGCTGGCCCCAGCCACTTGTGAACTTCAGAGGAATGTTCTCAAGTCACTTCCTTGCATGTAAACTGAGAGACACTACATTAAACTCTCAACATAATTCAGATTACATACATATCCCTCCCTATCCACAGGAACTAGTCTCAGGACCCTCAAGGTTACCAAAGTCCACGGCTGCTCAAGTCCTTCTATAGCAGTGGCATGGTATCTGCACAGAACCTGCACTTCTGCCACACAGTTTAAGTCATCTCTGGAAGACTTTTAACACCTAATGCACTATAAACACTATGTAGACAACCGTTAGACTGTTGATAAGGGGGAAAGTCTGTATGTGTTCAGATGGAATATAATTTTTTTCTGAAAATTTTTTGATCCACTATTGATTGAACCCATGGACATGGAGCCAAGGATAGGGAGAACCAACTGTATTTAAATAAACGACTTTAGCTTATTTTTAAAGTAACAAAATAATTTTTCATCTTGATCCGGATGGTGACTCACCTTTCCAAAATGTGCTCCTGGGCCCTGCCCTCCCACAGGCCTTTTCTCCCACTGCCCCTCCAGCCAACTCTGACTATTCTGTAAGCCACTGGCTCTTGGCTTTAGGGAGTCACAGATCTTTGAAAAATCTGACCCTGTCCACAGGAAATGCATGTGGTGCCACCTCTTCCCATGCAGCCTGGGATGGAGATGTGCCACACTACAGGCATGGGGCATATGCTGCCTTTTCCGATTCTGCAAAGTTTTGTGTCACTTAGGACATCTTTATAAGCACAGTGAACACTTCTCACCTATCCTCCCTTCTCTGTGTTCTGAAGGGTCAAACCTGGATCTCTCTGCTGGATGTGGATGAATACCAGCAGGAGGCTGGCAGCAAGTTACAATGACAGGGCAAGGGAAGGAGGGGTTCTGGAAAACATGGAGCCTGCCCAGCGTCAGCAGCTAGCAAAGGGGGCTGCAGAGAAGAGGCACTGCCACAGGGGCACCTGACCAGGGGTGCGTGGGGTGGGAGGGGAACCTGGCCCTGCACTAGCACCCACAGGAAACCCATTTCCTTCTGCGGAGGCCCTGTGCCTCTCCAGTGGCCCTTGGGCCTAGACAGTGTGCATCTACTAGGTTCCCGACTACCTCCTCCCTGCAAGGCACCAGGCTCTTGCTGAACAAGGTGCACCCACTGTGAGACCCGGAAAGTCCTAACTCAGAGGCTGACTCTCACGAGCAAGACAGACAATCTCCCAGGCAAACGTCACCACACAGGATCACTCCAGGGGCTCGCAGAGGGGTACCAAGTGCTTCACATACCAGCGCTTTCGTCTTCTGCCATGGAGGGAAACGTCCCGGGCACTTACCGGTATTTGAGTAATTCTGGAGAGTACTTAGACTTGGCTTTGAAGATCACCTGCAATGACAGGAAACAATGAGGGTAGTGTACCAACGCTGACACAATGCCGCCACCACCTGGAACCCGCCTGCCCGCACACCCAGGCCTGCACACCTTGCCTGAAATAGATGCCCACCTTCCGTGAGAACTTCTGTTATATACACCGATTTTTCAAGTCGTGCTTGTAATTTTAAATGTTTGAAGTAAAGGTATTTAAAAATGGTTAGAATAATTTAAAAAGGACAACCAAAGTGAAGGTGGCACTGATCTACTACCAAGTGCTTCTCTTACTTTGACATTCTTGGTTGAGACCAACAGTCCACCCTTTTCACTAGAATTTTCACTGGCACCAAATTAGCATTGCTCAAATGTGCCCACCTACCCAGATCTCCCCATTTGCAGTGTCAGATAACAAAACATCTTGGGAGTACAGAAGTATTGAACTGGATTGTTTTTCTCTAAGAGAAATACTGCAGTTTACACTCTCAGGAGCTTCAGAAGCCTGCCCAATGGCTGGCGTGCGGGCACGGTGGCTGGCATGTGGGCATGATGGGTGTGGCATTCCGCCTGGCAGAGCTGTGGAGCAGACGAAGGGGAGGCAGAAGCAGAAACCTACTCACTCCCACTAGGGCAGGCACAGCTGCCACTGCATTCATGGACGAACCTCACCGGGCTTTTGGGGGGCCAGGCAGAGCGACAGCATGCGAGCTCCCGGGCTAGCTCTCCCTGGACCCCTGGTGGTGGGTGCACTGAGGGAGGGAAAGGGGGGAATCAAGAGTGGAGAGGTGAGGATCTCCCTCCAGAGATGCACACGGCAGCTCAGGAGACCCACCTTTCATAGGGTCTGGACCCTCCAACCAACATCTCCCCACCCCCTTGCCAGCCACCCTCCTGCTCTGTTTCTATGAGTTCATCTTTTAGAGGCTACACAGCAGTGGCACAGGCAGTACTTGTCTGGCTAGTTTCACTTAGCATGATGTCCTCCAGCTCCACATCAGCAATTCCTGGAGACCTAACCCAGCCTGGTGACAACAGTTAACTGCACCATGTCACATACTTGAAATCTGTTAGGAGGGTAAAGCTCAAGTGTTCTCCCTGCAGAAAATGAGAGTAACCATGTTCAATGACGAGAGTCTCCATCAGTGATTGTGGGCATCATTCACTATAGATACACACGTCAACACGTCACATTGCACACCCTGAATTACATGATTTTTGTCAAATACAGCTCAATAAATGGGGGAATAAAAGGACTCAATCCCTACTTCTAAGCAAACTGTTCCATATGGACTTTCTAAACCTGCCCTTGACCTCTGGGCCTTTTCTCTTGCAGCCCTATGCCACAATGTTCCCAGGAGCCCCACCACCCCTTAACCTGCATCACCCTCCTGGGAATCCCCTGGTGACATGCGCCCGCCCTCTGCACACGGCACTCCTCTCAGGATCTGCTCAGTCCCTGCAGTATTTGTCTAAGGGACTGATGCATATCACCTGAGGCCAAAGAAAAAGTGTCCAGCAGAAGCTTGGGCTCTCATGTGTAGGAGGCACAGGCAACCCTGGAACCACAGTGGGAACAATTGGGTACAGTTGTCCCTTGTCTAAGGAGGAAGTGGGAGCTGGTTTGCTGGACGGGTATCTGAGGGGAACCCCAGGAAACCTTTAGTGGACCTTGGGTGCCTGAGGATTCAGAGAGACTGTGGGCTGATATGTGGGGCATCCTTAGGAAGCTTCTAGAAAACATTCTTCTGATGACTTTCTCAGCATTTCTCAGAATTTCATATACAGAGGAATTCCCTGGGGAACTTTTGAAAAACCAAGTCCCAGGCCCCCTTTTGGAGATCCCAGTCCAGAGGGCCAGGAAGAGGCCCAGGGATCTCAAGTTCACTAAGTTCTCCACATGGTTCTGACATCGCCGGCCCAGGACTACTGGGGAGATGCTGACCCTAGAGAGAACAAGCTTCCTGACATAATACACTGTGGAGCTGTGGATCATTAGAACATTCTGACTGGTGGTGATTCAAACGTAAAACCTTCTAAAATGGCGGAGTGGCCACCCCCCGTAAGTCAGAGCAGTAGTGTCAACATGTGAGGTGAGAAGCGGGACATGGGGAACACACTGCTGCAGCCAGCCCCCATCCATACCACGTTGTCACCTTGAACTTCCAGGAATGTGCCACCAGGGAGGACTCCAGGCCAAAGAGTCGCTGAGGGGGTGGTTACAGGTGTTCCCACAGGTTTCAGTCAGGCGGCTCCCCATCTCCACCTCCCCAGCAGGTGAGTCTGCCAGCTACCTGGAGGGATGCTGTGGTTTCTAACAGAAGTCTCGTCACGATCCTAAACTCCTTTTGGAAGTAAGTAAGGGGGTTCACCCATAAATACACTGAGATCTTTGGGGCTCTGGTCATGGCACTACAGGTCAGTGTCCCTGCCTGAGTCCTGACCACCTGCCATGGGAGGGGGACCAGGCTCATGACCTTTGGTACGTCCCTGCCGCCCACAGTAAGTTACAGCCTCACTTAGGAGCAAGGAACTGATTAATACTGACTCGAAAATTCTGCTACAAAATTTAACAATGATCCTTACAATTCAACGAGGCCTCCTGTTAGTACTTAGGATCTTGTTTTTAATGACAAGAGAAGCAGCTACACTATCTTTTTTAAAATTCGACCTTGTCATAAAAATATACAACTTTCTTTTCAGATTGTGTGCCCCGATTGTGGGGCTCATTGGAGTCAGGGGACTCACTCTGTCTACTCTACCCAACACCTGACACAGCTGCACTGCAACTGTGTCACCCTGTGGGGTCTCCAAGGGAGTGGCAGCCTCAGCCAGGGCACAGCCTGGGAGCACCATCCTGGGGATTCAACTCTGTACAAAGTGCCATTGGGAACGAGGGAAGAGGATGTGACAAGCCCTACCTTCAGCGGGCTTGGGGCGCTCCTGGAGAGGCAGGAGCCAGACATATAGATCATGGCAACAGAGGACCCCGGAGGCTCCAGCCTCACCTGGTCAGAGCAGAGACCGGGCTTGCAGGTCATGGGCTCAATCTGGGCTGCTACGTCAGCCCTTCTCTGCTCCTTGGCACCTGCTGCAGATGTAGCTCTTGTCACAGGAGAGACAGAGGAGGGGTCTGGGTGGATTAGGGTTCATCCATGGCTACTCTGGGGTCTCTGCTCATTCCCACTCGTTGGGCAATGCTGTGTCTCTTGCCTGGGACCTGCAGAATGGCATCCCCAGCCAAGAGCTGCAAATAGGCAGAGGGGCCCATTGGCAGTGAGGCCCACCTGTCCCCCGCCTGCCACCACTGCCCCTCCCCCACTCCTTTAGAGAGAAAGCATTTCCTCACTTCCCTCAGTCCCTGGCCCCTGCAGCCCTATCCCTTTCTAGATCTCAGTGAAACACAGAGTTTCCTAGGATGGTCACCAAGAATTCCGTGCAGTCTTTGAGTCTTACAAACATTCATATGCTTTGTCCTAATAAATTCCACTTGTAAGAATTTACCCTCAGTTTCTCAAGCTATTCCAACAGAATTAGAAATTAACCACAAATGTTATTGAACATAATGTCACATGACCAATTTTAGAAATCAGTAGGAAAACACTTGTTTCCCTCCAGGAATTCTCAGAACCTTTAAAAAGCTAGTATATTGTCAGTCTCCAAGAGGAATGCACAGGACAAGCAGGTAGGTGGCCCCAGGAGGTGGCAGCCTGAAGCCAGGCCAGGAGTGTGGGGGTCCCTAGGTAAGAGATGCTGAGGACTCAGCAGAAAACTAACATCACTACAGAAGGAGAGGGGGTCAGGGTTGGGGACCAGAGCAAATGGCCAGCACTATGACTGACAGAGAAGGTGAACACAGGTGTGTGTTTAAAAGCAAACCAGACACACGGTAGATCAGAGGCTGCCTAGGCCCAGGGGTGGGGGAGTTGGGGAGTTACCACTATTGGGTACAGGATTCTTTTGGGGATGATGAAAAAATTTCTAAAATTGATTGTGGTGGTAGCTGCAATCTCCATAAATACAGTCTCAGTAGGACTTCTATCTCAATGAAGCTGCTAAAAATAAAAGGCCTAGAGAGGAAGTCCAGCAGGCCCCCTCAGTCGCAGTGGCCTCTCTGCTGGGTGGGGACGATCTGCAGGAGGTGAGGCAGGATAATATTCCACCCACTCTGGGGAGCAAAGGAGGGCCCTGGGGAAGTTCACGGCCACTGGCAGGGGAGGAAGTGGGAGCGGTGAGTCAACTCCAGACACAGCTACTCCTCAAACATGTGTGCTGTGACAGGCAAGACGTCACTCAGGGGTGCAGGGTCCTCGTTCCTAAGCCTGGGTGACCCAAGTGGGACCCAAGGAGGGTGAATCAGGCAGAGGCAGGGCCCACCGAGGGCCCCCTGGAGAGGGTGGAGAGTACTGGGGGGCGAGGTCACGCTGCAGGTTCCCAGTGGCTTAATGGAGACTTGATAGGAATGGCCAGTGAGTGCGGAGGGTCCTACCTTCCCTCCAGTCCCAGGAAGTCTGCACAGTTCTGAACATACCAGACTTCTCAGGGGTTGCCTATGGTAGCAACAGGGACAGAGGAGGGGCGGAAGCAGAGCTGGAGGACAAGGTGAGCTGCAGGTCTCACGGGTGCCCTGCAGACACAGCATTTCGCCTGCCCTTAGCAAGCTCCCTGTGCTTTTACCATCACGGTCTCTGCTTTTTAAAGTCCCACCTAGAACCCCGGCGGGACTCAGCAGGCCTGTGACGGTAGCCTGACCTGGCTTCTCTGGTGGCTGCTGGAAGAGGGAGCGTGGGAACCCCTGTGGTTACAAGCTGGCCTCCTCATCCCCACTGTGGTGGCCCTGGGCCCCAGCAGTAGCCCCACGCCCTTTACCAGGCCCTTGCAGAGGACAAGGGCACCCAGGGCACTGCTGCTAATATGTTTGCTCCTGCGGAAGCAGAAAGGCCTGCAGCCATTGAGCCCTCCTCCTGACCCATACATCATGGCCTGCTCCATGCCGACCGGCACCCCCTCCGAACTCCTGCCGCCATGTTTCCCATGACTACAAGTGTCATTTGCCATCTCACAATCATTCTAATGTTGCATTGGCTGCTGCTGGCAGATCTGTCCCACGTTATTCTTTGTGGGTATGACAGTGTCCCTTGTGCATTTAGTGAAACCCAACCCAAGAGCCCTCTGCTGTACCCAGAGGCGGTGCAACTAAATGAAGCACTGTACTGCCAGGCTTGCCAGTGGCCCTCAGTGTGGCCACTCTGCTTTGTAAACCCCAATGCGACCTCCTTGGAGGCACCTCTTCTGCGACCCACCTCCTGAAATGCTGCCCGCAGAAAAGGACAGACACAGGGCACTGTGAATCCCTCACCCTCCGTAAGCTTCACACCCTGACCCGGGGGCTTGTGGTCCTGCCAGCAGGCTGAGGCCCCCAGAGAGACCCTCGAGTAATGAGGGGGATCTGAAACTGCATGCGCCAAGTAAGCTCAAGGCCAAAGAAACAGTTTCTCTCTCAGTTTTAAAATGTATAAATGCAAACTCCTTTGAAAATATCACATATCGATGACTTGTTTTTCTTGGTACTAGAATGGAACCCAGGACCTGGCACATCCTACACAAGTGCTCTACCCTGAGACTCGCTCCAGCCCCGTAAACATTTTATTATAATATTTCATGTATACAAAAAAAAAAAATCATTGCTGACCCTGGTGTGTCCACCACTCAGCTTCACCAACCTTGAGGCTCTGCACACTTGTACCCACTGCTTTGTTGTTAAAAACAGAAATGGCACAGGCACCCTGGCCAAGCCCCACTGGGCTCTGTGCTCTCCCAGGTCATCACAGTAGTCACCTAGCTTTGGTGGCTTTATACCCAGCAGCCTTATCTGTTACTAGGTGTGTCACTCAAATGACCTTCAGGACGTCCTGCATGGCTCTACCCTGCTCACAGAGGTACCAGGAGACCCACAATCCCCCCTGGATTGCAACTGGAACATGTCTCTGTTGAAACACAGGACTCTGGCTCACGCATCTTCACCAGGCCACAGTGTTGGCCACGGTCTCAACTGGCCACTGCTGCATATCCACCTCCAGCAGAGCTGCCTTGCGTTGGCTCAAATCCTGGCTCAACCAGCTGAGTGGGCGTGGGATAGTCACCACACCTTTCTGTGCCTCAAGTACCTACCTCATCTGTACAGGAGACGAATAACAGCACCCACTTCATGGGCTTTGGAGACACTGAGGTGAATTAACCACGTAGAGCACTTAGACAAACACCCGCCCCTGACAATTCTTCTGTTTGTTGTCCCTATGCTGTGGCTGCTAGGACTGTCTGTCCTCACACGTTCCCAAACCATGTTCTCAATGCGCAACTACGGGTCTGAGATCACTGGAGCTTTCTTGACCATAAAAGGAACCCTAACGCTCGGAAAGGTGAGGAACAGACACACTCAGCACCTGCTCTTGGTGACTCTGTGCTGCCCACTTCCTAATACACTGGGGAAATTGGGCAAGCCCTGAGGCCACAGTCTCCCGGGAGCCAGTCACGAGTCAGCTGCCCCAGGCTGTTCCCATATGCAGGGAGGGCCTCCTTCAGTAGAGCAGGGGGCAGGACAGCCAGGGTCCCTCAGATCCAGATGGAGGACTCTCCCCTTCTGCAGGCTTCCCTGAAGACCAGGAGGCGGCTCTCGGGGGGGAGGGGGGGGGTCTGCCTCAAGGTGGCCTCTCCAAGAAGCCAGGGAAAGGCTGCTGTCAGTTGTTTTTCTTTCCTTCCAAAGGTCCGATGCAGGCTGTGGGTCTGGGGGCTGAGGACGGGGCAAGCATGCTACCCACGCACACTCCTGTGTCCGCAGCACCAGTGTGACCGGCCCCCGAGGCTTCGCTGGGCACACAGCCCCACAGGGGAAGCTGGCTGGGGTTTACAGGGCAGCTGGGGCTGAGAGGTAAGGACACCCATGTTCCCTACCCTGTACCCACCCTGGGGACACCTAGAGGATTCTCAAGGGAGACTCCAGGGCAAAAACTAATCTTTCTGCTCACATTAAAGCAACTGAACAAGAAGAGAGGTAACTAATGAAATCCTCTGGAGACCAGAAACAGCGGAGCATGATAGGGAGGAATCAACCAAGAGAGATTCATAAGCTAACCAACTCAGACCACCTGGGGCCTGGCGACCAACTTAAACCAGCCCCCAGTGAAGTCAACAGCAATTGGCCACCAGCCGGCTGCTAGAGTTCCAGGAAGCTATTGCAAAGGAAGAAAAAAACTAAGGGATTGTGTGGTATGTCCCCTTTGTTTTCTTCTCTGAATGCAGCTAGTGATGGGAAATGCTGGTCACCAGCAAACTTGCAACTGCCCTGTACAGGTCCTCGCCATGCCGGCCTTGGAGATGGGGTCTTGCTCTGGGCATGCTGTAACTAGTGGCTGTGTGGCAGGCACTGTGGCTTGACCTCCCAACACCCCTTCTCTCCTTCCTACCATTGCAGCAGAGCCCCCCCCATTCAGGGCCACAGGTCATGCAGCTAAGTGCATCCTTCCCAGGATGCCCCTTTCTGCACAGTGAGACTCAGCAGAAGTCTGCGAAGGATTTCTGGGGACACTACACCTTCCAGATATTATGGTTTCTGCCCTTCCCTTTCCCTGGCTCCCTGTCTGGAATGTGGGTGACCATGGGGATGGGACAATCCTCTATCCAGTGAGCTAAGAAACGAAGAAGACCCCACTGTGAGGGAAGGGGCACTGCCCAGCCTAGACTCTGGTTCTCACTGGGTGAAGAAATAATGCCCTTTAGTCCACCGAGTCTGGGTGGGCCCAGGTACACATGGCCAAATACAAACCCACTGGCCCCAGCCTCTCCCACAGGCTGGCCCTCACACAGCCTCCCCCTGTGCACAGACACGAGGAAGGGCCTTCGATTCCACTAGCATCACTTCAACTGGAATCAGTGTTGGTGTGTACAAAGGGCATTGTGTCATTTCCTCCTCTTAACTTCCTCAAAGAGAGTTCTGAAGATCAACCAACCCAGAGACACCTTTGGTTCTTGAAGCTACAGAACCCCATTAAAAGACAAGGAGCATGCTGGGGCAGCCCCGGTATGCCCCGTCTGTGTGGGGCCAGCCAGGCCCAGGCCCTGGTCTTCATGGGTCAGTTCCCCATTCTGAGCCCAAGGGGCGGCCTGCTCACTGTCAGCCCTGTGCTGACTCAGAACCCAGAACCCCACATGGGGCAAGCTTCCTCCATCTGCACTCTGTAAACCCCAGAGCGCCCAGGGGTATTCTCAGCCTTCTCTGATCCCATGAGAGCTCCAAGGTGCTGTTCCACTGACCTGTGACATACCACTTTTATGCGTCTGTGCGTGCGTGCAACTGTGTGTGTGCACATGTGCCCCAGGAGATAGGAGGTCAGCCTCACAACTGGACACTCCACTCTTGATACTCAGAAAACATTCCAATAAGTGCTTAGGGACAGCCAAGGGCCTTCACCTTCACAGACAGAGGCCATCTCCACTTGCAGCCTCCCTTCCTAAAGGACTCTCCTCTCTCCAGTTCCTCAGCCCAGCTCCCCACCTCACAGAGCCTTGAGCCCATCCAACAGCACCAGCACAATCTGGCTGCCCCACAGGGCTGGCAGGGCACTTGGTCCCCATGCTGGTAAGTCACCCACAGGCAGGCGGCCCACAGGGGACAGGGGCTCAGGCTCTTGGGAAACGTGACTCTCCACATGAACCTAAACACATCAAACACTGGCCCTCAGTGTCCCTGCTTTTCTGTGTCATCCTGTCCACTGAGAGCCAGGCCCCAGGGATGAGCCTGGTCAAGTCCATGAACATTCTCTGAGGCCCGAAGTAAACTGCTGACCTCTCTGGGCTTGTGTCTGGGTGTCTCTCTGTGAGACAGGGTGAGTACAAATATTCCTTACAGTGCCTTGCAGAGGGCGCCTGTGTCCGCTGCCTGGGGACCCCACAGGTTTCCCTGCAGCCTGGCTTCCAAGGTGGCAGTGCCATGCAGGCTCTACCCATCCAGCAGAGGAGCCCCCTGACCCTGGAGGGCACGTTCCACAAAGTCAACAGTGAAAATGCCCAACCTACCCCCAGCCCACAGAACCACCTGCTTCAGAATGGAAGGTTTTCCCAGAGAGGCTTTCCCTTGCTGGGCACACTGCAGTGTTAGATGATGCTTCTGGGTCCTTCCACTGGGAGGAGGGCCACAGGAACCCCTGGGGGGAGAAGCCGCGTGGTGCAATGGAGCGTGACTCTCACCTGGGACCAGACCTAGGGCTGCTCCCAGTGCTGCCCCCAACTCACTATGGGACCCTGGGCAGGGCTGTAAGGGACAATGGTCAGGAGGGTGAAGGACAAGCCCACCCTCAATCAGGAACAGGGAAAGAACTGAGGATGGCTGACCCTAAGCAGGAGAATGCACTCTGTGACAGGTTGTCATAGAAGAGGGACCTCCTGTGCCGTGCTTGACCCCAGAAGAGAAGCAGAAATCATCTGCACCACTCTTCACCCTCAGGGTGGTCTGAACCCCAGAAGCTGCCCTGAACACACACGGGCAGGGCTCAGGCTCCAACCTACCTATAGCAGGTGCAGGAAGAACAGCCTTATGGCTTCCCATACATAACCGGAGACTGGCAGGGAGCTGACCTGTCACCCAGCTCTGTCAGAAGATGCCCCAATTCAGCAGCATCCAATAAATGGCTGCTGGGAGCAGGGCCAGGGTAATGGGGTAGACTCCCAAAGACCCAAGCTATAGGCAGCAGCTCTGACCGAGCCCTGTTCCCCAGCACAGAGCCAGCCTCTCTTGGTGGATATCTGGTTTTGGAAATATTTTTATTTCATTTTCCTGAAGTAAGATTTTTTTTTAATCATAAAAAAATTTACTGCACATGGATCTGACTTATACTTAAATAACATCAAAGCCACTGATGTTGTTCTGAATGAGTGTCCTCAGGGAGAATGGTGAAGGTGAAGGAATGTATACAGCTCCCAACACCCCACACCCCACATCTGGAGTCACCCCCAAAGGGGCCATAGCTGAGTGACATCAGCCGCTGCACAAGGGAGAAACTATCTACACAAAGTCTGTCCCCCCCCCCCTCAGAGCCAAGTTCCACAGAGGCAGGAACCACTCTCAAGCTTGACTCTGTGCACAGCGTGGCCGACACGACACCCAGGGGCAGCAATGGAACACCCCACTGTCCAGCCGCCATGGAACAAAAGGCCTTAAAAAGGATATGCCACGTGCTACCACGGGATGAACCTCAAAACCATGTGCTAAGCGAAGAAGTCAGGCACAAAAGGACCTGTATGATCTTGTGAACTCTCCAGAACAGGTCAAACCAGGGCAGAGGGCAGACTGGTGACTGCCAGAGGAGGCGGGGAGGAAGGGAGGGAGTGACCGCTTCATGGGTGCCCAGGCTGGACGTCATGGGTCCCCCAAGTTCATATGTCAGAAGCTTGGTCCCCGGTGGGGTGGTACTGAGAGGTGGTGAATGATACTCCCTCAACCCAGGGAGGAGCCAGAACCTGCTTCTGACTTGTCTGAATGACTTGCCCAGAAAAATTAGAGAGTAAGGCGGGAGGGATCTTGGAAAAACACACAGGTTTGTGGTAACCCGGGGCCAGGAAACTACAGCCCCCGGCTAATTCCAGCTTCAAAGTGTGAGCTAAGAATAGCCTTTAAAGGTTATTTTAAAGAGAGAGAAAAAAGCACAGGCACAGACCACATGTGGCTCCCAGGCCTAGAGCTGGCAGAGCTCAGGGAACCAACTCCCTGGTGGAGGGAAACTTCTCAGGCTCCATCTGTCCTGGCAGGTTACGATGCTAAACTCCAGCAGCAAGACAAATTAAAAAAGACACTGAGGGAGCCTTTGCAGGCCTCTGTTAAGGCCTGTGTCCAGGTACTGCTCGAATTGTTTGCCATGACTATTCCCATCCTGAAAGAATCGGCCACTGGCAGGTCAGGACCAACGGGCATTCAGCCAGAAAAAGGCTTCCTTCTCCCATGGAAACACAAGGTCACCAGGGCCGGATGGTGAAAGCAGCTCTTGGGACGCCATGGTTGGGCTGTTCCCAAACCCCACGACCCTCGCAGTGATGGTCTTCTCTGGTCAGTCCTCCCTTACTGCCCCACCCCTGCCCTCAATTCCCTATCACACAGAGCTGAGCAGCTGCTGGGAGAGACAGCCTAGTGACAGCGTCTGCTGTCAGACATGACAGGAGCCAGACTCCTGAAGTCACCTGGACAATGGTGTGACCACAGGGGTCTGTCCCTGCCGCTGCTTGTCTGACGGTGGAAAGCTAGGGGAGGGAAAAACACAGCAGACTCTGCAACACCTAAGATGAGGGAACCACTGCAGGGAGCTCCAGGTGACAGCGGCCCAGCCTCCGCTGGAGTGGAGGCCAAGAGGGCCGGACTGCTGATGCGCTGCAAATGTTCCAGGTATGAAAGAAACGAGCCCCCCTCAGCTGTCAGAGGATTGCCCTGAGGCACCCAAGCAGAGCAACCAACAGAGAATAAGGAGCTGGTGAAGAGGAGAGGCCTGAGGACCTGGGCTGCAGTCACAAAGCTCCTTCACAGAGGGGGAGTGCAGGGTGAGGAGACGAACACAGCCTGCACATGCGTGCACACACACACACACACACACAGGTATGTACAGGTACACAGACACACACAGGTATTCATACAGACCTGCAGAGTTGGCAGAACCCTTCCTACCACTAACCACACACACTCAGACGCACAGGTACACACCCAGGAGCACACAGTGACCACAGGCAGCCAGTGCTAGGCCAGAGCCTGGGTATGGTGCTAGAGGCCAGGTGAAGCATAGTCTCTGCCCTGTGTCAGTATGTGGTCCCAACTCTGCAATGAGATCCCTGGGGGCCTGCAAGCCCTGTTGCTTCCCAAGCATCATACTTCTTCATGATCACCCAGAGGCCGCGAGGTCTTCCTCTTCCCGGGGCCCAGCACAGGGCTTGGCACATGACAGGTACTTGACCAGACTGACTGCCAGGGGCCACAGCAAAAGCCTCTTATTCCTAAAGTCACTGCGTCCCTTTCTGGGAGTGGGGGTGGAGGCACAGTCCCTGGTTAAATGCGAGTTGCCTCCTCATTCCCATCAACAGGGTGAGCAGCATGCTGTGTGAAGGCACAGGGGATGCCGAAGTGGCAGCCAGGATTGCCAGCTCATCATACCCTCCCCAAGGGTGTGCCAAGAGCCACCGCCACTCAGCAAACAGGACAGCAGCGACTTGGAGGTGAAAGTCATTCTGCCAGTGTGGTGGGCTGGTACAGACCAGGGCGTCCAAGCAAGAGCCTGGCTCAGGAGTGTTGGGACAAGGTCAGCTGAGTTCTGTACTGCAGTAGAAGGAAAGCAAAGAGCTCCAATCCACACAGCGTCTCCTCAAGCCTCTCCAACCCGCAGGACAAACACTGTGGTTCCCGCTGCCCTGGTACAGTAGCAGCCTCAGAAGTCGGTACAGACCTGAACCCAGCACAGGTTCCCCACCTCTCCAGTTACAGAGCTACCTCCTGATTCACAAGCCCTTGCTGGCCCATGCCCATGCTGAGCTCCTAGCAGCCTCCACGAAACTAAGACTCCTACCATGAGCTTCCAGTTCCCTATGAGCTCGGTGCCCCAGGGGTTCCCGGTACCAGCCCACAGGAGCACACGACTAACAAAGCATCCCTGCTCCAGCCAAATGGAATCGTGTGAAAGTCCCAGCAGAAACCAGGACACCCAGACCCCAACAGATTGGCCCTGAGGCACGAGGAGCATGTCCCTTATCATAGCACCTCTCTGCCACTGAGAGGGTCACCTCTCCATTTCCTGCCTCCAACCACTGCACAGCAAATGGCAGGAATTTGTCCTAGGACAGGACTGAGGGAGGCTGGGCCCGTTCCATCTGACCGAACGCAGGGAAGCAGAGGTGTTGCGAAGCCTGCTGCCACTCCGCCACCCTCCGCACCCGCTCTGCAGGCATACCTGCCCTGCCCAGCAGCTGCCCCCTTTGCTTCCAAGTGTCTCCCTAAGGTCTGGTGGGAGAGACCATGAAGCCTCGTGAGCAGAGACCCCACACACCTTGGTTTTGAGGATCCTGTCCCACTCTGATTCCCCTGTGGAAAAGGGGATCCGAGTCCTGGCACAGCACGAGGCCTCAGGCACACCTGGTCCTGCGACCTCCCCAGGGGGGACTGTGTCAGGCTCAGCTGAGCCCAGAGTTGGCACCAGGGCCTGCTGCTGGATACAACAGGTCCTAATGCTCCATGTCCCAAAAGAGCTCAGAATCTTTGAGCCACATACCCCTGCTGCACGCTGAGGGCCTGCAGAGAGTCCGCAGACCAGTCCTGCTGCTGGCTGCCTCCTCAACACCCAGGCTTATTAGGAGGTGGAGCAGAGACAGGAAAGGGTGCTCAGCAGTCTGTTGGCAGAGAGCACCTCATCCCGGGTCACCAAGGGAGCCTGGACAAGCACCTACCAAGCTGGAACCTGCAGGCCTAGCAGGGTAGGCATCAGAGCAAAGGGGTGGGGGAGGGAGGCCTGGCAGAGCCTGGGCCCCACAGGTCTGTGGGCACCAGGACCTGGTGGTGCCTGCTTCCACCTGGGATTTCAGCAGGTAAGAGGGTTCCTAGGAGGGAGGGAGAGGGAGCAAGAGGGGTGGGCCCAGGAGAAGACGCTGGTGAATACCCGTCACCTGTGCAGCTGAGTGGTAGAGAGGCTGCAGTAGCCCCATGGCTTCACGAGAAAAGAAAGGTTGAAAAGGGGGCCCAAAGTCACATGGCTGCCCTCCTGGAAAAGGGATTGGACAGAAGGGAGACAGCAGAGGGGTCAGGGTGAAGTTGAAGCCCACCATGGAGACACGGCAGGGGCAAGCTGGGGTGCAGTCTGTCCAGGGGTGGACAGGCTAAGCCGCAAGACAACTACCACAGAAGATGCAGGGGCTGTCCCCTCCGGTTAACAGCACCAGATACTCCCTGCTCTCCAAGCCCCAGAGCTGAAGCCAGGCCTGCCCTGGACTGGGGTGGAGAGGAGATTTAAGTTGGACATGAAGATTTAATAACCTACAGGTGTGCCTAAGAGGTCATGAGGGCTGAAGAAGAGGTTTAACCAGGGAGAGTTTAAAAACAGGAATTTTGGGGGAAAAAGTAAAGTGGGCCTGCTCAGTGATCGGGCTACCGTACGGAGTGGACTATAGGCAGGTGGGGCGGGTGCTGAAAGCTGGGCAGTGCATGAACGAGGCACAGAGGCGTCGCCGGGATGCAGGGTGTGGGAGAAGACGACTTCACACCCATCCACCTCACGGCAGGCTGCAGGGCACTGGAGATAAGTGGTCTCATCTCTGAGTCTCAGGGGAGGGTAACAGTGCCCTCAGTGGAGAGGTTAAGTAAGATGAGAAAGTGTCCTGGCAAAAGGTTCCTCCACCCCCTTGGACCCTGCTTCCGCTTCATTTCCAATTCCAAACCTCCGCCAGACTGCTCCCTTCCCAGCCCATCTCCTGCCTCAGAACCCACCACTCTGAAGACTCAGGACCTGCTGGAGTTCCCCAGGGCTTCAAATTCCACTCCTGCCATCCCTTGAATCATGACTTAACTGCCACATGTATACTTTGTATTAGCCCAACTGCCTCAGAACCACCACTTAACTGTGCCAAATGTATAGTCTCTATCACTCCAAATGCAACTGAATCCCTACTTATTTGTGCTGAATATATATTGTATCTCCCTAAATCTTAAGGTCCTGGAGAACAGGTGTTTGCATTTAGTCTGGGTATGTTTTCCATCCTGAGAGATTTAAAATGCATCATAAAGACAGGCCTTACTTGTCAATTTCACAGATGTGGGTGTAAATCCTGGCTGAGTCATTTAACTCGTCTGTAAAATGGACAATGTGGGGCTTGTTCAGAGGGCTGTTGTGAAGCATGAAGACAATCTGCTTAGAACAGCGCCATGCACACCATTCCCGTCCCAAAGCAGATTTACTTGGTCTGAGATGGAGCTCCAGAGCAGTAATTCTTAAAGCTCCCCATTTAGGTACTGCCACTGGCTAAGAATGCTGTATAGGGCAGTAAGTGTGTGGGGACAGCAGGAAAGCACAGGCACTGTTGGGCTGGCGTCACAAGGCCAGCCTCTTAATGCCACTCTCCACCCCGGAAGTTCCAGCGTTCTTTTCTGGAAGCCAGGAATGGTTCTGCCTGCCAGGGTCCGAGATGCGGCCCTAAGTGCCACCTACTCTTGCCAGCCTCCCTGGACCCTCAGGAAAACGCCCTTTGCTATGACATCTGCCTGTCTGGGAAACATAAAGAAGACAAGGACCATGCCTTTGGGCCTCCTGGCCAGAGTGGCTCTGTCTGCCTGGTCATTTTTTCCTTTGCTCAGCATTTACTCACCAACCAGCAGACAGTGCAGAAAATGTGCCGCCCAGGCCCGGATCGGCTCTTAAGTTCAGGATTTGCATATGATTACCACAGACCCATGGCAGTTCCTCACGTTTTCCTCCTTCCCAAAAGGGTCAGGAGTGGAGATCTCAATGTGTGATACTGTTATCGGTTCTTGAGGGAACACCAACTTACCTTCTGCATCTTCCTGGCACCACCCAATTTTGATCCAATTACAAAGGCCAGTGTCTGCAATGTAGCCAACTGCCTGAATCGATTTGCAAGTTTAAAAGTAGTATTTGGGGAGCTAGAGGGTGGTTCAGTGGAGGATACTTACCTAGCATGTGTAAGGCACTGAGTTCGATTCTCAGCACCACATATCACTGACAACCAAAGAATATTATATATATATGTTAAAAAGGAGTATTTGGACAGACAATACCACTACTACCTGGACAGGAAAATATGCTGATACACCAGACACATAAGAATGCTCTCAGGGGCTGGGGCTGTAGCTCAGTGGCAGAGCACTTGCCTAGAATGGATGAGGCACTGGGTTCAATCCCTAGCACCACATAAAAATAAACAAATAAAATAAAGGCATTATGTCCATCTACAACTACAAAAAAATAAAAATAAAAAAGGCTCTCAGCTAGACCCACTGAATGTAACGTCTACTAAATGTCACATCTGCCATTTTAAGCCAAAATATTTCCTCCAACATTTCAGCCGGTGCCTCCCACTACACCAGAGCAATTATTTTTTTCTTTTTAAATTCAGTGTCATTTTGAGAAAGAGATGCTGTTAAAAGGCATGGGATGCCTGCAAGCTGCCCAGGAGACAGCTCTTAAATTACCCTCGACAGATGACACAATTGGAGCCTCTCCCTTGGGCAGAGTCCTGGTGAGAATGGACATTTTCATACTTGGAACAGCTAATGGGAATAGAGATAATGAGGATGGTGGTGTCCCTGTGCTGTTAAACCCTCGTGCAAGCTCGGCATTGTACTTGCAAAGTGTTTACATTAATTACCATACTTTCATTAAGCCAACAGGTAAACCAGCAGCCAAATGAGTTCACATGCAACCTATTAGCTTTTTAACAATATGCCTCATAAAATGAATCCTGCTCCTGTAACAGAGCTCCGGTTAACTTTTATGGCTTTTTTCTTGGGGCCTTTCAAATGAGCTCAGACAGCAAGCCTGACCTCCTGCCACAGCTGGGGAGCTGGGTGTGACCCCAGACTGCTGTTAGGCAATCCTGTGGAATGAGTTAGTAAGTCGCACTTCAGTAGGGCTCCTAATCCTGAGGTTCAAAACAAACACCTCATCAAAACCAAACCTGGTCCACCCAGCCATTACTTAAAAAAGGTAGTGTCCGGCCTCAAAGTGGGGCCAATATGCAGATAACCTTCTCAGGCCGGGCTTCAGTGCCTTAGGCTTAGGCAGATGGCTGGAGGGGCTGTAGAGTTCGAGCTTTCCTGGGGGGCACCCTCCATCGGTACCAAATCTGATGCACGCAGAAGATACAGCTTGGCACCGAGCGCAGAGGCGCCCAGGTGCCCACGAAGTGGTGCAGAGCCAAGGGGGCGAGGGACCCGCGGCCCCAGCCCTGTCTTCCGTCTCCTTGCGGAATTACTCAGGAGAAGGAGGCAAGACAGACTCAGAGACCCCAGAACCGGAGCCTTCCTCCATCCAGGCAGCTCCACCAGGTGAGAGCCGGGCGGCGCGGGACCGCGTCCCGCGACTCACCTGCGTGAAGTAGAGGTTCATCAGCGTGAGGGTGAAGAACTGCAGGCACACGGGGAAGCAGTAGAGCAGCCAGAAGACGAAGGGGCTCAGCGAGTTGGCCGCCACGAAGTCTCTGAAATAGAAGGAGAACAGGACCGTCCGCAGCGAGGCCCAGAAGAGGCAGAGGAAGAGGAAGACGCTCTGGTAGCTGAGCCGCTTGTGACGGTAGCGCAGCACCAGCCAGAGCTGCGCGTAGATGAACACGAAGAGCAGCGCGTAGAACACGGTGTAGACCACCGTGAGGCCGAGCTTCACATAAGGGGGCACGGCCGGGGTCAACGTGGGCGGCAACGAGCCGTTGCGCGCGGGGTCCCAGGGCGGCGCCTCCATCGGGCCGGGGGCGCTGCGGCGCGGCCGGGGGCGCTCGGGCCTCATCGGGGCTCGCCGCCGCCCCCGCGGGGGTCTCGGCGCATCGCGCTGCGCCGCAGCCCCGAGGCCGGAGGAAAGAAAACAAGCCGCACTTCCTCCCGCCGCACCACATGATTCCCTGGGCGGCCTTTGTCTGCGATTGGCAGCGCCGCGCCCCCAGGCCCGCGCGCCCGCGCACGGCTCCGCGGCCCGGCCCGCCCTCCGCTCCGCACTGCGCGCCCGCGCCTCCGGGGCGCCGTTGGCCCGGCCCGCCGCCCACCTGCGCGTCCCCGCCCGCCGCCCACCTGCGCCCGGGCCGCCGCCCACCTGCGCCGCAGGTCCTCGGGTCGCCCCGCCCAGCCGAGGGTGGGTCCGAACTCCAGTCCGCGCTCTTGGCGGATGACAACCTGTTTGCACTTCTATTTTCGTTTAAAAGCAGACACAAAACTAGGGCTCTGCGGCCGCGCACCGACAGCGTCTGGGTGATGTCCACTCCAAATCCAGGAACGCCAGAGTCAGGGCTGGTGTCTGAGGACCTTCAAATCCTCCCGAGGAGGGAGCGGCCGGTGCCTGAGCAGGGCGGCTCTGGGCGCCTGGACGCGAGCTGGGCTCTTTTCTTTTTCTTTTTTTTTTTAAGGGAGAGGGGGGAGAGAGGAGAGAGAGAGAGAGAGAGAGAGAGAGAGAGAGAGAGAGAGAGAGAGAGAGAGAGAGAGAGAGAGAGAGAATTTTTAATATTTATTTTTTAGTTTTCGGCGGACACAACATCTTTGTTTGTCGAACCCGGGCCGCACACATGCCAGTCCAGAGACCCTCCGAGCGCTGGTGGCCGAGGCGCGCGGGCGGCGACTGGGGCGCAGCCTGCCAGGTCCGTCCAGCCGACTCGGTAGCGTGGCCTGTCCGCTCCTCCCAGGCGGAGAATTGACTCAGTTTACTCCCCCGGGCGCCACACTACTGCTATGCTGGGAGTCCTAGGAGTTGGAGAATGTACTGGGCGGAGCAAAGAAGCCGGGGTGCCGGGTGGAAGCTTTGCTAGGCAAGCAGTTCGAGTAAACAGAAGAAAGGGACCCGATTTCCCAGGCTCCAGCGATTTCTTGTGATTCCCTTTTTCATCTTAAATTGAAACTCAATTTCCTGCCCAACGGTGTGTGCTTTTTCTTGAGGGACTGGTAGATCCTGGATTGAGCTTTTCCTTAAAATCGCCTATTGTTTACCAGCTCCCTCAGGGAACGAGGCCAAGTGCTCCTTCGGAGTCCTTCCATTCTGTCACTACTGAAAGAGGACATGCGAATTAGTCCCACCTTCTGACCTTGCTCCCCTCATTCCTTTTCTGCAGAGAGCAGCTGGGATGAGCTTTCTAAAGAGTACACCTACCTTTGTTGCCCCATACTTAAATTCCCCTCACCTGCTCCTCGTTCTGAGACTGAGTGCACCCCTGACTCATCTCCTGAAAAGGGATAAGCAGTGTTGGTACCAGCTGACACTCCCCAGGCAAGACAACTCTTCCACACCTTCCTGCAACAACTGGCCCAATCCTCTTGATCTATGAGGTGTCATTTCCTCCGGAAGGTCTTTACAGACCGCATCACCCACTGTGCCTTTGCTTGAGATCAGGTGAGCCCCATCTGTGCTTCCAGAGCACCTTTGCCTAATTGTTAGTCACCTGACTTGTTTCTAAGTTTCCTTGGGGAACTTTCTTATCCCAAGCACTTGCCTTGTTTACCAGTGTCTCCCCTGGGACATTGGAAAAACCATCTGTCCACATTTTATTATATGGAAAGAAAATCGTTTGCCATCAGAAGTCCAGCTCTAAAATTTCTCCTAAATGGTGCCAGTTTCTATGCACATGACTACCTCATGATCCAAGATGGTTACTGGTTCTCCAACTACTGTGTCCACATCTCAGGTAGATATTAGGGAAAACAGAAGAGGACTAAAGGGTACCCCTCTTCTGCTTAAGGAGACCTCCAATGCACACAATGCATCTACGTTCAGCTCACCGATGGAACTTAAATACATTAGTAGGCTAGCTACAAGAGAGGTTGGGAGATGTTGTCTCTATTCCCTGTGGCACTGTGCTCAGCTAGAGGCCATGGTTCTGCTCTTGTTCATGAAGGGAGGATGGATTTGGGAGAACGCATAATCTTTACCACACCTTCAAAGCAGCCAAAAGGAATGCCAAATGACTACTTCAGTATCCCTCTTTGACTACCAAGTGTTGAATGTATTTCTTGCCATCCTTTCAATTCTAGAGATAAAGATGATGTACAACAAAAATACTTCCATTTAATACAATGGAATATCTTTTAACAATTGAAAAACGCATTTTTTTCTGTGTCCAGTTCCAAGCTCAGCAGCTCTGAGTGATGGTCACTCATTATCTATCACCTCCCATATCTCATGCACCAAGCTAATAAGATATCCATCACTAATTGGTCCTATATAAAACAGTAGAGGACAAGGGCCAAATAGCAAAGGCGATTATTTTATATCAATATGCATAATACACAAGAAAGAAAATGTAAGTAGAGGTTACAGTCCTTGATTTGCAACTGGTCTTAAGGCTATTGATTGGACTCTATGACTCCTAATGCACATTACAGAACCTCCCTTTCCCTTTGTCAGACATCTCAGGTAGCTAGGAGCAGCCCTCATTCCTGAGGGGTCAGAGTTTTTTATTATGATTTGCTGCTGGACGTTCCAGGAGCAAGATGCATGGCCGTGACTGGGTTTTATCCATTCACCTCCTTTTGCCCATTATAAAGAGCAACCCTACTTCCCCCTGAAGTCACAGCTACCCCCACCATCATAGCCACCCCATCATCATGCCAATACTTGCAATTCACCCCCTCTCCCCCCACCCGAGAGGAAAAGTCTGAAATAGCCAGCGTCTCAATTTTCATTCCAATGGAAATTATGCTCAAATCCCCAAAGTGGAAGAATTCCTTCTCGTTACCAACACCTTCAAACTAGCACAGCCCAGAGGAGGAGAAACAGAAACAAGAAATTTGCAAGTAGGTCATTGGGTGTGTTAGTGACAGGCACGCTCTCTTGGTTCCTCCAGCCATGTGTTCTATGTCAGCTTCCAGCTCAGAGAGTCCACACCATAGGATGGTGACACTCCCTTTCCAGGCAGTGTCCACCAGGCACTGTGGCTGAGGCTACAACTGATTATTCCCTTGGCTGCTACTGAGGGACAGAAATTAGCCCACCATGGTTCTTCTTTTGGTTTAAAACAGAAGGAATACTGTGTTTTGATGAATAAGGCATTCCTTAGGAAAGTGTGAGGATGCTGGCATAGGCATTGGTGGGTAAAGAAAGTCAATCCAAGTTCAAAAACCCTGTATTATAGTGGGGACAAGTTGCTGATATCTGCCAATAAAAGATGTCCACATAACCTCCCTCCAAGTGGGGCATCTAGGACCACACTTAACATTGGCACCTTTCAGAAGACTCAAAACCGGCTAGTGAGGAGCTGGGGTTGTGGCTCAGCGGTACAGCACTCGCCTAGCATGTGCAAGGCCCTGAGTTCGATCCTCAGCACCACATAAAAATAAATAAAGGTATTGTGACCAACTACAACTAAAAAATAAATATTTAAAAAAATATCAAAAACAAAACTGGCTGGTGATGCTGGTGAGAAGCAGGTCAGTGTTGGGAGGGGAAATGGGTTGTCAAGAACATGGATGGAATCAGTCCCTGTCTGTGTGTCTACAAGCCCATTAGATGAGCAGGGGCCTAGCTAGGAATAGAAAGTGATTTAAATCATAGAGCAGGTCACTCCGTCTTCCTGAATGTTGAAAAATGTCTAGCATAGCTGGGTGTTTTGGTGAACCTGACTTGGAAGTCTGATGGATCACAGTAACATCCATCTCGAGATGGGTAGCTCCGACTACCTGATCATTAAACTTCCCTGATCAGACTTTCAGTCTCTTCTATAATCCGGTAATAAGCCAAACCTTTTTCTCAAAAATAGTTATTTGAGAAAGAAGGTATGTATTTGCTTCAAATGTTGTAGTGGGCTTGCCATAGCCCCCTCCAACTCCTCCTTTTGCCATGACACTTCGAGCACCATTAGGCCGCATTGAAACCAGAAAAACTTGACTCCCTGTTTTTGCCTGTGCACAAGCTTCAGGCCTTTGCAGTGGAGAGATGCATCCGCTCTTAGTGGTAGGCCCCACCAGCTCACCATCAAATGACTCCTTCTCTCAAGGTTCTTGTCTTACCAATTCAAAAAGTGAAATACACAGACCAGAATGAGCATAAGAGGAGGATTTATCAGAAGTAGAAACAGGAACAGAGCTCTTCCAGACAGGAGGGAACTTGACACCAGAATTTCCCCATCTGGGTGTGCTAGTCTAGGGCTTTATTAGCACTTGGGTCACTGCTTTTGGTACAAACTTGTGCTGATTAGGGTTTGGCAAAGTAATAATGCCGTTAGCCCTGAGTCCCATTCAGTTTATGTCCATTTTCTCCCTCCTTCAAGAAGCAGGAAGCTGGAGGGCGAAGTCATTGAATTGCACATGCTGGGGGGGGGGGGGTTGTCTGGTGCTGCATGGAGTGCACTTCTACGAGGGCATCCCATTGTGTATGGGCCAGGCTGCTATGGGTCAATGGGTCAGCTTACTTGGCTCACCTCAGCGCTGGCCCAGAGCACCTTAGATCTGCCGCACCTCACCTTCATGGCCGGCTGTGCTGCCACTCTGCCACCTCACTGCTCCCCTGCTGCTTTTCTGCAGAGAGCTGGCTGCATGGCTTGGTGGCTGGGGAGCCGTGACACCATGAGTCATAAATGACCAAACAGATGGCATTGCTGCTGAACCAGAGGAAAGTCTCCTCAACCTCTGGGCCCCGTCTCAACATCAGCACCCTTTTGATTCACCCTGTAAAGGGACACAGAAGCACACCCTATGTGACAAACATTGCTTCCACATTGAGGCCTGCAAGCATTGGAACCAGAGTGAGGCCCACAGCTCATCCTTAGCCTAGGAGGACATAGTTCAGCCTTGGCACTGGACCCACAAGAAGGCCTTGCTGAGGCTGCAGGTCCCTGTAGATTCAGGAGACCGACTCCCACATGGCCTTGTGCATGTCTTTCCTGTCTAGAATAGCTGCTATCCCTGTTCTGCAGGTCCTGTGGTATGATGTCACTGGAGTACTGGGCGCCTTGGTGTCCTGAAGAGAAACATTGTGGTAATTAAGATGGCTGCAGTCTGACTGTGGCTTGGGGCCAGAGGTGACCTAAGTCTTAGGCGAGATGAGAAGGTCTCTTATCAAATGAGATAAGGTGGTTGTGGAAGTTCTCCAATTATGGGAAAAGAGAATAAAGCATTCTTCTCCAGGGGAGGGGCTATATGGGCTTGTTGTTTGGGCTATGTTAGCCTTCTGAGAATCTGTTTCCTTCTTGAAGACCCCTCCGTCTTCTATTCCAACCAAAAAGTTAAATGGGAAGTGATAGGATTAGCCGTTTCTGTAGCATTCAAGTTCAAGTGTGGGAGCCCGGTGTGGGTACAACGCTGTTGAGATGCCTTCTGTCTCATCAAGAGTTTTACTTTTGCTGTCATATAGATTAAGCAGGGCCATAGAGGCTGCCCATCTGTTTTGGTTCCAGGGGATCATGGTCAGTTTTAGTCATGGCCATAGTGCCTGCTACCAAGACAGCTTCTCCCTTTCTGGTGACCTGCTCATCAACTACAGCAGCCCTCAACAGAGTCACATATCTATCAAATAGCCTTGGCTTTTGAGCCAGGGGCATTGTTTTTCCCAGTGACAAGGGAAGTTCTTCAGGTGTCTCTCAAGGGAGCAATTAGGGGCTTGGTGAGTGTGTCACATAGGATATATCCATACCAGCATTCTTGCTTCTATACTGCACTGGAGAATGTCAGGCATCTCAGCTTCTCTTGGGTGGCAAGGGCTGCCCGGAAGTTCAAGTTTCACTCAACCAACCAATCAACCACTCAGGCAAGCAGGACACTCCCTGTGCTCCAGGAAGCACACTGCACCAGCATCACTTGCTAAATCCAGAGTCCTTTCCCTCCATTCCTGGTTTAGCACCCTCAGAATCCAGTCCTTTGTCCAATGTAAAATTCAAACTCTTTCAATGACTTGATGGGGGTCCATCGGCATCCTGCTCTGTTTGTGTCTGAAGACAACAAAGAGTAGGAGGTAGAGGGGACACCTTCTGTGACAAGGGAAGCTTTGCATACCCTGAGGCCTCAGCACTATCCGCTCCATGTCCAGCCTCCCACTCTCGCTCCACCATTGATCCCCCAGTCAAGGAAGAAACCAGAAGAGGCTGTGCATGTAGCAGATGTTATATCAGAAACCCACGGGCTGTCCCTTTGAATTTGGTTATGGTTAGCAAAGTTATTGAAAGTCCTTGGCTGTTGGTCTGTGCCTTGAACTGGCATTTAAGTCCTTGCTGTTCACGTCTCACCTTCCTGGCCGCTTCTCCCCACAGTTCTTTGTGGGAATTCTTGTGTCTTTCATGCAGCTGTCTGGCAGCAATTCCTGTTCCTCCAAGTTTTAATTCAAGGGTGATCTTCATTGCATTGGGTGACCGTCCTTGCAGGTGACCACAAGTGATCATTTGTGACACAAAATGTCTTAACACCATCTGAATGGTCCTCAGACCCAACCAGACCAGAAACCACCCCGTCCCCTGACTCTCTGAGGGTGTGCTATTGCGAACACTGCAGGTATCATTCTTTTGTATTTCCCAGAGTCCTTGGTTGCAAGCACAGGAATAAGACTCAGTTAACTTAAGCAGAAAAATAATTTATTAAAAGGCACGTTTTGTAACTCGCAGAATTCTCAGGCTGGAGTAGCTTGGAGACTGAGAGGGATGCGCCCAAAGTAAGACTGCAGAGCAGGTTCTGTGGGTTCACCACTGTGACCACCACTGCCTTTTGGTTGGTAGTTTGTGCTTCAGACAAGCTGCCTGGGAATGGCCCACTTCATTTAGGAAAGCAGAAAGTTGCAAGTAGCAAAAAATCTGGCTAACAACAGGTTAATTATACATTTTTTTTCCTGACTGATTTAGACTTTGATTGTTGCAAACTTTGTATCAACTATCCAAAAATGTCCCCAGGGACCTGGCTGGCTCTTTCTTCTTGACCACTGATAGCATATTGACTTTAATCTTCAGAGTTGTCCCCTTTTGGGGATTTGCAGGCAGAGCCATTATATTGACATTCAAGGCAGAGACTGGGAGAAGGCAAAAGGGGTGGCTTTGGAGTCAGAAATCCCAAGTGGAACTTCCACCTGCCTCTCTGCGGCCACAAATGCACCACGCGCCCCTCTAGAGATATGAGGGAAGCCTAGAGAACACTCTGTTTTGGTTCCTGGCCTGACCGACCTCTAGAGCCGGGCAGGGGTGCAGGGTGCTGGGCGAGTGAGCCCTTCTCAGTGTAGATCCTGTCTGTTTCTTTGAATCTCCAGATCCTGGAACAGGAGTATCTTATAGGCAGAGCCTGGACATGAGCCGCATTTTGGCACCAGGAGGGACTGGGAGCTGACAGCCTAGAGCCTGGAGCTCCTGTGCCAGGAACTACTTAATAAAATAGAGAGTTCCCCAAATGTGGGTGGGGAGTTCCTGTGTGGGAAGGCCAGGCTAGTGACAGACACCCTGCCCTGTTATAGATCTTCCTAGATTGTTTCATGTGCGTAGTTCAAAGTGAAAAATTAACATTTTGGACAATGAATAATCCATTTGCAAGAAATTATTATCTGTCCCCAGGAATTCATTTATGCTTCCTTTTAAATGGTTGAGGGGTGAGAAGAAGGCAGGACAAATAAGGGGTTCCTATTTTGCTCCTTGGCTGGTGTCTGAGATGCAGCTCCACCAGGTAGTTTGCCAGCTCCTACCCTGACTGAGCGCCCAGGTGTCTAGAATCCCTGTGAAGCTGCTCCAGATCTACTGACCAGCACACGGGTCCCAGGTCTTTGCCAATTCCCCAGTTCTCCCTACCTAGTACACCTAGCACCTAGCACCTGTGTGTCCCAACCTAGCACCTGCCTGTGCTTCACTGCAGGGGACTAGAACTCGGAGGTGGCAAGTAGCTAATTTCAATAAAACCCATGCCAGTGTTTTCTTGGGAAAGAACACTTTGTACTTTCTAGTACTGCTGATCCTGACTATAGAAAAGAGTTAAGGTTAGGAAGCCTATAACCAAACACAGGCTGCTCAGTCTAGAGTCTTCTAGAAGGAGCCTACTAACCAGAAGGAATTTCAGTTCCCAAGGAAGGCAGGCTGCCTCAACAATGAAAGCTTTTACCTAACAGTAGGGAATCCCAGTGTCTGGCAGGGCTGACTCCCATTCAGAGATGTCAGATGAGAACCCCTGAAATGGCTACAGTAGCCACTTTTTGTTCACTGTAAAAGCCCTGAAAACAGCATCATATGGCTCCCAGTCCCCAGATGCCAGCAGGAAAGAGATTGGCCTTGCTCTGGGCTCTGATGCATCCTGCTTTACCAAACCTAGCGTAAGAGAAACAGGGGGGTTTCCTGGTTTCTGCCATTGGTGCACATGGGGTGTGGGGTTCATTCCTGAATGAGCAACTGATTGTCTGGCTGTAGTTTTTGCTCTTACTGTTTCCAGACAAAGCCTCCACTTCTTGTGGATTTTTTGGCCTAAATTGCATCTTAGAATTTGGATGCTGAGATTCAAAGATTTTAAGAATGCTGGGATTCAGAAGTAAGTGAAATAACATAAAACAAAAGTGTTTCACAAGCTGACTTTATTCTTGTTTAAAGGCCAGAATTTTTGTTTTAAATGTTCCTATTTAATGATAAGTAAGATTTTTTTTGTGAAATATGTGTGAATTACATACCGATGATTTTAATCTCATGCTTGTAGTTCCTAAAGTGAGAGACCATTAAGCACATCAGATTTTTTTTTTTTAAATATTGACTCAAAATCCACACCGTTCAGTGATTTTTTTTTAAGTGAACTATTGCCATAAAACTGTTACACCCTTGGCATTCCTCTGGTAATAAGTGTATTAGGTCTTAATTCAAGTAGATTTTTACAATAAACCCCACATCTTGGCATTCCTTAACCAGAATCTAGGCAAAAAGGCAGATGTTGGAGCTTTCCTAAAGCTGCTCTGAAATGCTCCTTTAATGATTCAATACTTTCATTGAAACTTCAGTATTAAGTGGATCTGGGATTTAAAAGAGTGTGTGTGTGTGGTGGGGTGGGGGGTAGTATAAGCTGGGATCCACAGAAGTCAAGAGCATGGAGTATTTCCCATTTGCCTGAAAACAGAATGAAACTTTTGCTACAAATGAATCCCAAGAAGCATGTGGGCCTCACACTGTGCTCTATGGACTTCACTGAGAGTGATTCGAGTTTTGGTGCAGAGAAGGACTGGGTCCTCACCAAGCATTCTTGGGAGGGGTATAGGCTGCCCAGCAATGTCAAGGTTCTTTGCAGGGCCTGGGTGTGAAATCTGCACACGCAGGGGAATTAGCTGTGGTGGTTGCACCCAGGACTTCCTGCACAGGGCACGCTTGGCCACCTGCAGTGTGGAGTCTCCAGGCTCCAGTGAGCTTGAAAGGTGAGAGGTGAAAGCTTAAGAGTCTGCACGGGGGGGGGGGGGGGGGGGGGGGGGGGGGGGGGGGGGGGTTGTGAGTCCCAAAGCTTATTCAATGCTGAAGATTCTCTTTAAAAAAAGAGAAACAAAATCCTAAACCCCAAATCAGGTCCTCAAGTGACTATTCATTTAGAACAACAAATTACACATTCTAACAAGCTGATGCATATAAACATCCTAAGATCTGGAAAACAAGGTGCTATTTTTAGCTACCTGGCCTGGGGCATCTCTAGATACCCATTCCCTGTGTTTTGTTGGTTCACTCTGGTGTTTATGGAAGAATGATTCTGCAATATAATTTTCTGTGGAAGGAAAAGAAAGAATTATTTTCTCTAGCATGATCCATCCCATTTCACTTTTCTCACTGAAGCTCAGTAGTGGTGATTTCGGTTTTGTAACTTGTTAGTCATTGGATTTTTTAGAGTTATTTTCAAGTTCAGGGAAATTTCAATGAACTTTCATTATGATCCATAAGACTTCAGGGCATCTCAAGTTCTCTTGTGCAGTGATTGATTGTTTGTTGTTGTTGCTTTGTGTGTGTGTGTGTGTGTGTGTGTGTGTGTTACTGGTGATAGAAACCAGGTCCTCATGCATGATAGGCAAGTGCTCTGCCACTGAGCTACACCCCCAAACCCAGCAATTCATCTTCAGTAGTCTTTGGATTTGTGACATTACCCAACTTGTTGCCATGTCCATGTGGTGACGTGCTGTGGGTTGTTTTGTTATCTCCTGTTTCAGCCCACTGGAGCACCACTGAAAGAGAAAAGGAGCCCCTCCAGGGAAGAAGGCACTGGGCCCCAGGGATTTGCTGCCCAGGGCACCGTTGCATCTTCTCTCTGCCTGCAGAGCTCAGGGGCTGCTTTGGGCTTGGGAAGGGGAGAATGACCACCAGAGGCCAGTGAGCACCCTTGAAAGGCTACCCCTCCTGCACCCTTTCCTGAGGACCAGTGCAAGGAGGAGAAAAAAGGTGAGGGAGGTGAGCCACAGGGCCACGAGGGGCAGCGCTCTGGGCTCCTGTCCTCTGGGGCTCTGGGGATCTGGGGATCTGGGTTCTGGGCTGGAGGATTTGACCAGCAGAGCTCACCATGTGGACAGTTTCCCTGGGAACAGTTGGACCCTTCTAAACCAGATAGAGAACGTGGTGGCATGCAGAGGCAGGTTCTGTATGGACAGATGACAGTGCTTCCACGGCAGGAACACAGCCCGGGATAGATGTTCCCAGAGAGCTGCTGGTGGCCTCTAATAATGGGAAATCAAATGAAAGAAGTGAGTAGGGCAGGAGGGGAAGCCGGGCTGTTCCCTGGCAGTACTGACAAGCAAGCTGGGGAGTCACAGAAGGTGCAGCAGCTGCTTCTGCCCCCAGTGAAAGCACAGAGCCACACGGTGGCCACAGCAGTGGCCTGACCAGACACCCGGTCACTGGAGCACCACCAGCCCTCTGCTCTGACACCCTCCACAACCAAGCCCCAGCGGTCATCTTCAGCAGCCCTGTGAGTCCACTGGCAGGGCTGGTGAGCAGCCAGCTCCTTATCCTGTCAGCGAGCTGAGCAGATGTGTTGAGCTGGAGAAGTTTCCGGAACAGGGTGAGACCCCAGGCAGACAGAGTGAGTGCTGAGCGACTGAGGTTGCTCACAGCTCTGAGTGTGCTGGGCAGGATGCACTGGCTTCCCTGCTTGGAATAAGCCTGGCTGGTCCCCACTGCCCATGCTGTCCGGACTTGGTGGTCCACCTCAGAGAGTGGACGTGAGGATGGAAGGAAGGAATGAAGCCCCAGACGACGTGCTCAGCCCACATCTGCAATGCAGGGGCCCCCTGTAGACCAGAGCAGGCCCCCCAGGCCTCATCATGTAAGGATTATTCGAGTAACTAAGATGTCGGAGGAGCACCACAGAGCAGGTCACCCTTTGCTAAGAAAGACGAGGTGACTCTAAGTCACAAGACTTCTCCACGGAGGAGGCGTCAGCTCGGTTCTGCTAGCAAATCTTTCCCTTGCTCATTCAGTTCTCTTGGGCAACTACGGGTATCCAGCTGGCCCACACCCTCCTGCCGCAGTCTGGCTGGGCACAATTCAGGAGCCACTTGTCAAAAGAAACGAACTTTATTTTTAGAACCACACACCGCCAAACTGCACAGCTCTTCAGGAAAACCTTCAGAGCCCAACTGCCACCACCAGCTTCCCACAAGCATCTCAACCTCCCCCACTCCTCCTGCTCTTGAGGCTGATTGGCTGGGTCACGTGGGCGGAGCCAAAAAAAGTCCCCCAATGAGCAGCTCCGTGGTCTGAAAGGGCGGGGAAACAGCCCAATGAGCATCACTGCAGAGGAGCCAATCAGTTGGCAGCTAGAAGTTTGCTGGGGCTGCTGTGAGCCAATCATCAGCTGGCAGCTGGAAGTTTGCTGGCAGCTGGAAGTTTGCTGGGGCCCCTCCGGCTGTGGCTCTCAACATCTCCCCCTCTCTGTTTAAACAACAAGCGTGTGGCTTAGGGACCGTGCCTGCCTTAGGTTGTCCAATAGTACATATGGTCCTTACCATTCATCGGATGAGCTGACCTCTAGGCGTCAGCCTCCTGTCTTAGGTTGGTACCATTGCAATTGGATCTTACCCGTCATTGACTACCGGTCCAGCATACAGTCACACCTGTGGATAGGTCTTTGTACCAGTGGGGGGGTGAGGTTCTTTGCCTCGCCTCTGTTGGCCCCCAAATTTTAGTTGAACGACCATGACAAGCAGAAGGGAGGAAGATACACCAGGCTAATTGATGGCTCCTTTTGGAAAAATTGTACCACTGATGACACCATCAGCAAAAATACCCCAACACTACCACAAGTTGCTGCACCAACAGATAGTTCACAATGCATACAAGTGAGTTCACAATGCATACAAGTGATACATAGTCCAGGCAAGTTCTGCAAGCAGTTCAGTGATGGCTATTGCAGAAGCTGTAGATTGGTTTTATCTTTGTCTTCACCGGCACTGGGATGAAGATAGGAATTCTGGCAATAATGGCTAAAGAAAAAATTATGTAACATTCCAGAAGGCACTAAAAGAAAACAATTTTCTTAACAATTTACATTATCTTGAACAGAATTATTAAATATAATGAAAAGGAAAGGTGAAAGTAAGCAAACAGATCTGTTAAACTCCTTTTTTGTTCACATATTAAAACAATCCTCAACAGCTGTTTACCCAATTTAAATTAAACCATTTAAATCACGTGAATAAAAAAAATATTTGGATCCATTTTTTCATGAGCGCTCATCATATATGATATATGGACATACATACATACAAACATACAACATAAAACACAAGTGTGCACACATAATATAATACGTACAACACATAACATAATAGTAAAGGCCTTATAACTTTTTACAGGTGAAATCTCCATTGCAATGTTTAAAAACTCTATAGTCAAAAAATAGAAGTGATCAGCAAAACAATAACCTAGGTCTGTATGAGCTCAAAAAAACAAAATAGAACTTCATGATGTGGGAAAGGGTAATAATAAAATAGATATTGAAAAAAGCATCCTGGTTCTGTCGAAGATGTAAGGATAGCCAAACTGGAGTTTTGGATATCAGCTGTTATGGATTTGAGCCAAATCATCTTCTTTTTGGTCTGTAGAAATCGCTTTAGTTAATCTCTCTGGAATCCAAATCGGCTGCTGTTCTCCCTGTGGAAACACACAAACAGACCTCCGACTCCAGACAATCACTGGGTCAGGACCTTAGTTAATCTCTCTGGAATCCAAATCGGCTGCTGTTCTCCCTGTGGAAATACACAAACAGACCCCCGACTCCAGACAATTACTGGGTCAGGACCTTTCCATTGTCCTGTTAGAATATCCTTCCAAAGTACCTTGGGCTTATGTACATTTTTTGGACACATATGCCTTTCTGCAGCACTAAGCCCTGATGAATCCAAATTTAAAAAGTTTAGAGTAAAAAGGGTTATTTTAAGTTTATCTTTGGGGAATATATACCCCTTCCCAATTCCCTCTTTTTGCTTTAATAAGTACATTTTAATAGTTTGATGAGCTCTTTCAACTATGGATTGTATGGGATTCCTGTTATATGAGTAATGCCAAATGATGAGCAAAATTGTTTAAAAGAGGTAGAAGTATAACCAGGGGCATTGTCTGTTTTTAACTGTTTTGGAACGCCAGCAGGTCCCATAATAACCTTCTCATTATTAATGGCTCTTAAATCTTACAATAATCTCCATTTACCAGATTTTTTTTTTGGTGACAAAAATGGGAGTATTATGGGAGATACAGAAGATTGTATATGTCCTTCCGCTAATTGTTGTATGACCAGGTCATGGGCTGCTTGTATCTTTTCTTTAGTCAGGGGTCACTGAGGAACCCATACTGGTCTTTCTGATTTCCAAGTAATTTTTATTGTCTCAGTGGCCTTTTCTGAAAATCCAACCCATGTCTGTCTGTTCCTTGATCTATTTGTATTGGTGCTGCTATACCTTGTTCTTGTTTTTCTAATCTTTTTCCTTTCCTAAAACCTTGTCTAGCCATAATAGTGGGCACATTTGGATTGATGTTATTTGTTAATGTCAAACCTAATTAATCTAGGACATCTCGTCCCCATAAATTTATGGGAAGATGATCCAATACATATGGTTGTATAGTTCCTTCACATCCTTCAGGATCCTTCCAATCTAATACCATTGCACTACTATGGGGATTAGTTGCCACTCCTAGGCCTTGAAGCGTTTGAGTGGCTTGTTGTAATGGCCAATGTTTTGGCCATTCTTGACGAGAGATGATGCTAAGGTATGCACCTGTATCCAGTAGCCCATTAAATTCATGTCCTTGAATATTTAGTTTTAGCATGGGGCGAGAATCTAAATTTAAAGAAAGCATAGCCCAATCTACACCTGTGGAGCCTAATCCTTTTGAACCTCTTTCTACAGTATGACTGGAAAATTTATCATGTAGGCTTGGTATTATTAGTAACTGTGCTATTCTATCTCCTGGTGAAATTACTGATATACCCTTGGGAGAACTGGCTATAATTTTTATTTCACCTTCATAATCAGGATCAATTACCCCAGGACTTATCATAAGTCCTTTTACTACTGTTCCTTTGGGAAGAGGTCCTTTTACCCCTGTGGGTATGATTTGAACTTCCATCTCTGGCCCACACCCTCCTTTCTTTCCTTTTCTGTGTGGCCTTCAGGTGTCCTCGAGGTGCCTGTTGGTACACTTATTCCTTTTTCCCTTGCTAACAGGTGCTGTCCATAAACTCCATGGGGGGGGTGGCAGAGAGAGAATGATCTCATATCAGCAGATGGAGGTGAGGAGGGGGCTGACTGATGTGCACAGGTGGTGGTGACAGTAACCCAGGGCTACCCGTGTGTCGGTGTGACAGCGTGATGGGTGGATGCAGTCTGCTGGGCTCCTCTCTGGCTCCTCTAACCACTACTCGTGGTTCTCAGGTGGGTAGTCACCTAGAGGTGATTAATCCCTGGCTCCAGGACTGAGAATCCAACCCACGGAGGAGGAGCTGTGGAATTAGGAAGAGCTCAAAGGACAAGCAGGAAGTGGGGAGTGAAAAGAAAAAGAGCCAAATATGGGAGAGCAGAGGGTTCAGGTAGATGGAGAGCAGTAGGGCCACTGGTGGTCCCAGGGATCAGAGCCCGAGCAGGTGAAGGGAGCAGGACCCTGAGTGGTGCTCACCTAGGAAGCCCTGTGTCAGCTCTGGGCCACGAGGTAGCATTGCCCTAGGAGCCTAGAGGTGACCACCAGCTCCACCAGGCTGGGAGAAAACCATTCTGCAGGCCACATGGCTGAAGCAGTGGCCCCTGGAGCCAATGACTTTACCCTTATAACTCCCCACTGCCCTTCTATCCTTTAATATGTAACCAGCCCTGGACTCTGGTCAGTCCAGGGAGCATGGTGAGCCCTGGGGCAGGTGACAGCTAGTTCAGTTCTGCTTCAGTAAGGCCTGCTCCAGGTGACCGCTTTCCACTGGCATTCTATCTGTGGCTGTGTACAGGACAGGCCTTGGTCTGGACCCCTCCCCCCCCCCCCGCTGACCCTGCAATAGTAAATTGTAAAGGGGTGGGTGCCAGGCTGCGGCTGCCACCTCTGGGAGCAGCCCAGGATGGGACCTGAAGGCCCAGTCACTTCAGGCTGAGAGCCACATGGACCTCACAGCTGGTTAAATGCAACTTGTGCTGGTGGCTAGTGGCAAGTTCTGAGACAGGAGATGGTTATAGCAAAGCCCTGGGCCCAAGACAGACAGGCAGAAGCTGCTTGCACACAGCAGTGCCCATCAGCAGGTAGCTGTTGAAGATTCACTCAGTGTAGGGCACAGAGCAAGGCAGTGGAAAACCTGCAGGTGTGAGGCAGGACCTTGTGCGGCCAGACAGCCCAACGTGGCACCAGGCAGCCTAGGGGGGACAAAGGGAGTGTGAGCTCCTTGATCTCCAGAGATTCACCACCCAGTAGAAGTGGACCTGACCCAGAAACAATTAGAGCTTCAGAGTCTTGGGATGGGGCAGGAGGAGAGCAGGCTGGGTGTGATTTGCTCAGCAGACTCCAAAAGAAGACCTGACAGGACAGGGGTGGAAGCGAGTAGGTGTGGCTTACGGAAAAAGGCAGACCCCCACCCCCTGCCCCCAGGGTTGATGTGGCTTTCATCCCAGTGAGCCAGGCAAGCTAATTCTTCACCCCAACAGCAGCCTGGCTTGCACACAGTGGGAATGCAGGCTGCAAAGTTGCACTCCATGCAGCTCTGCGGCTCCAGACCCCACTGAGTGTGTACAAGTCAATGAGTTCACCCTCCCACCTCCTGAAGCAGGGAGAAAATGGAACTAAGGCAAACCTGAAAGGGATTCAGGGCTGACCAGTAGCATTAGTACTTTTTAAACCCCAATTAGCATAGGTTTGGACCAATAGCAGTGACCCAAGTACTATGTGGGCCCCTAGACTAGTGCACTTAGGCAGAGAAAAGCTGCTGTGGCGTCCTCTCTTGCATCGCAAGTGTTCTGGTTCTGTTCTTCAGTAAATTCTTCTATGCCACTCATTCCTCCTGGTCTGTGAATTTCATTCTTTGAACTCACAAGACAAAAGCCCAGAAAGTGGGCCACTGGGGTCTGCCACAACATTGAAGGACATGGTGACCATTAAGAGCTACGCGGCTTCTGGCTGCAGAGACCTGCCGTTTATGAGACCCCACCAGTTAGCACAAGTGGAGGAACTCTGGTCCCACCTACCAGCCACAGTGGGAATACAGTTTCATTTTAAAACTCTGGTTTTAGTATCGAACAAGTTATTTTTTCTCTTTAATCCTCAATTCTCTAATCTGGAAATCTTGTATTTCCAACTCTGATGTGGCTGAGTTCATATTACATGAACTAAGACACATGAGGATTTTGGAGAAGGAAATGCCTGTAACCCACAGCAAAGTAGCAACACGGCTCCCGGCAACCAAGCCACACAGCTGGTCCACTGGTCCCTCCTGAGATGTGGCAGCGGAGTGGTCTAGCGGTAGAGTTGCGGCTAGATGGGTTGGAGTGCAGGCGGCCAGTGTGGAGCCTGCCACGCATGCATGGAGGTCCCAAGGCCCTGCAAGCCAAGGCACACTGACCTGCCACCCTTTGGTGACCAAGCCCTGGCATGGTATGGATGCCTATTGCAGAAGTCTGCTGCGGGCAGCGCACAGCCTAGAACCTGCAAGCACAGACCATCCGATGACCTCAACTTGCCGAGTACTGACTTTTGGTGAGAAAATAGAAGTTGGGTAGACCTGAGTGCAAGTCAGGACTCCAAGAGTTGACCAATAGGGCTAGTGTGTTTCCAAACCCTTATTAGCATAAATTTGGGCCAATAGCATCTGTCCTTTTCCAAACCCTAATTAGTATAAGTCTGGACCAAATAGTAGGGACCTACGTGCTCTACAGACCCCTGGACTAGCACACTGGAGAAAACCTGCTACGGGGGGCCTCCTGTGTTGTGGGAGTTGTGCTTCTTTCCTCAATAATCCTCCTCTTATATTCACACATCCTGGTCTGAGAGTTTCATTTTTTGAGTTCACTGAGACAAGAATCCTGAGATTGGGGGTAAGCTGCTAGGGTCTGAGGCAACACTGGAGGGGGTAGCCCACAATTTAGAGCTGCAATACTTATTAGCTGCCGAGACCCGCAGCTTGTGCAGACCCCACCCACCAGCAGAAGCCCTGAATCAAGTTTCATTTCAGAAGTTTGATTTGGTAGAACATGGGGTGTCCATTTGGGGGGGGCAGCGCTGGCTGCTTTTCCCTGTGGGTTACACGTCCCCTTCTCCTCAGTACCAACCCGTGGGGAGATCGTAGCTAGCAGTGCAGGTCTAGTGAGCAGTCATAATTCAATGATTAAGTTGGGGAAAACTACTTGCCACCACTAAGGAGGTCACCTAGATTGCTCAGAAGGTCCTCAGCACTGACACCCTCCCCCAATTCTCCCAGTACTTTGGGGCTGAAGGTGGCTTTTAGAGAACTCTGATCTGGGCTGTTTGTCAAATGCCTTCTAACAAAAAGCCTTGCTGTCCAGGTCTGGGATTACAACACCCACTTTATTTTCTTCATTGTCCTGTGACCACTCCGGGACTGCAACGATTTTCTGGCAGTCATAACCTTCCCAAGGACCCTCAATGGAGAGGATCCTGACAGTGGGAGACAGTGGGAAGGTCAGGATCTTTTCCTTTCTTCAGCAAAAATCGACAAAAATCTCGATTGCTCATGGCAAAGTGTACCTACATGTCACGGTGATATCGGCTTCCCTTTCCCCAGATTCTAGTAGGAGTGCCTGGAATCCCACGGGGCTGCAGCACAGCAACAGGACTCGGTCAATTTCCAGTGACCCTCAGTTTAGAGTACTGTCTTCTAAAACAGTGTCAGCACATTGCCACGCCCTACACCTAGAGGAGGATGTATTTACTGCCCTGGGAGGCAAACAATAGATCCTCTGCCCCAGAGAGGCACTAGTTTCTTTGCTAAAGGTATTTCCTATACAAAAACACATTGAGAATTGTCCAGAACAAAGCTGTCGATGCTTCTACGCAGAAGGCATGAACACATGCAAGAAAGCCCTAGAGACTTGTCTCCAAACAATACCACCGGCCTTGTTCCTGCACTGTCTTATTATTTGGCAAATTTAGTGCATTTCACATCTGGGAGATCCACAAGAACATAGCCAAATGGGATCCACTAAAACATACCTACATGTCTTACTCAAAATCCACTCATCTTGGGGCAGGTGCTGTAGCTCAATGGTAGAGCACTTGCCTAGCATGTGTGAGGCACTGGGTTGGATCCTCAACACCACCTAAAAATAAATAAATAACAGTATTGTGGGCTGGGGTGGTGGCTCAGTGGTAGAGCACTAGCTTAGCATATGCGAAGCCCTGGGTTCCATCCTCAGCACCACATAAAAATAAATAAATATAATAAAGATATTGTGTCCAACTACAACTAAAATATATATATATATACATATATATATATATATATATATATTTTAAAAGAGTATTGTGCCCATCAAAACCAAAAACAAAAAAAATAACTCATCTCAAATAGAACCAACACTTAACCTCTGGTTTTGTCTCATTTTGTGTAAAAATACAAGAATCTCCCCATCTCCGCTACAGGAAATGCTTGTGCATCTATGTGACATTCACAGGTGTGTCCTTAAAGTCCTCAGAAGCATCAGGGGTGCCTAGACACTGCTGAGAGTTATATGCATGTTGGAGAACTGCAGATCGCTGGGTAACACCCCTCGACAAGGCAGGGTCCGTGCTCTTCAGCCTGGAGCCCCTAGATACTTTGCCTTGAAGGGCTGTTTCTGATCCCTTCTTAAGCACAGGTTGGGAGCTTTGGAAGAAACTAGAAGGATCAGAATGATGGTTCTGGATTTCAGTCTCCCAGGTCCTTGGAGCTTCTGCTCACTTTGCCTTGGCTCAGCGGTAGCTCCGGGCCCCAGTGTTCATGGCAAACCCTGTAACTACGCAACTCTCTGATTTCACCCCTGTGCCGCTGAGTTCTTGGATCTGTTTGTGTAGGCTGTAGGTAGATCCACATCTTTCACACAGGTGAAGTATCTATTATCTGAAAAGCCTGAAACTAGAAGTGCTGCAGATCTTGGAGGTTCCTGAATTTGGGGGTCTTTACTGCATGAGCATCCCTAATGAGAGAATACAAAATCCAAAATTCTCTGAAATCCACAGCTCTTTGAGGAGTGAGATGGATGCACAGTGCTCTCATTTTGGAGCATTTTAAACAGCAGATTTGGGTTGGTGTGCTTAGCCTCACTCTCTAAACATTTATAAGCTTTATTTTTAGATCCATCCATATCCTTTAGCCTGGTATGACAAGAAAATAGATTTGAACTGTACGAGAGCCAATTGCATGCCACATTTCTTTTTTAAAAAATTTCAATCTTAAACAACTATATATGCACAGGAAGTTTTGAAGAATAGACTGGAAACTCGCTTGTGGTAACATATAGACAAGATTCTGAGTATAATAAACCTGTTAGTATCCAAAATAACAGAAAATGTTTCTACCCCAAAGCTGCCATTATCCTTGAGATTCCTATTGAGACAATGACTGAGGATTATTTCCTTTTTTCTTTTTTAATTAGAGCTTTATAGTTGTGCATAGTAGTTGAGTTCATTCTGACAAACATGTATGGAATTCAATTTCAGTTCATGATCCCCCCATTCCCTCCCCTCTCCCTCCCCTCTCCCATTCTCCTTCTTCTCATCTACTAGCCTTCCTTTTGCTTGTCTATAATTTATATTCAATTGATTCTTTCTACCTATGTACAAAGATGAGGTTCCCAACTTATATTTTTTTAGAGAGAGAGAGAGAGAGAGAGAGAGAGAGAGAGAGAGAGAGAGAGAGAGAATTTTTTAATATTTATTTTTTTAGTTTTCGGCGGACACAACATCTTTATTTTGTATGCGGTGCTGAGGATCAAACCTGGGCCGCACGCATGCCAGGCGAGCGCACTACCGCTTGAGCCACATCCCCAGCCCAACTAATATTTATATATTCTTTTTAAAAGAATTCATTCTGCATTATCTCCCCTTACGCTTTTCTCCACTCTGCCTCTCAATTTCCTTCAATACTTATCTTCCCTTTACGTTATCCTATACTTCCTCTCCCTTTCCTTTATTTTATTCTAGCTTTCCCATATGAGAGAAAACATTCAAACTTTTGAGTGTCTGAGTCTGGTTTATTTCACTTAGCATGAGCTTCTCCATTCCCATCCATCTACTGGCAAATGCCATAATTTCATTCATTTTTATGGCTGAGTAGAACTCCATTGTATTTAAATACCACAATTTTGTAATTCATTCATCTATTGACAGGCATCTGGGTGGATTCCATAATTTAGCTATTGTAAATTGTGCTGTTTTATAAACATTGAGGTGGCTGTGTTGCTGTAGTATGCCGATTTTAGATCTTTTGGGAAAATACCAAGAAGTGGGATAGATAGTTGGGTCATATGGTTGGGTCATATGGGTCACATGGTGGTTCCATCCCTTTACCAAGGATTATTTTCTAATTGTGGTTTCTAATTGTGTAGCAAAGCTCCTTTATGTGTAAAGAGTTATTCTAAGTCCAATATCAATCACGTGCAAAGGTTAATGCTGTGGTTTCGATGTGCTACTCCAGGGCCCACCCCATGGCCACATCTGACTGAAGGAAAGCAAGACAGGCTCAGGATTAGGATAGTGACAGAGACTCCCTCGCTTTATGCCAGAAAGAGGACACAATGATGCTTTAAGGTATTGGACACAAGACAAAATTGGAACTGGAAGTTAAAGACACAACACCATTTATATAAGCAAGTGTGGAATCCTGTCATGGAGACCATCATGTTGACATGTGGAAAGTCAAGGAGGAAGGCGTAGCATTAACAGACTTTCAAACTCAGTTTGAAACTCATTAATAATATAGCTTTTTAATAAATCTAAAATAATAGATCAAATTATTTTATAAACTGAGGAAAACAGACCTTTTGACAGGTCTCCTCATGCTTTGACATCCATCATGGTCCAAAGCCAGAAGGTGGGCATGGGTTTGTATGACTCCAAATCCTGTGATGTGAGCATGGAGCCTCTCCGGATCTCCTGCTCTGTGCCTTGGACAAGGAACAGTCCGCAGCTCTAGGGTTGCCACATTTGACTGCACTCGTAGTTCCGATCTGCACAGGAAGCAAGCAGGTGGTCCATTTGGGGACCATCCCTCATACACAGCCTGCATCCAACATGCACGGGTGTCTGCATAAACCCCTGGGCCCTCGAGGTACAGTATTCCTGGTTTTGTGCACACACTGGACCTGTTCCAGCCACAGGGCACTATTTGGGTCCCCAGAGGGCAGCCCTCACCGCCACCAGGGCAGCTCTCTGAATCTGCCTCTCTAACGTCACAGTGGGTTTGGAGGTCATTTGCTGTAAGAAGCCCATTTCAGCTCCATTTGAGCTAGAGTTCCCTTCTTTGTGTTCCCACCTTGGCCCAGGTGCACCCTCAGCACACCGAGCTCTTGGGGCCTCAGTTGTCCTCTGCCAACCTGCAGGAGGTCTGGGATGGCAGATGGGGAACACTGCGGGGTGGAGAAGCCATGGGCCTTGGCACGAGACACCTGCATTTGAGTCCTCTGTCCACGTGGGACCCTTTGCAGCCACCAATGCTATCTCTGTGTCATGTCCCTCTCACCCTGTGTTGCTGGGAGTCCTGGGTCACACTCTGAATCATGGCACCTGATAGAATGCTCAGCACGGAGAATGACCATCCCACATCCAGTTCCACCTATGGATGTCCTGAGCCACAAGATGAAGTCCACATGAGAGTTCCAGCTGTGACTGGATGTCCCTCTCTATCCTGTACAGCTTGGCAGGTCGTCCGGCAACATCTGGACCTGGGCTGTCCAAGGTGGAGGCGTTGGGCCAACTTGACTCCTGGGCACTTGGATGTGAGAGTCAGCACTGAGGGCCCTCTGGGGCACAAGGCACCCCTCAGTCCGAGGTCTCGGAGAAATGGACGAAATAACGAAGCTCACTGATAATAATCCTCAATGCTGAGCACATTCAGTACTTAACAATGTTTCACATTACTAATTTCATATATTTTTATTGTTTTAAAGCATCAGGGTATTGTCTTAGTTTCAAGGTGTGTTACAGTGCAGACCTAAGTGGGTTCAGATTTTCCAAATGCAGCTTTAGAAAAATAACAATATTTTTCTTCGTATGATGCCTTCAGCTTTACAAAGGACTTGCAGCCTAAGAGCTTTGCAATCTACAAAGTGCTGAAATAATTTAAATTACATATGTAATTCCAGTTTGCGGCTTTATATTTCTATGGGATAGCCATATTCTTTGTCCTCAGAAGCTGGAAGCTTGCATCCGTTCATTCACTAGTAATGTGAATTTTATCAATCCATTCAATAAGTGTATGTGTTGACACTTGTGATTGACACTCCTTTTGGGAGCCACATATAAAGAGTCCAACTAGCTGGGCATGGTGGCACATGCCTGTAATCCCAGCGGCTTGGGAGGCTACGGCAGGAGGATCATGAGTTCAAAGCCAGCCTCAGCAACTTAGCGAGACCCTAAACAACTCAATGAGACCTTGTCTCTAGATAAAATACAAAATAGGGCTGGGGATGTGGCTCAGTGGTCAAGTGCCCTTGAGTTCAATCCCCGATACTAAAAAAAACCAGAGTCCAACTATAACTGCAGGTAGCCCCAGAAGGGCAGCTGCATGTCACAGGAGCCACTTTATCAAAACAAGTTCACATTCGACTGCGCTGACAGTGGCTCTTCCTCTCTGGGTCTCCCCTGTGTGTGGCCCAAAACTCCAGGTCGTGGGAGGTGGCTGGCATCACTGCCTCTGCCTGTAGACCTACTTCCCCTGTGCAGCCTGTCTGTGTTGGGAGGCGGGGAAAGCCCAGACCCTCCAGGATGCTTTGACCAACAAGAGGTCAGCAGGACAGCTGGGAAAGCATCCACTCAACCGATAGAAATGCTGAGGCCTAGAGGCGAAGCCTATGTATGAAGTAATCCCAAATGTTCATATGAAAATCTCAAACTCCTGTTTGGGTGTGCATCACAGAAAAATAAACTCTTGATTCCAGGAACAATGGTCTGAAGGAATTATGATTTACTCTTGGAAATTTCTGAGAAATTACTAGGTAGAGATCAGGAGGAAAATGTGAGAAGGAAATAATTAAAGCGGCCACTGATTGGGATAAAGACTCTCACTTGCCTTAGAAGCCCTTCAAGAGAAAAGCCAAAGAAATAAGAAGTCATCTGACCACCTAAAATACAAAGAAAAAAAAAATATATATATATACCATACAAGAATAAGTAGATACATCAAGAAGTCAGAAGATAATTAAAGATGAGAATCTAATTACAAAGCATGTGGGTTTAGACTAATAGTCAAAAGCTCCACAGATATTCTGAAAAGGGAGAGAAGATCATGCCAGACTTGGGGAAAGAGGCCCCACTGGTTCCATGACCTCATCTCCCCAGGCCTCTGCTCTCTCATCTCAGGAAACCAGCTCATCTCTAAAGACCCTTTCGAATCCAAATTCACAGTTCTGCAAAATAAATGACTAAATGAGGATCTTTCATCTCTTTATTATAATTTTTAAAATTCTTAGGTAAATTTTGTAGAAAAAGTGAAAATTACATATGTGCAAGAAAATGAGAACTATCAGTCCCCCCACCTGAGACAGCCACTGCGAATGTCCTAATGCATTTTCTCCAGATTTGTATATACATATGTGTAGTAGGTAAGGTTGGGCAATTCTACTGCCTTTTTTTTCAGCCAACAAAATATTGTGAGGGCATTTTCTTGTCTTAGTTTTGTCTCTGTGTCATGGATTATAGTTTAAATGAAAGCACGAGGGTGTCATTTGAGTTGCAGAGTGTGTTAAAGTGCAGCGTGAGTGTGTTCAGGTGGGAAGAGATGAAGGACATTTAGAAAAATAATACTATTTTTCTTTGTACAATTCCTTTAACTTTACAAACAACTTTGCTTAACAGCCTTATAACCTGCAAAGTGTTTTTACATCTTCTTTTACAGCTGCTCAAGTAGCACAGTACCGAGCACCAGGGCTCGGTATCAACAGCCTCATTAATTAAGCAAATACTCATCATCCCAAATATTCCCCTAAATCTGGGATTAGGTCAGCCTCATTCTCATTTTTACAGATTTTTACATTAGGTCACCCCTAATGACCTAATGCAGGATTTACAGTTTCCCAGCAACTCGCTAAGCAGGGTGGACAGCATCATCCCCTTGCAGAGATGTGGGAACAGAGGATGAAGCAGGACGAGCTTGACTTCAAGCCCAAACCCCACACCTGCCACTGCTTCCCACATGCGAGGATGCCCTGGCCCCTCTACTGCAGCAGTAGGTACGGAGGCGGGACAGCTTCACGGGGGCCACACGTTTCCCATTCAGTCCTGGGGTGGTGTGGGAGCCCTCCTTTGTCTCACTGGGACTGATCTGACACCCTGGGGCAAGGTCCCTGAGCATGGGGGTGTGCACAGGCAGCACAGGGTGCACCCCGCGTGGACCACCCTTCTCTCCCTGCTCTTGGGCTCCGGGGGCACCAAGGTGCGGAGGCTGGCAGTGCTGGGCTCTGAGGCCCAATGGCCCAGGGCTGCTCTGCAGGTTCTTCAGTGTCCGCTTTCCTGCCTGTCAACCCTCATCCGCTGGACCGAAGCGAGGGCCTGGGGCCAGCCCTGTCCCTCCACCGACTGCCACAGGAGCTCTTGCCCTACAGACTGTGAAGGCCAACCTTGTCTCCTTCCGTTTCCCAGGGTCAGCACCCCACTATTTCTGGGAAAGTCTGAGCTCTTGCCTCCGTGGGGTGGTGGGCGGGACGGAGGTGGCAGGTGGGGGCGGTCTGAAGCTGGGCACTGCTGAGTCGTTCCTCAAAACTGAATTGGCCCCCAAATCCATGACCTGCTTGGAAACCTGGGGATCTGGCTGCTGGTTATGCTTCCCAGGGCTACACCTCTTGGGGCTGTTTTCCCCTTACGCAGCCTTGCTGAGCTGCTCCGCGGTGGCTTCAGCTCGTCGGTCCCTACAGGTGCAGAAAGGGCGCCTTCTGGAGGGCGGGGCAGAGACCCTGAAACCAGCGGGGGGGGGGGGGGGGGGGGGCCCGGGAGGAAAGCCGGCCTGCGGCGCCATCTGCTGGCATCTCCTGTTATTGCACGACGTGGGTGAATTTGATAAACCGAAAACAGAAACTTTATATTCTGTTCTGTGACACAAAAAGTCGGTTTTGAAAATCTCTTACTAGAGAAAATATGAAAAACAAACTCCTAATGAAACATTACTTAATTAATAACTTCTTCTCCACTAAAGCATTTATTTAACATGCTGTATTTGCTTTCTGTCCCAACCCACCCTCCCTCACAAACACAAGCAGTCTCAATTTACCATGGCTTGACTCACAGTGTTTCGATTTTATAATGATGTGATAGGTACACACATTCAGGATGAGCCACGTTTCAGGTTTTGAATTTGGATCCTTTCCGGGGCTAGCAATACACAGCAGGATGCTCTCTCCATGCTGGGCAGTGGCGGCTCGGGTCCAACCTGAGATCACAAGGGGAAACTACAGGGGCTCTAGAGTGCCCTGTGCCACCAAGCTAGGTGTCCTGAGGATTAAATGTGCTATGTGTATTTTTCACCCCACCTAAGCATTTGCAAAATCTGCTTTGACATAGTCTGTTAAAGCCATGCCCTGTGCATAGTAACCATGACGTTGACACCTAGGTGATATTTTATATCCTAAACATGAGACTACCAAAATGACATCAAACTGTTGGCACCCCATCCTGCGGAGTGCTGTCTGGCCTGTCATCTCTTCTCACAGATGGGACAAGGGGCCTCAGTACACCTCAGCTTACCTTGCCTTCACAGAGGAGTCGGGCGAGGTCTGGGGTGTGCTCCTCAGCTGCAGTTACCACCTAATAAATAACGATTGTGATATTTTAAAAATATTCATTCCTTAGTTGTAGTTGGGCACAATATCTTTATTTTATTTATTTTTATGTGGTGCTAAGGATCGAACCCAGGGCCCTGCTGAGCCACAACTCCAGCCCCATGATTGTGATTTCTGAGCCCAGGACGGACACCAGAATTCCAGGGTTTTCCTCTGTACCAAATGGGAATTAAACTGGTACCAGCGGTTCGACTTTGAATCCATATAAAAAAGCAAGTGCACTTACACATATGATGTAAGAACAGTCATCGTCTTAAACTGTTCTTATTAATACAGCACCTTGGAAGCATGTAAAATTCTCCCTACTTTTAGGAATTTTTTTATTATTTAAATACACATGTGATTAATAACCTTAAGAATCCATTTCAGCAGCTGACCACAGGCTAATGAGAACTTTTTCTGGCACAGAAGACACTGGACTTCTTTTTGCAGCAGCATTACTTGGTCTTGGTGTCACTCAGTGCTCCTCAGAAGCTCTCATGGATGCCATCTCACAAAGCCCTGTGACATCCTGGAAGGCGCTTCTCCTGGTGCTACAGAGACTGAGGTGCAGAGGCAGTGGGGTCTTTCCTGGTTCCAGGGGAGGGAGAGCCCCCATCCCAGGGCCCCTGAGCAGGAGCTCCACAGAGCTGGGAGTAGAACTGATGGACACTGAAGGACTACTAGGGCTGGGTGTTGGGTGGACTTGCACCTTTGTTGGACATTTACTGAGCATCTACTGTGTGCCAACCATGAGCCAGGGTAGATCCTGTCTTCAGGGCCTGTCAGTGAGATGGGGCAGGTGGACAAATTTCGATAACCACACTCCAAAGCGGGAAAGGGTCACTGTGTCTCCTCCCCAGGCGGGGAGGATGGGTTGCTCCGTGGGATCTCTGAATCTCTGAAGGGGAGAGCTGATGTGACTTGGTAACAGTCACACACTCACACTCACACACTCGCTGCCCTATGGTTGGGGACAGGGCAAGGGTGCCCTCTCACCACTTGCATTGAGCCTTGCACTACAGGGTTTATCAAGTAGGGTAAACAAGGAACAAAGTTATCCATGTTGGAAATAAGTAAAATTGTCATTTCCACGTATAATGTAGTTGTCTATGTAGGGAACCCTAAGAAATCCGCAAATGGTCTATTAGAATTAGTAAGTGTGTGTGTCATCAATGCTGTAAGATAAAAGGCCATATAAAAAAAAACTAATTTCACATTCCAGCAACAAAAAATTGAAAAGAAACATAATTTTCACATCAAAGATATAAAACATATGGGGATTGACTTAACAGAATGTGTATAGAACCCTACACTCAAAGCTTTGAAACAGTACTGACGGAAATTAAGAAAGACCAAAGTAGGTAGAGATACTATGTTCATGGATTGGAAGACTCCACAGTGTCAAGGTGTTAATTCTTTCTAAACTGATGCATAAATTCAAAGCCATCCATGAAAGTCTAGGCTTCTAAAAGTACAGTTGGACAAGCCAATTCTAAAATTATGGAAATTCAAATATCTAAAACAGCCAAAACTATCTGGAAAAAGATAATCTAGTTGGAGGATTTACGATGTTGCATGATTTCAAGGCTTGTTATAAGGATATGATAGCTGTGGCAGGGTGGCATTGGTAGAGCAGGTGCATAGACCAATGGCCCAGAGCAGCAAGTTGAGAAACACAGACTTGGCCAGTGAGCCCCGGTCAACACCAACACCACAGTGTGAGAAGGACATTCTTTTTAGAAAATCATGCTGAAGCAAGTGGTTGTCTGTAGACAGATATCAGGAATCTCCTGTCTCGCTTCACATCATCAAGATATTTAATGCAAAATGCATCTTAGATCTAAATGTAACAGCTAAAACTAAAATGTATTTAGAACAGACGAAGATCAGGAAACTGGGGGTGATGGCTGTTCCTGCCCACAGGCCACATGGTCTCTGCTGCCATCTCTCTGCTGTGCTGCAGCACAAAAGCACTGTGTGCGTGAAAGAATTCAGGCACCAAAGATTACTTACTATAAGATTTCATTGAGCCAGGCAGAAAGTATTGAGAGAAGGCAGGAGGATTACAAGTTCAAGGCCAGTCTGGGCAACCTAGTGAGATCCTGTCTCAAAATAAAAATTAATTTTTAAAAATGACTGGGGATATAGCTTAATCCTTAGTATGGCAAAAAAAAAAAAATCAATATGAAACTCTAGATACCAAGTTGTAGTGGCAGAAGGCAGATGCCCACTTGCCAGGACTGGGGGCAGGGGGCGTTGACTGTAGAGAACACAGGGATGTTTGGAGAGTGATGGAATTTTTCCACATCATGACTGTGGTAGTAGTCACATGACTGCAGGCATTTGCTAAAACTTGCAAAATTATATTCTAAAAGTCAGTGAATGTTATCTAAAATTGCACCTCAATAAAGCTGATTAAGAGAAGAATGACTAAGAAAATCTCCCCAAAAAGCAGAAAAGGGAGGCAGAGCAAGCCCTCCTGGGGGATTGGGGTGTAATTCGGTGTGTGCTTGGCACAGGAAATTAGCTGTCCTCACATCCTCCATCCCCTTCCTGTGGCTGGACCCCAGAATAAAGCTTTTTTTTTTATTTTTTTGAGGCAGGAGGTGGGGGATGGTGGTGCAGGGGATGATCTCAGGGCCCCTCAACCACTGAGCCCCAATCCCAGCCCTATTTTGTATTTTATTTATAGACAGGGTTTCTATGAGTTGCTCAGCGCCTTGCTTTTGCTGAGGCTGGCTTTGAACTTGCAATTCTCCTGTCTCAGCTTCCGGAACTGCTGGGATTACAGGCGTGGGCCACCAGCCAGGCAGGATAAAGCTTTGATGCAGACAAGGGGCCCCTGCCAGGGGTGGAATTCTGGGACACAGTCAACTGCCTGCCGATTCCATGCCTCCCACTGCTTCTAGAGAGAAAGCCACCCTGTCTCATTGGAGCTACTGTAGTCTGGAGTCTGTCATAGCAGCCAGTCCTACATGGGATGTCACCCAGTGTGTTCATGGATTAGGGCTTTAATAACAGCAATCAGCGCCCTGGGCTCACTGTGTGCCAGGCAAAGTCCTAGGACCTTCACACCAACAGCTCATTGAACCAACAGCCCCTGGGGGTGAGGACCAGGATTGTGCCCATCTCAGAGAGGAGCACAAGGAGGTCCCTCGGCTGGGAGACAACACTGGCACTCTGACTCAAGTCTGTCCTCACGGTGATGTCCTGGGAACCAGTCCTGGAGGGAAACATCTCAATTGTCTGCGGTACGATCAGCAGGGAAGGAGGGGGAGATTTTCCTACACCATCTACGTTTCTGAGTGTTTGATTCCTTCACAAGTCAGGCATATTTTTATAACTTCAGAAAGGGAAGTTTCAAAAAGGTCTAGATGTTTTAGTGAAAAATGCATGTCATGGAGATTCGCGACAGTAGCTTAAAATGTGATTTATAAAAGGGAAGAATCCACTCCTGAGGTCTAACTGCTCGCAGAAGGGCTGGTGTGAGGTGAGCCAGGGACAGAGGGCCCATTAAGGGGACAGAGCAACGGGCCGATTCCAATGGAGCAGGGAGTGGGACTCCCAGGGCCTCGCAGGCAGACGCTGGCCAGCCTCGAGGTTTCCTGGCTCCGGGCTGCAAGCCTCACTGCCCCGCACAGTTGTGCCAACACGTATCCTCACCCCAAGCCCAGAAAGTAGGAACGCGCTCAAGGGGTGTCGAGTGGCCTCCGGGCTGTGATGGCGCTGGGCCTCCGTAGCAGGTCCACGAAGCCAGGTCAGAGCTGTGCAGATGCAAGGTCTGTGCGCGGTTCTGAAAGCGCCCAGATCTAGGAGAATCTCGTGCCTCACAGAACTGTGGGGAGCGGCTCCAGCAAAGGGCCTGTCGCCTGTGTAGACGTCCAAAATGACCATGGAACCTGTCTTACATTAAAAGAGTTCACCCTCCATGCAAAATGTTCCTTTTTAAAAATGATAATAATTGTTATAACTGCTTTTTTTTATTCACTTGTTTTTTTAAAAGCAATATAAATAATCAGCTGTGCTTTCCCATCATTATTTTTGGTGAAATAACGTTATCTGGACAAACGAAGACTGCATTTTGTAGGCAGGGATTTTAAACCCGTATCTGTAGATTCTCAGCACCTTCTGGGGAAGGGAGACCCACGTAGCCCAGGGGGTTGTTTGGAAAGTAGGCTGCTCCTGATTTTCACTAAGGGAGCTTCCCCTAAACAGGAAAATCAGTTTCTGCTGATATCAGTTGCTTTAGGCAAGCATTTCATGAGCGCCTACTATATGCTCATTGCTTTTTCAGGACCCAAGTGAACAAGGACCTCAGGGCCTAGTGAGGAGGAGGACACTGTTTTTTCAACACACTATGAAAGTATGAAAGGATACCTTTGGCCATGGGCTGAGCGTGTTCCCCAGGGTTCCCATTTTGGAACTCACACCAGGGGAAGCAATGTTGGGAGGTGGGCCTAACAAAAGGGCTGGGGTCCCCGGGCTCCCCGGGAGTGGATGGAAGCCACCAACCATCACAAGGACTTGTGGAGTGGATTCACTCTTCTTCCACGCAATGACAGAGCTTTCCTCCTCACTTTTCCTTGCACCTTCTGACATTTGGAGACCCAGTAAGAAGGTCCACAGAGGAGGCCAGCTCCTTGACTTTGGACTTCCAGCCTCCAGAGACAAATTTCTGTTCTATGTAAATCACCAGACCTCAGGTGTGCTGTTACAGTAGCACAGAATGGAATCAGAGCAGGGTCAGGTCTATCTTTCTGGGGACAGGGCAAGGACACAGCAAAGCCAAAGTAAGCCGGGCTTGGGAGATGAGCTGAGGCTGGGAGGAGGGGGTGGGTACTGGGGACAAGGGACAGGCCACGGTGGGAGGCACAAGACAGCACAGGACTGGGGACAGGGCAGGTGGTGCAGGATGGCTGGAGCCAGAGGTGCCAGCTGGAAGTGAGGGGCAGTTGGTGCCTCCTCTGGGCTCATCGTGAGCACAGTGCCAGCGAAATGGTCTGTGACGAAGCTTCCATTTTATTAAAATTCATATGTCATGATTATCTATCATGTAATCATTATCTGTATAAAATCACATATTGCATGTACAGTTATTCTACATGCAGGTGCAGTTTGTAGAAAGTGAATTTTTCATGGACTTAACAGTAACCAATTAAAAGCCTTCTCTTTTATTCTTACCCCCTGTCCTCCTTCCATCCTGGCATTTAAATGTCCTGTCACCGGTGACATCCTATCACATGGTGACAATAGAAAGTTGGCAATTCTATGTTGGTTCCCTCATTTTTTGCTTAAATTTTCATAGAGCTAGAGATTCAAAATCCTGGGTACACCAAAATCGATCCCTGGGGACCATCGAGGGGTGGGCGGATGGGAAGTTCATCCCTGACTTCCCTGAAGGGGGTACGGGGATGAGTGGGGACAGGTGGCCCCAGACAACAGAGGACCATGGGTCAGCAGGGGCCTGAGCCCCAGTGCTTCGGCTCACAGTTCAGTGCAGAAGGCTCTCTTAGGCCTGGACCCAGCCTCGCCTGCCCGACACAGAGGAGCCACCTGCATCCTCTTCTCTGGGGCACACTGAAGCGGGAGGGTCTTTCCTTTCCCAGGAAGTCGTTGATTTTCCCTTCTCCCGTAAAGATCCTGCAAAACAACCACCCACGGCATCAAACTCTTTCCCATGTGGTTCTTCAAAGCCAGAACCTTTCATCTCTAATAGGAAGTCCTTCGTTTCCCCCCTTATTTCAATCTGAGAGGTTGTTGGAATGCTCTGAGGCCCCGCTAACTAACTTGGTTCCCTCCTCTGGCTCTTCCCCACAGGCAGGAGCAGTGCACAGCCTGGGGCAAGCCATGGTCCCAGAGGATCAGGCAGAATGATTCTGGCCAGAGGCTGTGTCAGATTCTCTCTGGTTCATCAGGGAGGAGCAGGATGCAACCAGGCTCAGGCATGGAAAAGAGTTCTGGGCCCAGGTGGTGCTCTGAAACATCCTCTTCCAATAGCCACTCCTCCTCACTCTCCAACATCACACATACCTCTCTCTCTCTCTCTGTCTCTCTCTCTGTCTCTCTCTCGCATACACACGCACACACACGCGCACACACACACACACACATGCACCCCACACATGCATACATTTACATAAACCACACATGGAAACCCACACATGCACACACTACTTATACTATATGCCTTAGTCTGTTTTGTGTTGCTATAACAAAATACCTGAGACTGGGTTATGTAAAAGGAAAAGACATAAGGTCCTTGCTTCACATCTGGATGGCCATCTTAAGTGACAGCTACTATTTTTTTTTTTAAAGTTTCAATAAAGTATGGGCATGGTAGATTTTATTTATTTATTTATTTATTTTTTAAATAGTTTTTTTTAATTGATTATTTAAAGCATTACATAGCTCATGATATATCATCTTTCATACATTAGACTCAAATTGTGTTTTGAACTCCCATTTTCACCCCAAATATAGATTGCAGAATCACATCTGTTACATATTCACATTTTTACATAATGCCATATTAGTGTCTGTTGTATTCTGCTACCTTTCCTATCCCCTACTATCCCCCCTCCCCTCCCCTCCCCTCCCATCTTCCCTCTCTACCTCCCCTGCTGTTATTCAATTCTCTCCCTTTTTTTTCCCTCCCCCTTGCCCCTCATAGCCTCTTATAATTTTATGTATCCTTGAAGGTCTCCTACCATTTCCATATGCTTTCCCTTCTCTCTCCGTTTCTCTCCCCCCATTCGTCTTTGTTTACTGTAGTCTTTTCCACATGCTCTTCCTTCCTGTTCTGTTCTTAGTTGTTCTCTTTATATCAAAGCAGACATTTGGCATTTGTTTTTTAGGGCTTGGCTAGCTTCACTTAGCATAATCTGCTCTAATGCCATCCATTTCCCTGCAAATTCTATGATTTTGTCATTTCTTAGTGCTGCATAATACTCCATTGTGTATAGATGCCACATTTTTTTTTATCCATTCATCTATTGAAGGGCATCTAGGTTGGTTCCACAGTCTAGCTATTGTGAATTGTGCCGCTATAATCATTGATGCAGCCGTATCCCTATAGTGCGCTCTTTTAAGGACCTCAGGGAATAGTCCGAGAAGTGCAATAGCTGGGTCAAATGGTGGTTCCATTCCCAGCTTTCCCAGGAATCTCCATACTGCTTTCCAAATTGGCCTCACCATTTTGCAGCCCCACCAGCAGTGTACAAGTGTACCTTTTTCCCCACATCCCCGCCAACACTTGTTGTTTGACTTCATAATGGCTGCCAATCTTACTGGAGTGAGATGGTATCTTAGGGTGGTTTTGATTTGCATTTCTCTGATTGCTAGAGATGGTGAGCATTTTTTCATGAACTTGTTGATTGATTGTATGTCCTCCTCTGAGAAGTGTCTGTTGAGGTCCTTGGCCCATTTGTTAATTGGGTTATTTGTTATCTTATTGTTTAATTTTTTGAGTTCTTTGTACATTCTGGATATTAGGGCTCTATCGGAGGTGTGGGGGGTAAAGATTTGTTCCCAGGATGTAGGCTCTCTATTTACCTCTTTTATTGTTTCTCTTGGACAGCTACTATTTTAAGGAAAAAGTTTTGCTTTTTTCGCCTTTTCCCAAGAGCCTTTCTGAGAAAGGCTCACCACTCCCTCATACTAACCCCTCACCCTGCATTAGGACCTGCCCATCTCTAATTCCTGAGCCTCCCCCATAAAAGTCCCAGAACTCAAGCCTGTTTTGATCTCGTGCCTATAGAGAGATGGCCTTTATTTTTCAGCTCTGACAAATAAACTCTCATGTGTATCTCTGCCTGGTCTTGGTCTTTCATTTTTCCCTTACCTGTTTCTCATTCCTTGATTTCCCTTCAGAAGAGGTTTAACTTGACTCAGTTTTGAAAGTCAGAAGTTCAAGCTCATTTGGCCACACCTGGAAAGAGCATCACGCTGCATAGTGACAGATGGCATCACAGGTGCCCGTGATCCCAGCACCTCGGGAGGCTGTCTCAGAATAAAAGTAAAATAAGGGCTGGGGCTGTAGCTCAGTGGTAAAGCGCTTGCCTTGCACGTGCCAGGCCCTAGGTTCCATCCCCAGCACAAGAAAAACAAACACACAAATTAATCAATTAAAATTACAATTTAAAAAAATCCCGAAGCCACATAACTGGCAGGGCTTCTACCTGGAGCCTGCATGGACGGCCGGCAGATGTCATGCGGCTTCTGCTTCCACAGCCTCCTGTTCATGTGTTTCTCCTTAAAAATGATTTGCCTGCTTCTTGTGAGTCACAAGCTATTTCAAAATAAAATGTATTTTTAAAATAGGAAAAATAATACAGCGATGTCAACCTCTTTCTAGACAGAGGATATAGAGATCATGTACAGTCAAGCATCTATTAATGTGGTGCAGTGTGGCCTCCAGTCTTGTTCCTGGTGCGAACGTCCCACCTTATCAGAAACATCATGCACAGACCGAGAAAGAAAGAGCTGCTTAGAATACCTGGGAAGCTGGAACATCACACTCATATTAGTTTGCTAAGAATTCTCAAACAAAGTGCCACAAACTGGGCTAAAAACAGGAATTTACGGTCTCCCAGATCCAGAGGCCAATTGTGCATATGGGTTGCGTATATAGATAATGAGATTGTGTGGCTATTGAACTAGGATCAGTGTGCTGTGGTTGTGAAAAGAAAATCTTTGTTGTCAGGACACCTGTGCTTAACTTGTAGGCAAGAAGGGCCATGCGATGGTTGAGATGGGAAGTGTCTCTTGTGTGTGACAACACAAGAAAGCTTAGAGCTGAAATGATTGGGCAGTGAGACCCTTGACCTGATCAGTACATTAACCCACTGATGGGAATTAGCTGGGTGGGACTGGAGGCAGGTGGGATGTGGCTAGAGGGGGGTGGGTCCTTGGAAGCATGGCTTTGGGGCTGATAGTTTGTCCTTGTTGAGTGGAGCTTTTTCTCTGCTTTCTGGTACCATGTCCCCAGCTGCTTTCCTCCAACCCACTCTTCCGTCATGATGTTCACCTTCACCTCAGGCCTGAAGAATGGAGGTGGCATCTATGGACGGAGCCTCTGAAACCGTGAGCCCCCAAATAAACGTTTCTCCTCTAATTGTTGCTGTTGGGTCTTTTGGTCATAGCAGTAAAAAATCTGACTAAAGCAGGTCATATCTGCAAATGACTCTCAAATAATTATGTAAATAACACAATAACATATGATCATGACATTGAAAGAGATAAAGCTCATGTGGGAAACAGCTGGTACATTTGATTATATTTTCTACCAAATTCTCTCAAGGTTTGTTTAAAGAACTTTAAAAATAACCACTAACAACCAAAAAGGCATCAACCTGATTCAAAATGGGCAAAAACTTACGTGGACATTTCTCCATCACTAATCACCAGGGAAATGCAAATCAAAACCACAGTAAGATGCCCCCTCCTCACCCATTAGGAGGCTATTATTTAAAGAAAACACAAAACAGAAGAAAGTGTTGTTCAGGACGTGGGGAAGTCAGAACCTCCTGCAATGGTGGGAAGGTGAAGGGGTGTAGCCTCTGTGGGAACAGCACAGCGGTCCCTCAAGATGCCAAGAATTAAGTCCCCATGTGGGGCAGCGATTTCACTGCTGGATATATACGCCCCAAGGGACTGAAGGCAGGGTCTCAAAGAGATATCTGTACATGTGTGTTCGTGGCAGCTTTATTCACGACAGCTGAACACAGAGGCAACCATGTGTCTGTCCACAGATGAATGGAAAAACAAGATGTGGCAGATCCAAACAATGGACATCAGCCTTAAAAGGAAGGAAATTCTGACGCAGGCCAGGCATGAATGAATCTCCAGGCAGTACGCTGTGTGGGATCAGCTTGTCACAGAGGGACAGATACTGTGTGATCTCACCAACGGGAGTTTCCTGGAATAGTCAGATTCATAGAGACAGGAAGTGGTCGGTGGCTGCCCAGTGAGGGAAGGAGAAGTGGGGATTGTTGTTCAATGGGTAGAGCTCGGTTTTGTAAGACAGAAAGAGTCATCGAGATGCACGGTGGTGACGGTCACACAGCAATATGAACACACGTCGTACGATGGAACTCTACACTTAAAACGTTTCTGAAGATAAATATGCATGTTTATTTTACCAGAATTAAGAAAAAATTTTAAGAACCAAAGTGGGGGGGCTGGGGTTGTGGCTCAGTGGCAGAGCGCTCGCCTAGCATGCATGAGGCACTGGATTCCATCCTAAGTACCACATAAAAGTAAAAGGAAAATAAATATTTAAAAAAAAAGAACCAAAGTGGGCAGGGGTGTGTGTGGGGGGACAGCTGGCATCTATTGCAATAATTCTGGCAAGAATCATCAATGGGGTTAAAATTAGAGGGTAAAAGTTGAGTGAAGAACAAGGTATTGGGCTGGGGATGTGGCTCAAGCGGTAGCGCGCTCGCCTCGCATGCGTGCGGCCTGGGTTCGATCCTCAGCACCACATACCAACAAAGATGTTGTGTCCGCCGAGAACTAAAAATAAATATTAAAAATTCTCTCTCTCTCTCTCTCTCTCTCTCTCTCTCTCTCTCTCTCTCTCTCTCCTCTCTCACTCTCTCTTTAAAAAAAAAGGAAAAAAATAGAACAAGGTATTTACATAGCCTCAAATTATCTCCACAATAGACTCATTAATTATAAAACAAAACACAGAAAGTTTTGTTTGTAGTAGGGAAGTCTAGGCAAGGTAAATGTACCAGTTGACCAAGGTTAACAAGACTGGCATTAGGAGAAAGTGACACTAGGTGTCCCTTGCCACGCTGCCCTGAAGACACAAATCATCTCTGTGAAGTTTATGCAAAACCCTGATCTAGTTATGAAGCAAACTTTGACAAACTGAGAGACAGCTGACGAAACAACTGGCCTGTCCTCTTAAGATATACCAAGGTCACGAGAGGTAGAGTGACTGAGGGACTCTTTCAAATCAAAGAAGACTAGAAACAGGCGACAACAAAATGCAGTTTATAATTCGATACTTTCTTTTGCAGACGTTATCTAGATATTTGGGGATCTCTGAATAATATCTATAAATCAGTAGCTTTTCATCACTGTGATAAAACACCTGAGATAAACAGCTTAAAAGGGGGAAAGATTTATTTTGGCTCAGAGGTCTGAGCCTCAGGCAAGGTAGGACGTCATGGTGGGAAGAGCTCGGGTCAGAGGAGGCTGCTCATCTCAGGAAGCAGAGAGAGAAAGGAGGGGCTAGGGACAAGCGAGAAAACCTCAAAGGCAAGCCCTTCCTGACTTCCTCCAGCCAAGCCCCACCTCCTGCAGGACCCTTCCCTCAGGGTTATCAGCTGAGACCAAGCCTCAGCACATGGCTTTGGGGAGAATGAAGATCCAAACCTTAACACTTAGATCTGAGTGTGAAATCAATGCTATTTCCTTATTCAGGTAATTACAGTGGCTATGTCAGAGAATGTGTTTAAGACGCATACACTAAAGTGTTCAGATGTAAAGGGGACATCATATTTGCAACTTACCCTCCAATGGTTCAGTTAAAAATATGCACATATGCATACATCTGCGCATGAGTGTGCACTTGCATGCACAGAAATACAGCAACCACAGCAAAGTGCTCACAAGGGGGGGAAACCTAGGGGAAGGGTATATAGGAATTTTTTTGTTGTATTATTTCTTGTAACTTTTAGGTAAGTCTGAAAGTTACACAAGACAAAATTAAAAATTAAAATGTCAACAAAAAGCAAGTGGAGCCAGGGAGGCCTGATGATGATCTAGGAAGAGACCCAGAGGCAAGCAGGGTGCTGGGCCTGAGATTAGACTCTGTCCTGAGAAGCCTGGCATCTTCCCCCTCGGCTGCAGAGCAGGCACCACCGTGACTCCCTAAAACCTTTATCCAAATTGCCTTTAGAAGTAAATGGGTGGAGCACCACTGCTTGATCCCACCCTTTATCTTTCATTCAGGTCCTGTTTATCTGAGGTCAAACCTGAGATTAGGTTGTTGAAGGTATTCACAGGTGAGTCCCTCAGAACTGAGACAGTCACACATTTAACTCCATGTGACGCGTGGAAGGTGAAGGATTTTTCCATGGCCACATGTGGTCAGTGGCCACACCTCATGGCAGAGTGAAGTTAGAAGGGAAGCCTCCTTTCTTGAGATAGCTGTGTTTTCTCACTCAACTGGGCAGACGTCTGTCTGAATACCCAGGTGGGCAAGTTACTGTGGCTTCTCACAGACACGGCCTGAGCCCGGCTTCCTAAATTTCATCTTCCTGCTTCATCAGGATAACAGAAGCCAAAGAAAGAGTACAAGTCTCAAAAGAGCAGGGTTTCACTTTAATTTTTTTTTTTTTTAATGCTGGGCATGGAGCCCCGGGCCTCACTCCTGCCAGGCAAGTGCTCTACCCAGTCCACTTTTTAAAAAATCTGATGTATCCTGGAATTATGGGTGCCATTGCTACTGCAGATACTGAAGGATTCTTAAAGGTATTACTGAGATCTTAAACGGTTCACCTTGATTCTTGTGCATGCGGCATCAGGTGAGGCTCTGTGAACTGAGCGCATGCTCCTTCCTCATGGAGCTTATATCTGAGGAAACACATGAGGGACCAGAGGAGACAGCACCATTGCATGCACTTGGGAAACCATCCAGCACAATATGAAATGAAGTATTCCGTGATGGAGTTTGTGATCACTGAAATGCATCTGGGACTATAAATCATAAAGGAGTGAGAGGGACTCAGACTACAGTGTCCTACTAGGACACACAGCACTAACATCACGTCCCACAGGACTGGGCATTGGGAAGGGAGTGCAGGGCTATAAATAGGAAATGACAGTGAGTTTATAATATACACTAGCTCGCGCAGGCCAGATGGTGCTGATGGAATAAGGGAAAACGGGCAAACATAAATAGAGCATGCGCTTTGTGTACACACAGTGTAGCAAGGTTTCCTGTGGGTGGAGATGGAAGCAGAAACCCTGCCTGCTGTAGAAAGGCAGGATGGTGTGGTAGAAAGTGCATCAGCTTCAGTGGGGGACTCAAATCCTCTGCTCACTGCTCAGAATGAACTGTGCTTCCCACTGTGGGGTTTGTGCAACTTTTGTTAGGACCAGATGCACTGCTGCATAAAGCACCTAGCAGAAGCAAGCGTCCCATGAGCAGCAGCTGGTCTGTCAAGGCATCCCATGGTTAAGGTCTTGTCTGTTTTCCCCCAAAACTGCAGGCTTACAAAAGGGTTGTGCCTTAATGGTCCTGGTATTGAAAATTCCTAGTAGTGTCTGACTCATCTCAGGAGATGTTGAAGCAATCAGAATCATGAAAACAGTCCCCCGAGATCATAATGGTGGCTTAGTATAACTGCCTGTGTTCTTTGAACTCTGGCGGGGACCTTTCACAGATCACCTTATATTGTGTTCCTAACTCTTTGATTGTAAGCGTGAATATCCCACACAAACGGTGAGGGTATGGGCGTTCTGAAACTTGCCCACATTTACACAGTTGGTAGGGGGGGCGCCGGCCTCGGCCAGCCAGACTGGGGGCTGTGCTGAACCAGCTGTCCAGAGCTGCTCTCCTCTTGCGTTTGCTGGGGAATCCCGTGGGCCAATAGGAATTCCCGCAGCTGTATGAGTACCAAAAAGGGAGAGAGTCTGTGAAAGGGCAGGAGCATTCCAGGCGCAGAGAAGGCGCCAGGGACAGCTCTGATGTGTGACCCAGAGTAGGGTGGGTGGGGATTGGAGACTCTGCATAGTCAGGAAGAGGCCACTGAGCTCTGGCTCTCCTCATCATGGGCCCAGGCAGCAGTGGGCCGGAGCCATGTGCAGGTGGACAGAGAGGAGAAGGGCCTTCTTATGGGATCTCAGTGGTTAGAACCTGGTGCTGCTGGAGCCCAGCAGCCCAGAGATAGAGGGTAAAGCAGCAGTCTATGGATGGCTAGGAGTTGAGCCAGGAAGTGCTTCTGGAAGAAGGATCAGTCTGTGGTGCAGGATTTAACAACAGACAGCTTTAGTTGCTTTCTTTAACACAGGAAGAAATGCAGCAATGCAGGGTCTACTTAATGTAGGGGTCCCCAGGGACACAGTAGAAGCCCCTGGGTTTGATCCTCAGCACTGCAATAAATAAATAAGTAAATGAATATGGGGTCCCTGTAGCTAGAACATCTTGGGTCACCTGCAAGAGCCCAGCTGTGTGATCTTAGAATGATTTAACTCCTCTGGGTCTCTATGTCCCTCTGTAGTACAGGGATGGCTTCTTCCTTGGGTGTGCAAGGTTAATACCTGTAGAACACTGGGTACCTAGGGAGCACTTGACAAATGGGACCTCTGATGGCAAATGAGTTTAAAAGAAAGTGTCACGAGTAGATACAAAACGTTTAGCTCAGCAGCTGTGCTTCATTTGGTTTTTCTTCCTGTTTTCTGCTGCTTCAGGATTCACATCCTCTAAATATTATATAGAATTTGCTGTTTACCGGGAGAGTGATTCCAGATGAGCTTTCAGGACCTTAATTTTAGCTCCTAGCAGGAAATGGAGATGTCCTGTTGACCCATCTGAGTTAACAGGTCTGGAGCCAAACACATCTCCAGCTCCAGCTGTCCCAAATGTCTTCTTTCCTGGCTTTCTGACCCACCCTCCAGGCACAAAACTTTGACCCAATTTTAACCTCATGTCTTTTCAGCTTCAATGTTAAATCTGTCATCAGGTCTTGTTCCTTCTTTCATTGTAACAACCCTTGGGTTCATTTCTTCTAGATCTCTTTCTCACCCTGCACACTCTCTACCTGCCCTCCTAGCCCCCTAAGGACCCACTGTCTCTACTTTCAGATTAATGATCAACAGCTTGGTTAGGATACCACTTAAATCACTTATCTCACTTTTTCAAGAACTTTCAATAGTTCTTCTTTGAGTCTAAGGGCGAGTTCAAATTCCTAGATGTTATTCAAGACATGGAGCAGACTCACCCAAATTCTCTGCTGGGGGATGTTCCCTATCATCCACCTGGCTCACGGCTCCACCTCCCCATTCCTTTCAGAAGGTTCAGTTCGATTCCCACCGCCCCTCACAAAGATTTCCCTGGAATCTTTCCAGTTCTAATGTCTCATCACTTGGGGCTCCAGCAGACCTAACCCTGAATTGAGCGACACACTCGTGCCATTATCTTGGAGAGTGGGACCCTATTTCTTGGGAACCCTCCACCTTAGGGAGTTCCAAAACCAGGCACTCAAAAATTGTGTGAATAGATGGATGAGTACAGGAACATGATCTTGGTCCAGTCCCCTCTCCACTGATGGCCAGCGCTACCCAGTCTTCCCTTAGGAGGCATGAGATCGGAACCAGAACCCTCATCAGCAATGGGTACACTCGGTTCCTGGATTCAGAGTGTTTCCAAGTCGCCTTCCCTCCAGGGGAGAGCCTGGCAGGGGGGCCACAGTGCGGTGCGGAGTCCCACGCTTTGCTCTCTCCATCTGGACCCCTTTGGTGGGAGCCCACCGTTGGCTGGTTTCAGAACCGCTGGCACCAAGGCCCACGGCGCCAGAACGTGGGGCACCCGAGGTCCCCCCACCCTCCTCCTCGCCCTCTCCGTCGCCGCCTCTGGCCATCGGGCCGCGTCTGCCGCGCTGGGTGGACGGGGCGGGGCCCTCCGCATCTCGGCGCGGCTCTCCTCCAGTCTCCCGGGTGGGAAGGTTGGGAGGCGGAGGCGAGGAGGGGCTGCAGAGGGGCGTCGGGTTACGTCTCCGCCTCCCCAGCCGCGGGCCGCAAAGCCGCTTACTGTGCGGGACAGCAGTTGGGGAACATGTTGGCGGCGAGCGGCGGGCGCGAGACTGCGTGGACGTGGGCGCTGCTGCTGCAGCTGCTGCTGGCGGGGCCCGGGGGCTGCCTGAGCCGCCAGGAGCTCTTCCCCTTCGGTCCCGAACACGGCGACCTGGAGCTGGAGGACGGGGACGACCTCGTCTCCCCGGCCCTGGAGCTGAGCGGGGCGCTCCGCTTCTACGACAAGTCCGGCATCACCTCGGTCTACGTGAGTCCACAGGGCAGGAGGGCGCGGGGCTGCGCGGGGTCGGCAGGAAGACCAGGCGCGCCGGGGGCGCCGGCCGAGCCGGACGAACGTGGGCGTCGCAGGCGGGACTCGAGCCACGGGCCGCCGGGGCGCGGCGCTGGGTCTGCGCGCCGAGAGGTCTCGGGCCTGTCCCGGCCCGCCTGGGTCTCCCGCGTCGGGCGATGTCCCCCGAGGAGCACTCGAGTCTGGGCCGCACCGGGCACTGGGTCTGTCCCGTTCCGCGCGCGCCCTGCCAGTACGCCGGGACTCCGCGACCCCGGGAGTCAGGGCGGAGCTTCCTTCCCGCGGCCGTGGGCTGCGTCTCCTCCCGGAGGTCGTCCGACGTCTCGCCTTTGTCCCATGCCTGGCGTGGCAGGACCCGGCCGGGTGGGGCCAGGTGCGGACGCGGAGCCTGGGTAGGAGAGTGGCCAAGTTAGGGTCCAGCCTGCACGCCGGCACAGGGATTCCCAGGGGTGCCAGGCGGGAAAAGAGAGGACCCGGCCCCGCGCCGGGACATTTAACCGACAGCCGCCTGCATCAGTGTGTGTGGACTGTGGCCGACTTGGCAGTGATTCTGTTCTCTACTGGGCGCCATTCAGTGTCCAGAGGTCAGGGCTGGGAACGCAGGGCGCCTGGGTGAGCCAGTTTCCTGTGGCCGACATTGTCACCCCGGGGGGCCCACATGAGGAGCTAGGCCAGACGACCTTTAGTTCTCCAGATCCTTCCCTGCACTGGTGGGGCCTGGGGACGTTGTCAACTTGGTCAAGCCCTGTGGTGCCGCTGCCTCCCCAGCAGAGCACCATGTGGATTTCATAAAAGCAGCGTGCATTCCAGAAGTGGGGAACTACACAAACAGCGCCTGGAGCCTGTCCTGCTGGTGAAGCGGCTGGGCTCGGCTCGCCTGGACAGAGCGCGCTTGGGGCAACACCCTCGTGGGGATGGTCAGTTGTGCCTGAAACGAATGAGTCCTTAGTCCCTGACCCACGAAGGGCTCTCAGCCCTGCGGGTTGACTGCCCTGCCCCCCCTGGGCAGTCTGGCGGGTCTGTGGACCCCTTTGCAGCATAATGCTTTTGAATGCATGAAGTAAAATCCGCGAGATTATCCAAGAGATCTCACATGTAGAAATACAGATCAAAATATAAAAAAAATGTATGGAGTGGTGTTCTTACTTTTAACCATATTAAATAACAAGGTGGAGCAGTGGATTCAAGGGTGGGCCATGCAGCTATTGAACCTTGAAGATCCTGAGGACTGTAAATACCTGCAGCAACTATAATTTGATATGGAAATGCCTGTGAATTTTGTTAGGGTCAGAATCACTAAGTGCTACTACTGCTGTGCTTAGTTACCTACATTCATGTTGAAGGAAATACTAAATATTGGTTAGTAGCTACAGAAAATAAACATGAAAATTTCTCATGTAAGAAAGCAGACTCAATGGAACCAGCTAGCAGTGGACTGATCCAGGGTAGCCTTGGTAGGGGTTTGGAATGATTTGTTCTGTTTCATCCACCTCTCATCTTCCACAGCTGTTCTTTCTAACACAGTAGCCACTACCCATATGTACTTTTCTAAATGAATGGCCATGAAATAATATGAAAGTTTTGGTCATACTAGCCACATGTCAAGAGCCCAGCACCCTCATTGGCAAATGGCAACTATGTTGTACACTGACATTCTAGAACATTTCTAGCATTGCTAAGAGTTTTGCTGGACAGTGCTGCCTCCCAGGGCCAGTTGAGACTCATCCTTCTTTCATGTCAAAGGCACAGGAGAGATAGTGGAAAGACCTGAGTGCCTTCTCAAATCTCTGCTTGGGCCATGCCTGTTGACATCTCATGGACTACAGCAAGTCAGGTGACTGTACCCAGGGTCAGTTGGGAAGCCAGTCACCCTATCCATGATGGTAACCAGCAGGGAGACAGGGAGGGGGAAGAACTGAGGCCAAGTGATGTAATTTGCTGTGTGGAGAGTCATGGAAGGTGGCTGGAAGTTCCTGGTTGGAAGCTTGTAGCTCTTCTGTTTTGCATGTCTGTTTGGCAGTGATTTGCAAGATGGCCTAGACAAGCAGGTAAGGGAGAGTTTGGAAGCAGAAACCAGTGTCATAAGCTGCTGTTTTATCCTGGCCCATGGGCAAGAGGCCTGCAGAAGGGGGAAAGGGAAGGAGAGGGTGAATCTGAGAGGTGATCTGTCAGGTCACCTAAGGGATATGAAGAAGGCAGACAGTGATGGGGTGGCTGGCTAGAAGGGCTGACTCAAGTGAGAAGTCATTAGCCCAAGTTTGACAGTGGCTTTGGAGACTAGAAAGGGGACCTGAACTTGGAGATGCCCTGGAGCTAGCAGACTCTCAAGCAAGCAGTTAGATTAGGGAGGAAGTGGAAGCCTGCAAACAGTGGTTTGCAAAGGGGAATAGGATAGGAAGAAAAACTGATTTTGGAGCCCTTAAAAAAGTAAAATGATAAGTCTTCTCTTCCTAGGTACTTTTGACTTGGAAAATGTAATCATTTTCATTTAAAATGTCATTTATCATGTCATGAGCTCATTACTTAAATGTTACCAACATTTAAATATTTCTCAGCTTTAATTTCTCATAGGATAAATATTGATTGTAATAATTTATATAAAACAAATCTTTGGAACTCTTCAAACTACATTAGGAGTGTAAAGGGTCCTGAGACCCAGTATCTGCTGGAGTGCTGTTGGTCTGGTGGGATCCGGACATCATATAGGTATATGATGACCTCAAAGGCAGGAAGAGAGCATTGCTGGGCAGTGCCCCATGGGCAGGCAGGCACCATCTTGGTTTGCCAATTTCCTCCTGTGGGTCATATGGCCTCCCTCTGTGAGGAAGCCTCATTCTCCCCATGGAATGACCTCTGAGCTTTGAATGGTAAGTCAGCACAATCTACCACTAAGACCAGCCATTCTCCAGATTTCATTTTGGGTCTCATCAGCTACCTCTTTGAGCCACTGGACGTTTCACTTGAGCTCTGCTGCCTTGGCCAATGAACCTTGAACTCCCTTGGAGAGAGTTTTTCAAAATCATAACAAGGTTGAACAGAGCAATGAAAACACGTTCTTCCTTTGATTGGATTTTTATCATGTCAGTTTATTTATGCTAGGCATCTCATGCTGATTTGAAACTTTCATTGGGGGTGTAGATCAATAGAAGAATTTCTGGAACATAATTTTATTGCATATTAAGTTATTTGTCTTTGATTCATAAAAATTGAGAAATGAATTAATTGTTATTATTTAATGCATTCAGGTTTTTTTTTTTTTTTGTAGATAAAATCCTCATGCCATGGAAAAATAATCAAAGGATATCCTTGGTAGCAAAAAGATCATAGGCCTCTATTCTGACTCATCTCTGTGCCTCTGGTTTCCTTCCCCCTGCTTCCCTTTCTCTTCTCTCCCAATCTCTCTTTCTTTTTCTCAAACACACACACACACACACACACACACACACACACACACACACATATACTCTGTCCTCTAGATGTTTCAGGTGTAGTGAGGCCACATTTACTGGCAGTCAGGAAGTTTATGGATTGACTGGCCAAACACAGGGCCACCACCTAGGGCTGAGCAGGCTGTTCACTGCACACGAAGGGTTCTGGCCCAGGACACAGTAGGGCTGAACTCCTGCCCACAACCTGTTCACCCAGCCCTGAGCCTCAGCCTGGAACTGGGGCCACTTGGAAGAAGGGACCTCTGCTTCTGGTCTGCCAGAAGTTGCTCAGTGACTATGGTTGAATGGCAGAATCCAAAACAGAGTTTTCATCTCTAGTGGAGGCGAAAATGCAGCTGATTAATTGAGGAGGCCAGCCATTGCAAAGAATATGAGCTGGGGGCGTGCCTTTGACCTGGGACAGACATCCATCGGGGAGCTAAGCCCTGGGGGGTCCAAGGAGGTGCCTTGTAGACTGACCTCTCCCCACCAACTTCCAATTGAAAGAAAATCATTTCCTTTCTCAGCCTCTTGTCAACCTGGTGTTTTTACATATAAAATGAAGGTTATCCCCTAAGCATTTCATTTTGAATCTTGAATTCATTTTGATTGGTGACCCCCTGCCGTTTAACATTTTCAGGATGCTGGGTATCCTTATTGCTATTTTGTAAAATGCAGTCCAGAGTTAAGATCCGTCATTCATTCAGTCCATAGATACTTAATTTGTCCCCTAGTATGCCAGGCATAGTTCGAAGATTTGGACAGAAATTGAAAGTAGACCATGTGTTTCTATCCATCCAGAGCCTACAGGATCATGAGGACGGTGGACATTGAGCCAGTGGTGACACAGTGCCCATGTGCCACTGTGCCGGAAGAAGAAACTCAGGGTGCGATGTGCTGGCAGAAAGCCTGGGGAGAGGAGTTGTCCTCTGCAACATGGCAGGGACAAAAGGGTGACAGAGCTTAGCTTGGGTGTGGGAGGGCAGGTGGCAGGAGAGACCCTCACCTTATTCAGTCAGGGATTCCAAAAAGGACCATGCTTACGAGTTGCTGTTTTCCCCTTTTGATTATCTGTTTATTGAGAATCACTGCCTGTCATCCTTGGGCATTTCTGTTAGTGTGTTATTTAGTGTGTTATTTCATTTCTGCATTTCCTATAAGTGGGTCATTGAATCATATCTTGAAAATATTCAGTTAGATTTTTTTCCTATAAAAACATGTATTATTTCATTTTGAAATTAATTTTGGAAGTAATAATACATCTAAGGTTTCAAAGAAGCAGTCTAGTAAAAACAGTGGAAAATGGATTTTCCTTCTCACTCACCCTAGAGACATTGTTCATGTTTTTAAAACCTCCTTGCAGAGAGATTCTCAAATGTATCTCTCTTCTCATTTAATACACTCATCTCCCTCTCTGACTTTTAAACAGCAGCTTTATTGAGATATAAGGCACATACAATGGAACTCACCTTTAAGTATGGTGTAGTGACGTTTACTACGTTTAGAGAGCTATACAACGATCACCACTATCCAGTTCTGAAGTAACATTTATTAGCCCCAAAGCAAACCCGGCATCCTGCAGACACTTCCCATTTTGACCTCCTCCCGCTCCTGGCAGCCACTACTCTATTTTCTGTCTCTGGATTTGCCTGTCGTGGCTGTTTGATGAAAATGGAATGGTGATATTTCACTCTGCAAGTCTTGGAGGTTCACCCCTGTTGTAGCACTACCAGAACCCCATCACTGTCAGACCCCCATCACTGTCAGAACCCCATCACTGTCAGACCCCAATCATGTCAGAGCCCATCACTGTCAGAACCCCATCACTGTCAGAGTCCATCACTGTCAGAACCCCATCACTGTCAGATCCCATCACTGTCAGATCCAATGACTGTCAAAAACCCATCACTGTCAGATCCCATCACTGTCAGATCCCATCACTGTCAGATCCCATCACTGTCAGATCCCATCACTGTCAGAGCCCCATCACTGTCAGAACCCCATCAATGTCAGAGCCCATCACTGTCACATCCCATCACTGTCAGAGCCCATCACTGTCAGAACCCCATCACTGTCAGATCCCATCACTGTCAGAACCCCATCACTGTCAGACTCCATCACTGTCAGAACCCCATCACTGTCAGAACCCCATCACTGTCAGAACCCCATCACTGTCAGAACCCCATCACTGTAAGATCCCATCACTGTCAGAACCCCATCACTGTCAGAACCCCATCACTGTCAGACTCCATCACTGTCAGAACCCCATCACTGTCAGAACCCATCACTGTCAGAACCCCATCACTGTCAGAACCCCATCACTGTCAGAACCCATCACTGTCAGATCCCATCACTATCAGATCCCATCACTGTCAGAGCCCCATCACTGTCAGAACCCCATCACTGTCAGACTCCATCACTGTCAGACTCCATCACTGTCAGAACCCCATCACTGTCAGACTCCATCACTGTCAGAGCCCCATCACTGTCAGAACCCATCACTGTCAGAACCCCATCACTGTCAGAACCCCATCACTGTCAGAACCCCATCACTGTCAGACTCCATCACTGTCAGAACCCCATCACTGTCAGACTCCATCACTGTCAGAGCCCCATCACTGTCAGAACCCATCACTGTCAGAACCCCATCACTGTCAGAACCCCATCACTGTCAGAACCCCATCACTGTCAGAACCCATCACTGTCAGATCCCATCACTATCAGATCCCATCACTGTCAGAGCCCCATCACTGTCAGAACCCCATCATGGTCAGAACCCATCACTGTCAGATCCCATCACTGTCAGAGCCCCATCACTGTCAGACTCCATCACTGTCAGAACCCATCACTGTCAGAACCCAATCACTGTCAGAGCCCCATCACTGTAAGAGCCCATCACTGTCAAATCCCATCACTGTCAGAAACCCCATCACTGTCAGAAACCCCATCACTGTCAGAACCCATCACTGTCAGATCCCATCACTGTCAGATCCCATCACTGTCAGATCCCATCACTGTCAGAGCCCCATCACTGTCAGAACCCCATCAATGTCAGAGCCCATCACTGTCACATCCCATCACTGTCAGAGCCCATCACTGTCAGAACCCCATCACTGTCAGATCCCATCACTGTCAGAAACCCCATCACTGTCAGAAACCCCATCACTGTCAGAACCCATCACTGTCAGATCCCATCACTGTCAGATCCCATCACTGTCAGATCCCATCACTGTCAGAGCCCATCACTGTCAGAACCCCATCACTGTCAGAGCCCATCACTGTCAGAACCCCATCACTGTCAGAACCCCATCACTGTCAGATCCCATCACTGTCAGATCCCATCACTGTCAGATCCCATCACTGTCAGAGCCCATCACTGTCAGAACCCCATCACTGTCAGAGCCCATCACTGTCAGAACCCCATCACTGTCAGATCCCATCACTGTCAGATCCCATCACTGTCAGAACCCATCACTGTAAGAGCCCATCACTGTAAGAGCCCATCACTGTCAAATCCCATCACTGTCAGAAACCCCATCACTGTCAGAAACCCCATCACTGTCAGAACCCATCACTGTCAGATCCCATCACTGTCAGATCCCATCACTGTCAGAACCCCATCACTGTCAGAACCCCATCACTGTCAGACTCCATCACTGTCAGAACCCCATCACTGTCAGAACCCCATCACTGTCAGAACCCCATCACTGTCAGATCCCATCACTGTCAGAACCCATCACTGTCAGATCCCATCACTATCAGATCCCATCACTGTCAGAACCCATCACTGTCAGATCCCATCACTGTCAGAACCCATCACTGTCAGATCCCATCACTGTCAGACTCCATCACTGTCAGAACCCCATCACTGTCAGAACCCCATCACTGTCAGACTCCATCACTGTCAGAACCCCATCACTGTCAGAACCCCATCACTGTCAGAACCCCATCACTGTCAGATCCCATCACTGTCAGAACCCATCACTGTCAGATCCCATCACTATCAGATCCCATCACTGTCAGAACCCATCACTGTCAGATCCCATCACTGTCAGAACCCATCACTCAGATCCCATCACTATCAGATCCCATCACTGTCAGAGCCCCATCACTGTCAGAACCCCATCATGGTCAGAACCCATCACTGTCAGATCCCATCACTGTCAGAGCCCCATCACTGTCAGACTCCATCACTGTCAGAACCCATCACTGTCAGAACCCAATCACTGTCAGAGCCCCATCACTGTAAGAGCCCATCACTGTAAGAGCCCATCACTGTCAAATCCCATCACTGTCAGAAACCCCATCACTGTCAGAAACCCCATCACTGTCAGAACCCATCACTGTCAGATCCCATCACTGTCAGAGCCCATCACTGTCAGAGCCCATCACTGTAAGAGCCCATCACTGTCAGAACCCCATCACTGTCAGAACCCATCACTGTCAGATCCCATCACTATCAGATCCCATCACTGTCAGATCCCATCACTGTCAGATCCCATCACTGTCAGAGCCCCATCACTGTCAGAACCCCATCAATGTCAGAGCCCATCACTGTCACATCCCATCACTGTCAGAGCCCATCACTGTCAGAACCCCATCACTGTCAGATCCCATCACTGTCAGAACCCCATCACTGTCAGACTCCATCACTGTCAGAACCCCATCACTGTCAGAACCCCATCACTGTCAGAACCCCATCACTGTCAGAACCCCATCACTGTAAGATCCCATCACTGTCAGAACCCCATCACTGTCAGAACCCCATCACTGTCAGACTCCATCACTGTCAGAACCCCATCACTGTCAGAACCCCATCACTGTCAGAACCCCATCACTGTCAGAACCCCATCACTGTCAGAACCCATCACTGTCAGATCCCATCACTATCAGATCCCATCACTGTCAGAGCCCCATCACTGTCAGAACCCCATCATGGTCAGAACCCATCACTGTCAGATCCCATCACTGTCAGAGCCCCATCACTGTCAGACTCCATCACTGTCAGAACCCATCACTGTCAGAACCCAATCACTGTCAGAGCCCCATCACTGTAAGAGCCCATCACTGTCAAATCCCATCACTGTCAGAAACCCCATCACTGTCAGAAACCCCATCACTGTCAGAACCCATCACTGTCAGATCCCATCACTGTCAGATCCCATCACTGTCAGATCCCATCACTGTCAGAGCCCCATCACTGTCAGAACCCCATCAATGTCAGAGCCCATCACTGTCACATCCCATCACTGTCAGAGCCCATCACTGTCAGAACCCCATCACTGTCAGATCCCATCACTGTCAGAACCCCATCACTGTCAGATCCCATCACTGTCAGATCCCATCACTGTCAGATCCCATCACTGTCAGAGCCCATCACTGTCAGAACCCCATCACTGTCAGAGCCCATCACTGTCAGAACCCCATCACTGTCAGAACCCCATCACTGTCAGATCCCATCACTGTCAGATCCCATCACTGTCAGATCCCATCACTGTCAGAGCCCATCACTGTCAGAACCCCATCACTGTCAGAGCCCATCACTGTCAGAACCCCATCACTGTCAGATCCCATCACTGTCAGATCCCATCACTGTCAGAACCCATCACTGTAAGAGCCCATCACTGTAAGAGCCCATCACTGTCAAATCCCATCACTGTCAGAAACCCCATCACTGTCAGAAACCCCATCACTGTCAGAACCCATCACTGTCAGATCCCATCACTGTCAGATCCCATCACTGTCAGAACCCCATCACTGTCAGAACCCCATCACTGTCAGACTCCATCACTGTCAGAACCCCATCACTGTCAGAACCCCATCACTGTCAGAACCCCATCACTGTCAGATCCCATCACTGTCAGAACCCATCACTGTCAGATCCCATCACTATCAGATCCCATCACTGTCAGAACCCATCACTGTCAGATCCCATCACTGTCAGAACCCATCACTGTCAGATCCCATCACTGTCAGACTCCATCACTGTCAGAACCCCATCACTGTCAGAACCCCATCACTGTCAGACTCCATCACTGTCAGAACCCCATCACTGTCAGAACCCCATCACTGTCAGAACCCCATCACTGTCAGATCCCATCACTGTCAGAACCCATCACTGTCAGATCCCATCACTATCAGATCCCATCACTGTCAGAACCCATCACTGTCAGATCCCATCACTGTCAGAACCCATCACTGTCAGATCCCATCACTATCAGATCCCATCACTGTCAGAGCCCCATCACTGTCAGAACCCCATCATGGTCAGAACCCATCACTGTCAGATCCCATCACTGTCAGAGCCCCATCACTGTCAGACTCCATCACTGTCAGAACCCATCACTGTCAGAACCCAATCACTGTCAGAGCCCCATCACTGTAAGAGCCCATCACTGTAAGAGCCCATCACTGTCAAATCCCATCACTGTCAGAAACCCCATCACTGTCAGAAACCCCATCACTGTCAGAACCCATCACTGTCAGATCCCATCACTGTCAGAGCCCATCACTGTCAGAGCCCATCACTGTAAGAGCCCATCACTGTCAGAACCCCATCACTGTCAGAACCCATCACTGTCAGATCCCATCACTATCAGATCCCATCACTGTCAGATCCCATCACTGTCAGATCCCATCACTGTCAGAGCCCATCAATGTCAGAACCCCATCACTGTCAGAATCCCATCACTGTCAGAGCCCATCACTGTCAGAACCCATCACTGTCAGAACCCATCACTGTCAGAACCCCATCACTGTCAGAACCCATCACTGTCAGATCCCATCACTATCAGATCCCATCACTGTCAGATCCCATCACTGTCAGAACCCATCACTGTCAGATCCCATCACTGTCAGAGCCCCATCACTGTCAGACTCCATCACTGTCAGAACCCATTACTGTCAGAACGCAATCACTGTCAGACTCCATCACTGTCAGAACCCATCACTGTAAGAGCCCATCACTGTCAGAACCCATCACTGTCAAATCCCATCACTGTCAGAAACCCCATCATTGTCAGATCCCATCACGGTCAGAACCCCATCACTGTCAGAACCCCATCACTGTCAGAACCCATCACTGTCAGATCCCATCACTGTCAGAGCCCATCACTGTCAGAGCCCATCACTGTAAGAGCCCATCACTGTCAGAAACCCCATCACTGTCAGATCCCATCACTATCAGAGCCCATCACTGTCAGATCCCAACACTGTCAGAGCCCCATCATTGTCAGATCCCATCACTGTCAGAGCCCCATCACTGTCAGATCCCATCACTGTCAGATCCCATCACTGTCAGAACCCCATCACTGTCAGAACCCCATCACTGTCAGACTCCATCACTGTCAGACTCCATCACTGTCAGATCCCCATCACTGTCAGACTCCATCACTGTCACAGCCCCATCACTGTCAGAGCCCATCACTGTCAGAACCCCATCACTGTCAGAGCCCATCACTGTCAGAACCCCATCACTGTCAGATCCCATCACTGTCAGAGCCCCATCACTGTCAGACTCCATCACTGTCAGAACCCATTACTGTCAGAACCCAATCACTGTCAGAGCCCCATCACTGTCAGACTCCATCACTGTCAGATCCCATCACTGTCAGAACCCATCACTGTAAGAGCCCATCACTGTCAGAACCCATCACTGTCAGAACCCATCACTGTCAAATCCCATCACTGTCAGAAACCCCATCATTGTCAGATCCCATCACGGTCAGAACCCCATCACTGTCAGAACCCCATCACTGTCAGAACCCATCACTGTCAGATCCCATCACTGTCAGAGCCCATCACTGTCAGAGCCCATCACTGTCAGATCCCAACACTGTCAGAGCCCCATCACTGTCAGATCCCATCACTGTCAGAGCCCCATCACTGTCAGAACCCCATCACTGTAAGATCACATCACTGTCAGAACCCCATCACTGTCAGAACCCCATCACTGTCAGACTCCATCACTGTCAGAACCCCATCACTGTCAGATCCCATCACTATCAGATCCCATCACTGTCAGACTCCATCACTGTCAGAACCCATCACTGTCAGAACCCCATCACTGTCAGATCCCATCACTGTCAGAGCCCCATCACTGTCAGACTCCATCACTGTCAGAACCCATTACTGTCAGACTCCATCACTGTCAGAGCCCATCACTGTCAGAACCCCATCACTGTCAGAACCCATCACTGTCAGATCCCATCACTGTCAGAGCCCCATCACTGTCAGACTCCATCACTGTCAGAACCCATTACTGTCAGAACCCAATCACTGTCAGAGCCCCATCACTGTCAGACTCCATCACTGTCAGATCCCATCACTGTCAGAACCCATCACTGTCAAATCCCATCACTGTCAGAAACCCCATCATTGTCAGATCCCATCACGGTCAGAACCCCATCACTGTCAGAACCCATCACTGTCAGATGCCAAAACTGTCAGAGCCCATCACTGTCAGAGCCCATCACTGTCAGAGCCCCATCACTGTCAGATCCCATCACTGTCAGAGCCCATCACTGTCAGACTCCATCACTGTCAGAACCCCATCACTGTCAGAACCCATCACTGTGAGATCCCATCACTATCAGATCCCATCACTGTCAGAGCCCTATCACTGTCAGATCCCATCACTGTCAGATCCCATCACTGTCAGAACCCATCACTGTCAAATCCCATCACTGTCAGAAACCCCATCATTGTCAGATCCCATCACGGTCAGAACCCCATCACTGTCAGAACCCATCACTGTCAGATGCCAAAACTGTCAGAGCCCATCACTGTCAGAGCCCCATCACTGTCAGATCCCATCACTGTCAGAGCCCATCACTGTCAGACTCCATCACTGTCAGAACCCCATCACTGTCAGAACCCATCACTGTGAGATCCCATCACTGTCAGATCCCATCACTGTCAGACCCCATCACTATCAGATCCCATCACTGTCAGAGCCCCATCACTGTCAGAGCCCTATCACTGTCAGACTCCATCACTGTCAGAACCCCATCACTGTCAGAACCCATCACTGTTAGATCCCATCACTATCAGATCCCATCACTGTCAGACCCCATCACTGTCAGAACCCATCATGGTCAGAACCCCATCATGGTCAGAACCCATCACTGTCAGATCCCATCACTGTCAGAACCCCATCACTGTCAGAACCCATCACTGTCAGATCCCATCACTGTCAGAGCCCCATCACTGTCAGACTCCATCACTGTCAGAACCCATCACTGTCAGAGCCCCATCACTGTCAGAGCCCCATCACTGTCAGATCCCATCACTGTCAGAACCCATCACTGTCAGATCCCATCACTGTCAATCCCATCACTGTCAGAACCCCCCCCCATCATTGTCAGATCCCATCACGGTCAGAACCCCATCAGTGTCAGATCCCATCACTGTCAGATCCCAACACTGTCAGATCCCATCACTGTCAGAGCCCCATCACTGTCAGAGCCCCATCACTGTCAGACTCCATCACTGTCAGAGCCCATCACTGTCAGAACCCATCACTGTCAGATCCCATCATTGTCTGAACCCCATCATTGTCAGATCCCATCACTGTAAGAGCCCATCACGGTCAGAACCCCATCACTGTCAGATCCCATACTGTCAATCCCATCACTGTCAGAACCCCCCATCATTGTCAGATCCCATCACGGTCAGAACCCCATCACTGTCAGAACCCCATCATGGTCAGAACCGCATCACTGTCAGATCCCATCACTGTCAGAACCCCATCATGGTCAGAACCGCATCACTGTCAGATCCCATCACTGTCAGAACCCCATCATGGTCAGAACGGCATCACTGTCAGATCCCATCACTGTCAGAGCCCATCACTGTCAGAGCCCATCACTGTCAGAGCCCATCACTGTCAGAACCCATCACTATCAGATACCATCACTGTCAGAGCCCCATCACTATCAGAACCCCATCACTGTCAGAGCCCATCACTGTCAGAGCCCATCACTGTCAGAGCCCATCACTGTCAGAGCCCATCACTGTCAGAACCCATCACTGTCAGAGCCCATCACTGTCAGAGCCCATCACTGTCAGAGCCCATCACTGTCAGAACCCATCACTGTCAGATACCATCACTGTCAGAGCCCCATCACTATCAGAACCACATCACTGTCAGAACCCATCACTGTCAGAACCCATCACTGTCAGAGCCCATCACTTTCAGAACCCCATCACTTTCAGAACCCCATCACTGTCAGAACCCCCATCACTGTCAGAACCCATCACTGTCAGATCCCATCACTGTCAGATCCCATCACTGTCAGAGCCCCATCACTGTCAGAACCCCATCACTGTCCGAACCCCATCACTGTCAGATCCCATCACTGTCAGAGCCCCATCACTGTCAGAGCCCATCACTGTCAGAACCCCATCACTGTCAGAACCCATCACTGTAAGAGCCCATCACGGTCAGAACCCCATCACTGTCAGATCCCATCACTGTCAGAACTCATTACTGTCAGATCCCATCACTGTCTGAACCCCATCATTGTCAGATCCCATCACTGTAAGAGCCCATCACGGTCAGAACCCCATCACTGTCAGATCCCATCACTGTCAGATCCCATCACTGTGAGAGCCCATCACTGTCAGATTCCATCACTGTCAGAACTCCATCACTGTCAGATCCCAACACTGTCGGATCCCATCACTGTCAGAGCCCCATCACTGTCAGAGCCCCATCACTGTCAGAACCCCATCACTGTCAGAACCCATCACTGTCAGAGCCCCATCACTGTCAGAACCCCATCACTGTCAGAACCCATCACTGTCAGATCCCATCACAGTCTGAACCCCATCACTGTCAGATCCCATCACAGTCAGATCCCATCATTCTGAGAGCCCATCACTGTCAGATCCCATCACTGTCAGATCCCATCACTGTCAGAGCCCCATCACTGTCAGAGCCCATCACTGTCAGAGCCCATCACTGTCAGATCCCATCACTGTCAGAACCCATCACTATCAGATCCCATCACTGTCAGAGCCCCATCACTGTCAGAACCCCATCACTGTCAGATCCCATCACTGTCAGACTCCATCACTGTCAGAACCCCATCACTGTCAGAACCCATCACTGTCAGATCCCATCACTGTCAGACTATATCACTGTTAGAACCCCATCACTGTCAGAACCCATCACTGTCAGATCCCATCACTGTCTGAACCCCATCACTGTCAGATCCCATCACAGTCAGATCCCATCATTGTGAGAGCCCATCACTGTCAGACTCCATCACTGTCAGAACCCATCACTGTCAGATCCCATCACTGTCAGATCCCATCACTGTCCGAACCCCATCACTGTCAGATCCCATCACAGTCAGATCCCATCATTGTGAGAGCCCATCACTGTCAGAACCCCATCACTGTCAGAACCCATCACTGTCAGATCCCATCACTGTGAGAGCCCATCACTGTCAGATCCCATCACTGTCAGAGCCCCATCACTGTCAGAGCCCCATCACTGTCAGAGCCCATCACTGTCAGAGCCCATCACTGTCAGAGCCCATCACTGTCAGAGCCCATCACTACTAGAGCCCATCACTATCAGATCCCATCACTGTCAGAACCCCATCACTGTCAGAACCCATCACTGTCAGAACCCCATCACTGTCAGAGCCCCATCACTGTCAGAACCCCATCACTGTCAGAGCCCCATCACTGTCAGATCCCATCACTGTCTGAACCCATCACTGTCAGAACCCATCACTGTCAGAACCCCATCATGGTCAGAACTGCATCACTGTCAGATCCCATCACTGTCAGAGCCCATCACTGTCAGAACCCCATCACTGTCAGAGCCCATCACTGTCAGAGCCCATCACTGTCAGAGCCCATCACTGTCAGAGCCCATCACTGTCAGAACCCATCACTGTCAGAGCCCATCACTGTCAGAGACTATCACTGTCAGAGCCCATCACTGTCAGAACGCATCACTGTCAGAACCCCATCACTGTCAGAACCCATCACTGTCAGAGCCCCATCACTGTCAGAGCCCATCACTGTCAGAGCCCATCACTGTCAGAGCCCATCACTGTCAGAGCCCATCACTGTCAGATCCCATCACTGTCAGAACCCATCACTGTCAGAGCCCATCACTGTCAGAGACTATCACTGTCAGAGCCCATCACTGTCAGAACGCATCACTGTCAGAACCCCATCACTGTCAGAGCCCCATCACTGTCAGATCCCATCACTGTCAGATCCCATCACTGTCAGAGCCCATCACTGTCAGATCCCATCACTGTCAGAGCCCCATCACTGTCAGACTCCATCACTGTCAGAACCCATTACTGTCAGAACCCAATCACTGTCAGAGCCCCATCACTGTCAGACTCCATCACTGTCAGATCCCATCACTGTCAGAACCCATCACTGTAAGAGCCCATCACTGTCAGAACCCATCACTGTCAGAACCCATCACTGTCAAATCCCATCACTGTCAGAAACCCCATCATTGTCAGATCCCATCACGGTCAGAACCCCATCACTGTCAGAACCCCATCACTGTCAGAACCCATCACTGTCAGATCCCATCACTGTCAGAGCCCATCACTGTCAGAGCCCATCACTGTCAGATCCCAACACTGTCAGAGCCCCATCACTGTCAGATCCCATCACTGTCAGAGCCCCATCACTGTCAGAACCCCATCACTGTAAGATCACATCACTGTCAGAACCCCATCACTGTCAGAACCCCATCACTGTCAGACTCCATCACTGTCAGAACCCCATCACTGTCAGATCCCATCACTATCAGATCCCATCACTGTCAGACTCCATCACTGTCAGAACCCATCACTGTCAGATCCCATCACTGTCAGAGCCCCATCACTGTCAGACTCCATCACTGTCAGAACCCATTACTGTCAGACTCCTTCACTGTCAGAGCCCATCACTGTCAGAACCCCATCACTGTCAGAACCCATCACTGTCAGATCCCATCACTGTCAGAGCCCCATCACTGTCAGACTCCATCACTGTCAGAACCCATTACTGTCAGAACCCAATCACTGTCAGAGCCCCATCACTGTCAGACTCCATCACTGTCAGATCCCATCACTGTCAGAACCCATCACTGTCAGAACCCATCACTGTCAGATGCCAAAACTGTCAGAGCCCATCACTGTCAGAGCCCATCACTGTCAGAGCCCCATCACTGTCAGATCCCATCACTGTCAGAGCCCATCACTGTCAGACTCCATCACTGTCAGAACCCCATCACTGTCAGAACCCATCACTGTGAGATCCCATCACTATCAGATCCCATCACTGTCAGAGCCCTATCACTGTCAGATCCCATCACTGTCAGATCCCATCACTGTCAGAACCCATCACTGTCAAATCCCATCACTGTCAGAAACCCCATCATTGTCAGATCCCATCACGGTCAGAACCCCATCACTGTCAGAACCCATCACTGTCAGATGCCAAAACTGTCAGAGCCCATCACTGTCAGAGCCCATCACTGTCAGAGCCCCATAACTGTCAGATCCCATCACTGTCAGAGCCCATCACTGTCAGACTCCATCACTGTCAGAACCCCATCACTGTCAGAACCCATCACTGTGAGATCCCATCACTATCAGATCCCATCACTATCAGATCCCATCACTGTCAGAGCCCCATCACTGTCAGAGCCCTATCACTGTCAGACTCCATCACTGTCAGAACCCCATCACTGTCAGAACTCCATCATGGTCAGAACCCCATCATGGTCAGAACCCATCACTGTCAGATCCCATCACTGTCAGAACCCCATCACTGTCAGAACCCATCACTGTGAGATCCCATCACTATCAGATCCCATCACTGTCAGACCCCATCACTGTCAGAACCCATCATGGTCAGAACCCCATCATGGTCAGAACCCATCACTGTCAGATCCCATCACTGTCAGAACCCCATCACTGTCAGAACCCATCACTGTCAGATCCCATCACTGTCAGAGCCCCATCACTGTCAGACTCCATCACTGTCAGAACCCATCACTGTCAGAGCCCCATCACTGTCAGAGCCCCATCACTGTCAGATCCCATCACTGTCAGAACCCATCACTGTCAGATCCCATCACTGTCAATCCCATCACTGTCAGAACCCCCCCCCCATCATTGTCAGATCCCATCACGGTCAGAACCCCATCAGTGTCAGATCCCATCACTGTCAGATCCCAACACTGTCAGATCCCATCACTGTCAGAGCCCCATCACTGTCAGAGCCCCATCACTGTCAGACTCCATCACTGTCAGAGCCCATCACTGTCAGAACCCATCACTGTCAGATCCCATCATTGTCTGAACCCCATCATTGTCAGATCCCATCACTGTAAGAGCCCATCACGGTCAGAACCCCATCACTGTCAGATCCCATACTGTCAATCCCATCACTGTCAGAACCCCCCATCATTGTCAGATCCCATCACGGTCAGAACCCCATCACTGTCAGAACCCCATCATGGTCAGAACCGCATCACTGTCAGATCCCATCACTGTCAGAACCCCATCATGGTCAGAACGGCATCACTGTCAGATCCCATCACTGTCAGAGCCCATCACTGTCAGAGCCCATCACTGTCAGAGCCCATCACTGTCAGAACCCATCACTATCAGATACCATCACTGTCAGAGCCCCATCACTATCAGAACCCCATCACTGTCAGAGCCCATCACTGTCAGAGCCCATCACTGTCAGAGCCCATCACTGTCAGAACCCATCACTGTCAGAGCCCATCACTGTCAGAGCCCATCACTGTCAGAGCCCATCACTGTCAGAACCCATCACTATCAGATACCATCACTGTCAGAGCCCCATCACTATCAGAACCACATCACTGTCAGAACCCATCACTGTCAGAACCCATCACTGTCAGAGCCCATCACTTTCAGAACCCCATCACTTTCAGAACCCCATCACTGTCAGAACCCCCATCACTGTCAGAACCCATCACTGTCAGATCCCATCACTGTCAGAGCCCCATCACTGTCAGAACCCCATCACTGTCCGAACCCCATCACTGTCAGATCCCATCACTGTCAGAGCCCCATCACTGTCAGAGCCCATCACTGTCAGAACCCCATCACTGTCAGAGCCCCATCACTGTCAGACTCCATCACTGTCAGAACGCCATCACTGTCAGAACTCATTACTGTCAGATCCCATCACTGTCTGAACCCCATCATTGTCAGATCCCATCACTGTAAGAGCCCATCACGGTCAGAACCCCATCACTGTCAGATCCCATCACTGTCAGATCCCATCACTGTGAGAGCCCATCACTGTCAGATTCCATCACTGTCAGAACTCCATCACTGTCAGAACCCATCACTGTCAGAGCCCATCACTGTCAGAGACTATCACTGTCAGAGCCCATCACTGTCAGAACGCATCACTGTCAGAACCCCATCACTGTCAGAACCCATCACTGTCAGAGCCCCATCACTGTCAGAGCCCATCACTGTCAGAGCCCATCACTGTCAGAGCCCATCACTGTCAGAGCCCATCACTGTCAGATCCCATCACTGTCAGAACCCATCACTGTCAGAGCCCATCACTGTCAGAGACTATCACTGTCAGAGCCCATCACTGTCAGAACGCATCACTGTCAGAACCCCATCACTGTCAGAGCCCATCATGGTCAGATCCCATCACTGTCAGATCCCATCACTGTCAGATCCCATCACTGTCAACCACATCATGGTCAGATCCCATCAGTGTCAGATCCCATCACTGTCAGATCCCATCATTGTGAGAGCCCATCACTGTCAGAGCCCATCACTGTCAGAACCCCATCACTGTCAGATCCCATCACTGTAAGAGCCCATCACTGTCAGATCCCATCACTGTCAGAGCCCATCACTATCAGAACCCCATCACTGTCAGAACCCCATCACTGTCAGAGCCCCATCACTGTCAGAACCCATCACTGTCAGATCCCATCACTGTCAGAGCCCATCACTGTCAGAACCCCATCACTGTCAGAACCCCATCACTGTCAGAGCCCCATCACTGTCTGAACCCATCACTGTCAGAACCCATCACTGTCAGATCCCATCATTGTGAGAGCCCATCACTGTCAGAACCCCATCACTGTCAGAACCCCATCACTGTCAGAACCCCATCACTGTCAGAACCCATCACTGTCAGATCCCATCACTGTGAGAGCCCATCACTGTCAGATCCCATCACTGTCAGATCCCATCACTGTCAGAGCCCCATCACTGTCAGAGCCCATCACTGTCAGAGCCCATCACTGTCAGAGCCCATCACTGTCAGATCCCATCACTGTCAGAACCCATCACTATCAGATCCCATCACTGTCAGAGCCCCATCACTGTCAGAACCCATCACTGTCAGAACCCCATCACTGTCAGAGCCCCATCACTGTCAGAACCCCATCACTGTCAGAGCCCCATCACTGTCAGATCCCATCACTGTCTGAACCCATCACTGTCAGAACCCATCACTGTCAGAACCCATCACTGTCAGAACCCCATCATGGTCAGAACTGCATCACTGTCAGATCCCATCACTGTCAGAGCCCATCACTGTCAGAGCCCCATCACTATCAAAACCCCATCACTGTCAGAGCCCATCACTGTCAGATCCCATTACTGTCAGAACCCATCACTGTCAGAGCCCATCACTGTCAGAACGCATCACTGTCAGAGCCCATCACTGTCAGAACCCATCACTGTCAGAGCCCATCACTTTCAGAACTCCATCACTATCAGAACCCCCATCACTGTAAGATCCCATCACTGTCAGAGCCCCATCACTGTCAGAACCCCATCACTGTCAGAATCCCATCACTGTCAGAACCCATCACTGTCAGAACCCCATCATGGTCAGATCCCATCACTGTCAGATCCCATCACTGTCAGATCCCATCATGGTCAGATCCCATCATGGTCAGATCCCATCACTGTCAGATCCCATCACTGTCAGAGCCCCATCACTGTCAGAGCCCATCACTGTCAGAGCCCATCACTGTCAGAACCCCATCACTGTAAGAGCCCATCACTGTCAGATCCCATTACTGTCAGAACCCATCACTGTCAGAGCCCATCACTATCAGAACCCCATCACTGTCAGAACCCATCACTGTCAGATCCCATCACTGTCAGAGCCCATCACTGTCAGAACCCCATCACTGTCAGAACCCCATCACTGTCAGAGCCCCATCACTGTCTGAACCCATCACTGTCAGAGCCCATCACTTTCAGAACCCCATCGCTGTCAGAACCCCATCACTGTCAGATCCCATCACTGTCAGATCCCATCACTATCGGAACCCATCACTGTCAGAACGCATCACTATCGGAACCCATCACTGTCAGAACGCATCACTGTCAGAGCCCATCACTGTCAGAACCCATCACTGTCAGAACCCATCACTGTCAGAGCCCATCACTTTCAGAACTCCATCACTATCAGAACCCCCATCACTGTAAGATCCCATCACTGTCAGAGCCCCATCACTGTCAGAACCCCATCACTGTCAGAATCCCATCACTGTCAGAGCCCATCACTGTCAGAGCCCATCACTGTCAGACTCCATCACTGTCAGATCCCATCACTGTAAGAGCCCATCACTGTCAGATCCCATCATGGTCAGATCCCATCATGGTCAGATCCCATCAGTGTCAGATCCCATCACTGTCAGATCCCATCACTGTCAGAGCCCCATCACTGTCAGAGCCCATCACTGTCAGAGCCCATCACTGTCAGAACCCCATCACTGTCAGATCCCATCACTGTAAGAGCCCATCACTGTCAGATCCCATTACTGTCAGAACCCATCACTGTCAGAGCCCATCACTGTCAGAACCCCATCACTGTCAGAGCCCCATCACTGTCAGATCCCATCACTGTCAGAGCCCCATCACTGTCAGAGCCCATCACTGTCAGAGCCCATCACTGTCAGATCCCATTACTGTCAGAACGCATCACTGTCTGAGCCCATCACTGTCAGAACCCATCACTGTGAGAGCCCGTCACTGTCAGAACCCATCACTATCAGAACCCATCACTGTCAGATCCCATCACTGTGAGAGCCCGTCACTGTCAGAACCCATCAGTATCAGAACCCATCACTGTCAGATCCCATCACTGTGAGAGCCCATCACTGTCAAAACCCATCACTGTCAGATCCCATCACTGTCAGAGCCCATCATTGTCAGATCCCATCAAGGTCAGAACCCCATCACTGTCAGATCCCATCATTGTCAGATCCCATCACTGTCAGATCCCATCACTGTCAGAACCCCATCACTGTCAGAGCCCCATCACTGTCTGAACCCATCACTGTCAGAGCCCATCACTGTCAGAGCCCATCACTGTCAGAACCCCATCACTGTCAGAACCCCATCACTGTCAGAGCCCCATCACTGTCTGAACCCATCACTGTCAGAGCCCATCACTTTCAGAACCCCATCATGGTCAGAACCCCATCAGTGTCAGAACCCATCACTGTCAGATCCCATCACTGTCAGAGCCCATAACTGTCAGAACCCCATCACTGTCAAAACCCCATCACTGTCAGATCCCATCACTGTCAGAGCCCATCACTGTCAGATCCCATCACTGTCAGATCTCATCACTGTCAGAGCCCATCACTGTCAGAGCCCATCACTGTCAGAGCCCATCACTGTCAGACTCCATCACTGTCAGAACCCATCACTGTCAGAACCCATCACTCTCAGATCCCATCACTGTCAGAACCCACCACTGTCAGAGCCCATCACTATCAGAACCCCATCACTGTCAGAACCCATCACTGTCAGATCCCATCACTGTCAGATCCCATCACTGTCAGAGCCCCATCACTGTCAGATCCCATCACTGTCAGAGCCCCATCACTCTCAGATCCCATCACTGTAAGAGCCCCATCACTGTCAGAGCCCCATCACTGTCAGAACCCCATCACTGTCATGCTGAGGGCCATTACCAAGTAGGAATGGCGCATGGATTTCCTTGCCAGTGTACCCAATGTTAAATTTGCTGTGACCTTGCATGTGTTTGAGAAAGATGACCCTACTCAAGGACGAGGGTGGATCCAGGATTAGGGTGTATCCTGCAGTTTGAGGAAGTATAGTATCCAGGTCCTTGGGTTTAGGGCGTTCCCAGTTTAAGACCTTGGGTTTTAGGGAAGTTTGATGTTGAGGATTATTGCTGCTGGAAATAGGGCGTTCCTGCTACCTGAGCTCCCTTTGAGTTCTCGTGAGATTCAGAGAGTAATTTTGGGAGGAAAGCCTCGTGGAGTAGGTGAATTGGGTGGCAGCAGAACTGGGATTGCCCCAGAACGTGTGTGGAGGCTGGTGTGAGTTCGGGAATAAAGAATTGCTGTTTGAATCTACAAAGCTGTGTGGTGGCTCGTGATTCTGTGCCCAGCCAAGACTGCGGCACTGTCAGAACCCATCACTGTCAGAACCCCATCATGGTCAGAACCCCATCAGTGTCAGAACCCATCACTGTCAGATCCCATCACTGTCAGAGCCCATAACTGTCAGAACCCCATCACTGTCAAAACCCCATCACTGTCAGATCCCAACACTGTCAGAGCCCATCACTGTCAGATCCCATCACTGTCAGAGCCCATCACTGTCAGATCCCAACACTGTCAGAGCCCATCACTGTCAGATCCCATCACTGTCAGAGCCCATCACTGTCAGATCCCATCACTGTCAGAGCCCCATCACTGTCAGAGCCCATCACTGCCAGATCCCATCACTGTCAGAGCCCCATCACTGTCAGAGCCCCATCACTGTCAGAACCCCATCATGGTCAGAACCGCATCACTGTCAGATCCCATCACTGTCAGAGCCCATCACTGTCAGAGCCCATCACTGTCAGAGCCCATCACTGTAAGAGCCCATTACTGTCAGAACCCCATCACTGTCAGATCACATCACTGTCAGAGCCCATCACTGTCAGAACCCCATCACTGTCAGAACCCCATCATTGTCAGATCCCATCACTGTCAGATCCCATCACTGTCAGAGCCCCATCACTGTCAGAGCCCATCACTCTCAGAACCCATCACTGTCAGAACCTATCACTGTCAGAACCCCATCACTGTCAGAACCCATCACTGTCAGAACCCATCACTGTCAGAGCCCCATCACTGTCAGAACCCCATCATGGTCAGAACCGCATCACTGTCAGATCCCATCACTGTCAGAGCCCATCACTGTCAGAGCCCATCACTGTCAGAGCCCATCACTGTAAGAGCCCATTACTGTCAGAACCCCATCACTGTCAGATCACATCACTGTCAGAGCCCATCACTGTCAGAACCCCATCACTGTCAGAACCCCATCATTGTCAGATCCCATCACTGTCAGATCCCATCACTGTCAGAGCCCCATCACTGTCAGAGCCCATCACTCTCAGAACCCATCACTGTCAGAACCCATCACTGTCAGAACCCCATCACTGTCAGAACCCCATCACTGTCAGAACCCCATCGCTGTCAGATCCCATCACTGTCAGAGCCCATCACTGTCAGAACCCATCACTGTCAGAGCCCATCATTGTCAGATCCCATCAAGGTCAGAACCCCCATCACTGTCAGATCCCATCACTGTCAGATCCCATCACTGTCAGATCCCATCACTGTCAGATCCCATCACTGTCAGATCCCATCACTGTCAGAGCCCATCACTGTCAGAGCCCATCACTGTCAGAATCCATCACTGTCAGAACTCCATCACTGTCAGAGCCCATCACTATCAGAGCCCATCACTGTCAGAACCCCATCACTGTCAGAACCCCATCACTGTCAGAGCCCCATCACTGTCAGAACCCATCACTGTCAGAACCCCATCACTGTCAGAGCCCATCACTATCAGAGCCCATCACTGTCAGAACCCCATCACTGTCAGAACCCCATCACTGTCAGAGCCCCATCACTGTCTGAACCCATCACTGTCAGAGCCCATCACTTTCAGAACCCCATCGCTGTCAGAACCCCATCACTGTCAGAACCCCATCGCTGTCAGATCCCATCACTGTGAGAGCCCATCACTGTCAGAACCCATCACTATCGGAACCCATCACTGTCAGAACGCATCACTGTCAGAGCCCATCACTTTCAGAACCCCATCGCTGTCAGAACCCCATCACTGTCAGATCCCATCACTGTCAGATCCCATCACTGTGAGAGCCCATCACTGTCAGAACCCATCACTATCGGAACCCATCACTGTCAGAACGCATCACTGTCAGAGCCCATCACTGTCAGAACCCATCACTGTCAGAGCCCCATCACTGTCAGATCCCATCACTGTCAGAGCCCATCACTTTCAGAACCCCATCGCTGTCAGAACCCCATCACTGTCAGATCCCATCACTGTGAGAGCCCATCACTGTCAGAACCCATCATTGTCAGATCCCCATCACTGTCAGAGCCCATCACTGTCAGAACCCATCATTGTCAGATCCCCATCACTGTCAGAACCCCATCACTGTCAGAACCGCATCACTGTCAGAACCCATCACTGTCAGAACCCCATCATGGTCAGAACCGCATCACTGTCAGAGCCCATCACTCTCAGATCCCATCACTGTCAGAACCCACCACTGTCAGAGCCCATCACTATCAGAACCCCATCACTGTCAGAACCCATCACTGTCAGATCCCATCACTGTCAGATCCCATCACTGTCAGAGCCCCATCACTGTCAGAACCCCATCACTGTCAGATCCCATCACTGTCAGAGCCCCATCACTCTCAGATCCCATCACTGTAAGAGCCCCATCACTGTCAGAGCCCCATCACTGTCAGAACCCCATCACTGTCATGCTGAGGGCCATTACCAAGTAGGAATGGCGCATGGATTTCCTTGCCAGTGTACCCAATGTTAAATTTGCTGTGACCTTGCATGTGTTTGAGAAAGATGACCCTACTCAAGGACGAGGGTGGATCCAGGATTAGGGTGTATCCTGCAGTTTGAGGAAGTATAGTATCCAGGTCCTTGGGTTTAGGGCGTTCCCAGTTTAAGACCTTGGGTTTTAGGGAAGTTTGATGTTGAGGATTATTGCTGCTGGAAATAGGGCGTTCCTGCTACCTGAGCTCCCTTTGAGTTCTTGTGAGATTCAGAGAGTAATTTTGGGAGGAAAGCCTCGTGGAGTAGGTGAATTGGGTGGCAGCAGAACTGGGATTGCCCCAGAACGTGTGTGGAGGCTGGTGTGAGTTCGGGAATAAAGAATTGCTGTTTGAATCTACAAAGCTGTGTGGTGGCTCGTGATTCTGTGCCCAGCCAAGACTGCGGCACTGTCAGAACCCATCACTGTCAGAACCCCATCATGGTCAGAACCCCATCAGTGTCAGAACCCATCACTGTCAGATCCCATCACTGTCAGAGCCCATAACTGTCAGAACCCCATCACTGTCAAAACCCCATCACTGTCAGATCCCAACACTGTCAGAGCCCATCACTGTCAGATCCCATCACTGTCAGAGCCCCATCACTGTCAGAGCCCCATCACTGTCAGAACCCCATCATGGTCAGAACCGCATCACTGTCAGATCCCATCACTGTCAGAGCCCATCACTGTCAGAGCCTATCACTGTCAGAGCCCATCACTGTAAGAGCCCATTACTGTCAGAACCCCATCACTGTCAGATCACATCACTGTCAGATCACATCACTGTCAGAGCCCATCACTGTCAGAACCCCATCACTGTCAGAACCCCATCACTGTCAAAACCCCATCACTGTCAGATCCCATCACTGTCAGAGCCCATCACTGTCAGATCCCATCACTGTCAGAGCCCATCACTGTCAGATCCCATCACTGTCAGAGCCCCATCACTGTCAGAGCCCATCACTGTCAGATCCCATCACTGTAGAGCCCCATCACTGTCAGAGCCCCATCACTGTCAGAACCCCATCATGGTCAGAACCGCATCACTGTCAGATCCCATCACTGTCAGAGCCCATCACTGTCAGAGCCCATCACTGTCAGAGCCCATCACTGTCAGAGCCCATCAGTGTAAGAGCCCATTACTGTCAGAACCCCATCACTGTCAGATCACATCACTGTCAGATCACATCACTGTCAGAGCCCATCACTGTCAGAACCCCATCACTGTCAGAACCCCATCATTGTCAGATCCCATCACTGTCAGATCCCATCACTGTCAGAGCCCCATCACTGTCAGAGCCCATCACTCTCAGAACCCATCACTGTCAGAACCCCATCATTGTCAGATCCCATCACTGTCAGATCCCATCACTGTCAGAGCCCCATCACTGTCAGAGCCCATCACTCTCAGAACCCATCACTGTCAGAACCCATCACTGTCAGAACCCCATCACTGTCAGAACCCCATCACTGTCAGAACCCCATCACTGTCAGAGCCCCATCACTGTCAGATCCCATCACTGTCAGAACCCCATCACTGTCAGAACCCCATCATTGTCAGATCCCATTACTGTCAGAACCCATCACTGTCAGAGCCCATCACTATCAGAACCCCATCACTGTCAGAACCCATCACTGTCAGATCCCATCACTGTCAGAGCCCATCACTGTCAGAACCCCATCACTGTCAGAACCCCATCACTGTCAGAGCCCCATCACTGTCTGAACCCATCACTGTCAGAGCCCATCACTTTCAGAACCCCATCGCTGTCAGAACCCCATCACTGTCAGATCCCATCACTGTCAGATCCCATCACTGTGAGAGCCCATCACTGTCAGAACCCATCACTATCGGAACCCATCACTGTCAGAACGCATCACTGTCAGAGCCCATCACTGTCAGAACCCATCACTGTCAGAGCCCCATCACTGTCAGATCCCATCACTGTCAGAGCTCATCACTTTCAGAACTCCATCACTATCAGAACCCCCATCACTGTAAGATCCCATCACTGTCAGAGCCCCATCACTGTCAGAACCCCATCACTGTCAGAGCCCATCACTGTCAGAGCCCATCACTGTCAGAGCCCCATCACTGTCAGAGCCCATCACTGTCAGAGCCCATCACTGTCAGAACCCCATCACTGTCAGATCCCATCACTGTAAGAGCCCATCACTGTCAGATCCCATTACTGTCAGAACCCATCACTGTCAGAGCCCATCACTGTCAGAACGCATCACTGTCTGAGCCCATCACTCTCAGATCCCATCACTGTCAGAACCCACCACTGTCAGAGCCCATCACTATCAGAACCCCATCACTGTCAGAACCCATCACTGTCAGATCCCATCACTGTCAGAACCCATCACTGTCAGAACCCCATCATGGTCAGATCCCATCACTGTCATGCTGAGGGCCATTACCAAGTAGGAATGGCGCATGGATTTCCTTGCCAGTGTACCCAATGTTAAATTTGCTGTGACCTTGCATGTGTTTGAGAAAGATGACCCTACTCAAGGACGAGGGTGGATCCAGGATTAGGGTGTATCCTGCAGTTTGAGGAAGTATAGTATCCAGGTCCTTGGGTTTAGGGCGTTCCCAGTTTAAGACCTTGGGTTTTAGGGAAGTTTGATGTTGAGGATTATTGCTGCTGGAAATAGGGCGTTCCTGCTACCTGAGCTCCCTTTGAGTTCTCGTGAGATTCAGAGAGTAATTTTGGGAGGAAAGCCTCGTGGAGTAGGTGAATTGGGTGGCAGCAGAACTGGGATTGCCCCAGAACGTGTGTGGAGGCTGGTGTGAGTTCGGGAATAAAGAATTGCTGTTTGAATCTACAAAGCTGTGTGGTGGCTCGTGATTCTGTGCCCAGCCAAGACTGCGGCACTGTCAGAACCCATCACTGTCAGAACCCCATCATGGTCAGAACCCCATCAGTGTCAGAACCCATCACTGTCAGATCCCATCACTGTCAGAGCCCATAACTGTCAGAACCCCATCACTGTCAAAACCCCATCACTGTCAGATCCCAACACTGTCAGAGCCCATCACTGTCAGATCCCATCACTGTCAGAGCCCCATCACTGTCAGAGCCCCATCACTGTCAGAACCCCATCATGGTCAGAACCGCATCACTGTCAGATCCCATCACTGTCAGAGCCCATCACTGTCAGAGCCTATCACTGTCAGAGCCCATCACTGTAAGAGCCCATTACTGTCAGAACCCCATCACTGTCAGATCACATCACTGTCAGATCACATCACTGTCAGAGCCCATCACTGTCAGAACCCCATCACTGTCAGAACCCCATCATTGTCAGATCCCATCACTGTCAGATCCCATCACTGTCAGAGCCCCATCACTGTCAGAGCCCATCACTCTCAGAACCCATCACTGTCAGAACCCATCACTGTCAGAACCCCATCACTGTCAGAACCCCATCACTGTCAGAACCCCATCGCTGTCAGATCCCATCACTGTCAGATCCCATCACTGTCAGAACCCATCACTGTCAGAGCCCATCATTGTCAGATCCCATCAAGGTCAGAACCCCATCAAGGTCAGAACCCCATCACTGTCAGATCCCATCACTGTCAGATCCCATCACTGTCAGATCCCATCACTGTCAGATCCCATCACTGTCAGAGCCCATCACTGTCAGAGCCCATCACTGTCAGACTCCATCACTGTCAGAACCCATCACTGTCAGAACCCATCACTGTCAGAGCCCATCACTGTCAGAGCCCATCACTGTCAGAAGCCCATCAATGTCAGAACCCATCACTGTCGGAGCCCATCACTGTCAGATCCCATCACTGTCAGAATCCATCACTGTCAGAACTCCATCACTGTCAGAGCCCCATCACTGTCAGAACCCATCACTGTCAGAACCCCATCACTGTCAGAGCCCATCACTGTCACATCCCATCACTGTCAGAGCCCCATCACTGTCAGAACCCCATCAATGTCAGAGCCCATCACTGTCACATCCCATCACTGTCAGAGCCCATCACTGTCAGAACCCCATCACTGTCAGAATCCATCACTGTCAGAACTCCATCACTGTCAGAGCCCCATCACTGTCAGAACCCATCACTGTCAGAACCCCATCACTGTCAGAGCCCCATCACTGTCATATCCCATCACTGTCAGAGCCCCATCACTGTCAGAGCCCATCACTGTCAGAACCCATCACTGTCAGATCCCAACACTGTCAGAGCCCATCACTGTAGGAGCCCATCACGGTCAGAACCCCATCACGGTCAGAGCCCCATCACGGTCAGAGCCCATCACTGTCAGAACCCCATCACTGTCAGAACCCCATCACTGTCAGATCCCATCACTGTCAGATCCCATCACTGTGAGAGCCCATCACTGTCAGAACCCATCACTGTCAGAGCCCATCACTGTCAGAACCCATCACTGTCAGAACGCATCACTGTCAGAGCCCATCACTGTCAGATCCCATCACTGTCAGAACGCATCACTGTCAGAGCCCATCACTGTCAGATCCCATCACTGTCAGAACCCATCACTGTCAGAGCCCATCACTGTCAGATCCCATCACTGTCAGAACGCATCACTGTCAGAGCCCATCACTGTCAGAACCCATCACTGTCAAAACCCCATCACTGTCAGAGCCCCATCACTGTCAGAGCCCCATCACTGTCAGAACCCCATCACTGTCAGAATCCCATCACTGTCAGAACCCATCACTGTCAGAACCCCATCATGGTCAGATCCCATCACTGTCAGATCCCATCACTGTCAGATCCCATCATGGTCAGATCCCATCATGGTCAGATCCCATCAGTGTCAGATCCCATCACTGTCAGATCCCATCACTGTCAGAGCCCCATCACTGTCAGAGCCCATCACTGTCAGAGCCCATCACTGTCAGAACCCCATCACTGTCAGATCCCATCACTGTAAGAGCCCATCACTGTCAGATCCCATTACTGTCAGAACCCATCACTGTCAGAGCCCATCACTGTCAGAACGCATCACTGTCTGAGCCCATCACTGTCAGAACCCATCACTGTCAGAACCCCATCACTGTCAGAGCCCCATCACTGTCAGATCCCATCACTGTCAGAGCCCATCACTTTCAGAACTCCATCACTATCAGAACCCATCACTATCGGAACCCATCACTGTCAGAACGCATCACTGTCAGAGCCCATCACTGTCAGAACCCATCACTGTCAAAACCCCATCACTGTCAGAGCCCCATCACTGTCAGATCCCATCACTGTCAGAGCCCATCACTTTCAGAACTCCATCACTATCAGAACCCATCACTATCGGAACCCATCACTGTCAGAACGCATCACTGTCAGAGCCCATCACTGTCAGAACCCATCACTGTCAAAACCCCATCACTGTCAGAATCCCATCACTGTCAGAACCCATCACTGTCAGAACCCATCACTGTCAGAACCCCATCATGGTCAGATCCCATCACTGTCAGATCCCATCATGGTCAGATCCCATCATGGTCAAATCCCATCAGTGTCAGATCCCATCACTGTCAGATCCCATCACTGTCAGAGCCCCATCACTGTCAGAGCCCATCACTGTCAGAACCCCATCACTGTCAGATCCCATCACTGTAAGAGCCCATCACTGTCAGATCCCATCACTGTCAGAACCCATCACTGTCAGATCCCATCACTGTCAGAGCCCATCACTGTCAGAACCCCATCACTGTCAGAACCCCATCACTGTCAGAGCCCCATCACTGTCTGAACCCATCACTGTCAGAGCCCATCACTTTCAGAACCCCATCGCTGTCAGAACCCCATCACTGTCAGATCCCATCACTGTGAGAGCCCATCACTGTCAGAACCCATCACTATCGGAACCCATCACTGTCAGATCCCATCACTGTGAGAGCCCATCACTGTCAGAACCCATCATTGTCAGATCCCCATCACTGTCAGAGCCCATCACTGTCAGAACCCATCACTGTCAGAACCCCATCACTGTCAGAACCGCATCACTGTCAGAACCCATCACTGTCAGAACCCCATCATGGTCAGAACCGCATCACTGTCAGAGCCCATCACTCTCAGATCCCATCACTGTCAGAGCCCATCACTGTCAGAACGCATCACTGTCTGAGCCCATCACTCTCAGATCCCATCACTGTCAGAACCCACCACTGTCAGAGCCCATCACTCTCAGAACCCCATCACTGTCAGAACCCATCACTGTCAGATCCCATCACTGTCAGATCCCATCACTGTCAGAGCCCCATCACTGTCAGAACCCCATCACTGTCAGATCCCATCACTGTCAGAGCCCCATCACTCTCAGATCCCATCACTGTAAGAGCCCCATCACTGTCAGAGCCCCATCACTGTCAGAACCCCATCACTGTCATGCTGAGGGCCATTACCAAGTAGGAATGGCGCATGGATTTCCTTGCCAGTGTACCCAATGTTAAATTTGCTGTGACCTTGCATGTGTTTGAGAAAGATGACCCTACTCAAGGACGAGGGTGGATCCAGGATTAGGGTGTATCCTGCAGTTTGAGGAAGTATAGTATCCAGGTCCTTGGGTTTAGGGCGTTCCCAGTTTAAGACCTTGGGTTTTAGGGAAGTTTGATGTTGAGGATTATTGCTGCTGGAAATAGGGCGTTCCTGCTACCTGAGCTCCCTTTGAGTTCTCGTGAGATTCAGAGAGTAATTTTGGGAGGAAAGCCTCGTGGAGTAGGTGAATTGGGTGGCAGCAGAACTGGGATTGCCCCAGAACGTGTGTGGAGGCTGGTGTGAGTTCGGGAATAAAGAATTGCTGTTTGAATCTACAAAGCTGTGTGGTGGCTCCTGATTCTGTGCCCAGCCAAGACTGCGGCACTGTCAGAACCCATCACTGTCAGAACCCCATCATGGTCAGAACCCCATCAGTGTCAGAACCCATCACTGTCAGATCCCATCACTGTCAGAGCCCATAACTGTCAGAACCCCATCACTGTCAAAACCCCATCACTGTCAGATCCCATCACTGTCAGAGCCCATCACTGTCAGAGCCCATCACTGTCAGAGCCCATCACTGTCAGATCCCATCACTGTCAGAGCCCCATCACTGTCAGAGCCCCATCACTGTCAGAACCCCATCATGGTCAGAACCGCATCACTGTCAGATCCCATCACTGTCAGATCCCATCACTGTCAGAGCCCATCACTGTCAGAGCCCATCACTGTCAGAGCCCATCACTGTAAGAGCCCATTACTGTCAGAACCCCATCACTGTCAGATCACATCACTGTCAGATCACATCACTGTCAGAGCCCATCACTGTCAGAACCCCATCACTGTCAGAACCCCATCATTGTCAGATCCCATCACTGTCAGATCCCATCACTGTCAGAGCCCCATCACTGTCAGATCCCATCACTGTCAGAGCCCATCACTGTCAGAACCCCATCACTGTCAGAACCCCATCACTGTCAGAACCCCATCACTGTCAGAGCCCCATCACTGTCAGATCCCATCACTGTCAGAACCCCATCACTGTCAGAACCCCATCATTGTCAGATCCCATTACTGTCAGAACCCATCACTGTCAGAGCCCATCACTATCAGAACCCCATCACTGTCAGAACCCATCACTGTCAGATCCCATCACTGTCAGAGCCCATCACTGTCAGAACCCCATCACTGTCAGAACCCCATCACTGTCAGAGCCCCATCACTGTCTGAACCCATCACTGTCAGAGCCCATCACTTTCAGAACCCCATCGCTGTCAGAACCCCATCACTGTCAGATCCCATCACTGTCAGATCCCATCACTGTGAGAGCCCATCACTGTCAGAACCCATCACTATCGGAACCCATCACTGTCAGAACGCATCACTGTCAGAGCCCATCACTGTCAGAACCCATCACTGTCAGAGCCCCATCACTGTCAGATCCCATCACTGTCAGAGCTCATCACTTTCAGAACTCCATCACTATCAGAACCCCCATCACTGTAAGATCCCATCACTGTCAGAGCCCCATCACTGTCAGAACCCCATCACTGTCAGAGCCCATCACTGTCAGAGCCCATCACTGTCAGAGCCCCATCACTGTCAGAGCCCATCACTGTCAGAGCCCATCACTGTCAGAACCCCATCACTGTCAGATCCCATCACTGTAAGAGCCCATCACTGTCAGATCCCATTACTGTCAGAACCCATCACTGTCAGAGCCCATCACTGTCAGAACGCATCACTGTCTGAGCCCATCACTCTCAGATCCCATCACTGTCAGAACCCACCACTGTCAGAGCCCATCACTATCAGAACCCCATCACTGTCAGAACCCATCACTGTCAGATCCCATCACTGTCAGAACCCATCACTGTCAGAACCCCATCATGGTCAGATCCCATCACTGTCATGCTGAGGGCCATTACCAAGTAGGAATGGCGCATGGATTTCCTTGCCAGTGTACCCAATGTTAAATTTGCTGTGACCTTGCATGTGTTTGAGAAAGATGACCCTACTCAAGGACGAGGGTGGATCCAGGATTAGGGTGTATCCTGCAGTTTGAGGAAGTATAGTATCCAGGTCCTTGGGTTTAGGGCGTTCCCAGTTTAAGACCTTGGGTTTTAGGGAAGTTTGATGTTGAGGATTATTGCTGCTGGAAATAGGGCGTTCCTGCTACCTGAGCTCCCTTTGAGTTCTCGTGAGATTCAGAGAGTAATTTTGGGAGGAAAGCCTCGTGGAGTAGGTGAATTGGGTGGCAGCAGAACTGGGATTGCCCCAGAACGTGTGTGGAGGCTGGTGTGAGTTCGGGAATAAAGAATTGCTGTTTGAATCTACAAAGCTGTGTGGTGGCTTGTGATTCTGTGCCCAGCCAAGACTGCGGCACTGTCAGAACCCATCACTGTCAGAACCCCATCATGGTCAGAACCCCATCAGTGTCAGAACCCATCACTGTCAGATCCCATCACTGTCAGAGCCCATAACTGTCAGAACCCCATCACTGTCAAAACCCCATCACTGTCAGATCCCAACACTGTCAGAGCCCATCACTGTCAGATCCCATCACTGTCAGAGCCCCATCACTGTCAGAGCCCCATCACTGTCAGAACCCCATCATGGTCAGAACCGCATCACTGTCAGATCCCATCACTGTCAGAGCCCATCACTGTCAGAGCCTATCACTGTCAGAGCCCATCACTGTAAGAGCCCATTACTGTCAGAACCCCATCACTGTCAGATCACATCACTGTCAGATCACATCACTGTCAGAGCCCATCACTGTCAGAACCCCATCACTGTCAGAACCCCATCATTGTCAGATCCCATCACTGTCAGATCCCATCACTGTCAGAGCCCCATCACTGTCAGAGCCCATCACTCTCAGAACCCATCACTGTCAGAACCCATCACTGTCAGAACCCCATCACTGTCAGAACCCCATCACTGTCAGAACCCCATCACTGTCAGATCCCATCACTGTCAGAGCCCATCACTGTCAGAACCCATCACTGTCAGAGCCCATCATTGTCAGATCCCATCAAGGTCAGAACCCCATCAAGGTCAGAACCCCATCACTGTCAGATCCCATCACTGTCAGATCCCATCACTGTCAGATCCCATCACTGTCAGATCCCATCACTGTCAGAGCCCATCACTGTCAGAGCCCATCACTGTCAGACTCCATCACTGTCAGAACCCATCACTGTCAGAACCCATCACTGTCAGAGCCCATCACTGTCAGAGCCCATCACTGTCAGAAGCCCATCAATGTCAGAACCCATCACTGTCGGAGCCCATCACTGTCAGATCCCATCACTGTCAGAATCCATCACTGTCAGAACTCCATCACTGTCAGAGCCCCATCACTGTCAGAACCCATCACTGTCAGAACCCCATCACTGTCAGAGCCCATCACTGTCACATCCCATCACTGTCAGAGCCCCATCACTGTCAGAACCCCATCAATGTCAGAGCCCATCACTGTCACATCCCATCACTGTCAGAGCCCATCACTGTCAGAACCCCATCACTGTCAGAATCCATCACTGTCAGAACTCCATCACTGTCAGAGCCCCATCACTGTCAGAACCCATCACTGTCAGAACCCCATCACTGTCAGAGCCCCATCACTGTCATATCCCATCACTGTCAGAGCCCCATCACTGTCAGAGCCCATCACTGTCAGAACCCATCACTGTCAGATCCCAACACTGTCAGAGCCCATCACTGTAGGAGCCCATCACGGTCAGAACCCCATCACGGTCAGAGCCCCATCACGGTCAGAGCCCATCACTGTCAGAACCCCATCACTGTCAGAACCCCATCACTGTCAGATCCCATCACTGTCAGATCCCATCACTGTGAGAGCCCATCACTGTCAGAACCCATCACTATCGGAACCCATCACTGTCAGAACGCATCACTGTCAGAGCCCATCACTGTCAGAACCCATCACTGTCAAAACCCCATCACTGTCAGAGCCCCATCACTGTCAGAGCCCCATCACTGTCAGAACCCCATCACTGTCAGAATCCCATCACTGTCAGAACCCATCACTGTCAGAACCCCATCATGGTCAGATCCCATCACTGTCAGATCCCATCACTGTCAGATCCCATCATGGTCAGATCCCATCATGGTCAGATCCCATCAGTGTCAGATCCCATCACTGTCAGATCCCATCACTGTCAGAGCCCCATCACTGTCAGAGCCCATCACTGTCAGAGCCCATCACTGTCAGAACCCCATCACTGTCAGATCCCATCACTGTAAGAGCCCATCACTGTCAGATCCCATTACTGTCAGAACCCATCACTGTCAGAGCCCATCACTGTCAGAACGCATCACTGTCTGAGCCCATCACTGTCAGAACCCATCACTGTCAGAACCCCATCACTGTCAGAGCCCCATCACTGTCAGATCCCATCACTGTCAGAGCCCATCACTTTCAGAACTCCATCACTATCAGAACCCATCACTATCGGAACCCATCACTGTCAGAACGCATCACTGTCAGAGCCCATCACTGTCAGAACCCATCACTGTCAAAACCCCATCACTGTCAGAGCCCCATCACTGTCAGATCCCATCACTGTCAGAGCCCATCACTTTCAGAACTCCATCACTATCAGAACCCATCACTATCGGAACCCATCACTGTCAGAACGCATCACTGTCAGAGCCCATCACTGTCAGAACCCATCACTGTCAAAACCCCATCACTGTCAGAATCCCATCACTGTCAGAACCCATCACTGTCAGAACCCATCACTGTCAGAACCCCATCATGGTCAGATCCCATCACTGTCAGATCCCATCATGGTCAGATCCCATCATGGTCAAATCCCATCAGTGTCAGATCCCATCACTGTCAGATCCCATCACTGTCAGAGCCCCATCACTGTCAGAGCCCATCACTGTCAGAACCCCATCACTGTCAGATCCCATCACTGTAAGAGCCCATCACTGTCAGATCCCATCACTGTCAGAACCCATCACTGTCAGATCCCATCACTGTCAGAGCCCATCACTGTCAGAACCCCATCACTGTCAGAACCCCATCACTGTCAGAGCCCCATCACTGTCTGAACCCATCACTGTCAGAGCCCATCACTTTCAGAACCCCATCGCTGTCAGAACCCCATCACTGTCAGATCCCATCACTGTGAGAGCCCATCACTGTCAGAACCCATCACTATCGGAACCCATCACTGTCAGATCCCATCACTGTGAGAGCCCATCACTGTCAGAACCCATCATTGTCAGATCCCCATCACTGTCAGAGCCCATCACTGTCAGAACCCATCACTGTCAGAACCCCATCACTGTCAGAACCGCATCACTGTCAGAACCCATCACTGTCAGAACCCCATCATGGTCAGAACCGCATCACTGTCAGAGCCCATCACTCTCAGATCCCATCACTGTCAGAGCCCATCACTGTCAGAACGCATCACTGTCTGAGCCCATCACTCTCAGATCCCATCACTGTCAGAACCCACCACTGTCAGAGCCCATCACTCTCAGAACCCCATCACTGTCAGAACCCATCACTGTCAGATCCCATCACTGTCAGATCCCATCACTGTCAGAGCCCCATCACTGTCAGAACCCCATCACTGTCAGATCCCATCACTGTCAGAGCCCCATCACTCTCAGATCCCATCACTGTAAGAGCCCCATCACTGTCAGAGCCCCATCACTGTCAGAACCCCATCACTGTCATGCTGAGGGCCATTACCAAGTAGGAATGGCGCATGGATTTCCTTGCCAGTGTACCCAATGTTAAATTTGCTGTGACCTTGCATGTGTTTGAGAAAGATGACCCTACTCAAGGACGAGGGTGGATCCAGGATTAGGGTGTATCCTGCAGTTTGAGGAAGTATAGTATCCAGGTCCTTGGGTTTAGGGCGTTCCCAGTTTAAGACCTTGGGTTTTAGGGAAGTTTGATGTTGAGGATTATTGCTGCTGGAAATAGGGCGTTCCTGCTACCTGAGCTCCCTTTGAGTTCTCGTGAGATTCAGAGAGTAATTTTGGGAGGAAAGCCTCGTGGAGTAGGTGAATTGGGTGGCAGCAGAACTGGGATTGCCCCAGAACGTGTGTGGAGGCTGGTGTGAGTTCGGGAATAAAGAATTGCTGTTTGAATCTACAAAGCTGTGTGGTGGCTCCTGATTCTGTGCCCAGCCAAGACTGCGGCACTGTCAGAACCCATCACTGTCAGAACCCCATCATGGTCAGAACCCCATCAGTGTCAGAACCCATCACTGTCAGATCCCATCACTGTCAGAGCCCATAACTGTCAGAACCCCATCACTGTCAAAACCCCATCACTGTCAGATCCCATCACTGTCAGAGCCCATCACTGTCAGAGCCCATCACTGTCAGAGCCCATCACTGTCAGATCCCATCACTGTCAGAGCCCCATCACTGTCAGAGCCCCATCACTGTCAGAACCCCATCATGGTCAGAACCGCATCACTGTCAGATCCCATCACTGTCAGATCCCATCACTGTCAGAGCCCATCACTGTCAGAGCCCATCACTGTCAGAGCCCATCACTGTAAGAGCCCATTACTGTCAGAACCCCATCACTGTCAGATCACATCACTGTCAGATCACATCACTGTCAGAGCCCATCACTGTCAGAACCCCATCACTGTCAGAACCCCATCATTGTCAGATCCCATCACTGTCAGATCCCATCACTGTCAGAGCCCCATCACTGTCAGATCCCATCACTGTCAGAGCCCATCACTGTCAGAACCCCATCACTGTCAGAACCCCATCACTGTCAGAACCCCATCATTGTCAGATCCCATTACTGTCAGAGCCCCATCACTGTCAGATCCCATCACTGTCAGATCCCATCACTGTCAGAGCCCCATCACTGTCAGATCCCATCACTGTCAGAACCCCATCACTGTCAGAACCCCATCATTGTCAGATCCCATTACTGTCAGAACCCATCACTGTCAGAGCCCATCACTATCAGAACCCCATCACTGTCAGAACCCATCACTGTCAGATCCCATCACTGTCAGAGCCCATCACTGTCAGAACCCCATCACTGTCAGAACCCCATCACTGTCAGAGCCCCATCACTGTCTGAACCCATCACTGTCAGAGCCCATCACTTTCAGAACCCCATCGCTGTCAGAACCCCATCACTGTCAGATCCCATCACTGTCAGATCCCATCACTGTGAGAGCCCATCACTGTCAGAACCCATCACTATCGGAACCCATCACTGTCAGAACGCATCACTGTCAGAGCCCATCACTGTCAGAACCCATCACTGTCAGAGCCCCATCACTGTCAGATCCCATCACTGTCAGAGCTCATCACTTTCAGAACTCCATCACTATCAGAACCCCCATCACTGTAAGATCCCATCACTGTCAGAGCCCCATCACTGTCAGAACCCCATCACTGTCAGAGCCCATCACTGTCAGAGCCCATCACTGTCAGAGCCCCATCACTGTCAGAGCCCATCACTGTCAGAGCCCATCACTGTCAGAACCCCATCACTGTCAGATCCCATCACTGTAAGAGCCCATCACTGTCAGATCCCATTACTGTCAGAACCCATCACTGTCAGAGCCCATCACTGTCAGAACGCATCACTGTCTGAGCCCATCACTCTCAGATCCCATCACTGTCAGAACCCACCACTGTCAGAGCCCATCACTATCAGAACCCCATCACTGTCAGAACCCATCACTGTCAGATCCCATCACTGTCAGATCCCATCACTGTCAGAGCCCCATCACTGTCAGAACCCCATCACTGTCAGATCCCATCACTGTCAGAGCCCCATCACTCTCAGATCCCATCACTGTAAGAGCCCCATCACTGTCAGAGCCCCATCACTGTCAGAACCCCATCACTGTCATGCTGAGGGCCATTACCAAGTAGGAATGGCGCATGGATTTCCTTGCCAGTGTACCCAATGTTAAATTTGCTGTGACCTTGCATGTGTTTGAGAAAGATGACCCTACTCAAGGACGAGGGTGGATCCAGGATTAGGGTGTATCCTGCAGTTTGAGGAAGTATAGTATCCAGGTCCTTGGGTTTAGGGCGTTCCCAGTTTAAGACCTTGGGTTTTAGGGAAGTTTGATGTTGAGGATTATTGCTGCTGGAAATAGGGCGTTCCTGCTACCTGAGCTCCCTTTGAGTTCTCGTGAGATTCAGAGAGTAATTTTGGGAGGAAAGCCTCGTGGAGTAGGTGAATTGGGTGGCAGCAGAACTGGGATTGCCCCAGAACGTGTGTGGAGGCTGGTGTGAGTTCGGGAATAAAGAATTGCTGTTTGAATCTACAAAGCTGTGTGGTGGCTCGTGATTCTGTGCCCAGCCAAGACTGCGGCACTGTCAGAACCCATCACTGTCAGAACCCCATCATGGTCAGAACCCCATCAGTGTCAGAACCCATCACTGTCAGATCCCATCACTGTCAGAGCCCATAACTGTCAGAACCCCATCACTGTCAAAACCCCATCACTGTCAGATCCCAACACTGTCAGAGCCCATCACTGTCAGATCCCATCACTGTCAGAGCCCCATCACTGTCAGAGCCCCATCACTGTCAGAACCCCATCATGGTCAGAACCGCATCACTGTCAGATCCCATCACTGTCAGAGCCCATCACTGTCAGAGCCTATCACTGTCAGAGCCCATCACTGTAAGAGCCCATTACTGTCAGAACCCCATCACTGTCAGATCACATCACTGTCAGATCACATCACTGTCAGAGCCCATCACTGTCAGAACCCCATCACTGTCAGAACCCCATCATTGTCAGATCCCATCACTGTCAGATCCCATCACTGTCAGAGCCCCATCACTGTCAGAGCCCATCACTCTCAGAACCCATCACTGTCAGAACCCATCACTGTCAGAACCCCATCACTGTCAGAACCCCATCACTGTCAGAACCCCATCGCTGTCAGATCCCATCACTGTCAGAGCCCATCACTGTCAGAACCCATCACTGTCAGAGCCCCATCACTGTCAGAGCCCATCACTCTCAGAACCCATCACTGTCAGAACCCATCACTGTCAGAACCCCATCACTGTCAGAACCCCATCACTGTCAGAACCCCATCGCTGTCAGATCCCATCACTGTCAGAGCCCATCACTGTCAGAACCCATCACTGTCAGAGCCCATCATTGTCAGATCCCATCAAGGTCAGAACCCCATCAAGGTCAGAACCCCATCACTGTCAGATCCCATCACTGTCAGATCCCATCACTGTCAGATCCCATCACTGTCAGATCCCATCACTGTCAGAGCCCATCACTGTCAGAGCCCATCACTGTCAGACTCCATCACTGTCAGAACCCATCACTGTCAGAACCCATCACTGTCAGAGCCCATCACTGTCAGAGCCCATCACTGTCAGAAGCCCATCAATGTCAGAACCCATCACTGTCGGAGCCCATCACTGTCAGATCCCATCACTGTCAGAATCCATCACTGTCAGAACTCCAGCACTGTCAGAGCCCCATCACTGTCAGAACCCATCACTGTCAGAACCCCATCACTGTCAGAGCCCATCACTGTCACATCCCATCACTGTCAGAGCCCATCACTGTCAGAACCCCATCACTGTCAGAACCCATCACTGTCAGAACCCCATCACTGTCAGAACCCCATCAATGTCAGAGCCCATCACTGTCACATCCCATCACTGTCAGAGCCCATCACTGTCAGAACCCCATCACTGTCAGAACCCATCACTGTCAGAACCCCATCACTGTCAGAGCCCATCACTGTCACATCCCATCACTGTCAGAGCCCCATCACTGTCAGAACCCCATCAATGTCAGAGCCCATCACTGTCACATCCCATCACTGTCAGAGCCCATCACTGTCAGAGCCCCATCACTGTCAGAACCCATCACTGTCAGAACCCCATCACTGTCAGAGCCCCATCACTGTCATATCCCATCACTGTCAGAGCCCCATCACTGTCAGAGCCCATCACTGTCAGAACCCATCACTGTCAGATCCCAACACTGTCAGAGCCCATCACTGTAGGAGCCCATCACGGTCAGAACCCCATCACGGTCAGAGCCCCATCACGGTCAGAGCCCCATCACTGTCAGAACCCCATCATGGTCAGAACCGCATCACTGTCAGATCCCATCACTGTCAGATCCCATCACTGTCAGAGCCCATCACTGTCAGAACCCATCACTGTCAGAGCCCATCATTGTCAGATCCCATCAAGGTCAGAACCCCATCACTGTCAGATCCCATCACGGTCAGAGCCCATCACTGTCAGAACCCATCACTGTCAGAACCCCATCACTGTCAGAACCCCATCACTGTCAGAACCCCATCGCTGTCAGATCCCATCACTGTCAGAGCCCATCACTGTCAGAACCCATCACTGTCAGAGCCCATCATTGTCAGATCCCATCAAGGTCAGAACCCCATCACTGTCAGATCCCATCACTGTCAGATCCCATCACTGTCAGATCCCATCTCTGTCAGATCCCATCACTGTCAGATCCCATCACTGTCAGAACCCATCACTGTCAGAGCCCATCACTGTCAGAGCCCATCACTGTCAGACTCCATCACTGTCAGAACCCATCACTGTCAGAACCCATCACTGTCAGAGCCCATCACTGTCAGAGCCCATCACTGTCAGAAGCCCATCAATGTCAGAACCCATCACTGTCGGAGCCCATCACTGTCAGAACCCCATCACTGTCAGAACCCCATCACGGTCAGAGCCCATCACTGTCAGAGCCCATCACTGTCAGAACCCCATCACTGTCAGAACCCCATCACTGTCAGAACCCCATCGCTGTCAGATCCCATCACTGTCAGAGCCCATCACTGTCAGAGCCCATCACTGTCAGAAGCCCATCAATGTCAGAACCCATCACTGTCGGAGCCCATCACTGTCAGAACCCCATCACTGTCAGAACCCCATCACGGTCAGAGCCCATCACTGTCAGAGCCCATCACTGTCAGAACCCCATCACTGTCAGAACCCCATCACTGTCAGAACCCCATCGCTGTCAGATCCCATCACTGTCAGAGCCCATCACTGTCAGAACCCATCACTGTCAGAGCCCATCATTGTCAGATCCCATCAAGGTCAGAACCCCATCACTGTCAGATCCCATCACTGTCAGATCCCATCACTGTCAGATCCCATCTCTGTCAGATCCCATCACTGTCAGATCCCATCACTGTCAGAACCCATCACTGTCAGAGCCCATCACTGTCAGAGCCCATCACTGTCAGACTCCATCACTGTCAGAACCCATCACTGTCAGAACCCATCACTGTCAGAGCCCATCACTGTCAGAGCCCATCACTGTCAGAAGCCCATCAATGTCAGAACCCATCACTGTCGGAGCCCATCACTGTCAGATCCCATCACTGTCAGAATCCATCACTGTCAGAACTCCATCACTGTCAGAGCCCCATCACTGTCAGAACCCATCACTGTCAGAACCCCATCACTGTCAGAGCCCATCACTGTCACATCCCATCACTGTCAGAGCCCCATCACTGTCAGAACCCCATCAATGTCAGAGCCCATCACTGTCACATCCCATCACTGTCAGAGCCCATCACTGTCAGAACCCCATCACTGTCAGAATCCATCACTGTCAGAACTCCATCACTGTCAGAGCCCCATCACTGTCAGAACCCATCACTGTCAGAACCCCATCACTGTCAGAGCCCATCACTATCAGAACCCCATCACTGTCAGAACCCATCACTGTCAGATCCCATCACTGTCAGAGCCCATCACTGTCAGAACCCCATCACTGTCAGAACCCCATCACTGTCAGAGCCCCATCACTGTCAGAGCCCCATCACTGTCTGAACCCATCACTGTCAGAGCCCATCACTTTCAGAACCCCATCGCTGTCAGAACCCCATCACTGTCAGAGCCCCATCACTGTCAGAACCCCATCACTGTCAGAGCCCATCACTATCAGAACCCCATCACTGTCAGAACCCATCACTGTCAGATCCCATCACTGTCAGAGCCCATCACTGTCAGAACCCCATCACTGTCAGAACCCCATCACTGTCAGAACCCCATCACTGTCAGAGCCCCATCACTGTCTGAACCCATCACTGTCAGAGCCCATCACTTTCAGAACCCCATCGCTGTCAGAACCCCATCACTGTCAGATCCCATCACTGTCAGATCCCATCACTGTGAGAGCCCATCACTGTCAGAGCCCATCACTGTCAGAGCCCATCACTGTCAGAGCCCATCACTGTCAGATCCCATCACTGTCTGAGCCCATCACTTTCAGAACTCCATCACTATCAGAACCCCCATCACTGTAAGATCCCATCACTGTCAGAGCCCCATCACTGTCAGAACCCCATCACTGTCAGAATCCCATCACTGTCAGAACCCATCACTGTCAGAACCCCATCATGGTCAGATCCCATCACTGTCATGCTGAGGGCCATTACCAAGTAGGAATGGCGCATGGATTTCCTTGCCAGTGTACCCAATGTTAAATTTGCTGTGACCTTGCATGTGTTTGAGAAAGATGACCCTACTCAAGGACGAGGGTGGATCCAGGATTAGGGTGTATCCTGCAGTTTGAGGAAGTATAGTATCCAGGTCCTTGGGTTTAGGGCGTTCCCAGTTTAAGACCTTGGGTTTTAGGGAAGTTTGATGTTGAGGATTATTGCTGCTGGAAATAGGGCGTTCCTGCTACCTGAGCTCCCTTTGAGTTCTCGTGAGATTCAGAGAGTAATTTTGGGAGGAAAGCCTCGTGGAGTAGGTGAATTGGGTGGCAGCAGAACTGGGATTGCCCCAGAACGTGTGTGGAGGCTGGTGTGAGTTCGGGAATAAAGAATTGCTGTTTGAATCTACAAAGCTGTGTGGTGGCTCGTGATTCTGTGCCCAGCCAAGACTGCGGCACTGTCAGAACCCATCACTGTCAGAACCCCATCATGGTCAGAACCCCATCAGTGTCAGAACCCATCACTGTCAGATCCCATCACTGTCAGAGCCCATAACTGTCAGAACCCCATCACTGTCAAAACCCCATCACTGTCAGATCCCAACACTGTCAGAGCCCATCACTGTCAGATCCCATCACTGTCAGAGCCCATCACTGTCAGATCCCAACACTGTCAGAGCCCATCACTGTCAGATCCCATCACTGTCAGAGCCCCATCACTGTCAGAGCCCATCACTGTCAGATCCCATCACTGTCAGAGCCCCATCACTGTCAGAGCCCCATCACTGTCAGAACCCCATCATGGTCAGAACCGCATCACTGTCAGATCCCATCACTGTCAGAGCCCATCACTGTCAGAGCCCATCACTGTCAGAGCCCATCACTGTCAGAGCCCATCACTGTAAGAGCCCATTACTGTCAGAACCCCATCACTGTCAGATCACATCACTGTCAGATCACATCACTGTCAGAGCCCATCACTGTCAGAACCCCATCACTGTCAGAACCCCATCATTGTCAGATCCCATCACTGTCAGATCCCATCACTGTCAGAGCCCCATCACTGTCAGAGCCCATCACTCTCAGAACCCATCACTGTCAGAACCCATCACTGTCAGAACCCCATCACTGTCAGAACCCCATCACTGTCAGAACCCCATCGCTGTCAGATCCCATCACTGTCAGAGCCCATCATTGTCAGATCCCATCAAGGTCAGAACCCCATCACTGTCAGATCCCATCACTGTCAGATCCCATCACTGTCAGATCCCATCTCTGTCAGATCCCATCACTGTCAGATCCCATCACTGTCAGAGCCCATCACTGTCAGAGCCCATCACTGTCAGACTCCATCACTGTCAGAACCCATCACTGTCAGAACACATCACTGTCAGAGCCCATCACTGTCAGAGCCCATCACTGTCAGAAGCCCATCAATGTCAGAACCCATCACTGTCGGAGCCCATCACTGTCAGATCCCATCACTGTCAGAATCCATCACTGTCAGAACTCCATCACTGTCAGAGCCCCATCACTGTCAGAACCCATCAGTGTCAGAACCCCATCACTGTAAGAGCCCATCACTGTCACATCCCATCACTGTCAGAGTCCCATCACTGTCAGAACCCCATCAATGTCAGAGCCCATCACTGTCACATCCCATCACTGTCAGAGCCCATCACTGTCAGAACCCCATCACTGTCAGAATCCATCACTGTCAGAACTCCATCACTGTCAGAGCCCCATCACTGTCAGAACCTATCACTGTCAGAACCCCATCACTGTCAGAGCCCATCACTATCAGAACCCCATCACTGTCAGAACCCATCACTGTCAGATCCCATCACTGTCAGAGCCCATCACTGTCAGAACCCCATCACTGTCAGAACCCCATCACTGTCAGATCCCATCACTGTCAGAGCCCCATCACTGTCTGAACCCATCACTGTCAGAGCCCATCACTTTCAGAACCCCATCGCTGTCAGAACCCCATCACTGTCAGAGCCCCATCACTGTCATATCCCATCACTGTCAGATCCCATCACTGTCAGAATCCATCACTGTCAGAACTCCATCACTGTCAGAGCCCCATCACTGTCAGAACCCATCACTGTCAGAACCCCATCACTGTCAGAGCCCATCACTGTCACATCCCATCACTGTCAGAGCCCATCACTGTCAGAACCCCATCACTGTCAGAACCCCATCACTGTCAGAACCCCATCAATGTCAGAGCCCATCACTGTCACATCCCATCACTGTCAGAGCCCATCACTGTCAGAACCCCATCACTGTCAGAACCCCATCACTGTCAGAGCCCCATCACTGTCATATCCCATCACTGTCAGAGCCCCATCACTGTCAGAATCCATCACTGTCAGAACCCATCACTGTCAGATCCCAACACTGTCAGAGCCCATCACTGTAGGAGCCCATCACGGTCAGAACCCCATCACGGTCAGAGCCCCATCACGGTCAGAGCCCCATCACTGTCAGAATCCATCACTGTCAGAACTCCATCACTGTCAGAATCCATCACTGTCAGAACTCCATCACTGTCAGAACCCCATCACTGTCAGAACCCATCACTGTCAGATCCCATCACTGTCAGAGCCCATCACTGTCAGACTCCATCACTGTCAGAACCCCATCACTGTCAGAATCCATCACTGTCAGAACTCCATCACTGTCAGAACCCCATCACTGTCAGAACCCCATCACTGTCAGAGCCCATCACTGTCAGACTCCATCACTGTCAGAACCCCATCACTGTCAGAACCCATCACTGTCAGATCCCATCACTGTCAGAGCCCCATCACTGTCAGAACCCATCACTGTCAGAGCCCCATCACTGTCACAACCCATGACTGTCAGATCCCATCACTGTCAGAGCCCCATCACTGTCAGATCCCTTCACTGTCAGATCCCATCACTGTCAGAGCCCATCACTGTCAGAGCCCATCACTGTCAGCACTCTATTCTTTTGTGGCTAGATAACAATCCATTGTTTAGATAACCCACATTTTGTTTATCTTTTCTTAAGTTAATGGACATCCAGTTTCTTTCTTTGTTTTGACCATTTTAAGTATGTGCCATGAATAATCATGTGCAAGCTTTGTATGGGTCCCTGCTTTAGGATCTTGAGCACATCCTCGGTGCAGGATTGCTGGGTTATTTCTAACTTTGCCTTACGTTCTCAGGAGCTGTCAGACTGTTCTATGGTGACTGCACTGTCCCTCCTGTGTCCTGGGGTTCCACTTGCTCTGCGTCCTTGCCAGCACTGTTGGTTCCATGGGTCTGGAGTGGTGTCTCATGATTTTGACTTGCATTTCCCCAGTGGGTCCTGAGACTGAGCATCTTTGCATGTGCTTGTTGGCCCCTCGTATGTCATCTTTGGAGAAATAACTCTATGAGTCCTTTTAATTGAGTTTTAAATCTTTTAATTTAATTTTAATTGTCTTTTTATTGAAGAATATATTGTATTTTTTTAAACTAAAGTACTTCGTAAATGAAGCAGTGCCTGTCACATTGTGTAAGATCAGGGGCTGCTGATGACTGGTTGTTGCTGTGTTTGTCGTGTTAAGATTAATAACAGGCACCAAGGAGATGACGGCCAGGGAGTGTGTGTCAACTATGTTCTGAAGCTTGTGAGCAGAGCCATGGTGGATGTTGGTCTCCAAGCTTGTCCCTGCCCCAATCTTTCTTCCATGTTTTTTTTTTTTTCTTTTGTTATTTGCTTGTTTGTTTCCATTGTTCTTTCCGCATTATTAGCTGGCACTTCTGAGGACAAGGCTCTTCCTTGTGATCTGTGGTTTGGGGTTATACTACAGTAGTAAGTACAGTAGGTCTCCTTCTAGAAAGACAGAAACAGAACACACTGAATCCTTAACTCTCTCCTAGAGTCTCTGATGTTCAAATGAAGGAATTAGGTATCAGGAGGCTCCTGTTGCCACAGTGCTGATTTCTCAGGAGAACCCTGTTCTCTCCAAAGATGGAGGAATTGGGCAAGGCCCCTTCCTCCCTCCCCACCCTCCGAGGTGACTTGGAGTACTCAAGGGCATCATTATCTCTTCTCTGATAGGCACACCTGTAGTTAAAATGAAGAAAACCTTGACCATTTCTAAGTGTGGGAATGTCATCTCTGTAGACATTTCCCTCAGAAGAGATAGGTAGGTAATTCTTCCCAAATCTCTCATTAGACATTAACTGGATCAAGCAGAACTTGATGACTTTCTATTACCCCTGGTTGTCCCTCACCTTTATTTAGTAATACTTTTGTTTCTATTTCTAATTCAGGACAGCCATTCTCTGGTTCTTTAGGGTTAATGGACTTGGGCTGCCTTCCTTCCTTTCTTCTTTTCTTTTTGATGGTGCTGGGGATTGAATTTGAGGCCTCAGGCATTCTAGGAACTTGCAGTACCACTCAGCTGTGCCAGCCCTCTTTTAATTTTGTTTTGAGACAGTGTCTCACTCAAGTTGCCCAGACTGGCCTGGAACTTGGGCTCCTCCTGCCTCAGCCTCCTGAGCAGTTGGGATACAGCTGGACTTGGAGTTTTGTTCTGTCACTACTAGCGTGTGGTCTTTAGGCAAGTGATAGAAACAGAAGCTCATTTTTTTTTTTTTTCCTCAGACTAAGAAGGAAGAAGCTGTTAATATTGCCCACTTTACTAAATTTAGTGAGAAAACTGAGGTAAAAGTGCTTTGTAAACTGTCTGAATTGACAAGGCCCCAGGTCCACATCTGGGCTCTAGGCCTTAGACTTGGTTGTATCCTGGACTTGTTTTCAAAGTTTTTCTTTTCTTAAGCCTGTTAGTTTTCCAATTTTTTTCTGGCTACTGAACCCTAGCCATGAAGCCACCTTGTCCATGGCTTCTGCCTTCATTTCCCCAAACAGAGCAGCTGTGTGTGACTAGAAAGACCTGGGTTATGGATCCCACTTGATGTGGGTCTGGATCCTGGTTTCACCGCTGGGCAGCTGTGTGAACCTTGGAATAAATTAGTCTCTCCATTTCCTTGTCTGTTTCACACACGTGAACAGAGGGATGACAGTGTTGAATTATTAAACTTTTAAAAATGCAAACAGTCACAGCAAAGGACTGCAAACAGCATACACTCTCTAAATGTTTGTAGCTTTTCCATTCTTTATTCTAAATAATTCTACCTTGAGTTCCCCTGCCTACCACCCAGGGAGTTGGCTTTCCCCGCAAATGTCTTTGTCTTCTCAGCACAGCTATTTGCATTTCTAAAGCCACCCTGTTTGTTTCTCATTTGTGTTACCTCAAGTATTCTCTAACCACACACCCTTTGGAGAAGGCCTTCCCCTCTTTTGTAGGCTGCTTTCTGCCCTGGGGACTGCAGCTGGGCTCACGGAAACCAAAATGATGGCTGTTGTTTTCCTTCTAGACTGTGCACTTAGATATAGGAACTCTGGTACGATTTCAATTGACTGTCTGCATTTCGATTTTCCCCAGCATCTCCCACTGTCTTAAAGAGGAAAATGTCAGCAACTGCTTTTAATACAGAAGTGCTCTTCCACTTTAAGTTACTTGCTTCTTCTTGTCAGATGGGCTGAAACCATCACAGGTGGGCTTTTTCAGCTGTTAATGGTGGGTGACATTTTTCCCCTTGCAGTTTTGTGACATGATTGACACTTTCTGCCCTAGGGCAGCTGATGAAAAGCTACATTGTGTGTTGTGTTCCTTGGGGTGGGTGGGAAGAGGAAAGAGCTTTGGGTCCTGCCCGTGACACGCAGTGCACATATTTGCACTTTGCTAAGGGAACCTTTCCAGTGCGACTGGAGTTGGTAAGCAAGGCTTCAGTGCAGTATTTACAGTGGTCAACCTGCCAAAGGAGGTAGGTGTTTTCAACAAACAGTTTTTACTCTTTGATGTAAGTAACCAAGGATCTCACCTGGCCGGGATGTTTGTTACTTTAACACTATAACATAATTGTTGTCATGTTTAGCTCTCTCAGTAATTCCTGGAGGCTTCCTAGAGTGTGCAAACTCAGGGTGGGCTCCTGGTGCGATCCCCAGCAGGAAACACCCAGGTATCATTGAATCAGAGATCCTTTTTTTTTTTTTTTTTTTGGTACCAGGGATTGAACCCAGGAGCACCTAACTACTGAGCCACATCCACAGCCCTTTTTAATATTTTATTTTGAGGCTGTCTTTGAACCTGCAGTCTTCCTGCCTCACCCTCCCAAGCCACTGGGGTTATGGGCATGCATGCGCTCTAAGGTGCTAAATGCAAAGTTGGAGTGTGGTACCTCTCACTGGGGAGGTCAGAAAAGCCTTCCAGAAGAAATGAGATGTTCTCTGGAGAAGCTAGGCCACCTAAAGACTTCCCCTGGCACCTGGATTTCTACTCTAGCCTCCTACTTACAGATGTTCACACCAAAACTGAAGTCTGGTTCCATAACGCTAATTGTTTCAGGCAGTTCAGATGGGTGAGCAGAGTACTGTGACTGTTGTGCACTCCCTTGCTTAATAACTGTTCCTTCTGGACCCGGGCACTGCTGGTGCCTGTAACATTTGGTTGACTTTAATTACTAGAGCTACATTTGCCAGCACCTTCTGCTCATTAACCAGCAGGCCCAAAGCCACTAACACTTCTGAACCCAGGGCTGGTGGGGTGCTGGGATGGAGGCGTGGGAGAGGCTGGGAGAGCCCGGGAAGGAATTCAAGGCCCTGACGGAGTCCCACTTACTTATTTTTGGCTTTTGTTGCTTGAGCTTTTGGTGTCATGCCCCCAAGAAAGCATGGCCAAGACCAACTCCAAGAGCCAGTTCCTTGTTTTCTTTGGGGAGTTTTATGGTTTCAGATCCTACATTTGTCTCTAATCCACTTCACGTTAGTTTCTGTGAGCACTGTAAAGCAAGGCTCCAGTTTCATTTTTTTTGCACAGATAACCAATTTTCCTGGCACTGTTTACTGAAGAGATGCCCCATCCCTCTGTCTTCTTGGTGCTCTTGCCACGTGTCAGTTGACCGCACCATGTGGGTTTCTTCCCCAGCTCTCCATGGGGGTGGTCTAGTTTCCTTGTCTGTTCGCCCTGCTGACTAACCTGGTGTGGCTATCGCTTCACGCCGTCCACCCTAGATGTATACAGTTTTTTTTTTTTTTTTTTTTTTGTCAGTTAGATACCTCAATAAATCTGGAAAAGCAGAACAGAATCAAAGATGGTGCGCTACAGGCCCACTGGTGACCACGCACGAGTGTTAGCTTGTCTGCTGAAACCACTGGTCTCTCTGATAAACTCCAGATGATGATGTTCATTATCTTTTTAAAAACTAAACCTTGGGTGGGGAGGGGGACTGGGGGGCAGGAAAGATGGTGGAATGAGATGGACATCAGGACCCTAGGTACACATGAGACTGCCCATAGGGTTCGACACCACATCGTGCACTGCAGTTGTGTACAGTGGATCAAAATGCATTTTGCTGTCATAAGTACCTAATTAAAATAAAAAAAAAATTCTGTGGCAAATCTTCAATGTATTCAAAAATAGATGGATGCAAGGAACTCCTTTGTACCCCGCTTTGACAGCTGTTAATATGTGACAAATCTTGTTTCATTTATAGCCCCAACTGTTCCTAATATTCCCTCTCTTGTCCCAAACTATTATTTTTAAGCAAATCTCAAACATTTTTTTCATTGTAAATATTTCAGAGTATATCTCAAAAAAGATTCTTTTTAAAAACAAAGCAGAAAAATCAGGATCATGGGGCTGGGGATGTGGCTCAAGCGGTAGTGCACTCGCCTGGCATGTGTGCGGCCCGGGTTCGATCCTCAGCACCACATACAAAGATGTTGTGTCCGCCAAGAACTAAAAAATAAATATTAAAAAATTCTCTCTCTCTCTCTCTCTCTCTCTCTCTCTCTCTCTCTCTCTCTTTAAAAAAAAATCAGGATCATGCCTAGAATTAATAATAATTTCTTAACATTATTCAATATCCACATAGTTTCATAAAATGTTTTATTTTGCTTTTCAGTTGAATCAGGGTTTAAATCAGGGCCCAGCTGATGCCCACTGACTGCATTTCGTGGGTATAATCTTTTCTTAGGATTTTAGCAATCAATAAGCTCCCCCATTTTCTCTACCTTTCTTTTCCTTGCAATTTTTTAGGGGTGCTGGAGACTGAATCCAGAGGCCCTCTACCATTGAGCTAGACCCCCAGCCCCTTTCATTTTATTTTTGAGACAGAGTCTTGCTAATTTGCTGAGGCTGGCCTTGAACTTACCATCCTCCTGCCTGAGCCTCCTGAGTTGCTAAGGTTACAGGAGTGTGCCATCGCACCTGGCTTCCACGCAAATTATTTATTAAAGAAACTTGGCATTTGTTTTTTCCAGCATCCCAACTTCTGGATTTTGCTGATCACATCCCTGTCATATCATTTAACATGTTCTTCTGTTTCCTGGTCTTCCTGTAAACTGAGAGATTTGGTCACATTTGCATTACAGGTTCATGTTCGGGCACTCTCTGCTTTGGCAGCAAGGACTGCAGTTTCACAGAGTTCTGTGGTCCTTCGTGCTCCCTGATGAACTCTCTCTCTCGGCATGGTTTCTACAGCAGCCTAGGTGCACAGGTCCTATCCTGCCTCGAACCTCTCTGCCTGCATATTGGAGGAAGTCAGGAAGAAATGGAAACATGTATCAGATAGCAAGTAAACTCTGGAGCTGCAGTGGTGACCTGAATGGACAGTCTCCTACCCCAAAGAGCTGAACTCACAGTGCCAGAGCAGCCAGAGTCTACAGACGGGTGGGTGGGAAGGAAACCCATAGGGGATGGAGTCAGAAATCTGGGCGAGGGATTGGGGGAAGGGAGGAGGAAAGGCCAGTGATAGGAGCCTGCTGGGCATAGAGGGGAGTTCTCTGAGGAGGTGCCAGTCAAGTGAAGGAAGGTACTGGTGGCAGCAGATAGTGGAGGTGAGAAAGGGGGAGGAGCAAAGGCCCACCCCGGGGTCCCTGGCATCAGCACTGGGGGAATGTGTTGAGGGCTCTGGCTCTTGGGAGCTCCTCAGGGCTGTGTGGACCCCAAGGGGGTCTCACACCTAATGTACAGAAATGTTGTTCAAGGTTGCTGATGATGTATCTGGAGAGGTATATCTGAAAAGGAAGTTTATGGGATAGAAGCTTAAGTCTAAGAATCTAAAAAAATTTCTGGCTCTTCTGTGTATTACATTAATAATAAAGGCAATGAGTTGAATGCAAGGTCACATTGGTTGAAAGATAATTTTCAGTAATAATACTAATGAGGATTATGCCATCTTTCTCCAAAGCTTTTTCAGTTCTTCATGATACTTGCATTAAAACTTGGTTATTTCTAAGACATTCCTTAAGAAAATAGAAACATTCCTGGACCCAGATTCCAAATAATAAAAGACACTGGGAGTGTTTTCAAAACTGTTGGGTTGATTTAAATTTCACTGAAAACAGCTTTAGACAACGGAGTGGTCTGTATGTGGCCTCTGTGTGGTCACTTCCCACCGGCAGCTGGTGGCTGCCAGCTCGTGGCGGTGGCTGGGAAGGCGAGCTGTTCCCACGCTCCCCCGTGCAGCCAGCTGGGATGTTTGTGCTGGGGGCTGTTGGACCCTGAGAGACTGGTGGCCAGAGGTGCCTTTGCTGACTCCCTTCTGCGGCCTGTCAGTATATTCTAGAAAAGTCCTGCTTGTGCCAGGTGGTGATGGAAAACACATCACCCAAGAAGTTAACAACCTGTGGCATTTGAAGAGTGGGTCATGTCAAGTCCACTGCTGGCTCTCAGAGAACTTGTCTTTCTCCTGCCTGGCCCCAGATTGGCTCCCCATCTTGAACCCTGCTACCAGGTTCTTGGCAGTTCCAGGAGCTTGGTCTTAGGGTCCTCTCTTCTGTTGTCCCTAACCCTTCCCTGGTTATGAGGTGAGAAGTGATGAGAAGGCTCCTCTGTGGTAGAAGGAGGGGAACAAGCAGAGCATTCTCAAGCCTCTGAGGGACTCCCCAGCCACTGAACACTGCTCTTTCAGATTTGGATGCTTCCAGTCTGCAGCCTCTAGAAGAGCAAAATAGGGTCCATTTGCAAAATCTCTCCTATGTGTTTAGAGAATTTTAAAAAGGTATATATTCTCAAGAAAAGATGGCTGGAGTGGAGTTCCAGCCACCAAGAAGTGGGAGGTGTCTGGCCTTGCTGGCTAGCTGGCTTACAGAAGGCCCTGCCTCCGCCTCACCACCATGGGGCTGGTGCCCCTGGATTTCAGCGGCCCCTTCCCCGTTTCCCGGAGGAGTGTGAGGTTTAGCTGAGTGGGAACAGTGGTGCCTTACAAGGTGACAATGATTTCAAGAAGGCTCTGCATGTGGCGATTAAGATGGCCAACTTTGGAGTCAGTTTCCCTGAATTAGAATCCAGTGTTGCCACCTATTACTTGGTGGCCTTGGACAAATTGATTAATGTACTGAATTTTCTTCACCAGAAAAATATGGCTATTAGTAGTACCTGGTCTTCTGGGGGTTTTTTGGAGGATTTGATGCTAATAAGATGCTTAGAGCATGGTGAACAGTCTAAACACGTTGGCTGTTCCTCTAACCCGATAACCTAGCGGCAGCAAGGAGTGATACCACAGGCCCCTTTGTCTTGGAATGGCAGGTCGTTGGAAGCAGGCATTGGTCCCTTCTCGAATTGAACCCACAGCACTGCACATAGTCCTGATGAGGGATAGTTCCTCCATCTGTGGAGTAAATTACTTAAGGCCTGAATGCTTGGCAGTAAACAAAGCACTTTTATTGCCATGTTTTACTGGAGGTCAGGAGGGTACGTGGGGAAACTGGAGACTCCAAGTCTGAAAGGCTTGCCCATGCTCCGGCGGCTGGCAGACGGCAGAGTCCATCCTTGGGATCTCAGCCCCGCTCCCTCACCAGCGCACCTTGCCTGGAGCAGGAAGTCTGGTTTTGTGATTCTCAGATTCCCTTGGGGTTTGTGTGGAGGAGTGTGGGTTCCCATTACAGCGTTCAGTGAGCAGGGCTCCCTCGGGGAAGCGGTCACCTCTGCATCCCCTTGAACCACGCTTGGTTTCCCACAGGTCACCACAAATGGCATCATTGCCACCAGTGAACCACCGGCCGAAGAGTCGCACCCTGGGCTCTTCCCACCCACCTTCGGCGCCATCGCTCCTTTCTTGGCAGACCTGGACACAACCGGTGGCCTGGGGAAGGTCTACTACCGGGAAGATCTGTCCCCCTCCATCCTACAGCTGGCGGCGGAGTGTGTCCAGAGGGGCTTCCCAGAGGTCCCCTTCCAGCCCAGCAGTGTGGTGGTGGTCACGTGGGAATCTGTGGCCCCCTACCAGGGGCCCCACAGGAGCCCTGCCCAGGAAGGCAAGGTAAGCACTGCTGCAGACACGGTGCAGACAGCCTGGCCTTCTGCTTTGTGCCACCCTGATGTGTGAAATGTCTGCATTATTGATCAAGACAGGAAGTGCCAATTAAAATTTAACAGTCGTGTTACTGCAGGTCTGAAACTTCGGAGAGCTTCTCTGCAAGGCTATGCGAATGTGTGTTCCAAGCCAGGCATGGTGGCACACACTTGTAAATATGTAACTCAGGTGGCTGAGGCTTTGCAAGTTTGTTGCGAGCCTGGGCAACTTGGAGAGATTTGTCTCAAAAAATACAAAAGGGTGTAGGTGGGTGGTAAAGTGCCCTGGGCTCACTCCCTGGTATAAAACAAAGTACTGGCAGCAAGATAGCCTAAAATTTATAAATAAGTACATAATGTATCCAGTGACAACTAAATATAAAGAATGCAAAAGAATGCAAATCCCGAGAGGACCGTTACTTAGCAAAAACAGTGCTGCTAAATGGTAGCCCCTGGTGTTCCCGATTCAGATGGCTGATGGTGGAAGGACACTTTCTAATTAAAGAGAGGAATTATGTACATGAAATGGTAGGTTATAGTGGCCTAGTACTCCTGAGGGACGGGGTGGGGGCAGGCTGTAGCAGGGGAGGCAGGAACCACATGTGCCCCTGAGTGTTCAGGACACAGGTCTTCATAAACCAGGTGGGCTCTCTTGGGTGCAATAGTCAGGAAAGGCTTGGAAACCCTGGACTTGCCCTTGAAGGAGAAAGAGTGTTTGAGTAGGTTAAGAAATGACCTACCGTGGCTTTTTGGGGCAGATCTCAACTTGTCCTATGAAAAGTTCCATTATTTAATTTTGATAAAATAACTTGGTAGAGAGAAACTCGGAAAGATCCAAAATCACGCTAAAGGAGAGGTGTTGCAGACTGACGGTTCCCAAAGTGTGTGCCATGGAACACCAGCCCTACAAGACAGGCCTTGGGCATAGGCCTCCCCTGGCCACTTTAGTTTGGGAAATGCGAAAGTTATTGCTCCCTCTTGGTGATTCACTCTGAAGAGTCCTGTAGTAAAGAAACTTGCTTAATTGGGTTTAACTGAGCATTCTTCAAACCTTTTGGCCATATCTTCCCCCTACCCCTACCCCCAAATAAGGCACATCACATGGGGTATGACCTGCATTGCCAGCTGTTACCTGTCAGAGTACCATACTTGGAGAAGCTCCCAACCCCTTGCACAGAGTCTTTGTACGCCCTTCCCAGCACTGTAGCAAGTTACCTGCAATTCCCTGTCATGCCCCTCCTTCTTTGTACAGTGCTTTGCATGTGCTGTCCTTTCTACCAGGGGCATCCTCTCCCTGACCCCTACAGGTGGCACACTGCTCCTACTGGTTTGTTCAGGCCCTGTGACCAGCTGTGGCCTCCTCCCCTCCCACTTCCTCCTTTGGCTCCTACAGTGCTTTGCACCTATCACTGCTGGGGAATCAAGTTTTGCAAGGCTTTGTTCACATGTCAGCTTCTCTGCCTAGACTGTACATGAAGTGCAGGGCCACGTGTTGTTTCCTTCATGTGTGCCGAGCTCAGGGCAGTGTGTGGCCTGTGGAAAGGTGTTAATGTGTAAGAACATGTTTTAGCTGGTTTGAGCTCCATGGTACTGATGCAAATGCTGAGGTTTAGAGAACTTCAGTATCATGCCCATGACCTCAAGACCAGTAAGGAGTACAGCAAAGATTTGGATCAAGGTCTATTTTCTCCCCAAACTCATATTTTTACTACCACATGATGACTATGCTTATTAAATATTTGCTAGCTGATAGATGTGATTGGATATGTTTAATGGCTTTGGAAACAAAAGCCACTCTATTCTGTGGGTAGAGATTTGCCAAATTGCCATCATATTGAGGTTCCATCTGTATAATTTTTGGTCAATAAGGTAAGAGTTATGTAAAATATATTCATTAATTAATTGGGAAATGTCATGTGTACATAGCTCTGGAGATATTTCAGTGGAGCCATGATGAGAGAGAAGGTGAGAACAAGAAGGTGAGAACTCTCTCTATAGTGCTCTGTTCAGAGCCGAGAGAGCTGCACATCTGGAGATCTGTAGGTATGTTGCCTCTGGGTAGCTGAATTTTAACTCATCTCCACAGAGAAACACGTTCCAGGCTGTCCTGGCCTCCTCTGACTCCAGCTCCTATGCCATTTTCCTTTATCCGGAAGACGGTCTGCAGTTCTCCACCACATTCTCCAAGAAGGATGAGAACCAAGTGCCCGCTATGGTTGTGTTCAGTCAAGGCTTAGTGGGATTCCTGTGGACGAGTGACGGAGCTTACAACGAGTTTGCTAATGACCGAGAGTCGATTGAAAACTTGGCCAAGTACGCTTTCTTTGCTCCTCAGTGGATTCCTTCCTAATAATATTATTATTTTACCAAGGGAAATGCAATGAGCATTACAGATCATTCCCCAAACATGTTTCTGCAGATTTAAATTTTATATGTAGTTTTTCATATTATGAAATACGATTTTTCTAAAGAGCTTAAGGGAACATTCTCAGAACCAACAGATATGCTATTTTTTAGAAGTCGCCCTTGTTGAGAACAGTTTCCACCATGTCCTGTAGAAGTCAGGAATAAGGGTCATTCACACCTGTCCTCTGCCAGGAACTGAAGGCTGATGAAATCTGAACCCCTCCCTCCCCATGATGGAGAGACACTCCTACAACATTGACTATGCTCAGTGCTCTCAGACCATGGCAGTGTTGACCAGAGAAATTTTTAATTTCTATAAATTAAAAATCTTTCCTCTCTCATTACTCTTTAAGAAACAAAGACTAAGTCCAGCCCCTCCTGATTTCATATTTTTCAACCTAGCCTAAAACCCTCTGTGCTTTACTCTGTGGGCTCCTGGTAGATGCTAACAGCATGTTTTATGATGGTAGGAGGAGCCCAGGTTCTTAGTGCTTGCCTGTTTCTGTGGTATAAATATTCCCTCTGGGGTCAAGTTCAGGCTATTAGTGCCATGTAACTCAGTGCAGAACTGAGAAAAGATGCACCTTATGTACACTCTCACCATAAAGATACCATGGACTCTAACCCAAGAACACGGATACATGTCAAATAAACAGGACATGATGAGTTTTGAGTATTTCTTGCCTTTTAAAACATATACTTTATTTAATTGAAAATTTATATTATTTCATTTTTTTCAATGGCTGTGTTTAATAACTGGCATGGAAAATTTCTAAAAATTCAATAGTTTTCCATCATATAATGTCATCATTTTATGTAATTTTCTGATAGGACATCTCTGATCATAGATATGAAAGAACAGTAAAGATGGTGGAGCGAGAAGTAGGACTTAGGGTTATTCAGCTGCCCTGGATAAAATACCTTTGGATCTAGCATCTCATTGGCTTTTCACTACACCCTTTGAACACAAAATGGTAAACTGAGACCTGTACAGAATCCCATAGCTAGGCAAGTTGGGTTTTTAATAAACCAAATCTGTACTGTTTTCACTCACAGGGTGTCTGATACCAAATGTATGTCTGTTTGTTTTTCCCTCTCACACCAACCAATTCTCCAGTGCTCTGGATGCAGACTGTGCATCCTTAATTTCTATTTCAACTCTGGCACTAACTTCCTACAGTTAAGGCCGGCCCCACAGCTGCAGGGCCCAGCCCCACATACTGCCCCACTTCAGAAGCCAGGCACCAGCCTTGCAGCTCCACCTGCACCTCTCACCTCCCAGCAAGGACTCGGGGCCTCCTGACTCTGTCCTCAGGTTCAGTATTCAATGGAAGAGTTCACAGAGCCCAGAAAATTGCTTTTCCCACTATTATCAGTCTGTTATAAAGGACCCGCTGTAGGGACAACCAATTGAAGAGGACACAGGGCATGGTAGGGGAAGGGTGCTGAGCTCCCAGGCCCTCCCCACCACCTCACCTCCTAGCACCGCCAGGTGTTCACCAACCCAGTTCTCCAAGCCCTCACATGTGGGGTTTCATGGAGGCTTTGTTTTATGGGTATTGGTTATTGACTGAATCCCAGCTGGTCCCTCCAACCTGGAGGTGGAGGTGGAGGTGGAGGTGGGGTGGGGTGGGGTGGGGCTGGGATGGGACAGAACCTTCCCACTCTCTCATTTTGGCTTGGTCTTTCAGGCCACCATCCCCTAATCTGAGGCTATATGTGAGCCCTCCAGCTACCAGTCAACTCACTAACTTACAAAGGACACTTCTTTTCTATCATTTTGGAAATTCTAAGTGTGTTCAGAACTCTTGTGTCAGGAACCAGGGACAGAGACCAATTGTTATGTTCTCTGTTACATCACACCATGCCATGGAGAGCGCATAGTGGAGAAAACAAATGACCACAGACACCTTAGCATGAAAGGTAGGGTAGATAACAAGTGGTCAGTACAGCAGGCAGCTTGTGAATCCTGCTAAAGTCTTTGGACTATCTGGGGATGGTGGAGGCTGAGCCCTTGCTAGTGTTGTGCCCACTGGGGTATAGCCTCCCCAGATTGCCCTGGACCACCTGGGCTCTAGAATAACCAGACACAATGGCTGCTGCCCTCCCACTCCATCCAGGCCCTGCTGGTGGGTGAGGGAGATGGGTTTCAGATTGACAGGGTTTCCCAGGGTTTCTCCCCTGCTGGCCAGTTTTCAAGAAGCCTTCCTTGTCCCCTAGGAGTAGCAACTCTGGGCACCAAGGCGTGTGGGTGTTTGAGATTGGGAGTCCGGCCACAGCCAATGGCGTGGTACCTGCAGATGTGAATCTTGGACCAGATGATGGAGCACAGTATGAGGAGGAGGATGAAGATTACGACCTGGTGACTCTTCCTCTGGGCCTGGAGGATGTGGGCACCACATCCTTCCCCTACAAGACTTCAAGGAGGGGAGACACTGACACATACAATGTCCCCAGTGTCCTCTCCCCCCATCATGGGGCTACTGAGAGACCCCCAGGACCCTCCACAGAGAGGACTAGGTCCTTCCAACTGCCAGTGGAGAAGTTTCCCCAGCAGCACCCTCAGGTCATCGATGTGGATGAAGTGGAGGAAACAGGAGTTGGTAAGATCGCTAAAGACCAGCCAAGTTGCATTTGGACCCTTGGGTTTCCAGAGGGGAGTTCTGCTGGGGGTGTGGGTCACATGCTTTGTGTGGGGGCTTGTAAGAGTGGGTGCTTGGGGAAGAGGGGTTGAACTCAGTGCTGAGAGCATGGGGGTGTAGCCCTGGTGCCTTTGAAGAGCCCAGTGATCTCTCTTGGATTAAGACTATGGTTCTAGAGACAGGGGGTGCCGGGTGTCCTCTTTCAAGATTCCTCATATTCCATTCTGTTTTAAAGAGAAACATGCTTTGGAGTTATTTTAAAAGTCAGAATTTCTTATTTGTGACTTCTGAGATCAGAAATATATTCACCCACCTGAAAAAACATTGTAAAAGTTCTTTTGGCTATTTATGTGGCTTATCTTTGACATGTATTTCCTCTTGGGTTTTTGGAATTAGAATGGCTGATTATTTTTCCTCCCAGGACCTCTCAGTCTCAGAGTTGATTTGTGAAGATTAAAAAATACAAACTAAGAAGATGCCCTTTAAAAAATAGTTTCACAGGGCTGGGGTTGTGGCTCAGCAGTAGAGCGCTCGCCTAGCGCGTGCGAGGCCCTGGGTTCGATCCTCAGCGCCACATAAAAATAAACAAATAAAACAAAAGTATTTTAAAAATAGTTTTACAGTTTAATATCTGTTAGTCAACTATATTGGGTTTTTTTCTATATTTTGAGGAAAAAATAGTTTGAGCATGATTTAATTTGTCTAATAAGAGATATTCAAACTAAACTGTGTTTTTTTTCTCTTGAGATTGCTATATAATCCATTGAGACTTATGGGTGGGATGGTTTAAGCCTTTGAACCTATTTTTTATGATTCTTTACTGTTTCTACTAAGACGTTATCATGAGGTCCCAGGAGAGTCTAGTTCACTCCACACTCTTCATTTTTTAAAAAAATTTCTCCTTATTTGTTTTGATGTATCTCATAGCGATAGTCAGAAAGGTTGGTTCTTATTAAGCACCCCAAACAGACAGGATGGGGTGCTTACCGGGAAATGTGATCACTCACTTCTGAGGCACAAAAATGAAGGAGTTGAATTTGGCAGCAGGACAAGGACATGGGCTTCTGTCTCAGGGTTCCCCATACACAGGGCACTGGGATTCCTGGGGTGAGGCCCTCATCTCTCGGGCTGTGGCAGTCTGTCATGGGTCCAGTTTGATCTCCCCAAGAATTGATTATTCTTATTTGCAGTTGTTGAGCTTGAAGACTCATCCTATTTCCACCCTTTCTAGGTATCTCTGAAATTCTCATTTGTGAAGCCGTTGCATTTAAAGAAGACCCTACCTAGACCCAACAACTTAAGACAGTGTGTTACTTGATATTGGAAAAAGCCTAGCTTTGAACTCAAAATGTGTCTGTAACAGATGTTTTTCCGTCCCTCTATCCCAGTTATTCTGAATTATTAGAAAGGTCAGCCTTCTGTGGCCAGTGGTGCATTCCTGGTGTTGTCTGCATAGTCACCCTCAGGTCACAGTGGACCCCCTGAGAGTTGGCCACAGCTGGGGCTTATGCAATCAGTGTCCCCTCCGTTGAGTCAGGGCCCAAGTGCTTCTTGTTGTGAACACTATCCTTACACACACCGGAAATTCCCTTCCCAGCCTGCAGGACCAGTGGAATCTACCTGGGGTTAAACTTTACTTTGATCTTCACTGGTAACAGTCAATTATAAATGAGATCATTACTCCCTCTAAAAGTTCACTCCTCTTGTGCTTTTGAACTCATTCCAAATTAATTTGCTATGGATCATTAAATTTAATGAGCTAGTTCATGATTCTAATAAAATGAACTTGGGAGGTGGGAATTTGAACTAGGAGAGATTCTTTTTGATACTTGGGTCAAAGACTTTTTTTAGACCAACTGTAACTGAGGGATTATTTCTGATCAGCTTTTGAGTATCAGAGCTTTGGAATTGTTCCCTGGGAGAAAGGAGGAGATTTACATAAATATGTAGTAAATACATGTATTTAATGGTTGTTAAAATGGCAAATTTTATGTTGTATATATTTTGCCACAAGAAAAAGGAAAAAACAAAAAGATATATTTTAAAGTTCCCCCAAATGTGAAGCTGATCCCTCTGGCCAAATCAGACATCACGTTTGTTGGACCCTGGATGGCAGAGCTTCAGTGACACCAGGAACCCTAGGTTATAAGTGGTTCTAGTAGTTCAGGCTTGTGGGGTCTCAGCTGTTTTAGACCCGTTATGCACAGCGGAGCCCCATCACCTCGATAGCTGCGCACAGTGTGTTGGGGTCTTCCATGGTGAGCTGGGTCCCCAACGCTCAGACAGGTAGGGCCCCGCAGAGCTTGGGGGTACCCGGGGAGACGCCTCCAGGCCCAGGCGCAGCGCAGCGCTGACCCATGTGCCCTTCTTTCTGGAAACAGTGTTCAGCTACAACACGGACTCCCGGCAGACGTGTGCCAACAGCAGGCATCAGTGCTCAGTGCACGCCGAGTGCAGGGACCACGCCACGGGCTTCTGCTGCCGCTGCGTGGCGGGCTACACCGGCAACGGCAGGCAGTGCGTTCCGGAAGGTAACTGGTCCTTACTGCTCAGCTTTGGGGAGGAGGAGGAGTGGGGTTTTGCTTCTGTGTGTCTATAGTGCGGCATGTCCCCATGGCAGGAGCCGGGAGGTTTGCTGGTGTGCCACCGCTCTCCCCCGTGCCTTCTCCTACTCTACCCTGCCTTCCTCTGGACATGCTTATTGTTCTAACATGGAGAAGTTCCTTTCTTTCCTGTGCTACTTCTGCATCTTGGGAGTGACCATCTCTGGGAGCATTTAGTGTCCCTCTTCATGGCAGCCCCAGTGCTGAAGTGTCACAGCCTGGACCAGGTGTTGTCCAGGGCCCTCACCTGCTGCAGTCTCTGCCAGCCTTCTCCATGTTCTTGTCCTTGGAGTCTCTACCTGGTGCTGCTCACAGACCTGTCTTAATGGTAGTGGCCCCCGACTGGATCCAGGGATGCTGGCTTAGCCCATGGCTTGCAGTGGGTCAGGTTTATCCTAGGGGTCCTCCCTGTGTTTCTCTTACCTTGTGTCCTGAAATCATAGCAGGGCTGTGGTGGAGCTCAGGGGTGCACTCTGTTAATCCCAGAGGGCCAGACCACTGTGGGACCAGCTCCAAAGAGGACTCTAGGATGGGCTGTGGGCCCTGAAGTCCTTCCTCAGAACTCGTCTTGATGCTCCCAGATGGTCAGAAGAATCTTCTCTGTGCAAATCCAGTTCACTCAGAGTGAGGCCAGAATTAAAACAAAACCCCATTACACTAAGCCTTTGTCCCTTCATCTGCCACCAAATTGCTTCACTTCTCATGGGTCACTTTCGTTGTATGCTTAATGAGAACTTCAATTGCTTTGTAAAATCCTACTAAATGAATCCCAGTTGTAGAAATGTGTTCTGCTTTTCAGATTCTTTGCCATAGCTGTTGTTAAGTCAGGTCATTTTAATTTGCCAAATGCAAAACATTGTTTCCTTCTGGGTCTTAATTAAAGTTTTTTTTTCTATTTTTTAAAAATACTACCTTCAGCCATGGAAGAAAATTCAGTATACTTTTCATGTTAATTTTGGGGGTTGTTTTTAACTTCTTTAGAGTGTTTTCTATTTTCTTCCAAATCTCGTCACCCCAGGGATTGTGTGCCTTTGCCTCTTTGTTTCAGGCTTGGCTTTTATACCTCCCCACCCTGGAGAAGCTTCCAAAATCCACAATGAGAGCTTAATTCTTAAAGAGCAACCTCATTAGCCTCCCTTCCCCACCACCCCCACCAAAGAGCAGTTTGTTTGACAGCAAGCTCAGAGAACACAAACTATTCAGCCACAAATTTTGATGTTATATACACATTCCATAATAGTTTTGTGGTTTAAATATTTGTTGCATTCTTGCTACTTAATTTTTTTTTCCTAGCTCAAAGTTTGATGGAAAGTTTCTGTTAGTTCTGTCCACTTGGCTTTCCGGCCTGTTTTTGGAATTGTTCTGGGACGCATTTTTTCGCTATTAGCCTGTTGGATTCATAGCATTCTCCAGTGTAATCGAACAATGTGTGCAGAATTGCTTGTGAGTGACCCTGTTTAGCAATCTGGGCATGTCCAATCAACAAAAGGTCACCAGAACATAGGGCACTCCCAAGGTATGAGCCCATCTGTGTAGGATTATTCCACAACGTTTACTGAGAATTTACTATGTGAAGAAAACTGCCAAGACCAAGTGAGGGGGATGGGTGAGTCATGTTCCTGGTGATTCAAATCCAAACAAGATACACGCTCAGTAGCTGATAGAATTTAATTCACCATCACATCTAGGCAACCAAGGTGACCTTCATTTTATCCTCTATTTACCTCTTCCTTCGGCTTTTGTTTTTTTGAGATACAGCTCACATACCTTATTAAGATAGACAATTAGATGGGTTTAGTAGATTCACAAGGTTGTGCAACTGTGGCCTCTGTCTAATCTTAAGACATTTTCATCACTGTCACTCTCAGCAGTCACTCTAGATTCCCCACAGTTCCCAGCTGTGTCCACCACCAGCCTGCTTTCTGTTCCTGTGAGTTTTTCCTGTTCTGGACATTTCATGTCAATGGAGTCATGTGATTGTGGCCTGTTGTGTCTGGCTTCTTTCACTCAACACCGTGTTTTCAAGGTTTATCCACGTTAAAGTCCACATGAGCATTTCATTCCTTTTTCTCACCAAATACGACCTGTGGATGGATAGTCGAATTTTGTTTATCCATTCATCGGGTGATGGGCCTTTGGGTTGTTTCCCTTTATAGCTGGGATGAGGAAAGCTGCTAAGAACATCTGTGTACAGACTTTCCTGTGGGCATTATGTGTTCTGTTCTCTTGGGTATATACTGGGGAATTGGAATTGTTGGGTCATATGGTAGCCTTCAGTTTTCTTATCTAAATACAATAAGAGCAATTTAATGTCCTTCATTCTTATTATTTTCCTTATTCAACAATACATACAAGTTATAAATATTCAGATATGTAATGCAGAAAATGATTCACCATACTGTTCCAACTTAGACTAACACTTATGAAGGTAATTTCTAAAGCCAATGATATTTTACATGTACTGTGTCAGGTATCAATCACATCGTTTCCAGTTGCCTAAAAGGAACTTCCCTCTGCCCCAGTCTACCAAGTGGCTGTGTTTCAGAGGGTCTGTCTGGGGTCTGTGACGTCCACTCTGCCCACATCTCTTCTGGATTGTGCTGTGTGAAGCTGCAGGACTCACGTATCCACCCTAAGCTTGGGAAATAAGACATAATTGAGCCCATGGGCTTGTTAAGGTGTTTTGTGGATCAGTTGCCACATGCCCCAGATTCCTAGGGCCATTCAGTTTAGTTTCAGTGCTGCCCTGGAGAATGAGTAATTCTGCTCTTTTACTCTCAAAAGATCTTTTATATGATCTAAGGTGCTATTGTGCTGGCTAGCGTGTCTGTGATATTGCTCTTCTCCTGGAATTACTTGCCCCTGAAGTTCCAGATCATGCAGTGGCTCCCAGTGGAGTTATCTTTCACTCTGTCCACTGTCAGTGACCTGAAAGAGAGGCAGCCACATTGGAATTTCTAAAGCTCCCCATGCACGGTCATGGCTGTGGTTGCTTATGTTTTCCCAGCTTTCTTCACGAATGGGTGCAGGCTCTGTGGACATGCTCCTTTGGAAGGCTGGCTGGAAAGCCTTCTCCACCTCCTCCTTCTGTTTCTGGCTCAGGCTCCCCGCAGCGTGTCAATGGCAAGGTGAAGGGAAGGATCTTTGTGGGGAGCAGCCAGGTCCCTGTTGTCTTCGAGAACACTGACCTCCACTCCTACGTGGTGATGAACCATGGACGCTCCTACACGGCCATCAGCACCATTCCCGAGACCATCGGCTATTCTCTGCTTCCTCTGGCGCCCATTGGAGGCATCATTGGATGGATGTTTGCAGTGGAGCAGGACGGATTCAAGAATGGGTTCAGCATCACTGGTAATTTACATCTGTCGTTAAGATCAGTCAGAGTTTAACGTGGGGCCTGGGAAGGCCTGGGAATGAGTGGAGAGGGCACCCTGAGCCTGCAGGCAGCTTTTGATAAGCATTTTGTCTGTAGAAGGGTACACTATAGTTCTGCCCTGGAAATACAACGATGAGGTCAGATTAACATGTAGTACTCATTAACTGAGACTGCCTAGAATTGTTTTGAACAGGGAGCAATTTCTTGGTGGCTATTCAGAATAGAAATCTCTGCAGAGCAAGTGATGTCAGCTCACATATCCCCACAGCCAGAAGGGCGGTGCTGGGGCTTTCCTCCTCCTCCTTATCAAGCCTGCCTCCAAATTCCAAAGCAATCTGGGCTGACTGGACATTCCCTCAGTATCTTGTCAGAGAAAAGGAACCTGCCATTGTCCAGCTGGTGAATTAAGCCTGATAACCATCACCCTCAGGACTCTTAGGAAGCCATGGAGGCTCTTGGAGGCTGTGCCCTGTTGAGAAAAGTGCAGGCCTTCATGGATATGTGGGCAGATAACGGGGGACATTCCCTTGGTGTGGTGGGAGCCCCCGCTTTTGCTGTGCCAAGGGCAGTCCCACTTTGGTGTGGTGGGAGCCCCTCCTTTGCTGTGCCAGGGCCCATTCCTGGTCACAGCTGGGTGGAGGAGCCTCATCCTTCATCTCTGGGCTCCTCCTGTCATGCTGGGTGTCACCTCTCTATACCTGCCTTCCCCCACTGCCTGAGGTACCTGAGCATTAGCCTGGGCTGGTTGGTGGAGCAGAGCCTCTGCCTTGGCTTTACCCTGGTCATCATCCATAAGTTAGGTGTGAAAATGCACAATTTTCTGAAGTGCGGCCATTTAGAAAGGAGAGAACCTGGTGTGAACAGGGTGCACTACCCTAAGACTTGCCGGTTTGGGCCTGGGTCTTCTTCCTGTTCTGTAGGCCTGTGTATTTTGAATATTGTAACCACATCCATGTTCTCACGCAAGCAAGATGCTCTTTGCAGATAGCTGAGCTGCAGCAGCCCACTGACCCTGCTCTTCCTAGCACAACTTCCCCAGGGTGCTGCTTGTAGTGGGTTACTACTTATGGGTGATGAACTGTAGCATAGGAGAGGAGGAATTTCAAATTCCCTGCACCAGCAAACCTTAGTAACTCTTAATTTCTCCAGGACTTATGTTTTTAATTGGATATTTCCCTGGAAATTGGGTAATGACAAAGCAGAAGTTGTCACACGTTTCCTGCAAAAGGCCATTTAGTAAATACTTGAAGCTTGGCCCAAATATTTTAGGCTGCATGGCTTCTGTTACAGCCACTCAACTCTGTGTGGCTGCAGAGAGAAAGCAACTGTAGACAGTCCATATACAGAGGAGCCTGTGTTTCAGTAAAACCTTATTAATGGGCATTGAAGTTTCAATTTCATATATTTTTCACATATCACGAAACAGTATTCTTATTTCAATTATTTTTAACCATTTTAAAACATAAAGAGCATTCTTCTCTTGAGATTGATGCAAAGGAGGCAGCCCTCGTAGCCCAGCCCGGGGGCCTGGTTTGCTGTCCCCTGCTGTGGTGGGGGCATGCCCTTGTGGAGTTGGAAATCGGCTGGACGAGGGGGAGCATTCCCCTGCCTGTCTGGGCTGCTGCCTTGCCCAGACCAGGGGGAGGTCCCAGCTCAACACGGAAGCCAGTGATCTCAGGGTGGTGTCTGGTACTGCTGATGGTTTTCCCTGAGAAATGGGCCCATCCTGACTGGGACTTAGCTGTTTCAATATTTATCACCTTACTGTCATCACAGAATGCCGGACAAGTGTGCAGAACAATTGTTTTTTATTTTTATTTTTTATTTTTTTAACTTATAGATGGACACTATACCTTTATTTTATTTATTTTTTTATGTGGTGTTAAGAATTGAACCCAGTGCCTCAGACATGCTAGGCAAGCACTCTAACACTGAGCCAAAACCCAGCCCCCAAACACTTTTTAACATACTTCCTGTCCTCTAATCCTTATAGGATAGATTGTCCCCCTTCTATAGCACCAGGAAGTGGAGGCTCAGAGGAGTTAAGCAACTTATTCAAGTTCATCCAGCCAGAAGGGGGCATGCTGGGAGCAGACACAGGTCCCCTGCTTTTTCTGACCCAGCCTGGAGCCAGTGCATTGCAGATACTGGTGTGTGGCTGGGAAGTGACTTCTGTCCTCTGCGTGACTTTATTGGACCACTGGGATTCCTCGGTGTCTCCAGCCCCATGTCCTACCAGCCAGGCTGAAGCACCTTCAGAGGAGGTCCCCGCCCACCCGTACCTCGTGGCACTGCCATTTTAAAACATAAAATTAAGCAACTTTAAGCAACCTCGAGCCTGTGATGGGAAGGAGGGTGGACTGGCCTGACAGCGGAATGACAGGCCACTGTTGCTTTCCAGGGGGCGAGTTCACCCGGCAGGCTGAGGTGACCTTTGTGGGCCACCCAGGCAAGCTGGTCATTAAGCAGCAGTTCAATGGTATTGATGAGCATGGGCACCTGACCATCGACACGGAGCTGGAGGGCCGCCTGCCGCAGATCCCGTTTGGCTCCTCCGTGCACATGGAGCCCTACACAGAGCTCTACCACTACTCCAGCTCCGGTGAGTCCCAGCCTGGGCCAGCCCAGGGACAGCGCCACATTACGCTGTGATCCAACCAGCTGTACACTCTCATGGGCCTGGCCACTCTGGGGTCTGGAAAGGGGATTATGCAGACCTTCGCTTATTATACTTCCTGTCCCCCAGTGATAGACATGGGGCGTACTTGTAGGGAATTGGTGCAAAACAGGAATAAACTTAACTTGGAAATTAATTTAAGAGTATTTCCCTTCCCCATCATCTATCATCAAATATCCCAACATATTCCATAGTTCAAAATAAAATAATAAAATTTTACCATAATAAACATCTGTCTGTAGCTTTTAAGCTGCATTTATTCTCCATTTGTTACCAAAAAGAATTCCACACACCATGTACCCAGCTTTACCCATTGTTAACATTTTGCCATGTCTCTGTGTGTGCATGTGTGTGTGTGTGTATGTGTGTGAACATGTATGCAATTTTTTCCTGACCATTTGAGAGTGGGTTGTATATATCACAATAGTTCATCTCCTAAACACTTCATGTGTTTTTCCTAAGAACAAAGACATTCTACATTATAACAATCAAAATCAGGAAATTTAATACTGATATGATTATATAATGTATAATTGGATGTGTAATTTTATTTAGATCAAATTGCAGTCATGTTGTTCTATCTTTACTCTCCAGGTAACATCAAACCATGAATATTTAATAATTTCACTAAGTGGCCCTTGGAAACACCTCTGAAGGAGCCTCCAGTTCTGCTGAATGCCTGTTAATTTAAGTCCTTCTCCTGTGTTCTAAAGCTTAGGCTAGTTCTAGCTTTCCTCTCATGAGGAGTTGAAATGACCATCTTCACATAACTCTTGGCCAGATTTCTGACTTTTCTGAGACTCAGTTCCTAGAAACAGAGGTACTCAGTCAAACAATAGGACTTTATTTAAAAGGCCCCTATGAAATCGCTGTCCAGGGCCCTGGGCTTGGTCCAGTCCTAGGGTGGGAGCCTGTGGGGGAGCCTAGGACCACGGGGCGCAGCCTGCCGAGCCAGATGGCCTTTCTGGCAGGCAGCGTGTGGGAGCAGGACAGGAGGCGGCCACTGACTGGTGTTTACCCTTTGGCTTTCATGCTTCTATTATGGAGCAAACTGCAGCAGAGCACAAAACTATAAAGAGTCTTTTATACATATTTTTTTTTTAAATAGGAAGCTGAGGGTTTTGTTGCATGGGCGAATAGCAGCTGTTCTGCTTTGGGGTGGCCTCTCCTCTCCTCTGCTGAGGTTTGCTCAGGACACTTGAGTAGTTTTGCCAAAACTGTCTGCTAAGATGCATTTAATGTTCCATTTTTTAAATATGACAGTACTGCTTGGTTGGGGTGGTGTGGTGCAAACCCTGTTTACTGACTCCCAGGTGAAATCAACTACAGAAAGCAGGGAGCCTGCTGCTCCTCATATAGTGAGTGCTCAGGAAATGGTGGTTGTCTTGGTAATAGGGTCAGTTTGCTTGCTTCCAAAAATTTTGCCTATGTGACTTCATTTAATCTGCACCCAGCTCATTCCGCAAAAGAAACCAAGGCTAGTGCTGCTGGCACTACTCTTCCTGCCAGACCTTGCCTCTAGTTCTGGGAGACCTAGGCACCTACAGAGAGTTATTTGATTCACAAAGGAGCCGATATTATTAATAACGCCAGGGCTATCGGTGATGGCCAGGGACATGTGGCAGGCAGTGTGTGTGGCCTTCCTCCTCCAGCCCATGGGCCTGCCTTCTGGTTGCATCATGGACCAGATGCCACCTGTGGTTTCAAAGCCCTGGATGAGGAGGTGAAGGTCTCTGTCTTTCTCCCACCCAGTGATCACTTCCTCCTCCACACGGGAGTACACGGTGACGGAGCCCGATCGGGACGGGGGTGCGCCTTCCCACACCTACACCTACCAGTGGCGCCAGACCATCACCTTCCAGGAGTGTGTCCACGATGCTTCCCGGCCGGCCCTCCCCAACACGCAGCAGCTCTCGGTGGACAGCGTGTTCGTCCTGTACAACCAGGAGGAGAGGATCCTGCGCTACGCTCTCAGCAACTCCATCGGGCCTGTGCGGGGTAAGGGACGGAGCCTTGCCTCTCTCTGCCCTCGCTCTTTGGAAACCCCGCTCTGTGACTTTGGGGTTTTGATCTGTTACTCTCCTAGGAAAACTGTGCTCAAATGTCTTCTGAAAAGAAAATTGCTTGTCAGCTGTGATTCTTGCCAAACCCAGTTAGGATCCCGCAGGGGAGGGTGCCGAAAGCTAACAGATGAGTGATGCTTCGGGGTCCCAAGTTGCTGGCTTGGACAGGACATTTTAAAATTTTTGTTTTTGTTTTTAATTGGTACATTAATACTTGTGCATATTAGTGAGGTATAGTAATTCATTTCTACGCAGTTATACTATGTGTGATGATCAGGTCAGGGAAATTGGGTATTCATCCCTTAAACATTATCATTTCTTCGAGTTGAGACAGTCTTAATTCCCTCTGTTGGCTATTTTGAAGTAAATGCCATCAACCTCAGTCCTCTGCTGGGCTATAGAGCGTGAGGAGTTATTCCTCCCATCCAGCTGCACCCCGTGAGCCCCTTTTCCCCTCTCCTCGCTGTCCCTACCCTCTGGTTTTCACTATTCTACTCATATTTCTATGAGATCAACTACATTAGCTATATTGAGCCCCTGCATTTAAGTGACATTGTACAGGGTTTGTCCTTCTGTGGCTGACTCATTTTATTTAACATTGTGTCATGGATGACAGGATTCCATTCTTTTTTGGGGGAGTGGGTACTGGGGATTGAACTCAGGGGCACTCAACCACTGAGCCACATCCCCAGCCCTATTTTTTAAAAAATGTTTATTTTTTAAAAGTAGTTGGACACAATACCTTTATTTTGTTTATTTATTTTTATGTGGTGCTGAGGATTGAACCCAGGGCCTTGAATGTGCTAGATGAGTGCTCTGCCACTGAGCCACAATCCCAACGCCCCCAGCCCTATTTTGTATTTTATTTAGAGACAGGGTCTCACTGAGTTGCTTAGTGCCTCATTGTTGCTGAGGCTGGCTTTGAATTCATGATTCTTTTGCCTCAGCCTCCCAAGCAGCTGGGATTATAGGTGTGCACCACTGTGCCCAGTGGATTTCATTCTTTATGGCTGACTGACATTCCATCGTGGACGTCTACCGTGATTTCTTCATCCCTTCCTACGGGACCTCTCAAACACCCAGATACTCCACCCTGGAGGAACCGTGTGCTTAGGGCCTGAGGAAATGTGAATGAGTCATGCACAGAGTCCAGGCCCAGCTCTTGGAGACTCACACCCACCGGCTGGGTTGGTGGAAGTGCTGTTGCCACATGTCAGTGCCTTTCCTCCCATTGTCCCCATGAGGTCCTGCATAACTGGGACATGTCCCTTTTCCAGATGTGATTCTTCTTCCATCCTCAAGTCACTTCCTCAACTATTGGTTTGTCCCTGGTTAGCTCTGGGACAGCGGGAAGTAGCTGAGGCTCTCCCTGTTGGTAGCCGTGCCTCTGAGCATCAGGAGTCAGCACAGCACTCCCCACCCTTCTTTTTTTCTTTTCTTTTTTTTTTTTTTTTTTTTTTTTTGGTACTGGGGAAAGGACTCAGGCGTGCTCAACTACTGAGCTATATCCCCATCCCCCCACCCACTTTAAAAAAAATTTTTGAGACAGGATCTCACTAAGTTGCTGAGGGTCTTATGAAATTGCTGAGGCTGGCCTTGAACTTGTGATCCTCCTTTCTCAGCCTCCTGAGTCACTGGGATTACAGGAGTGTGCCATGATGCCTGGCACATTTTTTTTTTCTTGAAGGAACAGATAGTAAATATTTCAGCCTCTGCCAGCCACATACATCTCAGCTCTGCCATGGCAGCGTGAAAGCAGTCTTAGACCATTTGTAAGTGAATGGGTGTGACTGGTTGCCAGTAAAACTTTATTTTCAGAAACAGGGAGGGAGCCAGGTAGAAGAGGGTCGCAGGAAATGCAGGAGCCGGCTCAGCCCCCACTGCTCTCGGTCACCAGTGGAGCTTGCTATCTGGGGCAGGAGGCCTGCGGGAGTTCCTGACCACTCACTGGGTCCCACTGCCTCTGCCTTCACAGACGGTTCCCCAGATGCCCTTCAGAACCCTTGCTACATCGGCACTCATGGGTGTGACACCAACGCGGCCTGTCGCCCTGGACCTGGGACACAGTTCACCTGCGAGTGCTCTATTGGCTTCCGAGGAGACGGGCAGATCTGTTACGGTACAGCCTTTGATTCTGGCTCGCTGGGGCTGGGGCTGGGGCAGTCGGGCTAGCAGGAGCATCCAGATTCTGCAGGGCCAAGAGCTGGGTCCGGGGTGGAAGTTCAGGTGAGATGCAGATGCCAAAGGACATGCCACGCCTGAATGGTGTACGTCAGCACTGCTGTCCCGGGTGAGGGGGGCTCTGTCCCTGTAGTACAGTACATGTGACGTGCAGATGCCCAGTGGCCAGCAGTATCCCTGGGCCACACTGCTCTTTGTGCTGAGCACACAGGGCTGAACAGAGGTGAGAGCCAGTGACGTAGCTGTGGCTGGGTTCACCCTGCGCTGTTTGCATTTAATGCTTCACAAACACCATATCATCTAATTCTCCAGCACTTTCATGGGATAGAGTCTTTCATTCCTCTTTTAAAAGCTGAGATTTAATTGTGGTAAAATGTGCCATTTTTAACTATGCCGTTCAGTGCAGTTAAGGACATTCTGCTGCTCTGTAGCCACTGTCCTCCAGAACCCTTCATCTCACACGACTGACTATGAGCCTGTTAAATAACCTCTTCTCTTCCCCTGGGTCACTGGCCACCATTCTACTGTCCCTATGAATCTGATGATTCTTGGAACCTCAAGTGAGTGGAATCGCACAGTATTTGTCCTTCTGTGATGGGCTTATTTCACATACTGCAATGTTCTCAGAGTTCTTCCATGTAGCACATGTCAGAATTTCCTTTTTTGAAGATTGAATAATATTCCACTGTGTACACATACCACATTTTATTTCTCTATCAGTTGATGGGCACATGGGCTGCATCCACCTTTTTGGCTGTTGCCAATAATGCTGTTGTGAACGTGGTGTACAAACACTGTTGAAGCCTCTGTTTTCTGTTCTTTGGGCTATATACTCCAAATGGGGTTACTGGATTTATATTGTCATTCTATGCTTATTTTTTTGAGAAACCCCCACACTGCTTTCCATAGCAGTTGTGCCGTTTTGCACTCCCATCAATAGTGCACAAGGTTCCAATTTCTCCATATCCTTGACAGCACTTGTTATTTTTTTAATAGAGGCTCATTAACATGAGCCAGTGACAAAGAATATTTGAACTCAAGCCTGTGACTTGACCATCTGCATTACTTTGCCTTCTTGTAGCACTTATTTTATTATTTATGACTTTACTTCAAAAGCTTTCATGTGAATAGCTTGATATTTATATTTGTTAATCCAGTACCAGAGCAAGAATGTCTGGCTCCTCAACCAGCACTATTTAAATCTGCAGTAAAGAGCCCCCTAGTAAGGGTAAGGAATGCTCGACCTGAGGTTCCCTGGCGCAGGGAGGGGTGTATTCACATATGTTTGCCCAGAAAAACAGGCAGCTCCCTCCACCCTTGCTTGACTGGGGAATCAGAATCTGGCAAGTCGATAGCCTTGGAATTTGGGAATAATGCCTTAAGTCTGGAATTCAACTCCACTGACTGATTGTGGTTTTGGTGTGTGATTCAATGTGAAGCTCAGCAGGTCCTGAGGCAGGATATGTAGCATTTGCTTCCGTGACCCTTGCATGCAAGGTGCTCATTGGGGTGCCTGAAGCATCGGAGGGCAGGGCCTTGACGCAGAGACAGGCTGTGTGCTTGTTTGGCCAGCTTGCTGATAGCTTTGTAGTGTGGAAGAATCCAATCTGAGATTCACCTTCCTGGTAACACTCCACCTGAGAGGACACCTGCTCACCTAAACTGTCAATTGCCCAGTCTTTCCCTAAGGATCGAGGTGGTCTTGGGTGACTGTGTTGACCCAGGACAGTCCCAAGCAGCACAGCACTGTGTGGATATGCAGAGCTGTCCTGCACTGTGCAGAGGTGATGGACACCATGCAGGGTGAGCCTCCTTCATTCACCCACACCTCCTCAGTCCTTATGCAGTCACAGCAGCTTCATAAGCCACCTGAGTGTTGGAGAGTTGGGGGGTCCCCAGCCTGCTGTTGCTGACTGTGACCTTCAGGCTGATTCTGCTCTTGGCGCCTTAGCTTGGTGCAGAGGTGGCTTCAGCTCGGAAGGCTCAGCCAGACGTGCTTCATGCCATCAGCTGCTATCCTCGGAAGTTCTCAGAGGCCCTTGCCCAGGAGGGCAGGTAGTCACGTGCATTGCTTTTGTGCTGAGGTCAGTCATCATTCTGGAATGTTAGCTCTGTGGAATGTGGGGCTGTTCCCAGTCGGGCTGGTCATTGTTCTGGGTCATTACAACATGCTTCAGAGTGTTAATGCATCGGGACACGAGGCTTTCAATAGGAAATTGCATTAAGCAGATCGCTTTGTGTGTTATTTTGACCTGGGAAGTGCCTAGGAGGAGAATGAGGATGAGCCTTTGTGACTCGGTGTGTGTGCTATTGATATAATGACTCCTGGCGTCCAACACAAGCTGGCTTTGGTTAGACGTCTCACAGCGAACTTCCCAGGTAATTTGGGGATTTCCCATTGAACCAAAGCACTCTCATTTTCTGTACCTGTCAGAACAGTGCCTGTGTGCTTTTCAATTTGGAGTCTGTTGAGACTGTACTGGTTAATCTCTCATGGAGTGATTTTTTTGAGTATGTAGAAGGCACTTAACAAATCAATAATGAAGCACGTCTCCTCAAAGATCTGGCCTTTAAAAAAGAGCTGAATTGGAGCAACAGTTCTTGAAAATATGTGAAAAGTAGCCACTATAAAAAAAAAAAAAAAGCAAAAAAGAATAATCCAGGATTTTGCTATTGGACTGGAGAGTGATTATGTGAAGGGAATATCTCTCCAGAGAGAAGGTTGACTGGAAACTAAAGAATAAGCATCTTCAAGTAGACACCATGGTATGCCATGAGAAACAGTTGTCACAGTTACCAGGTCACTATTCCCAATAAAGAAAGGTTTAAGGTTCTGGCCTCAATTTATAGAAGAGGAGATTTAAATTACACCTCAGGAAAAATTTCCACACTGCAAGGACCATGAAACACTCACAGGAAATTGCGAGAGTCTTGTCTCTAAAGAAAGGACATCCGGCTTGGCTTGTATGTGTACACCTGTGTGGTGGGGGTGGCTGTGCTTTGTCCCTCTGCTCCAAGATCCTGTTTGTCTCTGGTTCTGCAGGTCGAGCATGTGGAAAGAGCCCGATTGCTTAATGAGCTATTTCAAAACACATAGCTTCCCTCTCTATAAATGTTCCCTGGGAGGAATGGAGCTTGGAAAAGTTCCCCTGGTGATCTTGCTCTTCTGTCTTCTTGATTGAAAACTATTGCTCTGCACTCTGGCGCTGGTGGGGTGGGTCTAAGCCTGTTGGGTCCTGTAGCCTGTACAGTGCGTCTGGCCATCTGTGCGAGGAGAACCCTCTGGGGGCAGTGGTGCAGGGGTGGGCACTGGGATGTCTCTCCCAGGCTGTTGGTGGCAGCCGGCAGATGGAGTGGTGAGGTCCATCCTTGCTGCCCGACCCCAGCCCCACCCCAGCCCTAGCTCGTACTGTTCCGTAACCCTCCAGCTGTGCTTGGCACAGACCTCTTGCCTGAGATCCTGTCTCTCTCACACACACTTTTTTAAAAGAGTTGACTAGTATTTGGGTTTTTAGTAGGAGGGATTTTGCTGGGTACAGGACTAACTATAGGGCTGATATGGCAAAAGTGCTTGTCCAAGAAGCCAGCAAGCATTTGTTTCACCCAGGATGGGACTGGCTAGATGGGCCATTGGAGGTAGACAAGAGGCTTTGCCCTGGGGAGGGGACTTCACAGGGGGAAGGGAGGCGAGTGGCCTCAGCCATTATGGAATCCTGTGCACACATCTCAGACACTCTGAGAATGGTGTTGGCGTGGGAAGGACCTGTTTCACCCCATCGGTGGATAGGTAACCAGGGTTATGAGAGGTTAGCTCAGTTTTTTGTCTGCGCCAACCAGCCTTACACTAGTGGCAGCTGCAGACTGATCCCCGAAGCCTAGTGGCCATCTGAGGGCTGTGTCCCTACAATCAGCCAAATCCTTCACCATGGCTGGAGGTTGAGGGTGGATACCTGATAATAGAAGTGACGTGCCTTGAGCATGCTAGGCATGCCTTTGGCCTGCATCCATTTTCTGTAACCCTCCGAAGATCCTTCAAGATGATTATTAATATGATTATTTACCAATGGGGAAACTGAAGCTGAGTAGTTGGGTAACTTGTTCAAAACCACAAGAGCTAGTAATAAAAGCAGGTAGGATTTGAACCTAGCATATTCAACTCCAAAACATGTCTTCCCCTGTACATCACCCCAAGGCAATGGCTGTAGTACTGTCATATGAAAGGACATCACCATTCAAGATTCTTCTGATCCTATATATTGTTCCAGGGCAAACACAGCATATCAATGACATGCATCCTGTGTAAAGGTTGTGCATTTGCCACTGAATACAACTACACTCATTTGACCAATGGACCAAGGTACACTAGCTGTGTTCAAAGGATGACAAACATTTGCACAGGCTATTGAAGTGGCTGAATCTGGCTGAATATTCTGAGAGTTTTGGAAATGTTTTAACATTCAAATTGCTATTTGGAACATTGCTGAAGCATGGGAAGAAGTCATACAGCATTACTTGAGAAGAATTTGGAAGAAAGTTTTGAAGACATATGTAAACACATTCAAGGCTTTAACAAAGATTCTGCTGTTGATTAAATAGAAAACTAGATATTAGGGCTTGGGAACATCTAGAGTTGGACATTAACAAAGAGATTCATGAGCTTGTTGGCATTGAAGCTAACAAAGATTTCCAATGAGAAACTGATCAAACTAGAAGAAAAACCAGGCATGGTGGTGCATGTCTATAATTCCAGACACTTGGGGGACTGAAGCAGGACAGCAAATTTGAGACTATCCTGGGAAACTTAGTGAAACAATATCTCAAAATAAAATTTTAAAAGGGGATAGGGATGTATCTCAGTGGTAAAGTAGTTGGCTAGAACTAGCACCTCAAAATTTTAAAAAAGAGAAAGAAATTAAAAATTTGAGACCAAGAAAAAAGTTATACTGGAGGCATCAAGAAAGTTTACAGCAAATCAGGTATAGTGGCACACTCCTGTAATCCCAGTAACACAGAAGTCTGAGGCAGGAAGATGGCACATTCAAGTCCAGCCTGTGCTACTTAGTGATATTATCTCAAAATAAAAATGAAAAAGGGCTGGAGATGTGTAGCTCAGTGGTAGAGTGCCCCTGGGTTCAATTCCCAGTACCAAAAACAAAAACAAAAAGCAAAAGAATTTATAGGAGGGGTGTGGGGGAGATGTTTGCTACTACCAACAGTGGCCTACAGTGTTACAAGAAGAGGAAGTCAATTGCAACAGACTCACAAAAGCTGACAGGTGGATACAGTGTTATTTCTTGATATAGATAAATACATAATGAAAGGAAGAAACAAACTGTCCAGTCAAAACTTGTTATCTTCCTGAAAAATATTGTGCCTATATCCATCAACAAGTGTTGATGACCCTATGCTTTCTACCAGCTGTTCTCAAGGACCAAAAGAGTAATCGATGAACCTGTCACTGTAGCATCCTTGTCCTCCAGCAATTAATTTTAGTTCAGTGCTTCAAACATTCTTCAGAATCAGTCTGCTTTCAGCAGTGTATGTCAATGATGAGTACCCATACAACCATTCTGTTTTTCACTTCAGTACATTATTCAATAAAGTACATGAAATACTTAATACTTTATTACAAAGTAAACTATGTGTTAGATAATTTTGCTTAACTGTGGACTACTGTAAGTGTTCTGAGCACATTTGAGGTAGACTAGCTGTGATGTAGGAGAGGGAAGGTATATTACACACATTTTCAACTACTAGCAAATGCAAAAAAAAAAAACAAAAAAAACAAAAAAACAAACCCATATGATCCCTTATATCTCATCAGATCATAATGGAACAAAATTAGAAATGAACACAAAACTCTATAAGAACTATATAAGTCCATGGAGACTGAACAATACAATTTTGAATAATGGATGGATGATGGAAAAAATCAGGGGAGAAGTTTAAAAATTAGACTGAAATGAAAATAGTCACACAACATCCCAGAACCTCTGGGACACTATGAAGGCAACTTGAAGAAAAAAGTTTATAGCTATCAGTGCCTACGTAAGAAAATCAGAAAGATCCCAAATAAATAACCTAATGATGCATCTCAAGGCCCTTGGAAAAGAAGAACAAACCAAGTTCAAAGCTAATAGAAGGAAGGAAATAATTAAGATCAGAACAAAAATCAATGAAATTGAGAATAAAAAACTACAAAGGACCAATGAGACAAAGAGTTGGTTCTTTGAAAAAGTGAATAAGATTGATAAGTCCTTAGCCAACCTAACCAAAAGAAAAAAGTCCAAATAATGAAATTAGAGATTAAAAAGAAAATATCACCACAGACATCACAGAAATCCAGAGGATCCTTGGGGACTACTTTGAAAACTTATACTCCAATAAATTGGAAAATCTAGAAAAATAGATACATTTCTACATACAGCCTGCCAAAATTGAATCGAGAAGACAGAAAACTTAAACAGACCAATAACTTAAATTGAGATCAAAGCAATAAAAAAAGCTTCAAAAAAGAAAGGACCAGGACCAGATGGATTCTTAACTGAATTCTATCAGACCTTTAAAGAAGAGCTAGGGCTGGGGATGTGGCTCAAGCGGTAGCGCGCTCGCCTGGCATGCGTGCGGCCCGGGTCCGATCCTCAGCACCACATACAAACAAAGATGTTGTGTCTGCCAAAAACTAAAAAATAAATATTAAAATTCTCTCTCTCTCTTTCACTCTGTCTCCCTCTCTCACTCTCTCTTTAAAAAAAAATAAATAAAATAAAGAAGAGCTAATGCCAGGGCTGGGGCTGGGGATCAGTGACAGAGTGCTTGCCTAGCATGCATGAGGCACTGGGTTTGATCCTTAGCACCACATACAAAAAAATAAAAAAATAAAGTCATGTTGTCCATCTACAACTACAAAAAAAAAAAAATTAAAAAAAGAAGAGCTAATGCTAATACTCCTCAAATGATTCCATGAAATAGAAAGGGATGGAACACTTCCAAATTCATTCTATGAAACCAGTATTATACTCATACCAAAACCAGAGAAGGGTACATCAAGAAAGAAAACTACAGACCAATATCCCTGGTGAACTTATATGCAAAAATCCTTAATAAAATATTAACAAATCACATTCAACAACATATTAAGCAGATTGGCTGGGATGTCGCTTGGTGGTACAGTGCTTGCCTGGCATGTATGCTCTCCAGCACCACAATAAACAAACAAATAAATAAATAGGAGAAGAAGAAGATTTTATATCATGATCAATTTGATTTTATTCCAGATATGGAAGGATGATTTAACATACACAAATGGATAAATGTAATTCATATAAATAGAATTAAAGACAAAAATCACTTAATCATCTCAATAAATGCAGAGAAGGTCTGCAACAAAATTCAGCACCCATTCATGATAAAAAAAAAAACTGAAAAAACTATGGATAGAAGGAAACTACTTCAACATCTTAAGTCTATATATGAAAAATCAAAAGCCAACTTCATAGCAATTGAGAAAAACTGAATATATTTCCTTTAAATTCTGGTAAAAGGCAAGGATGTTCATTCTTGCCACTCCTATTTAATATAGTGCTAGAAATTCTAATCAGAGTAGTTAGGCAAGAGAAGGAAATAAAAGTTATAAAAATAGGAAAGGAAGGGGCTGGGTTGTGGCTCGGTTACTAGAGTGTTTGCCTTGCATATGTGAGGCACTGGGTTCGATCCTCAGCACCACACAAAACAAATAAATAAAATAAAGGTTAAGAAAAAAAAAAAAGAAAGGACATCACCCTACTGGCCAGCTTTCTGTCTTATTGAAACCAGAGTTTGAGACAGAATTGGGTTCTCCACTTACTGCTGGTGGGTGCAGCCTGTGCAAGCTGCAGGTCTCTGCAGCCAAGAAAGCTCATTTTAGTGTTGGCAGCTAATTACAGCACGATGCCTGCCAGTCAGTGCCAAGGGTCATGGCCAGCAAAACTGGGTTATTCTCCACTATTGTGGAGGGGCAGGGGCAGCTCTGAGGGGTGGACTGTGCGCTTCAGTGTTGCAGCAGACCTCAGAAGCTTGCTACCAACTTCCTTCCAGCTTCTTGTTGCTATGGAAGGTCAGGGTCAAAGGAGTAGAATTTTTTTTTTTTTTAAGATACAAAGAAAAGACCCAACAACTCAGGAGGCTGAGTCAGGAGGATCACAAATTCCAGTTCGACCTCAGGAACTTAGCAAGGCCCTATGCAACTTAATGAGATCCTGTCTTAAAATAAAAAATAAGAGGGACTGAGGACCTACCTCAGTGCTAAAGCTCCCCTAAGTTCAATCCTCTGTACAAAAAAAGATCCCTTGCAGGAACAAGAGAGAAGAATGATGGGGGCTGATGCCTGAGTAGGAGTTTTATATAATACTTGGGTCTGTGCTATGAGTTTAAACTTATGCTAATCAGAGTTTGAAAAGCACTAATGATATTGGTCCAAATTTATGCTAATCAGGTTTGGAAAAACATTAGTGGCTATTGGTCCAAGCTTAGGCTAATCAGAGTTGGGAAAAGGCTAGTGCTATTGATTGGCCTTGCCTCCCTTGCAGGTCTGCCCCACTTCTGTATTCCTGCTGCTTGTTCTTGGGGAGGTGGGAGGTTGAGGTCCTGGGATGGTGGATGTTCAGGGTATTCGGCTGTAGCACTGTGTGGAGCGGGTGCCACAGTGGGCCTGGGCTGGGTCTCCATGGGGCTAGGTGTGCCCGGGCTTTCTGAGCCTTGGGTCCATGATGACATGGCAGGCTCCTTGTGCTGCCTGTACTCCAGCCTGAGTGCACTGCCACTCTGCAGCTCTGGAACAAGGACTTGCCTTCCTCTGAGTTGATGACTTTCCTTTTAGTCCGTTAAGCTTCAGATAATGTTTGAATGTTCACATTAAGCTCTATATTGTCCAACTTTTCTTTGTAACTCTAATTGGAGAAAGATCACATTTTTAAGCCATAATGTGTTTAACATGCTCTCAAGTTTAGGCTTCTATCCAGAGTCCCTTGTCCCTGTGTCCTTCAAATTTGTCTTTGTGAATCTTCTGTGAGCAGACATGGGCTTCAGGGCAGGTGGAGGAAGGACCCGCTTACTTAGGAAATGGGCCTGGGATCCGCTCTCTGAAGTCATGCACAGAAAAAACACATTCATTTCACTCTATTTTGGGGATGTATAAAAATCTGCCCGAAAATCGGTCTGTTCTCAGGGAGCATGTTTTCTATTTTATTATATTCAGTGCCATTTGAAGAGGCTAAGAGTATGTTTGTAAACTTTGCTGCAGATATTGACGAATGTTCCGAGCAATCCTCCGTGTGTGGCAGCCACGCGATCTGCAATAACCACCCGGGGACCTTCCGCTGCGAGTGTGTAGAGGGCTACCGCTTCTCAGATGGGGGGACGTGTGTGGGTAAGTTCTCCAGACAACATTTCAAAGCATGTCATGGTGCCTGCTGACTCCCGTGGGAGAGGGATCGTTCTGGTATCGGTCCTGGTGGAGCAGATGACCTTTCTGCTATCAGACGGGCAGTTTCCAGAGGACCGTGGACCATTCCTCTGCCCTCCCCCTACCTGGAGAGTCAGGCTGAAGGAGTTTCATCTGCAACTGTAACACCATCCTCTCCCTTGCTGCAGGTGTCCACAATGCATTTGCTTCATCATTAAGCTTCTCCTAATCATTCTCCGTATGCTTTTAGTGGCTATGAAAGCTCTTCGACTTGCTTCTCCCTCATCATTAATTAGCAGCGGTGGGTGCAGCAGAAGGACCAATTTCGGGCACCTTTATGCTATTAGCTGTCATAGACCAGATTCTCCATGAGTTACGTCTAAAATCCCACTCCATGTATTTATGCATATTAATTTTATAAACCGCAGGTCACAGTGTAATTTTTAAAAAAATTTTTTTAGTTGTAGATGGACACAATACCTTTATTTATTTTTTTAAATTTTTGTGTGGTGCTGAGGATCAAACCCAGTGCCTCATACATGGGAGGCAAGCACTCCACCACTGAGCCATAAACCCTGCCCAACTTTTTAGTCTTACTGAGGCAAGTAGATACTACTGACTAGGCTAGCTATGCTCTTGGTGGTTGATGGTTTGGTGGTGGGGACAACGGGCCAGTCACAAACAGCATTGTCTAAACCCTTTCTTGTTCTGCCACTGCTCGTTGACCTTGGTTTCGAGGACATTAAGGTTTCCAGGTGTAGAGGGCCGCATGCTGGATGGCCACCTGAGCTCAAAGCATCTGCCAGCATAAAGCAGATACTCACGTGGGGTCAGCTAGCTATCCCTTTGTCCTTATTGCCTGCAGCGCCTGGGGTACTTTCCCTGTGCTCCGTCTTGCAGCTCAGACGAGGAGCCAAGGTCACGGGGTGAGGTGTGTCTGAGGGTGGAGGGAACAGGCAGTTCTCATGTTTTGAGTGTGACCCAAACATCTGCAGGCTCAGGGAGGCCCGTCCCCTGCACAGCTGGGATTTCAGCTTGCTCTGCTGGAGTTTTGTCTTTTTCCCCTCGACAGAGAACATCAGTTTCTCTGTATTTGGCCTGACTTCCTTCTCTGCTTTTTGAGGTCAAAGAGATTCCAAATTTTGCTTTTAATGGTAACACCATCTACTGTCCATGTTGTCTCAAGCTGGATAATGGCTTCTTTACCCCTTGGGTGGTGGTGCGAATAGTAACTGAGGTCCATTCTGGGACACGTGTGGGCGGCATGGTGGCCTGGATCTGACCATGCCTGATATCCACGCCCATTGGAGGGGCAGGGAGAGTGCTATGCAAATGTTTGCTCCTGGTCATTTGATTTTTGAGGACACTCAACCTCCCTGGGCCTCAGTTCCTTATCTGTAAGGCAACAGTCTGGACTTGACCTGTGGTTTCCTGTGTCCCATGGAGCTCTTGGAGGTGCCTCAGGAGTTTCTCAGGCCACAGGCAGACCCTTATTCTTTCCTCCTGGTCACAAGCCTTCTATTTTTCCATATATCAAATTCTGAGTGAGGTGTTTGAATAGTGGATTCCACTGCTCAAAAACGAGGGTGAGCAGTGCAGGTCATCACTGATCCCCGGTTTCAGCTGCATGAGGTTTCCTCCCACCTCTTCCCCCAGCCACCTGCAGCGTCCCAGGCACCTCCATCCTGCTTAGCCCTTTACCCTGTTTGTCAGCTCTTTGGGGAGTCTCTGGGAACCAGGTCTAGCTGAACACTGCATAATTGAGTATCACTTCATCTCCTTCCTTCAGTGTCATTCATAGAAATGTGGGCTGGGATGGTTTCTCTGTGGGACAGACGGGTAAAGGTGCAGAATGAGTCCTGGCAGCTTAGGAGGCTGACCGAGCCCTTCCAGCTACTTGGGGCTGGGGCTCGGGCAGGACACATGGCTGGTCACAGGGGAGTCTCCCTTCATGACCACTGTCCATTACTGGGGACTAGTAGACTTGCATACTGGTATTTTCTATAAGCCTATGACTTTCTTTTCCACTTGATGCAAACTTCTGTAGTTAACTGAAATATTCAAAACATTTTGAAGGAGATGGTCCCTAGCTTGCCCATAATTCACCTTAGATGTACCTGAGTGGACATGGCCCTGGAATACTGGTCTTGCATATGGGGCGTGGAGACCTGGAGATTCTGCTTGTCCCTCAATAGGACATCTCTACAGCACACATTATGCACCAGCCCCTGTCAAGGCAAGAACAGGGCCAAGCTCAGGTGAAGGTTACTGTGCACAGATCCCCTGGCCTTGCCTTACCTAGTGTTCCTGTCCCCTTCCTTGCTAGCTGTTAGGAAAAGCTGACCACCATGATCTTCGTTTTAGAACTCTCAGTAATGGGGCTTTATGAAACCTCCTTTGCTCCCTGCCCTTCCCTTCCTTCCCTCCATTTGTCCTTCCTCGGCATCTTCTTTCCTCTCCTGTTCCTCATGTTCCAGTTCTGACCTGCCTGTCTCTCAGTGACCCTGCCTGTCAAACCAGCATGGCAAGCCACCCTGCTGTCCTCCTTAGCTGGTCATTGCTCTTCAGGAATAAATGAACCAAAAAGGTGAAATCCTGCCTTGAGAATCTTTTGAAATCCTATTCTAGAACTTTCCTGTCCCCTCATCCTGTGGCTCCCCTTTGCTGAATGGGTAGGGAGGTAAGGAAGTCGCCTCTCTGCAGTCCAGGGCCTCCAAGGAAAGGGGGCTATGCTGGTGCCCCACTAGGGTATCAGCTCTTCTTGAAGTTCTTGGTTAGCTTTGCTCTTGTGGCACTGGCCACTGGCTCTCCGGAGTACCATGCTGCTTTCTGCATGCACAAACTAGTAAGGCCATCTGGACGCCCTGAACTCCTTATCTCAGGAGAACTGGAGGAAATTCACACTCAGCTGAGTCTTCCTTTGCACAATTCAGATAGAAATCACAAATAAGCAAATCACAGCTCCCTGAGCGTCAGAAGCCGGGCTGTGGAGCACCGGTGGCTCTCTGCACCTCCAGGCTCAGCTCATGCTGGACACAGCCTCAGCCCTTCTCACGGCAGCTTGAGGGAGCTCTCTAGCCCTGTACCACTCTCCCTCTGCCCCAGTGTTGGCAGCCCGGCTTCCAACTGGTCGTTCCCAGTGCCAGCTGCTCTGCGTTGACAGCTCTTAGTGCAGCTAGCTCTGCTGTACTGGAGTCAAAGGTGACAGCCAGGGACCACCCCCCCCCCCCAAGTGGCCTTATCAGAACTTCTGCTGCAGCACAAGGAAGTATCTCACACACTGTTCTGATAAAGGGCGGGAGCGGGGGGCTGCTTATATAGACAAAGAGGCAGGCTCAGGCCTGTCCGGTGTCCTGCAGCTGGCCACAGACCTTCTGCTGAGTCATGGGGAGTGGAGGGGCTCCTTGGGACCTGATTGGGGACAGTTGAAGGGCTGCAGAGGGGCGGAATCATTAGGATGGACCTGGACAGAGGCCACCAAAGCTAAATGTCTGAACACTAAGGTGTTCGGGACAAACCTTAGCTGTTAACAACAGAGGAAAAATTTAAGAAGTACCTGGTGGGGAGCACCGGGCCTTCTCCATCTCTAACTACCAGACCTGTGGAGGGCACATTGCCACAGGGAGACCTAGGAAGTATTTTCCTTCCAACTGGTGTAAAAACATTAGCTTTCAAATGCTTTATGGTACTAAACTATCTATTTTTGTGCTAGTGGGGGGGACTCTGGCAATGGTCGTGAACATGCTATCTGCCCAGGGGGCCCAAAGTTGTAGACCCTGTGTGTCTCAGATCCTTGGCTCCAAAGCCACCCCAGCAGGGTTGCCATGGGAGTGTGGCCTCTGCAAATGTCCTGCCTCTGGGTCCAGATGAGGAGGAGCTTGGTCCTGGGGCCTGTCGCAGGCTGTGGTGTAGTTAGTGGCCTGGGCCAGAGCCCGGGGTGAAGCCAAGGTGGGGCCAGGCTGAATGCCCAACCAGGGTGTTGGTCAGTGAGGATGTGTGACACAGTCCAGGAAGAGGGGATAGCAGGAAACAGTGGAGAGCACGGTGACACCCACACACCTGGCATCCAGGCACTGTCCCTCATTCATACTCCACTGGACCAAAGCATAGGTGTAGGGGGGTTTGGGAGGTGCCCACTGCTCAGGGACTCTTCCACCAGTGGGTGATAACCTTTTGTTCCAAAGCCATTGTGGACCAGCGTCCCATCAACTACTGTGCCACCGGCCTTCACGACTGTGACATCCCGCAGCGGGCCCAGTGCGTTTACACGGGAGGCTCCTCTTATGCCTGCTCCTGTCTGCCCGGCTTCTTTGGGGATGGCCGAGCCTGCCAAGGTGCGTGGTGCCCCCTTTCCCACCAGGTAACCCAAAAGGGTCCCTAGGTGGGGCTTGTGCTCCGCTGGTCACCAACTTGCCCTGGACGATAAGAAAGAATGGTCCTCCCAGCTCCCCTGGGAAGTGGGCAGCTGACCTCTGCTATAGCTGGAACCACATGCTTTCCCAGGGGCTGTTCTCAGCCCATGCTGATTTGTCCTATGTGACTGTCTGTGACTGTCTGTGACTGTCTCGCTGAGGCGACAGCTAGACACCTGCTCTCTGTTGGGGACTGGGAATGTTGTTTGTCTTGCACAAAAGGACAAACAGTGCTTGCATGCTCAGAGCTTGAAGTCCATGCTTTTATTTAGTAAAATAAGTAGCTTTTATTTAGTAAATACATAGTTTTATTTAGTAAAATACATAGTTATTCAGCCGGCTCACTCCAGCCTCTCCACAAAAAGCAAAGTTTCCTAATTGGATAAATGATGACAGAGTCAGAGAGTAAATGACACCATAGAGTTCAGGTTTGCAATCAGCCCATCCTAGGAGACAGGGTGTCCTGGAGGGTGATTCTGGGTAAGATGATCCATGAACAGATCACCCTGAGTCTCTTGGATGCAAAATTGCTTAAAACTGTACCATAGAGTGTTTCTGAAAAGTGCATACTTTATATAAGATCAGCCATGACCTCTGAGTTACTCTGTCTTCGTTACTGCACAAGTGAATTTTCTCTCATCCATGAGGCTCTTCTATCCAGCAGTTAATGATCTGTCTTCAAACACCCAGCCATTTCTGAAGCTCTCATTGATGATGGGAGGGGTCATCTTAAGGTGCAGATAAATCCTCTCTTTCCCCTTTGGCAAGCGTGACATTTTCATGAGAATATTATTGCCAAGGTGAAACACATTAGGTGGAAAGGTACTAGATGGAACTGAGGACCTCGTGTCCTGATAATTAATATTTAGCTGGGCATGATGGCACACACCTGTGATCCCAGCCACTGGAGAGGCTGGGGCAGGAGGATCACAAGTTTGGGGCCAGCCTCAGCATCTTAGCAAGCTTAGTGGTAAAGTGCTCCTGGGTTCCATCCCCTTGTCAAATAAAGAAGAAAGAAAATTAACATAAGATGACTTTAAAGTCACTGCTCTCAGATCGGCAGCTGGCCCCCATAGATTTGAGCAAGTGTCTTACGTTGCTGTGTAAGCCACAAATTCCAGAAGCAGTCTCACTCTCCTGGCCCTGTGACTGTTTTGCAGATGTGGACGAATGTCAGCCCAGCCGATGTCACCCCGATGCCTTCTGCTACAACACCCCAGGCTCCTTCTCGTGCCAGTGCAAGCCTGGCTACCAAGGAGACGGCTTCCGATGCGTGCCTGGAGGTGAGGTGGTGGGGGGGACATGCGGGCCTGGTAGCCATCTCCCTGCCTAGGGGTGCCGAGTACATGGCCCTGGGTAGGGGGCAGAGGGGAGGCTCTAGGGAGGGGCCTATGATTCTCGAGGTGGGAGATGGGAGCCCAGGCTGCAGTACAGAGCTACTCTGGTGTGCACTGCACAACCCAGTGGGCAGCACAGGGACCATGCTTGCTAGCAGCCTGGAGCCCATCACCTTGGACTGCAGAATAAGGACTGGCCTGTTTGTCGGAGTTCTCCAGAGAAACAGAGCCCAAAGGACACACGCACACGTGTGTGTGTGTGTGTGTGTGTGTGTGTGTGTGTATGTGTGTGTGTGTGATTTATTACAAGAGTTGAGTCAGATAATTACGGAGGCTGACAAATCCTAAGATCTGCAGTAGATAAGCAGGAAACTCAGGAAAGTTGGCGGCCTGGTTCTAGTCCAGAGACCAGCAGGCACATGAACCAGGAAGAGCCAATGCTTTAGTTCAGGTCTTGAGATGGGGGAATCAAAGTTCCCCTTTGGAAATCTCTGAGCAGAAGAATTCTGTCCTTACTCAGGACAGGGTCAGCATCTTTGTTGTGGTCAGCCTTCAGCCGATTGGACTGGACCCACCTACATTAGGGAGGATGATCTGCTTTACTCAGCCTATCGATTTATATATTAATCTCATCCAAACACAATCTGTGGAAACACCTAGAATAATGTATGACCAAATATATGGGCACCATGTGGCCCAGTCAAATTGACATATAAAATTAACAGGTTCCTAAAGAGCCCTGGGGAATGGAGTTGACTTGGGGGTATGGGACAGGGTGAAGGGCCCAAGCTAGGGGAAGATGCAGACTGCGGACTCCTTGGAAGAGAGCCTGGATTGCCTGTATTCCAGACCCAGACATGCAGCTTCTACAGTCACTGCTGACCTGAGACTCAGGTGGCTGCTTCCTAGAGCACAAGGTCCCAGTGGCTCCAGGCAGCCCAGGCACGAGTCTGGGGGATTCTCAGCCGATGTTGTTGATTGCGTGAGTCTAGCTGGCTGTTGTTTGTGCAGAACCTGTTACATGCTGGGTGCTTGTGTTGGTCATATTTCTATCATGTTAACAAAATACCTGAGAAAATCAACTTAAAAGGAGGAAGGTTTATTTTGTTTCTTGGTTTCAGTCCATGGTTGGTTGGTTCTGTGGTTTCTGGGCCTGTGGTGAGTCGGAACCTCATGAAGGGGAACATGTGGTGGAGCAGGGCTGCCCACCTCTCAGTGGCCATGAAATGGGGGGGCCTGGGGTCCTAGTATCCCTTTGAGGCCATGCCCCCAATGACCTAACTTCCTCCCACCAGGCCCTGCCTGCTAAGGGTTCCACCTCCACCCAAGGGCACCACAGGCCCCCCAGAGGCTGGCAAGCCTCCAACTGTGGCCCTTGGGGGATGTTTAAGATCCAAACCATGGAGGGCCTGCAGCCCCTGCTTCATGATCAGCCGTGCTGATCTTCTCAGGCGAGTTTTTTATACAGAGGCCGCTGAACTGGAGGAAGGGAAAGGCCCTTACAAGGCCACCTGGGGAGTCAGTGTTAGACCCAGCCTAGGTCCCCGTCACAGAACCCTAGGTCTGACCCACGGTGTCCTGACATGGGATTGGACTCCCTGTCCTGGAGTTAGCCTGTTATGTTGTTTATTTTTAACCACTGCTGCTGTTACTGGACAGATGTGTTCACGTGACCATAAACGTCTTCAGTAAGAGGTGCCAGGGCACGGTGACTCCACCATGCCTCCAAGGGGCTGCCCGCTGTCTGAATGTCCATCCCCTTCACCAGCCCTGGAGTGCACTGAGGACAGGGGCAGGCACTGTGCTTTGGCTTCTAGTGCCCACGGGGGCACCTGGCTCCTGGCGGGGCCCACAGCTCCTTACAGTTATTGAAGAGGGAAAGGAAGGTACAGGCTGTTCTACCAGCAGCCTATGCATATGCTTCCTGCACCCTGAGGAGGGTTCAGGACGTTGTTGACCTAATAGAAAACGTCAAATCAAAGTTTACATTTTGACCTATAATACTAGATGTCGCTGAGATAAATCATTTTCTGCTTAGAACAGGAATAGCAGGGCCTGGGGCTTGGACTTAGTGGTAGAGCCCTCTCCTAGCATATGTGGGGCCCTGGGTTCCATCCTCAGCACCACATAACAATAAATAAATAAAATAGAGGTATTGTGTCCATCTACAACTAAAAATATTTTTTAAAAGAACAGGAATTAGCAGCCTATTTATTTATTTATTTAAATTTTATCAAGGGTCTCGCTAAGTTTCCCAGGCTTTCAAATTAGTGATCTTCCTACCTCAACCTCCTGAGTCTCAAGTTTGGCTCACTCTCTGTTCTTGTAAGTAAAGTTTTATTGGAGCCGGGTGCAGTGGGGCACACCTGTAATCCCAGTGGCTCTGGAGGCTGAGGCTGGAGGATCCGAAGTTCAAAGCCAGCCTCAGCAAAAGTGAAGCACTAAGCAACTCAGTGAGATCCTGTCTCTAAATAAAATACAAAATAGGGCTGGATGTGGCTCAGTGGTCGAGTGCCCCTGAGTTCAATCCCTGGTATTCCCCCATACACACAAAAAAAAGTTTTATTGGCACACAGCCTTGCTTGTTAGCTTATGCATTGTCTGTGGCTGTTTTCGTGTTGTGAAGACAGAATCTAGCAGTTGTAACAGAACCTGGAAGGACCAGACCCCAAACACCCCGAATAGCTTTCTTTCTGGCCTGTGGGAGAAAACGTTTGCTGACCCTGGCTTAGAAGGATCCAGGCATGGCCAGCCTTTTGTTCCTGAGCCTGCAGGTCAGAACTGTAGCACTGCTCACAGCTTTTGGAAGGCAGGGTACAGAGAGGGCTTCTTGTGATTTGGGTCGAGGCATTGCAGCAGCTGTTAACCATGAATACGTCCAGCTGGGCATGGTGGTCACATCTGCAATCCGGCAAACCAGGAGGCTGAAGAAGGAGCAGATCAAGTTCAAGGCTTGGACAAGATAATCAATAAAAATAAAATAGAAATTAAAAATTTAAAATTGGGCTGGGGATGTAGGTCTGCGATACTCAGTATCCCTGAGTTCAATCCCCAGTACCACACACACACACCCACAAAAAATCACATCCGTTATTTGTATAGCCTGTCTCACATCTCCACTTCAAAGAGAAGCAGATGTTCCAGTTTTGGGGTTTTGTTTGCTTTGGCTTGACTCTTTGCCCTCTCTTTAAAGCTCTGTTTACTAAACAGAGACAAATCCAGACCTACAGGTTGGATGTGAAGATAGGGTGACGATATTAATAAGAGCTGTGTGCCAGGACTGTTCAGGTATTTAATCCTGTCCCCTGAAGAAATTCCATTTCTAGTTGTACACCCAGGAGAGAGTGTTCACTGCCCGTGGTTTGTAACAGAAAAACACCTCAGCGACAGTCGGCAGGAGGAGTGGACAGCTGACTTCTGGTTCAGTTCATACCATGAAGTAACAGAGCAGTTGACATGAATGATGTGCAGGGCATGGGGGTGAAACTAAAAACACAACCTTGGGCCAAGCAAGATACAAAAGCATATAGATATACGCAGTGTGACCCCACGTGTGTAGAATGTAAACCCGTGTGAAAGCAACTCACTGTGAAAAATCTCGCAGTGTGAGAACGGAGCAGAGGTGCCTTTGGGCGGGGAAGGCACTGGCTTGCAGAGGCAGGCATGGGGGGTCTTGATCCATTTGGACTTCGGTAACAGAATGCCCTAGACTGCTGGCTTATAAACAGAAACGTGTTTCTTTCAGTTCTGAGGGTTGAGAAGTCCAAGAAAGTTCTGTGCCTGGTGAGGGCCAGTTTCCTGGTTCACAGGCACCTAGTCTTGGTGTAATAACGTCACGTGACGGAAGCAGCGAGGGTCTCTCTTTCTTAAGACCCTGATGGCGTTCTCCAGGGCTGCACCCTCATGACCTGATCACCTCCTGAAGGCTCGGCCTCCTTCTGCACCACCTGGGGGCTGGGTTTCAACATGGGGATTTTCGGGGAGGCAACCATCAGGCCCAGCACAGGGGTCAGGGAGGGTATGGTCAGCACTTAGTTGGTACCTGCTCTATACAGAACTCAGCTGGCTTTGACGGTGGACCAATTAAGGTCATGGCTCCTGCAAGGTCAGCTGAGGACAGACAAAATAGAGGAAATTGCTGTTTGTTCCACTCTGTCCTATGCCCTGTCCCATTGAGTCACCTTAGTGGAGCACTGTGACCATTTTCTTTCAAATGCTGTGAATGAAATAGAGAACAATATCTAGAAGATAGTGTGCATAGAGTGTATTCGGTAGGAACAAATACCATTCCATGAAACAGTCCTCACACGTGCTCGTGTGTGTATGGAGTGAGTGCATGCCTGCATCGTGACGTGTGTGTGTGTGTGTGTGTGTGTGTGTGTGAGAGAGAGAGAGCACCACTTGTGTGCACTGGGTTGCCAAGTAAAATGTATTTCTTTCTGTTAGACAGTTTGGAAGCCATCATATTAGGAATCTGTTGTTGCATGACAAATCCCCAGAATTAGCAGCTTAACACAGTAAACATTAGTCATCTCACAGTTCCCTGGGTGAAGATTTCAGGAGCAGCTTACCTGGGTGATGCTGGGTGGCTGTCTGCCCTGATGGTGGGGAGGGATCTGCACTGAAGGACCCATGCAGCCATTGGCAGCCTCGACCTGCTTTCTCCACAGGGCTGCCTCCGTCTTCAAGGTCTTTAAGACCAAATAGCTGGCTCCCTCCAGGGCAAATGATGAGCAAAACATGGTGGGGGCTGAGGTCGAAGCCACAGTCTTTACTTTGGGAAGTGACCTTCTGTCACTCTGCTGGTGCTGGTGTCTCAGGCCAATGCTCTTAGAGTGTGAGAGGGGACTATGAAGAGGGGAGAAGGGAGGCCATCCTGGAGGCCAGCTGCCACCACCTCTGACCTTGCCTGGACATCAGAGGGATCTCACTGGCTAGGCTTTAGTAACTTAGGAGTTTAGTAGAGGATCAAAGAGGAGCATAAAAATCCTGGGCTGCAGACTGAAGCCTGTTTCCCAGGGCAGATACCAGGCCTCTGACAGATCAGTCTCTGCATCCTGGCTCTGTTGTGCCTCTGGGCACCCTGCCTGGCGATCCACACCACACATCTAGAGAAGAAGATAATGAAGGGTTCAGAAGGTAGGGCCGCCAGCAGAGATGAGAACAGGCAGCACAGTACAGCTCAAAGGAAAGAAAACTGACAAACAATTCCGTGATTTCTGTTTCTTGGGCTTCTGTTGTGGGGGGCAGTTTTCACTGTGTTTCAAGCAAATCTAATGTGAGAAACGTGGGATTTCCTAGTTGGATCTGGAAGGGGCTCTAGAAACTCTGTTGTTCATTCCCTTTATCTAAGGGAATGAGGCTTGAAGGACTTCTTAGATCTGTGTTTAAACAGGCCTGCTGTGCTTTCCAGGGTACACCTCTTTGAGGCCTGCCTGCTCCCAGGACTCCTACATGCTTTGGTGCTTCCCTTTGCTGTCTCTCAGTCAGACACTGATGTCTGGTGGGCCTTGTGGCCATTGGTGGTGTTCCTCACCTGTTTGTGTTTCAGGGCTCACAGGGCTGCTACCTTGGCACCTTGTTTCTTTGTACATGTGACTTGCAGAGTTTATCGAGTTCTCTTATCTGTAACTAGATTCTACATATAGGCTGCTGCCTTTTTCTGAGTCTTCCATGCTTTCTCACCCACAATTCTCCTGTACAAGTCAGAGACAATCGTCACTTACTGGAGCTCAGATCCACCTTTATTGGCAGCACTGGGCAGGTGGCCTCACCATCCTCCCTGAAATAGTCCCTGCGTTTGGTGTCCAAGGCACCACATCTGAGTTCTCTGCATCATGGACTGCTTTATCACTGTTGATCAAAGCAGCCAGTTGAATGGATAATAGTATGTGGGTTTAGCCAGGCTAGCTAATTTGCCCAAGGCTCTTAGCTAACTAGTTGCATAGTTAAGTACTGGTAAGCACCTCCTGTGGGCCTGCTGTTGTACTCAGCACATGAATAGGAATGCCTCTGCCCTGGAAGGGTGTACCTGGCAGGAAAAGGGAGCAGTTGAAAGTAGTGAATCTGTCAGTGGTGACCAGTGGCTGGAAGAAAAATCCAGGTGGGCTAGAAATGCTGGGGAAAGCACCAGGAGAGAGAGGCTTGCCTGCAGCCTTGAAGGATGGGGAGGATCTGAAGAGTGTGGAGGAATAATGCAGAGATGCAGTGGGGCAGGCAGGGAGGGAAGGTTGTGGAGGACCCAGCCAGGGCCCTCTGGAGCTGGAGAGCCTCCCCAGTCTTGGTGCTCTTGGCTATGCAAAGCATAGCCTCTCCTTGGAGCTCTCAGGTGGCCTCATTTCCAAACAGGCTCAGCAGTGTTATCGCTGAGCCTCGGGCTCCTCCTCAGGGCTTCCTTATTGTTCTTCATCTTGATTCTCCTCTAACCAAAACCCTGGAAGCATTTCACCTGGAGTTTTGAGGTGAAATTTGATTTCCCACTTCCACTAGCAGGTAAGACTGGAGTTTCTCTGCTCCTGCAGGCAGGTGGGGTTGAGCGCAGGTTGCAGCCTCTGTAGCCAAGAGGTGTAGCTCCTAACAGTGGGCTAGGTTCCTGGTATCACAGCAAGCCTTAGCATCTCATCAGCAACTTCTTTCCAGGTTCTTGTCTTCTGAATTCAAAGAATAAAGTCCACAGAGCAAGATGAGGGAGTATAAGAGTAAGATTTATTGAAGAATAATACCAAAACTAAAACTCTGATGCCACTAAAGAGAACTCAATAGCAGGTTTTCTCCCCCAGTGTGCTGGTCTAGGGTTTTATATGGTACTTGGTTCCATGCTATTGGTCCAAACTAATGATAATTAGGGTTTGGAAGAAGTACTAATGCTATTGATCCAAACTAATGCCAATTAGGGTTTGGAAAGATACAAACACTATTGGTCAGTTCTTGAGTCCTGCTTTCCATCCGGGTCTGCCCCACCCCCATTTTCTGCCCAAGTCAGGAAGACAGAGGTTGAGATCCTAAGATGGTCTATTCTTGCAGATTCTGGGCTGCAGAGCTGCATGGAGTAGGCTTCTGCCGCAGGGTCTGTACCATGCCCAGGCCTGGCTACTATAAGGTGACAGGTCAGCATGCCTTGGCTCACAGTGCCTTAGGACCCCAGCCTGCAGGGCAGGCTCCACTTGGCCACAGGTTGTGTTGCAGCTCACAAGCCCACCCACCCAGGCTGCCACCCCCGCGACTCCAGCACACTGCAGCCGCTTCTCGCCAGGGACTGATATGCTGGCTCTCGGCTTGGCAGCAGGGAGCCAGGTCAGCATCGTGGTGACCAAGCTTACCAGGGCCCTGGATTTCTTGCCTCCTGATTATTTCTTCACTTAGACCTGGAAGCCCCCAGACTTCTGCCAGTCAGCTACTGAACCAGGCCTCACACACATGGGGACACCACAGATTGTTACCCTGAGGGTCAGACGAGCCCTTACTGGGGGTGGATGAGCTTCTCCTTCCCTCTGGTCCCATGGTGGCCTTCTCCCCCTGTGGTCCCCTGAGCAGGAGCCTGGCCTTGTCCTCTGGCCTGTGAGCTCTGAGGCCACCTGTTCAGCTGTAGACCTCTGTCTGGGGGGCGCCTGGCTCATGGCAGCTTCCCAGGAGTGCTTTTATCCCAATAAAGGGGACAAGTGGTTCAAGGGTCTGCGAAGTTCAATGAATGCAGTGATTTAAAAAGTGACGGGTGAGAGTTTTAGGAGAGGATTGGGCAGAAGCTGACAGGGTGCTTTGCACAGCGCAAGAGATAACTTGGACTCCAGGGCATGTGCTCTCCTCCCAGCTTCAAGGGCTTTCCTCCACTTCTGTGCAGGAAGAGCCCCAGTAAATGGCACTTCTTCAGACGACTTTGTTCTGAGTTCTCCCCATCAGAGAGGCTCGGCTTCCTTCTGCGATGGCCTCTTTTTCTTTTTGGTTCCAGGGATGGAACTCAAAGGTGCTCAACCACTGAGCCACATCCCTAGCTCTTTTAATATTTTCTTTTGAGAAAGGGTCTCGCTGAGTTGCTTAGGGCTTTGCTAAGTTGCTGAGGTTGGCTTTGAATTCAAGATCCTCCTGCCTCAGTCTCCTGAGCTGCTGGGATTATAGATGTGCACCTCTACACCTGGCTTGTGGCGGCCAGTTATTTGATAGAGACAAACTGAATCCCCTGGGGACATGGAATGCAAATCCAGAAGTCAAGAAGGGCTTCCTCCTAGCTTCTCCTTCTCCTTGGTTTTCCTTGGCTTTCATTCTCCTGGTCCTCACCACAGGAAAAGCCCCCGTAGACTTCCTGCCCTTCCTCAAGTACTTATCAAGTCTTGAGTGGCTCAGCCACTTCTCAGAGGGTAAGAAGAAGCCTGCCTGAGTTTTCATTTTCCCAATGAGAAGCCAGTGCAGGAGAAGCATCTTCTGGCCTCCCCACCCACCCCACTCACCATCCCTGATGGAAGCTGCAGCCCCTGGCAGGTGGAGGAACCATCCAGGAAACCCACTGAGGTCACAGCTTGATAAACACACCTGAAATCCCATTTCCTAGGTCAGAATGGGGTTTCCCCCTCTGGGTAAGCTGAAGACATAATTAAGAGTTTTGCTGCCAGCTCCAGATCACTTGAGATCTCGTGTGTCAAACCCCAGGTTAACACAGAATGCCTGTGCTGGAACAGCACTGTGTGGAGATGTTGATAAGAGGAGAATCTGTCTGAGCCCTCAGATGACCTCAGTGAGTGCCTTGAGGCCATGTGTGTAGTCGTTGTTGCCGTGACAGTGAGTGCGTGTGGACCATCCTGGGGCACAGATGGAGAAATTCAAGGCCGGAAGGAACAGGGCCTGGACCAGGAATCCAGAGATTCTAGTTTGAGCCCAGCCACTTATCATGCCTGGGCATCAGGGAGCCTGTTAGCATGTCGAGCTGCTGGTTTCTCCTTTAGTGTGAAAACTCAGTTGTCTTGGGGTGTGGTGGCATAAGCCCACAATCCCAGCTACTCAGGAGGCTGTGGCAGGAGGATGGCAAGTTAGGAGCCATCCAGGTAATTTAGCAAGACCCTGTCTCGAAATTAAAAAAAAAAAAAACAACCACAACAAATAATAATCAGACAAAAGAACTAGGGGTGTAGCTCAGTGGTGGAACATTCCTGGGCCCAATCACTACACTGTAAACAAAACAAAATGAAACCACAGTTGCCTATCACATAGGATTGTAATGGAACTAAATAAAATGTCTATGGGGTGGAGCAGCTAAGGCAGAAACTCTAAGGCCCTGTGGGAATGTAAGGTTTTGAGAAAGTAAACACGTTGTATGTCAGAGAGCATAGGGAAACCGCCGTTCTTGTTCTAACCAGGAGGCTCATCCATCTCCTTGGCCCTTCCTACATCCAGGGTTTCATTTTGTTTTTTATAGTAGCCTCTGGTACAAAAGAAAAGCAGAATGTTTCTTCTTGCCAAATTCCATACACACTCTCAGCAAACAAACTGCTTCTAATCAAGGGAGCAGTCGTGTTGAGCTGGCCAACCTGAAGACTGGCAGCCTAGACCGATTGGCAGTTCATCCACTTAATGTCACCATTTCTGCCTGTGTGGGTTCAGTCACAGATGAACATTTGGAGGCAGAGCCTAAAATTCTGATTATGTGTGTCGTCTTGTTGTCTAAGCCAGTTTTCTGCTGGAGCAGAAGCTGAGGCTGGGTGATTTATAAGAAAAATTTATTTGGCTCACAGTTCTGGAGGCTGGGAAGTCCAAGGTCGACTAGTAAGGGGCCCTCTTGCCATGTCATAACATGCAGATGGCATCCCATGGGTGGGAGAGGGCAGGGAACAGGTCCAAACTCCATTCTTTAATCAGGACCCCACTCCCCGGTGACAACACTAACCCATCTGAGCAGACAGAGCCCTGGGGGCCTCGGTACCTACCGCCACAGTTGTGCTGGGGACCCAGTTCCCAGCAGGAGAATGTTCAAGCCATAGCACTGTCCTTCATTTACTCATACCAGTCCTGGGACATTAGTGCTACTGCCGTCTCTGTTCTACAGAAGAGGGAGGGCAGTCAGCCAGCACCGTTGGCATGCAAGGGTAATCCAGGAGTAGTGACCTGAGAACCAGAATACTCTCAGGCACAGGTCTGTGAACACACAGCCTTTTAGCATAGGTTATTACCATATATTTAATTAATTAATGTATATTAATTCACACATACTTGTAATTTCCCCCAATATAACAAGCAAGGCCCTGGAGCAGGGGACGTTAGCCACAGTCCTTATCAGGCAAATCTGTGGCCCATGCTTTGCTATGAATAAAATTTTATTGTAACATAGCCACGCCCTTCATTTGTGTATTAAACATGGCTGCTTTCGTGCTACAACCACAGAGTTGCGTGGTTGTGATGGGGAGCCTGTGCATCCTCCACAAAGCTGAAAATATTTACTTGGCAGAGTCTGCCACGCCCTGCTCCAGAGCTGTCTTGCCCTCTAGTCATGGGGAGGTGTGTGTCCTCCTTTGCCCCTGCCTGTGGAGAGTCTTCTGCGTGTCCACTCTACGCTGGGCCCCTGGTCCAGACCCTCGCTCCAGGATTGCTAGTGTGCCCCTGTGGCTTCCCTCCAGCTAGGGCTGGTGTGGGTCTTCAGCACAGCCCAGTCCTGTAGGGGCCCCTCCTGAGGTGGAGGAGAGTGAGTCATGGCCTCTCAGAGCCTAGGGTCTGCTCAGGAGACAGGGAAGGACCAGCCCTGGGGTGGTGTGAGGAGGGCTATAGAGCCAGTGAACCAGGGGCCTGGAGCTCACCAGGGACTAAGGAGGCTTCCTACAGGATGCCTGAGCGGGTTTCTGAGGATTACCAGGCAGGGGAGGGGAGGCCCCCAGGGGAGGGGTAGCCGGACCCTGGCCAATGCAGTTATTGGTAATCAGCAGCATGGAGATCGGGGGCCTGGTTTTATGTAGTCAGCACTGCGCAGGTGGCCTGTCTGGCCTGGTCCTCATGTGGCTGGGTTCCAGCAAGTGTGGAGCCAGCTAGAGCTCTGTGTGCCTGGAAGTTGTTTGTTCCGGGAAATACTTAGAACTTTTCCCTTGCCTTGGGGTCTGAGTTGCACCATTCAGAGGCCAAGGTCAGGTTAAAGGGAAACACAAAAGTTGGTGGACACTCTGGTTTTTAATTTCCCAACTCTTTTGCTTTGAGTCAATGTGAGTCAGCCAGAAGCTTGTGGGGTCAAAGGACACATTTAAGAAAAACTTAAAATTCCTTAGAATCCAGTGATGCCCGTCAATGGACAGACAGACAAAATGTGGCATAGCCAGACCAGAGATGTCACCCAGCCAGCCATCAGGGAGGGTAGGACTGACCCATGGTAGGACGGGATAACCTTGAAGACCTTCACCAAGAGAAGGGCCAGACTCCAGAATGGACGAGGCCTGGTGGTCTCTGGGGCTGGGAGGAGGGGTCGGGAGTGGCTGCTGCTGGGCTTAGGTGGTTGCATGGCCCTGAGAAGGTACCAAATGTGCCACTGACATTTGGAAATGGTTCATTTTATCTTATGTCAGTTTTGCCCCAATTTTTAAAAATTTCCAAAAATTGCTTAGGAGAGAAAAGGAAATATAAATAGATTCTTGATAATTATATAAATTAAATAAGAGTGATCTTTTATTTTTTTAAAAAATGGACAGAATGAAACCCACAAGGGGAGGCTGCCCTCAGGTGCCCCCTGTCTCATGCCAGCTGATGGCCCCTTCTGCTGTCTTCCCGACAGAGGCAGAGAAAACCCGGTGTCAGCAGGAGCGAGAGCACATTCTTGGAGCCGCGGGAGCAGCCGACGCGCAGAGGCCCAGGATCCCTGGGCTGTTTGTCCCCGAGTGTGACGAGCACGGGCACTACGCGCCCACACAGTGCCACGGCAGCACCGGCTACTGCTGGTGCGTGGACCGGGACGGCCGTGAGTTGGAGGGCACCAGGACCAGACCCGGGATGAGGCCCCCATGTAAGTGGACACAGGGTTGCCCAGCTAGTGACCAGAGGGAGTGCCTGTGAAGCTGCTGTCACCCGCCCTGGCCTCTCCCCACCCTCCTACCACTTCTCTTCCTCCTCTGAATGTCCAGTGGGGCCTGTGGCACGGGTGCTGAGGTGGTAGCAGAGAGGGTATGTGGGAGGCCTGGCCTTGGACTGTCTGGGCAAGGGGACAGCAGAGAAGGCAGGAACCACCCCTGGTGGTGGGGCTTGTTCCCTCCTTCACAGTTGTGCCTGAGGGCCTTGAGGTGCCCAGGCCACCCTTCAGCCCACCCTTCAGCCCACAGGGCAGGCAGCCCCACAGGTGGTGCAAGCGGGCTCTGAACCCTCCTCACCACAAAGGCTCCGGGGGACCCGAGGCCCAGCACGACCATGGGGCCCTGGGCAGACACCTGCCCCAGACTCAGTCTTCGGTCTTAGCTTGAGGGATGAGCAAGGACATTTTCCAGCTCTAAGAGTCTGCCTCTGCCACAAATGTCGAAATTGATCACTGTCACAAGTCACCAAAAGCCAAGTTAACGAATTTTGGATCTCTACACTCAGTGTAGCTAGTGATCCTAGATCGATCCCCCACTAGATGTTTCTCCAAAGCTGCTAAGAAACAGCAAAGCGATGTTCACAACTCCACGGAGTGGGTGGCAGTGTGGGGGATGCCAGGGAAAGTCACGGAACCCAAGGGCAGGGACCAGACAGGGACAGTGCCAGGAGGAGAGCCCACAGGGGTCCTGGTGTACACAGTGGGCTGATGGGGAGGCCTCTCAAAGCAGCATCTCGTAAACCATAGCTTTGAGCAGGCCCAGGAGTGAGCAGCACAGGGAGAGGATGGCCTCTGTGGCTAGGCTGAGCCCCTGGGTGCTGGTCATGGGGCACCCTGTCCCATGCCAGAGGAAGGGGCTTCTGATGGGCAGTAAAGGACTCAGCAGCACCCAGGGGAAGGCGACTCCCTTCAGCAGGGATTCCCGGCTGCTGTGCCTCACCACTGCAGCCGGTGTCCAGTGAGAGAGGAATAGCGCAGTCCTTCCTGTCAGAAGGAGGCTAGCCACTTCCCCCTGCACCTGGAATGCCCGGCTCATGTGCTGCCTCATCGTCACCAATGCCCTCGCGCTGACTGCAGACCTCCTGCTCTGGAGCTTGCAGAGGGAAAATGGGCCCTGTGTGACTGTGCAGCTTGTGGTGCCAGAAAGGTGAAGTGACCTGGCATGTGGGTGCATGGGTGGGTGTGTGCGTGTGTCTGTGTAGGTGTGCTCGTGTGTGTGTGCATAGTCTGTAGGTGTGCTCATGTGTGTGTGTGCATGTGTCTGTAGGTGTGCTGGTGTGTGTGCATGTGTTTGTAGGTGTATGCATGTGTGTGTGCCTGTGTCTGTAGGTGTGTACAGGTGTGTGTGTGTGCATAGTCTGTAGGTGTACTCATGTGTGTGTGTGCATGTGTCTGTAGGTGTGCTGGTGTGTGTGCATGTGTTTGTAGGTGTATGCGTGTGTTTGTGCCTGCGTCTGTAGGTGTGTACATGTGTGTGTGTGCATGTGTCTGTGTAGGTGTGTGCATGTGTGTGCACATGAATTGTTTATGTGTGTGCACCTGGGAGCATGTGCGTGTGCACCTGTGCATCTCCCGTGTGTATAGCCCTTGCTCATTGACTCTCCTGTCCCCCAGGTCTGAGTACAGTGGCTCCTCCCGTTCCCCAGAGACCCTTGGTGCCTACAGCCGTCATCCCCCTGCCCCCTGGGACCCACTTGCTCTTTGCCCAGACTGGGAAGATCGAGCGCCTGCCCCTAGAGGGCAGCACCATGAGGAAGACGGAAGCCAAGGCGCTGCTTCATATCCCGGTGAGTGCCAGCCACTGGGCCTGGTGGCAGCTCCTGCTCCCATGCCCCAGAGAAACGAGCAGGGCAGCCAGACCAGGACCCCTGGCTTGGCCCCTGGAGCCAGGCGCCCCCTCCACAGGGCCTGAGTGCTCACCTCACTGGGCCCCCTCAATTGCCCAGCTAGCTGAGAGGCTGACAGTGAGACAGAGCCAGACACAGCTGACCTTCCAGAGACATCTTGCCTGGGGCTTCCTGTGAATTAGTGAATGGTCTCTGTGCTGCTGCTGGGTTAGACCTTCGTGCTCCTCCTGAATCTGTGGTCACTCGCCTCTCAGGGGCTTCTCAATCAAGGTCCTCACATCTGCTCTGAGGCAGGAGGGAGCTCTGCTTAGAGGCTTTTCAGAGCTTCAAAGTGTATTTTGTAGGTTAGGGGTTTTGTCCGTTAGGCAGGAGCTGCCCTCCGTTTCCCTCTCCTGCCCCACTTCCTACCACTATCTGCACTCAGTGGCTCTGGCCCCCTGGCTAGTGCTCAGTCAGACCACACACACTCTCACCCCAGGGCCCTTGCACTGGCTGTTCCCTGCCTGGAGTTTCCTCACCCCCAGCCCTTGCACAGCTTGCTGCCACACTCTTCATGCAAACTTCTGCCCCAACATCCCCCCTCAGGCCTGTCCTGTCCCCGCGTCCAGATAGCCACCTAAACTGCCCTTTCTCTCTTTCATGCTACTTGTCACTGGATATTCAGTATCTGGTGTCTGTCTTCCCAACAGCATCTGCACCACAGGAGAGGGCAGAAGCATCTGCTAGACAGATGCATGAGCGACCCTGTGAGCGACCCTGTGTTCTCCAGTTGCCGCACTGGAGACAGACCCTCCAGGGGTCCGTCTCAGTCCCCTCCAGCACACACTCCCGGGGAGTGGGAATGGGTGGGACTCCTGTGAAGTCATTTCTGCCAGGACCCAGGGTAGAGGATGTGCTGAGTCGTGCAGCTGCCACCTCCGTCATCTGCAGCGCTTTCTCCATCTGCCCAACTGGGACTCTACCCACTACGCCCAACTCCTCCTCCTCCCCACACCCCGCCCAACCTAGCAGCCACCGTTTTACTTTTTGTCCCTAACTACTGAACTCCTCTAGGTTCTTACATACGTAGAACCACACTGTACTTGTTTTTGTGTGTGTCTGACTCTTTTTGCTCGGCATACTGTCCTCAGAGTTTATCCACGTTGTAGTGTTTGCCAGAACGTCCAGGCTGAGTAATATCCCTCCCATGTACGTACCACATTTTGATTATCTGCTCTTCTGTCAATGGACGCTTGGGTTGCTGCCTCCTTCTGGCTGTTGTGAATCTTGCTGCTGTGAACACAGGTAAACAAAGACCTGTTTGAGCCTCTCCTTCCTGTCTTTGGCTCTATACCTACAAGTGGAACTGCTGGCTCCCGTGCGTTTGATGTTTTGAGGGACTGCCACGTGTGCTCCACAGTGGTTGTGCCACTTCACATCCCTACCAGCAGAGCACAGCGTTTATCCACGTCCTTACCAATACTTGCTATTTCCTGCTTGTCTTTCCTGTGATAATTGCTATCCTGTTGAGTGCAAAGCGCCATGATGTTATGGTTTGGATTAAATGATTAGTGGTGGTGAGCACATTATCAGGTGCTTACTGGTCATTCATATAACTGCTTTTGAGAAATGTCCATTCAAGTCCTTTGCCCATATTTAAAATCAGATTTTTGTTATTGAATTAGTTGTAGGAATATATATATATATATATATATATATATATATATATATATATAAAAATATGTATATGCACATGTATATACACATGTGACACATATATGTACAATGTGTACACATGCATACACATATATTTTTTCTGGCAATTAACCCCTTATAAAATATATATTTTGCTGATATTTTCTCCCATTCCGGGAGTTGCCCTTTCATGCTATTGATTGTATCCTACAGTGCACAGAATTTTACATTTTGATTTTGTCTAATTAACCTAGTTTTTCTTCTGTTGCCTGTGCTTTCGGTGTCATATTCAACAAATTTTCCTGGTCTAACATCACAAGGCTTTTCCCGTGTATTTTCTTCTAAGTATGTTATAGTTTTAGCTCTGAAGTTTAGGCTTTCGATCGGTTTGGGGTTTATTTTTCTGTGTGGTGTGAGGTAGGGGTCACTGTCCCTTTGCCCTGACCTCTAGAGGGGAAGTATGTGCTGATAACCTTGACTTTCCCAGTGAAAGTTCATCCTGCTCTTCAGAGCCTCCCTCCCAAGCCTTTGCCTGGCCTGTGTCCTGTGTCCACAACCAAGCACCCACCCCAGAGTTTCCTGTACCTGCACAATTCAGTGTTCCCAGGCTTCGGACAGAGCCTGACCTCATTATGGGCTGAGATCATTCAGGCTGCCAGCTCCTTCCCAGACCTCTCAAGAGCAAAGCCTAGAGATGAAGTTCTTGCTCTTTGATCAAGTTTGTGTCTTTGTTTTGTTTTTAATTTTTTATTTGAAAATTATTATAGAAGCACAGGAAGATCAAAAGATTGTTTAAAGAGATCCTGTGCACCCTTCACCCAATTCTCCCAGTGGCTAAATTTTATGCAAATACCTAGCTTTTAAATACTTTAATTTGCAAAACATATGAACTAGGCTTTACCAAAACAACCTTTGGGGAAAGGGCTTGTTTTGAGGCTTTGAACAATTTAATTTACTGGGTGTCCTTACTGGGATGGAGTCTTGCTAAATATCACCATAGTTCATCACACATGATGATGTTAAGGAAAAAATTATGTATTAATATTCAATAAAGAAGACTTTTTCAGGACCATCTCAATAGGTGTAGGGACCACTCAACTCTTGCCATGAGGAGGAGATTGGGCTCAACTCTGAACACAGCTTGGACAGGTGGGAATTTATAGCCAAGGAGCAGCATGGGGGTCAGAGAGAGAAAATCACTAAGAGGAAATATCAGGGTGAGGGGGACTCTGGCTAAACTGACCTAGCAAGTTTCTTGCTGAAGATGTCTGGGGGATCAGACATCACCTGGTCAGTGGTGGAGACAGGAAGCTGATAGTTATCAGGGACCAGGTTTCTTGCTCAGCCCCTTGGAGGCGTCTTCTGACAGATTCACTTCTTCCGAGGAGAGGTGGCTTACTCCAGTGTCTAGCTCCTGGTGGCTCTTCAAACACAAGAGTGGCCCAGTCGATTTCTGTTAAACTCAAATCACATATGCAAAAACTACTCAGCTGTTTCCTCTGATCCTTTTACACTTTCTTTTTGTAAGAATTGGTGTGGAAAGGGAGTCTCAGTGTATTACAGGAAATGTTCCTTCTTTTCTAAGATGGGGCCAGAGAAGGCGATGAGCATGGATACGGTGAGAGGGACCCAGAGATGGGGCTGGAGCCATTGGTCATGGTGGCTTCTTCTGTCATGTCTCCCACTGGTGCACAGAGCTGTCTTATTTTCATAGACTACCTAATTAGTTGATAGCTACATATATAAGAAAATAAAAATAATATATAATACAAACTTATATTATAAACTTAATCTATAACTTGGATCTAAATATAGTGTAGGTTTATAGCTTTCACATTTACAATCTGCTGTAACAATTTAGAAGTTCAGTCTTGTGACCGGGAATTCCCGTAGGAACTGCCCTGTCTGTCCTGAAAGCTTGGCTTAGGGGGTAAGTTCATTTGGAAGCGGGAGGAGATGTTATTGTATGATTTCTTGTAGGAGTTTCTTGTTTAGGACCTGAATTTTGCCTGCAGAGTAGGTCAGGTTAGAAGACTTTCTTCCCACCTCTTTATCCAGCCATCCTCTGTTAACTCGGATGCTAGGGTGGACGTTCTCACCACTGGTCTTCACTTCCAGGCGAAAGTCATCATTGGACTGGCCTTTGACTGCGTGGACAAGATGATTTACTGGACGGACATCAGCGAACCTTCCATTGGGAGAGCCAGCCTGCACGGTGGGGAGCCAGCCACCATCATCCGACAAGGTGGGCAATCTGGGGAATCCATTGCTAGCCAGCCTCAGGGGAATAAAATCAAAACAGAACAGTGCCTATGCCTTTCTTTGAGAGCTCATGTGGTCAGTTTTCATGAACTAGAAAGGTCAAAATTACTGTCTATTTGTAACCCAGTCCCCCTCTGGCTGCTGAGCCAGGTTCTCAGGGTGCATGTAGTGAGTGCTCCAGGAGGTTTCCTAAAGGCAACAGTTGGGTAAATCATGAAGTCAGGAGAGTCGCCAGCCACTTCCACGCCTGAGCATGGAGTCTATGCCCGAGACGGTGGTCAAGATAAAGGGCTGTCGCTTCAGCCTGCAACGCAGGTGGTGGGGGTTGCTGCTCTTTCTTCATCACACCCCGGAGGCTTACTTGGGATTGCTTGGGTCAGAAAAGTGCAGCAAACCAGGCTGGACTCTTTAGACGGTCCTGTGTTTGCTGATCACTGGGTCAGAAAAGTGCAGCAAACCAGGCTGGACTCTTTAAATGGTCCTGTGTTTGCTGATCACTGGTAGTGAAGCGCGTACTGCCTTGGCATAGCCTACCTTCAACATTTCACCTCCATCCCTTGACTTAAGGATGCTGAAGTCAGCCAAGGGCTCTGTGCATGATTTTAATGCCTCCAGGTGAAAAATCTAAACCATTTTGTTTAAGTATGTTTTATATATCTATAACAAAAATTCCAGGATCTGTAAAAATTCCTCTGTACCAAAACTGTCAAGAAGCATGCTTTGCTTAAGTTATGCCTCCTCGTCGGTTGTCTCGAGAATATTCTTACTTGAAAGACACCGCCCCGGTGGTGTTATTGGTTGTGGAAAACACTCTTGCTTCCTCTGTAAATATTCAGAGACTCATCTCTGCAGGACAGAGGCCTCATGTTGTGTTTCTTTTCCCTGGGGACTGAGTGTGGCTTCTTCAACTTCTAGGTTCAAGTTTCTCTCACAGATGATGTTCTGAAGGGTCCTGTGTCTCTGGAGCTACCCCTGGGGCCATATTTCCTTTCATGAGGCCTTCCCCAGAGACCATGCAGCAGAAATTAAACTGAGTCTGAGTTGACTCTGCCTGGCTTTGCCCTTGGACCCTAAATCCTTTTCTGGAAGCTGATGGGCTATTAAACGATGTCTGCTAGTGTTTCTGCTCTGGCTTAATGAGTGGAGGTTTGGAAATGCCCTTTTGCCTGTTATCTCTATTGAAAAGCTGGTCCTATTATCTACAATTCAAGTTCAAAACCAAGTGGACGAGGGGAATAGGTCATCTTCTGCTATTTCCTGTTGCCTTTGGAGCTGATAATCATCCAAGAAAGCTTCAAGCACATTCCAGGCAAAAGCCTACTTAACTGCAGAAGCACAGAATTAAATGAAAAGGAGAAAGAAACATCCAGTGGACTCCTTGGTGTGGCAAGGCCGGTGGTTCCCTTGGGAGTCTGGGTGGCCCTGGGCATTATCCCTTTCCCCTCTGATTTTGTACAGTCTGAATCCAGGGCATCTCTTTCTTTCCACACACTGAAGTCCTGACCAGATATCTTCAATAAACATAATCTTCTATTTCCTTTTGACATAGCAGCAGGGGACTTGTGACCTTGCCTGTGCAAAAGGGGATGGTCTCTCCAGGCCTTCCCTTTAGAAGAACCACCCATGAAGCAGCGTCTTCTGGGTCGGGGAGGGAGGCTTGGGGCTCTTGGTTTGAAATCAGGACCTGGCTGTGTACCTGACGTGGAGCTCCCTCAGGGGTTCCCCTGGTGCCTGCGAAGACACTGTTGCTGCGCAGCCCACGTCTGACACTGGATGCCCTCATTGCTCCTGTGCACAGAATGGATTGTTCTGGTTTCCTCTGGAAGCGAGAGGGTCCTCTCGCTTTGGCCTCTAGGGGCATGGGGAAGATCCAGAGCTCTCCTTTGGGTATGAATAGTAATAGAGACGGTGTGGGAATGTGTGTTCTGATTCCCAACTTCTGCTGGGGGCTCCTTTCCCAGGGCTTCATGTTTCCAGCATCTGTGGCCCACAGCCGTGCTGGGCCCAGTGAGGCTGATCCAGAGGGGCTGAGGGGCCATCACTCATACACAGATGAGGCAACATGGTCCTGGATGGTTCTCATACCCCAGGGGGAGCAGCCTCTTCCCCTTCCTGCCTACACCCCAGCCATGCTCAGGGACCCTCTGTCCTCCATTCAGGGGGAGAACCTAGAGTACCAACAAATCCCACAATGTTATTTTTTAACTTCAAAAAAATTTATATTCAGAAAACCATAGGGAACTTGACCTTTGGACCAAGTGCTGTGGGCTCGCCATAAAGACTCTGCCTTGCAGTGACAAAATGGCAGCTGGGGTCCAGGAAGACACTGGGTGTTACTCGTAGTCACTGGCAGCCCTTTTTGATACCCCTTGTGCTTGTATGAAAGTACTGTTTCCCTGAACGCCTTGATCCGCATAGTTAATGAGAAAGATCCATTGTCTGTTACCACCCTGAGACTGTCCCCTGCTTCCCTTTACCTGGGAGTTGAGCTCTAAGCTCACCGCCCAGGCGTCCTCTCTGTGTCTCTGGCCACTCTCCCAGCCTCGCGGTCTCCAGCCATAGAAAATGACACACAGTCCATGTCAAGCCTTGTCCAGTCTTCCTGAATGCCTGTGTGCTGCCTACTACCCAGAAACCCTTACCTGGGATCTTTGCCTGAGAAACTCCCATTGGTCCTTCAGGAGCCAGCGTTGAGAGGTGTCCTTGCCCCCAGGGATCCTTTCCTGGTCTCTGCAGGTTGGGTCCTGTGTCCCTTCTCCAGGGTCCCAGTAACTCAGTCTGAATTGTGATTGGCTGTGGTCTCCTTAATGGCCAGGGCCACAGCTTAGTAGTCAGTGATCGTCCTGTTTCTCAAGGCAGCACACAGGAATGGACGAGGAGGAAATGAGTTGCATTCTCACATTTGTCACTTTGAGTTGCTTATCTTATAAACAACAAGCATTTCACATTCCATTTGGTTTCTCAAAAGTGCAAGGATTGGATGCACTGTGGAGCAGCACTGAGCAATCAGAGAAGTCTGATCTTGTAATCCCAGCAGCTCAGGAGGCTGAGGCAGGAGGATTGCAAGCCAGCCTCAGCATCTTAGTGAGGCTCTAAGCAACTTAGAGAGACCTTACCTCGAAATATTATGCAAATCACCTGGGGGTGTAGCTAGGTGATAAATTGCCCCTGATTTCAATCTCCAGTACCCCCTCCCCCTCAAAAATGATCTTAGGCTGGGGACAGAGCTCAGTGGTAGAGCATTTGCCTAGCATGGCCGAGGCCCTGGGTTTGATCGTCAGTGCTGCAAAAGAAAAAGTCTAATCTCACCTGCTTAGAAGAAAACAATCACAGAAGCTCCATCTTTGGTTCTAGATCTGGGAAGCCCGGAAGGTATTGCCGTTGACCATCTTGGCCGCAACATCTTCTGGACGGATTCCCAACTGGATCGAATAGAAGTTGCAAAGCTGGATGGCACACAGCGCCGGGTGCTTTTTGAGACTGATTTAGTGAATCCAAGAGGCATTGTGACGGATTCCGTGAGAGGGTATCTTTGTGTAAATATGTGTGTGCATCTACTCTGTCTGGTCCTTTGGATATTCCCAGATGTGAGGTTCTAACTCAGCCTTGCTCTCCTGACTTGAGTACAGGATACCTGTGGGCCTACAATGGGTGACCTGCTTGCCTTAGTCTCTTGGGTCTGCTGTGCCCTCTTGTGTGACAGAGCATGCTGGGTATCGTCATGTGTTTATGCCAGTTACTGAGCATTGCTTTATTAATAGTTCTTTTGAGACATTTCCTTTAGGTTAAAGGGAACTGAATTTGTTAGTAACTGAGTAACTAAGTCTGAGGCAGGCGCACTAGGTCCAAGGGTCCTTGCCCAGGGAAAAGCTTCTTCGTCCCTCCAGATCCTGTGTGGGCATTCTGTTGTCCTATCTGGCACTCTTGTCTTCAGGTTCCTAAAAAGCATTTTTTTATTAACTTTTCCTTCAATGTCTTCAATATTTCTCTTCCTCTTTCCTTTCCTTTTCCTCTGCCAGGAACCTTTATTGGACAGACTGGAACAGAGACCGCCCCAAAATTGAAACTTCCTACATGGATGGCACCAACCGGAGGATCCTTGTGCAGGATGACCTGGGCCTGCCCAACGGCCTGACCTTTGATGTGTTCTCGTCCCAGCTGTGCTGGGTGGATGCAGGTGATGGGAGCTTGACTCTGGGAGCATCCTTGATTTCAGGCAGGAGTTGGCCAACTGGCCCGCTTCCTGGTTTTGAAAAACGGGAAGCTCTGAATGGCTTTTATATTGTAAAACATTGCATTTTAAATGGTTATATAAACACCTGGGTGCCACCCTCGATTTTGTCTCTTGGCCTACAGAACCTATCTGTCCTTTCAGAGGTTGGCTGTTCCCTGTTCTAAGTGGTACTGCATAGAGCCCATAGCTCCCTTGTGTCCCCACAGGCTTAGATGCAAACTTGAGCCCAGGAAGACACAAGAAAAGCAGCCCCCATGGGGTCCCTGCTGTGTGCCCTGCTTTGGCAGATGTGGGGTGTCCCTTAGGATAGGGATGTAGGCAGGATGCCAATTAGGGAGGAACATCCACTGTCCCTGTCTGTAAAAGTATGTTGCATTCCTTCTCCATTCCCTACACTGTCAGGTGTATAGGGGATGCAGAGACAGTGGGACTCGACCCATCTGGTTAGGATAGGGGGTGAGATAAACTCTGAGATGAGAAGGCAGCCTCTGATCGGTGTATGTGGCCTTGGTGCAGGCTGTGCACAGCTTCTGAGCAGCAGCAACCTCCCAGCATGCTGAACCCAGGGAGCAGGGACTTGATCAAGAGCTGGAGGAGGATGTCACCCCTCCTCAGAGGAGGAAAGCCTGGGGTGCCTGAGGCATGGTTCCTCTGCCCTGGCTCATGTCTCCCCAGCAGGACCAGGTGTGGGTGCCGGGACACAGGGGTGGTGACAAACCAAGGGGCAAGGTGGGAGGAAGGGACAGCCGTGTATAGAGAGCAAGCTGTGCGTGTTCCTGAGGACTTGGCCGTGCAGCATAGAACGTCTCCTGCCCTCTCCCTCCTTGGTCTTGTCTTGTGACACAAAGGGCCCATTTCTTGCATGAACAATGACCGCCTTGTTTTTGCTGCACACAGGCACTCATCAGGCGGAATGCCTGAACCCGGGTCAGCCCAGCAGACGCAAGGTTCTCGAAGGGCTCCAGTATCCTTTTGCTGTGACGAGCTATGGGAAGAATCTGTATTACACAGACTGGAAGACGTATGTCCACTGTGGCTGTGGGGACTGGGCGGGCCTGCTGTCCCACCCTATCTCTGGGAGACCAGGCCCTTCCCTCTGGCCTCTTGACTTGATCTTTGAGCCTTCAGAGATGTCCCCTCACTGTCACCCTTCTGGTCATGACAGAGGAGGGTGGAGGAGGGAGATCAGGACTCTGGGGAGGGCATATATCATCTGGATACCCCTAGCTGGGCACCTCAGATCTATAAACTTGGGTTTCTTGAGTATGTCTGTTCTTTCCCGGGAGCTGGCCCAAGATCACTTAGCTAGGGGACTCCAGGCCTGCCTCCTTATAGTCCTCAAACGGCAATATCCCTATCTCTTCTTGACCACCACTTTCTACAGCGGGAGGGTTAGCTTGAGGGGGTGACTGGCAAGGGCCTGTGTATAGCTACCAGGTCTCTCCTGACATTTAGAGTGGGAGGGAGGAGTGAGCTAATTTTTGCCTTTAAGAAGTCAAATAAATGCAGTCTTGACTCCCAGGGGAAGGGAGGGATGCCTAGGGCCCCCATGTCTATTTATGGCCTCCAATTTTTCCCTAAACCTCACAGAGGCTGCCCTGTGAAGGAAAGGTCAAGCCACCAGATACGTTTTCAACCTCTGCCCTTCCGTGCTTTGTAGGAATTCCGTGGTCGCTGTCGATCTTGCTATTTCCAGAGAGATGGATAGCTTCCAGCCCCACAAGCAGACCCGGCTGTATGGCATCACCACCGCCCTGTCACAGTGTCCCCAAGGTAACGCACCCATGCCGAAGCTCCTAGGGGCTGGGGGGAATCCTCATAGCCCACAGCATGGCTGCCACATCTACTAGTAGCCTGATCCCGCAGTAGGAGAGCTGCAGTTCCACCCTCCAGGTTCTTCATCACTGAGTGGTGAGCCAGACACAAACAGAAGATGAGAAATGGACATGGCGGGCAAAGTCTTGAGTCTCAGGCTGGGCCTGGAGGTGCTTGGCCTTCAGGATCCAAATGGGAACCTTAATGTTAGGATCTCTGCAGCTTTGAGTGTTCACCCACTTGGCCTGACAGCAGCAGCAGTAGTTAATAATAACAAGAAGAATTGCAAACTCAGCATAGTGTGTGCTGTGGGCGGGGCACTTCCTGTGCACAACTCAGCCTTCATTCAGTCCTCCTTGCAGCCCTGTGCAGTGGGCACTGTTGTTATGCTCATTTTAAAAGCAACCTGCTCCCTCACAGGGGCAGAGCTGCAGGGAGCTCCAGGTGCCTGGCTCCCCAGACTGTGCTGTGCTGCTTCTCGAAGGCCTTGCTCTGACCCATTTCCTCCTCCACTTCCCTCCTCTGCCCAGTCCAAGTGGAGACGGGTGTGCCAGCTAGACTGCAAGCACTTTGTACTTTACAATTCCAGCTCTATGTTGGAGTTGGGAATCCTCTGTGAGGCTTGATTAATACTTCAGTGATGAATCTGTATAGCTGCCAAATTAGGAATCTGTGCTCTTGCCCATGTGGGGTAATCATGAGGGAATAATAACTAGCTCAGCTTTAGCTGAGTGCTGAGCCCAGTGTTCCCTCTTCCCCTGGATCCCTCATGAGCTTGGCCTCTGGGAAACCCAAAAGGGGTTCAGAGAGAGGCCTCTCTCTTAAAGGCTGTCAAGTCAGGTCAAAGAGGAGGCTGTAGACCTGATTTCTGCCTTTTCCAGGTCACAACTACTGCACGGTGAACAATGGTGGCTGCACCCACCTCTGCTTGGCCACCCCGGGGAGCAGGACCTGTCGTTGCCCTGACAACACTCTGGGAGTTGACTGTATTGAGAGGAAATGAAGACCAGAGTGTCTTATCCCCATCCAAGTATTTCACAGCAACACTCTACTTGAAACTACTTGGTCCAGATTGAAAACTGCCCTCCAGCTGAATGACCACTGGGCCCAGGCTAGCCAAGCCTGAGCAACAACTTTCTCCTCATTCTTCACTAGAACATACACCCTGGACTTCTGCAGTGGGAAATCTCTGCACAAGGACAGGATCAACCACCCTGACCCCAATACTCAGATGAGCTCATAGAGTCCAGGTCAAAATTAAGTGCCATCCAGTGCCCTGGGTCCTTTCCCCAGGGTGAGCAGACTTTTCACAGGCCTGAGTGGTCCATTGTTCTGTGGCCTTACGAGCTCAGCCTTGATTCTGAGCCACCTATCATCCTGGCAGCTCCTTGTCACACCAGCCAGGGCCTGCCTAGGTGAGGTTGGGAAGGAGGAAGGGAAGGAGGGAGGAAGCTCTCACAGACTTCCTTTCTTTATTCGCATCTTTTTCACCCTTTCATCCTACCTGAGATGACAGCTGCAGTGTGTGTGCTCTGCCTTTTAAACACACCATCTGAAAAACATATAGGTATTTAGTAGATGATAATGAGTAGCACTCCCTGGATAAAACATTGGCATTTCAGCAGTAGCTTTTGGTAGTCAAAGGCTTAAGTTGAAAGGTATTCTGTGGTAGGAATTTTAAGATGTAGAATCAGATGTTTGGGGATAAGGGATTATTTTCATGTGCCTTAAATTATACCAAAGATTACCAAATTATTTCTCTCTGCCCAAAGCACCTGCTTCTTAGTCTCTGATTACTAATGCTGTGCTAGTCTTCAGCCCCACTGATGGCACCGGTGTTCTGTCTCCTCACGGAGACCCGTATGAGGCACAGGCTGGGACTGGTTCCAGGTTACCCATCACAGCCCTTCATCTCTGTCCTCCATACCTGAGAACCAATATACTCTCAACCACAAACTCACTTCTTTATTTCTCCCTCTATCTGTGCCTCTTGCTGTGTATATTCTTACTTAAAGACACAATCCAGGAAGATCTAGTTGAGAGTTTATATTAATAGTTCAGACCCCTAATTTCTCATTGGTCTAATTCAAGGGACCATTGCTTCATTTCATGTTTGTTTCTTTAATTATTGGGGAAAAAAATCTCCTGACCATATGAGTAGTTAATATTCATCTTTTATCCAACTGTCTCCCAGATTCCTAAAACAATAGAAATTTTGGATTGAGAGTTAAGCATAAAGAGTTTGTGTTGGTAGAGCGAGGGGAGAGAGAGGACTTGGTGGAAAGCACCACAGAGAGACCGAAGGAGAGCAGGAAAGGAAAATCCGAGAGGAAATGTTGAGGGGATTCAAGAACAGCAGTAACTAACCCCTTTAAATAATGCCAAAGAGATGGATGGGGAGCAGGAAAGGCGAACCACAGAAGAAGGGGAAGGAAGAGGACTTAGGAACAGCAATAACAAAAATCCTTAAATAGTGCCAAAGAGAGAACGGAACATTTTGCCAAAGAATGCTTATCCTGAGGACATGGAAGATTTTGCATGAAATTCTCCCTGTGGAAGGATCCCCCTTTCTTACAGGCCCAGCACACTCAGCACCTCCTGCTTCTGTCCTCACCTGCTCTGCATTACCTGGGAGCCTGGGTTGCGAGGGGGGCTTTCTCTATACAATTGGGTTTGAGAGGCAACTATATCCCCAAGAATCACAAGATTTGGGGAACACATGGACCTTATATGTAGCACAACCTAATAAATTTCTTTTTATATTTATCATTCCATATTAAACCCTCTATATCAAATGTTCAACATGATGTATAATTTTCATAACTTTTATTCATTTCAATAGTCATTCTAAAATGTTTCAAATGGTAAGTTCTTAAACTGTGGAAACCATTGAAGGTGCTTATTAACTCTTCCCCCAGATTATACAAGTGTTGAATGATTCCTTGAGTTTACAGCTGTACAAATATTAGTGCAGGAAATTAAAAAATTTTGTTAAAAAGAAAGTCTCCATGTTTTCTGAATGAGAGTCATTCTATTGGCCTGTGGTGGTGGTGGGGCAGCTTCATGATGGGAAAACAGATGAGTTAATAATCTGCAAACCCCATGAAGCCTAGAGATTCTTCCTCAGTGTTAAAATGAGTTGTGCATTTCCCACAGTTCACAAAGACTTAGGACTTGGAATTGACTCAAAATGTAATCATATCATAGGCCCCAAACCACACTTTTGCACATTGTTTACATTCTTTCTAGAAAATATATCCTAGCTGCAGGGAATAGAATTTCCTGTTTCAGTTCTAAAAGTTAGTTTCCCCCACTCCTCACCCTCAGCAAGAGGAAGATGCTTTCTTGACAGTGGTCTGATCTGTTAGGTCGCCCACAGGCAGAGCCACCCTATGTCTCTGGGAGGGCTGAGAATGGCCTCTGAGCATGACAGAGGAAAGGGGGCTCAGGTGGCAGGACCGAGGTGCTCCAAGCACATTGGTTGCAGACAAGGGCCTCAGTACATGAGGACCCACCTGGGAAACATCACCATCAGTGGAACCCATGTGCAGTCTGCCCATGTGAGTTGCTTGAAAGGGACACTTGTCTTGGTGTGAAATTTTCCAGGGTTTTATTCTGGCTGTAAAACTTAGTTACCTAAAGATGACATCAGGGAAGATGTGGAACACGAAGCTCCAGGAGTCTATCCTCCATCAGGTCCACAGCTGACCTGGCAGGTGCTCTGAAGCCACTGTTTGGTAACTCTGGGTCCAGCAGAACCCATGCAGCACCCAGGAGGGACTGGGAAGAGGCTGGTCAGTGTCAGTGAACTTCACTTCAGCTTTGGCTCAGTCACGCCTACCCTCCCCCGTCCCCAGGACACGCAGACCACATATCTGTGGCTTTCTGGAGCCCGGGTGCGAGGGTGGCACTAAGGACTGGTTCTCTGAAAATCAGGATCATATATTTCTGATTACTGCTTTTGAGCATTAGTTCTGGTTTGTAGAGAAAATCTTTGTGACACTGGATTCGGAGTGGTTTATTGAATATGTCATCAAAAGCACAAGCAAGAATGGGCTCAATCCTCAGTACCACAGAGGGAGGGAGGGGGGAGGGAGAGAGAGAGAAAGAGAGAGAGAGAGAGAGAGAGAGAGAGAGAGAGAGAGAGACTAAACACATAAAGAACAAAAGAAAAAAAAACAGATAAATTGGACGTCACCATTAAAAGTGTTTGTGCATTGAAGGAGACTATCAAGAGTGAAAAGAGACAGTCTGTTACAATACCTGATAAAGGGCTGGGGATGTGGCTCAAGCGGTAGCGCGCTCGCCTGGCATGCGTGCGGCCCGGGTTTGATCCTCAGCACCACATACCAACAAAGATGTTGTGTCCGCCGAGAACTAAAAAAAAAAAATAAATATTAAAAATTCTCTCTCTCTCTCTAAAAAAAAAAAAAATACCTGATAAAGAATTAGGATTCAGAAATATAAAGACCAACAACTCAACAACAAAAGAAAAAAAAATTCAAAAATGAATAATGGATTTGAATAAATGTTTTACAAAGACACACAATTGGCCAATAAGCATGTGGAAAGAAGCTCCTAGGGCTGAGGGTGTAGCTCAGGGTTGAAGTGCTTGTCTGGTGCTTGCCATGTATGAATGAGGCCTCGGGTTCAATGCCCAGCACTGCAAAAAAAGGAAAAAGGTTCACTGCAAAAAAAGGAAAAAGGAGCCTCTGTCATAAGTCATTAGAGAAACGCAAATCAAAACCAAAATTTGGTACTACTTCATACTCATTAGGATAAAACAAAAATGTGCAAAGTGATGTGCAAAAATCGGAACTTCTTTGCATTGCTGGTGGGAAAACAATTTGGTGGTTCCCCCAAAACAGAATTACCCTGTGATCTGGTAATTCACTCCTAGGTACAGACCTGCAGAAATAAGAAAGGAGGACTAGAACAGATAGGTGTAAGCCAATATCCACTGCTGCATTCTCACCATAGTCAGAGGGTGGGAACAACACAGGTGACTATCAAGGGATGAATAGATAAACAACATGGTGTGTGCATGGTGTACACACACAGATTCAGCCATAAGGAGGAGGGAGGCCCAACACCTGCTACAGTGTAGATGAACTCAGAGATGTTATGTCTCTTGAATTAAGCCAGACACAAAGGAAGAAGCACTGTATGAGTCTACTTACATAAAGAATCTGCAATAGCCAGATTCATAGAGACTGAAAGTAGATTCGGAGGAATGGAGTTATTGCTCCATGGTTTCTGAGCTTTTGTTAGCTGCCATGAAAAGATTTTGAAAGTAGACAGTAGTAACAGTTACATGACATTGTGAACGTAATTTGTGCCACAGAGTTGCACACTTAAACATAGTTAAAGGACAAACTTAATGTCTTATGTGTATATATGTATATGTATATATATTCTACTGCAATTTTTTTAAATTAATAAGGTAATACATCAAAAAACATTATCCATACACTTTAAGTGAAATTTATAGTATGTGAGTTGTATCTCAGTAAATCTTTGTTTTAAAAAACTCCTAGTTGACGGCTGGGTTGTGGCTCAGCAGTAGAGTGCTTGCCTAGCATGTGCGAGGCACTGGGTTCGATCCTCAGCACTATGTAAAAATAAATAAATAAAATAAAGGTATTGTGTCCAACTACAACTAAAAAATAAATATTAAAAAAAAAAAGACTAGTTACCTAAGATTGGCAAATGCCACTTGTGGTGGCAGCTGGCTAGATGCTAAAGAGCTCGAGATCCTGATTAGGTGCAGTTGCGGCTGTGGAGGGACTGCAGATGGGATCAAGGTTACTAATCAGCCAACCCTGAGACAGGACAATGATCCTGGGTCATCCAGGTGGGTCTTCAGAAACAGACAAGGAAGGTAGGGGTCTGCGAGGTGAGGCAGGTGAGGGCCAAGAGCAAGTCAGTGTCACCCGCCATTTCTGGGTCCTGAGTGGAGGTTGGAGTCAAGAGAGGAGGAGAAAGGTGACTTCTAGAGGTGAGAACAGCTCCCGGCAGGTGGGAACTTCAGTCCCACAACTGCAGGGGATGGGGGGCTTGTGAGCGGATTCTTCCCAGAGCCTCTGGCAAGGGCTTCAGCCGGGACACTGTCAGCAGAGGGCGTGGCTGAGCCACATGGGATGGCTCTCCTGCCCCTCAGCACTGAAGACAATAAAGGTGTTGGTTGACGGTGGTACGTGAGTGGTGATTTGTCACACAGTGATAGAGAACTTTCTAATGCACTTGTTGCAGCTGGGTATTGCCAAATGGGACATGCCTTGTCCCTTCCATGTGTCCATCGGCCACCCTGACCTGGGCCCCAAGAGGCTGATCCATGCGGACAACATTTGGCCTCTCCTGCTCCCTGGGTTCCTAGCAGGAGGCAGAGGGCAGGAGGGAGTCTCCCTGACTCCCGGCCACATAGCTCAGGGCAGGCTAAGCCCTTGACTGAAGGTCACAGCCCCTCTCAGGGTGTCCCTCTGTCCACACTTTGCCTAGGCCCCAGGAACCACCCCTTCCCCTAGGCTTGGGGAGGTGACAGGCCCCTGTTTTTCCCCAGGGAATGCTCTATTCCACTTCGTTTCCCTGTACCCCTGACAAAACTGTCAACCTCAGACAAAACTTTAATCCTTCCTCAAGGGATTTAATTTGAGGTCATCTGTTTGTTGTTGTGACCCTAAATTAGAAATTCATAACTTCATGATCCCTACTTTTGTGTATGTTTGAAATTTTATATAGTTTGATTTCTAAAAAATGTAAAGCTACCTTCTAGTTGTATCTCGTTTAATTTAGTGCCTGTGCATTACAGTATAACTAACAGGTGAAAATTACACAGAGGTGCCAAAAAAGGTACAGAATGTCCAATTTATTTACTAGCTCATTTCAGTTCTCAAACTCGGAGCTGCTGATGGCAGACAGCTTGTCCTGCTCCTCCAGATGTCCCCAGCTGCACACAGCCATTTTTCAGTCCCTTGTTGTGCTCAGGAGTGCTGTTGCCCTGTCCTTCCTCAGGTCTACCTCTAAACTCCACAGAGCCTGGTCCTCTACACAGCACATATTGACCCATGTGAGGCTGGGCTTGTGTTCCCTGTGTCCCTCTGGAGACCTCCTACCAGGCCCTCCCTTGGCCTCCTCATCCTGCCCACCTGACCTAACTGGACCTCAGCTTCTCCTCATCCCTTCTGCAGATAGGCAAGGTCCAGCTGTCCTGCCTCCTGCAAGGGGGACTGGGTAGTCAGTGGGTAGTTCTCAGGGCCACCCTGCCCTAGAGAGGGCCATGCAGGATGTGGGAGTCACGGTCCATGCACCCATAGCTCTTGCTTTTCCTGCATATTGAGCACGCTGACCCAGGACCACCTCTATTCTTCCCTTCCCTCCTGCTCTGCTCAAGTCTCCTGGGGGCCTTAAGTCACTGGGGCTGCAGGTCTTTCTCTTTTTAACCTTGGTTCACTGTCATTCCCACCACAGTTCTCCCAAGGACAAATGGAGGTCCTAGCAATCTCATTCCAAAGGCAGAGTCAAAGGTCAGGGTGTACAGAAAGGGTACCCTTGGGCTGATGCCTCAAGTGAACAATCCCAGCACATGCACCCTCAGAGGTGAGAGCCAGTAAAGGCCCATTCTCACTGGATCAGGGTTCCCAAGGCCAGGGAGTCCCCTCCTCATCAAAGCCATTTACCTCACTACTGAGAGCAAAGAAATACTCTTACCCAAGGAACAAAGGTTTTGAGGTCTGATTTACAGTCTCAGAAGCCCTTCTATTCTTTTCTTCATCTACTCACAGATTTTGTTTAAAAGCCCAGCCACGTGGCCCAGTTCTGCTCTGTGCCCAGACGGACAGCCCCCAACAATGCCTCTGCTGCATCCGAGGTTCCTGACACCACAAGAGGGAGGAAATGACTGGTCTCATCTTTGCCCTTCTAGAAGGCAGCGGGTGGGTGTGAGGCCAGGCTAAGTCAGCGCAGGTGCTCCTGGGTATGCAAGAGGGCAGTATCCTGTTAACCCACCATCAGTCAAAAAGCTCTGTAAGCACCAAATGCTCTCAGTAGCTACCCTACACCTGGCCCAGCTGCCCAATGAGGGGCTGCTGTTGCCCAGCATCACGAGAGAGGATGGCACCCTACCTCTCCAGCCAGGAGAAAAGCAATATTCAAAATTGAAAGCATGGTTTCTACTTCATGCACCACTGTGATATAAAAAAAAAAAATCACAATTCAAACCATCATAAGTCAAGGACGCCCAAAGAATGGAAGAACAAAGTGACCTGAGGATGGAGAGCCACTCCTCATTGTTGGGTGACAGAAGTTCACTCACATTAGCTCAGAAGCTGAGCACCTGGGCTGCAGAGGGGCTTTCCAGCAGCTGGTCCTTCTCTGGCACTAGCATTCCATGCGGAGGAGGAGGTGGCCCATGTCCAGTCTGGGTTGCCTACTGGCTGCAGGTCCTGTGAGTGCATGCCATCTTTCTCCTCAGAGGCTCCCCAGGTGGGCAGAGCCCTATCTCCATGGCATTTCTCCTTGTGAAACTACAAACTGGAGTCCTTGTCACACCCAACCAGAGAGGGCCAGAGCCCTGAGGAGAGCACAGGACGGGACGCCTGCTCCAGATCTGGCAAACCCCGTCCAACCAAGCAACCTGATACGACTTCAAGATAGAGCTTCATCTGCTGCTCCCTTCATCTTCATCTACTTTACTGATCCCCATACATCCCTCTGGCCCCAGTAAAACCCTAATCTTTTCTTTGGCTCCCCAGACCCCACCCCCACCCCAGAGGCCACCTGGTCTCGTGTGTCCGAGGTTTCAATCCTGAGTTTTGTATTATTCCTAAACAAAGCTTTTATACTTGGAGACTGGTCTCTGGTTTTAGTTGACTATCACCCTTCACGTACCTCCACAGCACCATGCCAGGTGGGACAGGCATCTGGTAGGCTCACACAGAAGCAAGGGAATTGCAACATTATTATTTAATCATATAAGTTTAAAGGGTACTGTGATATAATTTGATACATGTAGACAAAGTGTAATGATCTAATCAGGGTGGATAATATTTCCACCTCAAACATTTAAAATTTTTATTAACATGTAGTAAATTGTACGTATTCATGAGGCCCTAACCATGAACAACCCCTATGAAAATTAAGTCATGTAGGAGCCCCAAAGCCTTGAGCCACCGGCTGTGAGAGCAGCCTGATGCTCAGGTGGGCACCTAGAGGCAGCAGAACAGCCAGGGTGCTCCAGCCCAGCCACCAGGTTGAAATCCCCAGGACTGTTCTCAAGGCAGTTCCAGAACAGACCACATGAGGGCAGTCAGAGCCCCTCAATGTCTGGAGAGGAAGAACGGGGGTGGGAGGAGTTCTGATAAAGCCACCAGCCTTCAACCATGGGCTTCCCCCTGACAACCCTGTTTAATTCTGATGACCTGCCCAAAGTCCCACCTCTGAACATCCCGAACACCACGGGGGGGATCAAGTTTCCACCCTCAACATCCCATGATGCAGGTTAAACTCCAATATGAGTTGCGGAAGATACAAACCATACTAGGTGTGTTCAGATCCAGGATGTCCCCAAAGTGAACACCACGGTGGAAAGTCACATTTGAGGGCAAACAAGAATTTGGAAGTTGAAGTTTGTTAGCAACAGAGTGCATCTAAATCTTCAGGGGTGTCCCCCTGCCCTGTGACTCTAAATAAACAATGCCCTGGCCGTGGTGCCCACCAGCCCCACCTGTTGGCCCTCCTGCCCTTAGTGAGGTTGCCACTGAGATACATAAAGGAGCTTCTGGGGACATGGCACCAGGTACACATAGTGGCATCTGATAACCGTGATTTTGCCCTTCCAAATAAGGCAACTGAGTCAAAAGGACACATGAGTTACAAGGCTTGAGTGTCACCTGCATTAACATAGTTTTCTTAATATTCCAAGGTACGGGAAGGGAATGGGTTGAGATTTTAATACAGATTCCAAGTGTGATCAGCTCTTAGGAACCTAGAGCTGCGTTTTGTTGGTTACTTTAATCAAACAAAATAAAGGAGAATATGTACCTTGTTGGAACCCTCTGGCGCCTCCTCACAGTCTCAGTGCCCTCCCTGTGAAGTGCATATTACAGAAGTACCCAGCCCTGGGGACATCTCAAACTTCCCATCAAAATGCTCTTGAGGACATAAGAGGTGCCTTACAACCCCAGGGTGGCAGGTGGTGGTGAGGAGGTGGAGAAGGTGCCCGCAGGCCAAAGTTAGGTGTTCCTAGAACACACGTCAGTGCCTTTAAAAATCATATGAGTCTTTCATTAAGCGCCATAGTATATAAAAATTTAAATATAAAATACTATTTTAATTTTTTAGCATCTGCTATGGATTGAAATGGGGTCTACCAAAAAGATATTTGAAGTCCTAACCCTAGTACCTCAGAATGAAATATTTTAAAAAGGTTTTGCAGATATAGGAAAATTAAGATGAAGTTATTAAGATGGGATTGTTAATCCAATAGGACTGGTGTCCTTATTAAAGGGGGAAAGTTGGACAGATAGACATGCTCTCAGGGAGAATGTGCGAAGACAAAGCCAGAGGCCAAGGTTCTCGGGTAAGTGAAGGAGCACCCAGACAGCCAGCATGCCCCCAGGAAAAAGGGAAGATGCTGGCATGGACTCCAGACAACCCTTAGGAGCAGCCCTGCCAACACCTCCATCTCAGACTCCACTGAACTGTGAGATCAACTGCGGTTGTTGAAGCCACCCTTGCAGACTAATAAGCAATCAAATCACATTGACACTTGAGGGAGACACACCACTGTCACCCCACGTCTCCCACCCCTCCCCAGCTGATGTCCATCTCAGGAGACACAGTGGAGCTGCACAGCTCCTCCAGGGACCATGGAAACACACACAAAAGCACTTCATGGATTCTTGAGCATGAAAAGTCCAGCTATTGCCAGGAAATGGCAGGGAAAGGCAAAGAGGCTTCTGGGAAATGGTGACATCAACTGAGTCAAGATGACCAGTGACTTGGAAGCCTACCAGGGCGCTCAGGAAAGCATTCAAACCTCCATCAACTCATAGGCGTGAAAAGCTCAGGGATCATCGCCTCTTTAATGGTCCCACATAAATTGGCTCAGCGCATAGAGTATTCAAGTATAATTCCTACAGATGCAACGTAGAAGAACATCTAGCCTTCTATTTAAGGGCAGTATTGATCTTCGGAGCTCATGCTACATGGACACCAGATCTCCAATGGAAAGACAAGGAACAGACATCCAGAAAATGATGGCACTCACCATGCATTTTGGTGGGGTTTGAATGTGAGCATATTCCCAAGGGAGAAGAGATTTGGGCCAATATTTTGTTCGATAGTAAAAAAGCCAGAATGAGGTTTATAGTACCAACACCGGAAGGCACTTAAGTACATCTATTTGGAATGCCAAGCATGGTTTTTATTAACACGACATCAGGCATGTAGAAAGCATGGGGACAGACTCCAGGCCACCGTTGTAATGGCTGCTGTAACGATACTGAAGGCACAAATGATGAAGAGCCGGTGCTCCACTTGTAGACATAAACACGAACGGACCTTAGAACAAGACAAGGGCCAGCATGGGGTCACACCAAGGTCTCTACTTCATTCCTAAAAAAATAATAAATCACTCAATGAATTATAAGTTTCTTGATATGACTCTTCAAGATGCAAATCTTTTTTTTTTTTTTTTTTAGTTATAGATGGACACAATACCTTTATTTTGTTTTTATTTTTATGTGGTGCCAGGGATCAAACCCAGTGCCTCACACATGCTAGGCAAGTGCTCTACCACTGAGCCATAACCTTGGCCCTGAGATGCAAATCTTGATGTATTGATTGTAAAGAAACTGTGAAGAGAATAGGACACTTGAAGACTCCAACACCTCCAACCACCGTAGGCCTATCATAGCAAAGCCAGGAGGTTTGAGAGGCAAACAGAAGATATTTCATGAGTCTATAATTTTTTTCTTGTCATCATTTCAGTTCTTCAGTCTTCACTTGCTGTGTCAGTTCTGGGGAAGGCAGGTTCCGAGTAGCGTTCCCAATACTTTCAAACAGATTTCCTTTTTAATGTCAACAAATGTTTCAGGATCCTCTTGAAATAACTGTCTTTGAAGAAAAGAGAGGAAATAATGAAACTGTGACCCTCCTGAATAAAGTTGCTTATCGTCATCATCAGATCAACTGGACGCATTGAAGAGGGTGGCCCCCCAAACTCCCTGACTTTAGGCAACTGCATTCACTTTAGGCAAGGCTTGGTGCACATGGAGGGTCTAGGTCCCTTGCAATAAGATTAAGGAACAGCCCACGTTGGGGACCCCTGGCCAAGGTACCTGGGTTTTTCAGTGCAGGCCTCTGTCACACACACAAGGATGGCAGCTGTGGAGAAGGTTCGAGCTGGGACGAGGTTAGTGGATACCTTGAGTCTTGGCTTAGCTGCTCTCTAGCAGCTCAGCTAATCTCATGGGGTCTCTATGTCTCTTCTAAAAAGATGCCTTGCAGGGTGGTAATCTTAAGTGAGGTGAGGCTTCCCACACAGAACTGAGAACCTTTGCTGTCACCCCAAACGTTCCAGGGACCAAGAATCACCAGTCTGAGGGCACCTGGGAATAAAGAGCCACTGGGTTGGATGAGGAAGGCAGTGTCAACTGCACTCTGGAAGAGACACCGCCTGACCTTCCTCGAACTCAGAACTTGCCATCTCCTGGCTAGGCAGCATCGGGCCTGTCGTCAACCAGAGCTCTGCCATTGGGATCCCATGTCTGTATTCTTTTTGTGGCTCCCCACGATGATTCCAATGTGATTGAGGTTGAGAGCCATGGAAAAACATCTAGGAAACAGAAAGACCTGCTGGGGTTTGAAGGGATTGTGCTGTGTCCATAGATCACGTGGGGTGTGGGGTGGGAGGTGGTCACTATCTTAATAACACTGAGGCTTCCCCATGAACATGGGATGTCTCTCCGTTTATTTAGAAGGGCGAACCTTCTTGATCACCTGTTACACTGATGCATTAACCTAAATCAAGGATCATCTGCATTTTACTGATGCCTCGTCTGAACCCAGAGTCATCCAGAAACCTATGACGATACCGTAGCTGGAGGCTGCAATTCCAGCTGGTCTGTCCAACTCTCTTGGAGCTTCCCTCTGTTGGCTCTGCTCACTGAAGCAACTGATAGCACCCCAGCCAGCTCCACCTTCGTGCATTGATGAAAAATAACAACTCTGCTTTGAGGAAATAAGAAAATGGTTTATTCTGAGCCAAAAATGATGACCATGACTCGGGAACACAAATTCAAGTGACCCGAAGCAACACAGTTTCTTCCTGGAAGGAGTTACGTGAGCTTTTATAGTCACCAAAGAGAGGAGGTGGGTCATGAGCGGTGGACCAGAAAGAGGAGAGGGAATCTCTTCTGTGAGATTCAGATGTTATCACATTCTTAGCTTTTGGGTTTGTGGAGGCCAGAGATCTTCCAAGCTTACCACACACTCCAAAAGTTTTATCTTATATGCTGAGGGCCATTACCAAGTAGGAAATTTCCTTGCCAGCGTACCCCATGTTAATTTCGCTGTTGACATTGCATGTTAGGTGACCCTGCCCAAGGACGAGGGTGGATCCAGGATTAGGGTGTATCCTGCAGTTTGAGGAAGTATCCCAATCCTTGGGTTTAGGGCGTTCCCGGTTTAAGACAAGTTTAAGGCGTTCCCAGTTTAAGACCTTGGATTTTAGGGAAGTTCGATGTTGAGGATTATTGCTGCTGGAATTAGGGCGTTCCCGCTGCCTAAGCTCCTGTTGAACTCTCGTGAGATTCAGAGAGCATTTTGGGAAATAAGCCTCATGGAGTAGGTGATTTGGGTGGCAGAAGAACTGGGATTTCGAGAGAACGTGTGTGGAGGCCAGTGTGAGTTCGGGAATAAAGAATTGCTGTTTGAATCTACAAAGCTGTGTGGTGGCTCCTGATTCTGTGCCCAGCCGAGACTGTGGCATTATAGTCACGAGAATGCCGGATCCGACACAGGGGTTGATATTAAATGGCTGTGAAGAGAGACTATAGCTAGTGCAAGATGACTTGGGCTCTTGCTTTCATCCCCTCCACAGCCATCAGTCCTGGGCCAGCCTCAGCCGGAGATCTTTAGTTCACAAGGGTATTTCATGAGCACAATCACCTGCCTTCAAAAACAGCTGAGAAACAACTGAGTGAGACAAATTAAAAGGAGATGAGTTATCTGTAGTGATATGTCCAAGACACAGAGATAAGTGAATAAGGAAATCACCAAACTTTGTGTATCCTATGACCTGTGTGTTTTTTTACAACCAAGATATTTGTGTGTATGTGTATAGGGAAGTCCTGGAAGGAGACCCAGGAAATTCTGAGTAGCGTTTCCTTCTGGGGAGGGAAATGCTAGTGGTAGTGGGATCAGTGAAAAGGACTATGACATTTTTTTTTCCTTTTTAAAATTTTTAAATTTTTTTTTTAATTTTAAAAATATGTTTTAATTGACTTTTGATCTTCTACCATCCTCTCTTATCAGTGGAAGTTTCTACTATAAGCAGGTGTTGTCCTTGCAGTAAAAAGAATGTCTGGTTGAGAGAGTTGGGAAAGATCTCCCCTGTAGTGCTGATTGCAGAACCTTGAAAATAGGAAGTTGCTGCCTCTCCCTCCCAGCCTGGTGACCTGGTGACCATGGGGTGATGGGTCCCACCCTCCCGGCAAGGGCGAAGTTTGCAGGGGAGCCACACAGGCACACACACACACCTGAGGGGACAAACCAGCACCTTCCCCTCCCCACGGTCCTCCCCCAGGCCAACTGTGAGCCCAGCCACAGCAGCTGCCCTGAGATTAGGTTGCTGATGGTGTCCAGGGTGGGCGCCCAGGCCCCTCATCCCTCTCCAGGGCTGCTGCAACCTTGCAGCACTTCCTGTTTGGGGATTAAGGTACTCTGTGGGGTGACAAAGAGGAAGCTGTGGCTGTGACAGTGAGAGTAGTGCAGGGAGGGCCTCTTGCCCTTGGCCTCTGGGCACCTTGCAAATGGCTCAGCAGGACAAGAACCGCCCTCTAGTGCCCCACGAGCCACAGGACAACCTGGTAGCCTGCTGAGGGCCATTGCCAAGTAGGAATGACGCATCGAAATTTCCTTGCCAGCGTACCCCATGTTAAATGGGCAATTCGCTGTGACATTGCATGAGTGTTTGAGAAAGGTGACCCTGCTCAAGGACGAGGGTGGATCCAGGTTTAGGGTGTATCCTGCAGGTTTTAGGAAGTATCCCGGTTTAGGATAATTTGGGTTTAAGGCGTTCCCGGTTTAAAACTTGGGTTTAGGGAAGTTCCAGGTTTAAAGTGTACCCTTCGGGGGGAATAGGGTGTGTCCTGCTGCCTCAGGCACGCCGGATCCTTGAGTTCCCGTTGAGTTCTCGTGAGATTCAGAAAGTATTGAAAAAAAAGCCTCGTGGAGTAGGTGAATTGGGCGGCGGCAGAACTGGGATTGCCCCAGAGCGTGTGTAGAGGCCGGTGTGAGTTCGGGAATAAAGAATTGCTGTTTGAATCTACAAGGTGTGTGGTGGCTCGTGATTCTGTGCCCAGCCAAGACTGCGGCAGTAGCCCCTAGGTTTCCGACCTGTGCTATACAGCTCAGGATCTGCTCTGGGTCCTTGGGTTGCTGTGTGACCCCAGGCCAATTCCATTCTGGAGCACATTCAGAAGCAGTTCCTGCTTCCCCTGAACAGGTCCCCCTTGCCTCAGCTCTGCTTTGTTTGCTCCATGAAGCTGGCCTCAGCTCAGAGGGGCTGGTCCCAGAGCCTCAGGGTTGGAACAACAGAAAACCTTTCTTTGCCTGAGGGCTGAGGGACCCGCAGGGAATGGAAGAGGCCAGAAATGGCTGCCTTTTAAATATAGACCTTCCTGTATGAAGTGACTGTTAAAACTGTGCACATATCTATTCTCACAGACCAAAAGAGGGACTGGGGGCTAAGCTCAGTGGTGTAGCACGTGCCTGGTACGCATGAGGACCCTGGTTCAACCCCAGCGTGCGTGCGCGCGCGCACACACACACAAGCCTAAAACAAAATCAAAGTTGTTTTTTGTTTGTTTGGGTTTTTTTGCTGGCTGGGGGTAGGGCATGGAGATAAAAATTCTGGATTGGTGGCTGAGGATGTGGGATTGTGGTAGTCCGGGGGCAGCTGGCCTAGCAGAGGGCCACATTGATGTATTAGTCTTCTTTGGCTGCTGGAACCAAGCATTACAAACTAGGTGACTTAAACCACAAAAATTTGTTCTCTCATAGTCCTGGAAGTCTGGAACCAAGGGGTTGGCAGGGTTGGTTCCTTCTGAGGATGTGAGGGAGATTCTGTTCCAGGTCTCTGTCTTGACCTGTCAATCTTTACACAACATTCTCTCTATATGCTGTCTATGTCCAAATATTGCCCTATTTATTATTTATTTGGTACTGGGGATTGAACCTGGGGGTGATTCATCACTGAGCTATGGCCCAGGCTTTTTTAAAATTATTGTTTTATTTTGAGACAGGAACTCACTAAATTGTTTAGGGTCTTGCCAAGTTGCTGAGGCTGGACTCCAATTTGTAATCCTCCTGCCTTAGCCTCCTGAGTCACTGAGATTATAGTCAGGTGCCATTGCATCTGGCCCACTCTTTTAAAATAAGGACACCCATTACACTGCAATAGGGCCTACCCTAATGACCTCATTCTACCTTGGTTTCCTATAAAGACCATCTCTCCTGACAAGGTCACATTCTGAGGTAAACTGAGGGTTAGGTCTTCCACATATGAATTCAGGGGACACAATTCAACTATAACAACAGAGCTTCCACCAGCCCCTGGAAGATGTTCCTACAGTGAAGCAAAAGCCAAGTGGCCACATTCCTGGGAGGTGCAAGCAACAGGGACTCTCCAGTCACCTCAGGAGAGGGTGGCCCATGCCCAGGAGCACAAGCAGAGCTAAGGTTCAGACTCAGTGCTGGTGAGCTCAGAGAGCTCCTGGCTCCGCTAGGCTCATGCTGTCTCTCATGGCTCAGTGGTCCCCACCTCCCTTCCAGCTCCCCCTGGGGAGAACACACCTGGTTTCTGCCCTAAGACTGTCTTGCTTCCTTGGTTAGCCACTCACCGCTGCACTGATCAGCAATGGCCGGGGTTGGGGATGAGTCAAGAGGAGACGCATGTGACAGATGCAACTGTTCTTGGGTGGGAGCCGTGGTGGGCAGCACCCGGCAGCTAGACAATGGCCAGCATAGTCAGTGTCCCTGAAAGTATATTGTCTAAAGCTTCTCCTAGTGGTGGCTCCCAGGGGGGCTGGTAGCAGCTGGTTGGCTGCTGTAAATAAGTTGTTTTGGAGGGATTCATTGAACGGTGCCTCAGCTGGAACTGCTGAGTTAATTGGTCATGGAGTAGACAGGTATGAGTTGACTCTGGAGTAACACCTGCCCCCAAAGGCCTGGAACCACCCACAGGATGGATGCAGGGATGGATGTGGGTTTAGAGAAGACCCCATCCCTGCCCCAGACTAATGCAGGGGAGGCCGGACCACCAGAGCCCAGGCTGCCCCCCACACAGAGGGACTAGGGTCAGCAGTCCTGCTAGGGGCTGATTTGGGGACCCGGGTGTGGTGGCAGTACTGCTGCCAATGAACACAATTGGCCACTATTTATATGGCATCACTGAATGAAAAACAGATGGGTCAGCAACTGAGTTAGCCATCCAGGGCAATTTGGGGCTGTAGGCCCTGGTGGACCCACCCAGCACAGAGGGCTACATGCAGAACCAGCAGGCCCCCGAATCATGGGATGATCCAGAGGGTCTAAAAGTAAGTTCCTGATCCTTGAGACTTGAGAATTGTGTTCCCAAGTCTCAAGGAACTGGTGTCTGGCCCTAGATGAAAGAAGGTGGCCCTGATTGTCTGCCCAGAGGGCTAACTGACTGGCAGCTGGGGTGGCCCTAAGTAGCAACAGGGGGGTGTGCTCATCTGCCAATGAGACATGCCACCCAGAGGACGGTCGGTCAACGGATGGAGCCGTAGGACGAACGACTTTATTTAGTGAAATAAATGCGCACGGCTTCCCTCTTTCCCAGAGGCATTTGCAATGAAGCCAGATGTTAAGGGAAATGGTGTTCTGCATGGTGGGGCTCTGTGTTTGGAACACTCCATCCTGGGCTCTACGAATAGATCCCTTGCCATGGCTGGAAGGGAAAGTGGGAATTGAAAGGGAACAGCCGTGAGCAAAGCCACCTGCCTTAGAGAGGACTTGGGGCACCAGAGGCCATTGGGGGTGTTAGAGTCCATCTTCCAGCCATGCTCTTACCTGGGGTTTGTGATCATCCCAGGCACAGTGCTGAGGGCCATTACCAAGTAGAAATGACGCATCAAAATTTCCTTGCTAGCGTACCCCATGTTAATGATTTCGCTGTTGACATTGCATGTAAGGTGACCTTGCTCAAAGACCAAGGCGGATCCGGGTTTAGAGCTGATCAGGTTTGAGGAAGTATCCCGGTCCTTGGGTTAAGGGCGTTCCCAGTTTAAGACCTTGGATTTTAGGGAAGTTCGATGTTGAGGATTATTGCTGCTGGAATTAGGGCGTCCCTGCTGCCTGAGCTCCCATTGAGTTCTCCTGAGATTCAGAGAGCACTTTGGGAAAAAAGCCTCGTGGAGTAGGTGATTTGGGTGGCAGCAGAACTGGGATTGCCCCAGTACGTGTGTGGAGGCCGGCGTGAGTTCGGGAATAAAGAATTGCTGTTTGAATCTACAAAGCTGTGTGGTGGCTCGTGATTCTGTGCCCAGCCAAGACTGCGGCAGCACAGCTTGATATTTAGTGTTCTGAGTTCTTATGCTCTTTGCACACTGCTGCACTGAGGTGGTACAGCTGTGGAACAGCTCTTATGCTTTGAGATGCCATTTCTTTTCTTTTTCCTTTTTTTGGTATTGAAGATTGAACTCAGGGGCACTCAACCTGAGCCACGACCCCAGCCCTATTTTGTATTTTATTTAGTGACAGGGTCTCACTGAGTTGCTTAGCGCCTTGCAGTTGCTGAAGCTGGCTTTGAACTCATGATCCTCCTGTCTCAGCCTTGAGAACTGCTGGGATTACAGATGTGCTCCACTGCACTCAGCTGACACATTTCATTTTTATAGAACAGTCATTGGCACTACAGGCTTAAATGAAGAAGACGCCAATTACCTCCCACAACCCCCAGGGCCAGGTATTTTTAGCTCACTGTTAAACAAGAGCTTCATAGGAGGAAGACCACCTTCTCAGGAACTGCAGCTTCAGCATGGCATAACTAATGCTTAGACTCCCCTTCCTTTACCACTCCATGACCCCCCTGGGGCTTCTACAGGATTGTTGAGCCTGCAGAACTGTTAAATACCCAATGAAATGTATTCTTAGCTTTGCAAAATACAAGGAGACACCCACAGGCCACTGTACTGATCAGGAGGAGCCCCGCACCTGTGGCTTTCCTGGAAAGGTTTACAGGTGCCACCTCCTGGGGAGCCCTGGCCAGCCTGGCACATACCCCTCTGCAGTAAACCCAGCACCGCGGGGAAGGCTGATCATTCAGAGGGCTCCTGCTGATCCCAGGCTCTGCCAACCCTGAGAAAAACCCATCACAAGGCCATTTCACTCGGCGATGAAATTCCAGTGAGGAGCTTTGTGCTGCATTGTGACAGCAGACTTTCTGGAATGGGGAGAGCAGGCAGGTCAACCCTGGCTTTTGGTTCTGAGCCTTTCTGAGTGCCAGCCTCCTGCTCTACTCAGGGGCACTGGCCCTGACAGTGGTTCCCCCAAGCATTTGGCATGGGCACAGTTTAGCCCTTAGCAGCCTGTGTCTGCACTCGTGCACACACGTGTGTGGTTTGGGGGTCTGTACAGTGGGATGGGGAGCTGGAAAGGGGTGCTTTACAGAAAGCCAGCAGGTCTGGGACACAAGGGAGAGTTGTAGCATGTAAGAAATGTGACCTTCCTCTGGCCTCACCCTGGGTTTGAGTCTGTGAAGAGGCCAAGCAGCTGCTTCATCTCACAGGCTCCAGGATTTGGGATGAATTCCTTCTAAATCCCTGCAGTGGCTGGTCCCCACGTGAGCAGCCCTTCCTCAAAGCCCCAGCACATGACTGCACTGTGCTCACTGCCCCATCCTGAGTGACAGTTCCTGCAGCAGCAGCAGAGCCGAGGACCCTGGCTGCCCTCCAAGGGCCACAGCGGCTCGCTCAGGCCCAACTGCACTCACTTGGACTTTCCTCTTGCATCCTGAGGCCAGAGTTCTCATTTTTTCAAAGCTTAGAAAGGCATTTTTGAGACTCCTAGTTAATTTGGCTCATCTTTCATAGCAAGAGAACTGTTTGTGGGCTTGAGGGGGATGTGGCAATAGGTTATTTCGGGCCTTTCGAAAGGCTTGTTTTCCATCTGGATGGATGTGTTATCTAACAGGCTGTCCTTCACAGAAAAGGAGCAAAGTCTGCCTGGCACCAGCTTGACCGCCGGCTGCTCCTGGGACAATGGATGATGCTTTGCTTCTGGGTGCAGCAGATTCAAAAGAGGGGGGCTGGGGCACATGCAGACTGAGCTAGAGAAGGCCCAGGGGATGTGCTGTCAACGGGGCGCCAGGGCTTCTCCAGGGCTCTGGGGCTGTGCAGTTTGCCCCACTAGTGACACCAGGCCCCCTGGCAGGAGCACAGGGCCAGGGCAGAGACAGCCCAGGAACCACTTTATAGTTTCTCAGTAAATGTTTGTTGACTGAATGACTGACTGAAGCAATGAAAGCCAATGCAAATTAAAGGAAAGCAAACATTTCCCCAGCAGAAGAGAGGGACTGAAATGACAGAGAGAGGAGGCTACTGGCTTCCTTCCAGGAGCCAGCTGCGGTAGCCACAGGGCCTTTGAAGCATTGTCACAGGAGAGGGGACTCCCCTTCTGCAGCTGCAGCCAGGCCCTTCTAGCCTTTGCCCTCAACATGCCCTAGTGAGGCACACCCCACCTCGGTGGGTACAGTGAATGGAAGCAAAGCTGCTGAGAACCCAATGCTGCTGTAGACTCAGAGAAACTGTGAACAGCTCCAGGCTGGGGATCCCCAAATCCCACAGCTTCACGGTTCTGAATGACAGGCATGATGGTTCAGGATGGAGCCCTGCCATGTCCACGTGGCCTATGCCGCAATCAAGGCTGAGCTCCGGCTCAGGGGTTACAGAGAAGTTGTTGCAACATTTCCCAAAGAAACAGAGGCGAGGGTTTGGTTTCTGCTTAGATAGAGCAACTTCCTCGGGGCACTTAGCCCCGGTCAGCCAAATGTGCTTTCTTTCTTTTCTTTTCTTTTTTGGTGCTGGGGATTGAACTCAGGACACTCAACCACTGAGCCACATCCCCAGCCCTATTTAGAGACAGGGTCTCCCTGAGTCTCTCAGTGCCTCGCCATTGCTGAGGCTGGCTCTGAACCCACAATCCTCCTGTCTCAGCCTCCCGAGCCGCTGGGGTTACAGGCGTGTGCCACCACACCCAGCCCAAACGTGCTTTCTTAACACAGGCTGGACTAACAGCAAGAGGGACGTAACTAGACGTCCAGCATAAATGTACAAAAGCACCCGCGGGAGGAAGCTGGCTTGAGTCGTTCACCCTGGTGGGGCTGTTCCTGTGAGTTTGGTTGTCCCTGTTAATAATTTAAGAATCTCCAATATGCTGAGGCCGCTGTTCATGGGCAGTACAGGCCAGGGATGGCTGAGCTACACTCTACCCCATGCAGTGCACCTAAAGTCCCAGAGGACATGCCCCAGGTCTTTGGGAGCCACCTAAAAGTATTAAACCCACATGAAAGCTTTGAAGCCTCCTTTCCAAAGCTCTATCTTCTCTGCGGCCCCTGGGCCACTGTCCTCTCCCAGCCACAGCCCAGCTTTCCTGTGCCCATCAGGCCTGAGAACTTTCAGTGTTGCAGGAAACGCAACACTGAAGCCCAGCCAGTCTGCAGAGCTTTGGGGGAAACTTCCCCTTCACCAAGCCAATGCTTGAGGGCCCCAGGTGCGGAGGTTGCCTTCCTCTGCCCCTTCGTCAGTCATGTCTGCACTAGTGTGGGTAGGTGGGCTGCCAGAGCTGTTTATAGACCCCTAGATTTAGGTCATGAACATATAGACCAAATTTCTTTCTTTCTTTTTTTTTTTTTAAAGAGAGAGAGAGAGAGACAGAGAGAGAGAATTTATATATATATATATATATATATATATATATATATATATATATATATATTTAGTTTTCAGCGGACACAACATCTTTGTTTGTATATGATGCTGAGGACCGAACCGGGCCGCATGCATACCAGGCGAGCACGCTACCGCTTGAGCCACATCCCCAGCCCTAGACCAAATTTCCCATGTGAAATTTCTCCCCCGTCTCAACTCTGACTTCACTTCTGTAGTCCTTCGTTTCTGTGCAATTGCTCTCATTTACCTACACAGTGAGATTTAAGAGCTACTACATTTATGGGAATCCAGAAGATTCTGTATAATATTATGCTGATTTTACATAAAACACTGTATTGATCCCTTAGCATGCTTTGCCTCATTTAACCCCCCAAAAAGCCTATAAAGTAAGTGCAGTTGTCACTCTCAGTTTTGGTCTGTTTTCTGTTGCTATAACAGAATACCTGAGAGTGGGTAACTTATAAAGAGCATAGGCTAATTTGGCTCATAGTTCTGAAGATTATGAAGTCCAAGATGGGGTGGCTGCTTCTGGTGAATACCATGTGCTGCTTCAGTGAATGGTGGGAAGCAAAGGACATGCTGGTCTATCAGGAAGAGAGAACAGTGCTCTCTAGATAACTAACCCAGTCCCAGGAGAGCACATCTCAAGCAGCCAGGGCTCTGTTCATGAGGCTCCTCTGCAGTGCTGCACCAGCAATCAGGTCTCAGCATGCATTTCAGAGGGACAACCCATGTTCAAACTGTGGCAGCCTCACTCTCTGAAACTGGGGGAGGCGGCTGAGGCTACCTACCAGCTTGCCCAAGGTCATGCGGCCAGTTTTGTGGTAAGTGAAGGTGGGCTCAGGCATGGCTCCTGCATCTGGTGTTGGTGCCCATGCTGCAGTGAAGAGGAGGGGCTCTGGGAGACAGCCTTCCTGAGTGGAACCCAGCCTGTGCCTCCCTGCAGCGAGATCGAGGTGATTGCACCATGGTTTCCACATCTGAAAAATGAGCGCCTGTGGTCAGGTGGCAATGACCTAACCTCACAGAAAATTTGCAAGAGTAATTCTATAATTCATGAATGGCTAGTATCTCCACATTTGCTTTATCTCTGTTTTTTTCCTTTCTGACAATCTATAAATACCATCATTACTGCTATTTTTGTTAAAGCATTTGAGCATGAAGTTGCAGATTTTTTGATCCTTGACCTCTAACAAGGACATCTTCTATCTACAGTGTAAATCTATTCAGAAAATTTAACATGAATGCAATACTGTCATCTAATACACCATCTACACCCAGGTCTCAACGAGTGACCCAACAGTCCCACCGTAAGGAAATTGCTTTCTCCTGCTCCTGGATCCAATCTGGAATCACATCGCTCTGGTTGCCGGCTCACACGAGTCTCCTTTAACCTGGGATGGCTCCTGGGTCTGCTGTGTCTCACGTGGTGTTGCTTCTGAAGATGCCGATTGTAGGATGCTCCTCCCACAGACCTGATCTGTCCCTCATGATTAGGTTCAGATTAGGTGCCTTGGGCACCAATGCCATGGAACTGCCGTCCTCTCAGTGATCACGCTAAGAGGCACATGACGTGTGTTCTAATCTCTGGGAGAGGCTTTGAGACTATAAATATCCGTTCCTCTCAGACTCACACCCAGGGGATTCTAGAACAGAGTGGAAGGTCCCAGGCCTGGTGCACAGGTGCCCGCCTGCACCTGGAGGCTCCTCGCCCACCTCCTGTCCTTCCCCCTGCTGCCATGTCCCTCTCCTGCGGTCAGGATCCTGTGCTTCTCATGACCCCGCCTGCCTGCCCAGCACAGAGGTTTGCAGAGCAGGATTCCACAAGTGCTTGTCAGACCAAACTAAATAAAAATCCCAGATCTGAGGTCTTGTCCTGGGGGTGAGGGCAGCAACAGTGGTGCCTTTCACAAAGGTCTCCTCTACAGACCCCAGCACAAAGGGGCCTTTCATCTGCCTGAGGAGGCTGAGGCTGACGGAGCCCTGAGTGAACATGTATGTTAAAAGGAAGGAAGGAAAGGAGGGAAGACAGACCATGAGGGGGGATGGAGAGCTGTGGGGTTGAGGGGTCCGCAGAGAGGAGGGGGCAGGAGGAGGAGCACACCTCCCAAGCCAGCCACTCTCCTCCTCCTGGGGACATTATGGTTTGAATGTGCCCTCAAAGCTTCTGTGTTAGAAGTTGTCCCCAGTACAACAGTACTGAGAGGTGGGATCTTCCAGGGGAATCAGGTCAACAACTCAGTCTTCCAGAATGGCTTGAAGTCAGTTTCTGGGAAGATGAATGGTCTCCCTTCCCCACTCCCTGTCTATGTGTGGTCTGACCCTTCTGCCCTCCTGCCTCTGCCCAGAAGGAAGGCCCTTGCCAGGTGTGGCCCTTCCAACTTGGACTCCCAGCCTCCAGCACTGTGAGAAATTAGCCTCTGTTCTTTATAGATCACGAGGTCTCAGGTCTCCTGTTACAGCAGCCTTCAGGGGACTAAGACATGATACCGAGGAGTAAAGACCACCGAGGTTCCTCGTCAGAGCTGTGATCAATGCCATGCCTTCATTCATTCAGGACTGACAAGGGCCTACTGCAGGCTGTCGCTGTGGGAGAGCTGGGGTGGGAGCCGTGAGCAGAAGGAAGAGCTGCTGCCATGGAGCATGAGTTAGTGATGGGAAGACAATGGGCACATGTGGCCTACTTCCATGATCGTGTGCACACATGGGGAGTGACAAGGGTCGGCTGCAGGGGAGGGCCAGGGTGGGAATACTTTGCACAGTCAGAAACAATAAACTAGATTTACAAACAGGCTAGGAATGAATCTTAAAAACATTGTCAGCTGTAAGAAAGGCTGGATGTCATCTGTGGTACAAGCACATACAACCACGCCCTAGGTGCACACATGTGAGCACATGTGTGTGCATGTATGTCTCAGGGCATGTGCAGATGTGGCAGAGAGGGAGGTGAGGAGGCAGGCTGGAAAGGGATAAAGGGGACATCACAAGTGAGAGGCACTCTGTCTGGAGGGACAGCACGGGGCTAGGAGCTGGGCTCTGTGGTTGGCCCAGGGTGGCTGCCAGGGTCCTCAGGTGCAGGTGCTTGTGATTCTTCCAGAAAGGGTTTGGGCAAAACTGAGCAGTGGGCCAAAGTTCAGTGGAGAGGGTGAGAAGTGGGGGTTCTCACAGTACAGCAATTCAGGGACCGCTCGGAGGACAGCCGGAGGTCGCTCTTGGAGGACAGCGCATGCTTGCATAGCTGAGCTTTTAAAGAAATGGAACTCCTGTTCTTGCCTCCATTTGTCTTCCCCCGGAGCCAGTTTATTACCCTTTGGATAGCCCTCGACAAGCTTTATACGTGAGGGCCTTGATGTCCTGGTTGCCAGGGAAACAGGGCGGTTGTGACACAGTGATAAGAGAAGGTCCTGGTGGCCGGGTTATGAGACAGAATGACAACATGGTCTGGAAAGATGGGTTGTAATTAATTATTGCTGCAGGAGGTTTTGACATACCAGACCCCACTTTGTTGAAGCTTGCCTGCTTCGATTAGGTCCCCCAGGACTTTAATAGTTGCCTCAAGGAATTCTAATTCTCTACAGCTTGGGGAAGGTGGGCTGGACTGCCTCTTGTTCCCAGATGCTTGCTTCTTTCAGTAAGTTCTCCTGTGGTCTCTGTTGTGACTTCTGGAGCTTCCCCTTCCAGCCCACAGCTGATCGCATAGTCTGGTTCACATTCCAGCTCCATCACCTGCAGATCACCTGTGGGCGAGCTGCTGTATGGCTCTAACGTTCAGGTTTTCCATCTGTGAAGTGGGAATAGTTACAGGATGTCACAGAGTGGTCATGAGAAATCTGTGAGCCAGTGCATGCCGAATCTTGTCATGGGGCCAGGACCACAGTGCACTCCTGGAAATTCTTAGGTATTAACATCCTTCTCCTTTGCCACCTAAGAGGATTGGCAAGCTAGCTGAGTCCCAGAACGCCTCCCTGTGTGCTCAGGACACTGAAGTCCAGCTACTGGCACCTGTGGCTTTCACTTTCTAAACACAGCAAGCTGGCCATCCATAGCCAGCTCCAGAATTGGCTGGCACAGGCCAGTTCAGACTCCAGCTGGGCCTCTTCTTATATAAGAATAGGAGGAAACTGGACTCTGTTGATCTCTCCTCTGGGAAGCTCTTCCATTGCCTGTGTTTACTCTGCAGGGCACCTAAGTTCAGCACAGCTTCCTTTTTCTAGAAGTTTGACATAAAATCTCATAAGTGATTGAGTCAAAGCAGGAGGAAGAGCATGTGTGCTCACCTGAGTACATGTGTGTGTGGACACGTCTGTGTGTGCGTGTACATGTTCTAAGTGGCTGCTGAGTCCACCTCCAGCTTTCATCTTGTGGGCCCTTTACTCTGCCCTCAGCCCAGACACGATTTGTGCCTCTGATGTTGGTGGATCATGCTGGCAGGAATTACAAGTACAGTTTTGAAACCTATACTTATCAGATGGCACCAGGTTTCAGTGAGACAATAATGACAGGACAAGCCATAGTTTCTCTGGGACAAAGGGCGGAGTAGCTCTCTGTGGCTGAGCTTACAGAGCCACCAGAACTGCTCCACCTTGCATGGTGGGAACCAGGGGAGAAGGGCCCTGGGAGGAGCAGGCACACAGCTGTGAGCACCAGCCAGCCAAGGTTCTACCCTCAAAAGCACCAGGGACAAGGGTGACGCCTGGGCTGTCCACGCAGGATGCCACATTGCAAGTCCCTTGCACTCGGTGACTGGCAGATTCCTCTTGTCCTCCCAGCAGCTGTCCCAGGGTTGTTCAGTAAGTATTTGTAAAACAGAATCAAGGACTGAGACGATAATTTAGGATAAAAAGTTCTCCCTGGATGTCACCATAGGAGCGCTCTTGCTGGCTCTGCACTGTTCCTGCTCCCAGCAGGGCACCTGCAAATATGCCCTTGATTTGCTCTCTGCTCACTCTTCAGAGCAGCACCCCTGGGAGGCTTCAGTCTGCACAGCAGGCTCTGGGGGCAGAAGCATGATCTGCCCAAGAGTAGAGTCCATCCCTCTCTTGCCACCCAGGGCCAGTCTCTCCCCAACCCCCCAACACTTAGAGAAACAAGAAACACAGGTTCCTTCCTGTGCTCCCTTCAGCCTTTGCATCTGATATCCAAATTGCAGCTGCTAATGAGCAGTGAAGTTCTTCAGGCAGACACTGGTCGCATGGACCCAGACTGCTGAGCCTCACGTCCCTGGTGAATGCATCAAACTGCATCTGAGGCTGACTCCTGTTTTCAAAATGTGCATGTCTTTACTGTCAAGGAAAAGGCAAACTGTCCGTCCCTCTATTCACACTCACACATGCAACTCCTACGACAAGACCTGTGGGATTTCCCCCGACACTGAGCTGTTTGCCAGTGGACTCCAGCAGGGGTCTTTGAGTTCCATTTGATCTCGACACCATCCACCTGCAGATGGCATCTGATCCCACTGGTTGAGGGCTTAGTCTCAGGGGACCTCAGCCACGTCAGGTGCCAATCACAAGCAGTAGGCTGGCATCTGTCTTCTGAGCAGCGGGCTATACATGGGTTCCCAGGATCTCTATCCTCGCCTTATTAATTTGCTAGGGCAACTCACAGAACTCAGGGAAACACTCGTGCTCACCAGTGCTATGGTGAGGATAGAAATGCCCCTCAGAGGCTTGTGTGTTGAAGGCTTGGCCCCCAGACTCTAGCGCTACTGTGAGGTGGGGACCCATTAAGAGGTGGGGCCTAGTGGGAGGAAGTAGATCATTGGGGGTGTGCCCTTGGAGGGGATATTGGGACCTGAGTCCCTTCCTCGGTCTCTTTGCTTCCTGGCTGCCATGACATATGCAGCTCGCTCTATTACACGTTCCTGCCATGATGCACTGCCTTACCCCAGGCCCAAAGGCTCAGAGCCAAGCAACCATGGGCCAAACCCTCTGAACCATGAGCTGAAACAAACCTTCTGTCTTTTTTCTCACAGTGTATCCCTTCAACAAGTGACAAGTGGCTGTATTTCTTAGCAAAATCCCAGCAGTCAGATATTTGTTGCCATAATAGAAAGCTGACTGACACAACTGGTTTATTATAAAAACTAGGACAGGGGCTGGGGCTGGGGCTCAGTTGTAGAGTGCTCGCCTAGCATGTGTGAGGCACTGGGTTCAATCCTCAGCACCACGTAAAAATAAATAAAATAAAGGTATTGTGTCCAACTACTACTAAAAACATATATATACATGTATGTGTGTGTGTGTGTGTGTGTGTGTATAATTAAAAAAAAAAGATAGGACAAAGGTTACAGATGAATAGCCAGATAGAAGAAGAGTGAGGGACCTATAGGGGATAGTGCAGAGCTTCACGCCTTCTACAGAAACCACCTTCCTAGCACATGCACGTGTTCAGCAGCATGGAAGTCCACCAAGTATTATTGCTCCAGAGCTTTTATAGAAGTACAACCTTCGGTGCCCTGTCCTTCCAAGAGGCCAGTCAGTGGACTGAAATTTCCCATTTCCCAGTTGCTTGGTGTTTCTGGTAACCAGTCCTACCCTAAGGCTATCTAGGGTCACCAACCTGGGTTATCTCATCAGCAAGAGCTCAGTGTGATCCAAAGGGCTCACTGAGCATAGCAAAAGGCACCATCACCACTCAGGGAGTTCCTGGGGTGACAATAACCACAATGCCTTTACCTGCATCACCTATCATCACAAGTATGTTGTTACACATGAGTCATTTCTCAGAGCTCCCCCAACTTTCTTATCTAGGTTAGAACCAAAAAAGTCCCCTTTGTCTAAATAAACATGTCAACTTATCCTCTTAGATACAGACTTGCATTCAGTGGTAGCTGTGCTAGTATTCCTTCTTTTTCTCCTTCAGCAAACCCATGTTGGTTCCTCTCATTCCGTATTCCAGCTCAGATCTGGAAGCACAGCCTCACCATGCAGGTGCACATACGTGTACACACACACGTGCATGGCAGATCTCAGGGCTTGCTAGGAAGAATTTCTCTGATGTCAATCAAAGAAGCCCAAAGGTCTCACTTTATCACTTTATTAGCAGTCAAGTTCGTTTAGAGAAGAGCAAAGACTGCTGTCCTCCTTGCTAGGTATCAGAAGGTGAAATTGAAATTGATTGGGTCTCTGTGTGCTGGATCCAGAGCCTTGAAGGATCATTAGTCAAGGAGCAGTGGAAAGAACATAGACTTAGAAATAGGCCATGTTTCAAAAAAGCTCCCTCTGCAGTATAGCTATGTGTCACAGAACAGCATTTGGGTCAATGGCAGACCACGTCTACTCTGGGGGTCCCACAAGATTATAAAGAAGCTGAAATTTTCCTACTGCCTAATGATTCGTAGTCATCCTAGAAGTCTGCACAATGTATTTGTGTTGATGCTGGTGTGAATTGACCTACTATGTGGCAGCTGTGTAAAAGTGCAGCACAGTTATGTAATTGATGATGTATTGGTTTATGTGTTTATCATTCTTTCCTTCTTGTGGTAATTTTAGAGGTAATATTTTCTTGTACTTAAAAAAGCAAAACATGCGCCAGGTCACTCTGGCAGTGGACTCCTGCATCCTGTGTTTTCTGTGGCTCTTTATTGACTGAGGCCATGTTAGTGACCTGTAACAGCTGGGTTTGCGGGTGTGACCTCTATAAGGTTCACACAATGAAACCAACTAAGCATATTTCTCACAGTGTATCCCCTCAACAAGTGTCACGTGGCTGTATTTCTTAGCAAAATCCCAGGCTCTTTGCACTCTCTGTAGTGGGAGGGGGTCTAGCTGAAAGCTTAAAGCTCTCATTCCAGAACCAAAGCACCTGGGTTTGAATCCTGGCCCTGAGTTTTCTTTTGAGTGATCCCGGGCAAATCTCTTAATACACCTTGGCCTCGATTACTTTGCTTACAAAATGAGACTAGTAATTGTACCTACCTGTAGAATTGTAAGGGTCAAATGACTTCATCTGTATGAAGTTCCTAGAATAATGCCAGGGACCGTGGCAATGATTGGGTGAGGGGGGATATAGCTAATATCATTTGCAAAGTGAGGCTCTGGTGCCCAGGTGATCAGGAAGTTGTAGGAAGATTAAAAGTGCTAACATTGAAATGTCTGGTGGCACCAGTGACCCAGGGGCAGGGCTTCTACCCTCTTCTTTTAATGCTGGCATACCTGGGACATTCAGTTATCATGAGCAGCAACAGAAGTTTTGAAAGGGGAAAAGGCAGGAAGTAGATGGTGTGGGCAAGGGGAACTTAGAGCAGGGGAAGTGGTGCTGTGGGCAGCAGCTGTGGCCCAAGAGGTCTCTGTCCTTGTCCTCTCTGCCTTCCCCAGTGGACTCATAGCTCAGAGAGGCAGGTGCCTTGGGGGCTGGAGCATATTCGCTGGGCTCCATAGAGTGGCTCTGTCAATAATCTGGCCTTGGCTTGGATCCCACCGCTCTGGGCCACACTATCTTCCCCTGGAAGTGAGCAGAGCTCAGCAAAATCCTTCTTAGAGTCCCCCGCTGGATACTGGTGGCTTTGCAGGCTACGTCTGGGTGTGTGTGTAGGGGTTCTGAGCACTGGAGCAGCAACAGATGACACCTGAGTGACCAGGTGTGGGTGTGTTCCATGAAAACTCACATGGGAGCGCCGAAATTTCAAGAAGCAGCATTCTTCTCTTGATATTTTTCAACCAGTTGAGAGTGTGAGAACAATCCAGGGCTCACAGGCCATGTGGAAACAGCATGGGGCTTGGTTTGGCCCACAGGTCGCCCACCCCTCGCAGACTCAGGCCCCAGGATCAACTCTGGAATGAGTAAATGTGTTTTTCTCATTCTTTCTCTGCATGCACAGACATCTTTCACATATTGTTAAAGTAAAATACGTATGAACCTATGTTTATATAAATCATTAACAGCGCTGTGTGTGAAGTACCCCTTTATTTAATACAAGGCAAAGACCTAGCTGACCTCTCTTTGACCATTTGTCCTAATGCCTAATTTACCTCTCCCAAGCAGCATCAGACTCATGTAGAAAATGAACTTTAAAGACACTCTGATCCTTATTTCACAGTCAAAATCCAACAGGGTTGTAGCTCTGTCAATGCAGGGCTCCAAGACAGTGTGGCCTCAGAAATCCTAGGTGGCTTCACACAGTAGAGGCTTTCAGCTGCTGATTTGAACTTGACAGGGATAAGGGCTAGAAGGTGCTAGTGACCCAGATGGCAGGCTTCTTCCTTATCTTCCAGCTCCTCTACACATTTGCATGAAGGGGACATGAGGCAAATGTAGGGAAAGGACTGAGCTTGAGGCAAACTCACCAGTGCCTTGGATCTGGGTCCCAAGGGCAGCCAGGGGATCATCTCTCCTGACACAGGTCACAACCTTCTCAGAAGTGGATTTGCAGCTTGCCTTTAATACATTATCTCCCAAGCCAAGAATTTACTAACTGAAGTTGTGCTCCTAGACATGGCAACTCTGATCAGTGTCCCTTGGTAACCATGGGGGACTGTGGTTCTAGGACCCTTGCAGGTACCCAAATCTGCAGATGCTCAAATCCTGTATACTCCTCCCTCACCTTCAATCATCTCTAGATTGCTTATAATACCTAATAAAATGTGCATGCTATATAAATCGTTGTTATACTGCATTGTTTATGGAATAATGACAGGAAAGCATTTACAGATGCAATTTTTTTCTGAATGTTTTCAATCCCTGGTTGGTTGAACCAGCGCATGCAGAAGCCACAGATGTGGAAGGCTGACTATTAACTGGTATACACTCACACATGCTTTTATATATATAGATAAATAAATTGTGTGTGTGTGTGTGTGTGTGTGTAAAACACATAAACATGCACTCACAAATACACATAGCTTAAAGATTGATGTGTGGCCCCCTAACCTGTACCTATGGGATGCTAACTTCAATATTTCAAATAATCTTATTTTTTTTTCCTCAGGAAGGAAAAAGAAGAGCAAACTTTTTGCTTAGTTTCTTGGGTGTGATTGAAGATCATATTTCCCACCTGTCACCTATTCTCAGGCAGAAGTGCCACCCCATCAAGCATGAATCCATTTCCCAAGCTGTCACTCTTCTTGTTCTCACCTGTTGGCATCACTGTATGTGACAGAAATGAATAGACTCCTGCAGACAGACGAGAGATTTGTGATTTCTGGCACCAAGAATGTACTGGAAACTTTAGAAAAGCCATCCTAGATGGCTCCTCCTGCTCAGAGAACCACGTCCCCTGCACCTGTCCTGGGCTATTTGTGAAATTTGTTGATACTGTACTTGCTCCCCTGTTTAAATTACAGAAGAGAGTCTCTGGGGTGGCTATGGAATTTGATATGGAGGCAGGGGAGGTAGGCACATCTCCATGATCTGGCTGTTAAGTTTGACATGAGCCTTGGGGACCTCTGCTCTGGCACTCTTGGCCTGCTTTGTCTGAACCATGTTATACCATCTACAAAATCTTGGGATATTTTTAGCTGCTAAAATTAAAGAACCTTAGCCTCGCATGGCTTCAGTAGCCTCTGCTCCATTTTCCTTCTCCTGAGCCCCAACACAGGGCCCCCTCCTAGGTGGGTGAACTGAATGGTGCACAGGACACAGGCTTACTGTTCTACTGTTGCTTCTTGAAATTCTGAATAATTCTTGAGCAAGGAAGCCCACATTTTCATTTTGTACTGTGCCCCACTAATTATGCAGCCAGTCCTGCCAGAACGTGTAAGCTCCTTGCCACACAGAGCATATTTGAACAAATGTCCGACAATTATCTGTGCCTCAGATCCTGCCCTTGCCCTCGCTTCCTGCTCTGCTTCAGGCACTAACTGGCTTCCAACTCTGGGCTTTCCCACCTGGTTCCAGCCTGACTTAGCCTGCCTTGCCCCCGAGGATCTAGAGTCTAACCTGACTCCCCTAGGTTCCCTTTCACACAGGACTACTCATGGCTCTTTATCAGACCCTCTTCTCTGTGCCCAGTGTGGCCAGCAGCCTGGGCTATCATTTCACAGTGACAAAAGTCTTCCTACACATCTGTCTCGGTTTCTGCTTTCATACTCCTCCCACTGCCACCTTCCCACTGCCAGCCTCCTTGTGCCCAGGGCCTCAGTTCTGTGGGCTCCTGCACATGGATGTTTGTTTTTAATCATGCTCTGACTGCAAACAGAAGGTTCTGTCCCACCAGACAGAACTGCAGCCCCCTCCAGCAATGCCCCAGTCTCCTGGATTCTCTTTCCTGGCCTTTGTCTATGCTAATTTCCAGACTCCTTGGTAGCATGACTTTTTGGTTTTGTTAGTAATGTGCGTGTGTGTTTGTGTGTATGGGCACATGTGTATGTGAGACAAAAAAAAAAAAAAAATGACAGGCACCATGCTCGCCAAGTGGTCCTTCTCATTCTTCCATCTTCGACATCTGTGGCTGCCCCAGATGGTTTGAAAACCACTGCCCTAACATCACTGCCCCACTATGCCTCCCAATTGGCAATGACTACATTGGATGCCCCAGGTAGAGTCAGATTTAGTGGTGGGTCCATCCCAGATGGCTCCTCCTACAGCCTCTCTGGATGACCTGCCTCTCGGTTGCTCTTCCACAGTGCTGACTGCGGTCAGGTCTGCAAGAGTCCCTCCTCCCCAGGACTAGGCAGAAAGTCTGTTAGTCTCAGGACACCACGCATGCGTGAGCCCACCTTTTTGTCCATACAGACAGCCACCTTCTCTTATCTGGACAGTGTGCAGGCTGTTTCTCCTGTGCTGCAGCAGAGCTGCTCTCAGGTGGCTGTTATCTCACCTACTGGTGACATCTATCTTGGGTAGAGCAGGCCAAGCACGTTGCATTGAAAGCTGGTGATGCTCAAGGATGTTGGCAATGCAGTGCCACAGTCAGCAGCCAGGGCTGGTGATGCTGAGGGCAGCTAGCAGCCACAGTGGTGGGAAGCCATGAAGAGCTATAGGAGCTGCTGGCTTCAGCTTTGGGAGAGTTTTGCCATGCTGAGAACTGCCAGACACTACAGCTCAGAGCTGCTAATGTGCAGGGAGCTGCACTTGCCTATTCATGGTTTCTATCCAGATACAGCAAAAGGACCCTTTACTGGACCCCAGTCCAGTGATGGTACATGCCTGTGATCACAGCAACTTGGGAGGCTGAGGCAGGAGGATCACAAGTTCAAGGCCAACCCGGGCAACTTAGTAAGACTCTGACTCAAAATTTAAAAAATAAAATAACAAGGGCTGGGGATGTAGCTCAGTGATAGAGTAACTTCAATGTCTGAAAGGACATGCAACAAACAAAACAAAGAAACATTTATCGATACCTCAGATCCTGCCCTTGCACATGTATGTGTGTGCCTATGTGTGTGCACATATAGTCTACACAAGGGTCATTTTTCTCATACCAAGAGTGTTAGTTGTGAGGAGTGAGCCTCTGCATGGCCATGTGCCTAACACCTGCCTCTGATGTCAACTCTAACTCAGTACCTTACAAGTTAAGTAACAGCACCTCCAGATTGCTTTGGGCTGGTTTTGAACACAAGCGGTCAGCTGTCCAACCTGGCAGCCCTTCAGAATCATGGAGAGCATTTTTTCCCAGTCTATTTCCTGTGCCAGCATACAGACTACTGAAGCAGTCTCTGAGAGAGGGACCCTGAAATCTGCACTAGTCAAAAACTTCCTGCACTGAAACTGGTTTGGAAACCACTGCCCTAACATCAAGCCACCCCACCCCGGGGATATAAACCTGATAAGGGTACCTTGCCACATCCGGTGCCTGGCCCTGCATGGAGGTAAGAAGGTACTATGTCTTAATTCAAAGCTGAAGTAATTGAGGCCCTGGGAGACTGCATGACCTGTCAAAAGGAGAGAGAAGGTGGCCAGGACTATGCAGTACCTGGGAGGGACAGCTCTTCCATGCACATGGTATGGCAAGATCCAGGAGCCCTTCTCAAGGTGGGCTCGACTGGGGCACATGAGGTACACCCTTGGGCCCATCACACTCCCTCCTCTGGGCACTCCTGCTCTTTGTGCAGAACCGTCGTGGACCTGTGGGGTGGTCATTTGCTCAAGTGCTCACCGCCCCCTACACCTGAGTTTACCGTGATGGCTGTGACACAGAATATCCCCTGAACTCAGACATGGACATGTTGCTTTTGACTCTCATGTTGGGCAATATTTTAGTTCGCCAGGGTGTTTTAATTTACAGAAACTTCCTCACAGTCTGGAGGCTGGAAGTCTAAGACCAGAGTGTTGGCAGGGTGACTCTTTCTGAGCAGGGAATGGGGGACAATCTGTCCCAGGCCTATCCCTTGGTCTGGTGGCTCTCTCACCATCTTGGGCATTGCTTGGCTACAAATACATCCTGCCCCACCCCACCCCAACCCCATCTCTGCCTTCACCTTCCTGTGCTCTTCTTCCTGAGTGCACCTCTGTGCTCAACCTTTCCCTTTAAATAAGGACACTGGTCATATTGGTTGGGAACCACTCGAAGACTGAATTTTAACTAGATTACCCCTGTAAAGACCTTTTCCCTAAATAAGATCATGTTCTGAGGTCCTGGAGGTTAGGTCACCAATATAACTTTTTGGGAATTCAATTAAACCCATAGCAGCAAGTACTGGTTCTGTGACCTTGAGCAAGTAAGTGAAGCTTGCAGAATCTCAATTTCTTCAGCCATGAAATAGGGATTAAAAAATTACCTACTGGGGCTGGGGTTGTGGCTCAGCAGTAGAGCACTCACCTAGTACATGGGAGGCACTGGGTTCAATCCTCAGCATCACATAAAAATAAATAAATAAAATGAAGGTATTGTGTCCATCTACAACTTAAAAAAGTTAAAATAAAAAATACCTACTGTGCAGGTTTTTCTCTTAGTAATTATTATCAGATTAGATAAGGCACGTAACAATGAGATTAGTTGCTAAAAACTAGGTTAAAAGCAGTGGGGCACTCTCCACCCCTGTGTGGGGGAGTTGTGTGTAGTGTGTGTGTGTGTGTGTGTGTGTGTGTGTGTACCATAGACTGTGACTGTCCAAATCATCAGTGTCAGAGCCTAAGGCAGACTGTTAACAGCAATCATGAATGGATGCTTATGGTTCTGCCTGAATGCTGCCTTCAAGTTGCCACTAAAATCTGGAACTGGTGCTTTGGCTGGTGGTCAAGCTCATGGCCTGTTTCTCCAGCTTGCCTGATGAGAGAGTCCAAAGCACAGATTCTCACCACAGAGTTCCAGGTTTGCTGGATCCAGGTGGGGATGAGGGTCTGCAGGTCATAAGCCCCTCGGGTGTTACTGGTTGAGTCTGGAAGAGCACGGCTCTGGTCGCAGAGGGATTGATTTCTCACCTTGGCCTCCCCTGCAGCTCACCAGCTGCTGTAAACCACTGAAAGGGGATGGGGAGGCTGTTTTCCTAACTTAGCCCTTGTGCCTGACTTTGAGTCTTGAGATCTCTAAGTCTTTTGCAGCCCTCAAGGGCCACCCCTTGCTTGTGAGCTCAGAATAGTCTGCATTGTAATCATTGTAATCAGCTCTACAACTACCTTGACATCTTTTTCTGCATCTTCCCACCAGCTGGAGAGCTGGGGGCCTTTGCATTTAGTGAGTGTCCAGCTGCAAGGACCTGCTGAGCAGCAAGATTAAGACATGCAGGAGACAGCTGCCCAGGAAGTGAGCAGGGACCAGTGCACCTTTCACCCTTCTGATAAGGAGAGTCACAAGACATGGTCCCAGCCTTTGTCAGACTGACTGGGCGAATGCCTCCAGCTTGCTCTGTTCTGAGTTTGGGCCTCACAAGCTTCTTTCAGTTTTGGGGTCTGGCCAACCACCTTGGGGCATGTGGGGTACCCAGGGGGAGAATATGACTCTTCTGGGCTGCAGATTCACTAGCCCACATGGATGAACTTCCTTTTTATAAGCTCTTAAGTATGCAAATTGAGTTTTTCTTAGGGCTTAGCCGGGAAAACACACACACACACACACACACACACACACACACACACACAATGGATGGAGATTAGAGTCAGAAGCAGAAAAGACACTGGTTGGCCACCCACCCTGGAGAATATATTTGGAAGGGTTTCTGGAAATTCCTTTGCTGATGAAGGTTGCTATCTTCCTGTTGGGTCCCTTCTGGACAAGTCTAGATAAAGAGCTCAGGTAGAGCTGACTGCCTAACAGGACGAGAACAGGGCTCTGCAGGGAATATCTGAGGTCAGACCCACCTAGGCCGGGCTCTCTGCAGGACTGCTCTTGGCCTCTTGCCCAGACCTTCACCTCTGGGACCACCTGCTTGTGGTTTGGTGTCTATTTTTAGCTCCCGCCAGCAGCCACATCCTCATTCTTCCGCTCCACAGATCTCTAGTTAAATCTGTGTCCTGCTCATGAGCACGCGGCAATAATGCAGACTGTTCCTAGACACGGGGTCCAGATGGCCAGTCACTGAAGAGTCTCAGAGGGGGGCTATTGGAACAAAGGCAGAGGGAACCACAGCACAGGCTTGCCGTGGTCAGAGTGAGGGCCTTGTGGTCACCTGTGTGCCCCTGGCGCACTGCTGAGGCTGCAGTGCTATGCAGATTGCACCTAGCAGACCCAGGGGTGCCTGGTCAGGCTCGGGACCCCCCTGGGCAGCTAGCTGCTCCCTCGGGCTTCATATTTCAGGATGGACATTTGGTAGGGCACCTTCTCAGCTTCACAGCCATCTGGTGGACACTTGTTGGAACCTCCTGGGGAAGAGGGGTCCTTGAAGGGACTCTACTTACTGAGCCTGCATCAGAAGTCCTCGTGCACTGAGCTGTGCCCAGGCAGCACTCACAGTCCCCTTGAATTCCTGTTGCTGTTGCTGTTCCCTTCTTGTCCATTTTCCCTTCTTAAAGCATGTGGTCCCCCATCTGACAGTTGAAATTAAATGAACTTTTTAACTTTCACTAAAAAATTTAAATGTTATTTAAAATTAAATAAAACCCCAAATAGTATTTGTTTGTTTGTTTGTTTGTTTATCTGTAGCTGGACCTGCTCCCTGGCTTGCCGGGAATGGCCATTCTGGTGGAATCCCGCCTGCAATCCAGAGGAATCTGTGCCCATGATGGCTGCTGATCTGGAGCTGCCAGTCCTGTCACATGGCCTCCAGCTCATGACTCTTCATCAGAGCATCAAGTGACTTGGTCACCGTGGCTGTGATGTTATTTACAGAGCTCTGCCCCAGGAAGCCTGCTCTGGGCTTGGGCCTCTCCTTGGCTCCTTTCCAAAAATGTGACTGATTTCCTGTGCTGAGAGCCGAGACTGCTTATCCTAAGAGCCACTAGGATAGCCCTGAACCTGTTTTCAGTACATAACGGTGCTCCGCAGGAAGGGCCAACTCATAGGTAGCGCAAGTGCTGTGAGGAAGGGGCTGTGAGATAAGAGCCCAAAGTCCCGATTGGAATTCTGTCTTTGACATCTGAGTAGCTGTGTGACTGTACAAATTAGTTAATGTCTCTGGGCTTCCATCTATAAAAAAGAATCACAAAGAGGATGCCAATAGAGGAATGAGCTCAGCCAGGCCTCAAAGTCAGACAGAGTTGCATTCAAGTCCTAGCTCTACCACCTATTGCCTTTAGCCATTGCCACCATTCCAGAGCCTCTGTGGCTAGGAGAGATGGTATCTGCCTTCTGCTGTTCTAGTGGAAATTAAGAGTTGATTTATACACTGTGCCTGGCCCATGGTTAGGCACGGAAGAAGTGTTTTTGCTGACAATAAAATAAAAATAAAACATAATTTCTCTCTACTCCCATGGATTTTTGAAAGGACCAAATTAATATATATGACAATATATACGGTAAACTATAAAGTAATATAAAATATCTTTGTCATTATTGGAATCTGTTTTTTTTTCCTCTCCAACAAATTTACTGTTTTCCTCCCCCAAGATTTGTTTTGTTTTTTGTTGTTGTTGTTGTTGTTGTTGTTGTTTGTTTTTTTTTTTAGAGAGAGTGAGAGAGGAGAGAGAGAGAGAATTTTTAATATTTATTTTTTAGTTCTCAGGGGACACAACATCTTTGTTTGTATCATCTTTGTTTGTATGTGGTGCTGAGGATCGAACCCGGGCCGCACGCATGCCAGGCGAGCGTGCTACCGCTTGAGCCACGTCCCCAGCCCCCAAGATTTGTTTTAATAATTTTTTTTTGTAGTTGTAAATGGAAAGCATGCCTTTATTTTACTTGTTTATTTTTAAGGTGGTGCTAAGGATGGAACCCAGAGGCTCACATATGCTAGTCAAGCACTGCCACTGACCCACAGCACCAGCATTATCCTCCAAGTTTTTATTTTAAAATTTTCCACTTTGGAAAAAAATAAGAAACTTTATTCTATTATGTAAAAACATCTGAACATGCTTTCCCGAGATGCAGCAATTATTAGCAGTGGCTTCGGGAAGCTCCATCTCTCTGTTTCTCTGTTTCTCTTTACTACCTCTCATCTTCTTCCCTATAATGTGCCAAGCCATTGGAAAGTCAGTCACAGATGTCACGACCATCCTTCCAAGTGCTTTCGTGAGTGGAGGATGGCTTAAGAGTCCTGGCAACACTCTTGCTGGTAAGATCTGCACTGTCATTTCCCCGTCAGCCTGTGCAGGATGCCACGTGGGATGGCTGTGGACTGGTGGCCTTACAGATCTGGAAGCCCAACATCCAGGTGTTAGGTGATGGGTCCCTGACAAGGCCGATTCCTGGTGTGCAGGTGACCTGTCCTGCTGTGTCCTCACATGGTGGGGAGAGAGCCAGTGGGAGAGGCTCCCATGTCTCTTCCTCTTGCAAGAACACATCAGGGCCACCCTTGTGACCTCCTCTGGACCTCCCAGAGGCCTCGTCTCCAAATGCCATCACCTGGGGAGGCAGGACTTGAATATGTGGCTTATAAGCCTTTGATTCCTGTCATCAGGGACCCTAATGCTGATGCTACAATCTCTAAAGGATGGTCTGTATTCAGAATCCCACCCCCCAACCCCCCAGCATTCACCCTCAAAGCCTTGCTTACAGCTACTGATTCCAAAACGGGATCATACATTTTGTTTGATCTCTTTAGTTCTATTTAATCTGGAACTGTGTGGCCTGACTCCATCCACCTTTGGCTGCTGAGTACTTGGAATGTGACCAGTTCAAACTGATTGCATTAAAGACTGAGAAAAAAAAATGAAAAAGAATGTAAGTGATCTTATTTAAATGAATTCTTTATATTGGTTTCACATTGAAGAGATAACATGTTGAAAATATTGGGCTAAAATGCATTATTAAGATTAATTTCACCTGTCTCAGAGCTTTGTGATTTTATTTCTTACATTATATTTCTATTGGACAGCACTGTTCTAGAATATTCTGTCCCGCCTTTGTCTATATGTGTGTGTATCTTTTGTAATACAGACATTTTTAAAAAATCCAAGCCTATTATCTTATGGAGTGCCCTACAATCTGGATTTGTCTGTTTCTTTTTTTTTTTTACTATATTCTGGTTAAATCTCTGGCAATAATACAATTTACGTGATTGTTATGGTCTGAATGTGAGGTGTCCCTCAAAAGCTCACATGTGAGACAATGCAAGAAGGTTCAGAGGAGAAGTGATTGGGTTGTGAGAGCCTCAACCCAATCAGTGAATCAATCACCTGATGGGAGTAACTGGTGGTGACGAAGGCAGGGGGGGTATGGCGGCATAAGGTGGCTTTGGGGTGCATGTTTGTATCTGGAGCGTGGAGTTGCTCTTTCCGATCATCATGTGAGGCACTTCCTCCACCACCTTCTTCTGTCGTGTTATTCTGCCTCATCTGACACTTGAGGAATAAAGCCAACTGTCAGTGGACTGAGAACTCTGAAACCGTGAACCCTCAAGTAAACTTCTCCTCCTCTAAAGTTGTTCCAGTTGGGTCTTTTAGTCACAGCAGGGAAAAAGCTGATTGAAACAGTGATGTTGGCCCTTTGCATGAGGAGGCTCATTGTGTGTTTATCCCACTGTTGGGGATGCAAAGCATGATCTCTGTGAAAGTGGCATCTGCTGGATTCCTCCTGAAGGCCCCTCCTCACCCTCGGGAATCCTGAGACCATGTGAATGAACATCCTGTGCCTACAGCCTTTCACCACATGGTCTTCTCATCTAGGGACAATCTTGCTTCTCTCAATTATAAGTTAGTGGTTACAAAAATCACAGGCACCTTAGTCTTTCATTTTAACTCAGCTGCATGACTCATTTCCTATTTGAGTCTTTTGGGCTAAAACATGGTGAACAATTCGCCACTGTCTAGGTCTCATTATTTTACTGGTTGCGTAGCATTCCATTATATACAATTTAAAATAAGATGTGGTTTACTTAATCCTTATTGCTAGCTATTTAGGTTGATTCTAAATTTTTGCTATTAAAGTATTGATTGCATGAATGTCTGTGTACACTGTCCACCCCTTCATCTCTTGCTGAGATACATGCCTAGAAGTGACATTTCATTTCCAAGTATGTTTGGTTCAATTTGTGATACATGCACTCAGATTTGTTCTCCAGAAATATCACCCAGTTCACACTTCTCGTGAGTCAGCCAGGACGCTTTCAGCTGCAAAGGAACAAAAATCCCAGCACAGCTGAGCTTGAATAAAGAAGACATTCCCTCACACAAAAATCAGAACTCCAAGTGGAAGTTCAAATACTCTGTCTTCTCTTAGATTTTATTTTACTTTTTTAGCAAAACACCAACAGAGACCTACTAAGTAGACTTCCTGACTTGCTAGTGGATCTTGATAGCAGTTTGAACAGCACTGGTTTGAAATATTCAAATTCCTTTCTGGATCTGGGACAGATGAACCAACGACATCCAGAGGAAGGAATGTCATCATCATACCTCTGTGGGGTGGCGAGTTACTTTCCCCAGCCCTCCTCATTCTGGACATCACTGGGCTTTCCAGCGTTTGCCAATCTAATAAGTCAATAGGCCATCTCCCTCTCTGAAGTTCCCTCTGTATCCCAATGAGATTACACAGGACAGCAGTGTGATCCAGCACAGAAGGCCCACCTGCAATCCTAATCTGGAGCCTCTACTTAGAAGCTGAATAATTTAGGTCAAGCTCCTGTACCTCTCTGAGCCTCTGGCTCCTCCTTTCTGGAATGAGCATAATATCTGTTGCATAGATTTGTTGTGAGAATTAAAAGAGATCAAGTCATGGGGCACATTGTGCACAGAGCCCTGGGGCTCTAAGAGATTAGAGAGGCTGATGTGTATGTGAGAGAAGCTTCCAGAGCTTAATTAAAGAAAAGGAGGCGAATGAACTTTAAAACAGGAAATGCACCCAGCAGGCACAAGTTTACACCTGGTACCAGTGGGGAGCACACACATACCCTTTCTCTGGGCTTGCACTGCTGGTGGGGTCTTGGCACTGCCTGTCTCCTTTGATGGGGACAGGCAGACAGAAGTGGTGGGAACATGAGGTTAAGGGAATAATTCTAAAAACTGGGCCCACTGTGCTGAACTTCACATGCTTTTTCTTTTAAAAAGCAGCTTACCTGTGGCCCTGTCTGGTTTAAGCAAACTACCTGTTATCTACCAGAGAAATGCAGGTCTGAAATGATCCTGAAAAGAGGAACCCAAGTTACCCTGAAGGCAGACTTTTGTGCCCCTTACATGGATCACATTCCAGAATTCAGGGAGATAAGAATAACTTCCCCGATCATGAAAACTGTAAGAAGAGGTTCCAATTAGAACCAGTCAGCATGAGCCAGAGTGACCTTGAGTTGCCATGGCAGTGGGGACTTGAAAGTCTGATGTCAGCCTACTGTCAGACAAAAGCCAAGAGATGAACCTGGGCAGGACACTCTGGAAACTTCCCTGGAACCCCCAATAAAACTGGAGTGCAGAGAGGCACATAGTCCTCTCCTGAGAGGACCCACTCTCTCCTTTCAGAGTGTCCCCTTGTCCCCTTTCCTATTCCTGCTAATAAACTCATGCCTGATACTCTGAGTGACATGTCTGAAATCTTTCTGACTTGATCGAAAGAATCAGGGTTGAAGGGAGGTCTTTGTGCTGCCTCAGTTTCCTGGAAGGTCCAGCCCTGGAACACCTCAGGTCCCTGTCTCCCACCCCTGAACAGCAGCCGGCATCTTGCCTGCCACCTTTCCCGTGCTGCCTGCACAGGGAATGCCTGACTGGCCCACAGAAGCTGCAGCCATCGTGGGAGGTGCCGGAGGCGCTCGGTGTAGGTTCCTGGGACCATCAGTTTCCCTCCGCACCCTGTGGTTTGTGTGCGAATCTCATGGACAATGTCTCCTGCAGTGGAGGAGGGAAGCCTAAGTATTTACGGCAAGTAGGAAGTGGTTCAAGAATGAAGAGGAAGAAAAAGAAGTGTTCTGTCTTCTTACAAAAGAACAGACTCCGTGGAGAGAAAATCTGCAGATTGTGATGGGCAAACTGCGAAGAGGCCCCAGAGTCTGGGTGTTTACAGCCAGCGCCAGGCTGCCAGGGTTGGCTGAGCTCTAAACGTGGCCTTGCTGTCCTGTGAATGTGGACAGAGTGATTTCAGTTGAAGGTAGCTAGCCCCTAATTAAAGAGGACACATGGCAAGAGCAGGTCAGTCGTAGAGGCACCAATGTCCTCAGAAAAGGTAAAAATTAGGTGACGTCAGAACCAACACCTTCTGTTTTTTGACAAGTGAGGAGACTGTTTGAAATTGTGGTTGGACTTGCCTCAACATTGTGACAACAATGATAACATTTATAGTGTCACTGTTCCCGTTGATTTCTTTTCCCTGACTTTATCCCAATAGAGCAACAGAAATCTATAAATGAGAAAAAAATCAGTCCCCTGGAATGTATTTACTGTGCTGAGCATCTTACACGAAATGTTTCTTATAGGCCTCATATTGAGTCTATAAGATAGGTTACAATCATCCCCATTTTAGAAACATGGAGCCAGATGCACAGAGAGGGTGAGTAACTTGCTCAAAAGACCACAGCTAAGTAGTGGTTGCAGAATATGAATTCACAAGAGAGCTCTCTGTACAATATTGCTAGCCCATGAGATCTCACTATTATACAAATGAAATAAAAAGGCAGCTGATTTCTGAAATGCAGATGTACTCTATGGTGTTAACTCAAAGCCTAAAAACATGCCTGGAATTGGTACGTTGTAAGATAGTGGTGGTGCTAAAACTTCCAGGGAACCTGGAAAGACTCAAGGATTGAGGGAAGGGTCACTTCAGCCTCATCATGGGCAATAACCAAGTCTGTATGGACTCCAGTCCATGGCTGAGGCCCACTTCCAGGACTGGCCCATTAGACCACAGCAGCCAGTATAATGACCAAGCCATCAGGATAGATTTCTCCCTAAGGATACACACTGCTAGGACTGAATTGGATTAAGCCAGCCTGGACCTGGAGGGAGACTGTATTTCTGTTTTTCAAAACTGGACTATAAGGGGCAGCAGCTGTAATATGGAGGCCTACATTCCCCTCCTGCCGGGGGCTTATGCCTCCAGCCCCTGTCCTCTCTCCTCTGGGAGCCCACTACAGTCCAGTTGAGCTCTCCAGACCTGCCCCCTGCCCCAGTGAGGTGCTGCGCAGGGCCAGCCCAGCTCCCCGCACCAGGCACCAACCCTCACCACGGTTATTGCAGTCTTACCAGCTTTCAGTTTGACCAGCTCAGCCCTGGGTCCTTGGCTTCATTTGAGACAGAAATCACAGAGAGGCAAGCCAGAAGTACTTGAACCAGGCTTTGTTGGTTTTATGCTCAAGCACACAGGTAGGGCCCCTCAGCTGTTCTCCCAAGGACTTGAGGAGTAAGGCTTCTGTAGATGAAAACGATGGGTGTTTCTGCACACGTAATTATAAAGTTTTTTGTTTTTTGTTTTTTGTTTTTTGCTCTGGGCACTGGGGTTTGTATTTGACCTGGAGATCTGCTGATATTGGACTCCTGCTACTGGGCTCAAATGATGGCAGAGGTGACCCTGCCCCACCCCAGGAGGTCACCTGCTGGTCAAGTCCAGGGTTGTAGGAAAGCTTAGGGGAGGATCAGCAGCTCCTGGGCCTGTGCTTGGGGAATCACACTTTGAAAGCAGCTTGTGTTAGGCGGGGGCCTTGGTGGGGGAAACCAGGCTCCTTACTGCTCTGTTCTGGTTATTTCTCAGTACCCAGAGGCCACAGAGGCAGAGAGTGCCAAATTAAGACAGCAAACAGAAAAAGGCAAGGACCCACCCGTCAGCACACCAGCACTTTAAAAGAAAGCAGACGTGGAGGTCATTTCCGACTTTGGCATCCTGTATCATGATCATAAGAATCCTTTATTCAGATACAGCACACAAATTAGTTGATGACTTCCTTTGTTGTTATAAACTGCCAGGCCAGAGACAGAGAGCCAAGAACAATGAAGTATCTTGCCATTAAATGAAACTGCACCGGGTTCTAGTCATTGGTGCAGGGAGTCTCTTCCCAGCCCAAGTCCTGACCTATTTCTCAGCTTCTGAAAAGAAAGAAAATCTGATGAGCTCAATCCATGCCTAAAACTCCAGGGGGGCTTCTCCCCGATCCTGAGCTAAACTCCAGCTCTTCCCTCATGGTAAAAAGAGTCTTCACAATCTGTCCCCTGCCTGCCTCTTGGGTCTCAGCTTTTATTATGATGATGATTATTTTAAATTGGCAGTTAGGATTGTACGCACACCCCTCTATAGCAGGATGCCCCTCCGTGCGCGGTAGCTGTCAGCACCTGGGCTCCCAGACCCCGTCTCAGCCAACAACACCGACAGGCCAAGCCTGTGTCTGGTGGCCCTGCAACCCTCCCCTTGCCTCTCTACCCTGGCCTTCACGCTTCCTCTCAGCTAAGATGTCACTTCCTGCTTTTCCCACACCAGAGCCCAGCTCTGCCAGGCACATCATGGCCCCTGCAGTTACCCTCCTCCAGCTGCCAACCCTCAAGAACAAGCAAGCTCCGCCATCACTGCTCTAGTCCCAGAGCCCTGCCTGCCACGTTGTCTGGCACATCACAGACACTTGACAAATATTTATGGTTGAATGTTCTTCATGCTCATATGATTTTTGATGTTTTTTTGCTGTTTAAAATATAGTTAACTGTTTTCTTTTAATACTCTCTGCTGTGTACTGAAAATAACCAAGTGACTCATAGCTTCTCCAGCTCTAAGCTGACGCCTACTGATGCCATGCCGAGGCCAGGACCGCCCCACCCCCACCCACAGCACACACCTCAATCACACCGTGTAGGGACCTGAATGCTGCATTGAGAAACTGGCTTCTACCCAACACCAGGGAGGGTCAGTGGACATTTTCTTAGGACCAGGGAGTTTGCAATTATAGCTCTGTCCAAAGATGGATGTTTCTGGGAATTGGAGGATGGATTGGTGGAAAGAAAGCCTTGAGCGTAAGGGAAACTGGCTGGAGACCATGGCAGTAATCAACAGACCAGGTTGCGGGAATCTGTGTAGAGGAGGGCCAGAGTTCAACTGAGAGGCAGGACTTGGCAATCAAGCAGATGTGGGGGCAAAAGGAAGAGGCTCAAGTAGATTTCAAACTCTTGGGTCTGGAAAATGGGAAGGCTGGTGACGCCACCAGCAGAAATAGGGGTCATTAGAGGCATCAAGGGAAGCACCTCACTTTGTTTAGGGAGGAGAAGTGTATGTTGGATGTGCTCGCAGAGAATCGAGTTCTAAAGTTTAACTAGTCAAATAAAATTAGAGATAAATTTATTGAGTAATTGCTCCATAGTAATCAGTCACTTTACAAAATTTACTTCTTGAATGCTGAGGACACCGATTCCACTATTCTCCCCTTTTATAGATGAGGGAACACAATGGAGTCACTTTTCGGGTTCACCCAGCTGCTCTGAATGGCAGAGATGGAATTCCACCCACACTGTGGGACTTGGCGCCCTCGGTGTATGGGAAAGAGAGGTTGGAGAGAGGGTTCAGAGCTCTCTGCAGACATCAGAGGGGTCAACACAGGACGTTGGTGGCAGCTCTGAGCTCAGACAAGGTTGTCCAGGAAGGTGACATGCAGAGGCAAGAGCTGGTCACCAAGTACAGAAATGGAAGGCTGAGAATGAAGAAAAAAAGAAAAGACAGAGGTGGAGAGGAAGCAGGGGTGGCCACAGTGGGCAGTGCGTGGAGGAAAGGATTCTAGAAGGCAGAAATATCCCTGAAGAGAGGTGAGGTCATGTGCTGTGCAGAGGTCAAGAGGAACAGTCATTTAAGGCCATGTAATTGCCTATTATTTATTCTACGTTTGATGGTTGGGCTGATAATCAGTGTTCTTCTGAGTGCATGTGGGCATCTACAGAGCAGAAGGAAAGGCCCAGGAAGCAAGTTGGGCAACAACAGCAGCATCTGTAGGATGACACCGAGGACCAGCAGAAAGGGCTGGAGGGAGATTGGTGCTGCAGTCTCCTTATCACAAAGAGGCAAAGTGACCAGCCAGGTATGATCCTGAGACTTCTCAAATCCCACAGGGCACCATCAGCATAACAAGAGCCTCAGTGGGGTTCCGTGTGGACACATGATCTGCAACAGCCTTAGCTCTGGCCACCTGGGGCCCCTGGATCACTTGATCTGACATCAAGCTCTCTTTTCAGCTTCAGCACCAGATGGCAGGGAGGTAGCCATTCCCAGAACAAGCTAGAACTCTTTTTCATCCAGCACCATTCAGAAAAGACTTGGTTGCAAGGTCGGAATATAGAGGCAGGTGGTTCTCTCTAGCTTGGTCAGCAGTGAGATGATCTTTTGGTTTGAGACGCAGAGGTTCTGAGCCCTGGGGAATTTGAGGCCCTCTCTCCTCATACTGGCCCCTTCAGAAGAGGAGAGATTCCTTTCCTTTTCCTTGGTTCAATAATTGATGAACTGGCATCCAAGCTGCTTTGACTGAGTTCCTGTTGGAGGCTTAAATGGCCTCAAAGCGTCTATGCTGGAGGAGGGGCAGGGCTCCTGGCTGTCAGCAGGGACCTGATAAGGGCTTGACTAAAAGGACAGGCCCTCCCTTAGGGCATGGGACAGAGAGGTTGGAGAGGCAAAGCTCCAGCCCTCATTGTGCTCATTGGCAAATGTAGGTTTTCTCAGACCTCAGATCTGGAAGGGACAGTACTGAGTCCTAGGAGCAGGGCCCAGGTGTCTCAACTTACAGTCCAGATCTCTTTCCACTCGAGCATTCAGAAAGCAATCGATCCCTCTGTCCTTGGATGTTTGTCCTATATCAGCATTCCAGCATCTAATGCTACTTACCATCCCCAAAAGCATATCTTTGTGCATCAGGCAACACAGAAGGGAGAGGGATAGACAAACTTTTATAAAGCCCTGAGCTGATGCCCAAGGAGTCTCTTCAGAGGGAATGTGAGCTTTGGGGAAAGGCCGCTCGGGCTTTGGGCCGGTTCACTCCTGGTTCTAACCCAGGCTCCATCACTGTGGCATTGGGCAAGTCATTGCTTCCCGTTGCCAACCTCGCAGCTCACCACCAGACTCACTCTCACCGTTCTGGAAGAAGTCCACGGCTTGTCACCTGGGACGAGCCTGGTGAGGGGCTCTCCAGCAGAATCTCCTTCCTTTCCAGCTTTTAGAGGCCACCCACACTCCTTGGCTGATGCCCCTCCTCTCATCTCCCCAGCCTCGGGCTTTTGTCATCTCCTCTCCCACCACTGACCCTGACCTTCCCCTTATACAGGGTCACAATAGATGACATTAGTCCCGCCCAGACAACACGGGAAAATCTCCTGTCTCAAGATTTTTAACTTAATCACATTGGCAAAGTCCTTTGGGCCATTATTCTGTCTTTCATGAGCTCCAGGAGGCTCACAGATAATTCTTAAGACAATAATTTCCATGTAACTGTGCTTAGATATCATTTCTTATAAGACTTCTTTGAAACCCCAAAACTAACTTAGAGCTTCCTCCTATGTGCTCCAGCAGCCTTCTGGGCTCCCCGCTGTGTAAACCCTTCTGCCCACATTATAGTTATGAGAAACTGATGTGACTCCATTTTTGAGAAACCAGCCTCTACCTCAGAGCAAAGCCTGTCCAAGGAAGGGAGTGTGACCCTTGTCCTTGGAAAAACCCACAGAGCACTCCTAAGCACATATCCACCCTGCTGTTTGTCTACAAATAACAGGAGAGATCTGCAGAGCCAGGTGTCCCTGATTCAGTCAGGCTAGATGAGGACCCCTAGCAACCCCCTAGCAACCACCAATCAGCATGAGACAGGGAAAATACCTGGGATGCCAGATGACCCCTAGTAGTTTATGGTGGTTGATAACTTGTTGGGAAACTATGTAGTTTAGCACATACACCCCTTGTGGTTTAAACTAATCATTTTTAAGTGCGTCAACCCCTTGAACTAACCAATAATCCTTTCCAGATTCTTTCCCAAAACATAATACACTAACCATGTTTTAGAGTTGTTTTATGATTTTCCCGCAGTGTGTGATGATTTGCTAAGAGATGCTATGATGTATGTGAAGTCCCTGCCTTCCCCAAAGAGTGTATAAAACTGCTGCAAACTCTGGGCTTGGGGCCTCTCAGAGTCACCAGTTGCTGTGTGTGCAGAGGACCGAGCTAGCTTGCAATAAACGCCTCTTTGCTGCTTACGTCCATCTTGGTCTCTGGTGGTCTTTTGGGGGTCCCGAACTCAAGCTTATCAGTTACTTGATCACAACTTTATCCTGTAGACTAGACAGTAAAACTCTGGGGAGGGGCTGGGATTGTGGCTCAGTGGTAGAGCGCTCAACTAGCACGTGCGAGGCCCTGGGTTCCATCCTCAGCACCACATAAAAAAATAAAATAAAGATATTGTGTCTATTTACAACTAAAAAATAAAATATGAAAAGAAAACTCTGGGGAGCAGAAACTGTGTCCTGTTTATTTTTGTATCTCTTGACCCCAACACAGAATCTGGTGCTTGTAGTTGCTTAATTAATATCTGATGTTATGAAGATCAAATGAGATCGTATAAAATACTCAGTGGTATCTGACTCAAATAGGTATTCAAGAGATGGTAGAGGGCTGGGGCTACAGCTCGATTGGTAGAGTACTTGCCTCATATGCACAAAGCTCTGGGTTCAATCCTCAGCACCACAAAGAGAGAGAGAAAGAGAGAGAGAGAGAGAGAGAGAGAGAGAGAGAGAGAGAGAGAGAGAATATCCTGTTGCTAATACCCATTATGTCCAAAAAAGGGGGAGATATCTGTGAAGGTAAATGTCTTCATCCCTTCATGGGAAGCTATGAGACTGCACACCTTCTAACTTAGAAGCAAAAATTCTGTCGACAGTCTAAGCTAATGCTGTGGTTCAACTTTTCTGTTTTTATGGTAACACTGTTTTGCCCAGAACCTACTACATATTTGCTGAAGAAAAGTTGCTGTAGGTCTTTTGGAAGCAAGAGGGACAGGAGAAAGTGCAAAGAAAAAAATCGATTACCTGTATTTTTCTTTCCCGCCTGGACAGAATAGAGATGCAGCCCAGGTCTGCCTTACCTTTACAGGTAAGATCCAGCTTTTGGCTTTAGTCACATTTCCTCTCAAGGGATCATCACTGCTCTCTGCTTCTAATGTTTATACCTGGTACAGTGAGGGAGGAGAGATAGGCAGCAGGCCAGGAGGTTCTGGCAGCCTCGAGGTGCTGGATTCGTGGTATTTCTGAGCTTGCTATCTGGCCTCATGCAACTCATCTATCTTGCAATTTCCATAAAATGCATGACTATAAAATGTATGACTCATCTCAGAGATGCCAAGAAATTCAAAGACTCTGTGTTCCTGTCATTAAAGGAGAAGAGTTAAATACAAAAAAGTTGCTGCAAACTTATCTATAAGACTGTTATTAGACTAAAGCCAAGGCCTGAGCAAGATTTGATTTCATTTCAAAGCTAGAAGCAGGGGACCTAGTGTCAGAACTTTGAAGGTGCATGCTGTTTAAAGTGAATCTGTCACCCTGCCATATGGATTGAGATTCAAACCCCTCCGTGGTGGCACTAGTAACCTTGCCTTTTTTTGCCAAGTAGCAGCATGGACTGACTGCATGCACAGCCAGAGTGTGATTGCTGTATGTCTTGGGCCATATTCTGTTCCTAATAACAAAACGTCACAGACTGGGAAAATTAAAAAGAAACAAGATTTATTTGGGCTCCTAGTGCTGGTCCAATGTTGAGGGCTGCCTCTGTTTATGGCCTTCTTGCTTGCAGAGTCCCACGGTGACACAGGGCATCAGCTGGTCTGAGACAAAGTGTGTGTGTTTGTTTATGTGCAGCCTGGTATCTCCCCATCCCACCTCTGAACAAAAAAGTTGGATTGTTTCCACCCTCTTAGGACTTTGTGAGGGGGGCTACATCTCAACATGAATTGCAGAGGGGTCAAACCACATTGGAACCACAGCTGGAATGAGGACATGGTCCCTGCTGGAGGCTAGCTTCAATCTGATTCCACACGGGCGCCCCACCCTGCTGTGAGGGGCTGAACCTTTACACCTCAAGGCTAGGCTGCTCCTCCAGAGCCATGGCCTTAGTGGAAGAGATGAATGCTGGGCTGGGCCTTCAGGGTCACCTTGGAGAGGGTGCTTCCCAGAATACAAGTGAGCTGCCATCATCTTTATTCATAATCTCCATAAGCCCCGCCTTGATATGTGACATGGGGATGGGGGCAAAGTGTTGTGGATGGTGAGGGCAGGAGAGAGAGAAAGAGGCGAGCAAAAGCACCTATCAGGTTTCCAGGTGGAGCTGTGAAGATAGAGACTTGGCTTTGCGTTGGGCCCCACAGAGATGCAATGGGGTTGGAGTGGGCCCCGAGAATTTGCATTCTTTGACAAGACCCCAGGTGATGCTGATGCTGCTGGTTGGGGACTACAATTTGACACCTGATCTAGATTTCTAGGGGCAGGTCAGGGCCAGGTATAGAATTAGGAGACAATGGCATGGCTATAATTTAGATCTAACATGTCCCACAAAGGCCCACGTGGAAAAGGCCTATCTTTGCACAATTAGGAAGTGGTGGAACACGTACGAGGTGGGACTAGTGGGAGGTCTTCTGGGTTACCACGGCCTGTGCACAGCCACCTGTGTTTGTAAATGAAGTTGTAATTTCTATTTTAAAACAGGATACCTGGCTATACATTCACTTATACAATAATTCTAGAATATTTCATACATCTATTAACACGTCAATAAAACATTAGCATTGCCTGAATGCTTTGTAACATGAAATCATTATCTGATTTTGGATATAATTTCAGAAAATGTAACATCACCCAAAATGTACAGAAATGCATAGCAAGAAAGCAAGTCTTGGATTCATCCCCCAAAACTACATATGAAGCTATTTAGGAAAGTTATATAAAGATATTATTTTATATGAGGTGTGTTGCAATATACTATTCAAACCCAGAAATCTTGGAGTCAGTGTGGGGAAGGCTCTTGGAGATCTGCTTTGCAGTTTTCTTAGAGCATCTGTGCCCATGTCAGAGCCTCCTCGATATTCTCACAATTTGCTCCTCTTCTCACTAACACCCACATCCTAAAATAAAGCACACTCACAGGCATGATGTGCACAGTGGAGTGATAATATCCTGCCGTCCTCAGCAATATTTATTCAGTTTTGAGCCCTTAAGAGGGAAACCAAAATTAATTCATGATAAAGCTAGAAATCTAGACTTGGTTAAAAAGTTATTTCTCTGTTTAATGATTTGTCAGATCCCAGCAAAGTTAATGATCAGTACTGTGGCTGCCTTTTGATCTTAAGACAAAGATGGGATAGTTCAAGGAGGCGCTTTGCCACTGACTCAGGAAGGACAAGTAGCTGCCCATCCCCCGTTGCTCCCTGCACTTGCTTATGACCTCGGATAGTTATTCACCTGTGCATCAAGCCACTGTCTCAAAGATGAGGAGCACTTCCTCCTGGGGCTCTGGTGAAGATGAAAGGATTCCACACAGGCAAGGAGCTTAGACTACGCTCAGCACACAGTGAGTGCTCAGCACACAGTGAGTGCTCCGCAGATGAGAGCCATTGTTGACTATTAGAGATTGGCCACCTGAGCCGAGGGAGGTCTGAAGGTATCAGGAATAACATGAACAGGTAACTAGAAGGGTCACTCTCTCTGTCTCTCCCACCCCAGAGAAGGACCCCAACCCTGGCCCAGCTCACTGAACTCCATATAGCCCCCAGGGCAGACTTACTCTCCATGGTTTCCTCTACCACTGCTAGGCCAGTGACTCCTGACCTTGACCTCCAGCCCTGACCTCAAGGCCTGCTTCTCCTGGGCTCCGACCGCACATTCAATACACCCCAACCCTAACATCACCCCACTCCCTCAGCCTCCCCTAGCCTGCTTACTGGGAGTCTCCAGGCCATCCTCTCTCTCTCCAACCTGCTCCATGCTTACTCAGTAACCGGGTCCTTCCAGTTTTACCTCTCCAAGTGCCTCAACCTGTCTTTCCCCACCCCTCTACCACTGTGGACCTGGGTCGTCCTGACGTCCAGCACCTCCCTGCTTAAAACTTCCAGTGACCTCTTGCTTCTGCAGCATCCAAGCTTCTGACTGTCTCTTCAGTACCCTCCCTGATCAGGCCCAGCCCCTCTCTCTGACTTGTTTTTCTGCACCTTCTGACTTGCACTTTTTCTAGCAACACTGAATTGCAGTCTATCCCCTTGTCCACAAAAGGCTGCATTCTAGTTCCGTGTCTGGGCTGACATGGCCCCCACTGCTTGCAATGCCTTTCTCCCTTTTATCTGGCTACCTCAGATGGAGGACGTCGCCTCCATGAAGTTTTCCCTGATCCTCCTCTCTCTCCAACTGGGTTCCACATCCTTCCCTGGTGGCTGTCTTGTCCTTGATGTGGCAGGCCTTTGTACTTGCTATTCCACATCCTTCCCTGGTGGTTATCTTGTCCTGATGTGGCAGGTCTTTGCACTTGCTATATACGCCTCCCACCCTAGACCATGAACTCCTTGGAGTCAGGAAATGCTGCTTCTTGTTCACTTTTGTTTCCTGTGTGACTGATATGATGCCTGGCATGTCTTGGGCACTTACTAAATGAATGCAGAATGAACAGACAGTGTGTCTCTTGGAGAAACTAGATGATAGAGACTAGTGCGCGTCCCCGAGGTGGGAAAGAACATCCCTGGCAACATGGATTTCACTCTAGGGCTCAGAAGGTGAAACAGCCCACGGGGCTCAGGGATGGGGGAAGAGGAGAGAGCAGAAATGGCCTGGGGGAAGCCCAGAGTCAGAGGACAGGTTATAGAGTATCCATATCCCCTGCACCTCGACACTCTGCCTTGGGTTTACACATGGCCAAAGCAGAGGGGAAATGAAATGACTATTTGCTTACTCAACAAACCCACGTGAGCATCTACTCATGAGGCAGGTAGGGCCAGGTGTGGGAGGACACAGCAGTGAACAACAAAGTCCTGTCTCAGCTCTCTTTGGGCTAACCAGCTGGTGGGGAAACAGAAAACATGAGAGCAAGCACAGAAATCTCTCCTGACAAGTGGTAGTAAGAACCATGATGCAAGAAGCAGGATGCAGAGAGAGAAAATAGCAGGCGGGGAGGGAAGGTCTCTCTGAGGATGTGGTTTTGAGCTGAAGTTGAGCAGGACAGGAAGGAGAGGGAGGAGGAGCAGCCCAGGACACAGCACGGAGGCACCAGCACTTCCAGAAACTTAGGAGCCCGTTTCAGACTCAAAACTGGTACTGGAGGCATCACAAAACCCAATTTCACAGCGTACTACAGAGGCCTAGCAACAAAACCAGTGCGCTGATGGCCTCAAAACAGACACATCGACCATGGGATAGAAGACAGAGAAACAAACCCACACAGCTACAGTCATCTGATTCTGAAAGAAGTGCTAAAAACACAGGTTAGAGAAAAGCAGCCTCTTTTGCAAACGATGCTGGGAAAACTAGGCAACCATATGTAGAAGAAAGAAAGGAGATCCCTGTTTGTCACCTGCACAAAACTCAATCCAAAAGGGATCAAAGACCTCAGTATAAGACCCCAAACTTTGAAACCACTAGAAGAAAAACTAGGGGAAACAATTTAAGATACAAGCACAGGCAACTGCTTCCTGAATAGAACCCTGTGGCTCAGGAAATAATAGCAGGAGTTGGTAAATGGGACATTTAAAAAGCTTCTGCACAGCAAAGGAAATAATTAACAGGGTGAAGAGAGAACCTACAGAGTGGAGAAAATCATTTCCTGTTACTCTTCCAACAGAAGATTAAAACCCAGAACATATAAAGAGCACACAAGGGCTGGGGGTTGTGGCTCAGTGGTAGAGAGCTGGCCTAGCACGTTCGAGGCCCTGAGTTCAACCCTCAGCACCGCATAAAAATAAATAAATTAAATAAAGGTATTGTGCCCATCTACAACTAAAAAAATAAATATAAAAAAAGAACACACACAAAAAACCCCAAATCCCAACCCATTCCATAAATGAGCAAATGAAATGAAAAGACAAAGTGGCAAATAATTATATGAAAAAAATGTTCAACAACTTCAGCCATCAGGGAAATATAAATCAAAACAACAGTGAGCTTCTGTCTCATCCTGGTCAGAACAGAGAGCAAGAATACAATTAACAAGCCGGGCCTGGTGGCACTCGTCTGTAATCTCAATGACTCAAGAGGCTGAGGCAGGAAAATCATAAGTTGGAGATCAACCTCAGCAACTTAGTGAGACCCTTTTCAACTCGGCAAAAGCCTATCTCAAACTAAAATGTAAAAAGGGCCAGGGATGTGGTTCAGTGGTGAAGTGCTCCTAGGTTCAATCCCTGGTATAAATAAATAAATACATTAATTAATTAATAATGCTGGTGAGAACATAGGCAGGCAAGGAACTCATACTCTTCACGGGAATGTAAATTAATACAACTAGTATGGAAATCAATATGGAGGTTCCTCAAAAGACTAGGAATGGAACCACCATATGACCCAGCTGTACCACTCCTCAGTATTTATCCAAAAGAATTCTAGACAGGGTACTTCAGAGGTATCTGCATACCCACATTTTTCATGGTATGATTCACAATAGCCAAGTTATGGAGTCAGCTTAGGTGCTCATCCATGAATGAATGGATAAAGAAAATGTGTCATTTATACTCAGCAGCATTTTATTCTGCCATAAAGATGAAATTTGCAGGAAAATAGGTAGAACTAGAGATCATCATGTTAAGTGAAATAAGTCAGACTCAGGTATTTCAAGTTTTTTTCTCATATATGGAAGCTAGAAGAAGAAAAAACAGACACAATTAAGGTAGATCAAGGAAGAATATAGTATATAGTATAGGGGAAGGGGAGAGGGGAGTGGGGAGGTAGGGGGAGGAAAACCAATGGGTTTATGTTGTATGTATGTGTTATATGCCTCAAAGAAAGCCCTAATGCTGTGTAATTAGTCTGTACCAATAAAAAATAAATCACATATTAAAAAAAAACAAAAACAGGCTTACGTCAGGGACCAGGCTTAGATTCTGCTCCAAGTTCCACAGCCAGGAAGCATTATGGAGGGGAGCCATGCGGTGTGGTGCCTATAAGCTGCTGGGGTCAGGGTCAGGACAAGCCTGGGAAGGATTAGGGGAAGAAGGGGGAACAGCCAGGGTTGTCTGGGGTAGTGGTAAGTTGTTTAATCTTAGGAAATATTTTCATTTATCCCATTTTACAGCAGAGGAAATGTCATCAGAGCTGGAGGACCTACATCTGCCCCTTTCCTCAGTGGGAACTTAAACATCTATTGCTGCTTCCAAAGCTCCTAGGCTCCCATGACAAAGAGTAAAGAGGAAGATAATATCTTCATCTTTGGAGGGTGGGAATTCTCACCCACTGCAAATGGGGATGCAAACGGGGATGCAAACGGGGAGTCTTTCCAAAAGAAAACCCCATGCCTTAGAGGTGCATCTCCTCCCAGAGTCCCTAGTTTTAGTTTCAGGAATTGTGAAAAATACAGCATCTACCAAGCAAAGATATTTAACCAAGTCTTTTTTTTTCTTTCTTTTTTTGTTAGGAAACCACAGATTCCTTTTTTTTTTTTTTTTAAGAGAGAGAAGAGAGAGAGAGAGAGAGAATTTTTTAGTATTTATTTTTTTTTTAGTTCTCGGCAGACACAACATCTTTGTTTGTATGTGGTGCTGACGATCGAACCCAGGCCGCACACATGCCAGGCGAGCGCGCTACCGCTTGAGCCACATCCCCAGCCCCTTAACCAAGTCTTGATTATTGGTGTTTGTAAAAGTGAAATAGGGCATTGGTAGAATAGACTTCAGCCCTCTTCAGTTAATACAGTGATGATAATCTGTCCACAGGGAAAGTTTCTGCACTATAATTTCTATAAAGTATTTATATAGAGAGAAAAAATTCTAGAAGAATCTCTGCCAAAATATAAAGAGTGGCTACCTATGAAAAATGGCACATTTGGAGCTTTTTGTTGTTGCTATTTTTTTTTAATCTACAGCATCTAATTTGTTAAATTCAAAATGTGAATTTTTTTTTTATTGGCGTATAACATGAATACGAAATGGGCACTCACCTGCTCATGACTTGATGAGTGATCATAAATTGAACACATCCAGGAAACTAACAAACGGATCAAGAACCGGGATATTATCAGGCTCCTAAAAGTCTCCTTCATAGAATCATTTAGAACCTACTGTATTTTCTTACTTCCTTCACTAAAGACTATGTTTGCATGATTTTTTAAAAATGGCTGCATTTGATTGTAGTGAATTGATCAATTGTTCTAAGAATGTTTATACCTTATCTTTTATAAACATGACACCATGTGGAATCTGTGATGATCATTAGTATTCTGGTCACTTTACAGAGCACTATAACCCAGGACACTTCTCGGAAATTTCAGAAGAAATTAAGCAAGTTGGTAGAGAAAACACACTACCTCAAGTATTTCCTGAAGCCCTCGTACAAGTCTCCTTGTCTTACGGATGAGAGTCAAGAGATGATGAAGTGTAAGAGCAGTGTCGAGAACTTACTACCAACTCTCCTTCCCCATACCCGCTTCCCCTCTGGGGAGAGTCCTTTTCTGTTAACTTTAGAAAAAACACACAATGTTTCACAAGATGAAACTCCATTCCGGTGGATCTAGGCAGCCAAGAAGTGCCGGTTTCTTATAAATTTGAAGGACAAAATCCACAGACGAGTCAGACCAAGACATGTGAGCATAATGATAAAATTTATTGAAAAGCAGGAGCATAACTTTTGCAATGCAATTGAGAATAAGGGAATTTCACCCTCAGAAAATGCTAGTCTAGGGGATGATATAGCACTTGGGTCACTGCCATTGGTTCAAACTTATGCTAGTTAGAGTTTGGACACGCACTAATACTGTGGGTCAACTCTGGAGTCCCAACTTCCACTCAACTTGCCCACGTCCATTTCATCAGGGCAGATCAGAGGCGGAGGGGGAGGTCGTGGATGTGGCTGCAGCGCTGTGGGGAACCGGCTTCTACAGCAAGCATCAGTCCCATGCCCAGACCTGGCTGTGGCAGGGGGAGGTGGATGCCTTGGCTGGCCTGGGCACTGGCTTGCGGTGCCTGCATGGTGGGCTCCACATGCCCGCAGGTCATGCCTGCCTCTAGTGCTTTGACACCCCCCACCCCCCCAGGCTGCCACTCCACTTTCCACCACTCTGTGGGCCCCGGAGCCTTGTCATTCTGACCTGTGAATCTGTCACTGCACAGAGACCCTGGGGAGGTCAGGCTCTGCTTTCCCTGGTCACTTTTCAGGAGTGCCTCAACTGGAGGGTCTATTTTGTCCTTCTTGAGAACAGTATTTGTCCATCAAACATTAGCAGACAGGCCTGTTTATTTTCCTAGAGATGTGGGGCAGATACTTCCTGTTCTCACCTGCCCTGCTTACTGGACCAGCCGCGGGAACAGGTCAGACTTTGCCCAGGTCCCAGGCCTTCCTTCCCTATTGGGCTTCTAGACCTCCTCTTTGAGAGCCTCTGTACCTTTATACCTCTGTACCTTTATACACCTTGGAGGAAGATAAACCTTTAAATAAATAGGTGAATATGGTCTTAGAGCTGTCATCCTTCTCGTGACCTTTGGACATTGAGAAATACTTTGGCCTTGGACAGCTCTGGACTGTCCTGTGTCTCAGAGCTGGTCCCATGGGGTGGGGCTGAGATCTGGGAACACAACTTGAGTGCTGAGTAAATATAGTGCTTTCTGGGCTTCCGGTGGGAATTCCAGCACTTAGAATATGTCGATGGTGTCAATATTATCCTCCTTACAAAAACTAGCTGAGCCAGGGACTCCTGCTCTGTCCTAGGCTGTGGTAGACTGGCCACAGGCAGAGGTCTTCATATGGCCTTAGGCTCAGAGAACCTTGGAGCCAGTGGCTCATGGATACACGGATGATGCACAGTTCATAGAGGGTCCGGTGAATGGGGCAGTATGGAGGGCTCCAAGCACAGAGCAGAGGACAGGGATGTACCAACCAAAGTGCAACCAGAAAGCTCTGTGACCAGCTCTGTCAGGAAGCAGGTAAACTACAGGGTTCAACTGCAAGTCCACTGCACTTACTGTCTGGAGCACCACTGGGACAGTGGTGGACAGAGGTGGACAGTGGTGGACAGTGGCTGGAGTCTGCTTTCATCCTTGGACATTCAGTACGGAGCAGTCACACTCCCTTCCCTGCACACACTCCTTTTGTAAAACTTAGGTATTAAAAGCGTTTACATTATTGTGGAACTATCAACACTATCTGATTCCGGAGTTTTTCATCTTTCCAAGCAGAAACTCTGCCCCCAGAAGACTATAACTCCCGATTCCCCATCCTCCACCCCTGGCTGTGACTGTTCTATTTTCTGTCTCTGTGACTTGACTGCCCTGGGTATCTCCTGTAAGTGGGATCATACAGTATTTGGTTTGTGACTGACTTTGTGTTACTTCACTGGGTCTAAATGTCTTCAAGATGCATCCCTTTTGTAGTGCGTGCCAGAATTTCTTTCCTACTAAAGTTAATATTCCACCGTATGGTTTATCACATTTTGTTTACCTATTCATACATCAATGGACACTTGGGGGCTGGGGATGTGGCTCAAGCGGTAGCGCGCTCGCCTGGCATGCGTGCGGCCCAGGTTCGATCCTCAGCACCACATACAAAGATGTTGTGTCCGCCAAGAACTAAAAAATAAATATTAAAAATTCTCTCTCTCTCTCTCACTCTCTCTCCTCTCTCACTCTCTCTTTAAAAAAAAAAAATGGACACTTGGATGCCTCTACCTCTCAACTATTGTGAATAATGCTAGTAGGAACATTAGCATTCGAGGAGCTGTTTGAGACCCTGCTGTCAATTCTCTGGGTTCTATACCCAGAAGTGTAATTACTGGCTCATATGGTAATTCTGTTTCACTTTAAGGGTCCTTCCTTTTGTAGCAAAAAAAGGATTCTGGGAGGTGAGACTAGGTGGAGAGGAGAGATGGTAAGAATCAAGGGTCCTTAAAGCAGGAGAAGCACTTCAAGGACCCAGGACTAGTAGACCAGCTGGTGAAGGTGGACCGAGACAATGCAGATTTGGGGCTGACAACATGAGTAAGCTGAAGAACTTTTGTAGCAAGACAATGAGAGAGAGAGAGAGAGAGAGAGAGAGAGAGAGAGAGAGAGAGAGAGAGCGCCAGAATGATGACTCTGTTTCAAAGAACATGTTGAATTTCCATGAACTCTCTAAAGACACTTCAGCTAGCCTGAATGTCTCACAAATCAAAAAAGTCCGGCTCCTCATGGACAAAATCATCAGAGAGAATGGGAACCTTGTGCACCCCTCTGTACCCATCAGTAGTGACGAGAATACAGACAACAAAGTAGAGAGGTGTCGGGGTGATTTTGCCATCAGGAAGAAATACCCCCATGCGGACCTGGTGGGATGGTAGATGGCTTTGAAGGAGAAAGGGGGGCGGTGGTGGCTGGGAGTTTAGCTACATCCTGAAGGTCCTGGTTTTCCTGGAACAGGCACTCATCCAGTGTGTCCCCATATGTTGGGAAGTCGGGGCCACACTCCTTTTTACACCCCCTTTCTGGGGAGGGAGGAAGTCATGCAGGAGGTGGCACAGCTCAGCCCATTTGATAAAGAGCTTCATAAGGCAATGGGAAAGGTACTGAGAAGCCCGACGACAACCCCTATGGTGAGAAATACCTCATTGCCACCTCAGAGAAACCCATTGTGCTCTCCACCAGGGTAAGTGGCTGTGGCTAGAGGATCTGCCCATCAAGTATGCTGGCCTGTCCACCTGCTTTCACCAGGAGATTGGCTCCCATGGCTGTGACACCCACAGGATCTTTCGAGTCCATCAGTTTGAGAAGACTGGACAGTTTGTGTACCTGCCACCCCAACATAACAAGTCATGGAAGATATTTAAAGAGATGATTCCAAGGCAGAAGAGGTCTACAGTCTCTGGGGGACCCCTTATGTGAATATCGTCTCAGAGTCTTGGAAACAAGCTGCCAGTAAGATGCTTGACCTGGAGCCTGTTTCCAGGCTCCAGAGCCTTCTAAGGGTTAGTCTCTTGTATTAATTAGATCATCAGGCTCACCAGCTCCAAATCAGATACAGGTTGACCAAGAAGATGATGGATAAGGTGAAGTTTGTCCATAGGCTCAACACTGTGATGTGCACTACCACCCATACCCTCTGCACCATCCTGGAAAACCACCAGACAGAGCAGGGCATCGTCATGCTGGAGAAATGGAAGGAGTTCATGCAGCCAGGACTCCTGAGAACTGATCCCTTTGGGAAGCCCGCACCCATTGACCAGGAACCTTCAAAGAAGCAAAAGAAGCAACACGAAGACAGCAAAAAGAAAGTGGCAGCAAGAGATGTCACCCTGGAAAGCTGCTGCCAAACACGGAAGTCACTGATGCCTGAATACTCCTTCCTCCCAGCTTGCTGGGCTCCATTGCTGTCAGCTGGGACTTCAGAGCTTGCGCAGGAGCGGGGAGGCCAAGCATCCGCTCATGGCGCAGTCCCATCTGACTGCACAGCTACACGGCAAACTGTCTGCTATGTACAGTGCAGGCACCCTGTCACCCTGTCCCTTCACCCGGGCACAGAGTCTATCACTGATGACTGGTAACTTGCTGCAGAGGGGAAGAAAGGATTCCTTAGACACTCTTTAGAACCTCAAGGTTGGCAGGGCCAAGATCGGAAACCTATTCTTGCATGGCTTCCCTCTGACACCTGCAGCCCCCTGTCTGTGCTGGCACCATGGGGCTTTCCTCCCAGGGCTGGAACACCCCACAGGGAAGTCTCCCGGTGCCAGTGCCATAGCTGTGGTCACACGGAAACCAGATCCCACTGCCAGGTGGCAGCCCTCTGATCTTTCTTCATCATCGCCATCTTTTTATCTTCTGGAGAAAGTTTCATGCTTTTTAAAAGTCTTTCCTCTTGTGGCAGTTTGAAGACTCCTTGTCCTGGGCACTCCTTCCCCAAGTGAGAGTATTTCAGTACAGTTCTTGGACTGGGACCCAAGCTGCATGAAGTGCCCCACAGAGTCCAAGCAACATGGCTGAGAGAGTCCTTCACCTCCTTTATTCTAGACAGTGCTAGCAGCCATTTGGGCCAGGGAGGGGACAGACAGGTATGAGTCAAGTCTCTGTGACACAGCTGGACTTGGTAATGCTGGATAAGTGGACAGTGAGCAGCTTAGTAACCACTATTGGCAGTGGCAGTGACAGCCCCAAGCAAACCGAGGTTTGTCCCAAGGTCAGACCAGTCAGCCCAGGTGGCTTTTATTTTTGACAGGCAGCAGAAGGATGGATGAAAGCCTTCAATCTATGAACTATCCTTTCTTATGAAGCTTGCTTTTGACTGAAACCCTGGACATTTCTTCCCACAGGTGTTGTCTCTATTCTTTATTCAACTATTGATGTTTTCGACTCGTTGGAAGGCCTGCCATTTTTCTCTACTAAATGTCATGCTTTTACAATCATTCCAAGATTTTTTTAGAGCTAACTAAAACAAACAGCTCATCTCAGGCAATGGGTGATAGTCACCCATTTATATAGGCCTCACTATATTTTTTTTAATCTTAAATTACCCTATTTTTGGAATCCACTTTTGGGGGCTACCTTGTATCACACTATGCATCAGAAGAATGTTTAAATGCTGGTAACTTGTAAAAGCGCACCGTCTTTGACATGCATCATTTGCATGGTATTTACTAACAAGGGCCTCTGGGTTCATGATAGGGCCAAGAAATATTTTCCTCCAAAAAGCCTTCAAGAAGAAAAAATCGATTCAGTCCATTAGGCTGTGGCAGGTGACCTGACAGTGGTGGAATTAAGTGAGGCAGGAAGCACCATCCGAGATGCAAATAACACTTAGAGGTGTGAAGTCACAGGATTTAAACTGCTTCAGGGCTGTGTGGGTGTGTGTCTGTGTGTGCGTGTGCACGCGCGCACATATGTGTGTGTTATAACCTGAAACAGAGCTAACAAACATCTCAAAGTAAAAATGTTTCTTTTTACTCTCTCTCTCCTAAAGGCATACATTGACAAGGATTTTATTACCCACAACAGTCAGTCAGTTTTCATGTTGGAAAGACAAACAGTTCTCTTTCAGTTCCTTCGACTCCTAGCTCTCTGTTGGACATGTGTCCCTGAGTTAAACTGGAGCTGGTGCAAGGATGATAAATACAGTCAAACCCACTTTAGTCTCACTAACAGCATATGGAGGAATCCACAGACCCAGCTCAAACAGTGATTGACAGGAGTGGCAATAATTATTTATCGAAAATTATCTATTGAGGGCCTAACACCTTCATGGCACGAAGTATGCTAGAACACATTTATAAGTATTTATTGAGGAACTAATTCAAAAGACTCTGCCAGGTGCTTTAGGGTTGAGCCAGGAGTGAAATTTGAGAATTGTATGTAATGTGGTTGTATCTATTATAAGCATCTACTTTAATAGCCCTTGTTCTAGACTCCAGTGTGATGTTATAATGTGAATCTTTTAAGGTATAATCTGTATCCATAAAATAAAGTGATTGGTATCAATTTCTAGTGAAGTAGTACCATGGAAGTTCCGAGCAAATACAAATAACACATCATAGTCACTCAACAAATATTTATTGCACATCTATTATGTGGTCTTTATATGCATACATGTAACACACCCCCACAGACATGGTCGAGTTAGCAGCTAAGAGGATGGACTCAGGAATCAAAGGCCAGATGCCACCATTCAAAAGCAGAGCAACATGGGGAAGATCTTGTATTCCTTATTTGTGAAATTGGAAAAAAAATCCACCTGGCAGAATTGTTGTGAGGATTAAATGTGAAAATGTTCATAAAGTACTAGCCCAGGATTTGGCATACTTTCTCAATAAAAAGTAGAAATATATTGTCTTATACATGCATGTATGTATATAAGAATTTGTTAATAAAATAGTAATACAGACATTCATACCATGCATGGAATTAAAATGATGACAGTAATTTATAATTGACATTTTAAAAAGGTGAGGAAAGGGGGGACAGATGTCAGCACAAAGGGAAGGAAAAACAGCAACACTACAGGTTTGTTGAGTTTACAAGCAGAGGCACGTGGCCCTGCCGGGACTAGACTCAGGCCTCATTCTGGTGGCAGTTGTTCTTCCCCCAAGGACTGCAGAATTCTCAAGCAAGAGTAAGGATGATCCTCTCAGGGACAGACATAAGACAGCCCCCTCTGCAGAAGTCAAGGAGCCATGACTCACAGGAGCCACCACGAAATCACTAACTGGAAATCCTTGCTGCAGCCGCACTGCAAAGGAATTGGACTTGATTTGCCAAATTCCCCATGTGATACAAGCATGGCCACCTGCCAATGAGCCAGAGGGAGAGAGGGCCATTTGCCTTCCTGGAAACAGATTTCTGAGCTCCATCACCTCGTGAAAAAGCAGTGTAAGGGTTTAGAGAACGCGGTCCCAGGGACTCTTGGCATCGAGGACAGCAGGTGTCCTGCCAGAGGGTTTGGTTCATTGGGCTTTGGCAGCTGGGCCCTCCTGAGGTGGGCATTGTGCTCTTGAGGTTCATGAAGACATTGTCTTCACCACTGTGGCTTCCTCTGGTGACATCAGAAGCACAGCAGCATTTTATTTTGCCAGCTCAGGCTGCCTCCGTTTTCCTTGCCCCTGTAATGCCAGGAGAATAATGCTACCCTAAGCCAGCTGAACAGAGGCCAGGATTTAACTGCAAACAAGAGACCCAGCTGGCTACCAGCGTAGAGGACACCAGTTCCACTGCGGCTGAGCGGGAGGCTGCTGATGGGCCTCCAGTGGAGATGTCCATGGAGTGACCACCGAAGGCAAGGGTTCTTTGCTCACCTGAAGAACGTGATCACTGTGCAGGTAGGATTGCCTATTTCTGAGACTGCCTAGTGCCAGCAGAGAGCATGGGCAGCCCAGGTGGCAGACGAGGTGCTGGCTGAGAGCTTAGGTACCACAGGGAAAGGTGATTACTGATGGATTCCAGGTTGGTGCCCTTGGATGCTGGCTCCTGCAAGACTGTTTGCTCAGAGGGGGGCAGCTCTGCAGAGAAATCTGAGGGGAGGGTATCTGAGGAAGGAGAATAAGGGTCTAAGTGGGGTGAGCTGGAGACCTTCATTGGAGAGATTCCAGTACCTATTCTTGGGAAAAGAAATTGAGATTATTTTTTTTGTCTGAGGCTTGATGTAGATATAAGAACTCACTCAATAAAGGGATGCAGATGGGCTCACTAGGACATTAGGACACAAGGCACATCACACTGAGCATATCCAAATGTACTTTCTTTCCCACCTTCTAACTCCTCACTGCTGGCCCTCCCGTAATCCTTTGGGCCCCATGGCATTCCTGACCTGAGGACTTCTCAAGACCATCTCTACCCTCTGGGTTGGCACAGATTGGAGTGGAGAATTATGAAGGGCTAGCAAAGCTCATGAATGAGATCCAAGGGAGCCAGGACCATGCCCAATTGGGAGGGGTGGAAGACAACCTGGAAGTCAGGGGGTGGGCCATTATGGTAGAAGTGCTGAGGTTCAGGGATTCTGAGCAATCATTCTGCAAGTGTGGCACCTGGAGACTGGGTCAGCTTAGCTGGGGGTGGAGAGGGGCCAGGAGTGAATACAAAGGCAACTCTATTTGCTCTGAAGCCAAGCCAGCAGCTGGGGGCTCTCTGCCACTCCATAAGCCTGCTCGCAAGGACTCTCGTGTCCTCTGAACACCCCCTCCCATCCCCACATTCCCTTGGCTCCGGTCCTTGTCACGTCCATCAGGGCTGGTGCAGGAGTCCCCCGGCCACCGTCTGTGCCTCTAGTCCCTTTCCTTCTGACCCACTCTTCACTCCTCACCAGCATGATCTTTCCAAAATGTAAGCATGGTCATCTCTCCAGTTTCAAGGACTCCAGTGGCTTCTCAGTGTCTACAGAATAAAGCCCAAACTTCTAGCTTTCAAGATCTGCCCCTTGGCCATTACAGGGTCATCTGTGACTTGCCTGCTAGGATGCAGTGCTGGAGTCAGCTGAGTATTGGTGGTTCCCTAACAGGCCCTTGTGGCAAGCTTCTTACTGCCTATGCTCTTCCCTCAGACCCTAATACTCAGTCTCCTCATCTTCCCAAAGCCACCTCCTCTGTGAAGCCTTCCCATGTTCCCTCCACAGCAGGGTTCATTGTTCTGCCTCCTAACCTTGTGTGTGTTTACATACGCATAACATAAAGGTTACTCTTTTAACCATTTTTAAGTGTACAACCTAGCAATATTAACTACTTTCACATGGTTGTGTGGCAGTCCCCAACATTCATCTCCAGAACTTTTTTATTTTCCTCACTGAAACTATCCCCAGATGCTACCTGCTCACTCCCCTTGTCCCTCAGTCACTAGAATCACCCTGCTATTTTCGGCTCTAAGGCTGTGATTACTCTGAATGAGATTTCATCTACGTGGACTCTTACAGTAGTTGTCCCTTTGTGACTGGCTTGTGTCACTCAGCACAGTGTCTTCAAGGTTCATCTGTTAATAGCATGTGTCAGGACTTCCTCCCTTCTTAAGGATGAATAATATCTCATTTATGGGTGGGCCCCATCTTTCTTATCCACTCATCCATCAGCAGACACCTGAGTTGCTTCCATCCCCGGCTGTCATGAATAGTGCTGTTATGAACATGGGGAACAGGAGTCTCTTTGAGAGCCTGCTTTTTTTTCTGTTGGTATCCACCCAGACATGGAGTTGCCAGGCCATGTGGAAAATCTAATTCCTGTTCTCCAACCTCAAAGATAGTCAAAGTCAAGCATGTTGCGTTTACATCCTCATTGTGGTTCAGTAGCCTCGCATGAATTCCCTCCGAGGAATTTTGGATAACTTAAGCACAAAGAATGCCCAGCAGGGGATATTTGATTTTTCCCTGCAGTGAAAGTAGGTTTTCCACAGAAGTGGCAAACTGGTTGAAACCTGACGGTGCAAATAGCACTCGAAATCTAAAATTAGACTCTAAGAAGAAAATCTTGAGAAATACAGTTAGTGAGTTTCATAGTCACCACTTTGTTGTGAGCTTGGGAATTTGGAGACAGAAAACCTCATTTGGAGCCCTGCCCTTACTTACAGTAAGTTACTTAAATCTCTAGGCTGATTTCATCATCAGTAAAACACAAAATACCCGTTTACATTCATGGTAAGGAAGGAATCCAAATGAAAGCAGTCTGGTAACCTCAAGAAAGGGGATCATCTGAACTGGCAGAAAGACTGGCACCCCGTGAGGTGCTAGGGGACACTTTTAGCTGAGCTGCAAGGCACAAACTGGACTCAAGGTCTTCTCTCAAAGGAAGCTACTTGGAATTCCTTGGGATGAATTGTAATAACAATAGTTGGTCATTACCATAGGGAAAATAAAAACCTGAGGAGGAAGCAGAAGTCCAGGGACCCATTAAAGTGATAAAGGAAGGTGGAATTGGAAAAAAACACCTGAGGAGTTAGTTTTATAAAAATAAGGCACAGAAAAGAAAAAAGTTATTGGTAAAAATGGATAGCAAGTCCTGCATGGAGTGTGTGCACCCTAGGCGGGAAGTCTTGGTTAACTTTTAGGATAAGTACTCTAACCTATTTTGCATGGTTGCTTCTGGCTCTGTGTATGAATTAGGTGTGGCAAAGACGTGGTTATGGTCACTAATATGATGTTGGTGACACTTTTACTGAGTAATAAATAAACTGGCTTTCTTGCCTTAAAAGAACTGACCAGTCAACTTATTTTTATATCTTCCAACCTCCAAGTTTGTCTCCCACGTGTTAAGATGCTGTGCTAATTGGGGCTCACCAGGGAAGGCAGTGGGCAGCAGGCAAGCCTACTGATATTTGTTTTCTTCACATACTGATAAAGTAATACCAAAGGGTATATATTCTCTCCCCTTCATTCCTCTGTCTTTACTCCCTGAACTGAGAAAGTGGTCAGCAAAAAGAAACATGTTTGGAAACAATTACAGAATTCAGGAGACATCGCCCATTGATGGGAAATCTGAGACAGGGAAGGCTTAGTGCTGTCCGGGGGTGGTGGTAGTTGAGAAAAACAAGACTGCAGTTTCTTCAGAAAAATTCAGAGCCATTTTCAGGACTGTCCGTTTATGGCTCTGTATTCCTCTGTTCTAGAGAGATTAGAAACAGAAAAGCAATCAGGATGTAACCATGGTGGCATTTCTAATGAGAGGGGGGAATGGTGAGTGTGATGGTGTGGAAGGGCTGAGTACGTACTTGGAGGGAAATGCTTTTTCCCTCTTCTGTTCCCCTTCAGACTGTCTTCCACACGGTGTTCTAAGGCATCTGGTCCGGGAATCAGTAAACACAGGTGGTGCCTGTGTGCCCCTGGGCCATGCTGGAGGTGAATGTAGTCTGGCACTCAGCCACTCTTACCATATCCTCCTCTCTATGCAAAAGCAGTCCCCAGTGTCCAAGCAATTTGTCTTATTTTGGAGAGCTAGTGTGTGTCGGCCTTGATGTGTTCCGATTTCAGGAAAACTCCTCAGACCTGAAAGACAACCTTCCATGTGCTGACTGTTCCCAGACCACTCTCAGTATTAAAATGCTGTCACAGGTGAATAGGACACTCACCTAGGTGACTGCCTGCAATTCATGAGGACCTCAGTCCTCTGGACAGCCTGAGTCTGGGGTGGTAGATGGCAAGCCCAGGGTTAAAAGCCAGGTTTCCAACAATTAGCAGAGCACTGCTGCCAACAAATGCAGCTCTGTATCCCATCAGGAAACAATTGCTCTCCTATTAGAACTAATGACCAGTCACAGCGGAATTGCAGAAATGGAGCTATAGGTTCTGCCAGAAACAAGCCAGGGGAGGTTATATTGCAGGGTATGAGGTCCTGGGATGGAGCCTTACAGTGCACTTCCTGATCATCTATTGCTTTGATTTGGTGGCCTCAGATTCCTGGTTGATGCTTTGAATGACTGGAGAAGGAACTCATGCAGTCTGAGCAGCAGAATGAAAATTACCATGGTTTTCATTCCAGTTTTGAGCATGTTTTTACCAGGGAGAGCAGGTCTACTGAGTCAATGGCCAGGGAGTGTTGGGAGAGCAGAAATCATGTAGAATCCAGGAAAAGCCAGATCAAATAGCAGCTTGCACATGGGCCACAAAATCCACCTCCAGGGCCAGAGCTGCTCTGCCACAAGCCCCTCCCTCCCTGTCTGGAGAGGGAGTGGAGTCTGCATTCAGGTGGAGGCTGAGTCCACCTGCTCCTGCACCTGCCTCTGGGAATCATTCTCGGAGCTTGCTGCTTGAAGCACCCTACCTCACTAACACGTGGGAAATGACATGTGATTGTTTTTAAATATGGATAAAAATCCAGAAGCTTATGTTGTTAAATAGGCCTACAAATTTTGGAGTGCCTTGCTTATTTAAGGCCCTTTGCAATCTGCAAGGATGATTTAATATATCTAAACAGAATCAACCGTTTCCCTCAGTTAGATTGCTAGGATCTAGTGACGCTCTGTTCCCTTGTCTTCTCGTGATTGGTTTTCCAACCTAATGTCTGCATTGGTTTCAGTATCACTGTGTGTTTAAAACCTCCTTTGTGGGTAGGATCATTGCACTTCCAGAAGGATTATGCAGTTTGTTTTCAATAAGACGACATATCTAATGATACAAAATTGGAATTTAAATAAAATCTGCCAAAGCATGAGAGGACACATAACCTTGGTTGGCCACATGACTATAGGTCAGAGAGATTACTTCGGCTATTTGTATACATCTGTATTCCTATATTCCTCATTTATTTTAAAAAAATTTATTGAGCAGTTACTGTCTGGGGCATTTGGGAGCACAAAAAGTCAAAACATGGCACCTACAACTTAATAAACTCAAAGTGTATTTGAGAAGAGAAACAAATTTTAAAAACACACAATAGTAATGTTGTGGGAAGCTGGAGAGATGGGGAGGACACCATGAGGTTGTCTGCCACAGTTACGTGAGATGTTCTTTCCCTTTTAATTGATAAAAGAGAAAAAAGCACATTTTAATTTAAATACTAACTTATAACACTGAAAGGGAAAGACGGTGCCTTTTGAACCTTCAGTGCAAGTCTCATGTAGGTATGGGTTAAGATATGAAAGCAGTTGTGTGGAACAGGACTCCTGGCAGTGACAGCACACCCTGACTTAGGGTACCCTTTCATTCTTGAAAATTAAAGTAGACTCTCCACCAGCCCTTCTGGAGAGTGAGTAACTGGTTATAGTTATGAAATGTCTAATCAGCATCCTACTAGTTCCCCACAATAGGTCCGAGATCTCTGTTCCTTATCAGTTTGACCTATGCTTTGAGGTTTTTCAATAAGCAATTGACATTTTAAGCAAGATGGAACATAACTTGGTTAAAAATGACCAGGATGACACCTGGGGCAAGGACAGACAGGGGTCATCTTCACTACCCTCCTGCCAGCCTTTCAGCATTCTCACCCTGCCTGGAACCTGGTCTTGACCCTTTCTCCACCACAAAGGGTGCTTCTTGCCAGTCTTTACATGCTGTTCCCTCTCCTAGAATAGTGCTTCTTAAACTTGAATAACATAAACAACACAAATAACACAGGGATCTTGTTAAAATGCTCAGTCTAACTCAGTGAGTCTGGGGCATGGCCTGACACTGTTTCTCACAAACTCCCAGGTAATGAAGCTGCTGCTGGCCAAGGAACAGCTGGGCCTGAACACCCTTCCTGCATGTCCTGGCCAAACTGCCGGTGATTAGTGGATTCTTTTGTTGCTGTTGTTGTTCTAAGTAGTTATACATGACAGTAGAATGCATTTTGACACATCCTACATAAATGAAATATAACTTCTCATTCTTCTGGTTGTACATGATGACACTGGTTGTGTAGTCACGTATGCACATAGGGTAATAATATCCAATTCATTCTTGACACATGGACTTTATTTATTTATTTATTTATTTTAAAGAGAGAGAGAGAGAGAGAGAGAGAGAGAGAGAGAGAGAGAGAGAGAGAGAGAATTTTTAATATTTATTTTTTAGTTCTCGGCGGACACAGCATCTTTGTTGGTATGTGGTGCTGAGGATCGAACCCGGGCCGCACGCATGCGAGGCGAGAGCGCTACCGCTTGAGCCACATCCCCAGCCCGACACATGGACTTTATATGTCTAGGCAATGCACAGACACACACAGAGCAATATAGCAACCATATCAACAACACCAATCAAGCAACAAACCTTAGGAGACGTTGACCTGCCCAAAGCCTTCTGAGTCTTTGGTGTCAAGTCTAGAGTCAGCACTCCAAAGAAGACTTTTCTGACCTGGGATGAGCTTAGATGTCCATCCATGTCACTCCAGAGAATCCTAAGCATGTCACTGCCATCCTCCTCTCTCCCATGGTGATTGCTTAAGCAAGTAAGCCTGTGTGGAGTCCTAGCAGACCTGGAATATCTTGCAACTACCTTTGGATCCCAATGCCTTGAATGTTGCAAGTACACAGGAGATATTCAAATAATTAAAAGAAGGTTTAAATAATGGATTGATCTTGCAAACTTACTGGTGGATTCTGGAAGAGTTAGAGACATTTTTAAAATGGTCCCAAAGTGTGTCATACATAAACTGATAGAGAAAATGTAATTGAGCATCTTTGTTGTTGTTGCTGTGTTTGGTACCAGGGATTGAACTCAGGGGCACTCAACCACTGAGCCACACATCCCCAGCCCTATTTTGTATTTTATTTCGAGTCAGGGTCTCACTGCATTGCTTAGCACCTCACTTTTGCTGAGGCTGGCTTTGGTGATCCTCCTGCCTCAGCCTCCCAAGAAGCTGGGATTATAGGCATGTGCCACCATGCTGGGCCATAGTGAGAATCTTTTGTGTAACAGTTTTTGAGTAGGCAGTGGAACACATATATCACCTGTTTCTTACCCTGAACCTCTTAGCCCTGCCTGATTCTTTCCTGATTCTAGTCAGGAGATATGCTGTTGTATAAATCTGTGAACACTTGGACTGTGTTTTCCTGGTTTCCTTCTGCATGAGCTACATGATTTTTAGAGAATCCTGATGATGTGTGATCTGCTCTGATCATCTGGGCGTTGGCTTTATAAACAGGACTAGAGAGGAAACTTGCTTTTCTCATGGCAGTGTTTCTTCATTTCCCTTTACTTCTTAGCCTGACTATTGTGTACAACAGACTTTGTTTGCTCTTCCAAATTGAACAGTTCTTGTAGGTTACAGCTGTAAGTTAATCAGAAACGTGTTGACCGCAGGAATATATCAGGAATTAGGACAGATAAATATTTGCTATTCAAATAAGAAATGCCAAGTAAATACCTAAGCCAAGAATTAAGCTCAACAAAATACATACCTCCTTTTTATTCATGACAGTGATGGCAATAGTAATAATGACAAGAATAATGATTGTGTGTGTGTACTGAAACATCTGTGGGCATATGTGTAAATTACCAGTGATTCACTTTGGAATGAGATCACAGAACACTTTTTTTTTTCACTGTTTTAATTATATATTTTTTAATTTGTTCTAATAGAATACTTTTCATCTTCTACATTATATGTATTTCTAATGTTTAAAATTATTACTATAGTACATATTTCCAATAAGCAGATAAGCAAGTCAGAAATTTAAAAATAAGCAGAAAAACAAGTCAGAAATTTAAAAAGAAAGAAACGCTTTTATGAGAATCTGTGACAGGTTGCCCACAGCAGGTCTTTCCCACATGTGAAAGGAGAATACCGAGTCACTTCGCAGAAGTTTCCACAGCAAAGTAGGAAATTCGGACTGGTTTTTGACACTTCTAGCTGGTTGAAAAGGTCATCTCAAACACTATTTTTTTTATATTTACAAATCTTTTAATGCAATGACATGAGTTTTTGAGGACAGTATAGATGTTTGGATTTAAAATGCTATTGGTGATTTAGTAGAGAAAAATGACGCAAAAGAAGCTTACTAAAATCCAATCTGATAATGTTTACAAAATGTTGCTATCAACTAAATGAAGACACGAATCATTAATTCACCACTTCAATAAAGTTTTGAGGTACCTACTAAAATAACATATAAAAAAGATTTACATATATCCTAATAAAATAAAGCACTCTAAAACTAAATTTTTGGGGGGCGGGTCCCAAGGATTGAACTCAGGGGCACTTGACCACTGAGCCACATCCTCAGTCTTTTTTTGTATTTTATTTAGAGACACAGTCTGAGTTGCTTAGCACTTTGCTAAGTTGCTGAGGCTGGCTTTGAACTCATGATCCTCCTGCCTCAGTCTCCCAAGCTGCTGGAATTATAGGCATGCACCATCACTCCCAGCTGTCTATAATTGTTTAAATGTAAAAATTACTTGGTCTTTAGTTAAATGTATGATTTTAACTATCTGTATAATTTTTTAAAATACTTTTTTAGTTGTCGATGGACCTTTATTTATTAATATGCAGTGCTGAGAATAGAACCCAGTGCCTCACACATGCTAGGCAAGCGCTTTACCACTGAGCCATGACCCCAGGACCTATCTGTACAATTTGACCATGCTATTGTTACAGAAATTGCAGTCCTATATTCTTTCTACCACTACCCAAATCTATTTCCTTTTTAGCACATGGAAGTAGGCATTTAAGCAGCAGAACTTTATCTCAAGATTATGATTAATTTTACTCTTTGAATAGTTATTTTAATTGTAAACAAAATTTTCTAAATTAATTAAAGCATTCATCCAAATATTTATTGATTGACTACAAAATCTCAGGCACTGTTCTGGTGCTTGGGGTACATCCTAAATAGAACGAAGATTGCTGCCTTGGGAATTCTACAGTCTAAATGGGGATGACAATAAAAATAAGCATAATGAATAGGTAAATTATGTAATATGTTAGAAACTGGTAGGTGCTATGAGAGAGATGATGTTTATAGAGTTTTAAGCTACAGGATACCAACTCAGTACCAGATCTCAAGAGACAGGTAGCCTATGTTTTTTAATAAACTTATTTTAGGGGAATTTTTCTTCTGAGGGAAATTCAAGTCCCAGGGCAGAGGCCTGTCCTGCCTATGTTTAAGGGCAGTCCTGAGTGTGGGCCTCCTTGAGAGAGAAAGTAAGAGCACAGACAGCAAGGAGACAAGGGAGATCTCCTTGTGCCATCTGGATAAAATGCACCTCACATGGAGGGACCAGGCAATGCAGAGGGGACCTGTTTGGCATGTTTGTTAATAGCATAGAGCCCAGTGCATCTGCAGTGCCTAGAGAGTAGGAAGTGATGAGGGTGTGGGGGCCAGACAATTTGAGCTCTTGAAGATCATTGTGAGGGCTTTGGTTTTTACCTACAGGAAATGGGGAGCAACTGCAGGTTTATGAGCAGAGATGTGACATGATCTGATTTACATATCTGTTCATGGAAAATTTTTAAGAAATTGTAGGGAATAACAAAATGTGAAACTGTGCATATTTACATTAACTGCATATTTTAAGCCTTGATATTATAAGATCATTTTAGAGTCAAATTATAGATAATTTACCTCTTTAGAAATTTTTCCAGTATGTTATATATATGTAGGTAGACTTCCGTCTATATTTTTCCTTCTTTTGCATATTCTCAATTACGCTTTTTTTTTGGTGCTCATTTAAAACTTTTAACTAAGGGCATTTCCTTTTTGTCTTCTCCTTCTTGTTGCAGCATGGGGGATTGAACCCAAAATTTGTGCATGCTGGGCAAGTGACCTACCATTGAGCTATATCCTCAGCCCTTTTTACTTTTTGTCTTGCTAAGTTGCCCAGGATGGATTCAAACTTGCAATCCTCCTTCCTTAGCCTCCTAAATTGTTGGGATTACAAACATGTACTAACATGCCCAGCCAAAACTAAGTTTTATCTAATATGAATACTTAATATTCTAAGGTGCTCCTGAACAAAATCAGTACTGTAGTCATTTGGTTAAAATGCTTTATGACTCTGCTATACAGAGGAAAGAATAATCACAAATGATTTTACTTTGTATCTTTTACAAATAAAAACACTTCATGGGCCAAATATCATTTGCTTTAATAGAATTGTGATTATCTGTTACTTTCCATTCAAGAGAAACAGAAAGTTACTTGACACTTCTGTTAATTATAAAAAAGGCATTTTAAGATTTAGCTAATGAAAAGTTGATATATAGGAGCTGGGGATGTGGCTCAAGCGGTAGCGCGCTCGCCTGGCATGCGTGCGGCCGGGGTTCGATCCTCAGCACCACATACCAACAAAGATGTTGTGTCCACCGAGAACTAAAAAATAAAAATAAATAAATAAATAAAAAAAGAAAAGTTGATATATAAATGAGAGTAGATTCAGCCCTGGGTTAAATTGTGAAACAGGTCAAGTTTGACTTCCTCTTCCTCTTTGAGTTTACAGGCACCAAAATATCTGCAGTGCCTGGTACAGTACCTAGCACACAGTAGGTTCTTATTATATATTTGTTAAATGAGTGCCCATTTCTTGGAGGTGTCCCTTTTATTAAATTGTTAAAGACTTTGTATGTTGTCCATTTTTGGAGTATTTACACTTTAAAAGACTGTGGGCTGGGAAGTGGGTAACCTCTACCTAAAGATATGAACTGCTAATGGTTAAACATCAGAGTCACAGCGGAGATTTTTTTAAAGTGGGGAAATTTCTGGAGAGCCCCTTTAAACCACATCAATGGACAACTATTTACTTTGCTTGTCACTGGGCCAGCTGTGAGCTGAGGAATTCAGAGTTGCCTTTCCTTTGTAGCCTTTGGACATAACATCTTGAATCATTTCTATTTCCTGATTCCTGTGTGGAAAAAAGTTATCAGAATTGTTGATTCTACGGCAATTTCTACCAATTTGTAGACTTTTTGCTTACATATTGTATTATTCAGTAGAACTTGAAAACTACTGAATGATACAAACTGTATCTTTATAGTTCAAGCCCTTTTTCACCTCTGACATTCTACAGGCTTGTAACAGTGGCTGCAAAGTGAGGAGGGGTGTCCCTGAAATGGAGAACTGCCCACAGCAGCAGTCTGTCAAGTTCTTGCTGAACCCTGCAGTCTACAATGCAGCTAAAACATCCTGCATTTAACCTGTGGCTTCCATGCTCTGGAGAGACTCCACTAAGACATATTCCACTGATGGTTATCAAAACAAAACATAAGAGCTGGACAAAAATTAAAGTAGTGAAGACAAATGCATTGCAGTAGAGGGAGAGAGACCCCAGTATAGAACTGGGCTCCATTCTGAATACACTAGGAATAAGTGGGAACTTAAGGCAAGGAGAAAGGGGCCCATGGTCAGAAAATTGCTAAGAGGAGAGATCAAGGTAATGAATTCTAGTTGAACCAACCTAGCAAGATTCTAGCTGTAGGCAAGCCAGCATGAACAAGGTGGAGATGAATAATTTTAATTAGATATCAATTAGATTCATGCTAAGCTACCTTGGCAGCATTATGTGCTACAGTTGGAGTTTACAAGGAAGAGAACACATGGATCAAGGAGAAGGTTCAAAGCCTGACTAAAGTTTGGGAAGCAAAGGATCCCTGTCACAAGGTGCACACGGGTGCTGGAACACAAGGGCTGAACTGACAAATACACTTCTGCTCTGAATTAATGCTACTGTGACTTTGCAAGCCTCCCTGCAGTTCTTGAACAAAGCCTAAGGTAACCCCACCACACGGTTTTCCCGCCCCAGAGAGGCTCGAGATCCCTCGTGGGTAACCCTGCCATCTGTCCGGACCCCTTCCCCTATTCCCTCTAGACCTGCACCCACGAGCCAGGACAGCAGTCCGCTAGACCGAAAAAGTCGACGCTGCGAAGGTGCCCAAAGCTGCACTAGCCCAGCCGGCTCTCCTGTGTTCTGACACAGCCGCCACTCAAGTGCGAGGAAGTGAGGCGCCGGCCACTGCTCCGCCGGGTAGCCCAGCGGCTAGCCCAGGAGCCCGGGAGCCCCGACGGCAGACCCCGCCCCGCGCCGCCAAGCCCCGCCCGCTTGGCCCACTCTCCTCCCTCCCATTGGCTCGGAGGTTCCGCGCGTCACGCTGGCGACCCCGGCGTGCCCTCCCAGCGGGGGCGGGGCTCGGGGAGGGTGAGGCGGTACCGAGCGCGCAGGCGCAGACGAGCGGGTCTGGCCCGGGACGCGGGGAGGAAGGGGTGGTGTGCCCGGTTTCCTGGGTTACCTGCGGGGCGGGGGCTGGGAGTTCGCGGCGGCCGGGCGGCGGCGGCGGCGACTGGGGATTCTCCGGGTGAGGGAGCGCGCGCGGCGGTCCCGGAGCAGGTAAAGGCGGCCGCCAGGCGCCGGCCACGCCGCGGAAGGCTGGGTCGGACCCCAGCGTGGCCTGGAGGGAAGGCGGCGCTCAGCCCGGGCGGGGATCGCGGCCGGAGCGCCGAGGACGCTAGGGACTCGGCCCGCGCGCCGGCCCGGTTTCCTGGGTCCCGGGCTGCTCCTGCTCGGGCCCCGAGACGTGCCCGTGGCGGCCCCGGACACTAACTTTACTTGCCGCAGGCTGGCGGCGGGCTGGTTCCTCGCCGGGTGGCCGCCCAGGCCGCGGCACCCCCGGGCGCGGACGGGCACCCGGGGCTGACAGCTCCCGCGCGCCTCCCCGCCGCGCCCCGTCCCGCGGCCAGCCCACCTGTCAGTCCCCGGGCGCCTCGGTCCGCGCGTGCCTGACACCCGTTCCAGGCCACAGCCCTGGTCCGGGGCATCACCGGAGCCGTGGCCGAGCGCCGCTTCGCCCTGCCGGCTGTGAGGGAGACTACCCAGGGAGACTCGGTGCCCGTGTGCAGGCCGGCGGGGCAGCGCGGCGGAGGGCAGGAGCCGGAGCTAGGAAACGCTGCCTCGGCCCCGGTCCTTACCGGGTTAAGCAAAACAAAACATCCCCATATGCTCAGCAGACCATGCACACACCCAATGACAGCGCCTGGTAGTTGATGGGTTTGTTTTAAGCGGATAGAAAATTTTAAGGTGTTAAATCTTGAGTTGAAAATGCTAGTGTTGAATTTGGGCCAGTGTTTCCTTGAAAATCGAATTCAGCTCGACTTTTCTTTGGGGTTTGTTTAACCGATTGATAGGACAAACTGAATTGAGTTTTTCTTCCTGAATATTCTTGGCTTTTCTGCTCTACTACTTTAAACTTCCACACCCAGAAACCTTATGCTAATAAAGATGTTGACTCTAAGCTTTCATTTTATAGATGTAGTTGATTAATATGGGCAGTATTAAAGAGCTTTGCAAGTAGCTAGCAACTTGCTTTCTGGTAGCTGTTTGCTATCATCTATATCAGTACTGCAAAGATGGGAGGATTTGGAGAAGAGAAGGCATAAGGAAAAATGAGTTATTGTAATTTAATTTGCATTAAATACTTATATATTATATAATATATAGTATATATGTATTTAGTAAATATTGTTGAACAGTACAGTGTGCCAGACACTTTTCTTTTTTTTTCTTTTTTTTATTTTTTGATTTTATAGTCTCAATTTAAATTTTTTTTTAATTGGTTGTTCAAAACATTACATAGTTCTTGATATATCATATTTCACACTTTGATTCAAGTGGGTTATGAACTCCCATTTTTACCCCGTATACAGATTGCAGAGTCACATCAGTTACACTTCCACTGATTTACATATTGACATACTCATGTCTGTTGTATTTTGCTGCCTTTCCTATCCTCTACTGTCCCCCCTCCCCTTCCCTCCCCTCCCCTCTTCTCTCTCTACCCTTTCTACTGTAATTCATTTCTCCCCCTTGTATTATTTTTCCCTTTCCCCTCACTTCCTCTTGTATGTAATTTTGTATAACCCTAAGGGTCTCCTTCCATTTCCAAGCAATTTCCCTTCTCTCTCCCTATCCCTCCCACCTCTCATCCCTGTTTAATGTTAGTCATCTTCTCATGCTCTTCTTCCCTACTCTGTTCTTAGTTACTTTCCTTATATCAAAGAAGACATTTGGCATTTGTTTTTTAGGGATTGGCTAGCTTTGGAGCTTACATTCTAGTCGGGGACCTCAGATAATAAAGGAAGGGTATTGCTGTCAGTTAGTGTTAGGAACTACAGGGAAAAAGCAAGGAAGACGAAAGACAGGAAATGGATTGGGTTGCAATTAGAGGTAGCAAGGAAAGGCCTCCTGGAGAAGATGACTTTTGAATTGGAAGAAAGTGAGGGGTAATTCTTGCCCTCTTTGGGGAAAGGGTGTGAAAACAGGGAAAGGCACTTGCAAAAACCCTGAGGCAGGAGTTTGAGATTAGAGGGAGCAAAACTAGGAGTCTTAGAATAATGCCAGAGAGGTTAGTGGGATGGGAGATCATACTGAGTAAGGCCTGATAGATTTTTTTTTTTTGTAAGGAGGGGAGTCATTCCTTGAATAAAAAAGTGTGCAATCATATTTACCCTTAAAAAGGATCACTCTAGGGCAGGGTTGGGCAGGAACAGGCTCAGGGATACCAGACCTGGGACTTGCCATAATCCAGGCCAGAGATGCTGGAGCTTGGATCAGAAGAGAATTAGTGGCAGTGGGGAGAGGTTGTTAATTTATGTATAAATTGAAGGTAGAAATGTAAAGGATACCAGAATTTTTGTCTTTAGAAAATAGAAAAGTAGGGTAGATACATGAGGGCTACCAGATATGGAGAAAGTGAATTTGAGGACAATACAATTAGACTCAAATGGAGATTATTAGTAGTATACTCTAGTGACTTTGTATTACAGGAATTTTTATGTTACCTTGACTATTCTAAGGGCATAATATTTTTCACCCACAAACTGCCAGCTTTTATTTCATGCTCATTTTCTTTTTGGTTCTTTTGAAGCAACCTAGTCATTCTTTCCCTTAGTGTAGTTTTGTTTTTGTTTGCTTGAACTCAGGCCATGTGTTTTTAGTTTTAGTAGTAGAGAAAACCTTATAATCCAGAATTTCAGAGTATCCTTTTAATGTGTTGCTGTATTTAATTTGAACACCTTCATTTGATTAATCTTTTTCTAGATTATCTTAAGATACGTAGCTTAGGTTAAAAAAATTAAGCTCTAGAAATGTTATCAAATGTGGCTTCATTTTGCCATTTGTGAAATTAAGTGGAAATTACCTGGATTTAAAAAAAAATTAATGTATTTTTTTGTTGTAGGTGGACACAGTACCTTTATTTTATTTTTATATGGTGCTGAGGATTGAACCCAGTGCCTCATGCGTGCCAGGTGAGCAGCACTCCACCACTCAGCCACAGTTCCAGCCCCAATTACCTGGGTTTTTAATACTTTACTAATAAATCAATAATATACAGAGATTATCCCAATTCTTTTGTTTCATTAAAGATGTCTATAAATGGGACGTTACATGTTAAATGGAGATTTTTTTTTTTTTACATCAGATTATACAGTATTGGATCAGTAGAACTCAACCTACAAAACTTAAATTAAAAAGTATGACTCCTGGAATTTAATGTCTGCCCCTTTCATGAACGAGCAGAAAATAAACTAATATTTTTTAAATGAATTTTCAACCTAAGTATACCTTGAAAATATATAAAATGTGTCTGATTAGTAACTAGTTATAAATTGATCTTAGAGTCAATGGGGATACTATGTTCTTTTTGATGCTTCTTTCTTTTGCTACTGTTTCTCACCTGTGTTTTCCTTGTACCTCTTAACTCCCCTGGTCTTGTTTTTAGTAATTGAGAGAGGTCTGATAAAAGTTGAATGCTTATCAAGTTTAACTGCTGGGAAAAAATAAAATACAACAAAGAAACCTAATATCATGGAAGAATAAGGCTTAAATCAATATTATTAATTAAGAAAGGAATCAAATAATTTTCTATAATGCTAGTCATTGTTTAATTCAAATGTGATTATTTGAAACTAAAAACCAAAATCGATGAGGAAATGAGAGCTTCTAGCTATTTTAAATAGGAAGGTGTGATGGAGAACTTGGGTGGAGGGGCAGTAACAAGGTTGCCAACTCTAACAGTAGAGTTCTGTACATACTTAGAAATGTTTATGAAACTGCCACTAAGTTTTAAAAAATACACAGGTGCTCATAAAATGGATTACTACTTGGCAATTAAGGAAGGCTCTATAGATCATAAAGCAACATGGATAAATCTTAAAATAATTATACTATATGGATAAAGACAGGCCAAAAAGGGACGTACTACATACTCCGTGGTTCTGTCTATAAAATGCTAGAAAATTCACACTGATCTTCAGTGACAGAGAACATATCAATGGTGACTTGGGTATGGGGTAAGGAAATGTGAGGCAGAAAGGAGGGGGACAGTAGTGCTCCAGGAAGCTTAATGGAGTGCTAGATATGCTCACTATCTTGATTATGATGACAATTTCATGGGTATGCACGTATGTTGAAACTTACCAAATGATATACTATGAATATGTTCATTTTGTTCTGTGCCAATGATACCTTAATAAAGTAGTATTTAAAAGTAGCTCAACCATGAAAAAACACAGAGGAATCTTAAATGATACCACTAAGTAAAAGAAGCTAACCTGAAAAGGCAGTATGCTTTATGATTTCAACTACATGACATTCTGGAAAGTAAGACTCTGGAGACAAGAAAAGATCATTGGTTGCCAAGGGTTGAAGGGAGGGAGGAATAATGTGCAAAAAGAGTACAGAGGATTTTTAGGGAAGTGAAACTGTCCTGTGAGATGTTAGAATAGTGGACATGTGCCACTGAATGCTTGCCAACTCTTGCTGCATGTACGCAGGAAAAGTGACACTTAATGTAGACTATGGACTTGGGATCAGAATGACCTGTCAGTGTAGGCTTATCAATTGTAACAAATCTACTTCTTTGGTGCTCGACTTCCAAAGCCAGGGAGACCATGTGCAGGGACAGGTATATGGGAACTCTACTTTCCACTTAGCTTAGCTGTGGACCTAAAACAGGTCTAAAAAATAGAGAAGATTTTTGTCAGAAAACTGAAGAATGGCAGATTTTACATTTAAAAATTGAGGAAGATGGAGGTGAAAACTGAGAAATTATACATTGAAAATCTTGACAGTGACTGATTTCTAGAAAGATAATGGACCAGATTGCCACATGCTTCATAATTACAAAAGAAAACACTGATTTCTAAGACTTGGAATTCTTTTTTTTTTTTTGTACCAGGGATTGAATTAAGGGACATTCAACCACTGAGCCACATCCCCAGCCCTATTTTGTATTTTATTTAGAGACAGGGTCTCACTGAGTTGCTTGGCACCTCACTTTTGCTAGGGTTGAACTCGAGATCCTCCTTTCTCAGCCTCCCAAGCTGCTGGGATTACAGGTGTGCGCCATCGTGCCCGGCCTGGAATTCATTTTTAAAGAATAAATCATATTAAACTAACCTCATGCGCAATTTGCCAAAGGTATAATATCTGATTCTTTGATTCTAGACTGGGTGAATAGTGATACTGATAATTGTTAATTTTTAAATTACAGATAGAAGAGTGGGGTTGAAGATGTGAAGTTCATCAGTTTTCTTCAGTTTGGTGGAATTAACTATTGTACTTCCTTTGTTAGAACCAAGTTAATAGAATTAAAGTGGGTGGGGGGATTCTGAGCCAAATAAAAACATCTTCATTTAATAAATACATTTTTAAAAATACTTTTGGTAATGGAGGACAATGGATGGAAGCTTGAACAGGGAGATATGATTGGTGGAAAATTTTTCTCTAAGGATGGATAAGTCAGGGATACTTTCATGGGTTGAGGCAAGAGGATATCTAAGAGGAACAAAATTGTAGTCAAATGAGAAGGAAAATAATTGACCAAAAATTGACCAAAGGAAATGGGAGGGATGGGACCCAGGGGAAAGGGTTGCTCTAGAGAGCAGTGGTGCCGCTTCCTAGTTAAGAAGGCAAAGGAAGTAGTGAATGGATGTAGATAGAGTCAAGTGTCCAGGATGTGTCTCCTTTCTTTGTGAAACATGATTATCTCCTGAAACTAAGAAGGAAAAACATGGGCTGGGGTATGTTTCAGGGAAAAGAAAAGTTACTGTTGTGACTGGGAAGGGGACAGGTTTGAAATGACAAATGTACAAAGAGGCTGTTCAGAATGGTTGAGCTATTGCCTCCACCACTTACCTGCAACAGTACAGAACCTGAACCTGAACCTGAATGGGAGCAGAGGGGAAGGTGTGATGGAGAACTTGGGTGGAGGGGCAGTAACAAGGTTGCCAACTGAAGGGCTGAACCTTGGGCATCCTACTTGATTGAGGAAGAAAACCAAACCAAGCAAATGTGAATGAAGAGGGTAAAGAATCTCGGTGAGTAAGGAACAGGATTGATGGCAGTATTGGAGTACTAGAGATGAAAAACAGATGTGATGTGAGAGTCCTAATAAGATTCTAGACTTGGAGGTGTTTCAGGTGATAAGAGCCAAAGTACAACTTGGTAATGGTGGGTAGCCAAATTAATGGTGCTAATTACAACAGTTGTGCTGTTGTAAAAAGCTGCAATTTATTGGACACTGTGTACTGGTCACTACACTAAATGCTTTTCATATGTTGTCATACTTAGTTTCATAACAATTATTTAGGACCATATTAGTATCAATATTTTACATCTGAGGAAACTGGGTCTTGGTAAGATTAAGGAACTTTCTCCAAAGCACACAACAAGGAAGTACCTGAGTCTGTCTAACTCCAAAGCCTTTGTGACCAGCTAATAAACCATGTTGGTCTTCTGCAAAGAAGGGATTATTGAGGAAGAGGAAGGCGAAGCACTTTAAGTCTACTGTGTTGGGATTAATTGTTCTTAAGGATCATGAAGCCCCTGGAATATCAGCTCTTGTGGAGAAAGACTTGACAAAATTCATATAACAGAGTTGACTGACTCAAAGGTCAATAGGTGCCAATTATAAATATAGCTATACTATAATATTAATGTTGGATCAAATGAAGTACAATGATTTGTGAGTCACCTGGGAGACCAGGGGAATACTAACTTGTCTTCCTGGCTTGGGATCTGGGTGATATAGTGGTTTATTAAGAAGCAGTAAGGTGATCTTTCTGTGTGAAGGTAGAGGCTATAGGGAAGCTTCTTAGCAACAGGGTGAGGGTTCTGAGGGGTAGGGAGTAATAAAGTCGGAGGCAGGATGACTCACCTAGTTGTACTTGAAAAATCAGAAATAATGGATGGGTACCTGGAGAAATCATGTAATTTATTGGCCAAACAGGTGCTATTTTGTGAATGAAAGAGTGTCACTAATAGTTGCTCTGGAAGATTAGGTGTAAACCAGGACTGTCCTGGGCAAATAGAAATGTTTGGTTGTACTAATGGTCAGTATCCAGAGAGGGTACATTGGAAAGGGACTGTAGATGTTGAGAATGAATAATTGAGCCCAAGCTAGAAGGGCATGTATTGCAGCACACCAGCTTAAAATGATCTTCTCTAGCCCCAAAATATTGCCTTGAAATGGTCCAGGTACATCTTTATAAATATCTGGGGATTTAGAGAAATTTCTTAGTTTCATCTGGAGTTGAACATTTGGAAGTGCATCTTGAAACAATAGGAGTGGTTGAGATAGTCAATGGAGAACGCAAAGAAAGAGAATATAGGTGAGTGAGACAATTGGGAGCCAAGACCAGCCAAGGAGACAGAAAAGTGGTCCGAGGAAAACCAAGAAAAGCAGATAAATGTGTATGCACATGGGTTTTGTCATCTCACAAGTCAGGAGAGGAGAGAGTTAAGAAATGGATGGTTAAACATCTCATGCTTCATTTTCCTCAGAGAGGTCAAATCAGATAAGTACTGGAACATGTCTATTGGAATGAATTTGGCAATCAAAAGGTTATTGTTGTTCTTGGCCCGAGTAGTTTAGGTAGAGTAGTGTGGGCAAAAGCCAGGCCACAGTGCAGGTGTGGTGGGTGAGGTGGATTGAGAACAGCTTCCTTTATGGACTGCCCTTGAATAATTTTGAAAGAGGAGGTATCAGCAGGATTTTTTTTTTTCTTTTAAAAGGTTGATAGTAGGGCTGGGGATGTGGCTCAAGCGGTGGCGCGCTCGCCTGGCATGCGTGTGGCCCGGGTTCGATTCTCAGCACCACATACAAACAAAGATGTTGTGTTTGCCGAAAACTAAAAAAAAATAAATATTAAAATTCTTTCTTTCTCTCTCTCTTTAAAAATAAATAAAAAAATAAATAAATAAAATGTTGATAGTAAAGAAGCCAGTGAAGATGAAGGGTTAAAAATTAGGAAGGAGCTGGAAATAAAACCAGTAATGTCTAGTCAGTAAATCTGTTATTAAAGAACGAAAGAAAGATCAAGATACATTTTAAATTAAGTAAGATAGATTATATAATAGCTAAAATTTATCAAAAACCGGAACCAACAGGCAGTGTTTTGAAGAGACAGATTCCCAATTGGAAGGGAATATTGGAAAATTTATGTATAGAGTGTGGACCACCTCTAGGGTTCTATTTTTCTGCACTGTTTTTTCATATAGGCTAGTCATAGCCCACCTGCAAGATTATTGTTTCAATAGATTTGTGATTTTTCTAGCTAAGTATATTTAAATATTTTGTTATAACATTTGATTTTTGGCTGGATTCAGTGTTTAGTAATTTCTGTTTATTTGGCATTAGTGAAGTTAAATCTGTATGCTGTGTAAATATTATGAACTTTTCCCCCTGATGGTACTGAGGATTAAATCCAGACCTTTATTTTATTTTGAGACAAGATCTCACTAATTATTGAGGCTGATCTCAAACTTGCAATCAACCTGCCTCAGTCTCTGAAGTAGCTGAGATCATAGGCATGCTCCACAGTACCTGGCTAAGTACTATAAACTTCTAAAAAGCAATATGGTATACAAATTCTTTCCCCTTCTCCTTTTCTTAAAATTGATCTGGCCAAAATGTAACTTGCCATAATTTTTATTATTTCTGTAGTTCACTTGTCTTCATTCCTTGAACAGAAGAAAAACAATTGCAATTTCATAAATATCATTTCGACAGCATAATTATTACACTGAGCTTGGATGAGTGTGAAATTAAAACAGTGATGAGAATGATTTCCTCATTTATCATACAAATGTGGCCTGTTTGAAAGGGCAACATAACATCTATCAGTTCAGAAAATGCATTCATTGTTATTGCTTCTGGTTGTTCATTCATTGAAGTGCAAAATTCAGTGTATTCTGGCCAATGGCAAAAGGAAGTTTTACTGGTGTAACTTGAAGAACAGCTGCTTATATTCACAGCTCTTATCCTGCTTTTGATATTTACTTGCCTAGACTTTATTAAACTTCACTGCATTTTGACTTAGAGTTTGTTAAAGATTAAAACCCTTTGCCATTTTCCGAATTTGCTCTTAGTAATGTGTCTGAGGATAGTAATGGTGATAATTATTCTTGAAGTATTTTCTTTTTATACTTTTAGAGAATATTTCTAATGTCGTTGGTTCCTCATTACTAAAATATATTTTTTTCTCAATATCTTATTTTAAAAAAGTAGAATACCAGTTTTGACAAAACCTAGTTAAGTACACCTTAAGGAAATGTTTAAAGTGTGTGATCATGATCTTGAATAGATCTTCATTCTTACTACAGTTTCTGAATATTATTCTGTCACAAAAGTTTACAACCCAAAGAGACATTGGAAGATCATCTAGTTTTTGTTTTTTAAAATTATATATAAGAACAATAGAGGGTCAGAAAGGTTAAGCAACTTGTGTGACATCCTAAAGAGTTTGAGGTAAAACAAAACCTGAAAATCTCTTGATTGTTTTTAGTCTGGTACTTTTTCTACTATACTACCAATTTCTTAAACATTTAAATCATTCTAATAAAGTAATTCTATAGCCAATGATGCCTGTGCACCACAGAACCCCAGATCCAATGCAAGATCCCTTATGACTCTGCCTTGTGTTCTTATGTGTGTCTTCATGTAGACCACAGTGACAGCGACTACTGTGATGATGCCCACTGTGGTGGGGGGAAGGCGAGGGTTGGATTTTAAATGGCTTTACTCAGAAAATGTCATTGATGTCCCTGTCTTTTCTCTGCTCTCCAGAGCCTGTGCTCTTCTCCCCTGTCTATTGATCTTCCTGGACAACGAGGAGGCAGTGGGTTCCACAGCTGGATCTCAATTTCACCTTGTTCTTGCCTTTCTCCCTATGAAATGTTTTATAACAATAAACAGTTTTCCATGATTGACTACATCAGCTACTTTTTTCTTTCTTTAAAAGGAAACTTATGTGTTGTTTCTATGTGATCACAGAAGAACGGGAGAAAGCTACAGTTGTCTATCCTTGCAGATTGTACTGAAAGTTATGTGTCTGTTTTCGGTATTCTAAAACCTACTTTGCAAAGTTTTTCACTTTAAGTAAAATATATCTGAAAAATAATTCATCATTATACTGTTGCTATATAAATGATTTTGGTTGTTTTCATTTCATGTTTAGTATAAGACTCCAAACTGTTCTTCAGAGGGTATGGAAATGTATCATGTCTATAGTAGATTTTGAAGAAATTTAAAACCATATTCTATGAATAATAATCTTTAGCATAGTATGAGTAAACATCCAAAAGTTTAATGTTGAAGGTTTTTTAATATAAATAATTGTGATAAGGTGTTTAGATGTTTGTGTAGCACTTTGCTTCATTAATACCTTCAGTGCTTGCTGTGGAATGCAGAAAGGCATTTGTGAATGTGCCTATTTATTTCTCAGAGTCTTAGCTGGGGGAAGATTTCCTAAAAATATTTGAACAGTAAAATGTTTCCTATTGAATTTAGTATTAAATAAATTGTTTGTTGAATTCTTATTGTTTGTGGCACTGTATTAGGCCCTATTTTTTTTTTTTAAGTAAAGTAAGTCCTTAGTTCTCTCTTAAGGAATGGAAAATAACAATATAATCTTAAAATACAGTGCTAAAATAGAGGTGTGCAGAGAAGTTTTTAATTGGGAGTTAATGGAAATTTCCGTAGCAAAAGCAACATGATTAAAATAGTAGAATAATATAGAGGATACCCTATGGGGAATTGTAGGGTAGTGCAGTGTGTTAGGATGTGGTAGAAGATTTGGAGAGACTTGATGGTGGCATATATTACATACTCTGATTTTAAGGAATTGAGATCTTATCCCCTACAAATTGGAATGTTATTCGTAATCTCCAGAAATCTGAATTACCTTTTTAGCAATTGTAAGATTTTTTTAAATACCTTTGTTTTATTTATTTTTAATTTTTTTTAGTTATACATGGCCACAATATCTTTATTTTGTTTATTTATTTTTATGTGGTGCTGAGGATCCAACCCAGGGTCTCACACGTGCGAGGCGAGCACTCTACCACTGAGCCACAACCTCAGCCCCAGCAATTGTAAGATTTGATTAGATGGAAAACAGACCATAGGCAGGGTGACCAATTAGGAAGTTGTTGGTATTGCAAGTGAAAAGAGGAGGCGAGGGCCTAAGAATCCGTAGGTATAGTTAGAGGAGAAGTGCCGGTTTCAAGATAATGATGATAATATCTAATAATTACTAATTTTTCTCCAGTCTCCCAGGCACTGTTATGCATTCTGCATGAGTTCTCTCATTGAATTTTTACATTTATGACAAATGTAGGTACTCTGGGGAACCCATTTGTACAAATAAGAAACTGAGGCTTAGAAAGAGGAAGTCAAGTACCCAAGAACATAGAGTAGTTGATGGAGACATGAACCAGCAAGGTGTCAAGAGGGAGAATTATCTAGGCCCCAGATGAAGTGCTATCCTGGTTTCTCATCTGAGTGGGTAGAGGCTATAAACTGAAATAGAAGTGAGGAAGGAAGAGTCAATATATAGAATACCAAGAGATTGCTCTAGTCTGAATCCTGCTCTGAACTAAGTAGCTCAACGACCCTTGGACAATTGCCTAACCTTTCTGTGCTTCAGTTTCTCAAAAGTGAAACAATAAATAATAGCACTTATGAGATTATTAGAGGATTAAACCAACTATGTATATATAGTGCTTTCAGCAGCACCAGGTGTGTATGCAGTCACTGTGGCTGTTAATTAGATCCTCACCATCATTGTTGTCATTCTATAAAAATCCAAAGGTCTGCCTTGAGGATGGATGAGCTAGTTAGCATGAAACTTCTATATATTTCTTGCAACTAGGGTGGAAAGCCAGTGGAGGAGTTCTATGTGGATAGGCCTTCATGATTCCTTTTAGTGAAGACTCACTAAAATTGCAGTGTCTCAGAATTTTCTGCCTTTTTGTGGACTCAGGGTCAACACAGGTTCTTCTGAGGTATCTGGTTGCCCATTTTGTTTTAGGGAAAATAAACCACTTGTTGAAGGGCTTCAGTTTGATAGATGCTGGTGTGTCTTCCTCTGAATTTCTGTTAAAATTCTGTTTTGCTACCCTGTGCCTGGATTTCCTTGGCCAGCTTTGTCATACAAGGAGCCAGAGTGGCCTCTTCCTTCCAGACTTTCAAGGCAGCTGGATTGGACAGTGTAAACAAGACTTCTGGGGTCGAAGAGAGGGGAATGGATACAGGTAGTATTGTTTGTTGACTCCCAAAAATATGAAAAAAAATAGTAGGTACTTTTATGGGGGTCACCCCCTCCTGAAATACTTTTAATACATTTATTTTTTAGTGTTCTTTATTTGAACAGTCCACACAGTTCTACAGATATTGAAAGTATTTCATTAAACACATTGGAAAAAGGGAAAATATATTCCACTGTCTTTGAGAAGCTTACTTAGGTAAGAAATAATTGTTTTGCTTATAATAAATTAATGTCAGCTTAAATAGCTGTCTTTAGAAAGTAATATCTGGAAAAGAGATCACAGCTGAAAGTGTCACTTTTGCCAGCTATTAAGAGGTTGCAGTATTTACTTAGAAGATCTCACTTGCTATTGCTGAGTCAAAAGATAAAATTGACTCTATGCCTTTATGAAAATATATGATTTTAAATTATTCGTGTTCATTCCTTTATTCATGTCACTTGTGACATGGTGTAAATAATGTTACTTCTAATTTTTGTTTTTTGATTGTTAGTGATGTGCTGTAAAGTCAGTCTGAATGCATCATACACAATAAATGTAGGAACAGTACAACCATTTGTTTCCATGTTTACTGCTTAAGGATTATTATATTTCTCTGTTTTTAATGTGAAACATTTAGATCAAAGCAGTTTTTATCCCTGTGGCACTGAAATTCAAGTTAGAGCTAAAGGTGCTACTTCTTGTTAGATGGTAATTACTTCTTTCTAGGAGAAGCAGCAACTTTTTTCCCTGATCACTTATTTTTTGGTGTAAATGAAAAATGCAGAAACATATGGGGAAAGATGACATGAAGCTATAGATCAGGAAGTTAGAAGTTTGGGTAGCAGGGCGTTTGTAGCTGAACTTGGTGCTGGAGCTAGGCATTAGAATTCTCTGACAGGTCCCATTCTGAAAGGCATAGTTTATCTGTGAGAATTCTTCCAGAAACTTTATGAAGTATCAGGAAAAACATTTAGTAGAAAATCTGTAGACCTAGTTACTAAGTTCTATGACTTTTGGGAAATTTCTTACTTTCCATGTACCTTAATTTTCTTATCTATGAATGTTCTTAACTGTAATGTGGTCTTTAAACCATAGGTCTTTTAACTCTGTAGAGTCAAGGGACCTAACTAGTTCTGTGACCTTGGGCCTGTGGGCCTCAGGTTTTTTTTTTCCTTCATAAAGTTTGGGGTTAAAGACTATGATATCTAAAGTTTCTGCTTTTATGAAAATATATTATTTTAAATTATTCATGTTCATTCCTTTATTCATGTCACTTGTGACATGGTGTAAATGATATTACTTCTAATTTTTATTTTTTGATTGTTAATGATGTATTGTAAAGAATATATGAGATCTTTGGGAAGGTTGTTCCCTAGTTTATTATCAATATATATTGAACTCCAGAGAGATGAGATTTAGCATATTTAAGTCCATATCAACCTACTTTATTTTTAAGAAGACTGCTGCTTCAATTGTGGCTTATTCTGATTCAACAGAATTTATTGAGCACTTATTATTCTGTGCATTATTTTGTTTAATTCTCCAAATAACCCTGTAATTAATTTATAACAGTCTCCATCTTTTTAGCATACAGCATTTCTGAAAAATATTCTATCCAGTGGTAATTTTTCAATAGTATTGCAATTAATGAACTTGGGAAAACATATGATCTTATTTTAAAAGGAAATTTAAAAGAATTTTTGTCATTTGGTGAGATTAAGACTTGAGTCTTTGGGCATTACCATTTGATGAGGAAAAATTATATTTTTCTATGTTCATTATTATAAAATTTTTCTTGTCTTTTTCTTATTTTTGTGGAAGCCACAAGGCAGGGTAAAGTGGAAAACACAAGTACTCCTTTGCTCTTATTTTCATTGCTGCCTTGGAGATTGAATCATAAAGCTGAAGACTGAATCATGAATCCACTGTTCTGAGGGAAGGTTGCAGTGACCCTTTCCTTCCTCCAGGCGGCACTCTCACAGCATGTTCAGCTTGTATTAGCTTTAAATAGAACCATGGAATTGGCCAGCCATGTTATTGGTGTTATATAACGTCATAGGAGCCACACAGGTACCCTTTGGGCTAGACAGTTTATGGAAGAGGAAGCCAAACTCCACACAGCTCTGTGTGACTGGCTGGGAAGGGCTGGATTCCCATCTGCTGCCTCTGGGTCCTTTGTTTTCACTGCTGTCCTATGCTGGTTACATGCATATTTGTTCAGAACAGATTCTGAAACTAATGAAGACAGAATGAATAAACAGATTAATATATATTTGTTGAAATATTTAATAAATAATAAATATTGATTGAATTAATGAGTTTGTGAAAAATGAAACTGTAAAAGCCCTTTCCCTTGGCACTGATATTCTTCAGGAGGAAGCTCAGTGACCTAGGAATCACTTCTTGCCTATTATTGAGCTTGAGGTTTTTATGTTTGATGTTTCGGTGGATAGTAGATTATGGAAATTAATCACAGAACTAGAACAGAGCTAAGACTTCAAAGTCAACTATCCAGATGTCTGCAATAAGTTTCACTCAAAAGCAAAGCCATTGGTGATGATTTTATTGACAATTTCATTTCTAGAAAGTAAAGGAAATGATCAGCAGACCTGGTACTCTGAACCTAACTTTGACCTACACTGAGGACTTAATCAGACAAGGGAACATAATGGGAATCCTGAAAGGCCATGCCATTCATTCAGTAAGTGAGTTGAATTGCATGCCTTCTGTTTGCCAGGTGCTGTTCTAGATGCTGGGAATCTGGTAGTAAACACAACAGACAAAACCCCTGTCATTTTGGAGCTTTCATTTTAAGAACTTATGAAGATCTGGTGTCTAAACACCTAGCCTTGTGGTTACCTACCTTTCATTTCACTGTAGATACCTACCTGCACAGTTGCACTCAGGATGTCATTATCATCTGGAACTGCTTGTATCCAAAAACTCCAACACCCTTCATTTGCATGTTGTCTCTCCTTCATCTCACAGAGATCCAGACTTTCTGGATTACCTGTAGTTTCTCCTTGTCTATCAACATTTGCCTGACCTTGTGTTTGACCATGGGGACTGTTCTGACACCCATCCTTTTGTTCCCTTTCACTCCTGCTTCTGCTTCTGCTCCCCTAGTCTGCCGTCTTTGTTGGTAGGCTCAGGCTGCTGAATCCTGCTGAATAACTTAAAGTATCTGAGAAAACTGATACCATCAGAAACTTATGGTTTTCAGCCTCTGGTGAGATTCACGCTGTCAAGCAATCATAGAGTCTTTACCAAACAATTAAAAATAATATATGGAAGAAAGGGAGAAGTTGAATGGCCAGATGAACTGATTTTAAAATTTTACATGCAGACCGAAGAATGAAGGACATGAAACCAAAATATATATGTACAAATCATAAGAAAGGAATATAATCCTAGTCAGATAATAAGCTTTTGAAAAAAGGCTGACCTATTTATTTTATGTATAGAGAATGAAAATGACAAATAAATAGTATATTCTTATTAACTAACTGACCCTTTAATCAGATATAGAGCCTGAATGAAACTCTCAGCTTCTGTTTTCTGTCTTTGACACAAGAGAGTGATCCACACCCAGGCTAATAAAGGCAGAAGTAAGAAAAACAAGTTCACATCTTATGGTCAGATTCTGAGAAGATTTGCTAATGTCTTTGCTAAACTGGTAATCCTTGAGTCCTGGTGCATGTGAAAACTTGTAAGAGTCTGTAGAGGGATAAAGTCCTCAAATTAAAAGGAATGTAAATTCTGTAGATTCTAGTGTATTGATGGTGCCTCCACAAAAGACTCGAGAGAGCATTTAAAAGATTTGCAGGTATATACAGAAGGAAAAGATGAGCAGTACAGGTTATGTGGGTATTAGACAATGAGTCACCCAGGTAGTACTGTTTCCAGTTTTGACTGGAATGCTACCTGTACAGGCAGGAGGCTGCTGCAGCTGTAGTAAGTATAGATTTCCATGGGGTGTTTGACAGTCATTCTATCATTCTGTCCTTGGAGACATACAGGAGAATTAGATCATGGTATGGGCACAGTTATTGAACAGTGAAATTCGGTCTTAGCTTGAACTCATTGGCAGTCCAGTGGGAAATCTCTCATGGGCTGCTGTTTTTGACCTTGTTATGCCCATCAATTTAACACCTCCTCCCCACTTCTCACTCTCAGCTCATGACCTTGCTGTTGATTTCACGAAGAAAACTGGAAGTACCTGCAAAGAATTTCTTGGTCTTCCCACTGCCAATTATACACACCTTGCTACATCTGTACCCATGTATGACATCCTTCTTATTCAATTAGGTGGACTGCCCCTCCACTTAAATATTGGGTTTTCTTAACTTTGCCTTCATTGTCCTACAATTATCTTTCCTTCTAGTTTTTTATATTTCCTTTCTCTGTTGAAACAACAGTCTATAGCTTGGCTTATAATCATGCTCTTGGGATCAGTTTTTAAGCAAAAATCCCCTGCCCTCTATGCCCCCCTCAAGTTGCCACCCATTTCTTTGCATACTTTATGGCACAACTTCCTAAAAGGGCTGTCTAAATTGCTTTCTTCTGTTTCTTTGTCTTTCTTTCCCACTCCCCAGAAACCATTTTTTGATGAGACTGTCAGGATTTCCGTGTTCCCATCTTCATCTTCCATAGTGTCTCAGCAATATTTTTTATTCTTGCTCACACCTTCCTGTTCCAAACTTTATTTATCTGGTTTTCTGGAAGACACCACTCTCCTGGCTTTTTTCCCTGTCTCTCTTGATGTTACTTCTCTTTCTCCTTTGCTGGATGGTCCTCTTCTCCCTGACTCAGTCTTGCTCAGCCCAGGCAGGACTCAGTTCTAGAACCAACACTCATCCTCAAGGTCCCTACCGTTCATTACAGCAGCAGTGCTACAAAATTCTAGCACAAGAATATTGTCTGCCATGTTAGATGTAGAACAGGCTCATCATCTCAGCAAGTTCTCTTGTATTCTTAAGGAGAAGGGTTTCTAGGAGAACACTGCTTTGCTCTTTTTATATCTTTGGTTCCTGAAATGTAGGACAGAATGACTTTTCTCACTCTTTCGAATCTCTTTTGACTTCTCTTTTTAAATCTTGCATTCAATATCTGGTGCATTAAGCATGCATCTCAGCACCTTAAACACAAATTTCTCAGATACTCATAGAACCCATTTTCTTATTCCACTCAAGGTTTTGCTTAAGTTTCACCTCTTAAGATCTTCTGAAGCAGCATTCCTCCTACCACTCTGTACCTTACTTTGTTTCACCTTTTCCATAGCACTTAGCACTGCCTGACATTACAGTATGTGATAGTGGGTTTTTTTTTTTTCTTGTCTCTACCCCACTAGAATCCATGAGGATAGGGTTTTTGTTTTTGTTCTATACCTAGTACCTGAAATAATACCTGGCATATAGTAGGTAATCACTAAATATTGCTTGAATTAAATGATTTTTTTTTTATGGTACTGAGTATTGATCTCAGGTCCTTTCCCATGCTAGGCAAGCATGCCACCACTGAGCTGTATCTCCAGCCCTAAATGACACATTGAAGAATTAACTAATGACATAAAACTAGAAGTTGTAACTAATACATTAAGTCGGGGTTTTTTAAATTGTTTTATCTGTTCATATTTTACTAGTCATAATGTGAAAGAAAGCGAGACCTATAATTTTTCTGAGATCATTTATATGATTATAGGCATTTGTTACTATGTCCTTCATTTATGGTAAATGTTAAGAATATAACCATTATAGGAATATTGTTGGGGCAAATCATATTTATTGTATTTATCTAATACAAAAGTTGTATTAGAAGTGGAAAATTATAGTAATAATGTTGAATTTAAAATTTGGCATTATAACTGTAAAAGACAGAAAGTAATAAAACAGGGTCCTTGGCCTTAAGGAGCTTCTGACCTAGTAGTCAGAAAGTTGTATAGATAAGTAACTACAGGGTGTCTGTGTTGTTTGGTGACAGGCAAATAGATTTAATGTCCTAAGGACAGCTTTAGTCTGTTAAAAATATATGCTTCCGGGCTGGGGATGTGGCTCAAGCGGTAGCACGCTCACCTGGCATGCGTGCGACCCGGGTTCGATCCTCAGCACCACATACAAACAAAGATGTTGTGTCTGCTGAAAACTAAAAAATAAATATTAAAATTAAAAAAATATATATGCTTCCCAACTTCCTTAGTATAATATCAGGTGATAAAAACAAGAATGTGTTTAAAGAGTGATGTGTGTAAAGAGTGATGGCAGGGCCAAGGAGGCTGTCGTCGACTGCTGGCAGTTAGAATTATGATCTTGGAAAAAATGAGAACTCCATGGATACCCAAGCTGGGTTTTAGCAAAACAGATACGTAAGCCAGGCCAGTTTAAGAGCAGTAGTAAAACTCTTTAACGTTGCCTAGAATATGTCTCTCAATAAGAGAGAAAGACAGTTCTAGATGACTGTCAGTCCTTTCTAATGGCCACACTGAGGTGGAATTGTTTTAGCTTTGCAAGATATATGGCTCTACCTTGTAGCAGTCCAGCTGAGAGGGTGTTGGTAGTCAGAGCAATTAAGGGAATACCATTTTTAGACTCATAATTTGGTAATTTCCTCCCTCATGATTTTAGAGTTTATGCCTGATTCCATTAGCTCAGGAAGCAGGAGGGTATGAACTCCATTCCAGAGCTATCCCATCTGGGCAGTGGAGTGAGTGAGAGGCCTGTGCTTTGGTGTCTGTGCTGACGTGGGCTGCACCCACCAGGAAAAGGTGTTTTTCCTAGTTCACACAAAGCCCTGAGTATTCTAACACAGCTCTGTTCCATTTCCTGCCTGCTCCCTCCTCATTTGCCTAGAACAGTGTGTGGTACAGGAGCTCAAGACAGTGCTCCAGAGTTGAGCATTTTAAAACAATTTACAATCACTCTTACCAAAAAAAGAAAAAAAAAAACCATGTGATTTAAAATAAACCTGCACAACTATAATAAGGAAATGTTTTTCATATTTCTTCCTAGTAAAAACTATAGAGAAGGGGAGAACAGGCAACCAAAAAGAAGCGTCTTGTCGCTATTCCAGAAGTAGGAATTTTTCTTTAGTATTCCAAAAGTAGCTTTTTCTGTACTGTACATGACAAATTAATCCATTTAAGGAATTCAAGGATATGAAATTTGGTGGCAATTAATATTTGTTTGGTTTTAGTTTTTGGAGTTCTTTTATGTCCTCAAACACCTTTCATCCTGAGAAAGAATAATACTGTGGCTATCCATAGGAACATTAAGATGAAGAGGTGAAGACATCTTTCTCAGTAGTATGAAGGTGATAGTCCAGTGTCTTCTAGGTTGTGTGTCAAGAAGACCTCGACTAGTCTGATTATCCTTTATAATCAACTTGTGACTTGCCTGGAGGCTGCAAGGAGTTGGAAAAGGAAGAGGTAGTGAGAACTATGGTTAAGTTCCTAGCACTGTGTTCTAGGATTCCCTCTTATAAGATTCAGTACTTGAAGTTAGTTAGGCATTTCTTTTTTTCTTTCCCCTGAAATTATAAAAAATTTATTGGCTATTTCATACAACATATATAAAGAGTAGCCATTGTTTTTTTATGTGAGAACTTTATTTGTTAAAATTATTTCTAATTTTCTATTGCCAATAATATATTTATCCTATTTTTTTCCCTATAGGTGAAGCTTTATTCTAAGACTGTTCATCTAGTTTGTGAAGTCAAATTACATTGACTCTAAATGTTACCAAAGTGTTAAAAGACTGGTAAGTAATAAAATAAATATTAGCAGTCAGAAAGACTTGATTCAAACTAAATCTTTGAAATTGTGTTATATGAAAATTAATGACACCCAAAGTAAAAGCAGTTAAACTTGCCCTTCGTGGAAATGGAGATATAAATTGTAGTTTATTCATGCTGTAGCATGTTATAGGTTGGTTTAAAGGAAGAGCATAATGTTGAGAGGGAAAGCCAAAGTACAGACACCTATAGTACATATAGGACTTTTTGTATATACTTGTTAAATGGTAAAAGTCATACTGAATACTTTCATAGCTGTAAACATGCAAAAAATATAAAAACATGCCATGCAGTGATAAACACTAGCTATAGGGAGGTAGAAGTGTGGGCGCACTTTCCTGTATTAGATTTGACTTCTTTACACACACACACACACACACACACACACACAAATCGGTGCATGTGCACACACACACATGAACTGACCTGAACTTGATGTAATGCTTGATAGATGTGGATGTTGACTATAACCTCATGTATATATTCTTTGTACTTTTATGAGTATTTGAAATATTAGAAAAAGTTCAAAGAAAATGCAGTGTTTAACTTTTAATTTGGTGTTCAGAATAGCTGACAGGCCTTCAGTTAAATTTAGCATGGCTTTCAGGAAGAAACAAATATTCATGTACAAAGTAGAAGTGCCCCTGTCAACCTGCCTGTGTTCTGTTAGTGCTAGCTGGCACAATCAGACTCAAGGGAAATTTTGTAAATACATTGCATAGAAGAATTCAGAATTTTTGTAATTTGTAGATAATAGGGATTTATTGTGACAATGTGGTGACTATAGATGGTATATAGTCTTGAACAATGTAAAGAGGGTGGTGTTCTCACAACATAACCACATGAAGTAGTACATTTGTTAATTAGCTAGTTTTAACCATTTCGTAGTGTGTATATACTTCAAAATATGCTGTATATGTTAAGGATGATTTTATTTGTCAAATTGAAAAGTAAAATAATAGAGAAAAATGGTAAAAAATGTCTTGTGAAAAGTTTTTCAAAATGTCTAAAAAAAGAGGGAGAGAGAAGATGGTGGAGTAGAGGAAGGACACACTTCTTAGCACCAGACCTCAGGTGTGGAAGGACTGTACCTCAGTGAGGTGTTTATGAAGGAAGCTCACTGAAATTTAATACTGGACAGCCAAAGAAACCAGAGAGACCCAGAAAGTCAGAAACTTCAAACTTCAAACTTCAAACTTAACCAATACATTAGGGACGTACCAGCTTGGCTGCTGAGGACAGGGGAGAACAGGCAGAGAGGGAAGCGCAGCAGGAGAAGAAGTAGACCTGGGGACCTGTGGAGTGGAGAGGGAGACCCATCTTAATGGACCCAGAGTCGGTGGGGGAATCACCTGGCCCACATGCTGATAGTCTGGCAGGAGCCAGGGTGGCTGGCTTGGGAACCATTTATAAGCACCATGATGCAGTGAGTACAGATAGGAGATCAGGAACTCATAAAAAAAGTTGCCAGCACCCATAGCAGTTGCCTATTATGATCCCCAGAGTGTTCCTGAGCCAGACTGACTGAAACAGGTACAAAGACATTGTGCCTGGAACATCCAAACTTCAGATATCAAAGAAAGAGAGTGCTCCCTTTGTTGCTGGTGCCCTGTGAGAGCTATTGGGAAGACACCTGTAGTGGCACTCCAAGGCAGATGCCTGGTAACTCACATTCATCACAGTGAAAGTGAAACCTGTGGAGGGTTAGTCCCAATGCCTTAAAAGTGAATTTTACTAGATGGCCGAGTGATCCAGACACCCAGCAATTTAGGGAGCAAATCTCAGATCCCCACCAACAGAGTTCCCAAGTTCAGCCAGGACTAAACCCCAGGACTAAATTGGAATTTCCAATTTAAACTCTGTAGCACCCCACTGCAGGAATACAGAGTTCATCAGCACTCCCTAGTCTGTCCCACTCTACACAGGGAGACAGGAAGCTGAGAAATGCTACAACCAGCTTTGCTTCCTAGCCTTGACAGCTGGCAGCTAGGTAAAGAACACAAATACATTGAATTTGCCATCCCTCAGCCTGTGACCCCAGGTCAGAACCCAAAAATAACTATAAAGAATGAAAATCCATCTCTGCCAACAATTTTGACCACTTTAGCAGAAATAAGCTCTTTATTTATCATTAAGATTTTTCTTCTTTTTTTTTCTTATCTTTTTTCCAAATTCCCATTTTTTAAACATTTTAAAAAGTTTTCACTTTAAATTTTTTTCAAATATAATTTCATTGTATTTTATTATTTTTAAATTTTTCCCATTCTGTGAGATTTTGTGTGCATATATTTGTATAGGGGGGTATGTGTGTGCTTACTGCACATAGGTTTGAAAATATATATATGGAATTTTACTTTAATTGCTTTCTTCTGCACCTGTTTATCATTAAATCTTGATTTGACTTAGGTGGGGTATAATTATATGTGGATTTGAGTTGTTTTTATCTTATATTTGCTTGTTTGTTTATGACTTGATTTTTTTGTCCCTCTTATTTCCCCTTCTTCTCTTCCCCCACTAATAGCCAAAATTTCTTGTTCCTTTTCCTTTCTATTTTTTATTCATTTAGTTAATAGTTTATTTCTCCTTCTTCATAGCCAACGTCTGCTATCTCTTGCCTCTCCTCTGTTCACTTTTCAAAATATGTCATACTTTCTCTTGCCTTTCTACCATATTTTCACTTAAGAAGCTATAATTCCACTATTAGAATTATATAATTTGTGTAATTCCTACCCCATTCACATTGTGATGATTAATATAGTTGATGACATAGTAGACACCTGCTATTTAATACCTGATCTAGTTCACAATTTTTTTTTATTGTTAAATACTGACCCCACCATTTCTGAATAGATGACAATAAGTATTATAGGTGTCAATGTAGACACTGGTATTTATCTTAAAGCTGTACACCTGTTGCTAACATTAGTGTTATTCTGAGTTCTTTGTTTTCTCTAGGAGGGACTGGAAAGTGGGACACTTAAGTTTTACAGAGTAGAAGTCCTATTTCCAAGCAATACTCACAACTCAGACAAGTGACAGCAAGTCTCACCCCACACACAATCTAGCCTCACCTAAGCCTCACCAACACAACATGTGGAATTGGGGATACAAAAACCCCAAACCAACAACCAGTTCTCAAAGATAAACAACCAGAGAGGGACCTGAGGTCCTACTCTTGGACATCTTCTCATACATCAAAAACAGAGAGAAATCCCAGAATAAAAAAGATAGCTACACATAAAAGGTCATTCACATAAAAGAGGAAGGGGGAATCCACCATCTCAATTATGTACAAGTCTAAGACTTCTGAAAACATCAGAAAACAGGCAAACAAACCCCCCCCCAAAATTCACAATCCCTCAACAGAGGATTCCACTGATATGGAAGTGAGTGAAATTCCAAAAAAAAAAAAAAAAAAAGATTATTAAAATGTTTAATTAACTAAAAGAAGATCTAAAGAATGAATTAATAGAGCAAATACAAAATAAAAATTAAAAAATAATAAAAAATATTTATTTTATACATATATACAAATTTTATTTGTTATTATAATAATACTTAAATTCAGGTGGGAATCCAGGAATTAAACTATCAGGCCCTAACACAAGCAGAAATCAAGGTAGTATAGGAATTTCTCCAGCCTCTCCCTTTAGTGTTTAATCTGCTTCTCTTTGTATCTTGTTGGTTCATTGTTATCCCTTTGGCTTCTTGTGAGCCTCAGCTACCACAGGCTTATCTCTATGTGACCATTCAGCATATCAACTATACCCTTTAATTCAAATTCCTAAGAGAGAGAGAGAACCCAATTTGCCCAATCCCTTTGCAAGCAATACTATACAACTAGATCTTGGAGCAAACATCTATATTGACTGCTCCTGACTCAGGTGTGCTTCAGTTGGTGAGGGCCCAGAGCTTGTCCCTGCCTCCTGACAGTTGGTATAGTCACATGGCCCACTACCTTCTCATCCAGACTGTGGAGTAGTCTTAACCCCCAAAGGCCGCATGCATGTCATATCATTTAACATCTCTAGGTTAAACATTTAAAGATTATCAGAGGTCTTAAAATTACTTTTAACCTTAAGATAAAACTTTATTTACTTATTTGTTTTTGTTTACTAGGGATTGAACCCAGAAGCACTTTACTGAGCTACATCCCCAGACTTTTTTATTTTTTATTTTGAGACAGGATCTCACTAAGTTGCTGAGGTTAGCCTGGAACTTGTAATCCTCCTGCCTTAGCCTCCATAGTTGCTGGGATTACATGCATGGGCCACGGGCGCCTGGCAAGATAAAACTACCTTGAAACTCTTTAGATATATTGTTGCTTGTGATTTTCCTTTCTGAAAATTTGTACACGTTCTGTATATATGTTTTCCCCTTCTTGTATCTATTTTACCTTATTATTTTCCTTCATTTAAAATGTCACATTGCTATACATTTGATTTTAATATATACTAAGAAGTAAATCGGCATAACTTCAGTTACTGGAATTCTTTGACTTTTTACTCATCTTATGGAATATCTCCCCCACCCCCTGTCCCAACATTAACTGAATTCTAGAGTTTCAGGAGGGTGGGCCATTGATTGTGGGCTCTATTTAATAATGAAAAAATCAATTTATATTTTTAACAGGTGTGTCTTTCTGTTTTAAAACATGTAAAGCAAGAAAAATTTTGCATAAGTAATGGATTTATTTGTATTCTGTTTAAGAGAGTCAGAACCCACCTTGACCGCCATTCCTCACTAGTGTCTTCTCTCCAAGTGTTGTCACTTAACCCCTTCTTGGCTATGCTCAGGCATTGCAAACCTGGGACTTTGCCATGTAGCAATTAGTGAAGGAGTACTTGAGATCAGAACCATGCCTGAGAAAATTATAGATTAGGACCAATGCCTAGAAATTTTAAGCAAAAATTCTGTTAAAGGGCTGGGGATGTGGCTCAAGCGGTAGCGCGCTTGCCTGGCATGCGTGCGGCCTGGGTTCGATCCTGCACCACATACAAACAAAGATGTTGTGTCCACCGAAAACTAAAAAATAAATATTAAAAAAAAAATAATAAAAAAATTAAAAAAAAAATTCTGTTAAAAACAGAACAGGTCTGGGGTTGTGGCTCAGTTGGTAGAGTGCTTGCCTAGCATGTGTGGGGCACTGGGTTTGATTCTTAGCACCACATAAAACAAATATAATAAAGATATTGTGTCCATCTACAACTAAAAATATTTTTTTTTAAAAAAAAAACAAAACACATAATTTAAAAAGTAAATTTATAGTCATTTTTCTAACCTTTTTTATAATGTTTATTTTTTAGTTTGGTCATGAGCACAGACAGTAACTCATTGGCACGTGAATTTCTGACCGACGTCAACCGGCTTTGTAATGCAGTGGTCCAGAGGGCAGAGGCCAGGGAGGAAGAGGAGGAAGAGACACACATGGCAACCCTTGGGCAGTACCTTGTCCATGGGAGAGGATTTCTGTTACTTACCAAGCTAAACTCTCTCATTGATCAGGTAACATTTTTCATCAGTATAACACAATTGATTACAACTTGGTAACTTCTGGGTTACATAGTTTCTGCGAGTCTCTTTGAGATAAAATACTCTTATGTCTCTCCAACAGAAAAAAAAAATGGCCCCAATTATGTACACATTGTTTATTTGGATACTACTTTTCAAAACATCTGGAATATCTTAAAAGTTTCAAATGGCCTTTCTTCTAATGTGGTTTCATATATGTGCTTTTTATCCTAATAGCAGTGAGATTACCATGATTATGGGTAGGTGTACAAGATTACAGTTCAGAAATATATGAATTCACATTTTCAATAGAGATAAAATATGTTTTTGAAAGGTTAAATATGGATTATACTTTGGGAACTTGAAATTCGGGAGTGAAATCAGTGAATTCTTTTGTGTTAACCACTAATTACTGAGTCCTATAGTTTATTTCTCTAGTTTTTCATACATTGTTATTTTTGCTTGAAGTAGGGCCATATGTTTTGCTGTTTCTTTATTACAGAATTAACAGAATTTCAAAGCTAGTTGGGGCTAGAAAGCAGTCTTCATCTAACCTTTTGTAGATGAGAGAACAAATGCAAAGGCATTGAGCAACTCACAGTTAACTGAAGCTAAATATGATTTATTAAATATTCCATGTTAGTAGAAAAAATGTTACTTTAGGAAAGAAAACTCTGCAGTCTGCTTTTAGGAACCAATTAATATGGTCAGATAATATTTCAGTTACCTTGGATTTAAAAGATAATAAGGTTTCTGTAATATTAATATGACATTTTTAAACACATTGAATATTACTGGCTTTACACATGCACTTAGCCATCACTAAAAATTTCTTTGCTCTGAATGCATTTTACTAATAAATATATTTAAAAATGTCATATGTACCTAAGTTTGTTTTACCATTCTCCTGTTGTTTAACCATTTGAGTTGTATGCGTTTGGCTATTATGAATATACCTGCTATGAATATTCTTTTTTTTTTTTTAAGAGAGAGTGAGAGAGGAGAGAGGAGGGAGGAGAGAGGAGAGAGAGAGAGAGAGAGAGAGAGAGAGAGAGAGAGAGAGAATTTTTAATATTTATTTTTTAGTTCTCGGCGGACACAACATCTTTGTTGGTATGTGGTGCTGAGGATCGAACCCGGACTGCACGCATGCGAGGCGAGCGCGCTACCGCTTGAGCCACATCCCCAGCCCCTATGAATATTCTTGTAAAAGTCTTTATGTAGCTATTTTTCATTTCTCATGGGCAACTATCTAGGCATGCAATTGCTGGGTCAAAGAGTAGGTGTTTGCTTAACTTAAACTATCAAACTGTTTTCAGAGTAGTTGGACCATTTTTTATTCTCACGAGCAATATATGAGAATTTCAGTTGTTCTATAGCCTCTCTAATATTTGATATTGCTAGTTTTCTTAGTATTAGCTATTCTTAAATGAATATAAATTAGTAATCTTGTTGTGGTTTTAATTTGCATTTCTCTAACAACTGATGATATTGAGCACTTTTTATGTACCTATTGGGCATGTATATATAACGTGTCATCCCTTACCCATGGTGACACATTCTAAGAGCCCTTGTAGATACCAGAAATCATGGATAATACCAAACTTTCTCCACATTCTTTTTTCCCTCTATATATATACTTATGGTAAGGTGTAATTTATAATTATACACAGTAAGAGATTAATAACAATAACAATGAAATAGAGCAGTTGTGACAACATACTGTTATTAATAATTGGTAAATTACTTATTTCTGGAATTAAGTATTAATATTTTCAAACTGTGCTTGCCTATGGGTAACCAAAAGTGCAAAACTAAAGTCATGGGAAAGCACAGACTGTTGTTTGTTGTATCTTTTTTTATGAATGTCCAAGCTTTGTGACATTTAAAAAAATATATTTATGTTTTAGTTTTAGGTGGACACAATATTTTTATTTTATTTTTATGTGGTGCTGAGGATCAAACCCAGTGCCTCATGTGTGCTAGGCAAGCGCTCTGCCACTGAGCCACAACCCCAGTCCTGCTTTGTGCTATTTTTAAGGTCTGATTATTTGATTATCATCGAGTCATAGTTCTTTGTGTATTCTGGAGACAAATCTTTGTTGGGTTCCAAGTATTTTTTGTGGCCTTGTCATTTCTTTTCTTTTTAAAAAATATTTATTTTTTAGTTGTAGTTGGACACAATACCTTTATTTTTTTATTTATTTATTTTTATGTGGTGCTGAGGATTGAACCCAGGGCCTTGCAAGTGCTAGGCGAGTACTCTATCGCTGAGCCACAACCCCAGCCCTGTGACCTTGTCATTTCTTAACAGTGTCTTTAGAAAAGCAGATTTTTTTAAATACTGATTTTGTTATGTGTGTCCTAAGAAATCTTTGTCTTGCAATCCCAAAGTTGCAAGATATTCTTCTAGTTTTCTATTTTTTTTTTCCTAAAAGCTTTTTGGTTATTGCTTTTGCCTTTAGATTTGTAATACAATTTGAGTTAATATTTGTGTGTGGTGTGAGTTGTGGAGTTGTGGTTCTTTCCTCCTCCTTCCCCCATACAGTTATCCAGTTGTTCCAGCATTGTTTCTTCTTATTGGCCTGCTCTTTCTGCAGTGGATAACTTTGGTGCCTTTGTTGAAAACCAATTGACCACATGTGATGATCTCGCCCTGACTTTCTTTTCTGTCTCACTGGTTTCCCAGTACCATACTATCTTGATTACTGTAGCTTTTATAAAAGAAGTCTAGAAATTATGTAGTGAAGGTCACCAGTTTTATTCTTGTTTTTTTAATATGTGTGTATACACACACACACACACACATATTAGGTGTAGATGCACACAACACAATGTTTTTATTTTTACGTGGTGCTAAGGATCGAACCCGGGTCCTGCCAGTGCTAGGCAAGTGCTCTACCACTGAGCCACAATCCCAGCCCCTTATTCTTGTTTTTCAAGAATATTTTCTGTCTGTGTTCTTCCCAATTACATACAAATTTTATCTAGCTTTTTACTTCTACAAAAATGCACACCCTTATTTCACTTGGGCGTGATGTTGAGTCCATAAATCACTTTGGAAGGAATTGACAACAATGTTGAATTTGCCAGTCCTTGGACATGGCAAAAATCTCTGTTTAGTTGGGTCTTCCAACTTTTTAGCAATATTTTATTTTATTTTTTTTAAAGAGAGAGTGAGAGAGGAGAGAGAGAGAGAGAATTTTTAATATTTATTTTTTAGTTCTCGGCGGACACAACATCTTTGTTGGTATGTGGTGCTGAGGATCGAACCCGGGCCGCACGCATGCCAGGCGAGCGCGCTACCACTTGAGCCACATCCCCAGCCCATTTTTATGTTTTTTTTAATGTTTACTTTTTAGTTATAGTTGGACACCATAGCTTTATTTTATTTATTTATTTTTATATGGCACTGAAGATTGAACCCAGGGCCTCACAAATGCTAGGCGAGTGCTTTCTGCTGAGCCACAACCCCAGCTATTTTATGGTTTTTGATGTAGAAATCTTGCACATTTCTTGGTTAAATTTACTCAAAATATTTTATGCTTTTTTGACGCTATCATAAATGACATTTAAACTTTTAATTTTCCTATTGTTTGCTTATAGAAATATAGCTACTTTTTATATATTGACCTTTGCTAAATTCACTTATTTTTTTTTTAAAAGAGAGAGTGAGAGAGGAGAGAGAGAGAGAGAATTTTTAATATTTATTTTTTAGTTCTCGGTGGACACAACATCTTTGTTGGTATGTGGTGCTGAGGATCGAACCCGGGTCACACGCATGCCAGGCGAGCGTGCTACCGCTTGAGCCACATCCCCAGCCCTAAATTCACTTATTAAATCATGAAAATTTTCTGTAGTTTCCTTAGGGTTTTCTATGTAAACAATCTCATCTGTGATTAATGATAGTTTCACTTCTTTCCCAATTTTATTTTCACGCCTTTTGTGCTGGCTTCTAGAACAAAGGCAGGTAGAAGAGGTGAAAATGGACATCTTAGTCTTGTGTCTGACTTCAAGGAAAGCATGCACTATTTCACCATTGAATGTCATGTGGGTTCTTGGTGTTTCTTAGATACCTTTGATTGGAATTGGGGATCTCTTCCAACATAAAAATTCTTTCCATGTAATATTTGGTAATAATGGTTTCTGATTTCTTCTATATCCTGACTATAAATATATAGCTGCATTCTTACACAGTAGATAGAAAATAACAATGATCTAAAAATTAATATATAAAATTGGACCAGTATTCATAACTATGTGGTATAAATAGTACTGTTTAAAATTTCATTGTTATATATTTAAACTGTATGAACATTTGATAAAATTGTTGATTTTTTTGCTGAGTAAAGTATGAAGTTTCACTGACGGATGTTATACATTGATGAATAAAATTTAATTTAGACATTTTAAAAAGTTTCTTTGATTATCAGCTATTTTCTGTGTAAAATTCTTTAGTCTTTTTATATTTTTGTAGTATCATCACTTTTATCTATAGTACTACCTAATTGGCCTATCTGTAGTGATACGGAAAATACATATGACAGGAAGACAGCAGGCTTTGAAGAGTGTGCCTACACAGTGTGCTCACTGGTTCACTCAGCTGACACTCGGCACCCACTGTGGGCCAGTGGAGATGAAAACATGCAGCGGTCTTTTCCAGGAGCGCTTAGCTTTAGAAGAGACGGGCAGATGGAGGAGTGTTGACCAAAGGTGAGAAGTGCAGAGGAGTCCTCAGCAAGTGCTTCTGAGAGATGGGCTTCCCAGGAGGGGGCCTGAGGACATCAGGGCTGGAGAAAGAAGAGCACATGCAGTGAACCACAAGGGACTCAGAGCTGACAGCTCAGGCAGGGCTCACCCTGGAGTGGCCACTTGGGCTCCTGTAGGTCAGCTAGGCATACTTCTGGGTTTTCAGTCAATCAGCAGATGCCGGAGGGCTGTTGGATGGGGCTCGTGGCCAGGCTGCTGTAGTTCTCATCTCTCAGCAGGCTCAGCTTCTTTACATGTGGCGGGAGCATTCCAAGAGAGTGAGGGAGAAGCTGCAGGAAGCTACATTTTATCACTTTGGTTGCCTTCTGTGGGTCAAAGCAAATCATGAGGCCAGCTCTGATTTAAGGGATGGAGAAATAGACTCCATCACTTGACAGGAGGAATTTTAGTTAGTCGGTGGCCATGTTTCATGTACCATCATCTCTTCTCTGGCCAAAATTAGAAGGTCATATTTCTGTAGGTTGGATAGCCTAGAGATGACCAGGGAATAGATCAGTGTATGGCATATTCCACTTGGCTGGACCGAGGGTATGCCCCATTCCGCTAGATACCATGACTATTGTGTATCCAGTGGATGTTGAGAGATAAAACTGGAGGTGATCTGAAATAGAGGACTGCAAGTTCTAGTTTTTTAGGGTACCCACACATAATAGAAAAAGATTTGATAACTTCCAAAAGGACAGAATTAAATATGAGGTTTCTTTGGGATCAGAAAAGATAAATAAACCTGGGAATATACCATATCTAAAAAAATAATAGGTCCAGTGGATTAGGGAGCATTGCTCTGGTAATGAATAGGGTTAGAAATGATGGCAATTGAGTGTGAAAGCAAGAGTTGTTTCCTCACTATTGTACTAGGCTGCCCGATGGTCTACGGGTCCTCCTCAGGGTGCAATTCCAGCAGAGGGCACAAAAACCAAAAATCTGCTCTTGCTGCAATATCATCCCTTTGAAAGGCTTATGTTTTCTGAAAACTAGTCCACTTGGTGAAGTGAGGCCAATAGGCATGCTGTTCTGAGGAGAGGAGCCATCATCTTGGGATGCTGGGGAAGGAGAAGCTTCACAGAGTAGATGTTGCAGGGCTGGACCTCAAAGGTGGCCAGAGTACCTTAGCTAGTGGGAAGGAGCCAGGGTGCTTGGACCTCATGTAGTGCAGAGGAGAGCAGGCAGAAGCGTCTGCTCACACAGCAGTGGTGAGGTGCCAGCGTGCTGTTGTGGAGCAGGAGCCGAATTCCACAGAGCTGCTTCACACATCTTTGAGGTTTCTGCAAGCTCCCTTAGAATGCTGCTGGTTCATCTATTGAAGATAAAGAGCAGATGAGGAGGACTCTACAGGAATGATGGGCTAAACAGTGGTTTACTGATTGTGTGATGGGACTTCCCCCCTAGTCACTCCATTAAAGCTGCATTTGTTAAGGTCACTGGGACCCTGCTTTTGCTAAATGCTCTTCAGCCATTGTCTGACACAGTTCAAAAATAACAGCTTTTGACCCTGCTAACTCTCCTCTCTTTTCATGAACTGCTCTCTTCTTTGGTTCCTCGGGCTCCACTTCTCTTTTGCCAGGCTGCTTGTGTGTAGGTTTCTCTCTGGTGCTGACTTTAAAAACCTCCAGAGCTAGTCCTCCTCAGGATCCTCTTGTGTTTCTGCACACTCTCCCTGGGAACTCACATACACCCTTGACTTCCACCCAGGACTCCTGGGTGTTTTTATTCACATCTTAAGTTCTAGGTATACATAGCCTTTGTCTACTGAAATGCATTTGGATATTCCACAGGCATCTCAGACTCAACAGGTTTAAAAAGTGAATCCATCATCTCTACCCCAGCCTAATATCACTCATAAATTTCCTGTCTTGGTGATTCATTATCAGCCATTATGAAGAATCTTTTTAGATCTTTTATCCTCCCTCCCTTATGCCTAAGTCAACTGCAAGTCATTTTAGGCCTACCTTACACTTTCTCAAATATTATTTCCTTTACCATTTGTATTGTCAGAATACCTCAGATGGTCATCATCTCTCTCACTGGAGATTGTGTCTGTGCCTCTAATATTAACTGCCTCCCCGTACCAAATCCGATTGTATCACCCTGACCCCCTCCCAACAGGTGGTGTAAGAAATAACTTCTAACTTGATTGGTCTTTAAATCTTTGACCACCTGCGGCCCAGGGGGCCCAGGTCTCCCTCTCAAGTTCCAGTCCTACGTCAATATCTCTAATAAAGTGTGTTCCTTTTCCTGAACTCCTAAACTGATTACCTGTACCACATCTGGGGAGTTACTCATACTACATGCCTTCTGTTGTTCTTGTTTGTATGTATTTTATGGACCAAATGAGGGGACCTTCTCCAGGGCTTGGACCATTTACTCCAGAAAGGGTAAGACAGTAAGTCCTGTGGATATAGTGTGCAGTAAATATTTATCAGATTACCTTCACTAATAAATCCTTTTCTCTTTATATATATCATTTTTTAATAGCATAATTTTCTGTTTAATTATTTTTGAGTTTTACATTTAATTGCATGAAGACTTAAAAATTTCTAGTAACTTATTATTATTTTGCTAATTAGTAGGGCTTAATTTTTCATTTTCACCTAAGAAATCTGTTTTGTCATAGGTAGGTGAGGAATTCTTGCAAGGTGCATGGTAGTAATAAGAGCTATTTTTGGAAATAACAGCAAGAATGTGCTAAATACCAGCAAATACTCCCACATTCTTCTGTCATTGGAAAGGATTATAAATGGAAAAGAATCACAGTTTTAATTGGACTTACAATAGGTTAATTTTATTCCTTGCTTCTCAAATGCAACTCTTCAATAAAAAGTGTTTTTGGTTCCCTTTAAGACAGGTATTAGGAAGGAAAGTATCTTATGCCCTTAGAACACAAAGGATTCTTTCGTTTCTGACAGGCGTTGACGTGCAGAGAAGAACTCCTGACTCTGCTTCTGTCACTGCTGCCCCTTGTGTGGAAGATACCTGTTCAGGAGCAGCAGGCAGCAGGTATGGTCCCCTCAGCCTGTCACTGGCATCATCCACAGCCCACTGGGGGAAATCCCACTGAAAAGCTGCTTCTGCCTGAATGGTTGGTGCAGCTTCAGATTCTGCATATATTAATTTTGATTTATTTTATACTTAATATGAAAAATTCTTTAGCAAGCACATTTTAAATTTTTTTCAGTAATACAAAAACCATGGTGCTTGTTAGGGAATTACTTAGGGTAATGATGATTAGAAAATATATGAAGAAGCAGAGCACTTATCTGAGAGAGTAAACCTAGAAATGTCACATCAGAAAAATGGATAGTGGGAAAGTGTGAAGAAAGAAATTAAAGTTTCTTTGCTTAAAGATTGCTGTTACCAGTTCTCCAGAAATGACTTATGGTGTTTGCTTTAGTTTATCTAAAGTTGTTTCTTTCTTTTCTTTTTTTTTTTTTTAAGAGAGAGAGAGAGAAGAGAGAGAGACAGAGCGAGAGAGAGTGAGAATTATTTATTTTTCAGTTTTTGGTGGACACAACATCTTTATTTTATTTTATGTGGTGCTGAGGATTGAACCCAGTGCGCCGCGCATGCCAGGCGAGCGCGTTACCACTTGAGCCACATCCCCAGCCCATAGTTTATATAACGTTGTTTCTAAAGGATAAGTTGAAATAATATTTTGTTTCAAAAACCATGTAGAATTATTACACTTAAGGCCAAGAGACATTTTTATTTTCTGATTTTGAAAAATAAGTCTGTGTATATATAAAAAACATATATGTGTATATGAGTATATATATGCATATATATTTAATATGTATGTATATATGTAAGTTTATATATATTTATGTATTCATGTAAATACATGAAACTCTAAATATTTCACTGGAAGGATTAGCAGTATTCCCCCTTGACCATTTCTGGGAAATGTGAATTGTGAAATGCTTGAGAATCAGGTTAAAAGAAAAAAGTCCTCCTGTACTTTATATTTTAATGCCTTGTGTTTTTAGTAAATTTCTCATATGGGGCTCTTGTATGAGGTTATCTAAGGTCTTGTAATATTGTTGATTTACTCTATGTTCTTATTTTCCTCTGAATTTTTAGAATTCAAAAATTGTTAGTCACATAAGAAATCTGATTATTATCTTTTTAGGGAGATTTTCTTAATTGCCTATATTTTTTGCTTCAGTGGAATTGGTCAGACTCCTTTTAATTTTTCCTCTCATTTGTTTGTTTCCCTCTACTAAGTAAAGCATAGTTCTTTAATTTACAGATTTTTATTCACTCTAAATTGCAACTACATTTTTCATGTAGATTTTGTTACATATTGCAAAGGGAAAGATCAATTTAATCATCTTTTTAGTAAAGAAGATTCATTCATTTCTCCAAGAAGTAGCCATTGAGTGCTGACCACAGGGCAAGCCCTAGGCTAGTAAGGACTGAGGATCAAACACTGATGTCCATACCTTGTGCTTAGTTCAGTTCATGAGGCCCTTGAGAAATATTTTTATTTCAGAACTCTTAACCTCAGTCTTGGTGAACATTTGGTATATACTATATGATTTTGAATTAATTTTGGAAAAATTTAAAGTTCTTAAAGGCTGTAAACTAACTACTGCTTTTGTGAGAACATAATATATCCCTGTATCTTCATTGTGACACTACTGGAGGAGGTTTGTAAAGTGATGTGAACAGCAGCACTAACTATTGAATAGAGTCTCTTATGTTGCAGTTAAAATGAAATATATGGTTTTAAATCCTAATTCTATTCTCCATTATTGGTTTCCAAATTAGTTGATATCCTTTGAACTAATGCCACCTCATGTTTAGAATAAGAAGGATAAATATGAGAAGAAGTAACTCAGAGAGAGCGTAACTGAGGGAAACAGCCTATAGCAAAATCATGTGAGGCTGGACTCCTACAGTGGGTGGTAGGTAAATGGGAGAGTCATTGACTGAACAAATTGAGTGTAACCACATGCTGAGGTGTTCTAAATCTTCTTTCTTCATTTCATTAGATTTTAATTTGCCATTGTCATCTGATATAATCCTGACCAAAGAAAAGAACTCAAGTTCACATAGATCTACTCAGGAAAAATTATGTTTAGAAGGAAGTGCCCCATCTGGTCAGGTTTCTACAAAAGTAAATGCTTTTCGAAAAAGCAGACGACAGCGTAAAAGTACCCATCGCTATTCTATAAGAGATGCTCGAAAAACACAGCTCTCCACTTCCGACTCAGAGGGCAACTCAGATGAAAAGAGCACGGCAGTGAGTAAGCACAGAAGGCTCCATGCGCTGCAGCATTTTGTAACCCAGTCTCCTGAAGACCACCTCTCACCTAGACTAAGTTCCTTTGTAACCAAAGAGCAGGGGTCTCCTGACACCATGGCTTTGAAAAACTCCATAGAGACTACTCCAAGGCAGGAGACAAGCACTGACATTTTAAGTGAACCAGCTGCCTTGTCTATTCTCAGTAACATGAATAATTCTCCATTTGATTTATGTCATGTTCTGTTGTCCTTATTGGAAAAAATTTGTAAATTTGACATTACTTTGAATCATAATTCTGCCCTTGCAGCCAGTGTAGTGCCCACACTGACTGAATTCCTAGCAGGCTTTGGGGACTGCTATAATCTAAGTGACAAGCTGGAGAGTGAAGTGGTTTCTGTAAGTTGGACCGAAGAACCTGTGGCTTTAGTTCAGAGGATGCTCTTTCGAACAGTGTTGCATCTCATGTCAGTAGATATTAGTGCTGCAGAGGTCATGCCGGAAAGTCTTAGAAAAAATTTAACCGAATTGCTTAGGGCAGCTTTAAAAATTAGAACTTGCTTAGAAAAGCAGCCTGACCCTTTTGCACCAAGGCAAAAGAAAACACTACAGGAGGTCCAGGAGGGCTTTATGTTTTCCCAGTTTCGTCATAGAGCCCTTCTTTTACCTGAGCTTCTGGAAGGAGTTCTACGGATCCTGATCTGTTGTCTTCAAAGTGCAGCTTCAAATCCCTTCTACTTCAGTCAAGCCATGGATCTGGTTCAAGAATTCATTCAGCACCAAGGATTTAATCTATTTGAAACAGCAGTTCTTCAAATGGAATGGCTAGTTTCAAGAGATGGAGTTCCTCCAGAGGCCTCACAACATCTGACAGCCCTAATAAATAGTGTGATGAAAATCATGAGTACTGTGAAAAAAGTAAAATCAGAGCAACTTCATCACTCAATGTGTACAAGAAAAAGGCACAGACGCTGTGAGTATTCTCATTTTATGCATCACCACCGAGATCTCTCCGGACTTCTGGTTTCAGCTTTTAAAAACCAGCTTTCCAGAAACCCCTTTGAAGAGACTGCAGATGGAGATGTTCATTACCCCGAGCGGTGCTGCTGTATTGCAGTGTGTGCTCATCAGTGTTTGCGCTTGCTGCAGCAGACTTCTTTGGGCAGCACCTGTGTCCAGATTCTATCAGGCATTCATAGTGTTGGAATATGCTGCTGTATGGATCCCAAATCTGTAATCATCCCTTTGCTGCATGCTTTTAAATTGCCAGCACTGAAAAATTTTCAGCAGCATATATTGAATATCCTTAATAAACTTATTTTGGATCAGTTAGGAGGTGCAGAGATACCACAGAAAATTAAAAAAGCAGCTTGCAACATTTGTACTGTTGATTCTGACCAGCTGGCCAAGTTAGAAGAGACACTGCGGGGCAGCTTGTGTGCTGCTGAACCTGCCTCAGGTGCACCCAGTCCTTCCTACAGATTTCAGGGGATCCTGCCCAGCAGTGGATCTGAAGACTTGCTGTGGAAATGGGATGCGTTAGAGGCTTATCAGAAATTTGTTTTTGAAGATGACGGATTACATAATATACAGATTGCAAATCACATTTGTAACTTAATTCAGAAAGGCAATATAGTTATTCAATGGAAGTTGTACAATTACCTGTTTAATCCTGTGCTGCAAAGAGGAGTTGAACTAGCACATCACTGTCAACACCTCAACATTACTTCTGCTCGAACTCATATGTGCAGCCACCTGAATCGGTGTCTGCCGCAGGAAGTGCTTCAGGTTTATTTAAAAACTCTGCCTATCCTGCTTAAATCCAGGTTTGTATATGTATATATATACTGCTATTTTTTTCTTATGGATGCTTTTGAATGTGTGATAAAGCGTATGCACTGGCACTTCTAACCCTCATATCTCCAGGGTCTTATCAGCAGCCTAAACCATATTTACTGTTGTCTGAGTTTATTAACAAAAAAACTTTAGTTTAATTTTAGTTTATTAACAAAAAAACTCCGCCTCTTGCTATAGTTTAAACTGTTTTTTAATTTATTTTGACTGGGAGTAGTAGTGGTAAAGAAGAGGATAGTCATTGAATTTAAGGTCTCAATGGAAAAAACGTAAATTTTTAGATATATTTCTGAGGAAAAAAAACAGATGCAACATAAATATCTAAGAGCAAAGGCCAAGTTTAATTGTATTTATAGATGGAATATTATTAGCCATTAAAAATGCTTATATAGGAGGTAGATGTATGAGGCACTGGGTTCCATTTTCAGTTCCACATAAAAATAAATAAAAATAAAATAAAGGTATTGTGAGTTGGGCATAGTGGTGCACGCCTGTAATCCTAGCGGCTCTGGAGGCTGAGGCAGGAAGATCAAAAGCCAACCTCAGCAAAAGCGAGGAGCTAAGCAACTCAGTGAGACCCTGTCTCTAAATAAATAAAAAAAATAGCACTGAGGATGTGGCTTAGTTGTTGATTGCCCCTGAGTTCAATCCATGGTACCCCCCACCCCAGCAAAAATGAAAGTATTGTATGCTTACAAATATTATGCTGGGACAAGAGAAAATGCTTATAATATTTTGTGGGTAAAATATGCAAAATTTCAGGGGTTGGGGTTGTGGCTCAGTGATAGAGCACGGGGTTCCATCCTCAGCACCACATAAAAATAAATAAAGGCATTGTGTCCAACTACAACTAAAAAAATTTTTTTTTAAATATACAAAATTTCAAACAATATTCACTTGTTTACAATCATAAAATATGTACATATATCAGATGATAATTATATATTGAAGAAGTGGCATTAGGGGATTGTTATTTTTAAATATCATATTTGGATTTATTACCTAAGCAATACATATAGAAAAATAAGAAAATACAGAAAAACAAATGAAGGAAATTAAAATTACTTGTAAACCCACCAGTGATTTTCCAGATTTTGGGATTGCCAAGTCTGGTACATTTAAAAAATAATTTTATAAACAAAGCTTGCTTCTGGTAGTTATATTAGCTTTTCAAGTTAATGCTTATACCATTCTTAAAAACTTGTAGTAAAATAAATATAACCTATCATTACTGTTTTTACATGTGGCATTTTGGGGTTCATCTTAACACAACTACTTTAAAACTAATACTGATATTAAATCATTTCCCTACAATTATTTTTAAAATTTTGGACCTTTTTTACTTTGTTTAAATACAACTGACTTCCATTGAAAGTTTTGCAACTCTTTTGTGGGCAACCTGGATCTTTGTAAAATAAATTCTGAGAGTCACTGAATTGATTTACATTGCATATTTCTAGAATGATTTCAGTGACCTAGACCCAGATCTCACTTGGGACAGAGCTAAATCTCCCCTCCCACATACACTTTTTTTTTTTTTTTTTTTTTAAAGAGAGAGTGAGAGGAGAGAGAGAGAGAGAGAGAGGTTTTTAAAAAATATTTATTTAGTTAGTTAGTTCTCGGCGGACACAACATCTTTGTTGGTATGTGGTGCTGAGGATCGAACCCGGGCCGCACGCATGCGAGGCGAGCGCGCTACCGCTTGAGCCACATCCCCAGCCCCCCACATACACTTTGTAAATTTTTTTTGCTGTGCTGGAGATGGAATCCTGGTCCTTGCATATGGTAGGCAAGTCCTCTAGGGCTGAGCTGCATCCTAGCCCCCTGAAAACCTTCTGGTAGTGTTCAGTATTTGTTCTGATCAACTGGCCAAATTAGAGACAACTGCAGAGAAACTCATGTGAATCTCCACCTGAGAGAAAAGCCTTCTGAAGAGAATTTCAGCTCTATGATTTGATTCTTTACCTTTTTGAAGTACAGATGTAAAACAAATGAAAAGTCCTGAATGAACCGTTAGGTAGAGGAACAAATAAACTCCAGATGCTTGTCTGCTCTTAGGGCATCTGTGTCTGGATGATGGTGATTGGAGTAGAATTTTTTTTTAAAGGTCTATTTTTTTTTTTTTAAAGAGAGAGGAGAGAGAGAGAGAATTTTTTTTTAAAGAGAGAGTGAGAGAGGAGAGAGAGAGAGAGAGAGAGAGAGAATTTTTAATATTTATTTTTTAGTTCTCGGCGGACACAACATCTTTGTTGGTATGTGGTGCTGAGGATCGAACCCGGGCCGCACGCATGCCAGGCGAGCGCGCTACCGCTTGAGCCACATCCCCAGCCCCTGGAGTAGAATTTATATAGAATTTGCCATTTGGAGAAATATATTCTTCCCTGATTTGCTTCACTTAATTTGGGTTGTATATAATCCTTTCTTTTTAAATACTTTCAGAGCCATACATGCAGTATTTGAAGAAGGATTTGAGAGTGATTCTAAAGTAGCTTGAGGTTCTAGCCAATATCTAACTAAGAACTTTATGAGATAATTAATAAATCAAGTTAGGTAGTATTAAGTATATAATGCATGCAGCAATGCCATATTTTAGTAGTTTATGTACCTATTTATAAATGATGTTCATATATATATAATATATATATGTAAATAAAATATTTTTCCCATTTATCTCACAGGGTAATAAGAGATTTGTTTTTAAGTTGTAATGGAATAAATCAAATAATTGAATTAAATTACTTAGATGGTATTCGAAGTCATTCCCTAAGAGCATTTGAAACTCTGATAATCAGCCTAGGAGAACAACAGAAAGATGCTTCAGCTCCAGCTATCGATGGATCACACACTGAAGAGAAGGAGCCCTCATCCTCAAATACAGGGGCCCCTTTTCATGGCCATCAGGCTTATTCAGATTCTCCTCAGAGCCTCAGCAAATTCTATGCCGGTCTCAAAGAAGCTTATCCAAAGAAATGGAAGACTGTTCACCAAGATGATCATATCAACACCATAAACCTCTTCCTCTGTGTGGCATTTTTATGTGTAAGTAAAGAAGCAGAGTTGGATAGGGAGTCGGCCAATGAGTCAGAAGATACTTCTGGCTATGACAGTACAGCCAGCGAGCCTTTAAGTCACGTGCTGCCATGTTTGTCTCTTGAGAGCCTCGTCTTGCCTTCTCCTGAGCATATGCGCCAAGCAGCAGATGTGTGGTCCATGTGTCGTTGGATTTACATGTTGAGCTCGGTCTTCCAGAAACAATTTCATAGGCTTGGTGGTTTCCGAGTGTGCCATAAGTTAATATTTATGATAATACAGAAAATATTCAGAAATCATGAAGACAAACAAGGGAAAAGGCAGGGAAATATAAATGTAAATGAAAACCAAGACTTTGTCAGAACTTCTCAACAGGAGAAAGCAAGGAAAGAAGATTTGTCATCTCTGACTAAAACAAAGGACCACACACTACCTGATGGGGGTAGTCTGAAAAACAGTACTGACTCTGTAGGTGAATTAGAATCACAACGTATTTCTTCCATAAACATGGAGCCTATTTCATCTACTGAAGCTACTCCTGAGGAAGCAAAGGTGTTTAGGAGGCGAGAAAGTGAGACCGTACTTCAGAGCATACGACTTTTGGAAGCCATTCTGGCCATTTGTCTTCATAGTGCTAGAACCAGTCAACAAAAGATAGAATTGGAGTTATCTAATCAGGTAATACTTTGCTCTTAGTCCAGCGCTCGCTCTCTCTCTCTCTCTCTCTCTCTCTCTCTCTCTCTCTCTGTGTGTGTGTAAAAGTTCTGACTTAATACTATTATCATTTTATTTTTACAAAACTTTTACATTTTGAGAAATTCCTGTGTGCCTAGCATAGTTCAATTCCAGGTATCATGAAAGGCACAAAGAACCTTGTGCCTTAGCCTTTGCCTAAAGAGCCTTATAGTTTAGTTTGTAATACAAAAGCCCATGTGAAGCAGTTCACATATATAGCTTCAGATGAGTAATTATGCATATTGTGTTTTGGAATTCACAATCTTGGTATGACTCTGTTGGGTTCCCTGCCTAGATCCCCTCTCCTTGGTTTGTGCTCCAGTGTCGTCCTCGTCATGTCTGTCTTTTCACGTGTTTCTTGTGTTGGACTGAGAATGTTGAGGCACCCATCTGCTGTGGGCTGCTTCCTCCTCTAAAGATCATCTTGGCTGATAGAGTGCCGTGCCCAGGCAAAGGGTGCTTACTGTCAGTGGTTGACGGATGTGGCTCTGGGAGTGAGGACAATCTCTGTGGTACACTTTTGGCTCCAGAGCTTTACATGGAATGAGCGAGATTTTTCCTGAAACCACATTCTTTGTCTGCATTCTTCTGACCTCTTCTGCATCTGTCACATCCTGACAGATATCTCCAAGAGCACCCCTCACCAAAAAGAAATTCATGGTCTCAGGCCCTACTACTAAGGAACTTGGGAATGTGGAAGATCTGATTTCCTTACTATCTTGTCCCTTCCTATTATTTCAGCCAATGAGTCCCCTTACTCTAGTTTCAGCCTCTGTGTAGCCTCCTGTCTAAAACATCTTAATGCTTCCATATTGTTCTCAGTTAAAATCCCACTCCTTAGCATAGTCTGCAAAACCCTTCACAGTCTGCTCTACTTCTTTGTGTAGCCTCACATTCTGCCACCCCTCATGGTGCTGCACAGTCAGCCATACCGAGTTGATCTTTGCCATCGCTTCTGGGGTTGTGTGCATGCTCTTGTGCTTGGCATAGTCTTTCTTCCTCTGTTCCAGTGCCTGCTGTTTCCTGCTTGTTCTCTGATCCTCCCATACAATCTTCTGGGGTACTTGGTCTCTCAGGCACCTTCTCAGTTTTCTGTTCTGAGAGCATTTTTTTTCATAGTTCTGGTAGAGTTATCATCATACTCCTATGTACCTGTTTCTCATGGTGGATGATAATTCCTTAAACAAGTTGGTTTCTTTTCCATCTTCATGGTCTCATCACCTATTTTAGAGATACAAGCAAGCAGCAAGAGCTTCCTTCATGAGCAGAAGGAAAGGACTGAGAAGAGAATTAGAACTTCTTAGAATCTTAAGGAATCTTTGAGAATAAGTGATAAGTGTTTTAGACAGCTTTTTCGCTGCTTTGACCAAAATACCTGATAAGAACAGTTAGAGGAGGAAGAGTTTATTTGGGGACTCATGGTTTCAGAGGTCTGGTCCATAGATGGTTGACTCCATTCTTTGAGGCAGAACATCATGGTGGAACAGTGTCGGAGTGGAACGCAGTTAGGAGCCTGGCAGCAGGAAGCAGAGAGAGCAAAAAGAGAGAGAGCTCTGCTCAACAAGGTCAAAATATATACCCCAAAGGCACAGCCCAGGGACTCACCTCTCCAGCCACACCCTACCTTCCCTCAGTTACCACCCAGTTAATCCCTACTGAGGATTAATGCAATAATTAGGTTAAGGCTGTCATAACCCATCTTCTCCCTCTGAACTTTCTTATATTGTCTCACATATGAGCTTTTAGGGGACACCTCATATCTAAACTACAACAATAGAAAATTTGTAAACTCTAAAGATGGTTAATTGAAACTATGAAGTTTCAGGAAATAATCTTTGTGATGCAATTCATTTATGTAATTGAAGCTAAAAAACAAGTAATATATTTAATAAATAAAAATGTTATTAACTTTACCATAGAATGTTGGGATAAGAGGTCAAAATTTATATAGTCAATTTACTTTCATATCAACTGTAAATAAATGGTATTTCTGTTTGTTAAGAAATTATTTATTTTGTCACTCTTTGTTAAAAGCATGTTATTGATATTCCTGGTCTCTCTTATTTTACCTTAGAACTTGTCTGTGGAAAATATATTGTTTGAAATGAGGGATCATCTTTCCCAGTCAAAAGTGACTGAGACAGAATTGGCAAAGCCTTTGTTTGATGCCCTGCTTAGAGTTGCCCTGGGGAATCATTTAGCAGATTTTGAACATCCTGATGCTGTGACAGAGAAGGTATGAACCTTTATGGTTGTGTTATTGGGTATGACTAGCAGAGGCAGACGTGTGAGATGGGACTAGGAGGTTGGTGAATGTGGTTCTTAGAACATAGGGACCCAGATTTAGTCAGGTGAGTTCCATGGGGGTAGTGTTTCTTCAGTACCTTACCTCAAAACACAGGAGAGCAATATGACATGCTTTTCTTTAATCTAATCTAGAAATTTTCTGAGAATTACTTCAAGTAAGACAAATATATGATTTGATTTGATAAGTCTTACATATAACTGAGTTTATTAAGTGGTAATTTAGGAATGGTGAGATTCAGCTATCTAATCTGGTCCTATATTGATGCAGCTAATATTTCCAGAACTCTACTCATTTTAATTTTAAATCACTCAATATGAAAATGACTAGTACTTTCATAGAAAATAGCAATCATAGTATTTTAGTGGTTGGTGTTAACATTTTTTTTTCTAAAGTAACTTTTAATTTTTTCTCTTTAGCTTTGTGATACACAGTTGACTCATTTCTTTTTTCATGTTTCTTTTATGTTTGTTTCATTATCACTAACCTTTATATAACTTCTCTTTGGCCTGCTGCTAGTCAATAGATAGATGTGATGTTTAATAATCTTTTACTGAAATATATTACTGCTTGCCATAACTCTTTTATATCTATACATCTATACCTCTATTATTTTTATTTGTTTAATTTTATGTGGTGCTGGGGACTGAACCTAGGGCCTCACGCATGCAAGGCAAGCATTCTACCACTGAGCTACAACCCCAGCCCATGCCTGCTGTAACTCTTCAAATTTAATGAAATAACTATTAATGCCTTCATCTTATTATTGAATTGATTGGTTAACTCTAAAATGTCAACATACTTTGTGCTACTTTTTATTATTGTTGCAATAAAATACACTGAACTTTTTAAAGTGAACATGTGTTCTTAAGTGAAGATATTGATAGCATTTTCATAAGAAAATGTCTTATCACAGGTGTTAAAACAGGAAGTTAATACTGATACTCTTGATTTTTGAGATGCTTATATATAGACAGTTAAATTCAGAAATCTTCTTCACTCTCTTTGAAAAATTTTCATATTTTCTATGGTTATGAAGTATTATTTATAAAAATTCTTTGAAAAAATTTCCAATAGCAAATAAATAATATATAAACATTAAATAGTGCAAAATATAATTCCACCTCCTAATGGTCTTTAGTCATTCCTTATTGTATCACTAGAATGAAATTTCTTAAGTAGGTTTATTTTTCAGGGAAATCGAGATGACCCATCTGTTAGAAACCACTTTAAATGAAGTGTTAACTTGTCTGAAAGGTACTAGAAAGTTTGGCTTAGTGAATTTCATAATTCATAACGGTTACTAGTTAGTAAGATTTTCTTTTTCTCAAAAGGTAATAAATATCCTCTTGCTAGAAATGAGGGAATATTACAACTGTTGCCTTTGAATTATCCTGATCTTCTAGAGTCATCAGTCCGAGGAAGAGTTGTCTTCCCATCCTGGAGATTTTTCAGAAGAAGCTGAGGGTCCTCAGTGTTGTAGTTTTAAACTTCTGGTTGAAGAAGAAGGTTATGAGGCGGATAGTGAAAGCAATCCTGAGGATGGCGAAACCCGGGATGACGGTACAAATGTTGTAGAAGTGCTTATGATTAGATCTGCAAAGTATTCAGAGTGATGCCACTTTAGAACTCTGTATTGCCTTACAATTTAAAATGTATCACGTTAACATTTATTTGATCTTCACAACAAATCTGGCATTCGTATATGCAATTTAAAACATGAAATGGATCTTGTTATCACAAACATTGACTGAGAGCCTAAGAACATATGTGTATTTTCCTGGTTTCATATTCATTCCACTGGGAAATATAGACCATAATTATCAGAAATAAACAACACAAGCAGTATAAAACTAGGTGATGTGATAGTAGTTGAGTGATTAGGGACACCCTTTCTGAAGAGGTGATATTTACAATTTCTCTAAATAAAGAAAACCAGCCAAATACTGGCAGTTTATTATAAAGAATAAATAACAAAAGGAATGTAGACATCATTCTGTGACATCCAAGAATTCAGTATAGATTTCTTCTTAGTTTTCTGCAGTCCAGTTTTGCCCTTGGGATGGAACTGCATTGCATATGATCCTTTGTCTCTGGGCTTAAAACTTGAGTGGAATGGGAAAGATGGGTTGATTTGAGCCAAAAGATTTCTAGGCAGGCTCTGTCTTTTCCTATACTGGCCTTATTAATGTCTCAGTACTGTTAGTCTTTACTAAATTTAAAGTTATTTATTTTCCTCAGAGTTAATTTTCTTTTTCACAGAAAATAAATGGGAGTAATCATTAATATTTTGGTTAAAGGATATAAGGAACCCATGGTTGGTGCTTTTTGAAAAGATATCAATTTTTGATGGTTTTATCATAATATAGGTATGATTTTGTAATAGTATAGGTATGATTTTGTAATAGTAGATGTCTTCCCTTTTATGTTTGCTAACTAGATCTCAACTTCAAGAATTCTGGTCCAGGTAGAAATTTATAAATTTCTTCACTCTACGAACATTTTTTGAAGATCACAGCAGTCTCTTTTTAAGATCTGTCTTCCAAAATGTCATATTCAGTAAGACAGCCTCTTTTTCTCACATATGGAGAAGACAAAATTTAAAATTTATCCACCCACCCCAAGCACAGTGCATACTTGTAATTCCAGCTAGTTGGGAGGCTGAGGCAGAAGAATTGCAGTTTGAGCCTAGAAATCAAGAGCTGAATCTACTATTTTCATAGTAATATGGTCAAGTGAATTAACCTATCCTGTGATCTAGGAATTTTGGGGGCAAAAAGGTTGGAATAGTAATTTTTCTCCAGTTGTGTTGGAGGGATGTATTTAATTTTTATCACATGTGTATAAAAATTGCTGTTGATAATATTTGTAGTTTTATTGGATATCAAAATTACTTTTAAGACTACTCATTAAACTTCAAACTATCCACAAGACTTGATTCAATACTTGAATCAAAAGTAATATTGGAGGAAAAGATTTTATGAGCATCTTCTTATAAATAGCACTTTGCCACTAGGTCTTCAAAATGGAGAATAAGGTTTAAAGTATTTATTCAGTGTTTTAGAGTATAAACATAGTCTTTCCTGTTTCCCTTTGCAGGGGTAGACTTAAAACCTGAAACAGAAGGTTTCAGTGCATCAGTCAGTCCAAATGACTTGATTGAAAAGCTCACTCAAGGGGAAATAATATATCCTGAGATTTGCATGCTGGAATTAAATTTGCTTTCTGCTAGCAAAGCTAAACTTGATGTGCTTGCCCATGTATTTGAGAGTTTTTTGAAAATTATCCAGCAGAAAGAAAAGAACGTTTTTCTACTCATGCAACAGGTAAAAATGTTTTAAGTTCAATTGCTACCTATCATTGATATCCCATTCCCCCATATCTTTACTTATAACCCAACTCATCTGAAAATTAGTTGAGATGATCACTTATCTTTTATAATACCTGTGGTTTTTTAAAAAAATTTTTGTAGTTGTAGATGGACAGCATGCCTTTATTTTATTTGTTTTTATGTGGTGCTAAGGTTCGAACCCAGTGCCTCACATGTGCTAGGCAAGCGCTCTACCGCTGAGCTACAGCCCCATCCCCTAATACCTGTGTTTTGACCTTGAAGTAACATTCTAAAATCTTCTGATTCTATATTTCTCTAAAATAGCATAAAAAGTTAATATTGTCATTGGCTGACCAGTAATGAATTCCTTTTATCTTTCTGAAAATGGATAACTTTTTAAAAATTGCATTTAATTGTAAAGTATGTTCATTGCTTTAAAATATTTTTAAAAAATCAAGATAGTATGGAAAAGAAATGCGTAATTAATCCTACCTAGAGCATTTTTCCAGTCATTTAAATGCGCGCACGCGTGCACACGATTCCTATTAAATAATTTATTACGATGTTGAAGTTTTTCTGTTTCCATTTCGTAAAACATTTAATTTCTTATGTTTCATTTTATAATCTTTAGGGAACTGTGAAAAATCTTTTAGGAGGGTTCTTGAGTATTTTAACACAAGCTGATTCTGATTTTCAAGGTGAGTTAAAACTGTTTTAAACAAATAGCTTTGAAATTGTTTTGTTCTTGTGTGAAGAATTGATCATCACAGTATCCATTGGCATTGTGCTCTGATTTTAAAAGTACCTTTATATACATCATCCCATTTGTCCCTCTGTCTTCCTCAATTAAATAGACATACTTAATGTATAGGGATGAAAAGCTAGATTTGGAAGGATTAAGTAAATTGTTGGGTAGCGTTTTGGGGATGGTAATATGGCACAAATGTTCTGCTACTCCCTTTCTCATATTGTCTATTCTCTAATTAGTGCTTTCTCAGACATTTGAAAAACTAATAATGATATATAATATGATGCTTAGCCACATTAAATCTAAATTTTAGTTGGAGTATGAAAGCTAACATAAAACAATAATTTGGGTTTGTGCAATGTTTCCTCCTGACTAAATTCAGATTATACAGTTTTGGCAGGAATACTTGGCAGTAATGTTGGGTCCTTCTGAGGACATTATATCAAGGGGTTCATGGTGTCTATATCTTACTACTAGTGATGTTAACTTTAATCACTATAGATGCTGTCTGCCAGGTTTCTCCATTGTATAGTTACTATTTTTCCCTTACAATTAATAAGTATCTTTTGGGGGTTGTATCTTAAAATATGTAAATATCCTATTTTTCCTCATACCTTAACCCACAAATTTTAGCATCTATTGCTAATCATTCATGGAAACAGCTAAGACTAGTGTTGGCCAAATAGTGATTTTCTATTCCTGTCATTCTTTCTACATTTATCAGTTGGGATTATACTCTAAAGAAGAGCTTTATTTTTCTCCTCCATTTACTTATGTCGTGTATGGGTGTATTATTATACTCTGTATTGCACTCCTCTCTGTCAGAGTCCCCTCTTACCATCTAACATTAGTATGGTGTCTGTTATAATTAATGAAGCTATGTTGATATGTTATTAACTATGTTAGTTTATTCAGATTTCTTAAGTTTTTGCCTAATATCGTTTTCCTGTTCATGGATCCTACCCAGGATATGCCATATTACAATTAATTGTCAAATCTCCTTGCTTTGTTGTTTTGGTGTCAATCTAGGAAGATCCAATCTTAGGTCATAAAGATTTAATACTTATTAAAATAATTTTCTTCTTTCTGAATTCTCTGCTTTTTGTTTTCTTGCATTTTAATTGTAATCTTGAGTCTTTTGGATGTGCCCTACATGTGTCTTGTCTTTTCTCTCATATTATCCACTTCTCTCTTTTTTTGCTATATTCTGGAAGATATTTTTCAATTCTATTTCAACCTTTTATTCAGTTTTTAATTTTGGCAACTATCTATTCAATATTTTTAAAATATTTTTTTTAGTTGTAGAAGAATAGGATACCTTTATTTATTTATCTTTATGTGGTGCTGAGGATCGAATTTAGGGCCTCAAACATGCTAGGCAGCACTGTATTACTGAGCTGCAACACTAATCCTCTATTTAATATTTAAGCTCGCTTTTTGTTTGATTATTTTCTGGCTATTTCTTTTTCATATGAGGATAGAATATCTTTGTGTGTGTGTGTGTGTGTGTGTGTGTGTGTGTGTGTGTGTATATACATATATATGGATATTAACATTTTAAGATGATTTCTTGCAACCCCTAAATTACTATTTTTTTCCTCTAGAATCAGTTTAATGATTATTCACTTTTTACATCTTGGGATTATTCTTTTAGATTTCTGATTCCCAAATATTTTGTGAACCTTTTTTGCCTATTTATGTTTAAAAAATTGTTGGGGATTTCCTCTTCTTTTTTGGCCTCTTCTCTACATGGATGTCTATTGAAGAGTTGTGGATGGATGTGCCGGTAGATGGCTAGTCTCCCCAAATGCCCTAAGGAGGAGAGCTTTACTTTGGGGAGCCATTAGGGCCACAGTTACCCCACAGGGCACTTTGCGTACATCATGAAAATGGGTCCTCTGCACACAGAGCTTCGCCTGTGAGGAGCATCTTTCTTTATCCAGGCAGGACAGCTTCACCAGAGTGCGCAGCCTGGTGAGCTGGTTAGGCAACTTGACCAGTATGCTCAGTAGCCATGATGTTGACATTCCACTGCACTTCGGAGCTTTCACTTGGTAATCCATTCCATTTCTTTAGAGAAGAATCCTCAGGTTTTTAGCCTAAACTGAGAACCGAGCTATCTCCGCTCTGTAATCAGAAACAGGAAGAGAGGTGACGAGTCACCAAGAGACATTTCATTCATTTCTGTGTTTTCAGCAGCATTCTCATTCCCTCTCCTGATTTTAGACCAACAGATGAATCCCGTGCTGCTCTAAGTCCTTTGCAATTCAAAGGAAGTAGGATATAGCTTTCTCTTTTATCCCTCTACTTCTTCTGGGCATGGGGGTACACGCCTTGTAATCCCAGTGACTTGGGAGGCAGAGGCCAGGAGGATCACAAGTTCAAGGCCAGCCTCAACAATGTAGTGAGGCCCTAAGCAACTTAGTGAGACCCTGTCTCAAAATAAAAAATAAAAAGGGCTGGTGATGTGGCTCAGTGGTTAAGCACCCCTGGATTCAATACCAAGTACCAAAAAAAAAAAAAAAAAAGAAGTTTTTGGCTTTTTTTTTTTCACCTGACATGTCTCCAAAGCACACAACCATCCTCACTGCTTTTAGTTTTCTTTTTGTTGTTACGGATTCCTTCCTTTTGGTAATTTTATACTTTAGTGCTTCGAGTTTTCAGTAGTTTTACGTCCTCATTTGGAATGGAAAAAAAAAAATCTAACATACTTTATTCTGCTCATATTACTTTCCTACTCTAAAACCCTTATAGGGTTCATCTTACTTAGAGCATTAAGTCCACTCTAATTTGTAGTTTCATTGCAAATTGTCTTTTCAGGTGTGCCCTCTGTGACACTACTGCATCAGCTCATTGCCTTTATAGACTGGGTGGCTTAAACCTAGCTTCAGTTCTCTGATCTTCAGGTCTTTCAAAACTACCATTCTTTTAAGATACACCTCAGGTTTTATATCAGTCTTATTTTTGTCACGTCTGAGGTGGTAATAATAATTGATTCAGATGTTTTTGGTTTTGGTAAGGATCAGCTGAGATAATGCATGTAAAAATAACCACTGAACACTAAAATGTGCTCTGTAAAGACTAAGAAGATATTTTACTCTAAAGAATTCTATGAATTTAGTGCCACTGTTTGTATTTTATGCTAAACTTTTTAGTAAAATAAACTATTTAAACTAGTTTGTGATATTTAAGTATTTGTATAATCTTTACTATTTATACTTATTTCTGTCATTTAATTTTCCATGTAAGTAATAGCTATAATTTAAACATTTCAAAATGAGAAGGTAACAGACCATTTTATGGTAAGGGGAATGGCAGCATATCTAACAGATACTCTATTGATTTAAAGAATGTCTTCAATTTACTTACAGCTAGCCAATCTTTTAAGAAAGTGTTTTGTTGGTTGAGTTGCATTTAGTCACCTTGCTATTTGTTCAGCAAATTTTGTGATTACTAAATTGTTCATAATCCATGCAAGATGCTTATTTGTTTTCTTTAATTAAATATGTACTGGCTGTTTTATATTTAGCATGCCAGAGAGTACTGGTGGATCTCCTGGTGTCTTTGATGAGCACAAGAACATGTTCAGAAGAACTAACCCTTCTTTTGAGGATATTTCTGGAGAAATCTCCTTGTACAGTAAATATGCTATGATTTTTACATTTTTCACTGATATTTTAATAGAATGTATTTAGTTGGAAATCACTTAGCTCTTTCTTTTGATGTGGCAATTGTTATATAGTCAATTTCAGGTGTCATGTATGAAGTACCCAATTATTTTATTGTTTGCATATATTTTAACCAAATCAATATTCACTTTGATTTTGACTAACCAAATTATAGTTCCTTTAACATACTTTGTCCCTAACCTTTGTGCTTGAGAAATGCTAATTTTAATTACTAAAGACAATTTAATTGTAATTACAACTATCTTTGAGATCATTCTTTTCCAAAAACAAGATTATCCACTTCTCAGTTATCTTCCTTATTTTCTTTTCCAGTAGGATAGCCCAGTGGCTTTTAGTTGCTGAGAAACCCGTGTGTGTGTGTGTGTGTGTGTGTGTGTGTGTGTATGTGTGTGTGTGTGTGATGCTGGGGATGAAACCCAGAGCCTCTCGCATGCTAGGCAAGCACTGTACCACTGTCCACATCCTGAGCCATGGTGAACCCATTTTTATGATGAAATCTCAACTAGAAATGTTTGTAAATAAAACAGAAAACATTGAGGCTGCTTTGTGTTAAAGCAAGTTTGGGTATCCTAGCCCTTGCCCAACTCAACCCCACTTCACCTTCTGCACCAGTCCTGTGGCCTCCAAGGAATCATGGAGAACTGGCTGTGTATTTATGGAAGGCTTGTAGTACTTGCAAGCTCACTCCCTGATACCAATCAGCATCAGATGTCCTTTTATGTGTGACTTGGGCATGCCACTAGAGCATGCCTCGCTCTCCTTAATTATTGTTCTTCCCTTTAATTAAGTGTTCATTTCCTCTCTTTTAATATTTCAGATCAACCAAAAAACATGTAATTATGAATCAGTCTTAAAACCTTATTTCAGTTTGCCAAACACACATGAAAGAAAATTTATTTGACTAGGAAAAAAGCATGTGAAATAAATTGGAAAGTAATTGAGCATTCAGTTTTATGAAGTTAGTCATGTTATAGTATCATTCAGAAATCTGGAGAATTTTTAAGGTCTTTGGTTACATCACTCATTTTAAAGTAATTGAGAAGAACCACAGTGTACAGGGAAATGAACGCTTTTTTTTTTAAAGATATTACTGATATAATCATCATACTTAGCTTATAATGCTTAAAACCTACTCATAAATATTAGGTTGTACCATAAAAATATCTAAATTTAAACTAAATTAACCACAAGAGATTACAACTTTTAAGAATAAAGTATGTTTCATATTTCATTTTAATATACAAAAATAAAAATCTTAAAGATATGCTAGATAAGAAGGTATTAAAATAGAAATACTGATATATGTGGGTATGTTTGTATTTTCACTAATAACCTGAATTTCAAAATAATTATGTATTAGATTACATGATTATAAAGTTTCATTCGTTTTTTCCTCTAGGAAATTCTTCTTCTGGGTCTTCTGAAAATTGTGGAAAGTGATGTTACTATGAGCCCGTCACAGTATCTGACCTTTCCATTGCTGCATACCCCAAGTTTAAGCAATGGGGTCTCACCACCAAAGTGTCCCGGGATCCTAAACAGCAAGGCCATAGGCTTACTGCGAAGAGCACGAGTTTCACGGTCTAAGAAAGAGGCTGACAGAGGAAATTTCCCCCATCGGCTGCTTTCCTCTTGGCACATAGCTCCAATCCACTTGCCATTGCTGGGGCAGAACTGCTGGCCACACCTGTCAGAAGGTTTCAGTATCTCACTGTGGTTTAATGTGGAGTGTATCCATGAATCTGAGAGTGCCACAGAGGAAGGAAAGAAGATAAAGAAAAGAAACAAATCCTTGATTGTACAAGACAGCAGTTTTGATGGAGCAGGTATGATGACATGATTATCATTTGTACAACAAGGTTTTTTCAGAGGGCAATTTTAGTGGAGAGTTAAGATATACAGTAGTGTTCTAACTTGTTCTTAATGTTCTTCACCTTAGAGGGCCTGATTTACCAAAGTTTGAATTCCAGATAGCCTTAAATTTGGTTCCTTCTGTACTTTTTGTCCTGGGGGTGGGGGACAGGTGGGATGCTGCTGGGGTCATTAGCCCCATTCCCTGCCTCTTTTCAGGTCCTGTTTCTGGATAGGGTGGCTCCTGATGTTAGGATAGGAAAGGCTACAGCCCTAGAGCCACTTTTGTCTGGCATCTGGTTCCAGGCCCTATCAGGCAGCTCTAGTCCACCTTCTTTCCCTTTGTTTCAAGTTTTCTTTCTGGTGTCATGCCTGACCTCAGTGGCCTTCTCTTACTTAGTTCCTGTCACGGGACGTTTACATGAATCATTCATTCTCCAAAGTAAGAATATGATTCATTCCAGCCCTTTCTATAACTGAGGAATTGTTATGCTGCCTTGTAACTGTATCTCCTATAATCAGGGCAAAAATTGTGGCTCAGCGGCAGAGCACTTGCCTAGCATGTGTGCAATTTGATTCTCAGCCTCGTCACCACATATAAATAAACAAAATAAAGGTCCACTGAAAACTAAAAAATATTTTTTAAAAAAGCAGTTTTTGGTGGAGGGAAATAAAATAAGTAGGATAATTCTTAAGGCCCATGGAATTAATATAATAATAAATATAATAATTGAATGAGACAGATGTTGAGGATTTTATATGTACATGGAAATGCAGACATCACTAACTATTCATCCTAGAAATCTTACCCACCCCTTGAAGACTCTATTTTAGAACATAAGCCCCCACCCAATGTCTGATCTCCATTGATCTGTACATGGAAAGGAAAATTCCTAATGGCACAGTCAAGATTGAAGCAGAGGGAAAGTACCATCTAATTTCCACGGTTGGAATTCACTTTTCATAAATGCTTTCCATGTTACTAACAGCATAACAGTTGTATGCTTTTATGGGTTAGCCTTAGAGGCTAAACTTAAAAAAAAAAAAATCTCGTCAAATAATTTGTTTCAGGTAGTTGTAATATCTTCTGTGGACGAAGTTTGCCCCCTGAGAGTGATAGTGCTGAAAGGGTACTGCCTGTCACGGCATTGCCGCTGCTGCCACCACTGCTGCTACTGATGTTTAACACGCCTTGTGCCCTTTTGGTTTGTGTGCTGCTTTGCCCAGCTCTCCCTGTGTTCATTTTTAACCCTGATAACAAGTCAGTAAGGTGAGCGCTCACACTCTCCATACCTGTAGCTGAGGCTAAGCAACATGATCAAGTCACATAGCTGGTAAGTGGTGGAATGGGACCAGGCCCATATGTGTTTAATTCCCAGGCTTAAACATCACTGCTCTGCTGAAAGCAGATTGCTTTCTAATGTTGTAGTTGGGCATTCCCAATGTGAGCAAGATCTTAATAAAATGAATAATTGTACACAACTACTGAGAAAAGTAAAGATCCGAAAAATTTTTGAGAGATCTTTACTCCATGCGAGACCCTGGGTTTGATCCTCAGCATCACATAAAAATAAAGAAGTTAAATAAAGAAATTGTGTTCAACTATAACTAAAAAATAAATTTTAAAAAATATAAAGATGTATTAGAAAACATTTTAGAAAGGTTATTGTGCATAAATACTAAAAAAATCTAAAAACAGCAGACATATATAAAAATTTTTGAAGAGAAATGAAGAAAATATTGCAGTGATATCACCTATTCTGACATTGAACTGTATACATTTGAGGAGGTTATTTAACCTCTCAATTCTGTCACCCCTAATGTAGGGATAATAATATTCATCTCCTAAGATTTTTATGAGCCTTAAGTCAAGAAATATTTGCTGTATTCCTGCTCTCTAATTCCTAGGTTCACACTGGTATTTGTTTTGTTCTTTTATTTGTTCAGGTTCAGATTTTATATAGAAATGTTTTTTAAATGTTAAAACAGATATGAGTTCTCTATATCTATCATATCTTGGGCACTGGTCCTCAAAATAACTATTGACTAACTCTTCCTCTTTAGGACTGTTGCCACTATGCTCAGAGGAGTATTCTTAAAAATTGGTGGTTGGGCTGGGGATGTGGCTCAAGCGGTAGTGCGCTCGCCTGGTATACGTGCGGCCCGGGTTCGATCCTCAGCACCACATACCAACAAAGATGTTGTGTCCGCCGAGAACTAAAAAATAAATATTAAAAATTCTCTCTCTCTCTCTCTCTCCTCTCTCACTCTCTTAAAAAAAATTGGTTGTAATTATATCTGTTGACAACTAATATTTATGCAGTTTAACAATAATTAGTAATGTTTATATTTTGTAGGAGTCTTAATAAGCCTTTGGATGTGCATTTTGGTAGATCTTAACATAGCTTTACATGAAGTCACAGGCATCATAGTAATAAGTAGTTCATTCATATATAAGCAGGGTTCAAGTGGTGAGAGAGAGAAGTCAGAATCAATAACCAGATAGTGCTTAGCTGTAAGCACTTACCTCTTTGACTTAAAGAAACTATAATGTAGAGTTTTAGAATCTCTTAGCAGTTACATTCAAAGATCACTCACCAGGGAATCTAAATATTATTTTCAAACAGTATAATATGATCAATTTTTATGACAATTGTGGAGTGAATTTGGTAGTGTGAGGTATATGACAATGTTGTGTGCTCTCTGGACCAGGGTTAATGATGTTAAGTGCCAGTCAAACGATAAAGGCAGCTTGGTGGAGATGGTAGTAAGTAAGATGGTAGTGAGGTGGCAGCCCAACAGTCATGCTCACTACTGCTCTCAGTCATTATAGACTTTAAAACATAGTAACTTGTAAAGTGCTCGATAACTGTTGGTGTGTATTATGCTCTTTTGGAGTTGGCATCTAAACTTTGGAAATATTGTTATTTGGAACAGGTGAAGTTCAGACATTTCAGGTAAATACTCTGCTACAAATGAACCACCATGCATCATATTCTTTTAAATTTATTCTTTGCTCAATTTTTATGAACTGTTTTACTGACCATTCTAACGTGTTTTTCTCATAGAGAACGAAAAACCAGAAGGTGCAGAATATACAAATCCCAGTGAAAGACTCATCGAAGAAGGCTGCATTCATTTAATTTCCCTGGGATCCAAAGCATTGATGATCCAAGTGTGGGCTGATGCGCACAATGGCACTTTTATCTTCCGGTATCGATTATCCTTAACCCCTAATGAATAGATGTGCATTTCAATAATTTAGACATTTAATATGAGAGCCAATAATGTGAAATAAGGCCCAAAACCAAACAAACCAATGTGTTACTTCAGAATATGTATTTTATAATGTTAGAAATGTTTCTAGGTATCTTGTATGCATTAGCTCTTCTCTTTTTCAATCAAGTGAATCTACTCTCAAAGTAGATTAGACCTCCAGTATGTTCAGGCATTTGGACATTTATTAAAATAAATGTGAACCAAATGTTACATTGTAATTTCTAACAAAGACAATGACTATGTACATAGAAATAATATTTGTTTACAAACTGATTTCGAAATTATTGCCCTAAATTAACACCAGCCAATGACCCTAACCTATCTTAGCTCATAAATTGAGGTAATAATATAATAAAATAACTGATATTTTTGGTGTAAGACAAAGACCTACTGACTTTTCAAGTTAGTTTATTTAAAAATAGAACTGATTTTTAACCTCACTTAAATATTTAGAATTGTAGTTCCTATGTATGTATTAAATAATAAAGTCAGAATTTTCATGTTTTTCAGCCAATCTGTTTTCTTCCCTTTTTTTCTGTAGTGTATGCATGGATTCAAATGATGATATGAAAGCTGTTTTACTAGCACAGGTTGAATCACAGGAAAATATTTTCCTCCCAAGCAAATGGCAGCATTTAGTACTCACCTACCTCCAGCAGCCTCAAGGGAAAAAGAATGTACATGGGAAAATCTCCACGTGGGTCTCTGGACAGAGGTATGAAGCGTTTTTTAAGAATACATATTAATCTCAGTCATAATTTTAATTAGTCTATTATAACTCTAGAAAGAGTTCAGAAAACTGAAAGTAAAATTTACTATATATTAACATAAAAAATTGTATTAGAGTTGGGTTTTTCTATTTATCCCTTTCATACAAAATAAATCTGCCATAGAATTAACAATTAAGGCTTAACACAGTGGGTCTGCTGTATGCATGCGTTCTGCTCTACAGATTCAACCAACCTCAGACTGAAAATACTCAAGAAAAAGTTGTGTTTATAGTGAATATATACAAGGTTTTTTCTAATTATTCTCTTCACAATTCAGTATAACAATTATTTACAAAGCATCTATGTTGTATTAGCTTTGATAAATAATCTAGAGATGACTTAAAGTATACAGGAGGATATGGGTTATATGCAAATATGCCATTTTGTATGAGAGACTTGAGCATCCTCAGATTTTGATCTGCAGAGGTCCTGGGATGGAGGACAGCCCCCTGTGGATACTGATGGATGATTGTATTTGTGTTTGGGGAGAATGCAGAAATTCTGGACATTTAGATATTTATGTACAATAAATATTAGATCAAAGAATAGACTATAATTTTATTCCTCAAACCCATGTTTTAAAAAAATTCACAAGGAATTATTTAAACAAATTGGCTAATAAAGCTAATACCTTAATTAAATTAGGCTCCTAAGAGAAATTACAATGAATAGAGAAAAATGTAAATGAAATTACATGACTGTAAGAAAAATGGCTGGAAGAGACTAAATTAAATAATGAAGTGACATGGTAAAGATATTTGAGAGGGTATACTGACTACCAAGCAGCCAAGTCTAGAGCTGAGCCCACAGACCATTCTACAGTGTGTCCTTTAGCTAGGTGCTTATACACATCTTCTAATGCCCAGAGCAGGCTAGACCACAGAAAGAGCATGCATCCTTAGCACAAATCAACCTGTTCATCCATTCATCACATTTATTGAGCAATTACTGTGTGCCTGCCATTGCTGTAGGAGGCTGCAGGAATTGATTACTTTTAGCTGTCAGGCTTCAATGATGGAGGAAGGCAGGGAGAAGGGGCTTATGAATGTCTCTAGGGTAGCTGGTCCACAGTGCCTGCCATAGGAAAGAACAGGTTTGGTAGTTAAATTAAGAATTCAGCTTTGTTTTATTCAGTTAAGAAAATAACTAATTAAAGCCTAATATCCATATTCCAAATAAATGCTGTCTGGAAAGTTCTCAGTCTTCACACCTGCCTAAGCCTGAAATGGCAGCTGCAGCAATCAGTAAACTTGTTTGCAGAACATTGAGTCAAAGGTGGGGCTGTGAGTGGATGCCTCTTTCACCTCTTGGACTCTCTTATTTCTGGAACTCCTGACAAGGGTCAGCCATTGTATTAAGAACTTTACATAGAGTATCATTCTCCCCAAACACTATGAAGTTGGTGTATTTACTCTGTTTTACGTGAGTCAGTGAAACCCAGAATAGGGTAAGGTAGCTGTCCAAAGTCATGGCACAGGCAAGGAGCACAGCTGAGATTTGAACCCAAGCTCTGACCCTAACTGGAGCCCATGCTTTCAAACCCTGTACGGTAAAGCTGTGCAGCCATTTTCTAAATCAGGCTACCTGACAGATATGAAAACTAAGTATTAGACACATTTAGAGTGAGAGATTAGATTGTCATCACAGACCACAGTTCTGAAATTAGTATGATCACCTGATTAATTTTCTTTGTCCTTCCACTTATTTCTACATTCCTTTGAAGAACATTTTTTGTCATTTGGTACAAGTTAATGACTTAATTAGCAGAGCAGTGAGCATGTGAACAAGGGCAAAAATATTCTCATATTCAGTGCTTTTGTCACTTTCTGAGCTATAGATTAAAATTCAGCAAAGTAGCAGGATACAAAGAATAACTTCTTAATAATACATAATAACAACTTAAAATGACTTATTAATATCTCATATAAGTTGCGATTTGATGAACAACACATAAATATGGTAGAAATATATAAAATAGTAGATAGTTATTGAATTTTTTTGCATTTATCTCGCAGTAGGTTTTCATTCACCCTTAAAAATTATATTATCAGGGGCTGGGGATGTGGCTCAAGCGGTAGCGCGCTCGCCTGGCATGCATGCGGCCCGGGTTCGATCCTCAGCACCACATACCAACAAAGATGTTGTGTCCGCCAAGAACTAAAAAATAAATATTAAAAAAAAATTCTCTCTCTCTCTCTCTCTCTCTCTCTCTCTCTCTCTCTCTCTCCTCTCTCACTCTCTTTAAAAAAAAAAAAAAAAATTATCATACTGTCACCAGGTGGCAGTAGTGTTTTAGTTATAAACATTTTTTTGTACCAAGGATTGTCTAGACTTAGCCTATTAAAATAGTTAGTTTTGCTTGTGAAATATGAAACATGAAAACAAAAGGAAAATTTTAAATAAATATATACAAGGTTGAATTTCTTAAAAGGACCTAACCATGTTAGTTTATTCTAAATCTTCATCTTATTCACAAATTTTATCTAGACTTTGTCTTAATAGTTTACCTTCATTATCTTAATAAGAATTTAAGACATGCCTAAAGTAGGGGTGGAGCTTGACACTCATCAGTTTCACTAGATGAAGAAGTCCTCCTAGCTTCCTTGCCTATCTATGAGGAAAGTCTTGCTTTTCCTGTCCTTCATAAGCATCCCTGTAACCTTTATCCATGGAGAAAAAAGACTAGTCCAAAGTTCTATAATCCTAAGCATTTAAAAAAAATGTGGATAGCTTTGGCATTTCAGTGGTGAGACAAAGCAAAGCTTGGTGAAGTGACATTCTATTTCTGCTTAGTCTTCAGAGTCCTTTCAGAGGATATGAAATTTTAGGAATTGTTTACCAAAATAGTAGACTTCTTGGTAAAATTAGGGGAGGGATGGTTGGTTTGTTTCTGTAAACCAGGAAGGCACATATGCAGAAGTCCAACAGTGACAAAAACTTGGAGTGAATGGCTGGTCACACTCCCGTGACCTATTGTAGACTCTTCAGTCACCTTTCCTTTGTCTGCCTTTCTGTGGCGTGTGGATGGGCAGCACCTCTCACCCAAAGCAGAACCAGCATCCTCTCTTCCCATCACCAACCATCTATACTGAGCCAAGAAGCAGTATTCAAGAATGTCCCATCACTAAACAGTCATACTTTAAAATGCTTAATTCTAGTACTCCCTGAAATCACTGTCTTGACTTTGTTTTCAATGCAGGAAGCCTGATGTCACTTTGGACTTTATGCTTCCAAGAAAAACAAGTTTGTCATCAGATAGCAATAAAACATTTTGCATGATTGGCCATGGCTTATCATCTCAAGAAGAGCTTTTGCATTTGTCTGGAAAATGGGACCTGGGAAATTTGCTCCTCTTCAATGGTATATTTTCCCCTTGAAAGCATTTCCAAAATTTTCTTTCTTTTAACAAATGTTAAACTAAGTACATTAACCCAGCTAAAATGTAGATCTCTGTTCCTTCACCTGTGTTTAATAAATAGTATATTCCCAAGATCCTATGATGTACTTTTGAAGGACTTAAACCTTTTCAAATGTGGATCTTACGACTGAAATACATTAAGTGCATCTCCCTCTATCCCACTCCAAACATTAAATCAGCATAATTTTACAGTACTGAAAAATGCAGTATCAGGACTAGTAAACGTAGAATGGTTCTCTCTTTTATTTATAATTTTAATGTTTCCCGTCAATACTAAATTTGCCGGGGGGGGGGGGGGAATATACAAGTTAAATATATGTCATTAAACCTGGCATATAGTGGTATTTAGATAGTGCTTTTTGAAATATGGGAAGGAATAAAGACATCAATTCAAGTTTATTTTAAAATGGAATTTACCAAAATATAGTTTCCATTTATTAAAAACAAAAAGCAAAACAAAACCAAAAGCTTATTTTCTGATTGAAGGAGCATGTAGTGAATAGTTGATAGAATCTGGCAAAAAGAACCCCTGTCCTCTTGTCCTCCGTGACAGATTCTGCTTCAGTTTTTAAGTGACTAACTGTATTTCTCTGCTACTCAGGAGCGAAGATTGGTTCACAAGAAGCCTTTTATCTATATGCCTGTGGACCCAATCATACATCCATAATGCCGTGTAAATACGGCAAGCCCATGAATGACTGCTCCAAGTATATTAATAAAGAAATTTTGCGATGTGAACAAATCAGAGAACTTTTTATGACTAAAAAAGATGTGGATGTTGGTCTCCTAATTGTAAGTTTTAATTTTAGAAATTTAAACTTTAGAGTAAACTTTATATAGGTATATTTATTGAAATATATAAATACCATGCATTAGATTTCTAATTTTTCATTTTGTTCCTTAATATTTTCTTACAGTATTTCTTACAATATTTTATTTTTTTCCTGAAAAAATACTCAAAACACTTTGTCACTATGTCATAATTTCAGGTTTTAAATTTATATTTTTCCTTGGAATTATATTTCTGTAATAATTTTATCAGTTTATTTTATACCTAGTAAAATTTCAGGAAAAATGTTTGTGATACAGTGAAAATATAAGCCTTATATACTTTTTATAATATTGCTCATTATATTTCTTTTTCATTCTTAACAAATAAATACTAATGTTCATTTATACTATTAGTTTTAATTACATGTATCAGATTTTTGATAACTGATTTTTTAATATTAGTAGAAGCTAACAATATTGCCTTCAAAGTATTGCTAATATGATACTCTCTGTTTTGTTTTGTTTTGTTTTTAACATTATTCTAATGTTTTGTTCTACCAGTATACAGTTTAGGAGCTACTGGTGAGGATTTTGCATTAATAACAACTAGAAAACAGATTTCTTAGTCTTAGAAGAGCTACTAAAAACTGGTACATCTGGCCATGAAACTGTTCCTCCTCTTGTTGTCTTATTGTGTGGGGTTTTGGGTTTTTTTTTTTTTTTTCTTTTCTTTTCTTGGAATGGGGGGTTGGTTCTGTTTTTGTGGTGCTAAGAATCAAATGCAGGGTCTTGTGCACTCCAGGCAATGGCCATGCCACTGAGCTGCCTCCCTGGCCCTTCCTCTTGTTTCTTGTGAGAATTACAATTGTAGGCAGAGATTTCTTACTTGAATCAGGCCACTATTTGGGAATGTATTTGTTATTGTTGAGATTTATGTTTCAAATAAAAAATTATATGTAGCTCAGTGGCAGAGTGCTTGCCTACTATTGGGAGGCCCTGGGTTCATGCCACAGCCCCCTCCTCCACAAATAATTTTATAATTCTATAACATTTGACTAAAGGAGAAATTATAGTACATATGTTTTGTAAAACACATATACATCTTAATGCTATCAAATATATATCTGTGGCAAAATAGAAACAATGGATAACTGTGGAGTTTATCAGAAGTTCTGACATTAGGCATGTAATCTCTTATCTCTAAGGAATACTTTTACATGGTGTGTGCAGAGTGGGCCTGGGTAGGTTTTGGCTATCGGCTATTATCAGGTGGGGACCAGAGATGCTAACTGGTCTAATTACCAAGGTCCACTCACTGAGAAGATTCACTGATGTTTGGCAGAATACCTGGATAGGAGCTTCTGATGGAGTGGGTCTGTGGTGTGGCCAAGAGCATGCCTTTTTGGTAAACTCCTGTGTGACCCTGCTGCTACTGCTGCTGCTGGTTGGGGTCATGATTTGAGATACTCTGCTTTAGGGAAAGTGAGGTACTCAGACAAGTATTTGTTCAAGTAATAATTTTATCTCAATCATGTACAACAGACTGTGTAGGTTCTTTAGCTGGTTTACAGATATACTTGTTGGTGTATGTATCTGATGAAATGGTACTTAAATTGCCATGAATCAAACATGACTAAAGCCCAGGATTCCCTCCGCTTGTATGAGAAGACACCAAGTATACATGATTTCCCTGGGCCTGGGCTGCGCAGCTGCTGCCACTGAGACCACCTCAAAGTTCATTCTGCATTTAAAACTTACGTTACTTTTTAAAGTAGTTCGAAAAAACTTGGCAGGGAGCTAGAAACTATTCAAAACTACCATATGAATGGGAGAAATATTGAAAGTTCTACTTAATTTTATTTAGTTGTGCTGACAGGCTGGAATTCTATTCTAACACAAAAATGTAGTTTAGAGTCACTTTTAAATTAATTATAGGCCCATGAGCAAATCTAAAGCCAAAATTTCAAATGATTTGACCAGGGTCTCCATATTCCTAAGTGCTTAGGACAGTGCTTTGTTTATAATGAGTGTGGTCTAAGACTTAGCTGTTATTAGTAGTGATGGTAAGTATGATTTCATGCTTATTCTAAGCTGACCAAAGCTGGAATCCTTCTCAATCTCAATGTGTTTATATTTTCAGTCACAACTTAGTGACAGTGATTTCCCTTTGGGAAGCAGCCTTTCTTCTCATGTTCATCTTTATTCAGTGTAGTAGCCATTAAAAAAGCAAAACAAAACAAAACAACAACAAAAACACAAAGATAAAGACTACCTGGGTGTCTTTCCACTTTGAAATATTTATTTGCCAGTTGATGACTTAACCTTTTAAACTTTGTTTTGTAATTAAAGGAAAATATTTGTGTTTCAGGAAAGTCTTTCCATTGTTTATACAACTTATTGTCCTGCTCAGTATATCATCTATGAGCCAGTGATCAGACTCAAAGGTCAGGTGAAAACCCAACTCTCTCAAAGACCCTTCAGTTCAAAAGAAGTCCAGAGCATCTTGCTAGATTCTCCTCAACTAAAAAACCTCCAACCTACTGAGTATAAAACGATTCAAGGCATTCTGCACGAGGTTGGCGGAGCTGGTATCTTTGTTTTTCTCTTTGCTAGGGTAAGACTCATGGATTATAGTTTTGTCTAAAAAGAATCTACTTCTTTTTTTTTTTATATTTATTTTTTAGTATTCGGCGGACACAACATCTTTGTTTGTATGTGGTGCTGAGGATCAAACCCGGGCCGCACACATGACAGGCGAGCGCGCTACCGCTTGAGCCACATCCCCAACCCCAAGAATCTACTTCTTTATTATTGATTAAGAGTTCTTTATGAATTATAAAAAAAGCTACACCTAACCATACTAAGATAAAAATCTCATATTAAGGATGACATAAAGCTTTCTGCAACAGATGGTTAAGGTTTCTTCTAATTTATGAAGATTTTAGAAGTTTTCTGTTATCCACAAATGTAATTAGAACAATCAAATGTTAAATTATGAGATTTTAAATTGCCTTTGGAAAAGAATGCATGCTACAGTAATGGTGTAAAGAAATTTTTTTGGTACTAGGGATTGAACCCAGGGGCACTTAACCACTGAGCCATATCCCCATCCCTTTTTATATTTTATTTAGAGACAGGGGCTCGATAAGTTGCTGAGGCTGGCTTTGAACTTGTGATCCTGTTGCCTCAGCCTCCCCGAACCACTGAGATTACAGGCATGCACCACTGCACCTGGCAAGAAATGTAATTTTAAAAATTAGATTTGTGAAAAGTTATCCCTTAAATTTCCCAATGCATAGAGAAAAAACTCCAAAGGTCAACAAATAAGTGAAAGAAAATTTTTAGTTTATTTGGGTTGGGAGTTTTGTTTTTTTAAAGAGAAGAAATACAAAAAATTTGATATGAAAGAATGTAGGTAATCACATGTGTTAAATTTTTAGTCTCAACAGATTAGGAGAAAAATATATTCACCTCTTGTTTTTAGGTTGTTGAACTCAGTGACTGTGAAGAAACTCAGGCATTGGCACTGCGAGTCCTGCTCTACTTAGTTAAATTCAACCAACAGAGAGCTCATGAATTAGAAAATTGTAATGGGCTTTCTATGATTCATCAGGTGTTGATCAAGCAGAAATGCATTGTTGGCTTTCACATCTTGAAGGTATGACTTCTTAAAGTCAATTCCCATAGTTTCTGTGGGTGATTCTCACCCTTCATTACAGTATTCCAGTAAGAATCTTGGGTTTCAGTGATTCCCGAGAAAAATGAAGGAAACTCATTATTGTATATTTAAGCAAACTCATGTACTCTTTTGGTTCTTTCCATCATTCAAGTAATTACATTTTTCATTTTATAAAGCATTTTAGACAAGTAGGAAAAAACTCAAAGAATTTTAGACTTGGCTGGACTGTAGATGTCCTCAGGCTGGCTCCTCATGCTGTGGACTGATGGTCTCCGTCCCACAGTTTTGGAGGAGATCATAGTTTATAGGAACCAGAGATGTACGTTTGTATCAGGCAGTGCTGCTGTAGTTAGTTTTAAAGGTATAAATGCCTAAGTCATTATATATTTAAATACTCATCTATCTAAAAGCTGGATGGTAACATTGTGAAAGTATTTCTCTGTGAGTACTGGTATTAAGGCAGAAGTTGATTTTTCTGTCCTTGCTCCCAGCCCCACCTCTTTAAACTGTCAAGATCATTTCTGACATAAATCCTTACTATTAATAGCAGATCGTTTCCACTTAAAAAATAAAAATAAGATGTGGATGGTTTTTGTGTCTGAAACTGAGTAATTGCTTACAAACAGTTGGAAGTTCAGGATTTTCTGTTTATTTGAGTTGCAACACAAAACAAAGACACTTTATGAAATGGTGAATTAGTAGCTAATATTCCTTTTAATGTTAAGACTGCAGATTGAAAACTTAATATTTCTATTGATTGTTTGTCTAACCACTCATTAATGCATCTCATATTGGTGCTGGTTTTCCATAGACCCTTCTTGAAGGTTGCTGTGGGGAGGACATTATCCATATCAATGAGAATGGAGAGTTCAAGTTGGATATAGAGTCTAATGCTATAATCCAAGATGTTAAACTCTTAGAGGAGCTACTGCTTGACTGGAAGATATGGAATAAAGCAGAGGCATGTAAAAATATATACTTCTTTTTCATTTTTTATTGTGTTAGAATGCACATAACATAAAATTTACTTGTTAAACCATTTAAGTGTACAGTTCAGTAGTATCAAGCATATTCACAGAGTTGTGCAACATTACCACTGTCTTTCTCCATGATCCTTTCCATCTTGTAAAGCCACAGCTCTGCACCTGGTAAACAATAACTCCCCATTTCCCCTTCCACAGCCCTGCAGCCATCATTGTATTTGCTGCCTCTGTGGACTCGACTACTCCAAACAGCTCATCTAAGTGGAATCATATAGTGTTTGTCTTTTATAATTAGCTCACTTCACTTAGTGCAATGTCTTCATAGGTTCATCCAGATGTCATAGGTTTAAATTTCCTCCTTTTCCAAAGTAGAATAATATTCTATTGCATGTGTCTACCACATTTCACTTTCCATTCTCCATCCAGGGATATTTGCCTTTCTTCCAGATCTCAGCTATTATGAATATAGATAGATGTGTATACCCTCAAATATTCACCTAATCATTCTTCTAAACCACAGAATGAATTTACTACTTCAGTGTAATATTCATTGTAAGTGGAAATCTGGGATTATTTCCCATGCTGAGTTTTGAACAGCCATGGTAATACTCAGTTGGAGGGTCATGATCAGAACTTGCGCTGGCTCAGAATACTACAATCAGGCAGGAGCACATGGTGCATTTAGATCCCTTTTGGGACCTACATTTAGCATAAACTCCAAAAGAGGGTATTCTAAGAGTCTGGGGAACCAGGTCCAAGAGACAGAAATGGATGTCCTTTTGAGCAGAGGAGCCACACTGGCCAGGATGCACTGTCTGGATCATGCCAAGGGCAAGACTTTGTCAGAAGCATGAAATAACGTAGAAAGACAGTAGGTCTAGGCGTAGCATCTCAACACCTGAAGTGGATGGGCTGGTTTTCACGGGACTCATCCAGGGAATGGGTACAGGGCTGTTTACTTTCTGCCTTGGCTTTCAGCACTTGTAGTGGTATGGGGTCAGACAGGCTGCTCACTTCTAATATGGACTGTGCCTATTAAGTGTGGCAGGGTTTTAGAAGTTACTGGTGATATTATCTATTTTATTTATTTATTTATTTATTTATTTTTGTAGTTGTATATGGACAGCATACCTTTATTTTATTTGTTTATTTTTATGCAGTGCTAAGGATTAAACCCAGTGCCTCACACATGCTAGACAAGTGCTCTGCCATAGAATTATGGCTCAACCCTACTGGTGATTTTTAAAAAACAATAGATTGTCTGTGATTAGTTGAAATATAACAATATTATCAGCAAATGTAATTATTTGAAGAGCTATTCTAAGTATATACCTTTAGAATTTTTTAAAAATTGATTATTCCCACTGGATATGGTTGTGTGTGCCTGTAGTCCCAGTTACTTGGGATTGCAGGTTCAAGAACAGCCTCCACAACTTAGCAAGACTCTGTCAAAATAAAAAATAAAAAGACCTCGGAGTGTACCTCAGTGGTAGAGCACCCCTGAGTTCAGTTTCCAGTACGAGAGAGAGAGAGAGAGAGAGAGAGAGAGAGAGAGAGAGAGATTATTCCCAAATTTGACTTGGCTTTCGGCAGTTGTAGTGGTATGGGGTCAGACAGGCTGCTCACTTCTAATATGGACTGTAATGAGTTGTGAAGCCAAAAAAATAAATAAATAAAAAAACTTTTCTAATCTATCATTAATAAAAATTAATTAGCTAAAAATTTCTAGAAAATAATTATTTTTCTACTCATTGTATAGAAAATTTTTATAAAATTGTTGTTATATGAAGAGGAAGTCAGCCACAAACTTAAAAGTATTAAAAAGTAGTGCCAAACAACTAACTCAACTACTGCTGTTTTTCGTATGTTGTGGTATTGATGATATTTGTCAGTTTGTGTTCACTTTGTAATTTGTCGTGATTTCTCATTCTGAATAAAGATTTATTTTAAGATCTGAAAAATAGAAGATATATGTTTCATGTTGCAGAGAAGGTAAACACATTTAAGGGATAGCATAAAAATTAATAAAAAATTAGATGAAAGGCTGTATAAGTATATAATAAAGAATGTGCTCAACTGGAGATTGGAATATCTATCCTAACTAAATTTAGGCAGTTTATTTAGTATTTCAGAAGACCATGAAAATATGGGGTTGATTTAAATTTTTTTTATCACATTCAAAAATGATAAAATACACATACACTTTGATGGATTTGAAATAAGGATTTCCTTCCTAAGTAGTTGTTTTTAACAAAATCTGGTTTTTGTGTTGGCCATTGAGTAGCAGGGGCACTGTTTCATTTTGGTACTCTTTGTCAGACCCAAGTCAAGTTTTCATACTGGGGCTGCCTTTCTTCTAGGTGTCTGTGTTTGGATTTCGGTTCCGTCTTCTGAAGAGAGCGGCCCTGCTTAGAGTAGTACAGTTAAGTCTGACAGTTCCTTGGTTTTTCTGTTGTTCATCACTGTCAGATAATGATAGGAGAAATAATAAGATCTGCAACCCAGGCCAGTTATTGTAACTTTTTGTCAATAGCATTATTGAAAGATCAATTAGAGGAATAAGATGAGGTGAAGATAATCTTTCAATTATTATCAGTGAGATCCTTTTTTCGTGCTATTCTGGATAATTTTATTGATTCAATATAGGAGGAACATTTTAAGGCACCTTCAAAGGATACTAACTACTCTTTGAAGATGCACAATCTTTAATAGCTCGGAGAATTCTATTATGTTTCACATTGACCAAGATGCAAATTACTGTTGAGTTTTCTATGTTTTAAATAACACCACTTTTTGAAAAAATTATTTGAAAATAACTTTCCATCTTGTAAAGCCATATTGGTAATGTATGTTTCTTTTTTTTTATTGATTATTTAAAGCATTACATAGCTCATGATATATCATCTTTCATACATTTGACTCAAATTGTGTTTTGAACTCCCATTTTCACCCCAAATACAGATTGCAGAATCACATCTGTTACATATTCACATTTTTACATAATGCCATATTAGTGACTGTTGTATTCTGCTACCTTTCCTATCCCCTACTATCCCCCCTCCCCTCCCCTGTTTCTTTAATCAGAATAAGTAATTCAAGATAATTTACCTTTTGAAAACATTTATTAATGCCATGAAAAGGGTAATGCACTAAAGCACTTAAAACAATATTGTATTCATCACAGGAATTTAGAAATGACCTGTTGACTACAAAGAATAATTGTAGGGAAATAAATTTTTAAGATTAACTTTTTTTCAGGCGAATTTAATTTTTGGCATTAAATGTATGCACAGTGTTACTTTGTCATTTTGGTAGTCTTCTCAAAATCCTGTGGCAGTTTCTGAGCATCTGTGTGCTAACTGTGTGCGTTTGTTCTCTCAGCCTGGCGTGTGGGAGACTCTTCTCGCAGCTCTGGAAGCCCTCATCCGCGCAGAGCACCAGCATCAGTGGTTTAACACGCAGCAGTTGCTGAAAGCCCGGGCAGTGCACCACTTCCTGCTAACGTGTCAGGTTCTGCAGGTACCCTCCTCTGCCTTGGCTTAGTGGCTCTCTGCACTTGTTTCTCTCTAATAACTCAACTCTGAGCATCAAATCTTAGTGGGATTTTTTTTCTCTTTTCTTCTTATTTATCTCCAGGCTCTTCTTTCAACTTTTGCCTCTTGATCTCACACTGTCATCTTTCCTAACTCAAATGACAAAAGAACAGCAACTACTAAGCTTCTGAGGGTTCTTTTTGTGTTGGGATAGAATGGTAATTTAATAGTCTCTCAAACTGTAGCAATAGCTGATGAATCTTATTCTAGTATTCCTTAAATAGCAACTTACAACTATGTATTGTTTTAATAAGCATTGTTTGCTGAAGACCTGCTTTATATACTTGAATTAGCCTTGTGTCTAATATTGCAGAGAAAGTAAACCAATGACCTGTTGAGAAATAATAAGACCTGCAACCCAGTCCTACGTAAAAAAAAAAAAAAAAATAGGTCAAAGGCTGTATAAATATCCGATAAAGAATATGTTCCATGGAGACTGGAAGATCTATATTAACTAAATATTGGACACATATATTGAACTAACGTTTATTGGACTAAATATTGAAAATATACTCACTGTGTTAAAAAGTCATACTAACTTCCTGAGTTACATTGTAGTGTCTGTGCTATGGTCTGGTTTCTAGTCAAATTCCTTTCTTTGCTTTTACAGGTGCCCTTTTACCTGATTAGTTGGTATATTGGGCTATTTTCCAATTTTTTAAAGTGTCTGAGGCCTCTGTTAGAAGTTAGACAAGTGCAGACGTTCTTGGGATTAGTGATTTTTCGCGTTGGCAATGCCTGTGCTTCAGTGGCTCTGGGGCTTCTCGTTGTGGATGAGTGACATTCACCCTCTGTGACATCCTTACAAAGCTCTTGCCATCTGATGGCCACATACCTCCTCTTATGCCACTGAAACCAGATTTCATTCCCTTTACACAAGAGAGACTTCTCTCCACTTGAGGCATGTAATGTTCTCATTGCTGCAGAGGTATTGATTCCATTCTTGTCATCTGGCCAACTCCTACTTATTCTTCATGCTTCAACTTAAACCTTGCTTTCTGAGAGAAACCTAACCTGCTCTTTCCATCAAGATTAATCCCTTCCCCTATGCACTCTTACTCTCACTGTGTATACCAATGTGTAAGTTTACATTATTTATAAGATTATAGTTTATTTCCCTCTGTAGCCCTCCTGAGGGCAGGGATATGTTTTTTGTTGATCACTCCATAAGCCTAATACCTGGCACACAAAGTACCTAATAACTCTCTGTTAAATGGACAAATTCTGAAAAAGAGGCAAGAGCCCTTCTGTGGGGAGCCACACTGAGTGACCATGCCTTCCCGTTCTGATGCACCAGGGGATCTGAAAGATCACTGTGGTCTGGCACAGTAGTGCCATGACTCGTGACTCTTATCTTTTCCTCACTCGGATAGCAAGGCCAGTCTTCTGAGTGGGGCATACCCCTGGGGTTGAGCTACACTCACCTGTTCCTTTGTAATCCTACCCCTTTGCCCTGTTTGAGATAGAATGTTCCATGGAAATGCCCTTTGTATGTCCCCTTCTCTTGCTCTGCCTTTGGGTGGCCTTCCTAGATGTCAGTCAGCCTGCTGACAGCAGACATCACAGAGCTAGACTCAGCCCCTGAAACCTGACCCCTTGCCTCATTTGAATGGCTTCTCCCCAGTAAGAGGGTTTAGCCCTCTCTCTCTCTTTCCATGCACCCCTAAGGTCAGAGGAGCTGCTACAGGACCCAAAGGAAAAGGTATCTCTGCCTCTGTGTGGTTATTTCGTGCAGCTCAGTTCTCCTGGAGTGACACTAAGTGTGTTACTTGTGGAATGTGACACCCTTCAATGCCTTTCTTGGCCCCTGTGGAAATTAGATTATTGTCTTCAGAAATACCAGACAGTGGAATGGGGGTGTGGCTCAGTGGTAGTACACTTGCCTACACCTTATGCTCTGGGTTGTTTCCCCAACACTAAACACAAAACCAAAAACAATACAGTACAGTGATCTCTCAGGACCCTTGCTTACTGAATGTTTTATGCATCCTTTATATATAAATTTTCTTCTAAATCTATTTCTGTTTATATCCAGTTTGAAATTATTAGACAATTTGCAATGAATTTAAATGAAAATGTGAGATTCTTATTCATCTTTTAACTTAGAGGCTTCAATCTATATATTTTTATTTCCATATTATTTATAAAAATGATAGAAAAATCAAGGAACCAATTCCTTTTCCTGAAAAGTGTGTATTTCTTTACCCCCTTCATTTAAAGAGCCCATTTATCAAATTAACAGCTGTTTATTAAGCATAGCTTTTCATTGGGTATTATGGAAAGTATTTAAAGAAATGAAGTTAGTCTTTGCCTTTAAGGATCTGAACCTCTGTGGTATTTCAGGAAGATTAGCAAATGGGTAACACGTTGGATATGAGGCAGTTTGATCAGTTTGAGAACAGTGTGGAGAGCCTGATCTAAGGCACTAAGGGTGGGAGTAAAAAAATAGGGAGCAAATATGAAAGAGGTTAATGAATACGACTTGCTTCTAATAAAATGGGAGCTTCAGGAGTCACACGTGACATAAAATTTCAACCTGGGATAATAAAAGACATTATCAAAAAAAAAAATGGTGGTGACTGTGAAGCAGTGGGAATAGATGGGGGCACCATGGGATGACAGCTGAGGTGAGAAATGGTAGGAGGCTGAGGTGATGGGCACCTTGGGATGGATGGCTGAGGTGAGAGGTCATAGGAGGCTTAGGTGTGCTTCTTCGGAAGCATCCATCCTCAAGATATGAAACCAGAAAAATCAGCTGTAGGAAGAGGTGTAGAAAGGGTAGCTGAAGAAGAAGAGAAGAATCAGGAAACTCAGAAAAGCAAAAGCCATGGGCAAGAGGAGGGAAGAACATACACATAAGGTGGTACCTGGAGCCCAGTGATGGAGAAAGTTCAGAGAAAATGTTGGCCGAAATGGGCTATGACCTTGAACATTCTTAATGCCTTATAAGATAACAGTACGATGGAAAAGACAAGAATCAGATTTCAGGGACTTCAGGCAGTATGTGAGGTGGATCATGGGAGGCAGTAAGAGCAAGCTATTATTTAAGTCTAGCAGCAAGAGCAAAGAGAAAAACAGAATTACAAAAGATTGATTTAAGGGATTTTTTTAAAAATGAAATAGAATACCAGACTATTTTATTTTATTTTATTTTATTGTTGGTTGTTCAAAACATTACATAGTTCTTAATATACCATATTTCACCGATTGATTCAAGTGGGTTATGAACTCCCATTTTTACCCCGTATACAGATTGCTGTGTCACATCAGTTACATTTCCATTGATTTACAAATTGCCTTTCTAGTGACTGATGTATTCTGCTGTCTATCCCATTCTCCACTATCCCCCCTCCCCTCCCCTCCCCTCCCCTTCCCTCCCCTCCCCTCCCCTCAATGGAGTATTACTCTGCAATAAGAAATGACAAAATCATAGAATTTGGAGGGAAATGGATGGCATTAGAGCAGATTATGCTAAGCGAAGCTAGCCAATCCTTAAAAAACAAATGCCAAATGTCTTCTTTGATATAAGGGGAGTAACCAAGGACAGGGTAGAGACGAAGAGCTTGAGAAGAAGATTAACATTAAACAGGGATGATAGGCGGGAGGGAAAGGGAGAGAGAAGGGAAATTGCATGGAATTGGAAGGTGAGCCTCAGGGTTATACACAATTACATATAAGAGGAAAGGAGGGGTAGGAGAAAAATTATATAAGTGGAAGAAACGATTTATAGTAGAGGGGGTGGAGCCAGACTATTTTTTAATAAGTGGAGCAAGCAAGTTTGAAGAAACTTGGGCTGGAATGGCTTAGGAAAGAACACCTGATAATGCAACCAGGAGAGCTGGGGAGGTGCAAGAGGTGCTGTTGAGAAGAAAGGCAGATGGTGTGGCAGAAATAGCTTTGAACTGGAAGTCAGATGAATTTTCCTGTCTTAGTCTGGCCACTCTACAGTTGGGAGATACTGACACAGGGGTTTTGTGTTTGCTTTTGTAGACTCAGTGTTCTCTCACATCTGTAGTAGTCAGACTAAATTGTCTCAAAATTAAAATCTACCTTTTAAATACTCTAATTCAGCAGTGCTTAAGAGTCAAAGAGGAATAGATGTAGAGACATGTATTTGGACATAGGGAGAAGGAAGATGAAGAAGTTTACCTCCCAAACTCTTGACCTAGAAGCCTACTGCTACCCATTGGGAAAGTGGAATTGGAGGACATAAAGTTGTATCAGTCTCTACTTTAGTAATTACTTGACATTCTATCAAGTCTCACTGTTCCAAGCAGTAGATGATGCAGTAGGGGGTTAGAAGCCTGAGTTAAGTTATAGTTGCACTATTTATATATTTTCTGTAGCACTTAAGCTAGTCACATAACTTCTTTTTTAGCCTCTTATTCTAGAAATAAGAAAGAAAACCCCTTTAGAGCCATTGTGAGAAAGAGCTGTGTAAATCAATGTACAGTATAAAGTGTAACTAGCTTTATGTACACGTTTTCCCTATGGATTTCATAGAAGCAGTATAATAGAAGAGGAAGTCATAGTCATAGCAATAGTCACAGTAATGATGGTATTGACATTTATAGTTTTGTGCACACAAATTTCATATTTTAGAGCATTTTGGATTTTCAGATTATGAATGTTCAATTGTAAAGAGTATGCAAGGTTACAACAACAACAAAAAAACCTCTAAGATTTGAGGCATGTCTGATCTCACTTGGATGTGTGAGTTTACTATGTGCGAGGCATTGTTCTAAGAGTCTGTGTGTTTGTTCCTTGTAAGAACTCTGTGAAGTAGCGTTAGCGTTTTTCCCATATTATTGACAGAGAAGTGGAAGAGTGGAGGTATTGAAAAGCACACCTGAGATGACGCTGCCAGGGAATGAAGGAGCCGGAGTGTAAGCCTAGGCGTTAGGCTTTGGAGTCCATGCCCACAGTGCTGTGATGTGACTTTCCTCAGTCTATTAAGATATGTGGGATAAATTGCTATCGGCTTTAATGAACTTTTAATAACAAGATCAAGATTACTAGACTTGAAAAATAACAACTCAACATAGTGGTAAATAAGGTCTGATTAGAGTAGTAAACCAGCCGAATTCTCTTAAAAAGAATATCGTATTTAAATGAAAAATGTTTTTTAACTGTTCTCTTTAAATCTAAAGAGAATTTGATTTTTATTTTTTCAGGAACACAAAGAGGGGCAGCTTACATCCATGCCCCGAGAGGTTTGTAGATCATTTGTGAAAATTATTGCAGAAGTCCTTGGATCTCCTCCAGATTTGGAATTATTGACAATTATCTTCAATTTCCTTTTAGCAGTTCACCCTCCTACTAATACTTATGTTTGTCACAACCCCACAAACTTCTACTTCTCTTTGCATATAGGTAAGTATGACATTTTTGTTCAATCTTCTGTCCCATTGGCCCACTTGATCCACATTTGTTTGATATTTGTTGAATGGCCTATCTGAGCTAGAAATTGCTCTAATTACTTACTGGGGTAGAAACAGGACACCGGGTTATGGAATGAACCTGACTGATCTCTGCCTTCAGGGAGCCTGAGTACCTAGGAGAAAGGAAACACTCAGATGATAGTGTGTATTAGAAACAAAAGTAAAGCTAATGAGACTTCAAAAGAGAAAGAGTTTAATTAGACCATTATATACAGAGAGTATTTAATAGATTACACAATTATCTGTTGTGGGCATTGAAGAATTTAGGTAGAATTTGATAGGTAGTTTGGAGAATTAGCACTTCAAGCAAAGAGAATAACTTGAAGAGAGGAAAATAGAAAAAATAGAGATTTTTCCTAACTATGTATATAGGATCTATAAAGGACAAATGAGAAATAATACCATATTAAGGCATTTATTTATTTGTTTTCCCCAAGGTCATGTTAAATGAGTCCTTTAATGAAAGGCTAGAGATTTTGAACTTATATTCTAGTTAGAGATCATTGAAAAAGGGTTTTTTAAATTTTATTTTGCTTTGCTCATTTACTTGTTTGTTTTTGAACAGAGATGTGATGTAAGCAAATTACTGTAGGATTTATGAGTAGGAAACTAGGAGTAGTAAGTCCAATTAAGTAATCTGTAGGAGTATGAAATAACAGAATATAGGCATAGTAGCAGTAGAACTGGAAAAGAGGGATAAAAGGAGAACTGAGAAGATTAGGATGGGATGAATGGGTGTTAGGGTAGAAGATAATGGCTTTGGTTTTATAAAGCATGTTGCATTTGAGGTGCTCTGTAAGAATAGTGTAGCAGGCAACTAGAAAGAAAGGTTATAGCATGGGGGAGATTACAATGAGCTACCTGTGCCAAAGTGAGTTTCAACTCAGAATAGATGAGATCACTGAAGAGCAATGTAGAAAGAGAAGGAAAGAGGGAGCCAAGGTAGGACACTGGTAATATCACTATTTAGAGGTTACAACGGGAAAGAGGAATCAGTCTAAGAGAAGATGGAATGATAAGTTTTTAAAGAACTAGGGCAGAGAAGTATTGTAAGAAAGCAAGCAGGAGTGAACCTACGAAAAACCTAGGTGGTAGTTTAGAATGGAAAACCAGCTATACAACAGCCTTTTTAAGAAGTCTAATAAATGAATAAATGAGCAACACTAAAAATCCAAATGAAATTAGGTAGTATGACTTTGTATTAAGTTCAGCACATTAGAGGGTAAGTACTGTGCAGAATCCTGAGAGAAGAATAGTTGCAAAGTTGAGTAAAATATGTTTCCCTCCCCTCCAAGATCTGTGGCCTAGTAGAGGGGAGAGAGATGGGAGAGAGGTGGAACCATATCATGTGGAAAGCACAGAGATGTGGAAGTTAGCGTTTTGGTTTTCTGGTAGCAGAGAGCCTGCTTAGGGCTGAGGGGACAGAGGTTTCCTGGAGGAGGTGATACCTGCTCTGAGTCTTAAAGGTAGGTAGGAGTCCAAGGGAAGGGCCTTCAGGCAGAGGAAATGGCTTGAGCAAGAGCTGTGAGAAGTTGGTGCTGCTGAAATGGAAGAAGCAAGCCTGGCGAGAGGTCTATGGACAGATCGTGGAGATGCTTGTGGACAATAAGCTTGGAAAGGAGGCAAGAGAAAGACAACAGGAGATTTTAAGCAGAAAGATTGACATTTTTGGATAGAAAATTCTGATGGCCATGAAGACGTGAAAGTGACAAGATGTCATCAGGATGCATTTTAGAAATCCCTGACAGAAATCCAGATAAGAGATGATACAGCACTCTGGTAGGGAGGGAACAAGTTGAGGGAACCAGAAATAAAGTCAGAATCGCTTGGTGACTGACTTGGCACAGAAGAAGCAAAACTGGTGGCCCAAGTGGCTTCAGGCTCCCCATGGGGAATGAACTGGTGCTGTTGTCAAACTAATCAGAGCACAGAATTGGAAGGGTGGCTTTAGGCAGAAAGATGGTCCAGTTCAGACTTGTTGCATTTGTGGTGCACTGAAGAAATCAAGCACTTGAATTTAAAGTATGAACCTCAGAAGGCAGATTGATCTGGAAGGAAAAAAGCAAAGTGAATGTGGCCAGCAACAATAACAACAAAATCTGTAATGATAAGTCACACAGTGTGAGTCCTCACAGGTCAGGTATACACTAGGATAAAGTATACCACATTTTTCTCTTTGAATATCTATTTGAAATTTGTATTTAATTATTTGCTTTTAAGGTTATGTTTTTGTTTTACCCCTTTTTAATATTTTGCTGTCTCAATTTTATTTTTTAATCATAGATGGCAAGATCTTTCAAGAGAAAGTGCAGTCAATCATGTACCTGAGGCATTCTAATAGTGGAGGGAGATCCCTTGCTAGCCCTGGATTTGTGGTAATAAGCCCATCTGGTTTTACTGCTTCACCACCTGAAGGTAAAAATAGCAATAATGAAAGTATACCCCTACCTATTTCTGTTCTAGACTAAAATAAATGGAATATTAAACTTAAGCATAATATATTTAAACAACCCATTTTTACTACTTTCTGGTATCTATAATTCACAATCTAATAAGAGCTATCTAACACAAGTTCCCTGGAGAACAGATTGAGTGGCTGAGGCTCACACTTTCTTGCTCTGACATTGTCTGTCCTCTGTTATCACAGTCATTTATCTTTCATTAAGCCTTTGACTTATTTTCCCATTTTCTTCAAAACCCTGGTTTCTTTGTTTTACACTCACCTTCCTACCTGAGCAGCTTCACTGGTAGATGGATGGCCATCCAGTACTCCAGCCTCACACTCTTGTCCCATCTGTCATGGACATGATCATCAGCAAGGCCTCCAAGCACACCTGAGACAGGGTTCCACTGTTTATTCTACATTTATGATCAATTTTTCAATCATGGGCATCATTCTGCAACATTTTCAAATGCAGTCACACCTCCATCTTTCCAGGTCTTTTGAGCAGACTCTTTGGCAGGTTTAGCCCCTAGCCAATAGAGAAACAGAATCCTCTGGGGATTCACAGGAAAATGACAGAGAAGATGCCTCCAACCTTTCTAATCCACTCTCTGATCATAACATCCTCTCTTTCTGATTTTCTTAGGGTTAATGTTTCAGATTTTGAGATGGGGTCTCACTATACTACCCATACTAATGTTGAACTTAGGATCCTCCTGCTTCAGCCTTCCAAATAGCTGAATCACCATGCCCAGCTTTTCTGGTTTCTTTACCACAGTCCCAAGGTTTTTTTTGCCTCTGCTTTCCCTATCCAGCCAAAATCCCATTAGCCTATAACTTCAGCAATTTTCTTGACATCATCTTCAGTTTCCTTGTCCCTTGGCCTGTTGGTTTTCTTTTTTAAAAGTATTTATTTATTATTTTAGTTATAGTTGGACCCAATACCTTTATTTATTTATTTTTATAGGGCCTCGCATGTGCTAGGCGAGCACCTAACCACTGAGCCACAGCCCCAGCCCTGTTCGTTTTCCTGACCTGAAAAACCCTAACCTGGCCTCAGTCTGACCAACCTCACACTGCTGAAGACTGTACCAGGGCTTTTAATTTGCCCTATAATTTTTCTGTTTGTTCAGAATCACTTCCTTCTTGTGTTTCTATAGTAAATGTATTCAAGTCTTTATGTCAACAGTACTAAAAGACTAAAAAGTCTTCCAAATTACTCTTTTTTAAAAAAACATTAGTTGCAGATGGACATGATACCTTTATTTATTTATTTATTTATTTATTTATTTTAATGGCTGTTTAATAACAATAAAATTGCCATTTATTGAGCACTTATTATATGCTAGACACTATGCTATAGGTCTTTCTTAATCCTAAAAGCAACATACAAAGTAGATATTCTGAACTCTCATTTGTGTTTGCAAAAACACTGCTCATATGGTACAATTGAGTGATCTAACTGAGGCCACTGAACTAACAGAACATTTGAATCCAGTTATCTCTAGTTGCAAAGCATCGGGTCTTTTCACCATATCCATGTGTCTGCTGGCCTGAATAAATTGTTTCACTTCATTCATTTCATTTCAGCAGAACCACTAATCCTAATGATTTTAAATCATGTGGTCAATATTGCATTTTGTTAAAGAAATAGGAAAAGGCATATGTTCTTGAAAGATTTTAATGAAATGTGGTTAAAAGAAAAATAATTCTGGCATTTAAGCATTTTAAGCATTAGTTGCTGGGAAAATTAACCTAAATAGATTCTTTAACAGTAGGTAGGTGGGCCTTCACCATGACTGAGACTTATAGTGCACAGAAAAGTGGTCCCTCTTAGCAGCTTTTTAAGTAGTATTTTTCTGTTGCTCTTCCTAGGAGATAGTTCCTCCACTGTTATTCTACAGCCGATGGCTGCCCACTTGCTGCGTTCCAGAAGCCTGCCAGCATTTCCTACCTGTCCACAAGTGCAGCCACTAAAACTGACTGGAAGTTTGGGTTGTAGTATTGACAAGTTACGAAACATTGTAGATATGTATGTTGCTGCCCAGCCAGAGACACAGAACCCTTTGGGGGAGTTCAATATGCTGAAAACAGGCAAAGAGGATGCACTCATCAGTAGCTGCGAGTCTGCCAAAACTGTCTGTGAAGTGGACGCTGCTTTCACAGCCCAAAACTCTGCCAGTGTTGTCCCAAAAGGAACACTGGGATCTCCTGTGGTCAGAGTAGATCACAAAGACCTAGGAGCAGAACCCTGGTCAGATGATGAAAGCCCTGGGGATGAGTCCTGCCCACGCCGACCAGACAACCTGAAGGGACTGGCCTCCTTCCAGCGAAGCCACAGCACCATTGCAAGTCTTGGGCTAGCTTTCCCTTCACAGAATGGATCTGCAGCTGTGGGCCGGTGGCCAAGTCTCGTTGATAGGAACACCGAGGACTGGGAAAACTTCGCCTTTTCTCTTGGTTACGAGCCAAACTTCAGCCGTGCTGCAAGTGCTCACAGGTACTCACGTATTTTTTGTGCATCCCTCCTTCTTTAAATATTCTTTGAAGAATGTCTACACTTCTAGAAATGTCTTCATTATGTCACTTCTGATATTACGTTATGTTGATACCAAACGAAAAGTGCATTTCTTCTCATTTTAATATTAGGTAGTATTGAGTTCCACATTCAACAAAAGGCTTAACTAGCTCTCAAAAATATCTCTTGTGGCTTATTTTATTTTTTGGAATTATTAGGGAAAAACCCCTTAGTTCATGGGAACAATCAGATTGATTCTTGTTCCCACTGGCATCTCAAGTAGTACTGCCCAGTGGGATCTTCTGTGATGATGTAAATGTCTTCTCTGCGCTGGAGAGTACCACAGACGCCACTTGAAACATGCCTGTTGAAACGTGGCCAATGCCACTGAGAATTGAATTTTAAATTTAATTTAAAGTAAGTAGCACAGTCACTCCAGTACTAAGCATCATAAACACAGAATAGAATAGTGTTTAGTGTACTATATTCCTAAAAATACCAGTGATAAAAAGTGATGGCAAGTGTGTTAATCACAGTTTAATTTGGAAACATTTCCTAATCTTTATGAGATTTGTTTTACATGTTAAAATTACCACTCAGCATAGTTCTTAGGGTAATCATCGTGTGGTGTTACCCTTACCCTGTGTTAGACTTTTTGGTCTTTATTTTAGTGTAACTGAAGACTGTTTGGAACCTGTATGCTGTGGACTGTATGAACTCTTAAGTGGCGTTCTTCTCATCCTGCCTGATATGATGCTTGAGGATGTGATGGACAAGATCATTCAAGCAGATACACTTTTAGTCCTTGTTAACCACCCTTTGCCAGCTATACAACAAAGAGTTATTAAAGTAAGCGCAAACACTACATGAATGCTGTTTTAATTCAGAAAATAAACATATGTATAATTTAAAAACTTGAATATTTATGTAAAATAGACTTGAAGCTTTATTTTATATTTAGGAATAATGAACTAATGTAGTTTTTATTACTTATATTTTGTATGTATCATCCAGTTTTAAGTTATCCATATATTTATTCATTCCAATGTTTTTTTAAATCTACGAAGAAATTCATACATCTAAACATTTAGTAAATCTATGTCACAAAAATTCACAAGGTAAGTGTGGTTCACTGAGATCTCGCCTGCATAGGCAGAACATCAGAGTTTAGACGCTACCTCAGGTGTCAGCTCAGATGTCATCTTCTCAAAAGAACTTCCCTGATCACCTTATCAAAATTACTTCCTTCTAGCACTATTCTTTATTTTTTCTATCAAACCATCCTATTTATGTCTTATATTTATCTTTCACTTATTCTGTGGACTTATGTTTTAATCTCTCACATGAAAATAAACTCTTCATATCTCGTGTCTGGTATATAAGAGTTGTCCAAAATGGATTGTCAAATGAATAAATATTTAATATGAATGGCTTCGAGTAGAAAGCAACCAAGTGCTGGAGTGGTCTTTTAAAGATTCTCATTCTCTTTAGTTTGGATGTAGAGATTGTATAATCACTTGCAGTTCCACCTAGTATTCACTGTGCTTCCATTTCACATGCAGAGCACTGAGCTGCACGCAGAGCACTGGTTGCTCTGTGGGGTACAGAGGGGAGTAACATGATCCCCTACATTCAAAGAGTTTGTGGTCCCATGAAGAAGAGGGTCACAAACCCAAACACAAAACGCAAGGGGCCGTGCTGCGTGCTGCAGTGGCAGCACTGATAAAGAAGAATGTGAGCAGAGGGGGAGCAAATAATTCTGATGCGGACACAGGGAAGGATTCGTGGGGGGAAACAACTGGATAGTATACTGTCAACTTAGGAAGCTTTTTAAATAAGGCAATAAAAATAGATGTTTGAAGAATGGTAGTCTGTCACCACTGTGAGGGAGGGACTGAAAAATAGGGAGAGGTGGACATGCTCCCTTTGCAGGCTAGCATAGTATTCAGGGGAGAGACCACTGGTCCCAGAGGCTCACTTGGAAGTCCAGGGGAATTCAGGAGTTTCCAGCCTGGAGTAATGAAGTCAAAGGACCAACAGATTTGAGAGACTTGTTAGGGTGGAAGAGAGAAAGATACCTTCATAATTTCAGGTGGGGAGAAAAGCCCAAAGTAAGTTCACCTTGAAGTCTATGGGATGGAACTAAGATCCATCTAAGTTCAGAACCATGAGAGGAGTGGTTCTGGAAAGTAAGTTGAATACACGTTGTCTTTAAAAAAGGAAGGGTGGAAAATCAGGCCTGTGTTCAGGATAAATAGCCTGTCAAGTAGTCTAGAAATAGAGCTCTAAGCAAATAAATGTAGATTCACAGGGAGAGCCTCGTGCACTGATTTTATTTCCTTCAGAATTAAGCACATGTATTCATTCCACTTAAATTCCACCAAGGCTGCCAGTCTGCTAGATGTCCCTGCTCTGCTGAAATGGCTGGTTTTTCATCACAGCAGTGTTTAAAAGTCTCTGAGAGAGTCACTCCTAGCGTTCCACAGTCAGAGACAAAGTTCCTCTTACTATAGAGGGAGGGAGTCTTTCATTGAGCTTTCTGTGTTCTTCTATATTTCTGAATAACTTATACAATAACTTATAAATACAAGTATGATATACTGACTTGTATGTATTAAATCAAATTTAACATATGATCTAAATTGTCATGAATTTTTTCTTTAGCTCTTACATGCATATTTTAATAGAGCATCTAAGGAACAAAAAGATAAATTTCTGAAGAATCGTGGCTTTTCCTTGTTAGCCAACCAGTTGTATCTGCATCGAGGGACTCAGGAATTGTTAGAATGCTTCATTGAAATGTTCTTTGGTCGACATATTGGCCTTGATGAAGAGTAAGTGTGTTCTTCCACCATAATTGTTTCTTTTTTTAATCTTAACTGTCAAATTTAGTAAGTGCACTCTTAAAATCATTTGTCAACTTTAGAAAAAAATCTAATCATTTTCCAGGTAAATCAATTTATTATTTTGCATATGATATCCTTTCAAATATTACTTCTTCCTTTGTATTTAATTCACTAGCTAAAAACTAGAAACAAAGAAATGCTGTATCAAATGAAAGAAAGTGATAAAGTAAGATTTGGCTTGTTGTACTAACATGAGAAAGTTACCTGAAAAGAGAGATGGCTAATGTGTTCTCAACCATGGATTATAGGAGTGGTCAGAGCAGGACCTCCTCCCTCCCCTCAGAGCCTCGGGTCTTCTGGAAGAAGAGGGAGACCCTCACTTTAATTTCCTGCATGTCTTGATTCCTGAGATTTGGCCCTGGAGTAGTGCTGAAGAATTAGCAAATAAGTGCAAAGTAAAAGAATATTTTTCACCTAAAGTTTTCACAGAAACATTATTTTTATTATTTCTGTTTATTAAAAAGAGAAATGTTTGTCTCCTTATTGCAGTAGACAGATTCAGACCCTGAGGAATTTACTTATTTATTGAGATTTCAATAGCACTTTTCATTTGCATATAGCTTTTAGTTTTTTCAAAGCGATTCTGCATTATCTCCTCTGATTCTTGAGAAGAAAGTAGGGCAGATATCATCACACATATTTGACAGGTGAGGTGCTTAAATAATTTAGCTGCATCACAAAGGCAAATAGATTTGGAACAAGAACTTAAGATTCATTCATTCCTTTGTGCTGAACCTCTTCTTACTAGCTCATTGTCTTTCAAATACTATGTAAAATAACAATAATAATCCTGTATGCTTGTTACGTAGCAGGAATGCCTTAGATATTAGGGGCACATGAATGGATTAAAGTCAGTTACAGAGATAAAACAGTATACATATTTCTTTTGAATGTTTGCATATTTATCTTGGGATGGACTTCTGACAACAGCTTTTATCTTATTATTGGAGAGGGTTTATAATCTTTAAAAAGATTAAGGATCCTTATTTCCCAAATTTATTTTCTTATTACTTCAAATCAGGTTAACAAAATGACCCAAATTTATAGCATCAAATCAGGCTAACATAATGACCCATTTTTTCTTATTTTTGTGACTATTGCTTCTAACATGTTCTTAATTGTATTTTTTATTATAGATTTGATCTGGAAGACGTAAAGAACATGGGACTTTTTCAGAAATGGTCTGTGATTCCTATTCTGGGACTAATAGAGACCTCTCTGTATGACAACATACTCTTGCATAATGGTCTTTTACTTCTTCTCCAAATTTTAAATTCTTGTTCTAAGGTAGCAGATTTGTTGTTGGATAATGGTCTGCTCTATGTGTTATGTAACACAGTAGCAGCTTTGAATGGATTAGAAAAAAGGTAAGTTTTAAATTGTTACTTAAATTTATATCTGATAAGTCCTTTAGAAAAAGAAACTTTAGTAAGAGCTAACTTTAAAGTGTAACTTTTCATAATGCTTTCAAAGTTCTTTGCCACAGAAATTTTGAAATTAAATTAGCTTGGAGAGGGCATAATTTCCAGCAAAGTTTAGTTATGAAGAGGGTATTTGACCTATTTTTAGATATTTAGAACCTGAAGACAAATAAGTTTAACTGCCCCCAAATAGATTTGCTAAGCTTCCACCATAGGATTATAAAAATTGTTACCCTCATCAGGAATAGGAAATTGAGGATGAGAGAGATACAGTAGCTCATTGAATATCAGACAGCCAGTAAACAAGAGAGAACTTGAGGACTGAATCTGTCTCACTTCAAAAGTCTGTTTTGAACTCACCATGCTTTCTTACTATTAGCATACTCTATCACTATCCCTGAATAAATTAATTTATAATAGTCATATTCTATCACTATTACCATAAATTAATTTCTAGTAGTCAAAAGTACATTGGCAATTGATTAACAGCTTTAAAAATATGTTGAGATTAGATTTTTTATTCAGATTTTATATCTTTGATGTCTCCATTTATGGCTGGGCGCCTGGCGCGTCTTCCTCCTCCGATGTCTCCATTTATGATGCACACACAGCATACTATTTTTACTAGCATAATGATAAGATACAAATCTTTAGAGTAAACATGAATAAATCTTGTTGCCTATTAAAGCATTAAATGTTATCTATATTCTTTCAGAGAGAAGAGAGTATATCTTTAGTGATTCTCTAGGCCAGAGACAACTTCTACTCTACTCAGTTCAACTTTCATTGGACACTTACTATATTTAGGGTCTATATACTTGATATATGAGAAATAAAAAGAAATACCAAGTATTATTTCCTCAAAATGCTTAGTCTTGATTTCAGTACAATTTATGAAATTGATAAATTGGAAAGGGTACCTGCAGCTTGTTCTAAAAGTAGTTTTTGCTTCTGTTCTGTAAAAAGATGAATTGTGCTTGTTGATAGTCCCCGTGTGCTGCTCTATATGCAGTTACCATGTCTAACCCTTGCTTGATTTGAAAAAAAAAAAAAAATGAATGGAGGGAAGAGGTCTAACAGCATATACCAAAGTAGGTTATCAAGGCTGAAATTGAGGGACAGAAGTAACTGATTCATATTCAGTATATATTTAGAAGTGAATAACACACATTCAAACTTATTATCTCTTTTAATCCTTAAAATAACTATAGTTTACACTAGTGAGGTTCAGAAGGCTAATTGATCTTCTCAAGCTCACCTTCTTTGGGGAGCCTCTCTTTATGGTTTTGCTCATACCCTCATACCCTTCCCCCTTAGTGCGGACTAGGAACCTGCTTCTGCATTCCCATGGTATCTTGTGTTAACCTCTGTTGTTGCACTTACCACCACTTACTGTTGATAATGATCTCTTTACTTGTCTGGTAAAGATTATATTTTTGACAGAAGTAAAAGTGTATCTTCTCATTTTTGTTCCTAGTATGCAATGTGCTACCTGCCATAGAGTAAACATGAATAAATATTGAATAAATGCATGCTGGTAGAATGGGAATTGAAACCAGTTCTTGTGGTCTTAAATTATTGGTTCTTACAATGTCCTGCATTGTGTTTTGGTCATCTTCAGCCTTCCTGTGAATGAATACAGATTGCTTGCCTGTGATATTCAGCAACTTTTCATAGCAGTGACGATTCACGCATGCAGTTCCTCAGGCTCACAGTATTTTAGAGTTATTGAAGACCTTATTGTACTCCTTGGATATCTTCAAAATAGCAAAAACAAGAGGACACAAAGTAAGATTTAATTTTTATGGATCTGAGAGGTAGCCAAACATTTTTGGGGGGCCTAATTTCTTTTCTCTTGGTAACTCTTTTTTTTCTAAAGGCTTAACCCTAACTTTGTGATGATATTGATTGGCTTTAAAAGGCAGCATTTTGGAATGGTAAAGATAGTGATGCCTTGACATAGTAGCTGGCAGCACATCATAGGAAGCTGCCATCAGCTACTGGTTTTTCTTGCCAAGTAGAATTGAAATTCTATGTGGAATAGTTATGCCCTATAGTTTTCTTTAATGGTAAATATTAAAGTGAAGGTAAAACTTGGAAATGTGAGAATTGTGGGTTGAACATTTGTTGTAGGTACCAAAAAAAAGTGTTCTTTGAAACAATTATGTAAAATTATATAAATTCATGTATTACTTTTTTCCTTTAAAATTTTATAGAGTCCATTTGGATATTTGCTTTAAAAATTGCATTTAAACATAGTTTTAAAATACTATCACTGAGAACCCACATTGAGAGAAATGAAAAGTTGTGCTGCAGTTGTGTACAATGAATCAAAATGCATTTTGCTGTCATATATACCTAATTAAAATTAAAAAGAACAAGCTGTAGTGCTTTATTGAAATGAGACCTTAATGCTATGAAATTAAAAATGTTTATCACTCTAAATATGAATTATTATCTTTTCAGAATTTTTTTGCAAAATAATTGTGTAAAAACAATAGGACTGATATTTTAAAAGAGGAATATTCACTTGTAAATGTTACTGTTTTTTATGTAAAATCTATAATGACCTTTCTCAGTATATTTTCTTAATGAATGAATAGTAAAATTAAATTTGCAAAACATATGGTATTATAAAGAATATTAGAAATGATTGAAAATAAACTTGACAGTGGCATAAATACTACACTGTCTGAAATCTTCCTAATGCAACTATAGTTTAAAAAACCTCTTTGTAGCCGACTCCTGTCTATAATTGTATGTGCTCAAGAAAATCCTTTAGTACAATAAAATATCACTGTCACAAATTTAAAAAAATTTAAATTAAAAACATTTTAATTTTAAAAATTTTAAATTAATATCAAATAAAATGTTTAGATATGGATATTATGTATTATTTGGGATATTATTATTTAGATAGTGGATACCTAAACAATATTGGACATATGAAATATATAAAAATTTAAAAAGTCAACTCTTAGCTGGATAACATTCCAGTCTCTTCTGTTTTTAGGTATGGCTATTGCACTGCAGCTTAGAGTCCTCCAGGCGGCCATGGAGTTCATAAGGAGCACCGCGAATCATGACTCTGAAAGCCTTCCTGATTCAGTCCAGTTACCTTCTGCCCCCCATCATGTTGTGTTTCAGAAGCGGAGGAGCATTGCTGGTGAGTATTAAAGTGATGTTTTAATAATTATAAATTGAAAGTAGTTTGACTTTCATATATTTTCGTATCTAAAATATTTCTCAGGTTAAAAAGTTGAACTATAAAATTTGAGAAAATTTCCTCCCAAAGGAAACTATTCTACTACTTTATTTTCAGTTCTTGATCAGTTATTTCTTAAGTCATCCACCATGTCAAGCGCTAGGTTAAATTTTGGAGTTATAATAGTTAAAAAACAGATTCTGCCCCAGAAGAGATTATCAAATAACAGGAAGTGCAGAGGGCTGGAATAGAGCATAGTGGGGTGACTGGCTTTACTTCAGGTCTCCGTGGAAGTGAAATTTCAGTACATTCATAAAGGATGAGAAAGGTAGAGTCAAGGAAAAGTGTTATAGGTAGAGTGAGGGGCACAGGCAACAGGTCCAAGGTTGGGGAAGAGCTCAGCTTGTTCAGAAAACTGAAAGAAAGCCCTCTAGCTAGAATGTGGCCCTGGAGGAGAGAGTGTTGCCAGATGAGGCTGTCCAGGATAGTGCGGGCCTGTTCATGGATAACCATATGGATCGTTTCAGAGAGTTGGGAATTTTTTTCTAATGGGAAGTTGTCAAGGTTTTAAGTCATGATCTAATCAGATGTTCATTTTGTAAGGGTGACTCTGAGCTTAGCATGGTGGCACACACCTGTAATCTCTGCTGCTTGGGAGGCTGAGGCAGGAAGATTGCAAGTTCCAAGGCAGCCTGGGACACTTAGTGACTCTCTCAAAATAAAAAATGAAAAGGGGTGGGGTGTAGCTCAGCGCTATAGCACTCTGGATTCAATTTCTAGTACTGTAGGGGGAAAAAATGCCTCTGGTTTCTATAGAATGTGAATTAGAGGAGAGCAAAAGAGGTAGTGGGGAGTCAAGGAGGGGTTGCTGCAGTAGTGAGGCAGGCAATGGCCTCTGGCATGTACTCGGTTAGAATGCACGTGGCGTCAGAACCAGCTGTAAATTAGCACATGTTATCCAATAATCTGTGTTGATGTTAAAAGACCTCCTTAGGTTTTCCACAAAACCTGCTATTCCCTTTATACAAACATAATCTGGAAAGATAACTAAAACCACAAACAGGATACATGCGCGAGCACATGCACGTATGTGTACATCTGTGTTTAGTAGACTTTTATACGTACCTACACATGTGTTTACACAAACACTTAAGTATCTCCAAACAGAGTACTATTTTTTTTCTTAAATTTAATTACCTTTACAGACTTTTTTAAAAAAAAAATATTTATTTTCTAGGTGTAGATGGACACAACACAATGCCTTTATTTTTGTGTGGTGCTGAGGATTGAACCTGGGTCCCGCGTGAGCGCTCTACCACTGAGCCACAATCCCAGCCCAGACTTAAAGACTTTTAATACCAAATCTTTCTTCTATTCACACTAATCCACTTATTTGTGTTCAATGCTCTGCAGAATTTTAAAGTCCTAAAAACTTCACCCATATAGAAAAATTTTAAACATATGTCTTATAGTAATTTAACTTTTTCTAAATAAAACTTCCATAGATGAAACTTCTGAAACATTCATGTAACTAAACTTTCTGCCCCTATGTCTTATTATTTATTACCCGAGCTGTCCCTCCTCCTGAGCTGGCTGACCTTTGTACCTCTCTTTTGTACCAGGTAGATTATTTCCTGTCCCAGATCTAGTGGTATACTGCACAGCTTCCTACATGCCAGTAGATGCTTTGCAAACACCTCCCTTTGCAGGACCCCATCCTGCAAATAGCACTGAGTTCCCCTCTCTTCAGAGAACAGAGTCCCAATTCCCTGGCCTCTGTGTCTCTTCTTGGCATGGATTTATATAAGGGAGAAAGATGTAATTTTGTCTAAATGGCATCATGCTGTGTACCTACTATTTACAAACTGATTTCTATTTCTAATTAATATATTATAGACATATTTCCATATCAATAAACATTTTAATGAATTAATGTTAATCTCTTGAATTGATGTATCATGATCTTCCTTTTATTCAATAAACAAAGTTTTGTAACTTTTTGTTTTTGCCATTATAAACAGGACAGTAAAGTACATTATTTTAAATGTATCCTCTCTGCTTCCTTGCATATCAGTATCAAAAATTTTACATGTCATCTGAGTGCATGAAGTTAATCAGCATTGGGATATTATTTATATATTAATTATATACATTATACATATGTGTCTAAATTGTCATTCATACAGATAGTAGATAGTTTTGTATTATTAATATAATTCACATACAAATGAATTTCTTTTTTGTTTTTAGCCAATAAAAATACCAGCCATTAATAATTTTTTATTCTTTATAAAGAATGAGGCAGATATTGTGTTTCACATACATTATTTAATTTAATTCAGAAAATAACACTCTTGATCCATTCATTCAATCATCAAATACTGAGTACCAACCATGTACCAGCTACTATTTTACTTGTCCTCTTGGAACTTGAATTAGAATAAGCAATAAGCATATAAATAAATATATTGAATATACTGTGAGATAATGATAAATATCTACCTGTGAGGTAAATTTTATTATATTTCTAATCCACATCTTACATATGAGGAAATTGAGGGTTAGAAAGAAATGTACTTAAGGCCACATCAACTCCATGTGGCTCGACAGCAGAAGTGCTAACATACCCCCCACTTTCCCAGCATGCAGTGTGGATAGGACAGCATTCCTTCTTTCTGTTCCCTGCCCTCCCTCTGGATGGCAACTGTCAATCACCAGTGGGAAAGTAGTCAGAGACATAGACATCAGGGGAGAATCTGCCTGAACTAAGGACTCTGCCTGACAGTGTTATTATTGAATGCGACCAAGATACTTTTTGTTTGTTTCTTGTTGTTTCATGAGTGACTATACCCATCAAATGTGCAATGTAAAATAACTATAAAATTTTTAAATGTCTCGCAGGATAAGTCATCAAAACCTATTATAGTTTACTCATACATAAGTCATTTTTATAGAAGTTATTTATGGAAATTGACATATTTTCATGATTTAAAACAAAGGTTCAATTCCAATGAAGGGTTCCATTATTCCTCACCTGCCAAGACGTCATTTTGGTTCCTATGGTCAACTTCCGATGCCCTTCTCCTTCAGCCCATTAAATCAAGACTCTTCCCCCATGTTTTCTTCTGGATGCACTAAAGGTGTGTTACCTTCCAGAGCAGGTGCAGTAATGGTGCCAGAGCACCACTCCAGTCTGTCCAATCTGACAAAAAATTTCTCAGAAAATATTCATGTAGCACCGAATTCCAAATGATGCATCTGCACCAAATCATTCTAATAGCAAATCACTGGGCTTACATTCACCCTTCTAATCTCTTTATTTTTATTGGCTAATTTCTACTTCGTCGTCATATATGATTTTCAAAACTACTTTATAAAATTCAACAACAGTAATTATCCAGAAATAGTAACATTCTTACTAAACATGACATACTTTAAAACTCTGTTGATGATTTTGAAACACAAGAAAGTGAAACAGTATTGGAAAATATTTTACCAAAACATTCTGAACCACTTATGCCCATCTAATACTTTGAGTATTTCAGAAGACTCAAACCTTCAGAAATTATATTCTTCCTGTTAAACTATATCATGGGCTTTGACCTGGTTATTTTGAACTTCAGAACCAGAAGTACTGTTGCACTTCTTGGAAAAGGGGAAAATATCACTTTCTTTTAATTTCTTTCTCTTTCTTTCCTTTATATAAATTCATTTTGTAATAAATAAGTCTGTCTTTTTGTGGTCTAATAACCAAAAAGTTGTAGTAAAAATAAATTTCTTGATTGTTGTTAACACTGGCTTTGCACATTTTAATATATGTACTTGAAGGTCCTAGAAAATGTCCCCTGGCTCAGACAGAATCTCTTCTGACAAAAATGCGTTCAGTGGCCAGCGACGAGCTCCACACCATGATGCAGAGGAGAATGAGCCAGGAGAGTCCTAGCCAGGCAACTGAGGCAGAGCTCGCCCAGAGGCTGCAGAGGCTCACTGTCCTAGCAGTCAACAGGATTATTTACCAAGGTAGGACCACAGAATTGACTTGTCCTTCCTCAGACAGCGAATGTAAAGAAAAGTAACTTCAGAGGAACCCATTAGGTTTCAATTTTTTTTTAATATTTATTTTTTAGTTTTCGGTGGACACAACACTTTGTTTGTATGTGGTGCTGAGGATCGAACCCAGGCTGCACGCATGCTAGGCGAGTGCGCTACCACTTGAGCCACATCCCTAGCCCCTAGGTTTCAAATTTTTAAACTGCATTTTTTTTCTGTTCTTAACGTCTACATTATTAAAGGAATTTCTTACCTGGAATGGATAATCTGGAATAAAAGGATGATTTTTAATGTGTTAAATGGAATCCTAGATTGACTGTTGATTTTAGAGTAATTTGGTCTAATATTTTAACTTTTCTTTTGAGGTAATTATAGATTCACATTAAGTTGTTAAGAAATAATAGGGAGATCCTGTGTACCTTTTACTTTGTTTTCCCCCAGTGAATCTTGCAAAACTATAGTACAATATCACTATCAGGATAATGACAGGAGTTTGAGACCAGCCTGAGCAACACAGCAAGACCATATCTCAAAAAAAGTAATGTTATATAGATAGAAGTGTGTGGTAGGTAGCAGATTGATTGAGGCATCATTGACAATGTATATGTAAGCCAGTACATCACATTTACACTTTAAATACCCACAATACACAATGTCTGTTTCACAATCATGCCCAATAAAGCTGGAAAAAAAATTTAGGTAACCTCAGAAAGGCAGGGAAAAGAAAAGAATGATTGTTAATCACTAGAAAAGCAGAAAACCCAAGGGGGATATTTTGTCTTAACTTTTGTAATTTACATTTGGGGCAACAGTTCCCAGGCTATACTCCAAAACTGAACCAGGATTATCACATTAATTGGATTGTACATACAGTGAAACAGTTCTGCAGATCTAGCTATGCAAATATTATGAGGTCTTTATGTTTGATTTGTACAAGAGTCTTACGGTTCTAATAATTTTGCAGTTTAATTCATCTTTTCTAGTAAATTAAATCTTAATGTATTTAATTAATTCATCTTTTCTAGTAAGTTAAATCTTAATGACTTAATGTATTTTTAAATCTGCATTGTTTTAGGTGAATTCTTCCTCTACTATACTATATATACTGTCTTGTATACCGTCCCACATTTATATTGTGATAATTGAATTAGTAATTGCATAGAATATTTTTACAAGCATAATTGTTACTTATAATGGTAGTATTGTAATTTGACTAATAATTTTTGTTTTTTTTTTAATTCAAAGAGTTTAATTCAGACATTATTGACATTTTAAGAACTCCAGAAAATGCAACTCAAAACAAGACCTCAATTTCCCAGACTGAAATTTTTGAGGAAAATATGCATCATGAACAGCCTTCTGTTTTCAATCCATTTCAAAGAGAGATGTTCACCTACCTGGTTGAGGGATTCAAGGTATCTATTGTAAGTATATTACTTGGGAATGTTCATTCACACAAAAGGAATAGAGATAATATGTGTATGTACTACATTTCCAAAATCTATTTCTTTGTGCTCTTTCAGAGAGTCTTCTGAAACTCAGACAACTTAAAGTTTTAATAATCAAGTAATATATATTCCGTATTTCCCCATTCCAAAATAACTCACCTCATACAACCTTGGTTTCTAGATCTATACCCTGAAAGCCTTTTTCTAATCTTGTAGTATAGGAAGATCAGTATCAGAAAAGAGGAACGCTTTGATGCTTACTCTGAGATATTAATCAACAGCCTATTTGTTTTGTTTTGTTTTTTTCCCTATAGATGGGCACAATACCTTTATTTTATTTATTTATTTGTAATGTGGTGCTGAGGATTGAACCCAGTGCTTCACACGTGCTAGGCAAGCGCTCTGCCACTGAGCCATAACCTCAGTCCATATCAGCCAGTTTTTAAAGGACTTTACTTACAGCCATACTCTTGAGTTTCTGAATTTTGAAGTTTAGATCTTAGAGTAAACCCACCCAACACCTTAAAAATGATTTAGAGAATACTGGCGACATCAGGCTCCATTTATTGTTATCTCACCTGGGCTTCCATGGGTCATTTACGGATAATCCTGAGGAACAAATCAGTCAGTTCATGCCATAGATAACTAACACTGATCCAGTTCTAGCAGAACTCATAAATCATGACTCTGGCAGTCTCTAATCTAAACTAGATTTTAGTGTCCAGCTCTGAACAGCAAAACAAACTGCAGACTCACCTAGAATTAAGTCACTCATACAGAGCTCTTAGGACTTAGAGTAATTGGGAAGTCATTTTCCAAACTCAGAATCAACTCCAAAATGTACTGGTTCCAATTTTGAACTCAAGGCAAGTGATTTAACAAGAAGTCGGCTAGCTTCAGTGGTTGAAACAACCTAGGTAGTCATTTGTTAGGGAAAATTGATGGTCAGCTTATATACATTCTTAATTTGTGAATGTTATGCTAAATGTTGTGGTACTAATTCTTTATTATGAATCCTTTCCCTTATTGCAAAGTGAAAGTGGGTGTATCTGCCATTGCTCTTTGATAATTTTGTTTTTGGTTTAATTTTTAATTTACAATACTAAGCCCTTGGTAATTTTTTATTTTATTTTATTTTATTTTTTTATTGAATGTTCAAAACATTACAGAGCTCATGATATATCATCTTTCATACATTTGACTCAATTGGGTTTTGAACTCCCATTTTTACCCCAAATACAAATTGCAGAATCACATCGGTTACACACTCACATTTTTACATAATGGCATATTGGTGACTGTTGTATTCTGCTACCATTCCTATCCGCTACTATCCCCCCTCCCTTCCCCTCCCCTCCCATCTTCCCGCTCTACCTCCTCTGCTGTTGTTCGATTCTCTCCCCTTATTTTTCCCCTCCCCCTTGCCCCTCACAACCTCTTATAATTTTGTGTATCATTGAAGGTCTCCTACCATTTCCATATGCTTTCCCTTCTCTCTCCCTTTCTCTCCCCCCATTCGTCTTTGTTTACTGTTAGTCTTTCCCTCATGCTCTTCCTTCCTGTTCTGTTCTTAGTTGCTCTCTTTATATCAAAGAAGACATTTGGCATTTGTTTTTTAGGGATTGGCTAGCTTCACTTAGCATAATCTGCTCTAATGCCATCCATTTCCCTGAAAATTCTATGATTTTGTCATTTCTTAGTGCTGCATAATACTCCATTGTGTATAGATGCCACATTTTTTAATCCATTCATCTATTGAAGGGCATCTAGGTTGGTTCCACAGTCTAGCTACTGTGAATTGTGCCACTATAATCATTGATGTGGCAGTATCCCTATAGTACGCTCTTTTAAGATCCTCAGGGAATAGTCCGAGAAGGGCAATAGCTGGGTCAAATGGTGGATCCATTCCCAGCTTTCCCAGGAATCTCCATACTGCTTTCCAAATTGGCCTCAACAATTTGCAGTCCGACCAGCAGTGTACAAGTGTACCCTTTTCCCCACATCCTTGCCAACACTTATTGTTGTTTGACTTCATAATGGATGCCAATCTTACAGGAGTGAGATGGTGTCTTAGGGTAGTTTTGATTTGCATTTCCCTGATTGCTAGAGATGGTGAGCATTTTTTCATGTACTTGTTGATTGATTGTATGTCCTCCTCTGAGAAGTGTCTGTTCAGGTCCTTGGCCCATTTGTTGATTGGGTTATTTGTTATCTTATTGTTTAATTTTTTGAGTTCTTTGTATATTCTGGATATTAGGGCTCTGTCTGAGATGTGAGGGGTAAAAATTTGTTCCCAGGATGTAGGCTCTCTATTTACCTCTTTTATTGTTTCTCTTGCTGATAAAAAAACTTTTTAGTTTAAGTAAGTCCCATTTGTTGATTCTTGTTATTAACTCTTGTGCTATGGGCGTCCTATTAAGGAATTTGGACCCCGACCCCACAATATGTAGATGGTAGCCAACTTTTTCTTCTATCAGACGCAGTGTCTCTGATTTGATATCTAGCTCCTTGATCCATTTTGAGTTAACTTTTGTGCATGGCGAGAGAAAGGGATTCAGTTTCATTTTGTTGCATATGGATTTCCAATTTTCCTAGCACCATTTGTTAAAGATGCTATCCTTCCTCCATTGCATGTTTTTAGCCCCTTTATCAAATATAAGATAGTTGTAACTTTGTGGATTAGTCTCTGTGTCCTCTATTCTGTACCATTGATCCACCTGCCTGTTTTGGTATCAGTACCATGCTGCTTTTGTTACTATTGCTTTGTAGTACAGTTTGAACTCTGGTATCGCTATACCTCCAGATTCACACTTCCTGCTTAGAATTGCTTTTGCTATTTTGGGTCTTCTGTTTTTCCATATGAATTTCATGATTGCTTTATCTATTTCTACAAGAAATGCATTGGGATTTTGATTGGCATCGCATTAAACCTGTAGAGAACTTTGGGTAATATCGCCATTTTGATGATGTTAGTTCTGCCTATCCATGAACAGGGTACATTTTTCCATCTTCTGAGATCTTCTTCTCTCTCTCTCTTTAGGGTTCTGTAGTTTTCATTGTATAAATCTTTCACCTCTTTTGTTAGGTTGATTCCCAAGTATCTTATTTTCTTTGAGGATATTGTGAATGGAGTGGTTTTCCTTATTTCCATTTCAGAGGTTTTGTTGCTGATATACAGGAATGCCTTTGATTTATGCGTGTTGATTTTATAACCTGCCACTTTGCTGAATTCATTTATTAACTCTAGCAGCTTCTTTGTAGACCCTTTTGGGTCTGTTAAATATATTATCATGTCATCTGCAAATAGCGATAATTTAATTTCTTCTTTTCCTATTTTTATGCCTTTAATTTCTTTTGTCTGTCTAATTGCTCTGGCTAGTACTTCGAGAACTAAATTGAATAGAAGTGGTGATAGAGGGCATCCCTGTCTTGTTCCAGATTTTAGAGGGAATGCCTTCAGTTTTTCTCCGTTTAGGATGATGCTAGCCTGAGGTTTAGCATATATAGCTTTTACAATGTTGAGGTAAGTTCCTGTTATCCCTAGTTTTTCTAGTGTTTTGAACATAAAGAGATGTTGTACTTTGTCAAATGCTTTTTCTGCATCTATAGAGATGATCATATGGTTCTTGTCTTTAAGTCTATTGATGTGGTGAATAACATTTATTGATTTCCGTATATTGAACCATCCTTGCATCCCAGGGATGAATCCTACTTGATCATGGTGCACAAGTTTTTTGATATGCTTTTGTATTCGATTCGCCAGAATTTTATTGAGAATTTTTGCATCCAAGTTCATTAGAGATATTGGTCTGTAGTTTTCTTTCTTTGAAGTGTCTTTGTCTGGTTTCAGGATCAGAGTGATATTGGCCTCATAGAATGAATTTGGAAGAGCTCCTTCTTTTTCTATTTCTTGAAATAGCTTGAAAAGTATTGGTATTAATTCTTCTTTGAAGGTTTTGTAGAACTCCGCTGTATACCGATCCGGTCCAGGGCTTTTCTTGGTTGGTAGTCTTTTGATGGCTTCTTCTATTTCTTCCTTTGTTATTGGTCTGTTTGAATTGTGTGTGTCTTCCTGTCTCAATCTGGGCAGATCATATCACTTAAGAAATTTATCGATATCTTCACTGTCTTCTATTTTATTGGAATATAGGGTTTCAAAATACTTTCTAATTATCTTCTGTGTTTCTGTAGTGTCTGTTGTGATATTGCCTTTTTCATCCCGTATGTTAGTAATTTGAGTTCTCTCTCTTCTTCGTTAGCATGTCTATCTTATTTATTTTTTCAAAGAACCAACTTTTAGTTTTATCAATTTTTTCAATGGTTTTTTTTTTTTGTTTCAATTTCGTTGATTTCTGCTCTAATTTTAATTATTTCTTGTCTTCTACTATATTTGCTGTTGTTTTGCTCTTCCTTTTCTAGGTTTTTGAGGTGTAGTGTGAGTTCATTTATTTGTTGGTTTTTTCTTCTTTTGAGGAAAGAACTCCAAGAAATGAATTTCCCTCTTAAAACTGCTTTCATTGTGTCCCATAGATTCCGGTATGTTGTGTCTGTATTATCATTTGTCTCTAAGAATTTTTTTTATCTCCTCCTTTATGTCTTCTGTAACCCATTGATCATTTAGTAACATATTGTTCATTTTCCATGTGATGTAGGATTTTTCCTTCCTTCTTTTATCATTGATTTCCAATTTCACTCCATTATGATCTGATATGGTGCAAGGTATTTTCTCCATGCCTTTATATTTACTAAGAGTTGCCTTATGGCATAATATATGGTCTATCTTTGAGCAGGATCCATGTGCTGCTGAGAAGAACGTGTATCCACTTGATGATGGTTGATATATTCTATATATGTCGGTTAAGTCTAGGTTATTGATTGTGCTGTTGAGTTCTATAGTTTCTTTATTCAGTTTTTGTCTAGAGGATCTGTCTAATGGTGAGAGCGGTGTGTTGAAGTCACCCATAATTATTGTGTTGTGGTCTATTTGACTCTTGAACTTGAGGAGAGTTTGTTTTATGAACGTTGCAGCTCCATTGTTTGGTGCATACAAATTGATAATTGTTATGTCTTGTTGGTGGATGGTTCCTTTTAACAGTATATAGTGTCCTTCTTTATCCTTTTTGATTAACTTAGGTTTGAAGTTGATTTTATTCGATATGAGTATGGCCACTCCTGCTTGCTTTCGAGGGCCATGTGAGTGGTATGATTTTTCCCAACCTTTTACCTTCAGCCTGTGTATGTCTTTTCCTATCATATGGGTCTCCTGAAGGCAGCATATTGTTGGATTTGTTTTTTTGATCCAGGTTACTCGCCTATGTCTCTTGATTGGTGAGTTTAGGCCATTAACATTTAAGGTTACAATTGAGATATGATTTGTACTTCCAGTCATGTTTATTTATTTATTTATTTTAGTTTGGCTAGTTTTACTTTTTGGTTATTTTCCTCCCCCTTTACTGAGATACCTCCTTCTGTTAGTTTTGGGCACTATTTTTCAATTCCTCTTCTTGTAGTATTTTGCTCAAAATGCTTTGCAGTGCTGGTTTTCTTGCTGCGAATTCTTTTAGCTTTTGTTTATCGTGAAAGATTTTAATTTCATTGTCAAATCTGAAGCTTAATTTTGCTGGATACAGTATTCTTGGTTGGAATCCATTATTTTTCAGCATTTGAAATACATTGTTCCAGGATCTTCTCACTTTCAAAGTCTGTGATGAGAAATCAGTCGTTAACCTAATTGGTTTACCCCTGAATGTAATCTGCCTCCTTTCTCTCGTAGCTTTTAATATTCTCTCCTTGTTCTGTATGTTGGCTATCTTCATAATTATGTCTTGGAGTTGGTCTATTATGGTTTTGAATGTTTGGGGTCCTGTAGGCTTCCAAGATTTGGCAATCCATTCCATCTTTCATCTCTGGGAAGTTTTGTAGAATTATTTCATTTAATATGCTGTCCATTCCTTTGGTTTGAATCTCTATGCCTTCTTCTATCCCAATGACTCTCAAATTTGGTTTTTTTATGACATCCCATGTCTCTTGAATAGATTGCTTGTGGGATTTAAGCATCTTTTCTGTGTTGACTATATTCTTTTCAAGTTGATAAACCTTGTCTTCATTATCTGATGTTCTGACTTCTACTTGATCAAGTCTATTTGTAATATTCTCGTTTGAGTTTTTAATTTGGTTTATAGTTTCCTGCAATTCTAGGATTATTGTTTGATTTTTTTAAGATCTCTATCTCCTGGTAGAGCTCGTTCTTTGCCATTTGAATTTGTTTGTTTAATTAATTTTCAAAATATACTTTTATTGCTTGGACTTGCTGTCTCATGTCTTCTCTAATATTCCTTTCCATTTGAGTTAGGTATGCCTTGAGTTCTTTCCCTATCCCTGTTTCTATGTCCTCCTGTAGAATTAAGTTGTCCTGCATTGTTTGTACTCCTTTTTTCCCTTGTTTTCTCATGATGTTCACGTTACTTTCCAGCTCTATTTGATTGCCGTGTTTCTGCTCTCTTCTGTAGATTTGTTTTGGTTCTGTATTACTCTGTCTCTCCTTTGTGTTGTTAAACTATGCCTGCTAACGTGGATTCCGCTGGGAAGGAATTCCGACGGCCGAGTTCCAGTGACGTCACTTCTCTGCTATGACGGGCCCCAGGCTCCTTGCCGGGGTGTCCTAATGGGGGTGTGTGACTGGACTGTCTCTGTTTGGTTTCAGCTCCCGGTCGCGGCAGGCTGGCGGTCGCCAGCCGCCCAGTAGCGCAGGCAGCGGGCGGGTGATCGGTCGCAGGGGGGGGGGGGTGGACTCCAGCCATCCAGTTGCCCGGGCAGCGGGCCGGCTGTCGCCGGTGGGCGGGCGATCTCTAGCCACCCAGTCGCGTGGTCGGTAGCTGGCGGACGGGCGTTCTCCTGCCGCCCAGTTACGCAGGCAGTTGGTAGGCTGTCGCCGGCGGGCCTGCGGTTTCCGGCCGCCCAGTCACGAGGGCCTGGCCTCTAGTCCCCTGGTTTCTCCTGTTAGTCTTGGTTTCTCCTGCTAGACCAGATTTCCCCTGAGTGATGGCTCTCAGCAGTTCAAACTGTACTCTGGACCTGCCGTTTGTTAGGTGTGGAGGGTGGCTATTGGGAACCCTGGCACTCTATTTTTGTTTCCGTTGTGGGGGATAGAACTGTACCACTTCCTTCCCCGTCTGAAATCCCGTACTCAGCCCCGGGGTCAGTGCAGGCTCAGCCGGCGGGATTCCACAGAATCGCAGCCACTTTTCTCCCTGCTTGCTAATTAATTGCTTCTCTGCGTCGCCCCGCTGTCTGTAGCCGTGGAGCAGGCCGCACGAATCAGTCCCCTTGGTAATTTTTTAAATGGCATAAGACTTTAGCTTTTTCATCCATTTTTCTCTTTTTTATTGATAAAATGTGTGTAACATAAAATTTATCATTTTAACCACTTTAAAGAGCACAAGCTTGTGACATTAAGTAATTCATGTTTTTGTGCACCACTATCTCTAGAACTTTTTCATTATCCCAAACTACAACTGTTCCTATTAAACAATAACTCCCATTACCCAGTCCCACCCACCCCCAATAACCACTTTTAGTCTAAGAATTTGACTCTTCTAGATGCCTCATATAAGTGAAATCACATGATATCTGTCCATTTGTATGCAGCTTATTTTATTTAGCATACTGTTTTCTGGGTTCACCCATGTTGAAATATGTGTGGGCACTTGACTGCTATTTAAGACTGAATAATATCCCATTGTATGTATAGACTGCATTTTGTTCATACATGCATCCATTAATGGATGTTTGGATTATTTCTACTTCTTGGCAATTTTGAATAATGCTGCTATAAATGTTATTGCACCTTCATCTCTCTTAAACTCCCACCTATATGGGAACAATATGTCTAACTTTGAATATTGTTTTAATTCTAGAATTTTTTAAAATCTAGAATGAAATGTATGTATGTCCATAAAAAGACTTATACAAAAATATCCATCACTGTTGGACTCAGCTTGTTGACTTTCTTCTATCATCTTTAGGGCTATATGAGGTTTGTATATTATCACTTAAGAAGTCTGATCCTAATTCACTCCTATTTTGATTTAAGGGTTCAAGTAAAGTCAGTGGTTCTAAGCAGCAGTGGACTAAAATTCTATCGTCTTGTAAGGAAACCTTCCGAATGCAGCTTGGAAGACTACTTGTGCATATTTTATCACCAGCCCACACTGCACAAGAAAGAAAGCAGATATTTGAAATAGTTCATGAACCAAATCATCAGGAAATATTGCGAGACTGTCTCAGCCCATCCCTGCAAGTAAGTATCTCAGCATTTGATAAAAGTAAGTAAAGTTTTCAAAACAATAACTGAAATTAAACTGTATTTTTATGATTAATGTCATGAATATAATATTCTTAACAAACTATTAACCTGAGGTCTTTCTTAGATTGTTTTATGCGGGGTTGATTTGGTTTCTCTGTTTATTTCCCAATCTTTTTTCAGTGTTTAAATTAGGAAGTTCTGTATCTGAGTTCTTGTAAGATCCTTTGTAATTTATTATCATATCTTGGAGTATTTTTAAAATAACTGGAAGCCTTTTTAAAAGTATTTTATTATCTATGAAATACATATACTGAGTATCTCAAGTAAGAGTACATACAACATATTTCAAAAAATGTCCAGTCAATTATGATGAAAAAATTTGGAATGATCAAAAGCAGTTAAAAGAATATTTAGAATATAAATTCTGTCACCTTAAGAGTGACCAATGGAGCCAGGCATAGTGGTACATACCTGTAATCCCAGTCATTCAGGAGACCAAGGCAGGAGGATCACAAATTCAAAGCCAACCTCAGCAATTTACCAGGGCCCTAAACAACTTAATGAGACCCTAAATCAAAAAACAAATACAAATGGCTGGAGATGTGACTCAGTGATTAAGTGCTCCTGGGTTCAATTCCTTGTATAAGAAAAAGCAATCAATGGAGAGTTTAAATGGTACATTGAACCATTTTGGAAGTCTGCTAAATAGTTTCTTATAAAATTAAACATATGCAAACTCTTGACCCTATGCAATTTTCAGATATTTACCCAAAAGAAACTAAAATGTGTGTCCATAAAAAGACTTATACAAAAATATCGACGTCAGCCTTTTTCATAATAGCCAAATCCTGGCAATAACCTAAATATGTACAGAGGCAGATGTATAAGCAATGTGTGGTGTGTTTGTACAGCAGACTGCTGTGCAACAACAGTAAAGAGGAACAGATTACGGATAGCCCTGCCCTCGTGGATGAATCTCAACACAGCTGAGTTGGTGAGGGGACAGCCAAGCACAAGTGACGCACAGTCTGTAGTCATTCATATCAAATCCAGGAACAGGAAAAACTAAGTATGGTGATAGGCTTCAGAAAAGCAGTCTGTGGAAGTGGTGGTGGGGAAAGGAATTGCCTGGAAGGGGTCATGAGGGAGATTTTTAGGGTGATAAAAGTAAGACTCCAATAGCTTGGGGTTTTTTTTGTGTTTTTTATGTGAGAATATTTTTATTGGTTGTTCAAAACATTACATAACTCATGACATATCATCTTTCATACATTTCAGCAACAAAAATGTCCAATAGTTTGTTTTAGGCAGTGGTTACATAGAGCAGAGGAGAGAGAATAGGCATGGGAGGGGGACAAGAGAAAAAGGTGGGTCGTGTGTTGCAATCAGATTCCACGCTTGTGTGAATTTGTCAGGATGAACCCAACTACTATGTATGTAAAACTCTAATTAAAAAAAAAAAAACTCCTAGAAATAAGCATTTAGTATCTATTTGTAGATTTTGTCATAAGTTGTTCCTCAATAAAGAAGTTAATTTATGACATATTTAAAAAGAATAGGCATCCCTTTAATACCTAGAAAACTCAAATACATCATATAGGGTTGAGACTCTCCTGGGATACCCTCAGGCACTCTTTCCAGCTGAGACTCTCAAGTGCACTGAGGGCGATGATTATCTTCCTTTTCCCAAAACAGAGCATATTGTCTCCTGTTCCCTTCTGTGGAAAAATTTGAGGTGGTGTTTTTTCTTTCCTTTTACTCAGCAATGTTTCTATGCATTAAAAATCAACTCTGGGGGCTGAGGCTGTAGCCCAGTGGCAAAGTGCTTGCCTTGCATATGTGAGGCACTGGGTTTGATCCTTAGCACCACATAAAATTAAAAAAAGATATTGTGTGTCCATCTACAACTAAAAAAATATTTTTAAAAAAATCAACCCTGGGGCTGGGGATGTGGCTCAAGCGGTAGCGCGCTCGCCTGGCATGCGTGCGGACCGGCCCGGGTTCGATCCTCAGCACCACATACAAACAAAGATGTTGTGTCAGCCGAAAACTAAAATAAATAAATATTAAAAAAAAAAAATCAACCCTGGTGTTAGCAACCCTCTTTTCCCCATCAGTTGCCTCCTCCTAGTCCACGTGTCAGTGACATCACTGTTGGACTCAGCTTGTTGACTTTCTTCTAAATCCATTTTGTCACCAGGGCCAGTCACCTACCCGCTGTATCTCTCAGATGCATCCCTTTCTCTTTGGTCTGCCTTCCCAGTCTAGCTCAGACTTTGCCAGTTTCCTTGCTTACTGTAATAATCTTCTTGCCACTTCCACACCAAATTACTACACCTGATTTTTAAAAGCTTCTTATGGGAGCTTTCAAACATATCTATAACCTGGGAGAATCAGGAAAGGGTTCCCTAGGACTTTACCCAGCTATGTTTTTCTTTGTAATATTTTGAAGCAAATCCCAGGTATCTAATCATTTCACCTAGAAATACCTCAATTTGTATCTATAAATGGTAAAGATCTTTTTTACCTGCCACTCTCCGCAATATCAATAGTAATTTATTATTACCACTTAATACCCAATCAGTATTGAAATTTTCCCAATTTTTTTCTAATTTTTTAAATAATTAATTTGCTTGATTCTGGATCCAAGCAGTGTCCACATTTTGCATTTGTTTGGTGTCTTAAATATTTTTAATCCTCATCAATTCTCTTCCATCATTGTATTTTTCAGGGTCACTTATTCTGTAGAGTTTCTCACATTGCAGATTTTACACAGTGACCATACCCTGTGGCTCTGGATCACAGGCTGGGCTGGATCCCCGTGTTCTTGTGTTGTTCTCATATCAGTGCAGGGGGCACAGACTGTCTGATTGCTTTGCTTTGCCTGATCCATCCAGTCTGTAGTGTACCATCCATCTTTAACCTAATAGCATACCAGTCATGAATGATAATTGCCAAATTCTGCTTCTCCCCTAGGAGTTAGAAAATAGTCATTTCCCTGAGTTTCTCATTCCTTTACTATCTATTTGTCAAAATTCATCATAGAGAAAAACTTTCCCTTGTCAATTGTTTGACTACCTTAAAATATAGTCAGTGAAGGAAAGGCAGAATAAATGTTTGTTTCTACTTTTTTTCTTTTAATTGTGCTGGGGGTGCAAGCCCAGCAAACATTCTACAATTGAGTTACTCCCCCAGCCTGTGTTTCTTTTCCTATTTATTAAATTTTAAAGTAATGAGTTGATTCCCTTGTAGTCTCTAACTTTTATATTGTTTTAATTTGAGGGATCTTTATGGACTCAAGTAGTATAAATTAAATTCTATGTGTTTTAATCTATTAAAGTTATTATTATTTGATATTCAAACTAATGCTGCAGAGATTGAAGTTTTTGTGTCCTTTTAACATGGCCTTTTCCACTTTTTACAAGTTAACAAGATGAACTTCCTTGATTTCTGGTACAGAAAGATGTCCCAGGTTTCCTGTAGATTTTCTTTCCCTTAACCTGAACCATACTCCCCAGAAATCCCTGTTCTTCTTCTCAAGATCACAGTATTTAGGGACTACAATTCTAGGTACTAAGCGCATTCATTTCCTCTTAGTTTTTATTTCTTCTCAGTCACTTTAGTGGACAAAGCTAGGAAATAGGTAATTTTTTTTTTTTTTAGAAAGAAAAAGAAATCATGAGTTCATCTGGTAACTTTTTCCTTTTTGTGGATTTTATGTTTGTAGTTCTTTTTATTAATGTTGACAATTCAGATGACATTAACATAATTACTTGCTTTATTTTTCTGTATGTATACCATTTTTAAAATAAGATGTCACTAACAATTATAATTAGTGATGATAACTAATATTACCACTAATAACAATCCCACTAGATGTAACTTAAGATTCTTTTGTGGTTCTCTTTGTTCTTATGTTACTATCAGGAGTATACGTTGAAAATGAAGTATTATAAAATCACTTAAAATAGTTTATTTGGTTATGCCATCAACTTTAACCAACTAGTTAGATTCTTTTTATTTTCTATTTTTACAGATTCCATTGGGTTTTTGTTTAATTTTTAAATTTAAAAAAAATTTTAATTTGTTTAATTTTCCCAAAGCAGAATTGTGAAACAGCATATTTAGAGAGCTTCTGGCTTTTTACTTGTGCCCTCCTCTCCTCCTTCTCCCTATAGGTAGTGTGTTCGTTTAGTTTATTTCTGTTGAAGGTATAACCAAGTCTGTCCACAAACACACACATGCCTCTGCCGATATCAGATATCACCCCCTCTACTCAGCCTACAGGAAGGTAGTAAGCAGAAAAGCCTCTTCTGCCCTTACTTGCTTCACTTAAGAGTGTGTCCACAGGTTGTTATGTGGTGGTGTGCAGAGATTTCACCTGCATACCAGATAGCCTCCATTTGTAGTCTGCTTGGATCTTAAAGCCCCACGCTGTTTGTCTGCTATAGCAGATCAGTTTGTAGCCTCGACTCCTTCTAGGTAGTTCTGTCACTTCTCTTATTGCTTCTTCACATCCTATGCAGCCTACTGCCATGCTGTTTTATGCACAATGCCCTCTCCTGTGTCCATGAGCCCCTTTCCCTCTTCATCCCTAGACCCAGCTCACTCCGTAGCACCTTCAAAACCATCCTCCCTTTGTATGGTCCACTTAGAACTCTTCCTTCTGAGAACCTTCATTGAAATTTTTTATTTTATGCCCTTTAGCGTTTTATTATTTTGTAGGGATATATGTTTAATAGAGTCGGTTCCTTTTTGTTTTTGAGCTTAAGTCTTGCTACTGTTGCCCAGGCTGGTCTCAAGCTCATAGTTTCAAGACATTCTCCTACCCCAAGCCTCCCAAGAAATCTGTTTTGTGAGGGCTAATTAAAAAAGAAAAATGTTTGCATCTACCCCCCTTAACACCTTTTATAGTCCCAGAAACTATAATCAACGAACAATTGATCAGAGGATGTTAAAATGAGATATTAGGAACAACTTAGTGTTAAAGAAAATAATGTGTTTCTTTGCATATTCAGAATGAATAAAAACATTTCTGATAGTCTTTCAAGATAACTTTAGAATGCCACCAAATACTAAACTGAAATATTTTACAAGTTATATCAGGAATGCTACTTTTAAGACATGTATATTCCAGTCATTTACCATTTTTCTTTATTTGCCAACTCTTCAAGCTTTTACTCACACAGCACCTGTTCCTTTTCCTCTTTTGGTCAGGTGACAGCTGTCTTGTGACTAATGCAACTAAATGTTGCATTAAAATGAGCTTTGATATTTTCACCATTGCCTGTGTTCATCTTAGCTTCGGGGAAATTACATGATGGATTCCATGTTAATTTAAATATTGCCCAAAATGTAATCATTTCCAGATCTATCTGTTGACATTTAATACTGTTCTCAGTTTAAAATGTCATAAAAGCAAATGCAGTGGTATTGGTATCAATGCAAAATTTTAAAGCAAAATGGACAAGTTTAAGTTGTTGACAAAATTAATATATTGTATACACATTACCATCTGATATAATACCCATAACATGGAAGAGTCACTTTATTTTATTTATTTATTTTTGTGGTGTTTTTAAATTTTTTTATTAATATATGACAGCGGAATGCATTACAATTCTTATTACACATATAGAGCACAATTTTTCATACCTCTGGTTGTATACAAATTCACACCAATTCATGTCTTCATACATGTACTTCATACATGTACTTTGAAAAGCATGAGCCCAAGTTGGGTTTCAGTTTGGATTGCAAAGAACAATTGTCTACCTTATGTAATGCTCTAATTCTGGTTGAGGGGCTGCCTGTAGAAGACTGACCCAAACCACTCCCCTGGACAAGCGTGTGGAACTTGGTGCTCAGATCTCGCTGGCTCCAGAGCTTTCCACCTCTTGCTCTCTCTGAAAGCAGTGAATAGATGAGCCAAGATAGGCTTTGTTTTGGAAATTTCACCAACTTCTCTTCTACTGAGCAAAAATCAAAAGGAAAGGAATGGAAAAGCATTTCTTTCACATTTATGGTTTTAAAAAGAAAGTTTCCCTTCTTTCCCTGAGAAAAACCAAAAAGTCTTTTTCTGTATCCCCAGCTGTATTCCCATATCTTGTATTCCTTTAACAAATCCTCTCCAAAATTCTGTCCCCAGAAGTTAGCTAGCTAGTGTTCTGATTTTTAACCTCTTAAAATGGAAAATGTCAAATATACAGAGATAGACAGAATAATATAATGAACTATGTCACCATCACCTGGATTTAACATTCATTAGTGTTTTTATTGTATTGGAGTCATGTCTTCTTTTTCTAAGTTATTTTAAAGTAAAATATGAAAATCATGGCATTTTCTACATTTTTTGTTTAAAGGCATTTTGTTCTGCAATAATAACATCATTACACCTAACAAAATCAATAGTTATTCTGTAATGTCATCAAACATCCAGTGCCTAATTAAATTTTTTTCATTTGTTCCTGGAGATGTCTTTTGTACCTGATGTATTCAGATCAGATTCAAACAAATCAGTCTAGCAATTTAATCTAATTTACTATTAAATAATTTATTTGGAAGAAATAAAAATTCCTTATTACTAAAAAAAATATTATTTTTTTAAAGCATGGAGCCAAGTTAGTTTTGTATTTGTCAGAGTTGATACATAATCACCAAGACGAGCTGACTGAAGAGGAACTAGACGCAGCAGAACTGCTGATGAATACTTTAAAATTATGTGGTCACAAGTGCATCCCTCCCAGCGCACCATCAAAACCAGACCTTATTAAAATTATCAAAGAGGTGAGTCAGTGGAACCATGATTGTTCCCATTACCATTGAGTATAATTTTGAAAAACGTTTTAATTGTAGAGTATCACTGATGGTAAACTTGAAGCGATTTTTTTTTTTTTTTTTACTATATGGTGCTTTTTCACTTTGAGAGAAAAAAAGTAGGTATTTTAAGGAGCTTTTTATTCTCTGTAGTCATCCTTGTCCATTGTCAAGGGAAGATTCTTATAGTGATAAGCAAGTTGATCCATACCTTGAGTTATGGGTTCTTCAGTAAAAAGGCAAAATAGGGGAGCAGGTGGCATTGTTACTCCATCCAGTTTAGAAGTGAACTCTTCTACCCTCACTCTGTAACCCAAAGCATGAAGTAACAAAGGAGAGTGATAGCATTACTTAGGTGCCTTATATATTTTAATATCCTGGTCTCCTGAAGATATTTTTTCTTGGGTTAGCTTGGTTTTAAAATTAGTTTCTTAGCCTCCATACCATAACATTGGGACATGACGAGAAAGAAATTTTATGTAATATATTATCATACAAATCTTTTAGGAACAAAAGAAATATGAAACTGAAGAAGGCGTGAACAAAGCTTCCTGGCAGAAAACAGTTAATAATAATCAGCAAAGGTAAGATTTTATGTGTTCCAAAGTCATATCCTGTGGGGATCATTAGGTCTCATGTTTACTTTTAGCTTTTCTGGTTTGGTTTGGTTTTTGATTTTCTGAGATTTTGGGCGGTAGGGCAGAGATCAAACCCTGGGCCAGGTGCATACCAGGCAAGAACTCTACCACTGAGCTATACTCCCAACCCTCGTGTAATCTTTCAGTTTAAAAGTACTGTGTTTTGATAAGTATTTAATATTCCATATTCACTTAACTTATGAACAATCTTATTATTTAGTCTCTTTCAGCGTCTCGATTCAAAATCAAAGGATATATCTAAAATAGCTGCAGATATCACACAGGCAGTATCTCTTTCCCAGGGAATTGAGAGGAAAAAGGTGATCCAGCACATCCGAGGAATGTACAAAGTTGACCTGAGTGCCAGCAGACACTGGCAGGAGCTCATTCAGCAGCTGACACATGATAGGTGAGCAGGGGAGGCAGTTTAAAGTTGTTTACCTGTGGGTTCTGTAAGTGGGTGTTAAACACTGTTTTCACTCAGGAATTCACATTCACAAAATTGTTTCAATAGCTTAAACATTTTTTTGCTTAATCACAAGTGTTTTCTTTTTTTTGGAGAATAATCATAAGAGTTTTTTTTTTTTAATTCTTGGAGGAAAAAAAGAGGGGGCATTAGCTCTTTCAGACATAAAATTGACTTTAATTTTAAAATACAGTCTTTGCAAATGAATAGGAAAATTACTGAAGTAGGATAATTGAAAAAAGTGATCTTTTTCTAGCTAAGACTTGTTTAATGTGATTTAGAAGATGCATTATGAAAAGAGGGAAATTTAAGTATTATTTTTTAAATTATTCAAGAAAATTGATTTGTATGACTTAGGGTACTAAAATACATTATTACATGCTGAGATAAATTATAGGTAGATGAAAGAATTAAACTAAAAAAGTTTATAATGTGGAAGAAAATAGAGCATCAACTCTGAAGAAGCTCTAATGCAACAGAAAAAACTGGAAAGAAATTATTGGTTTTGAACTTTAATTTTTTGCTAGTGTAAAGATGAAAAAGCATTGAAGTCTATTTTTAGCAAGTTTATCAAAGAGTTAATATTTCTATTGTTTGGAAACCTTATGCATATTTGAAAGTAAAATATCATAATCCCTTTTTTCAAAAAAGCAAAAGCACAAACAGCACGTGTACTAAAATTGGAACAATACAGAGAAGGTTGGCATGGCCTCTGCACAGGATGACACACAGATCTGTGAAGCATTGCATATTTAAAAAAAAAAAGATATGAACATACTTCTCATGTGAAACAAATAGAGCTAATAAGCAAATGGGAAAGCATTCAGTATTTCTGGAGGCTAATTTGATTTTTTTAAGCTTTTAGATACCCCATTTTACTTTTTACATTAAAAATATTTTTTCAGGGGCTAGTATCCACAGCAAGATAGTAACTGAGAATATTAATTGTCCTTGGGCAGAGGTCTGGTGGCATTGTACACTGTGACAATTTATGTCAGAACCCCAGATTCTTTTTGTTTTGTTTTGTTTTTGTACTGGAGATTGAACCCAGAGACTCTTAACCACTGAATCTCATCCCCTGTCCTTTTATTTTGTATTTTGAGACACGATCTCACTGAGTTGCTTAGGGCTCGCTAAGTTGCTGAAGCTGGCTTTGAACTTGCAATCCTTCTGCCTCAACCCCCTGAGCCCTTGGGATTATAGGCATGTGCTACCATATCCAGCTTCCCTACAAACATTTTTAACTCTCAAAATGTTTTAGTGATTCTATCATAAGGAAAATATTCAATATACATAAGACAATAAACATAAAGGTTTCCATCTCTGTATCATTCACATTAGTGAATTGATTGAAAAGAATGTAAATGAAGAGTACTAGAAACATGGTTAAATACATCTACGTCATGGTGCGTCCACTCAGTGTAATATTCAGCAGACACTTGAAAAGATGATAATGAAGGTTATGCTGTGTTCAGTGAAAGAAAGCAGGACATAGAAATATATATGTAATAGCTATAACTGCAAATTAAAAACAGATGCATGTTTAAAAATGAAAGAATCTAAAGTTTAGGGTAGTAGGATTAAGGGTGATTTTTCTCTTATTTATTTCTTTTTTTAATATTTAATATTTTAATATTTATTTTTTAGTTGTAGTTGGACATAACACCTTTATTTTATTTATTTGTTTTTTATGTGGTGCTGAGGCTCGAACCCAGGGCCTCGCATGTGCTAGGCTCTACCACTGAGCCACAACCAACCCCAGCCCTCTTATTTATTTCTAAAAATATTTTAATACTTAATATTTAATATTCTTGTCAGCTAAAATATAAATTTATTTTAAAACATTTTATATGTGATACATATCACAAAAAGAAGCTAATTTTTTACATTAGGTAATAGACACAATGGGAAATGTTAAAAAGTTAACTTGGAAAAAAGTTTTTTTCATTAGTTAACCATACAAAATCTAATGTGTTATATTATGTTGCTAAAGTTTTCATAGTAGGGGTAATATGTCCTTTTTAAAAATTGAGTAGACACAAGAAACTAGAAGCAGAGCTTGCTCCAGAAGGGTGCTCAGAAACTGGGACTCGGGAGCAGAAGGATACATATTTTTTATATTATTCTTTTGTTCTATGTATATGCAGTCCTTAGCCTAAATATCTAAATACTGTTTTTTTTTAATTTAATAGATTCATTGCTATTTATTTACTCAATTTCTATTGTGATTTTTAAGGCTGTAAGTCCTTGGTGGCCAATTAAAATGTTCCCTTTTTTTTCACATTCAGAGCTGTCTGGTATGACCCCATCTACTATCCAACCTCATGGCAGTTGGATCCCACAGAAGGGCCAAACCGAGAGAGGAGACGTTTGCAGAGATGTTATTTAACTATTCCAAATAAGTATCTACTGAGAGATAGACAAAAATCAGAAGGTAATAATGGCTTCTTCCTCAGCACATTAATATGGCAGATTATGGTCATTAGATAATATGTATGTCCTCCCCAACAGATGTGGCCAAACCACCACTCTCTTACCTGTTTGAAGACAAAACTCATTCTTCTTTCTCTTCTACTGTCAAAGACAAAGCTGCAAGTGAATCTATAAGGTAAATTTTAATCCACATCCACAGACATTCACTTTCTTGTGAATGTATGGTTTTTTTGTAGCATTGCTGTAATATTCATTTTATAAATTGCTGTGGTTTTAAGAAAAGTCCTAAACAAGAGAGGCTCAAAATAGGACATGGTTGGATAGCCAAATTCTAAATGGCATTACTGATAGCACAGTCTGTTACATCTCAGTTGTCATACTGTGTCTGACCTTTGTTAGCATACTTATATTTTTGTAGTTGACTTTTTTTTGATAGCTCTATAGAGTAGATAGAGGTGCTGGTGATCTCATCAACAGGCAATATATTGTAGCAATTAAAGGTTCAAATTCCAGAACCAACTCTTCCTAGTAATCTAATCTTGGGCAAATTACTTATTAGCCTTTCTCCCTCAGTTTCCTTACCTATTAAAGGAGGGAAATAATCATACTCAAATTTTCGTAGCATTGAGTGTTATGTGTGTCAGTGTATATTAACTATTGATAGTATTATCACTACAGTTGCTGTGGTTGCTATTATTATCATGCCTATTTTATATATAAAAAACTAAGCCTCAAAAAAATAAATAACTTGACAAAAGAATAGAGAATAAAACTTTTCTGACTCCAAGATTCCCTAGTATACTAGGTTTTCTTTATGTATTGAAGTATCAGTGGCATCAAACTGAATATCTGAGACATTGAAGTCTCTTTTACATAGCCAAACCCTTATACTGTGTATACAGGAATTATAAGAATTTCTTAAGTGTTCAGTCTTTTCCTCCTCCACTGGAATGTTAAGACATAGTATTGCCCGTGGGTTTTGACAAGATACCTCATGCTATTGAAACTCTAGTTCACTTTGCTGAAATCGTCCACTAGATAAAACTTACACTCTAAAAGTGGTCAAAACATTTAATTGCAGTGATTTTAAATATGTTTTGCCAGAGTAAATCGAAGATGTATCAGCGTTGCACCATCTAGAGAGACAGCTGGTGAATTGTTATTAGGTAAGTCAATTTTGAAGAATTTTATATACAGTTTATCCTTAGATAATTTGAAGTGTTTTGACACATTTACATTATATCAGATAAACTTTCTCTAATACCACATGGCTATGACATTATATAGACAATAGTTTCCCATGATCTGCAGGAGATACATCTTAGACCCTGAGTGTGTGCCTGAAACCATAGAGGGTACTAAACCCAGTGTATACTTTTTTTTCCCTGTATACACATACCTATGATAAAACTTTGTGAATTAAGCACATTAAAGATTAACAACAGTAACTAAAAATAAAATAGAGCAATGATAACAATATTTAATAATAAGTTATGTGAATAACTCAAAATAACTCTCAAAATATTTTATTGTACTTTCATTTTTTCACCTGAAAGGAAACACTTGTGGCTTCTCTTTGGCACATCTGAATTTCCAGCATCACCATTGTTTTGCTTGGGGGCCATTATGAAGCTGAATAAGTGTTATTTGAATGCACTGTAATACCACAAGAGTCAATCTGATAACTGGGATGGCTACTAAGTGACTAATGGACAGGTAGCATATATAGCATGGCTGCACTGGACAGAGGGATGATTCATGTTTCAGGCAAAATGGAGCAGGACAAGGTTTTATCATGCTGCTCAGAATAACATGTAATTTAAAAGTTATGACTTAAAGACTTATTTCTGGAATTTTCCACTTAATATTTTTGGACCATAGTTTACTATGGGTAATGGCAACCATCAAAAGCAAAACCACTGATAAGGAGGGACTAGTATAAAGCTTATGACTCATAAATTATAAGAAATTATATCTTGCCCAGGCACAGCAGCACATACACTTAGGATGCTAAGGTAGTAGGGTCACAAGTACAGGCCAGGCTGGGTAACTTAGTGAGGTCCTGTTTCAAAATAAAAAATCCAAAGGCTGGTGGTGTGGCCCAGTGGTAGAGCACCTCTGGGTTCAACCCCCAGAACTAGAAAGAAAGAAGGAAGGGAGGAAGGAAAGAAGGTGGAGGGAGGGAGATGACATTTGGTTTCTGAAAACACATAATTAAAATTTTAATGTTAATGAATCTGATGTCTTCATATGTGCACATTTTTAATCTAATCATTCCTTTTACAATATACCAATTTAGACTTTTAAAATAAAAATATATTGGTATACTTATATTTCCTACTATTTTAACAGATACACTTATACATAAGACATATATATTATATACCTTGATATTTTTCATAATTTATATTCCTTCTTGTGCTTCTGAGAGAAAAGCCAAGATTGTTAATTCATAAATACTTTTATAGTTAAATTTGATGGGGATTTTTTTTCCCTCAAAAAATGAAGAAATAGTTATAAATACCTGGTCTCTAATCCTTTAAAGAACCATGAGCATGCTGTCAGCCAGCGGTGCTCAAAGCTGATCCTAAATCAGCAGCATTCAGCATCACATGGGAACTTACTAGAAATGCATTCTTGGTCCCCACCCAGAACTCCTGAATCGGAAACTCTATGGAGGGTGGAGTCTGTGTTTGGACGAGTTCTCTGTGACTCTAAGGTACACTCAAATTTGAAAAAGTTGCAGCCTCCATGGTCCAAGATGGAGCTCTGAGCTCGCTGGGACTGAGCCCCACCATCCCAAGGATGGAGATATCATCCTTCTCGGAGTTAGCTATGCCACTGCTGCATGAGCCCCCAGAACTCAAGGGTGATCAGCATGCTGGCAGCAGAGCCCCAAGGAAGTTCCTAACATTTTAAAACATGGTATGTGTTAGCAACAGGCAGCCTAGGAAGCAGAAAAAAAAATGGGAGCTATTTTGCTCTATTGAATGTTTCAATCGTTAAAACAACTAAGGATTATTATTAATCCTCTTTTGCTAGAAAATTTGGTTTACTCCTTGACTTAAATTAGTGTGTGACAAAACAAAGCAAATCAATGTGCTTGTAATATAAAAAGCATAATGATAATAATAAATAGCCAATATTTATGTAGCATTAAGTGCCAGACACTACTGATAAGCATTTTTATATATTTTAATTTAATTTTCACAATAATTCTATAAATTACAGCCTCCCCCACAACACACACATCTTTTTGTTAATAGACACATTGAAGTTAAGTAACTTGCCCAAGATCTTATGGATACCATTTAAAAATATTTACTGAGTGCTGGGAACTGTGTCTAGGTATGGAGTTCAAAGTCAAGCCCAAGAACTCTAGAAGTACTGCTTTAATCATATCTGATAACAGTGTGTGTACGTTTGTAAACTCTTACTCTGCAGGTAAATGTGGAATGTATTTTGTGGAAGATAATGCTTCTGATACAGTTGAAAGTTCGGTGAGTAGAGGCTTAAGTTTTTACTTACATTAAGCCTAAACGAATTTCAAAAATATATAATCCATTATGAGAGAGCAGGCAGAACTATTATGGCTTATCTATTGTCACTCCGTGTATAGATTGATCTAAATGACAAACATTTTTAAAAGATAATTTTAAAAGGAAGATTGTGCCATCTCCTCTGGCTTGTGCAGGCCCGAGTCTCTCAGCAGTTACTATTATGTCTCATATTCTAAAGTGCTCCTCTTCAGTTTATGTCCATTCTGTCTCAGCAGTGTCCTTAGTAGCCACAGTAGCTACTCCCCACCACTCCTAATTTACTATTAAGTACCTTTGCCTTCAAAAAGAAAGAAAAATTTTGTGTAATTGAATAACTTAAGTCATCATGATATTCACGTAGCTTATTCTCTGGATATACTGATACTTTATTATTATTAGAAAATAAATTTTCTAATTATTATTAGAAAATAAATAAATTATTAGAAAATAATGAAAAGAACTCTTAAGCCAGGCATGGTGGCAACCGCTTGTAATCTCAGCAGCTCTGAAGGCCGAGGCAGGAGGATCATGAGTTCAAAGACAGCTCAGTGAAAGCGAGGAGCTAAGCAACTCAGTGAGACTCTGTCTCTAAATAAAATACAAAAAAGGGCTGGAGATGTGGCTCAGTGCTTGAGTGCCCAGAATTCAGTCCCCCGTACCAAAGAAAAAAAAGAACTCTTAATTCATATTTTCCTATAGTAAGTCTTTTTAATCCATTTGAATTACTTTGTATACCATTAAAGTATTTTTTGAGATTCCTATAATAAGAGAAATAAGGGTTTTTGTTTTAGAAAAATCCTAAAGCCTTGAATTTCTAAGGCTATTAAATAAGATTACATATGGTTTAATGATGACTGTATTTTTTAATGTAATTAATTAATGAAAACATCAAATTTGATTATAATACCAATAATGTGGAAAAGTCAAGAAAATATTTAATGTAGCCCCCCCAAACTGAGAGGCATTCTTTCCTGATTTATATAGAAATTAACTCAGGGTTTGTCCCAGTTAGTAAAAGTATAGTTATTTTTCAAGATGTATCTTTTTATCAACCAAATAATTTCATAGTTGATATATGAGATAACATTTTCCTGTGTCCAGAGATGACATTTTCCTTCTTTTAAAGACTTCTGAAAATGCCTTTGCCTTTTGATAGCCTGAAGGACCTTTCCTTCTTCAGTGCATTTATAGTATTATTTTATCCTATATGACATTTACTATCTTGCATTTTAAGCATTTGTACAGTTTTATTTCATGCAGAGCACTTAACAAGTATCTTGCATAAGGATGTTTAGTTGTGTGTGTTGAATTGAATTGACATTGAAGCTAAACAAAGAGGAATTTCATTTAAATCTGAGAATATTGTGCTTTCATTAAAGTTTTTTATTTTATTTATAATGTATTGACTCTGTTCTAAAAATTATTTGGGACCCAGGGAAAACACAGAATATAGCAATTCAAATTTTAAAATTTTAAACATGCTTTTGAAAATAGAGAACTTGGTATAAAATATTAATTGCAATTGAGTTCTAAATTTCATTCTGAGTTTCCTGTTGGCCGACACAAAAGGAGTAGACAAACATAGTTTTCCAAAAGTGAAAATTAATAGGGGGAAAAACTAGGAGGCACTTTATTTGAGGATTTAAAGTCTTATACTTATTACAAACATTTTTCATGATTTCTCTATTACAAGCATTGAGTAACAATTCATGTATTCAGTTTTAATTTATAAACTATTAGACTCACATTGTTTCAGTTTTTCTTGGTTTTATACTTTGGAAGGAGACAGTAATGGTATGATGTGTAGGACCCGTGGCCCTACCTCTAATTCCAGAATGTGGGGGATTGTCTGAGCAGGCTAGGATTAGGGCTTTCCAAGGGTCACTTTTTCAATCTCCCCCAGGTACATGGGAAGGGTCCCTGGCTCTGGTGGGTGTTGGTCTGTGAGAGTGCCACACTAGTCTCAGCGGTGTTCCTCCAGAGACCCTGGTTTGCCTTTGCAGGGTGGCTCTAAGCACAGGAGCTGCATCTCACAGCTTGGAGGTCTCCAGGCCACGCAGACAGGCTACTCTGACTCAGACCCATGTGTGGGCATGGCGTCTGAATTCTCAGAAGCCTCCTTCTGTTCTCCACACAACTTAGATCAAGGAGGGACACTTCCTGATATTCTCTGCACATTGGTTTTGTCTGTACTTTTGCTGGGAATGTGTCTGGTCATGGATTTTAGCTTTCTGAAATTGTCTGGGCTCAACACTCTGATTCCAGAAAACACAGGCGTTATCTCTTGTATGTTATAGATGTTCATTCATTTCATTTCTGGAACCAGGATTAGTGCATACATGTATATACCTACAAACACACACATAACCAGGCAGCCAAAGTGTGACTTCTGCTCCCGCCCCCCCCCCTCGCCCCAGGGATTTCATTTACTTTTCTTTTCTTGTAGGCTCAGGTATGCATTTAAAAGATTTGCTTAGCAAAAATAGTTAACCTGAAAAGACTACATAGTTATGGTTCTAACTATATGATGTTCTCCAAAAAGTGAAACAGGGAAGAGCTTAGTGGTTGCCAGTGTTAGGAGAGATGAGTAGGTCAAGCCCAGAGGGGTTTCAGGGCAGTGAAACTGTTCTGAATATTTCTTTAATGGTGAATACATGTCACTTTACATTTGCCAAAACTCATAGAATGTATACCAAGAATGAAGCTTCATATAAACTGAAGACTTCAGGTAAAAATAAGAATCAATACTAGTTCATTAATTATAAGAGTATTCCACATGCAATGTAAGATATTAATAGCTGGGAAACTGAGTGCAAGCAGTTGTGGTGCTGGGGGAGAGGGCACATGGGAACTCACCTGCTCAGTTTTTTGTAAGTTTAAAACTGACCTAAAAAGAAGTCTTAAATTTTTTTTATTCCTAAGTTTTATCTAGCATTTAAAGTGTTTTATAGTGGGAGAGTATTCATCTTATCTTTCATTTTGCTATAAAAGAAGGATTTTTCATTTCATGTTGATATTTTTAAAATTTTTTAATTAAAATTCTGATTTATATTTCATGTAAAGCAAACACTTCTATTTCTTTTGTCTTAGAGCCTGCAGGGAGAATTGGAACCAGCATCATTTTCCTGGACATATGAGGAAATTAAAGAAGTTCACAAGCGTTGGTGGCAACTAAGAGATAATGCTGTAGAAATCTTTTTAACAAATGGCAGGACACTTCTGCTAGCATTTGATAACACCAAGGTAAATCCAGCTTTATAAATAGATTTATATTGTTTAAGTAATCCCAAGACCAATATCTCTATTCATAATGATTATGTGAAAGTTTATTTTATTTAAACTTCAGCTCACTGTTCTGAAAGCCCCCAATTTTTTTTTTTTGTCTTATTTCTTAGTCCTAGTTAAAGTAAACCCTTAGCTGTATGAGCATTCTTTTTGACCTTCAAAATTGCATTAAATTTGGATTTCCCAAAATGACTGAAAGAAGTACTTCAGCTTTCTCAGTGCTGCAGTTGTCCATCTGGGACAAGCCTTCTCTTGACCCACGTCCTTCAGCTACTGTTTCTCTGCTTTCCTTTTAAAGAACCCCCTGGGGCACTTGGGGCACCTGTCCTCTATCCTCCCCTGCAGAAATGCTACAGTCGCTTCCTTCTCACTACTATGGTCAGGGCCACTAGGGCCAACATGTTGCTAAACCCTGTGCTTGTTTTTCCTGGTCCTTGTCTTACTGGGCCTGTTCGCAGCGGTTGATGCAGATGATTGGTCTGTTCTTCTTAATGAAAACCTTCTCTGGGCTTCTGGGCCACCACTTCCTCTTGATTCTTCTTTTCTTTCACCAGCCATTTCTACCCATTCTTATTTGAAGATCCTTCCTGGAGTGGCTCAGGACTCATTCTTCAGGCCTCTTCTCTTTTTCTCTAATCTATGGCATTAAAATGCCCTCTGCATCCTGACAATCTACAACTTGTTCTCAGTACCTCAGTACCTTACATCTTTATCTTCAACACATAAGTGACACACTCAAATGTTAACCCCAGCTTGGCCTCTCCATTTGGAAGTTACTGATTGGCATCTTAAATGTAACATGTAGCAAAATGAACCTCTAACATCCCTGCTTCACCACACGCTCCTAGCTTTCCCCATCTGAATACTTAGCAACCATCTCTGTGACATCCAGGCCAAAATCCTTGAGATTATCCTAGGCTTACAGTTCTTTCATCCCCGTGTCTATTCTTTTAGAATACATCCAGAATTTTTTCCTCTGATACCATCATGGTCTAAGCCTCTATCTTCTCTGCCTCTTAACTGGCCTCCCATTTCCATACACACTCCACTCCAGACTGCTCTTGACACAACAGGTGGAGTGTGTTGGGTCATGCTGTTCTTCTGCTCGAAACCCTCCAGTTACTTCCCATGTCACTCAACCCTTACAGTAGCCTAAAAAAGCCCTGAATAATTGTTTACCTTGTTAACTCTCTGACCTCATCTTCCACCATTCTCTCCCTCACACTCTCTGTTCCATCCATGGTGATTTGGCAAGCTTTAGAAATTTTTTTTATTTGTTTTAGTTGTTGATGGACCTTTATTTTATTCATTTATTTATATGTGGTGCTGAGAATCCAACCCAGTGCCTCACACATGTGAGGCAAGCACTCTGCCACTAGGCCCCAGCCCAGCCCAAGCTTCTTCAGATTTAAGCTACAAGTTTGGGTTATTAAACTCTATTTCTCCCTGTTCCAAAACTACAGCCACAGCTTCTCATTGTTGTCACTTTCTTTTAGTTCCATCTCTTACTCTCCCGCCTTGTGGCTGTTCTTCCTATGCCTGAGCATTTACCATGAGTATTTTGCATGTTGTTAGCAAAAGCTTGGCTTTTCTGAGTTTTTTTCCTCCCATGCATTACTAAATGACATTTAATTGGTTTAGAAGAATCAGAATACTCTTTTACTGTGACAGAACTTTTGTGAATCTCTACAAAAAAGAGTTCATATTTCTTTTCATTTAGTACTGGAAATCCCATTTACCTAAGATATTCCACTTGATTTTTAAGAGAGAAGTGTTTTCACTCCACATTACAGATGTAACTCAGCACCAAGTCTAAGCAGAAGCACAGACCACATCTGTTCTAAGCTGGCTCAAGACTCCAGTGCAGAGCCCTGCCCTTCCTAATGTACCATGTCATATTTATCCAAAAGGAAATTCTTTTTTCTTATTGACATTTCATTATCTTTATGTAGAGCACTTTCCTGCATAGGTTTTCCTTAGAAATTATTAACAGATAATTATTAGGAGATTTTTCTAGCAGCAAAGCATAATAACTAAGAGCCCTGCCTCTGGAGGAAGACCTACTCTGAATCTCAGTGTTCCACCAGTTCATTTTATTGAAGAAAACCTTTTTTCTTGGAGGACTTGGGATTGGTAGCATGTTTTTAATGTTATGGTTCTTTGTGGGGAAAGGGTGTCAATAGCCTAAACAATATCTGGGTCTTTTTTTTTTTTATCCTTCCCTTTTAGGTTCGCGATGATGTGTACCACAGTATACTCACAAATAACCTACCAAACCTTCTGGAATATGGCAATATTACAGCTCTGACAAACCTGTGGTATACTGGACAAATTACCAATTTTGAATATTTGACTCACTTAAACAAACATGCTGGCCGATCCTTCAATGATCTCATGCAGTACCCAGTGTTCCCATTTATACTTGCTGACTATATTAGTGAAACCCTCGACCTCAGTGACCCTTCTATTTATAGGTGAGTAAAAAAAAAAAACCCTTTTGGTTTCATCCAAACATAGTATTTATGTCACTAAGATTTTTTTTACTAAAAAATTCAAACAGGCACAAATATAAAATGGCTGTATAATAAAACCCCATATTTTTATCACCCCAATTCAATAATTATGAATTACAAAATCTTTATAATCTAGGGATGGCAAAATGGTGATTTCTTATTCTCTCATTTCTCATAAATTAGAAGAAAGTGTACAAGATAAACCTAGGATATTTTGTTGTGCCAGAGAATAAAAAAACTAATATTGTATTGTCAAAAGGGCACAGAAACAAACTGAAGTGGCTCTCATTACCAAAGATAGGACAGTCTGAGAATCAGAGAGAACAACGACTGCAAGAAATTAAAATACATTGAAATGAAAAGATAGGTTAAGTTCCTAACTACCCAGGTTAAGTATCTTTAGCTGAAATGCTGGAGTCTAGAAGTGTTTGACATCTTTAAGACTTGCATAGCTTTTACCAGTTGAGCATCCCTAATCCAAAAATCTGAAATCTGAAATGCTCCAAATCTGATTTTTAGTACGGTGCTTAAAATGTCTTGAATTTTAGAGCATTTCAGATTCCAGATCTTCAGATTAGAAATACTTAATTTATATCTTTTAAAAGGAAAACAAGACAAACAAAACAAAATAAACCTCATTGGTCCATTAGTGATTACTAGAGTATCAGTTTCTTAGTTTGAAATTTGAGAATTAAAAGACATGAATTCAGCATTTTTCTGCCTTTCCTAAATGAACTGTATTTTAAGTAACCAAAATAGGCCTAGTTCATGAGAGAATACTGTGTTTATTTAGCTTGAATTTTTTTTCTCTTGTGTAATTTAAGGAAAATTTTATTCCAAATATTCCACTTGGTATATTAACCTATCTTAATTATAACTGCCAAAAAAAAAGGGAGGGGTGCCTGACTCAGACAGTTCTCAAGAAATTGGGTTCATCTTAATACATTGTCAATTTTAAAAAGAGCAAGTGGCATTTTTATACACTGCAGTGACATTTAAGCATTTTATGCGTTGCTGGTATGAAGAAATTTGCTCTTTCTAAAAGGCAGTTTGACAATGTCTATCCAGAGAACTTAAAATGTGCTTAGTCTGTATAGCAATTTAACTTCTAGGAATTTTTTCTTAGAAAATACTGAAGGATGTGGGCTCTACCACAAAGACTCCTACTAGCCATAGGTTTCATGAACCTAGGAACCACTTCTGCCTGGATCATTGCATTTTTTTGGCATCTGGTTCTGCTTGCAAAGATTTAGCCACAAGTATAGTCCTCAAATCATTTTTTCAAAGTAGCTAAAATTTAGAAAAAAAAAACCCTAAATGCCCAACACTAGGTTTAATTAGATTGTTACATGTTGTAGCTATTAAAACAATACCATAGGGCTGGAGATGTGGCTCAAGCGGTAGCGCACTTGCCTGGCATGCGTGCGGCCTGGGTTCGACCCTCAGCACCACATACAAACAAAGATGTTATGTCCGCCTGAAAAAAAAAAACAACTAAAAAATAAATATTAAAATTCTCTCTCTCTCTCTCTCTCTCTCTCTCTCTCAAAAAAAAAAAAAAGAATTAATTAAAAAAAAAACCATAGCCAGTCATAATAGCACACACATGTAATCCCAGTGACCCAGGATGCTGAGGCAGGAGGATTGCAAGTTGGAGGCCAGACTTAACTTAGCAAGGCCCTAAAGGGCTAGGATGTTAGCTTGGAGTTCCCCAGGGTTCCCCGATACTATATATAGTATATTGTCAGCATTGAACTTTTTTTTACTTTAAAAAGCAGTAAATATGTGTATAGATCAATGAAAACAATCTGGGCAAGTATATATGAAAATAATTACCTGTGAGTAGTAGTATTGCAACTGATTTTTTAGTTTATTCTGTTTGCTCAATGATAATTTCTGATTTGTCAGCCACAACAATTACCATAAATTACATGGCAGGATCTTTTTTTTTTAATACCTTTATTCTATTTACTCATTTGTATGTGATGCTGAGGATCAAACCCAGGGCCTCACATGTGCTAGGCAAGCACTCTACCGCTGAGCTATAGCCCCAGCCCCACATGCCAGGATCTTAAACAAGATTTTCTCTGATTTTGAGATGTGAATTCATATTTATTCTATAAAACTGTTTTTACTTTTGACCAAGGTTTTTAATTAGAAAAGCCTTAATAGAATTAGCATTTAATATTTCTAAGTTTCATATCCCTAGGAAATAATAACTTATCAAAAAAAAAATGGCTGTTTCTGTATCTCGTAAGCAGAATTGGTTTGACCTACTGAACCTGAGGTTTGTCTTGCTGTTGACCTCGTTACAGTGCCAGATGTTGAAACCCTAGTTATCCCATCCCTGTGCCAGACCAGATGGCTCCCAGCGAGAGCAGCCTGTCTCTCCTTATAAGAGTTGTTTCTCTATTTCAAGAGCCACACAGGATGCCACTTGATTCTGTAGCATGGAAAAGTGAGGACATAGTCCTGGCATTCTGTCGCCTCCAAGAATGGCAGCATGTGGTATCCAGCCAGGGGGAACACCCACACTACGCGGTTACATGTGTGCACGCATACCCCCACTGTGCTCAGTGCATCCCTCAACTCCTGATTAGATTGCATGATATTTATTGCAGTACTCATTCCAAATCTCAACTTGGTCATTTTAAGCATGTATCATATATTCAATTTTTACTAACTAGGCTCATAATTACATAGCCTCCCCTCGTGATTATAATTACTGTCCAAACATCCCTTTACTTTATTCTGCCTGACTCATATAGAGTCTGGAAAATGGAGCAAGAACTTTCAGGTCTTGACAAAATCAGCTGCCATGGGCAGCATCAGTTATGACTTGGGGAGGCTGAGGAAAGAGGGGGAGCAGCTCTTCTTGTTGAGGTTACACATGAGTTAAGAATTCTAATACAGTACAGACCTGATGAAGAATTCTACCTTAGTTGTTTAAACAGCCATAGTTTTAAGTGGTGACTGTTGATTGCAAAGCAACACGTGTAAGCATAAAATAAGGGCCAAACATTTCGTGGATCCCTTGTTTACTCCCAGTATGAAACACAGCTTAGTCCTGGCAGTATCGAGTTGTTTCAGACTTTTCCCATTATCCTTTTCTTTGTAGAAATCTCTCTAAGCCTATAGCTGTGCAGTACAAAGAAAAAGAAGACCGCTATGTGGACACGTACAAGGTAGCTTTAGCTTCTGTTCATTCTATGATAAATGAAAAATGGGGTTTTGTTTATAGACTTGTGATTACCTAATTTTAAATTTATACTATTGCTTTTTCTTTTCATTTCCTTGTACTTTAATTGACTGACAACTAGAAATCATTATATGAAATCAATTTTCTGAGAACTCAAGAGAATTAAGAAAAAGAATACCTTTATTTTGGCATAAATTGAAAGCTAATAATCCATTGTTATTCAAATACATAATTGTAATTCTTATAAAAATCATAAAGCTTTCCAGGGACCTGCTATTTATATCCCCCAGTGTAATTTACATAGCAATATTAAAATATTGATTGTATATCATAAACCTTATTAATCATTAAAAAGTATGCATTGGTTTATCAAAACAGAAATTTACCAGATTTTCAATTTTAAAAGTAGAAATGAATTAATTACCTTTTTCTGTGATATTAGTATTATTGGAATTCTATTGGAAATATAAAAAGCTCACTTGCCACAATTATGTTCTTCACAACAGTATCAAGATAAAAGCAGCTGAAACAGTTTTCTCATATTCACACATTGTTTTATATCCCAGTTCCCAAAACATTCCTCTAAGAACCTGTGACTGTCACAGTTTGATTTTGCACTTGAAAGTGGGGCTGTCTATAGGAGTATGAAAGGGATTCAAAGATCCAGTACACCTGACTTTGTTATGGAGCCAGACAGAACCGAGGGGAGATGTACACAGTGATGTACACAGATGTTAACTTCCTCCTTCATGTTGGGAATACAGGAATCATAAAAGATCACCATGTTCTTTTCCACCTCTGTGTAACATACTGCAGAGCAGCCATGCAGTATTATAGTAACTCTGTAATAATGGGTGATGTCTGTATTTCTATTGCATTTCCTCTTCTGGAGAAACATTCTGTATGGACAAGGTGAAACGCTATTCAAATGCAGACCTCTCTAGAGATGGGAGCAGCTCCCGTTCCTTGGGGGCTTGATCCACTTAGATGTTGGGAGCTGGTGTGCTGGAGGGAGGATGCAGGGCAGGTGGGTTTTCTGAGTAATTAAGAGCACAGGGGTGCAGATGCATGATGAGCTCAGGTGGTCAGGCTCACAAGGTTCAGGACAGACTCCTAGATTCTCTAGGTGGTTGAGGTCTCTGGTCAAGAGTGGGCAGACAGGCCAGGGAGAAGAGCATGGGTGACAGGGAAGGATAAAAGGGGAAGCAGCACTTTCCCAGTGTTGCCTGAAGCACATGATCATTAGTCTTCTGGGGCTTTGTTGCCTTCAGTATCTGGAGGAAGAGTACCGCAAAGGAGCCAGGGAGGATGACCCCATGCCCCCCGTGCAGCCCTACCACTACGGTTCCCACTACTCCAACAGCGGCACTGTGCTCCACTTCCTGGTCAGGATGCCTCCTTTCACCAAAATGTTCTTAGCCTATCAAGGTAAGGGTGTTTTTTGTAACTGCACAGAAAGTCTATTGGGTCATCAGAACAAAGAAATCTTTTGTTTTTTCTGACTTCTTGAGAACTTATTGAGACTAATGACATCACAGGAATTCTATTTATTCCTTCACCAAAATCTTCCTCAAAAGAGCTGTAGTACATTAAATCATCTTACTATTGTCTCAATTTTTAGCTTCAATTTAAACATGTCTGCTTAAAAACATGCAGTTCACTTTTTAAAAATTGAGATGTATTTTACAAACCATAAAATGTACCCTAATTTTATAGTGTATGCAGTTCATTTTTAAAGATTTTTCAACATTATGATTATTTTAAATCACCAGCAAATGCCATAATTTCATTCTTCTTTGTAGCTGAATAAAACTCCACTGTGTATATATACCACATTTTGTTTATCCATTCATCTGTTACCAGGCACCTGAGCTGGTTTACAGCAGTTACACTGCTATACACATTAATAATATGCCCATATACTATAGTATGCTGATTTTAGCACTTTAGGATAAATACCAAGGCATGGCATAGCTGGGTCATATGGTGGTTCATTCCTAGTCTTTTGAGGAAGCTCTATACTGCTTTCCAAAGTGGCTATACTAATTTGCTGCCTTCTTTCCCACATTCTTGCCAGCATTTATTATTATTTGTGTTCTTGATGATTGCCATTTAACTGGAGTGAAATGAAATCTCAATGTAATTTTGGGTTTTTTTTCCTCTAATTTCTAGCAATACTGAACATTTTTTCCATATATTTGCTGGCCATCCAAAAGCTTTATATTAATTCAATGCAATCCCCATAAAAATACTAATGACATTCTTCACAGAACTAGGGGAAAAAAATAGTCCTAATTTGGTAGAATAAAAGACCCAGAATAGCCAAAGCAATCTTAAGCAACATAAATGATGCCAGAAGCATCTCAATACCAAACCTCAAATTTTACAGTATGGTATTGGCATCAAAGCAGACAGGAAGACCAAGGGAATAGAATAGAAGGCACAGAGACAAATTCACATAGATACAGTCATCTGATAATTGACAAAGGTACCAAAATCATATGTTAGAGAAAAGACAGCCTTTTTAATAAATGGTGCTAGGAAATCTGGATGTCCATATGTAAAAGGATAAAACTATATCCCTATCTTTCACCCTGCACAAAAGTCAACTCAGAGTGAATCAAAGACCTTAGAATTAGGACAGAAACTCTATAACTGCTAGAAGAAAACATAGGCTCAACACTCCAACATATCAGTGCAGGCATAAAACACAAGAAATGAAACCAAGAATCAGTATTTGGGGTGGCATCAGTTTAAAAAGCTGCACAGCAAAGAAACAAGAGCATGAAGAGAGAACCCAATGGAAGAAGATCTTTATCGGCTGTTCCTCCAACAGGGGATTAATATCCAGAATATATAAAGAACTCAAAAGACTGAACACCAAAAACGAAATAACTCAGGGCTGGGGAAATAGCTCAGTTGGTAGAATGCCTGCCTCGCATGCACTCTACCTGGGTTCAATCCCCAGCATTGCAAAAAGTAAAATAAAAAATAACTCAATTAATGAATGAGAAAAAGAACTAAACATGTCTCAAAAGAGAAATATAAATGGACAACAAATATGTTAAAAAATGTTCAAAATCCCTTGTTTTCCTTCTTTATAATTCATTCACTCAGTAAAGAAATTGTTGTGTATCCATTATGTACTAGTGTGAATGACAGATAGCCAGGCCCCTACTTTTATGGAACTTTTATTATACTTGGGTAATAATATAGTAATCAATTAAGCAGTATGTATATTATGAAATCATGATTGAGGTGAAAAATAATGGAACTGGTTTCAAATTATTTATGGAAATACATATTTTCAAGGATATAAATTCTCTCTTAAACTATGAACAAACAAAATGAACATTATTTTGATCTTTTTGAAGTAGCAAAAGTTATGACAGGCTTCAAATGAAATTAAGTCTCTGTGTCTTAACTATATTATTTGTATTTCTTTGTAGATCAAAGTTTTGACATTCCAGACAGAACTTTTCATTCTACAAATACAACTTGGCGCCTCTCGTCTTTTGAATCCATGACTGATGTGAAGGAGCTTATTCCAGAGTTTTTCTATCTTCCTGAGTTCTTAGTCAACCGTGAAGGTACAGCAGCAAATCATTTCTCTGTTTTAAATAGTTTAGTTATATATGGACATAATATCTTTATTTTGTTTATTTATCTTCATGTGATGCCGAGGATTGAACCCAGAGCCTCACATGTGTGAGGCAAGCGCTCTGTTACTGAGCCACAGCTCCAGCCCCCAGCAGCAAATCACTCCTAACTTGTATTTCTGAGAGAGTGTGATAATGTTTTCATTTCCCAAAATGAAAATAGCTGCACACTGATCTCCTGGAGCTCTGCAGGTGCCTGGGCTAGGACCTCCAAAACTGGCCCTAGGCTGTTCCAGAATACCTGGGAGCTCTCAAATAGCCCCCATCTCACCCCATGGTAATTTTATGTAAGCCCTCAGTTTATACCTCACATTGTATCATTTCAAAACACTTTCAAAATTGGTGAAAAAAGATCTTTCTACTGTATTCATGCACAATCAAGAAGTAGACAACACTTCAATTATATAGGGATCTTACTCAGTTTTCAAAAGATCCTTTTTAATTTTTGTCTGTTATGTTGTTTAGCTTTTCTGTCCGTAAAATGTAGCACAAAAACATTTTTATTCAAAGGTATTTCTTTTAGGACGATTTTTTTTTTAAGAGAGAGAGAATTTTCAAATATTTATTTATTTATTTTTAGTTTTTCAGTGGACACAACATCTTTGTTTTTTTTTATTTTTTTAATGTGGTGCTGAGGATTGAACTCAGCACCCTGCGCATGCCAAGCGAGTGCGCTATCGCTTGAGCCACATCCCCAGCCCCGATGATTTTTTTTTTTTTTAATAACATTTCCAAGGATTTTTTTGGGCTAACAGACTGAGACAGACAGAGATGAGCTCATTTGTGTCACGAAAGGATCCGGGTATTCCACGTGCTGGTATCACTTTGTTGGAACAGCAGTGCATTGTAGAAATGAAATCAGAACAGATACCCATGAAATTAATAGGCACTCTCAGTTTATTCTGGGATTGCATGTGCTTTGTATTGGTTGGGTTTTTCAAAGTACAGAATTCTATTTACTAAAAATTCTTAAATAATTATAACTCATTAAATAAATTCATTTAAATGTTAATACCAAAAAAATTGAAGTTTTAGTTTGATTTTAATCAAGTTTACAATTGACCAGATATTTAAGAACTTATCTCATTTGTAGATTTGATTAATGGGAATTTGGAATTTGTGAGCAGTGGTTTTCTACTTTTTCTTCATCTAATTTGTGGGTATAAAGTGGTACGTGGATCAAGTTGAAAGATCTTAAGTTTAATCCTGATAGCATTTATGCACACAGCCCTCTCCGTAAATCAGAAAGTGAGCGAGCAGTTGTGTTTTTTATTGCAAAGGTCAGTGCTCCTAGCTTGGGAGTACTCGTCTGCTGAGGCCAAGAGCTCTTGAGGCCTACTCTGTGCGCTGAGTGAAGCATGCTTTGGGAAGTAAAACTTGATATTAATCTTCTCGTTTAGGTTTTGATTTTGGTGTGCGTCAGAATGGTGAACGGGTTAATCACGTCAACCTTCCCCCGTGGGCACGTAACGATCCTCGCCTTTTTATCCTCATCCACCGGCAGGCTCTAGAGTCTGACCATGTGTCCCAGAACATCTGTTACTGGATTGACTTGGTGTTCGGGTACAAGCAAAAGGGAAAGGCTTCTGTTCAAGCCATCAATGTTTTCCATCCTGCTGTAAGTGACTCTTACAATAATCTGCGCATACATAAGATAGAACCTGGATATTTTAGTTACCTGGTAGGCTGTTTCTTTAAAATACCCAACTTATCAAACAGAATTGGCAATTATACTGATTTGTTATTATTCTTACCCAAGATTTTGAGGTTTTATATTTCAACTTTTAAGAAATATCTTAGGTACATGTTAAAGGTTCCTCAAGACCACCCCCAGGTTCAGTAATTTACTAGGTGGATTTAAGGACTTATCATGCAAATCAGATTTGTAATGGGGAAGGGTACAATGCAAAATCAGCAAAGGGAAGAGGAACATGGGGCACAGTCTGGGAGAAGCCAGCACAAACCTCCTCTAGTCTCCTCCTGGCGAAGCACAAGAACACACTTACTTCCTCCAGCAACAAGTTGTGACACACGTGAAGTATTATTGTCTGCCAGGATGTTTGTCAGAGACTGAGCACCAGGGCCTTTCGGGGCTGGTCACAGAGGCACCATCTGCTTTGCACATGCTGGAGCTCCAGACTCCCAGAGGACAGCAGGTGTTCAGCAAGCACAGCATTGAGCAGTGTAGGCACAGTGGTGGGAAGGCTCTGACTGCCAAGTTCCCAGACACCAGCCACGGGCCGCCTGGCAAGCATATCTTTCCAAGGAGAACAGTCAGCTTGCCACATTAACTCTTTTCTGCACACTCTCCTACACACGTGCTCTGTTTGAAAACAACATCATTTTTCCTCATTACAGAAGCAGTGCATGTGCCTTGGTAGGAAAATTACAACATACAGACTGGCAAAAGGAAGAAATTTATAAATAAGGTTTGATGTCACCATCCCAAGAGAAATATGAAAACCAGCTTCCAGACTTTTTTCTGTACATTATTCCAGTAGTATAATAATATTAGTACAGTTAGGTACCCTTTTTCTCTTCTGAACAATTAGTCTTAAATTACTCAGATCACTAGATATCATTTCATATGATTTTTAATGGCTACTTACTACTCCAAGTATAGTGATTTATTTTACCAGTATGCTGTTGGATATTTAGTTAGAATCTGTTTAATATCTGTTTAATATCCTTGAGGTTATTTCTTTGATTTCCTAGAAGTATAATTGTAACACTTTCATGTGTATTTTTTATGCTGTTGGATAAACTAACCTTTAATTTTGAAAATATTATCTACTCAAGAAATATTTCTCTTGCTAGGCTTTGGGGTACAGAGGTATTGAGGGTAGATGGGGTTAGGAGGAGAGGTAGAGTAGATAGGTCTACCCTGCTGTGGAAGAGGGGTTCTTCTGAGGCCTGTTTAAGGAAATGTCTCTGTAAGCAGAATGTTTAAAAAGCAATTGATGATGAGAACAATATTTGCTGATGCTGCCTAGGAGTCACTCAGTACAAGTACAGAGATAACCTGTTAATTCACTGCATGTGATGTTTAACCTCATGGCTTCCCTAACTTTAAAAAAAGCAGGTTAAAGTCAACTGATCTTGGACTTCCCCTCCAACTCTAATTTTCTCCATAGATTGTGACAAATCTATAAGTGTTTTATAACAAATGTAGCTAAAATGCACAAACAACTCTACACCTATGCTTATTTATGCCAGAGATTCATTCTAAAAAATAGTCTAAAAATAAAATTCTCTTTAGTCCCTTTTGCTATGTAATTATGTGGGGTACCTCCAAGGTTATATAAAATGAAATTCCTTAAGAGATTTATTATCTGGAAAAGAGAGTAAGACAGGTTTACCGATTATTCCAATAGAAGATATATGCTTTGGGAAAGTTATTTTGAAAAAGGAGATAATAATTTTATACAAAATAGTAGTAGAGGAGAAAAAGACCTTTTCCTTCTACCCATCATTGACTGAGGCTTCTGGAATAAAAAGGTAACAAGAGAAAGGCATTCAGATTTATCTCATTTGAAATTTATGTGCCATAAGAACGTTAAGAAAATGAAGACCCCAAAAGTGTTTAAACCCGGTATTTTTATGCTGAGTTTAATGGAAAGGGAAGCATCGTGGAGGAATAGGATAGGATAAAAAAAGTCTGAGCCTCGTGCAAGAAACCGGGGGAAACCGTGAGGCTTACTGGCTCTGTCCTCTCTATGTGTCCTCTACCCTGACTGTGGAGCTCAGGATGCTCTACACTAGGGGAGGGGGAGGGCACCTCTCACAAGAGGGTCTTCTGACCTGCTTCAAGGCAAGGCCAAAAAAACCCTTTCTAGGTTTTATGATCAGCTTCAGGGAAGATCAGAGAGTCCTTCCTCTGGCTTAAAACATTCAGTGTGCCTAGGTGCTGTGTTTTGAAATAACATGTCCTGAATCCCACTGAGTATAAAATGAAGGGTTCAGATATAATTTTTTAGCTTCATTCATATTTGATACTAAAATACGACTTTTAGAGCAATTAGGAACTTTTGCACCTTTTCAGTTATTCTTAAATAAAATCACATTAAAAGTACTTGGAAAAAACCTATCTGAAGGCTGAAGCTGCAAGGGAGTTTTCATCTGACTGGGAGGTTTCATTGGGTCTTCAGTATTTGTAAAAGGATAGTGTTTATACTATTGTTCTAGGGGCTGAATAACATTGAGTTCATGGGGCGATGTAGTGGTTAAGTGCCTAGTGTCTAAGTTCAGAATTGAGTTCAGATCCCCACTCTGACTCCACCACTTGTGGGACCTTGGGCAGATGGCTTAACCTCTCTGTACCTAAATGTGTACTTTTATAAAGTGTGAATGACAATACCAGCCTCTTATGGGAGGAATCAAATTCATATTAGGATAATGGCTACCATACAATTAAGTACAAATAACTGTTGACTTTTCCAAAAGACATATACAAACGCCTTTTACCTTCCTTAATTCATCATTCATAGTTACTTGGGGTTCCCTTAGAAACTTATAGCACCAAATGTAAAGAAGCACTATTTTAAAGTAAATTTGAAAAGAGCTCATCAGATTTTTTGAGTACATGCAGTCAGGCAGCCCTGTGAATGGCCCTAGTTCAACAGGCATTTGCAATGACTATTTGGTCCCTGATGCTGGAGGTAGAGAGTGAGGGCAGTAAAGATGAAGATTATTTAACCTGAAGTGTTTTGGCATTTTATTTTGATGCTTATAGAAATGCTATTACCCAGATATGTAAATTAAAGTCGGCTGTGACTGGCTTAATGCCAAAAGCTAGACTGTCCACGTGGGTATGCACAACATGTAACAGGTCTGTGGCCCGCTGCCAGCTTTGGATGTGAAGGAGTGAATACATAGCACGTCCACCTGACCTCAAAGTATGGCCACCCAAGAAACACAAAATAGCACCCCTTCCATCAACAGGCTTGGAGCTTTCATTGCTACTCACCAGGGACCACTTGCAATTTTCATTGTATTTTAACTTTAGTTATTCCTTTTATTATATATTACTTTGGACAGCAACTTCTTTAGTAGTTTCATATTACACATGAAATCTTGTATGATATTCTCAGGCATTAAGTTTAAATTGTTTTATAAACAAACCTAGTTAGCATCAGACAAGATATATTGTTTTTAATTCACTCATTTAGAGACATTGATTATTCCTATTCTGATCTCAGACCATTAATAGGTAGCTAACCTGATCAAAAATATCTTAAATCATTTGCATTTGAAATAGAGAGGAGCAAGCCATTGTCTAAAGAATAAAACCAATCTTGGTTTCCCTTTGGCACCAAGCCAAGTCTTACTCATCAGATGTCTTATGTTCTTTTGCTCTTTTACCCTGCAGACGTATTTTGGAATGGATGTCTCTGCAGTTGAAGATCCAGTTCAGAGACGAGCCCTAGAGACCATGATAAAAACCTATGGGCAGACCCCTCGTCAGCTGTTCCACACAGCCCACGCCAATAGACCTGGAGCCAAACTCAACATTGAAGGAGAACTTCCAGCTGCTGTGGGGCTGTTAGTACAGTTTGCTTTTAGGGAGACCCGGGAGCAGGTCAAAGAAATTACCTGTCCGGTATGTCACTCATATTTTAGTAGAATTCAGCAAAACCTGATGGGACTCTGTGGTTCTAGGCCCTCATGTGGGCTCTGGAGGCCCAGAAATGAATAGGTGTGGTCTTGGCTGTGAACAGCCCTGCAAGATAGGCTCAGGCAGCTAAAGCAGTATCCTATGTGTGGTAAATGCTGTGCCAGTGAGAGAAAAAGAGTGCCTTCGAGCTCAGAGGGAAAGAATTGGTCATGTCAAACTGTGGCCCTCCTCAGGAAAGACAGAGAAGGGTTATTACAAGGGAAAGCCTCCCAGGATGCGACACATAGGACGAGGAAAGGAGCCCTCAGGACTGGCGCCCAGTGAGCACATGAGGATGCCCATGGAAGCACACAGTCTGGGCCTGGTTGTCATCTTAAGCCATAAGCTTAAGGGCTGGCAAGGGGCTCAGTGGTAGAACCCCACCTAGCACGCCCTCAGTCTTGAGTTCAAGCCCCAGCACCACTACAACAAAAAAAGAGCACTGGCCAGAGGTGTGACTGTTTTGGTTTATACTTGCTGGGGAACTTTACAAATTTATTGGGCCTCCCACATTCTAATGATAAAAAGTATAGCCTCTGACAATAGGAAGTAGATATAATTTTTCTTTGAAATAGAAAAATCAAGCAAGCCTTAATCTTCAATTAAGTTCTTCATATAAAAGTAGTAGAAGTTAGAATGTTAATTGTAGAGTGCTTCGAGAGTTTGCAGGAGGCCAGTAGAGGTAAGACAGTCGGGGAGGGATCCTTAGAGAGGGATCAGCAGTGGCTCTCAGATACAGGGAGCTGTGCTCATTTTCAGAGAAGAAGATTTCTACAAACCTTGTTTTGACAGTTTTATATAATAATATGGCTCAAATATATCTGCACACTAGAAATAAATTCTTTATGCTCCTATATGTCAAATGTGCATATTAAATACAAACTCATTTAACTATTAAGATTCAATTATAAATCATTAATATGTTGGGCATTCTTGTTTTGCTAAAACCAGATCACAATGTTGTTTTTCATGTTAGAAAGGAATATTTTTATTTTGTGTTTTGAAGCCTTACAAATCATTTAGCTGCTATCATTACCATAGTTGCTATTTTTAAAAATAATCCATTACTTTTTCTTGTCAAAATAATTTAACAATATTTATCTTAAAATTATAAATGCCACCTAATTTACTACTGTACTTATTGTTAATGAGCTGTCTTAAGTTGGCCTACATATGGAAATTTGGTAGTGTGTCTGCTGGCATTGGGATGTGGTACCAACTTGCCTCGTTGCCACCTCAGGACCTTCATACTATCTGTCCTCCCCCTGGAATGACCAATTCCAGATGGATTCAGGTTGGCCCGCACTGCACTCAGGTCTCTGCCCCAGCATCTCTGTCTTTCCAACCCTAATATCTAAAACAGCAGCTCTGTCATTCTGCCTCCCCTTCTTGTTTTGCTCCATGGCACACACTGTCTGTATCTATTGACTCTCTGTGCCCCACAGCCCTACTTGATGGAAACTCCATGGGAAAGGACTTTGTCTTGCTCATTACAATGTCTCCAGCTCCTAGGATGGTGCCTGACAGACATTATTTTTCAAAATAATGACTTCTCAGTTGCAAGTTCTTTAGAGTTTGGCTTGTCCGTACTTCTGGCTGACATGTCATGCATTTAGGCCACTGCTTCTCTATATTTGAAGCATTGTGAAAGCTTCCACAGGGTTTCTCCTTGGCCCTCAGGTGGTGTCTGCATAGAGTTCAGACGTAAGCCACTAGCTCTGAAACCCAGGGGCAGTCCTTGAACTTATGAGGATCAGCCAGATGACCTATCACTTCTGTGGATTCCAGTTCATTATGATAGTTAAAAACAACCAGAAGTAGTTGAGAAGCATTTCAGTAAAGTGATCTTCCTTCTTGCTGACTCTGACATAAAGCAGTTGCCATGTGTCTTTGTATGTAACTGAAAAACAAAAGTTTAAACTCTGCAATTCACACGAAAGTATTCTTGAGGCAAGAAGTTATGAGTGATACAGCATTACTAGAACTTAGCACCACGTTTTCCCAGTTTCAGCATTCATAGGCTAAAGACTTAGAAAAGAGTGCTTAGTTGGTTGCAGTGGCACACACCTGTAATCCCAGTGATTTAGGAGATTGAGACAGGAGGATTACAAATTCAAGGCCAACATCAGCAACTTAGCAAGACTCTGTCTCAGAATAAAAAATAAGAAGGACTGGGGATATAGCTTAGTGGTAGAGCACTTGCTACTATGCATGAGGCCATGGGTTTGGTCCTCAACACCAAAAAAAAAGAAAAAAGAAAAAGTTTATCAGAATACCTGGTGTTGACCTCCCAGTCCTAGTGTGAGCATTTCTGAAGCTCCTCAGCTTTCCCAGAGATGCTCACTGTTTCCAGACCACTGGATGCCACTTAAAACTATATATTAAGCTGGGCGTGGTAGCCTGTGTCTGTTGTCCCAGTTATTGGGAGGCTGAGAAGGGAAGGAGTTGGAGACCTGCCTAGGCAACACAGTGAGACCCCATCTCAAAACAAACACTCTGCCCCAGTACTGGCCCAACAGAAGCAGCAGAGCTCCTGAATGCTGTGGTTTTTTTAAAGAAGAGAGTTTGTAGGTCAATGATACCTGATTTTTCATTCATTTGGAAAATAACATAAATAAATTGCATTGAAAATATTTACAGGTTGTGTGTGTGTGTGTGTGTGTGTGTGTGTGTGTGTAAATTACTGAAATTTGCTTAGTATGTTATTTTTATTAGATTTACATTTGAAAAGTTGAAAGCAAAACAACTAAACTTGTAAATGTTTAAAACAAATAAAAACAATTGAAAAATAAAAGATTAATAGAGTCTAAAACAATAAAAGAAAGAGCATGGAAAGAGCAGAATTTTGGGGAGAGATGCTAAAAGGGCCTGGTTCTTCCCTTTTTGCTTTTCCTCTCGACTCTGGTTTTCACTTGAAATAGAGAAAGTGCTCTGGTCACTGTTCACAGGCAAGCACCAGTGTCCCCCCTCTATATCTTCCCCACACCCTGCCTTTCTTTGAGCCCACCTCTTCTTCTGCTCTAGGGTAGCTCTTGGTTCTCCAGAACTTCCTAGCACTTTCTGGAGGTCTGGGTGCTCTAGTCCCCTCTGTGTGCTGTGCAGGTAAGCTCTTCCATTCAGTCACAAGCATCCACTGAGGGGCTGATCCCAGGAACATGGAGAAGTCTATGGTGGCCTCTGTCTTCCAGGAGTTCACGGTTGAGTGAGCTTGTCTATGCCACATGTGGTCTTAATTTGTAGCTGTCATATGTACTTTTGGCTTATCTTCCACATTACAGTCCCCTATAGGCATTCACTTCAGCTTAGGTATTTCAGCTAACCTGAAAGAAATGTGCCTTGGTAAATTTTTTTTTCCTCTGCTCAAATTTCAAGGAATTTTTAATTTTTAGCCAGAAATTTTCATGCAGGCTAGGCTGAAGCCACAGAATGAAAATCAAATAAGGAAAATGTTCCTACATGCTAAACATAGGGAAGTAAAAATATGTAAAATACTTCTTGTCCTCAAAGAACTTATGATCAGATTGTTTTCTCTTCCTTGTTTAGGATTTAAATTAGAAGTAATTCTGTATTTACCACCTTTAAAAAAAATCACACTTTTCCCTTTCCTTGGTTATAGAGCCCTTTGTCGTGGATTAAAGGCTTAAAGTGGGGAGAGTATGTGGGCTCCCCGAGCGCTCCTGTGCCTGTGGTCTGCTTCAGCCAGCCCCACGGAGAACGGTTCGGTTCTCTCCAGGCTCTGCCCACCAGAGCAATCTGTGGTTTGTCCCGAAATTTCTGTCTTCTGATGACTTACAGCAAGGAACAAGGTAAAATGAAACAATAAAAATCATTCTGGGGACATGTTTCATTAGAATGTTTCCAGCTCACCTGTGCTGCTATTTTGTATGACTTCTAAAGTTTTCTCCGTCCTTGGTGGAAAACTCTGCTTGTGTATGTAGTTACTTAATGTAACATATGAAAAACATGAAAATTAAATGCAGTCCCATTTAAAATGAAAGGAGGAGTTGGAAAGAGACAAGGATACATGGTCATGCTCAGAGGATGAAAGCGTTACCAATTTGATAGAAATGTTCACTTTGAACCTCTTAAACCCCACAGTAGACAGATGTATCTAAAAGACAAATCTCAAACCTCAGAAGATGGAGCCTCAAGTTTAAACCACAAGCAAAATAAAACAAAGGAATTAGGAGAGCCATGGAAGTAGGCTTTGAGACATGAATGTGTGAAAAGCAGGGCTTTGCTAACTCCCCAGTGCCAACTCAGTGACAGTGACACATGAAGAGTGCTGTGTAGCAGGACCCATTTGTGTGTCAAATGTCACCTAGACAGGGAGGAAGTAGGGCATTCTCCACTGAAGCAGTCTCTTAATCCTTCCATATTGACTGTTTCATTAGATGCAAAAAAAAAAAAAAATTCCTCTCCTATGAGATCGTGGCGTGAGCACTGAAATGACTGAGGACAGTGAGCTCAAGACAGGCTGTATACAGACTTGCCTGGAAGCCAGCCTGTGACCTGATGCCCTTGGCAGGTAGTACTGTTAGCATTTAACCTTACCTTCCATGCACAGTGCTCCTCGGGGAAGTCCTGCTCGCAGCCTTCCCCAGCACCATGTACAAAGGTGCCAGCACCCAGGCCAAACAGGCCACCTGAAGAAGTTACGTGTGCCCAATGGTCCATGGTTCTTTCAGGCTCACTCTTATTCTGTCATAGAATGAAGGATAGTTCTTATAGTTGCTGGGAATAGGGAGCATGCATACCATTTCATCTCAGTTTAGCGAGTTAGGACAAGTTCAGTCTACTTAATTGTAATGCCTGGGAAGTCAGTGGTTTATTCTCACTAGTGTATTGTAAATAATTATGAGGCATTGTAACTATTCACTGCTAATAAGGTTTAAAATACTAAGATGTGTAAATTATTTACCTTTAAATAAATTAGAGTGCACTGGGATTTATCTCTATTAGTATTATCACTTAGCATTATTGGATATAGATGTTTCCCATATAATTCTCAACCTATCTTATTTATGCCACTGTGGTCCCAAGCTCTCAGTGTGTTTCCTCAATAGCTGTGTTCACTCAAATTGCACTTGACTTCCCCACACACTATATTTTGGATTTGTTAGTACCTTGATATGTGCAGAGAAGTGCGTTCAGCTAAGAGCTCTGGAAGCACAAAGCCCAGAGTTTGTGCCCAGCTTTGCTAATTACTCAATGTTTTTCACATCCTGGCTTTTGGCCTATAAAATGGGGAAAATAAAATTTCTTCTGTCCCAGAGTAATTTACTGTGAAGATTCAAAGAAATAATGCACAGGAATGATTAGCACAGGGCATGGCTCATCCTAAGTGTTTAGTAAGTGGCCATCAGACACTGGATACCCTGGGACAGAGACTCTCAGTGACACTGCATGAACCTGACACATAACAGTCCACATAGACATTCCAGAGGCCATTTACTGAGAGAGACTGCAGCCTGCAGGTGAGAGTTAGGGGGCCTAGGAACTGCTGGACACTCTCAGCACTGACATGAAAAAGCTCTGAGTTTTTGCTTAGTTATACATGTTACCAAGTGGCAGCTAATGAGGTGGTTTTGATGGTCTTAAGGCCCGTTTCTTGAAGTGCTTTTTCCACAGCATTACCTCGGGTCCCCCTCAGGCACCCTGTGTCAGCGTTGGAATTCCTGGGTCTAAGCCTACAGGTGCTGAAAAAACAAGTTTCCTTGGAAAGTCTTTTTAAGATCCACTGCTGTGTTAGGTGAAGTTTGTTTTCTAAAGAGATAATGTCGATGTTCATAGCAGCACAATTCACAATAGCTAGACTGTGGAACCAACCCAGATGCCCTTCAATAGATGAATGGATAAAAAAAAATGTGGCATCTATACACAATGGAGTACTATGCAGCAATAAAAAATGACAAAATCATAGAATTTGCAGGGAAATGGATGGCACTAGAGCAGATTATGCTTAGTGAAGCTAGCCAATCCCTAAAAAACAAATACCAAATGTCTTCTTTGATATAATGAGAGCAACTATGAACAGAGCAGGGAGGAAGAGTAGGAAGAAAAGATTAACATTAAACAGAGACATGAGATGGGAGGGAAAGGGAGAGAAAAGGGAAATTGCATGGAAATGAAGGGAGACCCTCATTGCTATACAAAATTACATATAAGAGGTTGTGAGGGGAATGGGAAAATAAACAAGGAGAGAAATGAATTACAGTAGATGGGGTAGAGAGAGAAGATGGGAGGGGAGGGGAGGGGGGATAGTAGGGGATAGGAAAGGTAGCAGATACAACAATTACTAATAGGGCATTATGTAAAATTGTGGATGTGTAACCGATGTGATTCTGCAATCTGCATTTGGGGTAAAATTGGGGGTTCATAACCCACTTCAATCTAATGTATGAAATATGATATGTCAAGAGCTTTGTAATGTTGTGAACAACCAATTAAAAAAAAAACAAAAAACTTGTCAATGAGAAACTTGGTTACTTGGGCACCTGCCACAGGCTGGGCGTTCTAGTAGATAATGAGAGGACACAAGACTTAGAATAGGGCGCTCCTTTCTCTCACAGCTCATATTCAGAGGAGCTGAATATGAGTATATCCCAGTTCCTTTGTTGTGAAACTGATGCCTATATTTGGTTATTAAACCTACAAAACAAAAAGAAATCTGTGAATTGTATTTTCAATGTATTGTTGATTCATTCAAGAACTTTTTGTTCTGTCCATATGCTAGGAGTCCTGCGGATGACTAGAGTGCATGGATCTCTTCTCTCTTCCTGAAATCCCTCAAGCTAGTTTTAAAGCACTGCAGGTTTCAAGGACAGTCCCATATACAGCATTCATGCTGTGTTTACCATTATAGCAACAAACTGTGAATTACAAACAGTACTGAGAAAGGAGATCACAATTTCTAGATCTTTATGCCAAAAGCACTCAATACTATGTTGTTAAAGTAGAAGAGAAGAGAAGTCCCTAGAATGAAGGGTTGCCATGCTTCATGCTGCAGGTGACAGGGTCATATCCCCTCCCTGAGTAGATGGGTCTTCTCTCCTAGCAGAGTCTCCTTCTAACATTAAAAGTTTTTATACTGACCTTTCAGCGTTAGTATTTAGAAAGTTATTTAAGTAGTTTGCCTTTGCTGTTGTTTAAGGAATGGTGTCTCAGAACATGAATCAAGTGTACTTGATAATCATTGTGTTTTATAAAAACTTCTTTAGCCTTTAACCTGCCTTTTGGGGGGCTGTCATATAACCACTGAGAAGTGACAGTTAGATACTTTTCTTTCTCCTCTTCCTGGAGGTGTGAGAAGCATGAACAGTACTGACATTCAGTGGTCGGCCATCCTGAGCTGGGGGTATGCTGACAACATCTTAAGGTTGAAGAGTAAGCAAAGCGAGCCGCCAGTGAACTTCATACAGAGCTCCCAGCAGTACCAGGTAAACCATTCTGTGGAACACTTTATAGTGATTAAATACCATGCTTTCCAAAGGAGCCAGAGCACATCAGCTTGTTTAAATATCCTGCAAGTAGTGTTATTGAGGAATTGGTGTCTGCCCTGTTCTTTGAACTGTACCTGTTATTGTTCTCCATCTACTTCTTTGTTGAGAGGGTTATCATGATGGCCTGTGAGCAGAACTGGCACTGTTTTCTTCCCTATTCACTTGCCTTTGTCACTAGGTCATTTTCTTTAACCATAGCGCCATCTTGGTCACCTGGCTTTTCCTAAGTGCACTCGGCATGGTAAAGTAGCAGAATACTAGGCCTCAGGCCCTGTGATCTGCTCTGGATTCCTGGTTTTCTTATTTATTAACCGTGTAGTCTTTGGGATATGACAGCCTTTCCAAGCTGGGGTATCTTTCTTCTTCTTTAAAACGGAGAGAGCAGGACTCATGCTACCCTTAAAGAGCAGTTATGAAACATTTCCAACATTTGAAGTTTGTCAACTGTAACTGTTGTGTAGATGCGTAGCACTGCCGCAGGCTCTGAGTGCACAGCCTCCCTTCTCTGTCTGTGGGAAGTTCTCCTACCGTTCTCTCATCTATCGTCTAGGCAGCAAACCTGTTCCTGTGCCCTAAAATGTCCTGCATTCTCTGAGCTCTTTAGGGACAGGGTGAACTACTCTGGGGAAGTTTCTGGTGGTGAGAGCAAGGGGAGCAGAGACTGGTTGGCATAAGCTGAGAGGACGTCACCCTTTGCTTCCTGGCTTTCCAGTAAACTGACAAGCAAAGAGGAAAGGAACCGTGAAAAATGGCCTACTCAGATTTTAATAAGAATTCTTTTTAGTTTTGAAACATATCAGCTACATTCATCAAACCATTTGATGCAGACAGAGATATATGTCTGAATACAAGCAAGTTATCACCATAAATCATCATAGAGCTGGCAGTGAAAATTAGCTGGCACTGGAAACACAGAAGCTACTGAGGAGTAAGCATGCATGTCTCACTGACTCCTTTTTGGAACTGTTACAGATGGGGGCGAAGAGGGAAACACAGGCACAGTGGGAGTGAGATGTGTTTTGCATTAACATGACTAGATTATGACCAGGTGCAGCTCCCTGCTGTCAACAGTTATCTGGATTTACAATCTAGACTTTCCAGGGAGAAGGTGAAGAAGAGCAAATGAAATCTTCAAATCTTCATCACCATTAACTGAATGCTAAAGCAAAGACTCTTACCATGATTTTTCAGTCAAAATCTTTATGCCTTCTATTATTAGGAATTCCTTCTACTTGTTTAAAAGTTGACTATTACTGATTAACTCATTAGGTAGACTTAATATGAAGAAAGGACAAAGAAACAATGACCTTAAGCTTTTTAATTCACTGATAAATCTTATTCAGTACAAAGACAGTTGTTTATCAAACTATTTTTGCAACAGTTGTTTTAAATATAAATCTTGTTTTTTATATGGTATGATTTTATTTTTTCCAGCTTTATTGAAGTGTAATTGAAAAATAAAACCTATTTATATTTAAGATATACAATGTGATGTTTTGATACACTTTATGAAATGATTACCACAGTTAATTTACGTGTAAGATGGGAACATTTTAAGAGGTACTGAACAAACTCCAAGTACTTAATAAAGTCCTGCTAACTGCAGACCCCATGGCGCACACCACGCCTCCAGAGCTCTGTCATCCTGGACAGCCAAGCCTCTGTCCCCTTCAGCCAGGGTGACTATCTTCCCACCCCAGCCCTGGAGACAGTACTTCTACTCTCTGCTGCCACAAGCTCAACTCTTTTAGAATCCACAACATCTTGCAGTATTTGTCTTTCTGTGATCCATGTGTGTGTGTGTGTGTGTGTGTGTGTGTGTGTGTAATATTATATAATGATATATATATCATATAATATATATTATTTGTATCATGTAAAATTTGGTACACGAGCACCATAAAAGATGAGCAAATACTCTCCTAAGTCTTTTTAACAAAAAGGGATAGTCCAGATTCTTGTTGTAAAATATTGTATGATAAAGTATTTCCAGTGAATTGACAAACTGGGTCAGGAGACCACACTTCATTTTATCTTTAGAGATATGTTGTTTGCAGACTCAACTCAAAGTGGTACAAGGCCCTAGGAATTAGTCCAGAGACCCTGTACCTAATAGAAGAAAAAGTAGGCCCAATTCTTCATGTTGGATTAGGCCCTGAATTCCTTAACAAGACTCCTAAAGCATAAGAAATAAAATCAAGAATCAATAAAGGATGGATTCAAATTGAAAAGCTTCTTCTCAGCAAAAGAAACAGTGAGGTGAATAGAGCCTACAGAATGGAAGCAAATTCTTACCATGTGCACATCAGATAGAGCATGTTCCAGGATATATAAAGAACTCAAAAAAACTAACACCAAAAAAACAAATCACCCAATCAATGAATGGGCCAAGGAACTAAACAGACACTTCTCACAAGATGATATATGATCAATCAACAAATATATGAAAAAATGTTCAACGTCTCTAGTAATTAGAGAAATGCAAATCAAAACTACTCCAAGATTTCATCTCACTCCAGTCAGAATGGCAGCTATTAAGAATATAAACAATAAGAACAGTTGACGAGGATATAGGGAAAAAGGAGCACTCATACATTGCTGGTGGGACTGCAAATTGGTGTATCCAATTTGGAAATCAGATTCCTTGGAAAACTTGGAATGGAACTACCATTTGACCCAGCTTTCCCACTACTCGGTTTAAACCCAAAGGTCTTAAAAACAGTATACTACAGGGACACAGCCACATCAGTGTTTATAGCAGCACAATTCATAATAGCTAAATTGTGGAACCAAACTAGATGCCCTTCAATAGATGAATGGATAAAGAAACTGGTATATATATACAATGGAATATTACTCAGCATTAGAAGATAATAAAATCATTGCATTTGCATGTAAATGGATTGAATTGGAGAATATCATGCTAAGTGAAGCAAGCCAGTCCCCAAAACCCAAAGGCCGAGAGACTGGGATTGTGGCTCAGCGGTAGAGTGCTCGCCTAGCATATATGAGGTGCTGGGTTTGATTGTCAACACCATATAAAAATAATAAAATAAAGGTATTGTGTTCAACTACAACCAAAAATATATACATATCAAAAAAAACATAAAGGCTGAATGTTTTCTCTGATATATGGATGCTGATCCATGGGGATGGGGGGGCGTGGGAGGAATGGAGGAACTTTAGATAGGGCAAAGGGAAGGGAGGGAAGGAAAGGCAGTGGAATGAGACAGATGTGATTACCCTAAGTAGATGCATGAAGACATGATGTGACTCTTCTTTGTGCACAACCAGAGACATGAAAAATTGTGCTTTATATGTGTACTGTGAATGAAATGCATTCTGCTGTCATGTATAACAAATTAGAATAAATAAATAAATTTTAAAAAATAGATATGCTGTTTGCTCATTTGTTGTTCAGTTTGAGAAATTCATCTAGAATACCACCATATGGAGACTCACTCTGAGATCTGACTTAGGTGATCACTGTCATCACTGCCGAGAGTCTAGGGCATTGCTGGCACCTTGCCATCATCTTGTGATTAGTCTCTTAACTCTAAGAGGCTTCTTTTTCTTTCACTTTCCTTCGTTGTTACTGGTAGAAAATGAAAAATTCTGATTTCTTAGCTGTTCAGTGAAAACCAAAAGCAGACTCCAGAGATGGTGTGTCCGCCTTCCTTTGTGCTTTCTTAAAAGATGATTCTGTACTTTGGACAATGCAGTAAGGAAACCAAAAGATGGTAGTTCATTTCCCTCACTGTGTTATCCTTCTAGGAGATCATTCCATCATCTCTAATTTTGTTCATATGTTTTTAGCATAGTTAGGAATAACTGATGAGTAGTGATGAAATGATTCCTAGAACAATGAAATAGCAATATGTTTCAATATTTAGGAAAAATAATATCACGGTCCTTTTAGGTTTAGAAAAGACTTCAGTGGATCAATATGGTAATTGAAAGAGAATGAGTTTTCTTATGTACATTTATAATACATGTTTTATCCTTTATGTGTGTGCATATATATATGACATATCTCTCTCTCACACACACACACACACACACAATATGATTTGTGTTTGTTTGTTTAAGGATTAAACCCAGCAGTGTGCTACCACTGGGCTGCATTTCCAACCCTTTTTATTTTTATTTTGAACAAGGTCCCAGTAGGTTGCCCAGGCTGGCCTCTAACTTGTGATCCTCCTGCCTCAGCCTCCTAAGTATCTGAGATAATAGCTTGCACCACCACATCCAGCTATTCTCTATATTTTTAAAGTAAATCTTTTTGAAAGAATAAAAGTTATGAGGTAGCAGTACTTACAAATAGTTACAACTAATGAAGAAAGAAACTCAAAAAATAAAAGTGGATCCAATGGATCCATGATTTATCATGAGTAAAGAAGAATCATGATCAAAGAAAGTAATTTTCTACTGTAGCAGAGAACTTAAACATTTTTGTAGGTCCAGGAATAGATGGTTTGAAAATATAAGGACCAGTGTTGTGTTGTGGGGCTAGACAGAGATTGGCTTTGAAATCAGAGGCCCTTCCTCCTGTGACTCAGGAGGAGACTCAGAATTGCACAGAGGCGCAGAGGACAGAAGAGGAATAGGCAGTAGGTAGCTGATGACCTCCACCTTCTTAGTGAAGTGGGGAGGGACTGTGGGCTGCAGCAGAGGTGCCCTGTGGGCAGAGCATTTGCAGTCAGAGGCTGTGGATAGGGCACTGGGTGTCATCTGGGGCTCACAGGAGGCCTGTCCAGCCACGGGGGGAACCCAGCTAAGCTTGAATGGTACCTTCTCAGCTAGAACCAAAGAATTTTTCACCAAAAGAGTGACCCCAGATTCTCTGCTTCATGCTTGTATTTACTTCTTCTCCTACTCAATGGCCTTTAGGACTGGCAGAAGCGATGCCTCTGTTGAATACTCTCTGTTCTTCACCAGAAAAGAAGAGGGGAGAGCTGTGTGAAAGTGAAAGCAGTCACTGAGAGACTCACACAGGCACTCAAGTTCAAACTGGGGTCTGACCTCTCCTGGACCATTTAGCTGAGCTGCTGGGGAACAGCTGACCTCATGGGCCTTATAATACCTTTTGATCTGGAAACAACTTTTAAATGTTTAGTTTAAAATTACAGAGAGTGTTATTATATCTGGCACCAGCCCCATCTTCTCAAGTAAAACATTTACCTGGAATTTTGTGATTGTGTAATTTTTTAAATAGCTGTGAGAAATAGAAGCACTTCTCACAATTTGAAGACATTACATTATTTGATTTGTCCTTTTTGAAGGTGACTAGTTGTGCTTGGGTACCTGACGGTTGCCAGCTCTTCACTGGGAGCAAGTGCGGTGTGATCACGGCCTACACGAACAGATTCACCAGTAGCACGGTAGGTCCTGGGCCCTCCTGTCAGGGCAGGAAAACCTTTGCAAAGTGGCATTCATTTTCCCACACTAGTTCTTAAAATGTGAAAAGTTACATATCTAACTCTTTATATTTAGGTTTAATATGATTTTCCGGGGGTGGGGGGGAAGACGGCCAGCGTCTCATTAGGGGGTTCTTCTGCCACAGGAATACAAGCCCCCCTAAATAGCCACCTAAATCTTAATATCTCAAATAATTAACAAATAACAAAACACAACACTCAGAAATATATTTCTAAAAGCGAAGCCCCTGATAGGTCTAGTCCACATGGGTTCTTGAACTAGACAAAGATAAAATGGCTTGGTGGTTTATTTAAGGGGGTACATTATGAAGACAAACAACATAAGTATTGGTGAGGATGTGGGGAAAAAGGCACACTCTCATACACTGCTGGTGGGACTGCAAGTTGGTGTAGCCCATATGGAAAGCAGTATGGAGATTTCTTGGAAAACTGGGAATGGAACCACCATTTGACCCAGCTGTCCCTTCCTTGGTCTATACCCAAAGGACCAAAGGACTTAAAAACAGCATACTATAGGGACATAGCCACATCAATTTTTATAGTAGCACAATTCACAATAGCTAAACTGTGGAACCAAACTAGATGCCCTTCAGTAGATAAATGGATAAAAAAAAATGTGGCACATATACACAATGGAATATTACTCAGCAATAAAAGAGAATAAAATCATGGCATTTGTAGGTAAATGGATGGGGTTGGAGAAGATAATGCTAAGTGAAGTTATCCAATCCCCCCAAAAAACAAATACCAAATGTTTTCTTTGATATAAGGAGGCTGATTCATAGTGGGATAGGGAGCAGGAGCATGGGAGGAATAGACAAACTCTATATAGGGCAGAAAGGTGAGAAGGGAATGGAGGAGGCATGGGGTTAGATATAATGGTGGAATGTGATGGACATTATTATCCAGAGTACATATATGAAGACACGAATGGGTATGAATATACTTTGTATACAATCAGAGATATAAAAAATTTTGCTCTATATGTGTAATAAGAATTGTAATGCATTCCGCTGTCATATATAAATTTTAAAAATTAATTTTAAAACAAAAGCAAGGGTAAGGTTTCAAGGGTGGAGCCTTGCAGTCAGCAGGTTGATTGACATCTTGGCAGGTCACACCCCTCTCAGGTGCTGTGTGGGATCTTAGGCAGAGCTTGAGAGGGAAGCTCACCTGCATCAGGCAGTCAGTACCTGTAGGAAGTGCCCCAGGGAGTTCCCAGTGCCAGACTTATCTCCTTAGGAGGCTACTGTGCGCAACATAGTCCACACACAACCCACAGATGGCTGGTGACAATGATCATGAAAAATTTGGAAATAATTGTATAGGCTCTTGCTCTTTAGTTTCAAAGACAGATAGCATTTTGAGTTATAATCTGTTTTTTGTCTTGGGTTTGTCATAACATTGGAATGCTTGCCTGCCTTCTCAGTGTCCACCTGAATGCTTAGGAAGGGTAATCACATTTGAAAGCTTAGAAACCCTAGTGTTAAGCATTCCCATTCTCTCTGGATAAATTTCTATTACTTAATGGAAGAAACATGTTTTAAGCCATTCACTGAACTTCCAAGATACATAGCTGCTCTTAAGTGACTCCCACCAATTTCACTTTTCTCAGTTATATTATAAAATATATTTTGCTGGGTGAGACCTGTAAACTAGTATAGGGTGACTTCCAGGTTCTTCTTACTTCATCTGTGCTCGTTCCTTGTTAAGTTTCTGTGCCATGATCCCCTGGGGTATAAAGGTGATAATATTGCTTTTGTCTCGGAACCTAAGGAGCCATTAAAATGTTCTCAGCAGAAGTGATAGGCCCCGTTGGCCTCTTAGGGAGACCTGAGTAGAATCTGCAAGGAGAAACCCTTCCAGGGTGAGAGACAGGACACAGTGGTACAGGCTGCATATGAGGAAGGACAGGCAAGGAGGGGACAGACAACAGAGTTCGTGCTCCAAGACAGGAGAGGAGCCATCCAGTGGCAGGGAGCCTGACTTGGGCTGGGTCTTGAAGGGTGGTTTCCTACATGGAGAGAAGAGGAGAGAACATTTCAGCACAGGAACCAGCTCCCACAGTGGCATGGAGTCAAGGCCTGGTGATTTGGAGGGTGGCAAATAGTTTTCTGTATGGAGCATAACATGTAAGGAAGACATGGAAAAACGGGGCAGAAGGGGGCTGAGCCAGGGGTCAGGGTCCTGTGTGACAGGGACAGATGCTAAGAAACCTAAGCAAAGGAAGGCCATAACTTGTGGAATGTCTGCTTCATCTCACTTTTACTCCCAAAGGTCTAAAATGGCTCTCACCCTGTGCATCTTGAATATCCACAGCAGCCAGCACCTTTAACCTCTGAGCTCACCCACCTGTTTGTGTTTCCTACAAATGTACTCCAAAGCCTGCCACAGAGGCAGAGGTGTGCTATGCACTCAAGTCACTGCGCAGCTGGGTACCTTTTTAAAAACTGGCTTCATCCTTTGCTCTTTATCTCCACTTGCTTTTGTCAACGCTTTGAACCACCTTGCTCTTAGTTTTCCTTATTTCTGTATTTTTAATTGTGTACCAATAAGGTGTATAGTACAGGTTTAAAAAGAAAAGATTAAGATGTCAGTGTAGAATTAAATGCACACAGAATAACTTTGCACATAGCCCACCAAGGGTATGGCTATTATAATTCAAATACAGCAAGACGCGTGCTTCTCTGGGTTGAAGCCATGGTACTTGTGAAGGCTCCTATTGCCTACCTTTCCCCAGTTGTATATTTGCATGAAAGCAGACTGCTCGGCTCATAGTAAGGATTTTCTTTTACTCGTAAGTATCAGGTAATCAAGTCCTGGAATTAACAGTTACTATTTAAATAATATCCAAAACTGCAACTCACTAGACGTGGTGGTGCACGCCTGTAATCCCAGCAACTCAGGAGGCTGAGACAGGAGGATCCCAAGTTCAAAAGGACTGGGGATATTGGCTCAATGATAAATTGTCCCTGGGTAAACTCCCACTAGCAAAAAAAAAAGAAAGAAAGAAAGAAAGAAAAAGAAAGCAACTCACTATGGTTTTTATCACTGTCTGGGGTTTTCAGGGAGTCCTTATTGTTGCGTTTTCCCATCAACCATCTCATCCCCCTGGTGACTCTGACACTGCAGTGTGGCCTGCCTGAGTCAGCAGAAGACACCCAGTGTTCACTCTTTGAGGTTCGTCAACATCTAAAAAAATATTTTAAAAAAATTAAAAACAAAAAGGATTGAGAGCCAGGTGCAGTGGCACACACCTGTGATCCCAGTGGCTTGGGAGGCTGAGGCAGGAGGATCGTGTTTTCAAGGCCAGCCTCAGCAACTTATCGAGACCCTAAGCAACTAAGTGAGACCCTGTCTCTAAATAAAATATAAAAAGAGTTGGAGATGCGGCTCAGTGGTTAAGCACCCCTGGGTTCAATCTCCAGAACCAAAAAAAAAAAAAAAAGGAAGAAAATTTAAGACAATAGTAATTTCTGACAAGGGAGAGGAAGTAGGATATAAAACAGGATATAAACTATATGTATAATGTTTAATGCTTTCTTTAAAAAAATAAACTGAAAATATTTAGTTGGTTTAACTGGGTGGTCAGTATATAGGTCTTTATTACACCTGCTCTTCTTAAGTTTGTATGTTCTTTGAAGGGAAAATACTGAAATGTTTGTGATAATGAGCAGCCCGATAAGGAAAACGAGAGCCAAAGCTCATGGACACCCGGTCTATGTAGGCCAGGCTCACCCTCAGGCCTCAGCGTGCTCTCTTGGGCCTAGGAAGACAGGCCTTAGCTGCTGACGAGGAGCAGGGCATGAGAGCCCATAACCACAGGTAGCATCATGAAATTGGTGCAGCACCTTTGAAAATTGCACTGTCAAGAATTATAAGTTTACAGTCATAAAATTCTGGAATTTTCCCTAAAGAAAAAGTATATAAAGCTTTTAAACATGAAGAATTTTATGGTACTATCTATAATTTGAAAAATTGGAAACAATTTTAAGCCTATAAATGAAAGACACTCAAGTAAACTGAGTTATACTAACCATATAGAGTATTATAACACTTTAAAATTATTACAAAGACAGTATCAAAACTAGAAAATACTTTTGGGGGCCTGGGGATGTAGCTCAGTTGTTAGAGTGCTTACCTTGCATGCACAAGAACCTGGGTTCAATCCCCAGCACCATCAAAAAAAAAAAAAAAAGAAAGAAATTCTCTTCTAGTTATTTTGAAGAAAATACTTATAGGAGAATGTGTAAAAGATAAAATAAATAATTTTATGTAGCAATATTACAACTATAAATATATATGTTCCTTTGAAAAAAAGATTGGACAAGAATTGACAAAAATGAAAAGCATACAAGTTGATGAAATCCACAAATATAAAAAGTCAAAATTTTTTATTAGTTTTACCCTTTAAAACAGATTGAACTGAATAAGACTGAAAAATTGATCACATGAGAGAAAAATTGATCACATGAGAAGGCTGTTTGAGTCACATGACTTCCTTATTTTTGAGAAACTATATGAGAATATTCTATGCTGATCTTTATACATTCTGAATTTCAGCCATCAGAGATAGAAATGGAGACTCAGATACACCTATATGGGCACACGGAAGAGGTGACCAGCTTGTGTGTTTGCAAACCATATAGCATCATGATAAGCGTGAGCAGAGACGGAACCTGCATCCTGTGGGACTTGAACAGGTATGGGGGGTGTCCAACTCACACGTGGGGGTTGTTGGACTCACTTGTGGGGAGGTGGGACTCACATGGAGGAGGAACTCACACGTTGGGGGGGGGTAGAACTCACGTGAGGGGTGTGGGACTCACATGTGGTGGGGGGTGTTCAACTCACACATGGCTTTTTTTTCCCCCTTGCTGTGCTGGGGATCAAACCCAGGTCACACACATGCACTCTACTACTAAGCTACAGCCCCAGCCCCAAAGACGGCTGTTTTTAATATTGTAGTTCTTACTTATGAGTAAAATAGTACCATTACCTTATAACTTTAAGAATGAAACACATGCCTAAAGATAAGATTACCTTTATAATCATATTAAGATCAAAAGATCAGGTAAGAAAACATGTATGTCTTAATGTAGACACATACTGAGGAAGTCTTGCCAACGACCCACACTGATGAGATGAGCTGGGTTTGAAAAGCTGGCCAAAATGTTAAACCAAGAAATCACTCAACACAGACATAAGTTCTGCAGATCAAGGGTGGGACTGCTCTGCAACCTTAAAGGTCAGCCTCCATGCTAGACAGTACGCTGGAAAAGAGAGCATGCACCCAGAATTTCTTACTTTTATAGGGAGACTCACAAGGAGTTGATAGAGTGTTCTTCACCACATAGGCAGGGGGCAAAGCTTCAGAGTGGAATCTTGCTTCGTGCTGTCTTGTGGTCAGCAGATTGATGGACATCTTGGCGAGTCACACCCATCTCAGGTGCTGTGTGGAATCACAGGCAGAGCCAAAGGGAAGGTGCACTGGCATGGCACAGCCCAGTCAGCCTGCGATGCTAGGCCTGTCCCCTCACATGGCTACTATGCGCATAGTTCACACACACAGCCCATGGATGGCTCATGACAGAAAAGAATTATACAAATAAGAGAATAGTTCTATTTAGTAATCATATGCAAATTCATGTCTTTTGTTTTTCAGACTGTGCTATGTACAAAGTCTGGCAGGACACAAAAGCCCTGTCACAGCTGTCTCTGCCAGTGAAACCTCAGGTGACATTGCTACTGTGTGTGATTCAGGTAAGCTTGGCCCAAGCCACAGCACAGGGCTGCCACTCTATCAGGGCATCTACCAGCTGGTTACTTTCCAGGAGGAGCTTCTGTCAGGTCCCTCCCTGCCTGGCCTGAGCACTGTGGACATTGCATGTATTTGCGTTAAAATACAATCAGGTCTGAGACTGAGATCCTTGATATAGGCATCAACTTGTACAGAAGTTAATGTTGTCATAATTTAGCTGCTTCCCTGATATATGAAAAATTGCATTTGAGCACACATAACCAAATTATTTTCATAATTATTGGAATTTTCTTGGTTTTTGTTTTTCTTTGCTTTTTTTTTTTTTTTGCTTCTGCTTTTTAGCTATTGACTTTGTTACCTTCCTCCTATTAGTAAGTACAGTAAACTGAGTTTGAAGACATAATTGGCTTTTATTAGTCCTTCATGACCTGGCAGCACCCCACCTATGAAATAGAAAGACACTGCGGTGAGCTGAGCAGGAGCCTGCTGTGCTGGCAGAAGTCTGGAGCAGGCAGAGAGGACTTCCTTACTATGCCAGCTCTGGTGACCCAACCCCTTATGATTGGTTACTGCAAATCTGTTTTTTTGAAAACTAGCCCACTTCCAAGTTCAGTTTGATTATGTGGCACCTGGCTCCAGTGACTCTGTTTGGTTTATTCTGGTCTGTTGGGGCTCAATGGCCTCCCATACCTTTACTTCTGATAAATGAAGAGCATCTGCAGGTGACAAGCCTTAAGGGGTGTCTTCCCATTCTGAGAGAGGGCAGTAGCATAGGATAGTAAGTGGAGCCATGATCTGCCTTAAAACTTATATGCAAAAATACATCTCCTGGCCAAAGTCAGGAGTTTTTCATGTGTGTATATTTTTAAAACAATGCATCTAGCAACAAAGAACAATTAGAAAATGTACGATTTCCTGATTGAATTTCTGCTTTTAAGGAATTTTTTAATTGAAAGGATCCTTTGAACAACCATTTGCTTCTGTCTGTCCACTCAGCCTAGAGTATCTTTGACACGTCTGTAGAAAGTGGTCCTCTATCCTTTGTTTACATTTTTGTATTGTTTGATTTTTTATGATGCCAAATATATGGTATCTTTCCAAACACCAACTGTTTCTTCAATTCTCTACCATTACCTGGGTGAACAACAACACAGCTCATTCACCACTGGAAGTGAGCAGTTTAGGAGTAGCCATGACCACCTGCTCTCAGGTTTAATGACTCCCTAGAGCAACTCAGAACTCAGTACAACCCTGCACAGGTTGAGTATCCCTTGTCCAAAATGCCCAGGACATGGGTGTTTCAGATATTGCATATTTTTTATTATAGAATATTTACATATATATGCTGAGATATCTTAGGTGTGCGGCTCAGTTATAAACATTAAATTCTCTTGTGTTTTTATCTACCTTGCACACACAGCCTGAAGATAATTTCGTGCAGTGTTTTTCACTTGCATTCTGTCTGTGACCCACCACATGAGGTCAGCTGTGGAATTTCCTACCTGTGGTTGTTGTCAGCATTCAAAAGCTTTCCATCTTCAGAGCCTTTCTGATTCGTGGTGCTGGGCCTGCACTTACTACTACTATAGTTCATCATGAAGGGTAGAAATGAGCAGCCTGCAGAGCCTGTGGGCTGAGGTCCCGAGAGTCCTGAGCATGGCAGCACTGTCTTTGTGGAGCTGGGGAACACACTGCCTGGCCCGTGGTGTGTTCTCCTAACCACAGCACCCCCAACCTTGTCACAGGAGTTTGATGGAGACTCCACTAACAGACTGTTGGTGACTGAACAGTTTCAGCCCCGCCTCCTTCCCCTGCATGTGGGGGTGGGTCTGAAAGTCCCTGCCCTGGTGACCAGCCCCTTGAGTCATCTCCTTCTTGTAGCAAAAGACAGTACATCTGAAGGGGTTTTGGAGTTCTGTGCCAGGAACCAGGGACAAAAGCCAGATGTTTATTTTTTATTATGCCACACATGTCTCTTAGGATTTTGACTGTTGTTGTTGTTTTTACAAAACATTCATTCATTTTTATATTCAAGAACTATAATGTCATTAGTCATGATGAAAGATTTTAGGTGTTCACGTAGTTTTTGCCATTCTCAGCTCCATCATAAAATCATGTCATGAAAACATTTTTATTTCCTAATGATCACAGCCAGGGGGAAAACCTTACTTAGAGCTGACCTAGGTAATACCAGTGTGAGCAGATGATTCATAAATTGGCTAATTGTTCTTCCTGGGTTTGTACATTAGCAGCTTTCACTGTGTCACATCCAGAGATATGCTGGACGAGTAAATAATGATATTTATATGAAGTCCTCTACTTTCTTGTTTTAGCAAGGTTTGAAAGTTAGGGCTTACCCTTAGGAAGCCAGATTTTTTAAAGTTAATTACTTCCCTGCTGCCAGCAACAATTCATATCTGTGATATTATATCAGCTAGTCAGCTGGGAACTAGAAACAAAATTACTTCTGCTGCAGTTGCCAAGGGTCCCTAGATAGTGAACAGGGTACAGAATGATAGGCACAGCTTTTTTCCAATTTGAACAAAAAAGCCTTCTCAGCTTCTCTAAGCCCTCTTGAAACACATACAAAATAAGTCATAAAGAGCACTGGTGCCAGGAGTGGTGGCACACAGCTGTAATCCCAGTGGTTCAGAAGGCTGAGGCAGGAGGATCACAAGTTCAAAGCCAGCCTCAGCATCTTAGCAGGGCCTTAAGCAACCTTGTGAGACCCTATCTCAAAATAAAAAGTAAAAAGGGCTGGGATGTAGCTCGGTAAATTGTCCTGGGTAAATTCCCAGTACAAAATCAAACAAAACACTTTCTAAAAAAGAGGCCAAACTCATATGTAGTGACCCAAATGAGACTAGTCCAAGAAGGGAAAGAAGTTACCAGATTTAACCTACCAGAGATCTTGATCCTTTAGTGGATACTATACAAGTAACTTTAAAACTAAAATTAAAAATAAATAAATATAAATATGCTTGTATGTACTTATATGTGTAGTGTGTGTATATGTGCATGAAATCTTTTCTAAAGTTACTTTGGCAGTTTTATTCCTCCTGATCATACTTCCTCAGTTCTTACTATGGGATATAGTTTTCATAGTGATAAGATGTGAAATTAAATAAATTATGAAACTCAGATTATTTCTGTATTTTTTTATTAAACCATTTTATCATTGGACCAAGTACGTGCTTTTGGACAAGGATGGGCCCGGCCCAGTCCTCTGTCAGAGTGGTACTACGAAGTAGAATAGTGCTGTTCTCAATGTTCTTTTAACCTCTGTGACAGCGTGTAGGGAGAATAACATGTTCCTCAGGAATGCTCAAGTTTCTAACTTTTTAGTTTATGTGTTACATTATACATGAAGCTAGGTGCTATGGATGGGAGCTACCAGTGGGGGCGGGCGGGGGGGAGGCAAGACAACTGAGACCAGCCTGGACAACTTTGCAAGACCGTGTCTCAGAATTAAAAATAAAAGGGCTGAGGAGGCATGTAGCTCAGTGGCAGAGCACTTGCATAGCATCCATAAGGCCCAGGGTTCCGTCCCAGAACAGCCAGAATTATACAAACATACATACACACACACACACACACACACACACAAATTATTTATATATATATATATATATATACACACACACACATACACACACACACACACACACACACCAATACCAATGACTTTTTTAAAAAACTTTTTTCTAAAATCTTTATTTATTTTTATGTGGTGCTGAGGATCGAACCCTGGGCCCCGTACATGGCAGGTGAGCGCTTTACTGCTGAGCTACACACCAGCCTACCAATGACTTTCTTAAGCCTTCTAACCTAATACTCACCTGTTTACTTCATCTTAGGGGAAAAAACAAAAAACTTTTAGCAGATATTAGCTCCTGCGGAGAGGATGAATGCAGCCTGCCCGTGGGACGGGTGACTATCCACCATTCTGTTCTCTAACATACTGAGTCCTGTGTCTCAATGCTGTTCAGATAGCATCTCCTAATCAGTGTTGTGCAGTGGGACATCTAAGTGACCCTGGGACTGTGGGCGCAGAGTAGATTTAACACAGAATTGCATCTCAGCCCTTCTGAATGTACAGTGGCATTAACTAGAACAGCAGTGTGTGTGTGCATCCACCGCCACTGTGGCAGAAACTTCTCCATCAACCCAAACAGGAAGCATGGCCATGGAGCAGTGGCCATGCCCACCCTCCTCTACTTTCTGTCCTGAACTGGCCTGTTCTAGAGACTCTTCATGTCCTGTGCACGTGAATCACATGGTGTTATCCCCTTGTTCTTATCTCCCTTCGTGTAATGCTTTCAGGATTCATCCTGAAAACTAACTTCCTTTTTTATGGTAAATAACATGTCACACATGCACACACGCATGCACACATTTATTTATCCACTAGTTTTTGAGGGCATTTGAGTTGTTTCCACCTTGTGGCTATTTTGATTAATGCCACAACACCATGAGCATTTTGATCTGTGATATTGAAGGTCTGTAAATCAGTAAGCATTTCCAATATTTGTTTCTTTATATTAAATATGAAGTATTTTCATTGCCTTAATAAAGGAGAGAAATATGTTCTCTACTTCTGTGTTAGCCCTAATAAAAAAGTGAAATGGAAGGTACAAGACAGTGCTATCTGAATGTCCCACCCCCAGCCTTTCTTCATCAGCTCACACCCTGAGGCCCCAACATCACTTATTTCTGCAGTGTGGCGGCGATTATGGCCTCTCCCAGCCCCAGGAAAACTTGAAAATAGCTGGTTACTCTGTGGTCTTTGAAAAGAAGGATTTAGTTCAGTAAGGCGTGGAAAAGTAAGATTCCGCATGAGATATTCTAAAGAGTAGGTTTTCTGTTTTGTAAGAATTTTAGCTCAGGTAATTTTTACTGCAACTTTTTTTCCTTTTTGAAAGTCACATAAGTCACTTCTGATAGATGGTGTCACAGAATATTTCCATCTCTTTTTGGAGACCGCCTGGCATTCCCAGGGCTGCAAGTGCTCAGCTTGGGCAGTTTGCGCTGAAATGCTGCAGTTGCTCAGAGATCCGCGGTTGCTCACGGTGTAGCTCTTCCGTGAACTGCCTGCCAACCTGCCCACCTGCCCACCAACCCTGGTCTCTAGGTAGCATGCAGGTCCGTACCATGCTGCCCCCGGGCTGCCAAGGAGCATGGCCTCAGGGCCTCCCTGGGTATTCAGTAGGCCTGGGCTCTGACTCCTACCTTTAAGTGACTGGGACGATTTGATGTTGTAGCTGGTGGAGGCAGTGACCTCAGGCTCTGGACAGTGAATGGGGACCTCGTTGGACATGTGCACTGCAGGGAGATCATATGCTCCGTGGCCTTCTCCAACCAGCCTGAGGGGATATCCATCAATGTCATTGCTGGGGGACTAGAAAATGGAATTGTGAGGTAAGAAGAGTGTGGACTCGGACTTTTTTTTATTTGTTTTCATTTGTAAGGATACAGCAACTTTAGAAATTTAGTTCCTAATAATATATGGGCATATTATAATTTAATCTTAGATTCAGAATCACCTTTAGGTACAAGTTCTTTGGTTATTTCCCACTTCTAAATAATAAAGATAGCTTTAGTATAATTTTGATATTTTGTGTTAACTGTTAAAAGATTAACAGCATGACAGTACACAAAGTTAAAAGTCTTTTATTCTCACACCCACCACTGAAAACTTCCTGGAAGTCATGCTGTTAGTGGATAGTTACATTTCCTTCCAGGTGACTTATAACAGATAAACAGATGTGCAGGTGTCTGGAGGGGGTGTGGAGGGCACTTTAGTTGACTTTACTGCATGATGACTTTTCCCTCTAGGCTGTGGAGCACATGGGACCTAAAGCCCGTGAGAGAAATCACATTTCCTAAATCAAATAAGCCTATTGTGAGGTAAGATCTCCCCCTTTGTTCCCTGTGATTTGTGATGGTATTTTTGTTAGATCCTAGAGTATGCCAACATAAAGAAAGAGGTGCTTCAAGGCTTTGTGAAGGCCAGCCATTCCTCCCACAGGGCTGTCAGGAACCCAGAGCAAGAACCACATTCCCTGCCCTGGGAGCTTACGGCCTGAGGGTCCCCTGGAAAGTCAGGCCTGGCAGTGTGCCTGGTGGGCCTTGGAAGGCGAGAAACTGTACTTTCTTACTTCCTTATTTGCAAAGTCCACAGTGGCAATGGCTTGCTGCAGGGGTACATTTGACAAGATTGGCAAACAACCAGTTCTCTTCGCTGAGCTAACGTATGTGACTTTAAAAACTCACATGGGGGCTGGGTTGGTGGCCCAGTGGTAGAGCACTTGCCTAGCATGTACAAGGCACTGGGTTCGATTCTCAGTACTGCATATAAATAAATGAATAAAATAAAGGTCCATCAACATGTAAAAAAATATTTTAAAAAACACTTAGAAATGAAGCCATTCACATTCTACTTTATTAAATTTATTTTCACTGTCCTAAATTTAAAGTTTAATGAACCTAAATTATTTATTAATGTTAGATTTTTTTTACTCTTTTGTCTGTCAGGGAAATAAAATATATTTTTAAAACAATCACTTAATTTTTAAAAGGAAACTATACTGCTGTTATATTTTTAAGGTTTTCCACACCCAAGTTTGTGCTGTGTAGGTGGTAGAGCAGGACCAGGCAGGAAAGAGAAGGGAGGCAAAGCAGGGACCAATTCGGCCAAGCTCCTGGCCCCACTGAAAGGGAGCTTCTCACACTTGTCCACAGAGTGACTGTGTTAGATCTCTGCAGACCCCTGGGTTATGGGCACACTTGATTTGTCCCTGCCACTACACCTCAACAATGTCAAGAAATATAATGTATCAATGGGGTTTGCTTTTACAGCCTTACGTTTTCTTGTGATGGCCACCACTTGTACACAGCAAACAGTGATGGGACGGTGATCGCCTGGTGTCGGAAGGACCAGCAGCGCATGAAGCAGCCCATGTTCTATTCCTTCCTCAGCAGCTACGCTGCTGGGTGAATGGAGGGAGCTATGCGTTCTCCAGAGCACCTCAATTCCAGGGGGATGGTGGGCTTCACCAGGGCAGGAAGGAGGCTGAGCCCGCAGAAGTGGATGACTAGGCACACCCTTCAAATAACCACACATCTGTTCATCTGCACAGAATCCCAACGCCTCCCTGGGCCCTGAGAGGCGCGAGTCCCATCCTCATCGAGGGATGCTGCAGGAGCTGCGTGATGCATACCAGCCAGCCAACCAAGGGCTCACGTGGTACATTGTACATTAAATCATGTTCTCAAAGGGTTTTCCTACCCAGGTATTCTAAAGAAAAAAATCAAGGTCTCCCTTAAAAAGGGCCAATAGAATTTCAGTTGGCTAGCTAGTTATTTATATAAGACACTCTAAAAATTATATTTGAAAAGTTTTCTGCCTTGAGATACCCCTACCCCTGACACACCCCAAAAACTGGAAAGAGAGAAAGATAAGATTTTTCAGGACTCAATAAATTGCTTTCTTTGAAAAGCAGATAATTCAGTAGGTGCCTCTGCACCAAGCATTCTGTGGACTATCGGAATACTAAGAGGAAACTCCTAATGAATCTCAACTTCAGACAGTTTTTGCTGGTTGCCACCTCAGCTCAAGGGAGAAACAGAATTTTTCGAAAGCCATGAATAAGAATATGGTCATCTTCAATTTCAGACATGTCCTGTTTCTTCATGAAATTTTTACTTAAAACCCATAACACTAGATATTGAACATCCTTAGCTAAATCATTAAGGATCAAACACAATGGTGAATCTTTTAACATCTGCCATTAGCAGTGCCGTTTACAGAGCTTTGAACACCTGTGTGGGAAAAGCCTCTGCTATGCAGGTGAGCACAGGCATCATACAGCTGAGGTAAAGCAGCTCACCCAATCCGCAGCATGAACCGTCTTCCCCAGAACAGAACCACAGAAGTAAAGGAGACAGGTTGCTGTCCTTTAAACAGAAGCAGAGTGATTCTTTAGGAAGCCATTTTCACTGAGTTACAAATAACCTCTGCCACCTGAAAATTCTAGGAACAGGAGAAAACCATTCCATAGCAGACTTACATAACATGAAGACGCAGTGCTAAACATTTTGAAGTAGTTCATCTCTGCCATGCAGTGAGTGACAGCTGTATTTTACTTGCGGTGCTGCTTTAGTGGCTTCAAAAATTGCAAAATAGGCTCAAAAATATGTTACCATGGGATAAAAATGTATATTCCTGCCTGAGAATAAATTGCACATTTGTTTCGGAAATTTAGTTCACATGATGTTTACAGAACTGCTTTTCTAACTTCCAGACTTTCTAAAACATTCTGCTTAAAAACCATAAAACACAATTCCAGAGTCTCTGCTGGGAGCTAGGCACAGGGCAAGGCCCATGGCCTGCGAACTTTCAACCTCAAACGTTGAAGTCATGGTTTGCACGAGCCAGGTGTCCATTCTGAGGTCCATGTGAGTGCAGAGATGAGACTATTCCTATTCACATTGAAGTGATTTGCTTTGTTTAAAAAAAAAATTGCAGCTATTGTCTAGCTTCCATTTTTTTACTGAGAACTTTAAATTACTCTCCTATTAGAATAGGGTTGCTACTTGGTCTTTTGTTTTTAGTGCTGGATTTCATCATTTATCTAAAGTGGAAATATGCAAAATAACTGGTCTTGTTAAGAGTGCAATATATTCTATTTTTATGTAAAAATAAAAATTAATTGGGGGGATTATTTATTCAGCATGGAACCTAATATGTATATGTTGGAAACACTTCCTAATGTGCATGTTATAACAAACATTCCTGTAAATTATCACAAGCTCTGTTATCTTTGTATACACTGCCACTTCAATTTGGGAATAAATTTCATAAAAATAGGTATTACCTATCTTTTATAGGATTTACGACCAGATCTGAAATCAATGGCTTTTTGTAGGGGGGAAGGGGTGGAGTGGGTACTGGAGATTGAACTCAGGGGGACTCAGCCACTAAGCCACATCCCCAGCACTATCTTTATTTTATTTAGAGACACGGTCTCCCTGAGTTGCTTAGTACTTAGCTTTTTACTGAAGCTGGCTTTGAACTCAGGATCCTCCTGCCTCAGCCTCTGGAGCCACTGGAATTACAGGCATGCACAACTACACCCATCTCAAATCAGTGGCTTTTTAGGTTCTCTCTGCAGTTCCCCTATAAATTTCTATCAGTATAAGAAGATAAAGACAACTTTTAGGCTGTGTTTGTATGTTAATGGTAGAGCGCTTGCCTACCATGTGTAAGGACCAAGGTTCAATCCTCAATACCATACATGCACACACACACACACACACACACACACACCACGAGAGAAAGAGACAACTTTCATTTCTTAATTGTGTGGGTTTTTGTTTTATTTTGTTTTTGTTTTACTAAATGTTATCTTTCAAGCTTTCCTACCCTTAAATGAGACATCAGTCCCAAGACAGGCTGTTCATTTTAATGGGAAGAACATCTGTCCTGCCCCCGTGATATATATGTACCCTGAGCCCCTGCCACATGCCAGGCACTGTTCTAAGTGCAGAGGATTTGGTGTTGCAGTGTCTCTGCCATCTTGGAAGTTGCAGGCTGGTGTAGAAGCCAGCAGCAGTAACATAAGCAGCACACAGTATATGCAGTTAAAACCATGGTAGATGCTCAGGGTGTAGAGTCAAGAGTATCCAAAACACAACAGGAAGAACTCAGGTCAAATGGAGGTGATCTAGAACTCCTTGAAAGATTGAAGGTTTTGTTGCTACCTAATGGACAAATAGGAATCCAGGTGAGGATGGGGCAGACGGGTCCAGTATAGTACATGTGTGAAGACGGGGGTCAACAGGCAGGCCCCAGCCAGGAAAGGGAGGTGCATCTGCCTGGACTCTCACCTGTGTGGGTAGGGAGGGCTCTGGCACCAGCAGGCCAGGATCAGGCCCTCTGCTTCTGCCTTGCATCTGTGGGGTGTTCCAGCTTCTCAAGCTGGCTCCTAGGTGTCCGGTCCCCAAGAGAACTCGGCACAGTGCAAGCCTGGGCTCCCACAGCCAGTCTGCCTGCAAGTCTCAGTTTGCACATCAGGGTGCTGATGGGGAGGGAGGAGCAGGATTCCTCAGCCCTGCATTCCTGGCCATCTGCCCCTTACTACTTCAGATAAGGTGTTAATGTTCCTGAACAGGAAAGAAGAGCAGAGGCTAGTATTTGGGAAGGTGAGTAGGGAGCAAAGAAAGGAGCAAGGAGCGTCTGACATTTATCTTATAAACGTTGAAAAGAGGTTGAGGATTGAAACCATGCAAGTGCCTGCTCTGTCCTCTTCAGTGTTCTTTTACTGCTGACCACACTTCAACTAACTGTTACCAGTTGGTTCCATGTTGAGGACGTAAATATCCTAATGGTTCCCAAACTCCCACTTCTTGAACAGCTGTAGTCTCCTTTCAGTGAACTTTTATAACCAGGGCAACACTCCACCCTCTCTGAAGCCAAAGCACTTCAAATCTAACAGCATCAAACTGTTCTCCAGAAAGACCAGCTGAAAAGGGCTAGCAGTTGGAGGGTAGATAGGGGAGGAAACAAAGGAACTGCCATTTAAAAGAAGGACTTAAGCCAGGCGTGGTGGTGCACGCCTGTAATCCCAGCAGCTCCGGGAGGCTGAGCAGGAGGATTGCAAGTTAGCACCTCAGCAAAAGCGAGGTGCTAGGCAACCCAGCAAGACCACCACAGTGGGGAGGGAAGACAGGGACACCACGGACAGGTCTGTCCCCAAAGCAGCCAGAACCTAGGGGTCACCGAGGCTGGTGGTTGAGGAGGTGGTCCTGAGGAGGCCGGGCTGTGGCGGCTGCTGCAGGGACCAGGGGCGCAGTCCTGGGACAAGGCCATGCCTACGGGGGCTTCTGAGAAACAGGCAACACAAAGACACGCCTGCCCCGCCTCCCAATCCTAATTCTTGCGACCCTTTCAGACATGTCCCTCAGAGTAACAGGCGGGAGTTTAGAAGGAATAGGAAAGGGGACATTCTCAAGGGAGAAAGTGGGTCCTCTGAGAGATGAGAGTGACAGTGTTCCCCTACTGCCCTTCAGTTTTATTCGGGATCTCAGAAAAGTTTCCAAAGAGTCCCACCTAGGTTCATGTCTGGACTTTTAACTGACAGCAGATGACAGACTTTCAAGTCCCCGCTGCCATGGCAACTCCAGGTCACCTTGGCGCATGCTGACTCGTTCTAACTGGAACCTCTTCTGTAGTTTTCTTTTTGGTACTGGGGATTGAACTCAGGTGCACTCAGCCACTAAGTCACATCCCCAACCCTATTCTCTATTTTATTGAGTCAGGTATCACTAAGCTGCTTAGCACCATTGCTGAGGCTGGTTTTGAACTTACAGTCCTCCTGCCTCAGCCTCTGGTGCTGTTGGGATTACAGGCGTGCACCACCATGGCCATTTGGTTCTGCAGTTTCCTCACCCTTCCTTCTTACAGGTTTTGTGGTTAGGAGGAGCTACCCTTATCTTCCAGAATCTGGTCTATGAAACGGGTCACAGAGTCTCTCCCTTCAAAGTAACCTGGGTTCCTCTTATCAATCAGCATTTCCTTGCAGATAAAAGGTAGTTAGCTGAGGAATGTCACATGTCCTGTCCACTTAGGCCAGACAGGGCTGCAGGCAAATGCTCTTTGGCAAACAAAGCATGTGGGGCCCATTTTATCTGTCTGTCCCCTAACACTGTCCCAGCAAGCCCCTTCCCTGTGGCCTAAGGTGTACATAGCAGAACAGGAATGGAACAGGCACAGAGAAGACTGTGCCCAGGGGGATTCAAGTCAGAAATATGGAGGGGAGCCCAACTCACCCTCCCTCCAGTCTGGTGGCTCACGTAACCAGCAGAGGTGGGTCAGGAATCTGAAGCAGGTGTAGACTGGGAAGGCTGTGTCGGTGGGCAGCAGAGGGGTTGGAGGATTGGCTCCCCTGCTCTGCCTTCTGGACCCCCCTCCCCAGTAGAATCCCTGGGAGGATCCTGAGATCCAGACTCCAGCAGGGGTCAGCAACTGCGAGGCTCTAGGGTGTGCTGGCCCAGTCTCCCCCGGCAGGCACCACCCAGCAAGGTCCTGAGGCCTGATTAGACCTAAGCCCACTCACGGAACTCCCTTCAGAGAACTCTGCAACAGGCCCACCTGGGAGTGCAGGGAGATGGTCTGTGCAGACAGAATTCCAAAGGACAGACCTCCAGACCTCCCTCTCCATCCTACCTACACTGGTGAGAAGGGAGGCTGAGAGCTTCTCCACCAGCCTCAGTCCTAGGCCACTCCAGCTGGCAGCTCCCCGAGCAACGCAAGAGAAGAAAGGGGTTTACAACCACACACACACACACACACACACACACACACCCCTCCCTCTCTCAGTACATACATAGCTCAAGAAGAAATGGAAAGAGACAGCTGGGCATAAACAGTGACCATCCACTCTTGGTGACCATTCACTCTTGCCAGGTTTTGCACGTGACTAAAACACTCAGGAGTCACTCCAGGGGAACTGGGCTGACTGGGCTGCATGAAATAACCACACAGGAGACAGAAATACCTTTTTCTTTGGCTTCTCTGATCTTAAGGGTCCACAGAAAGAGAGAATGAGAAAGAAAGCCTTTTATTGAGGAGAAGCCATTCAAATGAGGCAAGGGGTCAGGTTTCAGGGGCTGAGTCTAGCTTCATGATGTCTGCTGTCAGGAGGTTGACTGACATCTAGGAAGGCCACACCCAAGGGCACTGTAAGATAAGGGGACACACAAAGGGTGTTTCTAAGGAACATTCTATCCCAAACTGGACAAGGGGTTATATCACAAAGGAACAGATGAGCATAGCTCCACCCATGGAGCTGTAGGAAGACATGCCCAGGCACAAACACACCATCCCTCCAACCCAAGAAGGGCGGGGCAGTCTGGCATGGCTGCTGCCAAATGCCTCAATCACCCAGCCGGGGAGTGACTCAGTCACGTGCAAGGTTGGTCTACCACACACTCTCATCCACTATTCTGACCACCTTGGTGGACACAATTAAATCTTTTATTCTTTTGTCGTGTGTGTGTGTGTGTGTGTGTGTGTGTGTTCTTGCTGTGCTGATTGATTTGTGGACATACGCACATTTCTGTTTTCCTCATAATTAGCATTTTTACAATAGCTCTTTTCCTTGTCTTATGAGGCTGAGGGTTTTGGTTTTTTTGAATTTTGGTTTTGTTTCTCTTTCTCTCCTTCCTTCTTCAGCTAACAACCAAATTCTCCTGGTCTTTCTCTCCCCCTCTCTTTGTGTTTCCTCCTTTTTCTCCTCTTTCTTTATAACCATCACTTGCTGCGTCTCTTCTGTGTTCTCTGGGTTCACATTTTGAACATAAACTCTCTGCTACCTCCTACCACATTTTCTTTTCTCTTAATGAATTGTATTTTTACCATTTTTAGAACTATTTGGTTTGTGTAACTGCTGCCCCCACCATTCACGCTGTTGCAGTGATTGATGCTATGGATGGCGCAGTTGACACCTGCTGTTTACTTTAATGCCAGACCTCGTTCACAGTTATTTATCATTTTAGCTGCTGTCAACTGCTGACCCACCATTCCTGTTTCTGTGGTGATCAGTGTTGTTGATGTCAGTAGCACCAGGCGTTTATTTAATGCTGTATACAGTTTGCATTTGTTGTTGCCATTATTTCTCCCTTTTCTGTGGGGGGCTGGGAACCTATAGGAACAGCACAACTTCTGAGAGTAGCACCCCAGCTCCACCCACATTAACCCCTCAAAACTCCAGCTCTGTTGTTCTGCAAAGAACACAGACAAAAACTAACTACCAGACCCCAAGTAGGGACAGCTAGGGGTGGGCCCTCAGGTCCCACTCACAGACCCCCACTCCTACAGCACGAGCAGAGAGAATTAACACAAAGCCTCTGACACCACACCCACAAGGGAGTTCCATCAGGATCATTTTAGGACACTTTGGCAAGAGAAGACCCTGGTCTAAAAAGGCCCACACTAGGAGTGGAAGAGAAATTCCTCCCAACAGAAGCAAAACTCATCACAGGAATACAAAAAATAGGAGGAACAAGTTGACACAACACCCCCAAAGCTCATAATTCACCAGCAATTGAGGATATTGAAGTGGGTGAAATATTAGATAAAGAATTCAAAAGAATGTTCTGTTTGGAAATGTGGGGAAGCTTCTTCATGCTCTATAGATACGAACAGTGGACATACAGAAGGATGTCCAACCCCCAAAGCAGCAGCTAATGATATATCTTGGAGAATGTCATACAGAAAATGAAATAAAATCCAGGGATCCAATCAGATGTAGAGAATATGGGTACAGAATAATGTACAAGAAAAAGCCCAAAAGACTGGTGAGTTTTGATGCTCAACAAGACACAGGAATTCATTTGTACTTGGGTGTCAGCCATTAATGTCTCTCATTGGTGTATAGATTTTGATTTAGCACATTTATTAATATAACCATATACATATGATTTTATTTTATTTCATTTTCCAAGCCAGATTGCATTTAGGTATCTATTAATACTTTGGCTAAAATTTTCTGTTTAATTGTAAGACTTTTAATTTAATTTTATCATACTATGAAATCTGAAACAAAATTTGCTTCCCCAAACTACACTTTTAATCAAAGTCTTATTAAAAATGCAGGTTTCTAGAGCCCTATAAAGGTGTGATTAAATAAATAATAAATCAAGATTTTATGTCACACAAAAGAAAAAAGAATTCAAAGGAATGATTATAAAAATAATGAATGAGCCAGTTGCAATGGCACATGCCTATAATCTCAGTGACTCAGGAGACTGAGGCAGGAGGATTGCAAATTTGAAACCAGCCTTAACAATTTTGTGAGGCCCTAAGCAACTTAGCAAGACATTATCTCAAAATAAAATATAAAAAGAGCTGGGGATGTGGCTCAGTGGTTAAGTGCCCCTGGATTCAATTCCTGGTACAAAAAAAAATTGATCAATAAATTTCAAGAAATACAGAAAAACATCTGAATGAATTAAGAAAGTCAGTTCAAGATATAAATGAGAAATTCAAAAAGGAGACAGAGATATTGAAAAAGAACCAAACAGAAATATTAGAAATTAAAGACACAATAAATCAAATAAATTGTTCAGTTGAAAGTCTCTCTAAAAGAGTAGATCATGCTGAAAACAGAATCTCAGCTGGAAAACAGAGTGTACTGACCTTGAACATTCAGATAGTATTAAAGAAAATGAGTAACTATGGTCAGAATATGCAAGAACCGTGGGACAACATTAAGTCACCAAATTAAGAATCATTGGAATTGAAGAGGGGCTGTGAGATGCAAGTCAATGGAATGGATAACTCCTTCAGGAAAATGATAACAGAAGAACTTTCCAAACTTCAAGAATGAGATGGACATCCAAATACAGGAATATAAGAACATCAAATAGACAAGATTTAAAAAAAAAACCCTCTCCACAACATATTATAATTAAAATGCCTAACATACAGAACAATGATAGAATTTTTAAAATCTCAAGAGAAAAACATCAGGTCATATTTAGAAGCAAACCAATCAGAATTACTTCCAAATTTTTAACACAAACTCTAAAATCCAGGAGGGCTTGTAATGATGTATTCCAAGTCCTGAAAGAAAATAACTGTCACTCAGTATTTATCCTAAAAATTAAAATCATCATACTATAGCAATATAGGGATACTCATGTGTATAGCAACACAATTCACAATAGTCAAACTATGGAACCAGTTTAGGTGTCCAGCATTGGATGAATGGATAAAGAAAGTGTGGCATATGTACACAATGGAATTTTATTCAGCCACAAAGAAAAATGAAATTATGTCATTTGCAGGAAAACAGATAAACTTGATAACATTATGTTAAGCAAAATAAGTCAAACTCAGAAAGTCAAGGGTCATATGTTTTCTCTCCTCTGGAAGCTTGAGAATAAAAAGGAAAAGAACGTTGGGGTAGGAAGGGTCTCGTGAAAATTAAAGGGAGGAGACAGAACAGGGGGAAGAAGGAAAAGGGGAAATACTGGAGAATGAATTAAACCAAACTGTACTGTTATATTGTTTGCACATATGAATATATAACAACAAATCTCACTTTTATGTATACCTATGATGCACCAATAAAAAATGTGGGGGGAAAAAGAAGATAAATCTCAACCAAAATTGATATATCCAGCAAAGCTATTCTTTAAAATCAAAAAATAAATAAAAGCCTTCCAAGATAACCAGAAACTATAAGAATTCATGACTACAAAGCTGGCATTACAGAAAATACTTACATACTTCACACAGAAGAAATGAAAAATAAACCCCAGAGCTCATGAATGAACATATCCTTGGAAGAGTAGTTAAGCAAATGAGAAACAGACCAAATTAAACATTAGAAATAAATAAAAATGACAGTAATTAATAAATGTCTCTCTCTTTGAAAGAGATAGGCTGGCAGAATGGGTTGAAAAACAAGACCCAGGGCTGGGGTTGTGGGTCACCTAGCATGTGTAACGCATTGGGTTTGATCCTCAGTACCACATAAAAATAAATAAAAAGTAAAGGTATTGTGTCCATCTACAACTAACTAACTAACTAAATAAATAATTAAAAAGAAAAAGAAAAAGAAAAACAAGACCCGACTACTTGTTGTTTGCAAGAGACTCACCTTCAGGCAAAGACAGTCACAGGGTGAAAGTAAAAGGATGAAAATTGATATACCCATGCAAATGGTACCAAAAAACAAGCAGAAGTAGCCATTCTCATAACCAACAAAGAAGACTTCAAAAGAAAGTTAATCAGAAGAGACAAAGAAGGTCACTTTATACCAGTAAGGTGGGGGGAAGCCAACAAGAAAATATAATGATACAAATATTTATGCCCCAAACATCGGTGTACCTAATTATATAGATGAGACATTACTTGAATAAAAGTCTCAGATAGACCCCAGTACAATAATAATGGGTTATTTCAACATACCACTCTTACCAGTAGGTGAGATTATCCAGGCATAAACTCAGTAAAGACTCTTTGGACCTGAAAAGTTTTCTAAATCAAATGGCCTTAACAGACATCTAAGGAATATTTCATCTAACAATAGCTGAATAAACTTTGTTTTCAGAGACTCATGGAGCCTTTTCTGAAATAGACCATATTTAAGTCACAAAGCAACTCTTACCAAATACACACACACACACACACACACACACACACACACACACACACACAAAAGAGTTATAATTCTTTGCATCTTATCAGACCATAATGGAATGAAGTTAGAACTCAATGCCAAAAAGCCCTACAGAAACTAAATAAATACATAGATATTGAACAATACACTTCTGAATGATGAATGAGCAATATAAGAAATCAGGAGAGAAATTTCAAAATTCTTAGAACCAAACAAGAATAATAATACAGCATACCAGAATGGCTGGGACAATCTGAAGACAGTACTAAGGGAAAAGTTAATAGCTATGAGTGCCTACATAAGAAAATTAGAAATATTTGAAATAAACAACCTAATGATGCATCTGAAGACACCTAAAAAATAAGAAAAAACCAATTACAAAACCAATAAAAGGAAATAAGTAATTAATATCAGAGTGGAAGCTGGGCACAATAGTGCATGCCTATAAGCCCAGCAGCTTGGGAGGCTGAGGCAGGAGGATGAGTTCAAAGCCAGCTCAGCAAAAGCAAAGTACTAAGCAACTCAGTGAGACCCTGTCTCTAAATAAAATACAAAATAGGGCTAGGAATGTGGCTTATTTGTCAAGTGCCCCTGAGTTCAATCTCTGGTGCCTCCCCCCAAAAAATCAGAGCTGAAATCAATGAAATTGAGAATTATGAAAAACAACAACACACCTTTGAAATAAAGAGGATTCTTAAAAAGATAAACAAGATTGATAAAACTAGTCAAACTTAAGAAAAAGAGAGAAGACCCAAATCAATAAAATTAGAGATTTAAAAAAGGAGAAATCACCACAGACATAACAGAAATACAGATGATCATTAGACTATTTTGAAAATGTATACTCCAATTAATTGGAAAACCTAGAAGAAATGGATACATTTCTAGACACATAACATCTGCCCAAATTGAATCAAGAGGACATAGAAAACCTACACAGACCAACTAGCAATGAGATACAAGCAGTAAACAACAACAACAACAACAACAACAACAAACTTCCAACAAAGAAAAACCCAGCACCAGATGAATTCTCAGCTGAATTCTACCAATGTTTAAAGAACAACTAATGCAATACTCCTCAAATTAGTCTATGAAATAGAAAGGAATGAAATACTTCCAACTACCTTCTATGAAGCCAGTATCACACTCTCATATCAAAACTAGATAAGAACACATTAAAGAAAGAGAACTACAGACCAATGTCCCTGATGAACTTAGATGAAAAATCCTTAATAAAATGTTAACAAATCATATTCAACAACATATTAAGACTGTACACCATGACTAAGTTTGTTTTATTTTACAATAATGGTTTAACATATACATGGATGTTATTCATCACACAAATAAAATGAAAATCACTTAGTCATCTCAATAGATTCAGAGAAACCTCTGGCAAAATTTAGCACCCATTCATTATTAGAATACTGAAGAAACTAGGGATAGAAGGAACCCACCACCAATATCATAAAGGCTCATATGAAAAACCCAAAGCCAACCTCCTGGTTAATGGGGAAAAAACTGAAAGCATTTCTTTTAAAATATATAGAACGAAACAGGCTGTCCACTCTAACCACTGCTATTCAATAAAATACTAGAAGTTCTAGCCAGAGCAATTAGGCAAGAGAAGGAAATAAAAGGGACAAAAATAGCAAAGGAGGAAGTCAAATTATCATTTTTTACAGATGATATCATCCTATACTTACGAGACTCAAAAAGTTCTGCCAGAAAATGGTTAGAGCTAATAAACAAATTTAGCAAAGTAGCAGGTTACAAAATCAATACAAACATCAATAGCGTTACCATATACTAATAATGAATCTGTTAAGAAAGAAATCAGGAAAACAATCCATTCACAAATAGCCTCTAAATAAATAAATAAATAGTCTAATCAAGGGGGTAAGACTCTATGAATAAAACTATAGAACACTGAAGACGACACAAGATGGAAAAACTTCCCATGTTCATGGAGAGACAAAATTAATATTGTTAAAATAGCCATACTATGGAAATCAATACACAGATTCAATGTAATCCCCATCGAAATACCAATGACATTCTTTACAGGACTAGAAAAAAACAGCTCTAAAATTCATTTGGAAGAATAAAAGACCCAGAATAGCAAAAGCAATTCTAAGACAAAAAAGCAATGTTGGAGATATTATAATACCTGTCTCCAGATTATGCTACAGAGCTCTAGTAACAAAAACTGCATGGTACTGGCATAAAAACAGACACATAAGGGGAAAGAAGGGGGGTGGAATAGGAAAGACAGTAGAATGAATCAAACATAACTTTCCTATGTTCATATATGAATATGTGACCAGTGTAATTCCACATCATGTACAACCACCAAAATGGGAAGTTATACATCATGTATGTCAAAATACATTCTACTGTCATGTATAACTAAAAATAACAAATTAAAACCTTTTTTTAAGACATCTAGACCTATGATACAGAATAGAAACATAGAGACAAACCCACACAGATATAGTCATCTAATTCTGGACAAAGGTACCAAAAACATATTGGAGAAAAGACAGTCTTTTAAACAAATGGTGCTCGGAAAACTGATTATCCACATGAAGAATGAGAACAGACCCTTACCTCTCACTCTGCAGAAAAGCCAAATTACAATGGATCAAAGACCAAGAAATTAGACCAGAAACTATGCAACAAAATGAAGGCTCAACAATCCAGTTTTTAGGCAGAGGCAATGACTTTTTCAATAGGACCCCTAAAGCTCAGGAAATAACGCCCAAAATTAATAAATGGGATGGCATCAAATTAAAAAACTTCTGCACAGCAAAATAAACAATGATGAAAGGGAAGAGAGAACCTACAGAATAGAAGAAAATCTCTGCTAGCTACTGTGACAGAGGATTAATATCTAGAATATATAAAGAATTCAAAAAACTTCACACACACACACACACACACACACACACACACCAAATTAATAGACAGGCAAATGAACAAAACAGTATCAAGGGAAGAAATACAAATGGCCAACAAATATATGAAAAATATTCAGCATCATCAGCAATTAGAGAAATTTCCTGTAGATAGGAAATTTAGATAGGTACATAGTGCATTGTATTTCATCTCACTCCAGTCAGAATGGCAATCATGAAGAATACAAACAACAATAAATGCTGGAAAGGGTGTGAAGAAAAAGGAACACTTTGGCAGGATTGTACATTAGTACAATGGAAATCAGTATGGAGGCTCTCCAAAAGACTAGGTATGGAACCACCATATAACCCAGCTGTACCACTCCTTGGTATTTATCCTAAAGAATTAAAGTCATCATAATATAGCAATCCATGCATGCACACCCATGTTTATAGCAGCACAATTCACAAGAGCCAAACTATGGAACCAGTGTAGATGTCCATCAATGGATGAATGGATAAAAAAAATGTGGCATATATATATATATATATATATATATATATATATATATATATATATATATATATATATATATATACACACACACACACACACACACACACAGTGGAGTTTTACTCAGCCATAAATAAGAATGAAATTATATCATTTGCAGAAAAATGGATGAACTTGAGAACATTATGTAAGCAAATAAGCCAAACTCAGGAAGTCAAGGATTATATGTTTTTTCTCATATTTGGAAGCCAGAGAGGAAAAAAGGAAAAAAAAAGGAGGGATGGGTGTGGAGAGATTAGTAGAGGAGAGGAAACTGACTTAGTTAGTGAAAGGGAAGGGAAACAAGAAATACTGGGGAATGATATTAGCCAAACTATATTGTCATATTGTGTGCTTGTACAAATATGTAACAAAGCCCACCATAATGGACAACATAATGCACCAAAAAATATGGAAAAATAAATATATGATGAATGAATTAATACAATATTAGCATAGCTTGGCAAAAACTTATCATTAAAAAAAGTCCTAAAAAAATAAAGGCAAAATATTTATTCAGATAAATAAAAGCCAAGACAATTCATTAACAGCAATAGAAAACAAACAGCAAGACAGTAGATTTCAACTCAACCACATGGTAACTACACAATAAGCAAATGACCTAAACACTCTAATTAAAAGGCTCAGATGCCAGCGGACTTTAAAAAGCAATATCCAGCTGTCTTCAAAACAGAAAATCTCACTTTAAACATAAAGGTTCAGATAGATTTTATCTTTTTTTTTTTTTTTTTAGTTGTCAGTGGACCTTTATTATTTATTTACATACCTGCCTGGTTGAGAATTGAACCCAGTGCCTCACACACGCCAGGCACCTGCCCTACTGAGCCAAACCCTTGCCAGGTTCAGATAGATTTTTTAAATAAAAGAATAGAAACAGGGCTGGGGTTGTGGCTCAGCGGTAGAGCGCTTGCCTCGCACGCGTGAGACCGAGTTCGATCCTCAGAACCACATAAAAATAAAGATATTGTGTCTATCTACAACTAAATATATATTTAAAAAAATAGAAACATATATCATGCCAACGCTATGGTGAGAAATTGCATTGGCTTTATTGATATCAAAGATACCTTGGGAACAAGGGCTGTTAGCAGGGATGAGAGACGGTGCCCAGCCCTTCAGAGGGATGCCCAGAGAAGGGCAGAATCCCCAGAGGGCCTCGGAGACTGATTCCTGTGGTCTGAGTGGGGCCTGAGAGTCCTTATCTCTGACGAGGGTGGGGTGGGAGAGGAGGTGTCCCCGTTGCTCCTGTTAGGACCCCTAGTGGAAACGCTGGCTTCCACTGACCGTTCAGTTTCTTCTTCTCCACAAATTCATAATTCTACCTGGAATACTAAGGACGTGCCATTGAGATAGGAGTTGCAGGAGAGAGTTTTGGGTGACAATAATGAGCCCCCCCCCCCAATAAAACAATAATTATATGCCCAATTTTGGATCTGTTGGGCTTTCAATACGGTGCCTATAATCTTCATTTAAACAGCAGGTCAGCGCTGCAAGCCCTCCTGCCGTCCTCCCTTCACCCAAGCGAGCCTGAGCCTAAGCGGGCCTTGGGGCTCAGGGGAAGCGGCGTGTCCTGCGGGCTGGCCCAGGGGCTCTCTGGCTTCCGCGCTGGCATCAGCTCGCCCTCCGAGAGGGTGCGCATTTGTCCCAGGTAAGTGTCACCTCGACGGGACTCGCGGCGCGGAGAGCGGTGCCCTGTGTGGCTTACGGCCAGTCTCGGTGGCTGGTGGAGGACACTTCAGCTTATCAAGAAGTGTCCCAACCGTCAGTCGTGACCGTTTTCACAGAGGGAATATATGTCGGCCTCCTTTTCCACAAGTCTTGCCAGTGCCGCTCGAAACGCGTCCGCGGCTTCGCGTGCCGAGCACTTTCCGTTGCCGCGAGGTGGGCACTGGGCGGCGAGGCCGTTCTTCCCTCCAACAGCTGGTCCCCGGTAACCAAGCGCTTCTCAGCGCCTTTCACGAAACAGCCCCAAGGGTGAGGCGGGCGAGCGCGGCCGGAGGCGCCTGGGGTCGCAAGGACTCCCCGCGGCGGCCGCGGTGGGCTCTGCGTGAGCGTGGGAACCGGACTCGCGGTCTGGACGCGGCCGCCGGTCTTCCCGGTTACCTGGCGATGCCAGCGTCCCCTGCCGGGGTGGCGCGGGCCGGGCCGTGCGCACTTGGCGGCTGTTCGGCCTCTGTATGCGCTGCCCACCCAGGGGTGCGGCTCCTGCGCGCTCCAGGTGAAGCGTGGCCGGCCGCGCCCGGATTCGCCCCGGCCCCGCGGCCCCCGCTGCGCGCGCTCCAGGCGGGAGGGCTCCGGTCGGGGTCGCGGACCCGGGCGCGCGGAGCCCGGTGCGGGAGCCCCGGTGACGCACCAGTGACGTCGGCGGCGGCAGGCGGGATTTCCCGGCCCCTCCCGGGAGCTAGGCGAGACCCCGCCACCGAGTGGGCGCGGCCAGAGCCTAGCGCAGGAGGCGAGAGCTAGGGTCGCTGCTGGGCATCAGGGGCCTGGCGCGGACGCGCGCTGCAGACCGAGGAGCCTGCGCCCCCGACTCCCGCGCCCCGCCCCGACCGCGCGGTCTCTCCCTGGCCCCGCGCCGCGATGCCACTCGGCCTGGCCGCCCCCCGCGAGCGCCGCGCCGGAGCCCCCACCCGCGCGTGAGCGGCGCCCTCGGCCTGCGCCCGCTGCGGTAAGTGGCGCCCGCGGCCGGCCGGGTCCCCGGGCAGCAGGGGAAGGCGAGGGGCCGCGTCGGGGCAGCCTCAGCCCTCGGCCGGCGAGCTCGGGGCGAGCCGGGAACCGGAGGGAAACTCGGGCGGGAAAGTGTCCTAACTGGAGAAACGGTTCCGGCGCCTGGGTCGATCTGAAGCTGCCAACGGCGGCACGCGACACAAAGACTTGTGGTTCTCGGTCGCTCGCTCCAGCCCATCGGGCGCAAGTCTGCGGCCGCGGGGTTCCCCGCAGCGCGACCCTCCCGCCGAGCTCTGGGCAGGTCCACACAGCCGGCTCCGAGCACCCGGGCTTACAGGGGTCCGGCGCGGGCGGAGGCTCCGGGGACCCCTTTAACATACGTGGGTCGTGGAGCGTTTGCTGATCCTTCGACAGGGACGTCCTCAGTGCAGAGGACCTTAGAGGAAGGAGGTCATTTTGTTGGGGGCAATGGCGAGTGCCTGTGGAAGCCCTCTTGATTCCCCCGCGCAGAACACCGACCTCGGGAGCGGTCCCTGGAGGCTGCAGACCCAGGTTCTCTACTCTATGGCGTCTGTCCCCGCGGCTGGTGCTGAAATGTGCTGAGCTCCTAACGCGCGCACCCAACAGCGTTGGGGGAGCTTTGGTTTAATTTTTTAATCGCTTCGAAAATAATGAGAGTAGGAGACAGAGATATGATTGGGAAGGAATCCTTAATTTAGACGGCTCTGCTTCTTTTCGTGTATTTTAAGCTAAGGATGTTAGAAAACCCCCAAAAGGGTAACTTCGACCAAGTGATAACATGCATCTTGGCCACCGGGTCTGGTACCCTCTTGGCCAGCTCCCACGGCTGCGGGTTCTTTTCCTTTTCTGTTGCCTCCCAAATCTGTACAAGGCTGGCATAGAGCAGGCAGATTCAGCCAGAGCTGAATATGAAGGCCTTCTGAGCTGTGCCTATGTTCCCTTTTTAACGTGCTAGTCCTGTTTTCTGCTCAAGAGCAAGGTGTGATGGTTCCCACGGTGGCACAGGGAAATTCAGCGGCGAATGCCTCACAGCCACAGTGAGGACGCCTGGGCGCTGTGGCTGGCTTCTCCATTCCTAGTGCAACAACCCCTTTTTCTGATGTGTGCCTGCAGCAGAGAAAGGGAGACAGGCCACCATCCGATCTGACCCTGTTCCCTGCGAGAAGGCTACTGTGCAAACAGCTGGGTAATAAAGCCTTTTCAGTCCTTAAAATCAAGACAAGGCACCTGTAAGCTATTTGTTCTTTTTGTGAGGTTGGCTTAGCCCTCAGTCATGGTAAGAGATGGCCACTGCACTGGATAGACAAGAGGTGTTGATGTAAACCAAGGTCTGTTTCATAGAGGGCACTGGTGGTGGGGTTATTTGGCTCAAATAACTGCAGGGGGCTTCCTGTTTGCTCCTCCACCATCCTCAGTTCCAATCCTTATTCTCCTTTAAATGAAATTGCCCAGAGGAAGGCTGTGGAAGATGTCTGGCTGAGAAACAGCAGCAGAATGGTCATTCCCAGCAGTCCTGTGATTGGCCAGGAAGCTGCCTTGCACATGCCTATGCTGATCCTTTGGAGGAACCAGAAAAGAGCTTTCCTGTGCTCATGTCACAGGTTTAAAAGTAAAAGGGACAGCCCCCAAGGCCCCATCTCAGTGCATCTTTCAAAATGGTGGAACAGCAGGTGGGAATGTGAACCCTTGTCCCTGGGGAATTACACGTCCATGCTGACACAGGAGGATAGGACACTTGGGACTGAGGGATGATTGTGTGCCACTCCCCCCACACACACACACAACTGGCACCTGGGCAAGGGGCCACCAAAGAACAGAGAGAACTTGAAAGTCTACACCAACAATCTTTTTTTTATTTATTGCCACATCTCATTATCATTTTTTTCTTAGTTTGTAGAGTAAAGCATGCCTAATAATGTGTATCAGAAGATTGTCCCTTTTCTTTATGGAATTTTGAAACATTGCCTTTCAAATGTTACCTGTTTTTTTACTCTCAGAACAATTTTATGAGCTTCTAATCTTGCTGATTTCCTTTTTTAATATTTATTTTTTAGTAGTAATTGGACACAATACCTTTATATATTTATTTTTATGTGGTGCTGAGGATTGAACGCAGGGCCTTGCACATGCTAGGTGAGTGCTCTACTGCTGAGCCACCACCGCAACCTGCTAATTTCCTTTTTTAATTTGGCGTTTGTATTCACTGTAGAGAAACTCGGGCACGGTAACTTTTATTATCCTATACAAAGGTTATTTGTTCAGCATTTAACTTCATAAATACTACAAAAATATGCCATCAACAGTGGCTAGGACAAGATATTTTAACTGAAAGTTAGAAAGAAACTAAATGAGTATCAGAAAAGGCAAATGAGGAGGTGAAGCACAGGACACTGCCCCCTCCAAGGCATCAATTAGCTGGTTAAAAGCATAAACAATAATCCAGGGACCTGAAATAACTGGCCAGAGTGAATGCACAAGTGACATTCCCACTCAGGGAAGGAAATGGAGGTGGGAATTACTTCAGAGAAAACAGTGGGTACCAAAGAGATGCGTGTACTAAGCCAGGGGAGCCTCTGGGGTCTCTGGCTGCCAGGAGCTTTGGCTGGGTCAGAGGCCAGCTGGAGTGTCAGCGGGTCTCCCGCTGGTGGGGGAGTTGTGTTGAAGCCAGGGCACTCGGCATGAAAGGGCCCTGGGTGCACAGAAGTGAGCACACGTAAGTGGTGGTGGGGAAGCTGTTCGTCCTGTCTGCAGGCAGATCCATGAAGGCCTGACCCAGGAGAGCAGGCAGGGTTGGGAGCCCAGGTAAGTGGCAGCAGGGGGAGGAAGGGCCTGTCATTGCCTTGGGCTGGATGTAACTGACAGGTTATTTCCCTTGATCCTCATGTGGAACCTGCAAGGTTTCCGTTTTGCAGAAACAACAACAGTGATGTTGTTGGGTGTCCTCTCTGTCCAAGAGTGTTGGCAGGGTATCGGATGGGTGACAGGGATTTTGACCAACAAAGGAAAGCATGATGTAAAATAATGAGCAAAAGTGATTGAGACAGAGGGCAAGGGCCAGGACGAGGGAGTGAGTGGGCAGAACCCACCCTGGGAGGAGACCTGGGCTCCTTTCCACGGATGAGGATTTTTTCCTCTTTCTCCTTAAATTTCTCAGGTCATTTCTGATTGACTGGGTTGGCCCTCTGTAGTGGGTCAGGTATTTATGAGGCTGTGCAAGGTCCCCCAGAGATGGAAGTAATGCTCTAAGTACCTCTGCGCAGTGCTGAGCAGCAGCTGTGGCCCAAGCTGGCACTGGCTGCCCAGCCGCCTGTCTTGCTTGTCCTGTGGCTCCTCCTGCTGAAGGCACTCCTGACTGATTTGAAGCTGTGGCCTTGTCTTTGAGCCCTCCCCATGGTCATCAGGGGAAACTCTTATTCAAGCACCTCCACAGTTACATCAAAAGTGCTAACATTGAGAAACAGGTGTTCCCCAAACCCTGCCACCTGGCCAACCTCGTTCACTTTTGGTGTTCAATATGTAATATTGAAGGGTTTCTACCATAACAGGGCCCAGTGTGGAGGTCCAGTTGGGCTTATAAGATGGGCAGGGAAGAGCACAGGGGAGCACAGCCAGCCTGGCAGCTGAGGCAGTGCCTCCACATGGCCCCACACAGCTGAGTAGGACTTTCCAAGCTTTCCTCGTAGAAGGCCCAGCAGTGGTGACCTGGGCTTTGGGGTCTCCTGGAAGTTCAAGGCAGAGGGTAAGAAGGCCCACAAGAGCCAAGGTATGGAGGCTATTGAGTGTTTAATGACACCCACGGGTGTTCTGAGGGAGTGGGGATCCAGAGCAGCTGTCACAAGTGGGACTAGCCTTGCCCTCCAGCTGGGTCTGCTGTGTGGTCAGGGACGCTCTGGTGCAGCATCCCCAGGATGCTCTGGCCCCGGCTCTGTCAGCCCTCTGTCTGATCAGAAGTGGAGGGCCAGGTGGGCATTGGTGTCTGGGGACCCCAGGGTCTCCAGTTTGGGCTGAGGGGTGACATGATCTAGTTTTGTGAATGGAGCTGGGCAGGTGGAGAGAAGACATACACCTTGCCATATGAGGACGGGGGCTCGCAGGTCTGTTGCTGAGCAGAGGTCTGGCTGCACAGACTGGAGGGTGGAGGTGGTGGTACCCAGGTGAAGTTGTGTGGTGCACAGGATTGCCTAGGGATCCCTAAGGCCTGGTAAACCATGTAGGAGCCCCACATTTCAAAGGACAGATGTGAAGTTTGGGGCAAACCAAAACCCTTCTATGAAATGCATGCTGTTTCTAAGACAGGCACTCTCAGGGCGGATGCCCTCAGGAGAGACCCCTGGGCCCTACCTCCAGCTGCCCATCCCCAGAGCGACTGCAAAGCAGCAGCACACTCGCCAGGCCTCTCTCCTGAATGACTCATTCTGCCTGTGGTCAAGCAGAAGCAGCTCTGCCTCTTATTCATGGTTCCTTTGTCCCCTGTTGCTGCTGCATGTGGTCTGCTGGCACCAGCCTCTCACTCTGTGTCTACACAGGGAGCTAATTTGTTAGCCTTTGGAGCATGAGCATCTTTAGCGGAGGAAGAGTTTTCAGTTTCTGTTTCACTCAAACCTCTTCATTACCTTTTCCCACCTGCAGATTCTGGGACCCCAAGGTGGATAGCTGGATCCTGCTTCCAAGTAACCATGGCAACATGCCTGGGCCACCTGCTGAACAGCCCAGGACCCAGGCCTGAGCTCGGCCTCCCTGGGCCTCATCCCACCCATGGTTTCTTGGAGGGGCCTCTGTGGGCAGTGGTGATGGCTCTGGGTCTGGCTGTACTTCCTAAGCCTAATGGTGCAGCCGTGGACACAGGCAGGCCACTAGGGTAAGCCAAATCCCACCCTCAGGGTTTACCTTTAGTGAGGACTGACCAGTAAGAAGTCAGGAAAGCAGACGTAACTTAACAAACGAGCATCTCAAGACAGCGCTGAGTGCCTATGACAAAACGAGTTAAGGAGGGATCAGGATGCCCGAGAAAGGTGTTGTACAAGTAAATGGGCTGCTCCTGGCAGGACATGTGTGATCTGAGACCAGAGGGCCTCCCTAGTGAGCCAGAGAAATGCAAGTGTGGGGCCCATAGGCAGCTGTGTGTCCCCCATCCCCACCCCTAATGAGAGGAGGCTACCTTAATCGAGAGGAACACTGGGTAATGTGACAGGCTGGAGGAAGAGATGGAGGTTCTTGGAGCAAAATAGCAAATACAAGAGGTAGATCTTTCTGGCTCTGAAATGGACCTTTTGGCGGCTGATGGTTCTCTGGAAGCCTCACCAGTCCATACTGTGGCTCAGGGGCTCAGTGACTCCTGACCAGCTAGACCCCAGGTGGCAGTGAGAAATGGGAGAGACCAGGCCTGAAGGGGAGTTTGACCTGCCCTGGAGCCTCCAGAGGGTGTCCCCAGAGGCTGGATCCAAGACACTCAGGCATGAAGAGGCCACCCTTAACTTCATCCTGCTGGGGCTCAGATGGGGCTGAGGACATGGTGGGGTAAGAGCAGTCCCACAAGCTCGGCTCTCCTTGCTGGGTGCATCTGAGTTTGTCGAGGATCTGATTGCTTCTGGATCCTGTTGGTTTGACCCACCAGGTTTGGAACTACCTACTGAGATAGCTCAGGCTATCTGTGACATCCATCTCTAAGCCTGGCTGTGCAAACTTCATACAGTGTTTTAAATGCAGCTTCTCAGTCCTCCCCTTGGGCTTTCTGGCTCACAGGTCTGGGCTGGGGCTGAGGAATCCCTTTGAGTTTTATAGCCACCAGGATTGGAGCAGAAGACTTTTGTGGGCCCTTCTTCCCAGCATCTGGTTACCACTGTCCTGCCTGAACACACCCAGGGTTCTGTATCCTATGCCAGCTGCTTTGGCCCTCACGCGGCTGTGGGCAGTGACGGCCAGTGAGCACAAGGCAGCCGCCACCCTGCGGGAGCCCAGGTCTCCTCTCCAGTCAGAATCTTGGGTCTGCCTTCCCCCGCCTTGGAGAAGAGAGTGCCTTCTCCTTAGGGCCCTGGCTGTCCCATCCTGCTGGAATCCTCTCCAGGGATCCTCAGGAGCCCAGGGAGAGGTCACCCTGCCTTTCCCTGCCGTCTTTCTAGTGGCTCTGGAATCCTCCCTTCCCCAGAGTCTTGTGTTCCCCAAACAGCTGTCCTGGAATAGACCCAAAACCTCTGTGTCCACAGCCTGTTCCCAAGGACCTCAGGGCCCACGCTGGAGAAGACAAAGGTCCTGTTGGCTCCTCCCTGTCTTCTTGCTTCCCCTTGACACAATGGTGTGTCTGCTGGCCAGAGGAGGGCCAGGGACCAGGAATAGGGGTGCTTCCTGTCTGCAGCCAACTGGCCAGGATCCCCCTCCTCAGCTCATGTGATCAGTGAAACCAGGAGCCCTCAGGGTCCCCAATGTGAAAAAGAAAGGACCGTGGGATTTGTCACTTGGGTGCCTCCTGGCAGGGTGGTGACACCAGATTTCCAACTACCAACTGGCTGGTTAAGGGAGGTGAAATCACCCCATCCTCCGCCTTCAGCTTCCTTAGAGTCTGAGAGGCCTCTGAACCCAGGTAGCTCTGGGACCCCTGGAGGCCAAAGCCAGACTGCTACTTGGCAGGCCATGGACTGGGGCTGATTAGGAAGTGTGGACTCCAACAAGTTACTGAGTCAGTCACAAGTTTCATCACTGCTCACAGGTATTGAAAGTAAAGGGCCGCCTTGAATGGAGGCTGCATTCTTAAAATTAATTTTAGGAGGGACCCAACTTCTGTTTAAGCCTTCGTGGCCTGAGACCCCTGGAAGCAAGGTCTGCAGAGCCTTCTGTTTCTGGTTCCAAGATCCAGAAGTGATGCCAAGAGGTGGTGGGTTTTCTAAATATTTTGTGAATTTTTGGCCACTGGCCTGGTTCTGCACCCACACACAGGACTTCAGAGCCAGGAGCTCCTCAGAGGAGGTGGTTCTGAGGCTGGCCCACCCTCCCCCGGACCAGCCTCACCACTGCACTGGCCTGAGCCCTCCCCTGGCCCCAGCCTCATTTTATCTGCTTCTCAGGTTTGGATGCTGGTCTTTTTATCCTGCCTTGATGCTGTGAAGACTGCCTGAGCAGAACCATGGGGACACTTGGCTGACTTTGTGTGGCCTGGTCCTGGTTGGACTTGCAATCCCAGGGGCTCCTCCACTGGCACCTGTTGACTGTGGGCTGAGAAGAGGAGTGGCCCCTGGCAGGCTGCCTCCCTCCTGTGCCCATTCCTGGCTCAGAAGTAACTGTGTCACTCAGGCACTATGCAAGGCGCAGAGGTCAGATCCTTCCGTCTGTGGCTTTGGCTGCTGGGAGGAGGTAGGATTCAGCCTTGCCTGCCATTTGCCACCACTACTCAGAGACAAGCCACTACCAACAACCACATCACAGGATCTGCAGCAGGCTGTCAACACAGTGAAGAAAAACATTGTGAGGCTCCCTGTCTTTCCTGGAAAATATCCAGATTATTTTCAGACTTATTTAATGTGTTCCTTTTTTTTTCCACTGCTGGTAAAATATTCTCTTCCCTTCGTGACATAATTGAGCAACACAGACGAGTCTACCTGCAAGGTATGAGTAACCACCTCCGGGAGTGCTCTGTAACAAGTGATCCAGGTGTCAGTGGGTGACAGCCTTCCACGTCAGCGCTTCCTAACTCTTTGAAGGCAGTTGCCTTTGAGTAGTCTTGCAAATTACTTGAATTCAGAGTGAAAATGATATTACTGGGTTCATTTCCTTTTTCCTTTCAGGATCAAGACATTAAGTTGTTATCTAATCTCAAAAAAAAAAAAGCAGGTGACAATATCTAGTAGCCCCTGAATTTGCCAGCCTGTGTCATTGGTCCTGTTCCCATAGGAAGTATTTTCTTGATTCTAATTATTTTGGGGCAAGAGGATGACAGACTGTTACAAAAAGGAAGACGGAAATGCAGAGAGGCAGATAACTCGCTCCGGGTCTCACTAGTAATTGGAAATAGAAACAGGATTGAAAGCAGGTCTCCTGACTCCTTATCCATTTTTTGTACAGGAAAAAATTATTTTTTCTAAAATAATTCACAGATGCTCAAGCTGCATCTCCAGAGCCAGCATCCCACCTGTCCCTATGTCACCATGAGGGAGAGTTCTTTTACTCAGTTCTGGCAACACTTCCTGCAGCCAAGGTGTGCATGTGCTGAGCCTTGTCCTCCATCCTGTTCCGTTCCATCTGGGACGTGAATCAACTCCATTGAGTGTATTCATGCTGTATATGCTACCCTTCTGTTAATGTTTTTGTAGCCTTTTTACTGCTCTGACCAAAAGACCTGAAAGAACAATTTTAGAGGAGGGAAAGATTATTTGGAGCTCATGGTTTCAGAGATCTCAGTCCATGGTTGGCTGGCTCCAATGCTCTGTGCCCAAGTGAGGCAGAACATCAAGGCAGAAGAGGAAGGCAGCTCAGGACATGAATAATCAGAAAGCAGAGAGACTAAGCTTCGATCAGCAGGGACAAAATATAAACCCCACAGGCACACCCCCAGCAACCTATCTCCTCCAGCCACATCCCACCTTTCTACAGTTGCCACCCAGTTAATCCAGTCAAGTGGATTAATGCACTGATTGGGTTAAGCCTCTCATAACCTGATCACTTCTCATCAAAGCTTTCTTGCATTGTCTCACACATGAGCTTTTGGGGGACACCTCACATCTAAATCGCAACAGTAACTCACTTGGTAACTGCCTCATGAGATGAACCATTGCAGTATCTCCTGCTGTGTTCAAGTATAAACACACTAAACTTCATCACAGGTACGTATGTCCACTGAGGTTCCGTGTACACAGTGTACATTGAGGGTTCTGTGCTGTCCATGGTTTCAGGCATCCACTGGGGCTTGGAATGTCCTCATAGCTAAGAAGAGACCACAGGGTGTGAACAGAGAGCGGGTTGTGGGTTGGCAATGGCCTGCTGAGGGTATGAGGAGAAGATTTGCAAGGCACGCTGTGATTGGGTGAAGTGGAATCCCGTTAAGGTCAGCTTGTGGCTTCTGATTGGTTCAGCTGAAATTGCCTCTTGCTGTCAACACGGAGTTGGGTTTGCTTGGTCTCCCGCGGTACAGGAGCTGCTGGCTTTGACGACCTCTCTGAACAGTCTCACGAGGGAATTCGTAAAGATCACCAGCCTCTTTCATGAGTGTGCATTGGGTTTTGTGGAGGCCAAAACACACAGCGAAGCACCATCGGAATTAACAGATAAATCCCAGGAAAGCATATGGCAGCATGCACATATGAATGCAAATGTTTTTAAACAGGAATGACTACTGTATGCATTATTTAGAGATATATACATATGTTTGAAAGGAAGACAGACATATGGGACTCATCCACCAAATTCAGGCTAGTGACAGCGGGCCAGGCGCTTGGTTAGGGAGAGGTGCCCGGGGACCTCAGGCGTTTCATTCTGTTTCATAGTCCAGGTGGTGGATAAATCAATGTGTTGGCTTCTCTACAAAGTATATGTGGGTCCCAGACATTCCTTAATGAGAAGTAGGTTGGAAATTGTCCAATTCACTTGCTCAGGAGAATATGGGAGAAATAACAGTCAAGATGAGTAGATCAGAGGGATGCTCCTAAAAACCTCAGTGCATGGCCTGTGCTGCTGCTCTGTGCATACTGAAGCCTGACGTCCAGGGGTCGTTTCCCAACTCACAGCTGCCCAGACAGCAGATCATGGCTCCACCAGGAGCCCTAGGAAGAGAACCCAGTGATCAGTGGCCAGAGAGGTCCACACGGGGAAGTGGACATGTAGAAGGGCCAGTTCCTGCAGCAACTACCAACTGCCCCATCCTAAGAAAACTTTGTGTCTGACCCCAGCAGCAGAAACCAGCCAGAGCCTTGCAGGAGAGGGGGTTTAGGGTCATAGGGAAGTTCACGGGCCCAACATGGCTGCAAGAGCTTTGAGTGAAAGCCAGCTCAGGCTTCTGGAGACGGGGATTGGGGACCATGGGACGAGGTCTCCATCACCACTGAACCCATCCCCCAGGGCCAGTGGACACCATCACCATGAACATTATCTCACTGCCCTATGTCCACGGACCTCACAAGGAGCACACTGGGGAGAGAGCTTGAGAGGGCCTGAGCAGTCACATGGCCACACTGCCCCAGGGAGGCTGAACTGTGCTCCGCTAAGCTGACCAGTCTTGGAATTTCTTCCAGCCTATTGTTCTTTGGTGTTTTTTAATAGTGAACTTATTTAATATTCTGAATTGGCACGTATACACAGGAGTCAGTACAGTAACCTGTCTTTACCTCCCTGGATTCCGAGGAATTTTGCAGATGTGGTTGCTACTACCTCTGGTTATCCCCTTTTATTCTGGTTGGAAAACAATCTAAATTTCTTCACTAAGCATTGATTTTTGAAGGAGTCATAATATTAAGGCTACTATATATATTTTTATGGAATGAAATCAGAATATAAACAAAAAAAACTATCTCAACTGAAATAATTTAATTAACTTAGAGGTGATTTTAACTTCATATTTTCCCATGGAGTTTGGATACTTTTATAATGCACACTTATTTAGGGGTGGGGAAGCTGAGTCCATTTGGAAGTAAGCACCCCCCATTCCCTACTTTCTCTTAGTTTATTTGTGCTCCTAGAACAAAGTACTTGAGCTTTGGGTAATTTAGAAACAACAGAAAGTTATTTCTCATGGTTCTGGAGGCTGGGAAGTCCAGGGTCAAGGCTCTGGCAAGTTCAGGGTCTTGTGAAGACCTACCTGTTCCCCTTAGATGGTGCCACCTAGATGTCCTCATGTGGCAGGAGTGATAGTTGTGTCCTTGCGTGACTGCAGGAAAAGGCCCAGTTACTCCTCTCAGCCCTTCGTGGGTCACTAATCCACTCGGGAAAGTGGCACCCACAGGACTCACCCAGTTTTCCACGGGCCCAACTCCTCACACCACACTTTGCAATGTGAATTTCGGGGGAGGCACACATTTCAACCTTCGCCCCTCCAGCAGAACTATTGGGTCATGGCTAGCCACACTTGAACCTCTCCGTCAACGCCACTGTCCTGTCTGCCCCCATGTATTCCTTTGCAGAGAAAAAGAGTTGAGGCTGGTTTCTTCCATTCGATTCAATGAATCAAACACCTGTGGAATGTGAGCACCTTCACTAGGTGCTCTGGGGTGTAAAGGTGAACCTGACAAGCCCCCATTCTAAAAAGAGCTGTCTTAGAAAGGAGGAAGACACGAAGGTCTGCCTAGCAGGGCACAAGCTCACATGTGGTGGGGACAATCAGAAGCCCAGAAGTGGAGTAGACTGGCTCAGGGCTCAGGTCTAGGGCCAGGGCTCAAGAAAGGTTGGAGGTAGCAGTTCATGAAGTAAGTGGAGGAGACTCTTCCCCTGAGGGAAGAAGAGCAGCAGGAGCAGGAAGGTGGGAAGTGCTCTCCCTGGGAGCAGACCAGGCAGGGGGTCAGCTGGGTTGGAATGGTGTCATTTTGAATAGCATATAGGAAAGGTTATTACCCGTTTTTTAATGTTTTTTTAAGTTGTAGTTGGACACTGTACCTTTATTTTATTTATTTTTATGTGGTGCAGAGGATCGAACCCAGGGCCTGGCACATGCTAGACTAGCACTCCACTGCTGAGTCCCAGCCCCAGCCCCTGTTACCACGTTTTTAAAAGTCTCTTGTAATTGGCATTTGACATTTCCGAAGAATTATCCCAGCCACTGCTTTTTAACCATTTATTTTTTTTTTTTTGAAAACAATGGCCCGAGGGCTCTCTACAAACCCTCAGCCTCCCCTGTTTACTGATTACTGCGTGCAAAGTCAAGCAGGTGTCACTTTGTCACTCCCAAAGACAGCAGTGCTGATTTAGTTCAGAGAGGAGCTGCGCGTCCGTCTCCCGGCCCTGCTCTGTCCTGCAGGGCTCAGGCGAGTTATTACAGAGGGGGCTGCGCAGTCCAGGACTGGGGACATGTTTCCAAGGAAATGAGCCATCAAAGAGGCGGCTGTAATGACCACTAGTGAGGTACAGAGCTGGGTGGTTGTGGAGGTCGGGGGTCTTTGACCGGTGAGTTGTGTGGAGCCCCAGATTCAAAGGCAACCCAGGGCTCTGATGCCAAAGTGAAGGGGTTGGCCAGCGGCCAGGGGAGACCCACAGGCAAAGCTGCACTGGCTGTAGGGAGGCTGTCCTTGAAAGGGACCGCCGTCCAGCACCTGCCAATCAAAGTGAGTGGGCTGGTCAGAGTCTCAGTCTGAACACTCGGGTGTGGAGAGGATGATGTTGGATTTTTCTGACTCTAACAAGGCATGCAGCTGCCTGACTGGCAGGCTGGGGTTGCCTCTGGGTCCCCCTGGACCATATGCAGGACCAAGGTGTTGGAGGTGGCCTTTTCATCCTTGAGGCATCTGTCTACTGGGTGACCCATGAGACACCATCAGCTGCTATGGGCTTTGGAGGCTGGTGGCTATTGGTGTTGTTGGGCCCTGAATGGGGACACAGAACTCTCCCCAAGACTGCCCTGCTGCCTTCTGCCTAGGGCCCAAGTGGCCATTTTGTCCTGGGATCTCACCAAAGCCCCACCCCTTCCTGACAGTCCCCAACCACCCTGGTCCTGAGGCATCTCACTCTTCCTCCTGCTTCTGTCCTAGCCATTGTCCCCTCTAGACCCCGAATGCTTCCCTGTTTTAGGCTTCTGGAAACAACTGCTAGAAGACTCTTGGGTGGTGTCTGTTTCTTAACCTGCCACACCCAGCTCCTCTTCCAATGGGGAGGTACAGGTTAGCCTCTCAAAAAAAACCATAAAATTCCTTATTTGCATTCTGTGTATGCAAATAAGGAATTTGTTGTTGTTGTTGTTTTTAATACATCACCAGTTCAAGGTGTTAAGGTCATGGAAGGCTTGCTGTTCCTGTGAGTCCCAGAAGGAGGCAGTCATAAGGTCCAGATTGTGGGATAAAGTGTGTGTGCATCTCCATTGCCAGGTGCTGCATGCCCCTGTGGTGTTAGAGACTGCCACTTCCTGAGGCTCCTCTGCCAAGCAGTCTCCTAGATCCTTTGCTCCCATCTCATTTAATCTTCAGAACCACGCCATGTTGGGGGTGCAGCTGCACCTGTCCCACAGATGTGAAAACCCAGCTTGGGAAGATTGGTGGCTTCTCCAAAGTCACAGTGCACAGTGCCAGAGCTTTCCCTGAGGTCAGCCGGTGGCCACGGTGCCTCCTTTTGTTGACCATAAGAAGACAGCCTCAGCTTTGGGTTCTGAATTGCTTGTCTTATGACAATACTGTCTGCAGCAATGGCCAGGGGAAAATCCTGTCCAGGCAGAGCATTTGCTCAGTAGACCGTGCGCTCGGGCTGGGCGGGGTGATTGTGGGCACCAGACAGCTCAAGGGAGCAGGGAAGAGGTACATGCATGGAAGGACTGGGATTAGGTGAAAACTAAGAGGTCTCCAATCGTGCGGCCTCACACTCGCAGAGCCCGGGGATGGAGAGCCTCTGAGTTCTGAGCTCAATGTGCCTTGTAGCCTCCACTTAGTTCAGACTCTACCCAGGAGCTTTGAAAAGGCTGGGAAGGTCAATGAGCAAGAAGAAAAGCCACAGACAGGGAGAACATATTTGTAGGACATGTATAATGAAAGACTCACCCCAAATAGGCAAAGAACTCTTAAAATTCAGCAATAAGAAAACAAACAGCCCTGTTACAAAACGAGCAGACATTCTGAGCCAGCAGCAGCTGACTCAAGAGGAGCAGATGGCACATCAGCCGGGCAAGGATGCACCACATCATGTGTCGTTAGGGAAATGCAAATGAAAACAGTTAACAAGATAGCGCTATGCACTTACTACAGTGGCCCAAATCCAGAAGGCTGGGAACACCAGATGTCTGCCAGGACAGGAGCAGGAACTCTTGCTCATTGCTGGTGGGAATGCAAAACAGAGTGACCACTTTGGAAGACAGTTTGGCAGTCTCTTACAAATCTACACCCCCTTTTACCATAAGATCTGGCAATTGCACTCATCGGTATTTCCCTAACGAGTTGAGAACTTATTTTCACAAAAATCCTGCACATGGGTGTGTGTGGCAACCTTATTCATAATTGCCAAAATGTGGAAGCAACTGAGATGTCCTTTGGTCAGTGGGTAGATAAATAAAATGTGGTGCATCCAGACAATGGAACATTAGCACTAAAAACAAGGGTACTACTGGGCACAGTGGCAGATGCCTGGAGGCTGACACAGGAGGATTGCAAGTTTGAGGCCAGCCTCGGCAAGTTAGTGTGAGACCCAGTCTCAAATAAAAAGGACTGGGGATGTAGTTCACTGGTAAAGTGCCAGTGGGTTCAATTTCCAGTACAAAAAAAAAAAAAAGTTACTATCAAAACACGAAGACACGTAGGAACCTCAACTGCATATTGCTAAGTGAAAGAAGGCGGTATGCAGAGGCTGCATGACATTCTGGAAAGGGCCAAACTGTGGACACACTAAAAAGATAAGTGCCAGGGACCAGTGGGAGGGAGAATGGACAGGTGGTAGAGAGCTGGGACGTGTAGGGCAGGGGGTGCCCTGTGTGGCGCTGTGAAGGCAGACCCCATGCTTACACACCGTGCAGACCCAGGGAATGTGCAACACCACGACGAATCCGAATTCACTTTGGGTCGTGAAGCTGTCGACGTCGGTTCACTGTCCCTAATGCACCACTCCAGGGCGGGAGGTCGGTTGTGAGGAGGCTGTGTGTTTGTGGGGACAGGAAGTTTGGGGAACCCGCTGTACTTTCCACTCAATTTTTCTGTGAATATAAAAAATAAAATCTTACAAGGGCTGGGAAGGTAGATAGCGAGAGAAGTTTGGGAAGACGGAGGAGAAAGTGCTACCCCAGGGTACGGAGAGACCCAGGAAGGGGTGTTGTTCTGTGGCTGTGTGTAGGTCATAGGGTCTGTCTGCAGAAGGTGGCATTGCTGATCCTTCTTCCAGGCCCCAGAGGACCTTTGCCACATGAGGTCCTCACGGGCTTCTGGCAGTCCCTCCCTTCAGCTTGGAAGCTCCTGCGCTTGCGTCAGGGCCCCCGTGAACCTCTTTTGGGGCCAGTGGTCACCCAACCTTGAGAGAGCCAGCAGGAGGTCAGACACTCCCCAGGGGCTGAGGCTGAGGCTGAGGCTCACTGGCAGCTCCCCCTCCCCAATCCCTCAGGAGCTGTCTGAAAACCACACCCATGACCAAGATGCATACCAAGGTGGCAAACGGACCTGGAGAGGAAGCAGTGGCAGAGCAGAGAGGACAGAGGAGCCTCCTTAATCTGTTCTCGTGCAGCACAGAAGTCCTAAGGGGAAACATGTGACATGAGAAATCACACACCCACCTGCACGCTCCACAATAAAATCATCCTGCTTTTAAGAAAGATTGAGTCTCCAGAAATGTGGAAATTGATGGTTTGCCCTAAAACCGTTTATGGAAAATTCATTCTTGCTGGATGATGCTAGGAGCTGGGATGTGACAGCATTTGTCCTTCCTTCAATTAAAATTACATTGAAGACTCAAAACTATCATTTTTCTCTGTCAGTCACTTCCCCATCTGTAAAAATAGCTTTTCTGTTGAAACAATGTCATGTGAAATGGAATTTGACATAATCTGACGTTCCCGGCTGCCTTCAAGGGACAGCAGAAGCTAAGGTCTTCAGACTTGTTTGTTCCAGCTGTCCTCTGGCAAAGGCCCAGGGGACCCTCCGGCTTCTCCCTTCAGCATTTAAAAAAAACAGGGAGCCTTCATAGAGCCATTTTCAGATGTCCCTCCTGCCTCTTTAATGATAGATTCAGGTATAAAATAGAAACAATCACTCCGTTGCTTTATCAGCCTTTGCAAGCCAGGAATACAGTGATGATCCAGGAAGATGAGGCCCTTCTCCCTTCCCAGCTGCTGCTTGGCTGTGAGACAGACTGAAGGATGCACAGGAGGGCGTGTGGTGGCTCTTGAGCTGAATTTAAAGGGTGAGAGAGGTCAGGGAAGATTTGGAGGTCAGCACAGCCCACCACATTATGAGAGTGGAACTAGCATTAAGCAGAAAGGAAGGGCATTCTTGGCAGAGGGAATGGCGCACAGAAAGACCTGGGTGGAGCAGTCCCTCTGCAGCCTCAGCAACTTAACAAGGCCTTGAGCAACTCTGAGAGACCCCGTCTCTAAATGAAATTTAAAAAAAAAAGCGTGTGGATTTTAGAAGAGAAGCAGAACTTGAGAAGTGACCCTAAGGGAGAAGCGCTTCTGTTTCCCCTTACTCTTGTGCTGTTGCCTGAGAGTGGGCCAGGAGCAGAACGGTAGTGTAGACAGCTAGTGCATCGATAGAAACCCTCATATCTGGCCAGAGAACCTGGGAAGGGAGCCCTTGTGGTCATTTTTCCCTTTTTCTCCTTTCTCCCATACCCTTGCCCCAAGGGCAGGCTCCAGGTACAGAACTGCACAGTGGTGGCAGCATCCTGGGCCATATCTCCAAGATAAACCCAGCAAAGAAAACAGGAAAAGGGGCTCTTGTGAACTGGAGAGTGTGGGAGGAGTCCTTGGGGAGAGAGAGTGGGAGAAGTGGATCATCTCATTTTTTCTATGAACCCACAAAAGCCCCAGCCTCGCCCATGAGATGCATGTGCACAGGCTAGATCTAAAGCAGCTGAAGAAAATTTTGAGAATCCATTCAAGATCCACATCAGTACTCAAAGCTTTGAGTAGTACGTGCAGGGAATTGTACGCACTTTAAAAACTTAAGAGAGGTTAGACTCTGACCTAACCACATATGAAAACATACTCCTGAACATCCCATGTGTCAAAGGAGAAATCACAAAGGAAACTAGAAATGTTTTGAGTTGATATCAAAATGTGTGAGTTTCAGTGCTTATGGGGAAATTTTCACCATTAAATGCTATTTTAGAAAAGAAGAAAGGTCTCAAATCAACGACTTCATCTTCCACTTTAAAAAAAGAGAGAAAATTAAACCGAAAGTAAGCAGAGAGAGAGGAACTAATAAAGATAAGAATAGAAATCAGTGAAATTAAGGACAAACAATATTAAAAAATCAATTAAACCTACAGCTAGTTCTTTAACCCATAGCCAGATTGACAAAGAAAGAGAGAAGACAGATTATCAGTATCAGGAATGAAAGAGGAAACATCACTACAGACCCTACATACATAAAAAGAATATTTTCAAAAACTTTACATGAATTCAATAGCTAGATGAAATGGACAAGCCCCAAGGAAGAGACAGCAATCAGACTTATCACAAGAAGAAACAGGAAAATTGAATAGTCCTATTTCTACTAACAAAAGTGAATTCATAGTTAGAAACATTTTACAAAGAAAACTCTAGTCCTAGGTGACTTCACCGGGGAATTTTACCAAACATTTAAGGAAGAATGAGACTAATTCTAATTCCATCCAAATTTTCCAAATAATTGGCAGATTAAAGAAACATATCCCAAATGATTTTCTGAGGCCAGAATTTTTCTAATACCAAACCCCAACAAAACCATTGTAAGAAAGCTAAAGACCAATATTCCTCATGAACATACACAGAAGTGTCCTCAACAGAATATTAACAAACTGTGCCCAGTTATGCGCAAGAGGGGCAAGACATCATCACCAGATGGGGTGGGTCTAAGAAATGAAAGGCAAGAATAGGGCACAAGTGAGTTGGGAGGCTGCAGTAGTCCAGCACCCCTGTGACAGGTGAAAGGTGGGGGCACCAGAGATGAGGCTGAGAAGGAGCAAGAGGCCAGCCCTGGACACCTTACGAGGGGGACGGTTTACAACCCTTCCTCCCCCGCTGCATGAGAAGACAACCTCGTGAGCCAGCTTCCTCTGTTACCCTGGATTGCTGCTGTCACAAACCACCAAACAACCTAAAACAACACAAATTGATTCCATGACAGTTCTAGAGGTCAGAAGTCCAAACGGGACATCAGGGGCTGACCCCAAGGTGTGGCAGAGCTGTGCTCTTTCTGGAGGCTCCAGGAGAGATGCTTTTGCTTGCTCTTTCCAGCTTTCAGAGACTGCTCATGTCCTGGGGTCCCCCTCCTTCAGGGCCAGCAGTGTCACAGCTTTACATCTCTGACACAAGTCTTGTGCTTCCCTCTTTCACTTTTAAGGACAGTCGTGATTACAGTGGGCCTACCAGGATGATTCACGATATGATCCTGCTATATATGCACAAATTGCTGCAGACGCAGTTAGGGCATGGAAGACTTTACAAGGACATGGAGATTTATAAGGTCAATTATCTAGGGTAATACAGGGAGCTAATGAACCTTACGCTGACTTTGTAGATAGGCTTATTCAAACAGCTGCCAAAATTTTTGGGGATACAGAACAAGCAATGCCATTAATAAAACAACTAGCTTATGACCAAGCAAATCGTTGCTGCAGAGAGGTTATTAGACCATGGAGACATGAAGATTTAAACACATATATTAAATTATGTAGAGATATTAATGAACAAGGGCAAGTCTTGGCAGCTGCAGTACAACAGGCTTTAGATGCCAGGCCAAAAACATGCTATAATTGTGAACAAACAGGACATTTTAAAAGGAGTTGCCCCATAGGAGGAGGGTTTAAAAAAACTAGAAATCAAAGGAATAGAATACCGGGTATTTGCCCACGATGCCGTAGAGGGAGACATTGGGCTAATGAATGCCATTCTCAAACCACCATAGAAGGTACTCCCTTATCAAAAAACGGACAAGGATCAGGTATTTACCCACGATATCGTGGAGAAAGGCATCAGGCTTCATTGCCAAAAAACGGACTGGGGGGCCCAATGCTCCGGGGCCCACAACCACAAATATACGGGGCAGTGGAGGAACCCAGCAACACCATCAGGGTGGTGCCCAGGACACATTGTCCATTAAATCCCTCATCAGACAAACCCGAGAGAGCGCAGGGTTGGACATCTGCGCCTCTGCCAGAGCAGTACTAACTCCAGATATGGGAGTTCAAATCATTCCTACAGGAGTAAAAGGACCTCTTCCCCAAGGAACAGTAGGCTTATTATTGGGACGTAGTTCATCTACATTAAAAGGACTTATGATAAGTCCTGGGGTAATCGATCCCAATTATGTAGGTGAAATAAAAATTATAGCTAGTTCTCCAAGAGGTATATCAGTAATTTCACCTGGAGATAGAATAGCACAGTTGTTAATAATACCCAGCCTACATAATAAATTCTCTAGTCGTAGAGTAGAAAGAGGTTCCAGGGGATTAGGCTCCACAGGTGTAGATTGGGCTATGCTGTCTTTAAATTTAGATTCTCACCCAATGCTAAAACTAAATATTCAAGGACATGAGTTTAATGGGCTACTGGATACAGGTGCTGACCTTAGCATCATATCTCGTCAAGAATGGCCAAAACATTGGCCATTACAACAAGCCACTCAAACACTTCGAGGCCTAGGAGTGGCGACTAATCCCCATAGAAGTGCAATGATATTAGATTGGAAGGATCCTGAAGGATATGAAGGAACTATACAGCCATATGTATTGGATCATCTTCCCATAAATTTATGGGGACGAGATGTCCTAGATCAATTAGGTTTGACGTTAACAAATAACATCAATCCTAATGCGCCCACTACTAGGGCTAGACAAGGTTTTAGGAAAGAAAAAAGATTAGGAGAACAACAACAAGGTATAGCAGCACCAATTCAAATAGATCAAGGAACAGACAGAAATGGGTTGGATTTTCAGAAAGGGCCACTGAGACAATCAAAATTACTTGGAAATCAGAAAGACCAGTGTGGGTTCCTCAGTGGCCCCTGACTAAAGAAAAGATACAAGTAGCCCATGATCTGGTCAAACAACAATTAGCGGAAGGACATATACAACCTTCCGTATCCCCCCATAATACTCCCATTTTTGTCATCAAAAAGAAATCTGGTAAATGGAGATTATTGCAAGATTTAAGAGCCATTAATAATGAGATGGTTATTATGGGACCTGCTCAATCAGGGATTCCTCAATTGTCTGCTTTACCAAAAACCTGGCATGTTTTAGCTATAGATATTAAAGATTGTTTTTTTTTTTTTTCGATTCCAATTCATCCCGAGGATAGTCCACGTTTTGCATTTACTATCCCTGCATTAAATCATGAAGGTCCTGATCAGAGATATGAATGGAAACTACTCCCTCAAGGGATGGCTAACAGTCCAACTATGTGTCAAATCTATGTTAATAAAGCAATCCAGCCACTTAGAAATCAAAATCCTGAACTACAAATATTTCACTATATGGATGATGTATTATTAGCACATAAAGATAAAAAACATATTGCTGGAATGTTATGCCACACTTACAAACTTATTAAAAAATTATAATCTAGAGATAGGAATAGATAAAGTACAATTAAATTTTCCAATTAATTATTTAGGAGTTCTATTATCCTCAACCATGGTCCGTCCACCAAAAATTCAAATACGAGTAGATCAACTCAAATTACTTAACGACTTTCAAAAGTTATTGGGAGACATAAATTGGATAAGGCCTTATCTAGGCATACCAACAGGAGAGTTGGGACCTTTATTTGATATTCTAAAAGGTCCATCAGATCCAAATTCACACCGAATGTTAACTCCTAAAGCTAGAAAGGCATTGAAAATTATTGAAACATATATGGAAAATATGCATCTGGATAGAATTGATATAAGTTTGCCTTTATTATTTATTGTACTACCAACAAAAAATATTCCTATGGGAGTGTTTTGGCAAGAAGGTCCATTATTGTGGATACATTTATCTTATTCTCCTAACACTATTCTTACTAGGTATCCTGAGGCTGTAGGACAATTAATACTCAAAGGAATAAGAGCAGCAAAGGGAGTGTTTGGAATTTCTCCCAATAAAATTATTATTCCATATACTATGGATCAAATTGATGAGTTAGCTAATGAGTTAAATACTTGGGCAATAATCATGTGTAAATCTAATGTTTCATTTGATAATCATTTACCATCTAATCCTTTGTTGTCTTTTTGGTCTTCGCATCCTGTAGTTTTTCCTAAAATGACAAGAAAAACACCTATCATGAATGCTCCAAATATATTCACTGATGGGTCTAATAATGGTACAGGAGCAGTAGTTACTCCTGATCAAACTTTTACATTTTTAGTACCCAAACAATCAGCTCAAAAGGTAGAGCTTAATGCAGTTTTACAAGCTTTTGTGATGTTCAAAGATTCTGTATTTAATTTATTTTTTGATAGTCAATATATAGTTAATGCTATTATATCCCTTGAAGATGCTGGTAGTATTTCCCCTTCCTCTACCGTTTTCTCTTTGTTTTCCACTATACAAAGTCTAATCTGGGACAGAAAAGATCCATTCTTTATAGGACATATTAGGGCACATACAGGATTGCCTGGAGCCCTTAGTTTGGGCAATGATTTAACAGATAAAACTACACATGACATACATATTTTCTCTACTCTAGAAGAAGCTACAAATTTTCATAAAAGGTTTCATGTTAATGCTAATACTTTACAAAAGCATTTTAAAATAACTAAGGAACAAGCCAGACATATAATAAAACAATGTCAAAATTGTGTGACCTTTTTACCACAAGTTAATCTTGGAGTCAATCCTAGAGGACTGATACCTAACCATATTTGGTAGATGGACGTCACACACTTGCCAGAATTTGGAAAATTAAAATATTTACGTTACAGTTGATACTTCTTCCAGATTTTTGATGGGCTCCCTTCATGCCGGAGAAAAAACTAAAGATGTTATAGCTCATTGCTTACAAAATTTTGCCACTGTGGGTGTTCCTAAACAGTTAAAAACAGATAATGGTCCTGGTTATACTTCTACCTCTTTTATTTTTTTATTTTTATTTTTTTTAAAGAGAGAGTGATAGAGGGAGAGAGAGAGAGAGAAATTTTTTTTTAATATTTATTTTTTAGTTCTCGGCGGACACATCTTTGTTGGTATGTGGTACTGAGGATCGAACCCGGGCCGCACGCATGCCAGACGAGTGCGCTACCGCTTGAGCCACATCCCCAGCCCAACTTCTACCTCTTTTAAACAATTTTGCTCATCATTTGGTATTACTCATATAACAGGAATCCCATACAATCCACAGGGACAAGGCATAGTTGAAAGAGCTCATCAAACTATTAAAACATACTTATTAAAGCAAAAAGAGGGAATTGGAAAGGGGTATATATCCCCCAAAGATAAACTTAACATAACCCTTTTTACTCTAAACTTTCTAAATTTGGATTCATCAGGACTTAGTGCTTCGGAAAGACATATGTATCCAAAAAATGTACATAAGCCTAAGGTACTTTGGAAAGATATTCTAACAGGACAATGGAAAGGTCCTGACCCAGTGATTGTCTGGAGTCAGGGCTCCGTTTGTGTTTTTCCACAGGGAGAACAGCAGCCGATTTGGATTCCAGAGAGATTAACTAATGCAATTTCTACAGAAAAAGAAGATGATTTGACTCAAATCCATAACAGCTGATATCCAGAACTCCAGCTTGGCTATTCTTACATCTGCGACAGTGATTAACCAGGGTGCTTTTTTCAATATCTATTTTATTATTGCATTTTTTCCACATCATAAAGTTCTATTTTATTTTTGAGCTCATACAAACCTAGGTTAATGTTCTTCTGATCAGTTTTATTTTTTGACTGTGGAGTTTTTAAGCATTGCAATGGAGATTTCACCTAGGTAAAGCTACAAGGCCTTTATTGTCTTATGTGTTGTATGTTATGTGTGCACACTTCTGTTTTGTGTTGTATGTCTGTATGTGTGTATGTCCATATTTCATATATGAGGAGCGCTCATGAAAAAATGGATCCGAATTTTTTTTTATTCATGTGATTTAAATGGTTTAATTTAATCTAGGTAAACAGCTGTTAAGGATTGTTTTTAAAGGTGGTTAACAGATCTGTTTGCTTACTAACTTAAGGATTGTTTTTAAAGGTGGTTAACAGATCTGTTTGTTTACTTTCACCTTTCCTTTTCATTATATTTAATAATTCTGTTCAGGATAATGTCTCTTTAGCATCATTGCCAGAATTCCTATCTCCATCCCAATGCCGGTGAAGACTAAGATAAAACCAAACTACAGCTTCTATGATAGCTATCACAGTAAACTGTATAAACGGATGCATCAATGAATATAACTCAACAAGTAATGCTCAATCAAGGACTCAATTTACTTTGGGAGGAAATGGACATATTGATAGACTCCTCCGCTTTGAACTGCCTGCAGAACTTGCCTGGACTATATATTACTTGTATGCATTGTGAACTATCGTTTGGTGCAGCGAATTGTGGTACTGCTGGCATATCTTTGCTGATGGTGTCACCAGTGACGCAATTTTTCCAAAGGAGCCGTCAATTGGCTTGGTGTCGTGGCATTTCTGTATCCTCCTCCCTTCTACTAGTGATGGTCTAAAATTTGGGGGCCAACAGAGGTGAGGCAAAGAACCTCATCCCCCCACTGGTGCATAGGCCTATCCACGAGTATGGCTGTATGCTGGACCGGTAGTCAGTGACGGGTTGATCCGATTGCAGTGGTATCAACCTAAGACAGGAGGCTGACGCCTAGAGGTCAGTTTTTCCCATGACGGGTAAGAACCATATGTTGAATTGGACAACCTACCAGGCACGGTCCTTAAGCCACATTGCTTGTTGTTTAATTAATCAGAAGGGGGGAGATGCTGAGGGCCATTGCCAAGTAGGAATGACGCATCGAAATTTCCTTGCCAGCGTACCCCATGTTGCTTAGAGGAAGGACTCGTGGAAATGGACTTGCCTTGGACATTCACTGTGACATTGCATGTATGTTTGAGAAAGGTGACCCTGCTCAAGGACCAGGGTGGATCCAGGTTTAGGGTGTATCCTGCAGGTTTTAGGAAGTATCCCGCTCCTTGGGTTTAGGACAATCTGGGTTTAGGGCAGTTCCAGGTTTAAGGTTATTCCTGCTGGGAATAGGGTGTATCCTGCTGCCTGAGTTCCCGTTGAGTTCTGGTGGAATTCAGAAAGTTTTTGGGATTCGAAGCCTGGTGGAGTACGTGAATTTGGGCCCAGAACTTGGATTTCCCCAGAACGTGTGTAGAGGCCGGTGTGAGTTCAGGAATAAAGAATTGCTGTTTGAATCTACTAAGCTGTGAGTGGCTCGTGATCTCATGCCCAGCCAGACTGCGGCACCTGGCTGTAGCACAACCTGCAGTGAGAACTTCCCACAGGGGAGCACCTGTGCTCCTGGAAGTTATCGGCTTTTGCGTCATCGACGGTTGCCCCCTCTAGTCTGTCCCCTCTCCTCGGCTGTTGGAGGACCCCAGTCCTTTCACTTGCTGACAGTGCTCTTGGAAACCTTCCTGCTGTCTGTTTTCAGATCCCAAGTTCCAGGTGCTTGGAGCCTGAGTGGCGGCCTGGTCCCTGGCTCCAGCCAGGTCCCTTGTTTTTGTGGCAAGTTCCTCCAGATCCCCGGAGTGAACGCAGCTGAGCAGGGCACCTAGTGGCACTTGGGAACAAGCCCATCATCTTAAAGTTGGCCATCCTGGAGCGGCTCTGTCAAGGAGGGAGGCAAACAAGGACATTTGTCCCTCTGTGGAGACCTTTGGAGTCACCTGACTTTGTCCCACCTCTATGCTATAAGTGCACTCTGGCTGGAATCAAGTTGTTCCTAATATGTATAAAAATGATAGTCACCAACACCATAGGCAGAATTGTCTCTAGGAAATAGAATTGTGCTGGGTCTTTATCTTCTTTGTTGCAATTTTATTTTCCCACACTGGACATGTATTTGTATAGTAAGAATAAACCTTGTGAACTGCTTCCACTTGTCAGCAGCTGCTAGAGCTAGATCTTCGAGTGACGGGCAGAGGAACAGGGCAGGCGGGTGGGCTGTGGGCCGTCTGGTGAGGCCCCAGTGGCCTTGACCTGCAGATGGAGTCCCAATCTACTGTGTCCTCTCAGGGGTTCTCTCTCTCTGCCTTTAGCCCACAGTCTTCTGAAGGGTTGATCTGAAAGTCCCCACACTCACAGGGAAGCTGCTAAGCTTGGGAGCGAGATGCCATGGGACCAGGACAGTAGGGACACCGGGACCCAGCAAGGAGGCTTTCCTGAGCCTCTACACATACCTCTGGTTGTGCTTCCAGGTGACCCCAAGGCCGGAGCCCTGAGTCAGCCTCCAGCTGACGACTGACTGCTGTCACCACCAGCCAGCGTCCAGGCCTCTCACTGTGCCACCTCTCAGCAGGTAAGGGAGTGGTGACCTGTCCTGTCCTGGTTCGCTCAGGAGCAGGGTGGGGATAATGCTTGCAACAAGGCCAGCTTCTTCCTCCAAGCAGTGCTACTGTCCCCCAAGCACACAGCGGCAGGCCACTGCTGAGCCTGAGTTTGATGAGGGGTGTTGGCCTCCACTCTTCCACAGCTCCCCAGCACGGGGCCTCGTGAGTCAGACCAGCAGCTCTAGGGAAGGAAGCAGTGCCCTGGCGCCACCCCAACTCTGCGCTCCCTGGGTCAGAGCCACAGGTGCACCCCATCAGAGGCCCCATGAAAACTCTCCACCAGGTCCTGGCCGCAGCCCATGCAGCAGGGGCGGGTGTCCCTTGTGCATCTGTTTGCAGTGACGGTCCTCCCTGCTCAGGCCTTAATCCTTGCCTCTCATGGGCGGAGTAACTGATCTGTGCCAGGCAGACACTCACAGTGGGACCGTTGGCTTTGCAGGGTCTTGTCTTAGTCACTGTCATCTTTATGGGACAGGCCAGGAGAATTTCTTCCCCCTCTAGAACAGCAAAGCTATGCTTGGGATGGAGTGTGGGTGGGGTTATTTAGAAACAGACTCCCGACCTGAGGTCTGTGAGCCTCTTGGAGTGACAGCAAATTAAAATCTACAGCAAAGCAGTTTCCCCTCAGAAGTGCCTGTGAGCCGTGTGAGCCAGGGGGAGAGCCTCAGCCAGCCTGCGAAGCCTAGAGTCTGGGTCCTGGATCCACACAGTGGGCTCTGGAACTTCTGGCTATTGGCTTAATTGCTCTGATTTTTGCACTTTTTTTTTTTTTTTTTTTTTTTTTTTTACAAAATAAAAATGAGCACTGTCCTTCCAACCTGATGGGCTGTTAGAGGAGTGACCAGCAAACAGGTGTGATGACTACTGACTTCCAACACACTTCCAGGTCTTACTGGTGGTGACGCCCTAACCAGGGGTCCACCTCTTTGTCCTCACTCTCCCCAGGGCTGAGAAAGTCTCCACACAAGAGCACAGCTTCCCCTTGCCCTTGCTATCCTGAGCATTCCCCTCTCTGTCCTGGGAGGGTTTGTAGTGGGAGGCGGAGAGGCTGGGAGAGCAGCCTCCAGACCTCCCCTGTGCTTGCTTCCAGGGAGGCAGGATGAAGGAAGGCGTGTCCACATCCAACAATAGCACCACCAGCATCTCCCAGGCCCGGCGAGCTGTGGAGCAGCTGAAGATGGAGGCCTGCATGGACCGGGTGAAGGTGAGCGCGTGGGCAGGCGCAGGGCCTTGGCAGGTGCCAATTCGCTTGCATGGAGGCCCCCAAACAGACCCCTGCTCACTTCAGCCTGAGTAACCACGTCCTCCTGCCAACAAGTGAGCAATGGAGTCCAAGGATGAGGTCAGTCCCAGAGTTTCTGCCCCATGCGGTGACTTCGAGGTCAGGCAACTTCACATATTTGGTGACAGGGGCATGCTGGGGGTGCAGCTTGGAGCCATGCCCCTGTGTCAGATGTTCCTGGGGGAGGCTGGGAGTGCTGGCCACTCCCACTGTGAGCTGCTGCTGAGGGCAGGCTACTTCGCTAGGGAGAGCTTCAGCAAGGCGAAGCTTACATCTCCAGAGCCCCGTAGAAGCTGGTCAGAAACCAGCGGAGCTGGTGGCTCTGAAACACAGCTGAGGCTAGAACAGCGTCATGTTCATGGAGTCTGTCAGGACACAAATCCAGGGCTCCTCCTGCTCAGCATCTAGGATTCAGAAATTAGAATCTGCACCAGCAGGCGACTCCTAAGGCCTGTGTTGGCAGAGCCCATACCCTCAGGGCTTCAGCACCGAGCCCTGCCTCACCTGGAGCCCTGCCTCACCCTGCCAGCCCTTGCCTCTGTGAGATAGTCACCCTTCCCCCCAGGGCTTCGGGTACAAGCCATCAGAGGAGGCAGAAAGCCCACACAGAAGGACCTGAAGGTAGCACACCTATAATCCCAGAGGCTCAGGAGGCTGAGGCAGGGGGATCATGAGTTCAAAGCCAGCCTCAGTAACATCAAGGCACTAAGCAACTCAGTGAGACCCTGTCACTAAATAAAATATAAAATAAGGCTGGGGATGGGGCTCCGTGGTGGAGTGCCCCTGAAATCAATTCCTGATATTTCCCCCTGCCCCCCAAAAAAGAAAGACCTGAGGGTGTACTCAGCAGGCGAGGATGGCACTAGGAAGGCAGTTGGTTCAGGTGGAGCCTGATCACGTGGGCGTGTGTCTCACACCACCCAGTGCCAGCCGTACCACAGATCAGATCTGGAATGTCCTCGAGGCCAGTGTGTTAAAGGCTTGGTCCTTGGCTTGCTGCTGTTGGGAAGTCATGGAGCCTTTAGGAGGACCTGGGGGAGGGGAGCATGTCTTCTGGGGGAAGTACGGGGCTCTGGGGTCTCCCCCACCCCGTCTCCTGTGTGCTGGCCATGAGTGAATGACCGCTCTGCCATGTGCATGAGGTGCTGTGTCCCCACCCTGCACAGACACAGTCCCTGGTCCTCGGTGAGAGGAGAGAGCGAGGTTAGCACCCAGAGAGCAGGGAAAGCCCAGGGGTTGGGGGGACTGAAGAATGCCTGCGAGGGCCAGTGCTGGGGGAGTGCAGATGGGCAAGGCCCCTGCCGTGAAGACGAGGACCCTGGTGACAGCGTTCCCAAGCACAGCCCTGCAGGTCCTGGGAAGCCACATTAGCAGGCTGTCTCCACCACAGTGATCAGGGCTGTGGGCAGGGACGGGTTTAGGGCTGACCCTGGAAGAGGAAAGGTCAGCAAACTCATGTGCAGAGAGCCACCCGCTGGACTGGGAGAGGGCTTTGGGCACCTCAGGAGCAGGTGCCATGCACACAGGCACAGGGCTAAGCCACAAAGCCACCGGGTGCGGGTGCGAGGCGAACTACCGGTGGGTGGCAGATCCGCTGGTCAGAGGCCAGGAGGCAGCAGAAGCCCTGAGTAATCGGGAGAGACAAGGGGCAGCGGCTGGGCTGAGCAGAGGGCCAAGGGGCAAATGACCAAGAAAATGAGCAGAACTCATGGAGACTGCAGCAGAGCGGTAGAGCCCTGATGGAGTGCCTGGCCAGGGGACTGGGAGGAGTGGCTGGTGGGGCTGCAGGATGGCCGCCAGGTGGGGGCTCTCCTTCAGCTAGGAGGCTGGGTCTCCCCGTCAGGCCCTCCCTGCCCTTGAGACCCTGAGACACTAAGAGGAGAGGTCCGACGCCATGTCAGAGGCAGGGAGCGTCTGGGAAGCCTGTGCTTTGGGACATGTGGCTGGTCCAGACCCTGGGGACTCCAGGGAGCAGCCAGGGACAGCCACATCACTGTGGAGAAAACCATGTCACTGAGGAGAGGCCACCCTTCAGGCACAGGGCATGATCACCCCTGCCATATCTTCCTTATATAGCCTTCAACATTTTAAAATATCATGGTCAAATGCACAGGTGCATGATGTGTCATTTAAACCCCTTCTAGATGTATGAGTCATCACGTTAAGTATGCTCACAAGGTGATGTGACCATTGACACCCTCCAGCTTTAATCTTCCCAAACAGACATTTGTTACCTCTTCCCCTCCCCCATTCCTGGCAGCTGCATTCTACTTTCTGTCCCTATGAATTTGAGCACTCAAGAGACCTCCCACAATTGGAATCATACAGCACTTGTCCTTTTATTATGGCTCATTTCACTTAGCACACAGTCCTCAAGGTTCACCTGTGCTGTGGCCCATGTCAGCATTTCATTCCTTTTCAAGGCTGAGTAGTATTCCCATTGTCTGGGTATGCACTTCCTGTATGCATTCCTCTGATGACGGACACTTTGACCCATCTGAGCCTTGGCTGTTGGACTGGTCGGCAGTGCGCAGATGGGTAGGGGTCTCTTCAGAACACTGAGTTCATTTCTTTTGAATGATCTCCAGAGATCATTCTCTGAGAATATGAGAAAGTCAGTATCTTTATTTGGGGGCTTTTTAAAATATATATATAGCGGGGATTGAACCCAGGGGCACTCAACCATTCAGTCACATCCCCAGCCCATATATATATATATATATACATATATATATATATATATGTATATATATATATATATATTTAAATTTAGACACAGGGTCTCTCTGAGTTGCTAGGGCTTTGCTAAGTTGCTGAGTCTGGCTTTGAACTCACAATCCTCCTGCCTCAGGCTCCTGAGCCCCTGGGATTACAGGCATGCACCCCAAGCCCAGCTTATTTGGGGTCTTTTATTTTTATTTATTTATTTTTTTAGAAAGAGAGAGAGAGAGAGAGAGAGAGAGAATTTTTTCTTTAATATTTATTTTTAGTTTTCAGCAGACACATCTTCGTTTGTATCTGGTGCTGAGGATCGAACCCGGGCCGCACGCATGCCAGGCGAGCATGCTACCACTTGAGCCACATCCCCGGCCCCTGGGGTCTTTAATTCTTGTTTTGAAAATGATACTTTGTTTCTCTGTTCACAAAAATGGTACTTTCTTATTTTGGAAAATTTGAGGGAAATGCAGACCAGTAGAAAGAAGAAAACTGAGTGATCTGTGACAATCATAGGTGGTGTTTTCCAACTGAATATGTCTTACATATCATAAAATTGAGGTTATAGTGTACCTCTTTTGCTTTTCTCATTCTGATTTATCACTGAACAATGTTTTGTGATAATATATCCAGGTCTGTAAATACTCTCCTAAAATGTCCTATTTAGTATCGGTTTTCTACGTCATCTGGAGTACAGTGCTTTATTGAAGTGTTCTCAGACATTTCTCTTGCTTCTACTTTGGGGTACTGGGGTACTTTGGGCACTCAGTGAGCCCACTGGCAGATAAAATTTGCATGTTTGATTATTTCTGTGGGATAAATTTCTAGGGACTGAAAAATTTCTTGAACAAGGATACACACATGGGGCTGTGGGTGTGGCTCAGTGGGAGAGCCCTTACCTAGTGCGGGTGAGACCCTGGCTTCAATCCTCAGCACCACATTAAAACAAACAAATAAATAAAGGTTAAATTCCTAAAAAAAAAAAAAAAAAAAAAAAAAGAAAGAAAGAAAAGATACACACAGAGTGTTTGAATCGGTTTCAACCTATCCTGACCCTGTGTGGAGTTAGCACACAACCTACTTTTTCCGTTGCAGACACATGTCCCAGGTCCCCAGGCTCGCTGAACTTCATTCAGACTTGCCTGCAAATTCAGGTGTTCCCAAGTACACCTCCCCTGCCCACCAGCTTCCATCATTCGTGAGAAGGACTCAGAACTCAGGAAATTGTTTTAGTTACATTTACTGGTTTATTATAAAGATTATAACCCAGGAGCAACGCAATGGATGAGAGGCACAGGACAGAGTATTGGGGGTTTGTGGCACCAGCCGTCTGGAAGCCCCACCTCCCAGAACAGGAAAGGGTTCACCAACCTGGACGCCGGCTCCAGCCCATGGCTTAGGGTTTTAATGGAGGTTTGGCCACTGGTGACTGAACTCCATCTCCAGGCCTTCTTCTGTTTCTGGAGGTCAGGGGTCAAGGCTAAACTTCCAACTCTAAACTTGGCTGGTCTTTCTGGTGATCTCCCCCCATCTGGAAGCTATCCAGGGGCCCCTCATTCATTATCATACAAAAGACACTCTTATTACTCTGGAGACTCCAAGGGCTCCTGGAACTCTGTACCAGAAACTGGAGAGATCAAATACTTCTTATTCACCGCAATCTAATATAAAAATCTGTGCATTTTTCTACATGAAACTCCACAGTGAGTAAAATACTAGTTCCTCAGCATTGTGCACCAGACTCTTGATTCACTCCATTCATTACAGTTAGGAATTTTGAATTCTCCCCTGGGTTCATCTCCTGGTACTCCTGTCCATCTGTCTGTACCCGTGCTCCCCATCAATCTTGCAAATCCTACCGTCTGGAAGCTGTCTTCTTCTGCCTGGAAAACTCCTACCCATCCAGCAGCGCCAGTTCAGAGGGCAGAGCAGACCTGAATCTGGGAGCCTTCTTGCGCTGGAAGAGTTCTGCTCTTCTTTCTGTTTTTCAGTGAGTCCTATTCTTGGGCTCACTCATCCTGATGTGTGGATTTTGCTCTTTGAATTCATGAGACAAGCACCCTGAAAGAAGACATTGATGGTGAGCTGCTGGAGTCTGCTGCAGCACTGGAGGACATAGCCCACCATTAAGAGATGCGACTCTGGCCTGGGGATGTGGCTCAAGCGGTAGCGCGCTCGCCTGGCATGTGGGCAACCCAGGTTCGATCCTCAGCACCACATACAAACAAAGATGTTGTGTCTGCCGAAAACTAAAAAATAAATATTAAAATTCTCTCTCTCTTTAAAAAATAAAAGAGAGAGAGAGAGAGAGAGAGAGAGAGAGAGAGAGAGAGAGAGAGAGATGCAGCCCTGCTGGGCACAGTGGTGCACATCTGTAATCCCAGCAGTTCAGGAGGCTAAAGTAGGAGGATCATGAGTTCAAAGCTAGCCTTGGCAAAAGTGAGGCACTAAGCAACTCAGTGAGACCCTGTCTCTAAAGAAAATACAAAATAGGGCCGGGGATATAGCTCAGTGGTCTAGTGCCCCTGAGTAACAAACAAACAAAAAAGAAGTACCACTCTTCTGTAGAGGCTGCAGCTTGTGCAGACCCCACCTGCCAGCAGAAGCCCTCGATCTCTCTTTCACCAGCAGAGAGAATAAAACAGAATAGAAAAGATCTGAAAGGAGATAGCATTGAAAGCTTTCATGAAATAGAGGAAGATCTGCAGACATAGTTTGCCATATCCAGGAAATAATTCGTAGAAAATGATCAACACTGAGACACTCATACTGATGAGTTTCCTTCAGTTCAGAAGTGATTAAAAAAAAAAAGCCCAACATCACCAAAAAATAATAACAAAAAAGAACAATTTTTATTTTTTTAAATAATAAAGTCTATTGGGTAGATCAGAGGAGCGGCCACATGGGCACTGCTCCTAACTTTTATTAAATTCTTCATATGGTCCTCAGGGGCTTGAATGTCCACAGCAGCACTGAGAGTTTGATGCTGCCAGTGTCCCAGGCCACAGGCAAGAAGACTCAGTTTCAGCAGCTATGTGAAGACGTGAAGACGCAGACCCAGAGCCTCACCTTGGGAGGAGGGAGGCCTCTGTCTAGACACTTGGCCATGGTCAGAAGAAACAGCCTCCTGCAGCCAATGAGCTGAGTTCACATATATATTCTCAACTATGCATAAACATAAACATAATACAAATATGTGCTGCTTTTCTTTTTTCTTTTTCTTTTTTTGGTACCAGAGATTGAACTCAGGGACACTTAACCACTGAGCACATCCCCTGTCCTTTTTCACATTTTATTTAGAGACAGTGTATCCCTGAATTGCTTAAGGCCTCACTAAGTTGCTGAGGCTGGCTTTGAACTCACGATCCTCCTGCCTCAGCCTCCCAAGCCACTGGGATTACAGGCGTGGGCCACCATGCTTGGCTATGCTGCTTTTCTGTTTTATGCTGTAGAACTTTGTGAAAGGAGATGTAAATGTGCATAACTGTTAATTTACACATGAAAATATACATTAAGACTACAGGATAACCTCTGGGGAAACTCCCAGTCACCAGTTCCTCCCCCAAAGGGGGAGCAAGCCCAAGGACTTGCTCACCACTGGACCCACACACTATCTGGGTCTCAGGAGTCTTTGGTCAAAGAAGATTCACTTGATCTACTTAGAACAACTCAGTTTTGATTCAGATCCCAAATCAACATCATGGAAACAGGATCAGGTGGGATAGTCAGGGCAAAGACTAGAGAACTTCAGCATAAAATTCAGTTTCCAGGGCTGGGGATGTGGCTCAAGTGGTAGCGCGCTGGCCTGGCATGCGTGCGGCCCGGGTTCAATCCTCAGCACCACATACCAACAAAGATGTTGTGTCCGCCAAGAACTAAAAAATAAATATTAAAAATTCTCTCTCTCTCTCTCTCCCTCCTCTCTCTCTCTCTCTCTTTAAAAAAAAAAAATCAGTTTCCAGGACTAGTCCTCAGAGCAGTGTGGAGGGATAATCACCACCCAGCTCACACGCTCCAGCTCGTGCTATTGCCGCTCTGAGCCAGGGATTAGCCATCTAGCCAGGGCCACTGACACTTCACCAGAACAGGGCTCGGACTCCTCCCTCTTGGATCATTAGTTGAAGTCTGGCATGTAGGTAGGTCTGACAGACAGGATCAAGGTCACATGCTGGTGCCCAAGCTGCAAGGGATTCTTGGAAAGTGAGAATTCAACATTCTCAGATCCTGTTTTGAGAAATCAACTTTCTCCCTACACTGAGCACATGGAGAAGATAGTCCCTCCAACCAGAGAAGACGTCCAGGTGCAGGGGACAAAGTGTATGACCACTGTCCACTGTAGCCCATTTCTGCTTATTTCATAGGTGTGAATCAGTAAATACGAGTTTATTTCTGAAATTGATTAACATATTTTGAATGTATTAAAACTGCAAAGAGGGGCTGGGGTTGTGGCTCAGTGGTAGTACACTTGCTTGCACGTGTGAGGCACTGGGTTTGATCCTCAGCACCACATAAAAATAAATAAATGAAATAAAGGTACTGTGTCCAACTACAACTTAAAAAAAAAAGTAAGACACCAAAGAAATCCCAAAGATATCTGTCATAGTAAGTGTTAAGTGGAATTTAGATTTTCTGATTTAATGTTAAAAATAATGTACTTTACACTAGGCAGACACTTAAAATAAAACAACCCAGACTTAGAATTTTTTAAAAAATGGGCAAAAATATACCAGTTATAGTCAATATGTGCAAGATCTACACGTGAAAGATAGTAAAACTCTGAAGAAACAAATCAAAGAACATCTGCATGAATGGAGAAGTAGTCTGCATTCATAGATAGGAAGACACAGTATTGTCAAGACATTTTACCCAGCTCCATTTCTAGATGCAGTGTCATCCTAATCAGAATCCCAACAAGTTATCTTGTGGCCATGACAAGCAGATTCTAAAGTTTATATGGAAAGGCAAAGGCCCAGAATAGCCAGTGAAATACCGAAGGCAAAGAACAGTAGCAACAGTGGGAGACTGGCTGGACCTGCCCACACGGCTCACTTGAGCTGCAGCAACCAGTGGGTGGGCTGATACAGTAGGGACAAGGGCTCAGCGGGAGGAGATGGAGGGCCCAGACACAGACCCTCACAGGTACAGAGGAGCAGGGGCAGCCCACGGAGCAGAGGTGGTCATCTAAACATGCTGCTAGACATCCACTGCAAAAAAATGAAGCCAACTTGGGCCTTTCACATTGCACAAAAGTTAACTCAAAGTGAGCCATAGAAACCAAAAGACAAGACTAGAAACTGCCAGAAGACAACACGGGAGGCAATCTGGATGACCTTGGGCTTAGCAATGAGTTTCAGGCACAACAGCAAAAGCATAACCCGTGAAGGAAAGTATGAGTAAGCTGTTCTTCATTAAAATTAGTAACTTCTGTGAAAAATACTAGTAAGGAAGTGAAAAGCCACAGAGGGGAAGTCTTTGCAAAGAACATAGATGGTAAAAGACATATTCAAAATAGACAAACCTCTTAAAATTAAATAATGAGAAAACAACCACGTTTAAAAATGGACAAAACATCTGAAGGGATCTCACCAAAGATAACTTTTATGTATGATGGTAAATAAGCACAGAGTCCTGACATTGCATGTCCCTAGTGAATTGCAAACCAAAGCAATGAAAGCCACTATCACCTATGACAATGGCAAAAATCTAGAAAACCAACAGTAATTTAATAGATTGAATTATGTTGGGTGCATGGATGAATACACAAGAATGAATCCCACTAATGTCAGCAATGAAGAGATTAAATACCTAGGCACACATATCAATAAGTAAATAATGTCAAATGCTGGTGAGGACTGGGAATAACTGGGCCTCTTATTTGTTGCAAGAGGGAACTCAAAGGACACGGCCACTTAGACTGTCTCTTACAAAGCCAAACAGTACCCAGAGCAAAACACGAGGAAGGATCCAGGGCAGAATTGAATCAGGCCAACTTTCCCATGCTCCTAGTGGTGTCTGCTAGCCTCCTTTTGTCTGGCTAACCAACCAAGGGCTGGGAGGACCCACTGGATTCTGACCAGCTGTGCTTCTCTCCTGGCCCTTCCTCATTTTCACCTATAAAACGAAAACATATGAACTTCTTTACCCAAAAAATGCCAAGAAGACCTGCCGTAAGCAGCCCTCGTGGGGCACCTCGCATATCCTGGAAGCCCAGGGCTCAGCCCAGGCACTGCCTGGAATGCAGGCTCACAGAAGCAGAGGCTGCGCTTCACTTCCCCAGACGTGAGTGGACTTGGGAAGGCCATACCTGAGAGAGTGAGACACTCAGAGCCTGGAAGGGCAGAGAGGTCTGAACAGCAGAATGCCTTGCCTTGGACTCCACAGTCCTTACTGCAAAATAGCTGCTCTCTAAATTAATGTTCAGTTAAGATTCAAAGTAAAGACAACCCCAATTCTACTGTGGATTTCCAGGAAGCAGACTTTGAATCATCCTGAGGTTCAGTTAGATGAAAATGTGTGGGTAATCTGGAAGTTTGTTTCATTGAGTCTTTGCCTTTGCAGTGCTGGGTTGAATCCAGGGCCTCCCACTGGCCAAGCAAGTGCTGTGCCACAGAGCTGCACCCCAACCCAGGAGGGTTTTCCTAAGTATATGTGTTTTAGGAGGAAGATACTAAAACATATCATAGAATCATAATATTTAAAGATTTCTAATACTCTTTCAGGAACAGACAGATCATTGGAACAGAGTAAGAAGTCTCAAAACAGACCCCAGACTACTGAGAATTTGGAACACGATCCCAGATGGTATCTCAAGTTAGTGGGGAATAGATTATTAATAAATGTTGTTAGATGTTGCTAGTACTTTGGAAAATAAATAAAGCTACATGCTTCACTAATTTTATCTAAGTAAATTTCAAGTGAATTATATTCATCTGCTCAGACTGTCAAAATATCAGGCTGGGTGGCTTAAGTAACAGATTTATTTTTCTCAGTTCTAGAGGGTATACGTGCAAGATTAGGGTGTCAGTGAGTGTTTGTGTGGTGAGGCCACCTTCTCAACTGTCCCGACACAGCCTTTGCTTTGTGCTTGCAGGGAGAGAGGCCATCCCTCGTGTCTCTTCCTTTTCTTAAAAGGACCCCAGTCCTATCAAGTTAGGACCACCCTTTGACCTCATTCAACCTTTCATTATCTCCTGAAAGGCCCTGTCCCCTATCACTGTCACATTGGGTTTGTGGCTTCAGTTTGAATTGGGCGGGAATGTGATCAATGCATAGCATGGATCAAAGATTTAAATATAACCAAGGAAACCACAAAAGTACTAGGAAGCAGGAGGGACATGAATTTGAGACAGACTTTCTGATCATGCCATGAAACCCATAGTTCATAAACTAAAAGTTTTGACTGTGCATCAAGTTGGGATCCTGTCGTCCTCCAGCAATGTGGACACATTCCACTTGGTGAAGCCATGTGGGAATCATCAGGAAGTTTGCTGAGTGGGCGGGGATCTCACTCCGGGCTTTTCCAAGTTTGTCTGGATCCAGAGCTCTCCCCATGGTCTGCTAACAGACACCTTTACCGCACCCCGGCTCCAGTTCTCTTGCACTTCTCCTAAGAGTCACCAGCAAAGCCGCCACAAGAGGAATTCTTTTGGAAGAAAAGCAGCCAGAAAGCAGCCAAACACATAAGGGAATATGTTTCCTGTGGTTATGTTTTCTCCAGTTGATAAAACTCACATGGTTGAGTTGATGAAGCCAAACCAGAAGATTCTAAAGCCAAAGACTGTTGTTAAAATAGAAAGGACAGACTCCAAAGTCATGGAGTAGCTGGTGAAAATCTGAAAACCAGCAGAAGCAGGGAGCGCCTCCTGCTCCCAGGTTGCTCACCGGTGGCTGAAGGTTTGGGAGGTCCAGGGCAAGAGGGCAATTAGGGGATGGGAAGATGGAGAGAGCCACCCTCTGAAAGAAGAAACCAACAATGCCGAGTCCCTGGCCTGTGGGGGTCTTGTCTTGGCAGTGGCCACTATGTTCCAGGTCTAGCCTGAGCCTAGGGCATCTTCCTCATTGCAGGCAGAGGCCACAGTGTCCCCAGGTCTAGCCTGAGCCTCGGGGACCTTCCTCATTGCAGGCAGCAGCCACAGTGTCCCCAGGTCCAGCCCTAAGGGACCTTCCTCTTTGCAGCTCCTCCTGCATCACAGTTTGGGCATAGCCAGTTCTTCTTTCATCACCTTCCACAAGAAGCCTCATCCAGACCTGCAGGAAGTAGCTGTGCTTTCTACAGTCAGATTTAGAAATGAGCTCCAGGAAAGGGTGTCAGAAGGCCAATTCTAGGGCTGGGGATGTGGCTCAAGTGGTAGCGCGCTCGCCTGGCATGTGTGCGGCCCGGGTTCGATCCTCAGCACCACATACCAACAAAGATGTTGTGTCCGCTGAAAACTAAAAAATAAATATTAAAAAATTTTTTTAAAAAAAGAAGGCCAATTCTAGGAGTGGGGTCAGATCAAAAGAGAGCAGCCTTTGAATTAAACCAAAGCATAAGGCAGGATAGGGATCCAGGAGGAAGGAAGGTGCCCCAGGAAGGAAAAGGGCCCTTTCGGGCACCAGGCTGCTTCTCTGGGGGCGCTGTGGGCATGGAGTTGCCCTGAGAACTGGGAGAAACCTTCCCATTCCTAAACATCCTTTCCGTCCTTCAGAGAGCAACCAAATACATAAGGGAACAATAGTAGCCCCTGCCTGCAGGGCACCATCCGCCTCCTCACCTGGCTGCAGTCCAGCAGGCATTGCTGTTGCCATTTGCAGAGCAAGCTGAATGCCCAGATGTGCCTCCTGCCCAGGGGACGTCCTGCCCAGGGTGAGTTCTGCCCAGGAGGACAGGGCAGATTAGCCCCTGTTGCAGCCTAGCCAGGATGGTGCTTCTAGACTCACATCCACTGCTTCTCCCGCAGCCTTCCTGGAGCCCCTCTGCATTGAGGCCAGATGACGGGGGTCTTGCTGTGTTCTTCGCTCACCTCTGAAGTTCCCAACACCATACAAAATGCTCTTTTGGTAAATTTACAAAATGACTGATTTGTGGCTTTCTTTGTAGTAAGTTGGGAGAAACCAAAGTGGAGATGGTCCATCAGGTAAAACTTCTACCAATCTATTGGAAGGGTTTGGCTAAGTTAAGGTCCAGGGTAGATGTGGGTGAGTCACACATAGATGGGCTGCATGGGAGCTTTGCTGGTCCTGGGCTGGGGCCATGTGAGGACACCTCTGATTTAGGACAGCTTGGAGATACTAGCCCTCTCACGTGCCTTAGACTCACCTCTTAGTGTGCAGTCAGCTAGGACATGGGGGAGCCTTTATGGCAACTGTGGTAACTGACCCACGGTCAGTTATGCAACCTTACAATTCAGAGGGGACTCCCTGCTGGGTTGTTCTTTTATTCACACACAGATCCTGCCACTTCTGATTTCCACCTGTGGCATAGGGTAGGACTGGCTGGGTGGGCAGAAGGTGGGTAGGAGGACTTACTGAATATCCGTTTTTTTGTTTGTTTGTTTGTTTGTTAAAGAGAGAGATTCCTTTAGGAAGTGGCATTAGTCTCAAATACTTTCCAATGTGAAAAGAAGAAAAAAAAAAAACGATCTTAAGAACTCACTCTTTGGGCTGGGGATGTGGCTCAAGCGGTAGCGCGCTCGCCTGGCATGCGTGCGGCCCGGGTTCGATCCTCAGCACCACATACCAACAAAGATGTTGTGTCCGCCGAGAACTAAAATATTAAAAATTCTCTCTCTCTCTCTCTCTCTCTCTCTCTCTCTCTCTCCTCTCTCACTCTCTCTTTAAAAAAAAAAAAAAAAGAACTCACTCTGTGCCAGTATAGTGGCGCACACCTGTAATCCCAGCAGCTTGGGAAGCTGAGGCAGGAGGATCATGAGTTCAAAGCCAGCCTCAGCAACTCAGTGAGGCACTTAGCAACTCAGTGAGACCTTGTCTCTAAATAAAATACAAAAAAGGGCTGTGGATGTTGCTCAGTGGTTAAGCACTCCTGGGTTCAATCCCCAGTACCAAAAAGAAAAAGAACTCATCCTGCAGTGTTTGTTCAAATTTAGAGACAAGGTACACACTCTAATGTCCTGGGGATACCCTGGGGCTAGCAGAATTCCTGGTGGAGGGTGCACCAACTTTGACCTTGTAGAAGACGCCATGCCTAGAGCTGGCTACAACCCACCTGTGCCCTTAACAATGATCCTGATTTGTTTTCTGGGGGTAGAGGGAGGAATAGGCAAAGCCAACAAAGATGCTTCTAGTTGATTCCAAGTACTATTGTTCAATAGACCCAGACTGCTGAGAAATAGGTGTGGTTTCTCTACTTTAAATGCAAAGTGCAGAGGTTGTCACAGTAAGAGTAGTAATTATGTCATCTGTCTTGTCATAGAATGTGACTATAGTAATTGCAACATTCTCTCCCATCCCTGAAGCTTGTAATTATAGTGCAACTAACAGGATTATGTGCTAACTTGGGCTGTTTTAATCACCTCTTTTACTCTGAAATGGATGGTAAAATTCCACAGTTGTTCCCAGACTACTGATTCTGTTCAACATCTGCTGTCCTATAGCTTTGTATGTGCATGTGCTGGGGATGGAACCCAGGGCCTCGCGCTCACTAGTCAAGTACACCACCACAGACCACAGTCCCGGCCCTGGGCTGTGGCGCGGGCAGTCCATCACCACAGAGCTGAGAGCTGATGGGGGATGGGTGGGTAAACATCCACAGTCAGGGGGCTGTAATTTTCTACCAGGATGAAATTCTGTCTTTGAAAGCAAATTGTCTATTTTATGTTTCAAAGATGGCAGATGTCTTCTGGAATCTGGAGATGTCTATCACCCTTATTTTATAGGAAGGAAACTTCCAGTCAGAAAAATCAATCTAGGGCTGATTAAGAAAACCCTCTCTTGGGCTGGGGCTGGAGCTCAGTGGTACAGCGCTTGCCTAGCATGCATGAGGCACTGGATTCGGTCCCCGGCACCACATAAAAATAAAAACAAATAGAATAAAGGTATTGTGTCCATCTACAACTAAAAAAATATCTTCATAAGAAAGAAAGAAAGAAAGAAAGAAAGAAAGAAAGAAAGAAAGAAAGAAAGAAAGAAAGAAAGAAAACCCTCTCACCTCACGTCTAAGGAGCAGATGTAGGTTGATTAATGCCTGGATATTACACTGAGAGTCAGGATGTCACCTTTCATGTGTAAGTCACATGGTGACAGTCATGGCCTTTGCTTATGTTTTCCAATCCCATTACCGTAAATGCCCAGGTTTATCTGAGATCCTGTGGGTATAGGGGAATAAAGAGACTTCGGATGCCGTGTCTGGTTAGGGGAGCTCCCTGGGGTGTTTGTTGTAAGATGACAAACACTGCATTGGACACCGCTGTGCCTGACAAGCCCGTCCTCAGTGGTATAAGTCTTAGTCCATTTTCTGCAGCTGATACAGTCCTCGAGGCTGAGAAGTCCAAGAACATGACTCCGGAGTCTGGCAAGGGCCTCTGGGCTGTGTCATAACGAGGCGAGAGGGCAGGCAGTGGCCGAGAGGGAAATCCAGCCAAACCCCCTTTATCAGGAGCCCTGAGAGACAGACTGCTCCTCCCTCTGCTCATGAGGGTGGAGCCCATGTGGACCTCCTCCTAGAGGTCCCACCTGTCAGCACCTCACGAGGCCATCACACCCCAATCTGAATGTGGGGGTGCACAGATGGCAGCAGTGGTGCTCCAGAAACTTGGGGTGCTCCTGAGAATCCACCCAGACACAGAATGTGGAACCAGCGCTCTGTGGCTGTATACTGGCTCCGGTGGCATCCACTCCTGCGATTCCTGCAGTTCAAGCACAGACAGGGCTCAGGATCCAGAGAGGCATCGTGATGGCTTATAGGGACACAGCTGTGATCTGGAACCAGCACGGAAGGCAGCTGATCTAAGAGCAGCCTGTTTTCTTGAGAGTGGTGGCATCAAGTAAGTATCACTTTGGGGAGGTGGCAGAAAACTTCCTGGATGGGACCCGCTCAGGACTGGCAGGACAGTCACAGCACAGCTGTTGAGCTATGAGGGAAGAAGGCTCACAATGTGGGAGGGACAACACGAGGACCCAGCCAGAGTGGCCCCCAAGCCCCTTGATGCAATGTGGAGGTTCCAATGCAGCCCCCTGGAGGCCACCCTGAGGTTGCTCTCAGAGACCTAAATTAGGCTAAGCCACCCATGAAGGCTGTTGCTGACATCTGCAGTAGACTGACCCGGGGAAGAAAGCTCTGTGGCATCCCGCGAGCTCGCCTCTGGCTGCAGGTGGATGGCGTGTGCAGGTAGCCATTGCGTGGTCAGCCTTGATCCCCCCACAGTGGGGACAGTCCACACATCCTGATGATTATGGTGACTTCATCACTTCTGTGTCTTCTAAGGGGACAAACACCTCACTTTGTTCTTTTCCTACATCCTCTCAATTAGTTACAAGGAGGATGCTCAGCAATCGCTTCCTTGATGAGATAATGAGGTTGATAGAGAATTCAAAATCAACTGGAGCGCGGCCAAGTAAATGAAAGAGGTGGAAATTGAAAACTAGACACTGCAGAGGACGGAGAGCCAGAGGAGGTATCCTTGAAGCACCTGCAGGCCTGACCATTCTGAGGAGGAAGGGGTTTGCAGGGTGGAGTCCACAGCAAGAACCCAGCGGTGTCTGCCCCTGTGGCTGCAGAGATGCTGGCATGGGAGGAGGGAGCTGGGACCACTTTCAGGAAGGAGCTGCAGCAGGTCTCAGCCCAGGTGCCCACCCACCACGTGGTTCCTGTGCAATGTCCCCCACAGCTCTGTGGCCTCAAGAGTCAACTTCCCTATTCCTTTGCTCCTGTCCCTTGTGATGCTCCACAGGTCCCCTGCAGGCTTGCTCCACCCCAGGCCTCTATGTGCCTGGGAAATTCCTACAAGAGTATCCTGCAAACCACTGCCAATTTCAAACACTCCCACTCAACTCAACAGACATTTATTTAGGATCTAAAATACTGGCCACAGTGCTACTAAAGGTAGAACTGGAAACCGTCCCAGTAAAAACAAGCTTAGGGATATCTAACACTCCCAGTTTTTACTGAGAAAAGCAAAACTCAGAGAGGTTGATTTCTTTGCCCAAGGTCGCACAGCTAGCTTAGGGGTGGAGATGAAATGAGAATCCCTGTGTTCCTTGGTGCCCCTTTCTCCATTCCACACTCCTAACAAATGTAGGCTATCGGGATTTAGGTGGACTCTTCAGTTCTACTCCTACTTGATTTATCTGAGGGAAAAAATCATTTTAGAATTATTAGTAGGATTCCAACCACTGCTAGTGTGGGTGTGTCTGGCTGGAAATCAGAAGAAGACTCCCTGTAAGATGTGAGCCAGCCTGTGGGGACGCAGGGGGCTTTGGAGCACCTTCTCACTGATCCGCTTTATAGTTCTAGAGAAGACCTGGCGTTGGGTGCACCCAGAGACAGTGGGGGTGGGAGTAGCTGCTGTGCATTCCCCTGCACTGAGCCTCTTGAGCCTAGGCCTCTTGTAGCCATTGCCAAGAAGCCTGAGGGGCAGCTGAGTTAACGCTCAGGCCATTCGAGTGCCAAACGCTGAGGAGACATGAGTGAAAGAACTGGTAGCTTCATCTCCCCCAGCGAGCCCCTCTTGGTGCCTCTCTGCCCCCCAGCCTTCTCTCTGCACAGCTAGAGGCAGTTCACTGCTCCATGACAGATGACCATGCATGGATTAAAATAAGTCTGGAAGGGCCAGGCCTGCCTGGACAGGAGGGGCTCCCCCTGAGGGAGTGGCGCCTGTGGGCTAAAAGGTACAGTCTTGTAAATCAGCAAAACCATGTCCTGTGAGGCGAACAGAGTCCTCTCTGTCCTCTCTGGCTTGGTCCTGAGAGCAGACTGCAACACAAGAGCTGATCATGAGGGTACACCATCCAGCGGCTGGCCAGGGCAGCAGTCTTCTGTCTGACTCCTCTAGAAACGGACCAGCAGAGTCATTGCTGGCCGCTGGCCTGGACCCTGCACTTCTCCCCCAACAAGAGTGTGACAAAGGGCCTGGGCCTTCCTGCCAGCTCTTCATCCCTCTGCGGATGCCGACCTAGCTTCCAGGGGTAGCATCTCCATGGCAACATCGTCCTGAGTTTGCACCACCCGCCTGCAGCCTGTCCTCGGGCCTGTCCACCCTGCATGCGGACCTCTACCTGGACACCTGGCCTCTAACCAAGCACCCGTGCTTTGTCCCCACAGGTCTCCCAGGCAGCCGCTGACCTCCTGGCGTACTGCGAAGCGCACGTGCGGGAAGACCCTCTCATCATCCCCGTGCCTGCGTCAGAGAACCCCTTCCGGGAGAAGAAGTTCTTCTGCACCATCCTCTAACCCCAGTGGTGAATGCCCCTCCTCCGTCCTCCTCTGTCCACAGAAGCCGTAGGGACCACGCATGCTCTCAGCCTTGGGGCGCCCCCGCCCCGCCCCCGCCCCTCCAGGCCGGCTCACCTCGGTTTTTCATGTTTTCTCCTGACATTCCATTTCTTTTTATTTGTAGTCTCTCATTTTTATGTCATTTTCATTAGTGGCAAAGAGAAATCCGTTTTATAGTCAAATAACAAATGTGCCCTGTAATCGTAAGATGAATTTAAGGGTTTACGGTTTTTAAACACCAAGTTTAAATACATGCAGTTAATGAATTTACTCAATAATTCATTGAAATGAAAAAGCGTGCCCAAGTAGTTCCCACTTTGGTAAGTTGGTTTGGGATGAGAGCATCTCCACCAACTGCGAGGTTCAGGGATCCCCCGCCGGGGAGAGCAGTCCTGGGGTCCCCCACTCCGGCTCCTCCAGGGAATCAGCAGCTTCCCTGACCTGCGCTGGGGGCCACGCAGCCCACCCCAGCTGGTTGGCCCTTTCTCCCTCCGTTTCTCGTGGGCCGCTGCAAGGCGGTCCTCTTCCAAATGCAGCCACTGGGGTGGTAGCCACTGGCTTGGTGGACCAGGACAGCCCGCAGTCAGGCAGACCCACCGCCACCTCTCCTGCTCCCTCCTACTCTAGCCGGATCCCATCCACAAGGGCCCTTGCTGGGAGCAGCGCAGGTCCAGTGAGGCTTTAGGGGAGTGGCAGCAGCTCCCGGGAGCGGCAGCTGATCTGGCCTTATTTAACTCTCCAACATTGGTGTCTCTGGAGGGAGGGAAACTGAGGCATGAGAGATGACACGGTTTGCCACAGTTACCGACAGCTGTAGGGAAACCGCACGCCTGTGCAGACGTTCAAGCCCCCACCCTCCTGCTGCCTTGGCTGGGAAGCCTTCCAGGCTTATCTGTGACAGGGGTGTGGGCCACATCAGGAAGCTCACCAGGTGCTCAGCAGACCTTCCCACCAACGCCCAGAGGAGCCTGCTGAGCCTGCATGGGGGCAGCTTAAGGAAGATGATGAGCCCTGCGGGCCCCAGAGAAAGAGCAGACAGTGTGCTTTAGCCTGGGAGCTTCTGAGACAAACTGCAGGCCCCACCTAAACCACTCAGGCGTCCCTGATGAGGGGAAGGAGCAGCATGGGAGCAGAGGCTCTTAGTCTAAAATGGTCCCATTCTGAATATTTGGAACCAGCCTCTCTCCTGGGCTCTGCAGGGCCTTGCTGGGTGGCTGGAGCGAGCCACTGTGTGCCCAGCTGTTTTAACCTGCAAAGAAGGCCCGATGTCATTACTCCTCCTGCCTTTCTGTCTGGAAGGAAATCAAGGAGAGCTCTGATTATTGTTTAAAACAAATACATGCACCAAATGCCAAGGTGCAGTGTAGGGAAGAAAGTGGGACTTGAAAAACCCCCCAGCTCAGTGAGATGAGGAATATAAAACTGCCTACAAAGAAGCAAATATGATTTTCAGATCAGTTAATGACGGGCTGCCCTTGAAAGTGGTGTGAGCACAGAGTCATCTTTTGTTGCTTTTTGAACAGGTTCTTAGTTTCCGAAGGCTCACTGATGGCACCAGAGCTGTCAGGAGGCCATCCGCTCAGACTGCAGAATTGTACACTGAAGGTGTGATGGGACTTCCATCCTCCTGCAGTGGGGGCTGTGACCAGGATCTCTTTATTCTGTGGTCAGCATCATTAGCCTGATAAAGCAGAATGCAACCCATAAAAGCACATCAGAGAAGCTGAGAAAGTGGGTCGGCACTTAGTGGCAAAATCAGGTCAAGAGAAAAACGTGCTTTGAATCTTCCACAGAACTTTCTCAACCCTTTTGTTTTCGCTTCTGTCCCTCTGTGTTCCATCTTCCTTTTCTTTCTCTGCCCTTTCCCAACTCTCTTCCTCACATTCCCCAGGTGAGATCCTTTCACCACACCCCTCACTTCCAGACCTACAGCACTTTCTGTGTGTCACCCCTCCGGGTGTTCCTGAGCTCCACTCACACTGGGGGCTGTGAGCTGCTCCTTCCCATCATCAGTGAAGACAAATGACATAACAGCTGCCGCTCTCATGGACTGCACCTGTGTTGGACAGTTGCCATTTCATACTTTCAGCTTCCTGTAGGGGGAAGTCACCCCTTACACATGAATTTAGTGGGATGTGGTACCCACCCTCCTGCAATGGAAGCTGGAGTGGATGGGTGTTCCCCATTTTTCAGGTGCCCCCTTTCCCACTCTGTACTAGCCAGGGGGTGGTCAGTGACCCAGGCAGACTACATGGATCCCCCTGCTTTGTGTTGTGACCCTGTGTGAAATGCTGAGAATCATCTCATGGAAGCTGCAGTGGTCCTCGGATGGTAAAAGCCCAGCAAGAGAAGCCAGACTACAGGGGTGCATGTCCACTGGTAGCAATGTCCAGGGACAGCAAGGTCCTGGGCCCCACTGAGCCGCCTTATCCTTCTTATATCTCCCTTCTAGCTTCCTGTCAACTCTGTGAGCCTCCAAACTCCATCTAGTAAATTCTTTATTCTTTTGTGAAATAGCCCAAGTTGGATGGAAATACCATGTTACCTAACAATTCTGCTCTTAGGTGTATTCCCAACAGAAATGTGTATGTAAATTCATTAAAAGAAACACTAGAATGTTCACAGAGCACTGTTCATAAAATCCCCAATTGGGAAAGCACCCGAATACCCATGTTGAGTGGGTAAACATATTAGGGTCTCTTCACATGCTGGAATCCTGCATAGCCTGAGAATGAACGGTCTGCAGCTTCAGCCCATAGCCTAGAGGTGAAGGAGGTAAGACGAGTATAGATTATCGATTCCATTTTTATGAAGCACAAAACCTGGCAAACCAATCCAGGTTGCAAGGAGAGATAGGAGGTTCTACTACTACTACAGAGTCACTACCAAGGGAAGATTTACCAAGGGAACAGCAACCATGGGGGTAGGAGGGAGCTTCCGGGGTGCTCTGATTCTGGATCTCATGCCATTCACCTGAGTGTGTTCCATTTGTGAAAGTTCTTTCATCTGTACACCTTGGATTTGGGTGCTTTTCTGTATGTATGTTATACTTCAATAAAAAGTTGGGTTTTGTGGCTACCAGTTTTGAATCCTATGTCATTTATTTTTTCTATTTTGGCAGTTTTCTCAACTCTTGGCTCCCCCTCAGACATCATCAACATGACGCTAGTGATAACTAACGTCAAGAGTGGGGCATTTTCCGAGTGTGTCTGCAACACTTTGAATTGCCATCCACAGCCTTCTGGATGGAGAACAGGCTGTCAACACCACCCAGGTGGCTGCCCGGACAGATATGCCAACACCAGGCTGTGGGCTTTGTGGGGAAACAGGAATTCTACAGGGACGCCCCCAGCAGGGCTGAGGTGACAGCCTCTCAGCCCTCCTGCCTCTGACCATGAGGAGTGGAGTGGGGATGGCCTGCCAGGAAACCCATTCTGAGACACCGCCTCTGAGCCAAGAGCCCAGGGGCTCCCTGAGGATCCACACAACACATGTGAGTGGGTACAAAGGGGCAGGAACTCTGGGCCTGACCCTGCTCTTCCGACATGGCTCCCCGTCTGCCAGGCCATGTAGCCAGCCTGCTGGTCCTGATTCCTGAGAAGCCGCGTTGGAGCAGTGGAGCCTGGAGTGGTGGCCGGGTGGGTTGGAGTGTGGGCAGCAGGCGTGGCCTAAGGCCATGTGGAGCCCACCATGCAGGATGGGGGTCCTGAGGCCCCACAAACAAAGATGCCAGCCTGTCACCCTTCAGGGGCCAGACCTGGACACCATGGGTCACCTGCTCAGAAGCCCACTCCATGCAGTGCCACAGCCTGGAACCTGGGAGCACAGACCCTCTCACTACCTCAGTCTCACACTTCTGACCTGGCCTGAGAAAATGGATGTGGGGCAGACCTGCATGGAAGTCGGGGCTCCAGAGTTGGCCAATAGGGTTAGTACCTTTCCAAACCCTAATTAGCATAAGTCTAGCAGTGCCCCAAGTGCTATGCAAACCCCTAGACTAGCCCACCCTTATACTGCAAACGGTCTGTTCCTGTTTCTGTCTAGTAAGTTCTACTTTACACTCATTCATCCTGTTCTGTGGATTTCATTCTTGGAATTCAGGAGGAAAGCCCCGAAAGGAAAAGAAAGAGCCCCAACACGTCTTGGCGACAGAGCCTGCTTCCTTACACACAGTGGAGTGGTGAGACTCCAGTTGCCCCCACCAGCAGAAGCAGGAACTGAGTTTCATCTCAGCAGCATGGTCTCACCTCCACCCTGTGCCCACCCCCAGGGACTCCCGCCCACATCCACACCTCACACTGTTTCCAGGAACTCAGGGCTGCCTCCCTCGCTCTCAGCCATTCCCTATTGGCAGCTCTGCTGTGCGGAACCCCAGGGCGACCACAGGATCTTCACACTGCCCCCATGAGTCCAAGCGCTTGCCTTTGATCCTGAGCTCCAGGCCTCACAGAACTCAACAATGAGTCAGGAATTGTCAGCAGCCCCCCTCTGAGGGAGCCATGGGGGAGAGCAAACCAAAGGTCAGAAGGGATTTTGTTCCAGTGGCTGTTCACACTTGAGATTAAATAGTAATGACAAGGGGCTGGGGTTGTGGCTCAGCAGTACACTCGCCTCAGCACCACACAAAAATAAATAAAATAAAGGCATTGTATCCAACTACAACTAAAAATATATATATTAAAAAATATAGTAATGGGGCTGGGGATGTGGCTCAAGCGGTAGCACGCTCGCCTGGCATGCGTGCGGCCCGGGTTCGATCCTCAGCACCACATACCAACAAAGATGTTGTGTCCGCCGAGAACTACGAGAACTAAAAAATAAATATTAAAAAATTCTCTCTCTCTCTCTCCTCTCTCACTCTCTCTTAAAAAATATATATATATATAGTAATGACAACAACTCATGCTTAGACCTGTGAACATGGGCCACGGCAGTGCCCAAAGGGCTCCTTCCACTCCCTCAGCTCTTCCATAGAGAGAAGACCCCTGTCGTGGTGGTTGTTATGCGGCATCGGGGCACCCTGCCCCTCAGCCTCGTGTCCTCCCCAGAGCCCAGCCCTGGGCAGCATGCTGGAGACGAGCTGGGAGCTCTGATGGCTCGGATGGGGTGGCTCTGGGCAGCCTTCAGGGGTCAGCCGGTGCAGGCTTCTCAAACACATTACCAGAGACTGGGTGGCTTATAAACAGCAGAAAGTGATTTCTCCCAGTTCTAGAAGCTAGCCCTCGGAGGTCAGGGTTGCAGCATTGCTGGGCTCTGGTGAGGGTCCCTCCAGGTCACATGCTGTCATCTTCTTGCTGTGTGGAGGACAGAGAGAAGCAGACCTTCTCTGGACCTTACAAGGCACTAGTCCCATCTAATCCTAATCACTTCCCAGAAGCCCCATCTCTTAACACCACCAACGAGGGGATAAGGTTTCAGCACATCAACACGGGGACACAGGCTCAGTCCACCAGGAAGGCTGCTGGAGATTGACAGGCAGCTCTAGGTCAGCCATGGTCCCTTCCTGCTCTCACGCTGCCATTCCCACCTCTTGGCTCCTTATCACGTGACTCTGGAAGCAGTTTTGTGCTGGAGGCACAGTGGTAAGGCTCAAGCTCAGCTTGCAGGAAGCCCCCAGTAGACCCCAGCACCAAAACAAGGAGAGACAACATGGCCTTCAAAGAGAGGTCATTTAAAATGAGGCAAGGTGGGTGAGTTAGGACCTGATCTGACGGGTGTCCTTAAATGAAGGGGACATCAGGGCACAGATACGCAGAGGCCAGGGAGAGGACTCAGAAGGAACCAATCCTGCTGGCACCTTAGACTTCCAGCCTCCAGGACTGCAAGGACATAACTGTCCTTTCTGCCACACCGTCTGCGGGATTCTGTTATGGCTACCCTTGCACCTAACACAACTCTGCACTCCTCACCTGGGGCTTAAGGGGGGCCAGTTGCTTTCTTGGTTCTTCACAGTGTCAGTTTACAAATCCTCATGACAACCCAGCACTAGGATTAGAAGGCAGCAAAACAAGGCTCAAGGAGATCACATGAGTCACCAAAGCAACATGAGTAGCACCGGGCAGAGGGGGACCCAGGAGGCCCTGGGGCCTGAGGGCAGGCTCCTGCCCACCTTTCTGTGCTGCCCCTCAAAGAAGGCAGGGAAGTGGTCAGTGTTGGGTTCAAATGGCAACAGGGAGCACCTGAACGGGAGGCAGGGGCGCCAGGGCACCAGGCAGATGGCAAGAGACGTGGAGATGGGGAGCACATAAGCAGACCTGGGACTGACCCTTTGCATGTTCCAAAGAGGGGGAGCCTTTGAAGAGGAGATCCTGGCTTCTTGTCTCCAGGATCCAGTCATCCCCCACTTCAGAGTCTACAACAATTTTGTGACCAACTGAGTATTAACCACATCTGCGTTCCAGGACTGGTGGTGTACACCTGCAACCCCAGCAACCTGGGAGGCTGAGACAGGGGGATCTCAAGTTTGAAACCAGGCTCAGTAACTTAGTGAGGCCCATTCTCAAAATAAAAATAAATAAATAAAAAGGACTGAGGATGTAGCACCATGGTAGAGCAACCCTGAGTTCAATCCCAAATCCCCCAGATACCTTTACCCCCTAACATTCATATGCTGATAAAGTTACATGAAGCTATGCCTAATCCATTAATAGTTCATGTATTTTGGTAGGAAATGAAGCCCCCACACCTTGGGAGAGTAAGTGGACTCACTTAAGAGTACAATCAAACAGGAAGATCTCAAGTTCAAGGTTAGCTTGGGCAGCCTAACAAGACCTTGTCCCAGAGATCCAACATGGCGGTGGGCGCAGAGAGATCAAGTCTCTGACCTCTTCAGCTGCGCGGGCATAGGGAGTCGTAAACCATCTAAATGCTGTTTGCTCAGGATCACTAGGCAATGCTGAGCTGACGTGGATCTGGGGCAAACCGTCTGGGCCTCTCAGAACACACACGGAGCCCGGATCGGCTGAATTCAAACTCCTGTTCACCTGTGTCTCGCAGACAAACCACTGTGACTCAGCACTAAACGATCCTGCTGAAACAACTGGTCAGACCTTCTGAACCTGTGGAGGTTAATGCCAACCGAGCCTTCATAGGCAGTGCCACAGGATTGAGACCGGGCTTGGGAGAGCCAGTCAGGACCCATCCGTTGCATTGGTCACCTGGCAAAGGGAATGAACTGTTGTCATTTGCATGGGATACCACCATGGCAGAGAACTGACGTCACCAGAATGTGGCGGAGGAGATAACTCCATTGAAACCGGCGGCGACAGGTGTGTAACCCCCTAGCCCTTCCTCTCCACACAGCACGGAAACCTTAAGGGACCCTCCTAGCTCTCCCGTGAGCGCGATAGTCAGACCGAGGGAATCAGGAGTGGCGCGGGACCCGTGGCACAGAACCCCTGGCTACTGCTCCCACCAGTGCTGACAACTGAGGTCCCTTGCACCAGCTACTGGGGGCGTGGCTACCGGAGGACAAGCAAAATTCACTGAGGGTTCTCAGCCCCAAGCTCCACAAACATAGGGTCTGAGGGAATGGCAAACAGGGAGAGTGTGCCCAGTCGTTCAAGAAAATAGGGCTCCCGGGAGCAGCAGACCTGGCGTGTAGCCAGTATTGTGGTGAGCATCACTGGTGAGCGGGGCCTGGCTTGAGGAAAAGTGGGGAAATGACTAGACACAAGAGAAGGCCCTAGGCACTCAGGATTGGAGACCCGCCCAGTCTGGGAGGAGGAGCTGCTGCACAGTGATTGGTTCCCGCGTATTGAGAGGAGAAGCTTGGCCCAGTGGGCACAGCTCCACCTACTGGAAGAGAAGTTATTCAAACCCTAAGACTGCATTTATTAATTTTTTTTTCTTTTATTATTTGGGTTTTTTCCTTTTCCTTTTCCTTTTTTTTATTTTTTAAATTTTTAAATTTTTTATTATTTTTTTAATTTTAATTTTTATTTTTTGATTATTTTTTAAATTTTTTTCTTTTTTTTTCTTTTCTATTTTTTTTTCTTTTGTCTTTTCATTTCTTTTCAATTTCCTTATTCCCCCTTCCTTTAATTCTTCCTGCTTACTCTCATTCTCTTTAGTGACTTCTTCCCTTCCCTTCTAATACCTTTCCTCCCAAGCATCAAATAAATTTATAGGAGTAAACAGTAACTCAGCAGTCAAACAGAATAAGAAGTAACATGAGCAGCTTGAAAAAGCAAGGAAGAAAAGGAGTACCAACAATGCAGGACAGCCTAAATATTCAGGAGGACCTAGAGGCATCAGAAAAATGGTCAAATAAAGAACTCAAGGAATACCTTAGACAGATGGAATGAAACCTTAAAGAGGATACGAGACAGCAAATTCAAACAGTGAAAGAACACATTGAAAATGGATTACATAAACAGATAAAAGAAGCAAATAAGCATCTTTATCAGGAGATAGAGATTATAAAAAAATCAAACAATAATTCTAGAAATGAAGGAAACTATAAACCAAATTAAAAACTCAAATGAGAGTATCACTAACAGAGTGGATCAAGTAGAAGCCAGAACATCAGATAATGAAGACAAAATATATCATCTTGAAAAGACTCTAGCCAACTCAGAAAGGCTGGTAAAAAATCACAAGAACAACATCAAAGAGATATGGGATAACATAAAAAACCAAACTTAAGAGTCATCATGATAGAGGAAGGTATAGAGTTCAAACCAAGGGAATGAGCAACCTGCTGAATGAAATAATTATAGAAAACTTTCCAGAAATAAAAAAGGAAATGGATGTACAAATTGTAGATGCATACAGGACACCGAACATACAAAATCACAGTAGACCAATGCCAAGACACATTGTTATGAAGTTATCCAATATACAGAACAAAGAGAAAATATTAAAAGCTACAAGAGAAAGGAGGCAGATTACATTCAGGGGTAAACCGATAAGGTTAACAATGGATTTTTCATCACAAACGCTGAAAGCGAGAAGATCCTGGAACAATGTATTTCAAACACTGAAAGACAATGGATGCCAACCAAGAATTTTGTATCCAGCAAAATTAAGCTTCAGGTACAACAACGAAATAAAAATCTTTCATGATAAACAAAAGTTAAAAGAATTTGCAGCCAGAAAACCAGCATTGCAAAGCATCTTGAGCAAAACACTACACAAGGAAGAAATGAAAAACAATAACCAAAACCAACAGTGGGAAGTACCTCAGTAAAGACAGAGGGGACAGAGGGCGGGGGGGGGGGGAGCTAATCATGGAGAAACAAACTAAATTTAAAAAAATATATAAATAATCAAACATGGCTGGAAGTACAAACCATATATCAATAGTAACTCTAAACGTTAATGGCTTAAACTCTCCAATAAAGCGACATAGGCTGGTAACATGGATTAAAAAAACAAATCCAACAATATGCTGCCTCCAGGAGACACATCTGATTAGAAAAGACATACACAGGCTGAAGGTGAAAGGTTGGGAAAAAATATACCATGCACACAGTCCTCGTAAGCAAGCAGGGGTGGCCATCCTCATATCGAATAAAATCGACTTCAAGACTAAGTTAATCAAAAGGGATAAGGAAAGACATTATATACTGTTAAAAGGAACCATTCACCAACAAGACATAACAATTATCAATATTTATGAACCAAATAATTGTGCTGCGACGTTCACAAAACAAACTCTCCTCAAGTTCAAGAATCAAATAGACCACAACACAATAATTATGGGTGACTTCAACACACCTCTCTCACCATTGGACAGATCCTCCAAACAAAAGTTGAATAAAGAAATTATAGAACTCAATATCACAATCAATAACCTAGACTTAACTGACATATATAGAATATATCAACCCTCAGCAAGTGGATATACTTTTTTCTCAGCAGCACATGGATCCTTCTCAAAAATAGACCATATATTATGCCATAGGGCAACCCTCAGTAAATATAAAGGGGTGGAGATAATACCATGCATTTTATCTGATCATAATGGAATGAAACTGGAAATCAATGATAAAAGAAGGAAGGAAAAATCCTACATCACATGGAAAATGAACAATATGTTACTGAATGATCAATGGGTTACAGAAGACATAAAGGAGGAAATCAAAAAATTCTTAGAGATAAATGAAAATAAGACACAACATATCAGAATCTATGGGACACAATGAAAGCAATTTTAAGAGGGAAATTCATCGCCTGGAGGTCATTCCTCAAAAAAAGAAAAAACCAACAAATAAATGAGCTCACACTTCATCTCAAAGCCCTAGAAAAGGAAGAGCAAAACAACAGCAAATGTAGCAGAAGGCAAGAAATAATTAAAATCAGAGCGGAAATCAATGATATTTTTTTTTAGAGAGAATTTTTTAATACTTATTTTTCAGTTTTTGGCGGACACAACATATTTGTTTGTATGTGGTGCTGAGGATCGAACCCGGGCCGCACGCATGCCAAGCGAGCACGCTACCCCTTGAGCCACATCCCCAGCCCGGAAATCAACGATATTGAAACAAAAGAAACTATTGAAAAAAATTGACAAAACTAAAAGTTGGTTCTTCAAAAAAATAAATAAGATCGACAGACCCTTAGCCATGCTAACAAAGAGAAGAAAAGAGAGAACTCAAATTACTAACATACAGGATGAAAAAGGCAATATCACAACAGATACTACAGAAATACAGAAGATAATTAGGAATTATTCTGAAAACCTATATTCCAATAAAATACAAGATAGTGAAGACATCGATAAATTTCTTAAGTCATATGATTTGCCCAGACTGAGTCAGGAGGATACACACAATTTGAACAGACCAATATCAATGGATGAAATTGAAGAAGCAATCAAAAGACTACCAACCAAGAAAAGCCCAGGACCAGATGGGTATAGAGCAGAGTTTTGCAAAACCTTTAAAGAAGAATTAATACCAATACTTTTCAAGTTATTTCAGGAAATAGAAAAAGAGGGAGCTCTTCCAAACTCATTCTATGAGGCCAACACCACCCTGATTCTGAAACCAGACAAAGACACCTCAAAGAAAGAAAACTACAGACCAATATCTCTAATGAACCTAGATGCAAAAATCCTCAATAAAATTCTGGTGAATCGGATACAAAAACACATCAAAAAAATTGTGCACCATGATCAAGTAGGATTCATCCCTGGGATGCAAGGATGGTTCAATATACGGAAATCAATAAATGTTATTCACCACATCAATAGACTTAAAAATAAGAACCATATGATCATCTCGATAGATGCAGAAGAAGCATTCGACAAAGTACAGCATTCCTTTATGTTCAAAACATTAGAAAAACTAGGGATAACAGGAACTTACCTCAACATTGTAAAAGCTATCTATGCTAAGCCTCAGGCTAGCATCATTCTGAATGGAGAAAAATTGAAGGCATTCCCTCTAAAATCTGGAACAAGTCAGGGATGCCCTCTCTCACCACTTCTATTCAATATAGTTCTTGAAACACTGGCCAGAGCAATTAGACAGATGAAAGAAATTAAAGGCATAAAAATAGGAAAAGAAGAACTTAAATTGTCACTATTTGCGGTTGACATGATTCTATACCTAGAAGACCCAAAAGGGTCTACAAAAAAACTACTAGAACTAATAAATGAATTCAGCAAAGTGGCAGGATATAAAATCAACACGCATAAATCAAAGGCATTTCTGTATATCAGCGACAAAACTTCTGAAACGGAAATGAGGAAAAACACTCCATTCACAATATCCTCAAAAAAATAAAATACTTGGGAATCAACCTAACAAAAGAGGTGAAAGATTTATACAATGAAAACTACAGAACGCTAAAGAGAGAAATAGAGGAAGATCTTAGAAGATGGAAAAATATACCCTGTTCATGGATAGGCAGAAGTAACATCATCAAAATGGCGATATTACCAAAAGTTCTCTATAGGTTTAATGTGATGCCAATCAAAATCCCAATGGCATTTCTTGTAGAAATAGATAAAGCAATCATGAAATTCATATGGAAAAATAAAAGACCCAGAATAGCAAAAGAAACTCTAAGCAGGAAGTGTGAATCAGATGGCATAGCAATACCAGATTTCAAACTATACTACAGAGCAATAGTAACAAAAACAGCATGGTACTGGTACCAAAACAGGCGGGTGGACCAATGGTACAGATTAGAGGTCACAGACACTAATCCACAAAGTTATAACTATCTTATATTTGATAAAGGGGCTAAAAGCATGCAATGGAGGAAGGATAGTATCTTCAACAAATTGTGCTGGGAAAACTGGAAATCCATATGCAACAAAATGAAACTGAATCCCCTTCTCTCGCCATGCACAAAAGTTAACTCAAAATGGATCAAGGAGCTTGATATCAAATCAGAGACTCTGCGTCTGATAGAAGAAAAAGTTGGCTCCGATCTACAGATTGTGGGGTTGGGCTCCAAATTCCTTAATAGGACACCCATAGCACAAGAGTTAATAACAAGAATCAACAAATGGGACTTACTTAAACTAAAAAGTTTTTTCTCAGCAAGAGAAACAATAAGAGAGGTAAATAGGGAGCCTACATCCTGGGAACAAATTTTTACTCCTCACACTTCAGATAGAGCCCTAATATCCAGAGTATACAAAGAACTCAAAAAATTAAACAATAAGATAACAAATAACCCAATCAATAAATGGGCCAAGGACCTGAACAGACACTTCTCAGAGGAGGACGTACAATCAATCAACAAGTACATGAAAAAATGCTCACCATCTCTAGCAGTCAGAGAAATGCAAATCAAAACCACCCTAAGATACCATCTCACTCCTGTAAGATTGGCAGCCATTATGAAGTCAAACAACAACAAGTGCTGGCGAGGATGTGGGGAAAAGGGTACTCTTGTACATTGCTGGTGGGACTGCAAATTGGTGCGGCCAATTTGGAAAGCAGTATGGAGATTCCTGGGAAAGCTGGGAATGGATCCACCATTTGACCCAGCTATTGCCCTTCACAGACTATTCCCTGAAGACCTTAAAAGAGCCTAATACAGGGATACTGCCTCATCGATGTTCATAGCAGCACAATTCACAATAGCTAGACTGTGGAACCAACCCAGATGCCCTTCAATAGATGAATGGATAAAAAAAAAAGTGGCATTTATACACAATGGAGTATTACTCAGCACTAAAAAATGACAAAATCATAGAATTTGCAGGGAAATGGATGGCATTAGAGCAGATTATGCTAAGTTAAGCTAGCCAATCCCTAAAAAACAAATGCCAAATGTCTTCTTTGATATAATGAGAGCAACTAAGAACAGAGCAGGGAGGAAGAGCAGGAGGAAAAGATTAACATTAAACAAAGACATGAGGTGGGAGGGAAAGGGAGAGAAAAGGGAAATTGCATGGAAACGGAAGGAGACCCTCATTGTTATACAAAATTTCATATAAGAGGTTGTGAGGGGAATGGGAAAATAAACAAGAAGAGAAATGAATTACAGTAGATGGGGTAGAGAGAGAAGATGGGAGGGGAGGGGAGGGGGGATAGTAGAGGATAGGAAAGGTAGCAGAATACAACAGTTACTAATATGGCATTATGTAAAAATGTGGATGTGTAACCGATGTGATTCTGCAATCTGTATACAGGGTAAAAATGGGAGTTCATAACCCACTTGAATCTAATGTATGAAATATGATATGTCAAGAGCTTTGTAATGTTTTTTAACAACCAATTAAAAAAAGACCTTGTCCCAGATATAAAAAAAATAAAAGAACTGGAGGTAGAGTGGCAGAGTGTGACAGAGTTCAATGCCTAATACTGAAAAATAAATAAAGGCATGCAGTTCAGTGATAAAGCACCTTGGGTTCAATACCTAGTACTGAAAATATATATATATTAAACTTAAACTTTACCAGTATGATATTTATAGTTAGACATAAGTGAATAATTCATTTGTGATCACACTGAGTCAGATATTTATAATGCAAATTATATTTTTAGCACCCAGATAACAGCAATATATTACCAAGAATTTATTTGCTCACCAAAGTCCTTTATTAGCTTGCATATAATTAAAGCAATTTTTGGCACATGTATGCTTCAACACAACTATTTACATTTTTTAGAACATATTTGTTTATGAACCAGCAAATGCTTTACAGTCTTTAGTCTTAATTGGAAGAAGAAAAATAGAAATTTCAATAAAGAAATTCTCTCTAAGCACCCAGCCAAATAAAATATGTAAAACCAAGGTAATCAGTAAACCAGGCACTGTGGGAGACACCTGTGATTCTAGTGACTCATGAGGCTGAGGCAAGAGGATGGCAAGTTCAAGACCAGCCTCAGTAACCCAGCAAGACACTGTTTCAAAATAAAAAATGAAAGGGACGAGGCTCAGAGGTAGAGCCCCTCTGGGCTCAATCGCCAGTACCACATATACACACAAAAAGGTAATTCATGCTAGATTTGGAAAAATTCTAATTTATAATGTATGTGTCATCAGTGACTGTTTCATAAACAACACGAGACCACTCATTTCCTGTCAATTATGAGCTGGTCGTGTTAAGATCCTAATCTTAAGTGATTTTTAAAAATCTGATTACCAACATACATGCTAGTAGATCTGACTGATCCAGTGTTTAAAACTGTGGCAGAAAAAAGCACATGAAGCCAGAAGCCACTAGACCAGGCAAAATGGGAGATGAGCCAAGAGCAGCTCATGCTCACCAAGTACTCACCGAGCAACAACCTACTTAGCTCTCTCACACACTTCACCACCAGGTGTGCATCCCATTTTACGGATGGGGAAACTGAGCAGCGCTGTTCTGGTCCATGGTAATAAGCAGGTTGGGGAAAGGGGCTGGTGTCGACTTGCTGGTTTCCTTGGTGCAGAGACTCCCTCCAGGACCAATCTCTAGCTACCAAGGTAGCATCTACAGGTTTGCCAGCTCCTGAAAACTCAACAGCCTGCTCAGACTGGCCAATCTAGTTACTTGCCTACGCTCCTAGTCAAGGCAGGAGTTTGGATTTGAACTCAGGAACTCTGATCTCAGAACCACTGTTTTCAGGAAGGATAATCTGCAAGGGGAAGATGAGGGTACATGCATGGGGCTCCCAGGGCTGCTTCTGAGCAAAAGCAGCTGGGGCAGTTTGCACCGGTGTTCAACCGCTCTGACTGGAGATTTTAGATAGAAGAGGGAAGAAAAAGTCAATCTTATAGTATATGGACACTTAGAGGAAGAAACATTGACAAATTTGACAGTTCTTAAGTTTGAAACAAGGTTATATGTTTTGTTTTGTTTAATTAAATGCTGTGTTCCAGAGAGATCCTCAGGTGGTGGGGCAGGCAGCTAAGCTGCTGTCATTTGGTGGAGTCAACTCAAATTCCTTTAACCCCTGGGAAATGGGACGCAATCAGAGATGGTAGTGCTGTGTGGGCCCGTGCCCAGGAGGTCAGTGTTCTTCTTGACTGGTCCTCATTCCTCTTCATTTCTGTCAGAGGCATTATGGAATACCTTGGAAAAACATAGAAAGTATTGTTTTCTCCAAAGCAATTTACAAAATCCATGTGTTCTCTGCATTTTTATGTATTGTCCTCTATATAGTTTGTACCTCGGCACACAAAGGCAAGAAAGGATGTAATTCCTTTTCTCTGAGCTCAGGGCAAAGACTGTCAACTCCATGGGCTGATGGGGGAAGTATGGTCAGGGCTATTCCCAGAGGGGGTTTCTTGGAATCAGTGGGGGCATCTAGGAGGGCAGGAGCCTCATTTCCAGGAGTCAGGAGGCAGGGCTGTCCAAATAGAGACCCAGGGTAAATTAAAGTCTCATGAGACCTAAGGCTCAACCACTTTAAGAAAAGGATAACCAGATTACCAAATCAGGTGCAAGGGCTCCGGGTGGACTCTGAAGCTTCAGCTTCATTAGCTTCGTGGGAAATGTGCCATTTCTGGTAAGACCTGAAAAATAAGTGGGAGCTATCCAGGCCAAAGACCTGGAGGGACGGAGAGCAGGCAGAATGTGTGACTCATGGAGGACAGGAGAGTGACGGTTCCTAGCCTTCAAGAGGTCCGGGAGTCAGGAGTTGCAACCAGATGGAAGAGGGCAGCGCCTGAGTAGGTGAGCAGGCGAGAAGGAAGAGCCAAAGCGCTTTGAAAACAGAGAGGGGAAGACCGTGGTCAGAGCTGGTTCCCTGGGACATTCCAGGCCCCCATCAAGGTGCAGAGAGCTGTCAGTTTTGCTTTGTGCTGTAATGCCGAGACTCTCCCTGTTTGAGCATAGTCCCCCAAAAGAAATGCATTATATATCACAACTGAGAACCTACATGAGAGGTTCAGAATGCATCTGACCTTTACTATGTGCAGGGGCCGTGTTTTCTACTGTGTTCTCTCATTTGTTAACTGCCAGGCACGATGCACTACATTGCTTCCACACACAGCAGTGGCTCCTGACCCCAGTTCAGAAACTGCCTCTGTATAATGTATGGAATGTATAGCTGGAAGCCTTTGAACTCCCCAGAAAAAAATCCCACTCACATTGGAAGCAGTAGCGGTCACTGGAGAGTTTGCAGGGATGATGGAGGAGGGTTCTACATCAACACAGCCTCATCAAGTTCCCCTGGACGTGTCTGCCCCACCAACTGAGAGTCCCCAGCCTTCTCTCCAGCAGGCCCAGGCCCCTCTCCTCCTTGTCTTTCCCTCCCAGGAACACATGCACCCTTTTCCATGTTTCCCACTGGCCAGCACAACTGGTGGCTTTCACTGGTCCACCTCTTACAACCTGCTAAGAAGTTACGATTCTTAAATTTTCCCCCGTTCTTCCATGTATCTATTTCCCCTGCCCACTGTGACTCCAGGTGCTCAACAAAGGTGCATCAATCCAAGAATTCACTAATCAGTGACGTGGATGATCAAAGCCATTTTATAAATTAGGGAAGAAAGGCTCACAGGGATGGAGGATGATGGCTCCGCTGGTGAGCCGAGTATCCCCTTCCAAATGGAAGCCCAGGTGGGCAGGACTCACTCCAACCAAATGCACAAGTCAGTTCTTTCAATGCCCCTGAAGGGGCCCAAGAATGAGTCAGTGACAGGGAAAGAGTGAGCCTGGGTCTTACCACTGTGGAGGGGAATGTGATGGTGAACGTGTGCACTATTTCAGATTGAGTCTGGGCAAAAGGGCCTTCAGAGAGTACTCACAAAAGGCCCTACGTTCAGTTCCATTTGACATTCAAGGTCACTGGTGGCATCTCATCTGTAAAATCATTTTCCTTATTCAATTTGTGAGTGCTCTGGTCCGCTCCAAGTGTGTTGGTCCTTTTCAATTGAGATGCTGTATCTTGTGCCCGAATGGGAACAAGACAGTGAGAAGACTGGAAGGGGGCATCAGTGGCTGACTTCCACAAACACGTTCTCAAAGACTTCCATTCATCATACCAGATGCTTATAAATCCAAACGCTAGAAATATTGCAAAATTGTGATCTAAATTGTTAGTTTTTGCTGGGAGCCATCTGTGAGCCATGGGTAAACTGAGAGATGTTGGAGCCATTAGGCAGGAAAGCCTGGTATCAGGAGCTCCCAGAAGGAATCCACTGGTTCGAGAACACCTGATTCATGTGTGGCACCCTACTAGCTCATTGCTCAAGTTCTGGCTCAGCTCCGAGATGCGAGAACCAAAACAAGACTCCTCCCCCTGAAACCTATCCCTGCCTTTCATGTACTCCCCCTTAAATAAAGAATCGGGGCCTTGTTCAGTTTCAGCTCCTATCAGGACAGGAATACTTATCAAGTGCTCCACTTTAAATCTAATTTCTGGATCTGTCTTTATTTCTTACTGCTCATTTCAGAGTTTTTATTTTCCCAGGCAGCTCATACCTCCTGGGCAGGAACCTGCTCCGTTGGGGTGCTGACTACCTTAATATAGGTTTAGGAAAACACACAGAATCCATTTTAGACTTTTTGTAATTCGAGGTCATTTAGCAGACTGAGTCGTTATATAGAGGAAATGCCCAGTTCCTGCAGGGCACATAGCAACATACAGGTGTATTAGAAGGGTTTGTAAGGAGAGAGAAAAACAACTCGGTGGAGTTCCTCATTTGACATTGGAGGGGCTGGGGATGCAGCTCAGCAGCATTTCCTTGCATGCGTGAGGCCTGGGTTCAATCCCCAACATGGAAAAAAAATCAGTTCACATGGGTCAAGGATTATGGGTTACCTTCTCTCAAAGCATTTTCATGTTCTATTAACCTCATCTCAGATGATCACAGCGACCAAAAAGGGCCTCAGTGAGCTGGATAAAACATGGAAGCAACTGTCTACCTGCTCTGAATTCGTGAAAGCCTCAGAATCATTCCCATAATGTTTCGTTCCCCACTCGAGCTCACACTATGGAAACTCACCCCAGTGGAGGTGTCAGACCCAGCAATCCCACTTCTGGGTATAACTAGAGAGAAATCCATGTGCACACAGCAGTGGGTGTAGGAGTAAATACTGCAAGACTGCTAGAGTGAAAACTCAGACACTTCGAAGGAGCAGCAGGCCCAAGGTTAGGACATAGAGCCTGATGTGAAAGGGAACTTGGATTTGAATCCTGGTTTCCCATGCACCAGCTGTATGACCTCACATGGGTTAGTTGGCCTCTCTGTCAGCTTTCTCATCTATAAATAAGGATAGTAACAATGCCACCTGTCACATGGTGTCCAGCCCCAGGATTGCAAAGGCCAGGCATACTCTGTTCCCATCCCCAAGAAAGAGCTTGGAGTACTCAACAGGGAGGTCTTGGACTCTCTTACTCACACACTTCTCATTGGCAGTAGGCAGGGAAACAATGGAGGGCCGCTCTGGGCCTAGGAGCAGGGGGATCTATAGGGTGGGCTGCACGCCCACTGCACAGGGGGTTTCCTGGTGATTTATTAGTACATTCTTACTTTACAACCCAGATCCTTTGCTTTGATCTTCACCTAAGGATTGGAGACCAGGGAAGTGGCCAGGGGCCCTCTCCATTCCCTCTGTTATCACATTCTTTAGAGCCCCAGCCACCTCCCACCCTGGCTGGTCTGTGGCTTACTCCGCCTTCTATTCTCCCCACCTCACTCTGTAAGGCCTTCAGCACACGGACCCCCCATTTCTCTCCCTGACTAGGGGTCTGTGACCTTACTTTGACCTCCCTCCTGCCTGCCAGTGCTCCCTTCACATACTTTCTAGTTTCCAGAGAAAGCAGGTGACCTGGGCTTACACCTGCATAGAACAGGTGACTGTCTCCTCCTATGCTCTGGAACTGAGGGTCAACCTGCCTCCTCCTGAGGCCATGTCACTCATGCGGCTTAGCAGGGTGTCCTGCTGCCTGTCACCTGGTGAGGATTATGGGTTACCTGCCGATAGCCCACTGTGGTGAGCCCCCCCCCCCCCCGGCACAGGCCCCTACTGCCTGGCAGATGGTCCAGGCGGTTTTTGTTTATTTGGGGGGTTCCCTGGCCTTCCTTCCTCCCTCCCTTCCTTCCTCCCTCCTTCCCTATCCAGGCGAGGTTTGCAGGTGCTGCAATGAGCCTGAGCAGGCCTGTGCACATAGCCTCCTTCCCCTGGAGTCTGGCTGCAGTCCTCTGCCTTTGGAGAACCAAACCCTCATGAGCAGAAGGCCCTCGGCCTGGCCTTCTCCTTGGCTGTGGGTAGGACAGCCTTTTCCCTCCTAGGGGACACAGCACCTGGCCTGCACCTCCAGAAGCTCCCTCTTCCCTGGAATCCCACGACATCTCCAAGGAACCAAGGAGACCTCAAGGTCCTCCCTGAGGCCAGACCAAAAGGAAGGACCTCTGGGTGTGTCCATTCATGGGTAGGTCACTGATCTTCAGGAACCACGGGTTCACCCACCACCTGTTCGTAAACATCAGGTAATAAATGTCAACAGCAGAACTGTCACTTTCACCAGCATCATTCATTTGGTCTGTCTGCTTTGCCGAGGGCACTGTACTGTGTCCACCCAGGCTCCATGTGAAATGATGGACATTTCATTGCTACCCGTCCATTCCTGCTCCCCCAGTTCGCAGGCTGCCAGCTCCTTCTTGCTTTTCTTCTTTTTTTTTTTTTTCTCCAGTGCTGGGAGTTGAACCCAGGGCCTCACATGCCAGGCAAGCACTCCACCACTAAGCTGTACCCACAGTGGTCCACTCCTTGCATTTTGTTAGCCTGACCCAGACCAGGCCCAGTTCTTTCCAGTGAGGTCCAGGGACTGCTTCTCTGTGGCCCAGGAGGTTGCTCCCAATCCTCATCCCTCCACATCCATGCCCTTTGCGTGAGTCTTTGTAGCTCCTCCTACAGAGGTGGCTTTTGTCTCATTGCACCACCCAAGGTTGTGCAGGGCCTGTGGGTAAAAATGACATCACCCACCTCTCAGCTGAGGTCTGCTCAACCCTCCTGTGCTTCTACCTCTGTCATTAGGACAAGTCTGAGCCACCATTTGTTGGGTTGCACGAGACTAAAACACTCAAGGTCACTCCAGGGGAACTGGGCTAATTGGGCTGTGCAAAATAACCACACAAGAGACAGAAATACCTTTTCCTTTGGGGTCACTGTGACGGCTCCTCTGACCTTAAGGTCTACTGGAAGAGAACGAGTGAGCACGTGCTGACCACTTTTATTGAGGAGAAGCTATTCAAATGAGGCAAGGGGGTCAGGTTTCAGGGGGCTGAGTCCAGCTTCATAATGTCCACTGTCAGCAGGTTGACTGACACCTGGATAGGCCACACTCAAGGGCAGAGTAAGAGAAGGGGACTCACAAAGGGCGTTTCCATGCAACATTCTATCCCAAACAGGGCAAAGGGGTAATATTACAAAGAACAGGTGAGCATAGCTCCACCCATGGGGCTGTAGGAAGGCACGCCCATGTACAAAGACACAGTTGCTGGCACCCATGAAGACCGGGGCTATCCAGATCATGGCGTGACAGCCAGATGCCACACCGGTCAGCAGGGGAGTCTGACCCAGCCACGTGCTAGTTTGGCCTCCCACAACCACTTCCTCCTGCATCGGACACAGGAGCAAGAATGAACACTGAGTTTGGAGTTCAGGTATGGTTTCTTACACTGAGTAACTAATCCTGAACTCTCATTCCTTTGGACTCACAGTTCATCTTTATTTATTTACTTTGGTACTGGGGTGAATCCAGGTGTGCTTCACCACTGAGCTACATTCCTCTTTTCGATTTTTTTTTTTTTTTAATTTTGAGACAGGGTTTTGTTAACTTGCTGAAGCTGGCCTTGAACTTATGATCCTCTTATCTCAGTCTCCCAAGCTGCTAGGAATACAGGTGTGTGCCACCACATCCAGCTCAAAGCTCATTTGTAAGCAGCTGCCAGTGGTAACTACTTTCATAAATAGCATAAGTTTGTTTGGTTTTTAATCTTGTGGTCATTCTTTTTCACATTCTACAGACAAGGAAACTGAAGCTTAGAGGAGTTAAATTAGCTCCTCTGACATCAGGATTAGGATTTCTTACCAGATCTTCTGATGTCACGAGAACCCTATTTCCACTACCTATGACCTTAGTAAGATCAGATGATGTCACTCACTACTGCATCTCTACAGAAGATTATCAAAGGTTTTGTTCCCCAGCTTCTGTTTATCTGAAGAAAAAGATTCTCAGCTCATTGTGTCTAAGCCAGAAGAAAAAAAGTTTAGTAGTGTATAAAGCAGAATCTAGTCCTAATATCACACAGGAAATTCACCTAATACTTATTCCAACATGAACAGTGAAGCCTATGCATAATAAGCTACTTGGAATTGCCCTTTTATCTTTTAAGATCAAAATATATCCTGTCCTCTGACTCAGAATGGCTCTAAGATATTCTTGCTGAATTAATGTAACATCATTTTGAAAACTATCCTCTCTGCTAGCATTTGAAATTAATTTGCTTTGCAATTCAGTGCAAGACTTCTTTGCACACATTTTGGTCTAAAAGCTTTGAAGTAATTTTAATGATGTGTCTTGGGCAAATACAAAAATAATGTTGACTTTTAACCTAAACAAAAGACAAAAAATATGGGAGAAACTGGTTTTTCCTTTTCTTTGATCTCCTAAAAGCTAGGTTTCTAACACATCTCAAGGCACAGAAGGAACAAGGAAGAACAAGATGAAAAAATGAGAAGAGGAGGGGACATAAATCTGAATCACCCGAGTACGGAGCTATAGAACTCTGCAATCTGGGGAAGGTACACTGGTGAAGAATGCTTAAGAGAAATAACAGATGTTTAATAAATATTTTAGAAATAACAGTTCTACATAACACAGTTAAGAGGAATCTTAGGGGACAGCCTTCTCAGAAGGCTTTCAGATAAGCAAAATTGGAAAAACCTGAAACCTCTCTAGAAAAGGGACTTGCTGTGTTCCCAGAGTTGCATTCACAAGAAGAGACCAGATGCTTCTCAGGTGCCTTTAGACTTTCTCATTAGAGCCGTCTCTTTCATTTTTAAAGTTTTTGTTTATTATTTTATTATTATTATTATTATTATTATTATTATTATTATTATTATACCATGTGGAACGCTGCCATCTGCCCACTGCAACCTGGAGAGCCCCTTCCATCCATATCACAGAGCAAGTCACTCCCGTGTGTTGGCCATTGCTGAGTGTTTGCTTCCCGGGCCATAACTGCCCCCTTCCTTGACTCCTTTGGGATTATTTCTGTTCCTCCTAATTGCCCTCTTTGCTTCCAATTACCTTGATTCCTTCTTACCCAGCTGCTGGTCATCCTCCGCATCTGCTGCCATCTCCATCCTCTGTGAGGCATTCTCTGTGTGGCAACCTTGACTGCAATCTGCCTGAAGGCCCAACTAGTAGAAATCGACCTTCATCCTACCTGCCCACTGCTACCGAGCCACAAGCACAAGACCGTGTGGCTTTGAATCAGACACAAGCGGGCACTGTATGCAGGATTTTCAAATGTGACCCATGTAGGAGAAAATCCAAGAGCATCTCCTGGATTCAAGACAAGTGGCGGGAGCCCACTGGACAGGTGGGGGTAGCAGTGGTTTGGTTTATGCAGCAGTCATTGTTGGGACTCTGAGCAACACTGCACCACTAATGTTTTTGTTTAGCTATAATTATAAATGTTTCTTGGTAAAAGGAAATTGAACCGCCATGCTTGCAAACCTGCCAGTTGTTCATTTCAGTGGGAAATCTGGTTGTGCAGACCACACAGCCACGAAGCCACGGAGGTGTCACCATCCATGTGGCAGTGGATCCTAAATCCAATCAATTCCAAAGAAAACCAGCAGTTGCCCCTTTCCACCCATCTGCGTGTTCTTTGTGTGCCTTCCCACCAGAAGGGTTGACCTTGGGGCTGCAAGGCGAGCTGAGACGCGTGGCCAATGTTGAAGAGTCGAGTGAATGAATGGATGCCATTAAATTGGGCACGTTTTTATGACAGGTAAACTTGGCCTTCCTGGTGCAGTCATGCTCCCATGGTCTTCCTCTTCTAGCCCTCACCTCCCTCCAGCCTTCCTCCCCAGCCGCCCCTATCACACTTCTCACACTCACTACCACTCTAGCCACTGGGATGTCCAGGACTGAGGATCCTCCAGCCCATGAACAAGCATGTCTAGGATACTGGCAGAACGCCAGGAGAACTTCTAGGAACAGGGGCATTTTAGAGAACGTTGCAGAGTCAGACATGTCTCGTTTGTTGTCATCAGATCCCGTAGTGACGCCAGCTTTGACACTCCCAGGCTGGCCAGGGCATACTCTCGTCTCAGGACCACCCTAATGCAGCAAGGCTCTGGGTGTGGCAGCCCCCAGGACCAAGGCACCTCCACATGGCTCTAGCAGGAACTGTAGACTGCCAGTGTTTCCTCTCTGCCATGAGGAGGGAAAGAGAACATGGAGAAAACAAAGGAGTGACGTAGTTCTCTAACCAGGAAAAGGCAGCGGACTCTCAGCAGAAAGAGCCTGAATTCTGACATGAATCCAGAGATCGCAAAGAACTGTCCCCTCATCCCCAACTCTCTTCATAGGGAAGCTTCTTCCTAGGTCAGGTGATGCCCGAACAAATGAAGTCTGAGATGCAAAATTGAAGAATTACAGAATTAAGGTGTTTCCAAGTCTTTTTTGGTTGTTTCCCTTGTTGTAAAGCAGTCGTTACAATTAATTTATTTTTCTGAGTCTTCCTGGTACTTTTTCGAGGGATTAAAGGGACATATACCTAATTGTAATCTGAAAGTGTTCGTACTCATGTTTAGGGAAGAGAAGGAGTGTATCACGTACAGGCTTTACCTTCGTGTTTTCTCCTTTAATATTCAAAACAACCCACTGAAGGATGTCCCATGAGTCTCATTTTACAGATGAAGTATCTGAGACCTAAAGACACAAAGCACTTCCCTGGCTAAGGAAATAAAGGTGTTTGCCTTTATTTTGCTTAGATTTTGAACTTAGATTACTCTAATACAGCTGCAGAGAGCGTTTGATTCTGTTTTTTCTCTCATAGAGTTTTCTAAATTTTAAACTTTATATCATTAGATGGGGCCACAGTTGCCTTGGTGGCATGTGGTCTTTTGTGCTACCATTTGGAACCTCTAAAATGTTTTCTCTTTGGACATATCTAGTCCTATCTTTGATAATAAGAAATTTCCTACCACGTGTAATAGTTTTTGTTTTGTTTTGTTCTGTTTTGGTACTGTGGATTGAACTCAGGGGCACTCAGCCACTGAGTCACATCCCCAGCCTTATTTTATATTTTATTAAAGACAGGATCTTACTGAGTTGCTTAGCGACTGGCTTTGAATTTGCAATCCTCCTGTCTCAGCCTCCCAAACTGCTGGGATTACAGGCATGCACCACCGTGCCTGGCTTGTAATAATTTAAATAAATACATGTATGTGTGTGTGTGTGTGTGTGTATATATATATATATATATATATATATATATAACATAAAATATATATATGAATAAGAAATGTTTGCATAATGGTTGCATATGGGCAGTGCATTGTTGAAGGGGAAAAATTAATACAAATCATTCTGTGTGAGGAGGAAGACAGAATCTCATCTTTTTAAAGGCAAAATGACTCAATGTGGAAGTACAATACAACCGACATATTTTATAATTACTAAAATGTTATTTTCTCTTTGAGGACCAATAGACATACTCCTTTTCGTAAAAATGTACAATATGGATTTCCCAAAGGAAAACCTGAGTTGAGATCTATTTTGAGCTTACAACTGTTGCTAACTATCCTTTCCCAATCTTGTTTGCCACCTAATTTCTCCAGACCAATAATTAACAGGCAAAAAGAGGCAAGTTTTTTACTGCCACCTACTGTCAGAAAAAAATGGCCCGCTAAATGCAATTAGGAATGACTTCATGGAGGTGCGATGGGATGACTGACCACACGCCTGCAGGAAACCCTTGTTGTCTTGAGTCTGTCTAGGCTCACATTTGTCCGGCTCCCCTCTCTCCTCACTCCTCACAGCCCTGATTCAGATGACCATGGTATAGTTGCTACTGGCTCTTCCTCATCCTTACACAGGCCCCAATCTGGCTTGGCTTCCATCTGCAGTCTTCCAGCTCCCATTCTCCCCCTTTCCTGACTCAAAATAGCAAGGCACACACCATTTCCACATCACTACTTCCTTTTGCTCCTCACCTCCAAGTCCTGTCCCTCAGCCCTCCCTGCTCCTCCATGGAATCTCCCTGCCTCTGAAGGTGACGGCCCTGCACACACCCTGTCTTTCCTCCTGGGTTCTGGGTTATTCTCGCTGTCCCTTTTCATTTTCTCTCCTCATACCTAAATGTTGGGGTCTCAGTTCATCTTGACTCTGCGCTCCATCCCCAGCGCTGTGAAAGAAAAAGATGTTTAGTTTTTAAAACTTCCTACGGAATTACATACACAAAACAATATACGCTACATGTATTAAGCTATTTAAGGAATTTTGGGAGAGCAATTTTGATTTCATAGATTGATGATAGAACTGAGATCTGTTGAAGAGAAGATCATCAGCAAGAATGACCTTCTTGTGGAGGACATGGACAGGCTTTTGCAAGTGGCAGTATAGGAACAGGGACCTGTGGTAAGAGATGGGCCGCAGGAAACAACCCCTGGATCCCAGTTTCATCTCACACTTAATTTTATTTTATGCATCTTTTAATTCATATATGTTTATCCATTTATATCAGTGAACATTCTTGTTGACACAAACCAATTTACATGAACTATGGTTTTTGAATACAAGAGCACATTCAAAGAAATCAAGTAAAACTCAAGTTCTTTTAAGTTTCCTGCTATAGAGATAAGAGTAACAGATACACTTATACAAAAAAAAAACATATAAGTAAGAGCATTTCAAAAAGGAATCTAAAATAAAATGCAATGCAGCCTTTATTTTATAATATGTATAATTATATAATTTATTAAAATTAATTTAACAATATACAAAATATTAGCAGTAATTTTTAGGTTCAAAACAAGAAATGTTGAGATGGCAAAACTCTACAGAGATCTTTTCCATCAACAATCTGATCTAGCTCACTAGTTCAGGCTGAACATTGACTCTTCGAAGCACTTCTTCAGTCATGCAAAAAACAGGACTAACAGGTTTAATCTATTCTTCCCCCAAAAGTTACAATCCAGCAATGCCAAATAATATATGAAAAGGATCCACCATGTCTCCTGGCCTATCTGCAAACCCTCCAGCTTCTTCATCTTGATATGCCAAAATGAAATCTTGCAGTTTGTTTCTGTCAATCCACTGAAGCCTTCTAATTATCTTTAGGGAAGCCAATACCCACCACAAATAGCACACATCTGGTAACTTCTCCAGCCTTCCATTGAGTCCTCCTGAAGGTAACTGTCAGTTCACAAAGCCACCAACCAAGTAAATCAGAACTTACTTGATGCAAATGACTAGTAATAGCCAGGAATCCTGTGCAACAATAGATCTGTTCAGCATGGGATTCAGAACCAGGTTTACAACCCAATCCACCATCAAAGTTCATACAGGATAAAACAAATTCAATTGCCTTTTCCACATTAATAGCATCAAGTTTCCCCAACAGAGCCAAAGTTGCCACCGCACAAAAGGAGAATCTTGTATCATTTCTCCCTACTTTACAAAAGTAGATTTTCATATCCCATGAAGCAGCTGGTCTCTCTGGTCTGCACTTATGTTCAGCCCTTATCTTTTTAGATTGGGCCCCTCTGTTCCAGTGCTCCTATATGCTGATATTACTACCACAGGGCATGCTGGAACTCCAGTTAGACCAGTTGCTTACTGGGATCCCAAATGTTTCCAGCAAAAGAACCATCTTCTTTCTGTAGACTTTGAACATATTCCACAACCTTACTTACATCAATAACATTAATACTATCATAAAGAGTAAGAATCTGGACAGCACTAAGGGTATACAAAAGATGAAGATCATGTCCAATGCTTGCACTAATTCCACCACACTCATATTGGTATGACTTAATAAACGTCAGAATTTCTTCTCTATTCATCTGATCAAGTTGTCCCATGAGATCCATTACTCTCAGACCCCAGGAGATGCCACTCATTCTCAAATACTCAGACATACAGTATTCATAATCATCTTTCTTTGAGCCATAGGATGCAATATAATCTGCATGTTTCACCAGTAAAAGGGTGATAGGTGCATCAGACTTGAAGATAACATCCTTCTGTGGTGTGCCCATGTCTGGGAGTGAAAAGCTCACACCTAATTTTAAATGTTCCTGTCGGTCACTTGTTAGGCTAATTCCTTCCTAAAGTATTCAACATGCCAGTTGTGCCTTAGCTATGATTTGGGGGCCATAGGGAGGCACTGTGTCCATTTGTGCGGCCCAGAGAAGTGGCATGAGTTGAGGAGGTTGGTGGGGAAGGCTGGGGCAGTTGTTGGGACCAGACAGGGTGAGCGAGGATCAGGATGAAATGGGGGAAGCCAGTGCTCCTGGGGCACCCAACAGTGAGCTAGGAGGGAAAAGCATTTGTGGAGTCCCCAGCAAAGGACAGGCTGCGTTCATCACTGTAAAAGTAAAGTATATACATCAAGAAGAAATAACTAGGGCTGGGGTTGTGGCTCAGTGGTAGACTGCTTGCCTAGCATGCATGAGGCACTGGGTTCGATCCTCAGCACCACATAAAAATAAAAGAAAGATATTATGTCCACCTAAAACTAAAAAATAAATATTAAAAAAGTGGAGATGATGAGATCTGTTCAATGCTAATCACCAGCAGCCCCCAGATTTATGATTATCTTTAACTCCAGGGCAGTTGGTGTGGACAAGTTATTTCCCAATAAATGAGCTGACTTCTTTTGAGCTCAGGTACAAACTGATGCTAAAGGAACTGTTTTCAATAAACATTTATTGAGCACCCATTAGGTGGCTGTGGGGGTATCCCTAGGACTGTCAGTACTGTCCTCTGAATCTTCAAAGCATGGTGTCATGCAAGCAAGGAGCACAGGAGACAGGAGCACCAGCTCTGGGGAGTATGATGTATTCTCTTTGGGACAGGTGGAATTTGAGTGGGTCATGTAGGTGGAGGTGCCAGAGGATACTTGAGAATAAAAAGAAGAAGAAGGAGAAATAACTAGGCCATAGTAGTTAAATCTGGACAGAAAATTGGAGTGGGCTAAAGGAGGATCCCAACATTACATTTTAATTTACATTTTATTATATGTATCTATTCTGATAAGCGTGCATTCACTTCACGCTACACATGAGGTTTAGGGGAAGCAGAATAATCACGAGCAACAGTGATGACAGCATCAGAACGAAGAGCACTGAGACAGAGTCGCCCTCTTGGGTACAAATGTTAAACAGCCACAATCACTAGAGCGCTGCAGTGCTGAGGGAAGGATAGACTAATGCAAATACGGAGTTCATAAAAGGTGTCATTGTGTTTAGAACTCTAATTAAGTTAGTGACTTCATAAAGCAAGAGGTGGGGTGCAGTGGCCAATGCTTGTCAACCCAGGTACTCAGGAGGCTGAGGCAGGAGGGTCACAGGTTGAAAGCTGCTGGGGCAATTTAGGGAGACCCTGTCTCAAAATAAAAAATAAAAAGGGCTGGAGGTGTAGTTCAGTGGCAGAGTGCCCCTAGCTTTTATCTGTAGTAGAGCAAAATCAAAGAAAATACTTAAGTAAAGATATAATGTGCCCAGGGCAATAGTTAGCTTATGGAAAAAAAAAATTTAACTAGCTGAAAAAAAAAATTTAAAAAAACCTATTTAGAAGATTTTTGCATCACACCATATTCCAAAATAATTCCCAAATGGATTAAAAAGTTTAAAAAATAAGAATATGGATCAGATGGGCTGGGGCTCAGTGGCAGAGCACTTGCCTAGTGTGTGTGAGGCACTGCGTTTGATCCTTAGCACCACATACAAAAATAAATAAAATAAAGGCATGCTGTCCATCTACAATAAAAAAAGTGTATTAATCAGATGCCCTGGTCAGTAACTTCCAAAATTATGGAAAAATAAAATATGGATAATTTGAATTTATAAAAATGTTAAATGTTTTTGTGTTCTAAAAGTCATAATTCAAAAGAAAAATATTTTCAATAAAAGTAAAATATAAAAAGTTAATATGTAAAAAGCTCATCCAAGTGGTTAAAAAGCAAATACATGGATAATTCACAAAAGAATAGAAACAACTGAAAAACCATAAAAATATTCCATATAAAAAATGTTCTGCCTTTTGAATCAGGAATTCTTTTTAGTTCTGGGGATGAAACCTGGGGCTTCAGATATACTAGACAAGCAGTATACTATACTACTGTACTACTGAACTATACTACTGAACCACATCTTAGCCCTGCAAGGCAACATTTTTAATGCCAGGGGAAGTGGAATAAGAGATTCATGTTCAAGACAGCCACCTGCACTGATGATAGGGCAGTGTGAATAGAGACCCCTAAAATAGTATTTAAAAAGAATATGCTATGTAATGTGGGTTGTTTTGTGAGCAGATGTGCCCATATTACTTGTTTTAGCAGAATTAAGGCAACAACCTCTACATCCAATGATAGGTATACCAAATGAGAAATCACAATGGGATAAATGATCAGGTGGTTAAAAATGATAGTTTCTACACTTACAGGGTAGGAGAAAATAAATGAATATAAGTTCTTATTTATAGTATTCACAAAAATATTTTAAGTGGGAAAAAACTAAATAAAACATATGACTTGTATTTAGTGTAATTTAGTTCTTGACGTATCATTCTACATTTTCCAAATTTCTTCTCATGGTCACATTTTGATTTTGTAACAGGGAAACAAAAACAAAAACAAAAGTCCTCCCCTGGAGCCCTCAAGCTGGACTGTAAGCTCCTGGTGGCAGCCTTCGATCTGGTGCTGCCTTCTGTCCTCCTTCTCCACCCTGTTCCCTGGCATTGAGGTCATACCAGACTGTTGAGATTCCCTCACAGCAGGTCACCTCTCCTGCCTAGGGTACCTGTGAATGTCCTTCCCCACCCCTTTGCCTGCAGGCAAATGCGCTAGTGGCATTGGATGGTAGTGCAGTTGACCAGCCATCTGAGCTTGCCCTTCCCTAACCCCTAATCCTTGCACCCACAGGTCCAAGGATTTGAAAGATGGTAACAAGTTATAAAAAACTATTTCAGCTGTCAGAGAGCCAGTGACCACCCGCCCCTCTAGGTTGCCAACTGGAGGGATACCACCTTGATTAGTGAGTACTGTATGGTGGTTTTACTTATTTCTACCTTTAGTACTCACTCGAAAGTTGTTTCAATACTGATATTTAATACTGCATTCTAACTGGGCATGGTGGTACAAACTGTCATCCCAGCAACTCAGGAGGCTGAGGCAGGATCACAAGTGCAAGGTCAGCCTCAGCAACTTAGTTGAAACCTTTTCTCCAAATAAAAAATAAAAAGGGCTCAGTGATAAAACACCTCTGGGTTCAATCCCCAGTGTATGCGTGTATGCTTGTGTGTACACACACACACACACACACACACACACTGCTGCATCTGTCCACCTCAGGCTCACACTCAAATCCTCCTGCCCTGCTGTTATGATTTACATCTGGAGTGGCCCCCAAAGGCACTAGCCTCCTGTCTGAAAGGAATGAGGGGAGGCGGTGGAACCATAAGAGGGACATAGTTGAAGGGTTGTTGGGGGTATGTCCTTTGGGACTGTATCTTTTTCCCAGCCCCTTCCTCTCTGTCTTGGAAACTGCTTGCCAGCCTCCTCCATAGGCTGAGTGGCTTTTCTCTGACACACCCTTCTGCCATGATATTGTACCTCACCTTAGACCCAAGACAATGGAACTGGCTGAACGTGAAGTGAAACCTCTGAAACTGTCAGCAGAAGTAAATCTTTGTTTTTCTCAGGTATTTTGTTACAGCTAAAACACCTGCTCTTTTAATATTTTACATAGAACTTTCAAGAGCTTTGTAATGTTTTGAACAACCAATAAAAAAAATTTTACATAGAACTTATCACCTTCCAATATTTATGTGTCTATATATGAAGTCTGAGGTCTGCACTTGCCTCTCTATTACCACAGGGCAGGTTTTACTTAAAGTGCCCTGCACATACATAATATACCTGTAAAAGATAATAGATGCTCAGTGAGTATTTACTAAATGAATGGATCTGACAAAATTACAGGCAATTTCTCTTTTGGGGCTATCTCATAATTCTTTATTCACAAAATGAAATGATAGGTTATTAAGAGGGCATTACTACCTTTTTTAAGGATTAAAATATATCCTTTGTGATAACCAATTATTACTCTCTTGACAATGGGTTTCCCTCCCACACACACACACACACCCAGTACTGGCACTTGAACTCAGATGGATTTTACTAAGTTTATCTCAAACTTGCTATCTTTCTCCCTCCTTGCCTCAGCTGGGAGTTGTGACAACTTGACAACAACTTTTTTTTTTTTTTTTTAAAGATAGAGTGAGAGGAGAGAGAGAATTTTTTAATATTTATTTTTTAGTTATCGGTGGACACAACATCTTTGTTTGTATGTGGTGCTGAGGATCGAACCCGGGCCGCACGCATGCCAGGCGAGCGCGCTACCGCTTGAGCCACATCCCCAGCCCCGACAACTTCTTTTTTTTTAAATATTTTTATTTTGTAGTTGTAGTTGAACACAATACCTTTATTTTATTTTTATGTGGCTGAGGATCGAACCCAGGGCAGCACAGATGCTAAGCGAGCCACTACCCCAGCCCCGCCATGCTCTTGACAACTTCTAACTGAAATGTAGAAAGCATATCAACATAGCTTCTAAAACAGAAAATTCTCTTTGTGCAGTACTGGAAACTGAACTCAGGGCCTTGGACTTGTTAGGCAAGCACTTTACTACTGAGCCACATCCTAGCCCTGAGAGTTCTATCAGGATATGTGAAGACAATACACATTCTCCTTCCTTACCGCAATATGCACATGATGCCTGGGAAAGGGAAGGCTGATCTTGGTGACATTTTCCCATGTCAAAATGATCAGTCTTTGAATTCCATCTGTTTCCTACAGGAAGGAAAGTGTTCCTTTCTGTCTTCAGGGAAACTGCCCAGAAACAGTTTCTGCTCAAATTTGCATCCAATACTGCGGTAGTCAGCCTGAGAGGGTGCCCAACAATCCTCTTCTCTTGGAATTCACTCCGCATTGACTGGGGGCTGCTCTGTGCAATCAACAGGCAAGAGCGGCAGTCATCCAAGGGTTCACAGTGCAGGTGCCCACCGCGTGAGTCAGTCATCCAGGACGGGGCTCTCCAACCAGTGCCCGTCCTTCAGGTGACTTTAGGGCCAGCTGACATCTGCCTACAACTTTTTAAGATCCTGAACCCGGACTTAGCTCCCAAATTCCGGACCTACAGAAATTGAGATAGCAAAGGATTACAGCTGTTCTTAGAATTTTGCATTTGTAACAGATAATTTAAAAAAATACACAAATCTCTTTTTAAAAAAATATTTTTGGCCTCACGAGTTTATTTAAAGTATAGACAGTGTATAAACCCCGTAGACCCGTAGCTTTTACACGACCATTAAATCAAGAACACAGTGCAACAATGTTTAAGAACAACCAAATACAAAGTAACTGCAAGAGAGGGCTGCTCTGCAGAAACTAACAGGCCCGGCAGCGACGCTCGGACTCTGACGGCGCGGAGACCCGCGGAGGCCGCCAGAGCCTACGCGTCCGTGGGGGCCCCACCACCCGCGGCCCGCACACGCCCGGCCCTCGCACTTCCGTCCCGCCGGCCGGGTGCCGGCCTGAGTGGCGCCCTGGGCTGCACCGCGGGGGCCCCCGCGGCCCGACGTTCCCGCCCTGCGGTCCTGGAGGGCTGACCCCGCCGCCCCGCGCGGGGCCGGCCCCCACACTCTTCCTCGCCACGGCGGGCAGGCAGGCGCGGGACTTCGGCCCGGCGCGAAAGGCATGCGCATGCTCCGGTCGCGCGGGACCCTGGGAGCTGTGGTTTCCGGGGTGCGGGGCTCTGGGCGCGCCCCCTGCCTGCGGCCCGCGCGGGACTCCAGCTCCCGGCCGGCGCGCGCGGGGCGGGGCCTGCGCGCCGATGGGCGGGGTTGCGCGGGGCGGGGCCACGGCGCCGTGCTCCGCTGCCCGCTGTCGAAGGCAGGCGAGACGCAGGCCGGAGTCGCCCGCGGGGCCGGGCGCGCGCGGGGCCCTCGCTGTCGGCCGGGACGCGGGGGAGCCCTGCGCACGGCGGGGCGCGAGGGGGAGCGGCTGGGCGGCCAATGCGAAACTGGCTGGTGCTGCTGTGCCCGTGCGTGCTCGGGGCCGCGCTGCACCTCTGGCTGCGGCTGCGCTCCGCGCCGCCCGCTCGCGCCCCGGGGGCCGGCGCGGCAGGTGAGGCGCGGGGCCGGGGCTGGGAGTCTTGCGCGGAGCGTGGCCGTTGGGCGCCGGGGCGACAGGCCTTACGGAAGCCCATGCCGGGTGGGGGCGCTGTGCGCTCTGGGCCACGGCGGGGTCGAGTGGGACCGGCGCGGTTCGCGTGCCGCGGGTCCCGGAGCGCGGGGCCGGTTGGCGCGGTGCACTTGCGGGTACCCGTCCTGGCCGAGCGCGGCCACCGCGGGAGCGCACCCAGGTGCAGAGGGGTCCAGCTCCCCAGCACCCCTCCATCTTCCCCTGCCGTTCCTCCTTAAGGGTTTGCCGAGGACTGTACCCAGAGCTGGAAAGCAAGCTATTTTTAAAGATGAGGTAATACCTATTTTGTTTTTTTAACTATGTTGGGATTGTTTTCTTACCTCCTTTTCTCAAAACGGCTGTTTTTTTTTTTAATCGGAAAGTTTTAAAAACTGGAATATTTGCCGTTAGGCAGATGTCTCTTGAGTCTTAACAAAATATTTAGTAATCTTCAAAACTGGCTCACTGTCATATGAGATGATGTTGGAGTTATTTTAGTTTCCTATTTGACAAACCACCAGCTTTTTGAAAAGGCTGTTTATGTGACCTGAATAAATGAAATATTATTTAAGTGATATGATGGAAGTACATATCACTTAAATACATATCACTTAGTGCTGTTAGCCTATTAACAAGTTGGGGGTTTGTTTTTTTTCTAGACTGAGTTAATAAGAAATTGCCATACATTTGAAGTGCTTGGTAACATCTGTTGGGTTGGTGTTTTATCAATTTCCTTTTCAATCAGTGAGTCCTACTGAAATGTACTTGCAGAGCACCCTTAGAATATGTTTTACCTTAACAGTCTTTTGGGGTTCAGTAAAACAAACAAAAACCTTGCCTTCATGCTTCCATCTTTGTGAGCCTGCAATCAGTTTCCTAGTTGGAGACAGGCTTTTCCTATTTGCTTGGTGTGTGACTAGTGCCTGTCACCCTGTTAGACCAGGCTAGATTAAGTAAACAGGTGAACTGTGGGAAGGGACAGTGAGGAGATCAATACTGGTTGTAGAAATTAACTCTGACTTTGAGTGGGTATTGGGCATCTGGTCAGATAATAAATAGGATATTGTAATCTAAACCTGACAGACTCTTTTTTCCCTTAAGCACTTTCAAAACAAAACAGGACAAGGTTTGTGATTGCCAAGATTTCCCACAGCTGCTTTCTCTGTTATGCTTCTCCATGTTTAAACTAAAACATTTGGGAATTTTTGCATTTTGATCCTACTCTTTAAACCTAGACAGAAAACCCCAGGATTTTGCTAAATATTCTTCCCACGAGTTAGCATATTAAGATTTACTTCTGTTCTCTCTTCTGCCTCTTTGTCTACCTTCGATCCAATCAAATCGAGACAGTATTTTCTGGGAGATTTACCTCCCCAGAATATTAAGAAAGGCCTTCTGGCTAGCAGTTGGCTCAGCAAACATTGCAGCTTTCTCTGGGCCAGCTCCTGTTTTAGGTGCGGAATTAAGCAGTAATCAAGATAAAGGGCTTGCCCTTGTGCATTTATTAATTGGGAGACAGAGGATAAGAAAATAATTATAAATCTCATGGAACGGTGACAAATATGTTTCAACAGGGAGTCACCGAAGGCCACTGAAGAGGTGACAGTTGAGCAGGGACCTGAGTGAAGTGAGTTGTGTTCCTGCCAGGATCTGTTCTAATGGGGATTGCCTTCAACAGCTGAGACCCACAGGAAGCAGCTGTTAAGGGGAAGCAGGCCTCCTTGTGAGCTCCATGCATCTGGAGGATCCTGCAGGATGAGGGAGATAGCCATCAGGCCAGGCATGCAGCATACTGGTTTTGGGTAATGCCTTAGTAAGGATGTTTTAACAGTTAATTTAGAAGAATGATGTGATTTAAAAGAAAAAAAGGGGGTGTGGGGGGGCCTTCCCTGTGTAGGCTATTTGGAAAGAAGAAAACCAAAGAAAGGAAAGGAACACATTCACTGAGTGAATACCTGCAGTACAAGGTGTGCTGGATGTCTGGTATGCTCAGAAGCCTGTGGGGACCTAGGGCAAGTAGGTCAGAAACCAATTGCTGCTTGCTTTGCAAGTTTGCCTAGGCCTAGTTCTTCTAAAATTACCCCTGTATGCTGTGTGCTAATTGTGTCTCTGTACTTAAGTTTCTTTGTTTCGAAAATGATGACATAGGGTTGTTTTGCAGACTCAATGAGGCCCAGGACAGGGCCTGAGTCACAGCACTCCATGGCTTTGGGAGAGGAGGAGTAGTGTGCAATGGTGGTAGCTGAAGTCTGTTAGCAGGCTGTTTGGGAAGGTACCTCTGAGGCTGGCAAGAGCACACTGTAGTAGAGTACATGGTGATTCCTTCTCAGTAGGTCTGGGAGGAGCTTGTGTGGTTTCCTCATTTTCAAGATTTTCACCTTTGGTGATTGATATTATCCAAGAGCATGCAATGTTAGAGTGGAATTTTGTTTTGTTTTTGTTTTTGAGCTTATTTTGAATAGTCAGTTTGAGGTCAGCCTCCCTAGGTTTTTGGATGTGCACTCCCTAGGTTTTTGGATGTATAGTTAGTGCAGAGCCTAGCAGGTAGCTAGACTTTCAGAATGTATTACAGTGTTTAAGAAAAGAAATGGTCACTATCCTGGGGAGCTTCCCTGGAGATATGACTTATTCCTGACATTGTGAAGAACTTGCTTGCTGCTGTCCGCACCTTTAAGCACAGAGAACACAGGAGGTGCTCAGTAATTTGAATGAATGAATCAAGAGAATAAAACTGGGGGGGATGAATGAATAGGTCATCCATATCTGCTTTCATGCCACAGTGACTTTATGATTTAAAGTAGTTTCTTTGAAACAAGTTCTAAGTGTACTTGTTACAGAATCATATTGGTCATATATACATACAGTAATAATGTCTGTTTCATTCTACTATCTTTCGTATCTCCACATCCCCTCCCCTTCCCTCGCATCACTTCCCTCTAACTCCAATCATTTACTGGCAAATGCCATAATTTTACTCTTCTTTAAAGTTGAATAATGGGCTGGGGATGTGGCTCAAGCGGTAGTGCGCTCGCCTGGCATGCGTGCAGCCCGGGTTCATCCTCAGCACCACATACAAACAAAGATGTTGTGTGCCGCAGTCTGGCTGGGCACAAAATAACCGTGAGGTCACGAGCCACTTGTAGGTTCAAACAGTAACTACTTTATTGCCTGAACCCCACGGGAACTCTCTAGAACTCCATGAAAACTCCGCGAGAACCAACGGGAACTCAACGGGAACCCCGCGAGAACTCAAAAGTAGCGGGCACCTACAGCAGCAGGAGCCGCCCCACTGCCGGACAGCAGAGGTCCACATACACAACTGAATACACAGCTTGCCCCAATCCAGCATCATCCAGTTACAGCAATCAGTCATCATCCCAATAATTATACACAGCTTAACCCAATTATCACCATCCCAATGGCTCGCCAGTGTTACCTCCCAACCACTCCTGGCAAAATGCCAGGCACCATCCAGACTTGGTTGTGGCTCTCAACAGTTGTGTCCGCCGAAAACTAAAAAATAAATATTAAAGCTGAATAATATTCCATTGAGTATATATATCACATGTTATTTATCCATTCATATTTTGAGGGACACCTAGGTTTCTGGTACACATTTGGGGGAAATTATTTAATATGCTTTAAAATGTCATTGATGTAATACACATTCTTTTCATGTATCTGTGCAGCTTAATTTATTTGTACAAGTTCAAAATCCCCAGCTAATGAGCACTTAAATTTTTTAAAAAATCTCCACTGAAGTGCCCTTCCTGCTCTCCTCCATCCCTGCCTAGTAGAAGCCATCACCCTGACATAATGGCAGAGCTTTGCCTGCTTTTGTGCTGTATATAAATGGAACTGAACAGTATGTACATAGTTTTTACAGCCTATTTCTCTTGATATGATGTAGGATAGTATCTGTCTCTGTGGTATTCTGTCATAGATACACCATGATTTATTTGATGGGTTCCTTGCTTGTTCACTGTGGGCTTGCAGTTTTCACTGTTGGTGAGTGGTGCTGTGGTGAGCAGATATTTGTGTCAGTGACTGTGTCTTAAGAGTTCTCAAAAAAAAAAAAATTTCTCAGGATGGAATTGCTGGACAAAGGTTATTCCCTTCTAAGGTGTTTGCATATTGCCAGAGTGCCCTGCAGAAGGCAGCACCAGATTATATGTACACAGCAGTGAAGGAGAGGGTCCGTTTCCTTGAAGTCCCTGCCATCATTTAGTTCATATCACTTAAAACACTTGTCAGTTTGTACGTAAAGGAAAAGTGGTGTTTTACTGCTCTAATTCAAGTTGAACTTTTTTTCTATGGATTGTTGACTATTTGCCTTCTTTCGTGAGTGATCTTTATGTCCTTTTGTCCCAGGTTTTTCTTAGTTTTCATTTTTGTCCCTGTTTTCAGGCACCAGAGTCAAACTTGGTGCTGTGTGGTTGTAGCACATAGCAGGGTGGAGAGAGCACAGAGTTGGACTGGTAAAGGGAGCTGCCGCACATTCCTGCCCAGTGCTCATGAAGCATCCACTTGGGGTGTAGACCTGTAGCACTCAGCAGTCTGTCCTGCTGTTGCTTTTGATAGTGTGTGGGAGAAGAGGCCCGTGTTTCTCAAGTCTGACTTCCATGTATCTGGAAGCAGAACTTCCAACCACAATCCTATGGGATTGTCACATGCCACGTGTTTATCTTTGAATGTGTTTATTTACTTACTTTTAGAAAAATCTTGCAGGAATATGGAGAAATCGGGGAGAATAATTCATGTACTTTTGTCCTGGTCCAGGTGAAAGATACCACTGAGACAGCAGCTAGAAATAATGCCAAGACAGCGATAAATTTGAGGCATTTTTTATGAAGATTTTGATTCATTCATTTTGATTTGGTGGCACATGCTTGTAATTGTTGTGACTTGGCGGCCCAAGCAGGAGTTATAAGATTGAGGCTAGCCTCAGCAACTTAGAACCTTAGCAAGACATTGTCTCGAAATACTAATTATTTATTTATTTTAAAAAAATTATTCTTTTTTTTTTGTAGTTGTAGAAGGACAGAATGCCTTTATTTTGTTTATTTTTATGTGGTGCTAAGGATCGAACCCAGTGCCTCACGCATGATAGGCAAGTGCTCTGCTCAGCCCCAGACTGAAATACTAATTATTTTGATTATCACTAAAACTAAGGTAATAGCTGTTTGGCATTCAGATGGATATTTTAGTTATTTTGAAATTTTGCTTTTGTGAAACACTTTTGTTTTCTGATGGCATCAGATAAATGAGGCATTTAGGTTAAGTGTAATTTTTACCTTTCTATATCTTTAAATCTTTTGAGGTGACATTTTGAAAGACTGAACTAGAGCATTTAAATACTTTTTCATTCAAGTTTTCTGTCATTAAGAAATGAGACAACCAGTGGTAGCGCGCTTGCCTGGCATGCGTGTGGCCCGGGTTCGATCCTCAGCACCACATACAAAGATGTTGTGTCTGCTGAAAACGAAAAATAAATATTAAAAAATTCTCTCTCTGTCTCAAAAAAAAAAAAGAAGAAGAAGAAAAAGAAATGAGACAAAGCTGAGCATGGTGGTGTATCCCTGTAATCCCATCGACACGGGAGGCTGAGGCAGGAGGATCACAAGTTCAAGGCCGTCTTGGGCATCTTAGTGAGATCATCTCAAAATAAAAAGTGCTGGGCGATGTAGCTCAGCGGTAGAGCACCCTGATTTTAGTCCCTAGTACTTGAAGGAAAACAAACTGAGGCTGAGGGATGTAAATACCTTCTTGCTGAGGTCACATAGCACATTGGCTGTGGAATCCATGTCCGACTTGACTGGTGATGGCATTTGCCTACCTCCTGTCACTCGAAGGTCCTTACTGTTTTTCTCTGTGCAGGGAATGGTAGGAATGTCAAAATTTTCATGTATGCATTTCAGTTTTCCAAGTTCAGATTCATTTACTTCCAGCAACAGGTACAGCTTTCATAGTATAGTTATATATCTGAGAGAACAATGTTTCTGGGCTAAGAATTAAAAAAAAAAAATGTGTTAACCAGCATGTTCAGTGATTCGCCCCATTGCTGATTCCCCATTTTTAACTGGTGTTGTGGATAAGATCAAATAAGCTACATGGGGCTGTGTAGACACCGAACAGAATAGAGATGAGGGCTAGACTCGGGTCTTCTGGAGTAATGTCAGCCCAGTGCTGACTAGCTTTTGACTTGGGGCAGGTCCTGAGTTCTCTGTACCTGCTTCCTCATTTTGTCAGTCTGTACCTACCAGCTGGGTCGTGAGCATTAAGTGAACTTCTGTGTGTAATCATTTATCACATATCAGGTGTTCAGTGAATAGGACTGTTAATAAGCAGCTTAATCCATGAAAGTTTGGGTTTATTTTAAAGATATTTCTGTATTTATAAAAGAATTAATTTTGGTACAAATGTAATAACAAGTATCTGTTTCTTTTAGAAGTGAAGTCTTTTGTAAATATATATTATCTGTTATCTAGAAAATTAGGTATGCATTTCCTGTATTCCTATCATAATAATGTAACAGCCTTAACATTTTCCTAGAATAATCTTACCCTGATTTTATTATTTTAGTTGGACCTTTGAAAAAGCATCAAGGTGTTTTTTGTTGTGTGTTGGGCTAAAAACCTGGATCCTGTAGCATATAAAAGCACTACATTTAGTGTAGTAAAGATTCCTGGCTAAAAAAAAAAAAAAAAAAAAAGATTCCTGGCCTCATAGTTTATTTTTGCCAATATTCTGGGTCAGTTCCCAGACCTGGAGAAAGGTGACGTGGATCGCATCAGAGCTGTATATAAGCTGGTAGCTCTCAAACTGTAGCAATGAGAAACAAGGACGGAGCCTGTATCCTCTTTCTAAAGACAAGTTTTAGAGTTTGCATGTAGTCCTGCCCAGTAGAACTATGACAGTGAAAGATGAACCATTTATGACTTGTTACATGAATTTTTAACTAAAAATGTTGTTTCCCCTCTTTTTTTATTTTTATTATTATTATTTTTTTTTGCAGGGCTGAGGATTGAACCCCCGGCCTTGCCCATGCTAGGCATGTGCTCTCCACTGAGCCCCATCCCAAGCTCCTTTATTCTTTAGAATAATTTGTATATAATGAAAGTTTAGCTAGGTAGACTTCATTGACATAAGTAAGGGTTCTGATACTTTGCAGTATGAAAGTCCTTTGACTTCACCCCACAAACTTAATAACTAATATCAATGCAGGACTTTACCTGTCGAAGCACTTTTCTTCTGGCATTTGCTGTTGAGGGTCTCTTCTGTGTCTGGAGCCAACCCAGGACCTTGGTACACATTAAGTTTTACTAGAGCTTTATGGAAAGTGTTGTTATACCCATTTTTAGTCAATGAAACGGAGACTCAAGAAGTTAAATGGGGCTGGGGATGTGGCTCAAGTGGTGGCACGCTCACCTGGCATGCATGAGGCACTGGGTTCAATCCTCAGCACCACATAAAAATAAATGGGTGAAATAGAGGTATTGTATTCAACCACAACTAAAAAATAAATATTAAAATAAGTTAAAGAACTTTCAGCTGATTGTGGCAGAGCCAAGATTCTGTGGCCTGATTGACTTGTTGTCTGTTATTGTTTGACATATTGCCTTTTCCCTTACCACAAGCATCTTACCTGTTTTGAAAAACTTCCATGCTTGCATGAGTGCAGAAAGATGGAAAAGACTGAGGTAGTGTTTACCTTTGAATGGGGGCTTATGGGTAATTAAAGACGTGTTTTTCTTTGTAATCACTGCACACCTAAAGACATTTTATTTGTAATAAACTGCTCCTGTTATACACTGAACTTACAGCAACTGAGACATAACTTTTTCTGGTTTCTCATTGTTTGTTTATAGATTCCCCGGCCTTCTTTCCTCAGTGGAAGTCCAGTCACTATGATGTGGTGGTGGGTGTGTTGTCAGCTCGAAGTAACCGTGAGCTCCGGGATGCTATAAGAAACACCTGGCTGAAGCACTCGCTGCGTCACCCAGCCCTGAGTCAGCGGTAGGTGTTCTGCAGGCTTCTTGCCTGCTTTGAGGGTGTTAAGACCCTGTCTTCGGGAACTGGAGATGCTGATTGAAATACTAGGCCACCTTGCTTCTCTTACACGTTGTTGGGCCCCAGAAGTGGATTTGACCAGTTTGAAGCTGATGGGCTCTTGGAGGAGAGTGTGTCTGTTGGTTATGCGCCGTGGTTTCTTTTTGGCTCTGACCTCGTCTAGCAATCCCAAACATTTCCACTCCAGAGTGCTTTTCCCTGACTGCCCAGAGGTGGACGCCTGGGGTGTGGCGAGCGCCATGCACATGCCCTTTCCTGACTGCCCTGGCCACACTGTGCTTCTCAGCACCCCTCCTGCGGCCAGAAGGTGGCTCAGCCATTGGTTAGGAGCATGGGGCCCTGTCTGTTCTCCTTATAATGAGGGAGCTGCAGAAAGGAAGCTTAGAAGCCAGGCCCCGCGATGTGCAGACACTTGAGCCATGAGCAGAAGGGGCCTCTTGGGAGTTGAGCTAGCACTTTTGAGTAGCACTGCAAGTGAATTGCAGGTGTGAGTTTTCTTGTCACTGGCCATGAGCATTTGGGGATCTCCTGTCCTCCTCACGCAGCTTTCATTCCTTTCCAAGACAGGTTTCCTTAGTCATGATCCCAACGATGGTAGAAATCATTGCCCAGCAAGCAAAGGCCTAGGATTGTCACCACTGTCAGACCACCTCCAGAACACATACTTCCTACAGCCTTTCCCACCTCGGTGCCAGTTTCACCGTGGCTTCTTTGCTTTCATGGGCCACATCCTGTCCCTTGGTGCTGCTTTAGGTCAGATCTGGAATGGACTTCTTCCACCTTCTCTGTTCCATTGTTACCTGATTGTGCAGGAGCCCCTTCTGTGGATTTCTTGCTTCTACCTTTGGCCCTATACATTCTGTTTTCCATATAGTAGCCAGCGTGGTCCTTTTAAAATTAGTCAAATAATGGTAGTTTATACCCCTGCCCGACTTCCTTTTCTTGCTTAGAATGAAATCCCCAGTGTCCAGTGGCCTCTGTTCCTCTCTGCCACCATCTACTCTGCACTCTATGCCCCTGCTGTCACCTCACTTCCACTAGAAGTTCTCCTTGCCATAGGCCCATGAATGGGTGAAGGGCCCCCTGTTAAATAGCAGCCCCTTCTTGCCCGCCTCTTATTCCCTTCTGGTGGTATTGCCACACTCACCACCCGCCAGTGTGCTGCTGTACTTAGATGTGCATCTGCACTTCACCAGAGCAGCTGTATTTAGATGTACATTACACATCATTTGTCTCCTTGACTTGGTGAGAATCCGGCCTCTGTGTCTTACTGGCTCCTGGTGTGGCCTGGAGCAAGGCACTCAACACTTGAACGAACAACTCAGAACTAAATGTAATGAGCAGAATTTACATTCAGACGCTGGCCAGTAGTTCATTCACCTTCGTAGCAGTTCTTGCTTTAAATTTAGTAAGCTGGGTAGCTTGTTTTATGAAAATGATGGCTGTCTATATACAAATAGGTACTAGCTAAAAGCACCTTTCTGGGGAATAATTACATGAATTCAGTAAGAGCATTTAAGACAGCTGAAAGGCCGCTTTTGGTGAATGCATGCAGTAATTGAGTGCATTTGTCCGTGCCTGTTTTGTTCCTATACTGGCCGGCCATGTGTGTGGGTTTCTGCCTTCAGTGGCCTTTGGAGTGCTTGCATGTCTGGGGCCTGGCGCACTTTCCTTTCCTTTCTCTGAGAGCCAAACTCAGCACTAGACACCTTGAGGCCCTTCCTCAATTCTAGGCCTTTGTAGTGAAAACGTCATTTGTCGATTTGACATGTTTGTCAAGTGTCCTTTGTAAGCAGGCGGTGCTGTCCGTGGTGGAACACAGATGTAGGTGCAGGATAGCCCAGGTGTTTTTGGAGGGCTCACTATTAGGAAGGACCTGGACGTGATGGTGTTGCAAGGTGTTTCATGGGCAGTACTGTAAATAGGTATAAGATGGCCTGGGGTGTTTGGGGCTAAGGGGGTTGATGAGGGCAAGTGTTAGAAAGCCAGGGAAGGAAGGAGGGACCCTGAGAGGTTGTGCAGAGGGGTAGGGTGGGGTTCCTGTGCCTGCAGGAGTAGGCAGCGGCCGAGCAAGCAGAGCAGGTGTGTGGAGGCTGAGGGGGCTGGGCCTGTTCAGCCAGGGCTGCTGAGGGACGAATTTACCTGGTCAGAGAAAAAGGGACTGGGGTGACTGCTAGCTTTTGTCAAAGTACTGAGTGAGAAGAGCGGTTTGCATGGGAAAGAAGCTCAGTGCAGTATGCTGAGTTGGGAGCAGGGTGTCCTGAGAAGTGTTTGTTGCCTGGCTGTCTGGAAGAAAGTGCTTCTAGGGGCTGGGGATGTGGCTCAAGCGGTAGCGCGCTCGCCTGGCATGCGTGTGGCCCGGGTTCGATCCTCAGCACCACATACCAACAAAGATGTTGTGTCCGCCGAGAACTAAAAAAAAAAAAAAAAAAAAAAAAAAAACATTAAAAATTCTCTCTCTCTCTCTCTCTCCTCTCTCACTCTCTTTAAAAAAAAAAAAAAAAAGAAAGTGCTTCTATATACATTTTGTTCATTGTAAATTTCCCAGTTACAAAGGATGTGCACCACTTAATTGACAGATAATAGAATATATAGCACTCTCAGTGAATTCCACGTGGTCATTCAGTTCTCACAGAATGTTTTTGTTGTTTGCTTGACTCTCTCTTTTTTTAAAAAAATATTTTTTAGTTGTAGTTGGACACAATGCCTTTATTTCACTTATTTATTTTTATGGGGTGCTGAGGGTCAAACCCAGGGTCCTGCACGTGCTAGGCGAGTGCTCTACCACTGAGCCACAACCCCAGCCCCGTTTGCTTGATTCTTGTGTCTTAGCCAACTTGTGGTTGCAACTGGCAACTCTTTAAGTTAAAGAGTAAGACTGAGGGGCTGGGGCTGTTGCTCAATGGTAGAGCACTTGCCTTGCACATGTGAGGTGCTGGGTTCAATCCTCAGCACCACATAAAAATAAATAAATAAAAAGGTATTGTGTCCATCTACAACTAAAATATATATATAAATAAATAAGACTGAAGTGCCAGTTAAGATATGTCAGAGTTTGCTGGGTGCTGTGGTGCATAGCTATAATCCCCGCAGTTTGGGAGGCTGAGGCAAGAGGATCGCAAGTTCAAGGCCAGCCTCAGCAGCTTAGTGAAGCCCTGTCTCAGAATGGAAAAATGAAAAGGGCTGGGGGATGTGGCTTAGTGGTTAAATCCCTGGGTTCAATCCCTAGTGTCCAAAAAAAAAAAAAGATATATCAGAACTTGACTGTCAGACAATGAAATCAGTGATGGCTTGGCTGAATCAGACCATAGTCTTGAACACTGGGAGGGAGTTTCCTTAATTTTGGGGTCCCATCCACAGTGTAACAGCTATGGGTACTTTACATTAAGTTTAATTTGCATTATTAACATTTTCCCCACACTTTCTTGAATGGAGACAATCAAGAAAACAATGTGTTGAGCGCTTCTTTTTTTGCCAGTTTCTATGGTGGAAGTATTTCCGCCATAGCAAATTGCACACCACTAAAGTGACATTCCTGAATGCAGAATTGGAGAATGATGTGCATAACATGCCTTTTGTCACATCTCCATCATACAGCTATAGATACAAATAACTTCAAGTGCACAATAGTAAAATATAGTAAAATCAGAGAATGGTGAATCTGAACATTTCCTTGTTTTTGATATATTTAATGGTAAGATGTGCAATTCTAATTTTTAATAAAGGCTGTGCTTAATCATCATTTCACAGCATTCCTGTGAGAGATGGCACTAGCTGGTTCAGGACGCACCTGCCAGTGGGTTGTGCAGGTAAAGGTGGCTGACTTAGGGATCTTTTACTTAGAGGATGAGTCCAAACTAAAGATACTAGTTTGAGTCATTCCCAGGCTAGTTTACCCTTGGGGGTAAGTGACACTGTCCAGGGGGAGGGAGTGGAAAGAGTTAGCAGACTGAGAAGAGCTCCAGAGGTGCAGCTCAGGAGAAGAGCCGGTTACAGGCGTCCTGGTGGATGAGGTCTAGGAGTGGCGGGACCCTCCCCTTGGGGAGGCTGAGCTCGAGCAGCAGGAGTACCTGCCGGAGCAGAAGAAAGCAAAAAAGGAAAATTGTGGCCTCAGAGGTTTTTGAGACGCTGCTTCAGGGTAGTTTGCTTCTGCGTGGCTTGCCTGTTTGCTCCTGCTTGCTGTTAGTGCTGTCAGTGCGGCTCACAGCAGAGGGCTCTCTCAGAATGCACGAGCTGTGGTCAGCACTGTGCCATTTGCGTCTTCCCCCATTTTGCTTGACTAGAAGACTGTAGAGTATTCTTCAGTGATATTCAGATGCATCTGGAAATTCCTTATGCTTAGAATCTTGAATTACTGAATTTTGAACTTTGGAAACTGCTGATTTTACCAGTTAATTTATAACAGTGTTGATGCAAATACCGTAGTATGGTAGAGATTAATCCTCATGAACACTTGCATCTCAAAATAGAAGTTCTGGAATGGGTGAGGAAGCAGGCACGGGCGTGGTCAAGGTCACTGACTTGTGGATACCCACGTGTCTTTCAGGGTGCTTGTGAAGTTCATCATAGGTGCTCGGGGCTGTGACGTGCCTGTGGAGGACCGAGAAGACCCCTATTCCTGCAGACTGCTCAACATCTCCAACCCAGGTAGGTCATCTTCCTCCAAGCTGCATCCACAGCTCAAGTGTTGAGTAAAAGTTGCTAAGTTAAGTGGCATGGAGTCTGTTTTTTTGGGGGGTTGTTACTGGGTATTGAATTTAGGGACACTCGACCACTGAGCCACATCCCTATCCCTATTTTGTATTTTATTTAGAGATAGGGTGTCGATAAGTTGCTGAGGCTGGCTTTGAACTCGAAATCCTCCTGTCTTAGCCTCCTGAGTTACTGGGATTATAGGTGTGCTTCACTGAACATGGCTGGAGTCTGTTTTTAACAGACTAAATATTTGTCATGAGAATTTGTGTGTGTGTCTTCTCTGACAGAGTGACTAATCACTCAGGGTATCTGTAGAGCTTCTTGACAGATACAGAATTTTAGGATCCAGAAGAGTATTTTTCAATGATATTCAGATACATCTGGAAATTCCTTATGCTTAGAATCATGAATTACTGAAATTTGAACTTTGGAAACTGCTGATTTCACCAGTTAATTTATAACAGTGTTGATACAAATACTGTAAGTCAGCTTTCTCTTAGAATCATTGCCTAAGCTTCTACAAAAGGAATCATAAAAACTTTAAATGCATGTAGTATTTTTTAATTCTTGAGAGTTAAAGATGTGTGGGAGTCCAGTATGGTGGCACATGCCTGTAACCCCAGGTGCTTGGGAAGCTGAGACTGAAGGATCACAGTTTGAGGCCAACCTCAGCAACTTAGTAAGAACTTGTCTCAAGGTAAAATAAAAAGGGTTGGGGTTGGGTAGCTCAGTGGTAGAGCACTTCCTAGGATGTCAGAGACCTTGGGTTCTACAGCCCAGTTTGAGGAAGTGCCAATTCTCTCTCAGCATTTCCTGTGTTTGTTTATTAGTACTTTCTGTTGTGTTCAGCTGTGACTCTAAGGGAGGTTCAACATTTCCCAGTATTCAGTGGGCTGAGTTGATTTCTGGCATTTTGAGGTTTGTCTAACCTTTGCAGTGACCCATAGGTTGCTTTTAGAGACAGTGCTAGTGTACTGGTCAGAGCGTGGCTCTGTGGCTGGCTCTGCCCTACTCAGGCTGTGGGGCCTTCTGTGCCTTCCCTTCGTCCCCTGTACCTGGCCGCAAGGAGGGCGCTGGCTGCTGAAGTGTCTGAGAGGGCTCCTAGGACTGGAAGCAGGACACGCTGCCCCCACGGGGAGTCTGAAGATGTGCGTGTGCCGGGGAGTGGCACAGCATTGGCAGTGCTCCGTATTAGTTTATTTTAAAGAGCCTACCTTTTTATGAGGTTAGGTTTTAGTCGGCTTTTAAGTAAATTGGGCCGTGTTATTTGGGTCTGTGTTATAAAGCGGGGTTTCTTACTTAGGATGTCTAATGAATTAACGTTAATTAATGTTTATGTTGTAAGCAGAACATTGTATGTAAGTGTGTTGTTCTGGGGAGAGGATCCTTTAGCTTTCACTGGAAGCCCAAAGGGTTTTGAACTCCTTAAAATGCTGTATTGGTGATGATGTGGTAGCCTACGGCAAGTTACCCTTGAAAACCAAAACCAGACCGCAACCAGGAAAACCCTTACATTTAAACTAACTGGAACTTCATTCTCAAGAGCTGTTATTCACTAATAGCGAAAGAATGGACCTTTGCATTAGTAGAAAATTTCGATATATGTATTCAATGGGTTGCACACTTTTTTAAATATATAAAATCTAAGTTAATGTTGAATCTAACTTTATCTTTTTGACTACCCTGAAAGCATTTATAGTTATTTCAATACCTTAGAAGGTCATGCTGGGCATTAATTATGACACTGTGGTGTGTAGAAGGTTTGATTAGTAGCATTATTAAATCAACGGGGTTTCCTGTGTCTAGGGAGCTTGAGTGCAAGGCATATTTCAGACAGAAAATATGACTGTTGTGATGTGTTTGACCAGTTGCTTTTAACAGCTATGCTTCTACTTTTTTTTTAACATTTATTTTTTGGTTAGACACAATACCTTTATTTTGCTTATTTATTTTTTATGTGGTGTTGAGGGTTGAACCCAGGGCCTCGTGCATGCTAGGCGAGCGCTCTACCACTGAGCCACAACCCCAGCCCATGCTTCTACTTTTGATGTTCTTTATTTCTTGCGTATACAAAAGAGAGTTTTTGTTGTCCAGTGTGTTTGGAGTCTGGACTCCTGACGGTTCTTGCCCAGCTCCTGACCGAAGTCTGTCCGCTTTTCCTTCCTGCTCATGTCTGTGATTGACTAGGAGCCATCACTTCCCTTTAGTTACATTTTATTGAAGATCCAAGTGTAAAATAGCTCCTAGGAACTCTGAGGTTGGAATCTAAGTGATCTGCAGGTGTGTGGAAAGAAATTATAAGGTTTTAAAACTTATAAATTTAACTTTTGTGTGTGTGTGTGTGTGTGTGTGTGGTGCTTAGGGTCAAATCTAGGGTCTTGTGCATGCTAAGCAAGGGCTCTCCAGTGACCTACAGCCCCAGCCCTAATACCATTTTTATTTATCTGAAAATAAGTAAATAATCTTTATTTAAAAAAACAAGTAATTAATCTTTATTAATACTGAACATACAGAGTGACCAAAATGTATATTCCTGTGCATACAAATTAAGTAATTATGTGGGTTTGCATGTAGACTTAAAACTGATGGAGTGGTATAATCAAAATTTGAACACTGGGCTGAGGCTCAGTGGCAAAGCCTAGCATGCGTGAGGCATGGGTTCGATCCTCAGCACCACATATAAATAAATAAAATAAAGGCACGCTGCCCACCTACAGCTACAAAAAAATGTGCACACTGTAAGAACTTTGTTATGATAACTTCAAATAAACATAGGCTTTATATCATTTCTCAAAGTAGCTCTGATGTTCTTGGCCATATTGGTGGTTTCACATGATCTCTGGTGATTCTCTCCTGGTACCTGGGGAGGTAAACTGGGAAGGACTGGGTGCCCATCAGCCATCTGGGAGAGGGGAAGGAGCATGGGCTTTGGAGTCCTTGCAGCTGGGTTTGGTGCCTCCTTTGCCACTTTCTGCGGCTTTGGCAGATAGATTAAGGTCTCTGCACTTCAGTTTGTGGACCTGCGAGCTGGAAAAGGCCCCCACCCAGAGCCTGTGAAGGTGCCTGGGGTGGTGGGCGGGGATCAGACGCCAGCCTCTGTGCTGTGGAGATTCCTCTCATCTGTGGTAGTAAGCAGGCATTCTTAAATTGGCCGACAAGAAGCAGCATTTGGGGGATTTGCCTATCAAGAACAGACTTCATGACTGCAGTCAGTGCGTTTTTGTTACTTCTGTTCATCCAGTTCTTCTGGTTGACCTGAATTTAATATTCTCCTGTGGTTTTCAGGTGTGTCTGACCGTGTGTGCAAAACCCTGTTAAGGCTGTGCTGATAATTGAATGACTTACCTAAATTTGGCTGAAAACTTCTTTTTTTTTTTTTTTGGACACAATACTTTTATTTTTTAATTTATTTTTATGTGGTGCTGAGGATCGAACCCAGTGCCTCGCACGTGCTAAGCAAGTGCTCTACTGCTGAGTCACAACCCCAGCCCTGAAAGCTTATTCTTAAATTTCAAAATAGGTTTTTTTCAAGGAGCAGCCTTGATTTTCAAACATGAAAAAAAATTGCCATTTGTGAAAAATCATATAATAAGTAGTTACCTGTATTTTGCTGTTAAGTCCACTACTTTGTTATTTTTTATTTTTTTGGATACTAGGACTTGAACCCAGGAGCACTTCACCTCTGAGCTATATCCTCAGCCCTTTTGAGACAGGGTCTTGCTAAGTTGCCTAGGGCCTCGCTATGTTCTCAGGCTGGCCTCAAACTTTTGATCCTCCTGCCTCAGCCTCCATGGAGATGCTGGAATTACAGACTCCACTACTTCTTGTTGGTAAAGGAAAAGTTCATATCTGTTTGTGTAAAACCCATGTTCTCGTTATTTCCATAGTTTTGAATCAGGAAATCGAGGCATTCAGCCTTTCTGAGGAGGGTTCATCTGGGCTCTCCGAGGCCCGGGTCGTCAGTGTGAGCTTCCGAGTGCTCCATCCGATTGTCATTACCAGCCTGGGAGTGTTCTATGAAGCCAGCGATGAGGGTTTCCAGAGAAATATCACCGTCAAGCTCTACCAGGCGGAACAGGAGGTACGCGCCTTGTTCAGAAGCCTAAGCTCTTGCTCTTGGCGAACAGCAGGTGGGAGGCCAAGCAGCTCTCTCATGTGGGAGGCTCTCTTTTCTTGCCTCTCAAATTGAATACATGGTACTGCAATACATTATAAATGCTGGTTTGAGGGCTGGGAATGTGGCTAAAGTGGTAGCACGCTCGCCTAGCATGCATGAGGCACTGGGTTCGATTCTCAGTACCACATAAAAATAAAATAAAGATATTGTGTCCACCTAAAACTAAAAAAATATATATAAAAATATATTTGGGAGAGATTACCTATGAATAAATGTGTTAGATCTAGAAAACATAAGTAACTAGATTAGATTAGAAGTTCCCAGCCTAAACTCCCCTAAACCTCAAGGATTTCAAAATCTAGTCATGGAGGGGTCTGGGGAGATAGCTCAGTTGGTAGAGGGCTTGCCTTGTTTGCATAAGGCCCTGGGTTCAATCCCCCTCCCCCTCCCTCCAAAAAAATCTAGTCATGGATATATAAAGTTTGGGACTCTTAGGATACGTGAGTGTTACTATGTCTTCTAGCCCTTAAAATCTATAATACAAGGTTAATAGCTGCTTGAGATCTTTTTTTGTAATGAAGATGTGTGGGAAATGTGCGTTTACAAGAACTGAGGTCACTCTGTTCCTGAATTTGGGGAAATCTGATTTGAAGAAGCAGAGGATCTAAGAGGACCTGTTTCTGGGTCTTAAACGTACAGAAAACTACACAATTATGCAGTGAGCACTCACTCATAGCCACCAGTCATGGTCTGCAGTAATGCACATCTTGCTGTTTATCACCTATATTCATCCATCTTTCGAAAATGTCTTTCAGATTAGGTTTCAGGATGGGTGCCCTTCAACCCGAACGTTCAGCATGCTGCCATTCACCATTTGCATAAAGTACAACTTGTAGATTTTTAAACTGCATAGACCTGCTTAACCCACACTCCTCTCAAAAGTACGTGGGACACACATCCCCTAGAAATTTCCCTGCGTTCCCTCCGGGTCTATTCATCTCCCATCCTCCAGGGGCTGCTGCTGTTGGGAGTGTTTGCCATGCACTGGCCTTGCCTGTCCTGGGACTTGGGTGGAGTGGAACTGCACTGCAGTGCTCTGTGGCCGTGTTCCTTTTGCTCGTTTTCTGACTCACTGGTCCTGCTGTGTGACTGAGTTTTCCTTTAGTCTTCTGTTAGCGGGTTGTGCTGCAGCATGGTGCTCGCCTGTGTGTTCCTGCCGGTAGGCACCTGGGATGTGTCCGAGAGTTTTCTCCTTTACTCTGTGTGAAGAATCACAGTCACTGACTTAGTCTACTGCTCCTGGATAAGCTCCTCTTGGTCAAAGTCTGCTGTGATTTTCATACAGTGCTAGAGGTTTTGTTTCTCAATGGGCAATGTAAAGTTTGGTCTTTTTTTAAATCTAGTCCTAGAATTTCTGTTTTGTTTGTTTTATAGAAAGTGTTTATTCCATTTACATTTAGCATAATTATCAAAGAGTTTTTTTCATTTTGCTTCGTGTGTGTGTGTGTGTGTGTGTGTGTGTGTGCGTGTGTGTGCGTGTGTGTGCGTGTGTGTGTTGGGGCAGGGGGGTGCTGGGGATTGAACCCAGGGCCTTGTGCCTGAAAGGCAAGGACTGCACCACCTAGGCCATATCCCCAGTCCCAACTGAGCCATATCTCCAGCCCTATTTTTTTTTTCTTAAGCTGTAGGTGGACATAATACCCTTATGTATTTTTATGTGGTGCTGAAAGTCGAACCCAGTGCCTCATATGTGAGGGGCAAGCCCTCTCCACTGAGCCCCAGCCCTGTTGTGTTTTGTTCTGTCTTCTCTGTTGTTCCTGTTTTTCCTTTTTTGCCTTCTGTGGGTTGACTGAATATTTTTTAGAATGCTGTTTTTAATTTCTGTTCTTTCTTTAGCTTCAGCTCTTTGTCCCATTGTCTTGTGCGAGGATAACAGTATGCATTCCAGTCTTCTGTTCCTGTCCTTCCCCTTCAGGTCCAAGGCAGAGCGTTTCCTGTCGTTGCCCGTGGGTTTGCTGTATGTGCACCCTCAGTCCCACAATACTTGTTACAGTTTAAACAGCTGAGTACATGTTAAGGGAATATAGAGGAAAATACTCTTTGACACTTGCCCACATATTCACCATTTCTGATGCTCTGTATTCCTCCATGAATGTCCAGTTTCCATCTGATATCATGGTCTTCAACCCAAATAATAACCTTCAGTGTTTCTTACAAACAGGTTTACTAGTGATAAATTTACTTTTCATTTTTCTGAAAATATTCTTATTATACTTTTATTCTTTTTTTCTGCTTTATTACTGTGGAATATTTTCTGGATATGGAATTTTGCATTTTTTTTTCTCTAGTATTTTAAAGACGCATCCCTGTGTTTTTGGCGACAGTTGTGCTAGGGAGAACACAGTCATCCTTCATATTGTTGTTTGCGTATGGATGTGTGCAGTGGTGTGTGCGTTTGGGGCTGCTTTTAAGGTTCTTTGTATTTTGTTGTGAGCAATCTGGATGTATTGTGCCTTGGAGTGACTTTTCTCTCTGTTCCCTGAGTTGCTGAGGCTGGCCTCCCGAGTCACTGGGATTGCAGATGTGGCCCCTGCACCCGGCCCTGTATGTGCATGACACTTATTTTGGTATCGTCCCCTTTGTGAACCACTGTTCATTTTTCCTGTTTTTCAGAGTTAGGTAATTTTTAAAGTTTTTTTTTAATATTTATTTTTAAGTTTTAGTTGGGCACATTATCTTTATTTCACTTATTTATTTTTATGTGGTGCTGAGGATTGAGCACTCTACCACTGAGCCACAATCCCAGCCCCAGAGTTAGGTAATTTTTGTTGATCTACATTCAAGTTCCCTTACTCTTTTATCATCTCAATTATACAATTAAGCCTATCCAATAAATTTTTTATTTTAGATTTGTTTTAGATATACTTTTCTTCAATTTTCATCTGAAAACTCTCTCTTGCAATTTCTGTTTCTCTAAACTTCTTGTGTGCTCATTACTTTGAGCATGTTTCTCCCTGACAGACACTTGACTACAGTTATAAAGGCGTCATCCTTGACTGCTTGTCTGTGAATCGTCTTCTGTCTTGAGTGCAGTGACCTTTTCTGTTTGATCTTCTGTCCAGTAACTTCAGCTTGTGGCCCAGATGCTAGAGCAAGTCGCTGTGGGAGCTTGGGTCCCGCTGTCTTCCTAGGAGAGCGCTGGATTCCTGTTCTGTTTCAGCAGTTGCACTGGCCAGATTCAGGCTCTGCATGACTTCCCTTGCCAAGGACAGCAACTGAAATCTCTGTTCAGTTCTCTGGGCCTCAGGGGGGCTGCTTCAGTGCCCTCACACTGTGCTTCCTGAGCAGCCACAGGTTTGGGCAGAATCCACAGGAAGACCGTGGCTCTCCCTCTGTGGCCCCTTCCTTGCAGGGGTTTCCTCTTCACTGTTTAGCTGATGAGTCTGTGCCAACTCCACCCTCTTAATTCTTTAGCCAGAAAGACTGCAGGTCTGCATTCAGTCTCAGTCACCCTAGAGTGGTGCCTTCAGACAGAGATGGGATGAGCACCCAGGGTCCCTTCTGGTTTTGATTCTCCTCTATGTTAAGTGGAATTTAACTGCCTTCAGGTCACCTTTTTATGCTTTGTCCAGATTTCATGATTGTTACCTCTAGGAGAATTAGTCTGATATTACTGGAAACAGAACTCTGTTTTCTCAAATATTTCTGTATTATTGTTATTGTTAGTGTTGATTGTTACCAATGGATACCGTGTTGGAGTCACAGATAATGTATAAATCTATTTCAAGATTAAGTTTCTATTCTGCAGTTTTTCATAGTACTTCCTCTGAGAGCCTATAGTTAATGTGTTAATGGAAGAGGGAACAAGTGACTCCAGCCATTACGATTGTGGCATGAAGAGCTTTATCAGGTTACTCCACTTCGTAGTCTCTGTGTTCCTGTGGTTAAAGATTTCATGGAAGGGCTGGGAGTGAACCTCAGTGGTACAATGGTTCAGGGCTTGCATAGCAAGCCAGCACTGTCAAAAAAAAAAAAAAAAAAAAAACCCAAAACAAAGCAAAAAAAGCCAGGTGTGCTGGCACATGTCTGTAATCTCAGCTACTCCAGCTCATGAGGCAGGAGGATGCAAGTTCAAGGCCAGCTTGGGCCACTTAGCAAGACTCTGCCTCAAAAGGAAATTTACAAAGGGCCGGGGATGCAGCTCACTGGTAGAGCATCCCTGGGTTCAGTCCCCAGTACCGCCTGCCCCACAAAAGATTGAATTGATACTGAAGTTTAGATAGGTAACTGAAGTAACAGTACTCTGAATTCTGCTGTTGTCCTGATTTAGAGATTTGAATTACTCTTGAATTTTTGATGTACTTAATTGTCTTAGTGCGTGTAGTCTATATGAAAACTATTTGTAATGCTTGCATTATCAGTCAAGTAGTTTAGTTCAGACACGTAATACTTTGATCATGTTGAATAATCTCTTGCTGTATTTTTAGCTAGAGAGAAGTCCATAGTTTCTGTCTTTGAGGATGCACTAGTCTAAGGTGGATACTAAAGGGTTCACAGGCAGACACCAGAAGTATCCTCACTTCATTTCTAGAACTGGTGTTCATGAAAGATGTCATCTTAATCCATTGACACACCTGTGGTTGTGACTTTCTGCATGGTCTTGATCCCTGTGGTGACTTGGTGTATAAAAATAGTCATGGAAGAAAGAAATGCTCCTGCCTCACAGTGACATCCTGAGAATTGTCTTTTTTGTAGTCCCTGTTTTGCTTAAGATCAAATTCCTTTTTTGTGGTTTCTCCTATTCTTACTTCTTTTAGAGAGTATGGAGGTTCATTTGAAGGCGGTTTCTGAGTGCCTTCTGTTCTCTGGAAGCTGTATTCCTCAGTCTGTTCTGCACTCTCGGGAGCGCTGGGGTTTGACACTGAATTGGCCTAACTCCATCTCCCTTCCCTGAATGCTTCTCATTTCAAATTTCCTTTTAAGGTCATGTGGGTTACATTAGTATGTGAGAACCTCGTGACAGTTTTGATTGTCTTCTGTTTATTTAATAAGCCACAATGGTACTAGAAAACCCCAAAGTTGCTAAAACCTCCATGGCACGATATTGGTGACCATGGTTGGGGTGCCTGTGGATTTTACGTACCAAGGGGCAGCGTTTGTCTTTGTTTTCATGTCTCTTCTCCCCCATGTGCAGGAGGCCCTCTTCACTGCGCGCTTCAGTCCTCCGAGCTGTGGCGTGCAGGTGAACAAGCTGTGGTACAAGCCCGTGGAGCAGTTCATCTTACCCGAGGTAAAAGCACAGTGGAAGCCCCTGCCAGTGTGGTCCTTCACAGGACGGTTGTGTGTTGGTGGGCAAGGCAGATCTGCAGGACGGGAGGCAGATGCTGGGCGAGGTGTACTGGAAGGTAGCCATCGCTTCTAGACCCCGAGGATGCTGTGAGCCCTCGGGTTCTGAACACACTTGGGAAGAGTCTCGCACCTGGCCGTGTTGGCTCCTTGCAGTAGACACCCCATGACTATTTTAGTGAAAGCCCAGTGGGGGTGCTGACGGATGGACAGACATTCTGGTAATTCAAACTGTCTGCTTATCTGAAGAAGGAAGGAGAGCCAGGTGTGGTGGCGCATGCCCTTAATCCTAGTGGCTCAGGAGGCCGAGGCTGGAGGATCGTGAGTTCAAAGCCAGCCTTAGCAACTTAGAGAGGCCCTGAGCAACTCAGCAAAACATTGTCTCTAAAAAAAATACCAAAAGGGGTTGGGACTCAGTGTGTCCAGTCTTGAGTGTGCTGGAGACGCCTCACCTGCGGGGCCTCAGCAGTCCTGGAGTTGGCCACAGTGTGCCATAGGGTAGGTGGCTGCAGGCATGCACACAGCGCCACCCACCACCTCAGCCCACTGTGAAGTGCTTGGCAATTGAGCACAGTAGTTGAAACGGCCTGTATTGATTCTGTGAATGACAGGGATCTTTTTTTTTTTTTAATACCTTTATTTCATTTATGTATTTTTTTATGTGGTGCTGAGGATCGAACCAGGGGTCACATGTGCTAGGCAAGTGCTCTATCGCTAAGCCACAACCCAGCCGGCCATGGGGTCTTTCACCTACATTTCAACTTCCACTTAACAAACCTCTCCAATAAAAGCAACACTAAAACATTGGGAAACAATAGAAAAATGCAGATAAACTAAAGAAAACCATTAAAACCACCAAAATCTCATAACCCAGGAATAATCACATTTTAAGATTTTGACTTCTGTGCATGTATAGATGTTAGGATTATACTTCCCCCCTGTTTTATAGTTTAACACAGCATGGACATTTTTCATAGAAGTATAGTTCACTATTTTAATGCCTGTGTAAAATTATGCTATATAAAAATATTGTCATTTTTTAACATTAGCTGCATTTTGATGTGTTGAAATTTTTCAGTGTTATGAAAAAAAATTATAGTGAACATCATTCCACTTCTGTGTGCATCACTGATTGGTTTCTTAGGATGAGTTATTAGACCGAAGGGCATATATGTTTTGAAGGCGTATGATTTTTTTTTGGAAGGCATTTTAGCAATTGTATCAATTTGAATAATCATTAGCATTATATAAGAGTGCCTATATCTTTTTGTTTCCTGTATCTTTTTTTCTTTCATTTATGAACTTGTTTCCTTTCTTTTTAAGGCATGAACAGCGTGCCTTTATTTTGCTTATTTATTTTTATGTGGTGCTGAGGATCGAACCAGTGCCTCACACGTCCTAGGCGAGCGCTCCACACTGGGCCCCAATGCAGCCCTGAACTTGCTTCCTTTTGAAGTGCAGCGTGTACCATTAAATTATCCTTTATTTTGGATTAAGATTGTGGCTCAGCTAAGCAGTGCTGGCCAAGCATTGGATCTCAGTTTTTGAAGGAAACTATCTTTAGTTAGTTCCTATGTTTACCCAGAAGGTTTTTGCTGTGTGCCAAGCGTGGGCCTCATCAAGACTCAACCTGGGGTGCTGCTGCCTAGTGGCTCACATGCGGTGGGTGCTGCTACCTGTGCCAGGATGCTGCTGAGAGTGTCGCCTGGTTACCTAGTTGGTTTGGCTCCTTTAGACTGAAGCAAGCCAGTAAGAGTCCCTCCTGTAGGCTTTTCCCAGTGTGGGCAGAATCTCCCGCAGACTGGTTCCCACAGGGAGGGTCACTTTGTCCCAAGGGACCAGGAGCACTGGTGTGGTGTTGGGTACTACCCAGAACCATCTGAAGCCTGCGGAAGGCCTGCTTTTCACAAAAGGTGCGAGAGGACTGGTCTGAGAAGATATGGGGATACACGTGACTTGAGTCGGAGCCACCTCTCTGTCACTCTGGGGCTTGCGACCCTGCGAGGAGCCTGCCCTCACTGCCTGTTTCTTCTGGGCTGCGGAGCCTTGCCACCCAGGTCTGAGGCCATTCCAGGGACTTGGTAGTCCATGCCAGGAGGCTGCTGAGACACGGCAGGAGGTGTTTGCACGCTCCTTAGGCTGCTGCTCCCCGTCTGGACTTGGGTCTTGCTTCTTAAGAGCGGTGTTTCAGTCAGGGGCATTGTGCCCTCGGAGGACATTTAGCAATGCTTGGGGACACTGCCCAAGCTGGTTTCTGGTGGCTGAGGAGTAGGACGATGCCGCACGTCCTTGTCACTGCACGTCCTTGTCGCACAGGAAAAAGTGGCGCGGCCAGTGTCAGTGACGCTGAAGTTAAGGGAGAGAAGGAAGAGCAACCCTGGTGCTCCAGCTGGTCACAGTTAGTCTGCTCCTCAGTTGTCCTGGCTACACACTGTTCCTTTTCTCTGGATGCCCTTGTTCTTAGGAAGGCCACACTGAAATGCTTAAGGGTGTGCTGTTGTGATGTCCCTATTTTACTTTCAAGTAATGTGGCAACTGTCAGTGTGGTGAGGGGCCCAGTGTGGCCTCATGGGAACTGCTGGGGGTCTCTGAGATCAGATGGTAAGTCCAGGCTGACCACCTGCTGATGCTGGTGAAGGAGGAACTCGGTGGAGTAGTGAGTGCAAGGCAGTGTGCCTGTCATCCTGAGACCTCCGGGTCCCCGTAGGCTTTTAGATGTACTTGCTCCGTCATGATGGTTGAATAACATTAACAAAAACTCAGTTATTTAACAGGGCTACATGGGAGATGAATGGTTTTCATTTTCTTTTTTTAAATTGGTTTCCTCAATGGTCTATAATACATATTAGCTTTATTGGGAAAAAAATAAAACCATGGCTTGGTGCGGTGGCCAGTTGTAATCCCAGTTGCTTAGGAGGCTGAGGCAGGAGGATTGCGAGTTCAAGGCCAGCCTGGGCAACATAGCAAGACCCTGTCTCAAAATAGAACAAAGGGGGCTGGGGATGTGGCTCAAGCGGTAGCGCGCTCGCCTGGAATGCGTGCGGCCCGGGTTCGATCCTCAGCACCACATACCAACAAAGATGTTGTGTCCGCCGAGAACTAAAAAATAAATATTAAAAATTCTCTCTCTCTCTCTCTCTCTCTCTCTCCCTCTCCCTCTCCCTCTCCCTCTCCCTCTCCCTCTCCCTCTCTCCTCTCTCCTCTCTCCTCTCTCACTCTCTCTTTAAAAAAAAAAAAAAAAGAACAAAGGGCTGGAGATGCAGCTCAGTGGTAGAGAACCCCTGGGTTCAATCCCCAGCACCACCAAAATAAACATACACACGCCTGTGCAGGAAGCACGAAGCCGGAGTGAACATGGGGAATGGGTTGCAGACAGCTTGCAATGTCACGGACAGCAGGTTTCCAACCTCTTGTCAGGCTTTCTCCTTTTCTCTTGGTTTTATGTCTTGGCACAAGTTGCCATGAACATGTTGCTCCCCTCCTTTAGGTTCCTGGTGCTGTGACAGCTTACGTCAGAGGATGGACTGCAGGCGTGTGAGGAAGAGGGGAGGGCGTGGCGCAGCCTGGGTTTGCAGGCAGGTAGATGCAGCTCCAGCGGGTTCAGTATAGAAAGATGGTTTTCTGAGCCAGGCCTGGGGGTCATCTCCTTTGGGCCAGTGAACTCTGGTACTTACCTACCCAGAGTGTCACAGACAGGCACAGTGGAGTTGGGTGTACTGAAGGAGCACAGTGGGAGAGCAGATCAGACACCAAGCGTCAGCTAGTGGGTAGGGCGAGAGCAGTCTTCAAGACGGGGAGGGACTTTCCTTGACATGCTGGCTTTTCCTGAGGTGTGGGTCATTATTTCTCCTTTTGCTTTTTGATGCTCGCCTTCTGTTTGGCTTATTCTTCTCAGGCCATTTCATCTGTCACTGCCAGTGGGCTGGTGTCCTGTCACTGTAGCCCAGACTGCTTTTGACTGGCTGCTTGCTGAACTCTGCATGCACATCCCACAGGCATCCTACTGGGGACATCCCCTCTGTGCTACCCTTTCTTGTCTTCTGTGTCTTCAGCCTTAGGTCTGGTGTCTCCACCTGAACCAGCACCATGGGACACATTCTTGGCTCTCCAGTCCCCATACTGGCCAGCGGGCACTCTATTTTAAGGTCCTCCATGGTGTCCAGTGGGTACATTTTGAGGTCCTCCATGGTGTCCAGTGGGTACATTTTGAGGTCCTCTGTAGTGACCAGCAGGCACATGGCTTTGAGGCATTGGTTTTGCTGCTGGAGCCCTGCTTCGCAGCTCTTCTGGTCTGGGGACACTGCCTCCTTCCTCTCAGGCGAGCTGATCCTGACCCAGCCTAGGCACCTCCTGCCCCTCCCTCTCCAGTCACCCTAGCAGGTGCCTGCTCTTCCCTGACCTTTGTGTGCGTGAGCCTCTCTCTCTCTCTGCCCCTCCTGAGGCCCTCTCCTGCTGCAGCCCTCTGTCTTCTGGCTTCCTGTCCCGGGGGTGGGCGCCCACCCCCGCCTTGGCTGGTGCCAAGCTCTTCATGGTTTTCTGTGTGTGCCTGTGGTTACCTCCCACTTTCTGACCCAGAGCCCTTGGGGACAGCGCTGGTGGTACTGGGAGCCTGCCGAGCCCCAACCCCGCAGTGACTTCCTTCCCTTGTCATGGAACCTCATCTCGGTGTGTTTAGATAATTCCATATTAGGGTGATTTAAAGATATGGGCTCTTTCATTTTTGTTTCTGATCTTGAAACACACAGCCAGAGGCCTGGTAAATCATACATACTGAAACGTTTAAGTAATGGCTTGTGGAGGAAGACTGACCTTAAATTTACTTGTTGGTCATATGTTCCAGGTTAACATTTTTTTTCATGATTATCAAAGTACAGAAATGTATGAAAGTGACATGTATTCATTGTTGGAAATTTGGCAAAATGCAGAAAGTTTTAAGGACATGACTTCACCCATCTGTTGCTCAATGTATTTGGTGTATTTCTTCCCTAATCTTTTTTCTTTATCTCCCTCCTGTATATTTGTCTATTTATGGGAAGGTTTTGTTTTTTTAACACTCAGATTTGAGCTAGAGGGTTAAGGACACCTAGGAAAAGTAGAGTCTTTGAAAAGGACAGTTCGCATCCTTCTGTGCTTCTGATGGTCAGAAGCCTATTTTCTGAGCAGAGAGTGCACTTCAGAGCAGCCCTCAGAGAAAGATGTGGCTCTCTGTGTTTTATTAAGAACTGAGAAGCAAGGACACAGGCTGCAGTGTGTCTGCAAGGTCATCTCCAAGGAAGGGGGGGTGGAGACAGTGCCTCAGGGGTTTGCAGATGAAGGTTAAGGGCACCTGAACAGCATAACCCAGGCTCTTGCAGTGTTTTTGTCTGCTTTGGTAGAGAAGAAAAGTTTTATTGCTTTAAAAAAAAAAGTTTGTAAGCCACTGACCTAGTCATGAGACAGATTCACTCACTTTGCCTAGTTTTCTGAGCTGTTGACTGAACTAGACGGTACTGTCAGTCCTCACCTTTTCATTTCATACATGAGACTGTTGATATGTTAGAGCCGGGTCTTCATGTGCCACATGGAGGTCATCTACTTGGCTTTAATTCCACAATTCAGTTTTAGTTACGTCAAGCCATTCTCTTGCTGGGGACACGGTGGTTGGAAAAACAGCAAGATGCTTGTGTTCCAGTGGGAACCATCAGTTTGACAGTGGAAAAACCAGAAATAGCAGAGCGATAAATGGCATTAAGGAAATGAAACAGGTCGATGTGGTGGGCAGATTGGGCCTTGGTGGCTTCTGTTTCTGGAGAAAATGGAGCTAAGACCTGAGCAGTGTCAGGAGCCAGCTGCAGAGTTGAAAACTGACCACAGAGAAGTCGGAAGGCGTCAGGACCTTGGGGCGGGGAAGCGCAACTGGCTAACTTGGAATTCAGCAGTGATCATCACAAAAAAGCTTGTCAGAGTCCATAAGGAAGCATTTTATGGACGTTTGAATTTCAAAAAAAAAAAAAGTGGCAAACAACTCTGAAAAAATACTTCTAGTGCATACAGCATACACAGGATCAAGATAAGTATTCTGCAGAATTGCACACAGATGAACAAAGAATAAAAAACTCAAAAACCAGGTGACGCAAAAGAGGACAGGCCGAGAGGAGAGAACAGCCCTGGGATCAGAAGTGTAGCTGAACCAGGGGTCATTCCCTGCACCCATATCAGGCATTCTCAAAACCCGCTCATAAGGTGATTGAAAAGAACTTTTGAAAAGCACCTTAGCGATGTGTCCCAACACACACAAACCTCAGCCTAAGAATTTCACCTCTGGAAATTTAGTTTTTAAAATACAACTTATTCGGGGAAAACAGACATTTAAGCCAAAACACTCCCGCATTGAGGTGGTAGCTGTTTGGCAGCCCCAAATGTCTGCCGCAGGAAGTGTTCCAGTAAACCCAGGTGCATCCACCCAGGGCGCACTGTGCCCACTGAAGGAAGCTGCTGGGCTGCACGGGGAGGCTTTGGGCCAGGGGAACCGAGGCATCTGCCGCCCAGCCTTATGCACTCTGGTTGATTTCTAGATGTGCATGGAAAAAGGTGTTAGAGTTGCAGCATAATAGCTTAACTGATGTGCTTTGGGGAAAGAATAAGCATTTCTCTTAGGTCTGAACCTGAATACTTAATCCAAATGACAACAGTAAAGAAATTGGCTCACTCTTCATCTTTTCCCCAAAGAGCTTTGAAGGGACCGTGGTGTGGGAGAGTCAAGACCTCCATGGGCTCGTGTCGGGAAACCTGCACAGGGTGACCGTGCATGATGGTGGCGGAGTCCTCCGGATCATTACTGTAAGTCAGCCTTCTCTTGGGCTTTTCCTATATCTAAAAGTGTCTTAAAATTTATACCATCCCAGGCAGTATTGAATAATGATTCTCATGTGCTTTTAAAACATATGTAGTAGTAAGTGTTGTTAAGTCGCCATGGTAAAGACAGAAAGCTCAAGTGTTCAGTGTGATTCTGTAGTTCTAACACTGGTGAATATGGAGTTAGCCTTAAGATTGGTGCATGTTTTGGGGGCTGGGGATGTATCTCAGTGGTAGACCACTTGCCTAACGTGCGCAATACCCTGAGTTTGATCCCCATTGCTGCAAAAAAAGTGCATTGTTAAAGTACAATATTTTATTTCTCAAAAATTTTAAAATAATTAGTTAAGAATATTTGTTCAGTAGTTTAGAATGTTCACTAACTCACCTTAATAGTGAAATATCAGCTAAAATTCTATAGATACCTGCCACATGCCTGTAATCTTAGCTACTTGGGAGGCTGAGGCAGGAGGCTCACAATTTGGAGCCAGCTTCAGCAACTTAGACTCTGTCTCAAAAACAAAAACAAAAAAGAATGGGGATGTAGCTTAGTGGTAAAGTACCCCTGGATTCAGTTCCTGGTGCCAAAAAAATATATGTGTAAAATAAAGTACTAGAGATAAAGTGCCGAGTCAGATGCAGTGACATGCACCTGTGATTCCCACTACTCAGGAGGTTGAAGCAAGATCACTTGAGCCTGAGAGTCTGAGAGCAGCCTGGACAATACAGTGAGACCCTATCTTAAAGGGAGAAGTGGAAAATAAGTTGGATATTTGCTTTTATTTTTCTTGCTGAAGCAAATCTGATTTTCTGATTCTCCTGTTTCTCATTTTTTCAGACTTGCTTCAATTTAAAAAAAAATATTTTTAATTGTAGATGGACACAATACTTTCTTTTGTTTATTTGGTTTTACGTGGTGCTGGGGATTGAACCCAGAGCCTCACACACGCTAGGCAAGCACTCTACCACTGAGCTATAACCCCAGCCCCCACTTGAAATTTAAAATATACAAATTAGGCAGATTTCCGAAATGTGGAGTGATGAGGAAGGTGGGGCGGCGGGCCTGTGTGTGCTGTCGGGCCCTTCTCTCATTCTGTCTCTGGGCCAGTGGTTGAGGGTGGGCAGTTGAGGGTGGGCGTGGGGCCTTCAGTGAGTTCTCTGAGTACTCATCTGTTCACGGGGTTGGGTTCCCCAGACGGAGATGCAGAGGACGTCCTGTGGGAGATGCAGAGGACGTCCCGTGGCACAGGGGCGCTCTGCTGCTCCTGCTGAGATGTTCACTGAACCTGCCCTGCCGCAGACCTGTCATGGGAGCTTGGTGTCCGGGAGAGGAAGGACACCAAGCACACAGACTCAGATGCATGTCCGACGGCTCCCAGCCTTGGCCATTTGCATCCCGGGTTCAGGATTCCACCCTTTTTTGAAAAGTCCTTTGGGTAGAAAGTTCTATGGAGTTGATAGGTTTCTCTTAATTTCCATATTTTTTAAGTCAAGTGCCTTTAATTCTTGCCTCCCTATAGTATTTGAGTTTATTAGAGTCAAGGAAATAAGTTCGGAGTTGAGAAGCGGGTTCGGACGTAGACTCCGGTGCTCTGCTCTGGAGTACCCACGGTGGCAGAGGGTGAAAGGTCAAGGTTCAGGTGGGGGAAGAGGAAGCTCCGCAGAGAGGTGCTTGGGCAGAGGAGGGTTTTCACCAGTTCTGCTCCCTGCCAAAGAATGCTGTCCTCCAAACAGGCCAGCACAGCACAGTGGAAGCAATTCAAAGATGAAGAGTACATGACCTTTCACAGAACTGCAGGGTTGGGAGGGAGAGGAAGTGCTGGGGAGTGGTACTGGCCAAGTTGTGTTGTGTTATTGTGTAGTGTGTGCAAGTGTGAATGTGTAACAACAAAACCCACCAGTAAATACAGCTGTCACACACCAGCAAAAAAAAAAAAAAAATGGTGGGTAGAACTATGTGGCTGCATTCTGTAGCATTCCCCTGGACTAATTTCTTCAGCATTTGGCTACAAACCGTATTTTAAATTAAATGATGTGTTACCACAGTGCCTTCAGAATTCTCTCACTGCTGGCCCTCGAAATTGCAGTAAAACTCTGCTGAACAGATTTGTTTGAAAAGCAAATAGCCCAGCAGTATCCCTTCTGCTGAGGTGAGTTCACAGAGGAAAGGCCGGGAACACTCCGACCAGTAGCAGCTGGAGTGCAGCTCTGATGGACGCTCGCTCTGAATTGGCGTGTGACACTCGGTTTGAGTAGGGGTGTCAGGCAGCTTTTGAGGTGACTCTAATAATAAAGGCACTCTAAGCCTAATAGGCAGAAAGGTCTGTTTCTGGCTCTCAGCAGAATTGGCTCTAGCCCTGAAATTCACCAGCAGTCCCTTGGGTTCCATCTGAACTGTTTGGGACAGAGTGCTGACCTTAGAGAAGCTTTTCTCTGCATGTTCACTGAAAGGTAAAACATGCTTATCTATTTGAACTTATAAGAATGATCAGTCTCCAGAAAGTCAAAATTTTCATTAATTTTTAAAGGGGTGGAGTTGGGATGTAAAATAAAGTGGTTTTGGTACCATTATGGTAGCGAATATAAGAACATATGATTCCACATTAAGTTGGAATTCCGAACACCTTTGAGCCACCAAGCACATATGATCTTAAGACTACAGTTAAACCAGGCATGCTGGCGCCCACCTGTAATCCCAGAGACTCCAGTTTGAGGCCAGTGTGGGCACTTAGCAAGATTGTGTTTCAAAATAAATAAAATGGCTGTGGGTGTAGCTCAGTGGTAGAGCACCTAGGTTCAATCCCCAGTACCAGTACCAAAAAAGAGATTGTAATTAGATAACAAAAGTAGCAGCTCACTGTGTGCTGCAGTGGGATCCTGTCAGGACCGGTCAGGTGATGGTCCAATGCAGTGCGTTCCCTTCTGCTGTGCAGCCCTGTACACTGCCATTCTCATTCATTCCAGGCTGGGGAGGGCGCACTGCCTCATGAATTCATGGAAGGTGTGGAAGGAGTTGCAGGTGGCTTCATTTATACCATTCAGGGTAAGTCAACCTGTTGAGAAGAACACTGAACCTCCTTACACCTGATCTTTTTATTTATTTATTTTTTTAATACTTGGACATAAAACGTGATCTTGTTAGTCGCTGAAAAAAATAGCTTTACTGAGGTAGCTTTACATACCATACAATTCACCCTTTTAAGGTGTTGATTCAATATTTTGGGAGTTCTGAGACCATCTACACTAATTCAAGAACATTTCCATCCTGCCAAAAAGAAAAGAAAAACCCTATACCCACTAGTCCCATTCTGTTCTCCCTACCTATTAAAACTACTAATTTACTTCTCTGTGGATTTGCCTATTTTGAACATTTCATGCAAATGGGATCGTACAACATGTGGTACTTGCCTAGCTTCTTTTGCTTAGCATAATTTCTCAAGGTTCAGCCTTATTGGCCAATATACTTCATTCTATTTTTGTGACTATAATATTCCATTGGATATATAATGCCATAGTGCCATTTGTTAATTGATGCACAATTGGGTTGCTTCTACTTCTTGGCAGTTATGAATAACTGCAGTGAACGCTAATGTACAAGCTTCTGTGATCATATATTTTCATTTTTTGTAGTTAAATATCTAGAAATGAAAATGCTAGGTCCATATGGTAATTCTGAGCAGCCATCTAAGGCCCTGCCAGACTGTTCCCAGCAGCGGCTGCCCGGTTCTGCGTTTTCGTCACTGTGTGGGTTTCCGTTTCTCCACCTCCTTAGTGTTTACATTGTCTGTCTTTTTAATATTCCCCTCCTAGTGGGTGTGAAGTAGGATCTCATTGTGATGCTGAGTGGCATTTTCAAGATGACCAGTGATGATTATATATATGGTGGTGGGGGGGAAATCTCCCCCAAAGTAACCACCCAGCTGAGCAAGGTGCAGTGGTACACGCCTATAATCTCAGCCACTCCAGAGCCTGAGGCAGAAGGATTGTAAGTTTGAGGTCAATTTAGTGAGACCCTGTCTCAAAATTAAAAATTTAAAAAAGAGCTGGGGATGTAGCTCGGTAGAAGAGTGCCCCTGGGTCCAAATCCTAGTACTACACAAGTACAGATTCCTGGGCCCCACCCCAGACCTACTAACTCTGCAGGCTTTGGGCCCAGGAGTCTGTATTTCAGGAAGCATTCCTCAAAACCACGGATTTAGTCTGCTCTGTTTTATTGCAAGAACACTGTGGCCCAAGGGTGTTCTATGGTGCCGCCTGTCTCACAGACAGTGGCAGGGGTGGGCCCCACCCACCCTTCCTGTGCAACAGAGAATGCAGTGCTAGGCTGCTCTTGTTGATCGTCTCCTAACCCCTTGGCAGCTCACTCTTGTTTTTTCCAGAAATTTTCCTTGAGGTGTTTGAGAAAATCCTGACTTACTGTGTCCTAGTGAAAGAACTGCTGTCCTAAACCCATAGGATCTGGGGAGAGTCCCTGTACATACATGATCTGTGACTCACTGCCAGCTTGTGAGCTGGTAAATAAAATATCTTTTAATGACATCAGTAATTATTTTTATTGTGGAATATCATAAATATACCAAAAATAAAGAATAAGAAATAGCTAGCTACACATTAAGGATTAGCAAATGCTTGCTTTTTGTTCTATTTGCTTTCCGTTGTTTATTAGAGGAGGTTTTTTTGTTTTTGTTATTTTGGTGCTTGGGGACTGCCATTTATTAGAAAAAAAAAATTTTACAGAGGCTAGGTTGTAGCTGGTAGTAGAGCTCTTGCCCAGCATGGGCAAAGCCCCCAGCACCAGGGGAAAACCAGGTGCAGTTGAGACCTCCTCCCTGGTACTGCTCCTGGGCCCTGTTATTCTCTGCCCCTCCAAAGGCTGCGTCTGCTTCGGCAGCCGTGTGCCTGCCCCACTGTTTTTCTGCTTCCTACTATATGTTAACATACCTGTAAACAGCATAGTTGAGTATTTTTTAAAATTATTTTAAAGCAGCATAATGAGTAAATGACATCTGTGCTGTACATACATCATTCAGTGGTTTTCATCAACATTACCTTTCAATGCCATTCCTTTTAACCTTCAAGGTCAGGTTGATTTTTATAACTGCTATATTCAACTGTTGGGCTGCTTTTGACTTAGGGGTCTGGTTCCCCCCACTGTTATAAACACAGCTGCAATCAATGTCCTTGCACCCAGGTCAAGTATGGTCTCCAGGGTTACGTCTTGAGATGGGCTTAGCTGAGCCACAGGACTTGCATATCTTCAGCTTAGCTAGATACCACCACATAGCTCCCGCTAGCAGTGTGTGGACTAGAGCCCCATCTCTCTACCTGAAGTTCCTAACTGTCCTGATGTTGCCTTGGCCCCGTGGTGCATCCTATAATCCTAGTTACATGAGAGGCTGAAGCAAGAGGATTCAAAGTTCAAAGGCCAGGTGTGGTAGTCCATGCCTATAATCCCAGCACCTTGGGAGACTGAGGGAGGAGGACATTCAAGGCCATACTCAGAAACTTAGCAAAGCTCTAAGCAACTGACCTTAGCTGGGTTTAATCTCTAGTAACACCTCCCCTCCTTGGGAAAAAAAGACTTTAGTAACTTATCCTACAAGTTCTGGATCTTGGCTTGTTTCTCAACTGTCTTTTCAGAAGGTGACGCTCTCTTGCGTAGCCTTCACTCTCGGCCTCAGAGACTCGCTGATCACATGAGGAGCCTCCATGAGGAAGATGCCTTACTTTCAGAGGAGAGCAGTGTTCATGGTGACATTGTTTTTGTGGATGTTGTAGACACTTACCGAAATGTTCCTGCAAAATTATTGAACTTCTATAGATGGTAGGTTGGGTGGCTAGAACTTGTTTTATTGTTCTTTTGATGGAGGAAAAAAAATGTATTGACATCAAACCACTGAGATTTTAAAAAATAGAAATTTAAGGTCACTGCACACCTGGGAGGTGGCCTGTTATGTCTCCGTTCCTTAGGAAGACATCTTCTAAGATGCTGCTGCTGCTGCTTATTTTGACGAGTGAATGTATTAACTGATCGAAAACAAGGCAGAAGCTAATCCATCTGGAGTCATTCCTCCTTGCCTTGGGAGTATCAGCTAGGAGTAGATAAAAATCAGTGAGTTTGGAAATGGTACCTTTCCAAAGGATCTACCCAGATCCTCAAACTAGAGTCACTCCCATCCAGGTCACTGAGTTCTGCTCAACTAAATATAAAACGTAGCATAGAATGCATCTTGTACAGTAATGTCCCATTATGCTGGGCATTCATTAAGAACACACTGGGCAAGGTTTAAAGTTTTAATAGTTATGGCAGCCTGACATGAATGCCTAAGACATTTGTTTGAAAATATGTTCCTTCAGCCAGAGAGTTTTCATTGTACTTTTTCCTTTACTTAAATGAGCTTGATGTTTCTCTGACTATCACTTAGTAAATATCAGTGAGGATTGTAATTGAGAGCAGTACCATTCTAAAGCCAGCGTTCTTGGTTGTACATGAGTGAGACACTGGGCATGGTCACACAGGCAGCTGTGAGAGGGTGCTGGTGATGGGTCTTCACTGGGTCTTCACTGGTGTCGCTGTGTTTCCTTGCACAGTTGCACCAATTCACACACCCTTTTCTGCCAACAGGACTGTGGAAACCACCAGCTTCAGTTTGTTGCTGAAGACAGATGATGACTGTTACATAGACTTAGAATCTGTGTTTAAAAGAATTTCCCAAAAGAGTCTGGATGGGCCTAATGTTTGGTGGGGAAAGTAAGTGAAACATGGTTTGTCTTGGCATTCGTGTACCTGAGCAAATGTGATTAGAGTGAAAATGTGCAAGCCATTTCCACAAGAAGAATGCGTCTGAGAAATGCATTTCCTACTAGATGCCTGGGTTACTGTAATAGTACTCTGCAATTAGAGTGAAAAATATTTTGAATGAAAAACCTCAGGCTGAGATAATGGTGGAGAGCAAAAGATGTGGTTTGTGTCTTTGTGCCCTAAAAATACGTTGTGCTCAGAAGCTTCTCTACCTTCTGTGTTAGAATGAACACATGACACGTCTCTGCAGCTATTCTCTGCTGCTTCAGGAGCACTGTAAAAGGTTAATGATTTGGGGTTTTTGTTTTGAATATACACCAAATCATGATAGCTGGGCTCAATGTTATATGCCTGTAATCCCAGCAACTCGGGAGGCTGAACCAAGAGAATCACAAGTTCAAGGCCAGCCTCAGCAACTTAGTGAAACCCTGTCTCAGAATTAAAAGGACTTAGCTTAGTGAGCAAACGCCCCTGGGTTTAATCCCCAGTACCTAAATAAATAAATAAAATGAAAACATGGTAGTACTGTTACCTTCCCATTCAGAAACTTAGAACTTAATATACCCGTCTTCTATATAAAATACTCCTGGATAAAATAGTTCCTTTTCTTAAGTTTTTTCTTATTATTCTCTGCTTTTCAAGCTCTTTCCTTTGTAGTGATAACAAAGGAGTCCACAGTCTGATAGTGGCAGGATACATGTCATAACAATACAGAGAATCCACGTTTTTTAAAAATCTCAGTTTCAGATTGAATTGGGCAGTGGACAGAACTGGAAAGTGGCAAGAATTGGAGTACCCCAGCCCAGCTTACCCTGCATTCGCATGTGGGTCAGGATATGTGATCTCCAGGGACATTGTCAACTGGCTGGCAAGCAACTCGGGGAGATTAAAGACCTATCAGGTAATTACAGATTTCTAACCCAAGGCAACTCACAGTCCAAGTCTCAGCAGCCTAGGGTTGCATCCCTGCAGCAGCCAGCTTGCCGTGGGGGGAGCATGCTGTTCTGTGGGAGTCACCCATCAAGGGTTACTGTTGCTCACATCTGGCTATCCAGTCTGCTCCCGAGTCGTTTGAGCCCACAAGTGTAATCGGTGTGAATATCAAGATTGCTGTTCATAGGAAGAAAGCTTGAAGAGCTTGCTCTCTGCTGAATCTGGGTATAGTGTTAACGTGCAGTTTCTCCTGGTTACTAGAGCCACAATTTGCTGCTGTTAGCCCCAGGAGTCTAAGGTTCATGAGGGAGGGGCTGTCTGCTTGCTCTGTTACCATGCAGTGTGGTGCTTTCTGTCTGTGATCACTGCTTTTACATGTGAACCCATGTTTGGCCTTAACAGAATAATAGCAGAACAAAGAAGTGGAAAGACTGTTTATTTGGGAGTGGGTATGGCATTATTTTATAACATTTAAACTTTGGGACCTGTGTAGGGTGAAGATGTAAGCATGGGTATTTGGATGGCAGCCATAGGACCTAGAAGATACCAGGTAAGCAGGCCCAAGGGTGCTGGCCTTGTGGTCTTGGGAGTTGTGGCGTAAGGCCATATAGTGCACAGCTGGTCCTGGACCACAGCTGTATGCTGGATTTAATTCAGAACTATCCACCTCATTTCTCATCCAGTATTTTTCTGAGTATACTAAAAAGGAAATGCTATGAATGAAAGTTCCCTGACTCACAAAGAAGAATTAGGTTTTCATAGAGTTGATCAGAAATTCTTTGCAGTTTTGAAACTTAGAGTTTGCTGGCTTGTGTTCCTAGCAGTGTAAGGACCTCTGGACCCTCCTGACTGATGTCCATTTCTTCTGTTGTAACACAGTATTTTTAAAACAAACTGACTGCTGAGCCAGAAAAAATGAATCTGCAAAGACCAAATCACTAAGTAGGAGCCCTGGGAAGAAAGCAAGCTTTTGTCTCATAGAGTATTGTTACATTCTGGATTCTTGCAACTTCCACTTTGGGCACAGAAGGTGCCAAGAGATGAAGGCACACACAGTGCTCCAGAGGAGCTGCAGGGACTGTCGCGTCCCCCCCCCCCCCCGCCCCATTGCAGCGTGCCCTCTACTCAGTAAATGAGACCGTGAACCCAAGTCAGCCTGGCAGCTTGGTGGTCCTGTTCTTTTGACCTGCTGTGTCCCATCTTTGATTCACTTTATGTTGAATATGATGTTTTACTTTCCATCTCTGAGCATCCTGAAATGTGCAAACCTGGCAGTTCTGATTTCCTGGTGTGCTGCTTCTGTAGGCTCCTTTGAGGCTCTTGTTCCTAATGTGTTGATTTTTTGGTGTGTGACCTCAAGTTTTTGGAACCCCAGCCTGTCTTAAAATTCAGCCCTACAGAAAGGGTGTCCACTGTCTTCTGCCTTGGGATTTTGTGGGCTGCACAAATTGGCCTATCAGCCCCAGGCACTCAGGAAGACCCCCCACTCCACTTGGCAAGACTGAGATGGAGCATTGACTTTGTTCTCATACATACCCTGGGAGGCTGTGGCCCTTCGGGGTGTTCGCTCTCTGGCCATTCTGATTGGTCTCTTGTCCTGTGCACATGGCCTTTATTTTAAAGCCCAAGTATCCAGGTACCTTCAAGTCACATACTGACTTCAGCTGTTTCTTCTTCATTAACGGAGTCCATCCAAACTTTAAAGAGTTTGTTTCTTATCTGTAAAAGGGAAATGATCCCTACCTAATTTTATTTTATTTTTTTCAATTTAATGGCGGGGTGGGGGGGTGGTTGAAACCAGGGATGCTGTACCACTGAGCTACACCTCCAGCCTTTTTTTTTTTTTTCAGATAGCTAAGGTGCTCAGGCTGGTCTTGAACTTGCAATACTCCTGCCTCAGTCTCCCTAATGCTTGTAATCCCAAGTGTGTGCCAGGCACCTGGCCTCACAGGGTTCTTGACAATTAAATGAGGTAATGTTTGTAAAGACTTGGCATAGTTCCCAGAATACTGCAAGCATTTCATCCAAATAGTAGCTGCTATGAATGCTGCTACACAACCAGTTTCTCAAAGCAGATATGAAACTCACCATTTGTAGTTCCCAAACTTTTCCTTCTTCTCCACTTGCTAACCCATTTTTAACAAACTAACAACATACTAATCGTGCATGTATGGGGTCCAATGCGGCATTCAAGACGTGTACATAGGGTGCCATTTGCCGACTGTTAATCCACACACAGCCGCACAACTGTGAGGCCTGATCTTTCCTGGAGACAGAAGATACCCCTCCTCAAACCTCGAGTTGGTTCATACATGGAGTTGTCCTTGAAATAATTTCAGCTTCGTTAGCATACATAAACACGCCCTGGTGCATGCTTGCACAGTTCACAGCTTGCTCTCCCCCTCTGCAGGACAGCCTGTGGCTGTGTGAGAAGACCTGTGAGACAGGAATGCTGTCTTCCCCTCAGTACTCCCCTCACGAGCTGACAGAGCTGTGGGAACTAAAGGGAGTGTGTGGTGACCCTTGTCAGTGTGCAACAAGGTGACAAGAGATTCATACGGGCTGCGTGAAGACCAGGGCAGGTGGATGATAATCTCCATGTAAGTCTGAGAAGAGCAGCCATGGTTGGCAGTAGAATAGATGGTCTTTCAGGAGAGCCCTCGGCTGGCACCTTCACCTGAACCAGTGTGGTACTAATTGTGCAGATATCCTTCTTTTAAAAAAAAAAATCAATAACTGTAGTTAAGTTTTTATTTATATATTGGAAAATGATTTAAAATTACCAAATTATTTTATAAAAGGAAAAGTATTTCTAAATCATGATTAATAGTTCATCTGAGTTTGAATTTCTGCCTGGATTGCATAGGTCTGTATGGCTTGATTAGACAACACATGCCAAAAAACTCACAAATACTGTGTGCTTACTTACATGAGCAGTGATCACTTATACCAAAGTTTTGGGTTTCTGGAAATAATGTCAGATTTTGTGGCTCTTGAATGAAACGAGCAGTTTGACCTTGGAAAGGAACTGATATAATTCTCAGTCGTGGACCTGGCTTAAATATGTTCATTTACTTAGACTAATATCCATGGTTTTTTGTTAATGCTTTTTTTTTTTTATTTAAGATAAATCCTGAAAATCAATTTAGTACTCCTGTTAAAACACATTTTTATGAATATATCTCTTTGGGTTTTTGTGCCATAGGGAGGATTTTGCTTTCATCATTGCCCCCTGGGTAAGTCGGTCAGAGCTGGGAACCTGCGAATACTATGCTCAGTTTAGGTATAACTACAGAGAAAAGCCTGTGATTGCCTTGTTAAGGACTCTCAAGATAGTATATCTGAGAAGAAAAAGTCCAATACTCAAATTCTAATAAATATGTGCTCCCTGCTCAGAACTGGACCATGTCAGACAGTTTAAAGGATGTGCCTCCCTGAATTTAAGGGACAGACACTTCCCCACGTGACCAAATCATTTTGGTAATCTTTTAAAATAGTATCAGAGAATTTCATTAAAACTAGTCTATGACAGACATTAGCTATATTCAGATGTTATTAGACTAGTTAGTTTCTATTAATAGTGAGGAGCTATAAAAATACATATGAAGTAAGATCAGAAGATCATGAGTAGTCAAAGCCTTTATTAGTGCTATTATATACAAGCCTACAAATGGTCTCTTCCTGGTGAAAAGTACATCCTTTGTTATACTTTGGGCAAGCTGTAAAACCTTGATAGTAGAACCGTTCCAGCAAATCATTTCTTCCCAGCGAACCCCAGTCACGATGAACAGTCTAGTCACTAAATTTTTAAAGCTGGTTGTTACCATCTCACTAGTAGACAATCTCCATTTTCCACAGAATAAAACTGTAATGACTGAAGGTCATTTCCTAGTTCAATTTCTCTGCCCGGCATCTAAAATTAGAACAAAGGTAGGGGGTAAGACAGATCTGACAAAACATGACCTCCATGCCACAGGTTACTTAAAGTCTAATAAATATGTGCTCCCTGCTCAGAACTGGACCATGTCAGTTTAATCATGTCTTACTGTGGAGAATTGAGCTTGACTGCCTCTTGGGGGTGGCTTACCTTGGGACTTTCATAGGACAGCAAAAGTTCTGACACAGGAACTTTGAGAAGACGTGACAGTAATGCCTTTACCTTTTGAATGGTCATGGAACCTATCAAAGAAAAGGAAGATGTCTCAAAGGACAGCTACCTGTAAAACCAGGTCACATAATGAGACCAAGCTGCAATGATAGCTGTCCCTGTTGGTTATCAGTTCATCCAGGAAAATAAGTAGAGGTAGATTTGTGTCTTTCTACCACTTACTTGAGTTATTTGGGAAACTCGTGGAAGTGAAGCCAGTGTATGACCCAGGTGCCCCTAACAGTTTTCGTGCCGTTTCAGTAGGTATTATTCCTTAATCTGATAATCTAATTTCTGGTTTCTGAGTTACTTACTGAAAGAAGCTTGGAGTGGGCTCAGGTGCCCTGAGGAGGTAGCTCAGCCTCCTCTGGGAAGGGAGGGTATAGACTGAGATGGACAAGTTCCAGCATAGCTATCCTGTGATTATCAAAAATGTGTCTCATGTTACACATACAAGCAACCACTAGGCCTGGAATGTAATTTAACTGAGCAAATGCTTTGGTGTGTTCAGAACATGGTATGGACTTCTTTCCAAAGATGGGTTGTGGTAAATAGTGGAGATTTAATTATGAAAACCAGTTTCTTTGAAGCTTTAGCTGGAGGTACAGCAATAGTGTGGTGTTCCCACAAATATCACGATATAGTCAAATGAGTATTTTTCTATCATTTTTGTAAAAGCTGTGTGTTTTTATGCAACTTGTGATAATAAATGTGATCTTTATTTTAGAATAAAAACTGGCCTTTTCTTATTTGTGTACTGAATACAGCTACTTGGTAGGTATTTAAAAACTTTATCATATTCACACCTAGGAGTAAATTGTAATTATAAATTAGACCTTTCAAAAGATTTGGGTGAATTGGCTTTCACTGTTGGAGGGTGGTGAGGAACTGATTCCTGCACACCAATGGGAAATAACACATTCCTAATCAATGCCAGAAACAAAGTTTCTAAGAGGCTTGCCTACCTCCACTGTGTAGGAAAGTGGCAACCTGTATGTAAATAACTATCATTTCTAATGTGATTGTCTTATTTAGAAAATATGAAGATAGTTACTTCTTTTTCTTTCTCTCTGACCAAGCCTGTTAAAGGCTTCTTGTGTTCTCATGGGGGGTGCCTGAGTTTTTGTATTTTTTACTTGCCAAATCCTCTAGACCTGCATTACCCAATATAGCAAGCACACATGGCTATGGAGCACCTGACAGAAATTAGTGAATTTAAACTTGCTTAGCCACACGTAAATAGTGGCAGGCACAGCGAGCAGCACAGAGCTAGGCCTGGTTAGCTTTCCTTGACTTCACATGATAGTATGGTTTTTTGAGTTTATTCAACTATGCCCTGCCCGCCACTGCCATCAAACTTTACGTGTTTTTTATCTTTGCCATTACAAGTGGTACAAAGTAGACCACTAGAAAGCCTGTACAGAGCATGTATGTATTTTCAGTTTTTATAGCAATTACCACATAACTTAATAAAAAGGGTATACGAATTTTTCATACCAGCCAATATTTGTTTTGTTAAATTCATGCTACTTTTTAAAGGGTATTTATCTACATTAGTCATAGCATGTGGCAAAAAAATTACAATTAAGAACCCTATAATCTGGTTTACTGCTGAGTTTATAGGATACAGGACTCAGATTCTGAAGTCTGAAGCAGTAATCATCACACATAATTTCTATGGTAATTCTAACCTCTGCTGGTTCATCCAAGGATTAAAAGAAACAGTGCATGGACATGGCAGGTGTTTCCAGAACAGGTGTGCAGTGCAAAAGAACCATGTTAGCACACATTCCCAGACTGCAGCCTTTGACTGATGGCAGCATTCTTGAGTATCAGTATTCCTTAGTGATAACATTTCCATATTTGTGGGAAAGAAAAGGGAAAGACATCCAAAGCTAGTAACACTGACAGAGTTCTGGCTCTTTTGTTATTTTGTACCCATGTAGCATTTACGTTTGGAAACTGAATATGAAAGGGAATCACTACTAATTTTAATAGTAGCAAAATTATACACTCTAGGACTAGAAATTGAATTGCTAACAAATACTTAAAATGGAGAAACAGTGGTAGATTAACACTAAATAAATAGTTATCGATCATAAATATACTTCTTGAATACCACCCACGCGTACCATAAGCAATGCCATGGTAAGCTTGCTAATGTGCAGTTACTGCACTGGGGCAGACATGTGAATTTAGTTTACTGAAATCCTATAAACTGATCCACATTTCATTCCTCCAAGTTTTCACTAGATTTGGTATTTTAACATTTAGCTCATGTTTAGCTATGAATCAATTATGGTATACTAAACAATTATTTGTCTTTTGAGTGAAAGTTTAATTTATTTATCTAATTTGTTGACATAAAAGTATTTTTCTAAAACTAATTCAGTTCTTGGGATTAAACCCAAGAATGCTATACCTCTAGCCCATTTTTATTTTCTGTATGTGTTACTTACTGGGGACTGAACCTAGGGGGTGCTTCACCAAGGAACTACATCCCTGGTCCTTTATTTTGAGACCTGGTCTCAAAAATTGCTAAGGCTGGCCTTGAACTTGTGGTCCTCCATCTTCAGCCTTCCAAGTTACTGGAATTACAAGTGTGAACCATTGTGGCTGGCCATAATTTTTTTTATTAACATTTTTTAGTTGTAGTTTCACACAATACCTTTTATTTTTTATGTGGTGCTGAGGATTGAACCCAGTGTTTTGCATGTGCTAGATGAGCACTCTACCACTGAGCTACAACCCCAGCTCCTGGCCATGTTTTTAAAAAGTTCCAAAGTCTTTTTTTTTTTTTCCCCCTAAAGGAAACCATTCCAGTGTGTCTGATAGGGGGGAAAAAAAACATCTGAGAATGTTTTCTGTGGGGTCCTGATCAGTGGGCAGAATGGGAGCAGAATAAAGTCACAAATGTGCCAGTGCCTCACTAGGACATGTCTCCTTTTCTCTTTAGACAAGAGCCTCCAGAATGATGATCAGAACTAAGCTCATTGGGCCTGAGGAATTCCTAAGAGGCTAAGCCAGTCAATCCCTTAGGCCATAAATATCACAAGCAAAGGCTCCCAATTAAAAACAAAAGACTTTTCCAGATAAGCTGATAAAAATTATGTCTTTTGCCTCCCATAACTTTAAGTATACCATGGTAATGGTATACTAAATTCCCAAGATTCCCAAGATAACTTGATTCATAGCTAAACATTAGCTAAATGTTAAAATACCAAATCCAGGGAGTTGGGAGGCTGAGGCAGGAAGATCCCAAGGTCCAGGACAGCCTGTGCAACTTATACTCTATCTAAAAACGTAGTATGTATCCTTGGGTAGAATCCCCAGTACTGCCAAAAGGTATGGGAGACCTGAATTTTGGGGGGCTAGAGGAGTGACATTAGCACAGTTGATTATATTTTAGAATACAAAAGACTAATGAAAACCTTTAAATTCTGAGGTCCACACTTCTAGATATGAATTGAATTAAAGGTTTCAATCACTGGTCTATATATAAGAGCCAACCCATCCCCACACCAGTGATTCGTAAGTGCAAGGAAGGCAAAGATGGTTTCATTCATCTTACCTGGCAGTTGCTTCTCTAAGACCTTCTGTTCAAGTTGGTTTGGATATTTTATCTTCAGTGCTTTAAGGAAAGAAGGAAGGACTACATTGATGTCTACTACAGTACTGATTTAAAGTTTACATGCAGGGTTGGTTTACATGCTCTTTGGTAGAAGTGTGCTTAGAATGTGCGAGGCTTTAATAACTTCAATCCCAGTAATAAAACCTACAAGTTAATATGACTGCCAAATAATAGAGCTGTTTAGTATAACTTGTGTCAGTCCTGATAAAGAAATCTATCTAAATGATGTTAAATTTTTTTCCTGTTAACACTTCCATGAATTCCTGGTGACTACAAAACAGCTGGAGCACCGGTCTTCCAGTGCTTTGCTTTTCGCTTCAGCATTCCTTTCCTGACAAATGAGCTGGATTTTCAAGTGTAAGAAAAGTGACTGGTTTCCAAATCACAATGTGGTTTACTACTCAAATCCCTCCCACCTTTATAACACTATTAATGAGTTTAAAGCCCAGGAACTGTAGAAACATTGAAGGTAGAATGTAGGGGGCTGGGTGTAGCTCAGCAGTGGAGGCTTGCCGAGCATGTGCAAGGCCTTGGGTTCCATCCCAGCAGGACACCACACACCAAGGAATTTCGGTATAGAGAATTCCTTTAAAGCTCAAGGCATTTCACTCAGTTCTTCCTAAAAGAAATGCACATCCCTATCAGGCCTTTGCTATCCCTTCAGCCTAGAATATAGAGCTGTGTGTGAATTTGGGATTCTTACTCAGTAGTTGGTTTTTCAGCATAAATGGTTGTTGTACTTTGAGTTCTCCATCCTCAGGTGCACCATATTCTGTTTTAGAAGAAATCAAGAGGGACAAATGATGAGAGGTGCATGTCAGTGCACCTCTTTTCCTTCCATGTCAGTGCACCACCTTTTCCTTCCCCAGGATAAGCCTAGCAACCACTGTGTGCTAACCTGAACAGTTTGCTTTTATTCAGCCGCTCTGATTTTTAGGAGAGTGGATGCGCCCCTCCCAAGGCAGAAGCCTCCCGTGTACATCACATCACTGTTCCTCAGGACCTACAGCGTCCTGGCTCCAACTGTGAGTTAACCTGCTTTCAAACACTTCAAGTGGACACACAGTTTCAATTTTGAAAAATGTTCCCTTTCTGTAAGGTCTGGGAAAAACCCAGTACTATTTGGGACACAAGTCACAGGACACCTTCAAGTGTTAACATGGTATAAGGTCAGACTGGGACAGACTGGGTGCCCAGTGCCTGCACTGCAGACCATCTCTTCTGCCTAAAAATGCAGTACAGCAGACCTCTAGTTTGTGGGGGACACTCCAGGACCTCAGTGAGTACCTGGCACTGCAAATAATGCCAAGCCTTATATCTGGAATATATGATAAAGTTAGGCACAGTAGATCAATATAGCTAGCAATTGAACAATAAACTAATAAAAGTTATGTAAATGTGCACTTTCTTTCAAAATATTTTACTTTTTCCTTTACACTTAAATGGAGCATTTTATAGCTTATCTGTGACTTATCCAAATTGTAAGCACCACTGCTTTTGTGCTTTGGGGGTCTTTTCAAGTGAAATAAGGATTACTTAAACACAAGCACTGTGACACTGCAACAAATCTACAAGGACATAGCTGAGCGACTTTAAGGTGGGCAGCATATACAGTGTGGATGCTCTGGTCAAACGTATTCCTGTCCTGGGGGGACAAGATATGGTGTTCATCACGTTCCTCAGAATGGTATGCAATTTAGAACTGAGAATTTTTTGTTATTTTTTTTTTCTAATGAAAGTTGCAACTGCAAGCTGGGAACAGTGGCACATGCCTGTAATATCAGTGACTCAGGAGGCTGAGCCAGGAGGATCAAGAGTTCAAAGCCAGCCTCAGCAACTTAGAAAGGTCCTAAGCAACTTAGCGAGACCCCATCTCTAATAAAATATAAAGGGGCTAGGGATGAAGCTGAGTGGTTAAGTACCCTGGGTTTAATTCCTAGTACCCCCCCCCCCCAAAAAAAAATTGCAACTGCAGATAGGGGTAACTACTGTACTTCTCTCCTGCTCTGGGCCAACAGATGAGGGAATTCCTCTACACACCCCAGAGATCTGCTTTTCTCTCTTGGCATTCTGAGCAATGAAATAGTCAACATAGCTGTCATCTGCTTTAGAACCTTTCCCTCCTCACCCAAGTGATTGAGAGTGGCCAGGAAATTGGGCCAGCTAATGAAGTAATTTGAAAGCATTCCCCATAGGCAGGTTTTCTTCCTCTCAGATAAGGTTCCAGCCTGAAGCATTTATGCAGTGAGCTTCACCTTGAATTTGAAAATATATAAAAAGGAAATTCACATAAAAATGAAATGTGGAATAATAATGAAGTTTTAAAAAAATTAAAAGTACATCAGGGACAAAGACTCACAAATTCTTAAGCTTGAAAGCCTGAGAAGCCAGGCTGAAGAATTTAAGGGACTACCACACATATCAAATGCCAAACTCGGAACATGAGCAAGCCTGGGGACAGAAGAGCTGAGGAGAAACCAGGTGGTGTGAACTTCTGCATAAGTTAGAATTACCCCAGGATGTTAAAAATACCAAGTCCTTGGGCTGGGGCTGTAGCTCAGTGGCATAGCACTCGCCTAGCATGTGTGAGGTTCAGGGTTCAATCCTTAGCACCACATAAAAATGAAACAAAATAAAGTCATGCTGTCCATCTACAACCACACAAAAAAAAAATTTAGTGGGGAAAAAAAATAACCCAAATCCTGTGAGATGAACTGGAATGCTTCCCACCCCCACCTGGAGTGGAGAGTGGTAACCCCTCATGAAACTGACCATCTAGAGAGCACAGGCAAAGATGAGAGGACTTACATTAAGGACTGCTTTCCCTTCCTCAAATGCAACTCTCCCCCTTCAGGAACCTCAGAGTCTCCCAGCTCTTTCTGCCAAGAGACACTGATTTACCTCTGTCTGCTCTCAACTTGCTGAAGTGGCCCCAAGAAAGTACCTATAGCTCCAAGAAAAGGAGAAAAACAAAAACACACTGAACTGCCTGTGCTGCCCCAGGAAAGACCAGCAGGTCATGTGGACATACTGTGGCACAAGAGCTGGTATCTAGGATGGGCTGCAAGAAATTCTTCATTTGGTCTGTTTTTCTCTGGATCCTGATGTCCACCAGCCTTTTTCCACTCATTTCCAAAAGCTTTTCGGTAATCAAGCTCAGCTCCTCGCCGTTCCTCTGGAAGAATCTATGTTGAAGTGAAATATAAACAAGTCTATGAAAACACTCACTTGTGTTTTGTACCTTGCCCTTCTCCTCCACTGCCCAAGCACAGAATAATCAAATTTAGAGGGATGAGATAATTATATTTTTTACCTTTCTTTTTTGACATTGACTGAACTCAAGAGTTTGTTCAAAAAGATTTCCAGTTTTATCTTTTTCTTCATGAGAACATTGCCCACAGGCTGGCTGATACTGGGTGTCTGGGGTCCCCTCTCTGGGGAATGGCACAGTGTGGCCAGGCCTGGCCTTCCCACTTCTATGGGGAGAAGCAGCTGACAAGGAGTAGAGACATGTTCTGTACTTTTTGTCTTTTTTCTACCTAACTCCTCCAAAGAAATCAGAGGAAGTGCCCTATAGTACTCTTTGGAGTGTGCTCCTTTGCGTCTGCTCAAATGAAAATAAATCAGCAAGGGCAGTAGAGCGACAGGCATTTCTGGCACTAAACTAAGTGTAATCCTCTCTCCTGAGGAGTCAGAAAAGAACCATTATTACTAAAATGGACAAAAACAACCTACCACCCTTTGAAGGAAAGTTACATTTCATACCCTTTTACAATATCCAAATATAATTTCTTTTTACAGTTTTTGGTAATTTACCTTCTAGTCTCAAAAATTTCTAAAGCCAGGCTTGGCTGTGCAGGAGGCTGTTCAGGAGGCTGAGGCAGCAGCACCTGAGCCTAGGACTTTGAGGCCAGCCTGGGCAGCATAGCAAGACCCATCTCAAAAACAGAATCCTGTCACGATACCACTGCTCACCTCACATTTGTTCAGGGTTTTCAGCTGACCAATTTTGGCAATAATGAGCTGTCGAGTGGTCTGTGCTTCCTTGCTTCCTTCAGTCAGGGGGTTCCTTAGACAGGACAGGGCATGCAAGCTCTGTAATTTGTTTAACTCATTGATGAATGACCACTGAAACCCAACAAGAGGAAATAAAAGCAATGTTTCAGACTACTTTTTCAGATTTTGTGAACTAACAACAGAAAAGCAGAAGTCCCCGTTCTAACCTGAGGCAGGGAAGCTTCATGCACAGAACATCCCATTAGGAAGACCACACTTTTCCATGACTGTGCCACCTGAAACCCTGGCAGCCTGCCTGGACATGCTACACCAAGCTCACTCTGAATATTTTTTACTTTGCATGAGGAGTTTCACTCTGAGGAGTTATTTCTCTTGATTTAAAAGGTTTTCAATAGAAGAAGGAACCTAGGAACTCCACAAGAGTGGGAATAGGCGATAATGCGCTGGGCGCACTGTGACGCAGCCCTTACTTGTGATATCCGATTGTCATTTACTACAAGGTACTGCAGGGACGGGAACATGGATGTTTTGCACCCTACAAAAAAGGAGAATTAAGTCACATGGTAGAAGTGAAAAGAAATGGCTAAAGAACAGGGGCAAGGAGGCCAGGTGCAGTGGACCATGCCTATAATCCCATCTTATCAAGAGGCTAAAGCAGGAGAATCAAAAGTTCAAGGCCAGCCTTGGTAGCTATAGCAAGACCCTGTCTCAAATTATAATTTTAAAAAAGGACTGGGAGTGTAGCTCAGTTGTAGCGTGCCTTTGGGTTAAACCCCCAGTAACATACAACAGATGGGGGAGTGGGAGGGCGGCTTTACTAATCTCATACCAATTCCAGCATCCGGAAAATGTATAGAAGAAATTCCAGTGTCAGAAAGGATTAGTTGTTCTAATCTGAAATTATAAATGTTAAAAGTTGACTACACAGAACAATATAAATGCTATGGGTTATCAACCAGTCTAGGTTTATAAATTCTTTCCTCTATCCTGGGTTTTCATTCCATGTAAAATGAACAGAAATCAGAGTCCAATTAAAGGCATGTAGAAGGATTAATGCTGTAGCCTAGTGATTCTACAGGCCTCTAGCATTCTGTGCCCCTACTGCTGTCTCTCTTGCTAAAAGGGTCTAAGAAATAGTCTCAATTCCCCAAGTTTAACAAAGTGCAGGCTCAGTATTATATCACCAAGGTCAAATTATCCATTCTTCAAATTATCTAGTACATAGTCCACATTGTATGTGGTTCACAAGTAAATTCTCCAAATGAATTAAAATAAAAACTTCCTACAGGAAATTGCTCAATTTAAGAATCTTATCACTATCATATTTCTATTAAGAAAGGCAATAGCATATGAAAATTCATTCTGTAAAAATTTACTAGGCCTACTGTAATAGCCATTTTAGGATCAAATTACCTGGGCAGATAGGCTATCAGGAACAGCTGGTTTTCATCAATTAATGGGTTAGAGGAAAGGTCTAACAGCTTGAGCGTCTGTAGAACATTACTGGGCCTGTATGGAAAACACCATCTTTTCAGCATGTGTTGCTGCCATGAGCATGTGACCTTAGAATACCTGCATTTGTTATTAGGGACCGCTGGGGTGGAAACAAGTGGGTGTGACCATGGAAAGGGAACCTGGGAGGCCCTCATGGTGTGATTCAAATAATCCTGGCCAAATCAGTATCAGCATCCTGCTTGTGACACTGTGCCACAGATCTGCAAGTTTTTATCAGAGAAGAAACTGGATTATGAGGACAGGTAAATTCTGTATATTATTTCTTATAAATGCAGAAAAACAGCTGCATTTGGCTGTATAATAAAACCATTCTGTACAATAAAATCTTACTAATTTGAATCCAAATTTGTTGAAAAATTTCCCACATGTGTTTATTTCACACAATTTAATGATGTAATAACGAGTAATTTAACCCATTACATCTAAACATCTCATTTATAAAACACCTAAAAAATAAATAACAAATTTGCCACTTACAGTAACTTTGAGATAAACATTTACATTTTTAGAATTGTACTCTTTTGAGGAAAATAATAGATGAATGATTATTAAGAATATTTATTAAATTACTGACATAATTAAAATTATTAATAAGCTTTATATTATGATTTCCAACCTATTTTAATGTACCTGTGTCAATTTCATTGAAATAGACAAAAACTGATACTCTGAGTTCAATCCCTGGTTACCAAAAAAAAGAAAGAAAGAAATAGATATAACTGAAAACTTGAGACTGTGTGTGTTAATAAGGAGAGGCAACAATACATATTTATTTAAAAGAACACACTTTTGGGGGCTGGGATTGTAGTTCAGCGGTAGAGCAGTTGCCTAGCACATGTGTGGCACTGGGTTTGATCCTCAGCACCACATAAAAATAAATAAAGGCATATGTGGATCTACAACTAAAAAGAAATACATTAAAAATATATTAATAATATATATTTAAAATAAAAAAGTCAAGGCTGGGCATGGTAACCTGTAATCCCAGCTATTCAGGAGGATCATGAGTTCAAAGCCAGCCTCAGCAATTTAGCGAGGTGCTAAGCAACTCAGTGAGACTCTGTCTCTAAATAAAATACAAAATTGGGCTGGGGCTATGGCTCAGTGAGCAACTGCCCTTAACTTCAATCCCTGGTACAAAAAAAACAAAAAGCATTCACTATTCAGCAGAGAACAACATCACATGATTGTAATCTCAGCAACTCAGGAGGCTTAAGCAGGAGAATAGCAAGTTTAAGGCCAGCCTGCGAAATTTAGACACTGTCTCAAAATAAATAATAGGAAGGTCTTGGGATGTAGCTCAGTGGTAGTTGCATTTGGCTGTCTCCAGTATCACCAACATAAATAAATAAATCTATTATTTAATCCTTAGCAAAGAAACAGGAGAAAGTGCCCAGCATATCCTACAGAACTGCTATTGAGAAACAGCAAGCTGAATATATTTATGCAAAAGTAGAAGTATTTAATTCAGGGTGTCACCCTCATGAGTTTCCCTCAATTCAACTAACTTTCTAATTGGTGAAGGCAATAAATAATCAGAATTTAAGAAAAAAAAATTTTAAGGCAAAACAGATTTATTGAAGGTGAGGATAAGTACAGCAGAGTAGGCTGAGTCCCAGAGGCTCAAGGCCAGTTTGTTTCAAACTCTTATCTGTAAATCCTCCTACCAGTTAAAACTGGATCTAACCATCTCACTCAGGGTGACTAAAGGGCGCAGGCTGAGATAGAGCCACCTATTACCTTTCGGAAATGAAGATGTTGTTGGAGTCCAGATACAGCTCCTCAAGGACTGGCCACCCCAGGGCACACTGCAGCACCTGGAAGGGAAAGCTGTTCAGGGCTACGTGGCCTCTGCTGGTGCTACTTCCTGCAGGCTCACTGCCACAGTTCCACAGCAATTCCATGCAGTTGCTGTTTTAGAAACACTGCCTCAAACACTTCTCACCAGCTGCATGTGGTCCGGGTGGGGTAGCAAATGAAAATGTTGATGGGCTGCACTGTAACATGCTGGAGCATTTTGAACCCAGCTGGTGGGCATCAGTAGCTGGCTTAGGGAAGGTGCTCAGAAAGTGGAGCTGGCGATGGTGATCAAGCACCATCTACCAGAGTCTGATTAGCCTAAGGTGCACAGTGGTGCTGAGCACCCTTCTCAGTTCTAGATGTCAGTATGGTGTGTAAAGGATGCACCATTCAGACAATGTGTCTCAATATTTCTAAGCATCCTTCCTGTCCTGAGGCTAAATCTATACCTGGTTGATATCTATCTTATCCCAAGAAGGAGTGTGGGAGTGGAGTGCCAGGGGTTGGGGCCAGGTCAAGGGTGATGGGACCCCACTGAGCTACATCTGTGGCACTCTGTAGACAAAGGACACAGCTGAGCATTTCTGTGCTTGCTTTAATGGTGGAATATTTTTGGTGCGGAAGCAGAGAAACCATGACTGAAGACGGTAGGATGCGAGTGCCAAATGCTGCTGTGCCGAGGACCCAGAGTCCGCTTCTGACTCTGGCTGTCTATGAGGAGCAGTGGTGTGAGGAGCTGGACTTTCTACAAGGAAATCATGAGGTCTCTGCTCGTGAGACCTCTATCTCAAACCCCATATCAAAAAAGAAAAGAAAGAAAACTCAGCACATATTTATTGCCTATCACTATGGAGTGCCAGTGTTTATCAGGCCACTAGAGCACATCCAAATGGGCTGAGGGAGAAGGACCAAGGAAGAACATGGATTCCTAAATATAAAATTCTGATTTTCTAACTCCTGTTATGCAGTATAAAGAATCCCATTACTTGGATAATAGGATGATTTAAATGAAGCCACATTTGTGCTTTAATTCCCTATAAAGCAAACATTTGCAACTGCTTATTACTATGTAATAAACCAAAGAAACATAATTACCTCAGCCCACGTAATTCCTGTTTGATTGAGAACTAATACCTTCAATGTAGAAAACGTTCCAGTTAGCACTGGTGAGCCAGAGGGAAACTGCAGCTTGTTTTCACTGTGTAGAAAGAGAAGATACAGTGTACTTTATTGCTTGTACAACTGAACCAATGAAGATAGCAATGATCTGGGAATTAACCTAAGGAGTTTGGTTTGTTTCAACCCTAAATTAAATGCTTATTAAAAACAGTGAGTGAGCCACCACAACTAATCTTAATATTTACAACATACAACCTTTTAGTAGCTGATGTGCAAAAGTGTTTCCACAGGGTTAGGCATAGTGTGAGGCTGCAGGTGCCTAGAAGCCTGAGGTGCAGGCATCTCTAAGGTGAGATTCCAGACTCACAGGATGAGTCTCTGGATGTTGCAAAGGGCAATCCTGTTATCAAAAGTGTTACTGATCTCATGCTAGAACATGAACTAGAATTCTGCTTTTCTAAACATGGAGTCTGCCCCTGTGCTATTAGGATAGATAAAATAAACTGCTGTCCTTTCACATCTTTCTCTGAAGACAAAGTCTCATCTTGGAAAGTTGACAGTCACTTTCAGACCTTAGTCCAGCCAAGAGTGGTAATGCACACCTGTAATCCCAGTAAATTGGGAGGTTGAGGCAGGAGGATCACGAGTTCAAAGTCAGCCTCAGCAACTGAGCAAGGCCCTAAGCAACTCAGTGAGACCTTGAGCTGGGGCTCAGTGGTTAAGTATCCCTGGGTTCAATCCCCAGCAGCTCCCCCTCCCCCCAAAAAGAATGAAAAGTGAAGAACAGGATATGATGTCACATGCCCATAATCCCTGAGATTTGGGAAATTTGTAATCCTATGATTGCAAGTTTGAGACCAGCCTTGAAACTTGAGGTGCAGGCAAGTTTCAAAAAGTGCTGAGAATGTAGCTCAGTGGTAGAGCATGTACCTATCATGTGCAAGGCCCTGGGTTTGACCCCTAGCACTGCAAAATCAAACAAACAAAAAGGAATGAAAGGGGAGGCCTAGATGAATCCTTGGAAAGTTAGATTCTGAGATTAAAAATAATAAAATATTCAGAAAGGCCTACAAAATTGTGACATTAATAGAGTAGTAAAATAATGAAAACTTTTTAACAAAACTGAATTAAACAGTATCCCAATGAAATCACTATTCCTAATACACTAAAAACATCCATATGAAAAAGCACTTTTAATAATATCACCTATCTTCTCCTCCCCAGCTAAATATCACCTCCCTTAATGTTCCACATTTCATTGTCATATTTACAAGACATCTGAAAATCTTCCAGTTTAATGTTAACCTATCTCATTCCCCCTCTCGAAAAAGAGTCAAACACATTTCTTATTAATGATCATCTTATTGGACCCTCTAAAAGACTATACTAATCAATGTGCCCTTAAAGAATAATTTAATTTTAGGGAATTTAAATAAGCCCAAATTTGTCCACGACCTAATAATATCTACTAGGTGGCAGCCTTACCATCTGATTCCCACAGAAATACTGGGAGGGCGAAGGACACAGGAGTTTTATGGTTCTCAAAAATAAGGTAACCAGGAGTTCATACCTGAGATTAAGAACCACCAGGTTTTTGAGTTGATCAGCAATACGAATCACTTCATCCCATGATGACAACAGGTTTTTTGACACATCTACTCTTGTAATATCTAAAAGCACATGTTAAGAAACAATAGTTTCAAAGGACTCATGGAAGACATAAAAGTATTTACCTCTTTATTCTGGAGCACGGGCTCTTTAACTTTTCACCTTATACTCACTGTTCTATTTGAAATTGTTTTTGTGTGAACACAGCATAATGCTTTTCAACCTTTTAAATTATCCCCCAGTTGTCAATTCAAACTAAAAAGCTCATTGTCATATACTTGAAATAAACATCTACAATCTTATGAATAAGAACCAGGTATCATAATTAAACTATTATCCAACAAAAAAGAGGGGGAAACGACAGAGATGGTAACTGATTCATTAAGCACCAAGCTGAACCCCGAGGCCTGGCCTTCAGAACTGCATTGTAGCTGTAGGCTTCACTGTTCTCCTGCGTCCTCCTATATCCGTGTTACTGTGACCTACAGGAATCTCCAAACACATGGCATCATCTGGGGGCGGGGGTGGGGAAACAGGGGTTAGTTTGAACACAGGTTCAAAAGTGTCAAGAATGATTTGGGAATTCAGAGGGTCTCTAGTACCCTGGAAATAGTATGACACCCACTGTCACTAGTACAGGGATTCAGAGAAGAGTAAGCTAGCAGGACAAGTAGCTCTGAGCAAGCACCAGAGCTGACGGGCAAGCATGACTGCTAACCAGAGATGGTCATCATGCCCTAAGAGGGCCCTGGCTCCAAGAGTTCCAGTGAGGGAAAGGACTACCAGCTAAAAGAGCTGGACCTTACCCTAGATTCTGACATGGGTAACCATTACTCAGTTCGCTCATCTACCTTACAAGTAATTACTGAGGGCCAGGAGGCCAGCAGTGGGCAAAGAAACGTCTGGGTGGGGGAGAGACAGGTGATAAGCATGTGTCTCCATGGTGTGTCCAAGATGAAACAGGGCACGTGGGAAGGCAAGGATGGTAGTTTGTACAGGGTGCAGGGAAGACCACCACCTCTTATAAGAGGGCATTTGAGCAGAGACCTGGAGCAACCGGGGAAACGACACCTTGAAGAAGCACATCAAGAACAGAGGAATGACAAGAGCAAAGGTCTCTGGTTAGGATGGGTTCAGCCTATGACAGGGACAGCCAGTTTCAACATGCTAGGAGTAGAGAGGGCTGGGGTTCTGAAAAAGAGGTCTCAAAGGGGCTAAGGATGTGGCTCAGTGGCAAAATGCTTGCCTTACATGCATGAGGTCCTGGGTTCAATCCCCAGTGCCACAAAAAAAGAGGTTGCAAGTCTCTAGGTGGCAGACCAGATCACAAAGGGCCCTCCCTAGGGACTATGTTAAAAAGTCTTTGCCAGCCTCTGCCTAAAATGAGAATTGAGTTTGGAATAGTGTGATGGGATCTGACCTGGGTCTTTAAAAAGTCACTCCTGCACAAATCTGTAATCCCAGCAACATGGAGGCTGAGGCAGGAGGAGGACTGAAAGCTGGAGATCAGCCTGGCAACTTAGCAAGACCCTGTCTCAAAATAAGGATTGGAGATGTAGCTCAGTGGCAAAGTGCCCCTGGGTTCAATCCTAATGCTGCAAAAAAGAGCTGAGAACACTAGGGGCAGGATGCTCCTTTCACAACTAGGCGCTGCTGAGTAGCACACTGCTTTGGAGCACACAGGCCCAGGTCTCCCTGGTGTCAAACAGGGAAGGAGCAAGGAAAGGCCAGGCCTTCGGCTATGAGAGTTTCTGCCCCAAAGAAACAAGGACCACCCTGAGGTGAAAGCTTGCATGCACACTGCATGGAATGCCAGATCAGCAAACAATCTAGTACCTGAGGGATCCCCCACCACCTGGCAACACAATGGCCCTCAGCTCCAACAGATGTGAGCTGTCCCTGCTGCTGTTCCAACGGCTTCTCTCAGGCTGCCCCAAGGTACTGATAGCCACTGCATCCTGGAGGACAGTGGTATCCACCTAGGACCGATGCGTGGGGTGCTTTTCATTGCCTTGCAGTCTGAAACTTGGGCCATCCCTGCTAACCAGGGCAACAGGATGCTTAGAAAGAGATTAAGGCCATAGCTCCTGAAGTCCATCATGTAGGCTGGGGCTGTGCACATTTCTGCTGGGCAGTACACAGCACATGGAATGGCTCTTCTCCAATCAAGGCTGAACACTGCAAAGGTACTTCCTGTAGTGTTCCTTTTCTCTCTCCCTCCCTCCCCCCCCCCCACACACGGTGTTCAAGGATCTCTGTTACTAACAGTTCCTGCTCCTGCACAGATTCTCTTCCCCAAGTTCAGAGCCAGCTGGTGAGGCAGGAGGTGGCTGGTCTCTTCCCCTGGAGGAGCACTCGGAGTTGACATGCTCAGATCTATAGCCCTTCCACTACCTATCCAGTGAACGACCTCAAAGACAGATCAACCCAGCCAGGCACAGTGGCACACGCCTATAATCCCAGCAGCTCGGAAGGCTGAGACAGGAGAATCCAGAGTTCAAAGCCAGCCTCAGCAAAAGCAAGGTGCTAAGCAATTCAGTGAGACCCTCTCTCTAAATAAAACACAAAATAGGGCTGGGGATGTGGCTCAGTGGTCGAGGGCCTCTGAGTGCAGTCCTCAGTACCAGGAAAAAAAGAGGGATCAACCCAAAGGAGGATGGCTACATTCCACACAACAGCAATACTTCAGTGTCATCAGGAGCTCAAGAACTAGACAGTGATCACTTCTGCAAAGACCAATCACAGTGTGATTAACTCTTGGAACCTCTTTGAGTGTTGGGGGTCTCTTTCCCTGGGAAAGAGCAGTATAAAGAAGCAATATATTGATTCTCCAGTATGCTGCTAACATCTCTCTTCAGCCAAACAGCCTACTGACTAGATGTTCTCTTACACTGAAAGAGCCTTGGACCGCCTGGTTCCTGATATTCTGAAATCATTTAGGAGTGGGGCAGGCAGAAGCCAGATGCTACAGACATTCTGTGGCATTTTGCTCCTTATCAGTCGCTCCTCCATGTCCAACTTACACACAAAGTGACCATGTTTGTGCAGCACACTGGAATCAGAGAGGGCTACTCATGACAGCAATGACCAGCCTAGATGTTACAGCATCCCCAGGTCCCAAGAGACCACCAGGGGAATGCTTAGGGGAGGAGTTCCGCTTAACTCCTTAAGTCACACCGTCAGGAGACAGCTTGCTAAGGAGAGCTCCTTTATGTGCAATCTTTATCGCAAACCAAATTAATTAATCATAAATTGCTACATTTTACATAAATTATTATGTAGCACTCAGGCCGATTTAGAGAACTGGGAGAAAACTTGAAGGTCTATTTGACTTGCCATTTGACTTACCTTGTCCTAGTTATGGGCATAAAAGCAATACATGGCAAAAACACAATGAGAGAAGGCAGAGAAGAGGTAACGACTAATTGAACTGCAGTCAGCTACCTGAAAGCAGAACAGCACTTCTTTTTTTTTTTTTTTTTTAGTTCTCGGCAGACACAACATCTTTGTTGGTATGTGGTGCTGAGGATCGAACCCGGGCCACACGCACGCCAGGCGAGTGCGTTACCGCTTGAGCCACATCCCCAGCCCCAGAACAGCACTTCTTTGTCTCATGAAAGGACATCACTACAAGGCAGTTAAGCTGGGGCACTGGCCTCGAAGCACCCTCAAAGCCACTGTTTCCCTTTCTATGTCACTGCTCTCCAGGCACTCCAGTCTTTCTCCACACTTGCAAGACAGGTGCCAAAGCCCTGAGCATACCACCTGCACTCAGGTGTGAGGGAGGCACAGGCAATGAGTAAGTGTGTCCCCTTGCAAAGAGCCCCATCTAGAAAATTCCACCTTACATCTCACTGGCCAGAGTGAGTCACACTGCCACACCTGCAAGCAAGAGTCAGAGAAGTTAATTTATCTGGGTACCAACTGCCCCAAGAAAAACAGTTGCTGATAGGAAGAAAACTGGGAAGAATGGACATGGAGTATGCAACTAGCAATGTCTGGCACAATTATCAAATCCAAAGTCAGGTTCAGGAATAAGCAATCCATGAAAAGGATACTAGGACATGTTCTGGCAATTCCTCCTTTTTCACCAGCACAACTTACTGCACAGTTCCTTAGAGAAATCTCTTGCAAGTTGTTCAGATGACTGCATGAGAAACATAAGAGTTCATATGTACACACAAGCACATAGGCTATCTAATAGCCCTTTAGAAACACGCATTTCAGATAAGAAAGCACTACCAACACCACTCAGGCTCCCTGGCCCTGGTCTCCCTCTTCATACACCCCCATGCATCCCCACCTCAGGAGAACCACACTCCACATCTGGAGGACAACTGATCCCAAGCAGACCATACTTCCACTACACACCCAAAACGAATTAAAGCATTTTTGCATATTATGAAACTTGATATGAATAATGTTCTCCTATATTAAAAGGTGCAATGAAGTAAACGCCAAATTTCTGATTACTACCGTCTTCTGACCATAATACTTACATATTTAAATTTCACTATAATTACATTACCCTAAAAAAGATTTTTGCTAGTTTTAAATACCTTTCAATTTTCATTAACATGTAAATAGATTTTATGACAATCAAAATATATAACTTCTTTATTAACATTTTTCTATAAATACTTTTGAACACTCCACAGAATCATCACATTAATCACTACAATGATTAAGTGTGAGCCAGGCATGGTGGAACACACCTGTAATTCCAGTGACTCAGCAGGCTGAGGCGGGAGGATCTCAAGTTTAAGGCCAACCTCAGCAACTTAGCAAGACTGTCTCAAGCTGGGCGCGGTAATTATAGCACCTTGGGAGGCTGAGGCAGGAGGATCACAAGTTCAAAGCCAGCCTCAGCAAAAAGTAACGCACTAAGGAGACACCATCTCTAAATAAAATACAAAAAAGGGCTGGGTATGTGGTACCCCTGAGTTCAGTCCCAGTAGCCCCCTCTCCTGCCATCCCCCAAAAGACTGTCTCAAAATAAGAAAAAAGGGCCTGGGTGGCTAAGTGATAGAGCAACCCTGGGTTCTATCCCCAGTACTGCTAGAGATTAAAATATATATATGTGTGTATATATATGTATATGTGTGTATATATATACACACACACACATACCTACCAGGGTCACTGCTGATGCCTAGTTCAGTCAGTCACCAGGGCATTACTGTCCCTTCCCTGAGTAGCCTGCCAGGTTCTGGTGCAATGGTGTTGAGTCTGTGTAAACATCAGCTGCCACTCTCTAATTCTGAATCCATTACAACAAGTAGTACACCCCTCTGCACAGGGTTACCATGCACAGTTTCAGAGAAAAGAGAATGCACTGGCACAGCAGCTGTAAAAGTGCCCTCCCAGACTGAGGCACTTCTCAGGAGCAAATTCCTTAAAGTATACACCCCAAAATTCTTATTCAGCGGGTCGGGATGAGACCCAGGATTCTGCAGGTCCCAAAGCTCCTAAGATTAAAATGTGCAGAAGAGAAAACCAACCTTACAGGTGGTACCTGTTCTCTCTACCACACAGTGGCAAGTTGCTTTGTGTCCATACCTAACCTGTCATAAGCTGAACCATGAATTGGAAAAGCACTGAAATATCAGCCTCAGTTATAGAGTAGTCCACAGTGATAATATGGTGAAAATATTAATAATGGACAAATTAGTGTTTCGATGCCAATCCAGAAAAATACAACCCTGCACTAAATAAGGATGTTAATTTCCTGGAACACTGAATCCTCAGATTGCTCAGATTTCAGTGTGCTGTTTCCATAGAAAGGATAGTCCAGTTTGGAAGAGTCAGGAGTGTTCACAGGCAGTTGGGCAATTTTGACTCAGAAGCTGGAAAAAAATGCCAAACTTAGCTCCACCACTATCAGCTCCACTTACCTCTGCTGTTTGATCACAGAGTCAAAACCAATGGTCTCCACAGGTTTCTTCCCAATTATAATTATTTGCTCTTTCCCATAGTCTTCTGGTCCATCTTCTAATGCATAGCGGTTCTTAACTGCAGTAAGAAAGTCCACTCCAAAATTTACCTTGTTTGGACGAATAAAAGATCCTCCCGTTGGGTGCCTGGAAAATGGAAGAAATGGAACATAAAAATTTCATCTCCCAATAAAGGCCATAAATGCAATGTTCTAAGGTTTTCAAAACTGCCTACATGCTGAAAAATCAAAACCAGCACATAATAAAAACAATAAGGAAAAATGTATAATCAGTATGACACAAAGGATGCACAAGCATATAAAATCACTGTAGAAAAACCGACAAGAAAGATGGAACAGACAACTAACATGAGAGAGAACAAAATTAGACTCACAGGGCAAAGCTTGTCTTTGCTAATGACAAGAAATACAAATTAAATGAAACTTTTCTGGCATAAAATGAAGAAAAATTATAAAACCTCAAAGACTTCAGGTTCGGTAGGTCTATAATCATATGCTTGCATTCCTCAGAATTTGTTAGCGAGCAATAATTTAGAAACATAACAAAATTGCATTTGCAAATATTTTGTATAATATTATTTATTTATAATTGAGGAATGCTGGAAGCCATAAAAATGGCTAGTCACTAGATAGTGACTATTAAGTAAACCAGAAAGATGTAGTTATTAAAAAGTGTAATACTTGAGGGTTGGGGCTGTGGCTCAGTGGCAGAGCACTTGCCTAGCATGTGAGAGGCCCTGGGTTCAATCCTCAGCACCACATATACATAAATAAAGGTACTGTGCTCATCTACAACTAAAAAATAAAAGTGTAATACTTGAAAGTTGAGATTTTTAAAAAACTGAACAAATTGTACATGAAACAATGACAGGAATCACTTCTAAATACAAATAAAGAAGAGGAATTAAAATGTAGATGGTAGGATTATGTACAAAATCCTTTACATGACCACTTATATATTTTTAAAATGCAGATAAATGGGAAGAATTCTATAGAACTACAGATTACCATACTTTTTATTCAGGTTTCATGGCAATTTTTAATACTAATTCCTGGCAGAATTTCATCATCCCAGAACCAACACAACATCACTGCTACCATCCTAAAGCAAGCAGGCCAGCCCACATTCAAAGGGAGGGTGTGAGCTGCTGTGACCAGAAAATGAACTGTGGCAGAGCATCTCCTCAGCTGGCTCCCAGGCCATATGCCTTTGGCAATGGGATTCTGCCAACTGTTCCCAAGTGGAGCCTTTCTCTCTCCTCAGTCAGTAACTAACTTCTTAAGGGCTAAGCCTTAAGAAGGCTTGATGTTTCCTGCTTTGCCTTCCTGGAGGCAGACAGTACAGACAGAAAAGCTGCTCAGTCAATGAGGAAAGTTCATAGGGGAGAGAGACTTAGCCTATTCACAGGAGACCCAGAGCCCCCCAGTCAGCAACAATACTAGACCCCAGTCGTGACAGGCCACCCAAGGGACACGCTGCAGCCAACACAACTACAGCAAAGAAAAGTATCTCCTAAGTGCTCACGTCCAGCTCCCAGCACAGAACAGCAATCGTGAGCCACCAGAACAGTGGTGGGTCATAGCTAATTGAAACAAGCTTGGAAGAAGAGGAGAAGTGTATTTTCAATAATCTCTAATCAAAATTCAGTATTTCTGGGCTGGGGCTTTAGCTCAGTGGCAGAGCACTTGCCTCATATGAGTGAGGCACTGGGTTTGATCCTCAGCACCACCTAAAAAATAAATAAATAAAAGCATTGTATCCATCTACAATTTTAAAATATTTTTTAAAATTCAGTATTTCCTTTTAATCGTAAATCCCAGGCAACAAATCAAGTAGTGTCCACAACTTTATGGCATCAACAAACAGAAAGAGATATTTTCACATCATGTTATACTTCTTGAAGATATATTAAAAAAAAAGCTTATTTCTATCACTATTTCAAAATTTAGTAGTTACTAGATATACTGGTAGATCTTATTACTTAATGTTATTGAATGAAGAAATATAGCTGGGTTCAGTAATGCACACCTATAGTCCCAGTGATTTGGGAGGCTGAGGCAGGAGGAGCACAAGTTTGAGGCCATCCCCAGCAACTTAGCAAGACCCTGTTTAAATAAAAAGGAGTACAGCACTTACCTAGCATTTGTAAGGCACTGGGTTCAATCCTTAGCACCACATAAAAATAAGTAAATAAAATAAAGGTATTGTCTCCATCTACAACTAAAAATTAAAAAATAAAAAGTTCCAGGGGTGTGGCAATGGTTAAATGCCTCTGAGTTAAATCCCCAGTACGCTCCCCCACCCACAAAAAAAAAAAAAAGAGGCAGGAGGAGGGAGAGAGAGAGAGAGAGAGAAATATACATTATTATACTCATTAAACATTGTTTTTTTCCCCTTGGCAGTACTGGGGATTGAACTCAAGGCTTAAACAGGTAAGCACTCTACATAGCTACATCCCTATCCTTTTTTATTTGGAACTAAATTCTAAGTTGCCCAGGCTGGCTTCCAGCTTGCAGTTCTCCTGCCTCAGCCTCCCAAGTATCTGGATTCCAGGCACACACTAACTTGTCTGGCTTTAAAACTACCTTGATCACTACATTTCAGTGTAACAAATTTTCTTTGTAATGCAATATATTTTTTCATGCTTTAAAAAATATTTTCTACTTGGTGCCAAAATCATTCATCGAACAACAACAACAACAACAACAAAAACCCTCTAGAGTATATTCCATAAAGAAGTAGAAGCTGAGCTTGGCCTTGAAGGATGAAAGATGAATAGGAGTTTGGCTTTTTTTTTAGAAAAGCTTTCACACGACAGTGGCACAAATCTGTAATCCCTGAGGAGGTTGAGGCAGGAGGTTCATGAGTTTGTGGCCATTCTCAGCAACAGGGAGGCCCTGTCTCAAAATAAAAAATAAAAAGGGGGCTGGGGCTTAGTGGTAGAACACTTGCCTAACATGTGTGAGGCACTGGTTTGACTCTCAGCATCGCATATAAATAAATGAATAAAATAAAGGTCCATCAATAACTAAAAAATTTTTTTTAATTTAAAAAATAAAAAGGGCTAATGATGTAGGTCAGTGGCTAAGCAATCTGGGTTCATTGCCCAGTAGCACACATACACACACCAAAAGAGCACTAGTTTTTTTTTGTCCTAACATAGGCATCAGGCAGAATCTAACATGTAAAAACCTATAAAAATAAAGTACTGGTATCAGAAACAATAAAGGTTACTTTTCAAAGATGTGATTTAAATGAATTTAAATAAACTATAAGAACTCACAGTAAAAATACTAGTACATTTATCTGGGTGGGGTAACGCATGTAATCCCACCAATTTGGGAGGCTGAGGCAGGAGGATCTGCAAGCTTGAGGCCAGCCCAGGCAACATGGCGTGACCCCATCTCAAAAAAAAAAAAAAAAAGAGGAACTGGAGATATAGCTCAGTGTTTAGTGGACTTGGATTCAATCCCAGGTACCAAAAAACAAAACAAAAAAACAGCCCAAAGCCCCACAAATAGAGTACATCTATAAGAATACAAATTACAAATCCCTCAGTTTATGGAATTCCAGTGGCAGAGTTAGAGCGTGGTTCTTATACAGATGGCAGTTTATATTTTTGTCCTATATTTACACTTCTTAAAACAGTGGCTATGAAGAGTAAAAAAAAAAAAAAAAAAAAAAGATCTTCAAGGCTGGGGCTGTAGCTCAGTGGCAGAGTGCTTGCCTAGTATGCGTGAGGCACTGGGTTCGATCCTTGGCACCACATAAAAATTAACAAAATAAAGGCATTCTGTTCACCTACAAGAAGGATAAGGAGAATGAGAGCTCTTTATTATTGTTAAGTCTGTGGGCAGGCAGATGAAAGAGTTAGGAACAGTGTTAGGAGGCTGCAAAGCAGATGCTAGGCCCTTTACAGATTAAAGGCCAATACTGAAGATTAATCTTTGATTTTTTTCCCCCAGCATTGGGGGATGAACCCAGAGACACTCTACTATGGAGCTATATCTCCCGACCTTTTTATTTTGTATTTTCAGACAGGGTCTCTCTGAGTTGCCCAGGCTGGCCCTGAACTTATGATCCTCTTGCCTCTCAGCTTCCATAGCAGCTGGATTACTACATGTTTACACCACTTTACCTGACAAATAACAATCTTTTATGGAACATACCCAGCAGGTTTCTTAAAAAACAAAACAGTTCAGTAAACAATGAAAAATGCAAGCTGGGCATGAATCCATCAACAAAAACAAATCTTCCAAAAAAACTGTAATGATTTATACAGTCTCTACTGAAATTCTAGATGGACATTTAGATGCTCACTGGAACACTGAAATTCTGAACTCTTGTCTAAAAAGAAAAGTCCTGGTAGAGACCTGTTTATCTTGTAAGCACTTGACTTGTTCAAGTTTCTACCTCTTTTTACAACAACAGCTCCTGACTGTGGCCTTCATGGAAATAGCAGCTGCTCAAGAAATTCGAAGAGTCTCAATCTGCCTTATTTCCCCAGTAGGGCTCCCATATCAAATTCAGGAGGTCCAGTTAAATTTGAATTTCAGTCAGACAGCAAATCATTTTAGTATACATCTGAAATCCAAGTTTCACTGTGCATCTGGAAGTTTCATTTGCTGAATCTGACAGCAACTCAAAGGTGAAAGTCCCCAACAGATTTCTAAACTCCCAGAATAAGTTCTTTCTTGTTGGGCTTTGGGTGCAGGATGCTGGAAAAGACTGGATTTCTGGTGAGTGTCTAATCAGTGCTGTTGGTCTTTCTGAAAATGTCATTTGTCCCAGGCATGTTCAGCCTTTCTAGCAAATGTGTGTTAACTGACATCCATGGGGAAAGAACTCTTGGCTCTCCTGCACTCCCCGCGCTGCACTATGTACTCCCCTTAGTACTACATCCCAAGGAGCTGACCTGGTGATACTGTCTCTCTCCTAAGGGAAGCAGCATGGCCGACAAGCATCTGATTGTAGGCTGCTTTGAATAACAATCATGACTCTGTCCATACTAGAGACAAGCTTTCAAAAACAAAGCAGATCTACTTTTGCCTTTTGGTCAGGTGTACCCTGCCTGCAAACTACTGCCACTGTTAATGGCTCTTAACACTCTTCTAACATCATACCAGAATACTTCATGCTGGTCCATTAGTGCTCATCCAAGAGCCTCAAAACACTTCACCACAACCTGTGACTCATATAAGATGAAGAAATCAAGGGCTTTGCCTCCTGAGGTGCCCAATATGTGGACATGGTCTGAAACAGTATGTTCTCTCTGATGCTAGGGACTAAAGTTAGATTCTCCTTTTGACTGCTCAGAAATCACATTTTAGAATTTAATTCTCACCAGAAAAGAGAAATCAAACCACTGCTTGGAAACAGAACCTTTGAAGTAAAAGCTGAGTGGGTGAAATAGTGACCCACACAGTTCTGCTTAGAGCAGACTGCAGCTTAGATTGAAAGGAGAAAATTGGAAACATTCTGCCATCTAGCAACAAGGCCAACTAACAGGTGCGAACCTCTCAGGTCCCCAAAAGATAGAGGTGGAGAGCAGGAGCACCTGGGAGATGTTGATACTGGTTCATAGCCATGAATTTTGGGTAAACCTGTAATTGACTATTAATTGATAATGTGGCAAATATTTACTGGGTAATTAACAGCTTAGATGATTGCCATTATGTACTGTAAGTTACACAAGAGAAAAGAAAGATTGGAGAAACTGACATGGAACCATCAGAACTTAAGTTCAGGGGGGACTTTATGAGGTGATCTGGTCCATTCCCGACTTACCAACTGCTCCATGAAATCCTACTATTTTTAGAGACCCACAATGCAGAGCAGTCCACAACCTGGATTTTAGCCCGACTCCAGATTTTTATGTTGCACTCAACTTTTACTTCAACTGGTCCTCAGTGAAAGGTACTACTAACAATGATGTCAGAGAGTTCGAGTATGGGACATGTAGTGAATACAGAAACCCTGTAAACAAACTGCAAACAGCTCAGCCCAGGTTAAGCTCTGGTATGTTTTACTGAAGATCTCTGTGGAAGCAACTGACACTACCTTGCAGTGAAGTTGGAAAAACACTGGCCAGGCCTTGAAAACCGCATAGTCTGTCCCCAGATTACGTCAGAGAGCAGAACTCAAGCCTGAACAGTGGCACAACATCTCTCAAAGGTGCACTCACCAAACATCCCGCTCAATGCTTAAGAAGCAGAGGATGCAATTTAACTTCCGTAAAATCCATTAGGCCCATGGCTGCACTGCTACATGCCATCAGTCACTTGATATTCAGACACAACTCTGAAGAGATGAGACCTTAGCTATGACCACTCTCACTTACCTTTTGCTCATTTAAAACAGTGACACCACAATTTTGCCACCGGAACTGGCTAAAATAGCAACTAAACATTAAAAATGAAGTTTACAGTAGCAAAACACTTTTTTATACTCATTGTTATTATGACAGATCAAGTAAAATTTGAAATATAAAAGACTCCAAAGAAATTTTTTCATTTTTTGGAATTATAGATTGAACCAAGGGGCACTTTACTACCAAGCTCCATCTGCAATCTTTTTTATGTATTTTGAGACAGAGCCTCGCTAAATTGCTGAGGTTGGTCTCAAACTTGTGGATCCTCCAGCAAAGTATAGGACATATTAAGATATCTGCACTAGCTTAATGACAACTATGAGGGGTGCACTCTGTTTTGCCGATTGGAAGATTCCAAGATCCTGATAAAGTTTTCACTAGTTGAAGTCAGGTTATAATTAAAAGTAACATTAAGCAGAAGGATGAACAACTGTAAGGACAAGTTATATTCTTGTACTCTAGACCAGTGGTTTTACACATTTACCCTTATGGTCCCTTTTGTACTGCCTCAAATCTTTTTTTTTTTTTTTAATATTTTTTAGTTGTCAATGGACCTTTTTATTTTATTTGTTTATATGCGGTGCTGAGAATCGAATCCAGTGCCTCACATATGTTAGACAAGCACTCTACCACTGAGCCACAACCCCAGCCTTGTACTGCCTCAAATCTTGACATGAAATTCATAGATAACTTTACCTATATAGGACATTTTTCAGCCAATAAAATGCCCATTTCAATGAAATGAAAGAAAAATAGCTAGAGTAAGGTAAAATGTATATCAATATGAGAAGGTGAGCAGAAATGGGTGAGGTAAGAACATGGCTGTGGCAGGGGTAAGTGCTAATACCGAGCCGAGTCCAGACCCCTGTCTCAAGGCTCCCTCAGTGCTTCAGCGTCAATCCTATATGCGCCAGGGCCTCAAACAACTCTGGATTTTTCTGCTCAGTGACCAAGACTTTGACACTATGGCTGTATCCAGAGACTACCAGGGACCGTGTAGCCAACCATCATTCGGACAAGCTTTTAGAAAAGGGAACTGGGCTGGGGCAGACTCAAAATGCACAGTCCCTCACCGCAGGGACTGGGGGGCCTTGGTCCTGGCTGAGATATCTCTATTTCCACACCTGGCTAAACACACACACACTGTTATCTTAATCCTCTGCTGACTGTAGCCTTGGGAAAACAGCTGGCTTGTCGAACCTGACTTTCTAAGTTAGGAAATGGGGAACCAGAAAGTATTTGCTATCTGATTCTGGTCTTCATCTCAGATGAAGTCTGGTCTCCCTCAGGATCAGGAAGATGAAAAAGCAGTCAAGAGGCTTCCAATTTCCTAGGCCAGCATTTTGCTCACTGCACATGCTTCAGGAAAATGGGTTGATAGTAAGAGATCCTTGTGGGACACAGAGAGTCAGGAAAACAAATGACAGAAGTGTAGAAGATGGCTCTGTCTGAAAGCTACCATGCTCAGAGCTTCAAGCAATTTCTCCAACATCAGGCAGACACATGAAATCATATGTGACTCGCTTTAGATAGAAACTTTAAATGCTGGCTCATCATTCCACTACAGAATGGATATTCTGGATTTTATAAAATCAATTTCTTCTTACTAAATATTAGGCTAATTCTCACCTCCATTATTCATTTAATGAGTGTAAATTACTGCATCATTGAGATTTATAGTAACCCAATTAAAAAGAAACAGTCAAAAAAGCACAGAAGGCTGAGTATGGTGGCACACGCCTATAACCCCAGTGACTTGAGAGGCTGGGGCAGGAGGATCACAAGTTTGAGGCCAGCCTCAGCAACTTAGCAAAGCCTAAGCAACTTAGCAAGACCCTATCTCAAAATAAAAAATAAAAAGGGCCGGGACATGGCTCAGTGGTTAAGTGCCCCTGGGTTCAATCCCTAGTTACCCGCAGCCACCCCAAAAAAGAAAGGAAAAAAAGGCTATGGATCTGATTCTGGGTATATAGCTCAGTGGTAGACTAGTTGCCTAACGTGTGAGGCCCCCGAGTTCAATCCCATTATCACACACACAAAAACACACATAGGCAAAAAAAAAAAAAAAAAGTCTGGGTATGGTAGTACACACCTAAAATCCCAGTTACCCAGGAAGCTGAGGTAGGAGGATGGCAAGTTTGAGGCCAGGCTACACAACTTACCAAGACCCTTTCTTGAAAAAATAAAAAGGGTTGTAGATGTAGCTCAGTGGCAGAGCACCCCTGAGTTTAATTCCCAGTACCACAAAACAGAGAGAAAAAAAAAAGGAAAGGAAAAAGACAAAGCAATCCCACAGGGAAAGTTAAGAGTCAGAATTTAAGCTGGGTACAGTGGCACACACCTGTAATTCCAGTGATTCAGGAGGCTGAGGGAGGAGGATCACAAGTTTGAGGCCAACCAGCCTCAGCAATTTAGAGACTCTGTCTCAAAATAAATTCATACATAAATAAAAAGGGCTGAGAATGTAGCTCATGGATAGGGTACCCTAGGAGTTTAATGCCCAGTACAAAAATAAAGTGTTGATTTAAAAGAGGGAAAAAACTCTACAAACAGCATGATTAAGTCACAAATCAAAGAGGTGTCTTTTCAGAATATTTCCCAAATTGTACCTATAACCACCCTATGAACCAAACAATGCTGTTGCTTCTCCATCCTTCCCATTCAATGCTTCAACAGGATCCTGACCAAATGACCAAGCCAACTGAGAAGGAAAGTTACCTGCATTTAAAGTACACAATCCCTTCATGGCTCCCATCATGCTTTCCTCTCTCTGGATTGTCCCATTCCACTCCTAACCAGAGTCCTAGCAGAACAAGAAAAAACAAATGAGTAACAAAGGATGACAGAGGGATGCTTCACTTTCCTGCAAGTAAATACAATTTGTAATGGAAACCACATCCCGCAGCAACACTGAGGGAGGAAGAATGTCTTGGGAATAGACAACTTAACCTTATGCTCAGAACTTCAATCAGAACAGCTAAGTGTAGTGGCACAAGCCTGTAATCCCAGCAGCCTGGGAGGCTGAGGTAGGAGATCACAAGTTCAAAGCCAGCTTCAGCAATTTAGCAAGACTCTGTCTCAAAATAAAAAATAAAAGGGACTGGGGATGTGGCTCAGTGGTTAAGCGCCCCTGGATTCAATTCCAAGTACCAAAAAGGAAAATCCTCATGTTTAGAAATTAAGCAATATTCTTCTAAATCATTTTGTGTCCAAAAAAAAAAAAATCACAACATAAACTAGAAACTATTTTGAACAGAATGACATAAGACTACACGTGAAAATTTGTGAATTTGTGGAATGCAGCCTAAAGTCGTGTTCAGATTCATAAGTTGGATGACAACTGAAAATAAATCATCTGTCTCAAAATGTTCAGGGCTAGAAGGTAAAACTAGAAAATCAAATTTACAGCAAGCAGGAGGAGACAGACGACAATGGAGAGAAATCAAGACAGAAAACAAACAAGATGGTCTCTTCCCAACAGCACCTCAGTCATCTTGCAGGACAGACTTGTAGACCAGCGGCTAGCATAAAGGAAAGTACGGGTGCTATGGGAGCACAGATAAGGGTGCTTACTGGTACTGCTGTGGGGGGAAATAGAGGCCAAGGCAGGGATATCCCAGGACTTGTTGTGGGAACCAGAAATCATCCAGCACAGCTGGAGTCAGTGTTGCCCAGAGTCTGGGGCAGGAGCATGGTCAGGAAAACTAGATTAAAGATGAGGAAAGTGGCTGAACAACTGGCTGGGGCCTGACTAAAACTCTGATAAAGCACCCCAAAGAACTTGTGCCTCATCTCTCTTCTCCCAAGAACCATGTTAATAAGCAAGGCAGAAATGATCTGTTTTAAAGAATAAAAGCTCAGAGAAAACATCTAACTTGCTGAATAACACTACAAATAACGACCAGACCATAGCCTAGCATGCTCAAAATACACAAATCTTTTGCTTTTTTTTTTTTTAAAGAGAGAGAGAGAATGAATTTTTTTTTCAATGTATATATTTTTAGTTTTTGGTGAGCATAACTAATCTTTATTTTATTTTTATGTGGTACTGAGGATCGAACCCAGAGACCTGCGCATGCCAGGCAAGCGTGCTACCGCTTGAGCCACATCTCCAGCCTCAAATCATTTGCTTTTTAAACCCCCCCTTTTTTTTTGTACCAGGGATTGAACTCAGGTACGCTTAACCACTGAGACATATCCCCAGCCCTTTTTATTTATTTATTTTTAAATTTTGAGACAGTTTCACTGAGTTGCTTAGGGCCTTGCTAAATTGCTGAGCTGGTTTTGAACTTGGGATCCTCTTGCCTCAGCCTCCCAAGCCACTGGGATTACAGGTGTGCACCACCATGCCTGGCTCTAATCCATTTTTTGTCAAATAATAAGCTGTTATGTGAGAAGTAATTATAACTATGCTCTTCAAGAAAATTCTCAGAATAGGTTGAGTTGATGATTGTTAACAAGAAAGCAATTCACAAGGCCATTCTTTCACCTGATGAAGAATAAGTCACTTTTCAGCTGAAGCAGGTAGAAGGGGCAAGACCAGCCTTCACTGTGATTCCCTTAACTATCTGTTATGGTTTAGAGATGAGGTATCCCCAAAAGCTCAAGTGTGAGACCATGCAAGAAACTTTAGAGGCAAATGACTGTCATGAGAACCTTAACCTAATCAGTGCATTAGCTTACTGACAGGGTTAACTGGGTGGTGATAACTGGGCAGGTGTGGCTGGAGGAGGCAGGTCACTGGGAGTCACTTTGTTACACATTTTGTATAACATATACATTTTGGGTATACATTTTGTCCCTGGTGAGAGAGAAGCTTTTTCTCGTTCTGTTTTCTGATTGTCAATGTCCTGAGCTGCCTTCCTCTTCCACCACGATGTTCTGCCTCACCTTGGTTCCAGAGCAATGCAGCCAGCCAGTATGGACTGAGACCTCTGAAAAAGATGAGGATGGGCAGTGCCAACCTTAGTCTTGTTGTTTCTCTGCTCCTTGGCTTCCTGGACTGACCAACTCCTGAGACAACTAACATTTGTTTTTTAAAAAAACATGTAACTACATTTAAGTGATGTAAATCTGAGCAATTCAGACTAAACACCCCCATTAAGCAGCATTGCTTATCTGATTCTTTTTTAAATTTTTAGATGGACATAGTACCTTTATTTTATTTATTAATGTGGTACCGAGGATCGAACCCAGTATGCCACGCGTGGAAGGCAAGTGTTTTACCAACTCCAGCCCCAGATTAATTCTCTTTTAATTTCTACATTACACTCAAAAAGGCACTCCCCTAAGGGCTTGAGTATGGACAACAGCTCATCATCAAAATAAATTTTCTATACTCCAATATCTGGAATCATGTTATTTCAATGTTAGTGTAAAACAATCTTAGGCTCTTGGAAATTACAAAGCAGTTTGGTTTCAACATCACCCTACACAGTCTCGAGTTCATATCTTCCAATGCCTCTGAAGATAGCCTTTTGTTTTTATAACCTACAACTTGAGGATGTTTTCAAAGGAGCTGCAAAAACACAATAAAAAAAAAACACAAACACTTCAAGGAGAAAGAAAAACATAATACTGAAAGATCAAAAATCATCAACAAAAAAGGGGGGTGGAAAAATCATTAGAATAGAATAACTGAGAAAGAGTAATGAAGATGTGGCTCTGAGCTTCCTTACAGCAAGATGCAATTCTCTTGACCACTGTTAGAATCCTTTCAGTTCATTAGAAAAGATGTCCTTCCTTTTCCTGAGCCAACAGCTCAGCTCCTGTCACAGGAGTCCCTTTGTAAGGAGCAAGCTACTTTCAGAAACAGCAACATCATCGGTTCACAGATGTTTCACAGAAGCTGTGTCTCACATAGGCCTCAACAGGGCTTAGGGTAAAAAGCTCAGTTCTGCAAAGGCAGCTAGAGAGAGGGCCCAGAGGTTCTATGTGGCTTTCTAGTGATTTCACTTTTTAACCAGAATATTAGCACTTCCTAAAGGATAAAAGCAACTCCTCTCAAAGCATGGGCACTAGAATCAAATAGGGAGCATGTTAAAAATGAGGAGTCCTTAAAAAAAAAAGAGGAGTCCTAGGGCTGGGGTTGTGGCTCAGTGGTAGAGTGTTTGCCTAGCATGTGTGAGGCACTGGGCTCCATTCTCAGCACTGCATGCATAAATGAATGAATGAATGAATGAATAAAAGTATTGTGTCCATCTACAACTAAAAATATATATTTTTAATGGTGCAAAGCTATTTTAATAACCTAAACTGAATGATTCAAAAAAAATTTAAGTATAAAATGTACATATTATTTTGTAAGAAGATGTACTTATTTGTAAGAAAATGTACAGTGAGAATTTAGGGATAAAAATTCTACAATGCATATAATTTAAAATGTTAAGCAATGCAGGGTGTGGTGGTACATGCCTATAATCCCAGTGACTAGGAAGGCTGAGGCAGGAGGATTGCAACTTCAAAGCCAGACTCAGCTACTTAGCAAGGCTCTAAGCAACTCAGTGAGACTGTCTCTAAAGAAAACATTAAAAAAAGGGCTAGGCTGGCTGGGGATATAGCTCAGTTGGTAGCGTGCTTGCCTAGCAAGCATAATGCTCTGGGGGTTCAATCACCAGCACCAGCACCACCAAAAAAAAAACCCCAAAACAAAAAACAACAGGAGTGCAGGGTTAGGGGTTAGGGATGTGGCTCAGTGGTTAAGCACCCCTGGGTTCAATCCCTAATGCCAAAAAAAAAAAAAAAAGAAAGAAAGAAAAAAGAAAAACCACATTAAGCAAAAATAGCGATAAAACAAATATGGCAAAATGCTGACGATTGTTAAACAGACATGACAAGTAAACACAGGTGTTCATTACACTATTCTCCTTTTCTCTCATTTGAAAACTTATAATAAATACATATAAACCCTCCTTAAATCTATTCTATTTCTAAGAAGAATCCTCCAGATATATCTCTATTCACTAAAAATGCCTAGAAACAATATCATCCTGGTAGCAGTGAGTACCTCTGGACCTCAGACTATGGCCTCTACATGCTATTTGCCATTTAAAAAAATAGACCAGAAGAATGAACCTTACACTCTTGACAGCTTCCTTATCATACCAGGGCAGCTCTCAAAGCTGTAGGGGGTGCACACATCCCTGGCTTATGACCTTCTTCCACATTCAAGGTGAGATGTGGCTAGTGAATCATCCCACATCACTTCACTGACAATGCTAATGCCTCTTCTGCCTTCTCTTCAGCTTCTAATGCTTCCTATGATTACACTAGGCCCACCTGGATGAACCAGTATAATTTTCCAATCTTAAAATCAGCCAATTAGCAAACTTAATTCCACCTGCAGCCCTAACCCTCTTTGACATGTAACTTAGCATAACCACAGGTTTTGGGGACATCTTTGGAGTACTATTATCTGCCTCCCACAGGAGCCCATCTTTACCTCCATCTTAACAGTTTTCATGCATAACACTCTGTAATCTACAGTAATGCTTACCACAGGAAATTATATCCAGTCATAAGAATCCATTTATAAAACATTAGAATTTGTTCCTAAGTAATTTTTTAAATGTTTACTTATAACAATGGCTAACAATATGATCAATGACTGGTCTAATGACTGGCTTTAAACACATCAATGCATTTAGCTGCCATGATGGCCCTACAACCACATCTGGTGAAATACCCCTGAGAGTAATGACTAAATGTGTTTTCACTCTGTCTACATCTTTGTACAATTCCACCAGATGCCTCTAACATCAGAGCTCTCAAAGGGGAATGCCGAGCCCTTTGTTAAGACCAGTGACTAGGAAGGCTCAGGCAGGAGGATTGCAACAGCCCACCTAATCCTTTTGCCCAATCCTTCCATAAGTATTGCTTCCTAATGAGCTTTCTGAACATTGAGCTTTCTGGATGCAAATCTCTACCCCATTCTGCTTTCCAAAGAACTTGGGTATTAAAAATTTCCAAGTACTGCACATTGATTCAACCTGCAGATGGCAATCTGCCTATATAATATGTACCTAGAGAATATGTATGTTCTTGGAAAGCAACAGAGTAGAAATGGCATGGGCTCTGAAGCAGACTCATATTTGAGTTCTGCTATATGGAAGTTTTGAGATCTGAGACTTGGTAGAGACCAAATCTCTCTATATATCCATATCTTAAGGTTGTTACTATAATATTCAAAATAGAGGGCATACATGACAGAACCTGGCACACAGTCATTATTATTTAAATGTTACTTTCTTTTCCCATTTATCAATCATCCCAGTCAAATGGAGGCAGAAGGAGGACCCCTTTCCCTTCTCCATCTTACATGCTTGTTTAAAGCCTTCCATGGCAATTTCCATGAAGGCAGAGTCACAGTGATCTACGCAGGGGTTCAAACTAAAACTTAATGCACAGCCAGTATGGTAGTGCATGCCTGTAATCCCAGCAGCTCCAGAGGCTGAGGCAGGAGAATTATGAGTTCAGAGCTAGCCTCAGCAAAAAGCGAGGCACTAAGCAACTTAGTGAGACCCTGTCTCTAAGTAAAACATAAAAGAGGGCTGGGGATGTGGCTCAGTCGTTGAGGGCCCCTGAGTTTAATCTCTAGTATCCCCACATCCCCCACCCCCCACCAAAAAAAAAAAAAAAGAAAAAAAAAACTTAATGCACATAAAAATCTTCTGGAAGGCTGTATTTTTATTTTTTTGTGATGCTGAGGGTAAAATAATCTAGGGCCTGTGCATACTAGGCAAGCACTCTACCTCTAAGCTATAATCCCCTTAGAGAAATACTTTTTTTTCATAATATTTTATTTTATTTATTTATTTTTATGTGGTGCTAAGGATCAAACTCAGTGCCTTGCATGTTCCAGGCACTCTACCGCTGAGCCACAGCCCCACCCTGAGAACTACTTTTTTTTTTTTTTTTTTTTTTTTAGCAGTACTAGGAATAAAACCCCAAGGGTACTCTACCATTGAGCTATATCCCCAGTCCTTTTTAAGACAGGGTCTCGCTAAATTGCTGAGACTGACCTTAAACTTACAATCCTTCTGCCTCAATCTCCTGAATTATATGCATGTATTACCATGCCCGGCCCTGGACAACTTCTTGAAACACAAAACTGCTGGGCTCTGCTCCCAGAGTATTTGTAGATATAGGGTGAAGCTCAAGAATCTAAATTTCTAAGGAGTAATCAGATGAAGCTGATTCTAGTTAGGGGCCACACACTGAGAACTTCTGGTTTAAATTTCTCACTGAGTCTCCCTGTACCCACTCAGGCCAGTTCAGAACATACAGAAAATACTCAAATATTTAGGGCAGGAATTGTGTCTACCTACAACTTAAATAAATAAATAAATAAACCCATCTAAAATGCTTTTTATAGAAACATGTAATTATACATCAAATAAATGAAAATAGGTGACAAAAATTGCATGTATATTAGTTTACAATAAATACATTTACATATAGATTAATGGCAAAGGACTTTGTAGAAAAATTATTTATTTTTTGAGTAGCAAATTATAAGAGTTCAAGACTTTTGATTGCTTAAAATTTCCTCAGATAACATTTTATGGTTGATTTAATATAAAACATAAGTACTAAATAATTAAATAGCATATAATTAAACAAAACTATGTGTACCACATGATATCGTCAACCAAATAAAACTACTATGGGTAAGTGTCTATAATTGGTGGTTAATTTCCCAAAAATTGATATTAAAAAGTGCTACTGAACTAGGTGCATTGGTGCACACCTATAATCCCAGCATCTACAATCTACAGCGTCTTCAGGAGGCTGAAGCAGTAGGACCTCGAGTTCAAAGCCAGTCTCAGCAACTCAGTGAGATGCTATTGCCAAATAAAATACAACAAAGGGCTGGGGATGTGTCTCAGTGGTTAAGTGTCCCTGAGTTCAATCTCTAGTACAAAAAAAAAAAAAAAAAGGTGCTACTGAGAATCCTACACAGAAAAAACTGCAACACACATACACACACACATACACCCCACTTACCTGCCACAGGAGGGACAACGCCAGAAAAACGCACTGTTGCATATTCTCCATTTACTTCAACTCTTTGACCAATGACATCTAATGTCAAAGTGTCACTCATGTTAAGACAGCCAGAATCCAAAATGTGAGATCTAGGGGGGAAAAAAATCATAGCATTGAGAAGAATTTAATAAAATTTATTTAAGAAAGCTAGAAGCAGTAAGTGGGGCACACCCATAATCACAGAGATTTGGGAGGCTGAGACAGAAGGATCAAAGTTTGAAGCCAGCCTCTGCAACTCAGCCAGGACAAAGCAATGTACCAAGACCCTGTCTCAAAATAAAAAAATCCAAAAGGGCTGGGAATGTAGCTCAGAGGTAAAGTGCCCTTGGGCTCGATCCCCAGTACCAAACAAAAACCAATTAAATTTAAAATACACATACACAGAATTCTAAAAATAAAGACAAGGTCTTAAAAGGTGCCTGGGTATCTTAAGTGTCAGGATGGATGAGGGTCTGCAGCTCAAGACATGTTGGCATCAGAAATGGGTATCTGGCCAGCACAGTGGCTCATACCCATAATTCCAGCAACATGGGAGGCTATGGCAGGCAGGACTGCAAGTTTGAGGCCAGTCTCAGCAACCTAACGCTATCTCAAAATAAAAAGGACTCGGGATGTAGCTCAGGGTAAAGTGTGCCTGAGTTCAATCTCCAATACCAAAAAAAGAAAAATAGAAATGGGTAACCTAGAAGTCATCAGAAACTAATACAGTAAGGGTGGATGAGACCGAAGGTGCATTGGAGGAAAGAAAAGAGGAACCATGGCAGAACCCCAATGAAAGGGAGAGGGAAGAAAACCCTAAGGAGTGAGATGAAGAAGAGCCAGAAAGGAAAATAGAAAGCTGACTCTGGGGTCTTGGAACTCAAGAGGCAAAGCTTACAGAAGGGGCAGAAGCCGGATGCTGCGGAGAGCTTGCAAAATCAGAGCTCAACTTGGCTTCCTCTTGCTGGACAGATATGATTCACAAACACAGTCTCAGAATAAAACTTGATTTTTCTTATAAAAGGTTAGCAATGTGGCAGTGCAAGAATTTCCTTTTCCCAGGGCCTCATGCATGCCAGTGCAAGGATTTTTAGATGCATGCTACAGGTCTACTGAACAAAAAAGTTCTATATTCATGTAATACATGAAAGTAATAAAAGCTTAGATTGTGAATCACGGCTTCTTGGGTCATAATCATAGTTTGCTTGTATGTGGGCTACTGGAGGCTCTGGCACGACACCTGTGCACCTCTCCTACCACAGAGAATGGGAGACATTTCTTCCGCTCCTGGATTTTTTTTTTTTTTTTTTGAGACTACATATGGGATTTTATTAGGCAAGATGAATTTGGAACAAGTGGGAAGAGAAATAAACAAGCTATTGTCATGATAACCTACACCAGAACAACTCACAGTAAGTGTGAAGAAAATACAGTAAAATTACATATGAATACAGATAATAACAACTAGTAAAGATAAAGGGAACATAGTAGGAAAGGAAAAAAATCTGTGAAATATCTCAAGCCATCAAAAAATTTTCATTCTACTGTAGAGGGAATGGCATGCGGTTTTGTGTGAAGAAGTGAAGCGCTGGCTCCAGTTAATCACATAAATGACAAAGACAGAAGTCATTAGTATTGTCTGGTTATGTCAGTAGCCTTCAGTGAGCTAGAACATGAACTGTCTAAAAAAATTTTTCAAGCTAAACCAAATATAACCAAATTTAACCCATTTAAAGTAAGTGAAAAGACACATATAAGTCCACAAAAGCAAACTATTTACTACCTACTACGTAACTTACATTTATTGAAAGTATCTTGCACTTATGATGTTTTCTGGATTTTGCCACATATTTCAATGTTAAAAGTTACTTTTTACATGCAAGTAGTATGAATAGTTTTCTCCATATGGGAACACTGATTTATAAAAGATGACATACCACATGAATGAAGTCTTTTTTTTAATTGAAAAGCTATCAAACTGTCTAGTTACATTTCTCCCCTCCAAATCCACAAACTGGGTAATAACTGAGTCTCTAGGCAACATATTCAAAACTGATTAAAAAACCAAAAAACAAACTAACAAAAAACCCGAGTCCTCCGGTCCGATTAAGGGAACCCTGCTACATACAGGCAAATCAATCCCAGTGGTACTTCTCGACTCCAGGAGGCTGGAAGAAATCCTAACAACCCCAACTCAGAACATTTACTTCAAGTAGCCTTTTTCCAGTTTCCAACTCATGAATAAAGATAATATTTTGTTAATTCTATTTCAGAAAACTTTTTGCAAGTTGTTTTATTTACAACGCCAACTTTTAAAAGCTCACTAAAGTTAACTGGACAATAAACTAGGCAGAAATCGCTTTACAAAAGGAGGGAAAGCCCAAAATGCCACTTTCTACAGAGAACCCACAGTTCAGTTTTATTCAGAAAAAAAGAAACTTTCTCTCACACTAAAAGAAATTCAGCCATAGGTTTGGAGTCTGTACTCAAACTACACATGCAATAAGGACAATATTATGCTAATACAATTGATTTGCTGCTGCATTTGTCTACTGTTTGTCTAATATTAACAATTATAAACAGAGCAGTGCAACTAGTATTTGGAACAATCCTTATAGTGTTATAGTGTCAGGTACAACATTTCACTTCTCTTCACACCACTGGTTCTCTTTGTGTACCTGGGCTTCCTCCTCTTCAGTAAAGTCATTTTTGATATTGAAGGTTTTGCGAATCTCCTCAGGAGTTTTCCCCTTGATCATATTGGCAACAGTCTTGCACGTAACATCAAGCAAACCTTTGATGTCTAAGTAGTTTGCAGCCAGAATAAGTTCAAAAAGTGTTCCTTGGTCAACTTTCAGGAATTCTTGGTCCCAAACAGGGATATCGTCTGTTCGCTTTTCTTTGTTCTCATCATCCTCAGGAGGAGGGGGGTCATCCTTGTGGTGTGTGCACCACTGAATGACCTTTTTTAATATTGCTGCATTAACATTTGGTAGAGGAACTGGGTCATCATCTCCTTCATCATCCATTCCCAAATCTTCCAACATGGTCTTGATTGTCACAGATTGTTTGGCAATTTCTACGTCAACTTCAAATATCTCCCCATCAGAACTCTGCAGCTTAATTGAAGGCATGGTGTTTGGTCTCAAGAAAAACGGCGGTCCGGAGGCTGAAGGGAGCGGGGCGGCGACCACACGAGGAAATAAAAAGGTGCTGGACAAGGCCACTCCCGCTCCTGGAATTGTCTGTCACGTCCGCCCATATTCTAGAACAGTATGAGCATTATTATCTCAGACTGCAGAACGTAAATTTATCAAATTTCAGTGTTAGTTCCTGTTAATCAAGTCCTCTGGCTTTCATAAAATATATTTTCCCAATTCTTGTGAGAAAAATCCTATTTCAAATGGAGCTGAATTTGTTGAAAAATGGGAGGAAAGGTACACATTTATGAATATGCCAAAATGAACCCCACTGCTACATAAAGCTATAATGTGCTAACAGAAACACTAAAAAAAAGGGGAGGGGGACAAGGTTGGGATTTGTAGTTCAGGGGTAGTGTCTGCCTAGTCTGCGTGAGGTTCTGAGTTCAATCTCTAGCACCAAAAAAATAAAAAAGGAAGACAGTCAGCAAGGAGCCGGAATCTCTAGATCTAGATCCAAACCTGCCCAATAGTACTGAAAAGCAAAAGAATCATTCCAGAGCCTAAACGTGGTAGGAAAAGTTTAGACGATTTTGAGGTAAGATCCATGCGCTGTAGGAACTGGTGGCGGAACCTTGAGTTTTAGGAAGTACAGAGACAGAGCTGCTAAGAGGTCTGGCCAAGGCTATGTTCAGAAGCTGAGTTCTAGTCCCTGAGGAGAGAGAATTAATAAATGGTTGTAGAACTCCATTCCTACAAGGAATTTCCATTAACTAGAGTGCATGGAGTTATCTAACCAGAAACTCTTAAGGCCCTACCATCAGTCTGGAGCTCTGGATGGGGCTCAGCCCTAACTTCCCACCTTGAAAACTGGGCTACCAGTGAAAAAGAACAGAGTGATGATCAATGGGTGAGTAAAACCAAGTGAGCAATTACAAGAGGAGGAAGACACTAGGAAACCATTCCACTGACACTCTTAACATGTACACATAATTCACGAATTATGAAGTTCCATGTGCTAGATCCTCTCTGATCTCCAGTAGCATTTTTTTCATTCCCACAAGCATGCTACAGCCACAGGACCAATTACATCAGCAGGTATAAAATATCTACACTTGTCAGGCGCAGTGGCGCATGCCTATAATCCCAGCAGATGGGGAGGTGGAGGCAGGAGGATGGATTGCGAATACAAAGCCAGCCTCAGCAAAAGCAAAGCACTAAGCAACTCAGTAAGATCCTGTGTCTAAATAAAATACAAAATAGGGCTGAGGATGTGGCTCAGTGCTCAAGTGCTCCTGAGTTCAATCTCTGGTACCCTCCCACCAAAAAAAAAACAAAAAAGACACCTATGGTCAATCATCAAGTGGCTCTGCATTAAGTCAGTATTTTGATGATCCTGCCCAAGCTCTTGACTCTTCAAATAATGTTTCTTTCTTTTTTTTTTTAAAATATTTTTTAGTTGTCAATGGATCTTTATTTATTTATATGTGGTGCTGAGAATCGAACCCTGTGCCTCACACATGCCAGGCAAGTGCTCTACCACTAAGCCACGTCCCCAGCCCAGTGTTTCTTGATGCTGTGATTTTTCTTCAGTGATGACTTGAAAACTGGATCCATGTCTCAAGAACTATGCCTCAGCTCCAAGGCCTTTACCCTGTTTCTCTGACCAGTAAATGAGTCCCTGCTTCCTGTTGTTGAACCTACTTGATGCCATTACTGGCCCCACTGAACCTCTACGGCCCACTGCTGACCCCACCACTTACATCCTCCCTACTCCTACCTCCACTTTAGTGTTCAAACTGTCCTGAAGTTAGCAGCCCACCTAGATTTTCGGTGATTGCCTGCACTGGGGACCTGAGTGGGATCTTTTCTGTGGTGGCAATCTGGATGCCTTGAAACCTTCATTAAACTGGGATACCTTTTTTAAACACACGTGTTTGCTAGTGAATGAAGGTAGACCATTTAGTTTTGGAGTAACTCTCCTTGTTAGATTATTCTTGTCTTAAAAGAAACAGACGGGGGTGGGAGTGGGAGTGGGGGTGGGGGGGTTGTGGCTCAAGTGTAGAGCACTTGCCTAGCATATGCGAGGGACTGGGTTCGATTCTCAGCACCACATATAAATAAATGAATACAATAAAGATCCATCAACTTCTTTAAAAATTAAAAAATAATAATAAGAAGAAAGAAATAGAAAGGATTCGTTCCTTTATGCCTACAATCCCAGGAGACTTGAGAAAGGAGGATCCCAAGTTTAAGGTCAGCCTTGGCAACTTAGTGAGAGCCTGTCTTAAAATAAAAACCTAGAGGGGCTAGAGCTGTGGCTCAGTGGTAGAGTGCTTGCCTCACACATATGGGGCACTGGGTTCGATCCTCAGCACTATGTAAAAAATAAATGAATAAATAAAGGTATTTAAAAATAAATAAATAAATAATAACAAGAAAAGGGTTGGGGAGGCTGGGGTTGTGGCTCAGCGGTAGAGCGCTCGCCTCGCATGTGTGAGACCTTGGGTTCGATCCTCCTACATAAAAATAAATAAGTGAAATAAAGGTATTGTGTCCAACTACAACTAAAAAGTAAATTTTTTTTTTTTTTTAAAAAGGGCTGGGGATGTATGTCAGTAATAGAGGACCCTTGAGTTCAATTTCAATCCCTAAACACAGCACACACACACACACACACACACACACACACACGGATGTGCGTGCACATGTGCACCATGAAATCTACTCATCATCTTTTAGTATTGTCCTCTCCAACTGTGACCCACCAATGCACTCCCTTTCCAGTGGACACTGGAATATTTGAAGGACATCCTTATGTTATCATTTCTGCTTTCCCTCTACCTGTCTTATGTCTCAAAACTTTGTACCAGGTAAACATTCACAGGCCTTTAAACCATCCTCATAAGAATTGCAAGTTTTCAGGCTAGGATTACAGCTCAGTGGTTGAGTGCTTGAGTGTGAGGCACTGGATTCAGCACCACATAAAAAAAATTAATTAAATAAAGAGATTGTGCCCATCTACAACTAAAATGAAAAAAAAAAATTCCAAGTTCTCAGGTACAGTGGTGCATACTTGTAATCCCAGAAGTTTGGGAGGTCGAGGCAGGAGGATCGGGAGTTCAAAGCCAGCTTCAGACTTAGCAAGGCACTAAGCAACTTAACAAGACTCTGTCTCTACATATATTTAAAGTCTATTAAAGGGCTGGGAAGGTTGTTTCAGTGTTTAAGCACCTGGTATCAAAAAAAAAAAAAAAAAGAATTCCAAATTTTCCCTATAATTCATTTACAAATTCCACTGATAAATTTTAACACCCAGAAATGAAAATCATGTTGCAAATGTGACATGTGACCTGTCTGGGTATACAATGGTCAGGATACCACTCACCCACCAGCATAGACTTAACAACACATTCGCCTTTCTCCCTTTTCATGGGAAAGACAGTTGTAGGAGATTAAGGTTGCAACGAAATAAACACCAAAGCCATTTCTGATTACCACCATCTTCTGTCCATAACACTTAAATAAATATTTAAATTTCACTATAATTACATTACCCTAAGAATGGTTTTTACTAGTTTTAAGTACCCTTTTAATTTTCATTAACATGTAAACAGATTTTATTACAATTGAGATACATACTTCCTTTATTAAACATTTTTTTTTCTTTTCTTTTTGGTACTAGAGATTGAACTTAGGGGCACCTGACTGCTGAGCCACATCCCCAGCCCTATTTTGTATTTTATTTAGGTACAGAGTCTCACTGAGTTGCTTAGCACCTTGCTTTATGCTGAGGCTGGGTTTGAACTTGAAATCCTGTCTCAGCCTCCCGCGGCTGGGATTACAGGCATGCGCCATCACACTTGGCTATTCCATAAACACTTTTGAACAGGGCCACAGAATCATCATATTAATTGCTACAATGTTCAAGTGTGAGCCAGGCATTGTGGCATACATCTGTAATCTCTATGACTTTGGAGGATGAGGAGGAAGGATCTCAAGTTTGAGACAAACCTCAGCAACTTAGTGAGACTCTGTCTCAAAATAAGATAAAAAGGGTTGGCTCAGTGATAGAACACCCCTGGGTTTAATCACCATTACCCAAAACCAGCCAAAACTCTGGGAATGCTGAGTCAAAGGTCATATGTATTTTACATTTGAGTAGCTAATACCAAATGTCCCTTTATAATGGCAGTTCCAATTTATAATCCCTTCAGGAGTATTATGAGGGCAGCTGAGTATCTCTCCTTTTATGTGAACTACCCATTCATGTACTTTGCACATTTCCTACTAGTTTATTTATTTATTTATTTTTTTCTCATCAGTCTGAGGTTTTTTTCATTGTTGTTGTTTCTTTTGTTCTGAGATGGGGTCTCACTAAATTGCCAAGGTTGGCCTTGAACTTGCCATCCTCCTGCCTCAGCCTCCAGAGTAGCAGGAGTCACCACAGCTGGCTCCCTCATGATCTTAATAATAACTACATGATTCCTCAAATTAATTTTAAAAGACTAGAAAAGCATACACTAAAGCATCTATTTGCACTTACATGTTTATAGCAGCATTATTCACAAAGGGCCAAAAAATGAAAGCAACCGAAGTGTCCTTCAATAAATGAATATGGTGTGCATGTGCGCACAAAGGAATATTATTCAGCCTTAAAAAGAAATCCTGACACCTGCTACAACATGGATGAATCTTGAGGACATTATGCTAAGTAATGCCTAGCATGTGTGAGGCACTGGATTTGGTCCTCAGCACCACATAAAAAATAAACAAATAAAATAAAGGTACGCATGCCTGTAACCCCAGCAGCTGAGGAGGCTGAGGCAGGAGGATCACAAGTTCAAAGCCAGCCTCAGCAACAGCAAGGTACTAAGCAACTCAGTGAGACCTTGTCTTAAATAAAAAAAGGGTTGTGGATATAGCTCTGTGATAGGGCAATTGACCAGAATGTGTAAACACACATGCACCAAAAAAGAAGAAAAAAGCTATAGTGAAGATAAATCTTGCCTCAAACTGGTTTTTTTTTTTTTTTTTTTGGTACCTGGAATTTAACTCAGGGTCACTCAACCACTGAGCCATATCCCAGCCCTATTTTGTATTTTGTTTAGAGACAGGGTCTCATTGAGTTGCTTTGCACCTCCCCACTGCTGATACTTTGAACTTGGGATCCTCCAGTCTCAGCCTCCTGAGCCCCTGTGATTACAAGAATCTGCCACTGTGTCTGGCTCTTGCCTCAATCTTTAGAGGAACTCCAGTGACCCTGATCAAGTGTGATGAAGTAAATCACCAACATGTGAACACTGTAATCCCAGTTGCTGAGGAGGCTAAAGCAGGAGGATTCCAAGTTGTAGACCAGTCTGCACAACTCAGCAAAACCCTGCCTCAAAAATTTAAAAGATTAAAAAAATAAAAAAGAGCTAGGGTTGTAGCTCAGTGGTATAGCACTTGCCTGCCATGCATGGCCCTGGGCTATATCCCCAATATGGAGGGGGAAACAAAAAGGAAAAAAACCAAACATTATTGACTATTTTTTTGGTACCAGGGATTGAACATAGGGGAACTTACCAGTGAGCCACATACCCAGCCTTTTTAATTTTTTTACTTTGAGACAGGGCTTTGCTAAATTGCTGAGGCTAGCTTTGACCTTGCAAACCTCCTGCCTCAGTCTCTCGAGCTGCTAGGATTACAGGCATGCACCACAGTACCTGGCACATTACTGACTTAAAAAAACAAACAAACAAACAAACAAAAAACAAAAAAAACCTTTCTAACTGAAAATTTTTACTAACTTTTAACTGAAAGTTAGAACTTTCCTTAATTATGTACATAGACATAAAATATCACAAGTTGGATTAGCAGCATCTGAGATTCTCATCTTTAGAAATCATAAATATTTTTATATCATATTACAGCTGTTACAGATTTCTCAAAGTATAGTTTATATCCATCACTATTTCAAAACTATTTCTTAGACCTACTAGGCCTGAGGCAATAGCTCAGTGATAGAGCGTGCCTTCCATGCACAGGCCATGGGATCCATCTCCAGTACCTTAAAACAAACATAAAAGACCTGACACCTAGATCTTGTTGCTTAATGTGTTAATAAAGAAACACATTATATTACTGTTTCAAAATATTTTGACAACTTTTTCATGAGAGTAGTTACCTTTGAAATCTTATGTATTTATTTTCTGTAATTAAACAGTCTATGAAGGAGTCTACAGGCTTTTCAGACTAAGAACTGAGAAAACTGGAGAACATGAAAGGAATTCAGGGGTTGAGTATCATCAACAAAGCAAAAATTTAAAACTAAATTATGCACTTTGCAAAGACGCTTTCATTTTATCTCAATTATGCAATATTAGTTGAAATTTTTATTATTTTTGTGATTTTTATTTTGAGATGGGGTCTTACTAATTTCTGCAGAATGACCTTGAATTTGCAATCCTCCTGCCTCAGTTTACAACTGACTGGGATTATGTGAGTGGGTCACTGTGCCCAGACCATAACTGTTACTTATTTATTTATTTATTTTAGGTGCTGGGGACTGAACCTAGGGCCTTGTGCATGCAAGGCAAGCACTCTACCAACTGAGCTGTATCCCCAGCCATAATTGTTATTCTTTAAAAGTAGAAGATCTGTTGGGTGTGGACTATAATCTCAGGGCCTCAGAAGGTTGAGGCAGAATTGAAAGACTGAGGCCAGCCCCAGCAATTTAGCAAGATCTTGTCTCAAAATAACAAATACAAAGGGCTGGGGATGTAAAGAGCCCCTCTGTTTTCAATTCCAGTATCCAAAAAAGAAAGAAAGAAAAAAAAATCCCTGTCCCCATGAAGCTACTGGGGAGAAACATGATAAAGAATAATGATAAGCACAATGGATCTGTTAAAGAGGAAGGCCTCCCTGAGAAGGTAATATTCCAAAACCTGGAAGAGAGAGAGAAGGGATTGAATCATTGAGACCATTCCAGGCAGAGAAAAAAGTGTAGATAGCCTGGGGGAGTGCTTGGAGAGGCAGGCCACACAGCAGTCAACAGATTAGTAGAGAGGACATCCAGCATTTAGGTCTCCAAACAGTTGGCTTTACTAAGTGAAATGGCAGATCATCTGATTTATTTTTTCAGGAGGATCCCTCTAGGGATGCTAACAGACCAAAAAGAAAAAAAAAAAAAAAAAAAGCAGAGTCTAGTTGGGTGTCCTTAGGCCAGGTGAGAGGTAACTGCAACCTGAACCACACGCAAAGGTGGTTCGGAGTGGACGGATCCTGCTGACAGCAGCTGCTGAAGCTCAGGGGAGAAAGCTGAGTCAAGAGGACTCCTAAGCGAGTTCTCAGTAGAGACAATTAAGTTCAACATAATAAACCTGCAATTCAAAAGGCAGACCATCACCTTGGATGGGGAGACCCCAGCGGCATATTGTTTATAACAGCATATCTCATATAAAACAAAAACACCAGGAAAAGCCACGAAGCAAACAGCAAGGGCGGCGGCAGGGCCTGCGCACCCGGCGAGGCGGCGCTGCCACACCGTGCTCCTCCCCGGCTGGCGCCGACGCGGGCTCCAGCCGCCAGCTCTCCTCGCCAGGCGCCGACCGCGGCCGGGGACCAGCGCAGCCCCACCCCTCCCCAGCGACGGCCGCGTCCCCGCGGGCACCTCAAAGCCCGGGCTGCCGCCCGGGTAAGTCCAGGAAGGGAAAGGACACAGTGCGGCCAGACGAGCCCCCAGTCCGGCCTCCGCGGCCCAGCTCTCAAGGCTCACCTGCCAGCAGCAGCTGGTGGTCTCGGCGGCTGCCCCTTGACAGCGGAGGGGAGCAGAGCTTCCAGCCTCGAGCGGAAGTGCCATGGGGGAGACCGGAAGTCCCGCCCCGCTGAGCGAGCGGCGGCCCCGAGAGCTGGCTGAGAGCCTAAAAGTGTGCCCTAGGCCAGCCCAGCCCCGGCGCCGGAGCCCGCCCGACAGCGCGTCCCAGTGACCGCGCATCCTCCGGTCCAAGGGCCCTCGCCACGCGGGTTGCCAGCCCTGGAGAGTCAGGCTTGACGTAGACAGGTGTGTACTACATGGGCAGTGCGCAGTCGCGCGTGCCGGCCTCCCCAGCGGTAAAGGAAGGCCGGCTAGGACTGCAGGCGGGTGGAAGGCAGTATGAGTACCGGAGACAGAACGGGGAAAGCCGCCCCTGCGCACGACAATCTCCACCGTCGCCGCTCTCGGCGGTTAAAAATCTAGAGATTGGGCTGGGGACGTGGCTCGGATAGAGCGTTTGTCTGGCGTGCCGGGATTCCCTGCGTTGCCGGGGTGACGCAGCGCATCGTGGTGAGGACCGGCAGTGACACTAGGAACATCTTGCGCGGGGTCTGGCACGTGATTACAGCACGAGACGCCGGGTTAAGCGTGAGCGGTGTTGGAGAGCTTGCCTGTCAGGCGCCGGGTCGTGGGTCGTCTCCGCCGCAAAAGCAAGGGGTAAATTATCGAGGGGGTCACTAATCCAACCAAAGGCTGCTGCAACACGCATGCTGAACGTCAAGGTTGAGCAGAATTTCAACTGGCAAAGGAGAGAGAGACTCCGGTTGTGAACCTGCTTTTGTTGGTTAACGAAAGGACATACACAGTGAATCTTGGGTCCTAAAAATAAACTTTCAGAAACTGCTGTTTGGAATCCTATAAGAATACACCATCCCACTCTTGCTTGGAGAATCCTCTGAGCCAATCCTCATTGTCGCACTTTTCCAATACAGATATAAAACTTCAAATAAGGATTTCAGATAACATTCCACATTTATTTTATATCTTTAGAGCTCTATCTGTGGATATGTATGTTTTGAGACCGGGCTTGAGATTGGAGGCGGGCCTCAGACTTGTAATCTTCCTCCTAAGTATCTGAGATTACAGCCCCGAAAAAATTAACCTCATCCACTAAATTCAGATGATCCAAAAATATAAAACATGAATTTTTCTTTATAAAATAATTTACTTTGTTAATTGTGATAATATTTACCCAGTTTTTCTTAGAATGAAAAGATGACACCTCTTTACTGTCAAAGTCTTCTCTCTTCATGTTGATCAGCACACTCTTACCTCAACTATGTTATCTTCTTCAAAGTAGTTGTCCTCTAAATTCTTCTCCCAAAGAGGCGGGTTTTAGGTCAGTGGTAGAGAGATTGCCTGGTATGCTCAAGGCTCTGGGTTACAATCCCAGCAATACAAAATAAATACGCTCCCCTGAAATAAAGTCTTCCCAAATAGAAATCTATATGCTTGTCTCTTATTCCTCATCCCTCTCTCTTTAATCCTTTCCAGCCTGACACTTTGTCTATTCTTCCTCCAGTTCTTCCAAAATCACCTACTCAAATGTTATTAGTGACTTCATATCACCAAGGTGCTTTCTCAGTCCCCACATCCTTTGATTTTTGTACAGCACAGTTTCATAGGGTTAATTATCCCAATAGCTGTAAAAATCATACTTCAAACATTGTAGGAAAAAAGCTCTAAATCAAAATGTTTGCACTGCAATCCATTCTGAGTCCCATCATTCATGCAATAAGTAAATATTTAGTGAGTACTAGCTTTGCACTGAAGATCTAGCTATGAAAGGAGAAATGCAATATTCCAATCCTGGAGAGATGTATGCTTGATGGTGTGAGTTAGACAATATGTGCGGGGTACAGTGATGCATGACTTACTATACCATTGACTTGGGAGGCCGAGGCAGGAGGATCACCAAGTTCAAGGACAGTCTGGGCAATTTAGTAAAAGTAAAATATAAAAAGAGCTGAGGATATAATTTAGTGGTAGATCACCCTTGAGTTCAATCCCCATTTATGAAGAGGAAAATAAAAAGTGGCTTAAACCAGAGAGGTAGGGCCAAAACTGAAAGAGGGGGTTGCAGCTACTCGTGAGAGAGAGTATTAGAGTACCCTGCTCCCTTATCCACGTGTTGCATATCCAAAGACAAGATTAAAGCCCAGCCAATCAAAGGCCTTCTTATGACTTCACTGCTAAAGTCAAAACAGGAGCTTTTGCCTTTGAGGTCTTGGTACTTGGCTGATAAAGACATTGGAAGCCAGTGACTGTTTTTCCTATCATGGGAAAGAGTTTGTCCTTTAGCATCAAAGAATGAGGCCAACATTTTTTAAAAAATGTAGAACTAAGAGAAAAAATGAGGAGAGAATAAGTGATTTAACCCCCAGGACTTAACAATAACTAAAGTAAAAAAAAAAAAAAAAAAACCTGGATTTTCCAATTATAAGCTCCAGCTAATTCCTTTTATGATTAAATTGGTTTGACTTTAATTTCAGTTGCTTAGAATGGAAAGAGCCCTAACTACTACAGAGTTCAATACTCACAACCTATGTATCAATTAGGCTGGGGGAAAGATAAAGATTAAATGTTTTAGATAAAAGAAATTTAGAATTAGGAATGCAGTACAGTGGCAAGAGTATTATTATGTGCAAGCCCTGGACAACAAAAAAATTGAAAAATATGGGAGCAAAGATAGATTATGAAAGCACATGCCAGCAACTCAGGAGGCTGAGGATTACAAATTCAAGGCCAGTCTCCACAATTTAGTGAGGGCCTAAGCAACTAATAAGACCTTATCTCAAAATAAAAAAACAAGAAGGGCTAGGTATATAGCTTAGTGGTAAAGTGCCCCTAAATTAACTCTCCAGTACAAAAAAAAAAAAAAAAAGAGAGAATTGGGTGGGAGAATATAGCCAATAAACAACAAAGGGTGTTTGTTATAAAGCTCAAGCCTCATTTATTTTACATATATTCATTAATCAAATAAAAGTGACTCAGGTCAGCAGTAGACATTTGTAACTTGTGTTTTTCTTTTAAAAGTGGTGTAGAGCCAGGTGCAGTGGCACATGCCTGTAATCACAGCAGTTTGGGAAGCTGAAGCTGGAAGACTGCAAGTTCAAGGCCAGCCTCAGCCATTTACCAAAACCCTCAGCAATTTAGTGAGACCTTGTTTCAAATTAAAAAATAAAAAGGGTTGGGGATATGACTGGTTGGTTAAGCACCCTGTTTAGACTCCATTGCCAGTAAATAAATAATCCCATATTGAATAAATGTTCTCTAGCTGCCTTACAGTGAAGTCAGTAGCTTATTCAGGGCCTCTTGTATGTTGGGAATAACAAAAAAGACTGCAGTTGAGCCAGTCTTATGTATTTGAAAATCCATTACCTTAACTGAAGGCCATATTTAAGTTTCACTCTGAAAGGTACCTATTAAATACTTAGCTAAAAGCCACTTTCACTGATTTCCTATTGGATGGAAGGGAGTAGTTTGTTTAGTTACATCCTTATTATTATTTGTTATAAAAACATCTTAATTGTTCAATTCTCTAAGGTTAATTGACTTAGTATCTGTGGCACACATCTGTAATTCCAGTGCAGTGTGATTGCAAGTTTGAGCCCAAGGCTTGGCAACTTAGTAAGAGTCTGTCTCAAAGTAAAAAAAAAAAAAAAAAAAAATTAAAAGTCTGGGGATGTAGCTCTGGTACAGCACCACTTGGGTCAATCTCTCATACTGCAAATAAATACATTAAACAAATAAAACCATTTGTTTCTTATAAAGAATCGACATCTGCTGGATTTAGTTGCATATACCTATAATTCCAACAATTTGAGAAGTTGAGGCAGGAGGATCATGAGTTCAAAGCCAGCCTCAGCAACTTGGCGAAGCCCTAAGTGACTCAGCAAGACCTTGTCTCAAAAAATAAAAAAGGGGGCTGGGGATGTGGCTCAAGCGGTAGCACGCTCACCTGGCATGCGTGCGGCCCGGGTTCGATCCTCAGCACCACATACAAACAAAGATGTTGTGTCCACCGATGACTAAAAAATAAATATTAAAAAAATTCTCTCTCTCTCTCTCCTCTCTCACTCTCTCTTTAAAAAAAAAATAAAAAAGGGGGGCTGAAGCTGTGGCTCAGCAGTAGAGAGCTCGCCTAGCACATACAAGGAGCTGGGTTCTATCCTCAGCACAACATTAAATAAATAAATAAAAACAAGGTATTGTGTCCATCTACAACTAAAAAAAATGCCTAAAAGTAAATAAATAAAATAAAAAAGGGCTGGGGTGTGGCTCAGTGGTTATATACCCTTGGGCTCAGAATCTGGTATCAGAAATAAAATGAGATATTGACATCTATATGTTAAGAGTATTTATTAGGCTAAATCTCTTGAAAACTTGTTAACTTTTAAATGTTCAACTATTCCCATTTTACAATTTCTTTTAAGCAACTCATCAAGTTTTGGTTAAGATTTACAAACCACTTTTACCAGTTTACCATTACTACTACTTCACCATTGAAGTCCAAGTATCTTCTATTACTCATCATAGTAATTCTAATATCTTTGCATATATTTTTCTTTGTGTACACTGATATAATATGTAATTCAAAGATATTAAATTGGTAATTCTCCAAAGCAGAGTACTTTTAAAAAGAATGTGCCAGCTGCTGGCTCAGTGACATGAACCTATAATCCCAGCACTCAAGAACTGAGGTGGGAAGATCCCTGAGTCTAGGGAAGCAAGGGCAGCCTGAGCAACACAGCAAGACCCCATCTCAAAATTAAAAAAAGAAAAGAGGGCTGGGGATGTGGCTCAAGCGGTAGCGTGCTCGCCTGGCATGTGTGCAGCCCGGGTTCGATCCTCAGCACCACATACAAAGATGTTGTGTCCACCGAAAACTAAAAAATAAATATTAAAACAAACAAACCAAAAAAAAAAAGAAAGAAAGAAATGTGGGTGGTTGGTAAGACAAATGTTTCCAAGCTATCTCAGTGACAGAATGCCCATTAATCAGTGGTATGAAACACTGTACATAATTCACTTGAACTAAAGGGTTAATTCTGAAATTTATTAGATTATTGCTTATTGCACTTTTTGTGGGAGGAGGGTACTAGGGATTAAACCCAGGGGCACTTAACCGCTGGGTCACATCCCCAGCCCTTTTTTGTGTTTTATTTAGAGACAGGGTCTCACTGAGTTGCTAAGTGTCTCACTATATTGCTGAGGCTTGCTTTGAACTTGAGATTCTCCTGCCTCAGCCTCTCAAGTCTCTGGGATTACGGGCATGTGCCACCGTGCCTGGCTTATTGCATTATTTTTTTTTAACCAACCCATGTATAGTAAAACTATGCCATAACATTGTAGGTTATGTCCAATATATTCAATTACAAATTACTAAAAGTACCAGAGTGAGTCTGCAGTTAGTTAAGTGGGGTGTAGGGGTTGAGGAAGCCAAGTGCCAACTGCATTATATCTGAATTCACATTATTGTAGGGCCTCTTACTATCTTTTTTTGTAAACACTGAATATCAGCTATTGTGGCATACTTGGGAGAAGGATGGACTGAAATGGGGAGACATTACAGGAAGAAAACTTTCTGTTATTTTAATAACCAAGTGCTTTCCAAACTTTTAACAGCATCTAAGAGTACATGAAGCATTAGAGACAGTGCAAAAGAGCCCACTGCTTTGGCTTGATTCAAGGTCCTGGTGCTGCTTTGCAAATACTTGAAGAAAACATAAATATCTCATGCTTGAAAGACACTTCATGAATATTTCCCCCCTTTCCTCCTCTTTATACATTGATGAAAAGAGCCAATGGATAAATCTTGAGTATATAAGATGGAATGGAACAAGGCTTTCAAAATATAGAAAGTGAATCCAGGCATGGTGGCTCAGGACCATAATCCCAGTGGCTCAAGAGGCTGAGACAGGAAAATCACGATTTCAAAGCCAGCCTCAGCAATGGTGAGATGCTAAGTAGTGAGACCCTATCTCTAATAAAATACAAATAGGGCTGGGGATGTGGTTTAGTGGTTGAGTACCCCTGAGTTCAATGCCCAGTACCCCCCCCCCCAAAAAAAAAAAAGCAAATAGATATAGAAAGTGAAGGAATCAGGAGTTCCTTTGGCTTAGGGCAAGTCAAACTTTTGGGGGGGACTAAAGGCAGACTATTTGAAGACAGACTTGAATAGAAGGGAGGAAAATTAAGAGAGTTTACATTTCACGAAAGAGTGGGAATTAGTGGACATTAAATTGATAGTTGAAATCTTCCCTGGGAAAGATTAGATGAAAAATAGTTATTGGACTTCAATATAGTAAGTTATAATGGCCACAACAGCAATTCTGAAAACATTCCCTAGAAGCACTCAGCAACAGAGCAAGAACGAAGTAGATGGTTACTTAGGCCAAGGAAGGGAAGCAATGATCTAAAAGTCTTCCTTAAGTGAATGATAATAGGGTGTAGGTTAGGGACAGAAGGAGGTAAGGTAGGAAGAGGTCCATAGAGCAGAACAGAGAAGAGCAGCTGAATTTCAGGTCCTGCTGAAGCTGAACATGTCTAATTCCAGCTACTCCAGAGGTTGAGGCAGAATGCAGAGTTGGAGGCTGGCCTTGGCCATTTAGTTAGACCTCATCTCAACAAAAATAAATCTTGCTCAGGTAATTGACCTTTATATTCTTTTGAATTTGGAAAATAAATGAAATCAATTTGTCTTTTGGAGCTGTATTGACTAGAAAAATTATGTTTTATCTTTACTTTTTTTTGGTATTGGGGATTGAAGCCAGCCGTGCTTAACTATTAAGTCATATCCCCCACCCTTTTTTTATTTACTTAGATACAAGAAATTTAACCCATGGACACTTTACCACTGAGCTACATCCCCAGTGCTGTTTATTTTTTGAGACAGGGTCTCAGTAAGTTGCTTAGAGATTTCTAAGTTGCTAAGGCTTGTCTTGAATTTGTGATCTTCTTGCCTCAGCCTCTAGATAGTCTCTGGGATTACAGATATGTGCCATCATGCCCAGTCCTTTTTATTTATTTTGAGTCAGGTCTTGCTAAGTTGCTCATGCTGGCTTCAAATATGAGTAGCTGGGATTACAGGTGTGCGCCACCACACCTGGCAAATACTCTTACTAAATGGTAAAACCCAATTCTTATTTGATCATGACAAGATTTTCCCTTATTCAGGAAAAAAAAATTGCTGTATCATAAACATAAGCAGATGAATTAATTCATTTTGATTTAAACTACTTATTATCTCTTTCTATATTAATAGCTCTGACTACAGTTGGAGTGAAAAGAATGGAGTTTTATTTAATAAAATGAATTTTTGTCAAAACGTTCTCAATTCAACGCCAAGCATTTCTGTCAATGGCAAAAGCAAGAGAAAAATGGCAAAAGAATCATAAAATTAGCACCAGGTCAAAACTATTTTGATTAGGCAAGGACAAAAAAATTATGTAAACATTCTTTCTACTTAAATTCTTTTTTTGGGGGGGGGGGCAATATTGTGGATTGAAACCAGGGTCTTTTTGTTTTCTAGACAGGATCTCACTGAAGGGCCTAAGCTAGCCTCAACTTGCAATCTTCCTACCTTGTCCCCACTTTTATGTCACAGTTTAGTACCATTATGGAATTAGACATGTTCAGCTTCAGCAGGACCTTAAATTACTGAATTTGTGATCTTCTTGCCTCAGCCTCCAGAGTCTTTGGGAGTACAGATAGGTGTCATCATGCCCAGTCCTTTTTATTTAGTAATTCCAGAGGATTACTGGTATTCACCAGGCTGTCTGGCTTTATCATTTTTTTGTGGTGCTAGGCAAGTGCTCTACAACTGAGCTACACCTCTAGTCTTCAAAGGTTAATACTTTAGTCAGCATATTTTTAAAAATAATCATGTTTTTCTTGAACTTGTGATCCTCCTGCCTCAGTCTCCCAAGCCATTGGGATTACAGGGGCATGCCACTGCACCCAGTTTGGAAAACATTAACTTTCAATTTTGGGATATCAACTCTTATGTTATTATTACTATTTTGGTGGTGCTAAGGATGGAATTCAGGGACTCATGCATGCTAGGTAAGCACTCTACCCCTGAGCCATATCCTCAGCCCCAGTAGCATGGGTCTGGAAATTATACTGCAGGAACAGCTGGGTCAGGGTTAGTGATCTCAAAAAGCTGATCAGTGTGGTGAAGCCTTTATTGCTATTCAGCCACACTCTGAAGGCAACACTTGTTACCTTTAATCAGAGATTAAAGGTGTCTCTTCTCTTTCCATTCAAGCACCTACTGCCTTTTCAAGGGTGGTGGTGATGTGGTTGGGAAAGAAAAGGGCATTTCCCCGTTTTTGTACTGAAGCTACTCAAACAGCTCTTTAAATATCTCTACCACCAATGACCATGAAGTATGACAGCTTAAGAAGCCCCCTCCTAAAACTTATTCTTTATATATATTTTTTTCTTTCCCAACCGGACAGATGGGGACTGGGGTTATAACTCAGCACTACTACTCAGAGCTTGTTTAGCAATGCATGATGCCCTAAGGTTGATCACTAGCACTGCAAATAAATGAACAAAGCCAGAAATTCAAATGGAAAGACAATTCTGTACCTTGATACTAAACAGTCTGTGACATAAAAATGTTACAAAGAAAAAGAGAATTCAGATTAGCATGTGAATTTCATTAAATGGGACTCTGGTTAAAAACCAGAACTTACAGGGGTAGGAATATAGCTCAGTGGTGGGCACTTGCCTAGCATGTTTGAGGCCCTGGGTTTGAACCAACCAACAAAAAAGTAAGGTTGCAGGGTGAAGGTGTAGGAAAAAAAGAAGAGGGTAGGAGAGAGAACACAGTATTTCCTGTTTTTCACCTGCTCAGTCTTTTTATAGAATACTTTAGCAATATACTTAGTAACAGCATTTTGGCAAAAAAGAGGAGTTTGTGATCTTTGGGTCAGCAAGCTAAAGAAATCAGTCTCAAGTAGTCATCGGTTTGGAAGTGGGATAGATGAACTGGGAACTGCCAATGTAGCATGAGTAGGAAGTACCTAGATAAAAACTCCTGGAAGCTAGTCCTTTTTATTGACAGAATCAATAGAACATTTATGGTACCATGGCAGATTGGTCACAATGTCCTGCCACCACAACTTCTGACATTCAAATTAGATCTATATAAATGTGAATCCTTTTTATTCTTTCAACTCTGTATTACATATATGGAGGGGTTTCTACATTGGAACAGTTTCACTCACACCGTCCCTATTTACTCAGTTTTTGAAGACTAAAGCTTGGTCCAAATTTGTGAAAAGGTGACAGGCTAAAAGAAAAATTAAATTAAAGAAGCTATCCAGCCCAATCAAGAATGGCTTAATATTATTCATTTTCTTCTTTGAACATCTTACTTAAGTGCTTTATTAGAGCCACTAGCGCAGGGTTCCCACCACATGCCTCAATTTGTTTATAGGCTTTAGATTCAAGCTCTTTAAGAGTATTCCGAGTGTATTCAAAAGAACCTACATCCTCCAGATAATGTACACAATATTTTTTAATATCTATGTTTTCTGTTCTTTGGCGCAAGATGTTCTGCACCTGGGTGCTTTCAGGCCTTGACCAAATAGCATGAATAGTAGGGAATGAGAATTTTCCCTCTGTTAGATCTTCACAAAAACTTTTGTTTTCACTATATTCTTTGGAGTGCAGATTAGCATAATCATCTCTAATTTGAAAAAAGAGGCCAAGTGTATTAAGTAATGGCTTTAAATCTTCTTTGTAGTCAGAGAATAGCTGCATGAGACCTACTGCTAATCCAAACAGTCCACCAGTCTTTTGCAGCACCATGGCTTTATATTCTTCTTCAGTAGGACAAGTGTAATTATCCCTCCAGTAAATGTCCAGGCCTTGTCCCTGATGGAGTTCTAAGAGCTGACGGGTAAAAAGTTTCACTGCATCTGGATGATCCAGAGTTAGGACTTTTTCTAAGCCAAGGAAATATACATAATTGGCTGAATTGATGACAGATGGAATTCCATAGATGCTATGTGCTACTGGAAAGCCACGTCGGAGTTTTGAATTGTCTTCAATATCATCAATGAGTAAACTGGCATTGTGCAACATTTCTGTCACTTCAATGATAATCTAAGAAAAAAGAAAAGAAAAAAATTACTTCACATTATTTGAAATATTCAAATAGTTTATATTTAGTGGTAGTAATAGATTAAGGAAGTCTCAGGTGTCTTAAATTTCATAATGAAAAATTATTTAGTAACCTGAACATAAGACAATAGTGTATGAACATAAAACTAAGTCAAGAAAAGTAATTTCATGAGAAATCTATTAATTTGGGGAGACCGAGAATGAGATCAGAATTGCCTAAATACCTGTAATTTGTCTTCTGGAACTTTTAGCCAATGATTAAATGCCTGTGAAAGTTTGGTTCTCACTTGTTTACCTGCAATTAAAAAATAAAATATGACAATAAAACAATTATTTACTTACACAAAACAGGAACTTCCTTCAAAACATGTCAGATTTGGCAAATGCACCCCCATCAACCCATTACCTACTGCAGAGATTATATTTCACTGCTAAATACCCAACCCCATCCCTCTGAAATCAACAGGCTAAAGTGCATAACCTTTCAGAATTAGAGCAGATAAGATAGATTCTAGATAAATTCTATGGCACTTCAGGAGGCTTTAATTTTTTTTTTTTTTTGGTACCTGAGACTGAACTCAGGGGCACTCATCCACTGAGCCATATCCCCACACCTATTTTGTATTTTATTTAGAGATAGGGTCTCACTAAATTGTTTAGCATCTGGCTTTTGCTGAGGCTGGCTTTAAACTCATGATCCTTTGGCCTCCTGAGCCTGGGATTACAGGCATGTGTAATCCGTGCTACGGTGCCCGGCAGTATGCTTTAATTTTTTTAAAATATTTTTTTAGTTGTCAATGGACTTTATTTACTTATATGCGGTATTAAGTGTCTCACACATGCTAGGCAAGAGCTCTACCACTTAGCCACAACCCCAGCCCAGTAGGCTTTAATTTTTAACTTGCCATCAACAACTTCTGAATGAAACGGGCATTTTTAGGAAATCCTCCTGCCTCAGCCTCCCAAGGTGCTGGAACTACAGGTGTGTGCCACTGAACCCAGCACAGAAAATCTTTTGAGATTATGTTATTATAGATCAAGAACATATTTGTCCAAGGCGTGGTTCTTTTTTTTGTTTTGTACTGGGAATTGAACCCAGAGGTGCGCTTAACTACTGAGCAACATCTTAAAAAAGTGAGTTAACACTCAAAAGCAGTATCCTGGATTTTTCTTTTGGGTACTAGGGATTGAATGTAGGGATATTCAACCACTGAGCCATATTCCGAGACCTTTTTTTTTTTTTTTTAAATATATTTTATTTAGAGACAGGGTTTCACAGAGTTGCTTAGGGCTTTGCTAAATTGCTAAGGCTGGCTTTGAACTCATGATTCTTCTGCCTCAGACTCCTGAGCCAAGGGCACCACCGTGCTCAGTTTCCTGGCTTTTTCTTTCTTTCTCTTCTGGCACTGGCCTCAGATTTGCAAAACTCTGCCTCAGCCTCCTAAGTCACTGGATTACAGATATGTACCCTTACACCGGGCTTAGGTTTTCTTAAACATTTCTGACTTCACTCCATTTTTTTTTTCTTTTTAAGAATTAACATTAGCAGGTTAGTTTCTATTAGGGTGTGCCAGAACAGAAATACTACTAATCATGATAGTTTCCTAAGTGTACCTAAGGAGCTAGCATTCTTTTGGCTTTTTTTTTTTTTTTGGGTACAGGTTCTCATTAAGTTGCCTAGGGTGGCTTAAACTCTTAGCCTCACGCTATCCTCTTGCCTCAGACTCCTTAGTACTCAGGACTATAGGCATGAGCCACTGTGCCTGACTCTTTTTTTTCCTCTCTTCTTCCTTTTTTCTTTTGTGGCGAGGGGATTGAAGCCAGGGCCTTGTGCATGTGAGGCAAGCACTTTACTCACTGAGCTATATCCACAGCCCTTTGTTTCACTGAGTTGCATCACCAGCCTTTATTATTTTGAGATAGAGTCTAAGTTGTCTAGGCTGGCTTTGAAAAATGGCAAGTGATTCTTCTGCCACAGCCTCCTGAGTTGTTGGTATTTCAAGTGTGCATCAACATTCTGGGCTCTCTTTTGGCTTTCGATAACCATATTTATCCTACCCAGATTCAGGAAGAACAGAAAAGCATATTACCATTGTGGTGTGGTCATAAAGATAGATATGTACTTTAGGAAGAGAAAAAAAATATCTACTGTGATTGAAAGCATCATTATAGTTTAGCTACACTATGAACTAAATAGACTATTAAGGTTTCAAATTGCCTTTTATGTTATTATTTGTGGTACAAGAGATTGAACTGAAAGGTGATCTACCACTGAGGTACACTCTTAGACCTTTTTCAATTTAAGATAAGGTCTTGCTATGTTGCTGAAATTGGCCTTAACTTCAGGTGTGTGCCACTGTGCCCATCACTTCTTATATTATTTTTATGAGAAAGAGCATGCCAACTTCCAAGTAACTCATTTATAAGTAAATAAAAAGTTTTTTTAAATTTTTTATTTATTTTTTTATTTTTAAAGAGACAGGGTCTCACTATATTGCCTAGGCTGGCACCAAACTCCTGAGCTTTAGCAATTCTCCTGTCATGGCCTCTCAAGTAGCTGGAACTACAGGTATATGTCATTGTGCCTTTCTGTAAATGAAACAAACAAAAAACAATTTTTTTTATAGTGTTGAGTGTTGAATCTAGAGCCTTATGCATCCTAGGCAAGTATTTTACCACTGAGTTACACCCTTTAGCTCCTCCAAATACTTTTTAAAATTTTTATTTATTCATTACTGGAAATTGTATGTAGAGAGGCTTTACCAATGAGCTACACCCCCAGCCCTTTTATTTTAAAACAGTCTTGCAAAGTTGCTTAGAGTGACCTCAAATTTGTGAGCCTTCTGCTTCAGATTCTGAAGTTAATGATTACAGTTGAGTGCCAACAGGCCGGCTCTATTTTATTAATTTTTTTTTTTTTTTGTACTGGGGATTAAACCCAGGGATACCTAACCACAGGGCCACATACCCAGCCCTTTTTCCTTTTTGAGACAAGGTCTTATCAAGGATCTCTTCGCTAAGAGAAAAGATAAAATAAAAAATAAAAGGGCTGGGGATGGGCTGCAGTTGTAGTTCAGTGGTAGAGCACTTGCCTAATGTGAGAGGCACTGGGTTTGATCCTCAGTACCATATTAAAAAAAGTCGGAGGAGGGGGTGGTGGCTGGGGCTGAGGATGTGGCTTGGTGGTTAAGTGTCTTTGAGTTCAATCCTTGGTACCAACCAACAAACAAAACAACCTCATATATACACACAATAAGGCAGCCATTAAGTCAGAAAGCTGTGTTCAGGTGATACTCCCTTATATAAAATAATATGGTTAGGTTTCCAGATAAAGTGACTTAGTTGTATTAGTTCTCAAAGGAACTAATAGTGTAAGAAATGCCGGTAGTTGTATAGTGGGAGACATGATCATGGAAGGTGACACTTTAACATGGAGTATAAATCAAACTTTCTGTTGTTATACAAATCAGAGATAACTTCCCCTAATATCTAAATAGTGAAAAAAACAGGTTTGGAGGTGCAGTCCTGTTATCTCAGCTGGAAAGGTAAGGTAGATGGATCTCAAGTCCTAGGCCAAGGCCAGCCTTGCCAACTTAGCAAAACCCTGTCCCAAAATGAAAAATAAAAAGGGCCGGGGATATAACTCTGGGGTAGAGTGCCCCTGAGTTCAGTCCCCAGTACTGCAAAAAAATAAAGGGGAGGGGGGTAGGGGCAGAATTTGAATTTGCAGTCATCAGACCCAGTACATTTATTTTTTGAAGTATATCATTGTATTTTTTAAAAAAATGTTTTTTAGTTGCAGATGGACATAAAACTCTTTATTTTTTATTTTTATGTGGTTCTGGGGATCAAATCCAATGCCTCACACATGCTAGGCAAGCACTGTACCACTGAGCCACAACTCCAGCCCATCATTGGATATTTTTAAAATTACTTTTTAGGAGTGAATAATTATAAAGTTTATTTGTAAACTTTCTCTAATATATCTCTCTTTCTTTCTTTGCAGTACTGGGGACTGAACCCAGGGGTGCTTTACCAGTGAGCTATGCCCTGGGACATCTTTAATTTTTATTTTGAGGTAGGGTTTTCTTTAAGTTGTCCAGCCTGGCCTTGTAGTTGTGATCCTCCTGTCTCAGCCTCCTGAGCTGCTGGGATTATAGTTAATGTATCACTTTCAGCAGGAAATCTCAAAGGCTGATAAAGCTAACCTTTTCTGTTTGCTAACATTTGAATGACCACTACTGTCTGATAACTATTCTATACAGACTGTAACTGAACTGTTACCCGGTAACTGAAGTAAGTACTTGTAGGGTTCTAGAAGAATTCTTTGGACAGTTTCTTGAGTCTTCTCCATTGTTTTTAAATTTCAAAGCTGATCTGTAGAAAAGAAGAAACAGAACCGTGATCTTATGAACCAAATTATCAAGCATTAAACTGCCAAGAAATTTGTATCTCAAGGTGTTTTGGGAAAAGCATACCTTTAGTTTGGTTTAACCCAATTTTTTTCAGTTGTTGATGATGAACCTTTATTTATATGTGGTGCTAAAAATGAAACTCAGTGCCCCACACATGCTAGGCAAGCACCCCACCACTGAACCACAACCGCTGCCCCTGGTTTAAAATTTTTTAAATGTATAAAATATTGAAAACATTAAACTAGGAGTGGTGGCACATGACTGTAATCCCAGCAGCTTGGGAGGCTGAGGCAGGAGGATTGTGAGTTCAAAGCCACCTTTAGCAAAAGTGAGGCACTAAGCAGCTCATTGAGACCCTGTCTCTAAATAAAACACAAGATAGGGCTGGGGATGTGGTTCAGTGGTCAAGTGCTCCCGAGTTCAATCCATAGTACTCCCCCACCAAAAAAATTGAAAACATTATATTACATTAAAGAAGCCAGTCCCCAAAGACCACTTATCACATAATTCCACTTACATGAATGTTCTGAATATGCCTATATAGATGGAAAGTAGATTAGTGGTTGCTGGCACAGGAAGAACAAGGAACAAGAACTAACTGCTAGTGAGTAATGGTTTGTTTTTTGTTTTTTGGGGGGAAGCATCAAACCATAAAATTAGATTGTGGGAATGGGCATGGTGGTGCACACCTGTAATCCTAGTGGCTTGGGAGGCTGAGGCAGGAGTATTCCAAGTTCAAACCCAGCCTCAGCAACTTGGTGAGGCTCTAAGCAATCTGGCAAGACCCTGTCTCTGAATAAAAAGTAAAAAGGGCTGGGGATGAGGCTCAGTGGTTAAGTGCTCCGGGTTTCAATCCCTGGTACAAAAATAAAATAAGATAAAAATTAAGATTGCGGAAAGACTGGGGTTATAGCTCAATCATAGAGTGCTTGCCTAGCATATGTGAGGTTCAATCCCAGCACCACATAAAACTAAATAAACAAAATAAAAAAATATTGTGTACATCTACATCTTAAAAAAAAAAAGAACGTGGGATGATTGCACATTGTGAATATACTAACAATATGGAACTGTCTACTCTTCTTGATTGTGTGAGATGGCATCACACTTTGCCGCCCAGGCTATTCTTAAAACCGTGGGCTCAAGCAATCCTTACACATTAGTTTCCCACGTAGGTGGGACTACAGGTAGTTACTACCACATCCTGCTTAAAGTGTACACTTTAAATGGTTGGTATATGGTATATAGATCACATCTCATGTTTTTTTAAAAATACAATTCTTCATTGAAATGATGACATTGGTCAAAGTGTTCAGCTGATTTAAGTGGTTTTCTTAGATACATAATGTATTATTATGCCTTGCCTGTTTTCATCAACCATAAAAGACTTAAATGATTGAAATCAAACAAATGTCAAAACAAATCACAGAATTAGATATTTTTGTTATTAATTGATTATATAAATTAGTAAGCATGTTCCTTCTATGAACATTAAGATAGCTTTTTAAAAATTTTATTACTGGGGATTAAATACAGGGGCACCCTACTACCAAGCTACATTCACAGCTTTTTTTTTTGGGGGGGGGGTGTACTAGAGATTTCCCCAGTCCTATTTTGTATTTATTTAGAGACAGGGTCTCACTGAGTTGTTTAGCACCTCACTTTTGCTGAGGCTGGCTTTGAACTCGTGATCCTCCTCAGCCTCCTGAGATTACAGGCCTATGCCACCACACCCAGCCCTTTTTGAGATAGGGTCTCAACAAATTGCTGGGGCTGGTCCTCCTGCCTCACCCTCCTGAGTAGCTGGGATCACAGCCATGCTCCACTGTGCTTGGCTGGCTGGGTTTTGTACCTCCAGTCCCAAGATGGTTGTTTTATATATTTATAATTTAAAGGGAAGTACTCATATTTGCTCTAAAATATGAGACTCTGTTTTAAAATATGCATTAACTTGAATGTAATCTTATGTATTAAAAACATTCCCCTGTAATGTTTTATTATTTGGAATTTTGTATGTACTTTAACATTTTTGTTGCTGGGGATTGAAACCAGGGGTGCTTAACTACTGAGTACATTCCCAGCCCTTTTAGTGTTTTGAGACAGGGTCTCAATAAGTTGCTGAGGCTGGTTTTAAACTTGTAGTCCCTCTTCCTCAGCTTCCCAAGTCACTGGAATTATATGTATGTGCTACCGCACCTGGCTTATTTCAATATTTCTTAAGAGTATCATGGTCTTTATAGGGTCCTCCTTTACTGCTGAATCTCTCTCTCTCTGGCAATCCATTTCTATTTTTACCTGTCACATTTTAGGAGTTTATCATTTTTGTCCTCTTTCTTTTGCCTTTTTTTTTTTTAAAGAGAGAATGAGAGAGGAGAGAGAGAGAGAATTTTTAATATTTATTTTTTAGTTCTCGGCAGACACAACATCTTTGTTGGTATGTGGTGCTGAGGATCGAACCCGGGTCGCACGCATGCCAGGCGAGTGCGCTACCGCTTGAGCCACATCCCCAGCCCCTTTCTTTTGCCTTTTGGGACTATGATTTGGTCTCCAGGATCACAAGACATCTTCTAATCAATATTTTTGGCTTAACTGACAATATACAAACATAAGAATAAACCTAATATGATATGGCAGTTCAAGATTAGTGCAGCTGAAAGCATTACACATCATAGAATTTTGGAACTGGAAGGCATCCTAGAGTTCTCTTGTATGCTTGAATAAAGCTCAAGAATATATTCACTTGGGTGAGTGTCACTTTTTTTTGGTGCTGAGGATTGAACCAGGGCCTTGTGCAGGGTAGGCATGCAAAAACTCTACCAACTGAGCTATGTCCCCAGCCCCCAAGTGTCACATTTATGAAATCAGGTATACTTTGTGTTATTTTGCCTAGTCAAAGGTCTTTTTCGGATTCACTAAAGTCTGGGAAGAGGACTAGGAATCTCCATTTTTGATATGCATCATATACAATTCTTAAGGAGCTGCTTGAGAAAATGGTACAGGATCTGAAGATAGATAGCTTCATCATACTGCATGACAACACAACCAAGGGGGATGGGCTCATATTTTTATTTACTATAATGCTGAGGGTGCATTTCTTGATTTCTAAACCTGCTCTAGTAACCTCATAAAATTAAATATGAAGCCCATTCTTCTGTAGCCCAGTCATCTGAGACTATGATCTCATCATCTACCACCTCATGGATAAGGCAATTCTAGTATCTATTACTGCTTACAAGTATCAATTAAAAAAAATTTAGATGGACATGATACCTTTATTTATTTATTTTTATGTGGTGCTGAGGATTGAATACAGGGCCTCACACATGTGAGGTGAGCACTCCACCACTGAGCCACAACCCCAGCCCCAACAGGTATTAAATTTAAAAATGTAAAATAACTTTAGAAGAGTCTCATGTTTAACTCATAAAATACAAGACTCTTTGTACATATTTTCAGTAGATGAACACACTGATACCTTGATCCATACTTCTAAGCAGAGCTAAAGCTCCTGAATAAATACTGACAAAGTGCCACAAAAGTAAATGATTTCTAAAAGCTATTAAGAACATAGAAAAGCTGCAACTGATCAACCTGTAAGAACCAGCTAATGTTCCTGCCTCAGCAGGCACCTAACATGAAGGTAAAGTGTGAACCCTATCGTGCCTATTTTTCCACTATGGAATGAGATGCCAACAGGAGGGAAGAATAAAACCTCTATATTATCTAGTCATTGTGAGGCAGACAGAAGGCCTGTGAGAAAGGAGAGCTAAAATGAAAATACACAGATTACCATCAACTCTACAAGTATTTGGATGCTTCCACTAAGTATAAACCACTTGAAGGGTAGGAGAAACCTTTTGATATAATAAAAGCTATGGATCTTCTTTAAAAAAAAAACAAAAAACAAAAACAAAGCCAGTGTGTAAATCATTAAGCTCCCTCCCACATACATATGCACAGCAACAAAAATAAAATCTGTACCCAACTTTTAAGGAATCACATAGTCCCTGAATGCTTTACCTCAGATTAAAATCCTCAAAGAATATTTTCATACTTTTAATATCAAGCAAATCTGGTGTTTGCATAATAGGCCAAGACATAAAACCCATTACCTTAACTATTTCTCTGGTAGGGGAAGGGGAGGATATAGGGGATTAAACCAGGATGTTCTCCCATTAACTTATGCCCTCAGCTCTTATACACACTGGCTAAGTTGCCCAGGCTGTCCTGAAAATTGTGATCCTCCTGTCTAAGCCCCCAGATTTGGGATTACAAGTGTGCATCGCTGCATCTGGCTCCATCTTAATTTTTTTATTGAAGGCAGATTACAAATGGAAATCCAATCTCAATTCATGTAGGTATCAAAAAATCAGTTTGTCTTGTCTTTTTTTAAAAATATTTTTTTAGTTGTAGGTAGACATGATATCTTTATTTTTATGTAGTAGTGCTGCTGATCGAACCCAGTGCCTCACAGGTGACAGGCAAGTGCTCTTCCACTGAGCCACAACTGCAGCCGTCTTGTCATGAGTCCAAGGGGACCAGTAAAGGGGCAATATTAGGAAATGTTATTGGGTGCACGTATGAACAGGTGACAACTAACCGCACCACTATGTACAATTATAATGCACCAGTACAAATACGGGGGGGGGGGGGGGGGAGTCTAAGGACTTATTTGCCCCGCCCACCTTTTTTACTCAGCAGTTTATCAGAGCCGCAACTCCGGCTTTCAAGTCTAAATACGGAAGAAGACAGTAGTGTACATTTACGAATCCTAATTCATTTTTACGGCGAAAAACTACAGAAAGCTCCAGCCAGAGTCTCAAACTACTCTCCCACTTTTAAAAGTTAGAACCTGCAGGAAACGTGCTCAGAGTGGATCAGTGAGTTCAACCCTTGCACCGGCGAACCACGGCCGTCGAAGGGCCTCCTTCCTCCCAGCGGAGAGCCCCCGAGGCAGCCCCCGCGCGCCCCACTGCAGGGCGAGCCCGCCCCGGCCCGCCGCTCCCTCAGGGCCCCGGGGTCCTTTCCCCGGCTCTTCCTAGCCCTCGCCGGCCCCTCCGCCAGTCCCCGCGCCCTGCACCGCAGCCAAGCCTGCCCCTCGCCCGTCTCCTCGGAGAAGCACACCCGGTCGTGTGCTCCGTCCGCCCTCCCGTCGGGCGCCCACAGCATGCGCGAGGCCTGGAAGGCTGCAGAGCACCCACTCGCGCCACCGAACTGGAACTTCCGCGCAAAGCATTTCTTTAAAGGGGAAGTCTGGATTCAGAATTACTAAACCCGGACAGACGAAAAGCGTGGCGGTCGGGCGCAGGCGAGCCCTCCCACTCCTAGGGACGCGGCCCATCGGCCGGGAACTTCGAGTCCCGGGGGTCACCTGAGACATCCCCTTCCGCCCGCTCGGGCCGCTCCTCCTCCCTCCGCTAGGCGCTGGCAGTCACCCGAGCGCCGGGTCAGCATCCGGGTCCTCTCACTCCTTTCTTCTCCCCGCGGCCGCGGCCCCGCCCCCGCTGTGTCCCATCCGGGTCCCCCCAGCCACCGCCGCCGCTCACGGTTTCACGATGGTCTCACGACTTTACGCCGTCGGTCGGGTGTAGCAGTACCTCATGTCAACTTCCCACTCCGGAGTTCAGACCAAGGCTCCTCTCGGCTCCTTCATAAATCTCTCTGCCTACTTCACCACAAAACTCTCCGCCCTCCTCAGCCGCCAGCGACGCCGCATTACTCGTAGCAAGAAAATGCGCCATCCCGGTTACACTGCGCAGGCGTCGTTGTCACCTCCCCGTTTCCAGGTGGCCCCTCCCTCTTTCCCTCCCGCTTCCGTCTCACGCAGGCGCGGGGTGTTGCGGGTCTTGCAGTTCTCGCAGGGTAAGGCTTTGAGCATTGTTCCCGGGAATTGGACTACATTTCCCAAGAAGCTTTGGGGCGTAACTTTCTGTTTCCATAGAACTGGTGGGAAAATGGCGTCGTTGTTTGTATGATGGGGACCAATAGAAACAGGGCAAAGGCGGGCTCTGGTGGACCCCAACCAATCCGAGGTCGTCTAAGAGGCCATCCGGGAAAGAAGTAAGGGAGGGGAAAAGAATCAAGGGGAGGGGAGAAGGAGGAAAGGGGGGGCCGGGGTGGGGGGAAAGCGATGTTTGCCCGTCAGTCGAGTCCGGAGTGAGGAGCTCGGGCGCCGGAGCGGAGGAGTCTCTGGAGCCCTAGCTTGCCGCCGTCACGGCCGCCGCCTGGACCTTTGCCCGGAGGGAGCCGCAGAGGGTCCGTCGCCGCCATCCTCTGGAGGGCGGCGCGCCCGGGGGCCCGGACCTCAAGTCCGGGAGGGATTTTTCGTCGGCCCCCTCCCCCCAGCGAGGGAGCCCGAGCGGCCGCCAAACAAAGGTACCAGTCGCCGCCGCGGGAGGAGGAGGAGCCGGAGCTTCAGCCTCGGCCGCCGCTGGACCCGCCGCCCTTCTTCTCCATCTCTGCTCTGGGCCTGCCGCGTCGGGGGAAGGAGGAGCGCGACTCTGGACGCGCCAGCTTGGACCTCGCCTCCGCGGAAGGTAGGGGCATTTTCTGGGCGCTCACCGTCCGTGGCGTTGTCCCTGGGCCCGCCGCGGAGCGGGGCGGATGGCTGCGGTGCTGTCGCCGCGCCGGTGTTCGCGGCCCCGGCCTCCCGGGACCCCCGCCCGGCCACAGCTCGGCGCCCGGTGGCCTGCCGCGGGGGGCCCCGGCGGGCGGGGGCGGCGGGCCGCGGCTTCTCGGCCCCTGCGGCCGGGCCCCGCTAGGGTGGGACGAGGCCCCCGGCGCCGTCCTGCTCGGCCCTCGGCCCGCTGGGCCCCGGCGCGACGCGGGTGCCTACCCGTGGGGGCGGACTTCGGCGCCCGCGCCGGACCCTGGCGCGTTGCGAGTTTCTTCTGACAGAAATGGCGTCATCGTCGGAGACGGGGCTCCGTCGGGTCGCGACAATGGGGACGCGGAGCTGCGGGCCGTGGGGTGGCCGCGGGCGGCGGGGCCGAGTGCGGCGCGTCTGGCTCTCGCCGAGCGTCCTGCTGGCGGCGGCCGCGCAGGCTGCCCGGCTCTGAGCGGTGCCTTTTGTCTCCCCGCAGGTGCAGGTGACGCTGGTGTGGTCGCGGGGGTCGCGGTCCCGGAGTCGCCATGAAGGTAAGCTTGCCGCCCGGCGCTGCGGCGGGGCCGAGGTCTGCGGGCGCCGCGCTGGAGGCTTGTGCGGTGCCCGCGCGGGGATGGCCGCGGAGTTGCGGTGCGGGGCCCCGCTTCCGCGCGGCTGGCCCCGTGCAGGCAGCGCCGGGGAACTGCGGGACGCGGGCCAAGCAACCTGACCTGGGTGAGCTGTGGGCGCTCTCGGGTGCGCCGCCGAGGGAGCACCTCGCCCGTTGTGGGAACGCTGCTGTGGGTTGCTAGCCGAGGACCTTTTTGATGACCACAAAGCTCATCTTATTGGAAAGATTTTAGAAGGATTTTGGTGATCTTTGCACACTTCGGAGAGAATAGTTCCTTTTTTGAAGGGACTTGGGGTTATATGTTTTCTTTTCCTTTATCGATGTGTGCCTCTGCAGGTTGTCGTTGTTCTGTGGTGTCGTATGGAAAAGTGATGGCTAGTTCCTTTTCAGTAAACCTATTCACTCAGTACATACTGTGTCTAGTAAGGCTTAATTGTTGGAGGAAATTAAAGCCATAGAAGTACCGGGCTTTTCACTTTAAAGATCATGGGAACAAATTCTGTCTCGTTTGTTCACACTCTCAGGGATGACAAGCCTAATGTACTGGAAATGTCTAGATTTCACTGGTGTAACTTAGATACCAGCAAGTGTTTTTTCACCTATTATAAATTCAGAAGTGCTTAAAGGGTAGAGTGTTCACAAGTATAGATATGCAACAGATAATATGTTAGAATGTAAACTTCATGTACTTTTATTTTTTTGAATACTTTTTATTTTATTTGTTTTTATTTTTGCTGTACTGGGAATTGAACCCAAGGTGCTTTATCACTGAGCTACGTCCTCAGCCCTTTTTATTTTTTCCAGATGGGGTCTGGTTTCCTTGCACAGGCTAGCCTGGAACTTTCAATCCTCCTGCCTCACCCTCCCCAGTAGCTAGGATTATAGGCATGTACCACCATCCCTGGCTGCTTTGAATTTTTTTTTTCCCCCACTTCTCTTCAGAGTAAAGATTACTTTTACAGAAATGCATCCAAATTAAAATTTGTAATGCTTGTGTTTATGGGAGACAGTGAAAGCTGTGGATATTAATATTTATCTACTGTACAAAGTAATTTAGACTAATTAGGCCTCTTTTTGAATTTGGGGTGCTGTGGACTGCCTAGAACAGTTTATATCTGCAGAGTTCCTGTCTCACTTTCATGTAAATGAAAACAAACACTGATGTTTCAGAATGAATCCTTTTTGTTAGTCACAAATGCTAGTTAAAATTCCTGTGATCTGTGTAAAGCAGTGAAAAGTGAATTTATTAGGAAAACCATGTATCTATGTTGGATGAGAATTTAAGAAAACTTTGGGTTGATTAATAGATAACAAGTTCAGAAGCTGAATAGTATTTGGGATAAATGTATTGTGTTGCAGTTACAATTGTAAAGCCTGGTACATTATAGTTCTCTGTAAATGTTTGGCTTGTAGATATATAGTAAGCAGAGGTATTTTAGTTTTAAAGTTTCTTTTTTTCCTTTCGTTTCCTTTTTTAAACTTGCCAGTTTAAAAAAATGAAAGTATATGGGAAACTTTAGCCCTAAAAGTTTCAGGGTATTAGGCAAATGCAAATTTTTTGATATAATTTTAGAACTAATAATTTTAGTGCTTAGCATTTCCATTCTTAAAGTTAAAAAGAAGTTAGTAACTTTAAAAGGAAAAAGGTTATGAAAACAAATTTCCAACTTTACCAAGACCTGTACAGCAAGTCTTCTCTTAGGGAATTTACTAGTAATCATTAGTATTAACAACTTAGAAGTTAGGTGGTAAAAGATAAACTGCTCATGATTTTTATTTTGCTTTATAGCAAAAACAGCAATTGGAAATGCATTTAGTGTTGATTATATTGGGCTTAAATTTTTTTCTTGATTTAGTGTGTTCTCAGTTTTTGCATTATGGTGACAGTTATGCTGTAGAGGATTTATACCATTTATTGGCTCTTAACCAAATTTCTGCTTTGAAGTAGGGTTTTAAGTCTATATTTCGTAGTACTCTTTGCTTGTTGCCTTCTAGTCCCCAAATAAAGAAAATGTATACATCACTCTAAGTATTATGCTTTAGTACCAGTTTTCCAGTAGAAAAGAAAGCCCTGTACTGCTTAGCATACTCCATCCTGTGATATTTTTGCAGTGTGTTTTTTGAGAAATATAACTTATGACATTAAAGCACTTTATGCCTTAAGTAGATCATAATGTTGGTGCTCTGTTGGATTTGCTTTTCCTACTTGTGGTAGACCTTTCAATATCAGTGATAGCACATTAGAAGGAAGCGTTAGATTATTAAAATTTGTAAATAATTCGTTTGTAAACGAATTCAAGATTCGTTTTCTAATTTTTTTCTAATGAAACCTTTTTCTGCTTTCATATTATGTATTTTGCTAGCATCTGCTTATAATGAGTGTATTTTTGAATGAAATGGGCCAGACATCTTAGAATTTTTAGGGGATCCGTGATTTAGATAATTGTACTTAGAATCTGGGTAGATTGGCTTTTTGTATGTTCCATTATCTCTTTAATAACCCTGGCTTAGACCCTGTAAAAATGTGGATTGATTACAAATGTCTCTTTTTTTAATGCCCTATATGTGTGCACACGTTCCCTCTACCTTTCTTTCCCCTTTTCTGTCTTTATCACATCCTTTTCTCCCTCCCTCCCTCCCTCATCCTTTCCTTCCTCTCCCTTTGCCCCTCTTTTATAAATTGTTCTTTTAACAACGTCTTCTATGTGTCACGCATGTGGGATGAACACGTATAAGTTATCTGACTTGCTTTCAAGGAGTTCACAATTTAGTAGAAGACACAAACAGTAAAGCAAAACTCACAGTATATTGCATTACAAGAGTATTTATTCCAAAATATGCTAACTGTGGTAAGAGTTGTGGGAGGACAGACAATATCTAAATCAGAAAGTTTTCTGATGACATTGTGTAAGTTAAGTGTTAAAGCTTTTGCCAGACAGATAATGAGAGAAAAATGTTTCAGGTAGAGGGATAGACAAGATATGGGACAATAAAGAACAAAACGGAAGTGGTTTATTTGTAGTTTGCCAAGTCTGTGGTAACAAAGTATGATGTGTTGAGTGTGAGAATAGAAGGACAATGATCAGTAATAGGAGATGGAGCAGGGTTAAGGAGTTGAATATTTTTTGTGTATGTTGGGGGGTGGAATTGGTGCTGGGGATTAAACATGAACGTTTTGCTGTTGAGCTGCAACCTCAGTCATTTTTATTTTTTGAAATAGGGTCTCACTAAGTTGCTGAGACTGGCCTTGAACTTGTGATATTCTTGCCTCAGACTCCCAAGATGCTAGGCTTACAGGTGTGTGCCATTGCACCTGATTTTCTTATTTTCTTTCTTTCTTTTTTTTTTTTTTGCCTTTTCTCTTTTTTTTTTTTTTTTTTTTTGGTGGTGTTAGAGAGTTTTAGGGTCTTACACATGCTAGTTAAATGGGCTACCACTGAGCTACATCCTCAACCTAAAATTTTTCCTTTTTTTTTTTTTTGATATTTGTATTGAACCCAGGGATGCTTTACCACTGAGTTACATTTCCAGTCCTTTATATTTTTTGAGACAGGGTCTCTCTGAGTTACCTAGGCCCTTGCAAAGTCCCTGGGGCTGGCCTTGAACTTGTGGTCCTACTCACTTGGCCTCCTGAGTTACTGGGATTACAGGTGAGTGCCACTGTGCCTGGCTCAAAATTTTCTTAAAAGCTACATGGAACCACTGAAATTTTTAAGAAGGGGCAAAGATGTTGGATTTGCATTATGGAAAATTCACTTCAGAAGTATATTAGTGAGTACATAAAAAGGAAGATCTGAATGGAAGGTATGGAGATTGTGCATGAGAAGTCCAAGTGAGTTGTGAATTAAGAGACTGAATAATGCATCAGGAGTGGAGGAAAGGGGAGAGATGAGAAATTTTTAAGTAGAATTTAAGATCTATTAACTCACCCTGAGGTAGGAAGAAAACGAAGGTTTCTGTCTAGGAGAATTAGATGTTATTTTCATTTGAAGCATGTTGTCATTTCAGTAAAGATGAATAGGGTTTTTAATACTTAAGGAGGTAAGCCATTTATGTCTAGTGGACCTACTAGTTAAGTTAAAAGACTCAGAGAGCAGGTAGTTGAAGCCAGAGACTTGGATGAATTAATGTGAATGTTTGTACCTAATTATAATAGTTGAGGGATTTAAGAGTCTTGATATGGCAATGGTATTTTATGTTATAAATTGTAGTCTTTTGGTCAAGAGGTAATTTTGTAAAATCATACTTCTTTCTGAATTAGTAATTTCTTGTTTATTTTAATTTAATAAACTACAGTAGATGAGTGCATACTTCACTGAGGAGTGAGTTTTTGCCAATTCAGCCATCAAACAGATAGTGTACCTTGTTTGTGCTACACATGGCTCTGGGTATTGAGGATGCAGCAGTGAGCAAAGTAAGAGTTCTTACTCTCATGGAGTTTTCCTTCTATTAGGGTAAACAGACACTAAGGGGAAAAAAATGTAGTGATTAGTGCTGTGAAGCTGAAGTAGAATAACCATTAACACCAAATCTGAAGTAGACCAAGTGTGCTACTTCAGATTTGGTGGTAATGGAGGATCTTTTTTTGAGTGAGTGTGGTTCTGGGGATTGAATGCAGGGCCCTAGTGCATGCATGGCAAGAACTCCAACAGATGAGGTATATCCCCAGCCTGAGGATCTGTTTGAACAGATGACATTTAAGTATAATATGAAAAAAGTGATATAGTGAGCCATTCAGTTTTCTGGAGGGAGGGGCATTCTGGACAGAAAAAACAAGTGCAGAAACCCTGAAGTGTTATGTGTTTGGCATGTTTGAGCTGGGCGTATTTAAGAAACTGGGATGGCCATTATGGCTGCAGTAGTAGGAAATGAGACTAGAGAGGATCACCAGGGCCAGTAAAATGTAATTCCTTGTGGGCCATGGCTTGAGCTTCAGATAAAATCTAAATATGTTAATTCTGTGGTTTGGGATGGTTTGAGTGTTTCCCCCAAGGGTTCATGTGTTAGAAGCGTGGTCTGCAGTGTGATGATGTTAGGAAGTGGTAGGATTTTTAGTAAGGAGGCATTTGGGCGTGCTGCCCTTGAGGGATTAAGGTAAGGTAGTTCTGTTTGGACAGTGAGTTAGGTCTCTCCAGAGAGTTGTTATAAAAAGAGAATAACTGGGCCCTCTCCCAGTTCCTCTGCCTGTTGCACATACTCCAGTAGTTACAGTATCTGTCAAGGTTGAACATGTGGGATTGCCTGATCTGGGACTTTTAGCCTCTGAAATTGTGAGCTAACTAAATAGTTTTCTCTTCTCTTCTCTCTCTCTCTCTCTCTCTCTCTTTCTTTCTCCCCCCCCCCCCTTTGGTGCTGGGGCTTGAACCCAGGCCTTGTACATGCAAGGCAAGCACTCTACCAACTGAGCTATATATCACCAGCCCATAAATGTTTTTTTTTTTTTCTTTATAAGTTACCCAACCTTAGGTATTTTGTTGTAGGAAACGAAAGTGAACTAACTATATTAGGAAAACTTATTAGTCTTTGTTGACCTAAATTTTTTTTTTTCAATTTTTAACTAAAATTTCTTTTTTTTTTTTGGGAAAACTGTTACTTGAACCTAGGGACTCTTTACTGTTGAGCTACATCCTCAGCTCTTTTTAATCATTTATTTATTAATTTTATTTCAAATTTGTTTTTAGTTGTAGATGAACGCACAGTATCTATTTATTTTAGTATGGTGAATCCAGTGCCTCACACATGGGAAATAGGCACTTTACCCCACTGAGCTACAGTCTTACTTACTTATTTATTTATTTAGTGGGCTGGGGAATCAAACCCAGGGCCTTGTGCATGCAAAGCAAACACTCGACCAACTGAGTTATATCTCTAGCCCTCTTTTTTATTTTTTTATCTTGGGACAAGGTCTCACTGAGTTGCCCAGGCTGACTTTGAGCTTGTGATCCTTCTGCCTTAGCCTCCTGGTTGCTGGGATTATAGGTGTGTGCGCCACATCAGCCTTTGAAGGTCTGAAGACTGAAGCCATCTGATAGAACAGTAACTGCTGTGTGGAGAATAGGTTGTAGGGAAGTAAAAGTGGAAGAAAGGAGATCAGTCAAGAGGCTGTTAGGTTAGTTCCGAGAGAGATGGTGATGAACTGAGTCAGAAAAGTGGTAGTGTTGAGGATATGTTTGAAGGTGGGGATGATTAGATTTGGATGGATTTGACATGATGTGAAGGTTCTACTTGCTGTTATTTACAGATGAATAGCCCCCAAAACACAACCTTTTTCCCCCTTTTAAAATAATTTTCCTGTAATTGGTAGGTGGATGGGGTTCTTGAAACAGTAAAATCAAGAAGATAGTACCAATTTTTAGTCTTTCCTTATTATAAGTGAACAGTCAATATTGAGCCAGGCAGTCCTCTTAGTTGTTTCTGGTTTAGGTTTTGAATTTTAAAAATTGAGGTGTTGGGCTGGGGTTGTAGCCCAGTGGTAGAACACCCGAGTAGCATGTGCGAAGCCCTGAGTTTGATCCTCAGCACCACATAAAAATAAATTAATTAAATAATAAAGGTATTGTGTCCAAATACAAGTAAAAAGTAAATATTTAAAAAAATTGAGGTATAACTCTGACTGCAAAAATTTTTTTTTTTAAAACTATGTAGTTTATCACGTTATTTTTACACAGTTGTGTGTCTATCATTATTACCTAACTCCAGAGCATTTTCATCCTCCCCATTAACTCCCTGCTCTTCCTCCTCCTGTTCTTCACTGGCAACTACTGATCTACTGACTGAAAGAATTTGCCTGTTCTGGATATTTTCTGTCAGTGCAATCATACAATATGAGGCCTTTTGTGTCTAAGTTGTGACTTTGCACAGTGTTCTCAGGGTTTATCCATTTTTTTGAATGTGTCAGTACTTTTATTGCTGAATAATGTTTCGTTTTGTGGGTAATATTACATTTTGCTAATGTGTTTATTATTTAATGGACTAGTAGGTTATTTCCACTTTTCTCTATTATGAGTAATACCGTGAGCATTCATATATAAATTTTTCCACAAATGTTATTAACTCTTAATTTACGAATGGACCTTCCAATTTTCAGGTATTCATTTTAGCTTTGTGATAATTTGTTGAGTGTTTTAACTTCAGGTGTTTTGCTTGGAAGTGGCTATCTAGGCTTTGGACATTTTAAAAATTCATAAAAATGTGTATTGAATGAATTCACATAATTTATGCTTTTATTATGTGATATTTGTCCTAACCATTTAGGACATATCAGAAAATAAAATGGGTAGAAATTGCTGGCTTTGTGGATCTTATATTTTAAGGTGTGCCTGGTGGCAAACAAATAAGAATAAGTGTAATGAATTAAGTGTTAAGTAATGTGGAGATAAAGAAAAAGTTTAGCTGATTTAGGGAAGATAGAAAATATAAGGCAGGGACAGTTGCAGTATTATGTACAGTGGTGAGGGTTGGCTTTATTGAGAACACTATGGAGCAGATAGTGAGCAAGTTAGCCCAGTGGCTGGGTGGCAGGCCAGGGTTCAGAGTGGCAGCATGTTCAGTGAACAGAACAGAGTCCAGAGTGCCTGGAGTGAAGGAAACGAGAAAACAGTGAATGGGGTTAGATAGCTAAAGGGGATGGTGGCGAGGAAATTATTGCGGATTTATCCAGGAGTGATGCAGTCTCTCATCACAGAGTGAAAAATTCTGACTATATTTCTACATATCTTTTGAAGGTAGATCCAATAGGAGTCCTTGTCAGATTAAGCATGGAAAGAGGAGAAAGAGTCAGAGGACACCAAGATTTTTTGTGTGAATAACTGGAAATGAGTTTAGGATGAAGTAAGGGCTACTTAATTTTTGGAAATAAGCTTTGATATTTTATACTTCGGAAAATGCTGACTGGCATGTATTATTATTATTTTGTGGTATGGGGGATTGAACCCAGGAGCACTCTACCACCGAGGTACATATATAGCCCCTTTTACTTTGAGATAGAGACTTGTCCAGAATGGTCTTAGACTTGTGATTTTCTTGCCTCAGCTACCGGAGTAAATGGGATTGTAGGTGTGTGCTGCCTGTTATTTTTTTAATCTTTATTTTTATTATTTTAATGACTGAAGAAACATCTAAAGCTGAAATTTTCAGAAAGAATCATTTGTTCTTGCCTGTCTTTGTACCTTTTTCTGAACTTGACCTTGACTTCCCTTTAGGCCCTGCACTTAAGATCAGAGTCTCTGAAGACATCCTTATTGACAACAGTTTTGTCTAAGACTATATCTATAGAGTACCTTGTGTACATGAGATGATTGCAGTATTCAACTTTCACAAAAGATCTTTGACTGTTTGGTGATTTTCTTTCCCATGGCAGTTTTACTGTAGGGATAGTAGTCAGTTCCAGCCACCAGAGTGTGGTTGTGGGAGTGCTAAGGTACAATTATCCTCAGTGTTCCATGGTGAGAGCTTTGTGTCCAGCCAGGACCAGTCCCACTTTCCCTGGTTTTTTTTTTTGACTTGTCAATTTTGACAGCAGTCAACCTAGTCTAGAGCAGAAAGTAAAAGAATTGTTTAAAAATAGCATTTAACACTTTCTTTCATTGTCTGGGAACAAAAGTAGAGAATCCCATAGGTTGTTTCATTCATTCATTAGAATATGACCAGCCTTTAGCTTTTGTTCCTAAGATGATTGAAATATTTTTATTTAATTAATTTGTATGAAAATAGTATAATATAGCAGAGCCCTATGGCGCATGTCTATAATCCCAGCTACTTAGTATGCTGAGGCAAAAGGATTACAAGTTCAAGGCCAGCCTTTGCAATTTAGTTTGTCTCAAAAAAAAAAAAAAAGTGTATTTGTGACTTCTTAAGCTACCAATCAGTATAGTTAACTTTTAATTTTACTAATCAGTTTAACTTTAAAGAGAAGTTTGGTTATAAAAAATATCTATTCTCATGTGCAGGAAATTCTGACATTCAAGTTTTCCATGTAAAAGAGTATGCTTTTAGAAACTGGATAGTTTTCATACTAAAATTGGAGACAGGGCTGGGATTGTGGCTCAGTGGTAGAGTGCCTGCTTAGCACATGTGAGGCGCTGGGTTCAATCCCAGGCACCACATTAAAAAAATACAGTTATTATGTCCATCTGCAACTAAAAATGTTTAAAAAATAGAGACAGCATAAAGTGATTTCATGAAAGGTATACAAGCAGGTTATTAGAAAATAAAAAGCAGATCAAAGATCAGCCTATATAGACAGAGAAACTGTATTTTACATTTACCCTGCTGTGCTGATCATCACATATTGCCTTACTTTGAACATAGTTCTCAGTACTCCTTTAATTAATACTCCTTTAATTAATACTAGTTCATACTTAGAAAATGCAGGTATGGCTTCTGGGATCATCTAAGTTTCTCCCTTCCTCCAGAGTTATGTGCAGAATTTCATACATACATATGCTTTCCCAAAGAGAAGCTTTCCGATAGCTTTTATCAGGTTGTTGATGGAACCCACTATACACATGATAAGAAACAAAACTCTGTAGCAGTCTCTTAGCTTATCTATTTCTTATCGAGTTAGTAGGAATAGTCTGTTCATTCTTCTACTCTTACCATTATCAGTTAATCACTAATTTTCTAATTTTCTATTGCTTAAAAAACACTGCAGTATCAGCTGGGCATAGTGGTATGTGCTTGTAATTCCAGTGACTTGGGAGACTTGAGGCAGGAGGATGCAAGTTTGAGGCCAGCCTCAGCAATTTAGTGAGACCTGTATTAAAAAAAAAAAAAAAAAAAAGTGGGCATTTGGGGGGGGGTAGCTTAGTGTTAAACCCCTAGATTCAATCCCCAGGACCAAGAAACATAAATAAATCACTCTATAATAGAAAAAAGTTATATTGTTCCTGAAACATTTTTATGTGAAACACATATTACTTGAGGTGTTTATTGCTCTAATTCCTAAAAAGAATCTGATTTTTAAAAATTATAATTAACCTTTGATTTCATGGAAGCGTAAAATCATTAAAAGGTTACTCTGGAAATCTGGAAGTATAGTTTTTAGCATAGTGGCTCTTATTTATTTACTCATTTATTTATTTTATAGCACATCTCTTTTTTTTTAAAGTTTATTTATTTTTCTTTAGTTATAGGTGGACACAATGTCTTTATTTTGCTTTATGTGGTGCTGAGGATCAAACCCAATGCCTCACGCATGCTAGGTGAGCACTCTACCTCTGAGCCACAACCCCAGCCTGTAGCTTTTATTTATGAAATTATCATGAAAATTAGAATATATCTACTTTTAGATGTACTCAGCAATTAAAGATAAGTATAAAATTGGGCATTACCTTGAGTTGTGTTAGTGTCTTTCCAGCTTGATGATAGTATTATTAGTAAGGTAGTAGAGGGTCTACTTCTCTGGGCCATTAAAACAAAATTTTTTAAAAGAATTTAACCTTTAATTAATTAATTCATTCATTTATTAATGTGATGCTAGGGATCAATCCCAGGGCTTCCCTGGGCTAGGCAGGTGCTCTAATACTGAACTACAACCCCAGCTCCTGGACCATTAATATTGATTTGTAAGAAAGGAAATCTTAGGGAGCATAGTCTATATATCATTTTTAAGTAACAAATTTTAGCTGACATCATTAAAAGAAAAATAGTTCTTGCTAGGCCTGGTGATTCACACCTGTAATCCCAGTGGCTCTGGAGGCCGAGATAGGAAGATCATGAGTTCAAAGCCAGCCTTAGTAACATAGTGAGGCCCTAAGCAACTCAGCAAGACCATGTCTCTAAAAAAAAATGGCTAGGGATGTAGCTCAATGGTTAAGAAAAGCGCCTGTTGGTTCAATCCCCAATTAAAAAAAAAAAAAACAAAAAACAAACAAACAAACAAAAAAACATAAGAGAGAAATAATTCTATATATAGCTTTAAACTATTAAAACATATCAGATTGCAGCCTTCTAATTTGATATTTTCTTCTCTTTTGGTGGTTCTAGAAGTCAAACCCAGGGCCTTGTACATACTAAGGAAAGCACTCTAGTAAGGTGTTTCCTAGCCCCCCACTTTTTAAAAATATATTAATATATTTTTAGTTGTAGATTGATACAGTACCTTTAATTATTTTTGAATGGTGCTGAGGATCGAATCCAGTCCCTCACATGTACTGGATAAGCTTTCTACCACGAGCTACAACCCAGCCCCCAGCCCCAGATTTGATAGTTTGATTGGAGGGCATATTTTTTTTTTTTTTGTACCAAGGATTGAACTGAGGGGCACTTAACCACTGAGCCACATCACCAGCCCTTTTTAAATATTTTATTTAGAGACAGGCTCTCATTGAGATGCTTGGTGCTGGGGCTGGGACTGGGGATGTGGCTCAAGCGATAGCGTGCTCGCCTGGCATGCATGCGGCCTGGGTTCGATCCTCAGCACCACATACAAAGATGTTGTGTCCGCCGAAAGCTAAAATAAATAAGTATTAAAAAATAATTCTCTCTCTGTCTCTCTTTAAAAAAAAAAAAAGATGCTTGGTGCTTTGCTAAATTGTTGAAGTTTGCTTTGAACTTGCAATCCTCCTGCCTCAGCCTCCCAAGCTGCTGGGATTAAAGGCATGTGCCACCTTGCCTAGCTGAAGATTTTTAAATTTTGACCTCCTGCTTACCTAGTGTGTGCATTTTTCTTCAACTTTCTAAGAAGGCAGGTGTTCTCTAAAATGAGGAATGGTTGTAGTATTTAAAGGGGCTGTTGAGATTGACTAAATGTAATAACAGGATTTACTCTATAATGAGTTTTAATAAATTGTAGCCATTATTGTTAGTTCTATAGAAAGAATGTGCAAATATTTGTGAATTTAAATAGGCATTCTGGGGGCTGGGGATGTGGCTCAAGCGGTAGTGCGCTCGCCTGGCATGCGCGCGGCCCCGGGTTCGATCCTCAGCACCACATACAAACAAAGATGTTGTGTCCGCCGAAAACTAAAAAATAAATATTAAAAAATTATAAAAAAAATAAAAATAAATAGGCATTCTGGGTGACATAGTGACTCTAGTCTGTGGATGTGTGTGTCTGTGTGTAGGGATGTGTTTTACTGAAGATTAAACCTAGGGTCTTCTGCATGTAGGCTAGTGCTTTACCAGTGAGCTACTATCCCAGCCCCTGCCCCACTTTATTTCCAAGACAGGGTCTCCTTAAATTGTCCAGGTAGAACTCAAACTTTTGATCTTCTTGCCTCACACTTGCTGCTCAAGTAGCTAGATTACAGGTACGCACCATCAACTGAGAAAGGACTCTAATCCTTATTTTAGAAGTTTGAGGAAATAGTTGTAATTTTGTAATTAAGGATAAAACCTGTTATTTTTTGTTTGTTTGAAATCCTGAAAAAATGTTTAGAAGGTGAAAAGCATCCAATTTTTGTTTTCTCAATCCTTATCAGTGTGGAAACTTTTCTTATAAATGTAGTACTTACCTTTCCTTCTGGTTTGCTGCCATTTTATCCAGAATGGTATTCTTTTTACTATTCTTTAAGGAAAAAGTAAATTGTACTTCCCAACCTACAGGGTTGTTTACTGGATTAGGTGAGAGAGGTTTTATTATTTTTTATTTTTTAAAATTTCCTGGGTAAGCATCTATCACTTCTCTTGCTTATGTAGGGCAGAAATGCTTTGTGACTTTTCATCAGATCACTGTTCTGATGTGGCAGTTAGTCACCTAAAACCATGCGAGTGGGACAGGCAAAAGCTGGGGCCCTGTCAAAACTAGTATACTGGAGAGGAGTAAAAGGAAAGCTGAACAATCCTGAAAGTGGAGGAGCCACTACTACTGTCATTGTTTAAAGGAGAGGCAGCTTTCCTTATACGTATTTGGAAGGTTTTAAAAATTCAGCTTTTTATATTTTCAATTTTATGTTGATAAGGATAACTCACCAAAAGTCTTTTGTCCCCACCCCATGGCCCGGGGGATAAAAACTAAAGTCTTGTGCATGTTAGGCAAGTGTTCTACCTCCATTTTTCTTTCTTTTTTTAAATCTCAATTTCTGGGCTGGGGTTGTGGCTTAGCGGTAGAGTGCTCACCTAGCATATGTGAGGCCCTGGGTTCAACCCTCAGCACCACATAAAAATAAAACAAAATAATGGTATTGTACCCAACTATAACTAAAAAAATAAAAATTAAAATTAAAAAAAATCTGAATTTCTTTCTTTTTTTAAATACTTTTAGTTGTAGATGGCACAATACCTTTATTTTATTTATTTTATATTTATATGGTGCTGAGGAACCAACCCAGTGCCTCACACATCTAGGTAAGTGCTCTACCACTGAGCTACAGCCCCAGCCCTAATCTGAATTTCTTGCTGAAAGTAGTGGCGCTTTTTTTTTTTCCGTTTGATATCATCTCTCGCTGTGTTTCGGAGGCTGAACTTGAACTCCTGGACTCATGTGATCCTCCTGATTCAGCTTTCTGAATAGGATTTTTTTTTTCCCCCTAAGAAAGGCAAATCAAAGAACTTTTGACACTCAGTAAGTCACCTGTTTGCCCTGCCCCGACTTGGATAAATATTTTTCTAAATTAGTTCTACTCTTTACAAATTTAAGCTTTTATTGTAAGAATAAAAGTTTGCTGTAAATATTAAAAATTACAATATAGTTTACAGTGAACAGTAAAAGTGTTACTTTCTCCCAGTCTCACTTCCTCTGGGGAACTTGATTCAAGCTTGTGATATATTTTTCTATTCCTTTTTCTTTCTTAGTATTTTTATTTGGTTTTGTAAAAATTGATTTATACTATAATTATTATTTATGTCTTTTAAACCTTTGTAGCCGTATGAGTATGAACAGATGTATGTCATTGTTTCTGGGTTTAGCAAGATTTTATTTGCATCTGAGGTGTTGTTTTTCTCTAACACTAAATGATTTATATAGATCACCACTATGGTTCTTTGAGTTTTGGTAGGTAAGTTTCTGGAGGTCTCACTAAGAGGAGTGTTTAACATTTGGTAGGTATACTGTAAGTATTCTTAACTCTTCTGAATGTCTCATACTACTAGTTGGCATTCTACCAATACCTGTAACACATACAAAGCCTCTTGTAGCCATATATGTGATTTTTGCAGCTGCTGTTAATGCCTCTAATTGCATGTGATTGCTTCTAAAAAGGTAAGCTGTGAGGACTAGTGAAAGAGCCACCCTCTGATGGATGGCTGCTTCTCAAGGAGCTCAGACTCTCTTGGGATCCATACTAGTATTCATTGAAAGGTTAATTTTTGAACAGACCACTGTAGACAAGTGACCTCAGCAGATGCTCAGGGTCAGAATTAACAGTTTATAAATGATTCTTTTTTTTTTTTAAAGAAATTATTTCTGTTTTATTTTTTGTTCTAGGATCTGAACATATGTAAACATGCTAGTCATGTGCTCTGCCATTATTCTGTAATGGGATTCTTTAACATTAAGCTGTTTAATGTTCTTAAATGGTGCATTGTGTTTTGAAAGTTTTATAATAATCAGTTATTTCTTATAACATCCCTTTGAGGCAGGTCAGCAACATCCATCCCCCACCCCCTTTTGAGAGGTTTCCATATTTACACATTTATTTGGGTTCAGAGAGACAACACAGATAAAATTCCCCTTTGTATGGTTGAAGAATCAGATGCAAAACTGTTCAGTGATTTGCCCATAGGCACACATTAAACTGATCACAGAGCCTGCACTCCAGTTAGTACACTGATCCATGCTGCCTAGTGTTCTTTTGATAGCTTTATTGCTGTTTAGTGTTCTTTTGATAGCTTTATTGAACAGTCAGTATAGTTTAGAATCTTTTTATCAACTTTCTTTATAGGAAGAAAATACTTATAAAGATAGAATTTATTGATATCATGGTATTAAGCATCTCAAATACATTTACTCTGTTCTCTTAAAAATAGAATAAATCATATGAAAACATATTAAACTATGTTGGGAAAACATTCACTAGTTTGAAAATTAGTATTGTAAATCAGGAAAACAGTATAAGGCTTTGAAGACTTCATACTTTGAAATAGGAAAAAAAATGAATCCTTATATTTTCAAAAATGAATCTTCAGGTTGCATTGCCACAGGTTGAATTGAAATACTCTGTGTCCTATGTAGCTAGAAAGAGATCTTTCAAAGGTCATTTTGGCCCTGTGGAGTTAGACACCAACTTTTTTGCCAAGTGACAATATAAAAAATTTATTTAACCTTAAAAGACATTACATTTAGGATTACTTCTCAAGTTCATTTTGGGGCTGGGGCTGGGGCTGGGGCTCAGTGGTAGAGCACTTGCCAGCATGTGCAAGGCCCTGGGTTCGATCCTCAGCACCACAAATAAATAAATAAACATGTAAATAAATAAATAAAGCATACCTGTTTGTTTTGTTTTTTTAAAGTTCATTTTGTTCATTTGAAACATTTCTGTTTACTTGTTTGGACTTGGTTGTTTTATTCCATTACCACTTCCCCATTGTAATTATTTTTTTCTGTATTGTAATTATTTTTTTCTGTATGTGTGGCCCTCCCAGTTGAAAATGATTCTGTGATTTTTCTGTGTTAAAAGGGGGAGTGGAGGGGTTCAAGTAAATGACTATTGTAAAAAGATTTTATTTAAGGAGTCAAACAGTTTGAAAATTGCATATTCACATTCAGAGGGTTGAGACAGATGTCTTGACATGTGTGCATTATAAGTCTCTGATGATAAATAATGGATAAATCCCGGTTTTTTTGTAATTAGCATAATCCAGTGTTTTAGTAAGTGTTATGATTTCTAAATTATTTTTTTTCATCTGTATATGGTGGTATGGATTGAATCCAAGGACCTCATGAGCATGTTAGACAGTTGCTGAATCCCCAGCCCGAAATTCATCTTTTATTACTGTATAAACACCCTATTTTTCTCAAAATCAAGCTATCAGTTTTGACTTGTTCTCTAGTATTAAAATATTTATCATATAACTACTGTCCTGCTTATGTTCTTTTATGCCATCATTCTCATCACTGTTTTTATTATCATGTTATTTAAGCTACTACTTATTTCATGCTTAATGTGTTATAGTAATTTTTTACATTTCCAAATGTAATTCTCAAAAAAAAATCTTGAGAGCCAGGCATAGTAGTGATTATCTGTAATCCCAGCTATTTGGGAGACCAAGGAAGGAGGACTGCAAGTTCAAGTCCAATTTAGGCAACATAGTGAGACCTTGTCTCTAAAAGATTAAAAGGACTGACATGTAATTTAGTGGTAGAGTGCCCCTGGATTTTATCCCCAGAACCTAAAATCAATCAGTCCATTCATCCTGAGAGATTATATGTGTGTATTCTATATTATAGATATAAACTATCAATCAATCAGTCCATTCATCCTGAGAGATTATATGTGTGTATTCTATATTATAGATATAAACTATCAGTGCTGAGAGAGAGATTGTAATTTATCTAAGGTTATGTAACTGGTTAAGTGGCAGAGCTAGAACTTAAACCTGCACTACTCTAAACCAGAGCTCTTACTAATGCTAATGCTGTTTTAATTCTTATTAACATATTTACTGAGATACCTGTTTTTCTTATTTCACAGAAGATTTAGAACTATCAAATTCTGTGTGAGTTGTATATGTTTGTGTGTATGGGGGGGTGGATTTTTTTTTTTTTTTTTAAAGAGAGCAGCTTCTCTTTAACATCCTATAGGTCAAGATAAGGAGGCTGGACACCAGAGGTTGGAGAACCAGGAATGCAGACTCTCTCCCCGGGTAGTCCAAATGCCCAAAGGATACCAAAATGGTAGAAGATGCTCTGGAGTGGGGAGTCTTTAAGAGGAGAGGGCTGGAGACTGGGAAACTGGACTGCTGTAGTGCATTGTGTATTCCTTTGCTTATTGAGCCAAATGTGGCAGAAAGTAAAGCCTCTGAGGAGGAGTAAAGGCCTGTGGCTTTGAAACAGTTGTAGCTGACTTGCTCATAAAGGGTTGTATATGTTCTGAGGCCCATTCTCAAAATCCTTCCTATGAAGGGAACATGTTCAGTTAACAGTGGAATGGACATTGAAAAATTTGAGAATTATATGATCACTCCTCAGGTAATGAGGATGGGCCCCTGGCACAGGAGTGACTCCATGAGAAAAGGGAATCAGGGACTGCTTAAGTGTGAGTGAAGGGTAAAGGTGATGAGAAGCAGTCTTTGAGGGTGTGGATTTTGAACAGTAGTGAGAATTTGATTCATACTGATGGGAAGAGATATACTTAAGACACATACATTATTGCCTAGTATGTATTACATTTAACTTTAAAATATACACGTTGAATTGTCAAGCTCTTAAAATTTTCCATATTTTTATTTAAGAGAACGAAGAAGTAGAAAGATTTACAAATAATTCTATTAAATTTTCATAACAAGTTTTTGTTCTGGAAAGTCTAAATTTCTCATTTAAAAAAAGACATTATGGAATTTTTCATTCTTGTTTGTTGCTAAAAATTGATGTAATATTTTAAAAGCATGTGAAGTTTTAAATTCAGGATTAATTTCTGAAATTTGTTAAGAGTCAAGAAATTGTTATGTAAGAATATGCCTGTTGAATTTTTAAAAAATATGTTTTTAGTTGTTAATGGATCTTTATTTTTTAATTTAATTATATGTGGTGCTGAGAATTGAACCCACTGCTTTACACATGCTAGGCAAGTGCTCTACCACCGAGCCACAATCCCAGTTGACTTTTGAAGCAAACAATGGGACAGAAGTTTTTATAAGTATATATTACTAAATTTTATTTTTACTATTTCACAAAATAATTTAGCAAATTTACTTTGCAGATTGGGCTGTATTTTATATTGTTGCTGTAACAAATTATTACAAATTTAGTTGGCTGTTAAAACAACACAGACTTTTTTTTTTTTTTTTAACAGTTCTGGAGGTCAGAAATCCTACATGGGTCTTATTGGGCATTTTCCTTCCGAACTCAGGCTCCAAGGGAGAATAATTTCCTTGCTTTTTCCAGCAGAGGTTAAGAGCCTGAACACTTTCTGTCTTCTCTCTTTTCCCTTATTGTTTGGGTACTGCCAAACCCCAGGGATGCTCTACCACTGAGTCACATCCCCAGCCCTTTTTCTTTTTCTTTTGAGACAGATTCTTGCTAAGTTGCCTTAGGCTGCCCTTGAACTTTAAGATACTCCTACCTCAGTTTCCCCAGTAAAAACATTCCTTTTCTCCTGGGCTCTAACTTCAGTGCCAGCAACCTAATATCTCTCTGATTCTGACTATGCTTCTCAGGCTACCTCTTTCATAAATAAGGATCCTTGTGATTATATTGGACCCAACAAGATAAACCAGAGTAATTGTTCCATTTCAAAATTAGTTGATAAGCAATGTTAATTCAATCTGCAATGGAAAGTCTTTCCTTGATAGGTAATATAATATTTTCAAATATTTTGGGGTTTAGGATGCAGGCATGTTTTTCTTTTTTTGCTGGGGGGCGGTGTGGTACTTTGGATTGAACTCGGGGCACTGGACTGCTGAGCCACATCCCCACACAGCCCTATTTTGTATTTTATTTAGAGATAGGGTGTTTTGATTTGTTTGGTTTTTGTTTCAAGCTGCCTATCCCTAGAATTTTCTAAGGCAAACTGGGAAGAATGGTTGGCTCAAGGTTTGAAGTTGTTCGCCCCTGAGGAAGAGATAGAAATAGACCACAAATGCACATGTCAAGAAAATAGGAAAGTTGATACAACGATTGTTTTGTTTGTTCCGTTTTTGTTTCATTCTGTTTCGGTTTTGTTTTGTGTTATCTTGTTGTAGATTAGAAATTAGTAAAAAACAAACCGAAAGAGTGTTAAGTAAATTGTTAGAGGTTCAGACCATGGAGAAAGACATTTTAGATCAAGCAAAAGAGAAGGTCTCTCGAACTAGTCAGACAGAGGAAGAAAATTTAAAGGAAAAGAGGCTATTAGGGAAAAAGCTACAACAGGAGGCTGCTACTAACACTGTTCTATCACCAGAGCGCGTAATTCAACCAACAGTTCCACCTATGGAGACAACTGAGTGGCCCTCAACCCCCATAGTTGATAGATGGTATCCTGAGACAGGACCTCTAAGAATTAGGTTGCCAATAAGGAATTTTGCATGGAGACGGCTAGGTTACCCTTAAAGAAATTTAGATATGTTGTTAGGAAAAGGACCTTATGAGGGTCAACGGCAACAAATTGAATATGATCCTGCTATATATTCACAAATTGCTGCAGACGCAGTTAGGGCATGGAAGACTTTACAAGGACATGGAGATTTACAAGGTCAATTATCTAAGGTAATACAGGGAGCTAATGAACCTTACGCTGAGTTTGTAGATAGGCTTGTTCAAACAGCTACCAGAGTTTTTGGGGATACAGAACAAGCAATGCCATTAATAAAACAACTGGCTTATGAGCAAGCAAATTGTTGGTGCAGAGAGGTCATTAGACTATGGAAACATGGAGATTTAAACACATATATTAAATTATGTAGAGACATTAATGAACAAGGGCAAGTCTTGGCAGCTGCAGTACAACAGGCTTTAGACGCCAGGCCAAAAACATGCTACAATTGTGAACAGGACATTTTAAAAGGAATTGCCCCATAGGAGGAGGGTTTAACAAAGCTAGGTATCAAAGGAGTAGAATACCGGGTATTTGCCCACGATGCCGTAAAGGGAGACATTGGGCTAATGAATGCCATTCTCAAACCACCATAGAGGGTACTCTGTTATCAAAAAACGGACAAGGAACAGGTGTTTACCCACAATATCGTGGAGAAAAGCATCGAGCTCCATTGCCAGAAAACGGACTGGGGGGCCCAATGCTCCGGGGCCCACGACCACAAATATACGGGGCAATGGAGGAACCCAACAACACCATCAGGGTAGTGCCCAGGACACATTATCCATTAGATCCTTCATCAGACAAACCAGAGGGAGCGCAGGGTTGGACATCTGCGCCTCCCCAGAGCAGTACTAACTCCAGAGATGGGAGTTCAAATCATTCCCACAGGAGTAAAAGGAACTGTTCCCTAAGGAACAGTAGGCTTATTATTGGGACGCAGTTCTTCTACACTAAAAGGACTTATGATAAGTCCTGGGGTAATTGATCCCGATTATGAAGGTGAAATAAACAGGGGTATATCAGTAATTTCACCAGGAGATAGAATAGCACAGTTATTAATAATACCCAGCCTGCATGATAAATTTTCCAGTCGTAGTGTAGAAAGAGGTTCCCGGGGAGCGTGTGTGGAGTGTGCTGGTGGAGTTCAGAAATAAAGTTTGGCAGCCATTATGAAGTCAAACAACAACAAGTGCTGGCGAGGATGTGGGGAACATTGCTGGTGGGACTGCAAATGGGTGAGGCCAATTTGGAAAGCAGTATGGAGATTCCTGGGAAAGCTGGGAATGGAACCACCATTTGACCCAGCTATTGCCCTTCACGGACTATTCCCTGAAGACCTTAAAAGAGCGTACTACAGGGATACTGCCACATCGATGTTCATAGCAGCATAATTCACAATAGCTAGACTGTGGAACCAACCCAAATGCCCTTCAATAGATCAATGGATAAAAAAATGGCATTTGTACCCAGTGGAGTACTACTCAACACTAAAAAATGACAAAATCATGGCATTTGCAGGGAAATGGATGGCACTGGAGCAGATTATGCTAAGTGAAGCTAGTCAATCCCTAAAAAACAAATGCCAAATGTTGTCTTTGATATAAGGAGAGCAACTAAGAACAGAACAGGGAGGAAGAGCATGAGAAGAAGATCACCATTAAACAGAGACGAGAGGTGGGAGGGAAAGGGAGAGAGAAGGGAAATTGCATGGTAAAGGAAGGAGACCCTCATTGTTATACAAAATTACATATAAGAGGAAGTGGAGGGAAAAGGGAAAAAAAACAAGAGAGAGAAATGAATTACAGTAGATGGGGTAGAGAGAGAGATGGGAGGGGAGGAGAAGGGAGGGGAGGGGGAATAGTAGAGGATAGGAAAGGCAGCAGAATACAACATACACTAGTATGGCAGTATGTAAAAAAGTGGATGTGTAACTGATGTGAGTGTGCAATATGTGAATGGGGTAAAAATCGGAGTTCATAATCCGCGTGAATCAAATGTATGAAATGTGATATGTCAAGAGCTTTGTAATGTTTTGAACAACTAATAATAAAAAAAATTTTAAAAAAAGAAAAATGTGGCCCTGGGATTTACACACTTTCAAAATAAAGGATTTAAAAAATATTATAAGGGCTGGGGTTGTGGCTCAGAGGTGGAACATTTGTCTAGCATGTGCGAAGCACTGGGTCCAATTCTCAGCACCACATAAAAATAAAATAAAGAGATTGTGTCCACCTAAAACTAAAAAAAAAATATTTAAAAAAACATTATAAACAAGTTAGTATTGAAGGAATATATTTAAATTACATGTATGCAAAGTTTTTTCTATGAAAGAGAAGGATTCACCTAAATTATAAAGAACTATATAAACTGTCAAATTTGATCTTCACAACAACCCACAAAAATCTATTTGATATTCATTCATTTGAATATTGATTCACTCATTCAACATATTATTGGGTAATTTACTATAGGCCTGGAATTACATCGGGAAAATTAAGATGATAGCAAAAAACAAGTGTAGCAATTAATGGAAGTGAACACAGTTCAAGATATCATTGCTTTCAAAAAATAAAAAAGAAATGTTACATGGAACAGAAGTAAAATTGTTTAAGTACTCAGAAGCAACTGGTTTGCTATATTCAGCATTTAAAACTCTTACTGGACTGTTGTTCAGTCCAGGGCTCTAAACTACACACAGATAGGAAATCATGGAGACTTTTCACAGAAGAACCACAAGGACAATTAAAGGATTAAAAAGTAATGTTTATGAGAAAAGGCTACAGAAAGGGGATTATTTAGCCTGCAAAAGAGGATAGAATGGTAGCTTAATATTGACCTTTAAAATAAGGGTTCTAAAGATCCTGGATTACAATTCTCTCCCTTAGCTGAGAAAAGAAAAATAAGGAAATGGTTTGAAGCTACAACATCAAGTCAGACACAAGTTAAAAGTGAGGGTTGTTAGATGTTGGCATGAAGTCATGGCATTTCTTTCTCAGGGAGCTTGGTCTTTAAAAAGAAAATTGATTTTCGTCTGCTTAAATGACTTCCCAGATCCCCTTCATCCTTCTGGTTCTTTCTTGGAGAAAGGATTCCTTGACCTGGCTTAGCAATCCATTCCTAAGCCCAATAGCCTTCAAGGTCAGGAAGCTCCCTAGTATAATTCACCTAAATATATCCAGCTTCAAGTTGAATCCATTTCCTCTTGCTCAGTCATGGACCACAGTAAACAAGCCGGGGTTTCCATTCTTATATCAGATAAAGTGAACTTCAAACCAAATAGTTTCAGAAGTCTTGGTTCAGAGAAGGCCAGCTCCAATCCTTGGGGCTCCAGGTAAAGCTGAACATCATGGCGGAAGAGTGTGGCAGAGGGAAGCAGCTTACAGGGTGATCAAAAAGCAGGGAGAGATGTTCTATGATTTGAATCAGTCTAAAAGATAAAACTCATTTTTTTAAGCTGTAGGCTTTTGTACTTACTATGATTATTTTTAAAAGGATTGCTATAGAAAATAATTAACGGGATGCTAATTGCATTCTTTATTTTTTATTTTTATTTTTTAGTTGTAGATGGACACAATAAATCTTTATTTATTTTTACGTGGTGCTGAGGATCAAACCTAGGGCCTCACATGTGGGAGGCAAGTGCTCTACCACTGAGCTACAACCCCAGCCCAATTGCATTTTTTAAAGTTAATTTGTTTAGGATTATATTGTGTGTGTCTGGATGGTGTTTTTGGAGGTAATGTTGTCATTTCTTACTCTTTCTTTGGGCATGTTAACTCAGGTCTTTCAAAGTCTTAAAATCTTCATTATGTGAAGGAATATAAGGTGAAGGAGAGTAGATCTATACATCTCCACAGTAAAAGAAGTAGGTGGCAGAAATGGCTGTCAAGAAACCCTTGTTGAAGGAAAATTTAGAGACAGGCTTATACCATGTTATTCCTACTTCCATGTTGACAAACAAAACATTTATATGTTAGCATTCTCTAGTTCATGTTGTAGGTGTTCTAGATAGAAGCAGTTGTCAGCTAATTCTATCTTATTAGAAACTTAGGCAAGTAGTTGAGATTTTTCTCAATTCTCTGGTTTGAAAAAATCTTTCTAGATTGCCTTATGGTATATTCCTTTGCAAATATAACTGATGTTTAAATATGATTTAAGTTAGAATGTGTTTGAAGATTGAGTTGTAACCAGAGATGGCATGACAGGATTCTGTGATTCTGGGATTTCTTTCCTGTTTCTGATCCTTCTCTGTCCTATCACTACACATTTGGGCTTATTTCTAGCATGAGCCCTACAGTTCTCTAAAGACAGGAAGTAAGTATTGAATTGACACTTATTTTAATGCGTGCATCAGAATAAAACGAGTTTTATAAAGTTTCTTGTGCCCTGTGTTGTAAATTCATGCTCTCAAATTTTGTTTCTCATACGTGAAGTATTTGGTACTGTGTGCCTAGAATGTGGATTTGTGGATGATTTGAGTTTGATAGTACTTTTGGTGTTATATTCAAATTTTTACTTGTTAAAAATTAAAATACCTATTCCTTATTTTCATGGAGGTGATAGATTCAAGTGCCGCTTTTAGTTGTCAAACTTCATCAGAAGTGTATTAGAATTAGAAGTAAAAGAGGGGGCTGGGGCTGGAGCTGAGGCTCAGTGGCAGACAGCTCTTGTCTAGCATACATGGGATGCCGGGTTCAATCCTCAGCACCGCGTAAGAACAAACAAATAAAATAAAGGCATTCTGTCCATCCACAACTACCAAAAAAAGTTGAAAAAAAAAAAAAAAGTAAAAGAGTGTGTTTCAGGATGTGTTATTACTTAACTCATAGATAATACAGTACAGTGGCTCAGCTTCTTACCTAGTTACATTGCCTTACGCAGTTTACTTCTTTAAGCCTTACTTTCAGCATGTAAGAAATATGAATAATAATAAGTACTTTGCATGATTATAAATTTAAATAAGATGATGAATGCAAAATAATTATTGCCATGTTTGGTTTATAACTGCCCCCAAATGGTAACCTGTAAGATGATAATAGGGTGAGGGGAAGATCACTTTAGTAGATCTTCAAGTTAGCAATTACTGATAGTTTAAAATATATATGTTGTATGTTCAGTGTGCATTGTATTTTAATAAAATACAGTGCTTATTGCTGTGCATATTATTATTGGAAGTTAGGCTCATATTCCTTTTGCTTTTAGAACTAGTAAAAAATACCTGTTTGGAGGACAGTGTTTTTAGATGATATAAAATTTAGGAATATAAATTTTGGTTAGATAGTAGAGCATTGGTGGTGGTTAATAAAAACTTTCAAATCAAACTTTGAATTTTTATTCTAGTACCAATACTTCCTGCCTTGTACTTTTTATTGTCTCTGATGCTTAATTTTAAATTGTTTCTGAAATGAGAATAATGAAAAATCCTGTCTTCTACTTTGGAAGAGTTGAATGAGATAATCCATGTAAAGTATTTAGCATGGTGTCTAATAGGTAACAGCTGATCAACAGCTCTTAGTTACTGTTATTAATAATGATAAATAGGAGAGGGGATTAGTAGAAGGCAGGTATTTAGGTGCTAGAGTATATTGTTTGGAGCATTGTTATCAGTAGTAATAAATGGGAGCCAAGAGCAATTTTAAGTGTTCTAGTACTTGTAGTATTAAGAAACTGGTGATATTCATTATAATAATTTTAAAATTAATCCAATATATCTAAAACATTCTCATTTCAATATGTAATCAGTATCTTTTATTTTATTTATTTTTCTTGTACTGGAGATTGAACTTAGGGGAGTTCTACAGTTCAGTTAAAAAAACAAAAAACCAAAAAACAACTTTTATTGTGAGACCGGGTCTTGCTGAGTTTCTGAGGTTAGCCTTGCATTTGTGATTGTCCTGCTTCAGCCTTCCATTAGGCTAGGTTTCTAGGCATTCCTACTGTTTGTGGTGAAGATTTGGTTTTCATTCAACCTCTTGTATTAAGTTGTGTATTTAGAATTTGAATTTTACTTTGAAAAGTGTATATTTAGAATTAGCCAGCTGGATTTCAGTTTTGTTGGCAGCATCCAATGTGTCAGTCAGGAACTAGTGGAACATATGCTTTTTTTCTCACATTTAGACCAGACCAAGGTGTTGACCTTGGCTATGTTAATGTCATAGAGTTTTTTCTTAGCCTGTTTTATGTGATGGTCCATGGCCTTGACATCCACAATGAAACAAGTGTGGTGTTATCTCCGTCTTCTTCATAGCTGACTCAGTGGTCAGGGGGAATTGATAGTGGCATAGTAGTCCATAGTGCCTAGGGGGAACTCTTTCAAGGACTGCCTCTGGAGCTCCCGTATCTTGGACCACCAGAAGGAGGGTTGATATGTGATCTTTTTTCTTGTGGCTGTAGATACATTTTAGGCTGGCTGGCTGGCTAGCTTGCTTGCTTCCTTCCTTCCTTGCACCTTCCTTCCCTCCTTCTCTCTTTCCTTCCCTCCCTCTATCCTCCTTTTCCTCTCTCCTTCCCTTGAATTGAACTCAGGGACAATCAAACCGCAGAACCACATCCAAAGCCCTATTTTGTATTTTATTTAGAAAAAGTGTCTCACTGAGTTGCTTAGCACTTCATTTTTGCTGAGGCTGGCTTTGGACTCCTGATCCTCCTGCCTCGGCCTCACCAGCTGCTGGGATTATAGGCATGTTCCACCACACCTGGGCCCAGCCTGGCTTTCTTGGTCTTCAAAGTCTTTACTTTGACTTTGGCTTTGGGGGTTCCCTTCTTTGCTTACTGTGCCTTCTTGATGAATAGAACTATTTAACTTTTTATATTTGTATCTTGTGTTTAAAATCTTGGTTCCTAACAATATTAACATTATATTTTATAAATATGTTTTGAAATAATACCAGTCTTATTAGTAATAAGACCTAACAAGTGGAACTGAACATTCTGTGTGTTTATATTCTTCTGATGTCTATTCCTCTAGGAATGTAAGGTCAATATTTGTTCAAATAAATATTGAAATGATATTTCTCATTGTACTTATACCACCAGCTTAGTAAAATAGGACATGTATGAAATTTTGGTTTTTACTTTTAATTTTTTTTTCTTTCTTTCTTGCAGTACTAGGAGTTGAATTGAGAACCTTACATGTGCTAGGCTAGCATTCTACCACTGAATTATATCCCCAGTGCCAGTTTAAAATTATTTTCATTGTTGGTTAATCACAATAGTGGAATTCATTATGCCATATTGGTTTTTAGTGATTTTTATATAAAGTATTTACATGATTTCAGAATGGTTAGGTTATTTTTAAAAATAATATTATCATCTTATTCTGTCAGTAACTAAAGAAAATAAACTTTTATTTTACCATATTTTAGGATTTTAAATGTTTTACTGGGTTTTGAACATAGAGCATGTCATTTACAATGCAGATGGATCTATCATTATATAAAAGTTGAGATTGTAGTATTTGCAGATAATGAATTTCTTATAATCCCTTTTCATCAATTAATAAAATGGTTTTTAAATTTTTTTTTAAGTTGTAGATGGACACAATACCTTTATTTTTTATATGGTGCAGAGGCTCAAACCCATTGTCTCACACATGCTAGGCAAGCACTCTACAACTGAGCGACAACCCCAGCCCCTAATAAGATGTTTTTCAGGTTAATATTACTGAAATTATGACATAGAGTTAAACTTTCAGATTATGTTGCTCAAATTTGTCAGAGTAGGAACTTATCTGTGAAGGAGAAAGGAATCTTTTCCTAAAAGTCTATTGTATGCTACAATAATCTCCCATATCTGCAGTTTCACTTTCCATGGTTTCCGATACCTGCAGTCAACCCTCATCTGAAATTTGTTTGTTTATTTATTTAGGTACCAGGAATTGAACCTAGGGGTGCTTTACCACTCAGCTATATCCCCAACCCTTTTTTATATTTTATTTAGAGATAGGGTCTTGCTGAGTTCCTTAGGGACTTGCTAAGTTGCTGAGGCTGGCTTTGAACTTGCAGTCCTCTTGCTTTAAATAACATTAGAGCATATTGTCATAATTGCTGTCTTTTATTATTAGTTATTATTATCTCTTATTGTGCCTAATTTAAAAAAATATATATTTATATATATTTTTAATACTGGTGATTAAACTGAGGGGCATGTACCACTGTGTCCAGCTTCATCTGAAAATATTAAGTGGAAAGTTCCACTTAATTCATAAGTTTTAAATAACATTACAGCATATTGTCATAATTGCTGTCTTTTATTATTAGTTATTATTATCTCTTACTGTGCCTAATTTAAAAATATATATATTTAAATGTTTTTAATACTGGTGATTAAACTGAGGGCATTTAACAACTGAGCTATATCCCTAGTCCTTTCTAGTTTTTTGTTTTGCGACAGTCTCACTAAATTGCTGAGAGTCTTGGTAAGTTGCTCAGGCAATCTCAGACACCCCAGTTGCTTGCTTATACGTATGTTCTACCACACCTGATTCTAAGTTTTATAAATCAAACTATATTGTAGGTTGAGGAAACGACAGTATATATACAGTTTGATATTACTAAGAGTTCCATGCATTGAACTAGAGTCTTGAAATGTATCACCCAAGCATAAGAATTGTGCCAACTGAATTGACACGATTGTTAATGCTTCTTAGGAATCATTTGGACAGACCTTTAACAATGTGTTAAAAATGATTTTTTTTAGCAGTATAGAAAATTTTTAATTTCTATTTTGTGGACATGTGTGATTATTTCAATTGTTTATTATTTGCTGTTGTGAGATTGAGTGCAATATTACTAGATATTACTAAAGCCTAATGCCTGCCACAAGATGAGCGATCAATAAAATTGAGTTCTGATCTTTGTGGATCCTAGATGTGCTGCTCTTTAGGTTTTGGAAGAGGGTAGTATAGTTACAGAAGTATATTGTGGAATCGTGGAAGAGTTATGTGTTCTTTTCAGTGTACAACCTTCCCTTGGAGCTTTCTTCCTATTTACTTCTACTTCACCTTTTCTCCTCTGTAAGTTATGTCCAGAAGGCTCATTTGCTGTTGTCTGCACAACACTTTGGGGTCTGCTTTGTATTTCTTCTGTTTCTGTTACCTAAAAATAGATTAGAAATTTATCCTGTTAATCATAATCTGAAAAGTGAATCTTTAAGTTTTATGTTATGTCCTGGATGAGTCCATTTTGCCCAATCTTAAATTGGGTCATATAATGATAAAAATTATTGGTGCATTTTCCGTGTCACTGTAGAAATAATTTATGGAAAATGTGGAATTTCCAAGAGCCTTTTTAAGTTTATAAATCAGTACATTGAAATTGAACATTTTAAACTGGAACTGTTCCCAGAATATTCAGAATATAATATTTTTATAGGCACATGCAATACTTCAAAAAAGCAGATTGTTGGGGAACATGATCAGGATGAAAACAAAATTATATCAAAAGTAAATTATAATGAAATGAGGAAGTAGACAGCTTATATTAGAGGGTATATTCATATTGTTGAAGCCCAAATCTGTTTTTAAGTTTAATGTTTTGAATGAGTAAAACACATGGCAGAAAACTTATAAAAATACATATACAAGGAATGTATATGTAATGTATATGTATTTTTGTATAGGAATATATATATTTCATCCTACCCTTTTGTCTTCATTTGTTGAGTTTTTTTAATATTTATTTTTTAGTTGTAAGTGGACATCTTCATTTTTTATTTTAATGTGGGTGCTGAGTATCAAACCCAGTGCCTAATGTGTGCTAGGCGAGCACCATACCACTGAGTTCCAGCTCAAGTTTCCCTTCTTTATGCAGATATTTACTATTATTTATCTCTTATATATCCATTCAAAGTTACTTACAATAGAAAAACAAACACAGATTTGCTTCTTATTCCCATCTTTTTTGACCTTTGGCTTTTAAATCATGCCTACATATCTGTACTTCTTAATTTTTTGTCATTCAACACATCTGGGAGAAATTTTTTTTCTTTTTATCTAAAAAAAAAGACCACTGAGAATTGAACCCAGGGTTGCTTTACAGTTGAGCTGTACCCCCAATTCTCTTATTTTTATTTAGAGATAGGGTCTTGCTAAATTGCTGAGGGTCTCCCTAAGTTACTAGGGCTGGCCTAAACTTGTGATTCTCCTATCTCAGCTTCTCGAGTTGCTGGAATTATAGGTGTGTGCCACCACATGAGGCTTTGGAGAATTTTCTTCATCACTATACAGAGAATGCCATTGTTCGTATATTCTTTTTTTTTTTTTAAGTATAATAAAAATTTATTCTAATACTTTTTTTTTTTGGTACTGGGGATTGAACTCAGGGTTACTCGACCATAAGCCACATCCCCAGCCCCTGATACATTTTATTTTATTTTATTTTATTTTTTATTTTATTGTTGGTTGTTCAAAACATTACATAGTTCTTAATATACCATATTTCACAGATTGATTCAAGTGGGTTATGAACTCCCATTTTTACCCCGTATACAGATTGCTGTGTCACATCAGTTACATTTCCATTGATTTACAAATTGCCTTTCTAGTGACTGATGTATTCTGCTGTCTATCCCATTCTCCACTATCCCCCTCCCCTCCCCTCCCCTCCCCTCCCCTCCCCTTCTCTCTCTCCACCCCCTCTACTATAAATCGTTTCTTCCACTTATATAATTTTTCTCCTACCCTTCCTTTCCTCTTATATGTAATTGTGTATAACCCTGAGGCTCACCTTCCAATTCCATGCAATTTCCCTTCTCTCTCCCTTTCCCTCCCGCCTATCATCCCTGTTTAATGTTAATCTTCTTCTCAAGCTCTTCATCTCTACCCTGTCCTTGGTTACTCCCCTTATATCAAAGAAGACATTTGGCATTTGTTTTTTAAGGATTGGCTAGCTTCGCTTAGCATAATCTGCTCTAATGCCATCCATTTCCCTCCAAATTCTATGATTTTGTCATTTCTTATTGCAGAGTAATACTCCATTGTGTATAAATGCCACATTTTTTAATCCATTCATCTATTGAAGGGCTTCTAGGTTGGTTCCACAATCTTGCTATCGTGAATTGTGCTGCTATGAACATCGATGTAGCAGTGTCCCTGTAGCATGCTCTTGTTAGGTCTTTAGGGAATAGACCGAGAAGGGGAATAGCTGGGTCAAATGGTGGTTCCATTCCCAGCTTTCCAAGAAATCTCCATACTGCTTTCCAAATTGGCTGCACCAATTTGCAGTCCCACCAACAATGAACAAGTGTACCCATTTCCCCGCATCCTCGCCAGCACTTGTTGTTGTTGGACTTCTTAATGGCTGCCAATCTTACTGGAGTGAGATGGTATCTTCGGGTGGTTTTGATTTGCATTTCTCTGTCTGCTAGCGATGTTGAGCATTTTTTCATGTACTTGTTAACTGATTGTATGTCCTCCTCTGAGAAGTGTCTGTTCAGGTCCTTGGCCCATTTGTTGATTGGGTTATTTGTTATCTTATTGTCTAATTTTTTGAGTTCTTTGTATACTCTGGATATTAGGGCTCTATCTGAAGTGTGTGGAGTAAAGATTTGTTCCCAGGATGTAGGCTCCCTGTTTATCTCTCTTATTGTTTCTTTTGTTGAGAGAAAACTTTTTAGTTTGAGTAAGTCCCATTTGTTGGTTCTAGTTGTTAACTCTTGCGCTATGGGTGTCCTATTGAGGAATTTGGAGCCCGACCCCACAGTATGTAGATCATAGCCGACTTTTTCTTCTATCAGACGCCGTGTCTCTGATTTGATATCAAGCTCCTTGATCCACTTTGAGTTAACTTTTGTGCATGGCGAGAGAAAGGGATTCAGTTTCATTTTGATGCAAATGGATTTCCAGTTTTCCCAGCACCATTTGTTGAAGATGCTATCCTTCCTCCATTGCATGCTTTTAGCCCCTTTATCAAATATAAGATAGTTGTAGTTTTGTGGATTGGTTACTGTGTCTTCTATTCTGTACCATTGGTCCACTCGCCTGTTTTGGTACCAGTACCATGCTGTTTTTGTTACTATTGCTCTGTAGTATAGTTTGAAGTCTGGTATCGCTATACCGCCTGATTCACACTTCCTGCTTAGCATTGTTTTTGCTATTCTGGGTCTTTTATTATTCCATATGAATTTCCTGATTGTTTTATCTATTTCTACAAGAAATGCTGTTGGGATTTTGATTGGGATAGCATTGAACTTATAGAGAACTTTTGGTAATATCGCCATTTTGATGATGTTAGTTCTGCCTGTCCATGAACAGGGTATATTTTTCCATCTTCTGAGGTCTTCTTCTATATCTCTCTTTAGGGTTCTGTAGTTTTCATTGTATAGGTCTTTCACCTCTTTTGTTAGGTTGATTCCCAAGTATTTTATTTTTTGGGGGGATATTGTGAATGGAGTAGTTGTCCTCATTTCCGTTTCAGAGGATTTGTCGCTGATATACAGGAATGCATTTGATTTATGCGTGTTGATTTTATATCCTGCCACTTTGCTGAATTCATTTATTAACTCTAATAGTTTCTTTGTAGACCCTTTTGGGTCTGTTAGGTATAGAATCATATCGTCTGCAAATAGTGATAATTTGAGTTCTTCTTTTCCTATTTTTATGCCTTTAATTTCTTTCGTCTGTCTAATTGCTCTGGCCAGTGTTTCGAGGACTATGTTGAACAGAAGTGGTGAGAGAGGGCATCCCTGTCTTGTACCAGATCTTAGAGGGAATGCCTTCAATTTTTCTCCATTCAGAATGATGCTGGCCTGTGGCTTATCATAGATTGCTTTTACAATGTTGAGGTATGATCCTGTTATCCCTAATTTTTCTAGAGTTTTGAACATAAAGGGATGCTGTACTTTGTTGAATGCTTTTTCTGCATCTATCGAGATGATCATATGGTTCTTATTTTAAGTCTATTGATGTGGTGAATAACATTTATTGATTTCCGTATATTGAACCAGCCTTGCATCCCAGGGATGAATCCTACTTGATCATGGTGTATAATTTTTTTGATATGATTTTGAATCCGATTCGCCAGAATTTTATTGAGGATTTTTGCATCTAGGTTCATTAGAGATATTGGTCTGTAGTTTTCTTTCTTTGAAGTGTCTCTGTCTGGTTTAGGTATCAGGGTGATGTTGGCCTTGTAGAATGTCTTTGGAAGTTCTCCCTCTTTTTCTATTTCCTGAAATAGCTTGAAAAGTATTGGTGTTAGTTCCTCTTTAAAGGTTTTGTAAAACTCTGCTGTATACCCTTCCGGTCCTGGGCTTTTCTTAGTTGGTAGTCTTTTGATGATTTCTTCTATTTCCTCTATTGTTATTGGTCTGTTTAGGCTGTCTATATCTTCCTGACTCAATCTGGGCAGATCATATGACTTAAGAAATTTATCGATGTCTTTACTATCTTCTATTTTATTGGAGTATAAGGATTCAAAGTAATTTCTGATTATCTTCTGTATTTCTGAAGTGTCTGTTGTGATATTGCCTTTTTCATCCCGTATGCTAGTAATTTGGGTTCTCTCTCTTCTCTTCGTTAGCATGGCTAAGGGTCTGTCGATTTTATTCATTTTTTCAAAGAACCAACTTTTGGTTTTGTCAATTTTTTCAATTGTTTCTTTTGTTTCGATTTCATTAATTTCAGCTCTGATTTTAATTATTTCTTGCCTTCTACTTCTTTTGCTGTTGTTTTGCTCTTCTTTTTCTAGGATTTTGAGATGATATATGAGATCGTTTATTTGTTGGCTTTTTCTTTTTTTAAGGAATGCGCTCCAAGCAATGAATTTTCCTCTTAAAACTGCTTTCAATGTGTCCCATAGATTCCGATATGTTGTGTCTGTGATTTCATTTAACTCTAAGAAGTTTTTAATTTCCTCCTTAATGTCTTCTATAACCCATTGATCATTCAGTAACCTATTGTTCATTCTCCAAGTGATGCATGATTTTTCCTTCCTTCTTTTATTGTTGATTTTCAGTTTCATTCCATTATGATCAGATAGGATGCATGGTATTATTTCTACTCCTTTATATTGTCTAAGAGTTGCCCTGTGACATAATATATGATCTATTTTTGTGAAGGATCCATGTGCTGCTGAGAAAAAAGTGTAACTACTTGATGTTGGGTGGTATATTCTATATATGTCAATTAAGTCTAGGTTGTTAATTGTGTTGTTGAGTTCTATAGTTTCCTTATTTAACTTTTGTTTGGAAGATCTGTCCAGTGTTGAGAGAGGTGTGTTGAAGTCTCCCATGATTATTGTATGGTGGTCTATTAGACTCTTGTACTTGAGAAGAGTTTGCTTGATGAACGTAGCTGCACCATTGTTTGGGGCATATATATTTATGATTGTTATGTCTTGTTGGTGTATGGTTCCCTTGAGCAGTATGCAGTGTCCCTCTTTGTCCTTTTTGATTAACTTTGGCTTGAAATCTATTTTGTTTGATATGAGTATGGACACTCCTGCTTGTTTCCACAGTCCATATGAGTGGAATGATTTTTCCTAGCCTTTCACCTTCAGTCTATGTATATCTTTTCCTATCAAATGCGTCTCCTGTAGGCAACATATTGTTGGATCTTGTTTTGTGATCCATTCGACTAGCCTGTGTCTCTTAATTGGTGAGTTTAAGCCATTAACATTTAGGGTTATTATTGAGATTTGGTTTGTTCCTCCAGTCATATTTGTTTATTTATGTTACTAAACCTGATTAGTTTTCCTCTTTGATTACTTTCCCCCCTTTACTGTCCTACCTCCCACTGATGGTTTTCAATGTTATTTTCAGTTTCCTCTTCCTGTAATGTTTTGCCAAGGATTTTTTGAAAAGATGGTTTTCTAGGTGCAAATTCTTTTAACTTTTGTTTATCGTGAAAGGTTTTAATTTCATCTTCCATCCTGAAGCTTAATTTCGCTGGATACACGATTCTTGGTTGGAACCCATTTTCTTTCAGTGTTTGAAAAATGTTATTCCAGGATCTTCTAGGTTTCAGAGTCTGTGTTGAGAGATCAGCTGTTATCCTGATTGGTTTGCCCCTAAATGTAATCTGCTTTCTTTCTTTTGTAGCTTTTAAAATTCTCTCCTGATTCTGTATGTTGGGCATCTTCATTATAATGTGTCTAGGTGTGGATCTCTTATGATTTTGCACTTTCGGCGTCCTGTAGGCTTCTAGGATATGGGATTCTGTTTCATTCTTCAAGTCTGGGAAGTTTTCTCGTATTATTTCATTGAATAGATTGTTTATTCCTTTGGTTTGGAGCTCTGTGCCTTCCTGTATCCCAATGACTCTTAAGTTTGGTCTTTTAATGTTATCCCATAATTCTTGAATGTTCTGTTCATGGTTTCTTAGCAGTCTTGCTGAGCTGTCTATGTTCTTTTCAAGTTGAGATACTTTGTGTTCATTGTCTGATGTTCTATCTTCTAAGTGATCTATTCTGCTGGTAGCATTGTCAATTGAGGTTTTAAGTTGGTTTATTGCTTCCTGCATTTCTAGGATTTCTACTTGTTTGTTTTTTATTACTTCTAACTCCCTGTGAAATTGATCTTTTACTTCCTGGATTTGTTTCTGTAGTTCCTTGTCAATGTGATCTTTCATTGTCTGATTTTGCTGTCTCATGTCTTCCTTGAGACTCCAGATCATCTGAAGCATGTATATCCTGAACTCTTTATCTGACATTCCATCTGTTGCAGCTATTACCTCTTCTAGAGTTGAGTTGACCTGCATTGCTTGTGGTCCTTTCTTTCCTTGTCTTTTCATATTGCTTGCGTTTCTTTCTGCTTGGTGAAACTGTTGTGTTTTTGAAATTTTCCCCCTATTTATTTATATTGCTCTTGTATAGTTGGGAGATCTCTCTTGTAGGGCGGGTAGTGGCTGTGCTCCTCCTCTAATTAGGGTGATCTATCTACCACGCTGGTTGGTCGTAGGTCTGCCCACCCTGCGGGCGCGGATGGCTGCTCTACTCTGCCCCCCACTCCAGTTGTGGTGACGTACCTACCACGTCCTCAGATCGTTGGTCCAGATCCGGATGTGGGCGGCAGCTCTGCTCCACCCCTACTCCAATTGGTGTGATGTGTCTACCACGCTGGTCGGCCTCTAAGCCTGTTCCGCCGGTGGGTCTCAGATCTGCCTACCTTGCGGGCTTGGGTGGCAGTTCTGCTCAGCCCCCACTCCCAGTGGGGGTATCTAACTGCCTCTCCAACGGGTCGCTGGGCCTTTTCCGGACACTGGCGGCGGCTCTGTTCAACCCCCACTCCAAGCAGTGTGACGTGACTGCCTCGATGTACTTGTCCACCACACTGGCAGGCTGCCGAGCCTGTCCTGCCAGTGGGACGCAGGTCTGCCTACCTTGCAGGAACAGACGGCGGCTCTTCACGGCCTCCACTCCAAGTGGGGTGACTTGGCTACCCTGTCGTCGGGTCGCTGGTCCTGTTCCAGGCATGGGCGGCTACTCTCCTCGGCCCCAGCTGCAGTTGGGGTGTCGTGATACCACACCGGCGGGTCCCTTAGCCTGCTCTGGGCACAGGTGGCAGCTCCACTCTGCCCCCCAGGCCCCCGCAGCACCCAGCAGGAACCGGACCAAGAAGCAGTCCCTGTAGGATCCCCAACCCTGAGCCAGAGCAGCTTCGGGAGCCAGGAGCCGGCCTCTTCGATCCACGCCACGTTCTGCTAGGAGCAGGCTCCACAGAGCAACCGCCGCGGGTTCCCCAACCCCAGGCCAAAGCAGCCCCGGGAGCCCAAGCCTGGCCACACCAGACTCTCCCTGCTCGGTGCACGCTCCGCTGGGAGCAGAGTCAAAGACGCAGTTCCCGCGGGCTCCCCAGCCCTGGGCCAAAACTGTTCCGGGAGTCAGAGCCCCCCTGCCCCTCGGCGCAAGTTTCACTTGTAGCTGGCCTCAGCTCGCGGTCCCTGCAGTTTCCCCGGCCCTGGGTTCAAGCAGCTACGGGAGCCAGAACCCAGCTTCTCCGATCCCTGCCACACTCTGCTAGGAGCAGGCTCCACAGAGGTACCCCAGCCTCAGGCCCAAGCAGACCCGGGAGCCCAAGCCTGACCGCTCCAAACTCTCCCAGCTCAGTGTACGCTCTGCCAGGGGCAGGGTCAAAGACGCAGTCCCCCTGGGCTCCCTAGCCCCGGGCCAAAACTGTTCCGGGAGTCAGAGCCACGCCGCCCCTCAGCGCACAATCCACTTGTAACTGGCCTCAGCCCGGAGTCCCCGATGGATCCCTCGCCCTGGGCCAAAGCAACCCGGGGAGCTAGAATCTGGCCGCTCAAAGTCCGGCGCCCGCCTTGTCAGGGGCGAGTCCCGAAGAGTATTCTCCTCAGGTTCTCCAGTCCCGAGCCTGAGCGATCTGTCTGCGAGACGCAGGCAAATACCAGCCTGGAATCACCTGTTCTGTAGTTGAATGAGCTGAGATTAGTAGAAAACAGGGATGATTGCATCAGCTCTTCAAGATGGCGGCTGCTGTCCTCCTCCGTGTTCCGACCGGTGTCGGGAATCGAACTGGACTGGTTCTCTCCTCTTTCTCAAAGCCGGAACTCAGCACTCAGCGAGGCCAGTGCGCCGCTGGCAGGAGCCTCCAGAATCCGCTTCGCTGTAATCCCGCTCTGGTACCTCGCTGCTAACTAACTAGCGCGCGCCCCAGACTCCATCCGCGGGGCGGTCCGCCGACCAGGTACTGCTACCCTCCGTGCGGAGAAATCGCCCGCGACCGAGCCCCCCGCAGCCGAATCCCGCGCGCTGGAAATCTGTCCTCTAGATTCTGGAGCACCTCAATTTCACTGGAAATTCCCACCAAGGTAGCGTTCAGCCATTTCACCTCTGTCTTTCTCCCGCACAGTGACGCGGCGCACTGGGGTGCTGCACTCCCATTGCCGCCATCTTCCGGTCCTGTTCGTATATTCTTATAAACAACTTTATTGAGGGATAACATGCACACTAAAACAGTAAACCATTTTAAGTGTGAAAATTAATGATTTTTAAGTGTCTGTGGTTGTATATCATCGCCACAATCCAGTTTTAGAACTTTCCTCTTTCCCCTGAAAAGTTCCCTTCTGCTCATCCACGGTCAGCCTCACTCCCAGGTCTCCTCATTATTTATTTATTTTTTGGGGTGGTGGGGGTGGCAGTGGTCAAGTATCCTTGATTGAACTCAAGGGTACTTGACCACTGAACCACATTCTCAGCCTTATTTACTTATTTGTTTGTTTGTTTATTTATTTAATTTAATTTAGAGACAGGGGCTCACTGAGTTGCTTAGCACCTTGGCTGGCTTTGAACTCTCAATTCTCCTTTCAGCCTCTGAGTAGTTGCTGAGGTTACAGGTGTGCACCACTACGCCTGGATGCTCATTTCTTTTTGCAATTCTACACTAGTTTATTTTGTAGATGTAACATAATTTATTTAACCATTCTCCTGTTTTTGGATATTTAGTTTGTTTGTTGACTTTTGACTTTTACAACCAGTTCTGAAATGAGGTAACTTCATACATAGATTGTTTCATATTTATGCAAGAGTGTCTCTAGGATTAACTCCTGAAAGTATACTTACTGGTTAAAGGGAATATGCATTCTTTTATTTTGATGATCATTGACATATTTTCCTCATGTAGATTAAACAGGTAATTTTAAATATATACTGGTGAAAACACGTTTTCTTGGTAGATCCTTGAATATTTAGAAAAAGGAGACTACTGGAAGAATACCCTGAGTAAAGGACAGTAGCTAAGTTGATGAAGAACATAGGAAGGGAGAAGGTGAAGGGAGACAACATTTATTTTTATGTAATTTTATGTATTTGTGATTTTATAAAAACTAATTCATGTACTAACTTGTGAGAAAAAGAGACTTAACTTATATGAGACCAGGAATTCATGAGAATGGCTCTTGTTTTGTTAGGCTTATTTAATAATTTTAGTTAAAATAGTAGCTGCCAGTAGAATCGCTAGGTAGAAAATAAAGATGTCAACAGAAGTAGTTTATGAATTTTCTGGTAATTAGACATTAATTTGCATAATGTGATGGGTGTTCATCATTGTTGGGCAAGTACAATAATTAAGTAAACCCTTTCTCCTATACTATCTGAAAGAAGAGTTTCTGATACATTCAAGGTAGTAAACAGCCAGCTTCTTGCTCTATAGCCTCATCTGGAATTCCTTTTGTCTTTGTCTCTATAGCCTCTTTGGCTATTTGGTTAGCTCTCTAGTTCAGTTTTCTTTTCTTATGAAATTGGAGATAAGCAGTTAAGGGGATAAATGGTAATATTCTTCATCCCTTTGTTTAGTCACTAAATATGAAGATGGATGGCTTCCGCTAGTCATTCTGTCTGTATGCCAGTCTTACTGCAGACCATATGTTCTCATTCTAGATTGTGTGTGAGTGTATACACATGAGCACACACATACTTATATATACACATACACACATATACATATGTATATGTGTGTGTTTTTCATTGGTGGTATTGCAGATAGAACCCATGAGTGTTTTTTGTATGAGCTACATCTCCAGCCCTTTAAAAAATGTTTGAGACAAAGTCTAGCTCATTTGCTCAGTCTGTCTTCCTGCCTCAGCCTCCTGAATAGCCGGGATTACAGGAATGTACCACTATTCCCAGCTAAATTACAGTATTTAATTCTTAACTGGTCTTTCTGATCCTGCCTCATCTTCTTATAGTCTGTTTTCTGCAAGCTGTGTGATCTAAGACATAAATTGTGTCACTCCTTTTCATGAAATAAAGCTTACTCTATCAAAATGTTTCTCAGTAGGGTCATTAGTAATTGTAGCCTATATTGCCACCTTTCCCTTGTACTGCATTTCCCCCAAATCTTTGTTGTTTCTCATTTCATGTCATTGCACATCTTTATTTCTTTATTTCCTAAACTGCGAATCATTGTTCATGTAATTTCTGACATCCTAAGAAAGATGTAAGCCCATTTTAGGATGTCAGAGATGTCAGGATGTCTACCCTTGAACAGAACAACTTCATAGTAGTTACCTAACTGCTCACCTATTTAATTGATACCTCCGCTAGACCGTTTAGAAACAAAGACTAGAAGCTGGGGTTGTGGCTCAGCGGTAGCATGTACGTGGCTAGCATGTACGAGCCCTGGGTTCGATCCTTAGCACCACATAAAAATAAATAGAGGTATTGTATCCAACTGCAATTAAAAAATAAATATTAAAAAAAGACTAGGTTTTAGAGTATATGCTGTTTCTGTCATATGTGGAAGTTTCTGAATGGTTAATTTTACCATGCCACCAAACTTTGCCCTTTTCTATATTACTCTTCCTTTTCTGAGTTCTTTCCCTACCCAGTAATAGTGGGAGTAGGAGAAATGGAGGGGAATATATAATCAGGGATTTGATAAGTTATTGTATAATGGTGTATTAAGACTTGTAATGCAAAATAAATAAAAAAAATAGAAAAAAAAAAGAAATGGAGAGGAGAGGTTTAAAAAAAGGTGGGGGGGGGAACTAACAAAACGGAGTGGAGTTTTCTGCTGGGATTCATAGTATTCTATGCCTAATTTTTCCTTTCCCTGCCACACATATACTAGGTAAAAGGAATTAAGGCATGCAGGCCTTCAGCATGGGGTTTTGTGTTCTTCTGGCCAGGAGTTAGGCTTTATTTTGTACTTGCTGTAGCTATTTGTGTTAGAGGCTGACATTTCCTCTCATGGCATTGTTTTTATTTCCTCTTTTGTCTTTGAGTTTTCCTAGAAACTCCTTGAATAAGTTCCAGTTGGTTCAGTTCTTTGATTTGTGACCCCTTGTTATTATATAGATGTTCTGTTGATGTGGTAGAAAGATGTTGGACAGTGGGAAATGATCTTGGTTTTATGAGCATGTCTCTTTTTTTTTTTGTTTTTTTTGTGTTTTTTTTGGTGAGCCTATATCCCTTGGCTGTGACCTTCATAGGTGGTTCTCTGCCTGTTTTCTCTCTCAGGTAAGGCAGGAAGGCTAGAGGGGGCTTTCCCCCAGGTCATTTAAGCTCTGTGTCAAACAGAGGGCAGACCTTGTTAAGAATAGAATGCTCTGGGCATATTTCACAATGATTTCTTTCTCCCTTCCCCGCTTAGAGGCTGGAGGGGATTTTTCTGTAATCTCTGTGAAAACCTGGTAAGGCATCTATGAAATATGGATCCTCCTGAAGATGGAACTGTCCTGGATTCATTGTTGTTTGTGATACTGGGATTGAACCCAGGGACATGCACACATGCATGTACTTTGAGACACATCCTCAGCCCTTTCGGGGGCCCACAATACATTGTTTAGGCTGTCCAGCTTGTAATCCTCCTGCCTCAGCCTTCTAAGTAGCTGTCCTGGAGTTTTTAATTACCAAGCTTGTATATATTCAGCTTTTAAGAATTTATCATTTAGTTAGGTTTCCATATCCCTTCCTAGAGGAAGTGGAGGTTTCTTCTTCTGGACTAGTGCTCTGGTAAGTTGTGATTCTCTGTTTCTGCCTGCCTGTCTCTCCACTTTGGAGGACAGTACTTTGTCCTGTGACCTCAGTTCTCTGACAGATCCAGTAGGAGGTGTTGAATATCAAATTGTTCAACTTTGTTTTAGTGGAGGAAGATCATGACTTCTAATCTTCTTTATATGGTAGACTAGAAACTGGAATTCTATTTGCATTTACTTTAAACAATTCAGAGAAGATGGGGGGATGGAAAGAGAAACATATATTGTAAAGTTGTAGACTAAAACATTGGTAGGATGTATGTGCTCTGAGCTGGGACACAAAGAAGGCTAGGAGAATGCAGAGGGGACATTGTAGTGGGCATACAGGTATACACTGTGTATTTCATTTTTCTTCTCTTTTTTGGGGAGGGGGGGATATGGGGGATTGATCCCAGGAACACTTTGCCATTGAGTTATATCTCATCCTTTTTTATTTTTATTTTTTTATTTTGAGACAGGGTCTTGCTAAATTGCTGAGACTGGCCTCCAACTTGGCATTTCTCCTGCCTTAGCCTCTGAGTCTCTGGGGTCAAAGCTGTGTGCCACTGTACCAGGTGTAGTTTTTCATTCTGTTGTAAATAGTATTGTTTTCCAATTTTAATTTTTAATTGTTGGTAGAATAGGAATTTATCTATATTGATTTCGTATCTGGTGATCTTGCTAAACCTACTTAGTAGTTTCATTAGCTCTTTTGTAGATTGTTTTGGATTTTTTTTTTATAATGGATTATGTTACTAGCCAATAAAGAGAGTTTTTTTTTTTTTTTTCATTCCAATCCAAATGCCATTTCTTTCTTGGTTGTATTGGATAGAATCTCCAAATCGGTGCTGATTATAAGTGGTGAGGTGGATATCTCTATCTTATTCTTAACCTTAAGGGAAGCATTCAGTCTTTCATCATTAAGTATTATGTTAGTCGAATATTTGGCATGAATGCTTTTTATCAGGTTGAGACATTTCCTTCTGTTCCTGAGAGATTTCAACAGGAATGACTTAGATTGCATCAAGTACATTTTCTCTGTTGAAAAGATTCTGATTTTCTGTTTAAAGAAAAAAGCAGGTTGATACGGTTAGTAACATGGATTAACTTCTTTTTTTTTATTTCAAGATACTTTATTTTCAAAACAGGTCACAACTTTAAGCTTTTGGCCAATTCTGCCACTGTACAAGCTACAAATGCTTGCTGGGCAGCTGAGGGGGCACTCTTTAGTAGCTTGTTTGAAAAGTGAATAAAAATCCATATAAAACAAATATTCAAATAGTTTCCATAGGAACACAGATAAGTGTGACCCCATCTTCTAGTCGTCCGTATTGCTGCATCTGTGCCAACCCTACTCTTACAAAGACATTTCAAAACTAGCAGTAATTAAGTTAAATGGTCCCCCCAGATCCCTTAACTTAAGCTAAATCTGTAGTGAACAGCTACAGAGCGGCATCTACACGTTGATACTACTGGAGGTGCACGCTGCCGGGTGACGTTTCATGCTTCTTTCCTGAGCACAAGACACGGGCAGAGTGCCAACGTCCTGCTCCTCCACTTCGGGTGGGAAGCCATGGTTCTGGATTTGCTGCATGCACTGCCATGTTGGTCCTGACATCCCATAATAGATAGTTTGCCTCTGGAATCCATTGAAAGTAGAAGCAGCAGCAACAGTGTATGCACCCATGTTTCCAAAAAGCATCCAGTCACCCACATGCATTTCGGGAAGGTCACAGCACTCGACAATCCGATCAAGGCCATCACAGGTCGGTCCCCATATGCTGGATAAATAATACTTGTCATCTGGTTTAGGTCTCTTCTGCAGCAGGGGCTTTACATGTGCATGATCATAAAGGATGTAATTAAATGATCCGTATACTCCATCATTCACATAATACATAAAGGTCTGTTCACTTGCCTCATCTTCATCATCAGAGCCTGTCTGTTCCTTTAATACGAGTTTTTTGGCAATGATATTAACTGCAAGCGTGAAAGCTGAAGCAACATAATATCTTCCTGGTTCAGCTATGATTCTCACTCCAGAGTCTGATGGAAAGTATTTGTCCAGTGCTGGATTGATCACACTGGTGATTTCCTCAAACTTAAGCTTCACATCCTCAGAACATGGATTAACATCTGGATTTTAAAACAATCCTCTATATCTAGAGGATGGGGGCATAGCTCAGTGATAGAGGGCATACTTAATTTCTGTCAGACCCTGAGTTTAATCCCAGCACACATAAAAACAAACCAAAACAAAACCCTCCATTGCTAGGGTAAACATTACTTGATCATGATGCATTTATTACCTTAAAAAAAAAAACCGATTGATTGATTGATTGATTGATTGATGTACCCAGTGTCTCATATATGCTAGGTAGGTGCTCTATCACTGAACTACAAGCCCAGTCCAGTGTATTACCTTTTAAAAACATTGTTGTATTCTTTTTGCATTTGAGAGATGGTCTGTACTTTTCTCATAAGCTTATTATATGTCAGAATAATGCTTGCTTTGTACAATGAGATTTGAAAGCATTTGTGCTGAGTTGATAACTATTTCTTCTTAAGTGTTTCTCATAATTCTCCAGCAGTGGGACATTTACTTAGTGGGAGGTGTTTTAAACTGCAGAGTCAATTTTCAAAACAGATTTAATGCTATAGGTTATCTGTTTCTTGTTGAGGGTGCATTTGTACTTTGTGTCTATCAAGGGAGATGTCCATTTTATCCAAGTTGTCTAACTTATTGGTATAGGTTTGTTCATAATATTCCCTTATTGTGCTTTTAATATTTGTAGAATCTGTAGTGTTGTTACCAGCCTCATTCCTAATAGTGGTAACTTGCATCTTCACTCTTCATGTTCCTTGTAGCCAGGACTGCCAATTTTATTGATATCAACAAAGCCAGATTTTGTTCTTCTTGATTTTCTCTGTTATTTTACTGATTTCTGTTTCATTGATTTTGATCTTTTTTAAGTTATTGCTTTTCTTAATTCTGACTTAAAATTTTCTCTTTTAAAGGTAGAAAGTGAGGTCATTGGTTTGAGACAGCTCTTTTTTTTTCCTTTAAAAACAGTTTTTCCAGTTTATTGGTGCATTTTGTTTTAGCAATACATTCTAGTACGTAACGTTTTTGGTTTTCATTTTACACATAATACTTTCTAATTTTCCTTTTGATCTCTTCTTTGATTCGTGAGTTATTTTGAAATGTTTTATTTACTTTTTCAAATATTTTTAGACTTTTCAGAGTTTTTTTTGTATTGACTTCTAAATTAATTCCATTGTTGTCATACTCTGTATAACTTAAATGCTTTCAGATTTATTGAGATTTAATTTATGACTCAGGATATGTTGTCTTGGTAAATGTTCTGTGTGCAGTGGAAAAGAATGTGTATTCTGTTCTTGTTGGGTGGAGTGTTAGATGTAAATCAGATCAAGTGGATTGATAACGTTGTTTACTTATGCTTGCCTTTGTTGAACAACTTCAACTCCTCCTCCTCCTCCTCCTCCTCCTCCTCCTCCTCCTCCTCCTCCTTCTTCTTCTCTCTCTCTCTCTCTCTCTCTCTCTCTCTCTCTCTCTCTCTCTCTTTTTGGTACTGGGGACTGAACTCAGGGGCACTTGATCACTGAGCCACATTCCCAGCCTGGTTTGTATTCTATTTAGAGGTAGGATCTCACTGAGTCACTTAGCACCTCACCATTGCTAAGTCTGGCTTTGAACTTGTGATCCTCCTGCTTTCGCCTCCCAAGCTGCTGGGATTACAGGTGTGTGCCACCTTGCCCGGCCGAACTTCTTGATCTTGGTTTATATTTTTTGTCTAATTTGGAAACAGTTTGACCATTATTTCTTTAAAAAAATTTATTTTTCTGTTTTTCTACTTTCTCTTTCCTCCTCCCTTTCTCTCCTCCCTCATCCTTCCTCTCCCCTCTCCTTCCATATCCTTTTCTTCTCTCATAGTCTTGGGGATTAAACCTTGGGCCTCACACTAGGCAAAAGCTCTACCACCCCCAGCTCACAGGCCTGCATTTTGCTTTTTTTTTTTTTTTTTGTATGCCTGTTAATCTTTGGTGATCCTAGATGTAGTGAATTTTGCTATGTTGCGTACTGAATTTTTCTGTAGTGGGAGGTGTTTTAAACTGTAAGTCTTCCTGAGCTTTTTCTTAGCATATAGTTAAGTTCCTTGAGAAAAGCGTGATTTTCTGAGTCTTGCTTTAGAATCTTATTAGGTGAGGTTGGAGCAGTGTTCTTCAGAACAGTGGTAATTATTAATCTGCTACTGGGACCAGACCTTCTGGAGTATACTAACTAATGCCTAGAAATTGTGTATTTTTCTGGGTAGGCCGTTAGGCTCAAACTCTTAATCCTTAGTTAATATCAAGCATTTTTCACTCTAATTTTTTCCATTGTCTTGGATAATTCCTCATATGCAAGTGCTAGTAAGTTCTCACCAGAGTACTGAGAGGACCCTCTGTACATCTCTTAAGTTTCTCTGTCCAACAGCTCTCCTCTTTGGTATCTGATCCATAATCTGTAGGTCCATGTGCTGGTAATTCTTAGGGCTATACAGTAAGGTACTTCTACAGCCTGCCTTACATATTTTTTGTTGCTGTCATTCAAGAAAAGAAATTTCTTTTTTTTTTTTTTTTTGGGTCCTGGGGATAGAACCCAGGGCCTTGGTACATGCTAGGCAAGCACTCTACCACCTGAGCTATATCCCTAGCCCCAGGAAACTTGTTTTTTGAAATCATCTTTTCTTCTTTATCTGATGTCCAGTGATTGACATTGCTTAAAGTATTTTGTCTGTTTTTTGGGGGTATTGAAATGTCAATTGTTACTCCATTTAGGCTGAAAGAAGAGACTAATATATTTTTTTTTAAGATGCTATCTTACACATTAAGAAAAAAAAATGAAGTCAGGATTCCAGAACAGAGTGGACCATCAGAATTCATCCTTAATTCCTGCTGAAAAAATAATCACTAATTGTTGACTTTTTTCAAGGCATTGATAATATTCAGGTTTGCGAATTAGAAATCAGACTGTCATTAGGAATGTTGTTCCTTAATTTATTTAGGTCTCTCTTTACTTGCATTCTTTTTTTTTTCCTTAAGAAGGCTTGAATTTTCTTGTTATAATATTCGAATAGTCCTATTGCTTGAGGATGCAGTAAAACCTAGGCTCTCTGGAATCTTTTGGAAAAGTGAGTAACTAGATACCAGCTGTGATTTTGCTTATTTTAGCATTGGGCTTAAATTTTTTGAATGGAAGTCTTATAAAATGTCTTATTTTAAGTTGTTTAAAAGATTATTTTGAACTCATTTGAACCTGTTCTTGATAATGACTGTGTTGATAAGTCTTAGTGCCTCTTCATATATTTATTTATTTTTTAGTTGTAGTTGGACATGATACTTTTTTTAAAAAAAGTGTTGATGGACCTTTATTTTATTGGCTTATTTATATGCGGTACTGAGAATTGAGCCCAGTGCCTCACACATGTGAAGCAAGAGCTCTAAACTACTGAGCCACAACCCCAGCCCCACAATACCTTTATTTTATTTATTTATTTTTATGTGGTGCTGAGGATCAAACCCAGGGTCTTGCATGTGTTAGGCGAGCCCTCTACTGCTGAATCACAACCACAGCACAGTATAAGATGATATATTTATTCTGTTCTCTGTTTAACTAAATAAAATATTTTACTCTGTGGAAGAAATGTGTTTACTTCCTTTTGATAGCCACCAGATAACAAGTCCAAGTATGCAGAAAATTCTGAAGTTTTTGCAAAGTTAAAAACAAAGTTGAGGTGACACAAAGTTAAGGTGACAATGTATAAATGTAGAATTAAATCATTTAATTTTTAATTACCATAATGGCCATAGTTATTATGGGCTGTTTTTTGTTTGTTTGTTTGTTTGTTTTGTTTTGTTTCTTGGTGATGCTGGTTATTGAACCCAGAGCCTTGTACATACTAAGTAAGGGTTCTGTGGTTCTAAAGATAACACTTGTTACATTACAGCAACAGCTGAAAGACAGGGAAGTAACTGTAATTAATGTTCTCTGATCAGTTGATTACAAGCATCTTAAAATAGGTTTACATTATATCTGGAGAGTAGGCAGTTTAGGCCTTAAAGAATTATTGGAAATTCATTTAAAATGTACAATGGATTTAATTTCCTTTGTATAGATAGTGTCAGCAAGAAATCATTGATGTTACCATCTTCAAATAATAAAATTTAATATTAATTTTGTTATTTAATAATAAAATAAACTTTTTATTTAAACAAATTTGCATTATTTTTAACTCATTGTAGGAAGAATGAAAAATCCAGAAAATTAGCAGAAGAAAATCATTTATAAATTAGCATTTTTGTGTGGCATCTCACACATTTTACCTATGCATACTTTTTATTTTTACCTATGCATTTTTCTAAATGTATGTTGTGATACTTTTTATTTTTTCCATTGTGGTGATACCCATGGCCTTGGAATATGCTAAAGCATACACACTACCACTGACTTGTGGACCCAGACCAATAATTTTCTTTTTTTAAAAATATTTTGAGGGCTGGGGATGTGGCTCAAGTGGTAGCGCGCTCGCCTGGCATGCGTGCGGCCCGGGTTCGATCCTCAGCACCACATACCAACAAAGATGTTGTGTCTGCCGAGAATTAAAAAATAAATATTAAAAATTCTCTCTTTCACTCTCTCTCCTCTCTCACTCTCTCTTTAAAAAAAATAAAAATTTTTTGATTTTTTTAGTTATAATAGGTGGACACTATCTTTAACTTAATTTTTTTTTTTTTATGTGGTGCTGAGGATCGGTGCCTCTCGCATGGTAGGCGAGCGCTCTGCCTCTGAGCCACAACCCTAGCCCTCAGTAATTTTTCTTTTTAAATTTTTTTGGAGGAGCTGGAGTTGTGGCTCAGTGGTAGAGCGCTCACCTAGCATGCATGAGGCACTGGGTTCGATCCTCAGCACCACATAAATGTAAAATAAAGACATTTGTCCACCAAAAACTTAAAAATAAATAATTAAAAAAATTTTTTTGGGGGGGTGGAATCAGGGCACTGGGGAATTAACCCAGGTGTGCTTTACTACTGAGCTGTATCCCCAATACTTCTTATTTTGAGACAGGATCTGGCTAAGATTTTTTAGGATTGCTGAGGCTGGCTTTGAATTTGTAATACTTCTGCCTCAGCCTACGGAGTTGCTGGGATTATAGGTGTGGGCCACCATACTTGGCGGCTCTTCCTCCTCCTCCTCCGTTTATTTTTTTATGTGGTGCTGAGGATTGAACCCAGTGCCTCATTGTGTGGGGCTACTACTCTCCCTCTGAACTACAACCGCAGCCCTTGGCTTCTTCTTAACAGTTTAAAATTGCTTCCTTTAATGGGTAGGATAAATTGATTTTTTTTTTTTAAAGAATGATACGTTGCTACTGCCTGACAGTCAGCATAAAATGACATTCAGTGGAAATCTGGGTTTAAGCTCTTTTCCTCTTTTTTTGGAGGCGGAGGGGCAGACCAGGGATTGAATCCAAGGGTACTTAACCACTAAGCTACATTTCCAACCCCATTTTAAAAAATAATTTTTATTTTGAGATAGGGTCTTGCTGTGTTGCTTAGGGCTTTGCCAAGTTGCTGAGGCTGGCTTTGAACGCAAGATCCTCCTGCCTCAACTGCCTGAGCTGCCAGGATTATAGGTTTGGGCCACTGTGCCTGGCTCTTTTCCTGTCTCCAATAGTAGTGTTCTTTAAAATAATTTAAAGCTCTGCTTCTTCTTTTTTTTTTTTTTTTTGTACCAGTGTGAAATAGTGCTTTCTTACCTAATTTTTTAAATAAAAGTGAAATGTGTAAAGCTTGCTGTTATAAAATGAAATACTATCTAACATAGTAAATATTTTCATGTCTGGTTAAATCTGAGTAGTTTGCCTCAAAATATTCTTGTTTTCCTTTTCTCCCACATTAGTAACTTATATGAAAAATCATGGTGCAATAGTTTTTAAACTTTATTAAATTGATTTGGATCAGGCTTTATTGCATTAGACACATAGTCTTCTGAAAAATTCTGTCTTTAATTACAGTGAATTCAGATAGTTCTTCAGAGACCCACAGAAAGTTTTATGGTTTCCAGGTTAAAATTTTTATAGTAGTTTTCATTAATTGTCTATACCACCTACTTGCACTTCCAAACTTTGATTCACCCATGTAACTAATTATTGTACTATCTGAATCTATGTACTTTTATCCCAGAATCTACCAAAAATATGTCCTTGAGCTTACAGTATTATTTCCAGGAGACTTGAAGAACATTACCTTCTGTGAGTTAGAAACAAGATAAAAATCAATGCTTCTTGGGTCTGGGGGTGGGGGTGGCCTGGTACTGGAAGTTGAACCCAGTGGTGCTCTACCTCAGCCCTTTTTAGTTTTTATTTTGAGACAGGGTCTCACTGAATGCTGAGACTGGCCTACAACTTGTCTTCCCAGTTGCTGGGATTATAGACTTGTACCACTGTGCAAGGCTAAATCACAAGTTCAAGACCGACCTCAGCAACTTAGTAAGACCCTATCTCAAAAGATAAAAGGGGCTGGTGTTATAGCTCAGTGGTTAAGTGCCCCTAGGTTCAAACCTTCCCCCCTCCAAAAGAATAAGAAAATGGAGATAAAATAATACTTAAACATTTAGAGTATTATGAACCATCAGATTTAATGATATTTGCCTCATTTTTATCTTGGTATGTGACTGTCAAAGAGCTCATTTATCTTAGAACTAAGAGAATATATTGGGGATCCCTCTGGTTAGATAATTTGCAGGAGAACTTGTAGGACTCAGTGTGTGGGTTGCATTACTCAAAGTTGTGCTTTATTAAAACAGAAGGATATAAAGTGTAATCAGCAACAGGAAAAGGTGCATGGGGTGAAACCAGGCACAAGTTTCCTCAGTAGAGTCACATAGGCAAGACACATTTAATTTCCCGAGTAAGAAATTATGACAGTGCAAGTGAAATATTGTTAATTAGGTGAATCTTGCTGGAGACCAGCATGCAGTGTTTTATTGATGTCTGGTCACATAGGCAGTCCATGCCTGGCACATACTCAAATTTCAGACTCTTGAGAATGAAAGCAGGTTTTAAACATAAGCCATATTGTTTGTACATTACAGTTCAGGCACTGGTTTCTTATCAATTCATGGTGGAAATCTGGAAATCTAGATTCATGTAAGATCCCAAATGCTAGCTAACCTTGCAAGCAGAAGTCTCAGGCATGCCTTTAACTCTTCTGTGCATAGAAGTATTGGCTTTCCATTTCCTTAGTTTTTACTTATTTGTATTGAAAAAATGTGATTTCTTTTTAGAACCTTCTCAAAGCATCTTTTCTATTATATATTTTAATGAATGTTCCTTTTATTGCCCTATTTTGTGTTGATGTTTTATTTCTTTTTCATTATCATCATCTTGGCATCTTTTAAGTCTTTAATAGTTACTGGATTTCCCTGATGCTTTTCACTCTTCCATTTCATTTCTTCCATATGATCTCATACTACATGGTTAGGAAAACAAATGGTGATTCTGTTAATTGCCAGCTATCCCATTTAAGACTTAGGGAAGGGCTGGGGTTTTGGCTTAGGGGTAGAGCTCTTGCCTAGGACAGGTGAGGCCCTGTGTTGGATCCTCAGCACCACATAAAAACAAATAAACAACAAATAAATAAAGGTTAAATTCTTTTTAAAAATTAAAAAAAAAAAGACCTAGGGAAATAACCTCCGGGCTTAGTCTTCCCACAGGCGTATGATGCCTCAGAGTTCAGAGTTCTCTTGATGGCTTGATAAAACACAAATGGCTGGTTTCCTTCCCTAGAATTTCCAATTCAGAGTGAAATGGAGCCTGCACTTCTACCAAGTTCCCAGGTGTTGCTGACCCTGTTGGTCTTGGGAACCCACTTTGAGAACCATTTTTCTTGTTTATAACCATTGACTCAGGTTAGCAAGAGTAATGCACTGTGTAAACCCCCCCCCCCCCCAATGCAGGTTTACCTAATGCAGTATGCTAAAAGTGAATGAGCTCTTGGTACCACTGTCAACTCTTGTGTATTTTGCAACTGGTACATTTTTCTTTTCTCTCTCTCTCACTTTTACTGGGGATTGAACCCAAGGCCTTGAGCATGCTAGGCAAGTACTCCTCCACATGGCCTACATCACCAGCCTTTCAAAAATTTTATTTTATTTAGATATAGATCTCACTAAGTTGCCTAGGCTGATCTTGAAATTGAGTTCCTGCTGCTACCTCAGCCTCATTAGTAGCTGGAATTATAAGCATGCACCTCTATGTTCTGCTAACTTTATTTCCTATTTGTTTTTAAGATAAATAAAATAATAATAATGTTTTGTATGGGCTCAGTGACTCCTCCTCAGATCACAGGAAATTTATCATCTCATTTGGATAATCACAGTCTTGTGGATTTCTTCTTTCTTGGGGAAAGTGAATTGGCAACCAAAAATGCTAGTATTTTAAAGTGCTTTCTGGACTTTTCTCTCCTCCTGGGAATGCTTATGGGAAGAGATGCCATAGAAGTGTTTTTCATGATCTTAGTAGGGATCAGGAAATCCTAGGGAGACAAAACTTAACCTATGACTAGCTGGGGCTATTGAGTAGCAGTGCAGGTTTTCTAATGAAATTCTAAAATATATTCTGACTCACATGGGATCTCTAGGTAGACAAGCAGCCTAGTAATTCATTTCATTGGTATAGTTTTTTAAAACTCCCATGTCTGATGATGAAGGAGCTAATAATCTAGTAGATTTTATTGGAATCTATTAATTGTAACATATTAAAATGCTTACAGATTGAGTCTGTTTGTTTTTCAAAGTCTATTGAAAGGAGGGATGAGTTCAAGTGTCCTGGAATGCCTATTACAAACTCTAGCATAGGGCTGGGGTTGTGGCTCAGTGGGAGTACTTGCCTAGCACATGTAAGACACTGGGTTAGATCCTCAGCACCACGTAAAAATAAATAAATAAATAAAGGTATTGTGTTCATCTACAACTTAAAACAAACAAACAAACAAACCCTGGCATATAGCATGACCCTTCCTATTTAAGAAAATGGACTGAAACCTTCAGTCCATTTTCTTAAATTAGTGTTCAGTGAAGTGAGGAATAGTCATTTCTAAAATTTGATATTGGCTCCAACTTAATGGTAATATCTAATGGCTCAACACCAGTGTGATTTTATATTTTTTAGTTTGAAATAGACTCTCTAAGTTGTAGAGGCTGGCCTTGAACTTTGCAGTCCTCCTGCCTCAGCCTCCTGAATAGTTGGGATTATAGGCATGTGCCACCATAACTGTATATATTATATACTATTTCATTCTTAAAATTTATTGTGTTATCTGTCTTTATGTTATAGTGGCGTGCACACCCAAACACACACCATGTTTATCTAGTATTTAAATACATCAATTAGTAAGTAGTTCTTTGAGAAAAGAGTAGGTAATAATAGGTGAACAGACTTAAGAGTTTATTTATTCATTTTTGTATAAAGCTAAAATTGTATTTTTAGCACAGTGTTTTGAAATTTTTGATCAAATGATTTTGAGGTTTCAAACTGAGTTTTTCATTAATTGTCTTTTTTCTTTAAACATTTAAACAAATGTTAAAATTCCATTCCATTAATTTTGGGGGAGACCATCCTCCCCAATTAAATCATGACATTTTTAAGACAGGAAAATAAAAAAGCTTTTTATATATCTTGGCATCTAGCCAGGAACATAATAGTCAATTTCAATTTGATTGTTTGGATATGTTCACTTGTTCACTTAAATGGTATTTATGGAGCAATTACTATTCTTTTATTATTTCTTGTTAATGATCTATTTTTTTCTTCAGATTTTATAAGAGACTTCGTAATTGCACTTAACAGCTTATGGAATTGTTTATCCTCTTTATAAGATGGAGAAACAGAATAAGAGAGTTAACTAATAGTTGCATATTGGGGTCATAACCTGGGGTATTCTCCACATAAATCCTGTCCTCATGTTTCTATATCCTATTACTCCTGTAAGAGTCTTTGTCAGACCGAACTCCTCAAATTCTCTTGGGTCTAGTCTCAAAGTTCTCTTTAAAATTTTTAAATAATTTCATTGGCTAATACATGTAACTGTACATTCTAAAGGTATATACATATTCTTACCTTGTTATATCTTCCATTTTCTGCTATTTCACTCATAGACAGATAAAATGATTCAACATAAACATTTTCTGAGAATATCTACATCTGAATAAAAGAACTACCTTTTCAGTTTCTGGATCTGCTTTTTATGTTTTACAGTCAGAGGTGATAATAATAGTGTTTCTTTAGTTGTAAGTTTAATTAGAAAAGAACAGAGATGGAATAAGTGATAAATTTATATTTCCCTGCCTTATGAAGCAATATTGATCCCCCTGGTAAGGGTTTTGTGTTATTTTGAATAGAGGAAAGTTGTGGGAGAATTGATTGGTTACACACTGCTCAATTTTAAAAAACCTGGTAGTCCAAAGTAGTCTGTGTCATGTTTATGTTGTGAATGTGAAGTTTCAGCAGAATAACATCCATCTTAGTGAATTCATGTAGAGTTTCATAGACTTTGTTGGTTTGTGGAATTTAATTTATAGATTTGTGTTAGTTTTATGCATATGTAGTGCTATAAACATAAAGAATTATCAGTTCCAAGACATGCTTTATCAATATTGTAATATTTCTGAATATATCCACCAGTCAGTTGAGAATATGCCATTGTCTAATTGCCATCTTTTTTCTTTCATGGTGGTAAGTGTGGTTTATAATTAATTATGTAAGTTAGGTAGAATATGGTAACCTTATTTATATGAATTTTTGGTTACATAAAAATAACTTGTCATCACTCTAGCGGGTAGGAGTGAAATTTTAGTTTTTGAAGGGAGATACTGGGAATTGAAACCATGGGCACTCTACCACTGAGCTACATCCCCAGTACACCCACAACCCTCTTTTGCCTTTAATTTAAAAAAATTTTTAGACAGGGCCTTGCTAAATTGCTTAGGTCCTCACTAAATTGCTGAGACTGGCCTCAAAATTGAAATCCTCTTGCTTTAGGCATCTGAATTGCTAGAATTATAGATATGCATTGCTTTTTAAGAACAGTTTTATGTAAAAAATGGTGATCATGTTTTCTATCATACTTGTATCATATTTTTTGATTCCAGTACCCATACATAAATGTAATTGCCAGGAAATTGAGATTCCATAAAACATTTTTTCAAAATATTTGGAAAATCACGTGGTCTAGTCAAATGAAATTCCTACTTGTGAATATTCACATCATTCCTATCTCTGGTATTATATTCATAAGACTAATAGCTTAGCTGCTAATACCTATTTTTTTGGTTATTGTTTTTAGTTGTAGATTATTTTTATTTTTATGTGGTGCTGAGGATTGAATCCAGTGCCTCACACGTGCTAGGTGAGTGCTCTACCATTGAGCCATAACCCCAGCCCTGCTAATAACTGTTCTTGAGCTGCTTTTGTCATTAATTTTTACATCATTTGATTGTTAAGTACAAAATCTGCTTTAAGAAGAATGGCAACAATAACAAATTAAAGCTGACATTTATTGAATGCTTATTACATGCCATGAACCATTAAGCATTTTATATGGGATTTTATGTGTAACATATACATAACAGGTCACAACTTTATTGTGTATTTTATTCAACATGTACATAATTTATATTTAATATGTAATGAATCAATAAATATTTATTTTTACTGTCATCACGTTTACCTTACAAATATGAAGGTAGACTTAGAGAAGTTAATGTCTCACGAGTCAAGTATTATGGACCTGGAGTTTGAATCCAGATATTATGATTCTAGAGATTATGCTTTTTTACTTCCCAGCATAAAGTACCTCCAGATAGAAGATATTTTTGAAATATAAGTAATTTTCAACTTCAATGAAATCACATTTAGTAGGGCTTAAATGGTGTCTAATATCTTTGGTTTAACAAATATTTTCTGAATTTTTTCAATATGTAAGTGCTGTTTTAGGACTAGTGCATACAAAGATGAATGAGACACTATTTTCTGCTGTGAGTAGTTCAGTCTAGATAATAGATAGTTATGGTTAAAATACAATGTGAAGGAACCGAGGGTGTAGTTCAATGGAAGAGCACATGCAAGTTCCTGGATTGGATCTTTACCACCACCTAATAAAACTAACTGTGAAAGGTCATCTTTTCAAGATGTTTGTTTATTTGGGGCAAATTCAGTATTGTAGTATTTAAAAGCTCTGAAATTAGAATGAATTCTATGACTTGAGAGTATTTATTAGAGTATTTATTCTTTTAGTCACTAGATATAGTGGATAAAGTTTCATGTGATCAAAGATTAATGTTTCCTATTGATTACTTAAGAACAAGTAATCAACAGGGCTAACCTTGATTGTTGGGGGTTTTAAATGAATTTTATTGATCAGTCAAACTCTTAGAAGCGTACTTTAGATGCATCTTCAGTTTTTAAATTTTAAAATGTTTTACTTATTGCCCTTTTGTGTGTGTGTGTGTGTGTGTGTGTGTGTGTGCGCGCGCGCGCGAGCACGAGCGCGAGGGATTGAAACTGAGCGGCTCTCAATCACTGAGCCACATCCCCAGCTCTATTTTATATTTTATTTAGAGACCCTTGAGTTGCTTAGCGCCTCTCCATGTGCTGAGGCTGGCTTTGAAGTTTCAATCCTCCTGTCTCAGCCTCCTGAACTGAGGGATTGCAGGTGTGCATCACCCTGCCCAGCTACTTATTGCCTTTTAATTTGATGACCTTAGATACTACTCACATACTTTAGATAGAAATCATAGCAATGCCAGGTTTGGTTTTTCTTTGTATTCTTTCTTTTTAACTCTCTGCATCACCAGGCTCCTCTAACTTTCAGATTATTATAGTTTAAATATATTCTGAGATTTCTGTTACTCAGATGAAGATTTGTTTGCATTTGAATCAGATTTTGATCTCATTAGTAAGGTAACAAATTATGACTAATTTTTTTTTTCCTGAGGGCAAAGTAAATTGTCTACCTTTGCATTACGTGAAATAGCTACTTTGCTTTTCTGCACTTAGATCAGTGTCTTTTTTTTTTTTTTTTTTTTTTGTGGAAGGGTGCTGGAGATGAAACCAGGTGAGCTCCAGAGCAATGTCTTAAATATAGTGGGCACTTAATAATGTCTGATCTGGTGTCCTCTCTTACCTTTTTGCTGAAAATTCTAGTTAGAGTATCTATTTCAATTTCCAGGATTATGCAGAAAATCATCTGTTAATATCTGTAAATACAGATTTATCCCCTCGTTGATAGACGTGGGTCTAAAGGGTACTTTGTGATTTTATCTTTGAAAGCAATTTAAATTTTAATAAGAGTATTAAGAAATAGAGGTAGGATCCAGAGATAAGATTGTGCTTTGGGGAGGGTTTTTAAATTCAGTATATAGCTTTTTCACAATCAAGTTAAAAAAAATGAGTAACTTGGAAAGAGGTAAAAACATAAGTAGATAATTCATAGAAAAAGATAGTAAATGCCCAATGAATACATACTCCTTTTTGTTTATTTAATTTTTTAGTTTTAGGTAGACACAATATCTTTATTTTTTATTTATTTTTTTAATGTGGTGCTGAGGATCGAGCCCAGTGCCTCATGCATGCTAGGCAAGCGCTCTAACACTCGAGCCTCAACCCCAGCCCTATATACTACTTTTTTAAAAAAAATATTTTTCTTTAGTTGTAGATGGACCCAATGACTTTATTTATTTTTATGTGGTGCTGAGGATAGAACCTAGTGCCTCATACATGCTGGGTGAGTGCTCTATCACTGAGCTACAATCCCAGCCTGAATATATACTACTTTTAAAAATGGTATATTTTCTCCAGGTGTGGTGGTGCATATCTGTATCTCCAGCAGCTTTGGGAGGTAGAGACAGAAGAATCAAGTTCAAGGCCAGGCTTATCAACTTACTGAACCCCTCAACAATTTCTTGAGACCTTGTCTTAAAATAAAAAGAAAAGGAGTGGGAATGTAGCTCAGTTGTAAAGCACCTCTGGTTTCGATCCCCAGTTTATAAAGATAGGTTTACAAATTCAAACTTACAGAACTAAGAATTCATAGTTCCTTTTACCACATTAGCCAATTGTTATCTTGCACGTCATTTACTCTGTATCTGATCTTTGTCTTTCTCTGTCCTGTCACCCATAAATACCCCAGAGTGTAATTCTCAAAAAAGAACATTCTTTTACTTACCCTGCACTCAACATTCTAAACCAATAAATCAGCATTGGTACAGTACCTATCCTTTCCATGCCCATTCAGAGTTTATCAGCTACTCCAAATAATGTCTTTTTCTTTTTTGGTCCATGCTTCTACTCAGGAACACAGGTTGTATTTGGTTGTCTTGTCTTTCCAGACTATTTCAATCTAGAACTTTCCCCAAATTTCATTTAAATTATAAGAAATAGAAATCTTATATTCTGTAGGATAACTTTCAACCTAGTCCACCCAGTTTTTCTCATCATTAGGGTCAATTTTGGCAGAAAGAATATACTTTTATTCTCAGTGTTTCACATCCTCCACCTCTGAGTGGTATTCTAGTATGAAGCCAATATCCTGTTCATCAGACCTTTTACCAACCCATCAGCTAGTATCTCTTGACAAATTTCTGAGTCAGTTCCTTTATGATGGTTGCCAAACAGTGATTCTCTGTTCTAGTTATTCCTCCTGTGCTAACATTTTTATTAAAAGGATAAGCTTCTTTTCTGTCTTTTTTTTTTTTTTTTTTTGGTTGTTGTTATTTTTGTTCTGGGGATTGAATCCATGGGTGTTTTACCATGAGCTTTTGGGATGCAGTCCTTTTGGGATGCTCCTGACTCAACCTTCCAAATCCCTGGGATTACATACAGATGTGTTCCACCATGTCTGGCTCTTTATTTAGTGCATCTTAAAAATTCATTCATTCATATGTTCATTCATTTATGTAAATATGGACTCATGGATTCCAGATTCAATACATTATAATTTATCATTTTTTAAAAACCTATATAATCAACTTATAGTAGAATACACAGATGGTAAGTGTATCTGTTTGGCATGCATATACAGCCCTGACAAGATAATAGACAGCTAATATTTATTTATCTATCTATTTATTTATTTATTTTTGGTATCAGGGATTGAATCAAGATGCACTTAACCACCGAGCCACATCCCCAGTCTCTCTTTTTTCAGTTTCTCCCCACCTGGGCATTTATTTATTATTTATATTAGACCTTTATATATAGTAGTTGGGTTCATCCTGAGAAATTCATACATGCATGGAATTCGATTTCAGCTTAGCTCTCCCTTTCCCCCTCCTGTTCTCTCTCTTTTCTCCCATTCTTTTTCTTTTCTATTAGACATCCTTTCCTTTATCTGTTGCCATTTATATTTGATTATTCTATGTATTCATAAAGGTGAGATTCCCTGTTGTATATTTATGTATGCATACAACATGACTTTCTAAGAATTCATTCTGCATTGCTTCCCCTTACTTATCACTCCACTCTGTTTCTTGATCTCCTGCTTCTACATTACTGACCTTCCCTTTATTTTATGTTATCCTATTCTTCCCTCCTCCTTTCCTTTATTTTACTCTAGCTTCTACATTTGAGAGAAAACATTCAACCTTTGAGTTTCTTGAGTTTGGCTTATTTCACTTAGCATTATATTTTCCATTTCCATCCATTTGCTGGCAAATGCTGTATTTTCATTTCTTTTTATGCCGAACCCTTTTTAATTTTGTTACAGGGTTTCACTATGTTGCTTAGGGCCTTGCTATGTTGCTGAGGCTGGTTTTGTACTTGGAATCTTCCTGCCTCAGCCTTCTGAGCCACTGGGATTACAGCATGCGCCACCATGCCCAATCTAATACTTATTTTCATGTTCAGAATTATTTGATTGATAGGATCTCCTTCAAATTCCTCCTGTGTTCTTTTCGAATGTTCCCATCATTTATTAAGCATTTTCTTACTTTCTGGCACAAAATGTTTCAGATTCTTCCCTGCCCAACCTTGAAATCCGCCATTTTCTAAGGATCAATAGTTTCTTTCTTTTTTAATATTTATTTTTTAGTTGTAGTTGGACACAATACCTTTAATTATTTATTTTTATGTGGTGATGAGGATCGAACACAGAGCCTCACATTTGCTAGGCGAGTACTCTACCGCTGAGCCACAACCCCAGCCCAATGGTTTCTTATAATGGAGGATTTAGAAAGACTGGGCTATTGCCATGCTTCAGTCTTTCCCCCATAACACTTCTCCTCTTTTCTGTCACTTGCACATTCTTAGGCTTTCTTGGTGGACAGACTTGGGAAAATATAAGGTTGTACATAGGTACATGCATAGGTACACACAAACCTATACTTGTGGTGTGTATATATGTATTTCACAACCATGAATCCAAATTGTGTGTGTGAGAGAGAATGTGTGTGTGTGTGTGTGTGTGTGTGTGTGTGTGTGTGTGTATCATACACCCCCACATGGCTAGGAATTGAACCCAGGTTGTTGTGCATGACAGGCAAATGTGCTACTGAGCCACATTCCTAGCCCACTTAAACCATATTCCAAATTTCAATCCATTATTTTGACTTCTTTATACCATGTCCATTTTCTCCTTTTTGACAATGAGAAACATGGTCCCCATTATCCTCTAGTGTATTTACTTATTCATTCAGTCAGTTTATTTATTTGGTATGTGTAACACATGTTCCAGCCATGTTGCTCAACTCTTCTGTCCCTGTTGAGCCCCTCCTACCATATCCTTACCTGAAGATTGGGACTGTGCCTCCATGTTGCTTTCCCTAAATTCCTCCTTATTGCTTTTTATACTTAGTATCTGTTCTCTCTACCTCCTTGTGCTTTCCCAACCTATATCCTTCCTTCCTTCCTTCCTTCCTTCCTTTTTTTAATATTCATTTTTTAGTTTTAGTTGGACACAATATCTTTATATATTTATTTTTATGTGGTGCTGAGGATCAAACCCAGGGCCTCACACTTGCTAGATAAGCACTCTATTGCTAAGCTACAACCCCAGCCCAACCTGTATCCTTTCATAATCCATGTTCTTAGTAAAATGAAAGTGAGGAGATGATTTTAAAATTAGATTATGTGATTTTATTTTCTTAATTCATGTCCTAAAAAATGTATATTTAAAGCTTAGTTTTAAAATGATATACCTTTGATATTATATGTGGAATTTCATGCATTCATCATGAAATTATATCCTCTCTGAGATTGTCATAATGTAACATAGGTTGTTTTCATAGATTTGTTTGTTACTCTGTTTATTTATTAATGTATGTTTTTAATATCAAATTTAATTTTTTTGTTTTCTGATTCTCCCAGCTGTATTGGCATTGTAACCAATTTGAATGTTGTACTCTTTAAGAAACTAGATCAGTAAAGTTTCATGTAGTATGTTTTGATTTTTAAAGAATCAGTCTTGAATAACTGAATGTTTTCTGGGTTGTTTCATTGTTAACCAGACATTTGAAGAATTGATTTTTAACTATCATCTAAAACTTATTTTATATATTTGGTATACTGCAGTTCAGAGGCATATGAGAAATTGCTGTATATTCATTTGTATACTTACATGCTTCCTTGGCATAGTGACATCTTGAAAGACTTTTTCCACAAATTTCTAATTGAAAATTGCTTATGCCTTTTAGTGGTCTTATGGAACGCAGCAGTGATTTTTTTAGATGCCAAATAGGACATTTGGTAGATTGACTAGAAAAATAATTGTTTAAGAAGTGCTGTGAGGTAGTTGTTTCCTTGACAACTAGAAAACTGTTTTGTTTGCTTAACAAAGAGATGATAGTTTAGTAGTTTAATTTCTTTTATGTTATGGTTGTGTTACATAAATACATCTTATTTAAACCTTTGAGATGGTCCATATTATTAACCAAAATCAGAGAAACAGCAAAAAGAGAAGGTATAGCTGTGTAGATATGTATGTATATGTATCAGGGCTGGTGTTGGTCAAAGGATTCTTAGTTAATCTGGGTATATAATTCTTTGTACATCTCTACTTTAGACCAAAGTACATTAGCCTGGAAATAGGTGTATAAGTCTTGGTTGTCTTTCTGTCATTCTCAGGGACCATGATATACTTCGTTATGGAGCAGAAATACAAAGCCATAACACCTCTTGCTGCTACTAGAATTCAGAGTGCTTGCTTCACATATGAATTGAATGAGGGAATCGGTATGTTAAAGGTGCCTTGCCCCCATTCAGATCCCCCCCTGCGCCCCCCCAACACAGGCATCTTGTGTATGTGGGAATTCTTAGTGACTTAAATCCTTTTTCATAGGAATCAAATTTTTTTAAAACTCAGTTTCTCCTCATATTATTAAGCATAACAGTAGCCTTTAATTGGTGCTATATGTTGAACTCTGTACTAAACACTGTAGGTATGAAATCTTTTTCCTCATCCCTGTGATATCATAAACTGTTACTGTATCCTGAGGCACAAGAGTCCTAGACCAAGTCAGGCAACTAAATAAGTGGTAGAATTTAATCTAAGCATCTAATGCAGAAGTCTGTACCCTTTGTTGTTGTGTTGTTGTTGTTTGTTTTTTGATGCTAGGGCTTGAACCCAGGGCCTCGAACATGCTAAGTACAGGTTCTATGACTGAGCTGTATCCCCAACCCTAGTGCTTGTACTTTTAATTACTATTTTATACTGTCTTTCATTAATATGGTTGCATCAATAAAATGTAGGGTATAGAAAAATATTAATAACAAAACTCAAAGTAAAATTCAGTTCCAGTCACTGCAAATAATAATTTTTTTGTTGCCCTGATGAAGTAATACAGTATCTGGAATTTCCTTCAGGATAATCAGGATTGAGGGATAATTAAAAGAGGAGGGTTGATGAGACAGTTGTGTGGGTTAATAACTATGGTTACATGCAGAATTTATTATAGTAGTCTGACTTCTTTCTTTTTATTAGTACTGGGAATTGAACCCAAGGATCTTTAGCCACTGAGTCACATCCATAGCCCTTTTTATTTTTTTATTTTGAGACAGGATCTCATTAGATTGCTTACCACCTTGCTAAGTTGCTGAAGCTGGCTTTGAACTTGTGATCCTTCTGCCTCTGCCTCCTGAACCAAAGAGATTACAGGCATGCACCACTGTACTGTTCTGTCTTCTTTGGTATTATGTTTGTAACATTCCTCAGTGTACATTTTTAAAAACAAAGAATACAGTCAAATTGTTTAAAAAAAAAATTAACCTTAGAAGTGGACTTTGAATAAAACCTTTTTTCTCTTCCCTCATTTTGGTTTGGATGTGAAGTGTTCCCCCAAATCTCATGTGTGATAAGAATGTAATTAGTTCAGAGATGAAATTATTAGAGATGTAATCTAATCAATGGATTAATACAATTGAATGGATTGAATGGGTGGTAACTGTAGGCAAGTAGATGTGGCTGGAGGAAGTAAATCATAAGGGACCTGCCTTTGGGGTTTGTATTTTGTACCTGGCACCTCCTTTACTGTCCTCCTGCTTCCTGGCTGTTATGAACTGAGCTGCTTTTCTCCTCCATGCTCCTTCCGCCTTGCTGTTGTGTCTCATCTTGGGCCCAAAGCTAAGGATTTGGCTGATCATGGACTGAACCTCTGAAACCGTGAGCCAAAATAAACTTTTCTACCTCTTAAGTTGTTTTTGTCTATTGTGGTCACAGGGACAAAAAGCTGACTAAAACATTCCCTCATTCTATTCCCTTATCCCTCTTAACAGTTGTTCTTATTATTAGATATACTCTTTTCCACATACATAATATAATGTGTCCTTGGTTATTTCCACTTTGCTATAGGGGGAAAATATATAACATTTTAAAGGAATACACATTACCACTTATCCTGTGTTTTTTCCCTCATTAGATTTAGTACTGAGAAACAGTGAATTCTCAGGATTATTGACATTATTTGAAAAAACTGAAGAAAGTGATTTAACTTTGAATTTGCATAATTTATGATGTGAATAGTCATTTAAATTGAGATGTTGCTTCTTTTTTTTTTTAAAGAGAGAGTGAGAGAGGAGAGAGAGAGAGAGAGAATTTTTAATATTTATTTTTTAGTTCTTGGCGGACACAACATCTTTGTTGGTATGTGATGCTGAGGATCGAACCCGGGCCGCACTCATGCCAGACGAGCGCGCTACCGCCTGAGCCACATTCCCAGCCCGAGATGTTGCTTCTTGAATTTTTTTTGTGTGTGTGTCTGTATATATACATGTACATAGTGCTGAGGATTGAAACCAAGGCCTCCTAGGTGCTAGGCAAGCACAGAGCTACTTTTCATTCCTTTTTATTTTACTTTAAGACAGAGTCTTGCCTAAGTTGCCCAGGTTGGGCTTGAACATCAGATCCTCCTGCCTTAGCCTCCTGTGTAGCTGGGATTACAGGTGTGCGCCACCAGGATCAGCATTTCAAGTATTAAAGGAGGGGGTGTGTGGCATGCGAAATGTGAAATCATACTGCTCTATTTTACTGGTTTTTTTGTTCACTGTGTTAGTCAGCTTTTTGTTGCTGTGACAAAATATCTGGGGAAAACAACTTAGGAAGAAAAATTTACTTTGGGTTTTGTTTTCAGAGATTTCAGTTCATGGTGGGCCAGCTAGCTCTATTACTTTAGGCCTGGGGTGAGAATCAAACTCATTGCCTCACATATTGCCAGGCAAGTACTCTACCACTGAACAACAACCCCAGCCCCTCCTTTTCTTTTTTGATGGCGCATCGTGCGATATTAAATATAAAACACTTTGACAAAAACCGTTTACATAATCATCCTTTGGCTATGGAATTGGTTTATACAAGCAGAACTCCTTAGAAATAAATGGTTCCTATGCAGAAATTTCTGTGATTGTAAAAGGTAAAAGTAATTAGATTAGGGCTGTTATAAACACAATCACAAATGAGGAAATATAAGAGTAAATAGTTTGAACCTATATGAATGCATTTGAGATGTTTGACAATTATTTATTGGAAATGTCTCAGATTGTATTTTCTTATAGGTTTCATCAGTGGTTTGAATACATTTATTTTCCTTTCCTTTTATACTGTTTTACCTTACGTTGTGTGTACATATAACAGCTATTCTGAATTTGGGTTGAATCTTCAGATATAGCCTGAAATATTAGAAGATATATATATTTTTTCAGATTTTTTCATCTAGCAAATGGATCCTTCTCTTTAATCATATAACAAATCAGTGTTTTAGTGAGTAAATGAATGACTGGAGGTGGAAATGAAAGGCTATACCTTGTAAGTGAGCTAATTCATATCAGGGACTATATGTGTTTAATAGGAAAGAAAAACTTATATTTTACATGATAGATATTTAATACATTTAAGTAGGTTTTGTGGTACATATTTTATTATTTTTATTTTATAGATTTATGGTAAAATATAATTCTGTTAACTTAATAGCTAAAATAGGGTTGGATTCACTATTTTGATTTTTGGAAAGGAACTTCGCAGTTTGAGTCTAATTATATTTCTTTGCATGTTTAGGCCCTTGATGAGCCTCCCTATTTGACGGTGGGCACTGATGTGAGTGCTAAATACAGAGGAGCCTTTTGTGAAGCAAAGATCAAGACAGCAAAAAGACTTGTCAAAGTCAAGGTAAAGTAGTCGTAGTTTTTGTAAGTTCAGTATTTGATATTTAAACTCTTGTTGGGTAAGTATACCTAAGTTACTTTTCTGCCAAATGAGTTTCTTGGAGTAATGGTTGTAAAAGTAACCCCAAATAAGCATTATTATAAAACATTGCAGTTGGAATAAAGTTAGATTTTCATAGTTGGTATTTTGAATACAATTTCACAATGGATTTGTTATTGTATGTAATGTTAGTGTTTTAGTGCAGGGAAGGATGATACAAGTCGTCTAGTTTAATTCCTTAATTTTACTATAGGAAAATTGAGGATTACAGAGGGTAGTGATTTATTTCCCCAAGGCCATTATAGCAAAACAGTTTGCCAATTTCAACCATAAGCTTCGGTTGTGACTCATAATTGATAGTATCTTAATGATGAAATAAGATACATCTGGTTGATGATTCTTTATTCTTTATCTTCTGCGTTTTTTGAAAAATCTAAAGTTACATGAGTTTTCTCTCAAATACCAGACAAAAAGAAATGTAATTGCTTTCATTTTAATAAATGATCATGATCCTGGTGTAGTAGTGTTTGCCTATAGTTCTAGCTACTCCAAGAGATGGAAGCAGAATCACACTTAGAAGTTTGGAGACCAGTCTCAGGAATATAGCCAGATTTTTCACCCTAAAAACAAACAAGAGTATAGCTCAGTGGTAGTGTATTCACCTGCCCTGAGTGAGGCCATGGGTTCAGTCTGCAGCACCACAAAGAAAGGAGAAAAAGAGAAAGAATAAAACATGGGCCACCTATATTTAATAACAAAAATATGTCTGTGTATTTGAAAAATATAAGACAAGTAAAACATTTGAATGTTGATATTCATTCATTTATTATAATATATTGATTAGTAAACCATATTTATGAAACTTAGTGGGAAGGAGTGTGTGGGGATACGAGAATGAGACCTGAACTCTGTCCTCCAGAGATTTATCATCCTGATGAGCAGATATGTCAACCATTGGCTGCAGAGGTGTTGTGCTTCCTGTGGAGAATATCTGATTCTCCTCTGTAGCTTTTCCTATGTTGCATGCTTGGGTTCCTCACTCATTATGCTCTTATCTAAGAACCATTTGAAAAAGCCTTAGAATTAGCTATAGACCTATAAGATACGAATCTTGGCCCCAAGGTGCCTCTCCTTTCTAGTCTGCATGCTGACAGTTCACTTATAATGTGGTTTTATGAGGGTACTGATGTTTCTTCTTCTGACTGCACACACTGGTGTTCCCTAAACACTCCATTTTTCCCAGCACTATACTAGAGTTGAAGAGAAAAACACTCACTAATTTTCTCACTTTTTCTGGGGCTGCTTTTAGCACATGTAACACCTTCCTGTGAATTAGACAAAGATCCTCCCTTCTGGTAGAGAGCTGAGAACACACAACAACTCTGTTAGAAGAAACATGCTCTGGGGGCAGGAATCTTGTTATTCCAGGACCCGTGCTTTGGCCCAAGAATTAAAAAATTATCGTCTGAATTTTACCTCCAACTTGCATTCTAGCTAAGATGACATCTAGCATTCCTACCATTTTTTGATCTAAATAAAAGGAACAAAACTTTGTTTTTGGCTCTACTGCTTCCATTGCTAGGAGAGAACACCTTGTGCCTCATACTTTTTTTGGGGGGGGGTGCTCTAAAAATTTGTTTTGAATTCAAAATTAATGGTTTTCTTAACAGATTGAGAGCATATATCTTGACCAGTTTAATTTGTTTATAACTAAAAGTGAATGCATTTTAAACAAAATTGTTGATAAATTTCTTTACTACCAGTTTTCATTTGTTGAACATGTATTCTGTGCTAAGCACTATATGAAGACACTGAAACTTTAGTGTTAAGACCTCCCATCTGCCAGTGGCTTATGGTTTGAGTGAAGGATACATACAGATACCTATGAAGATGATTTAAGTAAAGTGGAGATGCTTAGTGATACAGAAATGCCTGGGATGCCACTATGCATCTCCTTTCATAGCTGGTTTGATAATCACATAAATCTGATAAGAACATAATGATGGTTCAATCCTTTTAAGAACTGTTTTGCCTTGTGTAAGAAAAAACAAGTTTTTCTGTACTGAACAGTGGAAACTATCATGTTTTTCACTAGCTAATTAAATATTCCAACACAAACCCTTTAGTTTAAATATTCAAACTTGAATCCTTTAGTTTAACTTAAGTGTGTTCATGTCTGGTTTTCTGTTTTCTGATTTCTGTAGTACTGACATATAGTACAGTAAAGTTCTGGAGCTCATTGAACTTTAGTGCCACCATGTACTAGTTATGAGCTTGGACCAGTCCTGAGTTTTGTTATCAACAGACTGGAAATACTCAGATCTACCTAAAAGGGTTGTTTTGGAGATTGATTGATTGATGATTAATTGATTTTGGCAGTATTGGGATTGAACCCGGGATTGCATGCTTGCTAGGCAAATGTTCTACTACTGAGCTGCATCCCCTTGAGTGTGATGCTTAGCTCTCAGTAAATTCTTGTGGCTACCGTTTATTATTAAGCTAAGCCTTCACAAAATTATATAACCTCCAATAGCTGAAGGTCTCTATGCTGTCTTTCAGATTTATTTTTTATTTTAATTAATTAGTTAATTTTTGTGGTATCGGGGTCCTTGACCATGGACCGAGCTATATTTCTAGCCCTTTTTATTTTGAGACAGGGTGTTGCTAAGTTGCCCAGGCTGGCTTCAAACTTGCCATTCTCCTACTTCAGCTTCCCAAGTTACCAGATTGCAGGCATGGACCATTGTGCCCAGCTGTCAAAAGATTTTTCAGTTAATCCATTTAGGATTTGGGATCCCATTTAAATTAGGCAATTGTTAGCTTTTACTTCTTATAACAGAAACGAAAAATTAATGTAAATATAAGATTATGTTGCTTGATTTTTGTTGTTATTGTTGTTGGCTAATTAAATTTATAATTTCTAGGTGACCTTTAGACATGATTCTTCAACAGTGGAAGTTCAGGATGACCATATAAAGGGCCCACTGAAGGTAATTGATTTATTCATTATCAATTCTGTGATTGGAAAACAGAAATACATGATCTTTTTCTTTTGGTTCACTTTGTTTTATAATTAATAAAATATATGCTTTTCTCTAAAAATTGAGTAGTAGAAAAAATAGCTTTAACATTAAAAAATACCTGATATGTCAGTAAAAACTAATAGTGTGTTCAGAAATGAAATATGAATGTCCAGAAGGCATTGAGTGTTTTCATTATCTAGGATGATGGATTTTTCCATGATGGAGAGATGGTGAATTAGAGATCATTGATGCACGTTTTGCATGAGAAACTTAAACACTAGAACTCTTAATTCTTTGGAGTACCTGCTGGAAAATGAAGTCTAAGAGTCACTAGGCAGCTGTAAATAATGAGCATGTTCCTATTAAAAGTTATGGAGTTTTATTTCTTTGCTTTCATTTTTTTCCTCATTGACCCATAAAATAAATGTTACTCTACTTTGTGTCAGTGAGCAAGCTCTAGAACATGTGAGGAGCCACTTTGTGATCTTGGGCCCTTTGAAGTGTCTGAAAATGGTCATTGGCCTGGCTAGGAGAATTTAAGAAATGTTAAGAGTATTGAAGAAATATATTTGTAGATATAAGAAAAATCTCTTAACTGTTGAAGCTGTAATTTTGAGACAGAAATAGATGTGTTTTATACTTGTTCAATTTTAAGACTTAATTCAACCCTCAGGGCATTAATATTTTGCATATATAGTAGGTATTATGCAGGATTAAAACTCATTAAGTTTGGTGGTGGTTGTTTTGTTTTGGTTTTATTCTTGCCTTGTAAAAATTTATTTCCAATCATTTCTATTTTATAGGTGTCATCTTGAATATTCATATACATGTTTATTTCTTGCAGGGACAAAAGACCAAAAACATGTACTTTTGTAGTGTGACATTAAGCCACCATTTCTTTACCCACCAGTATGGGCTAGTACAGTGCTAAGTCTTTTTGCACATAATATTTATCATAACACCTTTTTAGGGAAGTGGAAACTGAAGGGAGGTGAAATAATTAGGCCACAGTCTCAGTCAGTAATGGCTGTACCAAAGTTCTAATAGGGTCTTAGCCTGTCATCAAAAAAACTTCCCTGCTGAACATTCAGTACACATACATATCCATGCTCTGTTTGTGTTTGGCTCATAAGCACAGGAGCATGGCTCTTCATTGCTTGACTGCCCTGTTGGCCTGGCATAGACACACAGGTGTTAACTACAAAGTTCTGTTGTACAGGAATAGAAAAGGCAGCTATTTTGTAGCTTTAAGCCATCTTCTCTGCTTTGACCCCCAGCTTCCTGATAGTGGTATAGTTGATTTATTTTGTTCATTTAGTTTTCCTACATTAAAATTTCCTTTGTGATTAGGACTTAAGACTATTTTAATTTGACATATGCAGCGTACCACATTTTGGTCTCAAGATTATTAAAATATTTTTTCTTTTTTAGGAGGCAGGGTTAATGAGTATTGAACACAGGGACCTTTTACTACTGTGCTACCTCCCCACCCCTTTTTATTTTTCAGTTTGAAACAGGGTCACACTATGTTGCTTAGACCCTCATTCATTTGCTAACGCTGAACTTGAACTTGTGATCCTCCTGCCTCAGCCTCCCCAGCTACTGGGATTTTAGGCATGTGCCACCACACCTGGCTGAATTGCTTTTCTTACCTGTGGTTTTGTGGTTTGATTGTTCCTTAATATCCTTTGTAACTTTCTATCACCTGGTAGAGTGTCAGCATTTGGATAAAGAAATAAGTCTACCAAAAATGATGGTCATTTGATATCAACACATTTTCAGTAATGAGCTAATATGGAAATAATTCCTAGGCCATTTAACAAATAAAAAATAACAATGGTGTTTACTGATTGTAATCATTTAATCAAAGTCCTATTAATTCCTCAGAGTTCTCTTTTCTTTCTTGGGCATAGTTGGGGGTTAACAGTCTCTTTGAACAAGTTTAATAAATAGTTATCAGCATTTAATGATCAGATGGATAATAAATTGCTCTCATTAGTAGAACATACTATCCCTTTAGGAACCTCAGAGCTATTTTTTTCAATTGTCAATTTCATATGCAATGGTTCTTAAAAGAGTAGTTTGCTGATCCTATGCGGTTCCCACAACCCTTTAAGAGGATTGTAAGAGCAGAACTGTTTTTTCTTTTTAATTTATTTTATTTATTTTTTATATGGTGCTGAGGATGGAACCTAGTGCCTCACATGTATTAGGCAAGTGCTCTACTACTGAGGCACAATGTCAATCCAAAACTGTTTTTGTAATAATAGTTAGTTGTTCAAGTATGTTTTTCTGCTATGTCAATATTTCATTGATGTTATAAACCTATTGGTGGGTAAAATTGCTGGTATCTTAACACAAATCAAGTTCAGTAGTCATTTTATTCTTTACCATTGTGCACTCATTTAAAATAAAAAAAAAAAAAGAAAGAAAGCCAGGGTTCACTTTATTTATCTTTAAAAAGTTTTTAAAAATTTTTTTTCTAATATTTTTAAAATATTTTAGGTAGGAGCTGTTGTGGAAGTAAAGAATCTTGATGGTGTGTATCAGGAAGCAGTTATCAATAAATTAACAGATGCAAGTTGGTACACTGTAGGTAAGAGAATAATTTTTCTTTTGATGATATGTATTTAATTATATGGTAAAACTTAATCTTAAAATAGTGTTATTGGTTATCTTTCTAGATAATTTACCTTATTTCACTGCATAATCATGCCACCACATTAATGTATATTCAGTAGTATTCCATGCATCCTAATCTTGCACCAAAGAGATTTAATTACTTAAATGATTTTTAAGTAATTACACTACTGAAAATAAAAAGGTTTACATAATGGAACAACCAGAGACATGAAAAATTGTGCTTTATATGTGTACTATGAATTGAAATGCATTCTGCTGTCATGTATAACAAATTAGAATAAATAAATAAGTTTCTTTAAAAAGCTTTACATAATAGTCACACCCAATTTTTTTGCAAAAAAAAGCTCATAAAACTGACAATTATGTGGTGAAATATGGAAAAACGTTTTTACAAGATGTATATATGTGTACATAACAATTTGAAATTATTGAATGCATATATTATGCAATGGGTTTCTATTTAGTTTTCACTTTAAATTATATCGTATAGAGTTTTCTTTATCGTAACCATTTGTAAGTATGGAGTCTAGTAGTGTTAGATATTCACATTGTTGTTTAACAGGAGTTTCTTCTAACTATTGTATTTCATAATAGTCCATGCATTATAGTTTATTTTCTCTTACTATTTTGCCAGTCTTCTTGCTCTTAGAGTATATATTGGGTAGAATATATTTTGTATGTGTATGTGTCTTTTGTATGTATAATATTTCTCTAGTGTGTGCACTGAGAAATAGAAATAGTTTGAAAGGACTGTCCTTTTAAAAACTTAGTAGTGAAAACTATGTTCTTAGAAGACTCCCATGAACAGTGTATGATATGCTGCATATACCTGTTTTCCCGGTCCTTTTCATATTTGTCTTTTAAAATTTTTTGTCAATTTTGACATTTTATTTTAATGCCTCTCCCATGAATACTAATGAAACTGAACATCTTCTCATAATGTGTTTATAAGGAACATCATTTTATTTGTTTTCTCTATTGTGAATTGTTTGACCTTCCCATTCTCCCTTTTCCTCTTGGGATAGTTTATCTTTTCTTATTATTTTTAGGATGTGAGTTCTTCAGATATTCTAGATATTAACATTTTGCTCCTTTCATTGCATGTTTTGATGTCTGCTTTAAATTTTCATGCAATTTTTGTGTGGTCACCTTTTCCCTTGTTCTGAGATTTGTTTAAGAAAGGCCTTTAGGGACTGGGGTTGTGGCTCAGTGGTAAAGTGCATGCATAGCATGCGTGAGGCAATGGGTTCAATTCCTAGCACCACAATAAAAATAAATAAAATAAAGGCATTGTGTCCATCTACAAATAAAAATTGTTTAAAATTGGCCTTTATCAGTGTTACAGATCTGTTTGGTAATATGTTCTTCAGCTTCCTCATAGTTTTACTTTTGTTTTACAAATAGCTTTTTATTTTCCCCACAATTTTTTCAAACATTCTAAAATAATGATTGAACATTAGTTTTTAATGGATAGCCAATTATTCCATATCATACTTATTAAATGATAGTAAGTCTTATTCTTAAACAACCTCAAAGTTGAGAATAAACATCTAGTAAAATGTCTTTGGAGATGTCCGAATTCTGTAGAGCTTTGACATAATATGGGTGAGGTTTGTTTATATTTTGGTGGGATTAGGAAAAAAAACACAATAAAGAGAAGGAAATGTTTCATTTTGCTATAAGCAAAATATTTGATGATGTCAGTTGCAGTACTGGAAATGATTCTGTGTAGTCTAGGTGGAAATTAGATGTGGTTGTCAGTTTCTTGAACATGACACTTTTATCACTGCATTGGCTCAGTTGCAGCACTAAAAAATGTACTGAGAGTTATTCATCCAATCTCACATAATGTGAAGTGTCGCTTAATGTCTAAGAATCTAATTTTGATAGGTAGGCAGAAACTGTATAATTTCTAAGATTGTGATCTTGGTAACTCTAAAATACATGTACTCTTTTTCATAATTTCTGAGAAATGTAGTGTAGCCCCAAATTATATTTATCATGGAAATATACATACATTCCTTTTTTAAAAATTTTTATTAGTTATTGATGGACCTTTATTTATTTATTTGTTTATGTGCGATGCTGAGAATTGAACCCAGTGCCTCACACATGCTAGGTAAGCACTCTACCACTGAGCCACAACCCCAGCCCGTGAAAATATACATATATTCTATGTTTACAAATTTACGATAGTTTTGCTAGAATATTTTAATATTTTAGTTTTTGTTATTTAAAAAATTTTTCCCCTAGTTTTGTTGTATTGTGTTTTATTATGGTGCTGAGGATTGAACCCAGGTCCTCATATATGCCATGTTCTACCAGTGAACTACATCCCTAGTCTCTATGCTCTATGGAAATATTAGGTTCCAAATAAAATCGTGTAAATTGATTTTATTTGGAACTTGAACTTATACATGGAATGTATACTTAATGAGGAAATATATAAGTATATATTTATATATTTTGTCAAGTGACACTTGATAAAGGTGCCAAAAATATACGTTGGAGAAAAGGCAGCCTTTTTAACAGTTGGTGCTGGGACAACTTGGTTTTTATATGTAGAAGAATGAAGAGATGTCTTATACATGATGATTTAAGACATGTACATTTTGTAATGTGATTATCACAATCAAGTTAGTTAACACTTTATTTACTCATATTTTAGTAGACATTTGAGTACTTTAAATGTATAGTTTTCAACCAGGGAGGGAGTTGAATATGCTCCACCAGGGAAGCTTTGGTAGTATCTGGAGACATTTTTTGGTTGTGACAACTGGAAAGGAGGAACTAGTGGCATCTAGTGGGTAGAGTTAGGCCTGCTGCTAAATATCCTGAAGTATACAGGATAAACAAGTTAGACGGGGAAATATCTGATATGATATGTCACTGGTGCAGTCTGTGAAACCCTGCTTAAAATAATGAAAATAATCATTTTTGTAGGAACAGTTTGAATGTATGAGTTTGTAATCTTTCTGTCACTTAGGTAAATATCTATTGGTAACTACCAGTAGGACAACTTGCCTTGATAAGCATTGGTTAGCATTTAAATGATTTCCTCCTTAAATGCCACCTTGTTTTTATTTTTGTTTCCTGTTTCAGAGAAGATATTTTCATTTCAGGCATATTTCTTTTTTACTAGAAATGGTAAAGATATACTTCATAACTCTGACTTTAAAGTTATTCACTAAAGAATATAAAAATGTGCGTTGAATTTCAACGTAATGTTAACAGGTCTGTTCTACTCAGAAAATTAAATGATTTTACATTTTGTTGTTAATCTTCAAAAAAACTCTTCAGTAGCTTCCATTTTTACTTCCTTACATAGTTTTTGATGATGGTGATGAGAAGACACTGAGACGGTCTTCACTGTGCCTGAAGGGAGAGAGGCATTTTGCTGAAAGTGAAGTAAGTAGTGACCATATGATGAATGAACATCTTAATATCTTGTGTTGAGGGGTAAATTTTTGCTTCCTTAATTAATCTACTTATTAATCAGGAAAATTTATCAATATATGGTATTATTATAATGCCATCTGTGAAACGTGTTTAAGGGCTTGTTTTTGAGCACCAATTTCTGTTGTCCTGGTTGTTTCAAGTATTTTGGTGTTAGTATGGTAAGCTTGTATAATTATCTTTAGGTCACTTTTATATAGATTTCTTTAACTTGTCAATAATTATAAGAAGAGATGACTGATTTATTGCCCACTTGAATTCTGTCAAGAGTAAAAGATGTGTAAATACTAGCAACAGTTTCTACCTATGGCCAATCAACTTTGTCAGAGCCTCACCTCAAAGAAGTCTTACCAGACCGCCCTTTTGAAAATAGTCTCCCCATTCCTCTTCATCCTTTTAGGTTGATTTAGTTTTCTACATGACACTTATTCCTTGACTTCAAAATATGTAAATGCACTTAATATTTTGTTCATTGCCTGTCTTCCTCACAAGAGTGGGGACTTTGTGTCATCTTTACTTCTTTGTTCCTAGTTTCTTAACACTGCCTGGCACAGAGTGGGAACTGAATAATTGTTAGTTAGGTGAATAAATGAAGTGCTTTATAATTCCCAGAGACTTTGCTAAGAGACCAATATATGTTATCACATTTGCTACATTATATAGTAGATACTATTATTATCCTCAACTTACAGGTAAGGAAACTGATGACTAGAACAGGCTAAACCATTACTTTTCTAGCACCAAAGCCATATTCTTTATTTTAAAGTTGTATCATGAATGCAGGGTTTGTCCCACACAGATACATGCATCTGACATTTGACAAAGGTGCCAAAAACATACATTGGAGAAAAGGCAGCCTTTTTAACAAATGGTGCTGGGACAACTTGGTATCCATATGTAGAAGAATGAAACTAGACCCTTATCTCCCACTCTGCACAAAAATCAACTCAAAATAGAAACTATGCAACTTTTGGAAAGAAAAATGTAGCATAAATACTCCAACTTTTAGACACAGATGACGACTTTCTCAGTAGGACCTCAGACACTCAGGAAATAATTACACACATTAATAAATGGAATAGCATCAACTGAAATAGCTTCTGCACAGCAAAGGAAACAATTAGGATTGTAAAGAGAGAACCTACAGAATGGGGATTAATATCTAGAATGTATAGTAAAGAGTTCAAAAACTTTACATAAAAAAATTAAATAACCCAATTAATAAATGGGCAAATGAATTAAACAGACTCCTTAAAAGAGGAAATACAAATGGCCAACAAATACATGAAAATATGTTCAACATCATTAGCAATTAGCGAAATGCATTTCAAACCTAGACTGAGATTATATCTCATATCAGTAAGAGTGGCAGTCATCAAGAATACAAATAATAAATGCTGGAGAAGCTGTTGAGAAAAAGGAGTACTTTTACACTGTTAGTGGAACTGCAAATTAGTACAATCACTATGGAAATCACTGTGGAGTCTTTTCAAAAGGCTAGAAAAGACTTCTCAGAATTTACCTTGAAGACATAGCCATCTTACTACTTGCTGACCCATGTTTATAGCAGAGCAATTCACGGTAGCCAAACCATGAAACCAGCTTAGATGTTCATCAGTGGATGAATGGATAAAGAAAATGTGGTATACATACATAATGGAATTTTAGTCAGCCATAAAGAAAAATGAAATTATGGCATTTGCAGGAAAATGAATGAAACTAGAGACTATAATGTTAAGTGAAATAAGTCAAACTCAGAAGGTTATAAGGGTTGTATGTTTTCTCAGATGCAGAAGCTTGAAAGGGAAAGAAAGGTGGGGGTGGATATCTAGAACGCAGAGAGATCAGTAGAGGAAAGGACAGGAGTGGGAGAAAGTGCTGGGGAGTGATATTGGCCAAATTATGTAGTTATACTGTGTGCATATGTGAATATATAACAATAAATTCCATAAATATGTACAACTATAATGGACCAATAAAAAATATGTGGGAAAAAAAGTGAATACAGGGTTTGCAAAGTTGTGTAACTCAGTAGTTTGCTATTAAAAATTTGAGATGTTATTAAAATGGTGTTATATTTCTAGCCCTGTCTATATATATTGATTGATGCACAGTGTGGCCAAACTGTAGTTTATTTTTACTAGTCACCATTTGGGACAGTGTTTGTTTGGGGACTTACCTATTAAACTGTTAGACTTCATAGGGTTCTTCATAGGGTTTCTTGTTTAGTTTTGAAAATATTTTTGCTTCCTCAGTGACTGAATTCCCATTTAAATTTAGAATTTGGGACAGGTCCTCTGAATTATGATTTCATCTCATTTTACTATTTCCTGTACTTCTGCCTTGGTAGATTTCTTGGTATTTCTAAATTATATTTTGTGTTTTTCTTTTCTTGGTTCCTGCAGAGCCCTGCTCCTCTGTTTGTTGGAATTTTCCCTTATTTCTTAATCCCACTAGAAACGATTCCTCCTCTATGATGTCTTTGATGAGTTTTCTACCCAAATTTGTTCTCTTTATCCTTTGAATCCCTTGGCACTTTCCTTGCTTATCCTTGTTTTATGGTCTTTTTGTTACTTTTCCTTATGAGATTGTAGCTGTTTGAGGGGAGTAACCATGTTTTCCTCATCTTGATAGGCCTTCCTTTTCCCAGCAGTGCTTTCTACACATTAGTTTTCAATATAATATGTGGGCCTTGAAGTTTTAAAATCAGGAGAATTTTAAGTCAGAATAAGACAGATGTAGATTGAAATATTATGAACAAGTACCTGAGTATCCTTTATACCTTGGGGGAGGATCTGTTTTACCTTGTATGTTTATGCAGCTGTATACTATATGTTTTGTGAGAGGAAAATTAGTACACTGGTATGATTCCTTAAATCCTTCAGCATGCCAGGAGCTGCTGTGCTAAGGATTCAGTGTGAACCATGTAGACATGGAATTTATACTTAGATAACATCTTTTGGAGGGGGAAACGTTCATTAATCAAATAATTTTAAAATTTGAGTATATTAAGCCCTGTAGAGAGATGGTCAGGAATGTACACAGGGAATTTAATTTGCCATCTATATATACTCCTTTCCCTTTGATATATATTTTTGGTACCCTGATTGAACTCAGGGGTACTCAACTACTAAGCTACATCCCCCAGCCCTCTTTTGTATTTTATTTAGAAACAGGGTCTCATGAGTTGCTTAGTGCCTCTCCATTGCTAAAGCTGGCTTTGAACTCAAGACCCTCCTGTTCCAGCCTCCTGAACCGCTGGCATTACAGGCATGTGCCACTGTGCCCGGCTGCCTTTGATATATTTGATACTAAAAATGCTTTAGTTTTTTGTACAGGTATTTGGAGTAGTATCTGTATCATTTTTGCCTTGGGAAGGATGTTATACTATACCAACAGTATTTTGGTTAATTAATGCCATTAATATACTGTGTACTTCACAACAAAATCATAAATTTGAGATTTTCATGATGAGAACAAAAGTACCTCAGTCATTTCAAATTCCCACTCTGAAATTGCTGGTCCAGTCATAATCAGCTCATTGAGCATGTTAACTGCTGCTTAAAAATCAGGGTATTTCTGCAGAGCATTCATACTTTTGTTTATTATCTGAAAGCAGATTTTTTTATCTGCTTTGCTCTCTGTGCATTTACTACATGCAATTAAAAACTCTATCAAGAAGATTAGATAAAATTCTAGTCCCCTATTTTCTGCATCCCATTTTAGGGAAATAGACATTTCCTTCTAGACATGTGGGGTTTTCTGTGTGCCTTTAATATCGCTTCCAAGAGTCTCTGGTGTTTACTCTTTAGATATGACACAAAGCAGATGCTATCTTTCCACCAGTCTCTTTTGTCCCTTGAATAAAGATACTACTCCTTTTTTGGACATGGATTGAGGCTATGACAGAGATATTGCTATTTACTGTTTATAATTCTTCATTACATACCAGACAAAGATTGTAGTTTCTTAATTGAAAATTACTGTAGTGGAATTGGTAGCACATGCCTGCCTATACTCAGCAACTCTGACACCTGAAGTCAGAGGATTGCAAGTTTGAGGACAGCCTAGACAACATGGACCCTGTCTCAAAAATAAAAAGGGCTGAGGAGGTAGCTCTGTCCTAAGTGCCCATGGGTTCAGTCCCTAGTACTGGAAAAATTTTAAAAAGGAAAATTACTGTATGTAAAAGGAAAATACTGTATGTAATTTAGAAATTTTCCTCCCTGTGAAAAGTGAAATGACAAACAGATTCTTAAAGTAGAAATCACAACACATAATAAAAATCTCTTCTTTCAAGAAAGCAGCCTTAGTTTTTGTGGAGGGGGAGAAGCATTTAATCCAGCTCTCAGCTTGGCAGAAAGTGAGTCCAGAGAATTTTTTTTCCCTATTTACCTAATGGAGTACTTCGAAATTTTCACTCTTTAGAAGTATAATTAGTAGTTAAAAAGTAACTTCTAAGGACTTTCTGTTTGGTAGATATTGTGTTTGGGATGGCTTTGGTCTCTAAACAATACTTTTCAAATACCTGTTTCATTTGTATAGAGTATTACAAATAGCTCCTCTATGCTCTACCAACCTTAACAGCTGTTATTTACTTCCAGTTTCTCCCTGTGTATATCTTGGTGGTATAATTAGAATGGAAATAGTCCATAATCTCTATCAGCCTTTGTACAAACTGAATTTGAAAGATGAGGGGTTTTTTTTTTTTTTTTTTGCCCTATAAAAATTAACAATTTTGCCTTGAGGGAATCAGTCTTTTTGTAATTCTTTATGACTGGTACCTTTTTCTTATATACCATATTCTTTGTTGTTGGATGAATATCTAGATATCTTAAACACATTTACATATATTTTAATGGATCATACACAAAAGATTGTTAATATGCTTTCCCTTTCACAGTTCAGTTCATCATTATTTTCATTAATGTTACCTCAATTTAAAAAATGGAAGTCGAAAATTTCTTTTTAAATTTAGCATTGTTTGTTTAGATGCCTGACATTTAAATCAGAGTCGATGGATATCTTTTCTTATACTATACTCTCTTGATTGTAACTTTAAGAAGTCCATGCTCTGAATAGTTCCTCACCCTTATGTCCATCCTGGCCGTTTTCCCAGGAATCCCTTGTTTTCTTGGTGCTCATAAAATTATCTCCAATAGCAAAGGACACTGAAGGAAAACTGGCCATGGAAATCTCAAAAAGAGTTTTTTGAGAGAAAAATAGTAGAGACAGTAGGCATATTGTCAAAGTTGATATTGAGAGAGTCAAGTTTAATATCTTTGCATTGATAGCATTTTATGTCAAATCTTTTCAGGAAGTAAAGGCCAGGCAAATTGTAAGAAAATTTTTTTGAGATATCTAATACTGAGAAAGTTAGGGCAAAAACAAACAAACAAACAACAAGAAAAACTAATTCTTTTCTTCCCCTCCTTCTGTCTTCAACCATCAGTCTTTTACTGGAAATCATTACTTTTGGAAGGGGGTGAGGGACTTTGGTTGATGTGAACTATGCACTTGATAATAAAAAAGAAATGTTCATTTATTGGTTGACATTTTCATATGAAGTATCATGATATTAGTTGCTGCAGATTAAAGAGGAAAGGAAAATAAATTTAGAAAAACTTATGTTTTAATTTTCTTTAAAATACTTATATTTTCCAAATAATCATACAGCTTCTCTGAAGTCCATTTCAAAGCAGTTGGTGCTTATCTCGATAGTTAACCTGTGTTTGTGTTACTTGTTAATCATTTTATGAATTATAATCCCATATGTACAAGGGAAAATTTGAGCTACAGTACACACCCATCTAAGAGTTTGATGGGTATTTTACTTCTCGCATCCATATTCCCTGAGTTATTTTTTAACTTTTTCTTGTATTTTAATCATTCTGAGATGCCTGTCAACCTTTTAATAGGTAATGAGTCATCTAGACAGAAGAACCAATTTTTTTTCATTTTTTTCCTCATTAATGGTCTCATTCATCTTTATTCTAATATCTTTGAAACTAGAATTTTCTATCTTTAGGAAAGTTGTGTTTTAGGTTTTAGCCTTCCTTGGGGAATAATTTAGTCTCGCAATCTGAGCATAATCTCAAACTGATTTGGTTTAAAAAGAAAGCACTTGCAAAGTAATAACTTGTGATGGGTTTATGTTCTTACCCACAGACATTAGACCAGCTCCCACTCACCAACCCTGAGCATTTTGGCACTCCAGTCATAGGAAAGAAAACAAATAGAGGAAGAAGATCTAATCATATGTAAGTCCATTTTCATAACTGTAGTTGAACCTGAATTCATTTCTCCTAATATTGTTTTAATAGTTCTTATTTTTAAATTGTAATTTGCAGAATGCTAATGAGATCAAATAGTAATTTTAGATCTAGTATTGCTTTCAAACTGCTCAGCATGGGTAATTGAGCTTCTCTATGCTCTACCAATCTTAACAGCTATTATTTACTTCCAGTTTCTCCCTGTGTATATCTTGGTGGTATATTCAGAATGGAACTAGTCCATAATCTGTATCAGCCTTTTTTTTTTTTTTTTTAAATCTCTAGTGCCTCCTTCCACGTCACTGTCTTGCTCATTCTTTAATTCTCAACAGAAGTGCTACTTGCTTTATGTAAACCATTTTGTGTCTCCCAATTTTTTTCTTGAAACCAGACATGCCACATATTGTTGGAGTATCTATTAAAAATAAGTATTGAGTTAATTATTAAAAACCTTCAGTGTAAGTGAATGCTTTCATTCAATATGTTGAGTCAAATATTAATTCTAATTGTGTCTGAGCATTGGAGATAGTTGGGTAGGCGCTCTCTCTAATTATTTAATTTCAGCCTTACAGCAACTCTTTAAGATAGGTTATCCTTATTAAAATTAAGAAAATAAACCTAAGAGAAATGAAATATCTGATCCAAGGAATAGAGGAAGAACCAGGACTTGAACTCACCCTTACTCCATAAGCCTTTTCCTGTTCAACTAAGGGACTCTTTCTTTAGAGTACTTCAGTTACTGCACAAATTATTTGTAATAATAAATAAAAATTCATTTGAGGGAGTAAATTAGAAGATGAGTTATTGCATTGAAAAGATACTTAATGTTACTCATTTTCCTACCATGTCTGTGATTAGTTACCACGTGAATAATTTCTCTGACTAGTGACTTAGATTACTGGTTATTTGACTATTTTTAGGATACCCAGGTTGTAAATGTTAACTTATTTATATGTATGACATTTAAAAATTGAGACAAAAATAAATTAAAAATATATAATAGCATTATTAGTATGAAAGACCTCTGTCATGAATATTAGGTATTACTGTGATGTAATAATGCTTCCAGTTTTTCCAGAGGGCTATTAGGTTGCCATAATGTATTCACTGAAGCACTTCGTTTTTGATATCTTTGGATGTCTCTTTGAAAATTAATGACTTTAATTATGAATTAAGATCTTATATATCACTGATCATTATAGTCTTCCTCTAATTCTCTACTTAACTTTTTTTTTGTAGACTTGATGTTTTTTTCTTTTTTTAAAAATATTTTTTAGTTGTAGTTAGACACAATATCTTTATTTTATTTATTTATTTTTATGTGGTGCTCAGGATGGAACCCAGGGCCTTGCACATGCTAGGTGAGCTTTCTACCGCTCAACCATAATCTCAGTCCTTTACTCAACTTTTAATTATGATTTATGATGTCAGAGTAGTGAGGTTCATGAAATTTAAAATTATTTTTTTATTGATGATTTCTGATTATCTAGCCCAGTGTGGAACCAGATGGCTTGGGCTTGAATTCTAACTCTCCCACTTTTTTGCTGTGTGATGTTTAACAGGTTACTGAATCTTTTCATGTCTCAATTCTCGCCTATAAAAATTGAGGTATTAGTATTACTTATTTTTTAGAGTTGTTATGGAAATTGAATTAATATCATGAGTGTGTTAATATAGTAAGTACAAATAGAGAATCCCTTTTCCAAAATGCTTGGGACTGGAGATGTTTCAGATTTCAGAGTTTAGATTATTTGTGTAGACTGTACTGGTTAAACATCCAAAATTCAAAATGCTCTCATTTCAGACCATTTTAGATTTGGCATGGTCACCCTGAAGTAGGTAAATACCATCATCATGTTATTTACATGAAGAAAAAAATTCATGAAGAATTGGTAGTGTATCAGCTGAACTCATTATATATGAAAATATGTGTATATGCATGTATATAAAAATTCTTCTTACTAGTATTTACATCTAATAGGCAAGTATTGGTTTTTGCTGCATTATCTGCACTTTTAAAAAAATATATATTTTTTTAGATGTAGTTGGACACAGTATCTTTATTTTTACATGTGCCTCACATGTGCTAGGTGGGTGCGCTTCCACTTAGCTACAGCCCCAGCCCTAGCATTATCTGAACTTTTAACAGCATTCACATATATTTTAGGAAAAATGGTTTTTTATACATCTCAATTTTTTTCCATTTTGAAAAAAATTGTGTGTGCTGTTTATAGCATACTTTAAATTTTAAATAGCTATATTATGGAGTATCATTTAGACTGATGTACAAAAATGATTAAAAACTAGAATCTATTAAAAAGTCTGTTAGGTTTGTAAACTGAGTTGTCCCTTTCTTGAATATGAGAATAAAGTATGTGGGTGCTATGGAACAAGTTGATCTTTGCTTTTTAAAGACTCCAGCAAACATTCTAAGTTGGAGGTTTTTCTATTAAGAATCTCTGTGTTTAATGAGAGATTTGCCTTGGGATTGTACTGTACACACACCAAGTATGAAACAGATAAAAGATTGAGAATTGCTTTTCAAGGGGATGAATCCCATTTTGATCTGTGATCTTGTTTTACTTGCTGATTCTTCCCCTTTACTAGTGAGGTTGGTCATTCTCAATGCCGAGGGACCTGAACATTTGTGCTTGCTTAGTGTTTGGAACCCTGTTGTGTAAGCATCATGAACAAGTACCACAGTTTGAATTACCCATATCCTTCAATCTAATTCCTCAAACTTCATTCTCCTGTTTCTTCCAACTCATTCTCTACAACAAAGTCTTAGACCTAGATCTCAAGACTGCTCATCTGACCTTCATTTCTATTTTTAATACTCTACTAAAAAACATCTTCATTGTGGTTCTCTGATTGCTGTTTAAAATGTATTTTTGTACAAAGATAAATAAGGTTGTCTCTTCAGAGAATTCCATTGTTGTAATAATCTATCACTACCTTTGTTTTCTTTTAGCAGCTACACCAGTTAATGTGCCCCCTGTTATTCCAGAATTATTTTTGACATATTTCATTTAATCGGCTTTCATTTATGTTCTACCTTTAATTCTAACAAGTTCAACTATTTTCTTTTTAACAATGATCATCTTCTGTCATTAATTTTTTAAATTAATTAATTGATCTTTTTAATTAGCATGTAGGTACCCATTGAGGCTGACATAATTTTGTAATGCCTCCCTTTCCCAGTTTTTTCCGAAAATTTGGCTAAAGAATATGTGCATTTGCAATAGTAGGAAAGCAGTCTACTTGCTGTTTTCTCCTTCAGAAGTAATGATTCTTGCTAACAAGGAACTATTTATGAGTAAATGTTTTACCCAGTGACAGTGCTAAGATTAACCTGATGAACTAATGATTTAACTTGGTATTTACAGGTCTACAGATCTTACCACATTTTTTATGGATACGTAATTCACACACCATAAACTTCACCCTTTTGAAGTATACAGTTAGTGATTGTTAGTATATTCATGGAATCACACGGTTGACACCACTGTTTAATTTCAGAAGTGTTTTTACTCCTTTATTTTGAAATGAGAATTGGATTCTAGTTTCCTTCATAACTCTTCTTTCTTTCTTATGTTTGGCAGTGTTGGGGATTGAACCCAGGGCCTCACACATGCTAGGCAAATGTTGTACTTGAGCTGCATTCCCAACTCTAGTTTCCTTCTTAATACAAGTTGAGAAGAAAATTGGAACACTTTTCTTTTTTTCTTATGTTTTTTAAATTTGTTCAAACTCTTTTAAGTGTATAAGTCCATATATTCCATATTTCTCAGTATCTTAAGACCTGTTATACGTTGTCAGTTTTCATGGTACTATATAGGCTTTTAATTTACAACACCCAAAGTATGAAATGGATATTGACTAGCCTGAAATAATAAAGGATCATTGAATTTGGAATAGCATTTCAAAGACTGATCCTCTGAAATTCCTAGCCCAGTTTTTCATTTGCATCTTACCATTTGCCTTTCTTTGGCCCACGTCTTATCTGAAGTTCTTCTTTCTAGATTTAAAACTTATTTAATAGTGATAATCACCTTTGAGTATTTATTATAGTATTATGGTAAATATGAAATACTTTGTTTCCAGTGGCATCAGATTTTATTTCATAGAGGCAGGGCATTATTTTTTAAATATTTTTTTTAGTTGTAGATGGACACAATATCTTGGTTTGTTTATTTTTATGGGGTGCTAATGATCGAACCCAGTGCTTCACACGTGTGAGGCAAGGCTGAACCACTGAGCTATAGCCCCAGCCCAGGGCATTATTTTTTTGTGACTCTATTAATAAGTACTTTGCCACTGAAGAAAAAACAATGTCGGAGGTGAACAGAGACCAAGTAGGCTCTTTAATTGCTCTGTCTCCTCCACCTCACCTTGCCATACGTCTATAGTGTAGTGCTGGGCCCGGAACCCACATGATGGGCAAGTGCTCTACCACTGAACCAAAACCCTAGACATTCATATACACACACACACACACACACACACACACACACACATACATACATACACACAAACACACATTTTTAAAAAAATATTTTTAGTTTTAGATGGACACAATACCTTTACTTTATGTATATGTGGTCCTGAGGATCAAACCCAGTGCCTCACATGTGCCAGGCAAGCACTCTGCCGCTAAGCTACAACCCCAGCTCTCTTCATATATTTTTGATGCTCATTTATTTTAGTTCATCAGTTTATTGAGTACTTGCCTTCATTAACAATTTCCTGGCTAAGTTCCTTTAAAAGGACGTAAGAAAGGAGCTATGGGCATAATTGTATTATTTACACTGAATGTATATATTTTTTGATTTAAGAATAAAGTCAGAATTACCATAGTAGAAAGAAGGAAATCTTTTTATTTATTTCATCAAATATTTATTGCTGTGTCAAACGCTGTTGAAATACTTCAGATTGTTTCAGTGGAAAAAATAAACAATTATTTTAAAAAATTCTCTGCCTTTAAACCTTATATTTTCTTAATGGAGGAGTTGGACAATATGTAAATTATACAGTAGTAGAGCAGGGTAAAGGGAGATGGAAGGGGTGAGCAGGTTGAAAACTTGAAGACGTGGGCAAGGCAGCCTTACAGAGGGGACATTTTAGACTCAGATGGGTATTTATCAGTTTTGAGGGGAGGATCAAAAAGAGATGAGAATAAGGTAAGAGAGGCTGGAGGGAAAAATGAGATTAGGATATTTTTCTTTTTTTTTTAATTTATTTTTTAGTTTGTAGTTGGACACAGTACCTTTATTTTTTTTATTTATTTTTACGTGGTGCTGAGGATCGAACCCAGGGTCTCCCAAGTGCGAGGCAAGCGCTTCACTGCTGAGCCACAACCCCCAGCTGAGGACTTTTTTTTTAAGATGAGAAAAATGACAATAAATTGATGGAAATAACAGTATATTGATGTTACTGAATCTAGTAGAGGCAGAAAAAATGGATACCAGAGAGTGGAGGATTCATGGTGGGAGGAAATGTTGAGGGAAGGATAAGGATGAGGTTGATCTAGACCAACAAAGGTTGTTTCTTTTTTTGTATAACTTTGAGATGTGAAGTCTTCATACTTGTTAAGTCTGAAGAAGTCAGAATTTTGATAGAGAAATTTACTTCCCCAATAAAGCTCAATTTTCTATATTTTACAGATTTTTATATGTATGTTTTATATGGTGATGGGATTTTCTAGCATGCTAATGATATAAAGGGCATACACAAACCTTGATATTAGTAAGAGAGTTGAGTGACTACTTTTGAATAGTGATATTGATGGTGTTAAGTTTGGTTGTGCTTTATATTTATTAGAGGGTGGAGAGATTAAAAGTCATTGCCCTTCAGAATGTCTTCTACTGTGTACCCATATGTATAGTCTCATGCTCTGGTAATAAACAGGCTTGTTGAGTTTTTTGGTTTCTTTCTACCTGCTTTCTAAGTGGGCATTAATCTCAAGTGCTATTTGAAATACAGGACTTTACTCGATAGCCGACTTTGCTTTGTTATTTACTTGGCTGATTGTTAGAGTCAAATTTTGTTATTCCCATGTCACTCAGATTATTATAATATTTTTTGCTTTGTTTACATTCATATTGAAATGTATACATTTAAAGAGATGTTGTAACAGATATCAAAAATAATTTCAGAATATACTGGACTTGTCCCAATCAACCAAATAGATGAATCACTTTAAAATTTGGTATTGTTTTTGGTGCAATGGATGAAGTGAAGGGCTTTAGCATGCTAAACAGGTATTCTGCCATTCAAGTACATCCCAAACCCCAATTATGTTTGAAGTTTTAAAGTAGCAAATCTGTTAGCAAGTTTATTGACAAAAAAAAAAGTAAACTATCTTAGATGTTTTCATCATTGTATATATTCAGTGCTAGACATTATTCTGTGTTATAAAAGAGCATATTTTATATTTTATGTATATTCTTTACATAAAGAACATATTTTCATGTAGTCAAAATTTCTTAGTGTCCTTTCTTATTCTGGGCATTTGAGCAGTCAGTTAGAAATCTTTTTGTTAGCAGCGATTGTGAACTTTCTTGCCACCAGGTATAAGGTAGAATATCTTTTTGTTTTACATTTTGTTCTGTTTTTCTTTTTGAAATTTGCTTTTTACTTTATTTACCTCAAATATTGATAACATAGCATCTGGTTTTAGGTCCTTCCTTTTTCTTCTGTCAGTTAACAGTTTTTTAATTTACTAGCCCAATATTTTATGTTACTATATACATCTTTAAAACATAATACAAAAGAACCATATGGAGTTTATGAATTCCTATTTTTTGTTTGATACTAAGGATAGCAGTGATGATCTCTTACCAGATTGCCTCCTCTCCCCATTCTAATCTCTACTTAATAAAGATCTGCAGGTCCTTTCTTAAAATTTAGCTTTATACTGGGAATGTAATATGACTTTCTCCCTAACTCCTAAAATCTGAGATTGAGATCTAATATATACATTTATTTTTATTTTTTTGTAGTTATAAGTGGACAGAATGCCTTTTTAAAAATTTGTTTATTTATATGTGGTGCTAAGGATCTAACCTAGTGCCTCACATGTGCTAGGCAAGCGCTCTTCCAATGAGTTACAGATCCAGCCTGGGATCTAATATATTTTAGTGTAGTATTGAGATATTTAATAGAGACCTTCAAATTTGGGGGGATTTGAGGACCGGTTATTCTGATCTGTTGTTCCCCCTTAATCTTTTAAAATAGTAGTAAATAAATTTGAAAGAGTTTTAGGAATTTGATGTGCTTTTCTTTGAAGATAACTCTTGTTACTCTTTAGAAAGTTCAGAAACTTTAAAATTTAAATTTGCCATTTTGTAGGTGTTAGGAAATCTGATAAAAGGTCTGAAACACCTATATTCATCATTGGCATGTTTATTCTTTCTAAAGATAAATGGAAATATCTTATTTTTTTTTCTTTAGACCAGAGGAAGAGTCTTCATCATCCTCCAGTGATGAAGATGAGGATGATAGGAAACAAATTGATGAACTACTAGGCAAAGTTGTATGTGTAGATTACATTAGTTTGGATAAAAAGAAAGCACTGTGGTTTCCAGCATTGGTGAGTAGTTTCAACATTAAAGAATTTAATTTTCAAGTATGTAATTTATGAGGAAAAGAATGGATTTTCTTACTGGTGTTTGTCATAGATGCACAATGAAATGTTTCTAACATCAAGTTCACACAAAGATTACTTTCAAAATTGTTTTTAAGTTCAATGATTTCTTGATGACATCTAAGAAAATAAAAATTTGATGATCTTAGAAGTAGGTATATGACAATTGCTTATATTGCTCTATTTTAGGTAGAAAATTAATAATGCAAACTTGTAAAACTCCAAATCTACCATGAAGTATAGACTGAAAAAGAAAAAACACTTTCTTGGTTGACATCCCCCAAGTAGGTATTTTCCCCATACCTACTGGACCAGGGCATTTGCTTGGATCTTAATCTTGCCTCTTTGGTACTTCCTGCATAATCACAACTGCAGTTACGTATTACCCAGTCTCTGATTTTCTTTATAGTGAATTCTCTTATCTACCTACTCTTTCATGTTTCCTCTCAAATTACAGTTCTGTAGGTTGACTATGTAGAATTTTCTATTTTCATTATCTTTCTGAAATTCTGAGGAGGTAGTGCTTCATCATCAGGAGTATCCTGATTATTTGTTTGTAGTTCCGTGCAGCTCAGGCAGCAATGGCATGTCACAGAAAGTCTTTTGAACTTCATTTCATTGGTGTTGCTAACCACTAGCCTCTGTAGCAAGTTGGAGGGGTTCTGTGTAAGAGTTTTTCCTTTGTATTGTTTTTCAGCAGTACTGACTATGGAACCCAGGACCTCTTATCTGAGAGGCATGCACTTTGTCATTGAACTACTTCCCCAACCTCAGATAATTTTTCTTTGACTTTTAGAAAGAAAACACATATCCACATATCTTTCAAAGACTAACTTAGGTTGGCTTTCAACTAATCTTGTGGTGGACAGCATCATAATTTTGTAGTTCTTAAGGCAGACACAGACTTTACTAACAGTCTTGCTATACTTTAATGAAGATTTAATTCTTGTGACAGTAATACATTTTTTTCATCCATAAGGTATAATTGGATAAGTGATTAAAAGGTGTCTTTTGGGGGGTCGTGCTGGGGATTGAACCCCAGGACCTTGTGCACGCGAGGCAAACACTCTGCCAACTGAGCTATATCCCCAGTCTAGTTATTAAAAGTTTTAAATTTCAAACAGGAGAATGAAGTGAATAATCAGTATCTCTTCAGAATTATCTTGAACTCTTAAAATTTGATGTGTCTAAATTTATGGCCTCTGATGAGTTTGTCTGAAGACCATTGGTTCATTTGTGTCCAACACTGGTAAACACATCATTTACAGAGGTGTCCCCCACACACTTCTTATTAATAGACCTTTCGCCTGAAGACCTGTTGACTAAATTAAGGGTACATTGCAGATAACATTCTCACCTCTAACAACTACTTTGTTTTCAGATATCAAGAGACAGAATGGGTCAAAAATTATTCACTGAACACTGTTTTATGTTTTACTGTCTTACTAATAGTAATTAAACAAATTCCCTTAGAATGCATTTTTCTTCTGCTAAAGTCATTTAGTGAAGTTTATATGTGTTCATGGGATTCTTTAAAGCATATTTGTTAAATGTGGCACTTTTTATATGTTAAGCATTGTTTAAAATGTTTTATAGGGATTGACCCATTGAATGAAGTAAAAGTTTTTTGTTCTTGTGTTTAATTAATTTTTTAAATTATCGGTTGAGAATCCACTAACCATTATTGTCATCTTGTTTTCCTTTACACTGAATACCACTTGCAGAAACTTGGAGATAGGATTAAAATACATTATTCAGTGTTTAATGTGCATTTGTATGAAAATATGTGTCCATCATATGTATAAACTTTTATACATTTGCAGTTTTATTTATTTATTTTTATGTGGTGCTGGGAATTGAACCCAGTGCCTCACCCATGCAAGGCAAGTGCTGTACAACTGAGCCACCACCCAGCCCCTTATATTTGCAGTTTTAATGAACTATACTTAACCCTAGCCTCATTATTATTTCTCAAATTAAATACAATAAAATTTGGAGTAGAAACATCTTTCTTATGTACTATGTACTGTTGTCTACAAGTGATGACTATAATCCTTTTCAGTTTATACATTTTGTAGTCTTTATTCCAAGTGCTTAGTTCAGTGTTTGACACAAAATAAAGCACCAAATCAATGTGAGTTTTTATAAAGAAAAATAACAAAGATGATTCTTTGGTTTGATAAATATAAATACTTTCTGATGCCTTTATCCTCCAAATATCCATCCATCCATCCAACGTTTATTGGGTGCCTATTATGTACAAGGATTGTGCTAATAAGCCTTCACAGGTACTCTGAGGATCAGTATTATTATTTCCCTCATTTGGAGATTAGGAAACTGTGAATATTAACCAGAAGAGTTAAGGTCATACTTTGGATGAATAAGTAAACTGAAAATTTAAATCCCAATGTATGTGACCATTTTCTTTGTTTTTATATATGAGGGATATTGAACCCTGGGGCACCTAAACTCTAAGCCACACCTCCAGTCCTTTTTTATATTTTACTTTGAGATATGGTCTCACTAAGTTGCTAACAGCCTGACTACATTGCTGAGGCTGGCTTTGAATTTGCAGTCTTCCCTGCTTCAGCCTGCTGGAGTTGCTGGGATTACAGGTGTGCACTATCTTGCCCAGCCATTTCTTTGTTGTTAATGTGGTAAAATTCTTTGTATGAATTCCTTTTGAAAATATGTTTTAAAAACTGTTCTGTGTATCTTTTTCTCAACGATAAGTAGTTGTACATGTGTTTTTATTGAGATTGTATTTAGCCATCTTTTAAGAGGAGGAAGTCTTAGCTTATTCTCCTTTTCAGTTTTTTTTATCAAGTGCTCCTCATCAACTTTTAATGTTTGTAATTCAGAGTATGTCAGTATTCCCTTTAGGGTGATACTATTCTGTTTTTATAGCTTCACCCCTAAGATAAAACAAAGAAGTGTCTTAGGGACCAAGAAAATAATGAACAGGATAAAATATAGATTTGGGTTCTATAACAAATCGAGTATGAACTCACTTACCTACACACCACTGTCAGCACTGGCCAGAGATGATCATTTGTGTAGATTGCATAACCTGTAGTTTATCAAGAAAAAAATGGGTGACTTTGGTTCACAGGCCCTATGTTGTAAAACTTAGGGCTTTTGACTTCCAGATTTCTATCTTAGAATCTAGAGTTGGGCTGAACTACAGACTTGTATATTTTCCTGTTCATTATCTTCATTCGGATATCATTTAGTTGCCTCAGAACTTAAGCCCCAAATTTACCCCTTTGTTCCTTGTTTTCCTTTCTTGAGAATGCACTGTCATTTGATGAGATAGGAAAACCTAGTGTCCTCTTCTATTCACCTTTTACTTCTCTAATTCTATGGTTTTTCTCATTCATTTAATTTTCTATTGTTGCCACTTTCCATTCAAGCCACTGTCTCTTGCCCAGGTGATTTCAAGAGCAAAATATTTAAGTTCTTGTCTGGTATAACAGCCAAAGTGAATTTCTAAAAGGCAAATTTATGATGGCAAAATCTTAAATTAGCCTTTCTAAAGATCTTAGATTTTATCCTAATAATTATGCGATCAACAAGGCTCTGGAAACTTTGGATCTCTCTTTATTTTAGTTGTGGTGCAGCTTTGCCTCTTTTCTCTATTCTGCTGAGAACTTTGCCTACAGCTTCATCCCCCTTTCAGCCATGGTTCTGTTTTCAACACCATCCTGTACCAAAAAACCGGTCTGAAATGTTCAGAATTGGAAGGATGTAAAAGATTGATTTCAAGTTACATAGGTGTGCTTACTACTCTGTAACTAAAATTGGTTTTAAACTCTTTAAGTTTAAACTAATTTTTAAAAGGATTTAATTAAAAGGCACATTTGTAACTAATATGCTAATAGTCTCACACTTTTTTTAAAAGGTGGTTTGTCCTGATTGCAGTGATGAGATTGCTGTGAAAAAAGATAATATTCTTGTTCGATCTTTCAAAGATGGAAAATTGTAAGTATCATTCATTTGGTTTGAAAAACCTATCTAGAAGTACATATGCTTTCCCCTCTTCAGTTTAAAATGTTAAGGGATGAGTGTTATTTCCAATGACCTTAGCTTTCATTTTTCACCAGAGAGAATGTTTCAAAGAGAACCATTTTTCACATTGGAGATTTAAAAATTTAAACTGTGCTAGGGTTCAAATCCAGGGTCTTGCATGTACTATGAAAGATAATGGAAAATTAAACTACCACTGAGCTTTATACTCTAGCCCTTATGTTTCTTTTAGTAGTCTTGTAGTACCTTTCATTACTCATTTTGGTCCATTTATATACACACACACACACCCCCGCAGGGATTGAATCCAGAGGCACCTAACCACTGAGCCACATCCCCAGCCCTTTTTATTTTTTATTTTGAGACAGGGCCTTGTTTAGTTGCTGTGGCTGGCCTTGCACTTATGAACATCCTGCCTCAGCTTCCTTGAGCTTCTGGGTTATTGAGCCAAATTTGATATTTTTAATACTAATAAACTTAATGACTTTTCTTTATGGTTCATTTTTGTGTGATTTGTTAGTTTTTTCTAATATTTCTAGTTAGGTCTGTTGGATAACATTTGGCTTTTATATTAGTCTGGAGGTTTAAAAATGGATTACATTAGATTTATGTAACAATTATTTTTCATATAGAAAAATTTTAGAGCTGAGGTCTTAAAATCTGTGTGTCACTCCTCCCCACCCTCCCTTTTGACTAGAGAAGCCAGGTATTTTCTTCTGAGCCTTGTCTGGTATTGTCACATTTTAAGATTTGGTGTTCAGGTTTTAAAGTTTTCAAACATGATTTTTAAAAATAAAGCTGTGACACACACTTGTAATCCCAGTGGCTTGGGAGGCTGAGGAAGGAGGATCACAAGTTCAGGACCAGCCTTAGCAATTTAGTGAAGCCCTGAGCAACTTAGTGACACCCTGTCTCGAAATAAAATATAAAAAGGGATGGGGATGTAGCTTAGTGGTAAAGCAGCCCTGTGTTTAATCCCTAGTGCCAAAAAGTTGTTTTTGAAGATCCGTCATGAAATATCATATAAATTATAATGCCTTGAATTTGTTTCTGAATAATCCATTAAGGTTGGAGGCTGTGGTAAAAATATCTGAGTGATTGAGTTTACAGTTATTGTAGTTGGATGATGGATACATGGGGGTTCATTGTACAATTCTGTCTACTTTTGTTTGTATTTGAAATTTTAAAAATAAGCTGGTGTGATGGTGCATGACTGTAATTCCAGTTACTTGGGAGGCCAAAGCAGAAGGATTGCAAACTCAAGGCTGGCCTCAGCAACTTAGTCTCAATGTAAAAATAACCAAGCGTGGGCTGGGATTGTGGCTTGGTGGGACAGTGCTTGCCTGCCATGTGTGAGGCACTGGGTTTGATTCTCAGCACCACATACAAATAAAATAAAAAAATTCATCAACAATTAATAAAACGTATTTTTTTAAAAATGCCAAGCGCTGGGCACACAACCTAATTGTAGAGTGCTTGCCTAGCATGTGTAAGGTTCTTCAGGGTTCAATCCTTAGCACCACAATGAATGAATGAGTTAAAAAATGACAGACTATACATGTGTTTGGAATAGTTTTCAGGCATTTGTAGTTTGAGTAACAGAAAAATCAAATGCTCAAAAGCTGAAAGAAGATTTATTAGGGTAAAATAGAAAATACATGTTATGAATATCATAGAACCTGTCTTGGTTGTGTTTAACTGACCTTCCTTATGGTCAGGGAATTCCATAAATGGCCTCAGATTGCATATTAGAATTTATTTTGAGCCGAGAAACCATTGAAAAAAATTATCAAAAGAACATTTAGATTTAACTTGGTACATATTCTTCTTAAACTCATTTTTATTGTTGACTTCTTTTTTTACTGTATTCATATATTTTTGTCATCTAAACATTTTTATTTATTACTGTATTATTCTAAATAGTTTTCAGTATTTTTTTTCAGGCAGAGGTCTCTTTGATAACTGGAAACCAGGGATTTTTATAATATTTCTTAAGGCAGAATCCTCTCATAGATCTTCTCATATTTTAACATGCTGTCCAGCATGTGATTTGGGATTTGCAACCCTGTGTATAGTCACTTTCATTGTATATGTCAATATTTTCATATATGTAGTGTCTATCTGTGGTATTTAATTGACTGAACTCCTAATCTGTCTTTTCTTTTATAATTAAACAATACAGTACTTCAGTGCCAAGAAAAGATGTTCATGAAATTACTAGTGACACTGCACCAAAGCCTGATGCTGTATTAAAACAAGGTAAAGATAATCTTGGAATGAATTGGAACTACTATAAAAAGGGCTCAAGTGTTTTTGAAGATTATGTTTTGTTTTTAAATTTTTTTGAAGTTATATCCTTAAAATTATATTTGATTCTATGTGATTTATACTTCTAAAATCTTTTTTGGGGGGATGCCTAATATTAGGGGCAGTATTCTGGAAAAGTGGAGAAAACTGTGTCATCAGCTCTTGACTTTTCTCCTAGTAAATGAAGTATTTGTTTCCATAGTTATAGAAAAAGGAATCAAAGTAGTTTTGATGTGTTAACTTTCAGTATGAATGGAGGCTCCAGTAGTTACATTTGATTGAGGAATATGCTATAATTGCATTTGTTACTTTATTGTTTGGCCTTGTAAATATTGTTATTTTGTCTTTGCCCTTATACATCAATTCAGTAATATGCTGTGTAATCTGCCTTAAAAATCATTAAGATTTTATGTTTTGTAATTAATTTCCATGTATTGTAAAAGGAGGAATGATTGTGTCTAGCTAAGTTTAGTTGAAGCTAATTGTTATACTTAGATTTAACTGGAAATGTAGAGAACATTTATGGTCAATTATCAGGTATTTCATTATAACCATGGCTCACGTGCCTTGTACATAAAACTATTTAGTAAACGTTGGATAAAATATCGAATGACTGTGTTAAAGTTGTTTTCAGTAGACAAGCTTAATATCCGTTTGAGAGAAGAAAACTGTTCCTCTTGTATTTGTTTGAGCCTGATAAACCTTCCAATGATATCAGTTTTGCTTTCTGTGTAAGAGGATACCAGTGGCCTTGAATGAGCAAGACTGCATGAATTGCTGCATGGCAAAGCAGCACACAGGGCCTAGAGCTCAGCAAACAGCAAATACCTTGTAGCAACATAGTTGTGTTTATTTCTTTATCTTTTTTTTTTTTTTTTTTTAATTTACAGTTGTAGATGGATAGCATGCCTTTATCTGTTTAGTTTTTTACGTCATGCTAAGGATCAAACCCAGTGCCTCACACATGCTAGGCAAGTGCTCTGCCACTGAAGTCCAGCCCTCTATTTCTTTATCTTGTTAAATATTCTTAGAGAATATCAGTTGGGTTTATTTCTTTATCTTGTTAAATATTCTTAGAGAATTTCAGTTGGCTTAATTTCTTCTATGTGATGGATATCATTATCCAAAGTACATGTATGAACACACGAATGGTATGAATACACTTTATATACACAAGAGATATTTGTTCTCTCTATTTGTAATATGAATTATAATACGTTCTGTTGTCATATATAACAAATCAAAATTTTTTAAAAAATGAAAAATATTTCTCCAGTTCACATATTTTATGGTCCTCTTCCAGCTTTTGATCAGGCACTTGAATTTCACAAAAGTAGAACTATTCCTGCTAACTGGAAGACTGAATTGAAAGAGGATAGCTCTAGTAGTGAAGCAGAAGAAGAGGAGGAGGAGGAAGATGATGAAAAAGAAAAAGAGGATAATAGCAGTGAAGAAGAGGTAAATAAAAACAGTTGATGCTTTAAAATTCCAAATAACAACTGGTTAGGTCTTCACATGAAGTCATTAATCACGTAAATATTTTTAGTATTAGAAATACTTCATAATAAAATTATATTTGAGATTCATCGTAATCGAGTTGTTTGCTTATCCAAAGTAGAAATATGATCTCATGACATTAAATATATTTAGTATAGATATACTGGTAATTCAGTAATGTCTTAATCTTGCTGTGGTTTTGGTTTATTGGATGATTAATGAAATATCACCTAATACTTCAATATGAATTTCACTGCCATATACACAGGAAAGCTGTCACTTCCTGAGTTTTTTATTGAAATACCTCGAAAATTATAAAACATTTTCCATTATTAAAAGAAAAATCAATAAAAGTAAAGTTAATATTTCTTTGATTCAGATAATCTTAAATAATCTCATACGAATGGGCAGCACCTATGCATTTTTAGCTCTTGAATCCATATCCATGAACTAAAATCTTAAATTTTACTGTAATTGGTGCTTTAGGCCTAGCAGTGACTGACACTCATTAATGGTTTTCTAAACAACTTTTTAAAAATCATTTAAGTGTTGCAGATAGTGACAGGTACTATTTTTGACCATGAAGTGTGAACTATGTTTAATGTGTTTAGAAAATGTGTTTAGAAAATTAAGGTAATTTCTATCAGTATATAATATTTTTGTGACTTATGAAACTATGCCCTTCATTTGTAGAGACTATTAATGAAATAGACTCTTTAGGAAGTTATATTTTAGAGTATAGTGACCTGATGCAATGGATAGTGTAAAATTTCTCTGCTTGAGTCTATTTCCTGACTTCTTTCTATTTAATAAGCTAAATGAGCAGTCATTCCCTTGCTTAAAACCTCCAGCAGTCAATCCCTTGCTTAAAACCTCCCAAGTGGCCTTTTGCCTACCACAAAAGTAAAGCTTCAGTATAGAGCCTCTTTTTTGGTACAACCCTTCCATTTTTTCCTTGTCACTGCTTTGCTACATTCTTCCCCTTTGAACTTCACTCTCTAGTTATGTCAAAGTAGGGACCTTGCTGCATCTCTGCATATCACAGTACCTCTGCCAGCACCACTTTTCCTTCCTTTTCTTAGTCTCTGGGCACATTTCTGTTCAGTTTTCAAAACCGTGTTTGTGCACATTTTTGTGTTTCATTTTTATTAATGAAAACCTGTGAACCATTGCTTTCCTCCTTTCCCCCAGGAAAGGTAATCATTCTAAACCATTACTTTTTTTGTACATATCTTTGGTACTTAATGTGTATGTACACATACATTATATATATTTAGGTTAATAGCCTGTTTTTTATTTTTTGGTACTGGGGTTTGAATGGTTGAACACCCAGGTTTTAACCACTGAGCTACATCCCTAGCCCTTTTTATTTTTTTATTTTGAAATGGCCTGAGTTATTTAAGGTCTCACTACATTATCGAGACAGAATTTGAATTTGTAATCCTCCCACTTTACCCACTGGAGCTGCTGGGATTACAGGAGTACGCTACTATGCCTAGCTTGCTGATTTTCTTTCTCCCATGCTACACTGTAAGATCCTCAAAGATGGGGGAGAATCCTGTCTTTCTCATCTTTTTGTACTTGGTGTTTGCCATGGTGCATAAAATTAATGGATGACTGATAAATATTAGTTACCAAATCTTTTGTTGTTAGGTTTGTGTTTTATTAGTTGAGTGTGTGTGTGTGCATGTGTGTGTGTGTTTTTTTTATTTTTTTGGTAATGGGGACTGAACCCAGGAGTATTACTTCCCCAGTCCATTTTAATTTTTATTTTGAAATAGTCTTGGTGATTTGCTGAGGCAAGCCACAAATTTGCAGTCCTCTTTCTTTAGCCTCCCAAGTCACTGGGATTACAGATGCGTACCACCATGCCCAACTTAAAAGCAAATCTCTAGTTTAAGAATTTTCTCAAAAACTTAAATATTTTTGGAATAGGAAAAAATTTGGCAGTTTAAGTCAAATATTGTACCACAGTATTTTAAGATAATGTTTAAAAAATAGACAACTCTGAATTTGTTTTCAGTTACCTTACCAAAACCCAACATATGTGTACTATGAGAAATAACACATTTGTTATAAGGATATCATTGTTTTTCATTTTTTATTCTCTGTCCAACTATCAATGAGAAACCTACTAGTTAATCATCATATGTTTCTTCTTTTAATTTTATTTTTTGAATTTGCCTGCCTTTGCTGTATTAGTTTTTAAAATTAAAGGGAAAATTTCACTAGAACAATGACATTAGATACATGATTTTCCAAACTTAACAATGCTGTATTTAGATTTATTGAGCATATCAGTTGAATATCCCACCATATATATCAGTTGAGTATAACTACCATATATATTTCATCTGGAGTAACTGTAAAGTCTGGCTTTACTGTTTGAATACCTTTTTTTCTGCAGTTACTCCTAATCATGTTCTGTAACGGTAGGCTCCATAGCTTATTTTTCTTTTATTTGATTCAGCACCTAGTACAGTGCCTACACTTACAGGTGCTCATTATTTGTATGTTGAATGGATGAAAGTCATTGGATTGGTGAGTTCCTCAATCTTACCTACTACCCTGCTCCTTGCAGGTTGCTTCAGGACCAGCTCCCTACTGCCACAGCCCTTGGCCACAGCAGCAAGAAGCTAGTCCCTCCCTTGTAATTGATAAATCGGGGAACTATTTTATTACTTGAAGATTTCCCTAAGTCTGAATCTTCAGGTATTGTAGATCAAGTTTGTTCCCCACTTTACTGATTATATAAGCTTGAAGTACTATACAGTGGGGCTGCCTATAATGAAGAATACTTGTAATAATACCTAATGGGACCCATATTTGTACAGTTCCTTGAGGAGTAATAATAGAGTCAGATATGACCCGATTTAATGTAAGTAAGAGTAGGTATTATTGAGTCTGTGACCCTATTGAAGAATAGCTCTCTGGTCATTAAAAAAAAAAAAAAGTTCATGAACAATCTTTAGTGTCTTTTCTTTCATGAGAATTTATGTTTGGAAATCTATTGAGATACCTTTTAGGATATATTCCTCTGTACAGCATAAAATGTTAGACATACCTGGTTTTGGACAGCTTAGTATTAAGAAATATATTTTATTTATTAAAACACTTGAAATATTTTAATGAGTATTAGTTTTTGGTGTTGGCAGGATGTCTGCTTGTATTATTAAAATGCTGAATTGAGAAAAATAATATCTTTCTTCTGTGATTAAAATTAGGAAGAAATAGAACCATTTCCAGAAGAAAGGGAGAACTTTCTTCAGCAGTTATACAAATTTATGGAGGACAGAGGTGAGTGTTTTTGCTTTCATTCATCCTTAAATTTGTAGATTTCAGTGAGGTAATTAATATTTTGAAAAAAGGTATTCAGCTTATTCAGCCTCATGTCGTGGCTAATTAAGACTGTGTTTCGACTGCTTGTATTAAAACACTTGGCACAGAGCTTGTCATATAGTAAAAAAGAAAGGGCCATGAAGAATTTGACTGTATTTTGACAGATTTTGTCCAGTTCCCCTCCTATATGTATCATAACAAAGGATCATTCATTATCTTATGGAACAGCAGCAGCATGGGAACCATGGCACCATTTAAGTAGCATCTACACAAAGGATTTTATTAAAATGTCTCCTCCAAATCACAATATACCTAGGTGTGTGTATGAGAGAGAGAAATAGAAACGACACACTTAATGTGGCCCTTATGTCTCTTATGACCCAGCCACATAGATATAAGAAGAGAATTACATCCTTCACAGAGAGCCAGAAATACAAAAAGAAACATGACTTGGTCTCGAGGTGAGCCTTGGCTCAGTTGTAGCTACCTAATGTGGAAAAACTGCAAGGATGAACGGAAAAGGAGTGGGTGCTAACCTTTGTAAATTTATAGTGATGGCCTAGATCTTCAGTAACTGTGTCCTTGTTTACTCTTGCTTCTTCACTTGGCCAGAGTTTGCTGGAAAGATTCTAGAAAGGTAGAAGGGAAAGGCAAAAGAATTTGTAGCTGGAAGGAAAGGACAAGATGAGTGTGATAATATTTGGAAGTGCCACACTACTCTGGGAATTAATGTTTTCTAAATCCTTGTTTGTAATGCTGATGTGTAACTGGGTCTATATGTCTTCTTTTGTTCTAATAAATGTTAATGGCTACCCTAATATGGGTATCTTTTCATTCTTCAATAAAAAGTGTTTTTTTATTCCTGTTTTCTTTTCTTTGAATGGAGGCTTGGCCCAAGAATATGCTTTTTTCTTAGGCTTTTAGGTAAGATACATTACAAACTGAAGAATACAAATAAAATGTGGTGTTAGAAAAGAGGATAAAATAAGCCATCCATTTTTAGAGAGGTTCATAGATTGCAGTCCATCACTATATTATTAATATCCTACCATTTTTTTTTAAATTTGAGGTAGGTGGACACAATAATCTTTATTTTATTTTTATGTGGTGCTGAGGATCAAACCCAGTGCCTCACACATGCTAGGCAATAGCTCTACTACCACTGAGGCACAACCCCAGCCCCCTCTACCATTTTTTAACAGTTTTAGAGTTTAATGTAGTATCCTTGACCTGCATTTCCCAGTGTTGGAATGAAATAAGACTGTAGAACCAGTAGAAGTGGATTAGTAAATATAAATAGAGCATCATATAAACTGATATCATTGTGTAGCAGTTCCTTATCAATTATCTCAGGACTTTCTTTTGTTTAGCCAAAACTTGCTTCCTTTATTTTTAAAAGCTTGATTCTGTCAGCATTTCAGTTTGTTTTGAGTATATGCTTTTTTCACCAGAAGGAAGATGATGTAATGAAGTTTTTAAGGTTTCAAAATTCTGATATACAAAAACTGTAAAATTGTGACATGGGTTTAAGTATGGTTATCCTGTCTTGCAATAACAAAGGAGGTTTTTTTCCTGATATGTATATATGTGTATTATTTGAATCTTTGAGACTTTAGATAAAAAAATGAAGCATAACACTAATATATTTTGTGATTTCTGTAACAGGTACACCTATTAACAAACGACCTGTACTTGGATACCGAAATTTGAATCTCTTTAAATTATTTAGACTTGTGCACAAACTTGGAGGTTTTGATAATGTAAGTATGGTCGTTGTCTTCATACAACATGCTTTCTCAGGTGTCTGCTGTCATTAAAATTATTTTCTTTTAATAAAAATGCAAGAATATAAGGAAAAGAAAATGGAAAGTACAGTTTAGAAACAAGGAAGTTTCACCCTCGGGTGAAATAAAAAATTTTTTGGCTTGTGTTGACACTGGGTATTATATGTTGATTAGGCTGGAGTTCTCCTATCTTAGCCTCCTGAGTACTTCGGATTACAGATTTATATCACTGTACCCTGAAATTTTAATTTTAATTTAAAAAGTCTTCACAGTGAGCTTTCTGATTTTGTCAGCATTTCGTGAAAATCCTGTGCATGTCTCAGTCATAGAATGACCATATAGTAGAAACAGTTTCTATAATTCTTTGTCATTAGACTTGTATATTTCTTGAGAGTACAGATCCTTTTTAATATTCTTTACATTTTTAATCTTTTTCACTGTGCCTTCTATAGATAGAAAATGTTTGTTGAACTGACTTAAGGAAATAATTCTAAGGTTGCCATGATGTGTGGTATTCATCCAAATAAGAATATTCTGTAGAATAAAATGCTTTACTACTTGTAATAGAATTTCTTTGATTTATTGGCTTGTAAGTTTTATGGGATTTGTAAGTCCTTTAAAATTATTTTTCTCTCTTTGTTACAAATTTTGTTTTGCAACCTGGATACTTCCATGTTTACTATAAACAATTTTATTTAAAAGTCATATGGTCTAATATTTCAACCTTTGTAAGTCTTTCAGATAATTATTTATTTGTAAATGAAATTTAGAATTAATCATGTTTGAGATATTTCATTCTTTTGAAACTAGAATCAATAAATTAAAACATTTATATGCTGTATCTATCAAAATATTACTATATTCATACTCTAATTTGAAAATTTTCATTTCACTTTGTCTTTTAGATTGAAAGTGGAGCTGTTTGGAAACAAGTGTATCAAGATCTTGGAATCCCCGTCTTAAATTCAGCTGCAGGATACAATGTTAAATGTGCTTATAAAAAGTAAGTATCTGGTAAATTATTCAATATTTACTGTAGAAAACAGGATTAATTTACCAATTTAACTGAAGCTAATTACTTCATTAAAGAACTTAGAAAATTTTACTAGAATAATCCTGAAAGTTTTTGTGGACAAGAACATTAGTAAAGTATTGCATATAGGTTAGAAAGTTAATATTCTAAAGTAAGATAAACCTAGGTTTGAATCCTAATTTTTAAAAAAAATTTTTTTTAGTTGTAGATGGACACAATATTTTATTTATTAATTTTTTTATGTTGTGCTGTGGATCAAACCCAGTGCCTCACACATTCGAGGCAAATGCTCAACCACTGAGCTGCAACCCCAGCCCTGAACCCAGTTTTGAAGGTTATTATCTCTTTGTGCCCTTTGACCATTTATTTGTTCTCCTAAGCCTTAGTTTCTTCATTACTACTATTTGCCTCTTAAGATCACTGTTTATTAAATGAGATTTACTGATTGGCCCAATTTTGTTGCACTTAAGAAATATCAACAAGTAGATGATCTTACTAAATAATATGTCTTATAGCTATTATTGTCACTTTTGTTATATTTAAGATTATGAAGGTCTTTCCCCCCCTCCCCCCCCCGGGGAGGGGAGGGGAGTGGTTAGTGCTGGGGAATTGAACCCAAGGCCTTGTTCAAGCAAGGCAAGCACTCTACCAACTGAGCTATATCCCCAGCCCATCTTTTTTACTCTTAATATTGCTTTTAAATGAATTTTTTTTCTTGCGTATTTTGGTTGAACATATTGAAAAGAACTAAAGATAATAAATTGGCTTTATATGGCTTGATATTTGAAAGCATAAATAAAAGAGAGGAATGCATGTTAAAGAAATCTCTACACTAATATTATATCTTATGTTTCCAGGTACTTGTATGGTTTTGAGGAGTACTGCAGGTCGGCTCATATTGAATTTCAGATGGCATTGCCAGAGAAAGTTCTTAACAAGCCATGTAAAGAGTGTGAGGATGGAAGAGAAATGAAAATTAAGGAAGAAAATGAAACAGAGATCAAAGAAGTGAAGGTTGAAGAGGAGAGGAATGTAATACCAAAAGAAGAGAAGCCTACTGAGGATGACATTGAAAGAAAGGAAAATATTAAACCTTCTCTGGTAAATCAGAAATTGTTGATTGTCCTTTTCTACCTTTGGTATATATTTTTTTAATAATATTGTACTTTATTGTGTACATTTTTCTTATGTACTACTTTAGAATATTTCTGATTATATTTTTACGAATGAAAGTAGTTTTTAAAAAATGACAAGAGTTTCTTAAATGTTAAAAAATAACTGTATCTTCATTAGTATTGGCTGGTAGTTCTTGTTCCTGACACTTAAGATGATGGCTTTGGGTTGAAATTTTTTACTTTTGTTTGTTTAGTTCCTCTGATCTTTTCCTAGGGAAATAAAAAGAATTTATTAGAATCTGTACCTACACAATCTGATCAGGAAAAGGAAGTTAATGTTAAAAAATCAGAAGAAAGTGAAAATCTGGAAGATAAAGACACTGATATAAATAGGATAGACGAATCCCTCAGCATAAAGGTAGAAGCTGAAGAAGAAAAAGCAAAATCTGGGTAAGAAATTTGTTTTTGGTTATGATGTATTTTGGCTAGATGAATTCTTCTCCTTTGATCTTTATGTTTATGTGTGTGAATCTAAATTGATTGACAAAATATGGAATAGTAGTGGTTTGCATTTATTAAGAAAACAGCATTTGCCTCTTTCAGAGACCGTAATAATGTTCATTTATAGAAAGAGATCATATTTTTGATCCATTCTTGCTCTCATCATGGAAATTTATAAAAATTTTTAGAGAAAAGTACTTTAAAAAAATTTTTTTTTTAACTGTGTTAAGGTCTTTTGAATGACCAGATAATATGAACTTGAGACGATACCCTTCTTGTGTTCTGTGGATGGTTTTTTGGCTATAGATTTGGAGAGTTGTATGTATTGAGGGGGAAAAAAAGGAAAAAAATACTATTATAATAATAATCTTCAAAGACCAAAATCATTGTTGTGTTCTATATGATAGAAGCATTTACTTGTTTTGATCACTTTGGGATGATGAATTATTTAAAAATTTATGGACTGACAGGGGCCCCCTAGATTTAAGAGGTATTCTTTGGCATTTAATTTATTTCTGAGGTTGAAAAAACATCAGCATTGCCAGGTGTGCACTCCTATTAATTTCTGTAATCCCATCAGCCCATGAGCTAAGGCAGGAGGATCGATAGTGGGACCCTCTCAAAATGAAAACAAAGGCTTGGGGCTAGCTTAGTGGTGTGGCATCCCTAGGTTTAATCTCTAGTACTACAGACAAAATGTAAAACACAAACATGATTAAGCACATTCAATTAAATAAGCACAACCAATTTTTTAAAATCATTTTAGTATTTTTCTTACATTTACAGCATACAAACAAGGAATTAAAAAAAAAAACTGTGCCTAGGGGGATATATTAAGAAGTACTTTTTTATTAAGCTTTGTTATATTTCTATATGTATAAATATATACTTGAAGTACATCTTACTGCTGTTGAAGACTCTTTAACTATTAACAAACTTAGTGAAGGGCTGGGGATGTGGCTCAAGTGGTAGCGGGCTCGCCTGGCATGCGTGCGGCCCGGGTTCGATCCTCAGCACCACATACCAACAAAGATGTTGTGTCCGCCGAGAACTAAAAAATAAATATTAAAAATTAAAAAAGAAAAAAAAAAGAAACAGTGAAATTGAGCCTTTTGCCTAAAATATCTTGATTATTTAGACTTCTGAAATTTTCGTGGCAGTGAACATGGAAGAAAACAAAGTGGGGTTTAGATGAATATAATAAAATGTTTATTATACTTTGTTATATTTGTGTATAGGTGTATATGTGAAGTTTTTATTTTTCATAGAAATTATTTCATCTAATAAGAAATCTAATCAGGTTTTAACATTTTGCCTAAAAATCTTTAGATGGTTTTGGAACATCTGTTTGTAAGGCACATTGGTAAATCTGTGTTTTTCTTCGTTATCATTAATTGTTTTCAGTTTGGTATCTTTTTTTTTTTTAAAGTTGTATATGGACTCAAAACTTTTAATTTGTTTTTATATGGTGCTAGGATCAAACCCAGTGCCTCACTGGTGAGGCAAGTACTCTACCACTGAGCTATACAACTCCAGCCCCTGCTATCTTATTTTATAGAACAGTTTTTTTTGTTGTTTTATTAATCCCTTTAACTCTTAATCTGTATGACTTTTTTGGTGCCAGTAATGTAGTTCTGTGCTGCATAACAATTTTAAGGTCAAAGATAGTCCCTTTATATTATAATACAGCCTAGAGTCCATCCTACATAGGGATGCATAAATATACTGTGTGATTCTTGCACAATGATGTAATCACCTCATAACTGACATGTTTGCCTGAATTGTTCTGTTTTCTTAAGCAACACTTGCCTATATTTATACCAGAAACAATTTTCCTAAGGTGGCAGCCTAAATATGATAAATATTCTTTAAAAGCATTGTGTGTTATTATTACTGATACAGTAGTTGCCCCCACTCTTTGGGGGCATGTCCCAAGAACTCCTAGTGGATGCCTGAAACCTTGGCTACCACTTAGTGACAACATATTGTGCTGTTTTTTTTTCTTATGCTCTACAGCATTGCCAGATTTAGTCTATCCTTTCATATTTTATGTCCTTGTATCTTCTTTGAATCATTGCTGTTTCACTGAGTGTCCGTTTTAAAGTAAAATACAGGTTACTTGAACCCAAGCCCTGGTCCTATGATATGATAACCTAGATGGCTACTAAGTGACTGATTAGGTAGGTAGCCTATACATTGCGGTTGGACATAGAGATGATTGACATTTGGGCAGGATGGAACAGGATGGGACAAGATTTTATCTCAGTCTCAGAATGCTACACATTTTTAAATTTATAAATTATTTCCAGAATTTTCAGTTTACTGACTGCTGTTGACCATGAGTAACTGAAATTGGGGAAAGCAAAACCCAAGAGTGGGGTGGGAAGACTGCTGTAATTTTTTAGTTTTTTTTAAGTGTAGATGGAATTGTTGCCACATAAAGTGTGTGGGGTGTGTGTGTGTGTGTGTCTGTGTGTGTGTGTGTTTCTAATATATGAACTTTTTCTAAGTATTTGACTACTACTAAAAGTTTTCATTGTCCTTTCTTCATAGGCTAGGCATGATAGATTGAAGAAGTTTTATATATATATATATATACATATATATGTGTGTGTGTATATATATATATATATATATATATATATATATATATATATATATACATGCCTATGATGCAGCTCAGTGCTGTTGCACTTGCTTAACATGCATGAAGCCCTGAGTTCAATCTGTAGTGCCACTATAAAAAAGTTAATATATATAAAACGTCTGATTTTAGTGATTGGCCCATAGGTAGGTCCTTAGTAAACTGAAGCTTAAAAAAAAATTCTTAACATCAAACTGAGGGAAATTTGGCATTTCTTTGTTAATTAAGATGAAAAATATCTTTTTAACACATTTGATTTCCCAAAATGTTCTTTAACTTAAATACATATGCATGTATTTATATACATGAATCAGTTTAATTTTAGAAAATCTATATATTAGTCACATTTAAGACATTCAGAGGATGTCTTTCTTGACATTCTTTGTTAGTACATTACCTTCTGAATTTGCCACTGAATCCTTTGAAAGAAGAGTAGAAGTGTTGCATAACTATAATCCCAGTGACTCAGGAGGCTGAGGCAGGAGTATCATGAGTTCAAGGCCAGCCTCAGCAACTTAGCAAGCTTCTCAGTAATGTACTGTGACCCTGTCTCAAACTAAAACAATAAAAAGGACTGGGACTGAAACTCAGTGGTAAAGTGCTACTTAGCCCTCCAAAAAGAGCAAGAAGATTAGAAGAAAGTTTTATTTGGCTGATTGCCAGTAATTCCATTATTTGCTTCTTTATTTTTTGGTGGATTATTTACATAAATTTTATTAGCTTGTGTCTGAAATTGATATTAAATGCAAATTTTTGATTTTTGATTATTTTATTAATGTAAGTATTTAGTTTTCATTCTAGTATAAATAAAACTGCCTTGGCTACCACTTAAAGTATGATAGTTGTTTGTGTTATTGGCATTCATCAGTTGTATTTGGTCTGATATATACTGTAAAGGTACAGTTTAGTGTTTGTTTTCAATTTTTAGAATTTGAACTTCTTATTCTATATCTCTGTCCTTTCCTACATGGTGATTCTCAGGTGCATGATAAATCTCTTCCTTTTACTGTGACCATTAGAATATACTTCCTTTTTTTCCTGACATGCAGGGATATAATCTTAAGACTTAAAGTATTTCAAAGATATTTCTTAGCTGTTTTAATTTACTATATAATTTTAAGAACAATTTTTTAAACATGTTATTTTTTTAATTTTATGGTTTATTTTAAAGTTTAATGTCCATAGTACCAGGTAATTTCTTAGATTTTTTTAGCCTTATTAAAGTTATTTATTTATTAGAGAATTGTTTATGTATTTTCAACAATAGTATTTTTTTACCTCAGATCATAGCTGGTTTCAAGTTGTATTAAACACTTATTTGACTATAACTGGGTGTTTAAAATAAGAATAATTCTTGAGAATCTTTGTACTCTTTATATTTCTGACAAAATTGAAACCTTTGGCACTTTGTGAACTCAGACTTCATTCCCCACATCTTTTATGTTTCTTCCCAACCACACAAACCAGAAAATGGGTGATAAAATATTTGAGAGTACTATTTACATCATTATTTATAGGTTATTGTATTGCCTATATAGTTTACATAATTAGAAATGACAGAAAATATGTTGTCACTAAAGGGGTTACATATATAAATGTAAAACTGTAATTAACAGTAGAGAAAGACATATATTACTCTGTTGTTGTAAAGCGTTATTTATTAGCTGTCTTGTTCTTTTTCATGGTATTTATTCATTTGTCAGTTACCAAGTGATGGGTGCTTTTTTTTTTTTAAGAGAAAACTATTGTAATAAGAACAGAATAGTGCGGAGGATATCAAAACTGACCAAATATGGTCTTGAATTTCATAATGATATAGCAATTGGAAATATTTATAATTGAAAATGTTCTCTAGTTCAATGTAGATTTGTGGCTAAAGAATGCTCTGGTTTAGAGAGTACATGGTATTGAGAAGATCAAATTAGTTGTAATAATTCTAGAATAGTTTTGTGTATTTGGAATTGGTCTCATATATTATATATACTTACATCTTTGAAACTTTAAAGTTGAGAGAATCTGTAGAAGACGACTCTCAGTAAATATTTGGTAAAGAGTAGAAACTAATGTTCAGAAAGAGAAAAAACAAGCTTGATGTGATATTGATGTGACATTAGTAGAATATTCCTAAGTAACATTTCAGTTAGTGTAACATTTGAAAATGTGGTTGAAGCATGTTTTATTAAGACTAGCCATCTGCTAGTAAATATTTTAGTTTTAACTATCCTGAGTCTGGAAATATGTGTTGAAAAATATTTTTAGTCAGAAAATGTCAATGAAATATAATGACTTTCTTTGTCAACTGAGATGTAAAACACTTCCATAAATAAAACCTGAGAAAATTGTTACAGTTGATCTTATTAGTTTCTTGATCTTACTAGTTTCTTGCTATTTAGACAACCTTCTGTTCTTCTGATTGTTGGAAATGTTCTTTGAATGCACTTATTTTTAAATCTTCATTTTTCACTAGACGTATCTTTCTGTAACCATGGTCATCTTACACAGTTTTAGTTGTTTACATTAAATTGAAACTCAGAGTATTTCACACACATGGAATCTGCTGTTCCCGGAACAAGCACAGCCACGATTTTTATCAGTGTATGTGGTTTGGAACTGAAAAGCTTATGAAGTATCTTTTATTAACTCTGCAATTTTTTAAACCTTTCAAGAGATGAAACGAATAAAGAGGAAGAGGAAGATGATGAAGAAGCAGAAGAGGAGGAGGAGGAGGAGGAGGAAGAAGAAGAGGAAGAGGATGAAGATGATGATGACAACAATGAGGAAGAGGAGTTTGAATGCTATCCACCAGGCATGAAAGTCCAAGTGCGGTATGGACGAGGGAAAAATCAAAAAATGTATGAAGCTAGTATTAAAGATTCTGATGTCGAAGGTGGAGAGGTCCTTTACTTGGTGCATTACTGCGGATGGAATGTGAGGTAACTTGAGTTTTAGCTAGTGATTATTACCTAAAAGCACTACTAAAATACTTTTCTATTTTAAAACTTAAGTAACAAATTTCGGACTTGTTAGTATTCTAATTGAGGTCATAGTAGTGTATAAAAAATTCAACCCGTAGTGTGTAAATACCTCACCTAGTGACTTTCTACTTAATGTTTTCAGCTCAGTAGACATCCTTAGTGTCTAGAAACAGAAATCTATGCAGTTGATTTTTATGTAATAAAAACATAATAGAGAAAACATTATTGATGGAATGATACCACATCTCTTAAACAGGTAAAAGGGATTTGAATGTCCTGATTTCTACCAGGCCATTTCCAGTCTGTCTTCTCTGTTTTAAACTACATTGCCACAATAGACTCTTGCTCACATTCTTAAGTCATCACTCTTTCTTCAGTAGGCAGAGATTTACAAGTTGAGGTTTCTTAGGGAACATTAGTTGTTTCAAGAAGTCCTTATCTCCTCAATAACAGCTGTTACATTATACCCTTTTCTAAAGTCTTAGAAATTTATTTATGTCTTTGAAACAATATAATTGAAGATGTTGCTGGCTTGATGAGAATAGAATGCACCTTGTCACTGCCGCTGATTTAAAGAACTGAAAAGCAGATTTAATTTCAGGTTGTGTTCAGTGGCTCGAGTTTTTTTTTTTTTTTTTTTTAAATACCACTTTTCTTTGGTTTCCTCAAAGAGATTTTATATTTCATTTTTATCCAAAGTTGGCAAGTCAGTTTTACAATCCGGTTACTTTGTTATCTTTTAATGATACCTTAATTCATTTTGTAATGTCTTACAATATATGTGAAATCTAGACTGTGATAAGAATTAGAACCCCTGGAAAATCAACCACTGACAATTTAAGTGTCAGTTTCATGGTTTGCCTATTCTTTAAAGAGGAATATGGTTCTTTTGTTTCATATTTAAATTGGGATAGGGGTGTGGCTTATCAAGCACAAGACACTGAGCTTGAATCTCAGCACAGTACTCATGTGTGCCTGCACACATACACATCAAAATATTCTGTGGTTTGACCCATCTCCGATTTTCTGTTTCTTGGAAGTACTTTTTTTTTTTTTTTTTTTAAGAATAGGAAGTTCTGGAAGTGTGGCCTAATTAATTACCTTTCTTATTTTGAGACAAGTTGAATTTTGATCCATTAGGAAACTGGAAAGAATACAGGAATTTCTGTCATGCGAGAGTATTCAGGAGGTTTGTTTGGCCTCATTCTTTATTTTTTTCTAATCAACAAGATTTGCCAAAGGAAATAGTAATTCTAAAAGCAATTCTTTCCAGAAGATAGAAATATTTTAGTTTTGAAAGTGATAGGGAGAGGGTAGGGTAAGGAAAGATTTTTAACAGAGCCATTCATGTTTGTAATAACTAAGGAAGAAAATGAGACCTAGTTCAACAAGTCATGCTTATGTCATTAAGGATGCCATCAATTTCTGACAACTCAAGTGTTCGTACGCTAAGAACTTTCAAAAGAAGAAAACTTGCCTTCTTGATGAAGACTCGTGTGTTGGAGCTCTACAACTCCAGCATCGTAGAGAAAACAGCTGCACTTCAGTAGACTAAGCAGTTAACTTTCTTATTGTTCACATGACAGTGTCTTGTTTCTTTCTGTAATAATAACGAAAGAGATTGTCTTATTGATAAATCAGCAAAAATTATAATATTTGCTACATCTTCATGTCTGAAGTTAATCTCATAAGGACTGCAACAAATCCTCATCAACTCTACAGCTATTTTCCTACTGTTTGGGGGTCTTCACCTTTAACTTCACAAACGAAATCAGAAATGAAGATTTATGCAGAGGGAGGCTCATGAAAAAAATTTATCTTCGGTGACAATCATTCTCAAGAACATTTAGGAAATTTTATGGAGCAATTTGTACATGCTTTTGTTTTATCTGCAGCTTTTTTAACAAATAGATTTTTCTTAAAAGAATATCTTGTTTTTTTAAAGAAACATTTTTTCTCAATTTCTACATTTTTTCCCTTTTTTCTGAAATGCTATGTGGATATGCAAATATCCCTATGTCATAGATGAAAAAAAGTATTGATTTTTGTTATGCACAGATTAGTATTTGAGATAATTCGTTTTTTACTACAGCAATGAAGGGGGGGGGAACATTTTACCTGCTTACATGAAATTTATTGGAAATAGCCGGAATTCTTGACCCAAACCACAAATGGTATAATGCTACAGAATTTTTCTGGTGTGTTGACCGTATATAAAAACTGTTGTCCATCTCTGTAGAATTTATTAGGTTATCAGGCGGGGCAGAATATTTGGGCATTCTGTCATTATTTTATAAATAATTTTTAAACTTTCCTGAATTACATTCAATATATTGACAAATGTATTTAGTTATAGTGTGTTCTCTTTTAGTCTTTAAAAATATATAATTACATTTTTAAAAATTATAGTATGGGGCAGGGGGTGTACTTCAATGAAAAGTACTAGCCTAGTGTGTATAAGGCCGTAGGTTTGATCTCCACCACTGTCTCCCCAAATATACATACAGTTCTGTTTTAGTAATTTTTAAAAGTAGACTTTCTGTTAATTTTAACTTCTCTTAGTTATGTTGATATTTTACAGAAGTTCTTAATATTGTTACCTAATTGATCCTCTTCACTCTCAGTCTCCAAGGCATGTCATAAATATGGGAATGATTTTTGTAAAGTAAGGCTACCTACTGAATTAACATACCATAAACTTCATGGAATATGATGGATTTACCCTTGGTTTGTAAAAGTTGAATGTATTGGAACTATATGGATTGCTTGGCATGAGATTTAAAATGCATCAGTACTTCACTATGTTGTTGTGATACTGATTAAATTTTCTCTCTTCATTTCCAACTTGGCTTTCTGCAGTCAAGGGAGCTAGGAATGTGATGAGGGAATAATATTTTCTATATTGAGGATAATCAACTGAATTAAAGGATACCATAAAGTAAAAGAGGAATAGAAAAAAGATACTTTAAAATTCAAAGTATAAAGCTCAAGTGGGTAACAATAGTTCTATTCCTTATTAGAAATTATTGAAAACTGAAAATAAGGCAAATTATGTATATATTATTTTAAATAAAAATTGATTAGATTTTAAAAATATCTAATTACTCCATGTGCACTGAATCCTTTGGAGGCAGGGAATCAAGAAGAGAAAAAAAAAATCTGAGTAAAAGACTCACAAATAAATGGATTCAATTCCATTTTTATAATACTCAGTTGCTTTTTATTAAACTTTATTAGAAGCAAACATAAGTTGAACATCTATGTGCTAAATACTGTGTTGGGGCTTAATTAAAAAAAGAATTTTTTTTAAAGGAATTTCTAATCCAGACAAGGAAATCAGTCACTACAATAGGATTTTTTTTAATTCTTTAATTTGTTTTAATTAGTTATACATGACAGTAGAATGCATTTATGCACTTTGATATATCATACATAGATGGGATATAATTTCTCATTTTTCTGAGTGTACAGGTTGTAGAATCATATTGGTCATGCAGTCACATATACACACACAGTAATTATAATGTCTGTTTCATTCTACTATCTTTCCTGTCCCCACATCCCCTCCTCTTCCCTCCTGTCTCTTCCCTCTACCTAATCTAAAGTAACACTATTCTTCCCTAGTGCCCCCAGCCTCATTGTGAATTAGCATCCGCATATTAGACAAAACATTCAGCCTTTGGTTTTGTGGGATTGGCTTGTTTCCCTTAGCATGATATTCTCCAACTCCAACCATTTACTGGCAAATGCCATAATTTTACTCTTCTTTAAAGCTGAGTAATATTCCATTGACTATATATACCACATTTTATTTATTCATTCAGCTATTGGGGGACACTTAGGTTGGTTCCATAGTCTAGCTATTGTGAATTGAGCTGTTATAAACATTGATGTGGCTGCATCATTATAGTATGCTAATTTTAAGTCCTTTGGGTGTAAACCAAGGAATGGGATAGCTGGGTCAAATAGTGGTTCCATTTCCATTTTTCTGAGGAATCTCCATACTGCTTTCCATAGAGGTTGCACCAATTTGCAGTCCCACCAGCAATGTATGAGTGTACTTTTTTTCCCACATCCTCACCAACATTTATTGTTGCCTATATTCTTGATGATTGCCATTCTGACAGGGGTGAAATGAAATCTTAGAGTAGTTTTGATTTGCATTTCTGTAATTGCTAGAGATGTTGAACACTTTTTCATATTTTTGTCAATCAATTGTATTTCTTCTTGTGTGAAGCATCTGTTTAGTTCCTTAGACCATTTATTGATTGGGAAAAAACCAAAACTTATCCAGTAGGATTTTTGAGCCATTGAATCTACCACCCTTAGCCCTCCTTTGTACCCTCAGACCTTTTCTTATGTGGTGTACTTTTGTTGATCAGTTGTTAGAATAACTTCATGTGACTCCCAGCCCTGCTGTTGCTTTGTAATAATAGTATTCCTTGACAAAAATCACAAGATCCCCGAACACTCTTACTCCTTGCCTTCTGCCTCAGCAGCCATTCCTGGTTGGAGTTAAGCAAACAAACCATATTGACTGTACTTATTTTAAATTCCTGACTGTGAACCTTAGGTGATCCCTTAATTCTCTATGTCTTTTTCCCATTCACTTTCCTGGTTTTTTAGTGGACTGTAACATACTGTTTTGTTTTGTTTTTAAATCTCTTTACATCTCTAACATCTCTTTCCTGCCTCACTTTCAGATTGTGACTTTGCTTTTTGCCTCATTGAGAAATTGAGAAGAAAATTTCTATAGATTTACATTGCATCTACCTTCCTACCTGCATTTACATTCATGTTCTCTGTATTTGCACTTTTGGCGATATGTGTTTATAATCACATTACAGTCTAAATGCCCTCCTTTCTTTCCAAAGCAAAGACATGGGCCTATTTTTTACTTGTTCAAAATCATTCCCACCTTTAGACCTCTAATTATTTCTCCTATCTCAAAGAAAACTTTGCCTTCAGTCTATCTGGTCCCACTCTGCCATTTCTTTTCTTCATTTCCATCTAGCAAAACTATTTGAATGAGTTATTTTAACTTGTTTTCCATGTTTTCTCTTGTATCTGTGTAAATCCATTCTAACTACCCCCACCTACTCCACCTCCAGAACTAAGTTTATCAGGATCACTAGTGAGTGACCTCATGTAGCTGAATCCATACTCCATCTTTTCTTGTATCTTGTCTCATCAGTGGTATTGGTAGCATTTAGTTTATCATTCTTTCCATGATGCGCTTCACTTGGAACAGCTGCAAATTATTTCTTTATTATTTCTTTTCAACCTTTCTCAAAATTAAAACAGCCATTCTTCAGATATCCTAACTTTTGTCTCTTTTTGTGTGCTTTTCCCTTATTTTTTCTTCTGTCCATTTAACTTTTAGCTGTCTTTTACATTTGATTTCTCTTTCTTTTGCTATTCAGTCTTAAACTTGAGTCACTTTTCTAATATTGAATCAATCAATCTTTCTTTTTTTAAATGGAGTTGGGGATTGAACCCAACAGCACTTTACCTCAGAGTCACATACCCCAGTTGTTTTCTGTTTTAAGACAGGTTCTCGCTAAATTTGCAATGACTGGCCTCAAGTTTATGATCCTCCTACCCCATTCTCCTGAATTGCTGGGATTATAGGAATGCCCCATCATGCCCACCCACCCTGATATTGAATATTCTATGTGATTTTTCTGAGCTTAAGAAATTTCATCTCCCAGAATATAACTTCTGCCTAAGATTCTGGCTCATTCCCTCTACTACTTCTTCTTTTTTTTTTTTTTTTTTTTTTACCAAGCTTTCTGTATCTGGACCAGATTACTTTATGTTACACAGACCATTTCACTTAAAACACGGGGAGAAAATTCCTGTTATATATTAATTCCATTAATATATATTAGCCATGTTTAGAAAAGTTAAAAGTATGCCTGGCATATGGCAAAAGGAAATGAGTTATTTTAACTTGTTACCCATTTTTTCTCTTGAAGAAGTTCATATAATAAAAGAAGCCTCAATGCTTTTTTAAAGTGGTTCTTGAAGAATATAAGAATAATGGGCTACTGTGACAGATGTGGCCTGTACCTTGAAATGGAACCTCCTCACAGCTCATTTATAAGTGTAACTATGTGCTCACTTTTTTTTCCCCCCCTTGTACCAGGGATTGAATTCGGGCACGTGATCACTGAGCCACATCCCCACCCCTATTTTTTGTATTTCATTTAGAGATAGAGTCTCACTGAGTTGTTTAGCATCTCCCTGTTGCTGAGGCTGGCTTTGAATTCATCATCCTCCTGTGTCAGCCTCTTGAGCTACTGGGATTACAGGCATGCACCACTGCACACAGCTGTGCACTCACTTTCTAAGGGACTGTCAGACATTGCCATAGAGGCCTCACTAGCAATGTATTAGAGTATCATTTTCTCTACATCTTTGTATCATTTGTTGTTCTCCATTAAAAAAATTTTTAGTTATTCTGTGTGTGAATTGATATCTCATTGTGATTTTGATTTTGATTTTCCTAATGATTAGTGATGGTGAACATTTTTTTACATGCAGTCATTCATACATCTCTGGAGGAAATTTTGTCTTCAGGTCTTTGTTTTTTGTAATTGGTTAGGTACTTTGTTCGTTAGCTGAAGAAGTTCTTCATATATTCTCGATATTAATCTGTTATCAGATATGTGATTTACATGTATATATTTTTTGTTTAGAGACAGGGACTTGCTTAGTTGCTTAGGGCCTCACTAAGTTGCTGAGGTTGGCCTTGAACTCACAATCTTCCTGTCATAGCCAGTGGAATTACAGGCATATGCCACCAAGCTAGACTCAACATACATATATTTTCTCACCCTGTGGCTTATCTTTTCATTATCTTGGTGGAATGCTTCTCTCTCCCCTTTCCAGTACTGGGGATCTGAGAATTAAATTCAGGGCTTCATGCATGCTAGGCAAGTACACTACCACTGAGCTACATCCCCCAGCCTTTGGAATGCTTTGATGTACAAAAGTTTTTAATTTTGACAAAGTACAATTTATGTATTTTGTTGCCTTTTTTTTAATTCAAGAAACTTCCATATCCAATATTATGAAAAATTTGCTTCCTTTTATATTGAATGGGTAATATATAGGTCTTTGATCCATTTTAATTCATATTTGAATATGTCATAGTCAATTCTTTTTTGTGACCTATTTGGGTACTATAAAGAGAGCCTATCTTCTAGATAGCAACCAAAATGGAGTTTAGACTGAGATACCTGAATGAATTTAATTGAAAATGCTTTATCCGTAATTTTCCTTTTACTTTTTGTCTCTTTTTATCTCTAAAGAATTTTTAACATTAATTTTCATCTTAATTTCTCTAGTCTTTATAGACTATGCTGTATGCTTTATTTCCCTCTCCCATTTTACTTCCATGAAATTTGATTCCTGCTATACTGTTATTTGAATGTCATTATATTTAGGAATATTCATGAGAGGGTGCAAAGTTGTTCTTGTCATACGTACATTTTGAAATAATTGATAATAATAAAAATGGTAAAAGCAAAGTGCAATAGGAAATTATATGTTTTGTTTTTATATTATAAAAATTAAAGGCCCATAAAATGAAGGCCATTTTACAGTGGCTTCTTAGTAAATACCTGTGAAGTAGTTTTCGAGGAGAGTGACTTTTTTGGGTGGTGGTGTTGATGGTGGGGTAACCAAGGATTGAACTCAGGGACACTCAACCACAGAGCCATATCCCCAGCCCTATTTTGTATTTTGTGTAGAGACAGGGTTTCATTGCGTTGCATAGTGCCTTAGCCTCCTGGGATTACAGGCATGTACTGCTGCCCCTCGTGAAAGTGGCTTTTTGAGTAACCATAATTTGGGGTACATGTAAACATAAACATTCTCAAAGGTAGATAAATATTCAATGTGGGCCTGTCCTATTAGGTAGTTTTTATAGATTGGCAGTTAATGTAAAGCATAAACTTAAACATGTTCTCTTTGATTGTCTTATAGATTGGCCAGTGTATTAGTATTTTGGTCTAAATATACACAAATACCAGTTCTCCAAGCCTTTCTGATATTAAAGTAAATTTTTGAGGTATTCAAAAACCTCATCTGTATCATAATATATAGTTTATGTTGCAGTTGTTAATCCTTTTTAGTGTTCATTATAAGCTTGATAAATTCTTGGGTGGGGTGTTTTTGGTATTGCATATTACATCTCCCTTGAGATCTATACTTTTGTTAATTTTCCTAAATGATAAATCTTAAATATGGTTGTGTTATAATATCCATATTTTTGTCAATCTCTGTTTTGAATTATGACGAATGCCATTCCTGTTTCTTAGTGAGTTTAGCAGTGTTATGTTTTTTGCAGTTTAGGTACATGACTAAAAGCATTAAATGGTGATCAATGGTTCTTTTTTAAAATTTTGCTTTAGATATTTCATCAGATTAAAATATAAATTGAGATTATGTAAAATTCACGTTTAAATATTGCCAAATTGCTTATATAAAATTTATAGTTATTAAACTAATGATACTTTTCATTTTCACTTTCCTTTTTCCCCCCCTTCTTCTGTTAATTTTCCTTAATCATTTAAGGAGGGGAAACATTTCCTTGTTAAAATAGTTTAAGTTTCTACTTTGGATCTGAAGATTTTAAAAATTAGTTGATATGATATGTATTTTCTTTATGTCTCTGGAGAGGCAAGATAGAACATACATATTGTCTAATAGTTATTAAATGAGTATCCAAACAGGGGAGAAAATATAAATGTTTCAGATATATTCATGTAAGGTCATTTATCCTTTTAATAATATGTATATATATTTCAGAGTTTCAAAGTATTAATGTCAGTTTGGTTTTGCTGCAATATTATCTTTGAGATAATTTTATTAAGAATGTAATTTATTTGTTAAAAATCTCCAGACTATGCCATTAGAATATTTATTAAGTGCTCATGTTATGTCTTTGAAAGTTGGGCATTAGAACTGAAATCTTAAGTGATATTTGCGTGGTAACTGTTTTGGTCAGTATATCTTCTTTGATGAACTGTACTGTTTTCATTATTACTAAATTATTTCTTAGGTGATTTGCCAGTATATCTGAACAACAATCAAAGTTTCTCTTTAGAACTTTTATTTTTCTCTGGTGAGAGCAAGTATGCTATGGTCTCTGAATGGTTTCTGTTAGTTTTATACTGTTATTTTAACCCATCTTAAAAATATTGATGTTCGATTCTCAGCACCACATATAAATAGATAGAGGCCCATCAACAACTAATAAAATATTTAGAAAAAATACCCATATGGCTGCTTCTTTCAAAAGGTTTGTATTGTTACTTTTGTAATTACTGCTTAGCATTGTTATCTCTATTCAATTGTAAGCCTCTTGGTGAAAGGAACTTTTTGTTGCATTCATTGCTGAATACCCAATGCCCACTGCAGAGTCTATCAGGTAATAGGTACCTGTGAGGTATTTGTTGAATGAATTAAGTCCACCGAGGCTTGGAATCTCATATATTTTGTCTTGTGGTTCAGGTACTGCATTTTATGTGGTTAGGGAGCTTCTGAGAGCTTTAAAAAGTTAAATATTTGAGTTGATTATGCATTGTTCCTCCATGTCTGTTCCATTAGTTAAATGTTAGATAATCTTAATAGAAATACTCACATATTATTCATGTATATACCTTGAAAATATTTTCCTTAGTGGTGTAGATGAATATTGGATAAAGTACTTGTCTGTGTTTCATGTATATCATAAATTGTAATGAATGGTTTGATAAGTGAATTGAAAAATTTGGACTAATAATCATATTCTTTTATTTTTGTTTTTCATAATGTTGGAGATTAAATTCAGGGTCTTGCAAATGGTGGGCAAGCACTGTACCACTGAGCCATACTTCCATACCCTGCTAATCACGGTTTTAATTTTCTAACCCAGTATTTGTTTCAATATTTGTTTATTTACTTATTTATTTTTGTGGTACTAGGGATTGGACCCAGGGGCGTTCTACCACTGGCTACCCACCCACCCCCTTTTATTTCAAGAGTGGGTCTTGGTAAGTTGCACAGGCTGGCCTCACACTTAGAATCCTCCTGCTTCAGCCTCTGAAGTGCCACCCTGTCTGGCTCAATATCTGTTTTTATGTGGAAGCATAAGATTAATTTTCTTCTGGCAGAAATTTTTTTCTTAGTGTCAAGAAGAGGACAATTAATCCTCTGATCATAATTTCTAAAGGTAAAGTTCACTTCAAGGCAGGATAGTTTAAATCAACATTCTGCTTTATTCTTCATATCCATTCCCATAAAATTCTATTGCATGATTCTGAAGTTGTAAGACATTTTAATATTTTTTATTTTATTTTTTTGTGGGCCAACTGCTCAGATTAAGTTTTTTTCCCCCTCAGTTCTCCAGCTACATTATCATTAAACATGTAGCTAATGGCAAAAGACCTGTTGTGCTTAGAGAGAATTCTAGTTGTTAGGTATAAAGTGACTTTTCTGAAGATCTGCTGCTGTTATAATACTATGTCCTTCCTGCTCAGTATAGATGTCCATCAGAATGTGCTAATGTCCTGATGGCCTGTGTGATGTTTAAACCAGAGTCAGCCATACTGGAGTGCCCTGTACAGGAATAACCAGTGTATCTGAGAGGATAGGGTTTTCATATGTTTGGGGATCCCTAAGAATAGGACTAGAAACATTTTAAAACCAAAAGGTTTGTTAACTTACCTATGAAGACTCCAGTATTCTTCAACAATGCACTTTTGAGTCAGGAGCAATGATGCACACTTGTAAGTCCAGCTACTCAGGAGGCTGAAGCAGGAGGATCATAAGTTTTGAGTTCAGTGTAGACAACTTAATGAGACTCTATCTCAGTAAAATAATAAAAAGGACTGGGGGTGTGTAGCTGTGTGGTATAGTGACCCTGGGTTCCATCCCTAGTAGGTGAGGCATTCTGTTCCTTGAGAAATGAAAAGGTATTTTATGCAATAAGGTATCCTAAGGAGAATTTGGGAAATATTTTATGGTCTTCTGTATCTTAGTTGCAGTTTTCTGCTCTTTGCTATTTCCTTTTCAGAAATTTTACTTTTTAATGGTGTTCAAGGTATTTGAACTTGAGCTACATTTGCCCACTTTTTATCATCATTGACTACTTTATCTGTTATACCTAAAATAAATGTGTCATAGTCATTTTAGGTTATATTAAGTATACTGAATAAAAAGTCTAAAGTTTGTATAGATTAAACAGGGTGAGTATAGCTTTTTGTTGTAGTTCTGAACTGAATTACTTTTTATTCATGTAGTTTCTTTTGGTATTTGATGAGAATTAGAAATTTTGACCCATTATTGCTTCCCTTATTTAAAGCAGTTGGCATTAGTAATATACACATTGAGCACTTTTTGTGTCTGTTGATTTTTGTTGTTTAGTGAGGTGGGACTAATGTGGCCCAGGCTGGCCTCAGAATGCCTCCACCATTCCTCCTACCTTCACCTTTCAGGTGGTATCTGTAAAGAATATTGGGTTTGGGGACCCAGCTTTTTGGTACCCCCAACACACATGAATTTGTTTCTTCTTTTCTGTTCTTTGAAGGTAGTCTTTAAATAAGAGCAGTTGTGTAATAATCTAAAGGTAATTATATGAAGGGAAAAACGTTTCCTGTTTTCAAATAGAATAATCAGTTATAATTATTATTTTATCTTCTGATTGTCTTTTGCTTGGAAGATTGGCCAGGCAACTAAAATGCTACTTAAAACCTCATCACATTTTAAAATATTTGTCTGCCTGTATGTCTGTATCCATAGTCTCAACCTCTGTTTGGTAAGAGCATTTGTATTTAAAAAGATTTCCGGTGGCTGGGGTTTGGCTCAGCTGTAAAGCGCTTGCTTCCCATGTGTGAGGCACTGAGTTGGATTCTCAGCACCACATAAATCAACAAAAATTTTAAAAAATCCATTTACAACTAAAAAAAAAATTTTCAACCAAAATTCTCATGTATTGTTTTCACCTGTCTGTCCTATTCACGGGTAGTTTCTTTTTTTTTTTTTTCCTAGTTATACATGGATGCAACTTCTTTATTTCGTTTATTCAGTCAGTGGTCTTCCCTGTGCTTACTTTGATAAGGCCAGGAATGCCCCACACCATTATTCTGGTGTTTTACCAATCAGTGGGTATCGGGGATTGAACTCTGGCACTGGACCAGTGAGCCACATCCCCAGCTGAGTTGCTTAGCACCTCGATTTGCTGAGGTTGGCATTGAACTCGTGATCCTCCTGCCTCAGCTTCCCCAGGCACCCGGACTATAGGGGTGCACCACAGCTCTCAGCTTCCTTTTGTTCTCTAATTCTCCAATTCTCCACATAGTGTCTTATGGAAAGCCTAGAATACTTGAAAGAAGTCAGTAATATTGTTGTGTCAAATAAGTACAGTAATTAGGATTTTAAGCATACACACTATACTTCTAAAAGCTGTTAATTATGATGACAATTACAGTATTCTTACTACATTTTATAAAATGAACAGAATTCTGGCTAAGAAAAGAGAAATCCAAAAGAATAGTGTCAGAACAAGGGAATACCTGAACAAATTAATGTTAAGTACCAAAAAAGTGGATCGGGGAAAAAAAATGAAGGAGTCATAACATTAGCTAATATTTTATAGACTTGCAAGTTAATATGTAATTGCTGTAACAAGACATATAACCAGAGTGACCATGATGGTTCACACATGTAATCCCAGCAATGTGGGAGGCTCAGGTAGTAGGATCACGAGTTTGAGTGCCAGGCCAGCTCAGGCAACTTAACATGACCTTGACTCAAATTTTTATAATAAAAATAAAGTGGTTATGGACGTAGCTCTGTGTTAGCGCACTCCTGAATTCAGTCCCCATTACTGCAAAGCAAAAAGTTAAAAAAAAAATCAGAGAAAGATAACCACTGACTTTCCAAATAATTTCAAAACCACATATGGTATTTGATGGTAATTTTGAAACAAAATTGTTACCCAGAATGATTAAGACCATAGTGATTAATTGCTATTATTGAAATAGTAATAAGAACTATTTATGTAGATTATTCTATCTAAGTCTAGATTGACATCTTACTTGTAATAGTCTGCTTGGTCCAGTGGTCTTTCCACATCAAATTCTTCTGACAGTCAGTCAGTCAGTCCTTTGATACCATCCTTATTTTATAATTTCGGGGAAGAAGATGAGGATTACCAGATAGTGTCTGTATACTGTGGCATTTGGGAACTGAATAACAGCCTTTACTATATAACAAATAGTCTTTGGTTAAGAAAAGTTTTTTAAAAAGACATGTTTGTTTATCTCACATTAATGTAATGTGTAGCCACCATGAACTGCCTTTGGTGTATCTCAAATAGGAAATTTGTTTTCTTTTACTCAAATTTGATAGCACTGACTTCTTCCATAGTATATTCTCATAAAGGAACTTTTTAGGAATCACATTGAACTTTGCAGAGGGTTGGAAATTGGAGGTATTTTGTGTTAATATTCCATCATCTTCACAATTTTTAAAGGAACTAAATTGTTTCTTTTTTATTTTTGCAGTGCTGGGCCTTAGACCCAGGGCCTCATACATGGTAGGCAGGCACTCTGCTATTGAGTTACTGCCCAGCTCTAAATGGCTTTTTAAAGTATAATGTAATTTTTTGTATTGCTGGGAAAGATAAAATGCATCATAAATGTATAGTAGATGCTACTCTGCCAGAATAGTTCCCAAAGGAATAATAATACTTCCTTTTTAAAGCTATTCAGAGTACCTAACATATATTTGATTCTCAAAAATCTTTATGTGGTATGTAGTCTTATTTTTTAGTGTATTTTTAAAAGCTGTCTTATGTTATACAGTGGAAAACTTGGCCTAGTATTGAGAATAGGGACATATGATGAGTAAGCAGGTATTATATTAAGACTTTTCCAGTGTTCCTTCCATTCCTTTCCCTGTTCTCATTGTTGCTCTCAGCAGCTTCCAGTGGGTGAGACCATGGCATGATCCCTTGCATGGAGTTGAGTCCTCAACAGTAGTTTATACTAGCTATATGTAGCCAGTAGTTTATACTAGCAGGATGTCATTTTGCCTGGGAGTTGCTATAGATAATTTTTAGGCTATAGTAGCAGGAGAATGTAATTTCCTTATCAAGTCATGACTCAAGTAATTTACTTGTTCATTTGGGACCCTTGTTAATTTGTTTAGTATCACTAATTTAAAACCTCCTTTTCAAACTTTCATGTTCTAGAGTTTAAGATTTGAGTTTTTCTGCAATAATGTATATAACGTTAGAACACAAAAAGTGAATGACAATTTATTTTATTTTAAAATTTTTTTTAGTTGTAGATGGACACAATACCTTTATTTGTTTATTTTTTAATGTGTTGCTGAGGATCAAACCCAGTGCCTTGTACATTCGAGGCAAGCGCTCTGCCACTGAGCCACAATCCCAGCCTGACATTTTATTTTTAATGTTTTTGCTTTCTAAGATTTTGCAGAAAATGAAAAAGTCACCGTTTTTTTCATAAACAAATAGCTTTATTGTAATCAGTACTAAGTTGCACCCTGTAAAATCATTAAGACAAGAGGTCACCATAGCTCTGTTGATGTACAGCTGTCTATTCACATAGGAAGTAAGCATCTCAGAATACTGAAAATTTGACAAAATGTTTTTCTAGTATTTTATGAGCAGGCTTTTTTTTCCCCCTAGGTGGTTTTGCATCATCTATAAGTTACAGTAGGAGGCTTTTGAAAATCAGATAATGCCATTTAAAATCACCATATTACCTTACCTTTCTGATGGATCTGGAGAAAATAATTGCCTACTTGCTGCTTAATAGCAAAACAAAACAGAAAGTGTAGAAAATACCGTGATTTTTCCTAATACTTATTATACAGATTTGGTTTCTCTTTTGTGTAGCAGAGTAAGGACTGCACCTCGGAGTCAAGACTTCTCGCCTTATCCAGTAGCTAACATTGTGAACTTTGCCAAGTAAATCTCTTTGGGCCTTGGTAGCTTATTTATCAGACCCAGGAAATTGAACCAAGTGCTCTCCAAGATCTCCAGTTCTAAAATGTTACAATTCTGTGTATAAGTTTAATGTGGTATAGGTTCTTCTGTGGTTTTATGTTTTGTATATTTACATCAGTTTCTTTTAATTTTAGATATGATGAATGGATTAAAGCAGATAAAATAGTAAGACCTGCTGATAAAAATGTGCCAAAGATAAAACATCGGAAGAAAATAAAGGTAAATGTGTTGATTTTGCTACACATGACTGGCTCTTAAAGAACTTTTCATCCAAAATGATGAGTTAAGTGTGTGCACTAATATTGTTCTTAGTTTTACACTCTCTTGAAATAGTGTGTTTTTTGTTTTTGTTTTGGTGCTGAGGATTGAACCCAGAGACACTCAACCCCTGAGCTATATCCCCAGCCCTTTTTTATGTTTTATTTAGAGACAAGAGTCTTGCTGAGTTGCTTAGGGTCGTTAAGTGTTGGTTTGTTTTCTGGGTTTGTTTTTTTTTTTTTTTTTTTTGGTACCAGGGATTGAACTCAGGGGTACTTGACCATTAAGTCACATCTCCAGCCCTGTGTTATATCTTATTTAGGGTCTCAGTTGCTTAGTGCCTCGAAATTGCTAAGGCTGCCTTTGAACTTGCAATTCTCCTGTCTCAGCCTCCCAAGCCACTGGGGTTACAGGCATGCACCCAGCTAAAATAGCATATTTATGAATGCTGTATTTTGTCAGCTTGTTGGAATGCATTTTTAGAAATAATGCTAAATGATTTTTGAGGCTTCATCAGTCCCAATGTTGTATAAAACCACCCAACCAGTTTCCACTTAACCTGCTTCAACACTTTTCTCTACTTCTGGTCCCCAGTTACCAGCCGTAAAGTAGTATGGCTGGGAAACATGGGTTAAACCTTGGGTAAACTGTTCTGTGGAAGAAAAGATTTTTGAAGGCAGAGGAGAGAGCCTAGTCTATCTGACAAGTCGTCTTTTTATCTTGTCTTTCTCTGACTGTAGGTAGTGGTTTAGAGTATATTCATAAGAGCCTCACATGTTGCATCAGTACCTCGGGTACCTACTAATGAGCTCACATGGAAAATTGTTATTACAGTTACATATGATAGAATTCTATTCTTTTAGACTAAATCTTTTTGAATGTTTGATGAGAAAGCAGACCTTTAGATTTTTAGAATTTTTAATGTTTTTTAATTCTTTGATATATTTGCTTTGGGAAGCTTAATAGTTCTTCTGAAATTCAGTCTTCATATTCAAAGTGAAGAGCTATTTACCTTCTTGCCAAATGTTATCCTATTGTCCCCAGATAGTGAAAAGCTTTTCCCTAAATTGGTTCTTCTTTACTTACTATGAATTAAGTCTGTGTTTTTAAATTTTTGGTATAGCTGTAACTCAGGACTTCTTAACCCCTTTATATTCTCACTCTTGGTCTTTACCATAAATTATATAAATAACACTGTGTTTAGCATTGTTTTTAGTTACTGGAAGAATATTTTTTTGTGGCACTCAAAAAAGCCAATGTCTTTATACAAAAAACAGAGCAACTGTTTGAGCAATATTTCTAAGGTGAAGGATAGGTTAGGGGTGCAATAAACAATGCTAGAATATTACATAGAAAATTTTTTTCTATAAATATTTGCCTCTATTCACTTCTTGATGACTCCTCAGGCATATTAAAATTCCTGATCATGGGGAAGAGCCTTGTGAATTTTTAAAAGGTTTTCTAGGTAATATTTTCCGATATTGTACAGAACTCCTTGGAATACCTGTTTAAACTCAGATTGCTTAGCCCCCATCCTCTGCATTTCTGATTCAGTAGATCTGAGATCAGATTTAGGAATTGGTGTTTCTAACAAGTTTCCGGAGAATGCTGTTGTTGGGCCAGGAGCCACACTGAAGAGTCACTACCCTAAAGGCACATCTATTATTAAATGTAGGGAATTAACTTCTTTTCTGCTCATATGAAATAATAAGCTATATACCATTCTTAGGAGAATTTAAAAATAATCACTCAAATATGGTAGTATAGCTAGATAACAGGACTTCTGAATTATTTATTGCTAACCCATACTTCTGAGTTTGCTAAATTATATTTTTTCTATGAGGCATTTTTAAAAATTTTCTTTTAGTTGTACGTGGACATATTACCTTTTATTTATTTGTATGTGGTGCTGAGGATTGAACCCAGTGTCTCACATGTGTTATACAAGTGTTCCACCTCTGAGCCTCAACTGTAGCCCTTTACGAGGCATTTTATAGCAAAATTTAAAAAATATTTTTCGGAAAATATGTAAGCCTCAGCTCATCTGTTTATAAGCAGAGAGTTTGAGAAAATTTCAAATTTTACCCGAAATTTCAATTTTTTTCAATGAAGTAAGAAAGTTTCCCTTGACTCGATCTTACAACTGATCATTTGTTTAGAGTTTTTCAAAGCTGTCATTTAAATGAAAATATGGAATATTGTCATTACCATCCCACACTTTATAATGAGAGTGTGAAATTTTAAAACAAACAGGTTAAAATTGTGTTTCTTTTTTTGTGCATGAATATTTAATTTGAACATACTGTGATTTTTAGTTTTAAAGGATTGGTAATATCAATTATTAGTATATTTATTTGTTGGTTTAAAATTCCTGTCTGATTACTGATTTGATTCCCAGTATTACATGGTAAATACAAAACGTTTTTGCTCATTCTATAGTATTTTGTTTAATAAGTTTTTAAAAACCTTGGCTTTTTGAAAGGGGGCTTTATATATTCTGTTGAATAGTTAACTAACAATATATCCTATAACTTTTAGTTAAAATGGTATTAACACTGTTATTTATAAATTCCTTATGATAATGTATGATCAACATTTTTTTTTTTTTTTGCTTTATGCAGAATAAATTAGATAAAGAAAAAGACAGAGATGAAAAATATTCTCCGAAAAACTGTAAACTTCGACGTTTGGCAAAACCACCATTTCAGACAAATCCATCTCCTGAAATGGTATCCAAACTGGATCTCACTGATGCCAAAAACTCTGATACAGCTCATATTAAATCCATAGAAATTACTTCCATCCTTAATGGACTTCAAGGTAAAAAAGCAGATATTTTATTGCATGCAAGTATTTGGTTTTAGTTTCTGTAAGTTAAATTATATAAAGACAATTCATTGTCATTAGTAGGTTGCTTTTTAGTGAGAATTTTGTTACCTCTTATGTTTGAAAAAAAATTGGTCATTGATTAAGACACCATGAAATTTTAGTTAAAATATAATATTCACCTTTCGTTTATTTCAGGAACTTTTTGTTGTTGTTGTTGCCATAAAGAACAGTGTATCTTAAACAATGTCAGACTGTAAAACTGTATCTTCAACAATATCAGATTGTAAAACTTTAATACCAAACTGTTTATCTTGATTACATCTGTTAAAGTTTCTTTTATGGTGGCATTATAGCTTAGTATAAAAGGCAGAATGAAGTAAAAAGTATCAAGTAACAAAAGCAGTAGGACTTTTGTTAAATTCACTTTGCAGGAAAGGAGGGACATCTGATCTTTGAACTAAGGCCTTAGAGAACTTATATTCCTAAAAACATTTTCACATTGCTCATGTTTTGAGACTGTTGATTTTTTTTTTAATTTTTGAATATAATAGAAATTGGTTTTTGACCCTTATTTTAGGTGAATATTTACATGAAACTATTTTTCTCTAAGACAAATGCTGTATAATATTGAAAGTTTGAGTTTTACAAGTTTTCTAATATATGTGATAGAATAATCTATGGAAAATATATGTAGAATTCGAAGGACTGTAATATTATGGATACTAATGTATCTCCACAGTCATGAGCAAATTGTATTTACTTAAAATCCCCAGAAGTACTTACCACTCTTGACTTGTGTGTGATTACCCACCCACCTACTTTCCTTCCTTCCTTCTCTCTCCCTGTCTCCCCTCTCCCCTCTCATTCTTCTCACTTTCTTTTTGTCAAGGGGGTACCAAGGATTGAACCCAGGGGCACTTAACCATTCAGACATCTCCAGCCCTTTTTAATTTTGAAACAGGGTCTCCTAAGTTGTTGAGGCTGACTTTTGATCTTGGAATCCTCCTGCCTTAGCCTCCCAAACCACTGGGATAACAGGCATGTGCCACCAGAGAGAATATTATTTAGATTTTTAAAAATTGAACAGAAGACATGAGCCTGTCTTTGTACAAAAGCTCCCTCAGAATGCTGTTTGAGTAGAGTTCTTTAAGTCATATCTGATTAGGAATTGGCTTCTTTTGAGAGTTACAGAAGCTTCTCCAGGGAATTCATTTGGATGAGGTCATAACAAGTTCTGGGTAACAGGTACTCACCACATTTAGAATGTCTGAAACAGTTTGAAATGGATGACTAGTAAATATGCTCTGTAGGAACAGAAGGATGCTCTGTGTTTTCTGAGAATAGGCTTCTTTTGATTGACCTCTAGCTTTCAGAAGTAAATGATGTCAGCTGATGTAGGTAGTACCACAATAAGACATGGAGGGAAAGTTGGAATTTCATTAGCATGTACTCAAAACAATATAAAGAATAAAAAGAAAGACTATACAAAGACTATACAATGGCTGTAGGCCCCTTAATAGACTATACATTGGCCCTCAGTATGACTGTCTTTAGAAATAACACTACACTAGTTTGAACTGGTTTCCTTTTACATCTGGTGAACAGCTATCTTCCCAGGAAAGATACATTCATTTTAGGGTGGGATGGACAGATGGGAGGGATCTCCCTTCAATGTAGTACTGGAAATTCCTTTCTTGATATCAGGCCTCCCTATTCAAACTCTTGTTTTGATATGGCACATTTTCTAGTAGCTCCTTAAAGATGAGTATAAGGGAAGGAAAGTACATTTTTTAGACACTGAAAGTATTTATTTACTTTTGCAAATGGCTTTATTCTATTTATGATTGAGTAGTTTAGTCTGTTTTCTCTAATATAAGAGAATGCTGTACTCTGGACAATTTATAAAGAAAAGAAAATTATTTTTCACAGTTGGAGTGGCTGAAGAGTCTATCACTGGTATCTGGTGAGGGCCTTCTTGCTGTGCTATATAATAGCATGGTGAGGGCATCATCACATGACGAGAGAGTTTTATGTAACAAAGCCACTCCTGTTGCGCAGCTAACTTAACCCTGTGACAGTGACATTAATCTGTTCATGAGGGGGTACCCTCATGGCCTAATCACCTCTTAATGGCCCCAACTCCCAACATTGTCATGGCAGCAATGAAACATGAGTTTATAGAACATTGAACTGCATCAGCTAGCATTGTTCAGTTGTTCGTCTGTTTTTTCTTTTAGTATCATTTCTGTTAAGTCCTCTGCTCTTCCAATTCCTGATTCTTTGTGACTTGTTTTATTATCGTTTCATTTTTTGTTTTTATACTGGAATTGAGCTCAGGGACACTCTACCACTGAGTTACACTCCCAACCCTTGTTATTTTTTGTTTTGAGATAAGATCTTGCTGCAGTTGCCTAAGCTGGCCTCCCCCCATTGCAGTCCTCCTGCCTCAATCTCCCTCCCCTGCCCCAAAGAATTTGTTTTTAATGTCCTCAAATTCCATAATGAGATACACCTTGTGTAAATGTATTTTCTGCACCTGTGGTGTGTACTCTGTCATTCTAGGAGCTTGCATTTGTGTTTCAGACAGTTTTCTTGAGTGATTTTGTTGATTATTTCTTCCACTTTTTTGTCCAGTTAGTTCAGTATTATACCTTGTACAGTATACCCAGTATATTTTTAAGTTTGGAGGGGTCTTTTAATTATTTTTTTAAATTTTCCATTAATTTTTATTAAATTTCTGTACTTTTCTGATTCTTTTATTGACTACAATTTAACATTATGCTATTTGACTGCTTTAATGCTTAATGTCTTAAATTTTTTAAATTAAACTTGCTTCTTATTTATTTATTTATTTATTAGTATCAGAGATTGAACCCAGGGGTGCTTTACCACATGAGCTACATTCCCAGCTTTTTAAAAAAATTTTTGAGATAGGGTCTCATTAATTTGCTGAGGCTGGCTTTGAACTTGCAGTTCTCTTGCTTCAGCTTTCTGAGTTGCTGGCATTATTTTATTTTTTTAAGAGTTCTATTTCCTGCATGTTTTTGTACCATGTTCTGCTCATGTACAATTAGCTTTATTGAGTTCTAATTTGCATAAAATCAAATTTACAACTTCTGTATTTATAATTTGATGAGTTTGGCAAGAGAGATCCAGTGGTGTGAGTAACACGATGATCATGATATAATAGACCATTTCCATTTGGGGTGAGTGTTTTCACCTTTTGGAAAGAATTTCTTCACCTATGAAGTGGGGATAAAAGCTGCAGGGACTGTAAACCTAGGAGCTGTTACATTAAGTGCCTGGCACTTAGAAGACATTGCTTATGTTCACATTCTCATCATGTTTTTTCTCCCTCTTGTTTTTTAGCTTCTGAAAGTTCTGCTGAAGACAGTGAACAGGAAGATGAAGGAGGTGCCCAGGACCTAGATAATAATGGCAAAGAAGAATCAAAGATGGATCATTTGACACATACCAGAAATGAACTTATTTCAAAAGAGGAACAGAATAGTTTGTCTTTGCTGGAAGAAAGCAAAGTCCATGCAGATTTGGTAATGTCCAAACCAGTATCTAAGTCTCCAGAAAGATTAAGAAAAGACATAGAAGGAATATCAGAAGATACTGATTATGAAGAAGAAGATGAAGTCACAAAAAAGAGAAAGGATGTCAAGAAGGACATAACTGACAAATCTTCAAAGTCACAAATAAAACGTGGGAAAAGGAGGTATTGCAATACAGAGGATTGTTTAAAAACAGGATCACCTGGTAAAAAGGAAGAGAGGGCCAAAAGCAAAGAATCACTTTGCATAGAAAACAGCAGCAACAGCTCTTCAGATGAAGATGATGAAGAAAAATCGAAAGCAAAGATGACACCAACGAAGAAATACAATGGTTTGGAGGAAAAAAGAAAATCTCTGCGGACAACTGGTTTCTATTCAGGATTTTCAGAAGTAGCAGAAAAAAGAATAAAACTTTTAAATAACTCTGATGAAAGACTTCAGAATAGCAGGGCTAAAGATCGGAAAGATGTCTGGTCAAGTATTCAGGGACAGTGGCCTAAAAAAACACTGAAGGAGCTTTTTTCAGACTCTGATACTGAAGCTGCAGCGTCCCCACCCCATCCTGCCCCAGAAGAGGGGGCAGCAGAGGAGTCACTGCAGATTGTGGCTGAAGAGGAGAGTTGTTTACCTGGTGTAGAGCTAGAAAAACCACCGACAGTCAGAGTCGATAGCAAGCCCATTGAAGAAAAAGCAGTAGAAGTCAGTGACAGAAAAGCAGAATTTCCAAGTAGTGGCAGTAACTCAGTGCTCAATACTCCTCCTACTACACCAGAATCGCCTTCATCAGTCACTGTTACAGAAGCCAGTCAGCAGCAGTCTTCTGTTACAGTGTCCGAGCCCCTGGCTCCAAATCAAGAAGAGGTTCGAAGTATCAAGAGTGAAACTGACAGCACAGTTGAGGTGGAGAGTGTCGGGGGAGAGCTGCAAGACCTCCATTCTGAAGGGAACAGCTCACCTGCAGGCTTTGATGCCAGTGTGAGCTCCAGCAGTAGTAATCAGCCAGAACCAGAACATACTGGAAAAGGTGAGGAAGAAAAAGCATGTGTTGACTTTAGGATCTTCCCACCTACAGTTTTAATGCTTTCACAGTATCTCTCCTTATATTGTGACATTTAAGTGCCATACTTGTGTGAACCCAATAAAATAAAAAATTTGGAATATAATTTGAAAATAATGATGATTGAATACATTTAAGAGCTTGAGGTTTTAATGTCCTTTGCCTTAACCATCCATGACATATCAAGGGAACGGAACACATTCGAGAAATTAGACCTAGGCCCAAAGCCAAGCCTGTTTGAAAATTTGTTATACTGTTTTACTGTATGGCATGAGCACCTTAAATAGATTTCTGTGACATTGTTTTTGCATTTGTAATGTGCAGTTTTTCACATATATTTTGATTTATTGATAGACCCTCCATCCTTAACTAAATACTGTATGTAGGGGTTTGGAACAACCAACTGTCCAGGCACTTGCTATCTGCAAACAACCATGTCAAACTGATTTTCAAGCCTAACTAACTTAGGAAAGTTTGTAAAGGAATTTGATGCTTCCTTAGATGCATAGCCCCCAAATTGAAGGACCAATGTTTTTGTTAATAACCTAAAGTAATACTTTTTTTATTTTTTTTTCAGAAGTGGAAATTCAAATTAGTACTTTGTATATATATTAATGTCTACTGATGTTGCCATACCTATATTCTGTCATCATTTTTCCTATAAACTAGTTTGTTCAGGTGTATTAAAGTACATTTTAAACTGAGCCTTGGCTTTGAAACACACATTTTCTCTTGTGAAGTTAGAGCACCAGAGGGTATATGTTTCATATAACATGTCAGATTTTAGTGTGCTTGCTTTAGGTTTTTAGTCTAGATCAGATTGTCTAATTAAAAATTTCTCACAAATCTTTTCTTAAAACATGTCTTTTTAAAATTTTTTGAAGTAAATAAGTAAAAAAAATATAGTTGCAATTGGGATGTTCAAGTACAGCTACTGCAATTGCATTTATGTGCCGTGCTGTCTTGGAAGCTGTATAATCCAAGCAGAAGGCTAGATGGGCTTTCAGCAGTAATGTTGCAATGCTAGTTCTACAGAGCTTGCATCCTTACCATATTCCTCATACCTTAAAAGAGATTAAAATTAGCCCAGAATAATTAGAATATCATGTCTGCAGACAGACTAAATCATCTCTGCCCATTTGAACCTGTGTGTGTGTGTGTGTGCGCACACACCCCCACAGAGTTGGGAATCATGTGTTTATTAACCAGTGCCCTAAGCACCAAGTTTTTCAAATAAGTTGGTAAAAACAAGTGTGAATTTCTTCCAGAATTTATCTCATTAATATCATTGTATTTATTTTCAAATTATATTAATTCATTAACATTTTAAGCTGTTTAAATTATTTAAAAATTATATTAATTCATTAACATTTTAAGCTGTTTAAATCTTAATATTTTGGTTTTTATTAAATCGTAAGTTCAGGTTTTCAGTATGTATCCATTTTTAAATTACTAGACTCATAAATTCATCATTTTTGAATTACTAGACTACTCAGAACTATTTTCAGTTTATATGTAAGTTTTTTTGCTTTCCAAAACCACTTTAACTTATGCATAAGAATTCATCTTCATTAATGACAGTATATCAAAAATTGATAGTGATTTCTGTGATAATTTATAAATCTCATAGAGAATATGTAGTTTGAAATTATTTTCTAAAATGTAAAATTATTAAATACCTAGGGAATGTTTGATTTATTTTGTGTTACTTAATTTATTTCCTGTCATAGCCTGTACGGGTCAGAAAAGAGTGAAAGACGCTCAGGGAGGAGGCAGTTCATCAAAAAAGCAGAAAAGAAGCCATAAAGCAACAGTGGTAAACAACAAAAAGAAGGGAAAAGGCAGTAAGTGTGAAACCTCTAATTTTTAAAATACAACAATAATAGCTGATGTATTTTTTCCTCCCATTAAGAAAAGGATATTCAGGATATGGAATAGTTCAACATTTTGATTTTGTTTCCATCCTCAAAAAAGTTAATTATAGAAGTTTTCTGATCCTAGCTATATTCTACAATTAAACAATGTTGGTATTATTCAGCCTTGGTATTGACTGCTGGTGAATGATCACATAATTCTTTTTTTTTTTTTTTAAGAGAGAGAGAGGGAGGAGAGAAAGAATTTTAATATTTATTTTTTAGTTTTCGGCGGACACAACATCTTTGTTTGTATGTGGTGCTGAGGATCGAACCCAGGCTGCACGCATGCCAGGCGAGCGCGCTACCGCTTGAGCCACATCCCCAGTCCACATAATTCTTTTGAAAATGTAGCCAGCATAATGTAAATACCAATATCTTTGTTAGCTTTATGTTTCACAGTTCTTTCCACTTGATTGTATATGTCTCATATTATGAAATACTTCAATCATATATAATTTTATTACAGTGAAATAAATTAGTAATTCTTCAAGGAAATATCAGCATTCAAGTAAACAATCAAGATAGCTTCAGAGGTATAATTCCCACAATTTCAGGCTATGACTCATATCTTGAGCACTCCAAACCATGTGACCTGAGAGCAGCTACAAATAATACTTTGGCTGAGTATGTTCCAGCTTAAGACATTAGTAATGACTCTTTCCATCAACTTGCCCAGAACATAATACTGTATTTCTTCTGAGGGCTGCACATTTGATCTCTCTTTTTTTTTGTAGACAACATAAGAAGCAGAAAATATGTAAAGAATTTTTTTTCAGGTGCCCCACATTGACCTCCTGCTGCTCTTCCAGGAGACTCCTGCCACCTCCACTGCCTGACCTTTGCTAGCAGCCGGCTTGGCTGCACTTCAGTGCAGAAAAGGGTTATTCGGCCAGCTCCCCGAGGTTCTGCTGAGCCCATATGACTTCCAGGCGGTGAATATGGCATCCCTTGGGGCCCCGGGCGGCTGTGCTCAGCAAGGCCACGAAAGGCAGGCTGAGGCAGGCCACTGCATAGAGTGGGGCCAACCCTTGGGCAGCTTAGCTAGGAGTTTCCAGGGGTTCCAGAGCAGCAGTGGGGGCTGGGCCTGGAGGGGATTTGTACAAGATATGTGTAAAAGAGTGGTAGAGTTTCTTTATTCCCAAACACCACAAAGGGAAGAGTTGCTTTATACCTTTGTTATTTGGAATACTTTTGAGACTTTGAGAGACTGTTTTTTGGTTTGTTTTGGGTTTTCCTTTTATTTTCTGGTTGCTTTTAATGAAGAATCAATAAGCACATGACAGGTCACAAATTATTTGGTGTATCTGAAAGGATGTAATTGCTTATTTTTCTTACCCTGTGATGTTTTTGTCTTCAAGACTTTGCCATTTGAATGATATTTTCTAAGAGTGCCCATCTTTAATGAGTAAACATATATCTTTACAAAGATATAACCATTAATTGTATTCTCCCATTTTATTTACTGGGCTTCTGCATGGTAAATCCAAATGAGTTGTCCATTCTCTGAGGATAATTTAGTAAATTAACTCTGATGGAATCTCAAAATAATACCTTTTATCCAGAAAAAGGTAATTTATAGCAGTACTAATTCTGCCACCTATTCACCTGGTAAGCTGTCATGGTTATATATTTCCATTTTATTACTGAAACTTCACTAACAAAGGCAGATGTGACATGATTATCACACAGACTTCTGCATTCTTCATGAAGTATGGAGTATATCTAGCAGGGGAGACTGATGGGTTTATTGTAGCCAATAAGCTGTAACATAGCAGGTACTTAAGAAGAAATTTATTATACATGTCAAAATTTAAGTTTTTTCCCCAAGGAATTGTTTATTGAATATTATGATTATGCTTCATTATTTGCTTGTGGCCCAAGTGTTAACGTGCACACAACCTGAATTTATTGAAATGAATTTCTACAGTGAGTTAGTTTAAAAGATGGTACATTCTACTTTATGTATTAATATGATAGAATAAAAAAAATTCCAATGATTACTGACTATTTAACAGTCTACTTAGTAAAATAAAAGGTTATTACGACTTTTTAAAACCTAGTATTGGCAGTTCAGGTAAGAAGAGTTTTTTTTTTTTTTTTTTCTTAATTAAGATACTTCTGCATTTGCATGTGATTTTCTAGGTTTTATAGGCAGGTTGTTTACTGTAGTGGTAAATTAAAATGGTTAACTTTGGTAGCTACTAAAATCTGGGCCAAAATACATTGTTACATTTTTGTTTGTTTGTTTGTTAATTCTTTTCTTTTTCTTTCAGCAAACAGTAGTGATAGTGAAGAACTTTCAGCTGGTGAAAGTGTAACTAAGACTCAGCCAGTCAAGTCAGCCTCCACTGGAATGAAGTCTCACAGTACCAAATCTCCTGCAAGAATGCAGTCTCCTGGAAAATGTGGAAAGAATGGAGATAAGGACCCTGATCTCAAGGAGCCTAGTAATCGATTACCCAAAGTTTACAAGTGGAGTTTTCAGATGTGTAAGTGATGTGCATTAAAAATTGATCAGCAGAAACTTTATTTTAGTAACTTTTTCTCCAGATTTTTTATTAGTGCAGTATAGTGGTACATATTGATGGGATTTGTTGTTATATATTTGTACATGCACACATTATAACAATATAATTTGACCAACATCTCTTCCCAGCACTTGTTCCCTCCTCCCTCTCCCCCCCATCCCCTTGTCCCTTTCCTCTCTTTCCATCTCTTTGATTTCCACGAGATCCACCCTCACCTTTCTTTTCCCTTTTCCTTTCAAGCTTCTCCATATGAGCATACATTCATCCCTTTACCTCTGTGTTTGACTTATTTCATTTAACATAATGGTCTCTAGTTTTATCCATCTTCCTGTAAACGACATATTTCATTCTTTTTGTGGGTGAATAAAACTCTATTATGTATGTGTATGTGTATATGTAGGTATATATCTCCTAGTAACTGTTGATGCAAATACTAAAAAGGAATCTACCAAACCTGAGAGGAATTTTAATCAATAGACCTTACTTGGATCATGATTTGAATACACAAATTGGTAAAAGAAAAATTTTAAGGGAGTCAAGGACAGTGTCAACGCTTGAGTTGATATATCTGATACGATATTGGGAATATGCTTTTAAACAATAAGGTGTTGGGATAGGGATACAGATAAGACACATAAATTGAAAAATTACTAAAGCTGGGTAAGGATACTTCTCTCTATACTCATATATGTAAGAAATTGCCAGAATAATTATATAATTTTCCTTGTACAGGGGATTGAATTCAGGGGTGCTTTACCACTGAGCTACACCCCAGTGCTTTGTATTTTTATTCATTTACTTTTTGAGGTAGGGTCTCTCACCAAGTTATCTTAGGCAAACAAGCCTTGAACTTTCAACTCTTCTGTCTCTGCCACCCCAAATTGCTGTGATTGCAGGCTTGCACCAGTGCCCCTGGCTGAAATTTCTTTAAAAAACAACAACAACAAAAAAAAACAGGCTACAGCAGAGTTTCTCACATGGGCAGATACCTCAAGTATTCATAGGACATTTTTGTCCTAAGAGTTTTAGGTCTTTTAAATTTTTCTTTCCAATTTAAAAGTTATACACATTTTAATAAAATCTCTTTAAAATTATAAAGGTAAAAGAGAATCTGGGGGGAGGGTATGAGGAATGAAATTCAGGGGCATTCAACCACTGAGCCACATCCCCAGCCCTATTTTTTTTTCTTTGTATTTTTTTTTTTTTTTTTTTTTAAGAGACAGGATCTCACTGAGTTTACTTAGCAAGCCTTACCATTCTTGAGGCTGGTGCTAAACTTGTGATCCTCCTGCCTCAGCCTCCTGATTCACTGGGATTATAAATGTGCACCACTGCAAAAAAGAAAAACTTGTCCATACTTCTGTCACTCAGAAATATATACAGTGTTAACATTTGGGTGTGTTTCCCATCTTATTTCTACATATGATTTTTAAAAATCATACACGATAGTGCTACTGTTCGTATGACTAGGGATTTTAGCACACTAGGGTTATAAGGTCTTTAATTCTGTACATATTCATTCATTCAACAGATCTTGTGTTTTTGCATAAGGTTTTATTCTAAAATAGAGAAAGAATCTCAGGAGACAAAATATTTAGAAGTCTGTTTGTTCATTTTATCTACTTCCGCCTTATTCTACAACCACACGCTATGTTCTCTTTTTTGTATCAATTTTTTTCCCCAAAATGCATATTAATAGAAGTTTTATAAATTGACAGCGGATCTAGAAAATATGACAAGTGCTGAACGCATTACAATTCTTCAAGAAAAACTGCAAGAAATCAGAAAACATTATCTGTCCTTAAAATCTGAAGTAGCTTCCATTGATCGGAGGAGAAAGCGTTTAAAGAAGAAAGAGAGAGAAAGTAAGTATTTCATTAGATAATTTATATTATAAAATTAAGTTTACTCCAAATCATTTTTTAAATATTTTCTGTTTATCTATTTTATTTATTATAAAGTGGACATAATACTTTTATTTTTATGTGGTGCTGAGGATTGAATCCAGTGCCTCATGCATGCTAGGCGTGCGCTCTACCTCTGAGCCACAATCCCAACCCCTCCAAATCATTTAATATGCACAAAGTAATTATAAAAATCTGAATGTAATAAGATTTAATATTTCACTTGTACTTTTGATATAAACATTGTCACACAATGAATATTTCATAGCAAGCAAGAAAAGTAGCAGCTAAAATGTAAGTAGTTGATTTGCAAAGTGAAAGTGAATATTTTTAGCCTACTTAAACCAGCTTACTGCTCTGTAGTTAATGTGGGTTTATGTCATCTGTGGAATGGAGAACTTTTTATCCAAAATCATACTTTCACTTTCACAGAGCTCACAATCTACCCCTAAAAGGTGAATAAAATAATTTTAGTTAATGAAAAGCACTATGAAGAAAAATTGAGGGATATTTAGGTAGTAGTGACTGAATGGGTTACTCTATTTAAAAATGTATTTTTAATAGATAATATTCTTTCTTCTTTAACAGGGTATAGTATGATGTTTCATATTCACACATTGTGTAGTAATAAATTCAGGATATTTATGTATTATATATCAAACATTCATCATTTCTTTATTGAGAACATTCAAATCCTATCTTCTAGCTGTTTTGAATGTTATAACACACTTTTGCTGACTAATGACCCTTCTGTATATTATAGTACACCAAAAATGTATTCCTGTCTGGCTGATATAGTAACCATTAACTAAACTCTCTCCATGTCTCCTCCTTCTTTACTCTCCCCAGCCTATGGTAACTACTGTTTTATTTTTTGAAACCAGCTTGTTTAGATTTCACGTGTAAGTGAAATCATGTGAAATAGAAGTACAGATCTTTTCTACAGACTTATTTTTATATTCTTTGGATATGTACTCAGTAGTGGGATTGTTGGACCATTTGGTATTTATATATTTAATTTTTGAGGAAATTACATTCTGTTTTCCATCAGGAGTGTACTAATTGACCTTCCTACCAATAGTATATTAGATAATTTCCTTTACTGGGTGGGATACTTTAGTTAAAGATGGTTGGGATATTTTTACTGAGATGTTAGTGACTAGAGAAAGTGAAATAAATTAAAATCTGGGAAAGAGTTTTCTTGGGCTCCAATTTCAACAACAACAACATAGACTGGGCGACTTAACATTAGAAAGTATTTTCTCATAATTCTGTAGGCTAAAGGTCCAAGATCATGGTTCCAGTATGGTCCATGTCCTTCCCCCAGCCCCCCATGCTTTCTGGATGCTGGCTGCCTTCTTGCCATGTCTTCACATGGCTTCTGTGTCTGTAGGTATCCTTTCTCCTTTTTATATAGACACCAGTGTTGTCATTCTAGGGACCCACACTTACTATGTTAATCACCTCCATATCTACAAATAACAGTCACATTGACAATTAGGGATACAAAATAGTGTTTTGGAAATACACAATCGAGTTCATAATGAAAGTCCTGGACTGAGAGAAAAACAGGCCCTTAATACAGCATTTCTCAAATGTGGCACTATTGACATTTAAAAAAATATTTTTTTTTAGTTGTAGATGGACACTTCTTTATTTTATTTATTTATTTTTATGTGGTACTGAGGATTGAACCCAGTGCTTCTCACATTTGAGGCAAGCACTCTACCACTAAGCCACAACCCCAGCCCACTATTGACATTTTGAGCCAGATAACTTTTTGCTAAGTGTGTCATAGTGTGTTGAGAGCAGCATCCCTGGCCTCTATTAGATGCCAGTAGCACTTCACAGTGGTGAGAACCAAGAATGTCTCCAGATGTTACCAAATGTCCTCAGGATGGTGGGAGATGGGTAAAATTACCCCAGGTTAAGAATCAGCACTCTGAGGTGAGAATGGTAAAAATATCAGCCAGGAAAGCGGAGGGCAAATCGTGTGGGGCCATGCAGGTCACAATGAGGAAATAAGATTTTATTCTAAGTGAAATGAACAGTTCCTGAAAAGTTCAGGAAGCGAAATTGAATGATATCTTTGAAGGTTTATTGTCTGCTGGGTGGAGAGTAAAGTGTGCGGGGGGGGGGGGGGGCGCGGGGGGGGGCAACAGTGAAAGCAGTGTTGGTAAGGGGACCCCATTGCTATAGTTGACGTAGGAGTTGATGGTGATTTGACCCAGGATGACTGCAATGCAGATGGAGGTAGATTAATTTTGAGTTAACAGCAATGCTAATGTATTGAATTTGGTGGGTAAAGGAGAGGAATTGAAGATAATTTTAGTTTTTTGACTAAAACAGCTGTGGACACGTTGTCATTTGTAAATGGTGTAGCTCTAGAAAAGACAAGACATGGATTGCGGAGCAGAACAAGGTTCACATACTGTTTTATCCATGGTGAATTCTAATTCTATTAGATATCAAGGTGGAAATGTCAAATAGATCCTCCTGCCTCTCAGCTTCCCCAGTTGCAAGGATTACAGGCATGTGCCACCACACCCAGCTAAAGCACTTTCATTTGTATTTTCCTTTTTCTTTAAATGAGGTTATTTTTTTTTTCCCTTTGACTTTTCTTATCTGGTTTCATGGTACTCTAAACTCTTTCCACCTTAATTTTAGTTTGTTTTGATTTGTGGGGTGGGTGAACATCTGAGTTATAAGAGTATTTGAAAAGAAATTAAATGTTAATGTATAGAAAGATTATAGGAGCATTCAGTTAAAGGAAGGGGATTTTAATGTTTTATGTGTTTGATGTCATGTAATCATTTTTTAAATGATTAAAAATAAGGTATAGTAATCATTCCAATTGTTTAAATGATTTCACTAGAACACCTCACTCTTCGGTAACCAAAGCCTTTCTAATAGGAATTTTCTATGTCATAAGACATCAATCCAGAAATAGTTCCTTCACAGCAGTATTCTGTAAGTCTGGTCAATCACAAATACTCTGTAATGAGAGACTATGATATTTAGATGTGTTCTCTGAGGACTTAGCATTAAAAGTAAATTTCTAAGTACAAGTGAAAAAAAAAGTAGAAAAGTGATTGTCATGACTAACCAATAAAATGCAAATCAAGTAAGGTATCACTCTTTGCTGGGGGTGGGGGGATAACCCCAAAACCCTATGTATATCTAAAATCAATATTAGGGGAAAAAAATAGTGAGATTCACATGTTTATGCATTGCTGAAAGCTTTTACATAGTTAGCTTGTAAACTTTTTGTCAGATATATCTGAATAACTTGATAATTCCAGTTCTAAGTATAGATCTCTAGGTCAAATATGTAGCCACAAAATTTATTATACTGATATTTAAAACAGCAGATGGAAATTGTTAAATTTCATCCAGTTGATGAAAATAGATTTAAAATTTTATGATGCTCAAAATATTCATTACATTTTTTGTTAACAGCAAAAGACTAGAATTTAAATGTTGTGATTCATAGATACAGTTGATTACTACTTTGAAAAGGAAAAAGAGCTGTATATACCAATGTGGAATAATCTAAAATGTAGTTTTTCAAAAAGTCAGATACTATACAGTTTCCACTTGTGTTCAAAAGTTATATCTCCAGATTTTAAATTTGTGTATCATTTCTTAAAATTCTAGATCAAATTTCTCTAGAACAAAGGTTATAGATGTTTTCTATACACACCACAGTAAATATTTTAGGCTATGAAGTCTACAAAGTCCCTCTAAATCTACTCAGCTCTGCAGTTGGAGGTTTAAAATCTCCCACAGATGATGTGTACACAAATTGGAACACGATGTTCCAAAGCAATTTTCTTTTAAAAATTAGGCCTTGGGCTGGGCACCATGGTGCACATCTGTAATTGCAGCTGCTCAGGAGACTGAGGCAGGAAGCCAGCCTCAGCAACTCGGTAAGGACCTAAGCAATTTAGGGAGACAGAGCTCAAAATAAAAAGTAAAGTAAAAAAATTGAAATGGCAGGGGATGAGGCTGTTGCCCCTTTGGGTTCAGTCCCCAGGACCAAAACATACTATACACTCAACGACCTTGGAACAGTAACTTTCCAGCCTTTCTTCAGTTTTTAAAGAATATGAAGTAGCTGGTAAAAGTGGGGTATAGAATTTCAGGGATTAGGAAGGCCTTGTTTGAGAGGAAGATTTGGTTTTCCAGCTTCTTCCTCTGTGCTAAATATATATATTTTTCTTTTAATCTGGGCATATTATTTTTTAAAAAAATCTTCCTTTTCAAACACTAATTTATAACAATGAGTGAACTTCTCTGAGGAAAATAATTGTGTTATTTGCCTTGTAAAACAAGTGAAGAATGCAATTGTTGAACTATGGACCTCCCCCCAGCAACTTACCCTCCCATTCTTAGCACTGTATAAGTTTATGAGAAAACTCTAAATGCAGAACGAATGGAGGCTTGAAGAGGGAAGAAAAGATTTTGGGAGTATAACACAGACTTTTCCCATTGGATTCAAAGCTCTCTGAGGCATTTATTGCAGAAAGTGTTTCCTGTAGTTTGTTTCCATGTCTTATAGACCAGGCAGGCACCCAGTCCCTCCCTCCATCCCCTTGAGACATGCAGATCTGTCCTCTTTCATTATGTCTGTATTTGGGCACTGTCAGGATTCTGGAGACACACTGACTTCTTCCTTATCATAGTGGTGGTAGTGAGAACTGATTTATCTTTTAAGCTAACAGTTTTGAAGAGTACAACAGAATTTAGTTCAGAGGATTAATGTTTTTTCCTGTTGTTAGACATAATTTACTAAGTCATTGGTCTCCCTTTTCCTTAGGTGCTGCTACGTCCTCTTCCTCCTCTTCCCCTTCATCCAGTTCCATAACAGCTGCTGTAATGTTAACGTTGGCTGAACCATCAATGTCCAGTGCATCACAAAATGGAATGTCAGTTGAGTGCAGGTGACAGCAGGACTTGCTAAAGCACTTTGCACTTAATGGCTGTTGAGGGCCACGTCTTTTTTTATACTGCACAGTGGCACACACACAAAAAAAAAATCAGACAAGCACTATTTTGTATTTAAAAATTGTTTCTTGACAAGCTGACTTGGCACTTAAGTGCACTTTTTTATGAAGAAAAAGTACAATGAACTGCTTTTCCTCAAGCAATAATTGTTTCCAACTTGTCTGGGAATTGCGTGTCTGGTAACTTGAAGGCCTTCCACTGTGGCAAATGAAGGCTTTTCACTGCCTGTAGAGACAATACAGTAAGCATAGTTAAGGGGTGGGCCAGAACATGTAAGATAACTTACTGTATATGTATTCCCTCGTATTTTGTTAAAGCTGGAACATTTGATATTTTTCCATTTATTTATGAAAAATATGAACCTATTTTCATTTGTACAAGCTAATTGTTTTTTAAAGCAAGTCACCTTTGGGTGGCTTTAATTGTATAAGTCAAGCACATGTAATAAATTCAAAACCTGCAGTTAACAGGATATTAGACATCAGTCCTGGTAACCAAATATTGAAGATTCTCCTTAAAAAAGACTGAACATGTTTACAGGTTTGAATTTGGCTAAAAGGTCTTGCAGTGGCTTTTCATGCCCCTTCAAATTGGAATGGAACTACTGTACTTTGCCATTTTTCTATAAATCAGTATTTTTTTTTAATTTTGATATAATACATTGTGTGAAAAAAGAAAATGGCTAATAAACTGTATTAAATCTTAAACAATGTATAAAGATTGTAATTAGCCAGTTCAAAGTGTATATTTATTCATAATGAATTATAACAGTTATATTTTTGTGTTTTCTTGTAAATGTTTCTTTTCCCTTAAATACAGATAATTCATTTGTATTGCTTATTTTATTATGAGCTACAACAAAGGACTTCAGGAACAAACTGTGTTAGTATGGTTCAAGGTTTGTATGAACTGTCTTGAGAAAGATGGTTGTTATTTTAAGTATAAATAGCTAATTGGGGTGATAGGCCTTTAAAATTAAATGCCTTGTATAAAATCCAAAATGAACGCAAAATTGTTTTCACTTGTATTGACTTTATGTTGTATGATTCCAGTCTCTGTTCTGTTTGGCACTTGTATTTAATTCTTCACCTTTGTAAGACATTTGTATATTAAGGATGTGTTCATTGAAGCTATTTAATACCTGGCACTGTTAATACACAGTACTTTGCTGTACAGACTGTTTTACTGTTTTAATTGTAGTTCTGTGTACTTTTTTTGAATGGGGCTGGCATGTTTTGTTTTCTGGCAATACGACGTGAGAATTTCAAAGCATTTTGTTGTAGATGCTAACGTGTCAGAATCCTTTACATTCAACTTTTCTAAGAAAAGCATTTTCAGTCTTGTAGTGTGTGCTTATAGTAACTAATTTTGTTGAAAATGGTTTCAAGTTACTCAGATTTGTACAGGACTGTAAAGATTTGTTGACAGCAAAATGTTGAAGAAAAAGCTTATAGAATAAAAGCTATAAAGTATATATTAGGATCTGCAAACAATGAAGAATTATGTAATATATTGTACAAATGTAAGCAAAGGCTCTGAAATAAAATGCCATAGTTTGTGAATCCTTGATTTTGTTTCTAAAACATAATTGTAGTTCATTACTATATGTAATGAACTAACTAGAACATATACTGCTAGTATATATATTAGCACAAATGGTTAACTGACATATAAAAATGGGAATATTCCATCTTTAAAAATTACAAGTCCATTTACCAGGGCTGGAGGTGTAGCTCAGTGGTAGAATGTGTGCTTAGCATGCATAAGACAGAGTACAATCCCTAGCACCAAAATTTTTAAAAAGTCCATTTGAGATGATTGATAGGAATTTGGGAATAAAGGAAGAGAGAGTTCCAAAGGAAGTGCCTGTAAGCCACCGAAATGCAGCACCTGTGAAATGCAGCTTCCAAGCAACATGCCCTCGCCTGTGCCCGTGTACAGAGGGTAGTTTGCAAGTGCAGGAAATACTTGGGGAAAATTATGTAAGTCTGCCTGGGTCCACCTTAGATCTAGCCTCTAGCATGGATGCTGCACCAACAGGTTGCTGCCTCTCTCTGGAAATGGCCTATATTCTCCCTTGAATGCATAATCCTTGCTTTACCCCAAGGTATCTGACTACCCCAATCTCCTTTGAATATCTACGTTCCTAAATAAACCTGTGTCTGCCTCTGACTGGCACTTGCTGAAATTATTTTTTTGTCACACATGCCAAGAATAGCACTGGTCAATTTTCCCTTCTCTCTGGAATCTCCTCAAACCCTTCTTCAGAGACATGTCTTCTCCTGTGACATCTTAAATCAGAAAAGGGATTGTTTTAGGCCTTTTTGAAGTACATACACTGTTTTACTTGAATCTGTATTTTTCTTAAGACTTCATTCTCCAAAGAAGAAAAAAAAATTAAAAATTTTCATTAACACAAAAAACATTACCAGTAGCTATTTTTTAAAATTTTAACTAGATCTTTATTAAGTCTGCCTTACTCTTGTTGCAATCTGGAATCAAATGGGCATTACTAAAACAAGTTAATAGTAAAACCCCACCTCAGAGAGTTCTATTTAATTGGTCTGGCACAGTACCTGAGTGTTGATTTTTTTTTTTTTTAAACAGAATTTATTATACTCATTAGGTCCTGGAGGAAGGAGACAGGGTATTTATTCCATGCAGATTCACATGGGAAAGACGGCAGGATGGTCAGGTGGAGTAAGACAGGAATGAAGGGAAGGGATAGGTCTATGAGTTTTTTTTGTTGTTGTTTTGTTCAAGGTATTGAACCTTGGGGCCCTTAATAAGTCACATCCCAGACCTTTTTATTTTGAGGTAAGGTCTTGCCTAGTTACTTAGGGCCTTACTTAGTTGTTGAGTCTGGCTTTGAACTCCAGTGATTTTAATGTGTACCTGTGTTGAAAACCATTGCAATGCTCCAAATCTTCTACAATCAACATTTAGCTTTTTGTTCCCATTTAGTGGATTTTCCAACAAAAGAAAAAGTTCTTAAGACAATGAAGATTAACTTGGACACAAAAATCTCAAGTATGCATTAAAGCATCTTTGGGAAGATCCTTTATTTTACAGAAATTAGTTTTAAGGGAGAGGTTTTAAAATCTGTCAAACCTGCTTCCCCCAAATGAGTTTCTAAATATTGTCCCCTAGAAATGTATTCTCAAATACATCTGGTAATGCTCTATAGAGCATACTCTTTGTAAGGAGTCGGTGTTGACTGTTTAAAAGGTGAGAAAGCATGTAGAAAGATACTTGGCTAAATAATTTCCTTTATCCTATTGTTTTCAATCTTACTCATCACAAAACCCTAACATGTTACAGACAGTGCTCCAGAGAGTAATGATAACCAATTTTGTTGGTAATCATATGCTTATGCCCCTTTTTTACTAACCTCTCTAAAGGGATTGAAAATTTCATTATATATCTAGAATTTGACCCAAGTCTACCAAGGATTGCCTAAAGTACATTTATTAGGTTAGCTCACAGTATATTATAAAACTGAGATGTTATATTGTTTTCCAAAAGGTTGGTTTCTTATTGAAGTAACTTTAGGCAATTTTCTGATAAAGTGGAGCAGAATCCATGAAACCCCTAACATTTCTTTCTCTTACTTTTGGAACCAGGGATTGAAGCCTGGGAACTGAGGTACATCCCAGCCATTTCTAATTTTGAGACAGGGTCTAAGTTACTTAGACCCTGTTAAGTTGCTGGTATTTCAGACATCTGCCATTGCACCTGGCCAAACGCCTTAGGAAGGGTTAGCGATATTTTAATGGTTAAAAAACAGTTCTGAATGGCAGTAAGGATAATCTTTATATTATTTCCAATAACAGTCTCTTGCACACTACTTTCCTGTTTTTTTTTTTTTTTTTTTTTTTGCAAGGATGGGTGGTACTCAGGGACCAAGGATTTATTTAACCCAGGGACATTTTGCCACTGAGCTAAATCCCAGACCTTATTTTTCCTAGAGCTTTGTACATGTGAAGCAGTCTACCACCTGAGCTATATTCCAGCCCCAGCCCCACCCAAACCCAGACCTTTTTAAGACAAGTTCCCCATAAATTGCTTAGGGCCTAAGTTGCTGAAGCACTTGAACTTGCAGTCCTCCTGCCTCTGCCTCTTCCTGGAATTACAGGCATATGCCTGGTCTTTCATTTCTGAGTCCTTTTCTTCTAGTTTTAACCTGTCATCTAGGGATTTGGGACTAACATCAGGTGAGGGGTTATGCACTCATAAGATAATGTTTCAATGGTACAGTTTCTTGGCTTCGTTGTGCAATTATGGTAAGGCATAAAATCAAGTGCAATTTTAAGTGAACTGCTTTATCTGGGAGAACCAGTGTATAATGGCAGTGTATCAGCACGTGAAAGTTGTGGTATCTGCAGACCCCAAAAGGGCGATTTACCTGGCAATCAGACGTAGGCTAGTGTGGAGGCTGGAAGTCCCCAGGACCAGATAGGATGAGACTACATTGTTTTAGGTAGAGACAATTCTTGGAACGTTAGGGACCGACCATAGAGAAGGAATGGGATAGGGAGACATTCTGAGGAAAACTGAAGAGAGTTTTTCAATAGATCTGATGTAGGACACATGCAAGGTGCATAAGTTGCACCACCTGCTTACGTGGATCGTTTTATATTTTAAATAAAAAGGATACCAACACTACCGGAAACCAAAATAGGAAGCACAGTAATCAAAAGCAGGGTCAAGCAGATGAATATTGCGTGAGTTCCTCATAGTTATTGGACAGGGCAAAAAAGGATCACATGTATTTCCAGTCAACTTATGTTAAGCGACTTTCAAAAGCAAGGCTGTTTCAAAATGATTGCAAGTCAAATCCTATTCTATAACCCAAACTACTAAATTGGATACCATCTTATTACATAAAGGTCAATTTAGCAAATATTCACCAGGTACAGTGAACAGATACCAAGTACGGATGAATAGGACGTAAATCCTTACCGTCACGCCTTTAAGAAGGCAGTGCCAATAATTAGCAAAAGACGGACAGAGGAGGGCAGGAGAAGCAGGCCAGGACGGGAGGGTTTGGAAGGGGGCCGAGAGATGGGCTTGTTGGAACCAGTGTCTCTAGGCAGAATCGCGGGCCGCAAGAGGATCTCAGCAGCTCTAGGTGCGAACGCTTGAGCTGCGGCTTCATTTTAAGATGCCAAGTCTGAGGAACGTGCCAAAGAACTCAAAAGCGCAGTGCGCCCGTCGCGCCGCCTCCCCGAACGCGAGGCGCACTTTCCCCCCGCAGCCTTCAAGCCCGCCAGGCCTCCCCGCCCTCCTCAACTACCCACGGTTTGCTCTTCGCCCACTCCCCGCCTAGCTGGACCCTACGCATAATCCAGGCCTCAAGCACTGGACCATCTCCTTCACTCCCACACCAGTTTGCTCCGACAACCTCGAGAACGCCGGCCAAACTCACGACCTCGCCCCGCCGCGGCACCCCTAAGGTCGCTAAGAAGCCGCCGGGAGCGTAGAGGCGTGGCCATGGTCGGAAGGGGCGTGGTCATGGGCGGAAGGGGGTCGGAGCGGGACGTTTGTCGCTGAGGCAGTTCCGGAAGTCTTGCACGAGGAATGGCCTCAGAGGGGAAGAACAAGCTTCAGAAAAAGAAAAGCGCGAGGCGCACGTGAGTGGTGGGCAGCGCAGTGGGCGAGGGGCGCGTTCGCTGGGGCGCGACTGACTATCGGGGTCCGTTCGCAGGGCGCGCGCGGAGGACGGCAGAGGGAGCGCGGCCGGGGACTACCTGGTGGGACAGGTCGCCGACAGCCTGTTAGGCGGCTTGCGCGCTCCGCGAGGCAGCGACACCACGCTAACCGCCCTCTTCAGCGCCTCCACGCCGCGGGCCCGCCCGGTGTACGTCCCCGCGCCTCAGGTGAGCCAGTGCGGCATCCCCGAAGGCCCCTGAGCGCCCTGGTGCTCGGCGCGGCCTGACGTCATGCTCCTCACAGGAAGCCTCGCGGAAGCGGGGGCGCGAGCCGCGAGAGGAGAGCCCACCCCAGGGTCGCAGGCCACTTTTGCAGGAACCTGCAAAAAAGACGAAAGCGAGGAAGAAACTGTCCGAGGCGGAGGCCAGGTTGGCCGACAGGTTGGTACAGTTCTCTTAGCCGACGTTAAAGAATCGCATGGTAAGAAATGAAACTTCACACGCCCGCAGTATGCATACTAGTTGTTTTCTCACTTCATATTTCGCCCTATTTTTTGTAAAAATCTTATACGAAGTTGCAAAGAATAAGAAACCCACTGATGGCAGTCATTAGAACAGACCTGTTTCACCTTTGCCCTATTCAAAGTGTCCTCCCCATATGGAATCGAACTTATGGTTTATGTTTTATCAGTAATTATTTCAGAATGTTTATAAAAGGTCAGTTTGGTTTTCCTAGGGAGGAAATTTTTTCTATTGATTTTTTTTTTTTTTGGCTGTACTGAGGATTGTTCAAAATTATCTCTGCCACTTGTGCTGCGTCTATCACATACCCGTTCTGCCTCCTTAGAGATTGTGCTATCAGATCCTCTCCTTTTCTTCTCTTTTCCTTTGTCTTTGAACTTCTTTAATATATTTTTTTAGTTGTACATGGACATAATATCTTTATTTTTATTTATTTATTATGTGGTGCTGAGGATAGAAACCAGGGGCTCTCTTGCAGGGCAAGCGCTCTACCACTGAGCCACAGCACACCGCACTGTGTTTGAACTTTTAACCATTTAACATGCTCAAGATTCTCTTCTTGAAAAAAGAAATCCAACAACCAAAAACCCCCATTTACGGTTGTTGTGTGTTTGCTACTGTTCCCACTGTCTTTTTCTTCATATCTGTACTTTGGGGGAAAAGTAGTTTGTTGTTGGACTCTTCCCCATTTTGTGACTTTTTTTTTTTTTTTTGTACTGAGAATTGAACCTAGGGATGCTCTACCACTGAATCACATCCTTTGCCCCTTTTTTTGAGACAGGGCCTCATTAAGTTGCTTAGGGCCTTCCTAAGTTGCTGGAGCTGGCCCTGAACTTGGCCATCCTTTTACCTCAGTCTCCCAAGTCATTAGGATTGGAGGAGTGTGACACCATGCCTGGCTCCTTTTCATGATTAATGAATTTTCCCACAGACTTACAGTTTGGTGGTGTTTTTGTTTTTGTCCAAACCATATAACAGTGCTTGGTGATGCATCTTGACTTACTCGTCATATATAATGGGCATTGCAGCTCTTGTCCTCTCTGTCACATTTTACATTGCTGCTTTCATCTGTAAAGCTGTTGGTTTCTCTGAGAGCAGTTTCTTATAATTCTCTTCTTGCTTGTCTTTTCCTTTTCACTGTTAATGTGGGTTCATTTTGTCTCTTTAAAATGTTGCTTTTCCTTAAAGTTCTTGTTCCTGGTCATCTTCTCAGAACTTTGATTTTTTTTTTTCACTGTTCATTGTCGGCATTGTTTGTTTGTTTGTTTTGTGCACCCTCTTACATTTCTCCTGATCTCTAGACTTGTTTAACTTTTGCCTACTGACATCTGTGCCATGTGCTTTAAATGGAGATGATTCTCCTCATCAAATCTGTTTATGGGCATGATGGTTCCACTCACTTTGTAAGTTGACTAAGCCAGTGTTTTGGGAATCATCCTATGCTCTTCCCTTTCCCTGCATGAGCCATTAGTTGCCAGATGCTTGTACTTTGTTTTGTTTTGTTTTGATTTTAATAGACAGGGTCTCACTTTATCCCTAGGCTGGCCTGGTATTCCTGGGCTTGAGTGATGCTTCTGCCTCAGCCTACCAGGTAACTGGGATTATAGGTGTGCATCACCATACCTGATCAGTGCTCTTTTAATTACCTCTTTAATTTGTTTTCTCCTTTCCACCTCCATCCCTGTTCTGATTTATCTGTTTTCTTCTTAGGTACACACTGTTGTAATCATCTCCTTACTCGACTGTTTTCTCCATCCTTGACCTCTTCTTTCTTTCTGGCTGTTGCTCAGATTGATCTTTTTTAGATGTTTTCAATCTTTGGCAGCTCCCCGTCTTCTGTAGAATAGAAATCTAAGTGCTTTTGCATAACACGGATGTTTCTTCTTGACCTGGACCTTAGTTTACCATGTCATCTGTAGTTCCTTTCCATCTTACTGTATACATGGCATACCATGGTGAGCAGATCTGGATGTGACATGACATACCATGGTGAGCAAATCTAGATGTGGACCCTCTCTGTAGTGGAGATTTGGTCTGGTGAAGAAGTACTTGTAGCCCATGTTTCTTGAGGATTGTGTGCCAGATACTGCTTTTCTCCTCTTAGAAATCTTGTTTCTCTTATTTCTTTTAAGTTCCTATACCATGAATTTTAGCTGATATTTTTTTCTGTTTTGAATTTGGACTGTCTTGACTTTGCTATTGAAAGGTTGATAGTTCTTCATGTCCTCAGAGCCTAGAACATAGTCGGAACCAGCAAGTATTTGCTCGTGGGTGAATCCCACTTCCCATTCTTTCTCCTCACTTCTTAAGATCCCTATCTCGTTCTCTCTTTGAATCCATGTCAGACCTTATGTCTTTATGTGCACCAATTTACTTTTGATAAGCAGCCTTTTAACTATTACAGAACTTTTGTAAGTTTGGCGATCCAGCTTTTTCTATTGACGAGATTCTTTTTACAAAGTGAGTGCTTGGTGGCCATATAAACCTTTTTAGAGCAGAGACTGAAATTAGGCTTTGATGAAGTGTAAACTAAATCTCCGAGAGCTTTAAATAAACTGACTTTTGTTTAGATAAACTTTTGTTGCTGCTGCTATTGCCTGGCTGGTTTTAGCTTGTGTTTAAAATTTGTGCTTAACTTTTTCTAACTCCTGAGTAATAGAATTCATTTTCTAAGTCTCCTAGTCTCTTTTTAGTTATGCTACTTTAAGTCTTTTGATATATTTATTTGTAGTAAGTTTACATTTAGAAAAACCACAAGTCCTGGGAAATGTTTCTAATAAGGAGGGTAGAATTGTACTTGGTCAAATGCTTATTTCCATAACTTCTCATTCTATGTTTTTGCCTTAAAATTAGGGAAAGTGCTCTAGCAAGTGCTGATTTAGAAGAAGAAATTCATCAGAAACAAGGACAGAAAGGGAAAAATTCCCAGTCTAGTATTAAAGTAACTGATAGACAAGTACTTAATGATATAGATCACAGCTACAATGTAAGTCAAAGAAAGAAAATTGAGATCAATCAAGAAGAAGAAAGATTAAAGAATGAGAGGACTGTATTTGTTGGGAACTTGCCTGTCACATGTAATAAGAAGGTGAGTTTGTGGTTTTGTAAATATTTAAAGAAATTAATAACTTTATCTACTCTTTCACTATGAGTAAGCACATAATTGATAAGTCATTGATGTAACTTTATTATCAATTACTACATTTATCATTCTACTACACATTGGTTCCAATGTTTGTCCCATTTTCTTATTTCTATAGTCATTGCCCAAATTCAGGCTTTTGCAAATCATATTTGAAATGTCAGAGTGGGCTTTTCCCTAGCTTTTTTCTTCCGGCCTCATCTCTGTTATATGCCATTGGGATAAAAAATAACATGCAGGAGTATTTGTCTCTCTCCTTCACTGCTCTGTCTCTCACACATGAGAATGTACCTCAAGCATAGTAGGGGCTCTATAAACATTTGCTGTTGTGAAAGAATGAATACATTCTAAGTTTCTTGAATTATGTCAGTTTCACTAAATCTAAAACATGCCCTTACGTTACTATTTTTTGGGGGGGAAGTGGCGGAGGGACCTATGATTGAGCTCAGGGGCACTTGGCCGCTGTGCCACATCCCCAGCCCTGTTTTGTATTTTATTTAGATACAGGGTCTCGCTGAGTTGCTTAGTGCCTTGCTTTTGCTGAGGCTGGGATCCTCCTGACTCAGCCTCCTAAGCCACTGGGATTTCAGGTGTGTACCTCTGCACCTGGCACTGTTTTCATGTAGTAGTCACTGTATTGACAATTCTTGCATCAAAAAGCTGCTGGTGTTTTGAAAGACCATATAAATTCTACTTCTTTACAATACAAAAGATGTCGTGGTTTTTTCCTTTCTCCCTAATGCTTTTGTCTCCTGGCATTTGATTTGTGATTTTTTTAGTAGGCCATCACACATTTTGCTCAGTAATATAGTTTTATTTATCTTCCTGTTAGATTATAAAGGGCTTAAGGGAAGGGAGTGTGGCATATGGTGGTTTGAGCAAATTATCATTTGTAAGTTATTTTTTAAACAGAATGAGTTATGGAAATTATTACCTATCTATAAAACTGCCCTACCTATAAAACCTATGTGTTCTTCACATCCAGGAATAGGAATAAATGCTTAAAATTTGCTTTCTAAGAGTTTGTTCAAGCTGGTGGTCTCAATTAGACATAACTGAAGCATTTCTTAGTGTGACATAAGCTTCTTTAAAATTCATTTTGTTTTAAGCCAATGTGAAAAAAATGAGAGAATATGTGAAAATCCAAGTCTACCCTTAACTAACATGGATAAAAGACTAAAAGATCGAAACAAAAGTATTGTGCAATTCATAGGCATTGATATGAACTGAAATTGTGTTTTGTTTTTACTGTAAGTTTCAGTAAAACTTTTTTTCCTTCTGACTGAACACTACTAATCTGCTTTTCCTCGATTATTCTTAAAGTGAAAACTGGCTTTCGACTTTCAGTCAGTGGCTGGGGTTGTGGCTCAGCGGTAGAACGCTCGCCTAGCATGTGCAAGGCCCTGGGTTCGATCCTCTGCACCACATAAAAATAAATAAGTAAAGTTTTTTAAAAAAGACTGACAGACAATTCGATGGCATTACTTTTTGTGACACCTACTTGATATTCTGAAAATGGACTAATTTGTTTTTGTTTTTGTTTTTTAATTTTAGAAACTGAAGTCATTTTTTAAGGAGTATGGACAAATAGAATCTGTACGGTTTCGTTCTCTAGTAAGTTCTCCCCCTCTTAAAATTTCTATCATTGTAAAATTTTTCATGTGAATTAAACTAACTGACTTTTTGGTAATAATGATGGTGGAAGAGCTTTATATTTTGAAGTCAGTAGGTATAAATCTAGCACAGGAGAAGATGGCTCTCAGTGTCTGTTGTTGAATGTCAAACTGGTTACATAATTTAATAAGCTCATGTAATAAGTAAAAGTGATGTTCTTGTGTATGTTTGAGGGTGGGTGAATGACTTTGCTGTGTCAATATATTAAGCAGAATTGTTGATACTGAATAGTGTTTCTGGAATTGGGCAACCCTATGAGAGGCATTCAGTGTGGGAGGTTGGCATGAGGTTGAGCAGGTGTAGATGATGTATCTTTTAATTAATTAATATTAAAACTTGATTGACATTAGGGGTGCCTGATTTCACCAGTTGCATACTCAGGACCAGTCATGGCCGCATTCCCTGGAGCATGAAATAAGCATAATTCATGTTGTTTGATTTTTTTTCCCATTCATGTTTTTCTTTCTGGATAGTTAACTTATAGTAGTATATATTCTTGAACACTATTATTTTTTATTTAAAAAATTTGTTTTTCAGTTTAGATTGATACAATGCCTTTATTTATGTATTTATCTTTACGTGGTGCTGAGGATTGAACCCAGTTCCTCACCTGTGCTAGGCGAGTGCTCTACCACTGAGCCAAAACTCCAGCCCCATGAACACTATTTATTAATATAGATAATGTATAAGAGTGTAGGCAATGTTTTTTCATGTTTCTAATTGCTCTTAAGTGATTCTCTAAAATAGGGTTTCTTGGCCTTCATACACTGGCGTTTTAGGCTGGTCATTCTTTGTTGTTGAGGGCAGCCCTGTGCACTATACGATATTTAGTAACATCTCTGACCCTCACCCACTCGATGGGCAACCCTCCCCACCCCAGTTGTGACAACCAAAAATATCTCTAAATATTGCCAAATGTTTCAGGAGGCAGGGCTGCCCACTGCTGTACAAGGAGACATTTCTTGAGATTTTGGTAGTCACCATAATCTGTCAGTCAGTGTGTTTGCCATTTGTGTTTTATCTGCCTTTCAGAGTCCCATTTCCCCACACCAGAGCCTTGCTTAGTCTGCTGACTATGTGTCTTGCCATCTTCCCATCCGCAGTGTACCTGTGCTTACCTCCACCTACCCAACTATGACCTATGCTGTGTGCTGATTTTCTCTGTTCCTCGGTTACACCTGGCTGCAGGCAGGCTTTGGAGTTGCCTTTCACTCTTTGTCTTACCCAGCCTAGTTTTTCAGCTGGAGTCATTCTTTTTGTACCCCCTGCCCTAGCTACATTCTCATCACCTCTTGTCAGATTAGTAATAAAGGGCCTGGCACAGTGGTGCATGCCATAATCCCAGTGACTCAGGAAGCTGAGGCAGGAGGATCACATGTTTGAGGACAGCCTCAACAATGTAGAGAAGCTGTAAGCAACGTAGCAAGACCCTGTCTCAAAATAAAAAAAGAACTGGTGATATAGCTCAATGGTAAAGTGTACCCCGATTCAATCCCCTGTACCAAAAAAAAGAGAGAGAGTAGTTGTAAAAGCCTTTTAGAGTTTCTTCCTTCGGTTTTCCTATAGTTTGTCTCCACATAACTGTCAGCTACCATCACTTTTCTGGAACTCTTGCCACTTTTTCTGTGCCACTTGTTAACATTGTATAAACACACACATACCCTGAGTCCTGGTATTGCTCCTCACCACTGGGGAGCCTGCTCAGTCTCTTCTCTCACCCTGGGTTCTCTTTGGCTCCATCCTGCAGCTTGGAACTTCATGCATTGTTTAGAAACTATTTGATACCATTGTTTGCCTGCCCTGTCAGACTGTAAGCCATGATTACAAGTGCAGTTTAACTTGCTTGTCCTTGGGTCACCAGCACCTGATGACATTGAATATGTATTGACGTATGTATGCTCTAATTCTTTTCATGGCCAGTGAAATGTGTGTGTAGTGCTTAGCTTGGTAACATGTTCCTCCACATACAGATTTTGTCATTTGACTCATTTTACTTGCTTTGGCCTGCATTTCTCCTCAAAGTCCCATTTTACCATATTTTTCAGTATGCAGGTAAAACTGGCATTTCTTTAAGCCTTTTCTGATACATTATACCATTAAGTGGTTTTTCTTCCTGTAATTTCTTTTTTTTTTAATACATATTTTTTTAGTTGTAGATGGTCACAGTACATTTATTTTATTTTTTCACTGATGCTGAGGATCGAACCTATTGCCTCACGCATGCCAGGTGAGCGCTCTACCACTGAGCCACAACCCTAGCCCTCTTCCTGTAAATTCTTAATATGCTTTATTGCTTGGTGTTGCATTTATTTATTATCTTCAGTGACAGGTATTTGCCCCATGTCTTGTACTGTTTTTCTGTCTACATTGAGAGTTTGACTGTACATGAGCAATTTGAGTAAGACAAACTGAGAAAAGAAGAAATAGTTCAAATTTCTTAGTTTTGTTGTATAAACTTACTAGGTAAGTAAGGGGAGGGAAAAGTGTTCTGGAGATTTTTAACAACTGCCTAGAGAGATTCACCATTCATGGATTGTGAGCTTGCAGGCTTGGTGTATTTTCACCTTGGCCTTTTCAGTACCCAAGCTGTGTTTGGCACATTACTGACCTGACATTTATAAATGTTTTAATTTGAAATTCCACCTCTTCCAAAAAGTATTATCTGCCTGATTCATTCACTCTTAAAAACTGTATATGACTAACCTGTGCATAGTCGCTCACACCTGGAATCCCAGCAACTCAGGAGGCTGAGGCAGGAGAATTGCAAGTTTGAGTCTAACCTGGACAACTTATGAGATCCTGTCTCAGAATAAAAAGGGCTGGGATGTGCCTCAATGATAGTGCCCCCATGGGTTCAGTCCCCAGTACTGCTAAATAAATAGGTTGAATAGGACTGCAAATAAAGTGATCCTGAATATTGCCCAATTTAAGAAAGCACTGAATGTTTTTCCAATTAGAATACATAAACACTTAGAGATATGGATGAGGTAACAAATCCTTTTACATTACTTACTAATTTAGTTAGACATGTTTAAAATGATATAAGATAAACAAGATATTAATCTATAAGCATTGCTCTTTTCTTACTCACTCTATGAAATGATTTTCCTTTTCTTCTCATGTCTTCATTACCGGTGTCTCTACCCCTTGGAGTCACTGGGCGGTTGGCGAAAGCAGTGTGCTGACTTCATCTAGGCCATCTGACAAACCTGGCCTGTTCAGCCTCGTGGGTGCTGCATCTGTAGGGATTTCTGTCCTGAGCCCAGGATATCCCTCTCACGTATCATCAGGACTGTTGTTTCTGATGTGATCATTTCCCTAAAATGCTTCTGATCACAACATGACAGTTAGATATTGGCTTCAATCGAAAGGAAATTATTGAAGTAATATTTCAAGTATTGAATTTTCTGTAATACGTTTTTTTTCCTCTTAACAGATTCCAGCAGAGGGAACTCTATCCAAAAAGTTGGCAGCAATAAAGTAAGTTTAATTCAAGGAAAGGAGTTGTCTTAACCTGTCTTCTGTTTTTGTTAAAAATTGAGGTCATTACTTAGCATTTTCATAGATTTTTGTATTTGATCATGTAGTGTGCTTGACTATTTCCTTGTGTCTGTGATAGCATATAAATTTGTCAGATGTTTGTATTTAAATATTAATTTAAATTGTAGTTACAAGAAAGTATGGAAAATAATTTATTGAAAATGTGCCATGAGAATTTCAAGAATGTTTATAGTGTTTGGAAGAAAATAAAGATGTTTTGTGCCCAAATTCTTTGCTATCAATTGTATATACCACATTTCCTCAGTTCTTAGGGATGTATCAGTGTCTGAGCAAGGTGCATCTAAAAATCAGGAGTGCGTATACTTGCTATGGCTAGTCAGATTTTTACAGAGAATTCTGTAGTTAGTTTTGCTGATCATCTTAAAAATGACTAGCCTGTAGCCACTTGAAGTTCCCTGAAGGTTTGGGGACCATACAGCTAGTAGTGATGCTTGGGATTCAAAATGCCCCCTTTTTCTACTCAGTGTTAAGAGTAACATACAAGTCTTGTTCCCTCTTTCCACATGGAAGGTTTCTTTCTCATTCCCTTTCAGCTTTATGCACGGTTTATATTATTGTCTCTGTTGGGTGTTTTTTCTTGATGGTACTTCAAATGGTATGTTTCAGAGGCAGGGGTGTCTTTAAGATGCACTAAGGTAGAAGCATTTCAATCCTTTTGAACATGTTGATGGCTTTTTTGGTAATTTGCAGTTGTTTGGTAGAGCAGAGTTTTTTCTGGTCTTTCCCCATAACCATTGTAGTGCCAGGTGTGTGGTTAGTATTGACTGACTTCCACAATGTTTGTTGAGGTGACCGAATGTGTAGCTCCTCAACTTGGGGTATTGTGCAGATGCTTTTGGGAATGGGAGACTTGGTGTAGTGCAGCCCTTCTTTTTGAGGTATATAAACACTTATTTCTGTGTGAGGCTGAAACTCAGAAACCTAAATTTCAACAGAAACAGAAGTTCTGACCAGATTATGTTATAGCAGTACTAAGAAGTTTGGGTGGGATATGCCAGAAAATTGGAATTTGCATACTGTGATTGCCATCAGTCTCTGTTTTCCCCAGGGTTTTGTGTTTTGTTTTTTTGGAATTTTGTTTGTTCGTTTGTTTTTTAATTAAATAGATGATGACGTGGATGATTAAGACCCACAAAACATGAAAGTGTGTACTGTGAAAAGTTTCCTTCCTGTACCTTTTCCCTAAATTGTAAGTTTCTTGTGCGACCTTCTTGAGGCATGTTGTATGTATTTCCATATTCTTTCCCCCACAGATGACCTGTTTTTTGGATGGGAGGAGTCTAGGGATGGAACCGAGATCTTTGTGTTCTAGGCATAGGCTCTACCACTGAGTTGCCCCCCACAGCTCCGCTTTTGAACTCAGTGATATTTGGTGTTTGCACTATTCCATATGTTCCATTTTTCTAGTGAGCACAGCTTGGAGATCTGTCTGTATTAGTATAAAAGTAATTCTTTCTCAGAATGTATCTTGTCAGATTTATCTTAATTTATTTGGAAAACATTCCACTGATGGTCATTCATTTTTTCCTCCAAGTTTTGTGGCCATAACAAATAATGCAGAAATAGGTGAATAAACTTGTACTCAGATAATTTGTACATGTGCTAATTGATCTGTAGGATAAATTCATGATGGTGAATTGTTCCATTAGAAAGGTGTGGGAGGCTGTCATGTTATGTGACCGGCGTTTTTCCTCTCCTGATTGGTTTGAGGCACTGTTGGTCACTGGTGATCTGGCTGCCCAAATCTTGAGGGTAGAAATAATGCAACCAAATGTGTCTTCATGTGTAGGTGTGCCTTCCTGCAGCCCCATGGGTCGAGCTATGCTCACCTCTTCCTTTGTGATATAACCCCGTGCCCTGTTTAGGATAAAATGTTCCATGGAAATGCCCTTTGTGTTTCCTCTTCTCTTACTCTGCCCTTGGGTGTGGCCTTCCTAGAAGTCAATCAACCTGCTGACAGCAGACATCCTGAAGCTACACTCAGACTCCTGAAACCTGATTCCTTGCCTCATTTAAATGGCTTCTCCTCAATAAAAGGGGTCTCTGCTCTCTCTCTTTCTGTAGACCTTTAAGGTCAGAGGAGCTGTCACAGCACCCCCAAAGATAAAGGTATTTCTCTCTCTTGTGTGGTTATTTCCTGCAGCCCAGTTCTCCTGGAATGACCCTGAGAGTTTTAGTCACAAACAACCGACAGAAAGGGTGTTTGCATTCATTATTTTGGCTGCCATCCTGTGGTGTTGGTCACTTATTAATATTCTTATTCATATTCCCACACCTTTACCAACAGTAGCGTTTTTTGCTTTATAAAAACAGTATACAGCAGCTCAGTGAGTGAAAGTGTTTCTAATTTACATTTCTCTTATGCATGAATGTCTTAAGTATTAAGGAGTCATTTGTTACTTTTTTTCTTGCTTTTGAATTGTTGGTTTTAATGATTACTGTGATGTTAATGAAATCAACCCTTTGAAATAGGAGTTACAGATGTTTTCTCTGTCTTGTGGTCTGACTCTGATTGTGGGGGATTGTGCTTATGTAAAACTTTTTGTGTTTTCATATAAGCCAAAAATTTATTTTTAAATGTTTAAGGTTTAATTTATCTCCAGTAAAACAACATATTTGAAGTGTTATTCTACAATTTTAATGTATGTGGGCACTTGTGAAATCATTGCTAGGTCAAGGTAATGATTATGTGAATACTTCTAGCCCCAGGGGTCTTTGTGCATTGGCAGTGTATTCCTTCACCCCTGTCCCAGGGCAACTACTCACCTACTTTGTCTTTGTTTTCATTTTCTACAGTTTTATATGAATGGCTTTATCATACAATATGTTGTTTTAATTTTGGATGCTGGAGATTGAACCCGGGACCTTGTACATGTTAAGCATACACTCTACCAGTGAGCTGCACCTGGGCCCAGTACATGCTCTTATCTGGCTTTTGCTCAGCATGATGATTTTGAGATTTGGGCATTCTATTGCATGCATCAGTGGTTTATTTATTTTTATTGCTCAGTAGATTCCATTGTGGAAATACCAAAAATTGTCCATTCACAGTTATAACATTCAGGTTATTTCAGTCTTGGGCCATCAGACATAAAGATACTAAAAATATTTGGGTATAGTTATTTTCTTTCAAAAAAGTGTCTGTGGTAGATTTTTGGATCCTATGGTAGGTTTATTTTAACTTTCTAAGAAATTGCCAGATTTTCTTCAAAAGTGGTTGCAGCATTTTATATCCCCATCAGCAGGAAATGAGACCTCCAGTTGCTTCGCCAACACTTGTATTGTTAGTCACTTAATTTGCCATGCTAAAAGGTTGTCATTATAGATTTAATCTGTGTTTTGCTGATGACTTAAAGATGGTAATCATTGTTTTTATGTGCTTAGTGACATATCTGTTCTTTGGTGAAGAAGCATTATAAAACTTTGCCCATTTTCTCTTGACTTTTCAGTCTTCTGTTGAGCTGTAAAGAGTTCTCTATATTTTCTGTATGAAAGCCCTTGTGATCTACATATTTCAAACATTTTGTTTCAGTTTTTGGTGGTGGTTTGCTTGTTTGTACTGGGGATTGAACCAAGGCATGCCCTTTCACTGAGCTACATCTCCGGCCTTTTCTATTTTTTATTTTTAAATTTTATTCATTTTTTAATATATATATTTTTAGTTGGACACAATACCTTTATTTTGTTTATTTATTTTATGTGTTGCTGAGGATTGAACCCAGTGCCTCTTGTGTGCAAAGCAAGCACTCTACCACTGAGCTACAACCCCAGCCCCTTTATTTTTGAGACAGTCTCGTTAAGTTGCTGAAGCTGGCCTGGAATCCTCCTGCCTTAGTCTCCTGAGTATCTGAAATTACAGGAGTGTACCACCATGCTGGCTTGTGATATTTTTTAAAGATACCTTTTAAAGGATCTCAAGTTTAGGGATGGGAATGTGGCTGAGTGGTAGAGTGCTTGACTGGCAAAGCATGAGGCCCTGTGCTCAATCCCCAGCATGACAAAGTAAATAAATAAGTAGATAGATAAATAAAAAGAATTGCAAGTATTAAATTTTGTTGAAGATTCACTGTAGAGAGTGCCATTGTTGGTTGGTTGGCTTGGTAATCTGGTGGGAGTGGGGAACAGTGAGATCTCTACTGTATTGGCTCAATCCAGGCACAGGCAGGCCCAGGAGTCTGTGTCTGGGGAGGTTACTGGTCAGCCCCTCCTTCCTGTGCACCCAAGCTCTACTTTTATGTTTTTTTCTTTCTTTTGATCCTGGGAATTGAACACAGTGGGTGTCTTACCATCTCCAACTCTTAATTTTTTGAGATAGGATCTCCCTATGTTGCCCATATTGATCTTGAAATTGTGATCCTTCTGCCTCAGCCTCCCATGTAGCTGGGATTACAGTGTGCACCATTGCACCCAGTTTGCCTTATACCTTTGTTAGTTCTGCTGTAGTAGAACATTTCCCATCTTTCTGCTGTAGTAGGAGACCTCTCTTCCTTCAGCCACAGTGGTCTCTGTGCCCTGGAAGACAGGGTTACTGTCTGTTTCCTAAAGGCTTAGTCTTCTCCATTGGGACAAGAATACAGGTGGGACTTGGTCATTCCTTTTTCTTGGCTGTAGTGAGTGCCCAGGAATGCACTCCTGTCTTCTCTGTGGACACCAGTGGAGTTGGTGGTAGGGGAGGGTGCATAGTCCTGCATCATTGGCTTCTGGTGTTTTTCTTGAGGCCCAGCTCCCTGCAGAACTAGCATTCCTGCTGTCTCCTCCTTAGAGAGGTGCTGGTTCCTAGCTTAAAAGCTTGTAATTTCCCCCAAATTCCAGCTTTCTGATAGCTTCCACAAAAGTTATGATGCTATAGTTTATCTGGTTTCTTCTTAGGGGCAGAAGGAGGATGCTCTTTTGGCTTCTGCATTCTCTGTAGAAGAGCAGAACTCTGTCATTAGTTATTGGTGTTTATCATCAGGCTTGTTTCAAGGCCTTTCTTCAAGTCAAGTGGAGCAGAACTGCATGCTTGCCCTTTGTGTTCCCTATGCCAAGGAGGCCTTTTCCCAGAGTAACAAAACCATGTGGCATTCATGTGTTCCTGGGGATAACACTAGAATGTGTCAGATTTGGATGTTATCAGAAGCTGTGTGTTATGTGGAAAGAGCAGGGCTCTATAGAGTCAGCTAGAGTTTGATTCAGACCTAGACTTAGGATCACAGTCATGTACTTCTCAAGTCTCAGCTTCCTTATCCATAAAATTAAAAAAATAATACCCATATCTGAGATGTGAGATTAAATGAGAGACATAAAATGTTTAGCTCAGTGCCTCATATATGTTAGGTATCCAATAAATTGCAGCTGGTTTCATCCGTGTTGGCAGTGTAACTCAGTGGTCGAATGCTTGTCTGGCATGTGTGAGACCCTGATTTTCATCCTTAGCATTGCAAAAAAATAAAATAACAATATTATTAAATGGTATAGTATGTTATTGTAGAATGCTATGAGCCATGCTGTGCATTGTATTTCAGTTTCCTTCTTAATGATACCTATTCATGTGTTAGCATTTTTGTTGCTTCAAAACAATAGGCTGACATCTTCAGGAAAAGATCTTTAGTCATTATGAGGTCCTTTTGACTTATCTAAATTGTATCACCATTTTGAAAACCTACTGAGTTAATGGATTTAGCCTTTGAGTAGCACCAAGGGCTAAATATTAATGATTGTTGTCAATAAGAAAGAATGAAAACCGGTCATAATGTGTCTCCCCATCAGAGAATATAGCAACCTATCTATGGTCCTGACAAAAGGGCCCAGTCCGAGCCTTATCAATCTTTTGGATCCAGCTGTCAGCTTCCAAGAAATACATGACTAAGGTACATGTTGGACTACACTGCTAGTTTACAGCAGGAAAATTCAGGCACAGTTACTCACTAGACAGTGTTTAAGAACCTGCTTGATCTGTTCAAACAATAAGAGATGGGGGAATCTTGTAAATTAAATGATACTCCAAAGACATATTGAGTGAAAAAAATGGACAAGAGCCAAGTGTAATGTTTAGGAATAGACACTTGAGCGATAGCACCACTGCAGAAAGCAGTTCTTACAAACATGGGCCTGATGATGACCTTTGATGACCTTTGAAGGGAAAGGAGGGACTGTAACTTCGAGGGGCCATAGAGAGAGGCTGCTGGTTGGACTGTGGCTACCAGGGCATTGACCTGTTGTTGACTGAATAAACTGTCCATGAAAGTTCTTTGTTCTTTTTGAATTCTTACTACATATTTACCCAAATAGATGAAACTTCCACCCAGGAATTCTTTTGTCATATGTGTAGATAGTAGGAAAAAAGCTAGATTTATTTTAGTGACTTTGAGGTTAACAAATTTCACATTGTTGTCTTTTCTTTCTCTTGTGTAGACGTAAAATTCATCCTGATCAGAAAAACATTAATGCTTATATTGTGTTTAAGGATGAGATTGCTGCTACAAAAGCACTGAACAGGTAATTATGCCTCTGAAGTTTGTAAAGAATGATTGTCCTGTTATTTCTATGGAGACTTTTTTAATTCACATTAGAGCAGATTCACATTGGAGCAGATACTTAAGTAATTTAGTGCTTATTTTTTATAAGTATTTTTTAGTTGTAGTTGACACAATACCTTTATTTTATTTATTTATTTATTTATTTATTTATTTATTATGTGGGGCTGAGGAACAAACCCAAGGCCTTGCATGTGCTAGGTGAGAGCTCTACTGCTGAGTCACAATCTCAGTCCCAATTTAATGCTTATTTTTAACAGCTGTTTCCCCCTTATATTTATAATACAGAAATGGGGCCCAAATTGCAGATGGATTTCGTATTCGAGTTGATCTTGCATCTGAGACCTCGTCTGTAAGTAGTACTTAATTACTTTAAAGAACTTAACTAGAACCTTGTGGAAAGAAATATTTTCTTGTGAGATTAGCTGGGAGTAATTAGTGGAATCAGTAATGTGAACATAAGGAAAATGAAGCAGTCTTTGTCCTCTGGGATCACAGAGTTGATGCTGGGGCTGGGATATAAGGACTGGCATCTGCATTGCCTTTAAGAACAAGTCATTTTCCCCTTGAAGATTTCTCTACTCTGTCACTCTCAATGATTATGAAAAGTTGGGATGGAGAGTGCATGACACCTGGACCAACACCTTGTTTTCTAGACTGAGGTCTAAAAGTTCAGTTACTCACTAGACAGTGTTTAATTCTAAGGAATAGTCTCAACTTTCATACTATATAGTGGAGATGAGTAGAAGGACAAATTGTGATTCTGCTTTATGGTGAATACTGTTACAAGTGCACAAGATGTTCAATTCAGAAATGAGGCACTTGAGGACATGTCAGCAAGAAGAGACAGGAGGGCTTCCAGGAGAAGGGATCTCATATCATTTTTGAAAGATGAGTAATATTTACATAGGGAGGGGAATTTTTTTTTTTTTTTTTTTTTTGAGTGATAGCAATATCTGGGCAGAAAAGGCAGTATTAACAGTGGGGACAGAAACCCCATTGCTCAGGGACTGGCAAGAGCTTGACAGTGTTATTGGGTGGATAGGATGTGAACGCAGTAGTAAGAGTTAAAGGCCAGATCAATGCAGAGGAATCTGGATTTGTCAGGAGCTGGTCCAGAAATTCAAATGTGGGAGCAGTGGGACCAGGTTCACTTTTGGCAAAGGCGTCTATAAGTGGATGAAGAATGGTTTGTAGGGGTTCACCCCCAGAAATAGTGTGTTTCTTTTGATGTCAAAACAGTCTAGCTGAGCTGGGTGTAGTGGTGCATGCCTGTAATCTCAGCAACTCAGGAGGCTAAGACAGGAGGATCACAAGTTCAAGGCCAGCCCCAGCAACTTAGTGAGGCCCTAAGGAACTTAGACCCTGTCTCAAAACAAAAAAATAAAAAGGTCTAGAGGTGTAGTTCAGTGGTTAAGCACCCCTGGGTTCAATCCCCAGTACCAAAAACAAAATTTTAAAAAATGGTCTAGTTGAGATATGTTAGTTGCCTATTTGGCATCCTCTCATAGTTTCAGCAAACCATGGCCTCAGGGCCATACCCATCTAACCACCTGTTTTTGTTAATAAAGTTTATTGGTACACAACCACATTTGTTTCTGTATCATCTGTGGATTGTCTTTGAGCTACAGTGCCAAAATTAAGTAGTTTTAACAGGCCACATGGCCCATAAAGCCTATAACATTTGCTGTCTGACCCTTTTCAGAAATGGTTTGTCAATCCCCAATACAGCAAGCCTTTCCTGAGCACTATTATGTGTCAGTGCCATTCTAAAAGAAAAGGCCCTCCTTGCTAGTCTTTGCTCACTCAGTCCATTGGGAAGATGGAATAGTGAGAGTCACACAGAGGGCAGAAGCATGGTTAAGTCAGAAGGTGCATGACCCTTCAGATGTGGGGGTATGCTGGATGGGAGGATTTAGGGTGCTTCCCATTTTCTGGTCCATTGAGTGATTTTTATTAACCCTCTTTGTTTCAGAGAGACAAGAGATCAGTATTTGTGGGGAATCTCCCATTCAGTAAGTTTGTTATATTGTTATTAAAATAAGGGGCAGTCATAACTCAATGTCTTGCTTAACATAATTTTAGGATATGTGTAACTAACAATATGTTCTTGGCTACGTTCAACTTGCTATATCAAATATCTCAAGCTTTCCAAGGAGAAGGCAAATTTTTATTTCTGTTGTGGTTGAATTTGTTTTAGAAGTTGAAGAATCTGCCGTGGAGAAGCATTTTTTGGACTGTGGGAGTATTGTGGCAGTGAGGATTGTGAGAGACCCAGTTACAGGAGTAGGCAAAGGATTTGGCTATGTGCTCTTTAAGGTATGGAAGACTAATGCATTTTTTCTATCCCGTGAAGTGCTCAGGGAATTGTCAAGGCTGAGTCATCATTCAGATGTCATTATTATTTTCATGTCAAATTCCAACTTAAGAAAACTAAATTCATTGGGCTGGGGTTTAGTTCAGTGGAAGAACACTTGCCTAGCCTGTGTGAGGCACTGGGTTCAATTCTCAGCACCACATAAAATAAATAAAGATCCATCACCAACTAAAAAATATTTTTTTTAAAAAAGTAGAAGAAAACTAAATTCATGATGTTCAATGGTAGAGTGTTATTGCTGTAATTGCACCTAACCAAAAAATGTTTTGGTTCTCCCTTTCTTCGTACTAACACTATTAAGTAAGTAATTTTGTAGATATTGGATATTACTGGGATTAAATATCTGAATCTCCACCTTGTATAAAATGGGAAAAAAATAATTTACTTAAATCTGAAGAGAATTTTAGTCTTTGCACAAGATTAAATTTCATTCACTAATTATTAGCCAGTGTTTCATGCCCAGCTTTAAGTAGTAAAAGAATGTATTTACATAGCACTTAATTTTTTCTTACCTAGCAGTAACCCCTTTATATAGTTCATTTAATAATGGAATTATAGTGGTTATGTGTTTCCTTGCATTTTGGATTACTTCTTTAGGAAGCACCCCACTGGGATATATGTAGGTCAGAGTATATCACCATTTTAAAGACTTGATAAGTATCACTACTTTTTAGTTGCTTGCCCTATGTTGTATATTCTAGAGATCTTACTGCTTCCCTGATTTGTCTTTTTCACTTGGTAAGCTTGTAGAGTCTCTTTAACAAACATTCAGGTTAATTAGCATTAATAGTTCTTTGTTAAAGTAAAATAATAATAGGATTTTGGACCTGTGTGGAACTCTAGAATGTCTAGTCCCGTGTCTTCAGGACTGTAATGGAGAATTCCCTGGTCTCACCATACAGTAGGACTTTTACAGAAAGGTGCCTTGGGAGAAGGTTTATTGGTGTATGTATGTTAGTTGAGATCCCTTACGATGGAGCAATGAGGCCTGACCATGACTCACCTAGGATTTGCCAAGGCAGCTTGAGTGCCCCTAGGGCTGTGTGGAGCTTAGCCAGGAGGAGCACAGCAGCACACACAAGATTGGGCTTCTAGAGTAGGGCTCCTGTGCAAGCTTGACGATCGATGCAGTTCAGTATTGTGGATGTTTTATTAGTCCCTTTGCAGGTGCATTTCTGTTGGAAGTTAACGTATTGGATTTTTTTTTAAAATTGCAGGACACAGATGCTGTTCATCTTGCTCTGAAATTAAATAATTCTGAGCTAATGGGAAGAAAACTCAGAGTCATGCGTTCTGTGAATAAGGAAAAATTAAAACAGCAAAATTCAAATCCAGGTTTGAAAAAAGTCATTAAACCTAAGCAGAGTCTTAATTCTGCTTCCAAAGATGCAGGACATTCTAAACATGTATTTATTGGAGAAAAGGCTGTTCTGATTAAAAAGAAAAAGAAAGGACAGAAGAAAAGTAGACAGGCTAAGAAACAGAGAAAACAGAAGTAACCATCAGAAGCCTATGTTCTCCTTCCTGTAGAGGACTGCTGATTTAAGTGGATGAACCCAGGAGTTGAGTCAGGATGTTTATGGATCCTATGTGTGAAATATGAAGACTTCCACAGCCTTAGTTGGTTTACATCATAATGCTACCTTTGCAGCATTTGTTTTTAGATGCAGGCAAACAAGTTACCATGGATTATGTGTCACTACTGAAGGTACAAGAGATGACTTTGGACCTAAGATGAATGTTTTTAATGATTATTTATTAGTTTATATTAGAAATACACATTTTTATACTTCAGATGGTGATTGCAAGAATATTATTACTTGGGATGAGACTAAGTTGAAAAGTAAGTAAACTTAAAAGCAAACTTAATACTGATTGCACTTAGACCACGTCTAGTAGCCTCAAAGTGGGAATGCTAATCCCAAGTCTAGTCATAAACCCTGAGAAAGATTCAAAAATTGTTGTAGAATATCTACTCATTTTTCTTTCCTTGCACTTGAGACAAGTATACTTCTATATTCTTATCTCATTCCACTAACCCAATAATAACTAACCAACAAGAATATAAAATGAAATGTGGCTCTCATTTCTTACGTGTAACCAGTGACTAGATTGGTTATTGAAATCCTTGGCAAATTGGTCATCAGTTTCCACTTTTTATTTTAATTTGAAAAATGTTCTTGGAAAATTTGTGTTCCTTAAATAGTGTCACTGTGTAGAATAAAACGGTCTTTCCAGAAAAAAAAAATCATTTTTAAGATAAAGTTTTCTAATAAAATACAGTAAGGCACAAAGTATAAAGAAAGGTCAACAAGGGAAAAGAATAGCACTGCATTCACCTAGTGGCAAGCTGGTATCCTCTCAGTTATCTTATCAAGCTGAATGGTATATAGGAGGGAGGCCTGGTGTTGGGGGAGGTAGATGATGGTGGCTGATCTCTGACAGGCAGAACCTGCAGTGAACAAGGGGTGCAGTCAAGGGAAAGTGAGTTACAGCTGATTTGAAAATCCTGTCTGGGAAGTAACACATGGAAGACCTAGTGGATCTTTAAAATAGCTCTGTAGAGAGTTGATAGAGCTTCATTTTCCTGTATCCAGGGACTGCACATTTTATATTTGGTATCCCTTATGGCATTTAGAAATTTGATTTTTTTGTAAGTAGGGTTCAGTAAGTATTTATTAGCCAATCATTGTTGAGCATTTTGCACATATTTCTGGTAAAATAAAAATGCAACATCTGTAGACTATAGATTTTATGGCGATATGTAATGCCTTTGCATACACTTGTGACCTATGAATTGGTAGTTTTTGAAAACACAACAGTAACATTAAAATTTTACTTCATGTTTGTTACTGTTTAATTGAAATTTGTACTTTCTCTAGGCGGAATATGCATGTGTTACTATATAGTTTAAAACATGACTTACGGAAAAAGGAATATGTGTTTTGTAGAAAAATCCCCAGATATTTTGTGTAATTCTTTGTTACCTGAAAAAAATTCTGGTATCATGCTATATGTGATTAAATTTTTATTAGCCACAAGAGTTATATATGGGTGGTCAACAGTGGCTAAACTTTTCATGATTGTAAATAAAGATTATTGGTTGTCTTTATTGATCATGATCATTATTCTTGTTTTTACTCACCCTCTTCCCCCCCAACTCTGCCTTGTGAATGTATTTCCTAATAATGATCCTGGGCTTAAAATGCTGGGTTAAAGAATTCTCACTTATAATGAGAATATAAAGGAATGCTTTTACATCACTTACCCAAGTACTTTCTCACTGGGATCAGATGGAACTTAGTGCCCTGAACATAGCTTGCATAGTTTGTTTCCAGCTTTCATGTACAGAGCCCTGGAGTGGTTGTTTTGTTGTTGTTTGGTTGTTTTTTGGTACTGAGCCACATCCCCAGCCCTTTTTTGTATTTTATTAGGGTTTCACTGAGTTACTTAATGCCTTGCTAAGTTGCTGAGACTGGAATCCTCCTGCCTCAGTTCCTGAGCTGCTGGGATTAAAGGCATGCACCACCTTGCCCTGCTTCAGTGGGTTTTTGATCTAGCTCATTAACTCTGACCCTCAGCAATCTCTGTACCTAAATATTTTGATTGGATGGAGATCAGTGGTCTCCTGTTTTTGTGACTAAAATTACCTTTAATTTTACATAGTAACAAGTATAAACATGAGTATATTTAACTGACATGATAATTTTTTAAATCTATTTAAAAATACTGGTTATGATCCACTAAGGTTATTTCACAACAGAGTCCACTTAGAACCTTGTTGAGGTGACTTTCAGCCTGAAAACATTTCTAAAGTGTAAATGTAAATGTTTTTCATTAGAGTTTTGCTTTTGTATATCTCACAGTAGCTGTCAACACTGACATTGCATTTACTTCACACAAGACTGAGGGGGGGAGTAGTACCTGTTTTGTGTTTATTCAGGAGTCATAATGTGGCCACCTAATCTCATTTTCAGGAGGCCTCTCATTGTCAGCTGTGTGGCTTTTTACAAGTCTGATTTCTCTTTTCCTTGGAAGGAGGGGTGCTGAGGATTGAACCCAAAGCATTGTGCATGCTAAGCTAGCTCTCTACCAATGAGAATCCCTCAGGCTCTGCAAGTTTTTTGTTCCACAGGGCTGAGGCTCAGGACATAACCTCCTTCAGTAATTGAGGTTTGCTGTCAGCTTTAGGGAATGAGAACGAAAATGTGTGTATGCGGGATATAACAAAAATTGCGTTTTGTGGGTCTCTTGTGTGCAATCCTGAGTCAAATCATTCACTCCACCTCCACACCTCTTGCCCCACCCCAGTCGGAGCAGATGCACATGTTAGCCAGGTCTGACTTCCAGTCTTGGGGGGCTCAGGTTCCTCAGCACTTAACGCAGGCGATGACATTGGGTCCTGTGAGTGCAGGTCTCCACGTGCCTCGGCCTGGCTCATAGGGTGCTGGGACAGTCCTCTGTAGACTGCTATGCCTCAGACCCGGCCACTAGCCTGGGGACCTCGCACCTGGTGTTACCTATTACCTTCTCTGGTCCAATGCACTGAAAGGGCTGTAAAATCAGATTGCAAACCTAGGCGCTAGTCAGAGCCGGCCATTGGAGAGGCGGATGTTCCATGCATGTTCTACGGAGTTGCCCTATTTTTCTCGCACATCTCATGACACCTATTGCAACATACTTTATTTTTAATATTTATTTTCTAGTTCTAGGTGGACACAATATCTTTATTTTATTTCTATATGGCGCTGAGGATTGAACCCAGTGCCTCATGCATGCTAGGTGAGCACTCCACCACTGAGCCACAACCTCAGCCAGCAACATCCTTTTTTTAAGTGAATTACTGTGCCCAACTCGATCAGGACTGGACTTGCAAGGAAAGTGCACGTCACAGACCACTGGAATCAACTGCAAGACAAAGCTCAGTATGCAGTGGCCTTCTACCTTTGTTCTTGCCTGCGAAGATCCCTAGCGCCCGACGCTCCGATGCGCTCGCTGGGGTCACAGGCTGTGCGTGCGTGCGTGTTGGCGCACTCCGCCGCGCAGGCACCAACGCGAGCGCCCCGGGGTCCTCGGAGCCGGAAGCGCCTGTTCCTCCTTCCGGCGTCCAGAGCGACGGGCGGCGAGGCTCGTTCGAGTGCTCGCGGCGGCTTCGCCGCACTGAGGAAAGATGGTGGGCCGGAACAGCGCCATCGCCGCCGGCGTGTGTGGGGCGCTCTTCATCGGCTACTGCATCTACTTCGACCGCAAAAGGCGGAGCGACCCCAACTTCAAGAACAGGCTTCGGGAACGTGAGTGGGCCCTCGCGGACCGCGCGGCGCCCCTCCATCTTGGCGGCGGGCGCGGCCTCTCCTTGGGCCACGCACCGTTCTAAGCCTCGGTCCTTAACCCGAAGGTCGAGCCTCCCTACTAGATGGAGTTCAGCCCGGGCTGGAACCTGCATGCCCACTGCGGGCGTTGCATTCTTAAACCCTCTTGGCGGCTTCGCCTAGTGCTTCCAAGATATGAGTGAATGCTAGAGAAATTGCGGGGGAGTCCAAAGGGCTGCGCCTCTCTCGTGGCTCAGCCTCATTTCATACCTGCGACATCTTTTAAGAGCCGCTTCCCGAGGGAAGAAGTCATGTCCCCAGAAACGTTCGTAGGCCGCCTTGCCTTTCGGGGGGAACTTTGTTCGCAGCAGTAGAAAAGCAGATTTGTTTTAATAAGAAATATTTTGGTAATCTGTCCAGGTGGCTCAGCCATGTGGGTTGTTAAGGCTGCGGTCGCACGAAGAAGTGGCCGCTCTGCTTGGTACTGGGTGGTTAATTCGGCAGTACCAGGTCGCCGCACGTGGTCCGTAGCCGCACGCGGCTCGCGTTCTGGAGCGCGCTGGTCGGAGACCTGCCTTGCAGCACGGTCTGGCTCCAGGCATTAGTGGGGAGTGAAACCGAGGATTTGGTCTATTTACCGCTAGGTAGTCTCACGGAAAGAGCGATATTCTGGACTCAGACACTGGGTTTCCAGGCCCGGGTTGGTCACTGATGAGCAACATGATCTTGGGCTTTCTGCATCTTAATTTCCTTAGCTGTAAAATCAGGTAATGCGGCTTGCCTCTTGTTGGTTTGGGGGAAAATAAAGTGTGAAGTGCTCACCATGATTTATGTTGTAAATGCTGACCGTTAAGGATGACTGTTGGAATACAGTTCTATGGTTTCAAAAATGTATTGGGGTGGAGGTGCAGGTGCAGAGTTCCATAAAAGTAGATTAATTATACCTTTGGAAGATTTGAAGATCTGTTTTAAAAGGGTTTCTTCCTCCCCTAAGTACTGAGGTTGGTAGGGAAGCCCTCTACTACTGACCTATACCCCCAACCTTTTTTATTTTGAGGCAGGGTCTAAGTTGCCTAGCCTGGCCTCCATCTTGCCATATTACAGGCAAGTGCCACCATACCAGGCAAGAAAACTGGTTTTTGGTTAAAGAAATCATAAGAGCTATCATTTTAGACGAATTGAGAAAGTTATTCTCAGAGTGCCTTTTCCATCACTTTCAGTCCAAATATTTTTTTAGCTTTAGCTGTGATATGATCATTTTAAGTGGATTACTAGCTCCAGCAGTAACAACTTCAAGCTTTTTTGTAAATGATGTGATTAAAGTATAGAGTTTAGTACTGCTCTGACACAGTAATTGGTGAATGCTAGAGATTTTAATTGATGTTTTTTGCTAACAAGTAAAATATCTTTGATTCATGTAATTTTGCAGTTTGTTTAAAGTTGCATGGTTGATACTAAGATTTGGGGTATTTTATGTTTGTGGAATGAAGTTGATTTCAGTTTTTTAAATTTGAATTTCTCTAGTCTAATTTCCAATAGAATACTTAGAATATTTATATTTGCAATGAATAGTTCTTCAAATCAGTCATTTAGGTTTTTTTTTTTTTAATAGAAGCTTATGTTGTTGAAAACAAGGTTTGGGGGTAGTTTGAGATTCTGGTTTATTGATACTTTTTATTTTCTGTTACCAAATTGTCTACGCTGTGTGTGCATGCTAAAGATTGAACTCCAGGGTTTTGTGTAAACTGGGCCCCTGTTCTACCGAAGTTTTATACTTACAGCCCCTTTCAATACTCCAAAGCATAATTTTTTTTTAATCAATCTGAGTAATCATAAGTGAAATTTAATCTCTAAATTATAGTGCCAGCTGTATACATGCTGTGAAAAGGGTTTTGCTAAATTGCCAAGACTGGTCTCCAAATTGTACCCCACTCAAAAAATAAAAAGGGCTGGGAAAGTAGCTTTGTGTTACAACCTCTGGTTATACTATGCTGTGTAAAATGATACATCATTAGAACTACTTTAAGTTAGCTTTAAAAATGATTTGTGACTATTGTAAGCTTATATTTTGTGGATATTTTTGAAAGTACACATCCCTGTTTTAACTTAAGTTCTCAAATTTTTTGAGATGAATATCAGCAAATACTGAGTCAAGGCCTGGTTTTGCAGATTGAATGTGTAAGTCCTTTTGGCTTTTTTTGTTTGTTTTAGGTGAACACAATATCTTTATTTTAAACTTTGCTGATGTGACAGTCACACGTATTCAGTGACACCATGTACTCCTCCTCACTCTGATCACAAATGGAAACAAATTTCATTCTACTGGGTTTCATTGTCATTTTTGTCATTTTCCCCAAATTCTGGTTTAGTGAATTGTATTTTTCACTGTTAATTCCACAAATTTCTTTTGTTCATTTCTGAAAAGCCTTTTATTTTTACGGGTATGTCTTTACTGCTTTATGCTGTTGAGTAGAGAGGCAGAATAGAATCATGTTTAAGGACATGTGCTCTGAAGTTCAGCTTACTAGTGACCTTGGCAATTTTTCTCATTTGTAAGAGGGAGGTGACATTAGTACTTGTTTTAAAGTCATTGGGAATATTAAATATGATATTTAGACCAGGCATGTTGGTGTACATCTGTAATTCCAATGACCCTGGAGTCTGAGGCAGGAAGATAGCAAGTTGTAGACCAGCCTTGGCAATTTAGTAAAACCCTTAGTAATTCAGCAAGACCCCATCTCAAAAAAAATAAAAAAGGGCTGGGAATGTATCTCTGTGGTATAGCACTTCTGGGTTCTGATCTCCAGTACCTACAGTCTTCTAGTCTTACTGCTCCCCTTCCAGTGCAGGGCCAATCTGTACATGTCTACCTGTTAGGTGGTTTTGTCTGTTATCATTGGTTATTTTTGGCCTGAAGAGGGCCAAAACCCTTTAGCAGATAAAGGGTAGAATTGTGTTCTGTGTTTGTTTTTCACACTTAGTCATGCAGTGATGTGAACACTTTAGTAAAGGTAGTTTATAAGAAAAATTGGTAGTCTTTATGTAAAGTCAACTTATATTTTTGTGTTGAAATGGTTAGAATTGTTTTTAATTTGCCTTAAAGTGGCAGCACTTTGTGTATTATGAGGGACTAGAGTTGGCAAGGGATACTGGTGTGATTAAATCTACTTTGTAGGGATAGAATCAGAAGAGTGTATTCTGTCCATTGTAAATTAACCATGTCTAGATTTATGCAAACAGGATACTACTTCTTCAGGCATTTATTGACTCTAGGTGTTCAGGGGACCAGGGGACATTGCTTGTTTTGTGGCTTTTGTTTCTCTATTCCTATAGAGAGTTGGAGAGTTAAGAGATTTAAGTTAAAGAGATTTCTCTAAGTTTCTCTAGCTAATAAGCATTATTAGCTATGCCAAGTGATTATTGGCCCTGTCATAGTGGTTTTTAGTAGTTATTACTTTTCTAGGTATTTAATAGTATAATTCAAATTAGACAATCTAGACAGAGGCCTTTATTCTCCTTAACTAGGGAGCAGTACTTAATTTAAGATTTAAGTAGTATAAGAACCTGTTGCCTAATTCTTGCTTGTGTTCCATGTTAGCTCTGTTGAGATCCAGCTGTTTGGAGCAGTCTTCATCCTCTGAATTGTTTGGCTTGATAATCTAGAGAAAGAAGGCTTACTGACCAGAACTATTCATGTGTCCCTGACAGATTACAAGGAGTCTAGGGAAGCTGAGATTTTAAGTCCCCATGTTTTGCAAATAGTATTAATGACTGCCACGCAATCAGACTTACTTTGATTCTCATTTTTGATAATGGGAAATGAAAATATATACATAACATTTCTTGTAGGAAGAAAGAAACAGAAGCTTGCCAAGGAGAGAGCTGGGCTTTCCAAGGTAATACTCAAGTCTGATTTTTGTTTAGATTATGCTATGTATTTTATTCTTTTTAATTAATATTGTTCAGTTGTCAATGGACCTTTACTTATTATTAGTTAATAACCTGTTAAATATAATAAAATTATTTATTTATATGTGGTTCTGAGAATCGAATCCAGTGCCTCACACATGCTAGGCAAGTGCTCTACCACTGAGCCATAGCCCCAGACCCATGCATTTTATTTTTTATTGAAATATTATCTAAAAATCTACTTCTGGTTTTGAGAAAGCTAGTTGATGTTGGATATTTATTTTCTGTTTTAAATGTAGTTTGTGAATGGGTGAATAACTTAGTTTAACTGTAGGTCGTCTAGTCCTCTGTTGGCAGTAACAGCATACAGCTACTAAACAAGGGCGTAGTTAGAGGCAATCAGATGATAGTCTCCAAAAGATATTTCACCAGAAGGTTAAAGTGTTGGCTGGGGTTGTGGCTCAGTGGTACAGCGCTTGTCAAGCATGTGTGAGGCCCTAGGTTCGATCTTCAACAACACATAAAAGAAAGGATAGATAGATAAATAAATAAATGTAATTTTTTTTAGAAAGGGTTAATGTGTTCTCAGTTGCTTCAAAATGATAAAATATAGAAACTGTTTATTTTAATTCCCTTGTTCCAAGTTCCTTTAAAAGAACCATGTTATTCGTATTCAAGATTATTCACACTGATCCAGAATCCCAATGCCCTGACTAGTTTTAACCTTGTTATATGTAAATCTGTTATTTTTTATGTTGAAATCTATGATTATTTTTACTGAGTACATAGGTTTATCTACTTGATAAAAATTTTTTCTGTGACACATGTAGGAAATTAAGTAAATGTTAATGGTGGTGCTTGCTGCTTTCCCTTTTATGGAAACTAAGGACCTGGACTTTTGGACTTTAAGGTTCTTTTTAAGTTAAGACCAGGAAAAACAAAATTAAATGTTGCATTTTGGTGTTATGAAGCAGTTGTATAATCAGCACAGCTAATTGAATGGACATGGTAATAGTGAAATAAAATGGGGAGGTTGTTCTAACATGTCCAAATTATCTTTCTGACACATGTGATATGTTCACTGTGGATATAAGAGAATAAACATATGGGGTTCTGTTTTGGGTCTTGGTTTATGTGTGTTGTCAGGGATGAAATCAGGTCTTTACTCATGCCAAGCAGTGGCTCTTCCACTGAGCTACTTCCCCAGTCCCGTTAATGCGTTTTTTAGATGCTGGAATTATATCTAGTGGCATTATCTATTATAGTCATTTAGTGTGGTAATGTTGTTCGTAACAGCAAAAAAAACAAAAAAGACTAGCTCAGCATAAATAGGAAAGTATATAGATGGTGTAGGTATTTGTACCCTTCATTTTTTATGTTTGATTTAGAGCTTTCCTTTTTATTTCTTCCTGAGATATTGGGGTTTGAGCTCAGGAAGAAATAAAAAGGTTCTCACTATAGTGTCCAAGCTGGCTTGGAACTTGTGATCCTCTACTTCAGTGTCCTGAATAGCTGGGATTACAGGCATGCACCACCAAGAACTATATGATGTTGAGCATTTGTTCTGGTTAAGAACTAAGAACTATTCAGATACCAGTTTGATCAATAAATGTTTTTCTTTCATTTGTTTTTATTTAGGAGTTTTAGGGCAAGAAGCCTTCTTTTTTTTTTTTTTTTTTCTGTGTATTGGTTATATCCCTGGCATTAATTTTGGTGTCACTTACTAAATATTTCTGTTTCCAAACAGTTACCGGACCTTAAAGATGCTGAAGCTGTTCAGAAGTTCTTCCTTGAAGAAATACAACTCGGTGAAGAGCTGCTAGCTCAAGGTGATAGTCACTGAAGATGGAGGAACTAGACAGAAAGTCTTTACACCAATGTAAACTTATAATGGAAAGGGGGTTTGCTTGTGTAGTTTGGCTGTTTTAGGAAAAAGGAATTCTAAATGTTTCAAGATGGGGTTTCAGGTACTTAATAATTTTATAAGATTGACTCCAGGAAGAAATATTCCTTGTGGGTTATCATTGTCCATGATGTATTTTAAGTTAGTTACTTGCTCCATCATTTGATATAGAGGATATAATAAGTAATCTTTACAGTGAGGTTACTTTTGATTCTTTTAGAGTAAATAGCCACGGTGCAGTATAAATAATAACAGAAGGAAGGAAAGTTAGGAATGTGTTTCTCTAATTTATATGTGACAGCAGAATGCAATATAATTCTTCTTACACATAGAGCTCAATTTTTCTTATCTCTGGTTGTATACGAAGTATATTCACACCAATTCTTGTCTTTATACATGTACTTTGGATAATAATGTCCATCACATTCCACCATAGTTTCTAATCCCATGCCCTCTCCCTTCCCCTCCCACCCAGGAATGTGTTTCTCAATTCTCACATCTAATCTTGAGGTCTTTTCCAGTATGTAAGGGAAGGAATGGCTAATCTTAGTCCTAGAGAAAGTTAATTTACCTAATTGAGGTCACATGGTAAATTCAAGACTTATTTCAGAACCAGTCAATAATCTGATCCAGAATTTACCTTGTGCCTCATTTATTCTATCAGTAGTATTAAGAGGTGCTTTGAGCTGAGCATGGTGGCACATGATTATAATCCCAGCAACTCAGGAGATTGAGGAAGGAGGAGAATCATGGATTGTCTAACCACTGTATTCAGATTGACAACAAATTATGAATGATTAAAAACAAGTAAATAGGGGCTGGGGCTGTACCAAAAATAAACAAAATAAAGGCATTCTGTCCTTCTACAAAAAAAAAAAAAAAAACAAGTGAATAGGGGCTGGGGTTGTAGCTCAGTGGTGGAGCAGTTGCAATAAAATTGTTAAAAAGTGAGTAGGAAAACCTATCAAGTATCTTAAATGTGAATGTGAGATAGATGCCAATCAAGAAATATTTCCAGGTTCCTTATGGGCCATGTGCTTTAATTTCCCCAACAGCAAGAAAAAGAGGACCCCGGCATTGGTAAAAGGGAAAGAGCATTCCCCTAACACAGTACTTAATCTCAAATGGCACTGCTACTGAGGTCCTCTAATATTGGGTTTGATCTGTGCTGTGTAATAGATATATGATGCTTTTGATGCTGTTGGAGTTAAGAGTAGATTTCACTTTTAATCTGGCTATCCAGTTAGCAAAAGTAGTAAATATCCACTTTATACAAGAAGGAAGCTGAAGTTGACTTACAGACTTACGTTATATTATTTTGATTTATGTTGTATTGAAATATAACATTGACTTACTTGTATGTCTTGAATACACCTTTCAGCAATGTTGGATCCATAGAAAAGATTATTTCCAGTGCTGGTTCAGAAGAGATTTAAGGCCCTAAGGTTATCTATTCACAAGGAGGAACAGAATGAATCAGCCTATCTTACCACCCACAACTGTACCAACCATTATATGGATCAGTGCACAACCCTGAGTTGGTTCTCTTGTGATGGGTATCATTATAGCATCATTTTAATATCCAGGAAAGAAATTTGTATAACAGGTGGTGGCTACATACAACCCAGCAACAATGGTCAGCATAATCAGGAGGTATCCTCAGTGCGTAGATGACACAACTATAATTTCCACATTGGCAGGAGAGAGAGCTGTTAGTTGAGAGGTTAACAGTGTCCTTGAAACCCTTTATCTATATGCAGATACCTCAGACTTGGACCTAAAGATTTCTCAGCTGCTCAGACTGTAGAATAAGAAACACCATAATATACCAGATTTAAGACCAAATAAAGGAACATCACAGAGCTGGGGTTGTGGCTCAGTAGTAGAACACTTGCCTAGCACATATGAGACACTGGGTTCGGGCCTCAGCACCAGATAGAAATAAAAGTGCTGTATTCATCTACAACTAAAATATTTTTTAAAGGAAGAACATCAAGAATGACAGTCATGATACCCATGCTTGTCCTTAGTTTATAGGGTTGTGGACATGGAGTGTGATGGTGGAACCTGAAACATGCTTAGTACCCTCAAGCTTGTGTGAGTGTATAATATGGTAGAAGAAGATTGGCCAGTGTATGGAGCATGGTTGGGGAGAACGCCCAGACTGGTAGAGACGGTCCAAAACAGTTACCTTTTTGTAAAGGCTCAAAATACAACTGTTTTTGTAGTACCTTTTATCTGTTTTATAGTACACCTCATGTCATTGTCAACGTGGTTTAGAATAAATCTGATTTGGTTTAACGTTTGTGCTGTCCTTGGATTAAGGAGAAAATTCAGAAACATTAGCAGGATTATGGAGTAAAGGGGTCCCCTGGGCTTAATAACCTGAAGCAAATTGCTTGTAAAATGATTGATATAGTACATTAGTAAAGTAATGATATGAACCTATTCATAAAAAATCACGAACACCAGGCACAGCAAATCAACACCTGTTCCTAATGGACTGCATGGTGGGTTGCGTATAGGAGAAGAGTCCTGAATTTAGAGGACCCAAGTCTTTTCTAAGAGGTAGTCATGAGAATATTTGCCCTTTGCTTCAACATGAAAGATGTGATACTAGATACTATGCAAACCTACCCTTGCTCCAGAATCTAAGGCTGTTCACTGTACAGACATTCTTGAAAATATTTGGAGCAAAGGCAGTAAATGCCTCCATTGAGAAGTTAAGAAACATGAGCAACACCTGGAGAAATGAACCCCAACTATCTTTTTTTCCCCCAAAGAATACAAAAGAGATCATTTTTTTTCCTAAAAGATAACTCTTAAATAATTTTCATTGAAATTCCTATATAAAGTACTTAATTTGAAATAACTTTAATAAAGTCAAGATATTGTTCAGAAAATTTGTTAACAGTTCTTTGGAGTTTAATTTAAAACAGTTAACTGAGAACAAGGACCACATGTCAAGTACTTAGTATTTATTGAATGAAAATCTTCAAAAACAACCTTTGTTGAACTTTTTGAAAGTTATTTATAAATGTCTGTTGAAAGAAATTCACAGAGAATTGAAAATAAATTCTACTAAGAGATAATGGGGTTTTTTTTAACCTGCTACTTGTCATGCTTTCATTGTGACCATTTTTCCTAATATAGTATCATTTGAGATTTTTTTCTTTTTATGGGGTAACATTCAAATTGTCAAAAGGGTTGGTTTGAAGTGAAATTTGGTCTCCCTTTTCACTTAAGCCTCTAATCTTCTACTTCTCTCTTTAATGTTCCATTGTTAGCAATTTCTTATGCAATCTTTCAGAAGTATTTTAGAAATGTGAATAGTAATGTATTTGGATATTTCAACATTTTAATTTCCCTGTTTTGTGTATTGTGCACATTTCCACATTAGTACATATAATGTGACTCATTCTTTTTACTTCATAATGTTCAGTTAATATAGATGCCCTATAGATTATTTCTAATTTTTTACTTGCACAGAGTTTTTGGTTAGCACCACTGAGAGACTGAGTGAGAAGTTCAATTTTTGACAAAAGCCCAAACTTAGGTTGCTTATAATTTTGTGTAAATTTTGCAGGTGAATATGAGAAAGGTGTGGACCATCTGACAAACGCAATTGCTGTTTGTGGACAACCACAGCAGTTGCTGCAAGTGTTACAGCAAACTCTTCCACCACCAGTGTTCCAGATGCTTCTGACTAAGCTCCCAACAATTAGTCAGGTAAAAATTGGGGTGTCATGAAATAAGAAGTGAGTGGGATCTAGGGTTGTTTTTAAATGAGCCTAGCAAACGTCTAATACTTGTAATACCAGTGCTTGACATTGTCTTCCCTCAGGTGTAAACTTCAAATGTCTGCACCCTAGACCTGAGACAGGAAATGTATATCTTAGTGTTGTTTTAGGCCTTGGTATTTGAGCCCCTAAAGGCTACTCTTTAACTATTTTATACTGTTGAGGGGCAGCTGTCTTAGTCTGCCTGCTGTTGCTATAACAAAATGTGCAATGTTGGATAATATATAAAGAAGTTTGTTAGCTAACAATTTTATTTGCTGGAAAGTCAAACAGCACAGTTCCAGTGTTGACCAGGGCCCCCTGCCTTTGTCACAAGGTAGAGGAGCAGGAAGGGAGCCAACCATGTGTAGAAGGGACATATGTGCCAGTGAAGAAGCAAGGAAGCCGGAAAGTGCCAGATTAGCTCCTGTAAAGGAACTAACTGGGACTTGTGGAAACTCTAACCCCTCTTGAAGGTGGTACCCCACTGACTTAAGTAGTACCACACCAGGGAACAAGTTTCCAACACATGAACCTATCCAAACTATAGCAGCAGCATGACAGTACTTTGACCTGAGGGTAGTGTCTTTGAAATGTCAGTTCAGGATGAAACCTAAATTCCCCTCTGTAGAAATGTCCTCCTCTACTCAGTTCAACTGTCTAAATGTTATGTGGAAATGTTTGCAGAATGCTGTGTTCCTTCCTGTAATGGCTGTGAGCCATAAATGGAAATGTTTGGAGCAGAGAATGATTGGTGAAAGCACTAATCACTATTCTTAGGTTGTATGGGAGTGTAAACTCTAAAAATCCCTATTTGTTTACGGTACATGATTGCTAGTCCCATACTGTGCTACATTTGTCAGTGGTAATAATCATTTTCTTAGATGATAGAAATGTATAAATAAATAAATAAATGTTGAAATAAATATCAGCATGGATGAAATTCAGTACCATATTTTATTTGAATACAAAGCATTTTATGTTGGACTTTGGGATCTGGATTAAAATGCTATGACACTCAAAAATTGAATTTTTATTTTTCTTTCAGAGAATTGTGAGTGCTCAGAGCTTGGCTGAAGATGATGTGGAATGAGAAACGTCAACATAATAAAATCTCAGATAAAAAATGTTAAAAATTGTTAACTTGGAAGATGAGCAGCTCTGGGGGAATAAGGGCAAATGTGTTTGTTATAGACTGTCCTACACTGAAATCTACCAAAGTTATTGTTTGCTTTGTGTAGATCCATTCATTTGTTTTATTTATTTTTCCCAGTGAAAAGTGTATTTTGATAGAGCTTTTCATTTTATAAATACACTATAAGTTACCAAAATATCACAGATTTTATGTATTCCTAAGACATGCAGTTAAAGTGTATGCATGGCATAGGTTTCTTGGGCTAAAAAAAAGCCAGTTCTCAGTTTTAAAAGTTAGGCAAAAAAGTGTGAAGAGTGGACATTTTTTAAGCTAGTACCTTTTACTATAAATCAGAAAATTGGATAGAAACTTCATTGTTTGTGAAAATGGAGCATTAAATCTTTGAGAGATCATTTCATCTCTGAAACATGAGGTGTGCTACTGTGCTGTGTTAACTTTACCCTGTGTATCGGTCCTAAAATCTTTTATTTAAATCAGTGGGCTTCTGTGTTCTGGGTATTATATCCTTATTTTAAGAATATGGGGTTGCAAATGGCACCAGGAGTTAGATCTGTGTGCACCTGGTGTCACCACATGAGCTTTGCCAGTACATGTATGCTCACTTTCCTCATTCATAGAAGGAGAGACTGGTCTGCTGATCCCGCAAGGGTCCCTTTAGTTTGCAATTCACCTGAGTGTATTTGTGCAGCCAGGCCTTGCATTTTTTTTTTAATATTCTGAATTTTGCATGCTTGCCTGAATTAGTATTTCTGAATTGATCTTCTAAATGGTATGACTGTCTTCGTTTTCACTGAGACTAAATAGTTTTGTCACTACTGTGTAAATTAATCTGAAACTTAACCTTTTAAGTAACTGGGATGATCTGCTTGTAAGATGATTCCTTTTTTTGCTTTTATCTTGAGTGTACCTCCTTAATTCTTCAGCTTGATTGTCTTGTGCGGTGAATGAAGTGTGATCTTGTAACTAAAGATTTGGGAAGACTGGGGCTGGTGGGACCTTTTATTTTCAAATAGTGGCATATTATCTGAGTCACGGACTCTTTCAGAACTGAGAATAAATAAAGATTCTTGGTACTTAATGGCATCTGTTTGTTTCAGGAGCATTTCTTGTTGTAGGGGTTGCCTGTGTTCTGACAAATCTGTGGAGAGGCCCAGAAGACTACTGTGTAGCAGACTTCATTTTGGTACTTAGAGGCTTTTCTTACCTTTCATCTTGGGTTTGTTGTGTTTGTGAATATGGCTCTAGTTTCTGCCTCCAGTTAGCTGCGTAACCTTGGGCAGTTACCCCCACATATTTGAACTTGGATCTTGGTGGGGGTTTGTTTTTGTTGTTGTTGTTGTTTTTCTACTGGGGATTGAACTCAAGGGCACACAACCACTGAGCCACGTCCCCAGCCCTATTTTGTAATTTATTTTGAAACAGCTTCTCACTGAGTTGTATTGCTGAGGCTAGTTTTGAATTTGTGATCCTCCTGTCTCGGCCTCCTCAGCTGCTGGGATGTCAGCCCTGTAATGTTTGCTGCCTCTTTCTGAGGTGCTTCCTGGGCCTGTGAACAGTAGTGCTTCCTGGTGACGACAGAGTGTGCTTTTGTGGGGCAGTGGCCTGTAATTATATGCTGGTTAGGGAGTTTGCTGATGGGATCTCAAATACCAAACAGCATGGTGGCAGCTGCCCAGGGACTGAGCACACAGCCAAAAAATAATCCTCTGAAGCTCGGACATGGGCAGAGGGCCAGAGGGAAAATAGGTGGGGAATGGGAGTGGCAAAAGCTTGGCAGACAGAATGGGCCCAGAGAAATGAGGGCTGGCTGGGAGGATGTGGGGCAGTTTAGGCTGACCACCTCAAGAAAATGGTGTGGTATCAGCTGTATGTCCCTGGGCTCTCTGGAGATTATTTCCCTACTGGAAAAGGCAGTGATAAGGCTGTTTTCTTATTTCAGTAATAGGCTTGTGTCTTTAAAGTTAAGTACCACCTTTGAGAGCTTGCCGTGTTTGTTTTAAAATAAAAGTCAGCTGGGGCTGGGGTTGTGGCTCAGCGGTGGAGCGCTCGCCTAGCAACTACGAGGCCCTGGGTTTGATCCTCAGCGCCACATAAAAGTAAACAAAGGTATTGTGTACAACCACAACTAAAAATTAAGTTTAAAAAAAAAAACCTCTTTCCCCCAGAATCACAACTGCTGAATGCTTAGTGATAGAACCAGCAAGTCCTGGGTGCTGGCCAAATAATGCTCAGAAGGTCAGTGAAGAAATGCCACGTTTCAGTAGACTAGGTAACAGTTTGAATGCCAGTGAGCTCATCCGAAAGCTGTGGGAAGCACAACTTGAGTATAAGAGCAGGTGACACACTTCTTTGGGCAAAAAGATGCATTATTTGGTTTGTATTTAAAAAGAAGAAGCATTTAAAATCCAGGCAAGCCTGGTGGTAGCAGTGCTATCTTGGGAACAGATAACTAGAGCCGTGTTCGTGTGTAATGGGAAGTGTGTAAAGCCTATTGCATGGCTGGAGAGCAGGAAATGCTTGATTCTGCTTACCTCAGTGAGTTTGTTATTTTTACCATCTTTCACTTTCATGACCTTTTTGAATCGACATATGAACCAGAGTGTTGATGAAATGCCTAAGAGGTGATGGTGGATCACGCAGATAACATACCAGATCCTGTTTTCTTGTAACATTTAAAAAAAAAAGTGTTGTTACTATTTATGTCTCAGCTGTTCAAGTGAATATTAAAGGGCTTGGAGAAAAGTTTGACTTTATGTGTATTTATAAAAGTGAATTCTGCAGAATTTGGTGGCTCTAAAGCAGAAAGCACACCTGCTTTTAGGATGTTGAATTTCAGGAGCTGAGCTGAGCAGTTTCTCCCCTAGGAGAAAGCACGGTTACTTGTGATTCTGGGGTTTTGGGGTGGGGCTCATTTCAGATTAAGAATCTCTGCTGTAAATGTCACTAGATGAGGCAGAGGTTCAACCTCTCCATGTCAGCACTGGGAAGGTTTGTTAAAGCAGATTGCCAGATAGTTATGGAGCAGTGTGCAAGTATTAGTGTTTCTAGCAAGTTCTTGGGTTGGTGGTAATGCTGTTCTGGAAGTGACAGATGAAGGAGCTCAGTGGCGATGTGGAAAAGGTGAGCACGAAATCCCTCTTAGAGAATACTGACTGGGTTGATGTCAGACCCAGTACTTGAGTCCTCTGGAAACTGGCCAGCTGGTAGCAGAACGTGCTTTAGCACACTGACCTGAAGCAAGACTTCTTAAATCATGTTCCAAAATAGGGTGATCCACTAACTGCATCCTTCAGTTATGCAAAATTATCACATGTGAGCATTTTAGTTTTACCTTTCCAAAAAAAACTTTCCCAGAAGAGGTTTCTAGGATGCATTAAATGCACTTGCTCTTGTAAAGGGCACACTTGTATGAAAACATCTCCGTGAACACTGGCAGAGTGCCAGGCTTGGTAGCATGCAATTGTCCCATCTACTTGGAAGACTGAGGCAAGAGGATCACGGAGCCTATGAGTTGAAGACCAGTCTGGGCAATGTGTTGAGGTTCCAAAGGAAAAATTGCATTGGGAGGGAGTGGAAGCAAGGAAGAAAAGTGGAGGCTAGAGGCTGTGGTCAGGTCGCAGCTTCTTAGGAAGAGTTAGGTAGTGGGTGGTGCTAGCACACTGAAGATTGAGGGAGTCTCCGTGCTGGTCTTGCCTTTACATAAGGAAGTAGACCAAACAAGCAGCCTCTCTGGTTTGGTTTTGGTAGGGTGGGTATCTTTGAAGTCCTGAAGTAAGACTCTTCCCACCATAATAGACTGGTCCCTGGAGGTGGAGCACTGTAAGGAGGACAGTGGGTGTCCTGGCAGCAATTCACTCTGCCTGTGGTTCCAGATCTCATTTCCTAAGGAGCCTTGCAAGCAGAAGTTCCCAGCACTTGCACTAGGTCCAGTGTAAATTAAGGCTCCTAGGAAGTACAGGAACCAGCCTGGATCCATTTAAGAAGTAATAACCCGGGCTGGGGATGTGGCTCAAGTGGTAGCGTGTTCCCCTGGCATGTGTGCGGCCCTGGGTTCGATCCTCAGCACCACATACAAATAAAATAAAGATGCTGTGTTCGCCGAAAACTAAAAATAAATATTTTTAAATTCTCTCTTCTCTCTCAAAAAAAAAAAAAAAAAAAAGAAGAAGAAGAAGTAATAACCCTTGTTAGCTCCTGGGAAAGAGTAGATTCAGGTTGGATCTACTGGGGTCTCTGAACAAGGACATTTCCCTGGAGCAGCTGCAGGCTCAAAATGACAGTGTGTTAACTGATGCTTTTCATCATCCAGTAAGGAACTTAGTTGAAGAAGCCTGTCCAGGGGGTTGTACCTGGCAACCTACTTGATAGCAAGGACAGAAAGAGAGGAGACTTTCTTAATCTGAAAGGCATGAAAAGATAAGCAAACAAAGTGGCCTCCACAATGTTTGAGTTGTACAGGGGATGATTGCTTATTTCTAGGGGAGACACAGCCTTTGAAGTTGAAAGCATAAAGCATTGACCTGTCATACCTTTAAATTTTATTTTCACGTTTTGCCAGCAGTGGAACCCAGGCCTTCACCCATGCAAGGCAGATACGCCACCCCTGAGCTACACCCCAGCCCTCTCCTACCTTTTTAAAAAATATTTATAATGTTACTGTTTGTGACATACAACTTTTCCCCCTCCAAAGTTGCTGAAATGGTTGATGCTTTGGGAGAGTATGCTGTGACTTCAAAGCTCCTGCCAGGGAGACCTGGGAAGCAGGACCAGAGGTGTTAGAAAGGCTGGGTTGGAGAGCAGATGTGTGTGAGAGGGTTGGAATAGATCTGGGCTAGATCCAAAGTTGCTCCTCAGAAATGTCCTGATGGACTAGACTACTCCTGTCTTCTCCATTCTTGAGGGATTTTTCTAGCTCCCAGCTTAACACTTAAAATCAAGTTCACTTGGCCTTTCCCTTTCCCAGCAGTCTTCTGCCTGGCTGTTACTGGCCTTGTCCTGTCAGTGACCCAGCCCTCCCATCCTGTTCCTACTGGCTCTCTAACCCCTTGCACCTCAAGGCCTCCCTGCCGCTATCTGGGGTTTTGTAACCAGTGTTGCTGCTGGCTCTTCCCCTACAGTCTACTCTTGCCTACAGAGTACCAGTGCCCTCCTCCCCTCCCCACAGGTCTAGTCCTACTAAAGTGTACCCCCTGCCCAGCTGCCACCCCATCTTTTGCCTAGGGGTTTTACCCATGATGCATCCTGGGCCATGAGCCAGCCACTGGTCCCATGCCTGAGGTAAACATTCCATGCCCTCAGTCATTGTACCATCTAGCTAAGAGTCTTCACACCATCTTCCCCCTTGTGTGTGTGTGGCGGGGGGAGGGGGGGGAGTTAGGTACTCCTTACTAGGAGAATGTAGAGCCCTGGGACATTCATAACCATGGTGTTTACCAAGATCTACTGTAATCTCCTGGTGGCTTCCATATTTCCTACTAGACCTTTCTTGTAAACAGTCGTGTATCTTACTGATTATTAGCCTCCCCAGCATAAAGCATCGATAAATGGTCTAAATAATGAGTGGAAATCCACATGGGCAAAAATAGGTTGGGAATTTTTCACAGTGAAATGTGAAAGATAATGCGGATGACCCAAGGCAAGTGGAAAGAAAAAAGTAAGCTTTGTGAGTAGAAGGGAACAAACCTGTTTACCTTACTTCATACCTGATGGTCAACTCTCCTAGCTTGGTAAGATGCCAAAAAATAAAACAACCTCAACAGCCATTGAAGTAGCATTTATAGTTTGTTTGGTTTTTATTTTAATAAAAAAGTATAATTTACTCTAGGCCACTGTTTCCATGGAAACCTGCCAAATGCAGGGGAGAGTTATGTGCAGTTCATATGGAAAGCTCCCCTTCTGTGGACCAATCTCTGCTTTGCTCTCCCTGGTCCTGAGGACAGGGCAGCTGGAGACAGTAGTCCAGAGAGCTACCTCCTGTAGACTATGGAGACTCAGTTTAACCTGCTGGTTCTTAAAGTCATTTTTACATTGAGAGAAATTCTAGCTAAAGGAACCCTGCCTCCATTAGATGCTGGCTGACAGGAGACTTGCCAGGCCTTCCCTTACGGTATTGCATTGGATATCAGGTAAATTCTGTTTAAATGCTGCCGACCAGAACAGTACAGGACAGACTGTAGTCTAATAATAGCTCCCGTGCTTAGAATTCTGGCTCTGGCTTTCTAACCTTGAGTGACTAATTACTTGGGTACTTAATTACTTAAAAATATTGTCTGAACTTTGGTTCCTCAAAAAGAGTAGATCACAGTCATTTGCTTAGTTGCTTCTTCCCTATTAGACTGTGAGTTTCTTGACAAGAACTGGCTCTTCCTTTTCTTTGTATCCTCTCTACCACGCGGCCTGTGCAATGGTTTCATTAATGAGGTTCTAGGCATAAAGTTAGCTAGATGAGATCGAAATAAAACACATAGACTCAGTTACCTTATTTATATTGCTAGGTCTGAGACGGCTCCCCTCTCTGGTTCCCTCCTCTAACCGCCCAGCAGGGCAGCAAGGATTACTCAGGGCTAGCAGGAGAGAGAGAGAGTGAACACGCCGAGGAGTAGCCTTTTATTGGGGAACGAGATTCAGGGGAGAATTCCATCCAATGAAGGTTGAGGGGGGCTGCACTCCAAGGTCAGGGTCAGTGATTGGGTCCCCGGGGTCAGTGGTCAGGCACACCCCCACACGGATGGGCTCTCTGATCAGGAAAGGGCTGGGAAAGCTTCGACACAGCCAAAGCGCCTCAGACCCTTAACGGGAGTCACCCAATCACGTGTTAGAATGGCTTCCCACAATCCTCAGATTCTGCTCTGATGTGTCAACAGGCAGATGTAAATATGTGTTGAGTGGACACAGGGTGAGCCGGTGGTCTGAATTAAAATATTCTAAGACGAGATGACTTTCCTTTCTAGACTAGGCCACATACTGTTTTTTTTCTTTTCTTTTTTTCTTTTTTCTTTTTTTTTTTTTTTGGGATTGAGGAACGAACCCAGGGATGCTTAACCACTAAGTCACATCCCCAGCCTTTAAATATATATATATATATATATATATATATATATATATATATATATATTTTTTTTTTTTTTTTTTTTTTTTTTTCTAGAAACAGGGTCTTGTTGAGTTGCTTAGGGCCTAAGTTGCTAAGACTGGCTTTGAACTCCCAAGCCACTGGGATTACAGTGTGCACCATAATGCCTGGCTCTGGTTTCAGGATCCTATAAGAAGTCAGCCACAGGCAGAGTTGTGGCTCAGTGGTAGAGTGCTCACAGTACATGCAAGACCCTGGTTCAATCCTCAGCACTACATAAAAAATAAATTTAAATAAGATATTGTGTCCAACTACAATTAAAAAAAATCAGTAAATATTAAAAAAGAAAAAAAGTCAGCCGCAGGATTTCTGCTACCCCTTTACTGTAGTCAAAGATGAAGTGCAAGCCACATTCAGATGTTTTCAACTCCGCTAATGTGAAATTTCTAAATGGTTTGGGGGGTCACAATTTCCTTGGTTTTGAAGGTGGGCCCCATATTCATCCATGATCTGTCCCCAGGCCCCATGCATGTGTAGGATGTAGAGGTGCTGGTGACTTCCTCAGAGGGATTACTGACTCACTGCACTTGGGTGACTTAGGGAGTGTATTTTTCTTGATTCTTCAAATAAAGCAACCACACACCTACCTTCTCCTCTGCCTCCTTTCCTCTGTCTCCCTTCTTTCCTTATTTATAGTGCTGGGGATCTAATCCAGGGCCTCAGCTAAGAGTGCAGTCCAGTCTCCAGAAGCAGGAGCGATGATCTCAAGGGACACTGGGGGCCCACGTTGGCAGGGTAGACGTAGAAACTTCTCCAGGCCAACTCCCTGCATGTAATCTTGAGGCAGAGAGACTGTGTGACATGAAGATCAGGCACACTCTTGTCCCTCTTGGAGAAGTTCATAAGGGGCAGTCAGATTCTTCTGGGCATCAGCTGCTGGGGTTGAGGCTGGACAGACTGCATATGTGTTTTAAGGCCTGTCGGCCAGCTCTGGGTAACCCCAGGACCAGTTTACTATGTTTGTTCCCTGTGGCGTCTCCAGTATGGTTTCTGGCAGGAGATGATGGGCAGAAGCATCTCAGGAGAGCCGTCTGGGCTGCTACAAGCTGGCAGACTGCACCTCCACAAGACAGCCACAGCTGGTCGCAGCTCACCCTTAGTACAGCCTCATCTCCCAAAGCCAAGAGCAATTGTAGAGCAGACTGACATCTTCCTGGATACAGGGGTTATAGCCCTAGGGTGATATAAATAATATTAACTCTGGCCAGTTCAAAATAATTTATGATGCAGGATATGGTGGTGCATGCCTGGAATTCCAGTGGCTCTTGAGGCTGAGATGAGGATCCCAAGTTTAAAGCCAGCCTCAGCAACTTAAGGAGGCCATAAGCAACTTTGTGAGACCCTGTCTCAAAATAAAAAAATAGAAATGGCTGGGGATGTGGCTCAGTAGCAAAGTGCCCCAGGGTTCAATCTCCAGTACAAAAAAAATAAAACAATTTATGATGAGCTTGGGTGTGACTCGGTAGAGCACATGCTTGGCATGTGTGAGGCCCTTGGTTCCATCCTCAGCAAATAATAAATGAAATAGCTCACGATTTTAAATTTTTAGTTCATTCCCTGCTGAAAAGCAGAGGCATTTTGAAGTAAGCATGTCATCTGGCTACCTTTCCAGCCTGGCGGGTAGTATAGTTCACATACTCATCATGTAATCAGCCTGTCACCCCTGTCTTGGGCACACCCCCTCCCCCTTGAGTTCTTCCTCCAAGTCCCTATGAGCTGGCCAGCCTGTGCCTTTGGGGTGTTACTATGACAGGAGGGAAGTAACAGGTGAGCAGCTGTGCATAGGCCTTCCGGAAGATGTGTTTGGCCAGGCTGTATGGAGCCTAGTCCCCATAAAAGAGGGCTCTGGGCAGCAGAGGTTTTCGACTTGGAGACCAGTTTTTTTGAGAAACTACAATCAGCGAAGTATGTGTCATATTAGAACATATATAATGTGTCTATGTATTACGTATATCCACACAACTTCTCTCTTCTCCCGACGTCCCATCCGCTTTTCTCTGCAGGGGCATGGTGGTCCCTCACTGCCCTGCAGCTGGCTGCTCAGGCGTGGGGAAGGGCCGCCGGTCCCCGCGAGGCGGAGGGGCGGCGGGCGCCCTCTGGCGGCGGCGGCACGCTATGCTGGTCCCCGTCCCTCTTGGAACAGTGTCCTGTGAGGTTTGGGGAAGGTGACAGCCAGAGAAGGAGGCAACCACGTTTAGGGAAAACCAGGCTCACCTGGAAATGTTGCCAAGAAGTTTTGTTTCAGTTCTTCGTGAATTAAAATTATGTATGGGGACATGCTGAATGAGCCATGTGATTCAGAGCGGCTGGAAAGACTGCTGCCTTGACCCCGAGACACCCCAGCTTCATCCTCAGAGGGATCCAAAGTAGCTTATGTGATCTTTGCTATTAAAGGCAAAGAATAAAACACACCAGTGACTCCTTAATTTCCTGATGCTGTGTAATCATCTTGGAAGAACAGAGGCCCCAGGGCTGTGGCTCAGTGGTGGAGCAAAGCAGTGGGTTTGATTCTCAGCACCACATATAAATAAATGAATAAAATAAAGGTCCATCAACAATTTTAAAAATTTTTAAAAAAGAACCCTGTGGTTAAAAAGAAAAAGAAGAAGAGAGACACCTAGGGCAGGGGTGGAGCACACACAACACTTGGATGAGGAAGCCCAAGCCCCAGAACTGCCACTGACTCTCAAACTCATCTTCGAGTCTCAGCTGCCTGCTTTCCAGATGAGTGGCAGTGTCACCTCATAAGGAGAGTTGTCACCTTGTACATCCAATCCCACAGCAGTGGCCTTCCCCAAGATGGGTTTAAGAGATACTTTTGTGATGTTTTGGGGAGATATGAATATTAACTGGCCTGATGGCCAGCACCTTCAGTAGGTGGAACTCACTTGCGCAGGCCCCAGGCAGGAAAGCACTGCCCACCTCGTCAGGAGAAAGGTACTGACTGGCTCTGCGTGGCTCCCGTGGGGCCTGAGGACAATAAGGGGTGAAGGGCACACCTGAAATGCCTGCCAACCTCAGGCACCAGTTCTCCTGGCCAACTCTGTGGTCCTAGCAGAAGGGCGTCCTGTGCCTCCAGGGCCCACACCAGGCCTCTGGCTCTCAGTCGCATAGATTCATCCGAAAGGAGAAAAAGTATCCTAAAAGCAAAGTCAAAAACCTGCTGGGACTCTTCTTTCCAGCTAGCAGTAGCCAGAGGGCAGTCACTCACAGCCGGCATCTAAGGGGACACTCAGGAGGGCACCTGATGGGCCAGCTCTAAGGTGCTTCCGAATGGCATGTTTTCCGGTCTCCAGCGTCAATTTTGGGAACTGAGGGTGTGATAACCACTATCTCTCGGTCATGAGATTACAGCTCCAGCTTCAATGATGCTTCCAGCAAAGATTTGTAATACTGGGAGAAGAAAAGGTATGCTAAGGAAAACTGCTCTAATTGAACCCAGAATCTAGCTCTGAGCACCCTGGCAGCTTGTTCACAGAGCATTAAACCATCAGGCTAAACAGTAAGGAAGAGCTGATGCTCTGAGAGCTTCCTGTTCACCAGGTGCCTCTTCTTTCCATCTCTAGAACCTCTCACTGTGCTCACTTTTCTCAGTTCTTGAAGGCTCTTTACCCTTTTTTCTCATGCCCTGAGCTGAGTCCTTGTCCTGTCTCTACCTAGAGCTGCTTTGTGTCCTGCTCACCTTCCTTGGCAATTGGATGGGAAACTCACACAACGCCTGGGCTGGCAATGCCAGCCTCGTACAGCATGGTGAGGTCCTGGAGGGACGTGGGCAAACTCAGAGCTCAGATGAAAGAAAGTTCACTGCTACTGGACGTTAATCAGAAACCAAGGGCCAGAGACCCGGCGTTCTGTCCTGTTTCTCCCAGAGGATCACCTTCCTGGGCTCCCGGTGGAAATAGAATGAACTGGTTCAGCTGGTCATATTCCCAACTGACTGAAGCTCCCATTACCCAGGGGTAGCGGGACTCACAAAAGCCCATTTTACAGCATCTTTTGCCCCAGGGGGCTTGCGGATCTCTCCAGACCACCTAGTCTGTCACAGAGCAGGTTTTACACTGGACTTTTTCCTGTGTTGACAACTGGAGGAAGCTCACGTGTCCGGGTGGCCGGCCACCATCCCTCTTCCTGGGGCTCATCGCCTTGTGGCACTTCTTTGGGAGCAGAAGTCTGGCAGCTGCTCACATGCCCTGTAGGGAACCCACTGGCAAGTGGCCCCTGCTGCTTAGGCATCTGAGTGGCGGCCCCTTCCCACACACTGTGGGCAAAGTGCCTGTAAAAACAGTCATTCCCAAAAGCAGGGGCAAGGAGGGCACCCTTTGGCCTCACTTCCTGCTTGGGATATTTTCCCCTAGATTTGTCCTATGTACAACTTTTTAGCGGCCAGCCATTTTCTGGAAAGGTAAGATAGAATAGTTTACTTGTGGGAAGACGAGGATTTGTAAACTTTCCTGTGAAGTCTGTTCAGCCTCTCTTTTGTGTTATTCCTAGAGTGTAGTTTTGTATTCTAACTTGCAGGAACACACCTGCGTAGGTGACAGAATTCACTGGGCAGGGCTGGTTAGAGTCCTGACTCCCAGGAAAAGGTAGAGGTAGGCCCAGAAATCTCCATTTTAATAAAGAGAAAGTAATCTGCTTTCCTTGGATCCCAGACCAAAGGTTTAGAATGATGTTAAGAAATAGGAACGCGGGGCTGGGGATGTGGCTCAAGCGGTAGCACGCTCGCCTGGCACCACATACAAACAAAGATGTTGTGTCCGCCGATAACTAAAAAATAAATATTAAAATTCTCTCTCTCTCTTTCTCTCTCTCCCTCTCTCACTCTCTCTTAAAAAAAAAAAAAAGAAATAGGAACGCACTTTCAATACTTAGCACGCTGTTCCTGAATGTAGTAAGAGTCACTATTTGTGGAGTCTCCGTCACGTGTGGGCGCGATGTTGTATTTAAACCTCACCAACTTTGACAACAGGTAGTATTTGTCTCCCTTGTACTTTTGAGGACACTGAGGCTGAAGAAAGGATGATGACTTAAAGGTCTGTGAGGATCATGATTTTCACTGAGACCCTAGACTGTCAGAAAACAGGACAGAACCAAACCTCCTGACTCTGGGGGCCTTCCCCGACTTGGGACTGTTCTTCTATTGAGTATAGGATAACCAGTCTCCACTGCACCCAGAGGGCTTCCACCCACCCAGGCCAGTCTGTGTTTCAGAAATCCCTTCTCTTCCTCTTCCTAAAGTCTGTGGTCAGCCTGAGGTTGGCAAGCATTTCAAGTGTGCCCTTCACCCCTTATTGTCCTCAGGTGCCTGATCCACTTTGCCCAGGCCTCACGGAAGGGGTCTCTCTTGCCCAAGCCAAGGCCTTTGCCCAGATTCCGTCTTGATTACTGCAGTCCCATTGGAGAACAGAGCCTGACTAAGAGGAGGAGCTCCATGGCCAACCTGGCAGAAGGGCACAAGTCCACTTGTTTAAGGCAGAACAAACTTTCAGTCCCTCTGTCCCTCTGTTCTCTCTTGGGTGGACAAAGGGACAGGCTGCAATGTTTTTCTTCCAAGATAGAAAGCCTATAAGGTTACTATTCATGTCGAGCATTTAGAAGATTTATTTTAAAAACTGGATTGCCAAGTGGAGTCCAGCGTGTCTGAATGTGTCCCCCAGAACCTCACATGTGGAAAACCTCATTCCCAAATTCACCCTAATGGTATTTGGAGGTGAGAACTTCAGGAAGTAGGTGGGACAAGAGGAGGTCATAAAGGTAGGGTGAGAAGGATTGAACCCAGTGTGCTTAACCACTGAACCACATCCTCAGCCCTTTTTTATATTTTATTAAAGACAGGGTCTCACTGAGTCGTTTAGTGCCTCACTAAGTTGTTGAATCTGGCTTTGAACTCACGATCCTCCTGCCTCTGCTTCCTGAGCTGCTGAGATTACACCACCATGCCTGGCTCACATTCGTAGCTTTTTAAGGAGAGGCGGGAGCTGAGCTGGCAGGCTGGCTAGCAGGTCCTGGGATGCAGGACCAGGCCCCCCCCAGGTGCCAAGTAGACCCTGGCCCATGCCCTTGGACTTCCAGAACCACGAGCAGAGTAAACAGCTCTTCTTTACTAATCACCTCATCTGTGGCATTCAGGTACAGCCACAGAAGACACATCGAGACAGCAGCTCAGATGATAGAAAGTCATTTTTTTCCCCAATAGTTTTTATAAGTCTATTACAAATGGCCTCATTTTGCTTTAAGCAAAAGGTTTCATTGTGCTGACAATATATATACACACATTAAAGTAGTTCCTTACAAAGCAGCAAATGGAAGAATAATGAGTAATTTTGCTGATAGTGGTGCTGTGTTTGAGGTTTTATGACAAAAGAGAGCTATGTGGCAAGCCTGGCCCTCACCTTAGCACAAGGTCCTGCTGAGTGTAGCCCACACTGGAGCTGTTCCTCAGGAGGAAGTGACACAGTCCCACTGAACTCAGGAGCCTGCCTTTAAACCCAGAGATGCTTCCAGTTGACAATGGGGATGTAAACAGGGCTCCAATTAGTGAATTTGCTAATGGCTGCTTCCTGTCTGTGTTTTCAGCTGTGTTCGGCTAAAAAAGTAAAATGTCTTCCCTTGTCTCCCCACGTACTCATCTCCAGTTAAGTTACTTATAATCAATCTGCAGACCTTCAGGGATCTTCGGCTATGTTTTTATAATATTATTTTAGTTGTAGATGGACACAATACCTTCATTTTACTTATTTATTTTTATGTAGTGCCAGGGATTGAACCCAGTGCCTCACGCATGCCAGGCAAGCACTTTACCACTGAGCCCCAACCCTGCCCCCATCGGCTGTTTTTAACCATTGACTAAAAGTTCTACCCTTGGAGCGCACAGCCCCACAGGTCAGGACAGGGCTCTCAGAGGTTCTGCTGAGAGGCACTCTTGTAGGCCTTGCTCCCCGTGTAGCCTTCTGGGGTGTATGTGGGAAACAGAGTGACGGGTGAGCCTCAAGTTCTCTGGGAGGAAGCAGAACTCTGGCCCCACACTCCACTGTCGCACACAGGGCTGTTGGGAGCAGGCAGGCAGGGGGTTCTTGTCCCCATTCGAGACTGTGGCTTCTCTGCACTGACAGCTCACGGTGTGATTCCAATTTTAAGTGTCACTGGGTGGTGTTTGGAGGAAATTGACTTGTACTGTTGACTCTGAGGAAAGCGGAGGCCCCTCCTCATAGGGGTGGGTCTCTTCAACGGAAGGCTGCCTCTGTGTGGCTGGAGCCCTGACACATCCATGATGAAACTTAGGATGAAGCTCTTCCCGTGGGTGCATTCACACTGTTGCTTCCGCGTCTTGGAGAAGCCTGATAATACAGCATGTCCTGCTGACACCAGCTCATCTGAGTAGGATCACAGGCCTTCAGTCAAGGGGACCTTACGGGTCACTGACACCTCCCTGGAGCTGCGGTGGTCCAGGCCCCAGCCCGGCTGCCTGGCTGAGTTAACAGCACCTTCTGGCGTGCTTGGTTGCCACCTAGTGCTGTGTGCAGGTACTGCAGCCCTCAGCCTCTTTCACTCCCCCCAACGTGCTTCATTCTCTATTCAACAAACGTGTAAGCTCATGCACCCGGCAGGCAGCAGTTGGTCTCTCCCCCGCCCCCCCATGGAGCTGGAGTCGGAACCTGGGCCAGGAGAGAAACCTGACAAGGATCCCAGGAGCTAAGGGGCTAGCCAGGGTGACCAGAGGGTGGGCCACTGTTGGCACACGTTCACTGTTCTAGCATTGTAGGCTTTGGGTTTTGAAGGCCGCAGCCCCTCCATCCAGCACCCCGGTGAGCTTCCGGGCATACTCCTCTTCCCGGCATACTCCTCTTCCCTTCTGCTCTGGATCTGGCCTCTTGGGCACAGGATGCTTCACTCTGGTCAGGCCCTGGGAACAAGTTCCCTGCACTGGCCGGAGTGTGGCAGCGGCTCTGTGAAAAGAGACTCTGCCCTAGTGAGCTGCGGGACCCACCTGTGGGGGCAGCTGCAGGACCCACCTGTGGGGGAAGCTGCAGGGGGCTGCAGGCTGGGAAGGGTACTGTGAGAGTGGGTGCTGCCCAGGACTGCCCCTCTGCTCTGTCACTCACTCTGGCATAATTGGCCAAGAGGAAGCAGAGGAAGCCTTGGGTCCTGCTGGTGCCCTGACATGCAATGGGGGAGGGGCCCCACGGGTCTGTTGCCTATCTTCTCCACCTCTGCAGTCAGTAAGGTGGGCACCTGAGCTTACGGCTAGGTGGTATTGGCCTGTCTGGGAGGCTGTCACTGGTGTGGGGCTGGTATCTAAAGCAGTGGTGAAGCTGTCCAGGAGCTCTGGGCCCCTGGGATGCTAAGCTTGGGTAGGGCGGGATCCATGCATAGGGGACAGACTGGTGCAAATGGTGGGAACCCCGGGTTAAGAGAATGATTTTATAAAATGGGCCCCCTGTGCTGACCCCCACATGCTTTCTTTTCCTGCAGCCCCGCCTAGCCCAAGTGGAAAAGCTATATCTCGTTCCTCAGCAGAAGAAGTGCAGGCCTGAAATAACATTAATAAGGGGAATCCAAGCCACCCTGAAGGTGGAGAGCTTTGTGACCCTTTTCCTAGACCAGATCCGAAAACTCAGAGAGATAAGGATAATCAGTAAGAATGTATGGTTAAGGATCCAATTAGAACCAGTCAGCTTAGGCCATAGTTGCCATGGCAGTGGGGACCTGAAAGTCTTATGTCAGCCTGCTGTCAGTCAGAAGTCAAGAGGTGGAGCTGGGTGGGACTCCCTGGAAACTTTTCTGGTATCCCCAATAAACCTGGGGTACAGGAGGGGCACATTGTCCCTCTCCCCTCTGAGAGAACTCATTCTCTCCCTTGAGTGTGTCCCCTTTCCCTTCTCCCACCCCTTCAATAAACACATGGCTGTTACTCAGAGTTACATGAATGAAACTTTTCTGAATTGATGGCAAGAATCGGAGTTTGAAGGGGGGGGGTCTTCACGCTGCCTCAGTTTCCCTGCAGGCCTCCCTCTCTGGAGCACATGAGAATGGCAGGAATGGAGAAAGGAATGCAAGGGAAAGGTCAGGCTTGGAGGGTTGGGTGGGAGGTGCAGCCAGCTGGATCTCACCTGCAGTCTAGGTAACAAGCACTGGCACACCCTTGAGGAGACAGCCGCTTCCTTCCCCTTTAAGACCATAGAGCTGGAGACATCCCTAGAGCCACAGGCCACTGCTGCTTTGGAGAGGAGCAGACCTGAGCAGGGTGGTGCAGGGAGCTGGAAGCAGAGGGCCTCAGTGGGGCCACCCTTGTCACTCTTGCCGGAAAGTGCCTTGACTCTGGGTGGCAGGTGTCTCCAGCAGGCTGCTGCAGCTCTGGTTCCCTCTGAAGATTGTGTGTCAGCCACCCAGGCCTCTTTTGGTCCATTTACTCCTCCGTACAATGGGCCTTCTGGATTTGCAGGACTGTTACGAGGCTTGGATAATGGGTATGGAAGTGACCAGGGGCTCAGAACACACTGGGGTATAGCAGGGCTTAGTCCCTGGGCAGGCAGCTGGTTAGACCTTAGGATTCTTCTTTCCCAGAGTTATAAAGTCTTACCATCCCAGGGTCAGCACCATCACTGGCCCAGCTTACAGGTGAGAAGGCTGAGGTCAGGGTGGGGCTGGGCCCAGGCTTCCTGCTTCCACGTGCAGGGTAAGGAGGGGTTTGGGTGTCCCTTAGCCTCTGGAGGGGCCAATGTAGACCCTGCGCATTAGACATCAGTTCTGGCCTTCTGTGTGGGGGCTTCCTGATGTCCAGGGGCCTCCTGCTTTTGGCAGATACGGAGCTTGGGTCCAGCATGGCTGGATGGTGTCACAGTGCTGCTTGCCGCCTGCAGCCTGCCCGCTACATCCTCTGGTAGAGCAGACACGGATCCTGGGTAAAATCAATAGCCTGGGCCCAGCTCTCCCCACAGGGACTGCATTAATCTGCACGTTTTTGCCACACCACTGCTTCTCATGGCAGCTCAAGATGTTTTTCTGCTCCAGAGTATCCCTTTCTTAAAAGAGTCCCGAATCCCCGGCGCGGGGAGCAGCCGCCCCTCTGTCGCCCCCTGCCTCCCCAGGTTCCCAGCGCCGCTTCTGTCTCCAAGTCTCCCACAAGCCTTTCCACATCATTCATGTTGACATTTAAAAGTTTCCAAGCTTGCTCTGAAATACCACAAATGCTGCCATTGTTGTTTGCTGGCTTTGGAATGCTGAGAATCCCAGGACATCGGGAAGGGCCTCCTGCCTTCGCAGGGAGCTGGCATCTGGACAGGGCTGGGAGAACGTGGCCAGACAGGCCCAGAGGCTGTGGCTCTGGCCTTCTTCCATTCCCACCGTTCCAGGCCCTAGTTTTGTTCTTCCCGGAGCATCACAGAATTGCTGCAAGCATGCCTGCTATTTAGGAAACTCATTCCTCTTCTCCGAACTCTGTGATTTTTTTCACCTTCTGCTTGGTTCTTGCTTGTAAAAGGCCCTCGGGGTGTCTGGAGAGGAGGTCAGAGAAAACAAACCCTGCCGTGTGTGGATTCCCAGCCATGAAGCTGCTTTCTCACAGTTCTTATGCAGCCTGAGAGGCTGGGGCCCTTTCCATGGGACTGCATGTCCAGCCTGCTTTGGCTGTAGGTGCTATTTTTGCACACGGCATGCTCACAGCTCTCTGAAGTTGATTGATATGCAGGGCAGCTGGAGGCACAGGGGCAGGCAGGCCTGGACTTGCGGTGAGCTGCTGGGACCTGGATGGGCTCCTCAGAGGTGTTGTAGTGCCTCCTGGTGCTTATTTCTGAGCTCACAAAATGCTCCTCTCAGAGAGGGGGACCCCGAGGGTTTCCAAAAGGATAAACGATGACTTAAACAAGGCTGTGCCTCAGATCCCAGCACAGGGCATCACATTCCTTAGCAAGACCTGCCACTGGCTTTGATTTTTCACTAGCTGCTCCCAAACGGGTGGGTTCAGGGGCTAGAACGTGATAATAACCGTAGACGTAGCTGACCAGTTTCATTTGCCCAGCAAAGGTATAAAACACAGCAAAACGACCCCATGATCACAGCCACTCTCATTTCCTAACACAAAGCGTATTTTAATGCCAGAGCATGGGTAGGGAATAAAATTGGTGACAAGCAGTACTTGCTGTCAGGGACAGACCTGCTGCAGTGGCGAGGCCACTGCCACCCAGCTTCTAGGGAGGTGATCCAAACTGCTGTCCCTGCTGGTGCCTCGTCCCTTGGAGCGTGTGCCAGTCCGCCAGGGCTCTCGTTAACTGCAGAATCTTCACCAGGACCCGGCTGCCCTGAGAGTCTGCTTTTCAACAGGCTGCAGGTGAGCTGGGGACTACTGCTCCCCACTGGCCACTCTGAGGGGCAAGGCCCACTCTATACCACGCAGAAAGGATGCTGAGGTTTGGTCAGCTAAGAAGACAAAGTTTGGTGAAATGGTTATTTCATCACTCTTCGGGTGAATTCTCTGCTATTGCGTAGACGGGGCTGGAGTTGGCAGAGGCCCCCACTGTCCTGCCAGAGTTTACATGTAATGACATGTGGTGACCCCTTGTACCATGGGAATAATGGTCACAGGACAGCTGCCATCCTCCAGTGTAACCAAAAGTAGCCAGAGATTTCAATCCTGCTTCTCGTATTCTGCTGATTCTGTGAGCACCCTGAACCTTCCTCTCTGTCCCAGCAAAACCAAATGCCAGTGTAACAGTGAGAGCCAAGTGGGTCTATGTGGGAATCCAATAGGGCAGGACTAGCCAATGGCAGGGGCAGCGCTCAGGAAAGACTAAGCCCTGCCTGGGTTAGTGCTGGAAAGCCCTGAAGTCCTGCAGTATCCAGCCTGTGTCTGAAACCTTGGTGCTTTAGTTGGGATCTTGAATGTCTAAAAGCCAACTGACAGTGGCTTGGTCCCCAGAGAGGCGCTGTTGGGAGGAGGAGAACCTTTAAGAGGTGGGGTTTGGGGGAGGTCTTTATGTAGCTGGGGCAGGCCATTCCTCTTCCACATGAGCGTGAGCGGTTCTACTTCCACACTCTCCTGCCACAAGCCCCAAAGCAACTAGGCCAACTAATGGTGGCCTGAAATCTCCAAAGCTGTGAGCCCCACAACCTTTTTTCTCTGTAAGTTGACTGTCTCAGAGGTTAGGTGGGGCATGAACAGCTGGCTGCCACAACGGGCCTGTGGAACTAGTGAAGGCGCTCGCGCTTGCCCACAGGCATGTGAGCCCTGTTGGGTTGTGGGGAGGGATGAAGGGGAGGGCCGTGATCCGAGGCCCGCCAGGAGTGGCACCTCCACATCTTTACCTGGTACTCAAGCCTTCATGGATCTGACTCTGGTTTCTACAAAATAACACTTGGGCTGATTGCTTGTGACACACTGGTGTGAAAAAATATTCAAGTGCTTGTTATGACCCACTATGTTGATTGGGCCCTCTACTGGTCGCCCAAAGTGTGACACATACCAGGAAGCCTCCTCTTAAATGAGAAGGTACGACAGTCATCCAGAGTGAGAAAATCTCATCTAGGAAACACACACTTAAAATGAAGATGCCTTCACATGCTCCCCTGGATGCTCTTACTGAAGGGATTTGGGGCATCCATTTCTTTTTTTTTTAATTTTTAATGTTTATTTATTTATTTATTTTTTAGTTTTCTGCGAACACAAACACAACATCTTTGTTTGTATGTGGTGCTGCAGATCGAACCCGGGCCGCACGCATGCCAGGCGAGCGTGGGGCATCCATTTCTTTGGTAAATCTCTGGGCACCTAAGAAATGGAGAGGTGGACGACCTGTGAATGGCATACCATTTACAGATAATCACGTCTGTGGGAAGTTTCAGGACAAACAAACTCAAAGAAAAGTGTTAGGTGTTACTAGTAAGGGCAGCCCAAGTGGATATGAACAATAAAATGCTTTTGAAATTAAAATTTATAGCAAAAATGTGTTAATATTACCTTTGTGCCATTGTGACCAAAACACCTGACGTGAACAACTTAGAGGAAGTTTATTTTGGCTCATGGTTTTAGGGATCTTAGTCTGTGGTCAGCTGCCTCCATTGCTCTGGGACCAGTGAGGTGGAACATCATGGGAGAAGGATGTGGTGGAGGAGAGCAGCTTAGAACTTGGCAGCCAGGAAGGACAGGGCAAGAGAGAGAGAGATGAGTGCTAGGGGCAAAATATAATCCCAAAGTCATACCCCCAGGGACCTGCTTCCTCCATCTACAGCCTACTTGCCAACAGTTACCACCTTTCAAATGATTAATCCACTGATTAGGTTACAGCCATCACAATTTGAGCATTTCATCTCTGATCATTGCTACGCTGTCTCCTGAGCTTTTGGGGACACATCATATTCAGAGCATAATAAATAGGAAAAATGATTGATTTTCAAACAACTTTTGAACATGTCAATGATCATGACAGCATCAGTGATGGCTAGGTCATTATGTGCCATGTTATAAAGCATTTTAATTCCCAGTGTGTCCGTCTATTTAGAAATCACACTTTATTTTCGAAAACAGGATGTGGCTATGGAGAGACCATGTATGGCACTGGGCTGAGCTGATCTTTATTCTTAGAGCTGGGAAGACTTTTTAGATGATCTCATCTAGCATTTTAAGCTTATAACAGAGGTTCCTGGGAACAGCCTAAGAACAATGGTGGACATTTTTTTTGTAGGAGAACATGGTACCCACGTTGGGGTGCAGTGGGATGGGGAGCTGGGTACATGCTCTGGGCAACTCCATTGTAGTTGAAGATGGATGCCCCGTGTCACCTCAGCCCCTGGGTTGATGTGAAGAGACAGACTTTGACTAAGTTTGATTCAGTTTCAAATTCAGGCAGGGGAAATTAGATGGGTAGGTATCTGTCTTTTGAAAAATCAGTAATAGTTCGGGTCTGGGATCATGGAGGAGAAATAGGATGTGAGGATTGTGACTTTGCTGACAAGATGGGCAGTTCTTAGAGACAGGGACAGGGCTGCTCCCTCCACAAGTGACCATGATGCCACCATGAAACCCTCTGTTCAGATGAAATCTTACCTAAAACTAGTCGTGGAAGATGGAGGAGGGCAGAGCTGTTCTTTCTGGTAGAGGGCCTGAGGGTCCAGGTCCCACTGCACCCTGGGGCTGGGGAGAGTGGTTCAGAACCCCAACTCACCCCATCCCATTTGCACAAGAGAGGAGGCCACCCCTGAGAGGGACAGTCCTCCCTCCTCTCAGACCACCTCCTCCTCATTCCCAGTTGAGAACGTCTTTTGTTTCTTTTAAGTTCCTTGTCTTAGAAATGAAACCACTTTTGTGTTTTTTAATGACTTTATTTTATTTGTTTGTTTATGTGGTGCTAAGGATAGAACCCACTGCCTCATACGTGCTAGGCCAGCGAGTGCTCTGCCACTGAGCTACAGCCCCAGCCCCCACTTTAGTATTTCTAAGGTGAATTGATTTTTGAGCTGCGGAGCTTAAAAAAAATGAGGGGGATGGCAGGAGGACATGTGCCCCACGTAGGTGAAATGCACTCGCATCCGGGCCCTGAGGAGAGTCTGGACAGTGTCCCCAGTACTGGTGCTGGCTGCAACTGTCCTGCTCAGCACCGAGCTGCCCTCGGTTTGGCCACCATGGACAAGAGGCTGATGTCATCCATGGGCCTGCTCTGGCACCTTTTATTCGACAGTGACTTCTGTCTTTTTGCTTCTGGGCAGAAATTTCCCAGGAGGCACCTTCAGGAACTTGGTTGGTAACCTTGACCGCTGGCTCCCTTTAAGGCTATCACATCACCTGCAGACCCTTCTAAGGTGTGGTGCCGGGCATCCGCACTGAGGCTGTAGGCTGGCCCTTGGCCTGCAGGGAGCCCCAAGCTGGACCAGCCCCTCAGTGAGGCCCTGCTGCTCGCCAGGCTGTCCTAGGTGCTGCCCTGCTCCTGCTGGCTGAGCCGCTGGGTGGCACTGTGAGAACTGCAGAAAGTCCCAGGCCGCCACCCACCTCCTTCCACACAGAGCAGGACACAATCACTGCTCAGCTGCTCCTGCTGCTGGGCCCCGCCCTGCCTCCCTGGTCCCTGGCCCCTTGGAGGTCGCCCCGCCCTCTTTCCTGCCCGGGAGCTCCCACTACTCCTGGTTTTTGTGTAGCCTTAGTGTCCTGTGTTAGGGGCTCCAGCAATCTGCAGGAGGAGAAAACGCCATGAAACTTGGAAGAATTTGGGAATTTCTCTGAAAGAGAAAGCAGAAGTCCTAGAGACCTTCGGGCCATGTGGCTTGTTTTCTAGAAGAAGCAAATGGCAGTGGGTGAGGGCAGAGGGAGGCAGTGGGAGAAGGTGCTGGAGGAACAAGAGGAATGTGCAGAGAGGGTAGGGTCTCCGTGGTGGAATCTTGGCCCTGGGTTGCAGCTTTAAGGTTCTGTTCTTGGCTTCCAGCTGCCACTATGTCACCCCCCCCCATGGGGTCAAGGTGGGTGGGGCGATGTCAGAGGGGGGCCCTGCCTTCATGTCTGCTTTGGTCTCTGGTTTCCAGTTCTTGCAGCCACTTCCCCTTCCTGGGAGAGATGGGACAGGCGGAGGAGGCCTCTGAGCTGCCCACTTCTTGCTCACCAGATCAAAGGCCCACAGTGCCACCCGCCCCTTCCAGTCTCACCTCCCAGGGGCTCCAGAGGCAGGAAGGAGAAAACTCCATGGCTTGGGAGGAATTGCTGTGAGAAAAGCATTTTCCCCAAACAATGACCGGGAAATATTGTCCTGACTGATACTTGAGACATGCACTACCTCCTGGGCAGGATTATCTCAAGGTTTTTTGAGGCACGTGAAAGGTGACCGGGCACAGTTCCCAGACTCAGATGACCACCCACCCCAGCTGCCAGGGCCTCTGGGTTCTCCTGACAGGAGCTGTTGCTCTCACCCCCTGTGAACCTGACCTGAGCAGGGCCCCAGTCGTGTGTTGGTGGGGGGCCCTTCTCTGCTGACTCAGGCCGGCACTGGGCAGGTGCACGCCTTCAACCCATGAGTAATGCCAGCTTTCATCTTCAAAGGGCCTTCCGAGATTCACCATTAGTCACCCCCAGGAGAGCCGCGGAGCAGGTTGTTATTGTCTTCATTAAGCCTGTAGTAGGAAGGAGGCAAGTGGAGTCCCTCTCCAGGCAGGGAAAACACCAGTAGGAGTGTATGGACTCGGGTGCCAGAGTGGACAGCCACTCCAGCCGCTCAGGGCGTGGAGGAGGCTGTGACGAACCAAGGGCCCCTCACCAAGGGCCCCTTACGTGGAGTGGGGGCTTCCTGCCAAGCAGGGGTGGGAGATGCCTTGAGGGGTTGGTGGAGGGACCAGGAGTCTTAGGCTTATGAAGCTCAATCAAGGAGATGGGAAGACAGATTGACCTAAACGTACCCAAGGGGGCACCACCATATGTTCCAAGCAATTCAGAAAACCATTGCTGATTGTGCTCAGATCACTTGGCCCTGAGCTGTTCAAGTATCTGTGAGAGGAGTCTGGGAACACTTTTGGTTTGTGTGTGAGGATTTTGAGGGGTTGAAAATGATAACGACCCATCGACTCAAGGACCTTGCAAATAAAAACTGTGATTTGAAAACGTAGAAGAGTAAGAGGTGAACATTCCTGCAGCTCACAAGCCACAGGCCTGTCCCCTTGGGTGGACAGTGCAGAAAGGGTTTCAGAGGCAACTCTGTGTCCTGCTGACATAGTGAGAACCAGAGCACCTTCTGGAAGCTAGACAGCAGAGCGAGCCTTTCAGTCAACCCTGTCTGCAGCTGCTTTTTATAAACTTGGCATAAATATGTGCTTAGGAATGCCAGGACAGTGTATCTGGAAAATATTTTCCACCATTTGAAAACACACACATGCACACACACATACAGTCACAGAAAAGAAAAAAAAAAACAGAAATTGTGCGTGGTATAGAGTGGCTTCACTTGTGGTTTTTTTCCATTACTTCCTCAGTTCATTTTTCTGTTGCCAATTTTAGAAGGCCATAAGTCATAGTTGTTGTTAAACTTTGTCAGTTAAAGAGTAACTCTAAGAACAAGATCATATGATAGGCTGTGGTCAGGTAGCCTTTGGAGCACAATCCTGCGGAAGGCACACCTTCCTGCACTGGTGAGCAGTGAGTTGGCTCCTGGGATCTCTGGTATTTTCTGGTGTGTGCGGCACATCATGCTCCCAGACAGGCCTGCCTCCCCTCCCGCCACTGCCAGCCGGCTCACCACAGCTCCATAGAGCCTCCTATCAGAGGAAAGAAGATGTGACAACATCTACTCTGTGACCCAGAAGCTGAGTGGGTCTCATTAAGGGATGTTTGTTATAAGTTCTCCACTTTCATTTCTCCTAGAAATGGCTAGATTCACTTTCTTTTTTTTCTTTTGTGAGATGGAGGACCTAACCCAGGGGTTCTCTACCACTGAGCTACATTCCAGTCCTTTTCATTTTTAATTTTGAGACAGAGTCTTGCTTAGTTATTAAGGGTCTCACTAAATCAGACAGTCTGGCCTTGAACTTGTGATCCTCCTTCCTCAGCCTAGCTAGTCACTGGGATTGCCACTGTACCTGGCTCTCTTGGTTCTTTTTTTTTTTTTTTTTTTTTAATTTATTTGTTTTTAGTTGTAGTTGGACACAATACCTTTATTTATTTATTTTTATGTGGTGCTGAGGATCAAACCCAGGGCCTCGAACAAGCTAGGCAAGCTCTCCACTGCTGAGCCCCAGCCCCAGCCCCAGCCCCCTCTTGGTTCTTTTTGCTCTGCCTGTCCGAAGGGGCTTGCATGGCCCCTGCTGTGTGGGGGACACTTTCCCTACCCACACTCACTGAGCCCTGGTGGGAAACGCAGGGGCAGCTTCCCTGCCCTGGGCCCTCTAGCAACAGCACATTCAGCCCGGGAGGTTCCTGGTGCTATTCCCACCTTGCTGTGCAGCAGCTGGCTTCCCTGGGACGCCTCCCAGCTGCTCTCTTGGGGCTTCTTTCTTCCTTCAGAGCAGAAGTGTGTTGTACTCTCCTTCCTTCAACAGGCACATGATGCACTGCTCCAGGCTGGGACTCTGCACTCAGTACTGGACAGTCTGGGAAGAGGAATGTCCCTGTCTCCATAGAGATGCTGTGTGTGTGTGTGTGTGTGTGTGTGTGTGTGCGCACGCGCGCGCGCGCACGTGCACCCATGCTGATGGACATGGACCAAGGCCCCTGCAGATGACCATTGCTAACAAGCTTGCCTGGGGTGATGAAGGAAGGGTACGGGTGGCCAAGACAGAGGTTCCTGGCACCCATGTCTCGGTCACATCAACTCTCACCTATGGGGGTGGTGTTTGCTCCACGGGGTGGCGTGAGCGGTGGGTAAAATCACTCTCCCATGTCCCTAACAGTCTCCTACGTTCATTTTTTTCCTTCTCTTGGGTAAACTGAAGCCAGCCCTGCCTGGACAAACAGGGAAACGCACTCTATCTTCTAGCCATTGTTTGGAGGGTGGAGTGGGGAGAGGACTGATGCTCCCTTCAACTGTCCCCTTGCTAAGTCCAGTCCTGTAGATGGCTGGTGAAGAGCAAGTGCTGGGGGAAGTTCTTCCTTCGCTGGCCTGTGCTGCTTGCTGGAGGCCGCCTCTGCCTTCTGGCCATAGCTTCTCTGTGATTTGAAGACTCAGGAAGTGAACTCACATTTTTTTTTTTTTAAATTTCCTCCCCCTCCTGTTCCAAAACAGCACAACCTTCCAGGAAGAAAGCAAACAAAATAAGCGTGACTATTTAAAAAGAGATGGGAAAGCCCGATCTGAACAGTAGACTCTGAATGTCTCCCGGGTGGGGGTGTCACCTGCTGCTGGCCCTTCCTCTGAGACTGAATCCAAGCTGAGCAGGAAGCAGAGGGCAGGGGACAGAGGGACCAGTCCCCCAGAGGCAGGGAGGGGCGAGTCCCCATGTGCTCATGAGGCCATGTCCAGCTGGCATCAGGCAGCAGGACCTCCCTGCCCCACAGTGCAGACTCTGCCAGTCGTGAGTGAGGATGTTGGGTTTAGGTGTCCACGGTGACTGGTGGCATGCGCAGGGTGTTGTTTCTGACACCACTGGCTGCACAGGGGAAAAGGATGCAGCCCTTTTCATCGCAGCCATCTGGCCAGAGTGCGTTTCCTTTGATGAGGGAATAACCTTGCAGGGTTTCCATTGGATTGCTGCCTCCCAATTAAGGTGACAGCAGATACTGGATCCCGCCCTTGCAGGAAGCAAAGGCTCAGCCAGGCTGTCAGGAGGACGGGAGCAGCACCCTGCTGTCAACTGGGTTTGGTATGCAGTTCAAGCACCGACTTGAAGGGACACTGGGCCAGAGCTGCCACGAGGTGTTTTCGGGTTGGAGGGCTCAGCTCAGGTTTTCCACGGCCAGGTGGTGACAGCGTCACAGACACTCCCCCCACCCAGCCATTCCTCTGCTTTCATAACAATCGAGGACTTTTTTTCTGACTCATCTTCAGAGGACCCCCCCCCTCTGTTTGAAAGTAAATATAATTAGCAACAGGCAGACATACTGCACACAGCCAGCCCTTCCTGTGCAGGAGGGTTATAATTACACATGCGCCCGTCTGTTGCTCTCCGTCTGTGGAACACCTGCCTAAATCACCTTTACAGGGTGCTTTATTTTGAAGTAGCCTAACCACTTTCAGGAGGGGTGCTTAATTTTGAAGCAGTGGTCCCCATGGGTATTTCTGGGAAAGAGACCTGTCTGGACTTGAGTCAAGGTCAAGTGCAGTCTGAAGCTAAGACTTGGCCTTGTGGCAGATGAGCCCATCGGTCCTCAGCCCTCCCCCATTCTCGACCCTGGCTTGCTCCAGCAGCACTGGGATGAGCATGGCCAGTGCTGGGCCTACTCCTCTTGGGGACTGAGTGTGGTTGGCATGGAAACGGGGTGGCCTCTGCCACTGCTGTTGGCTGCAAACCCTGCAATGGCGAGGGCACCTGTGCCTGCAGGTTAGGATCTGCCCTCCCGGCTGAGAGCCAGGCGTTTGCCTTTGTTCCCAGCTGCCTGCTCAGGAGGCTGGCACCAAAGCCGCAGCCCCACCCCGGGGTTGGAGCCACATAGGTTACCCTGGGTCACCCTCAGCCTCCCCCCTGATGAAAGGGCAGGCTGGGTGCATGGGGGCCGCTGTCCAGGCCTGGGGAGGGCTCGGATTCTGCTGAAATCAGTGGGGCAGTGGCCCCAGGAAAGCACACACACCTCGTGGGCATATTCCGGGACCACAGCCCAGCCAATGGGCTTAGTGACACAGGACTGGTGACACAGGAGAGGCTGCTGCACCTCCCACCCCTTGGGCAGGCTCGGTGGTGACCAGATGACAGGCTGACCCAGCCCTCGCTGGCCTGGATGGAGGGAGCAGGCGTCATGGGAGCCGTGGGCACCTTTCCCCAAGTTGCTCAAAGTGTTTTCCTAGCAAACAGTTGTTTCATAACACCGTGAGAAGTAGGTGGGGTGACAAAGCATTCTTTGTCCCTGTCTTACAGATGGGAAATTGGAAGGCTTGCCCGGCCTGAGGGTAAGACCAAGAAAGGTAAAAGGCTCTGGCCTGAGGCTCTGGGGCAGGAGGGCTGGGGCCCAGGGTGTCTGTCACCATTCCTGCAGGGAGGGGCGGTGCCTTCAGGGAAGAGGCCTCTGACGCCACTACAGCAGGACATGTCCTGGGCCTTGCAGTCACAGGGTTGGCACTGACCACACTGACCACGGCAGGTGTCTGGGTGCTCTGGCCTGCTCAGTGTACTTGAAGTTCTTGGGGTCAGTAGTGAACTTCCAAGCACCCTGTTGTGACCCAGGGATTGTTCTCAGCTTGGAGATACAGGGGCAAGTGAAGGGATGTGGCCCTGCCTTATGGTGCTCGCAGGAGACCTCGTCATGATAAAAACAAAGGAGAGATCATTTCAGAGAGTGGCATGAATTACAGGGACAATAAAAATACACGAGTGACAGAGATCGGCTACAGGAGAGCCAGGAGGGGGGATGGCTAAAGGGGATCAGAGAGATTCAAGCAGAAGCCAGACCTGGGACCAGATTCCAGGGGCCAGGACCGATGGTGTGAAGGCCCTGAGAAGGGAGTGAGGGCTGCTGTCCAGGAGTTGGGGAGACCTATGCTCCTGGTGGTGAGATGTGGCCTACAGGGTGAGCAGGCCCTGGTCACCTAGGGAGGACCTTGCTGGCAACGGGGCCACAGGTGGTCCTGGGTGCCGGGGGAGATGATATGCAGTCAGAGTTTCTTGGGAAGGTTGTGGTGACATATTTGCTGAGGGGACTCTGTGGGCCTGAGGAAGGAGGAGGGAAAGTTTCAGGTGTGCCTGGGCTGTGGCTGGCACAGGAGGAGAACCCATGTGGAGTGCAATAGAGATGGCTTGAGCCACCGTGAGTTTGAGGTCCTCTTTCTAGGTGGCTGCAAGTGGGGCCTGTCTCTATCTCTGACTCTCTCCCCTCAGGTGGTGGAGAGGAACCTCGAATTGCCTGAGGCTTCCAGGGCTCAGCCTCTGTTTTGCAGCTGGAGGAGGTGTCTGTGAATTCTGGAGTGGGGAAGGGGGTCAGTCAGGAGGGTGCATCTGCTGGGCCTGCAGGTCTACTGCCACTCACATCCACCCTTGGTGATTTTTCTTGGGGCTGTAGTTAGTCCAGTCTAATCACCTGTGGGGGAGGACAGGCCTGTCTTGCCCCTCTTTTGATTGATAAATGGAATGGTAAATTTTAGCGATTTCTTCAGTAAAGAGGCTCTTTGAAGAACATGGGCCCACATGATCTGACAGGCTCCACTAGGCAGGAGGGCAGGACTTCTTTTAGGCTGTTGACCTGGCATGCAGCTTTGGAAAGCTTGTGGACTCTGGTGACTGTGTAAATTGGAAGCTACAGAAGGAATTGCCCCAGAGAGCAGGCCTGAGTTCCTGCTGAGCACCCAGGGACCCGCCCGAGGATCCCTTTGCAGCCATTAGTGCAATGTATGTTCCAGGGCTGGGTCTCTGGGCAATTCTTTTGGGGAAAAGTATATGCATTATGTTTACCTCTGTGGGGTGTTCTGGCACCTCATTACAAAGCTTTGCATGTGGCATGAGGCTCATTTTTTGGAATTTACGGGGGATGATTTCTTGCCAACTTACTAGAAGTCCTGTATTGGGGGCCCTTTCTAGGTGGACATCAGTTCTCATACCCCAGAACCCTCTGGGTAAAGATCTGGGGACAGTTTTTCCTCAGGGCAGAAGCACTACACTTGCTTTACGGATTTCACCGTCATTTCTCATTTGCTTCTCCCGCAGAACCTATCCCTATTGGCCATGTCTAGATGCAGAAACTAAGAGAGGCTGAGCCCAAAGCCACACAGCAGGGCAGAGCTGGGAATTAGCGTCAGTCCTTGGCCTTGGCTGGCACACTTTCCCAAGTCCTCATTGTTGGGCCTTTGGTGGCAATGGGCCAGGCAGTTCCGGGCACCTGGACGGATAGGGTGATGGTGAGTCTGGTAAGCCGAGCTGGGAGGTGTTTGCGATGCCCTGAGCGGGCTCCTGGGAACTTGCTTTGTGCACAGAAGGCAGTGTTGCAACGTGACTAATGGATGAGAGGGCTGAGGCTGAAAGCCATTACTTCACCAATTCGAATCAAGGTCACTCGTCACCCCAGGAAGCACGCGGAGCTGTGACACTCAGCAGCCCTGCCCTTGGCGTGGCCTGGCTCTCGTCCTGTGTGGCAGGGATCAGGGAGCTTCTGCAAGTGAGGATGGGCAGGGCGGCGGGCCAGCAGTGTGGGTCTGCAGCTGCCCCCTTTCAGGGGGTCTTGCCCACAAACTGGGGCGAGAGTACCCATTCACAGGGTTTTTGGCAGGAGATGGCTGACTGCCATTACCAGCTAGAGTGTCCTGGACACTGTGATGGGGGACTGGAGGGTCTGTAGCTCCTGACTCTCTGGGGTCCCTGAGGAAATCAGGCCATCCCAGGGCTCTCAGAGTGTCCTCACAGGACCATTCCCTGTTGGCAGCTGTCCACCACATTGCTGAGCCTCAGAGAAGGGGGCCGAATGTCAAGACCATCCCACTCTCGTTTGGGTCAGTGTGTGCCTGTGTCTGACACCCTAAAGGAGTACCCATGTCCTGGGCCACTTCTGCTACCAGCAACACGGGTTCTCTACTGTGGCTTCCCCTGGGCTCTCCTTCTTCAGGGGACCAGCCCTGAATATTCATGCATCTGGTCACTGAGCCCCAGCAGAGACCTCCCTTCCTCTGCAAGGATGCATTAGCCCTCCTCACCAATCCTGATGTCCTCCGTGGTCCTCGCCCTGTAGGAACCCAAGTGTTTTTTTGCTGGCTCTGCTGTCTCCCCTCAGTGATAGGAAGGTTCCATGAGAGATGGATTCTGCCTGGTTTGGGCCACTATTGCGTCCTCCACATCCTTGCATAAAGCTGGGTGCTAGGGACACACATCTGTCCTTTGAGTGAGGGATGGATGGACAGGGCCAAAGAAGTAGCTGAGGTGCAGATGGAACCAGGAGGAGCAGACACCATGCGAGGTCCCTCCAGGTGCTCCTGGGAGCTACCGCCAGGGTGGATGGCTGAAGCCCCTGGCACCCTGTAGACTACTTGTGGGCCGAGTAGGAGGCACATCCCAAGGGCTGAGGTGTTACCTGGAGTGAGTGGGTTGTGCAGGAGAGTACACAGGGCTGGCCAAAAGGTCAGGTGTAGTCCAACCTCAGAAACTGCACGTGTGGCCAGGAATGTTTTTCCTTGATGCTGACCTGCCACAGGGGACCACACCTGCTTCTTGACCAGGAGCGTGGGAAAGAGAAAGCACAGCTTGTTTTGGTGGCAGCAGAGCTGGTGCTCATGGAGGCATGCCCTTGCCCTGAATCAGAGCGGGAGGTGCTCTGGCCCTGCCACTGCCTAGGGATGTGGCAAGCTGCCGGGCTCTGCCCTTCCCCGGCAAAGGATTGAGCATGGCTCTCATGAGACAAGAGTGGGCTTTCTAGATAGGAAGAATGGGTTAGGAAGTGGAGGTTGGGTCTCCTTGGACACCAGAGTCCCCAGCTGCTGCCTGTAGGCCATACCTTTGCTTCTAGCCTCCAGCTCCTGCAGTGGCACCAGGGGCCTCCTTGCAGGGTCTTCTTTCATTCCCTGAATGCTGCTCCTCTGCCTCCCCAGCCTCTGGTGTCCCACAGAGAGAATGCTGCAGGCTGGAGAGTGGTGGGACTAAACCCCACCTGTGCAGGGACCCCAGCTCCACCCTGACCACTCTGCAGGCACCAGAGGCCTAACTCCAAAGAGGCATAGCTGTGACTCATGAAGGGCCAGGTTTGGCTCTCATTGAGCAAGTTGTCACCAGTGCCAGGTGATGTGTGTGTCCTCTCCTCTTCCCTTGCCTGAGAGCCACTGGTGGTGTGGTTTGACCTCCTCTCCACAAGCAGTGGGAAGGGCTGCTCTGGGCCAGGCATGGGTGTTCCATGGACCATGTGCCTCGTCCCTCACCACATGCAGTGACCTGCAGTGTGTCCAGGAATGTAAGAGCAGGATGGGTGACCCACGTCTGTTTTCTCCAGTTTCTGTGCCACCTATACCATACTGGGCAGGAGGCACGCAATGGACGAGCCCTACAGCCAGCTCCCTTGGGAATCTGGCTCCCAAGGGTCAAGAGCCCTGGGAACCCTTACCTCCTGCACTCGGTGCCTGGGTAAGGCACCAGCCGGTCAGGGGAGCAGTTAGATCCCTGAGTCTTTAAAATACTGGATGTTTATTTCTTCTTGCTTCTTGATCTTCCAACCTTGAAATTTTTAAGCACATCAAAGTCTTAAAATGCCCTCAAATTTCTGTCTCCGGAGGCTCTTTGACTTGGCTCTGAAGATGGGTGATTCTTCTTTGTCAGAAGGTGGTGTTTGGTTCTTGAGTCAGGGGTAACAACAGGGCAGAGACAGCTTTCTTAAATCAGTTGAACCACTATTATTTATTTATTGGCAGTACTGGGGTTTGAACCTGGGGACACTTTCTCAATGAATTACACTCTCAACCCTCTCTTTTTTAAAAAAAAATTATTATTTTTTAATTTTGAGAAAGTTTCTCATTAAATTGTCCAGGCTGACCTTGGACTTGTGATCTTCCTGCCTCACCCTTCTGAGTAGCGGGGATTACAGGATGCACTACCATGCCAGGCTTTGTTATATTTTCATGGCTTTTGATAGTGTTATATATTATGTCTTTTTTATATATTCATGCCTATGATAAAGTTTGATTTAAATTTTTACTTGCACACAAACACTGGGATACTGAAACCATCTACCTGATTTTTAGTCGCTGGGAAGCCGGGAAGCGGAGGCAAGATGGTTTACATCTCGAACGGACAAGTGTTGGACAGCCGGAGTCAGTCCCCATGGAGACTATCTCTGATAACAGATTTCTTTTGGGGAATAGCTGAGTTTGTGGTTTTGTTTTTTAAAACTCTGCTTCAGCAAGATGTGAAAAAAAGAAGAGGCTATGGAAACTCATCCGATTCCAGATATGATGATGGAAGAGGGCCACCAGGAAACCCTCCCCGAAGAATGGGTTGAATCAATCATCTTCAGGGCCCCAGCCCTCCCCCAATGGGTGGTCGATGAGGAAGGTAAATGTCTGCTCTAAGAAGCAGACAACTAAACGTACACATTCATAGAAGAAGGAAACCATTAAGAAGCAGAGGGCTACCATGCTAGACAAGTGGAGGAATGTGTATGTCTATATAAGGATTGCTCTGTGTCCTCACAGATCAATGAGGTCATGCTGGGAATTCCCTCTGCAGGGATCTGGCCTGACTGACATGCAATTCCATAAATGCACATGTTTGTCTCATCATCTTTTTTGTATAGTTTATTAAAGTATTAATATCATTTTAATAAGTAAATATTTTTAGGTTGTAAAACTGGTTCCTCACCTTTATATAATTAATCACAAAACACTCTAAACCTGAAGAAAATAAAGGCTGCATATTCAGTGAAAATAAATAAATAAATAAATAAATAAATAAAACCATCTACCTGATAATCAAGTTGGCTGCTGTGTAGTGGGCAGATAGCATCTACAGTATAGATACACTGAGATAATTCCTGTCCCAAGGGGTCAATGTGGGAAGGTAAGAGATTTCGTTATTTTACTCAGAACAGTGCACAATTTAAAACCTATGTATTTTTGTTTCTGGAATTTTTCATCTAATATTTTCAGACTGTGGGTAGCTGAAAGTAAAACTTTCAGGGGTAGGGTGGGGTGGGGTTTCCCAAACTTGATTTCTGACTGCTTCTCCTGGATGGACTACAAACATCGTGAGGGCAGGAACTGTTTCCATAGAGCCTAGACCCTAACCTAGTGCACAGCACTTAGTAGACCCTCCATAAAAGTGTTGTTGTGAACCCTCAAATAGCTGAGATGGGTACCAAGGGGCTGGTCCTAGATCCTCTTCAAAGCTGATAGGAGAAAACTCAGGAGTGCCTGAGTCCTTGTGCCCTGTCCAGGCACCTGGCTCAGGTCAGGAGACGTGAGCTGGGGTTTGACTGTTCCATTACTGAAGCCCATGTTGCTGAAGGAAGGAGGATCCAGTGAGATGCTGTGGCCTTGAACGTGCCATGCCACCTGCGCTCCAGGACTTTCCTCATGCCCACTAGGGCATGGGCTGGCTCTCAGCTTCGTGCCCAAGCCTGAGGTGTGCACCTGGGGTCAGTGTTATGAGAGCACACTGCCTGGTCCAGAATGCCGCTTCCCTGGGCAGTGGCTGAGGCGGGCACTGGGGCATAATTTCTGGGAGGTCTTGGGATGGATGTGAGATGGGGCCACAAAATTTAGGCTTCAGAGTGGACTCCACGGGAGTTCAATGTGCTGGTCAGCAATTCCCGGGTGCGGGCTGGGTGGAGGCTGGGTGGAGAGGGGTTGGTGGGTGCTGCAGAGCAGGCAGGCCTTCCCGGGTGCAGGGCTGTGATTGTGATGGTCATAGAGTTGTTGGCCATGCACACCTGAGAGCCAGCAGGTGTGTCTGACCTGGGCTCACGTGGTCATGAGTTGTGCAGCCCACTCAGCCGAGCAGAACTTGGGGGGCGGGTGCACAGGCAGGGGACCAGCTGCCTCCACTGTACCTGTTGTGGGCACTGGACTGAGTAACACCTGGCTGGATTTCACCCTGGAGGCAATTGTGTAACCAGCCATTAGCTGACAGCTTAGTCACCCCTACACCTCCTGAGTCCTTTCTCATTTTCCAGCACAAATCCTATAAACAGGTCACACAATATGACACATGTATTTTGCCACATTCTTCTGTGGTTATGTGACTGCAGTTTGCATATCCGGGTTGCCTCAGAGGCTGGCCTCCTCCCATGGGTGTCTCCCTGTGGGTACTTCCCTGGAGGTACAGACTGGCTTTCTCTGGGGCATCCGTCTGCTCTGTGCCTCTCGGTGTTCACCTTGACTCCTTTCCTCCTGTGGCAAGTGTTGCTGAGACCCACTGAGCCAGGCCTTCTGCTAAGCCAACAGCTAGGAACTAACCTGGGGCTTGATCCCTGGTGGGTGAAGGGATTGGGAACCAGCCATCTGTCATCAGTCCACGGGCTGAGCACCATGGAAGAGCAAAGTACTGTCAAAAGGACGAATAATAATCAGGGGCTGTGGTGCAGGCATCCAGGTACAGTTGCTTAGCCTCTCTCCTGGGGCAGGCGCACGCAGTAGCATCCAGTCCATCATCGATAAACAGAAAAGACTTCTATATACACATACAATGCAGCAAGGGCGATCCTTCAAAACAGGTGCTTGGAGTCATTATTATAATCAAAAGTACAGGGAGAAGTCCACATCCATCAATCAAGCATAATAAATATATAAGTAAACACACACACACACACACACACACACACACACACATACATATTTGTTTTGTAGTTGTTAAAGCATAGTTCAGTGGAAGACTTCTGCAGGCCAGTTATAACAGGCCAAAGAACTTTCTCTTTATTTTTTATTTTGTGGTGCTAGGAATGGAACCCAGGCTGTACATTTATCTATCTATCTATTTATATATGTATGTATTTAGTATTTATTTTTGTGTGTGGTGCTGGGGATCAAACCCAGGACATTCTTTTACACCTGCAGGAACCCTGGAGTGAAGGCTACCTGCAGAGTGGGAACCCATGGCTTGTCTCCAGGGGCCTCACCTGGCCAAACACATATTTGCATATTGACCTCTAGATTTTGAGCTTCTTACCTGGGACGAGAAGATTCCCTGTTACACGGGTGGTCAAGCAGCCAAGGAGCTCAGATCCTGTGCAGTGGGAGCACTGGGGGCTGGAATGTCAGGGCTGTACAGCAGTCCCAGGCCCCTGACGCTGTGGCCCACTGGCCCCACCTCTGCCCGCCCCTCCAGGCTAAGGCAGCTGGCTTCCACTTGGCACAGCTATTGTAAAGAACACCTGGTTCTTGTGGGGGGAAGAAGGTGACTTTGATAGCTGTTGATGAGCTCTCAGGTGTGCATAGAACTTTTCAAACAGGCCACACTAAGCTCAGGCCTTGTGTTGGGGCCCTGTGCTGCAGGCAGCAGGTGGGAGGTTCTGAGAGCATCAGAGTGGCCAAGTGCAGGTGAGCTGGTAACTGGATTGCCTCAGAGAAGCCATGGCACTGAGTGGTGAGGGTGGGGAGGCCGACACTGCCACACGGTGTCCCTCTCCTGGAGGTGTCCCCCCACAGGCTGACCCAGGTCTGTTCCTGCAGGACCTGCAGACAGGTGCAAGTTTCAGCGGGTGAGGGTTGGCTCAAATCAGTGCCATTTCCTTAGCAGCCATAACAAACCTGCAGGCACCTGGTGGGCAGGTGACTTCAGGAAGATGGTTCTGGAGGTGAGCACTGCTTTTCAGTGTGTGTTCAGTTCCAACTACCAGAGCAAACCTCATACATCCAACTACTGGACAGGGAACATGGACTTGGTGTGTGAACAGAGGGTCTGGGAAGTGAGTCTGCTTAGAGGGACACTGGCTGTAGACCATGTCCTCGGTTTCCTCATCTGTCAGGGGAGGGCCGTGGCCTCACCATCTCCAGGAGCCCTCTGCCTAGTGACCTGTCTGTTCTCAAGGCTCAGAGGCCTGGTCCAGCCTGAAGCCCCTGTCCATCTGCCTGAGCCGTCACTGTGGACACCATGAAGTCTACAGGTTGCTTTGAGGACAGGGCCGCCCCCTCTCTCTGAGGCAGTGCCTCCAGCCAGACGGTTGTGGGGGTGAGTGGCCCAGGGAGCTGTGTCCTCCATCTTGTAACCCAGTGCGTACCTGAGAACCACTTGTGCAAAGCGGAGGGAAGGACTTCCCTGGGCTCATGCTGAAGCCTCCCTTGTTGCCAGCCGCATGTGGACGTGTTTTCAGTGGGTTCTCCCCACCTCCACCCCCAACAGATACCAGTGAGAGAAGTCTGTCCATTATCCATGTTTCAATGACAAGGCCATCCAGGTATGGGGTGGGACAGCTCATCTCTGTGGAGGTGGCACCATGAATAGGCAGAGAGACCTGGGTCTGTCCACTTACTTCAGTTCTCCCTGGCAGCCCTCTGCTCCCTGGAGCGGGTGTTGGGAGGTGTCACAAGGCCTACTACACACCCCAGACAGGCTTCTGGGAATCTAGACTTGGCCCTGGTTTCCAGAATGCCTGGTTTGTGTTCCCTTTCTTTCTTTTTTGGGTACCGGGGATTGAACTCAGGGGCACTAAACCACTGAGCCACATCCCCAGCCCTTTTTTGTGTGTGTTTTATTTAGAGACAGGGTCTCACTGAGTTGCTTAGAGACTCACTAAGTTGCTGAGGCTGGCTTTGAACTTGCTATCTTCCTGCCTCTGCCTCCCAAGATGCTGGGATTATAGGCATGAACCACTGTACCGCCCAGCTATGAGTCCTTCACCGGAACGTGGAGGCTGATGCCTCTGGGATCCTACATCCAGGACTTAAAAGTGCAGGGTCAGATGCCACCACAGGCTGTCTTACTCTGAACTGTTTTGAATTCCACAGAAAAAGAGTATTAAAGTTATTTTTTAAAAACTTGGGAGTCCCTGAAGTTTTCTGCTTCTGGGAGTGGGCGGGGCAATGGTCCTTCCTTCTTCCTTCCTCTCTTGTTACTGAGCAGTGTTTTCAAGTATGGACAGGTCAGCAGGCCGATAGGGATGTGCAGACCCATCCTGAGGTGCCGAGACCCAGAGGTTTCGTGTGGTTACTTTGGGTGAACCCTTGGAAACAGATGGAGAACCCAAATTTAAGTGTAGACCCCATTGAGGGACGGCTCCTGACTTGAGGGGAATCATCCAGACAATCCACAGTGAACCTTCACTACTTTCAGATGACTAACAAAATGCAAAGATAAAATGAAAAAAAAATTTTTCGTGGATAATAAGAGTGCAGATACCTGAGCTCACGTTTGAGGAGCCGCAGCGCGTGGCTGAGATCTTTGACTTGGAGTCAGAGAATTCAGGCTGCCTTCCTGGCTCTGTCTTAGGAACTGATGTGACTCTGGGCAAATCACAGGACCTTGTCAAGCCTTTGTTTGCTCATGAGTAAAATCAAGATTATAACAGCACATACCTCAAAGGTCTGTCATGAGGACCAAGCCAGAGTTCTACAGTATGTTCCGGAAGGCCTGAGATCTAGGAAGCAGCCAAAGCATGGACCAGGGGTAAGAAGCACAGCCCTGTGTGAGCAGAGGCCCCTACGGCTGCTGAGGACCTCTGAGGCCACTCAGGCCAGCTCGGTAGAGGACCTCAGGGGCCAGGAAGCCTGAAGATCTGCCCTGCCCAGGGAGAGCTGGTGGAGGCATTGGAACTAGATGCTGAGAACTCTCCCGGGTGACAGGAAGCACTGCTTGTGGCTCACCTCAGCCTGTCTCCCTGTCTGTGTGAAACTCATTTTGCTAAATGTGCCTCACACCCTTGATATTCAGGAGGGAGAAGTTCTTTGGTGATGACCCAAATGAGGCCATCTCCAATACTGTACACAGACAAAACTGGTTTGCAGGCCGCCATCTGATAACACAAGAGTAAGCCATTGATGTGACCCACTCCTGCTGCACATGGATCATGTGCGTGTGCAGAGGGCTGGGCGTAGGCAGCCACGTGGAGGAGGAGGTGGCATCGCGGGCTCAGCTCACCCTCTAGCCACATGGCCTCCACCTTCTGCACGATTCCAGCTGGGCCTCGCCTGAGTGACAAATTCCTGTGCTTGTGGGTGAAGCTGTCAGAAAGGCTGGGTCTGCTGCAGTTATAAACAAGCCCCGGATCTCTGGCTTAAAGTTACACTGTAAGGCGTGACCAGAGCAGGCAGCAGGGTTGCTGGCATTACCCAGACCTGGGTGGTCGGTGGCTCCATCCTGACCATGTGCACACGGTGGCAGGGATAGGACATGGGGAAGGCTAATCACATGGTACTCTTAACATCTCCTGGAGGCAATGCCCATCCCTTCTGTCCACATCTTATTGGCCAAAGCAAATCTATGGCCACACCCAACTTTGAAAGGGGCAGGGAGATGCCCAGGGGAAGAACAGGAGGAGGGAAGAGGAGTATTTGTTCTTTAAAAAACCGTTTTGATTGAATTTCAACTGAGATATGATGAAATGCACACATTTAAAGTGCATAGTTTGGTAAGTTTGGCACATGCAGGTAGCTGTGAAACCAGCTTACCAGCAGGAGAATGAGCAGCTCCATATTGCTGGAAGCTTCCTTTGCCTCCGTACACCCATACCCTGACAACCCTAGTCCCCAGTTTCTGGGCGGTCACAGGACAGCTCTCTGTGGCTGTACGGAGGAGTTTGCATCTATAGGATTTTATATAAAGGGAATCTCACTGCAGTTCCCTTTTTATCTGACTTCTTTCACTGAGCATAATTAGTTTGAGATTCATCCAGGTAGAAGAGACATATTTGTGATCAACCTTAATATCTACCACAAAAGACTTTTGAGTTCCTAGGCTTCGTTCTTTTCAAGGACATATTTGCCATGGTGGAGCTGTGTCCTCTCCTGATGCATAGGTTGGGTTCCTAATCTCCAGTCCTGGGAATGTGGTTCCATCTGGAGACGGGACCCTTACAGAGGTAACCAAGTTCAACTGGGAGGGGAGGGGGAGGGCCTGGGCAGATTCTTTCCAAGCCCAGGGAAGGAGCCAGCCTTACCTTGATTCTGGCCTCCCAGCCTCCACGTCAGGAGACCATCACTGTTGATAAGTGGCTCAGGGCATGGCATGCTGCTTGGCAACCCTGACCAAGTGAATGCAATTGCTTTCAGGTCCCAGGAGGCAAACTGAAGTGAGCTCCCTTGAAAATCTTCAAATGTGTGTGGGTGTGGGGTGGGAGCGGGGACCCCAGTGCCTCAGTGTTGAAGGCACAGGTGTCTTTTGCTGTCCTCTAGGCTCTGTGGGCTAGGACTTGGGTACAATGAAGCCTCTGGTGCTTCAAGTTCTGTGTCCTTCTTGGGTGGCTCAAGGGCCTTCCCAGCTGTTCCGTGTGCAGGCCTGGCTCCTGGGGGCCACAGGCTGAGCTGGGAGGGACGGCGGCTGGAACTGGCTCCCAGGATGAGCGTTGCTTGCAGCACTTGCTGGCAACGAGCAGCAGAGCCAGAGTCAGGAAGGAGGATGCTGTATGCATTCTTCCAACCGTGAAAGAATGGACCAGGGCCATTTAAGAGATGAGGCAGCTGAGGCTCAGAGGCACACACACTGGGGAGGGACCAAGATGGTTCCAGAACTTTATCCTTAGGGGTGTGTGTGTGTGTGTGTGTGTGTGTGTGTGATGGAGGTGGACTCTATGGATCTCCTAGAGTTACGGGAATATTCAGATACTCAGATGTGTGAATTTGCTTCCTGACCTTTAACATTTGCCTTGAGGACTGGAACTGACTTTGTCCTTGAGGATGGAGCCTGCTGCCCAAAGGGTGAGGATCCTGTAGCATGTGGCCACTGGACCAGCCACAAATAACAATGTAATACATTCAGATAAATTTGAATTGAATTTCAGATAAACAATGAATTTTTTTTTTTTTTGCAGGGGAGGGTATAAGTATGTCCCATGCAATTATTGGGACATATTTATACTGGAAAAGGATTTGTTGTTTATCTGAAATTCAAATGGGACTGGGCATCTTGTTTAATGGGCAGTTTTGGGTCCTGGTGAAGCTGTAATTGGCCTAAAGCTGAGGAGGCTCCATCTGAAGAGGGGTCCTGGGGTTGGCTCTGCCCACCAGCTCCAGAAAAAAAGGAACTCTTTCTGAAACAGCCTCTCCATCCATATTGGAAGTTGCCAACTGGTAACTCAGCTAGAATCTAACTAGTGCTTTGTTTAACTTGCACAATTTTAATTAAGACATTTTTACTAGTCAAGTTTTAAAAATCAGCTTTCACATACAAACTTAAATTTCTGACTTAGAAAACAACCAGCTGGGTGCAGTGGTGCATGCCTGTAATCCCAACTGCTCATGAGGCTGAGGCAGGAGGATCATGAGTTCAAAGCCAGGCTCAACAACTTAGCAAAGCACTAAGCAACTCAGTGAGGCACAGCTGCCTTATCTCTATATAAAATACAAACTAGGGCTGGGGATGTTGTTCAATGCCTGAGTGCCCCTGGGTTCAATCCCTGATATCCCCACCCCTGCAAAAAGAGAAGAAAACAACCAGGTCCTCTATGCTGAGCCTTTGAGACTTCATGGCCGCAGCATGGCCAGTGAAGTACCGGCATCTCCAGGCAAGCCCCTGACTGCCTGGTCCATCCTCCAGCTACACTGGCCATAGGACTCACTCCTCTTGTTTGTCTGATGGCAGGGAGTTTCTGACTCTCCGAATTCACACTGTATTCCAGATAGTCCCTTTCTTCTTGCTGTGAAAGAAAAATATACCAAGAGTCTTCCACTGACTGCTCTCTCCATTTCTAAACCCCCTCCCTGTTCCATGCACTGGTGCCCACATACGGGTTGCTGCATGGTAGCCCCTGGCCCATGGCCCAGGCTGACCCTGAGACCAGTTGGCATGCTTCAGTTGAGTTTCTTCATTGTTCAGATTAATAAATGAAAAATCTGATTCTTAAGAATTACACTCAACTAAAACTGTGCAAAATTGTGACGAGGACCTGGGCAACAGGGAAGTGGGCTTTCTCACCTACGCCTCTGCTGTTTGTGAAGATCCGGCTTCACCATGTGCTCAATGAGCCTCTCTCTGACTGATTGATTGATTGATTACTAAAACACTCAGCCTCCTGGCAAAGCAGTTCTCACTCTGTTGAACAAATTATCTTTATGCATCTTAGTCTCTTGAGCTCAGATGAAGGGGAGTGCTCTGCATGATCGCTCAGCAATGTCTGGGAGCCTTGGATATGAGGACTGGATCCAGCATGTGCAGGAGGAGGGGGATGAGAGCTGGACTCTGAGACCAATGCCTGGGGATTTCAGATTTATTTCCCATCCTAGACCAGAGGAGGGCCAGCATGGCCTGCATGCCTTCTCTCACCTGGTGCCTGTTTTTATAAATAAAGTTTTATTGAAACATGTTTAAGTATTGTCTGTGGTTGGTTTTGAGCTGCAACAGAAATGCACGTGGCCATCAAACCCACAATATTTACCATCTGGATCTTACTAGAAAAGGTTTTCTGACCCAGATCCACTTGCCAGCCCTCGAGGTGGATGTCATTTTCCTCACTGAACACTAAGTGCTGGTGCTTAAAGGGGGCAGTGGTGCTGGCCAGGCTCACCACCCAAAGGGGTCAGAACGGAACTCAGCTGTTGGATTCTAGACCCGTCATCGTTTGACCAGCAGACGCCCACAGGATAAATCCAAACTCCTCAACTTGGACAACGCCACTACTCCTGCCTCCTTGTATCACCAGGCCAGCCACGCAAGACTCCTTGCTGGTTTCTGAGCATGCTGGCAACTTTGTATCTTTGTAAACATTACTTTCTTTTCAGGACCCACCACATCCTCCTTCTTCAAGAGCCCTTGGGACCCGGAGAACTCTCCCCTCCTCTGCTGAGCCTTCTCTGACTTTGTCAGGCAGCCTAGTGAGGACCCCTCCGCTCAGGGGCTTCCCTGGAGCCAGGCTGGTCCCTCTGCCAAAGGTGGATTAGGTTTTCCTGCAGCAGCCCTGTGAGGTAGGCATGGGTAGCCTCACTCTCTAAGGGGTTTAAACAGATTTCAAGAGGTGAAGTAATTGGCCAAGTTCCCAGAGCTAGCAAGGTCTGGACTCAGGATTTGGCCCAGGTCTGTCAATGCTACCACCCAGGACAGCACAGCCCTGTCCGCTCACGGCTGGCCTCCTCCAGGCCTGTCTTTGCACCGTTTGCTCAGCCTGCTGTGTGCTGCCTGTCTCCCGGGGGCTGGGAGCTCCTAGTGCAGCCGGCACATCCCATTTACCAGACAGCCTGGCTCTCAAAGGCGCTCAAAAGATACTGGAAGAAGGACAGCACCTCTGGCTTGGGGCCACCTGACCCCTGTTTCATCATTCTGTTCCTGTTATCTCAGTGGCATGTCGCGTGTGGGTGGTGGGCATCAAGGCTTCTCCAGATTCCTTTTTGCTGGCGCCATGGTGGCACTGCCTCTGGCAGGTCGTAGACCTGTGGCAAGCCCGCCCTCAGCTCAGCACCGGCTTGACTTGGGTTACTTGGTCTACTCTAATTAACCTTTCAGGGAGCTCCTTGCATTTTATCCTCATGATAAAGGTTTGTGGCTGTGAATAACAGGTGGGTTAAAAGTAATGACTGCAAATCAACCTTTCTCATAGTCTCTCTTCCCCTAGCAAAGCCCCAGCTGCAGTCAGACTGGGACATGGATCCACACACCCTAACAGGCTTTCTTGGGCCCCAGAAAACAGTGAGATGAGAGTCATTACTAGCCCCTGCCATCCTTGGAGATATGTTCCAAGACACCAGCGAGTGTCTGAAGTTGCAGATGTCATGAAACCTGGTGGCAGTCTATCTTTCCTGTACACATGTACCTATGCTGAAGTTTGTAAAGCAGGCGTAGAGTCCAGCAGCCCCAGCAGATGATCTCTTTTGGCCTTCATGAAGCCGTGAACTCTCACCTTGCCTCTGCATGGAAGTACCATGGCTTCTCTTGGGCATCCACAACTTGCTGGCACTACTCCCCTTGAGCTTTTGACCTTATTGAGTGAATACGGGTCACTTAGACACAAGCACTGTGATCAGTCCACCTGATGACCAAGAAGACTGCTAGATGACTAGCAGGCAGGTAGTGTACACAGTGTGGACACATGGGATGAAGGACTGACTTGTGCCTGGGGTTGGATGGAACAGGACAGTGCTAGATTTCATCACATCGTGAAATGGAAAACTTATGGGTTGTTTATTTTATGGAATTTTCCATTTGATATTTTCAGACAGTGGTTGACCTTGGGTAACTGAAACAATGGGGAGTATAATTGTGGAGGAGGGGGAACATACAGCTGGTGTATTAATTTTACATTTTATGTGATGTGATGGGCCCAGTCTCCAAACTCATTGTTCTTAGTCAGCTGGGAAGTGACCCTGCCCTCTGTGGTGCGCTGTGGTTGGTGAGAGGCTAGGCCCTGAGGACAGGGGCAGGGCTGCCCTGGAGAGGGGAGGTGGAAGGCAGCAGCCATGGCTTGAATTGGGCATAGCTTGCTGTATATGGAGCGGCCCTGGGCAAATGACAGTCGGGCAGGATTTGTACTTTGTCCCTCTGGCACCAAGCCCTGCTCCCTGCTGGCCCTAATGTCAGAGCACTGTGGAGCACCCCGAAGGCAGAGCCCCATGTTCACAGCTCCCATTCAGAGCACCAGAGCCACAGAGAGGTGCAGCAGAGTATGGTGCCCAAACCTTGTCCCACTGGCCCCCGTTGACATTCTTTTTCTTAACTCCAAATAGCTGTCTTAGTCAGGACACCTCACTGTGTCCAGGACCACGCAGAGGAAGGGGACATGGGACCCACTGTCTTCCATGGACTCACATCCTCCTGGGGGTTCTAAACAATGACCACCTACAGGATCCCTGTGCTGTGGGCAGGGGCGGAATCTCCTGCCCGCCGGGTAAACGGTGTGCTGTCCACCAAGACTTCTGGAGGAGACTGGCTCTGTGCTGCAGGAACCTTCATGGCTGGGCTTTTCCAGATGCTGGAAGGGACCAGAAGGTACAAGGAAGACTCAGGGTCTTAGCTGCTGGCCTAGGGCAGTCCAGATGACAGTCAGCATCACCACCACCCACACCAGCTCCATCCCTGCTACTGCGCTTTGCTGGTGTCCTGAGGGGGACTGTGTTCAGCCCCTACCTCTCACAGGTGCCAGAGACAGAAAAGCATCCTGGGTAAGAAGGGCAGAGCCCCAACCTGTGCAGCATGCCTTCCTGGGTCTCGCCTCCCAGAAGAATGGGTGAGGACACACAGCTTGAGTCTGGCCAGCCACGCTGACCTTGACCCTCACCTGTGGCCCCTCCCTGTGTCTCCCCTTGATTTCCATATGGGCCCTAAGTATGTTGGCTTGGTACCTCTGGCCCTGGTGATCACAGGGGCTGTGATCATGACCCTGGCAGCAAACATTTTGATCGCCCATGGCATAGACCCATGTGCTTTCTGCAGCGCGGGCGCTGCAGCTGCTTCGAGCTGCTCACTCGGCTGATGGCAGCGCGAGTCCTTCCAGGCAGAGGGCTCCGCTCAGGAAGCTTGCAAGTGATACCGAAAACAAATTTGCATTTTTCCTTTCACAGGAACTCAGCGACTCTCAGTTCCACTGAGATGTTTTTGCCGGGCTTTGTACAACCAGCACGTTGATGGAGCTCAGCTTGTGTGCACTTGGAAGCTGCCTCAGCTTCTGTCCTGTATTGCTCCTTTAAGATTTATTCAGCTGGATTCATGTTCCCTGGCTCAGGATGAAAACCCTGGCAGGCCTGCACTTTTCTGCTCCTCTTAGGAAATAGTCTGTCCAATGCTCCCTTTAATCGAAAAACAGTCTCAATTTGGAATTTTAATATCCAGGCCAAGACATTAGTCAAAACTCCAAATTTTAACATCCCTCCCCCTCCCCACTACCTCCAAGCCAGCAGAGGCTGGATGTCGGCATGGGAAAGCAATGTGGACGGTGGATGGTCGCCCTCTTCGCATGCTTGGGCTCCTGCTCTGCCTCCCTCCTTGCGGGGTGGGGCTGGGCGAGAGGGGACCAAGGCAGCCTCCCCTGAGGGGGTGCTGGGAGCTGATTCTGCATTCTTTGAGGGTGGGTGAAGGTGCCCTTGGCCTTGGTGGACTCTTCTGGGGGCTGCCCTTCCTTGACCTATTCTGAGCTGTCACTTGAGACTTGGTCCTCCGTCCCTTGGGTTCACCTTTGACTTATGGCTGCTGGAGTTTCTGCCCCTCCAGATGGCCTCTGTGGTCAGGCCCCTGGTGAACTGTCCCTGTTCCCTCTCCACATGGCTCGGATCCTCCTGGATCACCAGTTCTGACAAGCTCAGGTGCAGAGGTCAACCCAACTAGGCTCACCCCCGGTTCTGACACCTGAGCAGGTGGTGGCCATGCACATCAGATTCCTGTGGTACTGTGACAGCATCCCTGGACCCACTGCCTTTGTAATATTGTCTCTGCCGCCCTCTAGGAGGCATTTGGGGCCCTGTACTCTCATTTAGGGGGAACCCAGAACGATTTTCCTGTCTCACAATCCTTAATCACAATGACACAGACCCAATGAGACCTGGCATCTTGGGCCTTTTCTTCCTTCAGCTAGAGGGCATGCACCTCGGCTGCATTCCTGAGGACTTGGGGAGGCCGCCTTCCACGAAGCCCACTCATTCTCAGGGTTACCCGAAGGCTGCAGGTCATGGAGAAGGAACTGTCAGTGCCACTGAAGACACTGTTCAAAAGGACAAAAAGCTTAAAAAGTCGCACTTGCTCAGAGATTATCAGTGCACCTGATTGTTGTTTTCCTTTCTTCTCCCGTTTTCTCCTTTACTATGCCCAAAGCCCTACGGAGGAATGACTGGGAAGAAAATTCAAGTCTTCTCTTAGTTGCTACATCATATCCTATTCTTAGATCTCAGAATCATGTGTCACTGGTTCAAATGAGGGGTCTGTTCTAAGTGGACCCAAGTCTCTTATTAGGAAACTACTAGGGGAAACAGGAAGATTTTTTTTTCTTTTTTGGTACTGGGAATTGAACCCAGGGGTGTTTAACCACTGAACCACATTTCCAGCAGTTATTTTACTTTATTTTAGTTTTTTATTTAGAAACAGAGTCTCACTAAGTTGCTTAGGGCTTACTAAGTTGCTGAGACTGGCTTTGAACATGTGATCCTCCTGCCTCTGCCTCCTGAGTGGCTGGGATTGTAGGAATGTGCCACTGTACCCAGCAGGAATCAGGAAGATTTGAGAACAGCTTCGGAAGTCAGATTTTCTCTGGCATGGTTGGCCTGGAATTGGTTCCTTGGTGTATTAGTTTGCCAGGGCTGCTATAACAAGATTCCAGACCTGGTGGCTTAAAGATAAAAAATGTATTCTCTCATAGTTTTGGGGACTGGAGTCCGAGGTCAAGGTGGGCAGGGCTGGCTTCTCTTGAGGCCTCTCTTCTTGGTTTGCAGATGGCTGTCTTTTCCCTTTGGCCTAACATGCGCTGAGTGTGTACCTGTGTCCTACTCTCCTTTTCTTATGGGGACACCAATCAGACTGGATTAGAACCCACCCTAATCGCCTCATTTAATCCTAATTAAAATTACAAACCCTATCTCCAAATACATTCCGAAGTCTTAAGGTTAGAATTTCAACAGGGGAATTTGGTGGGGAGGGGGACAAAATTCATCCCCTAACATTAGGTTACAGTCAAGCTATCCTCCCAGTGACACTTTCGGGTAGACACGACTGTCCCCATCTAAGCATATGATGATATCAAGTCTGGACAGATGACTAGCCTGACCACATGAGAAGCACGTGGAGGAGACATGAGTCAAAGCAGGTCTGTGTGCCCCAAGCCTGTGCTTTTTCCATTGTCCCACAGTTGCTGGGGCCAGGTGGTGGCATAGTGTGAGGGGTGGGGACCTGAGAGGAGAAAGTGTCATATCATAAGCTGGCACTAAAAATAAAGTCCTGGGGGTCACATGCCCATGCACAGTCCACCCAGACTCTCCCTCCCACTCTGTGTCTAATGCTCTGCTGTGTCTTCTTGTCCCTAGGTCAACCCAGAAACTCATGTCTGACCCAACTGCAACAACTGGCAGTAGCTGAGGAGGTGCAGAAAGGAGGGGGCCTCTGTGGGAAAGGTGGGCCTGACAGAGGCAAAGTAGGCGGCTTGGAGCCATGGAGAGTCCTGTCCCTGCCTCAGGGCTGGTGTGGGAATCAGCCTGGACGGTAGAGGGGGACGATCAGCCACACCCACCTCTTCCCCGAGTTCTATCTTGGCTGCTCGGGAGTTCACATCAGGTTCCTGAGTGTTATTGTGTAAGTTGAAGACCAACCTTACTACCTCAGACTGGGACTATGTTGGACATAGAGTCTCCAAGAGGCAATTAAACTGAAATCAGATCATCAGGGTGGGTCCTAATCCAATTTAACTGGTGTTTTTAGAAGAAGAGGAGACAAGGACCCAGATAGCCAGGGGGATGACCAGGTAAGGGAGAGGGAGAAGATGACCACTGCAGGCCACAGAAAGAGGCCTCAGCAGGAACCAACCATGCCTACACCTTGACCTTGGACTTCCAGCCTCCAGAGAGGAAGGAAATTTCTGTTGATTAAGCCACCTGGTCTGTGGCACTTTGTCATGGCAGCCTGAACAAATCAATGCACCAGATGTATAAGCTATTTTCTTCCTCTTCTTCTCCCTCCCATCACTTGAGTAGTCTCAGGGTAGCCACGACTCTGCCTACATAATTTACAAACTAAGAACAGGAGACACATGGAGAAAGGCCAAACATGGAAAAGCAAAAAAAACTATTTTAGTGAAGCTGGGGTTGTAGCTCAGCAGTAGAGAGCTTAACTAACGTGTGAGGCCCTGGTTTTATTCTCAGCACCACATAAAGGTTAAGTAAATGAAACAAAGATGTTGTGTCTACCTAAAAAAAAAAAATCACCTAGAAAATGGGCTGGACTGTAGTTCAGTGGCAGAGCGCTTGCCTAGCATGTGTGAGGCATTAGGTTCAATCCTTAACACCACATAAAAAAATAAACAAATAAAATAAAGGCATGCTTTCATCTGCAGCTATAATAAATAAATAAATAAATAAATAAATAAATAAATCACCTAGAAATGGGTCCTTAAAAAAGATTCAAGGCCAATCATGCTCACTTTTTTGGTTGTTTTCAAAGTTCCCCATAAGCCTTTCTTCTCATAGTTGTCTTGATCCAAGGACACATCTCAATCCTTTGTGATTTCTAGAGACTACTGCTCAACCCTTGTGTATTAATTTGAGAATCGACACCTTTGCAATATTGAATCTTCTTATCCAGGAACAAGAAATCTCTTCCCATTTGTTTCGTTACTTAGTATCTTTCAACAACATGTTATGATTTTCTTCTAGAAAGGACTTATACTTTTTTGTTATTTCTTAGCATTTTTTATGCCTTTGGTATTTGTTTAAACTACATTTTCTATTTGTTTTTGGTAAATAAAAATGCGATTTTTTTTTGGTATTTTGACTTTGTGTCTAGCATCATGTTTTTTTCCTATTAATTTTAGTAACTTATATGGAGAACTCCTTTGTCAAGATCACATCATCTGAAAACATTGTTTGTTTCTTCTTTTATATGTTTCCTAATAGTTTTCTTGCCTTATTGCATTGTCTCTGACTTCCAGAGCAAGGTCTCCAACTTTCAGAACAATGCTGAAAGGAGTGGATTGACAGGAACCCTTGTTTTGTTCATTCTCATCTCAGAAGGATGGTGTCAATAATTAATTTCTTTTTTTTTTAAACAGAAAGGATTTTTTGAGAGAGAGAGAGAGAGAGAGAGAGAGAGAGAGAGAGAGAGATTTTAATATTTATTTTTTTAGTTTTCGGCGGACACAACATCTTTGTTTGTATGTGGTGCTGAGGATCGAACCCGGGCCACACGCATGCCAGGCAAGCGCGCTACCGCTTGAGCCACATCCTCAGCCCCTCAATAATTAATTTCTGTGGTTTACTGTAGGCTTTTTTTGTAAGTATCCTTTGCCAAGTTAAAGAGTTCCTTTCTATTCCTGGTTTGCTAAGATTTTTTTTTCTAATAATGAATGGATATATCCAAGATTTTTCCTTTTTTAATTTTCTAAAATAATAAACTATTTTAATTTATTTTAAAAATTAAACCAAACATACATTAAAGTTTTAAATTCATTTAAAATTTTTATACATTGCTAGATTTACTTCACTATTTTTTTAAAATTAGCCATCTTGGTTTTATTTTTAATATTTTTATAGTAGACAAACACAATACCCTTTAAAAATTTTTTTTTTTATGTGGTGCTGAGGATCGAACCCAGTGCCTCATGCATGCTAGGCAAGTGCTCTACTAACTGAGCTATAACCCCAGCCCTACTTTTCTAATTTTTAAGTAAAAAAATCATGAGAAAATTGGGACTGCAGCCTAGAGATTTTCTTTCTTTTTATTTTTAGAGCACAATTTTTCATTTCTCTGGTTTCAACCTAGAGATTTTCAATGTGCCCTTCCAGAGGTGCTTGCTCTCTTGTTGCCCCTTGCTCATTCCTGGACCTTGCCTGTATGCATGTCTCCACTGGGTTCCAGCATACTCCAATTCACACTTGAGTGGGTCCAGGAGTACCCAGGTAGGAGACTGGAGGGAGAGGGACCGACAGCATGGTTATCTCAGTGTGGTTATATTCTTTGAGAGAAGGCTATTAAAGTAGTTCCATAAACACGTTTTCTTCTTCTGAATTTTGAGACTCTCCCTTCCCTGGTTCCTGTCCCAGGAGCAACCTTGTATTCTTCTTAACTACACACTATAATTAAATCTTCAAATTATTTTTTTGATGTAGTTTTTGTTGTTGTTGTTGTTGGAACTCTCACTGATGCAGTCTATGACTTTTTCTTATAATACTCTTTTTGGGTTTTATAATCAAGACTAGGATGAGTTTAAGAAAGAAGTTGGAGAATGTTTCTGCTTTTTCTATACTTTGGACTAGTATTAGTCCCTTGATAAAATATAACCTAAGGTTAAAACTGTAGTGGGATTTGCTTATAAAACCATTTGGGCCTTTGGTGTCATATCTAAAGAGTCCTTGCTAAGGTCATCTAGTTGCTCTCCTGTGTTGTTTTCTTGGAGTTTTATAGTTTTGCATTTTGCATTTAGGGCTCTGATCCATTTTGAGTTCATTTTTTGTTAAGGGTGTATGATCTGATCTGTGTCCAGATTATTATTATGATTTTTTTGCATGAGGAAGTCCAGATGTTCCAGCTCCACTTGTTGAAAAGACGGTCTTGTCTCCACCCTTCGCTCCTTTGTCAAAGCTCAGTCGACTACACTTACACAGTATGTTTCTGGGTTCTCTGGTCTAGTTGATTGATGTGTTTGTCTATTCTTTCGCCAAAACCACACTGTCTGGATCACTGTAGGTTTGTTGTAAATCTTGAAGTTGTGTAGTCTGAGTCCTCCAACTTTGTTTTTCTCTTTTAATATGTGTTGACTATTTGGGATCTTTTGCCTCTTCACATAAACTCTAGAATTAGTTTAAAGATGTCCACAAGGCACTTGCTGAGAATCTGATTGGAATTGCACTGAATCTATAGACCAAGTTGGAGAAGGGCAGTCTCTTAACAATTCTGTTCATGAACATGGAATATCTCTATTTATTTAGTTGCCCTTTGATTTCTTTTGTCTCCATTTGATCCTATAGACTGTGTACATATTTTGTTACACTTATACCTAAGTCTTCCATTTTTGGGGGTGTTAATATAAATGGCTTTGTGTTTTTAATGACAAATTCTACTTATTCATTACTGGAATGTTGGAAAGTGATTGACTTTTATACATTAATTTTGTATCTTACAAACTTGCTCTAATCACTTATTCATTCTAGGAGTTTTTGTTTGTTGTTGTTGTTGATTCTACATAGACAATCATGTCATGTGAACACAGCCTTGTTGAGTAGTAACCTGGATTCTCACTACCCACTCTACCTCCTGCTACTCCATCTGACCTAGAACTGGTTCTTTAGAGCAGGTCTTTGTGAACAAAATTCCCAGTCGAGATTTTTCAGACTTCTAAATTCCTAACTTGAGTTATTTTGGGCCACCAGGGTAGATTAGATTGGACTGTGAAGTTGGCCTTCTCTGTGTACCACATGGGGGCTAGTTTGTAGTTGCAGAATCTCAGATAGATCTCCCTTCCATGCTGAGCAAAGGTGCAAGACAGGCTGTGGAGGTTCCTTATTAGACTCTTACCCTTGTCTCCTGTCATCTTACTGAGCTCAGCCAGTGTCCTCAACCTCACAGCTAGCTCTGGTGCTTGCTAGGTCATTAAGCTGACTTAGATCTTTACCTAGCATTGTGCTGTATGTATTCTTTAGTTTCTTGATGATGTTCAGAACTGATTATTACTTAGAAAATATTTGGTTCAATATTGTTTGTGGCAATTGTGCTGGTCAACTTATCAGTGTACTGTATTGCAAAAGCCGGAAGTCTCTAGACACGTGTTTTAAGTTCCTAATTATGCTCATTAATCTTCTGATCTTGTAAAGATAACTTCATGGGTGTGTGCTCCTTTCCTTTAGGTACTTTATATCTATACATTTATTTAATTTATCTTATTTAAAATAGCATTTGGAGATGAAAGTGAAATAAACAGTATTTTCCAGACTACCTTTTTTGATAGGTTCTGATACGTATTTTATCAGATATATTTATCTGTAACAATTTAGCCCACACTCAATGCCAGATATATAAATGAAATAAGATGTATGAAAGTATTTTGAAAATGATGAATCACTACATAAATGTAAGATGCTATTATCCCAATAATTGAAAGTCTCTTTATATCTAATCAGGTCATGGATTACTGGTGAGGGCTAAATTAAAAAGAAAATTCACAACAAATGCCTGAATGGAAACCCTAGGGGGCTGCTGGGGACTGCTGTGCTCCTTGACGCTGGCACCTAACTTTCACAGGTTTCAAGGAGTTCCTGCATATGAACTCGAACTGGAGTTTCTTACCAAGAGAGCGGCGGGAGTCAGTTAAGCAGTGTGCCCTCAGGAAGTTCACTGCTTGTTGGATTTCTACACAGTCATGGCTCTGGCCTGTTTAAAGGCATGCTGCAGTTTGCCCACACTGAAGGAGGGAGGGGCTTGTGTGATTTTGGGTATTTGCAGGACTTGGCATCAGGAATTCAACATAGGTCTCCGTACTTTAATCTTTTTTCCTCATTGGCTCCTTCATGGTGGAACATTCACATATTGTGTCTGAGTGGACTGTGAAGTTTGGCCTTCTCTGTGCACCTGATCAAAACCCAGGATGGGACATGGCTAGGGATGGTTAAGGACATGGGCTTTGCAGGTGGCATGTCTGGGTTCATTCTTTGGCTCTACCACCATGATCTATATGACACTGGACAGTTCCTTCTCCTCCCCAAACTTGACTTTTCTTGTTATAGTTTGAATGCAAAGTGTCCCCTTAAGGCTCATGTGCTGAAGGCTTGGTCCCCAGAGCAGTGGTGTTCAGAGGTGAGGTTTCTAGGAAATGAACGGATCACGAGAACTGGAACCTCATCAGTGGATGAGCCCATTGACAGATTCAGAGCTGAATGTGGAGGTGGCCGAAGCTACTGAAGGTGGGCCTCGTGGAGGCCCCGAGACTTGCCCTGGGGGTAGGGAGCAAGTTTCCTTGGCTACCTTTCCTCCATGAGGTTCTGTTCTCCTTGGCCCCAAAGCAGTGGAGCCATGGTCCACGGATGGCAGCCTCTGCAAGGGGAGCCAAACAGACCTTTCCTCCTTAAAGTTAGTTCCTCGGATGTTCTGGTCATCGTGGCAAACAGCTGACAACACAAGATAAAGGTAGCTTTGGTGAAAGATCCAAGAGACAGCCCTCGCCTGCTCAGCACAGTGGTCTCACCCGGCATCTGCAGCAAGAAGCATTTTAACAACTCGCTTAGGATCCTCCTACTGTGTTTTGAGCAGAGACTTCCAACTTTGACCCAACAGGAGGCTCACCTGGGGATCTTTGAAAACCTGAACAAGCACAACAGAATATCGGGGTGTGCAGGCAGGTTGAGCCCTACGTGGGCTGTGAGGTCAAATGGTGTGAAGATGCAGACATTTCCAGAAGGGTGCCCTCCCAACTCCCCTCCACACTCCTGCTACCCACCACTCGAGGTGGGGGGGGGGACTGCCAGGAGCAGGTTGCCCTGCGGAAGCTGTGTGCAATTCACCTGGCTAAGAGGAGGAGGAAGATCAATGTATGCAAAGACCCTGAGGTTGCAGGGAACAAGAATGACTTGAGGAAGCAGAGGAAGGCCACAGAGCCTGAAGGGCAGATGTAGGTGGTGCAGGAGAGTGTATGAGAGGAGACCACTGGGTCCACCCTGGCAGGGGATGGAGGCCATTGTTGTGTTCTCAGTAGAATGCTGAAGGCAGTTGTCACAGGGGTGGACAGGTGCAAGAGACTTCGGGTTGGTGGAGTGGATAGGACTTGGGGGAGTTGGAGTGGCAGTGGGGATGTTGGTGGAAGGCAGAGGCTGGTGGATGGTCTGGCTCATGTTCCAAAGAGCCCCTGAGGTGCTATTGTCCCTGTGGGTGCTGGTTTCAGGTGTGACCTTGGGCACCCCACCTCCCCTCTGCTGCTGGGCTCGGGGCTGGCCCGAGCAGGAGCTCCTTGTGGTCTGAGAAGTAGGTCTGTCTCTGATGATTCCTTGACACTGGTCCCCATCCTCAGAGTGGGTGGGGACAACTGTGCAGCAGGCAGAGAGCCACCCAGCCTCTAGGGCACCGTCTGCCCTCCGCGGCTCTCCTCCCGGCACCTGCCTGCCAGGCCTCTGCCCATCTCCCTTCCTGCACACTCCCCCATGACTAAGCCTCCGGGTGGATTTTCCTCCCTGATGTTCAAGGACAGTGCAGTGCCTTCCGGAAGCCCGTTCATCTTTGGCCCTAATTTAACCAGAGAGCGAAAGGCTGGGTTCCCTTTGACAAGGGTCCTAGGTGGGTGGGTGCTTGAGCCAGAGGTGGACTGTCCTGCCATCATTGTGGCACCCACAGATGTCTTCTCTCAGAGAACGAGTCTGTATTGGCTTTCCAGGGCCACATCACCAAGTGGCACCACTGTGGCCCTAACATCAGCCACTTGCTCCGGGCCCTGGAGCTGGGAGCCCCTGGTGGGCATCCATCAGCAGGTCCAGTGTCTCCATGGTCTTTCTCCTGGGCTGGTGGGCACCAGGTTGCTCTCCGCGTGTCTCCTCTCCTCTTCTTATAAGGACACCAGTCAGATTGAGTGGGGACCCACTCATGTGCCCTATTTAACTTAATGGCCCCTTTAAGACCTTATCTCCAGTGAAGTCACTTTCTGAGGTGTTGGGTTGGAACCTCAACGTGGGACTTCGTCGAGACCTGATCCAGGCCCTGACAGTTTTCCGAGGTGGGCACAGAGCTAGAAGGCCACACGGCTTGGGAACAGTAAGTTTTGGCTCTGGAGGCCAGGAGGTTTTTGACAGGAGCCTAGGAGGTTTTTCTGGATTGAAGACACTGTCAAGTGGGCAGGCTTGGAGCTGGCTGAGGGAATGTCCCCTCACTGGGGTGCTGGCTCGCTTCAGTGGGGAGCAAGCAAAGGACAGGAAGCCCGTGGGAAGGACACAGACCCAGGGCTGTGTGGGGCAGACACCCTCGGCCGTCAGTGACGAGAGCTCACAGGTGGAAGCACTGCGTGTGAGGCAGGGTGTGAGCTGGCCGGTGTCTGGGGTCAGAGGCCGATGCAAAAATAACCTGCATCCCAGCCCTGGGGATGGCCAGGGGTCAGCCTTCCAGATTCATCAGAGGCCTCTATCCCTGGCTGCAGTCCCCCACCCCGCCCCAGCCACCTGCCCCGCCATTTCATACTGTGACAAAAGGCAAGCAGAGTGCCTGGTGCTGGCAGCTGGGGCAGGGGGTTGGAGCAGTGCTTTGTGCTCAAGGATGGGGGACGAGGGACGTCTGCCTGGTTGCCTGAGCCAAAACTTACTGTTACTCGTTCCCCAGGTCCCCATCCATGTTGGAAGGCTGTTCCCACATAAGTCACAGTGACCATCAAGGGTGCAGGCTACAAGAGTTTCCTCAGGGAGGCTGGCTTGTGGGAAGTTCAGGAGGCTGGGGGACTTGTGGGAAGCTGGAGGCCCCAGTACAGCCAGCCTGTCCGCTGACCCCTGTTGCCACAGGACAGTAGCCTCTGAGTGGCTGGGGGCTCTTCCTTACTCTGCCACTCCACCCTGCCACCAGAGGCCTCGCTGACCTTTCAGGTCACAACTGAGGCTGGCCATCCCTGTCCAGGTGTCCCACAGGAGAGGTTTGCTCCTGATGCTCACAGGACATTCCCCTTTCTGTTCCTTTCCTTCCTGTTACTCCCATGATACCAGTTCTCCCTGGAGCCCAGCCAAGAGTGCCCCTTTCTCTTGGTGGCTGCGTCCTCCACAGGCTGGTGAATGGGGCCTCCAGCTGGGGCAGAGTGCTCCCCAAGGCAGCTACTTGCTTTTCTAGCTCCTTGGTTATCTTTATTGCTTTGGTCTGAATTTTCTGGGTTCTACACCAGTTTCCTGAATGGATGGAGCAGCTGCTGCTCCAGCAGGTACATCATGGAGAGAGCTCTTGTCTGGTCACCAACAAGCACCTCCCGTGTGACTGATGGCAGGGGGCTGTGTGGAGATGCCACCAGCTTCCGGGAACCATGTGGGCTGCTCTGCCCTGATCTTCCCAACAAAGGCTTTTAATGGCTTTTCAGTATGAAAACAGCTTTGCTACAAAGAAGGACCATAGCAAGGACCAAGGAAATACCCTGGGGAGAAGGGGAGGGAGTCTGGGGGACCCTGCAGAGGAGAAGGAAGTAGGCTGGAGAATCATGGACCATCACCAGCAGAGGGTGATGTCCACTCCCACACATTCCTGGTTTGGGGTCACCGAAAGTGCGCCCACCTGACCTCAAAAACCAGAGTGGGGATTCTTATTCCCATCCCCACTTCCTGTCCAGCTCCTAGTCAGGCTCTTAAGTGTCTGGGGTGTTGTGGGTGGCAAGAACATTGCCCTCACAAGGTTGGTGGGATGTTGATGCTACTTGGGCAAGGACAGGATGGTTCTGCTCCATGGGGTCCACAGTCAGCCAGTGAGACCTCACTTCATCCCTGGAGGGACTTCCAACTGAGGCGCCCTGGCCCTTAAAGCAGGCTTCCTTCCACAGCTCTCCAGTGCCACCTACTCACGGCACACAGATGCCCCTCCCCCGAGCTGTTCCTCATCCCTGGGGGCTGCCTCCAGTACTTTAGGACTGCAGCCCTCTGTAGCCCCCAGAGCAGGTGATGGAGTTCCTGTCCCCATCCTCTCTCCCTTAAGCCACGGCATCTGCTTGCTGAGGAGGATAAGCAGGGCCTGGGCCACAGCAAGACGGGGGCTGGGGGTGGGGGCAGTTGTCTCTTCCAGGTGCTCCCCTTCTCCAGGAGAGTTGGGGGCTCTAACTAAGTGTGTCTGCTTACACGTAAGACCAAGCTGGGTCACGCTGACCTCACATGGTTTTCATGAGAATCAAGTGAGGTCATATGTATGACCATGTCTCCCAGGCATGAAAATGGGACCCCAACAATGAGCTGGTGCTGGTTCTTTGGTAGGAACCATTGGAAGGGAAAGGACCTGGGACTCTAGGCTTGGGAGCACTCACTGCAGCCAGAAACACCTGGCAATTCTTGGGACCTACCTTAAGAACTTGGGGGAGCAGGGAAACAGGAAAAGTGTGCTCTCTTCAGAGGGTCCGTGTGAGAGTTCCGCTGGCCAAATGCTCCCTCCTTTTGCCTGGGCATGGGGAGGCAGGCAACCAGTCTCAAGAGCAGCCCCTGTCGGTGCTGAGCAGTGGGACCTGGCCTGGACACTGCCTTCATGCCGTGATGTGTGGCATTGCTTGATGTGGGGGCCTCTTTTCAGAACCTGGGGAATTGTTTAGGAAGTTGTCTATAATGGAATATGATTGACAGGACTGAAAAGAAGGCCCAAGTTTCTGTGACTGTTTGTCGTTTTCTGTCATCTCTGCTTTGTCCTCTGTGAGTTTGAGGGACTCATCTGCGGTAGCTGGCCGGACCCATCATTCGCTGGCTCCTCCCAGCATGCCCTTTCGTTTGGGTAGTTGGCTTCTCTCTGGGCAATATGGGCTCCCTGTCTAGACTGGGGATTCATGGTGGCTTTCCCAGCCACACGCACCAGCCCCCACTGCCCTGCCATTCCCTGAATAAACACGCTCTGTCTCTACAGCAGACTCTTTATCCTCTCAGTGTCCAAGGAAACTGATTCATCGCCCTGAGGTTTCTGTCTGGGAGCTGCTTCCAGACAGCCCAAGCCATGCTTCCCCCGTGTGTGGGATTCGGGTTTGGGTCTGGCCCTTCTCTTGCTTTGCTTTCCTACTTTGGTCTTCCTCGGGATGTGGTCTCCATCTCTTTCTGTCCCACTTTTTTTTTTTCACACAACTCCATGCCCAACCTCAGGTTTAATCCAAGAGAAATTCTTGTAGGTCAGTGACGTGTGAAACTTCTAGAATCGCGTGCTCTGAGCTCAGACGTGTCACCCTTTTCTTACCAGCAGGCTGAGGCCAAACGGGGAGCCTGTGGGCTTGGATTTTTGTGGCTTCCTGTCTCAAGTCAGTTTTGGGGGCTTTGATGGTGGAAGGAGAAGCATTTCTTTCCATGTGGGGAAATGGCTGCTCGGCTCTGTCTGGAATCCATTTTCCTTGTCCAATTAGTTTCAATCAAATGGCATTGTGAGGAAGTCGCTGTGAGCTTGTTTAAGCCCTCTTCTGTTGTGTTTTTGTGGTTTTTCTTTGCAAAATTCAGTGTCATAAAAAAATTCAGTGTCATATTTCACCCCTTTAAGAAGTTCTGACAGGAAGTTACAGAGAATTAACAGGGACCAGGTTGTAAAATGGAATTGAACCATTCATCATGGAGGAGGGGCTGTGTACAGGGTGAGAAGCCCCTCTGTGGGGAGGGAAGCACTGTGTCCTCCATTCTCTGGAGTCAGGGTCTTGCATCAGGGAGACTTGCTTTCTCCTCTAGCAGCTGAGTCAGGGCAAGGCGGAGAGTGACAGAAAGACATTGATGGGCCAACAGAGGAACATTAAGGAGACAAATAGTCCTTTGAATGGCTTGGGAGAGTAGCTGAGCACTGAGAGCATCTCAGGCAACACGGCAGGACTCAGCCTTGACATTCTGTGCTTCTTTTCCCCTTAAGGCCTAGGATCTGTTTTAGCACTTCTACTACTGTGACCCAAAGACCTGACAAGAACAATTACAGGAGAAAAAGTTTATTTGAAGGCTCATAGTTTCAGAGGTCTCCGTCCATAGAAGGCCAGCTCCATTCTTGGGGGCCTGAGATGAGGCGGAAGTACATAACAAAGTTGTGGAGGAAAGCAGCCCCAGAAACAGAGAGAGACTAACCCAGCTCACAAAGTAGAGACCCCCAACACCCCCCCCCCATGATCCACCTCTTCCCACCACACCCTTAACGATCTGGTTAATCCCTATGAGATTTCACCTCTACACCTTCTTGCATTGTCTCACACATGAGCTTTTGGGGGACACCTCATCTAAACTGTAACAGGGTCTATGTCCCTTCTCTTGACAGACTTGACAGTACTTTGGTAAAAATATGGGGGAAATGATGTTGTATGATCTCCAAAACTGGGTCTCACAAAGACATGCTGATCTGTCCTTTCCCTGGGACATACCCTTGGGTGTCTGTCACCAAGAAAAGTCTGGCCATGCTGTGAGGAGGCCATGTCTCTTGGTGAGGCCATAGGGAGACCTTGGCAGTCTTAGTCTGAGTTTGCTGAGCCCAGATGCCAGACACATGAATGCACAGGTACCCAGGTGGTCCAAACTCAAGCTGGTTAGTCACTTCCTGACTCCTGGCTTTGAATCTTCCCTGTTGAGGTCCCAGTCACTGAGGAGCAGAGAAAGCCCACCTCTCTCTGTCCCTTCCAAATTCCTGACCAAATTCCTGACCACATTCTGGGTAATTTGTTATAGTAATTTGTTCTGGCTTCATGAAATAGCATGCCAAGGAACTATGTTTCTGGGTAATTTCTTGTACAAATGTAAATGCTCCTCAGATCTTGTAATCCGTTGGTGTTTGTCATGTGTTTCATGAAATGATGTGCCAAGGCACCAGGTTTCTGGTTAATTTGTTACACAGCAAGAGAAAGTAAAGCAGGCAGTTTATAAATTGAGGGAAAATAAAGCAGATTAAGGGGTTAGAGAGTGAGGTGGAATTGGGGTTGAGGAAGATATTTTACATAAGGGGTCAGAAAACTTCTCTGGGGAGCTAGCATTGAAGCAGTGAGTGATATGGGGACTTGAGGACACCAACATCTGGGGGAACATGTCCTGGGGATGAGCACAGCAATGCCATGCCCTGTGGTGGGAGTGAGATTGTTCAAGGAAGGGCAGATGACCTTCATGCCTCGGGATGAGGGGGAGTGGCAGGAGATGAGCTAGCGGAACACCATGCTGGACTTTGGTGGCCATGAGGGGCTTGGGTTTCATCACAGGCAAGCGTGAGGTTTGCATGGGATCCATTCTCCTCCGGCCCTCCCTCATGGATTTTAAGCAGTCTGATGACTTCAATTGGCTCCCATACATTGGTCATTTCTAAGTATTTGTTCCCAGCCTAGACTTTGGCTCTGAACACCAGACTCTTTATCTAGTTGCCTGCTAGCTCTATACATGGATTAAACATTAGTATATTTCCTGTCCCCAAAACTGCTCCTCCCTCAGTCTACCCAGTGTGACCAAATGGCCATTGTCCAAGGTCTCAGGTCACCCCAGTCCTTTCTCTCACATCTCACAGGTATCCGATCGACCTCTCCTCTTTCCATATGTCTCCTGACACAGAGTGTGGCTGTTGAAATGCTCAGAGGTGGTCTGATGTTTCCTCCCTTATGAGTAATGTGGCCTTTTTTGCCTGGATGTCCAAGAAATTTTGTATTTTTCTTTGATGTCTAGAAATTTTCCCACACTATATTTTTTTCATGTTGATTTACTTTATGTAGTTTCACAACTTGAATTTATGACATTAATTTCAGAAAAGTTTCTGGCATCATTGGTTTTAGTCTTAGTTTTTCCTTTCTTTGATTTTTCTTTTGGGAACTCCTATTATACAAATGTTGGATCTTCCTGGTCTACATTCTGGATTTGATACTTTCTCTTAAGTCCCTCTTAATTCTTTCTTCTTTTGATGTGATCTTTTTTTAAGAATACTTTTTATTTTTTAAAAAAATTATTTATTTATTTATTTTTAGTTATAGAATACTTTTACTTTAAGCATTATTTTCTGGACTTATGCCTTCTCTTGTTCTTTAAAATTTAATTCTCATTTCTGACATGTTTTTTTTCCTGTTATTTCTAATGTTATGAATTTTATCATTTTATTCCTGAGTTTTTCTAGCTTTAATTTATGTCATTCTTTTAGTTTGCTTTGAAACTGGTTTCATTTGTTTTGTGATCATGTCTTTCTGCTATGTCTTATGTCTTCAGGGATGTGATTCTGTAACGTTTATCCTTTTTTCCTAAGTACCATTGTATATTATCTGACTTTTGGTAAATTAACTTTGTTAAATGTTTCTGTTGAACATTTTGATATAAAATTAGTTTATCTGAATTGCTAGAAGATATCATCCCACTCGGCTTTTCTACCTTTTATTGGTTTGGAGCTCCCTGCTCAGCAGTTATTTTCAGGAGTGTTCTAGAATATGGAAGTCCCTGTTTTGAAGTCTCTAGCTTCTGTCCCCTTTCCTTCTCTCAGATGGCCTTTTTGTTTGTCTCCCTCCTTTGTCTCTCTTGCCTTACATGCTGCTCAGATTGTATTAGAGTCTGAGAAGTTTCTCCTCAGTGTTGTCCTGCAGGGATTTTTGGTTGGTTGGGTTTCAGGATTCTTGGACTCTCTCAGACAGCTCTAGCCCTTTCAAATCTTTACTGCAGACCCCTGAAAGTCACCCACTGTTTGAGTAGTCAAAACTTTCCCAGTCTTAGCTGTTGTCCTCAAATTGACTCTCCCAGCTCTCTATGGAGTCTCACTGGGCATATTGGGATTCTCAGGTTTGTCATGGGCCCTGATTCCTTCCCTTTTCTTCCTCTTGTACAAACGTTAATACTACTCAGATCTTGTATCTGTTGGTGTTTGTCTCTGCATGCTTATATTTTTGAAATCATGAAGATACCTTGCCAGATGTTTTTCTGGTACACACTGACCATGGGTCTTTTGATTTTGCTATTCTCTACTGCTGTTATCCATTTTTCATGTTGGAATTTGGGGATGTTCAAAATTATGGTATAGGCATCATCCCAGAACATTCCTCAGTCTATATTCAATACATTATCCAGAGTGGTACTTCCCAATGTACCTCAGGTCATGGTACCCTCCACCAACATGCTTCAATGGCTTCCCCCAGTGGAGCAGAAGCCCAAGTCCCTATGTTGGCTGACAAGGTGCTTCATGCTCTGGCTTACCCCTGAACTCACTTCGTAGTACCCTCCTCCTCACTGTTACACTGCAGCCACGCTGGCCTTGGTGTCATTTCTGAAGGTGCCAGGAATGGCGTTGTCCAGGGTACTTGCACCTGCTATCCCACGGTATTTACTGTATCATCGTCCCTCTGAAAGCTTCCCTGGCTGCCCATTAGAATTGCAGCCCCTCCTCCTGTAGCTATTCCACACCCTACCCTTCCTGATTCTTTTTTCCTTTTCTTGGCACCTGTCATCACATATTTTAGTTATTAATTGACAATAATTTTTCAAACATAAACTAGAATGTGCACTCCATGGAGGCAGATTTTTTTTTGGTCAAAAATGAAATTTTTGTTGATTGAGTAATTGCATGAGTGAATATATTTCAGAAAATGCCCCTGATTTCATTGTGGAGAATGGCAATGTGACAGAAATGGGAGGGGGAGGACCGTTAGGAGAATGATGCAATAATTCAGGCAAGAGATTGTGTGGAACTGGAAGTAAATAGCAGAATTTGTGAGCCACTATAAAGGTAGCACGGGCAGACTGCTAATTATGATCCTAGGTCGACAGGTGCAGCTTACTGATTTGATGGATGAAATATTGTAACAGGTGGGGTGAAAATGACTGGCGACAGGCTGCTCCTAGCACCTGACTCCTATAAATCCAGCTAGTTTTTCTTCAGTCCACCAGTGTGGTGTGGCCAGGCAAAACCCAAGGGCAACCAGGGAGAAAGGTGTTTCAGCGGTGGGTTAAGGAGGGTGTTTCCCACACACTAACCAGACCAAAGCCTGGGGACTCAAAACAATAAGTTTTACTGTTTCTCCTGGTTCTGTGCATCATGTGGGCTGTTCTTCTGTTCGTTCTTCTTGGGCTTGCTCTCATGGCTGTGATTAGCTGGAGGCTCAGTGGGCTGGAACATATGAGGGGGCCTCTCATGTGTCCTGAGGTTGGAGGTGGTGGTGGGGATGGGGGACCCCTCCTCTCTTCCAGGTGGCCTCTCCTCTTTCAGTAGGCCAAGAGGACGGAAAGGGCTTGGAAGTCACACACTGTTACTTCTGCTAAATTCAATTGGTCAAAAGCATGTCACGGGAAGGCTCAGATTCAAGGAGGGCCAGAAAGAGACTGATTCCCGATGGGAGTAGCAGCTGTGTCCTTGCCAAGAGACAGCCTACCAAAATAGTAGGAATTTGAAGCCGTATTTTGCAGCTCCCACAAAAGGAGACCAATGTTACGGTTCACTGTGCTGCAGGCACTGTTAGGTACTACATGTACTTGATCCCTCTCCGTCTGCCCCAGCAAGCCCGTGAGGAAGCTACTGAGGAGAGGCCCAGGGACGATGTGCAGCCTGTCCACAGACCTAAAACCAGCAAGGGGAAGGCTGAAGGTCTAGTTTGAAATCCTGCTTGGCTTTTGCTTTTTCTCTTCCTCTTTGAGGCTGAGATATGCACCTGAGATGTGTAGCAGAGGGATTCAGGGGCCTTTGCTAAGCAGTTTTCTCTTCTCCCCATCCTGCTTCTTTCCTGTGCAGATGCAATGAGTTCCTTGCCTTCTCTGGGGACATTTCCTTGTCACATGCTTCAGAGTCCACATCACTGAGTGATGACTATATCTGAAGCTGGTTTTGCTCCAGGTGGATCCTGCTCTCTAGGTGGTGTTCCTGGTTGACCGGGATGCTCTGGGCTGCTGACTTGGTCCATGGCTCAACATCCCGCCCTCCTCTCCCTGGTGTTGTCAGGGGATTTTCTTTGCTGCAGATTCCTGCTCCAGGGGAGGCATCTCTGAACAGCAACCAGAAGCTAGTAGCCCTTTTGCACGGCCCAGAAGGCCTTCAGAGTCCTCTCCAGCAAGGCTACCAGCAGAGCAGCCTGCAGAGCCCCAGGGCTCTAATTCAGCTGCAGGTGGTCGCCATTTGGCCGCCGGATGGAGTGTACTTGTGGGTGGGTTGACTCTAGCCTCCGTGGATACTATTCCAACATTCCCCATTTTCCTAAGGGAAAGGATGAACAATGGTGTGTCCCTTCAGGGTTGGAGATGAAGGAACATGGGGCCCTTGCCTGACTCTTTGTGGCTGCCCCTGGCCTGGCCCTCCAGCTCAGGTCTGGCTGACTTTCAGAGCTATTCTTCTGCCCCTGCACATCCTGAGCCACCCCTGGAAAACCAGGAAGGAATGTGGCATGAGGAAGGAGTTGGGGACACAGAGGAGCAGATGGCCTCTGCTGCTCTCCAGAGTCTAGAAACTGATGCTGATGATGTAACCACAGGTATTGTTGGGTGACAGCTGCCTCCCCATGTGGGTGGACACAGTGCCGGTGACTGGGGAATCCCACTGGTGACAACACAGCCTCCTTCTGTGCTGATGTGGCAGCCGGTGCCCCAGAGCCGCTCTGCATCTGACAGTGTCCCTGGGAGGCAGGTGTGGGCTGGCGGACGGTGCTCCCTGACGATCACCTGTGCGAAGGCTCTTTGTGGTGGATTCACTGATGATTCATTTGTAATCTGGTTTCAACACTGTGAGTCAAAATGCACCACTTTCATTAAAAATAACACTCTCTGGGGTCTAACGGCTTTCTTTTTTCTGTGTTTTACTCTATGTGTATTTTCTGGATGGGGAGCTGTGGGGTGGTGGATGAGGTGTCCGAGGGCCTGGATATAACCATGCCTGCCTGGGGACCCCAACCCAGGTGGGGGTTGAGCAAGAGGCTTGGGGACCTGCCAGGGTGCTGAGCCTCTGGAGTCCAAGGGCCTGAGGGGCTGAGTAAGCCCCTCTGCCCTGGAGGAGAGTCTAGTCCACACACAAAGGCCGTGTTAGAGGGGGAGGTATCAGTAAGATTCGCGATGATGCAGGTGAAGATGCCGATCCCTGGGCTCCACTCCAAGCCTCTGGGAGGGGCCTGATAAATTACTCAGAAAAGTTTTAGGCACAGCCTTGACTTGGGTGGGAGGGAGAAGGCCTCCCTGCAGGCTGACCCTCCCTGCAAAGCAGAGAGGCAGGCAGGCTACCAGGCTGAGGGGGATGGAGGGAGCGAGAGAGGAAGAGGCCGAGGGGAGGGGGTGGGGGAACCCCATGGTGAAGGGCCCCCTAGGACTTCATTGAAACCCCCTGCTTTCTGTGAAGCACCCACAGCCTTCCTGGTGTGGGGACCAAAGCTTGGGCATCCCCTATTTTTCTAGTTAAAAAGAAAAATCATTTAAACTGTTCAATGGGCTTTCTGCAGGGTGAAAAGCCCTTGCTGAGGTCATGTATTTGGTTCTGTGTTCTTGAGGAGGTTGGAAACTTCATGAGAAAGACACTTTTAATAATGAAGCTGGGGAGGCGGGTGGGGACTGTTGAATGGGGACGGTGTTTTGTTTCTGCCGGATGGAAAGGGCTCTGGAGATGGATGGTGGTGATGGGTGCCCAGTGACATGGATATTTCATACCCCTCAGAACACTTCAGAGTGGTCACCATGCACATTTTCTGTCATGTTTACTTGACCACAATAAAAAAAAAAATTGGACAAGAAAGATACAGTTGAGTCTGACTTGGATGAAGATCTAGAGACACCCGCACCCCACCCTGCCCTGGTCTTAATGGCTCTTAGAAACCACTGTTTATTCCAGCCATTTGTAACCTGATTCCCCAATTCTTGTTGTTCTAAAGTCCCATTTCATAAAGGCTCTTCCTGCCAAGGCCAGGTGGAAGTTTGACCTGACCCAGTTGAGTCACCTCCCGTCTTTCCCTCCTCCCCGAGGCCTCCAGGCCCTCCTGAGAGAGGGAACAGCACCGAAGTCAGGGTAGGGCTTGGGGAGGAGGGGACATTTCCTTGCAGATGGCCCTGTTCTTGCAGGCCTTGGTCATCCAGCACCTGGACCTGGCCTGGCGGGCCACCTGGGTCTCCCCTGACTCCTGGCACTCTGTGGAGCACCCGCTTTGTTTGCTCTTCTCTCAGCCTTTCCAAGTTCTCTGAATTGCCTCAGTCAGAAACCAGGGTGTCAAGGGTGATCTCTCCTGCCTGTCCCCAAGTCTTGCTGCTGTGCCTCCCCTCAGCTCTGCAGTCCCTGCAGACAAGTCCAAGCAGAGAGGCAGGCAGGCTACCAGGACAAGCTACTCTGGACAACCCCAAAAGTTCTCTAACTGGTTGTAGAGCCTTGAAACATGACCCCAAAGACGTCAGGTGTCAGTCTCTGGAATCTGTGAGTCTTACTTCTCGTGAAAAACACCTTTCAGATGTGATTAAGTTAAGGAATCAAAATACAATTTTAATCATGGTAAAAGACTCAACATTAAATTTATTACCCCAGCCGTTTTTAACTGTGCAGTTCTGGGGCATTAAGGTCATTCAGACTGTGCAACACAGCACCATCCATCTCTGGAACCCTTCTCCTATTGCAAAACTGGAGCTCTGTACCTGTTATACATTAACTCCCACCCCCCCCCACACACACCCCCAGTCCTCGGACACTACCATTCAGCTTCGACTCTCCGAATCCAGCCATTCTGGACACTTCACGTGTGGTTATCCAGTAGTTCTCTTTTTGTGCCTGGCTTATTTCACTTGCCACAACGTCTTCAAGGTTCGGCCACGTGGTGATATGCATCAGAGTTTCCTTTATGTTTAAGGATGAGTAATATTTCATTGCATGTACATGTTCATCTGTGAACGCATGGGGTTTTAGTCAGCTGTTTTGTCTCTGTGACCAAAAACCCGACAAGAGAAACTTAGAGAAGGGAAAGTTTATTTAGAGCTCATGGTTTCACAGGCTGACTCCACTGCTCTGGGCCCAAAGTGAAGGAAGGGCCCAGTGGAGGACAGCAGCTGAGCTCATGGCCCGGTCAGGGGGTGAGGAGGAGAGAGAGAGAGAGAGAGAGAGAGAGAGAGAGAGAGAGAGAGAGAGATAGCAGAAGAGGCCACGGACAGAGGTTCCATCTCAGGTGCACCCCCAGAGACCCACCTCCTCCAGCCATGCCCCACCTGCCTACAGTCACAACTCCATCAGATGAGGTTACAGCTCTCACAGTTTAATGCTCTTACATCTGAATGTTCCTCCATTCACAGAAACTCTAGGGGGACACCTTACATCCAAACCAAAACCCATGAGTTACCTCCATATAAAAAATGTGAATAATACTGCTATATAAAGGTAAGTACAAATCCTCTTTTTTTAAAAAAAATATTTTTTTATTGTCAATGAAACTTTATTTTATTTATTATTTTTATGTGGTACTGAAATGGAACCCAGTGCCTGACACATGCTGGGCAAGTACTCTACCGCTGAGCCATAACCCCAGCCCCAGATCTCTCTTTTGGACTCTGCTTTTTACTTCTGTGTGTATAGCCAGAAGTGGGATTGCTGGGTCATGTGGTAAATTTGTCTTTAATTTTTTGAGAACTGCCATGCTGTGTGCAGCAGTTTAAACTAAAGATTTTGAAGAGGTGAAAGATTTATACAATGAAAACTACAGAACCCTAAAGAGAGAGATAGAAGAAGATCTCAGAAGATGGAAAAATGTACCCTGTTCATGGATAGGCAGAACTAACATCATCAAAATGGAGATATTACCCAAAGTTCTCTACAGGTTTAATGCGATGCCAATCAAAATCCCAACGGCATTTCTTGTAGAAATAGATAAAGCAATCATGAAATTCATATGGAAAAACAAAAGACCCAGAATAGCAAAAGCAATTCTAAGCAGGAAGTGTGAATCTGGAGGTATATCGATACCAGAGTTCAAACTGTACTACAAAGCAATAGTAACAAAAACAGCATGGTACTGGTACCAAAACAGGCAGGTGGACCAATGGTATAGAATAGAGGACACAGAAACCAACCCACAAAACTACAACTTTCTTATATTTGATAAAGGGGCTAAAAACATGCAATGGAGGAAGGATAGCATCTTCAACAAATGGTGCTGGGAAAATTGGAAATCCATATGCAACAAAATGAAATTGAATCCCTTTCTCTCGCCATCCACAAAAGTTAACTCAAAATGGATCAAGGAGCTAGATATCAAATCAGAGACGCTGCGTCTGATAGAAGAAAAAGTTGGCTCCGATCTACATATAGTGGGGTCGGGCTCCAAATTCCTTAATAGGACACCCATAGCACAAGAGTTAATAACAAGAATAAACAAATGGGACTTACTTAAACTAAAAAGTTTTTTCTCAGCAAGAGAAACAATAAAAGAGGTAAATAGAGAGCCTACATCCTGGGAACAAATTTTTACCCCTCACACCTCAGATAGAGCCCTAATATCCAGAATGTACAAAGAACTCAAAAAATTAAACAATAAGATAACAAATAACCCAATCAACAAATGGGCCAAGGACCTGAACAGACACTTCTCAGAGGAGGACATACAATCAATCAACAAGTACATGAAAAAATGCTCACCATCTCTAGCAATCAGAGAAATGCAAATCAAAACCACCCTAAGATACCATCTCACTCCAGTAAGATTGGCAGCCATTAGGAAGTCAAACAACAATAAGTGTTGGTGGGGATGTGGGGAAAATGGTACACTTGTACACTGCTAGTGGGACTGCAAAATGGTGAGGCCAATTTGGAAAGCAGTATGGAGATTCCTGGGAAAGCTGGGAATGGATCCACCATTTGACCCAGCTATCGCCCTTCTTGGATTATTCCCTGAGGACCTTAAAAGAGCGCACTATAGGGATACGGCCACATCAATGATTATAGCGGCACAATTCACAATAGCTAGACTGTGGAACCAACCTAGATGCCCTTCAATAGATGAATGGATTAAAAAAATGTGGCATCTATACACAATGGAGTATTATGCAGCACTAAGAAATGACAAAAATCATAGAATTTGGAGGGAAATGGATGGCATTAGAGCAGATTATGCTAAGTGAAGCTAGCCAAGCCCTAAAAAACAAATGCCAAATGTCTGCTTTGATATAAAGAGAGCAACTAAGAACAGAACAGGAAGGAAGAGCATGAGGAAAAGACTAACAGTAAACAAAGACGAATGGGGGGAGAGAAAGGGAGAGAGAAGGGAAAGCATATGGAAATGGTAGGAGACCTTCAATGATACACAAAATTATAAGAGGTTATGAGGGGCAAGGGGGAGGGGGAAAAAGGGGAGAGAATTGAACAACAGCAGAGGAGGTAGAGAGGGAAGATGGGAGGGGAGGGGAGGGGAGGGGGGATAGTAGGGGATAGGAAAGGTATCAGAATACAACAGTCACTAATATGCCATTATGTAATAATGTGAGTATGTAACAGATGTGATTCTGCAATCTGTATTTGGGGTAAAAATGGGAGTTCAAAACCCAATTGAGTCTAATGTATGAAAGATGATATATCATGAGCTCTGTAATGTTTTGAACAATCAATAAAAAAAAGAAAAGAAATATTTAAAATAAATAAATAAATAAAATTCTATTTTATGGCAAAAATAAAAAAAAAAACTAAAGATTTTGAGATGAGGGGGGTCCTGAATTGTTTTTCTAAGGAAAAGGCACAGGAAGATTAGATAAGGTGAAGGTGATGTGAAGACAGATGGGGACAGAGATAAGAGGGACACAGCCATGGACCACCAAAGCTGGAAGAAACAAAATAGCAGAGTTTTGAAGGGAATGCAGCCTGAGTGATTTGGCCCGGTAGATCTGATTTTGGGACTCTGTCTGCTGAAACTGTGGAAAGATAGATTTCTGTTTCTGTGGCTGCCTTATCTGTGGTAACTTGTTACAGCAGCCACAGGGAGCTAATACCCACTCCCCACACCCATCTCACACTCCAGCATCTCCGTGTGCCTCTCAAGTGTCTGTGTAAAAATGCAAATTGGGCCATGTCATTTCTAATGGGTACTTTCAATTGTTTCCCACTGTCCTTGGCAGTGCGACCAGCTGCTTTTGGACAAGGACAAGGCCTGCAGTGCCTGGGTGATGACCTCCTCTCTGGAGGCACCACCACTCTTCCTTTGGACCCTGTGCTAGCGTCAGACCAATTTCTCTTCATTCCCTGCTTCATGCCCTCTCTGGCTGCTAGGCTTCCTCGTGTGTTCTCCCTGAGTAGACCTACCTCTTGTCTTTACTCTCCAGTGCTACCATATTTGTTCAGGATTAACCCCTAATTTTCTATTGGGTCTCTGGTCTCAGTGGGAGTGTGACCGTCCCTATCTCTGGGGATGCTTCACATGCCCTCCAGATGAGGTTGGTGACCCCACGCCACGCATCCCCCAGCTCCCAGTGCCTGCTCATGGTTAGGTGCTTGTGCGTAGCTGCAGGGGCTCCTCCACTTGCCTGTGTCCTCTGCTGGGCTGGGAGCCTCCTGCAGGCCGTGACTCTGCTGTAGTCTGCCTGGCCTTATGTGCAGCACGGAGCTTGTCTTGGGTGTCCACCACCAGTCACCTGCTGCTAATGGACTGAGCAGATGTGGCAGGGAAGTGAGGAAGATCTCACTCCAGGACATCCAGGAAGAGGGCAGAAGCCATGCTGCCATTCTCCAAGGCAGGTACCTCCCGGGACCATGATCCCACGTGGGTGCCAGGAGCTGGCAGTGCTGTTGGGGGAGGTTTGGGAGACATCTGGAGCCAAACAAGCCACCTGGGCATCGCTCCTCGCTGGCCAAGGGTTTCGTCCTGGAGGTGTCATTATTATTGGTCCTCATTGCCCTCGCCTTGAATCTAGGCTCGGCACGTTGTTACCCAGCATGCGCACGCACCCACACAACGCCCCCCACACACACACACCCTGCCTTGTAAAGCACTTTTTTTTTTTAAGAGAGAGAGAGAGAGAGAGAGAGAGAGAGAGAGAGAGAGAGAGAGAATTTTTAATATTTAGTTTTTAGTTTTCGGCAGACACAACATCTTTGTTTGTATGTGGTGCTGAGGATTGAACCCGGGCCGCACGCACGCCAGGAGAGCTCGCTTCCACTTGAGCCACATCCCCAGCCCATTGTAAAGCACTTCTTAAAAAATAAAACCAAATTATTTTTGGCTAAACACACATAAAGAAATTTAGCAGTGTAGGCATTTCTCAGTGTGCAGCTCAGCGATGTCAAGTGCAGCCAGCGCCACCATTCATCTCCAGAGCCCTCTTCATGTTGCAGAACTGAAACTGTCCCCACTGAGAACTCCCTCGTTGTTCTCTCCGCCCACAGAGCCTCATGGCAAGACTTTCTCCTGCTCTGCCTGTGACTGCTCTGGGAGTCTCACGGCACTGGGGTTTTATACTATGACTGGTTGATTTTGTGTCTTCAAAGCCCATCTACCCTGTGGTGTGTGCCAGGATTCCCTTTCTTTTTAAGGCTGAGTAATATTCCACTGTGTGGACCTGCCACAGTTTGTTTACCCATTTATCCAGCAATGGGCACTTGAGGCGCTTCTACTTTTTGGCTCCCGTGGAGAGTGCCGGTATGAACACAGGCGGACGACTATCTCTTCAGATCCTGCTTTTGGTTCCTTTGGGTATACACCCAGAAATAGGGTTGCTGGGCTGGATAGAAGTTCTACTGTTTATTGTTGGAGGAATCGAAGTACTATTTCCTGCTGTGGTGCACTGTCTAGGATTCCCAAGGGTCCTGATTCTCCACACCCCTGACTCCCAGAGGTTTGGTGGGTTTTGCAGCTTTTTGCTGAATATTTTTTGGCTGAGGTGGGAGGAAGGTGGTTGCATCCTTTGCCACACCACAAGTGTTGCTAAAAGTGTCCTTTAGGCATTTCTCTTGTCCCCTGGGGCTCTCCTTCCAGCGGCAGATGGCTGTCACCCCCATTGTCTCCATCAACAGGCATCTTCCGCTAGCTTCATCAGTCCTTCGATGCTGACAGGCTTAGAAGCATTTTCTTTGCTCATGTGGTTCAACATAAAGGCTCCACCATCTCCTCCAGACATCCCGTGCCATCCGCTTCCATTCCCCAGAGGCCACCCTTTACCAGTGTTTTGATTACATGTTTGGAAATATTTTATATTTATGATATCGGAGAGTAAATTCCTGAAGAAAATATGAAAGTAATAATAGTTGAGTTCCAAAACCAGACTGAAGGTATGTAGAGGGGAAAGCCAGATGTGTTTAATGGCTGAGATCTCAGATACCAAGGCAAGTAGCCACTTGGTTCTTCTCATTGATTTGGATCCCAGAAGCACACATGGGACCACTGGCTGGGAGAAAGCAAGTCGTGTCACGGTGATTACCAAGACAGCACCACTGGTTACGGCAGCAGTGTCCCAGGAACCTGTAGATGCATTGAGTGGGATTCTGGTCGACTCAGCAGAGGGCACCAAAGAGGTGGGGTCTGGTGTTGGGTAACCCTGTAAGTCCACAAGTCGGCTGAGTTGCCTGGGGTGCCGCAGACCTGTTGGCTTTCTCACTGATCCCACTGGCTGCCAGTTAGACACATTTGACTTAGAAATGTCACAGTGCTTCCCTGCCTGTTGGTCCCTCTGGAGGATGGGTTCTGGCCAGGGCAGGCAGCCCACTCCTTGGCTTGTGCTTATGCTGTGAATACTGGTCCTTGGCTGGTCTCTCCACTAGTGGAATCAGAATTGGGCTTCACCAACTGGATATGAGAGGAAGTGAAGATGTCACCGTCGTGGAATAGTGTAGACTGACTAATCTGCGAGGACAGAAAAGTTTATTTGCTCATAGTTCTGGAGGCTGAACAAAGTTCCAGCAGGTTTGGTAATTCTGATTCCAAGATGGCACCTTACATTCTGTATCCAACAGAGCAAGGAGTACTTTGTCCTCAGAAGGACAGAGAGAGAGAAGGGGCCAAACTCACCTTTCTACAATGGCATCAATTCTACCCAGGAGGTCGCCCCTTTGAAGCTTCTACTTCGTATTACTGTCACAGTGACGATTAACTTTCACATGAGTTTTGGAAGGTACAAACAGTCAGACCATGGTGGACATATTGTCCCTGCACACTGGACACTGACAGCTACTCAAAAAGAGCCCACATTCTTGACCTCTGTACTGACTGGCTTCTCCTAGTTACTGCTGCAAATCATAGCCACCAGTGAAGAACAGATATATCATGAAAGCCACCATGGACCCTAAGCCACCGTGGAGGAACACGCAGCTCTTCTCATTCTGACACTGAGAGTATCAACCACACGGCCCCTGGCACCGGCACGGTCAGAGGAGGAGGTCTGCAGCTTGGACGGCTCTCCGTCCTGGTGTCCTGGGCCCTCTGAGGCTGGTTACGCGGGGCCCTCTCCTTCGCGGGGCTGCTCAGACAGTCATCGTCTACCTGAGCAGTGGAAGCAACGCCAGTTCCTGGTGGGAATCCTGCGGCTCTGCGCTCCCTCAGTCCCTGCCACCTCCATGGACACACCACTGGCCGTTGGGTGGTGTGCATCTGCGCACAGTGTGGCCGGCTGGCATCTCTCCTCTCCCTCTACTCCCACCTTCGCTCCAGCTCCTCTGTGCCTCCGAGTCCCTTCAGTCGGGGGACGAAGGGGACCCATCTTACCATGGGCTGTCGTCGTCTGTGTTGAACCACAGTCAAAACACAAATAGAAGTTCTCAGACCTTCTATTTGTTTAAAAAAAAATTCTGAGTATTTCAAGACTAGGGTCCCTGGTTCAAATGCACTGCCATCATCCCGTGCCCATATAGATCAACAACGCATGCTTTATGTGACTTTCAAATCAGTAACTCGGGCCAGACTGTGAACAGGAAATGCTCCCCAGGAACCCGGGTTCCTGCAGAGGTGCTCAGCGTGGGTCCCTTTGGTGTATGAAGGAGAGAGTAGCTGACCCTGCAGGGGGCAGGGCACAGTGTGTGCGTGTGCCTATATGCGCATGGGTTTCCATGAGATGTGGAGGTGTTTGTGAAGCCTGCTTCGTGGAGGACATCCTCCTCAGGGTCTTCAGAGTCAGAGTGAGTGTGACCTTGCCACACCCTTCCATGCATCCTTGGCCCCTCGTCCAGTCTCGCAGGTGTGCTTCTTGCCTTCAGTGACCCCTTGTTTTGCACTTGCTGCAGAAATTGGGGACTGAGGTGGACCTTGTTCTCTGTTTCCTTTTAATTCAGCTCCAGTCAAAAGTTGCCAGGGCAGTTATAAAACTGACGCATGTAGGATTCCTGAGAGAAAAGAAAGGCCAGCGGGTAAGCAAGGACCCCACCCCCTACTGCCCCTTTAAGGACACTGGTAAGACTGTCCATTCATCATGGAATGACTGGGCCCTTTTTAAAATCTTCCCATGAAAACCTGTGTACTTTGGGATTCAAAGCCACATGAATCTTTGCCTGGCGGAAATGTAAATGTTTTGAGAAGGCTACATGTTTCCGAGTTTGAGCCACAGCAGAGACGAGGCTCTGTGATGAGGGATGGTGCCTGAGCGATGCTCTGGGCAATTTCTAACGCTGACGGGACCCAGGTACCTCCCTCCCTCCCTCCTCCCCCTGCACATCTCCATCCCTTCAGGGGTCCCAGGCTTGGGGCCACAGAGAGGGTGCCCCTTCTCTCTGATCCTGGCCCCTTAATGGCATGGGACTGGGGCTGGAGAGGCCCCCAGCTTAGCTACAAATACCGGTTTGCACCATTACTGTTCCTGTGCCCCTTTGTGGGTGGGGACCGGAGCAGGGAAGGTACCATTGGGCTCCCTTGTGCATTTTGAACTCTGCATGTCTGACCTGAATGTGGGTAGCTCTAAGGTAACCCTAAATTTCCCCAGAAGGCTCTGTGTCCATCAGTTCCCTGGGACTAGGGTGGAGGAAACCAGAAGAGAATGGAGCTGGACTTGGAGCTTTCAGACAGCTGGGCCTGAGTGACCTGGCTGACCCTTGTTACCTTGGAGGAAGACACAGGTCCTCCTGCCTTTCCTGCCCTCGTTGGCCTCTCAAATGCCAGCAGTCAACTGGAGGTCGAGGCACCTGGCCAGGGTTGTTTGTGGCTGTGTAGACACACATACAGGGGAGGGGGTGTGGAGCTGCCGAATGGGGCACCAGCCTCCGAGTCAGGGGCCCCGGCTCCGGGCCTAGCTCTCCTGCTCATCAGCTCTGTGCCTTTGTTTCTCACCTCCACTGGGTGATTGTAACAGGGTATTGCTGACCCTCCAGCGATGGGTGGTCGTGACTGAGGCCCACTGTGGAGGCCATATACTAAGGTTGAGTAGGTCCAGGGCTCCTCTGGAAACGTGAGTATCCAAACTATCAGGGACTGCTTCCATGCCAGAGCTGAAAGGAAACAACCAATATGTGCTCCACATCTGCCCCTGGGCAATGAGGAAGCTCTGAACTAAGAAGGACAGTCACCTGGGTTGTTTTGGCCCATCTGAATGGCTCTGCTCCACAGGAGGTCCACAGGCCATGGACGTGGAGCAACATGGAGCTGGAGCATGTGGCCCACGCAAAGGGAGAGGGATGAGTGGAGAGCAGATGGCAGAGCGGAAGGCCCGACTTCTACGTGAAGAGCGAAGGCCAAGGGGTAGACTCTGGGCGGGACCGAGAGGGTTCTGCTGCTCTTGATGCTGCAAGTCCCTTGACCTTGTGAGCAGAGGTGATCCTCTGCCAGCTCGCCCCAGTCCTGGAGCAGCCTGAGGATCCCAGGTGTTTTGGGGGGGCGGAGGGGGGAAGGAAGCGGTGACTCAGGCCCCACCTGACTTGCTGCAGGGCTTTCTCCACCGCAGATGGCTCTGGTGTGGGGGAGGCCAGCTTTAGAGGCTGAGCCTTTACAGGGTGTGAGTAAGGCTGAGGCCTCGGGAATATAGGAGGGAAGCTGCACTCTTGACCTCAGCGGAGAGGCCTGGACTTGTTCAGTGGGGACAGGGCTGCTCACATGGCCCAGGATGGCAGGGGCAGGACCTGGGAGACAGGGGCAGGGAAAGCCGGCGCCAGCCCGGCAGCACTGGCGGCCCCTTGTTTGTGACAATTTGGATGTGTGAGGCCCTGGGCTCCTGCTTTGTGACAACTGACACCTGCAATGCCAATCACTCAGGGACAACTGGGGAGGGACAGCTGTGCCCTGGCCACTCCTGGAATGTTGGAAACACTGGCTGGGGAGGGAAGACGATCTCTGGCTCTCATAGTTCCTCCTCTCCCAGTGCACACAAACTCCCAGGTCGAGAGGCTCCCTGGCTCCTCAAGGTGCCCGTGCTGCACGCTGGTCTGCTGGACGTCGGGGACAGGCTTCCCTGTTGTTAGATACCTAGCACCATCACCCTAAGGAGACAGCTGCTCCCTGGACAGTGCTCCATGGGGCACAGCAGCTGCCTATAGGCCCAGGGCGAGGTGAGGGCTGCAGGCCAGGGGAGCTGGGCTGCTGGGTGGCGAAGGGGGATGAGAAGCGGGCGGCAGGCCTCTGTCTCCTTGGACTTCTCATCTGGTTGAGGCCCCAGGCTGGGAAATCACAAGGAAGGTTGATCTGTATTCACATTGTTTGGAAAACAGAGGTCCAGGAGAGTGAGCTTTGAGGTGTCTCTGTGCTGTTCCTGGGCCAGGCTGGAAGAGGACGGCTGTGTTCTCTCTGGAAGCAGCTGCCCACAGGCTGGGATCCTCCTCCAGCTTGAGGCTGTGCGAGGCCCACGTCAGAGGGGAGACAACCTTGTTCCTGCAGAGCCCAGAGAGCCTGGGCCCTGAGTCAGGCTGCTGCTCCGGCGTGAGGCCCCAGCTGAGGGCTGGGCTTTGCTAAAAATAAGCCATTCATGTTTGCACACCGAGCTCTGGATCTTCAGAGACCTGGCACTTGGTGCCATGCTGCCTCTGGAGGCGCCCGTGGGTGGAGGCCAAGGCTGACTGGGAGCAGGCAGGGCCTCTGGACTCTTCTCACTGGGCTGGGTGCAGGGGTGGCACTGCTGTAGATGAGTCTCTCCTGGCGGTCCTGGCCCACACCAAGTGCAGGGGCTGTCATGGGGAGAGGAGGAGCAGTGTGGAGGGACCACAGGGGTCAGGGAGTTCCGCTCCTCCGGGGCCACCCCTGCAGCCTTCGCTGGCCCCGGAAGCTGGCTGTCTCCAGGACACTGCTCTCCAAACGCCATCCCCTGCACCAGCTGTCAGGGGGCGTGAAAGTGAGCCTGGATTATTTTTGTTTTGTTTTCAAACTAAAAAGAACTTTGAAGTTTACTTATTTAAACAAACAAACAATCATAAAAAGGTAAGTACAAAGAAAAAAATTAAAAATCACCCAATATCTTCCTTCTCCCATAATTTTCTAGAGGAAATACACATATTTTCATATACAAGCGCACACATTTAGGTGAACACATTTTCTTTTTGTAAGAACAGGGTTAAATCAACATTCGCTGACTGATCTTTTTTGCAGCGGATCATGGACAATTTTCCATAGCCATAATTACAGATTTGCAGGATTGTTTTAATAGCTGTGTTACAGAAATCATAATTCAACCCAGGGGTCAACCCATTTTTTCTGTAAAGGGCCAGACGGTAAATATTTTTGGGTTTGCAGGCCACATGGTCTCTGTCCCAAGTGTTCTAGTCTGCCTTTGTCCCTCCAAGGTGGTCAAAGATAATAGGGAAACAAGCAGGTGTGGCTGTGTGCCAACAAAACTTTATTCATAAGCACAGGCCTGATCTGGTTTGGGCCAAAAGACCATAGCTGGCCAATCTCTCTTTTAACCTGTCACCTACATTTAAGAAGTTTTCGATATTTTACCATTAAAACAACCCCAAAATATGTACACACACACATAGGTACATGGACATACAGGATCTATCAAGTATAGGGTTCATACACATGATCATACAGATCTGAATATATATAGATCCTTGACTATCACACACATCAGGATATGTTGATGGGTGAAAATTTTCAGGATGTCTTTCTGCAGGGATTTCAGAGGGACTCTCACAAACCAACTGTGGATTCTGAGTTTGCCCCCATGAGCAAGCCTTCTCTCTGTCCGCTGTCTGAGGAGCGGAACATTACGCGTTAGCAGGGAGGTCACGGAGGGTGGCGGTGGCAGAAAACAGCTCAGAGGGCAGTTCTATGGCCAGAGGAGGGCGTGTGTAGGAGAGAGACGTCCCAGAGCACGCTGAGCTGGGAGGGACGACCAGGGTGCTAGGGTTGTTGGTGGGCTCCTGGGCTTCTTGGCCTCAGTGTCCTCACCCGGCTCTGTGAGCAGCATGAGAAGGGGAATGGCAACTGCACATGTCTGTGTCCCTACGGGAAGGCTGCAAGGCCATGGTCCTTCAGGTTTGCCATCAACTAGCATTAGGCCAGCAGCATCTATTCTATGCTGGACATGCTGATGGGTATCATCAGGACAGTGCTGGGTGGTCCAGGGCTGAGGCCAGCTAAGTGAGGCTTGGAGCTGGCGGGGACTGTGCCAAGAGTTCAGTTCACCCAGCATGGAAGGCCCACAGGGTCCACTCTGAGCGCACCTGTGTGCCCAGGAGAATGACTGGTTTGAGACCCGAGAAGCCTTTGGAGGTTCAGATCAGCTTGTATGATATTTGCTCTGTGAGAAGCAGGAAAATGACATTTGACTGAGGATCTGGTGATTTACAATGTAATTCCCCCAGAACAAGGGTGGTGGGCTGTCCCTGGGGGGGGGCAGGATTCTGTCCTCCTGAGGGCTTCTTCTGGCTTCTCCCGTACCTGTGTCCTCAACTCCACAGTTCACTCAAAGTGATTGCATCATGCTCCTGGCTTTGTCCATTTGTGCTGCTATAGTAAACTACCTGAGACTAGGTAATTTATAAAGAACTGAAGTTTATTTCTCACAGTACTACAGGCTGGGAAGTCCAAGGACAAGTGCTGTACTACGTACTCCAAGATGGTGTCTTGGTGCGCTCTCTTTAGGGACATCGAGTCCTCACACAACTGAAGAGCAGAAGAGCGCAAACTCACTCCTGCGGGCTCTTTTTATAGGAGCATCAGTCTGCTGCGGGGTGTTCCCAATACTTAAACACCTTCCAGAAGGACCCCCTCTCATCACTGTGTGGCGCTGGGGATCATGTTTCCAACATATGGCCTTTGGGGACTCATTTGGACCACAGCAGTCCCTGCCACTGGGGACTCCACAGTTGTTCTGGGAACCTAAAGCAAGCCCAGCCTTCTTGGCCTTTTCGTTTGCTCTTCGCCCTGCTGGCTTCCGCCCTCTGTGCAAGTCCTTATTGGGGAGCTCAGCTGGGGCTGAGGTTGTCTCACCACCTGCCTAGGCCCCTCCCCCGGCATTCTGCATCCTCTCCTCCTGTGGCTCCCTGGCCTCAGACTCCTCCTGGTGCCCAGCCACTTCCTGGTGATTATCTCCACCCAGCCTGTCCCTCACCTTTGTTTCTGGGGCTCACGGGGTCCCCCTCCATGGCTGCCAACTGGACGCCAGGGTTCTCCCTCCCAGGCCGGCCCCTCCACTGAAGCCTTAGCCTCACCAGCAGTGACCCGACTCTCCTGGTTCTCAGGCCTCACCCGAGGGCTTTGCCAGGACGCCCTACTTCTCCTGTGTCTTGCCTCTGGTAAATTCCAAGCCTAGTGGCTAACAGTGGGGATGATAGCCCTTGCACACTGATGGTGGTCACACACGCCGTCCCCTTGATCCTCAAAGGAGCGCTGTGTTGTAGGCGTTAACAAGCTGTCGGTTAATGCACGGGGAAGCCGAAGCACCTCACAGCAGCCTATTGACGTGTCTCAGACCCCGAGAGGTTTAACCCCGACCTCCGCCTAGAACTCCCCAGGTTTCCAGATACCCCAACCTCTGCCCTGGTTGGCACAGCACGTCTCACGTGGGTCTCCGCTCTGCCTCCAGTCTCCTCTGCCCCACAGCAGCTAGAGGAACACTCACGATGAAACTGCATGACCCTCACTGTCGGTCTCCAGGGTGGTCCTGAAATGGAGTTCTTTTTATTTAACAGGCGTAATTCCAGGCCCTGAAGACTCTGAGCTGCTTGAGGTGGTTTCCTGCCATCATGGAGCTCACTTTCTAGACTGGTGGCAGATAATAACCAAGCACACAGACAACTATACTGTAGGGAGAGGTGTAGGGTGCTGTAGGGGTGGAGAATGACCCTGAGTGGGGGAGGAACCAGGCTGGGGGCAGAGGAGCCTCCCTGAGGAGGTGAGCTGGAGCTGTATGACATGAGCCCTGCAGCTGAGATGGGAGCACAGGCGAAGTCCTGTGGCAGGGACAAGCTTAGAGCCTTTGAGGAATAACAGGAGGACAAGGGGGCGAGGGCAGTGGCCCAGGTCAGGGTGACAGCTGGAGGGTTTGGTTAGCCACGGTTAGGACTTTGGCTCTCATTCAGCAGATGACAGGAGGGTTCAGTTGGGCACTGGGAGGGGCTGCTCTATGCTTTGGAAGGGTCATCTGGCTATTGATGAGCTCTCAGGTGTGGAAAGAGCAGGAGGCGGCTGCTTCCTACTCCAGGAGGAGGCTGCTTCCTACCCCAGGAGGCATGCCCCTGGGGTGCTGGAGGTTGAGCCATCCTTGCTGAGTGCATGGGAAACAGGAGAGATAAGGACTGATGGCGGATGTGGCTGCATTTAGAGATGGGGAACAGGGTGGCTGAGTTGATGCTCCAGGGCAGCTGGGGCTGTGGACTGATGGAAAGAGACAGAAGTTAAGACACTGGGGTAGAGCCCTTGGCCCTGGGGTTGGCCTGCGGAGTTTAGACCCCTCCTAAGGCTTTTGCTATAATGCAAAGAAATGGGGTTTGCTATGGGTGACTGTGTCCTCTCAGAAGATGCTGGAGCCCTAACCCCAGTGCCTGTGAGTGCCCAAGAGTGGACCTTACTTGAAAGTAGGGTCTTGGCAGATGATTAATCTAAGATGGATCAGGTGAGCCTGAATCCAATGCCCAGGGTTCTGATGAGAGGAGGGAATTTGGACACAGAGGTGATGTGGAGACCCACCAGGACATGGAACCATCTCTAAGCCAAGGAATGCCTGAGGCTGCCAGAATCCGGAGGGACCTGGAACAGATCCTCCATCGCAGCCCCAGGGGAGCGAGCCCTGCAGGCACTTTGACCTTGGACTTCTGACCTCCAGAACTGGGTTACCCTGCCATGGGGCCTAGCTGTGGCAGCCCTAGGACAGTAACAGGTAATAGAGGTAGTCGTGGGGTAAAGAGGGAGATGGAGCAGCACATTCATAGGGAAATGAAAATGACTTGGGTCCAGGGAAAAGGGGATGCAGGAATGCAGACGGATGGTTCTCTGAAAGGCTCTAGGTTCTCCGTCCTGGGCCTTTGTTTGGCTGGTGCCCACCGGCAGGTGGCCCACCTCTCCCAGGGGGGTCTGCCATTCTGGGCCAGGGCTGGCTCTCTTCCACATCTCTGAATCTCCTCTTGTCTTGCAGTGGCTTGTTGGGTGCTTGCATCCGGCATCCTCCCCTGGGAGAGACCAGGAGGTGGGAAGGACACTGAGTCCAGCAGAGAGCTCAGCCTACTTCACGTGAATTTGAAGGAAGAGTTGTGAAGTCCTTTTGGGTTGTTTTTGGCCTCATGAGTCAGGTTTTAGAGCTCACGCTGGGCAACTGGTCCTGTCACTTGGCATTCCCTCCACAGACAAATGTTGGTTTTGTCTCATGTTTGTTCGGGCTCTGGGGAGTTACAAACCCAGAGACAGAGGGATTTTGACTAGGAGCAGACCGTCTGGCCTCAAGCCACTCCCTCAACCTCAGGACCTTGGCTTTTCCACAGGTTAATAGGCAAAGTGCTGCCCCTTCCCTCCTCCGCGGGTGTGGCTGTGGATGCGGTAGCCCTAGCTGCGCCAAAAGCAGAAAGATGGGTATGTGGATACATGACCTTGTGCGCGCCCTGAACTAAACGCACAATGGATGGCTCTTGGAGAAGAGCTGGTGTGAAAACACATAAAGGAGGGAAAAATTTAGTCACCCAGTATTCTTTGTTCAGTGCTGAGACATTAAAACAATTTTAATTTAAAATCATCTTTTTTTTTTAAAGAGAGAGTGAAAGAGGGGGGGGAGAGAGAGAGAGAGAGAGAGAGAGAGAGAGAGAGAATTTTTAATATTTATTTTTTTAATTTTTTTTTTTTAGTTCTCGGCAGACACAACATCTTTGTTTGTATGTGGTGCTGAGGATCGAACCCGGGTCGCACGCATGCCAGGCGAGCGCGCTACCGCTTGAGCCACATCCCCAGCCCTTAAAATCATCTTTAGGTGGTGAAATAGACCTTCCATGAAACTTGCCACAGTAAGCATCTTTAAATGTACAGTCCAGTAGTGTGAGATCCACTTGTGGCTCACCCCCAGCCACAAACTGAAACTTAGAGTCCATTAGACAACTCCCCACACCCTGCCCCCAGCCCCCACCAGGAAACCACCATTCTACTTTCTGTCTCTATGAATTTGACTATTTTTCGTGCCTCATATAAGTAGAATTGTACAGTTTTGTCCTTTTGTGACTGGCTGATTTTACTCAGCACAAGGTCCCCAAGGTTTACCCATTTCTCAGCAGGTGTGAGAATTTCCTTCCTTTTTAAGGCTGAGTGACATTTCTTTGTGTGTCTGCGCTGCGTTTTGTTTATCCACTCATCCGTAGACGGACACTGACATTGCTTCCTCCTCTTGGCTATTGTTGAATCATGCTGCTACGGACATGCCAGAGTCCAGTCAGGGCTCTGAGTTTTATATTCTGGCTCCACTTAAATGCAGCACTCATCATGCTCTGCTGGGCAGGTCTGGGGGTTGACTTTTCTATGGGTACAACAAACCCAGAAGGGTCCTGGCTGTGTCTCTTGCAGCCTCTGTCTGAGCAGATATTCCCAGGAAGCCTTTGTGCACATTAGATAATTTAAGGTATGACTGTTTTGGAGTTTTTTTTTCCTGAAGGACCATCTGTTTTATCTCCATTTGACTTTTTTAAAGTGCTGGAACTGTTTTTCGATTGAATACAAACATTTTTCCCCTCTGACGTTTATATGACTGAAGGTGGAAAAGTAAGACCTTTGGTTATTAACAAAGTGAATCCATCTCCTTCCCCCCGGGTCTTGACAGCAAGCCAGAGGCTGAGTCAACTTGAGAGGCTCTGCTGTGCGTGGGTTCATCTCTTCTCGAGGTTGGAGTTGAAGGAGACCCAGCCAGTTCCTTAGAATGTGAGGTTTCCCCAGGGGCCTCCAGAGTTCTCCTGAAAGCCCCCTGTTTTTGTTTTTCTTCTGGTCCCTCAGAGAGCACAGTTGGGGCACAGAGAGGTTAAGTGTGTTTCCAATGGTTGGCCCAGGAGACAGTGAGCAAGGAATCAATTGTGCTCTGCCCAGAGCCCTTAGTGAGGCTGCAGGGACATCTGCTTCATTGAAGGCTCAGAGGCTGCAGCTTCTGGTTGGAGTCCTTCTTCTCTATATCTTCGTGCCCTAGCTCTGTGGAGTTGCCCTGCAATGGGCAATGGCTCCCCTCTTGGGCCGGATGTTTTGGAGGCTCTGGGCCCTAGAGTTTCTAGCCAGCTCATTGAGAGTCCCCGCCAGTGGTGTGGTGTCCAAGGCTCTGTGGGTGTTGGTGGTCGCCTGGTTCTAGGTCCCCACCTGCGTTTGGCACCTGCCTGTGAGAAACAAAGCAAAGAGATTGTGGGAAATGGGCAGTAGGGCTAAGAAGGGACTTGGAGGAACAGCCTCAGGCCAGCCAGTGCCTGCTCTTCCCAGGTACCAGGTGCGTCGGACAGGCTCTCCTGGAGGGCAAGGCACAGGGCATGCTCCTGGCTAGTCTGGGGGCAAAGCAAAGCAAAGCAGAGGATGCCAAGCCCCTAATACAGAGGGTCAAGAAGTTTTAGGACCCTGAAATAATTGTGCATTAAATTTTGCACCTGTAGGGGAGCGCATGTGCAAGACGAGACTCTTGGTCACCTCAGCTTCCTGTCTGGGGGTGAGGAAGCAAGTCAAGGACCTCTAGGAGACACCACTTGCTTCAGCACACATGCGTGAGCTGGCCGGGCTGAAGTCTCTCTTTCCCCAGTGGCTCAGGAGCTGCGAGGCTGCGGATACGCCTGTGCACGGCCTCTCAGTTCAAGATTCGAATCAGGACAAAGGACAAAAGGTTGAAGGGTACATGGGGGGGGTGCAAAACAAAAACAGGAAGTGGTCTAGCTTGGAGATTTTCCATGGGAAGGCTGGGAAGCATATCCTGATGGAAAAGAGAAAGCAGGAGAAGGCTTCTCCGTATCCTTGGCTGTCTGTGGGGTGTGATGGGCCTCGGCAGGAGCCACTCAATAGTGATGACGGGGACCGGACTCCAAGGCAGGACACTGTGGCCTTGGACTCAGCATCATGGAGCTTTGGTCCCCTGCCTCAATTGCCCTCCCCCCATATCCTCTTGGAAGCTTGTCACCTTCGTGTCCCTTTGAGAGGTGTGTTCACGGATGTCCTGTGCCTGTGTGAAAGGGGTCTGCAGTGACTGGAGAACACAAAGGGGCCTGACTGGGTGAAGGCACTCGGCCCCTTTGCCACCAAATGTGGAAGGGCCAGAGGGAGTCTGCTGGCCTCCCTCTCTCCTTCTCCCAACCAGGGTGGCTTCCCGTAACTGCAGGTAGCAAGTATCTGTGGGTAGGGGCACAACACGGCAGGGGGGACCGCAGCACAAGGGGACGAACAAGGGCAGAGGCTGACGTCCACCCCTTGCTGGGGTCAGTGCTGCCTCTTCCCTCCAGGCTGCCTCAGGACGGGGTAGGAGGTGCCTCATGCCACTGCTTGGCTTGAGTCAAGAGTCTTTTCTCGGAGGAGAAGAAGAAAACTCCAGTTCCTCACTAAAGTTCTGTCTCTAGTCGTTATTTTAGTCCCCAGTTATCAAGAAGTCAGATTTTTATGTGAAAAGGGAAAAACATGCAGGGTGTCTTCGGTGGCCTCTGTGCAAGTGAGTCAGGAAAGCCCTCGCAGACAGCCCCGGAGGTCATGGGTCAGCCTCTGTTCACCATGTTCTGCTCAAAATATGCTGCAAGCAGGCGGCAGGAAATGAGTTGCAGCAACCTCTGTTTGTGTGTGAAAGTTTCCAATTAGGAATTCAAAGAACTTGTTGTTGAATGGAAAAGTGAACCGATTTCCTTTTATGTGTTTCTCCACTTCCTTGGTGGTCCCTGGTCAGGGCTGGATCCAGGGCAGGAAGGTGGATTCAGTTCACCACAAGGGAGGGGAAGGTTCACCGGAATCTGATGTCATGGAAAGGAAACGGCTCACACACTCAGGTTCAGGGGCTGGCAGGATTGCCTGGGCCCACGGTCTGCTTTTGTCAATAAAGTTTTATTGGGACACGGCTGTGCCCACTTGCTCATGTGTGATCAAGGGCTGCTTTCCCACTGCAAGGGTGGAGCTGGGATGCAGCTGGATGGAGACTCTGCCTGCCAAGCCCTCATGTTGACTCCTGGATTAAAAAAGAAAAAAACAACAGCAAAAAAAACTGGTCAGCCCAAGCTCGTGCTCACCAGTTTTTAGCTTTTCTCGTGTAAGTCATCCCTTTTAAAATATGGTGAAAGCTATATTTTCTTCTCCTTTCAGCAAATGCATGACTTCCTGGCTGAGAATGCCCACATGCAACTAAGGCTCTTCTACGGACCTGGATATTCTGGCTTATCCCAGGTGCAGCTTCTGAGGCTGTGAAGGACATCTGTGCCGGCTCTTACTCTGCTTGCTGCATCTGTTGTAGTTGTGATAACAAACAAACAAACAAACAAACAAAGCAACCTTGGATTACAGGTCAGGAGACCCGAGCTCTCTTCTTGGCTGTTACCCTCATGCTGTATGACATTGAGCAAGTCACTGCACTTCTCTGGGCCTTGGTCCTCTCAAATGCCACAGGAGAGGTCAGGAATAGGTGATTTCTTAAGGAGCCATCCAGTTTTAAGTTTCCTTGATTTCTAAGAGTCTGGAATTTGTTTCTGGAGTTGAGGAGAGAGGGGTTTGTGATTTGTGTTTTTAAGTCATCTAAATCTGCTTGGCCACCCAGAGAGGTGGTTAATTTAGTTAATTCCAAGCTCTGAAATCTGGGATTTGATTACCACATTGGGTGTTTGGCATCTGTTGGAGAAAACTTTGCCAGGCTCCAGTCTCCACCTCTGACCCCAGCCAGCCATCCGGATCCATCCAACAGGCACACAGGCTGCTGAAGAACATGGACAGTTGCAGTTCTGCCATATGCTTCAGAACTCTGGGAAAGCAACCCAGAGCCCAGCCTCCTGGCAGAACGTCCTGAGATGGCTCCTACTCAGCGTGAATGCATGAGGCTTGTCTCAGATAGGATAACTGCTCAGGGAAGCAGGTCACTTGCGAATTTGTGTTGCTTTTGTTTTTAAAACAAAAATAAATACAGCGCTTTTTTTTTCCTGATGAGAAAAGTGATTCATATTTATTGTGGACAATTTTAAGAAATACAGAAAATGTGAAGAAGAAAGTTAAAACCATCCATGAATCCCACTCTGCAGAGGTAACCTTCACAGTTCAATCAACATTTGTGTGTTTCTTTTTCTTTTCTTTTTAAAAAATAATTTTTTAAAAATATCTTTATTTTGTTTCCTTATTTTTATGTGGTGCTGTGGATCGAATCCAGGGCCCTGCACATGCTAGGCGAGCACTCTACCACTGAGCCACAACCCCAGCCCTTGTGTATTTCTTTGCCCTGAACACTCACACTTTTATCTACATGGGCTAAGCATATGGCTCCTTGCCTACTTCTCATCTAACACAGTGAGCCAGGTGAATATTTTTTCTATGACTTTGGGTGTAGATGTCCAACATTACGTTTAACAGTTGCATAGTATTTTATCAACTGCATCATAATCCACTGGCTCAATCATATCTAGATTGTTTCAATGTCATTATTTATTTATTTATTAATATTTTTTAGTTATGGATAGACCTTTATTTTATTTATTTCAACATCATTATTATTTGCACGTATTTGTCTACCATATCGAGATAACTATCTTTGCACTTATATTTTTCTGCAATTTTGTTTTGGTTGAGAATAAATTCCTAGAAATTTAAGAAGTTAAAGGGGCCCTCGTGGATCATTTAACACACAGGATCAAACTCCCTCCAGAAAATGTGTAAGGCTTCCAACCACCCAGGTAAAGGAAGGTGCCCATCTCCCTGCCTGTGGCCACCCTGTCAATACTAAAAGTTTGGCCAATCTGATTAAGGCTGAGGTTTAATTGTGTGTTGATTTGCATTCCCTGGACCACTGCTGTTGAATGCTGCTGTCTATGGCTGCACAGGGGCAGGATCATGGCTTCCCAAGGTCTCATCCTGCAGGAGAACCTAAGACAAAGGACAGAAGCAGAGAGCCGGGAGCCAGGAAACCAGTGCAAAAGAGTCTAATGACTCTTTGAGGACAAAACATTTCACAGAGGACTGACTGACCTGTGGCCTCCCTGGTGACTGCTCCTGAGAACTTGCAGAATGGCCTCTAAAAGGCATATGGTTCTGGGCATTAGGAGCCTTGGTTGACAGGGTGACATCTATTGTATAATTGCGGTGCTATGGAGGGCTGCCCATGTCCTGCTGTTAGATCTGCTCTCATCTGACCACCCTGGGTCTGGGCCTAGCCTACCCCTTCTTCCCCCTCCTTGGATTGGATGATGACTTCACCTCTGCCAGTGTACCCGAGAGCTGCCCATAAGTTAGCTTGAGGGTGGATGAGTTCTCCCTGGGGGACGATGGGGTGTCTGAGTGCATGAGGGGCTGTTCTACCCAGCAGTTTCCCTGTGGCCCTGTGCCAACATGACCAGCCTGGGGGGGGGACACAGTGGGAGTTGCCATCCAGGTCTGGCGCTTGGCGGTTTCCTGCCCCGCTCAGGGGCCGTTGCTGGTGGTGATGACTCATGGCATTTGGAAAGTGTGGCTGTGCTCTGAAGAGGGAAGTGAGAAATAGCCCGGCCAGGTCAGCGCAGGACAGGACGGGGCTGCTTAAAGCCGTGGGGCTCTACTCTGGAAAAGTGGAGGGTGGGGCCCCATGGACAAGGCTTGGGGTTCATGCATGGGAGTGGGGCCTGCAGGCTCCCCTTTGGAGCTCTGTCACTGGTTTGTGCCTGGGAAGCAGCCGCTTGTCTGGGCCGAGCTGTGGGAGGAAGTGGATGGTGATTCAGTGAGTGTTTCCTCTGACTCAGGACTGGGTCTGCTCCTGAGGGGTCCCAGGGGATGCCGTGTGGCTCTGGCTAGACTCCCTGAACTTGGACCCAAAACAGAGGCTCTGACCCGTCCGTGTCTTCTGGCCCTCCCGGACTCCTTGGGCTGAGTGAGGGGGTCAGTAGGCCCAGGGCCGGGCTCCAGCAGGGTTGCTCGGGCCTTCCTGTAGTTCTGGTGGAAAGACACAAGTGGGTGCAGCTGAGGGGCCTCCTTGCCCTGGGGGGTGGTCTGTGCCAGGGAGGCCAGGCCCCAGGGCCTACAGGCAGGGGTCAGGATGACAGCAGAGGTGCTTGAGCCAGTTCTCCTGTGGTCCACTTGTCCATTTGGCAGATGACGAGACAGGTGAGAAAGTGTGGCCAGCACGTCCCCATGGAAGGGTCCTGGTGGCTAATCCAAAGCTGCTGCCTGATGCCTGTCCCAGGAGCACTGCAGCTATCCAGATGCCTGCCTCTGCCTGGGGTGCAGGACCCCCAGCCTCCCTCTACACCTCTGTAAAGGGGCTGTGTCCCCATCTCACCTGGTAAGGTGGCTTTCTTCTCCAGATGCCTTCTCTCCCTTACCCTAGATCCTCCCATTGCTTCCGTCAAGGCAGAGGGTCAGCTGACTAGCTCAGGTACAACGGCCAGCATGGGGCTACCCCATGGCTAGTGAGAACTAGAGTAGCTGCATGTGTGGGAAATGCAAGTGCAACCAGACAGCGCTTCCAGAAGGGCTTGGTGTGGCCAGGGCACCTCAGCAGGGCCAGTCTGTAAGGTGCTGGCTGTCTCTTAAACACTGATTTTGTCTCTCTGAGAAGCTTCCTCGACCAGGCAGGTGATGCATTTTGCTCATCCATCCAGAGAGGGACTGTCACCTCACCAGGCCATGGTAGCCTCACTGGGACCCAGTGAGCATGGCAGCTCCATCCTGGTGCTGTGGAGGTGACAGAGCTGAGTTGGAGGCAGCTCACTTTGGACTCCATGGTAAGTGCAGAGGAAAGGGCCCCTGTCCTGGGCAGTCAGTCAATTCGACCAGCCTCACCAGGCACTGAGGCTCTTCCCAGGATGCAAGCCAGGTCCTGTGGCCTCACCTCTGCCCACTCCAGGCCTGGCAGCGAGGGAATGGTCTGGGGCAGGGGCTGTTTCTGTCCTCAGACCCTATTATTTTCTGCTTTGAAAATCCTTGGGGCGAGGGGGTTTTCTGAGCCCCACTTCTGGGGGACACACAGCTGTGTGGTTCTCTGGGCAGAATGCCTTGGAGGATCGATGGGGTGCGTGAAGGAGGAACACGAGAATATTCTCAGAAGGCTGGCGAAAATGAAACCAGATAAAAAAACCCCGTGAAAATCCCTGCAGAACAGAGGAAACCTTGACTCGTGCTCTTGCCCTGCACGCTCGGTCACAAAGGCAAGACTCCTGGCGAGGCCAGTTGACTGGTTACGTGGGGACCTGAGCGGGAATGTGCTGGAAAAGATCCAAAGGGCCATGCCCTCGCAGGGAGGTCCACTGGTGGTGAGGGGCTGCAGTCCATGCGGAAAGCAGCCTGAAAGACACTGGAAGGAAAGGTTCCGCGTTTATGCCCAGGCCGACATCAGCCAAGGGTCACCTGGCTTGCCCCTGCTGTCTGGTTGGTGGCCAGAGGAACTCTGACCTCCCTTTAGTCACCCAAACACCCACTGGAGATCTCTTTGAGATGAAGCAACATGCACAGAACAGATAATGACAAGCAAGTGACGTCACAGGTTATCTGTGGGGAGTAGAAGAGCACACTGGTTAACACGCCCACAGGCAAGCAGCCTTTCTGTTCCTCTAATTGGCTTTCTTGCTAGGGGTACAATTTTGGGCACAGAACACTGGGTGTTTTAAGGGATGGAGGAGAGGATGTAGAAACTTCCACTCTCCTCTCATGGGTGACATTATCCCGGGGACAGAGCAGCTCCTGTCACCCAGCAGCTGGCTGTGGTCTGTGGTGGGTAGCCCTCTCGGCACAACCAACCTGAATGCTGTCGTGGAGATTTCAGTTCTGCTCTGTAGCTCCAGGCAGCTGTGGGCCCCCAGGTTTCACGGGGGCTGCTGAGTGGGCAGCAGGAAGGCCTGGTCTCACTGGGGGCACCTCACCTCTGCACCATGTTCCTGATCTGGAAAGGTGCTGGTGGGCTTCTCTGGTCCTGAAGTGGTGGCCACACTGGTTCCTTAGTGGTCCGAGAGGGTCTTCTGGCTCTGGACTTGGTCTTCCCAGGACTCCACATGTATCGAGTGTGTAGAGCCCTCTGGCCCTGGGGGAAGCCTGACGCGTGCTCACGACTGATCTGCCCTCCTCCCTCCAGGGCTGTCCTCCTTTGGGTGCAGTGAGATAGACGGCGGGGACAGCTCTTTTACCCGGCTGTCTGGCCAGAGCCGAACAGGGTGGGGGCTCCACATGGGTTTGTTGGTCTTTCTTCCTGCTTCAACTTTGTAAGGGTGGAAATCTCAATCTCCAGGACCTCAGAGTGTGACCCTCTTGGGGGACAAGGTCTTTCAAAAGGTGATCAAGCTAAAATGGGATCACATGGGTGGGAACTCATCCAGTGGTGTGACTGGAGTCCTTATGGAAGAGATGAGAACACAGATCACAAAGAGGGACGGTCAGGTGAGGACGCAGGAAGAAAATGTTGTCTGCAAGCTGAGAGAGAGAGAGAGGCCTTGGGAGGAGCAGCCCTGCCGCATCTTGACCCTGGACTCCAGCCTCCAGGGCTATGGGGAAAGGAAGTTCTGTTGTCCAAGTCTCCTGGGCTTTGGTACTTTGTGGCAGCAGCCCCAGAAAACTGGTTCCACCTTCCAACCTGTGCACTCAGCACATGGCCAGCTCCCGGGATTCAGGAAACTCTAGAGATGAAAGCAGAGAAGTATGGAAAGAGGACCCGGGAAGGGCTGTCGGTCTTCATCTACTTCTCCCGAGTTCTCCTTATTCAGCTTCGCCTGGCCTCCGCCCTCCACAGAAAGCGAAAACCCCATGGGGAAATGAAATGCAGGGCCCAGCAGAGGCCCCCAGAAGCCCTGGGATGGGATGGAAATCCACACAGACTTGGAAGCATCCTTCCTCCTGGCTGCACCTCCCCCACAGGCTCTTTTTTAGCTCACACTGTGCTTGGGCACAGCCAGAAGATGCATGTGGCCTGACCGAGCAGTAAGAGGTCTTTCAGGAAGCCTGGGACAGGGCCCCAATTGCCGTGGGCATGCTGCGACCCTGCATCTGGCAGAGGGTGCGGCAGATGTTTCCCAGGATCAGCTTCAGGGAGCGTGGAGGCTGGTAAGGGCCACAGTAACTGGAACTTTTGGGCCACAAGTCACATCCCTCCTTGCCTCTTGTGTCTAACATGGCGACAAAGCTGTGCTTCCATGTAACTGAGATGGGCAGATTGTCCTTGGCCTTGAGGTCCTGGAGGGCCGTGTGCTGTGACCTCTTTGTCTGCAGCCATCAGCTGCTCGTTTCACCTTGGAATCATCTTGTGATCTCTGGGAACATCTGGGAGCCTTCAAACATGCCCAGCCTATGAAGAACCCATGCACAGTGTGGAAGTCTTACCATTTCTTATTCTCCTAGGGCATCTGCCATTTTGGACCCAGCACTTTCTATCATGCAGTGCAATGATAATCCTACCATCTCATGGGCTTCTGCAATGCCAGCTAACCTCGTTGATTGTAAAGGGGCTGGGATTCCAGGAGCTCATTGTCGACCAATCGGTCCTGGGCTGCATAGTGCTGGTCCCCAGAGGGCTGTGGCCAGCATGGGCTGCCTGTGCAGACACATTTCCTGGAGAGCCAGGTTGGGGTTGGTACGGTTGCTGCCTCCTCCTCTTCCTCCTAGTCTTCCTGGAGTCCGTAGCGTCTCTCCATATGGTTGGCACAACTTCCCTTTCTTTTCTACACTTCATCAAACGTGCCTATCCCTAGGTTTACCTGAGGGTCAGCACAGAAGGGTGTCCCAAAGCCACCATGTGCTCAGCCCCACTGTCCTCACTTCCTCCTCAACGCCTTCCTCTGCTGCCCCTGTGTCCTACCCTCCTCCTCTTGCTCCATGCTCATTACCGAGCAGAATCCTTTCCTTCATGAGAACGTAAGTCACCCTTCTCCTGAGGGTAGCTGCGTTTCAGATGAGTGACCCTGAGCTTTCAGAATCCCAAGAAATCACTATGCCCCCATTCTCAAGTAGAGCCCCAGGTTTCCAGGCACTGGCTGGACAGTCAGGCCTGCTCTGCTGACTCAGATGGCCATTGGCTTGAAGTCTGCTCCAGCCAAGGAGGACTTAGAGAAGGGTCCCTTCCATACAAGACTTCCTTTGTCAGGACTCACCCTTGGAGACATTCAGCCCACTTGGCCTGGGGGGTAAAGGGCCAGTTCCTGTAAATATTGACAGTTAGAAGCCATCCCAGGAGTGCCTGAGTGATGGTCGGGAAGGTAACGTACAGGAACATGACCAGCGGGTAGGCAATGCTCATCATTTGCTAAGAGACAGCCACTGATAAATATGGCCTCGTTATCTCTCTTCCTCCTGGTGGCTCATTTACTTGTGTGTGACTCATAGTTGACATATTAAGGGGTCTGATTCAGCAAGGAAAGTTCAGTCTGCTGCAACAGAATGGCATCCAAGGTCACTTCAGTTTCTAGGATACTGGCTTTTTAATGAGAGTAGCTTTGCCAAGAAGGAAAAGCAGCGGAGTCTTCATTCAGAAACTGGAGGACTCATGGAGAGATCCGAGCAAAGCGGTGCTTCCACCATGCAGAGCCAGCATGTCGGAGCTCCTGTGCCCCATGGACACATCTCCACATGGGCGGCTGTGGGTGCCATGGGGACCACCAGGCTCTTCCTCTCTGTTCCAGTCAGCGCTTTTGGGTGGATGGGCTCGACCTCAGAGAAGGGATGAGAATGAACCCCAGCCCTCGCAGAAACTGTTTTCACATCCTGTCTCCCTCTTGATTTACTTAAAATAAACTTGTCATCACCTAAGTCTGCTGATCTTTCTAAGGGTTTGGCTGTGTGGTTTATTGGGCTTTATTCCCTCGTAGGAACCTCCGGCGTGAAGCGCAGTCCCCTGGAACAGCTTCAGGCCAAGCATTTGTCCTGCCCAACCAGAGATGAGCTTTTCAATAAGTGGGTTTCGAACGTGGGCTTTTGGTAGAACATGGGCTGGATGTGCCAGCCGAAGGGTGCTGTCCTGGGCTGAGTGGGCTCACATGTGTGCCACTCACATGGGCACAGACACACAGAGTGTGGGACTTGCATAGTCCCTTGATGTCTTCCAAGCTCCCCTGCAATGGGAGCTGAGCTTTCACTGACCTGCATTCATCGAGGGAACGTGTCTCACGTCAGCGTGAGCGTCTCTTTGCTGCTACTGCGTCACTTTGGGCCAGTGACTTAACTTCTCTACAACTCCTTATTTGTCAAGTGGGGGGCCATGATGCTACCTCTCAGCCAATGTGATTGGGGATAGTGCACTCTGCACCCACGCACCAAAACACCTGCTCAGCAGAGTTAGCTCTTTCCTTTTGCACAGGCCATAGTGAACACTACTGCTGTGAAACCTGAAGGCCTTTCATTAGCCCGCTAAGGAGTGACTGCCATCCTCATCTTACGGGGGACCAGCCCAGAGCCTGGACACCAGCCAGGCAGGTCGAGGACCAGACAGGGAGGCAGTAGGGAGCCTCTAGCCCGCCAGGGACGCTGAAGGTCATGGTTGTGGGTATGTTTAGTGGCGGCTGGTGATTTACTGGGTCAGGCGGCCACCAGGGCGCCTGCTTCCTGATTGCTCCATTGTTCGGACACAGACTGGTCCCTGTGCTGTTAGTGAGACAGCTTGGTGGAGGCCGCCCCTGGCTTCCTCCTCTCCTAGATCTTTTCTCTCACTTGCTGGTTCATCCATCCACTGCACACCTGCGTCAATGCCTATGTGAGCTGGGCCTGTGCTCCCACTGAGCCGCTGCCTTCTGCTCATGATACCATCGAGCACTCCCTGCCCCGGCATGCACAAGTGTGCGTACACACACACACACACACACACACACACACACACACACACACAGAGCTGTTTCAGATTCTGATCTCTGAATAGATCCGTGTGACTGGCTCTGTTCTCTCTTACATGTGCTTTCCCATGCCAGTCTGCTTTTCCCATGGACCCAGTGCCCGCAGACAGCTTGGGAGGCGTTGGCTTACAAAATACTCCTTGTTCTGAGGCCCTCTGACAGCCTTGCTGTGCTGGTCAGAGGATGAGAGAGAAGGAGGTGGCATATCTTGCACAGACAAATCAGGCTGTGTACCCGAGGCCCGAGCCCTGCTCCTCCTGCCCCCTGCTCGTCTTGTCCCCTGTTTCTCCCACCCTGCAGAACCGGAGGGCTTGGGATGGATTTCTGCTCTCACAGAGCTGCCTGTGGAAAGCATTTCTGCAAAGTCATGTTACTCCAGAAACCAAGTTGGCCTGCTGAGGCCATGTGGCAACCGAGAGCCACGGAGGAAGTGGCCCAGTCTACAGAGACTCCCATGTCACTGCCTGGCTGGGCTCCCAGGGGTCTAAGCTGCCACCCCTGTTAAAATAGAGGGGCTGGAAGATACCATTGAAAGGGGGAGATGCAGTATGGCAGGGCCGGGCTCAGGGCGCTCAGCCGGCCTCGAGTCTTCAGTCCTAGATGGCTCTGTGCTAACATGCAGCAGCGTTGCTGTGGTGAGTGGAGAAAAACAGCTCTGGTAGAAGAAGCAGGGGAGCCAGGCGAAACCCTGGCCCAGAAGCCCCGGCTGGCTGCCAGGAAGAGTGACCACAGAGCAGGGTGCATGCTCTCCAGGATACTATTTCAGGCCCACTGGAAACCATTGTGTGTTCTGTGCTACAGGAAGAATGTTCCCTCAGACAGAACCGCTCCTCGGGCCAGACAGGAGGAATGCACAGCCAGTGGGGCTTGCTGCTTGATTCCGGGGCCTGCCCCTCTTCCTGCAGAGTCCCGGTGCATTTTTGTCTTGCTAATTTGCCCACCTCTCACCATAGCCTTCATGCAAATGTGGGAGTCTTCTGAGACCCCAAGCTGTGGTGTTGGACTATGAGTTGTCTTCCAGAGCCACCCAATGTCATCTGTCTCTTTGACACAATGAGGCAAGGAGGAGGGAGGGGCATGGGAGAGAGAGGGGAGGGAAAGGAGGAGACAGGGAGAGAGAAAAACCTGCTGCTGACGTCAAAGAAGACCACATTGTACAGGACAGCATTACTGGTACCTCTCCACCCACTCCCTCTAATTTACTAGAAACCAAACAGCCTGTTTTGAAGCCCTTAGCCTTGCAGGCTGGTTTTGTTTTTCCTATTCTCCTTTGACCAAAGGGGCCATTAATTGCTGGGAGTCTGAAAGAGACCTGATCCCCGCAGCAGTGGGGATTTCCATGAGTCATAATTCAGGCCTGCTTGCGCAAGGCGCTGTGGGGGGAGTGGACTCCTCCAGCTGCTTGCAAAGCTGATGGAGGAGCCCCTGGAGAGGTCAGCTCTGCTGCTGTCACAAGGCCTGGCTGAGCTGCTGGGACTCACCCGAGGCCCCTCTGTATGCCCCGTGTTCCCTGGTTCCCTTGAGAGGCACAACCTTGCCGTCTGGCGGGTGATGCAGGGTAATAGCAACTCTCCTGCCAGCGTGTGGAACCTCTTTCTTGGGAAATGCAGGAGCCTGGGGATGTAGGGAGGGGTCCTACTTCCCGGGCCCGCCTTGGGCTCATGGGCATGTTGGATTGTGCTTCTCAGGAACCTCCCGGTTCTGTTGTCCGGACACCCAGGGCCTATTTACAAATAAAATTGGAGCTGGCATCAGTCCCCTGCAACCTGAGGCTACAGAGACACCGACGCCGCTACCCAGAAGGTGGAGTTCACTCTGTTGGCTGGCCAGCGTGGAGTAGTAAAAAATAATAAACTTTTTAAATAAAATAAAAATTTATTGTAGTAAAAAATAATAAACACTGCATTAGCAACTGCGTGTTCATCAGTTTGCAGTTCATTCCCCGCCGGATCACTTCCCTCGCGTGTTTTCCTGCTAGCTCAGGCATGGGAGCGCGTTCCACAAAACATGTGTGGCTGCTGATGCCGCAGCCTCTGTGGTCATTAGATGGTGCTCCCCTTGATTGGATAATGTTACTTGGCTACTTCAGCTGTGGTCCTCAAATATTGCATTTTGATGATGAAGAAATGGCAGTGAAGAAAATTGAGATGACTGGTTGGCATTACGGGGCAGCTCCTTTTGCTTTTACGGGAAACACCAACCTGTGTGCTGGACCTGAGCAGGCCTGAGTTTGATGTGCTTCTTTCCCTCATTTATGGTCAATTGGTATTAGAGGAGGTGGTGAGGACTTAGGAACTCAGTGTGATGACGTGTCCGCACACAAGAGAAGGAGCATGTGGACCATGAACAACGCCCAAGTCCACGGGCTGCCCCAGCCAGGCCTCCTGAAAGTGCCTAAGCTGTTCCCAGCAGATTCCAGCCACCATTGGTGATGTCATCCACCGTCCATCAGTGGACTCGTAGCCAGAGACATGATTTGGCCATGACAGTGTGAAGTGATGGCTATGCTGGGCTTAGGCAGATGCTCTTTCCTCCCCCAGCTGCCCAGTTCTCCTTATTTCAAGTATGTAATAGAAACCTGGATATTGCCACATGGTTTAGGGTGGGTCTTGGTGGTTACTTGGGGGAAGGGAGAGTAAAAGAGCTTTCAGGGGCAGTAGGCAAAATAAATGAGACTTGGGCTCCATTTATTTCTTTGAGAAAATAACTCACATTTTTGAAGCCCTGGTTTTCTCCCCCGAAGAAATGAGGGGACAACAGGACATCCCTCACAGGACCAGCATGCACACAAGGATGATTATTCTCAGAGCTTGGTGTACTGCCTGGCATCTTGTGGGTGCTCAAGAAATACTCTTGTTAGGAAGAGCAAGCTTGGCAGGTGCTGGTACCATATATGCAACCCCAAATATGAGGCAATGCCTCATTTCCCAATGGGCGGGTTACAAAAGTTTTGGTCTTTCTTAGCCAGCTTGGATACATAGACTTTTAATGATGCAAGTGACAGTCAAATCTTGCATTATAAAATTTAACCTATTGATTTAATTACATGTATTTGTAGAATTGCAGGCATAAATGTATGGAAATGTTGCCTTTGTTTTGCTCGTTGCTCAGGTTTCTTGTGGCACTTGAGCTCCTTTTCTGAATGACATAGCTCAGTCTTCGAGGGCGCCTCTTCTTGTCTCTGTCCAGTGTCTTTGAGATTTAGCACTTTTTGAGTCTGTGGGCTGTGGTTGTTGGAAACGTTATCTCAGTCCTTACTCTCCATGTGCTATTTGAGACCCCCCCCCCCCAAAGCTGACTCCTTGGGCTGCTTTTGAAAAGGACCTTCGTGGGGTCTTGGCTACCTAAGAGAAGGTTCGTGAGTTTTATGGTTGCAAGCTAAAGTATGAAGGGGTCTGGGGTTTTCTTTAAATGATTTCAACAAAGTGAAAGGGTGAAAATCACAAAAGGAGGCAAATATGGAAAAATTCTGGCAAGTGTTGACCCCATTGATGGATATATGGAGATGTGTGATGAATATGTTCTTCTTTGATGTGTTTGAAAATTCATACAATAAGTCTTACATGAGCTTGAAAGACAGGCTTTCAGTATCAACCCTGGAAGTTGGAGGTTGCATCTTCATGACAAAAACACTTACAATTCTTCATATTGAAAAAAATAAAAGCTCTTCTTCCAAGAGGTCTCTATAAACTTCCCCAAATAGCATTGACTCAATTCCTTTCAGGGTATTTTGTTGTTCTAAATAAAGAAATTGAGAGAGACTCTATAACATGAGTCACTCTTCATGGACACAAATATAAGGCGATATCTTGGATTCACCCCATGTCCTATCTTCCTCTGTGCTTTGCTGGCTTGAGAAAATGGGGTGGTGATGTCAGGATGGAGAGCACCCACAGGTGACTGACAGGCCAACTGCAGAGGCCTCATCAGAAGCACTGCAGCCCAGTGCCCGCGCTGGCCCTGGAGCTGGCCCAGGAGAGTGGAGCATGCAGCCTGCAGGCCTTAAGCATGGCCCTGGGTGTCTGAGGCATCTCCTCTTCACTGGGGAACACTTACTCCCGGAGAGAGGCAAGAGCTGAGTTCTACGCTGTTAGGGTGAACTCGTGGTGCAGCCCCTGTGCAGGTCCAGGGCCTGAGCGCCACATCTGGGGGTCAGAAAGTAGTTCCATGTTTACCTGGCATTAGTTTGTCGCTGGGCTTTTCTGAAGGAGGAGAGGAAACGTGGTTATTTAAAAACCTGGTGGAAGAACAGGATGCTTTCCATACAAACAGAGCAGATTGTCTGCCAATGAGGACTGTGGTTAAAAATAACTGCTGGTCTGTGTGGGAAGTCTGGAATTCTCTGGAATTCTTAGCTTCTGTGTTTCTCCCCAAGGGCAGACTGTGCTATGCCACAGTGGGCTGGTCGAAATTCTCTGATCTGTCCCTGAGGCTCCTTGCTGTGACACTCCCCACTTGACCAGAGAGGGGCCTGGGCTGCTCCAAGAGAACCCAGCCTCAGACACAGAGGTCATAGCCCAGAGCTCTGCAGAGCCTGTGCCAGCCTTTTAGTGCTGGCAGGTTTGTTGGAAGGAAGAGAAGAAGATAAACAGAATACCTATGTGCTCAAACTGAGAGCAGATTCTTTTTTGGAAGGGGTGTGTGTGTGTGTGTGTGTGTGTGTGTGTGTTGATGAGCTAAGTGTTCATTTTAACCCAAAAAGAACAAAAGCTGTGAGGTTAGATAAGTGTCTGCTGGGCTCATTATTGCCCTGGGGATTCTGCAAAGTGGGCTTAGAGGTCACTGGCTGGAGCTGCAGAATAGAGTTCATCCGTGGTTTATCCTCACTCTCATGGGGCAGCTACTGAAAACAGAATGTGAATTACCTTCCGGAAGTCCTCAGTGAACTACAGTTCTGCCTGGGGAGGGTGGCCGCTTCCAGCCAGAGAGCACATGATGAGGTCTGCAGGCACTGCTTGAGCAAGGCCAAGTGGCCACTAGCCAGGGCGGAAGTTAAGCCAGAGGATGGCCATCAGACGCAGTTGTTAGGTCTGGCACGCGGTTCTCGGCCTGCTGAACTGAGCAGGAAGGAGAAGCCTGTGGACTTGTCTCATGGCTTCTCAATGCAGCCTTTCATCTGTGTGCTTCTATTTGCTCAATGGAAGTGAGCCTGACTTGCATACAACTGAGGATTCAGCTCCGACAGTACACGTCATTCACCCACCACCCTGCAGAATCCTCTACCTAGGCTTTTCTGTGTTGCTTTTACAGCAACCTGAGCAACCTCTTAGGCATTTGGAATGACATTTGGTTGTATTTAAAAATTTTCCAACAGGTTTGCTGCACTTTCTCTGATAAAAATAATAGCTTCCCTAGAATTGTGGTGCCTCCTTATGCTTATATTTGTAAGCGTGTGTGTGTGTCTGCGTCAACAGCAGCCAGCCACTCCTAAGGAGCAGTTTCTGTCACATTCTTGGTGGTGGGGTCATCCACCTCTGGTCAGTGGGTAAACACCTCAGGATGGCACCTGGCACAGATGCTGCACCATGAAGTTTAGTGTATAACTGGTGTTTTCTTTCCTCTGTGTCAGCGGTTGACAACACGATACTGTAAATAAGGATCCGATGGGTAAGTGGACGTCCGCAGCCTGGGGAGGAAAGGCTGGGCGAAGCAGTTTTGAAATTCACGTCCGTCTTTGCTGCAAGGGATAAAATAATTTGGGTAACCTGGAAGTCCTGAGGATTCACAGGTTTCAAAAACAGGAAAGTCACTTGTTTTAAAACCTTGTAGAGCAACATGTGGGCTGAGAAAAAAAAGCTGGCTTGTGGTTTGGTGATGGTACTTCCTTATTGATAGAGTGGCCGTGCGCAAGGCCTCCTGGGATCAGAGTGTGACCGCAGGCCCGACGGTTACCCTGGCGGGTTCTGAAACAGCCGGGGCTTTCTGGACAGATGAGAAGTCTAAAAATTTCCCTTTTCATTTCCTCTCTTGTGTGACTTTGTCATTTTTAAAAAAAGGAAAAAAAAAAAAAAAGCTTGTAGTAGAAAAGGGAATTTCGGCCATGGTCTTAAGTTTCTTTTGATTGAGATCTTCTTTTCACTCCCCCAAAATCCCACCCTGAAAGCCCCAAGCTTAAAAAAAAATCCTTTATTCTTGCAGATTTTGTATAGTTGGTCTGTGTTTGGTTCCTCACTTTTAGGCCAGATTCAGAGCCAGAAGATCTTTTTTTTTTTTTAATTGATTTTTTTTTAAATAAATGATAGCAGAATGCATTACAATTCTTTTTACACGTATACAGCACAATTTTTCTTATCTCTGGTTGTATATAAAGTATGTCGACACCAATTAGTGTCTTTATACATGTACTTTGGATAATGATGTCCATCACATTCCACCATCCTTGCTAGATCTTTTAAACTGCATGATTTTTAAGAAACACCCGAGACCTGTCCACCCATGGCATTTGGGAGCTGAACATACAAGCAGAGGTCAAGTCTTTCTGGAATCCTAACCCTCTCACAGCCAACAGGCGGCTCTGTTGGGCAAAGGCTCCGGGGACCCATCCCTGAGCTGTAAGGGAAATGAATACCACTCCAGGGTGACACAGCTGACTGCCCATGGCAGAGCCTGCTGGATGAGGCTGCCTGGGACCCTGAGCACAGTTGGCATCCCAGCAGAACCCTGGAGGGGGCCTGCTGCCCTCCCCCTGCCCTGAGGCCTGGGTGAGAGTGCTGACCGTTGCGCCTCTGGGCAGCGGCCTTTCCCCAGGAGGAGAGGCAGGAGGGAGGGCCACTCTTCCACGGCATTCCTCCAGAGTCCCCAAGCCTGTTCTCTTTGCGGCCCATCTTGAGCCTGTGTGTCTGCAGGAGCACAAGCAAGCCTGTGAGAGCTGCTTATGTCACTGACCAAACCCAGATTGGTATGAATTTTGCTAAATTCAAACACAATACATTTGAGAGCAGTGCACATTTCACAGCTGCAGCAAATCATGGGCCGCACACACAGACTCTCACTCAACAACCCCATCTTGTCCTTCTTCTGTCTTGGCCCTGGGGACCTGCAGCCTGAAACCGAGGGCTGAGATGATTGCACCGTAGAGTTTGCTCTCGCCCTCTCTCTTTTTTTTTGATAAGCCCAATAAATCTGTCTCATCACGTCACAGAGGCCACAAGGAAATGTAATCCTGCCAAATGTGGGCGCCAAGGAGAGCTGCCAAGGTCAAGGGTACAGAGAGATCAGGAGCCAGTTTCTGATTTCTGCGGGTCTAGTGTGTGCACAGGAGTAGGGCGAGTGGCTACTGGGTGTCCAGAGGGGATGGGGTTGACGACCCAACAGAGGGTGTCAGGAGCTGCAGATGCCCAAGTCCCTTGCATAAAATGGAGCAGTATTTGCATGTAGTCCACATGCTTCTCCCACGTACTTCAAATCATCTTTAGGCTGCTTACAGTACCTAACACAGTGTGCCTGCCAGGGCAGAAGTTGTTGTACTGCATTGCTTAGGAAATGATGGCAAGAAGAAAGCCTGTCGATGTAAGACACGCTCTTCTCCCCCATTGGAAGCTGGTGAATCCGTGGACACGGAACTCACATGGGGAGGGCCAGCTGTGTATGTGCACAGGTGCCATGTGTATGCACCATGTGGGTGCATGGGAGCTGAGTGGGTATATGAGTACGGTGTGTACAACTGTGTGCCCATCAGGTGTGTGTGTGGGAATGGGTTTGGACTATGTAGGCATGTGTGCTGGGTGTATGTGCTTTGTAAATGTGTGTCCTGCGTGTGTACAAGTATACCTGTGTGTGGAATCCCAGGTGCCACAGACCTGTGGGGCAGTACAGGGGGTGCTGATGTGCGTAGGCCTGCTCCAGTTCAGGAAAATCTGAGGACTCATGCTTCCCACCTGGGTGCTGCCCTTTCCCCTAGGCAATAAGCTAAGGCTGCAGAGAGAGGCAGATTGCCTGTGCCCTCTCCTTCCCACCTGCTTTCCAAGTCAGCTCCTTTTAGCATCTTCCCCTCATCCTCAGGGCAAAGAGCCTTGGAATTAGATGAAGCCAGGATTTGACACTGTTCTGGTGTATCCAGAAGACAGAGAAGGAAAAGGAAGAGAAACAAGAGGGACTCAGGTCGGAGACAGCACTCGAGTTGGGATTTATGAAATAAAACTTCTGCCCCAGTTTTCTGCCTCCAGCCTCACTGTAAGTGCTGACCCACTTCTGGCTATTTTTATTTGTTTCTTTGAAAACGCTTGTGGTGTGATGAGGGCTGACTCTTGTGGATGCTGTTGTCACTCCTCCCGCCGTCTGAGTCCCAGAGTGCGGCCCTGCCCTCCTCACTCCCAGTAGTCCTGGGTGAGTACAGATCCGAAGGATGGTGGGGGTCCTCGGTAGTGTGACAAAGGAGTGACCCACTTCCTCACAATCGGAGACACAGGACACGCAGCTGCTACCTGCACGCAGGGCTTTGTACCGGGCCGCCTTTGTCTGGTTTTCCTCTCCGAGCCGCAGACCCCATCAGAGCCTCACCTGCCAGTTCCTGTGTCCCAGGGGCAGGCTGTCCTGGGGCTCTTGCCCCAGTTTTGCACTTTGGGCCTGGGTGGTGAGTGTGCAGCCACTTATCTAGGATCACAGCTTGAGTCAACAGAGCGACCGGGAAGTGAGCTTGGGCTCCGGCCTCGCATGGACAGTTGGGGATGTTTACTTTTCTCTTTGAGCAAACTTTGATTTACTCTTTAATAAGTCACCACTGAGGATGTGGCTCTGGAGAGGTTTGACTTGGCATTCAGCCCAAGTCACATATTGATAAAGGAGGAGAGGGGACGCAAGTCTTTACGTTGTTCCAGCTTTATCATTAACCCCAGATTTGGAAGGGGACTTGCCTCCAGAGGCCAGGGTTCCCTGTATGCCAGGGGGATGCCTCTCAGTCCATGGGGTATTCGCACCTCCTTAGTGGAAAGGCAGTGAGGTGCACGCCACAGCATTGTTGAACCCCCTTGGAGAGCCCGAGAGATGAAATAAAGGTGATCTTGAGTTCAGACAGGCCTGAATGGGTCCCAGCTCTGTCCCTTACAGTGCCACCTGGGGAATCCTCCACTTTTTTTGGCCTCAGTTCCCTCATCCATGAGGTGAGGGAACATTCAACAATAGCAAGAAGCTCACAGGATCAGTGAGGAGACAGTAAGGGCCGGACGGGATCATGGGATGCAGAGAGACTAGGCATAGCAGCTCTCAGGGTTATTTCTTAGGTCATTTTTATTATATGGAAGCGTCCCCAGGATGTCACCTGCATGAAGTGGATGAGTGTTCTATTCCTCTCTACTTTTCCTATTTGGGTCCACGTGGGTGGATGGAGCCGCCCTTTAAGGGTCAGAGTGAAGGAATGCTCTTGCCTCATGCCCAGAGGACACGGGTCCTGGGAGTCAGGGCGAAGCTTCCTTCCCTTCTGCTGACAGCATTTCCTCATTACATGCAGTGGTCTGCAAACAAGGAAAAAATGTGAGAAGAAAGAGGAGGTGCTTTGGGCCCTTGTCATAAGCCCCGTGACCCTTGGGTCCCTGCTCTTTCTTTGCTGGCCCATAGGGGCCCAGGGCTTGCATGGGGAGGGAGAGGCCCCTGTTCAGGGATTCCAGCAGCCTCACTCCCAAGGGCTGCTGTGGTGAGCCACCGTAAAAACCCCACTCTGTGGCAGGGGCATTGGGGCAAGGAGAGGGTCCCCAGGAGGGTCACTCTGGGTATGCAGTGCCACAGATGTGCAGGGTAGGTCTGCTGCTAGTGAGAGGCGTGTTGTCTCTAGAGCTTCTCAAGACCATGGTCAACAGGCTCAAAGCCAGGCCACTTTTTATAGTTTTAATTGCCATGCACCAGTGAATCCAAACAGTATCAGTGATGCCATCTCCTTTCACTGGACAACTAGTGCTTCTGCCCGCTCCTGGTGCACCCTGGGTGAGTGGGGTAGAAGGAGATCATGTGGCCCAAGACAAAGGAAACTGGGATTTCCCCCCCGCCTCTTTCTAACAAGCAAGCCTGGAGAAGATAGGTACTCAGGGTTTCCCAGGCATCAAAATTGTTCCTAAGAGAGGAAGAGAGGGGCAGGGTGTGAAGGGAGCCCATGCTGAGGTTGGCTGGCCATACTCCTTTTTGGGGGTTTGGGAAGCAGACCTGCAGCCAGGCAGACAGCATGGAGGTAAGGTGAGGGAACTGTAGCATCCTTATGGACCACGCCTCTGCCTCTGACCCAACTGCTCATGGGTCCTCCTGCCCTGCTGCTTCTGCCACTCTGGTGACAAGTGCTCTAAAAGCTCTCCTACCAACATCGCACCCTCAGAACCACCTAGTGAGTGGACAGAGTCATGCCCAAATTTAACAGGTGAGGAAGTCAGGGCCCAGAGAGGAGCATGGAGCTTCTCTGTTGGGAAGTGGTGGGTCTGGGACTCAATGGCTCCAGTCTTCTGCCCCCATAACTCACTGTGCTTGAGGGCCTCAGAAGCCTTGGATACGGCCTACTGACCATTTTAGGGGAGGCAAAGCCCCAAGCATGATAAGGCCAGCTTATCAGACAGGCAGAGAGTCTCAACAGACAGTGTCCAGAAGGGCTGGTTTTGCTGTGTGCTTTGGGGAGAGGCAGCATTTATTTTCACAGAAGTCTGTGTGTACGGGGGCCCTCAAGGCACCTGTCCTTATTGATTGCTGCAGTCCCACCTGAGGCAGGCTGGACCCTGCAGCCCTATGGACCAAGTGCCTCCTTGTTTCTGGGTGTGTTTTGGTCAGGAGCACTGGAGAGAGACTCTGCCATGGACTCTGTGGGGGATTGGCTCATCTCTCCCTGCCCGTTGCTCAGGAATCAACTCTGGAGGAAGCTTTAGGAAATGGGGAAAATGTCCTCTGTGGAGCCTGCCTGCTGAGGTGGGAGCTGGTGCCATGGAAGAGCCTTGTTCCAGCTCCTCGTGGCCTGATCACTGGGTCCCTGGGACAGGATCCCAAGCTGAAGGGCCATCCTGAAGAACAGGCAAGCACAGAGCTTCAGGCAGGCTCAGGCTAGCTCAGGGGCTGGATGCCCAGGGAGCCAGGGGCCAGAGCTCAGGGGTCTGTGTTCAGCCCTGCCCTGCTGGGAGTGGGGACTCTAGGTTCACAGGTGGCTGGCTTGGAGAAAGAAGTCACACCCACACCCACACCCACACCCACGCCCATGCCCACCTTGTTCTGCATGGTGATGGCATGAAAGGCTGTTGGGAAGGGGCGAGGTGCTACTCGGCCACTTGCACAGGAAATTGGAAACTGGAAACCCAGGGTCTCCCAGCCCCCGTCACAGTTTAAACAGACCCATGTGTGCCTGACCTTTGCTCCTGCCTGAAGCCTGCTCTTCTTCCCCACCCAGGGTTCCCAAGTTCCAGCATTTGGCCAGCTTCCTGGGGACAGAATCTTTCAGGTCTAAACAAATGCTATGTACGCAGACCATGATTTTTTTTTTTTTTTAATCTTAGGATGAAGTGAATTCTTTAAACTTATTTTTCTCTAGAAATTTTTCCTCCATTATGTTCATCAACGCAGAGAGGCAGAGCATTTGGTGGAATTATTTTAAGTAGCATCCAACCTGTGATCACAATTTCACATCAAAGACTTTGCTGAGCAGCTGTGGGGAGGAACAAAGGGGCCTAGGGATGGTTTAGAGCCTGGGGGAGGGGAGGACTCAAGGTTAAGGCCAGGAGCAGGGCCGTATGCCCCAGGGGGAGTAGGCCTCCTGGCCTCCCATCCACATGCACCTCATTGGCATTTTGGTCTGCTAAGAACACTGCACACAGTTTGTAAGAACACATAGACTGGGCTGAGGACTAAGATTCAATTTAACACTCCACCTGAGAGCTTTGGCCAGGGATTGGACGGGCCTGGCTTTGAACCTGGGTTCTGCGTGTTGCCGGGCTCAGCTGAGTCATCTGGGAGATGGGGATAATCAGTGTGGCAGTCACCGTTCTGTTTCTATACCACACACCCCAGCTCATCGACTAAGGAGAGAGAAGGTGATTAACTTTGACTTACAGTTTTGGAGGTCGGAGACGATGATTGATTGGTCCCACTGTTTGGGGCCTGTGGCGAGGCAGCACGTCATGGTGGTGGCCTGTGGTAGAGAGAATCCACCCGTATCATGGCTCTAAGGTGAAAGAGAAGAAGAGCAAGGGGCTGGGGTCCCCCCACCTCTTCAAAGGCAAGTCCCCAAGACCTCCCTCCAGACCTCACCTTTTACAGACTCCACAAGCTCTCCGGCAGGGAGATGCCAGGGACCAAGCCTTCCACACACAGTCACGGAGGGCCACCCTGATCCCAACCATTGCACATAGTGACTCCATCCCGGGGTGGCTGTGAGGAGGAGCTAGGGAAGTGGGGAGGGGTTGGTGTGGTTCAGGAGCCCGTGAGTGTTCAGGATGCTCTCTCATCCCCCAAATGCAGGAGGGTCCAATTTGCAGGCTTGGTTTTTGCAATTGATTGATTCATTCATTCATCGACTGAGCAGCTGGAACTCCCAGGTGTTGGGTTGGGTGTGGCTACAGACAAGTCAAGTATGGGGATTAATATGCTATTAGATAAGCAAAAAAACCCCAAATTCTATTGAGTTAAAAGTAATAATGACTTCTAAGGATATTTAGGTAGTTCACAGAAGAGTCTTAACAGATGGTCTGTTAGAAACAATGTGAAAAAAATGTATGGCATTAGGAAAAATAGGAAGTTGTCTTATTTCTAACCATTTGAGAAACTTGTTGCTTTTCAATACAACTGCCATCTAAATTATTTTCTTAAAATAAACCCTGCTTTATACCTGGAGGCCTTCAGTTGGCTAATCTGCCCATAATATGCATGTAAGCAAACAGTCTGGTTTGTCCCAGTGTCTCCATGACCTGTGTTCTTGGAAGGGCAGGACTTGCCAGGGACTGTCCAGTTCTAAAACATGATGGCCTCAGGAACCAGAAGGCAGCCAGCCAGTTCTCTTGGTGGCACTTCTGGTAGCAGGGCAGGGTAGATGGGCTTCTGCTCCATTCTGCTAGGAATGTGGGACTCTCCACTTCCAAAGGTACATGCTGGCCCAGGTTGGCAGCTCATGTTTTCCATGGAGCAATTAATGGGACATTGATTTACGTTAATTTGCATAGCTCGTCCAAAGGCTAGAACGCTTGCTTTTCCCTTCCTTTCATCTTGGTCTCCCTGACGGTGTTTTGGTCTTGTTGTGACTGCCCGTCTATCTTCTTTGGCCCTGAGCTGCTGCTGGCCCTCTGTCCCGAGGGGAACAATAGCCCTGGTCTCTATTGGGTGGCCAACCGTACCAGGCCCAGGGTGTGGAGCAACTTTCAGTCCCGCTGCTCCTCTCCGTGTCTCTGGGGTGGCTCACCCGGGCTCTGCTTTCTTGGAAAACAACAGTGAACTTTGTTCGACCAAAGCCCTATTTCCCAAACTCTGGTATTTGTTCTCTGGCCCTCCTCCCTGCAGCTGCTCCCAACTGCTGACCACTTCCTGTGCACACTGAGCCGCTTTCGCTGTTCCAGCACTTCTTGGAAGACAGCCACAGGGGCCCGAGGCAGATGGAGTACAAGCCCTACCATGGGTGGCCTTGGCCTTCAGAACCTGACTGCGCCACCAGGGTGCGGGGACAGAGGTGGTGTGGGGACAGAGATGTGGGCATTGTGGCTCCAAAGTCCCGTTGCTTTGCCAGCGTCACACCTCTGGGTGCCTGCAGAATGTTAGAATCAGGAGGAAGCAAAAAAAGAAAAAAAAAGCACGTTGACACAACTAACGTCAAAAGAGACAAGTGATAAAAGGGAAAGGCTTATTTTTGGAGACTTGGTTTCTGAAACTCCTTCCGACTTCGCACCTTCTTGTCCTTCCCACTTCTGTGCTCTTTGTCTCTGGGGGATCTTGTGTCTCTGATCCCTCCCTGGGCCTGGGCCCTTAGGCCTTTCTGGGTTCCTGGATCTTGGTGTGAGCCCTTGTCTCTCTTCTTGTCTCTCTTTTGCTTCTGTCACTCAGCCTGTCACACCCCAAATCTGGCTGATGGGGTGGCTGACTGAGAATGGCTGTGGCTGCTGGATCCAAAGCAGCCCTGTTTGCACACCCAGGCTTCTCGACCCCACCGACTTTATCTGGGACACAGAGTGGGTTTTGATTGGCCGGAAGAATATTTGAAATAATTTTGATTTAGTTATTGACATTTAAGAATAGGAGACCACAGGACAAATTTAGATTTTTTGGGTTCAACTTGTAAAGCTGGAGAGCCAGCAGGATGGGGTCTTGGCTTATTCTTGAACAACCACCGGCCAGAGCCAAAAGGCTGACCCCGCTCCCGGGGCATACTCTGTCCACTCTGCTACATGGCTGCAATGGCAGGACGTGTCTGCCTGGACTCGGAGCCTGAGAATCAGCTGCCACTGACCAACTGGCTTGTCTCTCCCCCAACTGCTGAGCATCTCATTCAGGAAGCGACTGCCAGACTCTACTGGGCATCTCAGTTGGCCACTCCTGCTCAGTGGCATTTTCTCAGTCTCTAGTGGACTCCAGCCCACCGGGTTGCTTGCCAGGTCATTGCAAATCTTGTCGAGGCCTCTCAAGCCCCTGTTGTCTCCAGGAGGCCTAGCCTCTTCCAATGTTGAGAAGGCTGAGGCCACACAAGGTGTGTCCCCATGCCTCAATGTCCTTCCTTTTCTCCTCTAGCTCTCTGCTTTTCTCCCTCCTTCCCTGCCTCCTTCCCTCTTTCTGAATCTTTCTGTCATCACTTTTTTTAAAGTATAAAATAAAATGCACCTATGGAAAAGTGTTGAAGACAAGGCTGTTCAGCTCAGTGATTTATCAGGAAGTCAGTGCTGTGGGGTGCTTATAAGCCAGGTGAAGAAATACAGCTGCCCTTGGTGCATGCACTCTGGGTTCCCCTGCCTGCCCACCCTCCAGAGGAGGGCACTACCCTGGTCTCATGGTAAAAATGTCCTAAATTTTCTTTATCATTTTATCATCAAAATGTGTATATTAATGTTTATTGCAGTTTTCTTCACAAGTGCTAAAACTTGGAGGCACTGAGAGTCCCATCAATAGGTGAATGAGTAAGACGGAGGTCCATTAAGATAATGAATGTCACTCAGAACCAAAAAGAAAGGAGCTATCAAGCCACAAAAACACATGGAGGGTTGGGATCATGCCTGTGATCCCAGCTACTCAGGAGGCTGGAGGCAGGAGGACTGCAAGTTCAAAGCCAGCCTGGGCAACTTAGAGACACCTTGTCTCAATAAAAAAGTTCCGGGGATGTAGAATGCTTGGCTAGCATGCAAGGGGCCCTGGGCTCAATCCCCAGTACCATCACCACCACAATAGCAAAAAGTCACGGGGGACCTTCAGATGAATATCGCTAAGCAATAGAAGCCAATCTGAAAAGGTATAGACTCTGTGACTCAAATTATATGACATTTTGAAAAAGACAAAACTCTGGAGACAGTGAAAGGATTGGTGGTTGCCAGGTTCACTGGAAGGGGGTATAAATGTGGGGAGCATGGAGGGTTCTTAGGGCAGTGAAACTTTTCCAAGGATGCTACGAGGGCAAGTCCACCGAAGTTTACATTTGTCAAAACAGAATGGGGTACACCAGGAGGGAACCTAAGGTAAGCTATGGGTTCTGAGATGGTGTGTCAGTGCAGATCACCAGCATAGCAAATGCAGCCCTCTGTGGGAGGTGAGGGCAAGAGGGAGGGTGTGCGTGGTCGGGTGGGAGCAAGATGGGCATGTCTGTCTCCACCTTGCTGCGAACCTAAACCTGCTTCACAAAACAGAGCTTTGTCAGAAGGGAAAAAATGCATATCCTTACACTCTAAAGTTTAGCTCTGCCATTTTGACAACTTCCTATAAATGCAACTGTACTATATATTCTTTCACTTGTGAAATCCACCCACGTGGCTGTGTAGATTAATGTCGAGTGATAATTCCTGAATAGTACTGCATTTTTCAAATGTCTCACAACTTGCTCTTCTGCTTGTGATGGACATCTGGGCTGTGCCCAGGCCAGGCTATTGGAAGTGTTGCTGTTACGGTCATTTTTGTGCTGTATATTGGTGCATGCTTGTGAGTATTTCCAGGGTGGTACTTCCAAGTCTGGAGTTTTCTTTGTGGAAAAGTTTTAAAATTATCTGTTCAACTTACTTAATAGTTACTGAGTTGTATTTTTCTTATGTCAATTTTTTTGGTAAATTTTATTTTTTAAGGATTTACCATTTATCTAACTTTTCAAATATATTGGTGTAAAATTGTTCCTAGTATCTTCCTGTGATCTTTAATAAAGCTGGGTTCTGTTGTAATGTCTCTTTATATGTCTGACACTGGTGATTTTAATCTCTTTTTTCCCCCTCAATAAATGTTGCTAGGATTTTTTAAAAAAATCAATTTTATTACTCTTTCCAAAAAATCTAACTTTTGATTTTGCTCACATTTCTTTTCCTTCCTTCCTTCCTTCCTTCCTTCCTTCCTTCCTTCCTTCCTTCCTTCCTTTCTTTCTTTCTTTCTTTCTTTCTTTCTTTCTTTCTTTCTTTCTGTTCTTTAGTTCATTAAATCCTGCATTTATCTTTCTTCTTTTTCTTTGGGTTCAGTTTTCTGTACTTTCCCTAACTTCTTGACATCTGCTCAATTCATTGATTTTAAATTTTTCTTATAATCTAGTATATGTAATTAAAATGATAAATATTCATCTCAGCTGTAGCCTTATTCCACAACTTTTGATATATAATATTTTCACTATCATTCCATTAAAAATTTTACATTTAAAAAAAAATTCATGGGTTATTTAACAGTATTTTTGAATTTTCAAATACATGGAAGTTTTCTCATCATTTTTGTCATCAAGCTATAGCTTACTTGCAATTATTTAGAATATATTTTGTATCATTTCAGTTATTTGATATTCACTAAGACAGGCTTTGTGACTCTACAGATGGTTGATTTTTGAAACTGTTCTCTGTGTGCTTAAATGGAATATGATTAGTAGTTCTGAGCTCAGAGTTCTGTATGTCCATGAGGTTATGGTTGCTGGCTGAGTAGTATGAGTCTTCTATGTCTTTACTCATTTGCCTGTTAGATCAGGCAATTGAAAGTGGTGAGTTAATTCTCTTATTCTCATCATGAATTTATCAGTATGTACATGTGCTGTTTATTACTTTCTGTATATTGAAGAATATACAATTTTATAATGTCATAGCTTTGTGGGAAATTGGAACTTTTATTACTAAGAAATGCCCTTCTTTATATTCAGTAATGTGTTTTTTTTTGCTTTAAATTCCATTTTGACTGATAATTTTTATCAGTAATTCAATTTTCTCTGGATTAGCATAATATATATTTTACTCTACCTTTTCTCTTATCCATTTTTTTATTCTTAAGTGTTATAAGCTTCTCTTGTGAACACTAAATAATTAAAAACCCATTCAGTTGGGCAATCTTTGTTTTTTATTTGGAGTGTTTAGTCCATTCATGTTTAGTGTAACTCCTGTTATATCTGTATTTAAATCTCCTATGCAATTGAGCGCTTTTCTTTAAATCTTGAGTTTTATTTTTGTAGTTCTAGGGATTGAACCCAGGATCTTGTGCATTTTAGGTAGGTGCTGTGTCACTGTGCTACAAACCCAGTCCCTTATTTAGTGTTTTCTGTTTGTCCCATCTATATTTTATGATCATGTTTCTCTAACTTTATTGCTTATTTTTAAATTAGGTCGACACAATACCTTTATTTTATTTTTATGTGGTGCTGAGGATTGAACCCAGTGCCTCACGTGTGCCAGGTGAGTGCTCTACCACTAAGCCCCAGCCATATAGTCATCTTTATTGCTTATTTTAGATTGATTTTTAAAGCATCACACTTACTTTATTTCCTTGGAAATTGCATATTCTTTTTACTACTCTTTTGTTTATAAGCCTAAGATTACAGTATGTATTCTTATATTAATAGGTACTTTTTACTCTTCAGACCATTTGAAGAATCTGGACTACTCTTCATTTACTTTCCTCAAATTTTATATTATCGTTGTCATGTATTTTAAACAATATATGTTTTTTGAATATTTACTTTTTTTAGTTGTAGATGGACACAATATCTTTTATTTCATTTTTATGTGGTACTGAGGATTGAACCCAGTGCCTCAGGCATGCCAAGCCAGCCACTCTACCACTGAGCCAAAACCCCAGCCCTAAGCAATATATGTTTTTAACATGACAATATTAATTTTTTTTGGTCACTGTCCATTTATATTTACCTAAATACTTTCTTCTCTTCCTCCTCCTTCTTTTGAGGCAGGATCTTGCAATGTTGCCCAGGTTGACCTCAAATTCCCAGGCTCAAGGGATCCTCCTGCCTCAGCCTCCTGAGTAGCTGGGATTACAGGTGTGTGCCACAACATTCAGCTCTATTCTTGCTTTAAAAAAAAAAATATTTATTTCCTTCTGTGTCTTTTGCTTTCCAACTGTGACTATTTTCCTTGATCTTGAAAAACAGTCTTCCCTTTAATGTGAGTGATAAATACGCTGATTTGGGTTTTGTAAATTTCTTTAATTCATCTTCATTCTTGAAGAATTGGTGAGGAGCATAAAATTTTAGGTTGATAGTCTTTCACTTTCATCATGTTAAGACTTTTCTGTTATCTTCTATATTTAACTGTTTGAGAAATCAGCTGTCTAATTATGGCTCTCGTGACCACAATCTGCCTCTTCTTCTCTCACTTAAGATGTTTCCCTTTGCTCTCATTTTCAACAATTTTACTATGATGTGCACTCTGGTTTAAAGGTCACCAAAAACACCCCAGTTGCCCCTCCGGTGGGACTTTCTCAGTCCCCACTCTCCTTGGTCTTGGAGCAGAGCTTGTCATGGCTGTGCCGTGTGCCCCTTTCTCTGGAATTCTCTCCTCACTTGGCTTCCAGGATGCTGGGCTTTCAGAGCCTCCTGCCCACTGTTCTTTCCCACCTTCTGCTCCTCTCTTTCATGTCCTAAGGTGGAGTGTCCTGCTCCTGGTTCTCTTCTTTCCTTCTCTCACTGCTCCTCTGTGGAGACTCCCTGCTTTGGTAAATTGGTGGCTCCCACCGCTCCATTTGTGTGTGGATACCCAGATCTAAATATCTGGCTCAGGCCTCTTGCCAAGGTCTCAATTTTGCATTTTTGAATGACTGCTGGCTTTTCTGTCTGCATGACCTATATGAGTCCTTCAAAAAACATTTTAAAGGTTGAGCTCACACTTTCCATCCACAGACTTCCTCTTTCTTCTTGTTGCCCATGTCTGCTAATATCACGACTACCTCCCACTCTCATTTCTTCCCTCCACACCAAGCTCTTTCCTTTCATCTCCTCTTGTTCAAATCCCATAGGCTTTAAAGGGCCAGTTCAAGGCGTCCCTTTAAGAAAAGCTTTGAGTCCTGTTTAAAAAAAAAAAAGTGTGGATTTCAGCAGTGAGAGACATTGTTCAAATTGAGGCTCTGTCACTGTGCCTCTAGAAGGTGTTCAAACACTGTGAACCTGGGTTTTATCACCCATAAAATGGAAGCAAGAGTGGCTGACTCATGGGTGCATTGGTAAGGTTGAATGAGTTATTTATGAATATGTTCTACTCCTTTTACCAGACTGTACACTCTTCAGAGTGAGGTTTTTTTTTTTTTTAATTAATCTACATGTCCCCAGGTGCTTCTTTAGCCGTGATCAAATGAATGAATGAATGAATGCTGCCCAACATGCCAGACAGCCTGATGCTGATGTCAGCATTTAATTCACCAGTTAGAAAGAGCAAGTCTGCTTAATGCCCTTTAGTTCCCCGATGCACACAGCCACCACTTGAACACTCTTATTTTGTTCCCACCAGCTTGGCTTAATATCAGATGGCTTCTGAGATGGGAAGTGATGCAGGCTCTCTAGACCCACCCACTCACTGTTTGCCCTTGCTTTCTCATGTGCCAGAAGGCTTGAGCAATTGTCCAGGGGGGTTAATGGTGTAGACACTGCCCTTGGCTAGAAGGTTCTCAAGTCCTATCACCTCTTTTGGATTTTGTTTAATTTATCCAGAAAATTGCTACATCTCTTTACTTCTTTCCTCTCTCCCCCCCCCCCTTCTTTGTACTGGAGATGGAACCCAGGGACACTTAACTTCTGAGCCACATCCCCAGCCCTTTTAATTTATTATTATTATTTTGAGACAGGGTCCTGCTAGTTGCTCAGGGCCTTGCTGAGTTTCTGAGGCTGGCTTTGGACTTGCAGGCCTCCTGCCTCAACCTCCTGAGTTGCTGGGATTGCAGGTGTGCGCATCAGGCCCGACCTCTTGATCTTGGTTGAAACCTGTGGGGTCCAGGCAGCCCTCTGTTCCTGCAACCACAGCTCTCATTTTTAGCTCACAACTTCTTTCCCCCTCTTTGGTTTTAAAAGTGGGTGAGGCTGGCTGTAGTTGTCCTGAGACACTAGCCCTCAGCTGAGAGGTGGCCTTTTCCTAAGAGCACATCAGGCCCAACATACCCGTACGCTGGAGTGGGCAAGCCAAGCACTCGACTCCCTCTTGGCCTATCAGAGACCATGGAGGACATTCTGTCTGTTCCAGCAATTTGGTTATTCATTTTCTACTCTCAGCTGTGTATAGACCACCTGGCCATAGCTGGTTCACCCACTTTTAGTGCCCCTGGCAGATGGCATCTGGAAGCCACAGTATGAGCTCTTTTCCTCCTCCCCACTCTCCTCCCTGGGGTCAGATCTTCACAGAGGAATAAATGGAGGTAAGGTGAGGTGTGGGCATGCGCAGTGGCCAGTGGTGCAGAATAGCTAGGAAAGGTCTCAGAACAAAGTTTCCCCCTCAAGGCTTTTGTAGCAGGCTGGACAATTGCCCCCAAGTCCCTGAAACCTATAGATATTACTGACAAAAGCCCCTACCCCAATTCATACTTTGAAATTCTAAGTCTCTAAGGTGACAATCTTAGGAAAAGGGAGATGAGGCAGAGTTCTCCTGGTGGGGTTACTGTCCTTCTAAAAGAGACCTGGAGAGCTGTCCTTCCTACTAGAGGAGGGCAGAGCAAGAGAGCGGCATCTAGAACCAGGAAGCAGGCCTTCAGCAGAATCAAATCTCCCGTACCTTGATCTTGAACTTCTAGCCTGTGAGAAATGAATTTCTGTTGCTTATAAGCCACCCAGTTTATGAATTTGTTATAGTATCTGAAAGGATAAAGCCCTTTAGCTTATTTGGATAAAAAGGACTTTGCAGATATGATTAAGTTAATAATCTTCAGATGGGAGATGATTTTAGATTTTCTGGGCTCATAAATTCCATCATAGGTACACTCATAAAAGAAAATGGAGGAGAGTAAAACTGTTGTAAGGATAGGTTCTAGTTGAGCTTCCAGGGACAAGGCCACCAAGAGCTGATGCTCCCGCCACCACCAGGGAGCTGGCTACTCACCTAAAACTGCCCAACACCTGCTCTCATCTGCACCCCCAAAATGGATGCCTCATGCCCTACCTCTCTCCCCACTGAGCCAGGTCTAAATTCAGATCTTGCGTGACTACCTATTGCTCAAGGAATTTAAATTGCACCTGGGACTTTGGCTGCTGGGGAGTCTGGGAAGTGTGGTTTTTAGTGTTCTGGCTTCTGCATCACAGAAGGGCAGCTTCCCCTTGCCATGGATGTCCCTGTGCCGATGCCACGATTGTTGAGTGCGCCAACCACTTGTCCTAACGCGTGCACTTACTAAGGGCAAAGCACTGCTCCAAGCAAAAAGGACAGGGCCCTGCTTGTGAGGGGCTGAGTTTCTCCCGAGAGTCACAGCAAGTTCACAACAAGTGAGGTCATTTCAGACAGTAAGTGTCACAGCGAAGACAAAGTTGTGCAATGAGGTAATGGTGGGGTGGTGGTTGCTTTATCCAGAACGGTCAGGAATGTTTGTCATTGAGCCATTTCTTGTGTCCATCTGCATGGTGAAGTGGCAGCCATGAGAATGGCTGGAGAGTGGGTGCTTCAAGGGCCAGGAACGGAAGGCCAAGGCCCAGCCAGGAACACCTGGGCCTGCTCCAAGGAAGGAAGGGAGCCTAAGCAGCTGGACTGTGGTCAGGGAAGGCAGGGAGAGGGAGATGAGGTCACAGGTAGGGTAGGTGTTAGGTCCCAGGGACTTTGGAGGAGTTTGGATTTTTTTCTCATTGCAAGAGGAAGCCACTGGGAAGATTTTTTTTTAATCTGAGATAAATCATTTATTTTCAGAAAAGGCAAACTCCTGTAATTGTATGTACAGCAGGAGAATATTCAACTAAAGTAATTAGTTTTTAAAATCTTGTTTACACCAAGGTATGATAGATTAACATAACCCGTTTCTTAGCTTTAATTGTTATTATTTATTTTTCAAACAATTCTATGAGATATAAAGCAAATATATTTATTTTTCCTGAGCAAATATTCTTTAATATTTATTATACTATTTTTATAAATTTATTTGCCAGATGCATTAAATGAGGCAAAAATACGAACTGTCTTGCTTTTGTTTCTGGACTTAACATGGGATGAGGATGCAGGAAACCCATCTGTAGTTGAAAATGCCATAAGAGAAACAAGTGCCAACACACCCACCCACCCAGGGCACACCTAGCAACAGTACCCTGTGACTGAGAGGCTGACTGGCACTCACCACTGATCTTGTTACCACTGGTCCAGGAAAAGCTCAGGATTCAGAATGTGAATTATGGCTTCTCCTGAACACACACCACTTTGGCACCCCTGTAAAGCTGAGTCCCCAAAGTTGGGGATCATGGGTGCCAGAGGGCAAGAGCTGTGCTGGGTCTGCTGACCCTGAACCTCCCGTCTTGTGGGGACCTTCCCTGGTGACTGGCCTTCAAGACTCATGTCCACTGGGAACCTCAGCACATGCCCTCATCTGGAAATGGGATCTTTGCAGATGTAGTGAGGTAAGGATGGAGATGAAATCATCCTGGATTAGGGTGGGCTCTGAGTCCCTGGAGAGTGTCCTCAGGAGAGAGAGACAAGGGCACACGGAGTCCTATAGAGTGGTGAACCTGATGGTGGAGGGAGTGATGTCTGTGAGCCTGGGAACACCAAGGGAGCCCTGGGATCCTTCCTTGTTCCCTGGGGTCTCCAGAAGGAACCAACCTTGTGGATACCTGGGTTCTGGACTACTGGACTTCTGAACTGGGAGAAATAAGCTGGGTTTTTTTTGCACCACTGGGTTTGTGGCACTCCATGAATACAGGAGTGGTGTGATCTGATGGGTGATGCAGATCATCAAGGCTGTGGTCCAGAGGTGAACTCCTGGCTCAGGCCAGGGCAGCAGGCTGGGGTTGCAGTAGTCCAGTCTGAGATGAAACGGCTCGGATGTGGCCGTGCTGGGCAGGTGCTGAGAAGCCCTGGGGCTCAAGGTGTGCTGGGAAGTAGACCTCGGCTTTACCCCTGGGATGGACATGGCGGGAAGGCCCAGATGGGGTTTGTGGTCTATACCACGGTCAGGATTTGTGGGGCTGCTGCTTGGGGACCTGAGTTGGGAGGGAGAATGATGGTTGGCTTGTGCCAAGCGAGGGATGTCTGTTGGAACCAAGGTGGAGGTGCCGAGCTTGGAGGTGGGCTGTGCCCGTCCAGGGCTTTAGGGAAAACTCAGCACAGGGAGGAGACCCCTGGGAAAGTCATCTGCACAGGGCAATATTCGTCTGGGAACTAAAGGAGAGAGTAGATGTGGGAGAGGGAACAGGCAATGTCAGTGCCCAGGGGACTAGAGTGAAGGCCAGCGCATGGGAAGGGGCGGAAGAAAGCCAAGTGCAGGTGGACCGTGTAAGTCCCCTGGAGCAGGTATTTCCAGGAGGGAGGGTCGAGTGTGAATGAGATGAAGTGTCCGCCCTGGCTCCGGGTGGCTGTCACCTATGCAGAGAGGAGGGGCCACAGATACTTGATTGGGAGGCGAGGGTGGGGACAGCCGCCTCCGAAGCTCTTGGGAGAAGTTTCCCTCTGGAAGGAATCATAGAAACGGCTCAGAGATGGTGTGGGATCAGGGGAGAAAAGATGCCATGGCAGGGAGCTGTCCTCAGGGAGCTGGGATGCAGCTCGGGGAGTGAGCAGGGCTGTCCTCCAGCTGTATCCAGGGAAGTCAGATCCATACTGCGGCTGGCCAGGGAAGTCCAGATGGGGACCCTGCAGCAAGGGCCATCCCCCTGCAGTCCCTGTGGGAAGGCACCCCCAGCTTCAGACACATTTGTTTCTGAACATACTTCTTTGTTGAGGGCTGAGGACCACTGCATACCTACCTTCCATGACCACCCACCCTTCTGCAGGGCATGGGGGAGTCTCTCTGCCATACCCTTCTAAGACCAGGGACTGATGGCATCCCTGTCCCTGGGATGGTGGGCTACTTCTCCCACCATCCCCCTCTTTGAAATTGGATGCCTCCTCTTTGAGATAAAGCTAATGGCATAACCCTTCCAGGCCTCTCATCGGAGACCTGGCACCTCACTCTGTACTCACCCTTGGGGGCCTCTCAGACTTCCCTCTTGCCCCAGTGCCCTTATGAGGTTCCTCTCAGGGACCACTGTTTCTCACATGGATTCTTCCTTAAGAAAGAGAGAAAAAGGCTTCCCTAAGTTTAACCTTAACTAATAAAATGATCTGGTTTGTCTCTTTAAAAAAATGTTTTATAATTTTTATTATGAGTTATTTTTTCTCCACACTTTTATGGATACATTGTAGTTGTACATAATGGTGGGGTTTGTTGTTATGATTAGTACATGCACACAGCAGTTTTACTTCATAGAACATTTTTTTTTTTGGAGTTTGCATAGTCCCTTAGTCCCACAAAATATCCTGTCCCCGGGTCAGTGGGACCAGTTTTGGACATCCTGCATATGAAAGGGTCAAAAAGTTCTGCAGCTAAAAATACCTTTATCTCTGTTTTATCCAGCATTTCTCAAACATATTTGACCCCCAAACAGTGCCCACCACAATATTTTTTGGGAAATTTCTGCTTATATAGCCAGTTTACAAGAAATACAATAAATATTAAAATATTTTTAGTAATTTTACAAGTAATTGAAGAAGTAAGAATGAAAGGAGAATGAAAAACAGCTCTACTGGGAATCTTGACATTGGAATTGAACCACACTGCTCCGTGTTCCTGGTTTTGAAGGTGTGTAGGCCCTACATGGACCCGATTTTGGATCATACTTCCAAGGTGGGAAACACTGACTCAGCCTTCCAGTGATCTCTAGAAGGTTCTTGCTTCTGCCTTTCTGGTTACCTGAATTATGAAAGCACGTGGGAATCATTTGAAGTCTTCCATAGCGTAGTTTTCTTAAAAGGAAGATGGTCATCTTTGCTTCATAATTGCAAAACATTTTCATTTTTGGGTCTATAAATACCAACCAAGATGATCAACCCAGCATGACTTCTGTTTTCCTGCCAGTCCCCTTTGTATGCACACCTGCCTTCAACATTTGCTACAAAACACATCAAGTAGATTTCAGAGTGCAAATCTCATAAGAGGAAGAAGTACCTCACATACTTTTTCAGCAGATGGCATGGTCCAGGCTCTGGACAAAGATCGGCACGATGCAGCCCTTCTAGGTGGACGACCACCTGGATAATACCGTACTTGCTTTTGGTCCACAGAAATATTTTATTCACCCATCACATTTTGAGTTAGAAAACTCTTTGCGTCTGATGTCATGTGTAGTCTTTGGGTCTGAGATTGCCTTATGTGATCAATTTCACCACTGTCACAGGAGTTGAGACACCTGTGGTCTCCTTGAGCCCATCTGATTTATCTAAGATTTGTGAAACATCTTCCTTTATTTTTTCTCTTTGCCCTTATAAACTGAAAGTAAAAAAAATTCAGAATTTCCAACTGTGCCCAAGGCAAATTAACTGCAGACTAGAAAGATGGGATTTCAAACACCTTGGTAAAGTCAGGGCTCTCGCCCAGCAACAGGACAACAAGAACGAGAAGACAGCAATGGCTGTCTTCTCCCTCTAGTGCCTCATCGTTTCTTTGAGAATGATTTGCAATAGTTCATGGATAATAATGAATTAGCAAGAACGTTTCAAGACACAGGGAAAATAATGACCCTCAGCTCAGCAGAGGGAGGTAAAATAATGACCCTAAGCTAAGTGTGGTGGCACACGCCTGTAATCCCAGTGGTTTGGGAGGCTAAGGCAAGAGGATTGAAAGTTCAAAGCCAAACTCAGCAGCTTAGCAAGGCCCTGTCCCCCCAAAATGAAATATAATAAAATAAAAGAGGGCTGGGGATATTGCTCAGGGCTAAGTGCCTCAGGGTTCAATCCCCAGTACCAAAACAAAACAAAACAAAACAACAACAACCTCCCCCCCAAAAAAAACCCAGAACAAAACAAAACCATAACATCCTCAGATGTAGCTCAGATATAGCTCAGATTTATAAAAGGGTCTAAAGGATCCATATAGTGGTTGCACTATAGAGTAAATGCTATTCTAATAAGAAAAACAGATAATTATTTCTTTGGAAAATTTCTGGGGAAAGAATAGAAGTCAAATTGTATCAGTCCTTACAAATATATAGAACTTCTCAAAAAGAAAACCCCAAACTGAACCTGGATCTGGTGGGTCCTGGTGAGAGTGAGTTTCCTCCCACATTTTGATTTACATATAACCTCTTAAATGAATGAAAAAAGTGATCTCCCTTTTTTGAGTGGCACAAGAATTGATTTTTCATAAAACATCATGTAGACCAGCATCTCCTTCAGCTTCGTACTGAAGGATTGTCTTGTGCAATCTCATGTTTCCCTTTCCATATGGGATGCATTCCGCCACATGGATTTGGGATGCATTACATAAGATGAGTGTAGTTCCAGAAAATAAAGAAAAAAGGCAAATGCTTTGATTTTAGTTCCTAAATATAATTCTATGTGGTATGTTTTATGTTATAACAGAAAAAATTGGCAAAACTGTTTTTAGTTTCCCGAGATTTGGAATGCTTACATTTTGTACTTAAGCTGATCTATTTTTATAATTTTTGATGCTTTATTTCTAATGGACAATATAGGGGATTTCACCTGTTCTTTTTGTAATACATTGCAGTATGTGGTTTTTTTTTTTCCACTGGGTAAAAGCCCACCAATATACGCCTGTTTTCTTTTAGCTCACAGGGTTGAAGCGCCAGAAATCCAGTCTGGAGGGAGATCAGTGGTGTCTTCACCATCTTGCGCTTCCTGATGGGTGCTGGAGTTCTCTCGTGCTTCTGGGCTTCTTGTCCTCAGCTGTGCTCTGCTGTGGTTCAAAACAAACCAGAAGGCAGAGAATAAAGCAAGTCGAACACAGAGGGCCACTGGGGACGCGTGGGTGAGTCATGAGCATGCTGCCCTGTCCCTCACACTTTAGAACCTTCTCCAACAGTTCTGTGTCGCAGGGAGAAGTTTGAAATAACCATCCTATTGACTGAGTTAAAAATAGAAGTGGCTGCAACATGTTCTTTGCTCTTTCAGGGATCCAAACTCCTGGGCTGCTTTCAACAAACCGAGAGTCACTGGTTGGGAACGTGGGTCTACCTGAGCAAGGGGAGCCTGGCCTTTGGGAGCTGGCCTGTGCATGCCCTGCGTGCGTGAGAGACATGGGACTTGTCCTTCTTTGAGGCTCTCTGGCATAGACTCCTTGCTCACCATCACTTTTTCATTTTCTGTTGTCCACAACGAAGTTCAGTTTCTAAGGCATCACCCAACTTACGTGCACTCACGTGGTTTGGGGTCGATGTTGGCGATACAGCTGCTTCAGTAGCTACTTTGGCAGGCTAAGGTTCTGACTCTATGGTACCCATCCCTGGCTTTGGGACTGGAGGCTGACTTCCATGTCCCACCCATTGCGGGGCGCTGCAGATTCCAGGGTCCTGAGCCCTTGTCTGGGCTGAGAGGTAGGCTGCAGGGACAGGAGGGGCTGATGCTGACCTCATGCCATCAGGGTCCAGGGCCAGTGGTGCACACTTTGTTTCCTCTCCTGGGGTCAGCCAGGCCTGCACGGACTCACCCCCAGCCTATATCTGCGGTATATGCCTCCAAAGTTTCCATCAATGGGGGGCAGCTGGGAATACAGTGACGAAGAAGGGTAAAGGCTCTGGGGAAGACCCAGGCACCCAAACCAGCACCAGCACCAGGTCACTTCCCTTTTCTTCTCCCTCACGTGCCTTTCTGGTTTGTTGCACTGGGAGCCAGCTGCTAGCAGCCTGGGAAGGGCTAAGGTGCTCTAGGAGGCCAGCGTCTCCACAGGGAAGCGTTCCTTGTTCGTCCCTGGTAGGAATGGCCAGGGAAGCCCAACAGAGAGACCGAGAGGGATTTTCTCCCATGTGCTCTCCCTCGTGGTGCAAATCCCATCCTGAATGTGGACAGGGACCCCATGCTGCTACCCAGCTCCTGCCTTGTTGTGAGGATGGCACAGAGGGCTGTGGGCCCGGGTTACCAGGGTAGGGAGGGCTGCTGGAGGACTTGCTCAAGCAGGCTGCAGCGAGGCCTTGGCCACGATGTGGTTGCCTCACACCCAGGGACCTGCAAGTGCATGCTGGGCTGTTTCTGGGTTGGCACCCAGACCCTTGGCCCTCACTGCCACGTGAATCTGCCTGGAGGAGCCAGGTGGGCGCTGCTTGCTGACCCTAGCCTGGCCAGAACAGCCTGGGGAGGAGCTGCAACCCCTGGGGCTGAGTGGGCACAGGGCCATCAGCCAGGCCTACAAGACTGGACCTGCCAGGGACCTGAGGGCTACAGGGAGCCTCTAACCCAACACCCCAGAAGGCAAAGCCCATTGGAGGTTGAGTCCCATGGTTCCCCTAAGCTTTCTGTCTCCTGGTGTCTCTATAAAAGGAGGGACAGTGGTTCAGGCTGCTGTGGTGGGGTGCTTGAGACCGGGCAGCTTGTCCAACAGACATCCATTTCTTGAAGATCTGGAGGCTGGACGTGTAAGACCAGAATGCCAGAGGGGCTGGGGTCTGTGAGGGCCCTTTTCTGGGGTGCAGATGGCACCTTCTAACAGAGTCCTCTCATGCGAAGGTGAGTGGGGCAGCCCTCTGGGTTTGTGTATGTAAGGGTCCTATTTTAGGGTTCCACCCTGTGACCGGACTGGCTCCCAAAGACCTCACCTCCTAATACCGTGACGTTGGGAGGGGCCAGGTTTCAACATATGAATTTTGGGGTGACAGCGACATTGAGTCCATGGCAGAATGGGTACCATAAGACCCAATCCTACATTTCACTTCTCACAGAAACCCTGCCGGCAGAGGAGGAGACTGGCTCAGAGAGGTGGAGATGCTGCCGGGCGGGCCAGCGGCCATGGCCGAGTTGGGGGGCTGGCCTAGGGTGGTGCAGATGCCAGGACCAGTCCCCTCCCAGGGACAGGGAGTGACCTCCTCTGAGAGGACTGGGTTGCTTTCCAGCTAAGAGTGGGCAAGATCAGCAACTGCTGTGACCAGGGCTCTGTAGGGCAGGGCGTTGGGTGGGGGTCCCGAGGGAAGGCTCTAGCTGGTCTTGTTCGGGAGTCCTCTCTCCCTTTCCTTGGCCACAGGAAGGCTGAGAATGAAGAGGCATCACCCATCACCTTCACTCCTCAGGGATCCCACAAGACTCAGCTCTTCCATGCAGCCATCCAATCCTTACGCTCTGTGTGACCGCTGGCCCCACTACGCTCCTGTGAGATGTGGCAGCAGCCTGCTGCCTCCCTCCCAACAAGCAAAGGACCTGTGCTCTTTTTTGTCCCAGGTTGGTGGCCTGGGATGGGACCCTGTTGATTCAGAGTGGCTCATGTACTAAGAGGAAGTTGTGTGGCTGGGCTCCTGCGACAGAGCACCTGAGGCCCAAGACGTGTGCACTTATGTCCTCGTGTTCCCAGGGGCTGGCTATGGTCTGGTGGCAGAGGTGCACTCCCAGGGAGGAAGAAATCACCAAGTGGCAAGCGATGTTTTGGGTGTTAGTTCTTCTTGTTCCGCCCTCACCCACCTGGGGCTCCTAGGCTTCCTGGTGCTTCCCCCTGCTGTTGTTTCATTGGGGAGGGACCAGGGCAGGGAGGGGACAGCTGGGGAAACATTCCTGATTCTCTGTGCATTCCTTTTTCTTCCTGCCCACTGGTGATTCCTAATCGGCTTTGGGGTAGGTAAATAACTCTTCCCTATCACCGTCTGACAACCCCCCAAACTCCGTGGCATGAACCATCACCCCAGGTTGGGCTCTTGGTGTTTGAGGTTCATCCTGTGGAATGCTAAGGAAATCTCTCTCCATATAGCCTGGTTTTGCGAATCAAAAGCCCTTTGATTTTTTTTGGACTGCTTCAGCTAGAGACAAAGTCTACACAAGAGCCGGAAACAGGATCATAGCTTGCTGGGTTCAGCATGCGGGAAGCAGTCCTGCCCCCTGGACAGCAGGGCCCAGTCAGGTTGGCACCCATTGTTCTGGGGCCAACTGTTCATCTCAGACTTTATAAATGTGCTGACGATCACTTGATGGGGGAAACTTTCTGAGTTTGCAAATGAGCTGGTGTGGAAGCCTTGGCTGTGTCTGGGAAGTCGGGGAAGCAGCCACCTCTTACTGCCTTAGACTGCCACCATGCTAGGTATGCAGAATGAAGGGACTTCTGGAGGGCAGAGCCGGCCACTGCAGAGCCCACAAGGGCTACACAGGAAGTGAACCTGGAGGTGGCTATAGGGAGAGGCTGACCAGGCGCCCAGAAAGAGAGGCATTTCCACGTGCAATCAGTGGGACTAAAGGTGTGGGAGAGAGGCATTCACCCAGAGGCCAGGGCCAGTCTGATGGCTCTGAGGCTTTGTGTTGGAGCATGGCAAAAGAGGAGGTCAGAGAGGTGGGCATGGAGTCTTGGAAAGCTGACTGAGGGATGGTCAGGTGAGTGGTGCTGGGCTCACTGAGGAGGGAGCCACATTCCAGGAGGAAGTTGGGGACAGGTTTTGAGGTGAGGTGCCAGAGGACAGCGACAGATGTTGGTATGGAGGCCCAGCATGGTGGACTGCAGCGGGCATGAGGAGGGGAGGGGAGGCCTGAGTAGGCAGCACCCTGTGGGGGAGTCACCAGGTCTCTGGAGCTGACTCTAGAGGTGCAAGGAAGCTTCAGGTCTGTGGGTGGGAAGCCAGCGAGACTTCGGCAGCACTGGGGAAGCCTGGAGGGGTCCCTGTAGGGCAGCACTGGTGGCACTGTAGGGTGGTGACATTCAGTAGCCAGCTGGCCCTGGAGGCATGGAGGCAGCAGAGTGGCCAGGACTGTGGTGACATATAGGTTCTGTGCAGGATGACCCTGCAGGAGGTGAGGCTGCAGGTGGATGCCCTCTGGGGAGGGTACCTGGGGGGAGCAGAGCAGTGGCCCTGGGAAAGCCCAGGGGCAGCCATGCTGCCCAATGCACTGGAACTTCTCAGAGGAACTGGACCTAGGCGAGGAGCACTCTGCCCCTGGGTGACAGCTGGGGCTTTCTCCTGCTCCACCTGCCGATTTCAGTCTCGTAAGGCGTTTTTGTAGTGAGCGCAGTGGAGACCAAAACCTCTCAGAACAGGAGAGTGGGAGCCGGAAGAAGGGCCTCTGGATCCCCCCAGGGCCCAGGGCAGTCTTGACACCACTCCTGTGCCTCCTGACATTGTCCCCCAGGCCTCCTGCCCTGTAGAGGCCATTTCTCAGGCTGCTCAGGGGTTTATATTTTCTTCCTTTTTTCCCCTTTTACTTTTTCTTTTGTTCTAACTAGTTTTACATGACAGGGGAATGCATTTTGACACATCCTACATGAATGGAGATCAGGGGGTTATATTTCTGTCATCACAGACTCCTAAACAAGTGCTCTCAGGATGGTGATTTTTTCGGGGCGCACCCCCAGCGGCAGTTGCATTTATGGGCTGGTGATTAAAGATGGCCAGGCAGGTGGTGGGTGGTAGGAGGCCTCCCTTTTTTTTTGCACAAGATCTTTTTCAACTAAATGAATCCTGCAGCCGGCTGCATGCCCTGAGGTCCTCCCTCTCCCAGCAACTAGCCCGGCTCCTTGGGAGGACGACAGCACCAGGCCTGGACAGAGAGCGCTTCCCGCCCCAGCACTCCCAACAGCCAGCAGAAGCCAATCAGGGTAGAGAGGTGGCCCTGGACGTCTGGCTCTCCTGGCAGTGCTATTTGCAGGCCTGCTGTTAAAGGGACACTCTTTCTTTTGCCCTGCACCCCTCTGAAGGCTTTCACCTCCCTGTGAGCACCTGCTCCCAACCGTTCCGATAGTTTGACTCACTGATTAAGCTTTTTGTGCAGCGCACACTCTGGCAGGAACAGAAGCAGCGTGACACTCACTGGATAAGAGCTGCACAAGCACTACCATGTGCTCCCAGAGCTGGGCCAGCACCGTGGGCTTAGCTGATTGGCACTCTGTCTCACGTCCACCAGCTCACAGTGGCAGAAGCTGTGGACACGTGGTTGGGGAGGGGAGCTTTGAGGGGGTGCTCACATAGTTCTTCTCCATTTGAGAGAAGCATTGTAGGAAAGGCCCCAGGCTGAGGCAGCCACAGGCCAGAGCTCGGGCACCTTTGGAGAGTGTGTCCTCACACTCTACTGGGACCTGCCAGGGTCAGCCTGGCCAGTCCTCTGTCCTCGGCTTCTGTTCCCATGATGGTCACTAGGTGTCCAAAGCAGGAGAACAAAAGGATTTTGAGGTCATTTGGACATAGTCACCAAGGCCATTGCTGGTCCACGAAGCTCTCACTATCCCAGCTGAAGGGCAACATCTCCTCTGCTGGAAGCTGAGGATACTGCCTTATGGTGCGGATGCTGCACATGTGATGTCACACACGAAGACTGCCTCACTTCTTGGGAGGGACTGTGGCTTCAGCCTGTGGGTCAGACCACACACCCTGAGGGTGCAGGATGGAGAGCCCTGTGTCCAGGGCTGATCCCAAAAATGAGGAGGCCACTGGTCCTGTTGGACATGGTGCAGCCTCTCCCTTGGCACCGGCTGCGATTACTTGGGGAAAAAGGCACACACCAGGTCAAGAGTGGTTCTTATCCTAGTGAGGCTGACCCCAGAGCTTCTAGGCCTCAAGGATGCACCGATGGGCCCAGTGTAGTACTGCCAGGTGGACAGGCAGAGGTCTGCCTTCCTGGGGCTTACCACCTGTGGCACGGCATTCGCACATTCTCTGTGAAGAGCCAAATAGTAAGCATTTCCTACCTTGTGGGCTGTGGGTCTCTGTCCTAACTAGCCACGTGGTCACTAGAGTTGCAGGTGGATGCCTTGGTGTTCCAATAAAACCTCACGTACAAAGCAGAGCCTGGTCAGATTTCGCACATTTCTTACTGCCCAGATTTTCCCTCTGAGCCTCTGAAGGATGGGAACATATTCTTGCTCCTTTTCTTTTTCCAGGAGCCTAGCATGGGGCTTTACTCAGTTTACATCCCCAGTCATTTCAAGAAGACGCTGGGGGCTCCAGTTATGCTGACAGTTCACACCTGAGCTGCTCTTGAAGGGCCCAAGCTCTGCCCACTGAGGTGCACACCTCTCACAGTGGATCCTGGCTCTGGGGAACTTTCTAATCCATTCTGTTGTCTTTTCTATTTCCTCCTTTCCTTCCCTTTCTCCCTTTTCTCTTTCTTTCTCCTCTCACATATTTTCCTAAACATTTCTTAGGCACTTTCTATGTACAGACCTATGCTTGGCTCTAGAGACACAAAGAACAATCAAGACATAAGGTTGGGGCTGGGGATGTGGCTCAAGCAATAGTGAGCTCGCCTGGCATGCATGCAGCCCGGGTTCGATCCTTAGCACCACATAAACAAACAAACAAACAAAAAAAAAAAAACAAGGATGTTGTGTCTGCCGAAAACTGAAAAGTGAATGTTGAGAATTCTCTCTCCTTCTCTCTTTAAAAAAAAAAAAGACATAAGGTTGGTCCACAAGGGGCCTTGATGAAGGGAGAAGAGGCCTGTCCTGCCTCAGGGTGCTGAGCTCTGGGCACACTTGCCCAGGCCTTGCCTCTCCCCCAAAGCTGGGAGTGGGCATTATCTTCCGGTGGCTGCCTCAGCCTCTGAGCCACGGGTTAAGTCTGAGACCATTCTGCAAGGGTGCGGGCCTGGCTGGTGTTGTTTCTAGGTAGAGGCTGGAACCTGTGTCTCTTATTTTGATAAAGCTTTGCCGTCGGAGTTTGAGCAATAGGTGTGGATATCTTGAAGCAAGATAGTGGCCAAGTCCTCATCTAGGAAGCAGAGAGCTAAGCTGAAGAGGAAATTTGCAACCAAGGGAAACAACCAGCAGGGACCAGATTAGAAAAAGGTGGAAAAACATAACCCAGGGGCAAACTTTGCTTTGTTTAGAACACATTTTCCTACGAATCCTAAAAGCTGTGCCAGGTGTGTGATGAGCAGCCATGGAATACGGAGCCCACCCCGGGCCTGCTTCCCACTCCCTCCCTGCTTTGCTCTCAGGTGTCACCTTGGAGCTGGTGCAGCCAGATCACGTGATCCTGTGCACCCTGTACCTGCTGGAGGTTGGCACATGTCCAGCCCACTTTACCCAGGATCTCTCAGTGGCCATGAAGCCTTCTGCTCTGTCCCATTAATCCCCAGGTGCTCTCTGGCTCTGGCCTCATTGAGATGCCACGGGTTCATTTCTCCTAAGATGTCTTCCAGCCAGTGTATTCTCTGACCTGGGGCTTGGTCTCAAGCCCTCTGGCTCACAGAGACCTGGCTGGGGACAGCTCTGGCTCTGGGCAAGTACAGGAGAGAGCTCCAGAGGGGTGCACACAGTATTCGGGTATGTGGGTGCCAGCTGAGGTCCCAGCCGGGTTCCCTAGGAAGTCCAAGTGTCACATCCCACACCTTGGGTGGAAGGAAAAGAGGACAGAGGTGGGTCAGTTGGGTGAGGGGCTCCCAGGGACCCAGGTCCAGAGGGTGAGAGGACTTTTATCCCTTTCAGGGACTGGAGGGTCAAAGTGCAAAAGATCCCAAAACTTCCTGTCACCGAACCTCACTAATTAGGTGACTCGGACAATTCGACTTTGGACTTTGATCTTGAAAAGAATATCCTGGTGGATCCAGGAACTCGGCAAGACGTCAGCGTTTGCTCAGGGGTTGAGGTCCCCTGAACCACCTAGGTCACCTGCCCTAGCTTGGCGGTTAGTCATGGCCTGATAATAACCAGAGAGTGTGTCAGGCTTCACATGTGCTTTGGCATTCAGCGCTCACTTCTATGTGTCCTGCCATGACCTCAAGGATGAGCAACAGAGGCCTACTAGGTACTCACCTGTGAGCACCTGCTGACCTCCTGCCCCTGTTCCACGCATGGTCAACGCATCTTCTCTCTCTTTTTTTTCTTTTTTTTTTATTGATTATTTAAAACATTACATAGCTCATGATATATCATCTTTCATACATTTGACTCAAATTGGGTTTTGAACTCCCATTTTTACCCCAAATACAGATTGCAGAATCACATCTGTTACATACTCAAATTATTACATAATGGCATATTAGTGACTGTTGTATTCTGCTACCTTTCCTATCCCCTACTATCCCCCCTCCCCTCCCCTCCCCTCCCATCTTCCCTCTCTACCTCCCCTGCTGTTGTTCAATTCTCTCCCTTTTTTTCCCTCCCCCTTGCCCCTCATAACCTCTTATAATTTTATGTATCATTGAAGGTCTCCTATCATCTTCTCTCTTGATGCTCACTGTATCCATGAGTGATGCAGCTGTCACACCAGGGGTGGATCAGGCTCCCACAGGATGGGGAACAGGCCTCCCCACAGGTCTCAGGGGGCCACCATCTTCCCTGGCCCTGGAACAAGGAGAGATCACGTTACCTGGCATCTGGACTCCTATCTGGAGCTTGGTGCAAGTGCCCCTAGCAGAAGGTGAAAGGAGCTGGCCTCAGATGACCCCTGTGACCACTGCCTTGTTGCCCACCCAGCATTGCTCTCTCTTGGGAAGATGGTGTCACCTACCTTGGACCTAGTCTGTGGGTTCAGGGTGAAGACTGCTTCATATCCAGCTGCTCAGCTGAGGGGACTGTTCTGAACAGGGTGCAGGGCAGGAGGAGGCAGGGACCTCTTCCAGGGCTGCTGCAGGCCCCGCTGTGCTGGAGAAAATGGAGATGACCTTGGCTCCGGGTGAGCTCTGGGTGGGCGAAGGTGGCTGCGGCAGCAGCAAACGGCAGGGCGAGGGCTGAAGAGCAAGGGGCAGCAGAGTGCCGAAAAGGGACCCTCGCCCAGGGGCGCAGGCTGGGGCACGTCCGCTGAAAGCAAAAGCTGCGGGAGGGTGAGCCCATGTTGTCTAGTGTCCCCAGGAACAGGTGGCAGCGTGTTGCTGGGGACACTGTACAGGGGAGCACCACCTCCTCCCAGGCCACTTGCCCTCCTGATTTCCTCTGAGACAGGGTAAAGCGTGGGTTGTTAGGACATTTCTCAACCGCAGGGAGACCAAATGGCAAACTCCTAGAGGCAAGTGTGGGGCTCTGTGTCCTGGTGATGGTGACAGGGACTAGGCCGCCTAGGGCAGGGGGCCTCGGTGCCTAGGGCTGTGTTCTGGACGTTCTGCGAGTGTGCTTACTGCGAGGCCTCGGAGGAGAGCCGCTGGCAGGACAGAAATGATCCCGGTAGATTTTTTCAGGGTTAGAAGGAACAGAGGTCCCAGAAGGCAAGTGGAAACTGCGTCTGGTGTGGAGGAGGGTCTGGATCCGCTCTCACGCTGCCAGCGCCGTGCCTCGGGGGAGCACCCATGCTTGACCAGGTGTGAGTCAACTCGGGAACGGCTCCTGAAGGGTCGGGCAGCAAGTGGCAAATAGGTAGCCTTGGGGGTCTGTGCTAGGAGCCTCTGCTGGAGGTCTTGGGAGACCACTGCCCGCTCCTGGGGAGTGGCAGTTCTCTGTGGTCTGCGTCCCAGGTGATATCCTCCTAGAAGGATGAAGGGCGCCGGGAGAGAATTCCCTGTGTATCTTCTCCCACCAGGTCCCAGGGAAAATGCCCGGGGAGTAGTGAGCATGTAGGTGAGGGAGGAGGAGGCGAGCTGCCCAGGAAAGTCAGAGGTGAGGGCTGTGCCAGGCGGAGGCACAAAGGGAGTCCTGTGTATAGGCATACAGGAGACGGGAGGCCAGAGAGGGAGGCCAGCGGGCTCCAGGACAAAGAGGGTGGGAAGAAGTGTGAGGCAGGAAGTGCTTCAGGCTCTCAGGTGGGGAAAGGCTGTCTGCTCTGCAGAGAGGCCTGGAAACCAGCAACAGGATACGGAGGGGCCAGGGGAGGAAGGCCTGCCTTCCCCAGGGAGGGAACAATGGCCATTCTTCCATTGAAGGCTAACATGCCCTGAGAGAGGAAGGGCCTGCCAGGAGGGGAGGGCCAGTCAGGGGACAGGAAGGAAGGGGCCAGAGCCTGCACTGACCAAAGGAAGGCCAGAGGCCCCTGCATTGCATTTGGAACTCAATAGACCCGCCTCCAGAGCACCAGGCGGCCGGCAAGGTCCTCATGGCGTCACTGCTGTGGCTTTCCCAGGAGCCCTGCCCCTGCCCTTCCCTCCCTTGGCCTTCTCCAGGACCTCAGGTGCCAGCCTCACTAGGGCACCCCGAGGCTGCTCGGGGCCAGGGTCTCCCACACCGCCCGCGGTGGTTCTGAGACTTCCCATCTACACACATGGGAAGAGGGAGCTCCCAGCATAATAAAGGAAGCGGGCCAAAGTAATCAAGGCCCCCAGCCCCCCACGGCGCCCATCTCCAGGACAATCAGGGCCGCCTGCTGAACAACACTTGCTCAGAACAAAGGAAGTGCATGACGGGATCCGCAGCGGGTCCAGGGGAAACGCACACAACAATGGACAGGCGGGCTGAATGGCATTCACGTGTGAGGCTGCTGCGCCTAGCACCCCTTCGGAATCCTGGAGAGCATGGTGGAGGGGCACGAGGCGCTCCCACTGAGACCTGAGAGGTGTGGCCTTCCCACTCAGTGTTTCCCTTGGGGCTGCGCTCTGCGGGAGTGACTCGCACACTTCATGCCTCACCTGCCTTGGCCTGGCTCCCCATCCCCTCGGCAGGAGGTGGGCCCTTTGCCAACAGCAGCGGGTAGCACCATGGACTTCATTTGGCATGAGGAGGTGAGGGTCAGTGGGCCAAGGGTAGCTGAAAGGAAGAAGCAAAAGAAGGGCTCGGGGACCTCAGGGAGAGGGCAGGCCTGTCGTTTGCCAAGGACTGGATGTTTGTGACCCCTTCTCCCCAACCCCCAGTGTGACTGTATTTGGAGACAGGGCCTTTGTCATGGTGCTCAAGGATAAAGGAGGTCATTAGGGTGAGCCCCAATCCAATAGGATTAGTGCCCTTCTGAGAAGGGACAGAGAGAGCTCTCTCTCTCCACTAAGCAAGGACTCAAGGAGAAGGTGGCCCTTTGTGAGCTGGGAAGGAGGTCCCCACTAAGAACCAGCCAGCCAGTGGCTGTGGTCTCTACTTCCAGTCTCTAGACCCACAGTGTCCCAAGTAGCTGGGATGTGGTTGTTGTGCCCGCTCTGGGGGACTTCAAACCTGAAAGACTGAAGAGATGGAACACTGCATGTTCTCACCTCCAGGTGGGAGCTGGAAGGTGGTCTCAGAAGTGGAGGGCAGAGTAGTGGCTGTGGTATCTGGGGACATGCTGGGGAGGAGGAACAGGGAGAGGGCAGTTCCTGGGTACAGGCACGCAGCCCTAGGGGAGGAATGACTTCTAGAATTCCATAGCAGGTAGGTAACTATTGTTGGCAGCAATGTATGGAACGTTTCAAAATGGCTAGTAGAGAAAGATTTTGAATGTTCCTGACCCAAAGAAATGATCAACATTTCCGGTGACAGACATGCCCTGACTTGCACCTTCCACACTGAGGATGTTGAAATGTCACCCTGCACCTCGTAATTATGTACAATTACTAGGTGACAATTAAAACTATTTTACAGAAGGGACAGAAGTTTCAGGGGCAAAAGGTCCTTCAAGGCCATCTGAGACATTGCCTGTCCAGTTGATAGCAGCCCTCCCAAGGCCTGAGGAGCCTCCCCAGTCCACTCAGCGTGTTTGGTGACTTGGTCTGGTTGGCACAGGCGGAGGAGCAGAGGCCCGGGACACCTGCACCCTTCTCAAGGCTTCGCCCTGTCTCTATGGGGCCCCTCACCTGCAGGCGTCAGTGGGTATCACTCCATCCTGGTCACCAGTAGGGGTTGTGTCTTCTGGCTGGTGGTCCACAGCAGGAGAGGTCAGCTCTTCATGAACCAGGCCCATCTTCATGCAAATGTGCCTGGGAATCGCAGGGAGCAGAACTGCAGGGTATTTGTGGCGGAGAGAAGTGGGGCTGCTGGGAAACAGATGCTTTATTGGGCTCCTGTGGAGCACCAGCTGCTCCTCTAATGTGTCCACTTCAGGCTTTCAGTGGGGAGCGACTGCTCCATAAGTAGCAGGCATATGAGCCAAGCATGGTGGCCATGCCTGTCATCCCGGTGACTCGGAGGCAGAGGCAGGAGGATGGTAAGTTCCAGGCCAGCCTCGGCAGGCAACCTAGGGAGACCCCGTCATGGGATAAAAGTTGAAAGGGCTGGGTGCAGCTCTTGGTAGGTTGCCCTGCAGTCCCCAGTGCTGAGGCACAAGGAGCAGGCATGGATCAGTGTATCACTGTGCCTGGGGACCTGCCAGAGCCCTCATGCCTCTCCCAGTGTGCCTGGCCCTGGATGCCTGCTCATTTTCTTTAAGTTTTATAATCTTTTTTCTTTTTTCTTTACTTTCTATTTTGGAGAAAAGTTGCAAGACTATTTAGAGGTGCAGGTTTCCTCCTCTTCTGGGTAGAGACATTACTGGTAGCTTTGTCTGGGCAGCTTGAGGTCCAGCTGTAGGTGTCGCAGCCCCCCTAACTCCAGCGCCCACCTCACCTGCAATCCTGTAGTCTCTGCGGGGCCCATAGTCATGGCTGCCCAGATGTCCCAGGGCCACTCTTGCCCCAGGGGATTTGCTTGTCCTATCTCTTTAGCCCCCTTTATCTGGAACAATCAGTAGCACTGATTCTGGGATCGTGGGGATCTGAAGAGGGAAGTGGAGTGGCGGGACTGCCAAGAGTGACCAGCAGACATTCATGGGGAGCACGGATCAGGCTCAGGGGGGAGCTTGGCTAGGAAGGAGGTGTGGACATGAGGCCACAGGGGATGGCTGTTGGAGAGGTCTGCTCCCTTCCATGGGCTGGGGCTGAGTGTGGCCAGCAGGTGGGCAGCTGGGGGTGGGGAGGATATAGCAAGGTGGTGCTGATGGAGATACAGTGGCCATGTCTGTCACAAGAGATATTGGTGACCTCCACAGGGAGCTTCCCTGTGCCTAGGCTGGCCCTTGGATGAGGTGAAAGAGGAGACAGGAGCCCCGGTGTGGAGGTACCCAGCAGAGGGTGGTGTGAGGGTCTGCAGAGCCTCTGCCCCTCTTGTGACACGTCTGCCTTGTGGGAGCCCTTGTGCATCCCACAAGCGCCTCTGCCCTACTGTGAGGGGTCTGGTGGGAGCAGGAGGGTGGACACAGGCACGACAGCACTCCAGGCTGTGGCCCTGGCTCCGCCCCACGGCACCCATCCCAGCTGTTCCTGGTGACTTTTCCCTGTGAGCCTGTAAGCTTCCCAGGGAGGACAGGCCCAGTCTGTCCACTGCAGTGGTGTCCCTAGGACCCGCCCGGAGCCTGGCATGGAGTCCTCACAACTGGCAGAAGAGGTGAACCCAGCTCTGCTCTTCCAAAGCCACTGAAGTTATGCCTGGAGATGTCCTGGACAGTTAGGTTCCCACTTGAGACACTACTGAGTCCAACCACCTTCACTGGTGACTTTGCCTCCGGATAGACTGTTCGAATAAAGGGGGGATTCAATTCCAAGTACAGATGACCCAATATAACCCAAAATAGCATGAGAGGAGTTTATTTCCTCACATAGACCAAGTCCAGAGCGGCACTAAGACCTTGGGGACCTAGCTCCTTCCACACACTGCTCTGCCCGCCCTCGGGTATGGCCTCATCCTCCTGGGCTAAGAAGGAGACTCCACATTTCAGGCCAGAGTAAGGGGGGTGACAAAGAAGAAGCTCAACATGCAGCCACAGGACCTTCTGTGTATACCCCACCATCTGGAAGCTTCTCCCGTGGTGCAGAGGAGGCTGGGAATGCCATCTTTTCTCTGGGTGGCATGTGCCCAGGGAAAAGGCCCTGCTCTGGGGAGCAATGGCCTGGCTTTGTCTGGCCACCAGCAGTCCTTGCCACAGCTGATTTGGGGAAGGCCTGTGTCTTTCTTCTTACTCCCCTCTTGTGCAGAATGGGATGGTGACCAGAGGCTTGGGCCTGGCACTCTCAGGATGGGGGTGAGGCTGGTCCACCTTAGCTTTTGCTAGAAGTGGGGCCAGTTGGTAGTAGTACGTTATGATTGGCTTCCTCATGTTGAGTGGCAGGAGGTGGTCCATGATACAGGGTAAAAGGGCAGGCGTCACCTAAATGCCTGGAAAAACCCAAACCATATCAGCAGCAACCACCCCAAACCCGAGGAAGCTGGTTATGACCTAGGGGCAAGGAAGGGAGGAGACCCACGGCAGGGCCATGGGTCTGTCATGGCTGAGTCTGTGGCGTTGTGATTGAAGAGTGCATTTACTATCGGTGGATTTTAAATCTCCTTTTAAAAGCACGAGTCTCGAGGGAGTGTGTCAGAGGCAGGCAGCTGCTCCCCAGAGGACAGTTTCCAGCCTGCTGTGGCTGAGTCTATTTCGTTTATTAAAGAAGGCCAGCTGAACCTGCCTCCGTTCTCATGCCACGGACTCAGAATGCAGAAAGCAGAGCTGCCTCTGCAGAGCCCAGCCAGCAGGAGGCCAGCGAGGGACCGTCCTCGCTCTGAGCCCTCACTGCCTTCTGGACTCCAGGTGGACCCTGCGGGTGGGGGACTCAAAGGCTGTGGGTAAAGGAGGGGCAACATGCTCCTGTTTGAGCAGATTCCACCTGAAGATGAAACGCTTGTGTTCATTCAAGCCCCCTCTGTCCAGGCCTGGACGCTCTGTTTCGGCCATTGCACAGGACCTGCCATGCACGAGTGCATGCCCCTGGGCTGGGCCTCGCAGGGCTGGAGCCGGTTTTTAGCTGCGTTTGCTTCTGTCTAAGCCCTTATGTGTGTGGCAGGCCAGAGAGGCAATGCAGGAATGCTGAGTAAATCCACCTGGGGAGTGAACAAACCCAAAGCCAGGGCAGCCGTGTTGTGCAGGGCACACTGCGTTCAAGTCCTGGGCACCCAGGCCTTGGGCAACCAAGGCAGCCATAGAAGGCAGGGCTGTGTCGTAACCTCTGGGGTGAAGGGAGGGAGCAGGGAGAGTCTGAGTGACTTGTCTGCTGGTCCCTGTGTGATGGGGGTGGGATCAAGATGGGATAGTCTAGAGGGGGGAAGCTGGCATCATCACCGCCAGTGGATGCTTGTGCAGGACAGGAAGGTGCTCCCTGGCACAGGTGGGGTGCCCTGGGCTCAGATGGGAGTACAGAGAAACGTCCCACGTCACCTCTACATGCCACAAGCCAGCCAGCAAGGTCAGCCGTCCTCCCCTTCAACATAGTCATTGTGGATGGCGAAGGTCCTCAGCTGGCCCAGCCCCTGCTCTTCTGTATCTTGCTTTTGTCAAGGCAATAGTAGCCCATTGGCTTTGTGTCTGAGTGAAGAATGCACCTCCTCAGAGGGGGTCTCCTGTCCCAAGCTCTTCTCTGTGAGGCCACACCACCAGCTTCACTCAGGTCACTTAGACCTGCTGGCTTTTTCGTGTCTGTTTACCAAACCCCAGAGAGGAGGAGCCACAGTCGGACTCTTCCCTCATGTAGCACTGATATGACCATGAGCTGCTGCATGGTTTCTCTGGTCTCTTGGCAACCCGCCAGCTGCCCTGGTACCACTGGGCTGTGGACATGGCAGGTGTGATCCTTGGGAGATCATCAGTCTAGCGGTAGCAATGGGAAGGCCCCAGTGACTCTGTGATCTCCATCCACCTTGGGAGTTGCCGATGGGGTCCATTGGGGTGAGCTGAAGCAGGGAGCAAGTGATGCGTGGATGAAGCTTGGGCTTCTGAAGGCAAGGGACACACAAGGAAGGGGACAGTCCAGCCACAGTAGGCAAGGAGGCCCAGGCTGTGGTGCTGGGTCTGTGAGTGTGTCTAGCCCTATGGGGATCTGCATTCAGTGTGCCTGTCTAGCTTGACTCCACAGCTTGGTAGCTTTGAGCAAGGGTCTTACCTAGCACTGGGTGCCTGGCCTGTGTCCTGACTGTGGCTTCCTGGTCTTCCAATGATCCAGCCCCTGAACAGTTGCTGGTCCATTTGATGGCCTGGCTCCAACCCTTGGAGCCTAGTCATTGGTGCTGTCCAGTCCTAGACCTTTCCCAACCCTTGCCCCCATCTGCCCTCGGATTGCCCCCACTCCCTGGACTGAGCCTCTTCCAGTTTTTCTGCTCATGCAGGTCCTGCCCAGCCTGGGCTCCTGTGGCCTGGTGTCTGCTGAATTCCACTGAGCCTGCCAGTGGGAAACAGACTAAGGACTCGCACATCTTCCAGGCCCAGGAAGCAGAACCAGCCATGTTCATTTTGCTACAGAGGAGGGTAGTGTAGCATGGAACCCAGGGCTCACTCGCTATGTGCTGTTTTGAATCTGAGTTAGAGTCAAATTTGTCTCTGATTATCTGGGTGAACTCCTTAACTATTTGTTTGTAATACCACCAACTATTTCCAGATGTTAGTGCAGCATGTATACCGTGCCACTGAGGGTGGAGGGGTTAGTGCTGAAACCATTTTTAATATAAGAAAAATGCATATGGAGAAATTAAATCCCCTACTAAAGATCCGGCATTGTTTACCCACCACAGGTTTTTTTCTTGGCTGGCACATATGTCTGTCTCCCTCTTACTCCAGCTGCTCCCGCTAGCTCCAAACACTGGGATTACCCAATTCCTCTCTGGTGGTTCAGTGATCTGGCATCCAGAGACAAGCAAAGGCAATTTCAGAGTTCTACTAACTCCCCTATGGAAATAAGTGATAGTCTCATGGGGTCACCATGAAGATGAAGGGGGGCAGCAGACAGAAAGCACCTGCGATGGTACCTGGCTCCTGCTCAGGTCTCGGTCAAGACCAGCTTGTCTTTCTCCTTAGGAAGACCCATTTTCTCAACACCTGCACTAGAGACCTTGCCGCCTCTGATGTGGGCTTATTTGTGGTTGAGAAATTGATCCAGAATGCAGAGATTGGATAGAAAGAACAGGCGTGTGGAGCTGGGAAGACATGTGTGTGAATCCTGGCTTGTTTCTTCCTCCCTGGGTGGCCTTAGGTGCGGCAGCTTGGCTGAGTGTCAGGGCCTTCATTTGTAAATGGAGAACATCCTGCTGAGAACACCGGCCAATGGCAAAGTGTTACACAGGGATTGCTGTTATCACTGTGTCTGCCATCAATTTTGGTAATAATTTGTCACCAGAGCATCATATTCTCAGATATTTTCGTGGGTGCTATGAAACTGCCGTATTGTAGATGCCAATCATTCATTTATTCATCTAACTGCTCTGTGCCTGCTCTGCGACGGGCACTATTCCATGTGTTGGGGATGCAAGAGTCAGCAGGGCAAGCCCCAATCCAATGGGTGTCACATTCTGGTGAGAGGGACAGACAGAAAACGTGTAGGTCATGGAAGTCTCTGTAGGTGTAATAAGGGCTCAGAGATGGGTTCATTGGAGAGACTCACAGTCTGGCCGGCACACCCAGGCAGGCAGTGAGACTGCAGCAGCTCCTGGACTTCTCGACCATTCAGCTTGTTCCTGGCTGGGGTCTTTGTGGTGCCCAGCCTTGAGCAGCCTCTCTTTCACCCTAGGGCCTTCTTCTACTCCTCTAGCCCTTTCCTGCACAGGCTCAGGGGCCTTCATTGCACTTTGGCCCCTGACTCCCACTCTACTCTCTTCCTGGAGAATGAGGTTCCCAGAGCTTTGACAGGAATGTTTAGCTGCTCTCCAGAAGCAGCTCAGGAAGCTAGACCACACTTCTGGCCATAAGAAGCACTTTCCAGAGGATGCCCATTCTCCACCCCAAGACGGCTCCCTCACACCCCCAGCCACACCAACTCTTGAGGCCCCGTCCTACCAAGGTGTGGAGCTATCACCATTGGGGCAGCCTGGTATCTCCCCACTTTTCTCCACCTACTAGATTCTATCCACCCATGACGTTCACCTCAGGGGTAGAGAACGTGAGCTGATTCCCCATATCTTTGATTCTGGTGGTCCAAAAGCCCCTGAGGTTTTGTTGGACACACAGCTCAAAGTGAGGCCTTCTTCCCTGCCCGGTGGACCATGTGACTGGGGACTGGCTCCTTCCTTTCTCTCTCTCTCATTCTTTCTTTCTTTCTTTCTTTCAGTACTGGGGATTGAATTCAGGGGCACTCACCACTGAGTCACATCTCCAGCCCTATTTAGAGACAGGGTCTCACTGAGTTGCCTAGTGCCTTGCTTCTGCTGAGGCTGGCTTTGAACTTGGGATCCTCCTGCCTCAGCCTCCTGAGCTTCTGAGATTACAGGAATGCACCTCCATGCCCAGCCTCCCCTCTGCCTTTCTTGCTAGTACAGCTGTGCAGTTGGTGTCAGGACTTGGTTTCTTGGCAGAATAACCAGCTGGAAGGTGCCTGGTCCTAGAGTCAGTGCAGCTTGCCCCACAGTCCTGGACCATGGGTGCTTGTGTAATAATCTCTGAGAAGCCGTGGATCTCCCTCTCAAAAGCTGCTGTTATTTTGGGTTATAGGCCAGGTTAGAGACCCCAATCTGAGATCCGGGACACTCTTTCTGTTCTGTGAAGTCCTCCCACCAAGCTGCCTCTCCAAAATATCCCCAAGGCATGTGATTCTGTCTCAGTGAAAGTGGTTCTCTGGCTCTGTAGGAGTGGACAGACCCTGGACAAGGCAAACCCAGGAGCAGGAGCCTGTCTGCCCGAGAGCCAGCAAGTTCCCCTGACTTCATCCTGGTGCTAAGTGAGTGTCTGCCGGCAAATCCTGGGTGATGGAGAGTGATCCTGCTCCTTGTGGAGAGCAAAGCAGCACCATCCAGGAGCAAGATAATGCATAGCACGTATGTCATTTCCAATTCTCTACTAGCCACATTAGGGAAAAAAAATATAAAGAATCCAGTGAAATTGATTTTAGTTTTAGGTTTTATTTATATCTACACATCTGAATTTTGCCATTTTCCTTAGTAATCAACATAAAACTTATAAATAAGAATGTCTGACATTTTTTCCCCTGGCTGTCTTTGAAATCTGGTATTTTGCTTTTAGGGCACGTCTCAGGTTGAACCGAGTGCTTGTCGGTCACTCTGGTGAGTGGCTGCTGTCCTGGACAGGGCACCCACGGAGGGCCTGAGGCCCTGGAAGGGTGGGGAAGATGAGGATGGGCCTCATGGGGGCTCAGCTATGAGGCTGAGACAGGAATCCTCCTTAGAAGCCAGGTTCACAGTGCTCGCTGGGCACAGGGATCTGTGATTTGTGGGCCAAGCTGTCTCTTGGTTACTGCTGAGCGACTTGGATATAGAAGGTGTGTTTGGGAAGAGCCATGTATAGAAACCAGGCTGTGGGTGCATCTGTAGAGATGCCCAATGCCCACCTCCTGACCTGCCCCCTCCACCTTAGTATACATAGGCTCCATGTCTAAAGAGCCAGTCCCTCTCACCTTGGCCTGGAGGTGTGGTAGCGTGTGGCAAAGAGGTAGGTCAGGAGCACCTAGGTCTGGCTTTTCACCTCTGCTGCCCAAGTGGCTCTGGCTAAGCCGTTTCAACTCTTTATGCCTCAGTTTCCTCAGGAGGCCACCAAGAGCAGCCTAGTGGGCACAGAACCAGCTCTTCAAAAAGAGGCGATTTGCAGCCTGGTGATGATGAGGGGCTCGTGGACCAGCTCTGATGACCTGGGTACAGGGGGAAGGACACTGCAGGCTCCATGGAGGCACCCGAGGGAGGACATTATTCCTGGACCATTGCAGCAGTAGGGGTTTCTGTCCAAGGTACCTGGCCAGGAAAGGCTGGCCTTTGAGAAAATGGCCTCAAGGCTCGAAGGAGAGAAGGGTGGCCACCACAGGGGCGGAGCAGAGGTGATGTCATCCAGAAGGCAGCCGTGGAAGGTACCTAGCCTTTCCTCCTTTCAGGGAAGCCCCTGAGGTGCTCTGGAGTCTGCAGGGGGTTCTGAGTAAATGGGGCACAAAATACTGAAGCAGCTCCTTCCCCCTTGCCCCCCAGGAGGGGGGAAGGTCTCAGCCGTTACATGGATCCCTCAAGGGGAAGGGAAGCGAAGAAGGCATGAAACCCCCTTCAGGCCTCAACTTTCCAATATCTCAGGCTGAACTGTTCTTGGCCTTCGCTCGCCCAGGCATCAGCTGCTGCGGTCTCTACGTGACTGCATGCAGTGATCCAGCCGTGAGGCACTGGGGCTGCTCCTGCAGGGGCCCCTGTGGGAGGAGGCTTGCTAGAGGCCAGCTGCGAACCGAATTTAGGAAGGAGACGGGTCTGAGTTCCAAAGCTTGAGGTTCCAGTCTCTAGAATATGAGAGCGTCCCGGGAGTAGCTGAAGCTCAGCTTGCAGTGTGGGTCCTGGGGAGTTGAGTGCTGGAACTGCCAGACGGCTTCAGAAACTTGAGATTCTGAACTTGGGAAGTGCCAACCTTTCTGGAGGTGGCTGTGCTTTGGGGTGAGAAGTTGAGGAAATAAAAGAGGCCAGGGCCAACACCCTGTAGAAAACCCCCAGGCCAGCACTGCAAGAGGGTGGACAACCCCCAAGCCAAGTGCATCCTTGCCGGGGAGAGAATTTGTAGGGAGGAAGCATGTCATTAATTGGACGAGGCTCCTTCTGTCTCCCACTTGTGGGGACAGCCAGATGTTTTTCCATATAGAAGGCTCATCCACTAAAGACCCAGGCGAGCCTGCGTGTGTCCTGCTGCCTCTTATTGGGGTTGTTTTCTTGGTGGCTCCATGCAGAATGGAAGTGGGGAGTTTCCTGGGGGAGGTGGGCATATGGTGCACACACGTGCTCAGGAGTGTTTGTGGGGTAGGTGCATGGGGGATGTCACGCCTGGCGAGGAGGAAGAGCCATCCGGTCATTCCTGTGTCCCTCTCTGACGCATTCTTAGGTAGGTCTCATGAAGAGGTCCATCTTTCTTGCCGGAGTCTTGCTGCTGTTTTGCTGCTCAAATCCCTCAACCAAGGGAGAAAAATCCAATAAACTTGAGAAGCCTCCTCATCCTGGAGTGCCCGGGATTAATGGTCACGCATGACTTCGAATTGTCCAGGGTGCAGATCCAGAGTCGAGCTACCTGGGCTAGAAGCAGGGTCCTTCTGCTTACTAGCTGCGAGGCCCCTGCCACTTCACCCCCCTTGCTGGACCTTAGTTTTCCTATCTGGAAAAGGAGGTGCTGACACCCTGCATCTGCATCTCCCTGGGATCAGATGGAGCTTTGGACGATGGTGGGTGTGCGGCCAGCGCTCCTGTACGGGACCTGGGCTGAGGCTGTCCACACAACAGGTCTTTTTGTCTTCCAGGGGAGCTGGTGCTGGACTGGCATTGGAGGGCAGGAATCCCAGGGAGAACTTGGATTTGTTACGGAAAACCCCACCCTTCAACTTGGCCAGAATGTTTCAAAATAGGGAGTTGACCCAACAGCTTGGGTGAACACTCGTGGTTTAAACAGTGGGAGAGGCAGGAGAAGGCACTCCAGAGACAGTCTCCGTGAAGGCTGTCAGGGCAGAGTCGGGCAGGAGCCTTCCTTGGGGCCGGTGATGACACGATTAGAGAATTTAAAGATGAGAAAAACCATCCAGCCACAGAGACTACTGTTTATCATCATCAAGCAAGAAGGGGTTAGTATCTGTGAGAGGATTTCCTTCTCCATGAAAAAGAATTTGTTCTAAGTTCTAAACAACTGATACAGTAACTGTTGAGCTGCTGAGTTTTAAGAAAATAAATGAGCTCCGTGGTGCCTTTTGATTACTTATCCTTCAGGAGACGTCGCATTCTCTGTGGAAAGCAGCTAGCCCCCAGTCCGTGCTTGCCCAGTGATATGGTTCATTTTGAGAGTAAAATCATAATAGACTGGAACTTTCTCTCCTCACTTTATAGGTAGTTCAACTGTCCACCTTCTCAATACAACATATTCTTTTTTTTTAAAAGTGGTGTATCAAAATTGAGTGGAATATTATGCAGTTATCAACAATAAGAAATTGAATCAGTGTATGATTTAATAGAGGACATTGTACAATGTCCAAATGCAGTGTTCAAGTAAGTAAGCAAGTTGCAGAACACTTAAAATATTTAAAAAGGTAGCATTTACATGTCTGTACATGTGTGTACACACATGAAATTTGTACATGAGAAGAATTTCTCAAAGGACAGATAAACAATTTTGCCGACTTAAAAGGAGAATGATAGCACAGAGTTGCAAGGACAAAGACACAAACCACTTCGATCCTGTCATTCTGTCACTGCTTGGGGATTTTGTTTATGTTAAAAATTTAACTCCGTGAAACAGAGTATCAATCGTGAGGTACAGCATTTTTGTCTAGTAAATGCAAATTTTGGTTCATATATTATTTTATTGATATTTTTAAACACTGGCATCTTTCTTTCTAAATTGTTTATTTGAAAGCTAAAGAATGTATGTGGGGGGTGATGACTATTTCTGGCTATCCCGTGGCTCCTAGGTGAGTCATTTCTGCACAGGGGTGCCCGCTGTGGTCTGCTCCGGTGTCCATACACTGCACAGCTCACTTCTAATCAAAATTTGAAAATGCTTTGGGGAATTATTTTAATTTAATCCCCACAAGATTTGTCTGGAGGAATGATATGACCAACACTGGCAAATCCATTCTAGAAGGTTTTGAGGGATTTCAGGAGCACCCACTTTATTCCTTCCACCAGGGACGCATAGTTCTTTTTTCTCACCATAGGAAACTCCCTATTTCCTGATCCTGAAATTCCTGGAAAAAAACCTCTCTTATTCTAGAGATGAGAGACTGAATATGCCAATGGGGTAGTGGCAGTTTCTTGGGATGCAGGGGTCTTAGCTAAAGGAGCAGGGCACCCGCTTGGGAAAGTGTGAAGAGGGAGGATAGCAGCTTGCCCCTCCTCCTAAGGACCTGTGCCCTTAGGTCCTGGGGTCTGCTCCAATGCAGGCCTGACTCCCTTTTCTGGTGAGTCTTGTGCCCTAGTCTACCAGGACGGCCTATCCCCGATGCTTCCTGGGGCTCTGTTATTGGCGGGGTCTTCTGGCAGCAGAGCTCCCCCGTACAGCCTGGTGCAGGCACTTGCTGTGCTGAGTAGTCAGTGCATTGCAGCTCTGGGCTGGGCAGCAGCTTACGGCAGCCTGGGTCCAGAATTGGCCCCTAGGGACAAAGACAAGACTGTACCTGGCCATTTGGGAGGAATGGATGTTTTATGTGCAGGCAAGAAGGTGGTTAGAACTCTCTCCTTTCCTGATGACAGAAATTCCAGGTGATGAAGCTGTGTCGCCTCTTGGCTTTCTTGCTACAAAGGACTTGCAGCTACTGTGGCACTGTCCATGGGCCTTGTCTTGCACGGCAAGGCTCATCGGCCTCAGCATGTCTAGGAGGCCTAGGAAGACTGGCCTGTTTCCAGAGACACACTGCTTATGCTGGGGGTGGGGGTGGCAATTTGCTGCAGTTGACAGATGTGACCCTGGTGACATCCAAGCCAGTAAGGTCTGCTGGGGGTCATGGCTGTTGGTGAAACTGTCCAGGCCTCTTCTGCTGGGGCTTTGCGTCCTCTTCTCATGTGTGAGAAGGCAGTCCCAACAGGAAGTGTGGGGCTGACTAGGGACTTTAACAAATGTTGACAGATGGCTTTGGTGTCATTGCATGGAGTGTGCAGGCCAGCGAGGAAAGTCCCTGCCAGGCCCCAAGACCCTGTGAACAAAAGCTGAAGGTGCTTCGAAGTTTCTAACGTTGGTTATTTGAAGAAAAATGTGCAGCAGGGTCTTCTCCTGTGTTTTTAGGGTGAGAGGATCGATTCTTTCTACACCACAGAGCCTGCCTGTAGCACCTGCCTCTAAAGTTTGCACTCAAGAATGTAAATCAAGCCTACAAACAGTTAAATAAAATATGTTCTGTTCTCATACTTCACAAATCTAGAGGCTGGGGCTCAGTGGCAGAGAGCTTGCCTAGGATGTGTGAGGTGCTGGGTTCGATCCTCAGCACCACATAAAAATAAATAAACAAAATAAAGCTAAAAAAGTCTATAGTCACATATTTTTTCATATATTTCAAGACAAAACTGAAAAATGTGTAAAGCTGTAGTTGTTTACATGACCCAAAGCTGTCAGATATCAAAGATGACTGAATTAATTATTAAATGTCCTTTAGTTCTATTTGAATAATGAACAAGATAAAGATACACATAATTTATAATTACTCTATAGTTCTCTAAATTAATTTTTTTGCCTTCATTTCATCACAACCACAAATCCTGTCATTAAAATGAGCATTTTCACATAATTTTGTTCTATTTATAACAATGAGCTAAGGGATTTTTAAAAAATGTTAATGTATTTGAAATATGCACAATTTAAATATATTTTCATCACAAATGTGAAAGTACATGTAAAAACATCAAAAATGTATTTTCTCATATATATTTTCAAAGAGAGTTTTTTTCTTATAAAACATTAAAACTGGAAAGGCAAAAGTACAAATTAGCATTAATAAATGTCAAAAAGGTAGATGAAAATTATTTAAAGAAAACTGGGTTTTAAATGTAAATTTATGAAAAATAAATGAGATCTTATTAAATATCCTTGTAAACAATACCTCCCAATTCTAGCATTCGGTTCCCACCCAACTGCTGACATAAATTGGCATCGCCCGACGTCTTGCCCTTGGACCTACATGGCTATCAGTTCAGAAATCATGGGAACCGTGGGAGTCCGCTCGATGCTCCTCACTGCCGTCTGTGATTGCTGCGACGCCATGTGACTTCCTGCATCTCCAGGAGCAGTTAGAGCAACAGCTCTCCTGGATGGCTGAGTTATGCAAGTGTCATGTGCTCCTTCCTGCACCCAGTGAGAAGGCCAGGGGCTCCTGTCTTTCTCCCTCCCTGTGTTGGGTTAGCTGCTCAAGCCCCCTCCCCTCCTGGGCCACAGTCCTGGGGACATCAACAGTCCTGGTATGACCTGCAGAGCTCTGTGGCACTTGGAGGCAGTGGGGCTTTCTTTTTCCTTCCAAGACCAGGAACAAAATGTGGAGATGGATGGGAGATGCGTTTCCCGGGGCCTGAGTGGCCATGGTTATGGGGGTGAATGCTTAGGGTTAAGAATAAAGCTTTTCCTGCCCAGAGCCCTGGATCCCAGGTGACAGAGGGGCTGTGTGAAGTGGTCTGAACCTCGGGGCTCAGGACAGGTGTCCCTTGGCAGAGTCTTCTGGGCGTGCTGACCACTCATCCTGGGCACTGGGGTGACTCTTCTTGCCTTCTGGTGTGACTTACCTGGCTCTGCGGGACTCGGGTTCTGGATCAGCCATCCTCTGTGGACAGAAGGAAGCTTCTGAGAGTCCCAGCTGACTGGGGGCTCGTTCCTGTCCTGGCCAGTCTTGGGGTGGTGCAGCATTGGAGCTGAAGCAAAGGTTATGTGGACCCTGCTCTTCCGGTAGGGTCCTTCTCCTGAAGATGCGGGAAGTCACATGGCGTCGCAGCAATCACAGATGGCCGTGAGGAGCGTGGAGTGGCCTCCCACGGTTCCCATGATTTCTGAACTGGTAGCCGTGTAGGTCCAAGGACAAGACGTCGGGCGATGCCAATTTATGTCAGCGGCTGGGTGGGAACCGAATGCTAGATTTGGGAGGTATTGTTTACAAGGATATTTAATAAGATCTCATTTACTTTTCATAAATTTACATTTAAAATCCAGTTCTATTTAAATAATTTTCATTTACCTTTTGACATTTATTAATTCCCAATCAATGGCCAGTCTCGGGGTGGTTGCAGCACTGGACCTGAGCAAAGGTTGTGTGGTCGCCTGGGAGAAGTGAGTGCTCCTTGGTGGCAGGAGCTGTGGGGTGGGCTTTGTGTGTCTGTGCAGCCCAGGTGCTGCCTCAAGGCTAGACTTGATCCTTGGTGGGTCTGAGCCTTGTCTGGCCCTCACTCCTGTGTCCCTGACCTTTCTCCCTATTTCTGTGTCTTTCCCTCAGATCCTAAGCTCCATCATGGTCCCCTACCTGGCAACTTCAACCATATCCCTGATTCTCTTCTTGCTGGCCAGTGGCTCCCTGCCCCCTTCTCAAGACAGGGCAAAAGGCATGGAGATGAGACCAGAGTGTCCGGCTCCTGGGGGTCTGATGGATGGAGACAGACAAGTGAGCATACAAGCAAACATTTTGAAGACGAGTGCATGAGTCAATGGTCAGGCCTGGTGCACGTTATTGGGGGTGCATGTAACTGAGGGGTCACTAGTAGGATTTCCACAGCCGGCTGGCCCAGGGCCTCTCTTGTCACCCTGGGAAAGCCTTACTTTTTGAAAGGTTCCAGTCCTCTCATTGAAAAACATGGGTGTGACAACACCCACTGTTCCCTGACCTCCACAGACTGAGGTCTGAGCCCAGTGAAATCAGGTGTGTCTGAAGTCATGCAGAATGGCTTTCAGTGGTGCTGTGAGCTGACCGTTTCAGGATACTCCTTCCTACGGTTTCACAGATATGACGGTTGGATTTTATTCTTAAATGGCCTAAGCCAAAAGTGTCTTCTCCCAGAAACAGCAGGTTCATTTCAATTCAATATTTCACTTTGGACAACTGCTTGCCTTCATTTAGCACCGCATGCTGGGACTCGGTCTCCCCGGGTGTTCTGGCTTCCCTCCCGTTAGCGACGGTGGCAGCAGTGCAGACAGATTGAGGCCCCAGGAAGGCGGACTCCCCGACTGCGCGGCAGCAGTGAGCTGGGAGCGGAGGCTGTGCACGCTAACTGTTGTGAGTGCTGCTTTTCCAGCCACGAGCTGTCTATATCGCATTTGTGTGGAGACACAAACATCTAGCTATCAGATGAAGCCAGACACAACACCCAGCACAGAGAGTACAGCGTCTTCTCCAGCTGTGTCCTGGTGCCCGGGGTCACCGTGGGGAAATATGACAATGCCATGTGTGCTGGGTGGTGGGAAGTCTCTCTCACTATCCCAGGCAAAAAGCCTTTGTTGTCCTCTGCCTGAGTAGATTACTCCTGCAGACTCTGGTCTGAGTCTAGGCTAAGCCCAGTCTGCCCTGCAGGGCTTCTCTGGTACTGGGGGTTGCAAATGTGGAATCCTGGGGGCAGCTCTCCAGGCCCATGTAGAAAGAAGTTCTGAGACAGAACAGAGAGAGCCCTGGAGGCCTGGTCTGTGTTGCAGGGCTGGCCTCCAGCTTTTGCAGTTGGGGAGGGCCGTCCTCCTGCAGCACAGGTGTGCAGCAGTCTTGGGGCCGGGCAGGTGGACCTGTTTGCTTTGCTGCTTCCTGTGGACAGTGTCCGTGGCTCTGGGAAGCTCTCTGCCATCACAGGTCAGGTCGAGCGGCTTCCAGCTCAGGGTATCTGGGTGCAGGTGCCTCCTGAAAAGTCTTCTCTCTCTGGACTGGGAGCAGCTGCTTCTGCTCAGCAAAGGAAGTAGGTGAGCGGAAGGAAGGCCCCTATGTGTGGCTGGGGGCAGCGCCTCAGAGCCACATGGGGCGGGGGAGCCCTGCTCTTGCTGATCTCCTCCTTGGTGGGAAGATGTTAGGGCATCAAGGACATTCTTGCTGCTCAGAGAGAGTCCTCTGGAGAAGGAGGCCCAGGTGGGTTGGGGTTAGGTGCTTCTGTACTCTGAAGATGGGAGCCTTAGTCTGTGCTAGTTGTGACTAGGCTGCCTGTTGCATCTGCACAATGGGCAGCTGGGCCAGAGGGTTTTAGAATCCACACTGAACTTGAGGTTCTGGGAGGGCAGTCAGAGTTTTGTTACAACCTTTGTTTTCCAGGAGACCCAAGTTCAAGTCCCATTCCCCAGTTTCTTGTTGCTGTGAAGCCTAGGACAAGCCATTCCCCTCTCTGTACTGTCCTCCCAGCACGGGTGGTTGGTATGAGGAGCAGTCTAGCTCAAAGGGCTTGCCCTGGACGGTGGTTTCTTTCCCTACATCTCCTTTGAGTTGGCAGAGGCCCACAGACAGCCAACCCCATTTCCAGAGCATAGACCTTGTCTACCGCATAGTCAAGTTTCCCGTGCACCCGGAATCGAGGACAGTCAGCTGCCTTGTAATTCAAATGAGGGCCCTGCTCCTCTTTGAGGACAAGCCTCATGTAAGGTCCACCTGTCACCTGAGTCTCTGTGGCCCAGCTCAGTGCATGGCCTCTGCCAGTGCTGAGACACCAGATGCCTATACCCTCATGTCTGCCCTGCAAGGGGTGCTGACCTGTCCAGGGGCTGTGGGACTGGGTTTTCGACCAGCTCATGTGGTGCTGGCTTATCAGCATGTGTCAGGGCTGAAGCCCTGTGAGGAACCCTCTCTTGCCCCTTCAACACCTGCCCCAGTCTCCAGATAAGATGGGAAGGGAGGTGGATGAGGGGCTCCATTCAGCCCGACCTCAGTTAACATTTTAGCTCCTCCAGGCATCAGCTGTGCGTCATAAGAGAGGTCACTGAGCTCCTGAGTCTCAACTTCTGGTCTGTAAAGCGGGTGCTGATTCTTACTTGGCAGGAGGGGTGTGAACAGCAAAGGCCGCCAAGTCTCTGCACATGGTTGGCATCGGCAGGAACATCTCTGTTGTTCAGAGCAAGGTTCTTATGCCCTGGACCAGCGTTATCAGCATCACCTGGGAACTTATGATCGAGGGAATTGTCAGACCCTCCCCATGTGCTGAGTTGGAACCAAGGAGGTGGGGTGACACCATGGATCTGTCTGTTCACAGCCCCGCGGGTTCTGCAACATGGTAAGGCCAGAGACTTCGGACTTGGAGATATGTTGCAAACCTCTTCTTGCACGGGCGTTTCCTTGTCTGGTTCTGCTTCCTTGCTCCGAATGGGACTTGGGAGAGACTCCGAACTTGGCAGGGCAGTGAGTCTGGGCTGGATCTGTCAGCTGGGTTTGGATAATGTTTGCTGGACTGGAGGTAAGAGAAAGGGATGTAGGATCCTTGGGTCCTGTCCTCCTCTGGGTGCAGACAAGGGCCTCTGATCTGTGCCTGTTTGGGAGGGCCGCCCTTCCTCATTCCCTTGGACAGGAGTGTGCGGCTCCTGTTTAGTCTGTCTCCCCCCCGCTGCCTGTCACCTGGGCACACTAAGGAGACATGATTGTGGAGGCATGCAGCGGGTGTTTGAACCCTTTGTGGGAGATGAGGGGACAGGCACTCTATAGAGTACTACAGAGTACTTCTGGGAGAAGCACGAGGGGACAGAGAGCAGTGGTTCAGATGCAGGCCCAGCCTGGGGGCACTTGAGCTGTGGCCATCCCAGGTGTCCATCAATTTCACATGCGGGCAGCAAGCCAGGTGCCTTGAATGCAGAGTTAATAATTAGGTAAAATCAAACGAGCTATTCTTGAATACGAAACAGAGCAGCATAATGAACTTGTAAAACCTTTTAGATTCTTTTCAGTATGGTGACAAGTTTTTTTAAGTTGTTTTGAAGCTTCTTTTCTCATGTGGTTTTTATTATGGTAAAATATACATAACATAAAATTTACCCTTTTAACTATTTTTACGTACAAAGGTCTGGGACATTAAGCACACTCATGTAGTTCTGCAAGCATCACCACCATCTGTGCCCGGAACTTTTCCATCTTCCCAAAATGAAATTCGGTCCCCATTAAACACTAGCTCCTGTCCTTCCTTCTCCTTGGCTCCTGAACGCCACTTATTCTATTAAAGCCCTGACTGAGATGAAAGGAGCCTTCTAGCAGGTGGCGGGAGGTTCCCAAACCCCTTCTTCAAGAGTATACTTAAGAACCCAGTTTTCTTGAGGCAGGACCTCTGCTTGACCTCCAGACGTGAGCACAGCACAGAGGTATAGATGTAGGCAGGAACACTGGGCCCCTTTGGAATAGTTGCACATGCTTTATTTTGCCCTTGCTGAAAAGAGCGGTGTAAAATTTATAAAAGAGCACTTGCAGAAGAAGAAAGCCTTGGACCCAGCCGCGGTCTTCCCGAGTTGTTGACAGCGGTTATTCACTGGAAACCTCCCTGGAAACAAAGAGATATTGCAGCACTGTTTATCGTGGGTGTTTGAAGTGGCCTTCTTCCAGAGCCCCACTGATGGAGGGGCCGGGTCTGGGCCAGGGCCTTATGCCTCCTGCTTTCTTCCTATGGCTGCTGCAGCTGTAGCTGCAAAGGAGCCTGGGAGTGTCCTGAAGCAGCCCTACTTGCAGCCAGCCCTTTCTGCCATGTGCCCGTGACTTTCTGATGCTCCACTGCTCCCTTCACAGGGCTGTGCTGTTTTGGCAGAGAAGCAAAGATGACAGGCACCTTCAGGACCCCTGCTCGTCGATGTCCCTGGGACATCACCTGAATGCGAGGGTAGGAAGAATCTGGGACACTTAAGAAAAATGAAAAATGGCCATTTTTTTTCCCCAGGAAGGAAGGTACCCATGTCCACATCCTGCATCTCCCTCTTTGTAAAATCCATGCTGTGGGCCGGCCCTGGATGCTGTCTGTAAGCCTGTCCCCGCTGGGTGCTGAAAGTGCATGCCTATGTGCCTTGTTGAGTCATCTCAGGCTCACTTTTCCACCAGTGCAATGGGGTTAATGACGCCTGTCCCCGCAGGGGACTCAAACGAGAAAACCTAGGTGAAAGTGACTTGAAACTCAGAAAGTGCCTTCCATGTGGCCTGTGGTGGCCTTGTGGCGGGCGTCCCTCTGGGGGAGACCTGTGGAGCGGGTTTTACAGGGCCTCCGGATGGGGTCTCTGGGAGTGGTGGGGAGCCCCTCCGTCCCTCGGCTGTGAGCTGTTCCCCACTCACCACCCACGGGTATGATCATTTCCTATGGGGACCCTGACAATGGAGGGGAAGCCCTTTGGGGAGATCCGTCGGGGTAAGAGCAGGTGAGGCAGTTCTTGGCCGGGGCTCCCAACTCACCCTGTGCTGTCACTTGCTTGGTGACACTTCCTCTAGGAGCTCTCCCAGGGGCAGACCACCTGTGCTGGGAATGCTGGTTGAATGTTTCCTTGTAGACATCTACCTTTAGCCTAGGTCCTGGCACACGCGAGGTCTTCAACTAGCAGTGAGCACCCTAACAAATACCCTCATGGAACGTCAGTCATCGTACCTATTTATAATTATTTACTTCTTTAAGATTAATTGAAGAATAAGTTTTTGGGGAAAAAAAAAACGTGCTGCAAAAGTAGCATCATCGACAGTCTGGTTTCTCAACAGATGGCCAGTGGGTAGCAGGTCGGGCCCAGAGCCTGCTAGAAACACGGGTTCAGACCTGATCCAGACCGGCTGAGTCAGCATCTACTATCTTCAGAGCCCTTGCAGATGAGGGAGGGAAGCTCACACAGGATGCTCTTTCCAGACCAGGGAGCAGCGGGGGGTGGGGGGGGGTGGGGGGGCACGTGGATTCTCACCTCTGGGGAGACTCCCTGCCACAAAGCCAGGGATTTCCCAGCTCTGCGGGGGGGGGGGGGATGCTGCCTAAAGGGGGACACACATGCTCACGGCTCTAGGAGTGGCTAGGGGCCCCTCCTTCACTCCTGCAGCATGTAGGCCAGTGGCCCAGGAGCAGTGAGAACAATCTGCTGCCTTGGCTTTCTCTGGCCACCTTGCCCTCAAGGGACGCCTTTGCCCTGCCCAGGTGGAGATTTTGGTGCCCCATAAAAGGAGGTGTGCTAAGAGGCGACTTTGGCCTCAATTAGTCCCAGGCTCCAGATAAGAGGATTCCAGATCCTTACCCCTCCTGGTCTCCCTTAGACATACCTGCCCTCTCTCTTGCTCCTTGCAGCAGCCCTTGCACTCCAGTCTTGAGTGGATTGTGATTCTGCACTATTATTTTACCGTGAGCTGAGGTCGAGAGCAGAATACTGTTCCAAGTCTGGGCCCAACTAGCCATTTATTCCATCAATCCTTATTGAGCACCTACTATGTGCCAGGTGCTCAGCTGGGCACCGAGGACACAGCAGTCACCACCCTGGCCCTCATTCTCCAGGAAGGGACTGGCAAATGATGGTTTGGAAGCCAAAATCAGCATTTTGCTCATCAGCTACATGACCCCTGGAACCTCTCAGGGTCTCAATTTCTTCAGATTTAAAATGGCAACGGACAGGGGGTTTCCCTGGGAGGGTTTCTGTGAGGAGGAAGTGTGTTAATGCACAGTGCCTGGCGAGACTTACGCAGACAGGAAGGGGGCTGCTCAGGGACCGAGTGCTAAGTGTGAGCAACCCTCTGGGTCTCCTGCTATATTCTAAAACCCATTCGAATGCTGACAGACAGTCCTTCAGCTGTCCTTTGGCACTCAGGGGCTGAAACCCCAGCTTCCCATCTGCTCAGAGGGGAATTTAGTCTCCTCCTCAGGTGGGAGTGAAGACTGCCCGAGCCGTGTAGACAGGTGTGTGGTGTGGCTCAGATCAGGGGTCGTGTCCTCCTCAGCTCTTGGGGAGGATCTCCATGTCTGAACTGGTTTCTCTAATCCCTGATTTATTGCCGTGACGGTGTTTGTTCTTTGCGAGTCCTTCTGCTTCAGCTTTGTGATGAATAAATCCTTGATCACAGTCAATTCCTCAAACGGAACGACCTTGGGGCTGAATTCTTTGAACCTGTGTTTGGTTATGTCACCAAACTGAACAATGGGGTTTACAGCTGTCCTTCTCTGGACAAGGACGTTTGACCAACTGTTTTTGCATCAGGATTTGGGGAGGATGAGGAGCATGTGATTCTATGTTTAAATAAGTCTGTCTACACAAGGGGAGGGAGGGAGCCCTCTACATAGAGCGCAGCGGCACCCACCATCCCCAGGAGACCCAGGGAGAGAACCTGCCTGGACAGAGGCCCAGATGCAACTGGCCACCCTGTGAGCAGGAGCTCTGCCGGAGCCCTGGATTGTAGAGTTCCTGGGGTCCTTAAGTCATGCCACGTGGTACCCTTCGGAGGCTCAAATCCCCCTCGAGCCCACTAAGCAGCCACAGAGGCTGTGTCTGTCTGGACGCTTCTGAGGGCAAAGCGTGGCCTGACCCTCCAGAAGTTCACATGTTGGAAACAAATCCCACGTTCTCACAGAGAATGTTTGGAGCTGGGGCCTTTGGGGGTTACCCAACTATGGCACTGCTGGATTTGCCAGAAGAGGAGAGGGCCCAGGCTGGATCATTTGCCCTGACTCCCCATGAGAGGGGCAAGGAGGTCCCCTAGATGCCAGCCCCTCACCCAGGGCTTCTACCTCCAGAGCTGTGAGAAATGTTTCTTCTCTTCAGAAACTACCCAGTCTGTGGGATTCCGCTGAGCCGCAAAGAGTGCACCAAGACAAACACACAGCCACCACCTCCTGCCACAGCTGGGGTTGATCTACTCTTGATTTTTTTCCCCATGGATTTTTTTCAAGACACAACTTACAATACAATGTGCAAGTCTTAAATACACAGCTGGGGGACTCCCCCCTGCATCGCTGTGTACCCACAGCCCAGCTCAAGGTGGAGAACGTCGTCATCAGCTTCCCCACCTTCCCGGGGAGCAGTCCCCACACAGCTGTCAGTTCTCTGACGCTGCTACCCTGGGTCAGCCTTGCTTGTTCTTGAGATCCAGGAAAGTGGAGTCAAAGTGACAATCATCAGCCTCTGGCGGATTCCTCTAGACTGAACACCCTCTGGCTCTGCCCACCCCTCTGGACCCCTTCAGCTCCTCTGCCTGGTTTCCTGGTCCCCTTCCTGGTCCTTGCTTGTCTAGTGGCGGGACAGTGGCAGCAGTCCTGGTGACATGCCATGAGGATGTAATGGCGTTCGAGGCCGTGTGGCAGAGCAGGGCTGTGGGCTTCGGTGCCTCCCACCGGGGAAGGCGAGGTCTGGACTTGGGGCAAGGTGGGCTGCTGGGTTGACTGCAAGGCCAGCTCTGTGGTCTTGGGTAGCCTTTGACTTTGCTGAACTTCGGTTTGCCCTTCCCCAGAAGAAGGTGCTCTTTGAATTGCAGGCTCTTCCAGGTCCCTTGGACCCATAGCCTAATTCTGCGTCTTCCCCTGCAGGTTTGTGGATACAGCCTCTGCCATTTTGCAGTTCCCAAGGACAAATGTTCAGGGGCAGGTGTATCTCCCCCCCCCCCCCCCCCGCCACTTGAAGTTCACTATACTGCAGCCCACTTTATTTTATCCCCTCTGCTGGAAGGAAGACTTGGGCTCTTGGTGGGTGGGTCTCTATATAGAAGGTCCCAGAATTGGCTGCAAAGGTGGTTTTGTTTGGAGAGTATTTTGATGTCTTGGTTCAGTAGTCTTAGAAAATATGAAGACACAGAAAGACCTGATTTGGGATTCAGTTCAACAGGGGGCCCTGGAGCCATATGACAGGGAGGTGGGTGAGATATGGCTGAGCCACCACCCATGGTAACTGTGGGCCAGACCTATACTGTGGTGGAGTGGGGTTCTCATTGGTGACAAGAGTGAATGAGCCCTCTTAGGACCATCATGGTTATCAGATAACATGGCCATAGTGAATCCTTGGTGCAGTGGGTAAACTTGGGTGCAGGTAAGGGCTTATCTGGGTAGTGAGCTTATTATGGGTCTTGTTTCCTAGTTTGGTTCTTTTGTCTCTTGTCCTTTCTGTCCTCTCTCATCTCCTTCTGCTCCTTTTTTCTTTCTTTTTTCCCAAATGCATTCTCTCTCTTTTACCCCTGTGCCACCCAGGGTGCTTTCTGACTACAGCAGTCCCCACTCTTTCACAGTTTCCATTTCTGTGGTTTCAGTTATTGGTAGTCAACTGTAGTCTGAAAATGCTAAATAGAAAACTGCAAAAACAAACAATTTATACGTTTTAAACTGCATGATGAAATCTTGAAGCAATCTGTTCCAACCCCCGACTCCCAGAATATGAAACCTCCCTTTGTCTAGTGTATCCATGCAGTATACACTACATGCCCATTATCACTTAGTGGCTGTCTCTTGGTTATTGGGCCAACTGCTATTGCATTGCAGTGCTTGCCTTCAAGTGACCTTCATAGTAGTCTAATGCTATTGTCACACAACTATGTCATTCATCTCACTGCATCATCATGGAGGCATCAGTAAAGAAGGGTGATTATGATACAATAAGACATTCTGAGAAGGAGAGCACCCTCACACAGCTTTTACTACAGTGTATTGCTTTATTTATTTTATTTTATTATTAGTTATCATTTTTCATCTCTTATTGTACCTAGTCTGTAAGTTAAACTTATTCATAGGGAGGCATGGAGAGGAAGAGCATAGTCTACCTAGGGCTTGGTGGCATTTGCAGTCTGGGGAGTCCTCTGGGAGTCTTAGAACAATCTCTTTCAGATAAGGTGGTGACTGCGTATACCCTTTTCACTCTCTGCCCTCCTAAACCCACAGCTCCCTCTCACAAACTCCTCCTCCTGCCTAGGTGTGACCCTCTGCACACGGCCCCCATTGGCAGGGTGGGCAATCCCAGGAAGCCACAGGGCACTGAGGCTCGACCACCTCTATGCTTGAGCTTTGTTGCACTGGCTGGCTGTCTCGGGACACTCAGAGCCCACCCATTAGGGTGGCTGTGGCTCCACGGGCCTCACGTTCCTTAACTTAGAGACACAGGGGCCCACGGTCTGAGCCGCTGCCCCAGGCCCTAGGACAGTTCATCTCCAGCTCTCTTCATCCCCTTAAGTCTGTCTTTGCTATACACTGAGCTTACCTGAGCCTGCCTTGTCCCTGCCTTAAGCTCTTTGAAGACTGGGTATAAGCCTCACATGGAAACTTTGTGCTTATTTTCAAGCAGAATAAGCACTTAAATGTCTGTTTCATTACGAGGAAGACCAAAGGAACAGGTGCGGCATGCGAGATGTGTTTGCATGTAAACTTTCTGTGACTAAACAAGTCCTTGTTACAGGGCACAGCCTGCCCCCTTTGGCAGTACCTCCTGCTGTTACTTGGAACTGAGAAGGTCAGGGCGACAGGGAGCTTGTGGCTGAGGGTTCATCTCCATCCTCAGTCCTCCCTTGGCTTCCAGTGTGCCGAACATCCTGGGTTGTGACCTGCGAGGCACAGGAGCTTTAAACTGAAAGGTCAGCATCTCACTTCCACCTATGGTGCTTGCCCCAAGGGACCAATCGAGAGAGGGTGATCTCTCTCCCATCACTCCTCTGCGGATGACTTCATCCAAGCAGCATCTGCCGTGTGGACCAGGGCCCGCACTAGTAAGGGCTTGGAGCCTACCCTTGGATTATGTCATTTGGTTCCCAGTGACTGAACCTCAGAATCAAAACACAACCAAAACAAAAGGGGAAATATTTCTCTGAGTTCAGGGTGACCTCCAGGTTCTTGGTGATGGGCAGAACCGGGTTCCCGGGAGCCTCACAGGCACAGGCTTCTTGTCTGAAACCAGCTACCAAATGTGTATCTGAGGAGGAGCAAGGGCAGAAGGTTGATTTCACCTTCGTGCCTGCATTTCTCAGTGGGGTCTGTGAAGATCGGCAGCTTTCTGCATTCGATGAGGAGGTGGTGTGCTGGGCTCCCAGGTCCCAGCATGATGGGGTGACTTAATTGCATAGAATCACCTGACTAATATGCAGTTCAAGGCCAGCTTGCCTCCTCTCTACAGAGCCCGATTAGAAGTGGCTGCAGCTCATGTGCTTTTAAAAGAGACACAAGTTCCCAATCAGGAGGAAACTGTCAAGGTTTTATTTCGCAACCTCCTTTGAAAGACCTGGATATGCCCTTCAAGTGATAGAGAGGTAATTTACAATCCTTCCCTTTAAACTAGTTTCCAAAAATAGCCGGGCTATCTCACAGTCAAGGCTGCCTCACAGCCAAGGTCTGCCTGTGCCTCAGAACATGGTACTGCCCCATGAGGCTTGGGTCCAGGCCCCTCGGAAGTAACAGCCCACGTGGCTCTCCAGGGGCCCCGGGCAGCGGCCTTGTTTCCAGGAACACTCATAACACCCAACACTCCAGGTGAAGGGGGCCTGGGCTCCTCTTGTAATGGGCATCCAGGAAGTCCTAGAAGGAGAGGTGCTCCTGTCCCTGCCAGTACCTGCCGACCCTGCCTGAGGGCTGTGTAGACCCTCAGTCGGGGACTCCCTGGCTGTGGGGACCCCTGAATAGCACCGAGGTCCCCCCGCAGTATGAGTGAGCAGGGTTTGGGGCCCTGGCTGCCCAGCTCCTCTACTCAGCAGGCCAGGTCTGGCTTTCTTGCCTCTTTTGCTTTTGACCAGCGAATCCTCTTGGAACACCTGCCACCCTGCAGGACAGTTGTGCATGAGTGTCTTCTCCACAGTTGTTGCTTCTGGGGCGTTTTCATGGTTTGAGGTTCAGAACAGCCAGTGACGCTCAGGAATGTTCTCTAAGGGTGGCTGATGGTCTGGGAGGACAGGAGGGGTGCTGGGGGGCGGGGATAGCTAACGCCTGGCCTGTTGCCTGCTGGGAGACTAGCTGGCCTCCGGCATATGCCTGTCCTTGGGGTACCCTGTGGGGAATCTTCAGTGGGTCCCATGAGCACCTTGGGTTGGGGTCCTGGAAGGCTGGCCAGGCTTCTGGCATGGGTTTATTAAATACTGGCTCTATACGAGGCTCCTTGAAACAATATAAAGAACAACAAGGGTCCCGGCCCTCATGTACCTCACAGTCTTACAGAGGCCTTGGATGAGGAGGGTGCCTTAGCAACTGGCACTGCAGAGCTCCCTGCAGCAGACCCCATGTTCACACAGACCCTGTAGGCCAGTCCGTGCAGGTTCTACAGCCTGACTTTGGTGCCTTCCAGCTGTGCCACTCCAGTGGCTGGGATGAACCTGACATCTTTTCCAGTGTCCTGGTCCTCTGGGGGCTGGAGGGTGCATGGAAGGACCGGGAGGCCCTGGCTCATCTTGCTCTGTCCCCTTTCTCTGGCCCAGGCCAGTCCACCTCCTCAATCTTGGGCATAATCCAGGGCAGTGCAGAGTGTGGTGCCCTGGTGTCTGGAGAGGCACTTCCCCTGGAGTCCTTGGCAGTGTCTTCCCTCTGAGTGTGTCACAGAGGCCCCCTCTTCTGCACATGCCAATGGGCATGGTCCTCCTGGTCCCATGGCACATGCTCCAAAAGTCAGTTTCTCTACTGGCCCCTGGTCCAGGCCACCAGCATCTTTGCCCTCCTGCTTGGCTCTCGTCTGACCCTATCTACCCTGTCCAAGTGACCTTGCTAAAATGAAACCCAGAATGTGTCCTCCGAATCCAACCCAGTCCACAGCAGGGCCTCTGTGAACACGGCCGCGTGGGCGAATGGCAGGCTGCTGCCACTGCAGTGTTACCTGGACGGGAGCCCTGATTGCCACTGTCAAGACTGAATTCTACTTATCCTTAACTGGGGCGGTCCTGAGGACAGGTCTTTGCACCTTTCTCTGGATATGGAATAGTCATGCACACCTCATCGGAAAGTATATAAGATTCCAAGTTACTCCCATCTCCTTGGCTTCATAAAACCAGGAGCTGAGGGCAAAGGTGTCCTGAGGTCACTAGAACAGGCACAGATGACTTAAAGGGCTACCTCCTAATGTACCTCCCCACACCGTCATGCCGTCCTGACGTCTACAGAGGCTCCCTTCTTTCTCACTGTTGTGTGCAGTGGATGGACCCTGGCCACAGTGGCTCATGAGCTCCAGTAAACATGCCATCCCCTCCTGCTGTCCATGGGCAGCTGCTCAGGACTGTCTATGTGAAGTCCATGCAGAGCGCCAGGGGCCACAGGGGCCCACAGGCCTCTCTACAGGGGCCAGAGGGTCCAGCCAGACGAGCGGAGGAGGTGGCAATGGGACCTTCAACTAACCTGACCTTGCAGAGCCACCAGTCCTGGATCTGCTGGAGGTGAGACATGGGTGGGCTGGCACTCACCAACTGTAGCTCCTGGTGGTTGTCACACTCAGGCCCCTGGAACACACAGGAACTGAGAGCAGACATAGTTCCTGAGGACGAGCAGTCAGTGTGACACTACTGCTGGTCCCCAGAGATGGAAGCCCATGGCCGCCATCTCATCAAATCCCTGCTCACCTGGGCCTCTGGTCCTGGATTTGAAGCCACATCCAAGCAGACCTGATGACTGTATCCAGGAAGGCAAAGCAGACCGTGGACCTGCAGAGACAAGGGCAGGTAGGGAGGGCAAGAAGCGGAGATGGCTTGTAAAGAGACCTGGAGGGGTTCTGGTGGCTCAGTCCCTCAGGAAAGGACAAGGTCTCTCGGGGACACTCTGAGGGTTACCCGTGTCTGCACCAAGCAGGACAAGGTGGAGCAGCTCCAGGGGCTGGGAGTCTGAGGTGGCCAGAAGCACTCAGCAGAAGGGACACCACGGTGAGGGGGCACATGTGGCAGAAACTGTGAGAGGTCGGCAGTCTTCCTAGCAGAGTTGACTTGGGCCCGGGGTAGTGGGCACAGTGTGGACCGGACGAACAAAACATCTGTCCAAGATCGACAGCAGCCAAGAGAGATCCAGTGGCACATTCAAGTGGACCAAGGTGTGATGCATGGTAGAGGTGACACCTGTCTAGGCTGAGTACGCAGAGGCGATGGTACCTTCACTGTCTGGTGTTACTCCCGCTTTGAGGTGAGAAGGCCTGCGGTCATTGCAACGTCTTTCTGAAGCTGCAGGGCCAGTTAAATGGTGATGCCATTTTGAAACCCTGTGTCTGTGGCCACTCCACTCCACCCTGGGGGCTCTGCTGCAGGTGACATCTTGAACTGCAGCAGGACTTGGGGACAACAAGGACAGTGAAATTGCAAGTGTTTCCTGAGGTCTATGGTACTCTGCCTGAGGTGAGAGGCTGGCAGTTGGATGATGGTCACATGGTTGTCACTGGGAGGCTGTTCTACAAGTCATCGAGGGGTACCTGGAGGAGCAGGGACATGCCATTCACAGGTGTGCAAGGACGCTAGACCTCGCGGCTTCCTCCACGAGGAGGACTTCTTGGAGTCTTGCAGGTCCAAGTGCCCTGCGGGTTTCTAAAATGGAGAATATGGCCCAGGGTGGCCATTTCCATGTGTGGTCCAGAAACCCTGGGTCCCTGAGTCACCTCGAGGGGCCTGAGGAGTCAGGACTGTTTCTCAAACAGCACTAAGGCCTCATTTCACTCTCACTGTCATGAGCACATGGTGGAATTTTCCAGAGGCTCCATGACAGCCCAAGGGACTGACTCCAGGAGCGGGGACAAGAGTCTCCTGTTCAGCCATGCGCGAGAGGGGCCTGCTGACATGGGGACAGCACCTTCTTTCCACTGCTTCTGTTTTGGGAAATGAGTCATTAAAACAAAAACAAAAACACCTTATTTATGTTATCATGTAGTGAGTTTATTGTTATTATTTTAAAACAAATTCATACATATTTTTTTAAACTTCTAGGTTGATTCTTGAGGGTAAGTATCCGTAGACTGAGCTCTTAGCGATCTCAATAATTTTGAAGCATGCAAAAGGTTCCTGAGGGCAAAATATTTGAGAACCACTGTCCTGGTTCTCAGTATTTCTTAGACTTATTTGGTCCAGAGTCTCCCTGGCCCATCCCTTTAGGTCAGGTGGTAACTATGTGTCCAGGCAGCCGTGCTCCAGGTGGGAAGCCCTGGACTAGATGACCTGCCTCAGAAAGACATCGTCAGAGCAGATGCATTGTTCATTTGGCCCCAGGTTTAAGTCCTGGCTCCTTCGCTCAGTAGTTGTGTGGCTCTGGGCACGTCACGCAGCCTTCTGGGCCAGTGTACCCCCCTGCGATGTGTTGTGATAGGACCTTTTGGTAACTGGTCTGCGTTCTGGGGATGCTGCATGTGCTGATCAGGCAGCCCTGGGCACAGGTACGTGCACAGCTGTGGTTGTGTCTTGGGTAAGAGTGATAACAATAGCGAGGGCTGGCTTCTGAGTGAGGAGTGGGGGTCAGGGTGTGAGGAGGTGGGCTCTGGGTCTGCTTTGGCCCCTTGGGAAGGCAGCTGGCAGGCTTCCGATAGCTGGCCAATGGTTGGCAGCTGGGGGCTCCTGTCAGTCAGCCTGGGCCCAGGCAGGATCTAGCATGAGAGTAACTTCTGAACTCTGCTTGGCTGGCCCCAGCCATGGTTGGCATGAAAAGTCTTCAGGGGCCCCAGAGCATGTGACGGGCCAGGCCTCCCAGGACAGCACAATGTCACTGCCTCCAAAGCCAAGAAAACAAAGAAAACACTACCCCGTGACCTAGCCAGCCGGTGGCGTTCCCCTTCTGGCTGCCTCTGGGTAGCTGCTTCTCTGGCCAATGGAGTGAAACCAAGACTGCACTTGACCTTGGTAGAGTTACAGCCAGGAAACACGAAGGTGACCTGAGGGAAACCAGAGCAAGGGAGCTGGGTGGGGCCCCTGGGAACCATGTTAGCACGTGAGAGCAAGTGCACTGACCACTGGTCCCAGGCGTGGTCACCTAGGGAGGGAGTCTGATTCCCTGGCCTCCCTTCAGGTGGGCCTGGCTTCCCATCTGAACGGACCAGTGCTCTGCCCTGGACACACCTAAGGAGCACAGCGAGGAAGCAGCCTGATCTCAAATCTTGGCAAATACAAAGTGACCTGGCTGTGCTTTCACCTTCTCCAACCAATGAGAAAGCCACACAACTGCCAGCTGAGGAGGGACATAGCTGTCCCGCTATCCTCCGCACCCTGGCCTTCCTTCAGCTTTCCTGCCCTGCTGTGGTAACTCTGAGACAAGAAGACTGGTGGGGACCCCTGGGTGTGTTTGGCACAGTTAGTCCTCAGAGGAAAGCCTCTTGTGGCCAGGGGGAGCCACTGCCAGGGCCAGGGCAGCTCCAGGCGAGGGGAGGCAGTGCAGCCTAGCACTGATACTGACAAAAGGGAAGTTTCCAGTAAGGAGTGGACAAGGGATGGAAGAGACCCCATGAAGCCTTATCCTCTCCCCCACCCAGGGCTGGAGGGCGTATCCGGTGGCACCTTGAAAGCCATGCCCCTTTTATAGCCCTGAATGTGGCAGAGCACCTGCCCACAGTAGCTGTGTCTATGGGGCCTGACCCTCCCTGACCACCACCTTGATGCACAGGTGACCCGCAGTGGCCAGGTGGCAGGTCTGCCAAGGTGCCACTCAGCCTAGAGGTACAGTGGCCACAGTTTCTTGTGCAAGATCTCTTTGAGCATGAAAGGAGGTGCTATTAATAATCAATCTGGCTGGCAGGAATAAATGGAGTAAAGGGGACATGGGGCCACCTGCCTGGGTGTCACGGGAGGGTGATAAAGGAGGACCACATGGTGGTTTCCCACGGCAGGGTTGCCAGGTCACATCGCCAGGCATTCGCCCACAGGTGGAAATAGCCTGGAATTTCTGATCGAGGAAGGTTCACTGCTGGAGGCATCTTAGGGAAGGATCACAGGAGCCTGCTCAACTGGAGAAGGTCCCTCCCTGGAGTTGGCTTGAGACCGAAACTGCAAGCGTCACAAGACCTCCCATCTTTCCAGGGCTTTGTACTTTCCAAAACACTGTCACAAGACCCCCAACTCCATTGAAAATCCCACCTAGCTGTCCAAGGGTAGATAGGCAGGCTGTCACTTGAGAGGCAAGGGAATTGAGGAGCAGATGGGCCTCAAACCTCCAGCCTGTGAAGAGTAAGTTCCCTGGGGTCCGACAGGGGACATTCTACCCACCAGGCCACGGCTGCTCAGGCCACTGTCTGGGTTTCTTAGGAGTCATTTCTACCTAAATGAACCCACAGGAGAGTGTACGGTTAGGAAGGAGGAGTGTCTTGTGCCATGGAGCAGAGGGGCCCAGGTGGGGTGAGAATCTGAGTGGATGTGGGGCTTGGACGCTATCTGTCCCGAGGGGTTTCTATCTGTCCCAAGGCTTCACATAACAGTCACGCCCAGGGAAAGGCGCTGGGTGGGCGAAGGAGAGTGGCTTACTACTGTGATTTCACAGGATTGCAAGAGGTCCGAGCTGAAGGTGGCCTTCGTGGTGGTCATCTCTGGCTTCCTTAAGGAGAAGAGGAGGAATTGGCGGGTGTGGAGGGGGAGGGAGAGTGGAGGGAGGTGGAGAGGGAGGAGATGGCCTCCCTTTGCCATGCATCTCACTGGCCTTAGCCTTGTTTAATCTGAAAAGCACTCTAAAATGGGGAATGTACCCTGAGACAAACTCTATTGCCCAAGCTCACAGGCAAGTGGGGAGGGAGGATCCGAAATCAGTTCTGGGTGTGACTCTCGGACCCTGCTCTTTGCACCTTCCAGCCCCGCCCCTCCCTGCGGTGCAGAGAGATTACATCCCTGGTCCTAAGTCACCTCATTGGAAGAGGTTGGGCCAAGCTGACCCTGTCAAAGTCTTTTAGGGTCAACTCTCATTGTAAATATTTTCTCTCTGATTTTGCAACCCAAGGCAGTTGGTCACCAGGGCTGCAAAGTGGAGATAAGCTTGTGGGGAGGGAGCCATGGGCAATTTCTGAATGACTCCTGTTGATGGCAGTTACTCTGGGAGGTGAACACAGGCCACTCTGTGGACTTGACCAGGCTTATGGTTTCTATGGTCTCAGAGAATCCAGAGGACAATCAGTCCAGGGTGATGTGGTGGGACATTGCAGCCACCCCACCAGAGGCCCTCCGAGATACCACGGAGTAGGGCTGTGGTCTCTCTAGAGGAAGCCAACATCCCTCAGGAGAACCCTCATGCAAGCCATGAAGGGTGCCGGGGACCGTCCTTGAGGCCAGGGTCAGCACAGTGAGAACAAACAGGTTGTTCTGGAAGCTGTCCTGCCTACTGCCTCTGCCTGAGCGTGGGGCCTGGTATTTGTGGAGACCTCTGCCTTATTTGTGGATCAGCACTTACCACATCCTGGAGAAACAGGTCAACACAGGTGGCCCTCCTTACCCGTGGGACCCATGTTTGAAAATCTGACCCTAAAGAGGCTCCTGGGTTTCCTGGGCTCCTGGGCCACAATCCCTTCCCCTTCAGGCCTCTGCTGGGCAGCCCCCACCATGATCTCCTGTCCTTTGCCATCTGAAGTCCTCCTCTGTGCTGCCTCCCTTTCACTTCAGCTTCTTACATCATGAACCCTGCCAGCGTCCCGGAGAGCAGAGCTCGTCCTCCACCGCCCAGACCCCAGAGTCCACGCTGTCCAGGTCCCCACTCTGGCTTCACTCCTCTCTCTTGTGTTTTCCCCTGAATTTTTTGGAGACATCAGGTCATTTCATCTCCAAATTCTTGTTTGCATCCCTAAAGGGAAGGGGCATTGTTAGATAGAGTGATATCATGGTTGGCGGGCCTCAAGTTTACACCAGTCCTTTGCTGTCCTCCAACACGGTCCATACTGAGATCCCCCCACATTGTGCCAAGAGTTTCTACTGGTTGATGTTTTGGAATCGAGTCCACAATCAGACGTGGCTCTGCGTTTGAAGCATGAGGTCTGCTGTTCCGTGGAACTTCCCAGCACGACTCCTGTCCCCTCCCTCATGTATGCCTGGATCAGGCCCTTGATTGTCCCCTTCTGGAGCAAAAGACATTTGAGGTACACTGTCTCCCTTCTGTGTTCCTGCTCCGTCTTGCACTGAGCATCAGAAGTGCCTGAGGGTTCTTAGAAACATCATTAGTGTGGAGAGGTCACGAGTAAATTTTGTCTCTGCCACTTAAAACAAAGTCTTGAGATGTTGAAACCCCCACAACTAAAAGTCACCGTTGCATCAGAGGGATGTGTACACAGAGCAGACGGGAGACCAGCTGTGACTCTGCAATTCCGGAGGCCGGAACTTGGCACGTGGTGTGCACGGACTCTGTCCTCTATCTTTGTTCTGGGACTTATCAATTTTCCTGTGGTTGAATCCCACAAGCTGGTGTGGTCTGAGGAGGGCGAATTAGGGCCCAGGGTCTTGCCATTACCTTTCACAGTGTGGCCAGGGGCAGGAAGGCTGCTCTCCGTTTCCCGAATATGATGAGGCTGCTGGAGTCAGGGCCGGCAGGGCAGAGCTGGCGACAGCCCCTGCCCCTTGCCCTGCTTTCTGAACCAACCCTCTGTTCTCACCACTGAACTTGTTTATTTCTGGAGGCACAATCTGTACACTATCAGTGAGCAAATGAGAAAATATGGCTTGGATTATGGAATTCCGCTTTAGGATTTATTTGTTCAACAAGTTCTTTTAGAAAGTCTACTATTTTCCGGGGCCTGCCTAGGTACTGGGGTCCAGAGATGGGCAAGAGCCATCTTGCTGATCAGAACTTCTCTATTCAATGAAAGAGACTGATGCACAGGTGCAGTGGAGGCAGGTCTAGGGGTTAGGGGGGCAGAAGGAGTCTTAAAGGACACACAGAGTTCTCTAGAATAAGGGAAGGGGAAGAGGGAAGAACATTGCTTATGTATTCCCAGGAGAGGGATTCTCATGGGCAGAGGAAGTCACACCCCATGTTTCTAGAGACACATGTAATGGGATTCACACCTCATTCATGATATCCACAAAATACAAGCCTTGTGGAGGTTAAAATAATTTGTGCAAGGAATCAGAGTGATGGTCACAAGCTACATGGGACCTGGCTCAGTGCCCTGACCTCGTTCTAGGCTCAATTAGCAATGAGAAACCCTCATCAGTGAGGGACACAGAGGGGGACTGGGCCTGGAGCACCAGGATGGACATCGTTGCTGCATTTGGAGAAGCAAGCTGAGGCCTGGTCTACACATGAGCAGCAGCCCCAGGGTCCCTTCACAACATCCCCGTGATCCCCTGGGGCTGCAACCCCAAGCCAGAGGATGGGGATATTACTCTTCCTGCAGCAAACAGACTGGGGTGCCACAGGCAGAAACACCTGGTTAGAAGTAGGTGATGATTAATGTGCTATGTGAAACCGTTAGAGCATGCATTACTAATGTCATTATCAATATGATCAATCTAAGCAGTCTGGAGGAAGACTAGGATTTTTCATCTCTTCTCCAAGCCAGATGACTTGTGTGTGTGTGTGTGTGTGTGTGTGTGTGGTGATGGTGCTGGGGATTGAACCAGGGCCTTGTGCAAGCACTCTACCAACTGAGCTATATCCCCAAACCAAGCCAGATGCTTTTTACAAATCTCTGGTAAGATCCCCTGCATCTCTCCTAGTTGCAAGAACTCTGTTAAACCGCTGGCCCTGAAGCGTTTGGCACCACAGTGACCACCAAGCAGTGGGCCCCGCGCTTGGAAAGCTTGATTAGAGGAGGTAAGGAAGCTCTCATTGCCCGGCTCCATGACAGGCAGTCTTCTGGATGCTTCTCCATGCTATCCCACTTCTCACGAGCCCCACCAGAAACCCTTATAATCAGCCCAGATGTTACAGGTGAGGAAACTAATATTCTGACTCAGGAGCTAAACAAGAATTCTGACTCCAAAGTGTGTGGGCTGCTGGAGCAGGGGCTGGTGTGTCAGGGTGGTGGCAGTTCTGGTCTCCTTCCTGCATTCTGACCCTCACACCACGACTGTACTTGTGTGTGACTGGATGGAGTCCTGCAGGCCAGACTGCCTGGATTTGAACCCAGCCTCTGATCACTACTTGCTGTGGAAAGCCACAGCCCTGAGCTTTCTCTCCTCCTTCTAAATAGGCTAGCCATGGAGTATTCCTCCTCAAAAGCCTGACTGATTTGAGGTTGGTCCAGGTAAGTGTCTGGACAGTGTATTGGCATTGGCAGGGAAGCAGGTGTCATATATAGGAGGATGATCAGGCCCCTGGGCGTCTGGCAAGGTGGGCAAGGCCAGGCAGAAACCAAGAAATCAGGGCTGGTAAACAGGATGGGACCTGTGGGGCACAGCAGAGGAACAGGCTTAGGCAGGTGGGGTCTGCAGCTCTGGTAGGTGAGGAGGGTGCTGGTGAGGGAGGGCCCTGGTGAGGGATGGCGTGGCCTTCCAAGGCATGGTACTCCAAGGCTAGATGTGCACCTGGGGCATCGTCCTGCAACCCGCTGGAGTCTCCGTTTCCCTCTATTTTAACTGGGGATAATGCTCTGCTTTACAGGGAAAAGTGCAGACTTTTAAGGAACAAGGCCCATGGAAGGAAGTGCCCCAGAAGCAGCATGGTATGGGAGGGAGTTCCCTGCCCACCTGGTCCCTTGGCCTCCCTAAATCTCGCCTCATCTGTACAATGGACCTAGGAACAACATCTACAGCTGTGGAGCTGCAGGTGGCACAGGGCTTGTGAGGGCTCCTGGTGCCACAAAGGTTAGAGGGATGGCGTGGATGGTAGAGTGATGGCTGGGGACCCAGGAAGTTGTGCTGAGGGCCACCTGTGGGGAGCTGCTGCCCTTGGAGAATGGCAGTTGCTACGGGACTCCATGGCAGGCCCCGCATCCTGCCTGTGACCAGGCGAGTCCTCTGTGTGACACAGCCTGATTCCCCCTTAAAGGCAATGAGCTCAGCCCCACCAGGGCAAGGTTGAATCCTGTGGCTCCTGTCTCCAAACTGCACTGTCACTATGGGGGACTAAGCAACAGCCTTCTCTCCTCTGGGTGACATTGACAGGCGGATCTGAGCAACACTGTGTCTCTGGGGGCCTTCCTAGCTCAGATGAAATGGCCGTTGGCAGGACAGGGTAATGGTGATATACATGGGGCCCGCCGGTCAGGCAGGCTGGTGGCTTTCAGAGCTATCTTGGAGGTGACATTCCATTAGGGGTGGGTGAACTTAATTTTAATGGCAGGATGACTTCATATTTCATCATCCTCTCCAGGCCTGAAGGTCAATAGAGAACTTTCTTTTCTCAGGAGTCACGCTGCAAGAGCCCCGTTCACAGTGCCAGTTTTGGCTGATGCTAAAACACTGAGCCAAAAGGTACCCTCTTGCACAAACCACCTCATTAGTTCATGTGGGCTTCCTGCCCAGGGTCCCTGGAGCCAGACTCCTGGGGCTGGACATGGACTCCTGGACTTCAACACCCCTGACTGAGTGGCCTTCAGCAACTTGCTAACCATCCCGTGCCTCAGTTTCCTAATCTGTAAGGTTGGGAATGACAGTGTCCTCCCAAGTGCTGTAGCGAGGACCCCACAATCCGGGTATGCAGAACCCTTGGAACGGTGCCCCAAACCAGCAAGGGCCGTGGAAATGTCAGTGCTATTATTAGCTGTCCAGGGAAAGGAATCGCTGAAGTCATTTGAAAAACGTGTTCTTAGAGCAGGTTTGAACTCAGAGTCAGGCAGTGGCCAGGGCTGGAGAGAAGAACAGGGGGTCGGTGTAGAAGGCAGGCTGGGCCGACCACCAAGGCGCGGGCACACCAGGCTCTCGAGGATGACCGGCACCACGCGTGCCGCCTGCCAATGGAAGCTCTGCGCGCCTCTTTAGAGGGAAGGAAGCATTTTCAGAGATCTCAGCCGCAGTAGGAGTGTAGGGAGTAAGCACCCAGGAGAGCCACGGGGAAGGGAGCCTGCAGGACTTGAGCTATGGGACAGGACGTGGGGTGAAGGAGCAGGGAGTCCAGAGCAGCTTCACTGAGTGGGAGAGGCGACTTACTGAAGATGGTGTTATTGCAGCATCTGGGACCTGCGAGGTCTTGGTTTAGCACCTAGCGCTGGAAGTCACAGTGGGGGTCAAGGCTAGTCCTGGGTGGGGCTGGGATAGAGGTGTGAGAGTCACCTGGGGGAAGGTCTGGGGTGTGGGACAATCAGAAGTGGACTCGTAAGAATTTCTACAAAGAGCCCAAAGTGAGCTGATAGTGTCTTCCAACAGAGAACAGGGCAGCCTGCCTACAGAGAGGAAGTCCAGCTCTCCCACCCTCTGGGCCTTTGTCATGTGTCCTGCCTCTCAGATGGGCCCTTGGGCTACTGTCCTGCAGGTGTGGTTTGGCTTTGGTGTGACTTTGGGGTTAGCCAAGCTGTTCTGAGGTCTCCCTCCTGTTGTGTGGTGGTGGCGTTCTCTCCCACCCTCTGACCCCACCTGTGCTACTCGTGGCTACTGCTGTAGACCTGGCCCAGGTCTCAACCCTCCCCTGTCCCTCCCTGTCCCTCAGGATCTCTGTGCCCTCTAGGAACTTAGGACAAAGGTCCAGGAGTCGTGTTGACAATGAAGTGGGAAAGCACCCGGCGTTGTACCCAGAGCTGACCCTTCCCGTGGCAACGGCCCTCAGCAGAGGGTGGGAGTGACGGCAGATTGGCAGTGGCCTTTGTCTCCTCTTCATGGTGTTATTTGCTCTACAGCAGAAGTGAATGTTGGCCCCATTACTCCGGATGAGTCAGGAGTCCCCACCCTTCTGTGTTCCTTGACACACACTCCGTTATCAAGTGTGCTGTTACGAAAGCAAACACAGAGAGATACGGAAGCAGAGATGTGTGGAGCCGCGTGGCTCTGGTGGAATTGAGGCCAGCTGTCCTTAGGACTTCCTTCTGATAAGACCCTCCTGAGGAGGTAGAAAGCCTCTGAAGTGGCCCCCTAGTCTTGCCTCCGAATGCTCAGGCCCTTGTACAGTCCTTTTCCACACTGGAGGGCTGACTCTGTGACTGCTAGGACACTATGGAAATGGCCAGGTGTGGCCTCAGAGGCTGTGGCATAGAGATGTGGTGGCTCCTGCCTTGTTCTTTTGGGTCACGCTGGAGGAAACAAGATGCCACCTCAGGAGTACATTCCAGAAGCCACGTGGACAGGCCCACATAGTGAGGACTTCAAGTCCCCTGCCAAAGGCCAGAGAGGTGACCATGGAGCCATCTTGGAAGTGGGTCCTCTAACCTCAGTCAAGCCTTCAGATGAGAGCAGCAGCCAGAATCCCCCATCAGTCACTCCTGGCCCTGTTCCACAGAAACTGTGACGTCAGAAATGCCCCTGTTTCAGGAGCCAGGTTTGTGGCTCATTTGTTAGAGAGTCCCAGTTAACTGAGACCCATGGCAAGCACACGGGCCTTTTGGCTCAGCCTGGGTGCATGCCCTGATCTCCCTTCCTGGTCCTCATCCCACCTGTTTCTACCCACTGTTTCTCCCTGTGCTGCTTCTGTTGCTCTGTGACCTTCCTGCCATCCGCGGGCCTGGGCTGCTCTTCCCTGGGTGCTGGAGTTCCCTTCCCCTTGGTGCTGTGTGGAAGCTGGAGTTCACAGAAATCCTCACCCCAAGGGTGATGGGCAGAGTTAGGCAGCAGGTTGGTGAGAAGGTGCATGGGCACCCTGAGCCCTGGCCTGCCACTGCCTTGCCCCCCACCCTGGGATTTTCCTTTTAGGGGATATCCCTGTCTGCGAGAGTCCATCTAAGAAATGGCAGGAGAATGGTTTCACATGAGTTTCAGGATTCAAATCAAAGATGCTGGTTCTTGTTCTGTTTCACTTATGGAAGAACTGGAAAGCCTGCCATGCTAGAAGAGCTAGTGTGAGCCTAGAGGTGGGCACACAGTGAGCCTGGAGGTGGGCACGCAGTGAGCTGGGAGGTGGCACAAAGTGAGTCTGGAAGTGACATGCAGTGAGCCTGTAGGTGGGCATGCAGTGAGCCTGGAGGTGGCACGCAGTGAGCATGGAGGTGACATGCAGTGAACCTGGAGGTGGCACACAGTGAGCCTGTAGGTGGGTATGCAGTGAGCCCAGAGGTGGGCACTCAGTTAGCCTGTAGGTGGGCACGCAGTGAGCCTGGAGGTGACATGCTGTGAGCTTGGAGATGGGCAGGCAGTGAGCCTGGAGGTGGCACGCAGTGAGCCTGGATGTGGGCATGTAGTGAGCCTGGATGTGGGCACGCAGTGAGCCCGCAGATGGGCACTCAGTTAGCCTACGGGTGGGACCGCAGTGAGCCCGGAGAGGGGCACGCAGCAGGCTCTGAAGAATACTGGCTGAACAAGTGAAGAACTGAGGGGCAAAGACTTCATGTCACCTGCTCTGCTCTGAGGAACATGGGGTGGGGGTTGCGCTGTGTCCTGGGACTCGTGTCATCTCAGGAAAGTTGGTGAGGGACCATGAGGTAAATAGGGAGGTGGGGGGCTTCTTGATCATGAGGAGGAGGTAACGGAGCTTAGGAAGACTGCTGTGCAGGGAGAGAGTCCGCAGGCACAACCTACAGGTGCAAGCTCCCAGGGCGTCTTCCTGGGTCAGAAGAGTCCAGCTTGCCCTGCAGGCGTTCAAGATCCCCACTGGGTAGGAGGGACCCGGGGCAGATGCATGTGAGCCTGGAGAAGGACATCATGGGCCTCCAGAGCAGCTCTTGGTACTTGGGAGGGGACGAACTGCCTGTCCCAGGAACTGTTCAGTCTTACTCACGTGGGATGGGGGCCCAAGAGTGGCAGGACCAGATGGTTCTTCCTGGACAGATGCGTTGCCCAGGTCCGTGGACCAGGCTCTGAGAAACCCTACGCCGCTGGCCTGACACAGAATGTTGAATGGGCCGGGTGGCTCTCTGTGACCTCACTGTGTGTGGTCTGGCTACTCCAGACAACAAGGGCATATTTGCCTCTGAGGACAGAAGTCCCTTATCCCTTTAGCATTTTCAAGAAGAGACAGGAAACACATTTCAGGGCCCTGTTACTCCTGAAAGCATCATGGCACTGGTGTCAGGGGCCTGTGTTCTTTTCTTGACCCTTGAGCTTGTGAGCTGGACCCAAGTCTTCCTTCTGTCTGTAGTCCTTGATCATGGGGAAAGGTGGCCCTGGAGAAACCAGTGAGTCCAGGCATGAGAGGACTCTGCACTTACTTTGGGCACATTGGGTATGGAATGGAGAGGGGGTGGTGGCTCTGCATCATGGCCAGGGGCAAAGCCTATTCCAGTCAGGCTTCCAGAAGCCCTGCCAGGTAGTCTGTGTTACTGCCTGAGCACCCTCTGGGCTGGTCTTCATCTGTCCCCTGCAGCACAGGCTGGGCTGATGCTGGAACTTGGGCTTACATCTGTGCCCTCTATTAGTGACAGCAAATGCATTCTCCCCAGGCCACTTCAAAAGTCAGGGCAACTGGAACCTCATCAGGACAACTTAGCTTGTTCCCTTGATGAGATGTGGGGCTGGTGGGAACTGGACATTCTGCAGAGGCCTGGCACCTGTCCCCCAATCCTGCCCTGTCCTCCTCCATCCCCCGCGGTTCATTGGTTCCCCTCGAAGTCACAGTGGTGGAACGGGCATCCTTCCCTGGGGCAGCAGCTCTGCTAACCTCGAACACGCTGTGCTCTGAGCTCATAAATTCAGAGCAATCCAGGGAGAAGCCGGAAGTGCTCAGACCCACAGGGACCAGCAACTCTGGAGACTCTAGTTTGCTTTTTCCTTTCCTTAGGCAGCAGATGTGCCACCTCATCTTGCAGTGCTTGGGCTGGTTCTTGCTCTTCTGCAGAGGAAGGTGAAGCACAGCTGTGAGCAGCATACCCTCAGCAGGAAAGATGTTTAAAGCCTGAGGAGAAAGCCATCTCTAAGAGAAATGCAGGTCATGGAAGGAAGCAGAACAGCAGTTGCACATCTGTGGTCCAGGGAAAAGCTCAAACACAGCAGAAGTCCAGCTGGGCCGGGCCAGCTGTAGCACTGAAGCCTGGAGAGAAACCATTCTGGGGTGGGAGGCTTCTCTTTTCTCAGCTGATCATAGAACTATTGTTTGTCTAGATGTCTTGATTATTAGCCGTTTTCATTCCAAAGCCATCACCGTCCCTTTTTGGAAAAATAGCTGTCCCTCTGTTGACTTCATCTTCCAGATATGACCACAGGCATCTATCCAACTTGTGGGCATCCTTGGTTACCCATTTATCCTCAACCCTGCCCCCTTCCTCCAGGGAGACTTTAAGTTGGGAAAAATACGTGGCAGGTATAAAACAATAGGTTTATCAAGAGCCCAAGGAACTGGCAGGGAAAGAGGCAATTAATTCACTGTTGTTTTGGAACCAATGACTCTTTCTTGGTTCATAGGATTGAAACTATAAGAAATTTTGCTTCTATCCTTGGTCCCATCAACTCCTACCCAAATAACCACACGTGTTAGTTCCTTGGGTGTCTTTGTCAAATAGAAGCAAGTGTGGGTGGGTAGGGGTGAGGAGGGTGTCTTCCTTTCTCTCCCTCTTTCACAGAGAAGGAAATGCAATGGCTCTTGAGAGAATGGGAGGATGTTCAATCCCTTATGTTCACAGAAGTGCCAATGAAGACCATGATGAAATAAGCCAGGTTGATACGAGTTAGCATTCTGCATTGGACTTTGCTGTTTTCACTTTACTGGGTATCTTGGACATCTTTCAAATCTGTACAGTACATGAAGAATAGCCATATTCATCTTTACAGTTTCAACGTGTCTTATTTATGGACACACCATAAGTTTATCTTACTACTTTTCTATTGATAGACATTTGATTTGCCTCCAATCTTTTGCTACTATAAACAGCTACCCAGGGTATTTCCTATATGTATTGGCACACCCAAAGGATAAATTCCAGGAAGTAGGATTACTGGGTCGAAGGGCAAGTGTAACTTTGATGAGATTTCCAAATACCATCAGTGGGGTTGTACCCTCTGTCCTGCTGCTAACAATGGATACTAGCCACCTCCCCCACAGCCGTGCCACCTGGACATTTCATCGCAGTTTTCATTTTCCCTTCTTGGTTTTTTCAAGAGCCATTAGCATTTCCCTTTCTTTTTAAAAAATATTTTATTTTTTAGTTGTAGATGGACACAATACTTTTATTTTATTTATTTTTATGTGGTGCTGAGGATCAAACCCAGGTCCTCGCACGTGCTAGGTGATCGCTTGACTGCTGAGCCACAAGCCCAGCCCAGCATTTCCTTTTCTGTGAGCTGTATCCTTGTATTCTTTGCCCATCTAAACAAAACCTGTTGGCTTTGCTCTTTTTTCATAATAGTTTCTCAGAGCTCTCTGTATGCTGGGAGATCTGTTGTCTGTGATATGAGCTGCTTGCATTGCTATTCAGTCTTTTGGTGCTTTTGCTCATGTTTTGTGCAACTTCCAAAAACTTTAGGTGGTTTGTACAGCAATTTTTAAAATGGATTCTAGATAAAAGAAAGGCCTTTCATGCTCCAGATTTCATGAGGAATTTGCCCACATTTTCTTCTAGTACATTTATTGTTTCATTTTAAAAAAAAAAATATTTATATCTTTGTTGCATTTGGAACTGATGCTGGGGCCAAAGCCAAGGTTAGGATTGAGCTAAACTCTTTCCCGGCCGTCCAGTTGCCATTGGCTGACACCATTCCTGCAACATTCAGGATGGCACCTGTGTAATACATGGGATTCTGACCATAATTAGGTGTACTTCTGTATCTTCTAGCTCATCCCATTGCTGAGGCTGTCTGTCCTTTAGTCAGCACCACACTGTTTTCATTATGGAGACTCCATGCTATGTGGCAGAACTATTTCTTTCCATTCCTTTTCCCCTCTCCCTGACCCTGCTAGAATGCTTTTCTTTTGCCGTTTCTGGATATTCCTTTTGAAGCTATTCTTTTTATTAACATGTATCCACTGTCCATATTTGTGGAATTCAATATAATATGCACCTGTGCACACTGATCAAATCTAGCTTTGCACATGAGATAGAACTTCTGGGTCTGGTTTATTTCACTTAATATGATGTCCTCCACTCCCACCCAATTTGTGCAGGCTGCAGGACTTCATTCTTCTTTATGGCTGATAACACCTCACACCTCTTCTTTATCCATTCGTGCACTGGTGGGCCCATGGACTGATTCTGTATCTTAGTCATTGTGAACAGCGTCCTGACTATGTTTCACTTTCCAGATGAACTTTAGAGTCAGCTTATCTAGGTTTTTTTTTAAGGCTGATATTTTTATTGAATTTGTAAAGTAATTCAAGGAGAATCAACTTGGCAATAAATCTTCCTCTCTTAAAATGTAGTATGTGTTCCGACTGGCTCTTCTCTTCTTTTTGATTTTTAAACATTTTTTTCTTAGACATTTCATGCATGTATCCTTCAGTTTATTTGAGGGTATTTTATTGAATTGACATTGTAAAAACACTGTTGAATTACACTATTACACTAAGATTTTATTTCACACCAGTCAGAATGGCAATCATCAAGAATATAAATAATAATCAATGCTAGAGAGGATGTGGAGGAAAAGGAACACTCTTACACCATTGGTGGGATCGTAAATTAACACAACCACTATGGAAATCAGCATGGAGGCTCCTGGATAGACCAGGCATGGAGCCACCATATGACCCAGCTGTGCTACTTCTCAGCATTTCCCCTGAGGATTTAGAGCCATCTTACCACAGTGACACAGGCTGGCCCATGTTTATAGCACCACAATTCACAATAGCCAAACTATGGAACCAGCCCAGGTGTCCATCAACAGATGAATGGGTAAAGAAAATGTGATATATATGGAGTTTTATTCAGCCATAAAGAAAAATGAAATGATGTCATTTACAGGAAAATGGATGGAGCTAGAGACCATCATGTTAAGTGAAATAAGTCAAACTCAGAAGGTTAAGGATTTTCTCATATGTGGAAGATAGAAAGGACAAAGGATAAGAAAGGTGGGGGTGAATCTCCTAAAACTCATAGGGCGATCAGCAGAGGAAAGGAACCAGAGGGAGGGAGGTGGGGAGGGAGGGAAATGTTGGGGAGGTGATATTGGCCAAATGATGTTGCTGTGTTGTGTGCACGTACAGGTACATAACGACAAATCCCGTCAACACGTGCAGCTAGAATGCACCCAAAACAAGTCTCCTGGAGGTGTGCAGCTGCCTGGCCTGTCCCCAGTGGGCTGGTGTCTGAAGTGTTGTCCAGCCTGTCGGTTGACATGCTACAGAGCTCTCATTGTTTGTCATCTTTTGTTTTTCAGAAAGGCTTTAATTTAATGAAGAAAAATGTTACTTGGGCAAGTGTCCATATTGGGTATTTCAGCTTCTAGAAGGCAGCCCCAAATAGGTTTTGGGCAAACTGTAATGGGGTGTGATGCGTCAGAGTACTCCTCTTGAGAATTTTAGGGGTCCTTCCAGAAGGTAGGATTGGAGGATGCAACCCATTATCATAAGATCACTCTGCACCAAGATTAGAAATGTGTAAGAGCACAAGCAGTGGCTTGGGAAGAATCGTGATGGGCGCGTCTGTGGTTAGATCCTGTGAGCCTCAGAGAACAACCGGGAAGTGCCCCCAGGGGAGTGGGACACTGCAGTGGGAAGCAGGGTTCTCTTTGGCTGCCAGTCCTCCAGCTCAGGTGGCATTGGCGACCCAGGTCCTGATCCTTAGTCTTGAGCTCCAGAACCCCAACAGCCTCCTCTCTTAGAACATGGGCAAAGAAAAGGATCAGTCACTCATCTGTTTCCTTGGAGATGGGGAGAAAGTGACCTTGGCAGGTGGCCTGTGAGGGCCAGGGAGAGACAGCAAGCAAATTCTTCTCGGGTCAGGTGTAGGTCTAGGGCAGGAGGCAGATCCAGCCCTGACACCCCAAGACCTGGGCACATTTGCTAGTTTATTCAACCAAAGACTTGAGTTTCATCTGGGACTTGGGGCTCTTTTTTGTGGGGTGGTGCTGGGGATTGAACTCAGGGACACTCAACCACTGAGCCACATCCTCAGCCCAATTTTGTATTTTATTTAGGGACAGGGTCTCACTGAGTTGCTTAGCACCTTGCTATTGATGAGGCTGATTTTGAACTGTTAATCCTCCTGCCTCAGCCTCCTGAGCCACTGGGATTACAGGCATGCACTACCACCATGCCCGGCAACTTGGGGCTCTTCTTTGCCTTCACCGCCACCAATGCCTGTGGGTGCTAAGGTCACGCTTCAAACCATCTGTTCAGTACTCAGCTAGCAGGCACCTGTACCGTGGCAGGAACTGGATGCCCAGCTCAGGAGAGAAGCTCCGCCCTTGTCTGCTTTGCTTTGAAGAAAGAGCTGGGCTACGAAGAAACTGTGGCCAGAAAGCTTTTAAGTTTCTCATGGGCAGGGAGTTGGAGTGGCAACAGCACCCCTCCTGTCCCTGCTCCATCCCCTTCTCCCACTGGACCTTAAGGGTCCCACCGGGTGAGAGGCATCCTTGGGTGCTGAAGGCTCAGAGAGACTCAGGGCTGGAGGGAGCTAAGGCAAAGGTAGAGAGGGTGGCTCTCCTCCCTGTCCATCCTAGTCCCCTCCAGCTTGTCACCATTTGGGCCAGAGGCTCTGCAGTGGAGAAGGCTGGGATGAGGACAACCTGCCCCTTAACAGGAGGCCACAGTGTTCTCCCACCTGCTGGGCATGGTAGCAGTAGTGTCTCTGGTAAGAACTAGAAGCTCAGGGATTGCTCAACCCAGGCCAAGCAGCCCCGAAGGCCCCGAATTTCTGTCTTACTCAGATGTTTCCAAGAATCCTAGAAATAAGAAGACTCGTGTTGGTCTCCTCTTCCTCCCGTTCCTCCTGTATCTCCCATGTTGGGATCCATCTGACAGCGATGGCCAAGGCCAGCCTGATCATCCTTGTTACCATTCCTACTAGTGCGGAACTAAATAATCGGCCTTCACCGGTGGAGCTCAGTGCACCTGGCCTGGCACCAATCTTGAGGAAACTTAATTTTAGAGGCAGAAATGCTATCTTGAGAGGCAGTCACTAGTTGCACGTTCCTTGCAGAGATGGAGGTCCAGAGATGGACCTGCCATGCTGTATGGCCCTGCTCTGTGAGGGCCACACAAGAGAAGCTCTGCTGTTCTGCACAGAAGCCAATGGCAAGGCAGCTGCCTGTGCGGTCGGCGACTGGGCTGTGCGTGGGCAGGTGCGGCCAGACCCATCCCTCCCGCTCTGCACCCGCACACTCCTGCTGTGGACGGGCCATGCAGGGACCTGTCCCAGGGAGGGTCTTGACTTTCCTCTCGGGGAATAGGCTCAGATTTGGGGGGACGGTGTGATGATGTGAAATCTGCGGTCCATAGCTACTTGACAAGCATCTGGAGGGTCACTGAAGCATTTTGCAAACATTAACTCACTTAATCCTCATAACAATTACTGTTTCCTCTTTATTATTCCTATTTTCAGATGAGGAAACTGAAGTAAAGAGAGGCCAAGTCATTGGATCATGATTGCACAGCCCACCTGCTGCACAGGGGGATGGACCCAGGCCCTGCCTCATCCCCTAGACTTCAGCCCTCTTTACAGCCATGCTGGCTGCACTCTGCTCCAAGGGTTACGGTCACTGCAGGGCATGATGGCTATTTTTATGTGTCAGCTTGGCCAGGCTGTGATGCCCCATTGTTGGTCAATCACCAGTCTAGATGTTGCTTTTTTGGATGAAATTAACATTGAAATCAGTGGCCCTGGAATAAAGTACATTGCTCTCAATAATGTAGGTGGGCCTCATCCCATCAGTTGAAGGCCTTAAGAGGCTGATCTCCCCTGAGGAAGAGAGAACTCTACCTGCAGATGGCTTTCAGCTGCGTCCACTTCTTCCTGGGCCTATTCTGCAGATTTTGAACTTGCCAACCTCCAAGATTGCTTGAGTCAATTCCTTAAGATCAATCTCATTTTCTCTCTCTATGCACAACCTATCAGTTGTGTTTCTCTGGAGAATCCTGGCTACTACAGGGGGATTGTGTTTATGGGCCTCACTAAGCAAGCTCTTCAGAGGCAAATGACATATGTAGATGGGTGGTCAGAACACAAGTGACTGCATCCAAGAGCTGTCGGACCCTTTCAGAACTTTGGTAATGCAGATGTGCCCCAGGAGACGGCATGTGAATAATGAGCTGAGCTTGAGAGTCAGCTCCTGCTTGGGCCCTGGGACTCAGGCTACATGTTCCCGAGGGTGGTAGGCTGGTGGGAGGACCATGACTTTCAGCATAATAGGAGGGTTCATTGTGCAATATGTGCCACCTCTTCAACGTCCCGCAGGGCATCTACCAGGACCTGAGCTCTGGGCTTATAGGTGCTGGTGGCAAGAGCTCAGTGAAATGTGTACTTTGACTTACTGTTCCCAGAGAAACTTCCAGAAGCATTGTGTGCCATGCTGTGTTCAGAGGTGGAACACCACCTATAGGGGTGGGGAGAGGTCCTCTGAGCACAGCAGAGTAGCTGTGGGGACAGCCTTGGAGCCAGTTGAAGAAACCAGAGTTTGAGACAAAACTCAATTCTCCACTTCAGAGTCGGCTCTGAGGGTCGAGGGTGGAAAGCCAGGTCCTTCTCCACTACCGTGGAACCGTGGGCTCAGCTCCCAGTGTTGCAACTGTGTGTGGGACTCTGCCCTCCAGGGTGCCACAGACCCCAGCAGATCACTGTCAATGTCTTTCTGGGTTCTTTTTAGCAAGTCCAAAGAATGAGATTGATGGGACAGCAGAAAGCAAGAGTGAGAGATGTAGGATTTATTCAAGGGTGAACATAGAAACAGAACTCACAGAGGCAAGAGGGTAACCAGTAGCAGGTGGGTTACTGAGTGTGTTGGTCTAGGGGTTTATATAGCACTTGGGTCAACACTATTGGTCCAAACTTATGCTAATCAGGTTTGGAAAAGTACTAAAGGCTATTGGTTAAAACTTATGTCAATCGGGTTTGGAAAGCACCAACACTATTGGTTAGCCCTTGGGTCTGCTGCCAATCCCTTCTGCCCATTACTGCAGGCTGAAATCTCAGCTTCCCAGGAGGCTGAGGTCTGAGGATGGTGGATGCTGGGGGTTGGAGGCCGTGGCACTGTGCAAAGTGGGCATGAGCACCATGCCTGGCCTCTGTAGGGTGACAGGTCGGCGTGCCCTGGTTTGGCTCGACCCTGACTTGCTGTGATCTAGCTGGCTCGTCACGCTCTGCCGCTCTGGGACAAGGGTTTGGCTTTACAGTGACACAATGAAGTAGCTCAAAGTGCTCAAGAGGACAAGAGTGCCCCAGAGGGGCTCAGCAGAGTCTGAAAGAAGCGAGAGTTCCTGGTAGAGTAGCCTGCTGATGGCATTTGCCACAGTTCACTCGCCTCTCATTAGCTTTACTGTAAAGCAAATCAAGAGGGAAGAAACTGCCTTTCCAAAGTGGGGACAATGCCCCCTCAGTGCCCCATGACGGTGACAAGCACCTGAGCCTCATTCTGGATAAGAATCAAGTGAAACCAGAAATTTTCCTTGGAACGAAGAGACTCACAAAACGCACCTGTCACTTGGCGAGTCTCTTTGGTCTTCACAAGCCCCAGGGGCATCCTGAAAGAAGACTGGAGGCCCTGCCGATGTAAGCCATCTTGGTTCCTGCCGCTCACGGCTTGGCCCGGGAAAGGCCAGGCAGGGACATGCTCAGTAACCCAGTCTCCACCCTGTGAGTGGCACTGGTTCCCCAGTTCAGCTGTGAGGAATCCGTGGGGTTGAGATGGATCCTTGGTTTCTGGTTGCTCCACAGATGTGGAGTGGAGCTCTGGGGCTGCATTGGGGCCTGGGCATCCCTCACAAGGCTCTGTCTTTGGGAAAATGCATCCCAAGTATCTTGGTTGGCTGGTTGGTTAGTTGGTTGGTTGGTTGATTGATCTGGTCATTGCCTACCACTCACCAGGAAGTATCAGGAAGTCTATGACCATCTTTCTGGTGGGAGTTGCAGAACGAGTAGAGCTTTGTGGGATGGAGGTGTTCCAGAGATAGAGGGATGTGGGGAGGACTGTGTTCTAGCCAATCATGATCCAAATATGCTCACCAGGAGCCAAGAGGCAAAGGGCAAAGGGCAGGGGGATCCCTCATTCAGATGCCACACGACATGTTCAGTCCATCCAAAATCAAGTTGACTAAGGCAGAGAAGTTTGAGCCCACTGTCCAGCTGGCTGGCGCAGGAGCTCCCCAGAGAGCTCCTGGGTGTGTGGGGTATCCTCAGCACAGGCCCTGGGCCCAACAGGTCAGTGGTGTGTGGGGAGAACATGCAGCCTCCTCTCCTCTGTCCAGAGGCCTGTTTGCTTTCTCTTGGCTCTGAGTGTGGGCGAAGGCTGGCCTGGTGGCGCCTGGGCCCTCACGGGGGTTTTTATCTTCTATCATGTGCTTCAGGTCTGTGCTCTGCAGCATGCCGAGAGAACTTTCCAGAACAAAAGCCAAGCGTAAGAGCTTGGCCCTGGCCTTGAGCACTGCCCTTGGGAAAGTGAGGTCACCTACATCCCCCTCGTTTGCAGAAGCATTGGCCAACAAGTCCACACCCAGGGGTCTGGAGGACACTGCCACAGCCCCTGGCTCCCAACCTCCCTGCCAGCCATCCCGGCGTCCCTTCCATCTCTGTGCTCTGGAAGAGCTCAGGAGGTGACAGCCTGTGTGATTCTGTGAGGATCTTGTCAAGTCCTCTTGTCAGAAACGTCATTTGTTCTGGCCAAGGCATCAGGGCTGTGGGTCTCCTTGTGACACAGGACGCACGCTCCTGCTATGCATTGTCAAAGGGGCTTTGCTGCCCCGCCTTCTTCCAGTCTTACTGAGGAAACTTGGGTGAAGACTTGGGCGTGGCCTCCCAGGGTTGGGAACAGGCAGGATCACATTTGCTTAGTCCCGGGTCACAGCAGGACACCATCACAGGTGGTGGCTGTTGGAAGTGAAAGTGTCATAAGGGGCCTCAGGATTCAAATCAGGGTCGAAGTTTCTAACCACTCTTTCTTCAAGAGGTTACAGGCTCCTCCTCTTACAGCACGTGGTGGCTTCAGTTCCTCCAGGACCCCTGGTGTCCTTTGGCACCTCCTCCTTCTCTTGTCTACTGCTTCAGATAAAGGGGAAGTGGAAGAAGGACAGGCAGGGCTGGAGCTGGGTCTCTGGGGGCGGCTGGAGCAAGTCCCATGCCCGTTCAGCTTGGCTCCTGACACACAGCCATCAGGACTTTCCACAAAACACTACATGTGTTTTCTGCTTTATTATCTCCTGTGAGTCTTTAAGAACATGTAATTCTGTGGCTTTGAATCTGTGGACTAAGCACCTCCTAATATGCATTGTAAAGAGCTTATTTTTTTTAGCTGAAAAATAATAGCAACAACATGTTTCTCCCTGGCAGGCTGTGGCAGTGCCTGTGGACATGGTTACCATCCTCTGTCAGTGTGGAAGACATCTGCACGCCTGTGACTGGTCCACACACACTTACCAGATCCAGCGTCATGTTGTTGAAGACTTGACGGAAGAATCTCTGTTCCAAATGGTAATAGACGCAGTCAGAGGTTTGATGGGAGCAAAGCTGTGCAAGCCTGCAAAGTGATCCTGAAACTGCTTGCCGTTGTAACACGTCCCCAGGGGTGGGACTCTGAGTCCGGATAGCAGGGACTTCCTTTTTTTTAAAAATTATCATCCTTCCTGCAAATGTGGCCAGGGCAACAGGCATAGCCAGTGAATATGCTAAAAATAAATGATCAATAGCTGTGAGGGTGGAATTGCTTTCTGATTTGTTCCACCTGGAAATGTCACAGCACATACCTGTTCTACCTCTGGGAAACACCCCTCTCTGCCTTGTGGATACCAGCTCCTGATAGCATTTTAGGGTCTTGGGTTTAGAAGTTTGACCGTTTGTCCTTGAGTGGCTGTCCTCGGCAAGCAGACCCCGTGTGGGAGAAGGAAGGTGCTGGCCAGGTCTCTTCTAGGACACAAAGCCAGTGCTCTGAATTGCCTCCCTTCATCCCCCATCTTTATTATCTTAACGAACCATTTCTTACCTCATCTTGCCCTCTTCTCCTGACCCTTAGCATTTCTGCAGAGTGCTTGCCTCTTGCAGTGTCTTGGGCCATCAATGCGGTTCACCCAGGGCATCTGGCTAACAGCCAGTGAGCTAACTGCTGCTGGACCTCAGCCTTCCCTGAGTGGGAGAGCATACTGAAGGAGTTTCTCTATTTTTATTTCCCCAAAATGTGCATCCACAATACACAAAGAGAAACAAACACTGGACAGAGTGTCCCTGTGGACTCAAGATTCTGTACAAAGTCTGAAAGAGGAAAGAGTGGGCCTGTCACCAAAGCCAATCTGAAGGAGCCTTCCGAGGGGGAAGTCCAAGAGTCCACAATGCAAAGACCATTTCTTGTGTGTTTAGCTAGAGCTGATCCTTGGTGTATGCTACTGGAATCTTCCATGCCTATACTTCCATGCATGGCAGGTCCTGGGATGGGGAGAGGCTGGCTGAGGGCCATGGCAGGGAGTCCTCCGGGGACAGGAGCATGTGAGCAGGAGGAGAAATGAAGGCGTGGTGTGGATTCTGGTGAAGAGTCCCTCCTGATGTCCACTCCTTAATCCACCTTCGCTTGGGAAAGCATGTCCTGGACCATTGAAGAGCTAAATCATTTTAAGAGATGTCTGGGAAAGGAGGTCCCCCCAATGACCCATTGAAAGAAAAGCCTTTCTTATATCAAAGCTCATCTAGTCTCATTTCCCAGGGAATCTCCACTTCCGACCCTATCTAGCACGACCACAGGTGGTGCTCCGAAACTGTCTTCAGATCCACCATGAACTTGGCCCGAGGGATCCACACAGACCTGAAACCATCCAGTTCTCTCTCTGCCACTTCACCCCGACTTGCCATCTTCAACCCACCCCAAGCAACCTCAGAAGTAGCAGTGAAGTCTCCATTTTAGTTTTGATATGACAAGGCTAGCTATTTCTTTTTTTAAATATGTTTTTTAGCTGTGGATGGACTTTATTTTATTCATTTATTTATATGTGATGCTGAAAATCAAACCCAGTGCTTCACATATGTGAGGCAAGCATTCCACCACTGAGCCCCAGCCCCAGCCCGAGGCTATCTATTTTGAAACTCTGAATTTTTAGTCTGAAAAATGCTACTGTCTAATTGATGTTTTGATCCATTTTTTTTGTCTAATGGACCAAGATGTCTACAAATATAACACAATAAGACCAATTATCACATTTCTTTGAAAGTCAGGTTAGTGAAAAAGTATTTTAATGGACAGAACCCATCACCATTTAAGGCCACAAACTCATCTTGGGAAAAAATAATGAATCAGAGAGTTTCATTCTAATACTGCTACTTTCCCCAGCCTTTTAAGGCACATTCTAAAATCACCAGCATCTTCTGATACAGACGAGCTGAACAATTAGATCCATCACTGAAACTTCAACAGAAGCTCTTCCTCATCATGGCCATTACCAGGTCTGTGTCTTACCTGAAGCACCAAACGGAGACTGCCTCTAGATTTTTTTTATTGGTGCTACTGGGCTTTTAGCTGAATTTTACTGATATTTAGGTACTACCATTAATGCTAATGATGAGCATTTATGCAGACTTATTTGAGAAAGATGCTTTTCTTTCTGCCAACAGTCTCTCTGTGTTTCTCTCTCTTTCTGCCCATACCTCTGTGTGTTCAGACCCTTTGTGCACTAAGCAGGTCACCTGGCTTGACAGACATTGGAGGTGGGTGACTTTCTCACTCCTTCCAGGGCCTATCCCTGATGGTGCTTGGTTCCTCCTCCCTCCTCATGTACAAGAGATTGGAGCATTTTTAATTGAAAAAGTTCATCAAGCACATTTGCGCAAACCCTTCTTTGTGTTTACCCAGCTTTGAGACTTCAATTTTTCTGCATATGGTTTGCTCTGTGTTATTGAATTTGTGCACATGTACAGGATGCTGCTTGCTTGCTTCTCAGTGGTACCAGTTCTTAGAGCCTACACACAGGATTGGCAGCATAATTTTTTTTTGGTACTAGAGGTTAAACCCAGGAGTACTTAATTACTGAGCTACATCCCCAGCCGTTTTTAATATTTTATTTAGAGACAGGGTCTTGTTGAGTTGCTTAGGTCCTTGCTAACTTGCTGAGGCTGGCTTTGAACTCATGATCCTCCTGCCTCAGCCTCCAAGCCACTGGGTTTATAGGTGAGTGCCCCTTCACCAAGCAGGCAGCATAATTTTTTTAGGAGAGACGGGGGTGGGGGGGAGGGAGGGAGAGAATTTTAATATTTATTTTTCAGCAGAAACAACATCTTTGTATGTGGTGCTAAGGATTGAACCCGGGCTGCATGCATACCAGGCAATCACGCTACCGCTTGAGCCACATCCCCAGCCCAAGCAGCATAATTTGTAAGCCCCAGTGAAATATAGAACTACCAAGCTCTCTGTTCAAAAATTATAAAAAATTTCAAGTTGGTGACAGCAGACTATTTGACAAAGAGCAGGGTACTATTATAACTGCCAGGTCACACCCTGCCAATCCAGTTCTTTCTACAGATGTAACTCATGAGTAACTCTAGGCATGTGCAGTGGCTTAGTCTTAGTTTGTCTCTTTACTATTTTTAGCTTGCAAATGGAGTAAGATCATTCCTTAAGTCTCAGTGCTTTGAAAATATTCCACTGACTTCTAGCTTCTATTGTTGTTATTTAAAAGTCTGCTGTCGAAAAACCCCAGTTTCTTTGAAAGTAATCTTTTTCCTGATCGATTTTTGCCCTTTGACAGTTTTTTCAAACAATATGTCTAGAGTTTTGTATCTTGATTTGAATTAATTGTGCTTCCTGAATCTGGTTTTTATTCTGTTCTAATAAATTCTTAGCCACTATCTTTTAAAATACTGCCTCTTGCTCATTCTTTCTTTTTGGAATTCCTATGTAATGGTACACTAGAGTGTCTCATTTTATCTTCTATGTTTTCAGATTCTCTTTCATTTAAAGAATCTCTTTATCTTTTTTGCTATATTGTAGGTCATCTCTTTCCACATCTCTTTCCAGAGCATTCCCTGGATCACCAATTTTCTCTTTGGTGACCTTTAGCCCATTCATTAAGTCTTTATTTTTATTTATTTATTTATTTACTTATTTATTTATTTATTTATTTTTTGAGAGAGAGAGAGAGAGAGAATTATAATATTTAATTTTTTTAGATTTTGGTGAACACAACATCTTTGTTTGTATGTGGTGCTGAGGATCGAACCCGGGCCGCACACATGCCAGGCAAGTGTGCTACCCCTTGAGCCACATCCCAGCCCAAGTTTTTATTTTTTAATGAAACAGACTTCACTACTAGAAGGTATATATAGTTGTTTTTCAAACATGCCTGGTATTTTTAAATAGAGTTTGGTTCTTTTCTCATAATTCTAATTTCTCCCTTTACATTCTAATTATTTCAGCCACCACTCACTGGCTCTTCCTGACAGTTGTAGCGTCTAATGTTCCTAGGGTTCTTGGGGCTCATGACCTGCCTTACTTGTTGGGTTTGTTGCCTCTATTCATAGCAGATTCTTGTTCATGCCTCTTAAAGCATTTTGTGATTTTTTTTTTTAGAGAGAGAGAATTGTTTTTAATATCTATTTTTTAGTTTTCGGTGGACACAACATCTTTATTTTTTGTGGTACTGAGGATGCAGCCCAGCACCCCATGCATGCCAGGTGAGCATGCTACCACTTGAGCCACATCCCCAGCCCACATTTTGTGATTTTTAATCGTAAGCTTATATTTCAAAGAATGTTTATCAGGGGAATCTTGTGTAACAGAGTTTGAAGTTCTGTTTCTTTAGGGAAATTTTTCATTTGCTTTAGCAAGCACTCTGAATAGACTAAGACTCTTTATGTTAATTAATTGACTTGGGTTCCTATGCTGTACAGGTGAGTAAATTAAAATTACAAACATATATGAAGTGTGGCTGTGGTTAGGCAGCTTGAGGTGACCTGTCCCCTCCAGGTCCCCCTTACCCAGGCAGCCAAAGTGCCAACACTTCCTTAGGTGTTCATCCCTGCTTTGCATGGAAGGCCGTTTTTGTTATTCTCATATAGCATATTTCAATGTTTTGTGGCCAGAGGCCTTTCAGACTCTTTTTTTGTGATGTTGTCATGGGTGACAGGTTCTGTCATTCTGTGTCTTGAAGCACAGGAAGAGCTTTCCCACTATGGTTTCATATTTTGAGATCTCCACAGATGTTGGGAACACCTCAGGAAGCAGGGCAGGAGCCCTGTCCAAGCTCCTGCATGTCTGCTATACTAAGCAGGATATGAGACTTTGGTTTTGTTCTGCAGAGAAAACAACTAATATATTCTTTGCTAAAAATGACTAGAGCACACAGTGGTTGGATTGTTACCATAATGACAGATGTTTTTAAAAAAGGGTAGAAATTTGTGGACATGCAGAATGTTACTCAGCAATGACAAGGAAACAGAAGGAGGGGACATTTTGATCCCTTGCACCAGATGTGCTCTCTGACTTTACACGTGCCAGGATTTCTCTCTTGTGTTCCTTTCTTTTGCTGTCGAGTTTCCTATCCCTTAAATATCTTTACCAGAAAATGAGTACACTTTCACACAAGGAAGCAGCTGAATTGAAGTCGAGTCACTGTGGAAGAGTCACAGCTGAATCAGCAGGGAAGGCAGCAGTGATCACTTCCTGTCTGGTCCTGTAGGAAGAAGACACCCAGGAGGGGAGCACTTGAGCTGAAACGACTTGAGGTGCTTCCTGAACCCGTCTAGGGGCTGTAAAGTCTCACTGTGTGAAATGCCCCTGGTGTTCAGAGTGGGAAAAACTCAGCACGTGGACCAGGAGGGAAGTTATTTATTTGCACATTCATGTTTCACCTGACCTCTCAGGAGAGTGAGGTGAGGGCCAAGTGGGGGATTCAGACAGGAACTTTCAACATGGCTAGAAATATGTACTTACCTTTTTTGTTTGTTTGTGTTGAAAATCTTATTTACTCTCATACAAAGCCCTTGATAATGCTCATTGCTGTGACTATTTTGTGAACATACTTTTAGAAGAATCACGGTCCAGTGCCATGGAGATTCTGAGCCCACTTGTTCATGCATGTTTTTTCTTTCAAACAGCGTTCATCCAACACTATGCTGTAGAGGGCTCTGTCCTAGGTGATGTGGCCTCCAAAGGAGAACTGCAGACAGTCCTGCTCAGCACCTCACAGCCTTGCAAGGTGGGTGGCCCTTCAACAGAGAGAAGATGCCAAGGGGCATAATGAATGCACACATTAAATCATAGACTCAAAATAAATATTTCCATCACTTTTTGTTGTAAAACATAAAATTTGCCATCTTAGACACTTTTAAATGGTGTCAAGTACATCTACATGATGTGCCACTGTCACCACCATTCACCTCCAGGACTCTCCCGTCTTCGCCAAGAAACTCTGTTCCCACTGAATGCTGACTGTGCCCTTCCTCCCAGGCCCTGGCCACTGCCCTCTGCTTGGTCTCCATGAGTTTGGGTCCTCCAGGACCAAAGTGGAATCATACATACAGTATCTGTCCTCTTACATCTGGGAAGAAATATGCTTTAGAGAAACAGGAAGCCCCCGCCTTGCCTCTGTCGGACTTGCCACCTGGTTTGGCTGGGAATGCTGGCTGGCTTTTCTTGAGTCCTCAGCTTTGCAATCCCACAACCTTTTTAGTGTCTGTCTTTGAAGATGTCCACGTGGTATGATGTTGGTCAGCTGTCGAGACCACAGACCCAATGAGGCTGCTGCTCCCCAAAGGCCTTCACGGCCCCTGGATGGGAGATGGCCAGATGAAAGAAACATCCCATGGGGACACGGTGCTGGGGTGCGGAAGCCCCACTGGCCTCAGCAGGTTGCTTTTGTGAGCTCATAGAGAGCCCTGCTGTCCCTGCAGCTCAGATGCCTGACAGACATCCTGTCCCAGGATGCGCCCCCAGCGGCATGCTCTGAGCTGGGCCATCCCAAATCTCACCTCTGGGACCACTCAGACACTCACCAAGAACCAGTGCCACAGATGCCTTTAGACTCACCTAATAGATTTGAGATCTGTCTAGAACATCTTGGCTTGTCTGGGGAGTCCGGGAAAGGCTTGAAGTCAGGAGGAATGCCATGCCTGGATTTCTAGGCATGTGGCTTTGACGTACAGCAAGTGTGGACTGGGAGTGGGTGTGAGCCTCCCACGCCATCAGAATATAAGTACCTCAGGGCTAATGTTCACCACTGTGTCCCAGGCAGAGGGGAGTCTGGAACCGCATGTGGACATCTATAAATAGTTGGCAGAGTATCTGGCATGTCCATATCTTTGGATACAACAATCAGCCAGGTTGCTTTGTTAGAAACTGGAAAATGCTACTACCGATAAAGGTACTCGTGCTCCTTAATTGAGAAATATTCTGTATGAATCTACTCCTGTCTTCTTTTTCTGCAAAAACATTTAATTTGGTGTTTTATTTTTGAAATCATCTGAGTAACTTCCTTCCTTAGCAAATTCCCTCTGGTTTTATGGATGCATCTGTGAAGTACTTCCAACTGCAGAAGAGGTGAATCACTTGGTTCTTCTGGGTGTGTGCAGATACTGGCTCTGTGCCACAGCTGAGGGCTGGTGCTGGCCCTGCAAACGGACGCGAGTGTCGTGAAGCCGCTGTGGTAAGAGGGCCTCTGTGTGATACTCCCCTGCACAAGGTTTCAAAAAAGACAAAAAAAAAAACCAACCTAAGTCTTGGAAAATATGAGGAAAGACGCTGTCTCTGGGCTTACCACACCACTACGCTGCTTTCTTCTCTGCCGTCTGTGATTGGCTTCCACTGGGGAGTTCCTCTTTTGTCTCCGGGGGCTCAGGCCCACTTCAGGTTTCTGACCGCTAGCCAGTCATGCTGTCTCTGATGCAGTTTTCACTAACTCCTCCAGGGCCTGCACAGTTGTGGTGTCTGTCCCCAGCAAGTGGTTCTCCAGAGAGCATGTAGGAAGCTGTGTGGCCTGCCGGGGCCGGGGCTCATGATCAGTCCAAAGATGGAGGCTTCATCTCAGTGCTCCCCAAGTCATCTGGGACCACCTGCCTCCTCACTCCTGTGTCTTTGCTTTCTTGAACAAATTAGTCAGACGATAGCTATAGTGGAAGAAAATCGTGATGTTCCTCAAATTTACAGCTTTCCAATTTCCCATGTCTCCTTGAGAGGCTGCCTCACTTGACAAGAGCATTTGCAAGTCCTCTCAGTGTTGCAGGCAGTCTCCTGGGAGCTTGTGGTGCCGTGGCATATAAACACAGACCCATCTCTGCCCTTACAGAGCCAAAGCTGGTGAATGGCAGAACCAACATTCTACATGCCTGGAGCTCACAGAGTAGCCTGGATGGATCGCATTGCATTAGAATGGTGAGTTTCTTTTGTCAGATCCAGTTCTACCAATCAACATCCGAGGGTCAAATGTGTTCAGCATTAGAGCTTCTTAAGGGAAAGAGCATCACTAAAGTTTTTGCAGCTCCAAACCCTATGCACTATGTCCAATGTCTCTCAGACTAGATCACCTCCTTGACTCCTCCAGGAGCTCGTCACATTCCTTCATTAGAGTGATTGGACAAGAACTAGGGGCAGAAGCTGATGTGGGCTGGGGCCCAGCTCAACTCAGCCACCATGGAAGGCAGGGCATATGAACAAGGGCATCAGTTCTCGGAAGTGGACATGCCTGGGGTCTGGTTATGTAAATAGGAGCCCAGGCAGAGAGGTTGCCAAGGTGGTAGGTGCAGGAGGGCTGGAGGTGAAGCCACCACTCTCGGTGCCCTCCCTGGCAAAGAGATGCCTGGCTATACTGCTGGAAAGCTTCTGTTAATGCAGCCCTCTGGGAAGCCCTTCCCACCCCCAGATCATGCCCTGTGCAGGGAAGGATGTTTGGGGACGTGGTGTGTGAGCAAGGGCCATCTGCATTGAGACCTCTGGTTTCTCCACTTGGCTTTGTTCAAGCAGGGCTGGTGGTTGGTAGATAAGCAGAGGAGGCTTATGGCTTGGGGGTATTTCAGTATGGTGAAATGGGCATGGGCTTTGAAGTCTAATGGCCCCGGTGTCCTGGTCTACTCTTTAGCCCTTGAAACCCAATGATCCTGTCACCATCCTGTAGCTAGCAGCAGTAATAAACACACACTTATTCAGAGATGTGACAGGATGCTGACTCCTCATTTAGGTCAGTGGGTGGCTCTCCTCCAGGTGAGCATTCAGGGATCCAGGTTCCTTCCACTTGGTGGCTATATAGTCCCCTAAGACTCTGGAGACCTCTGCCTAGAGGTAAAGGTGAGAGAGAGGGTGTGTCTTAGCACATTAGCCCAGAGCCACACATATCCCTTCCAGTCACATTTCCTTGAGCTGTAGGGCTAGGAAACGCAACCCCAGTGACTATTCTGTACTAGGGAAAGGACCACGTGAGTGTAACCAGACAGTTAGCTTCCCTGCCATGACCACTGGGCCAAATCTAAAAGCCTCAATGTCCCCATCTGTGAGGCAGAGAACATGGAACTCAACCTCAAAGAGCTGCTGTGGCATGAGGTGAGGGATGTGATTCACCTCCTGCCCTGCGATGGGCCAGCCGCCCCCGACCCCCACAACTGCTGTCAGTGCTCCATGTCCTTCTGTGCTTCTGTCTAAAGAGGCCTCAGAATGACCATCATGCAATATGCATTCTGCCTGGTGATGGTTACGTAAATGTGAGTCTGTTCCATGATGACTACTAAGCAACATGTATTATCTACCGTGATTATTACCTCAACGCGAATGGACATTTCACTCTAACATATGTCCCATGAAATACACCTTCTGAGCCATGAACATAAGCTTTTAAATATTACCCTGTTGTTTGCCATTGTTTAAAAAGGACTTTTATTATAAAAGCAATATAGGTCACTGAAAAAATTGCCAACAGGGAGGCACAGAGTGGGGCTTCAGTGTTTCTTGCTGACCCTCCAGGCCTATTTGGGTAAATAACCACTGCGATGATTTTGGTTTAGAAACACCCTATGCTTAAATGTAAGCATAGGTAAATGCTTTTATTTTGCATAATAGCAAATCATGCTAAAATGCTATTCTGCAGCCCCTTTTCTTTCCCTCTGTTTCCATATGTGCTCTGATGCACTTTTTTAACAGCTCCATACTACCCCACTGTGGGTATGGGCTGCAGTTTGTCTGACAAGAGATGAGAACTTTAGCAATAAGTAAAAAGTCATCATGTTCTAACTTTCTTCTGGGGGATGATGGGCCACTCCCCACACCTACCTTCCCATCAAACTGCAGGCACCCCAAAACCCCATGGCTGCATCAGGTGTCCACAGCTCTCACCAGAGCACCATTCATGTCCTGGAATTAGACCAGGTTTGTCCCCAAACCCTTGCTTGTTCTCTCAGGGGTGAGGTTAAGGGAGTGGGAAGAGGAGTGAAAAGCCTGCAGGAACCCTTCCCTAGCCTGGAGCCCAAGCTAACCCAGAGGAGCAGTCCTCAAGGCCCCCCAGGGCACTAAACACACTTGGTTCAACCTTAAGGACCTGGGCCCAGAGCGTGGAGATCATTAAAGGAATCTCCTCTTTGGCTCACGTCATTCAGGGTAAGACTTCCTAACATGGTGCAAAAACCAAGTGGCTCTAGCAACATTGCCAAGGTCCTGGGTGGACAGTCAAGGACTGGGCTGTGAAAATGAATTTGTGCACCACGCCGTGGAACCCACCTGGTGCCAGTCCTCAAAAACATTCCCCAATTTTGGGCCTGTTTTGCTTCTCTGCACACCACTTTTGCACGTATCTCTATGTTTGAACAATTGCACTTATACATTTCTAATCTATCTTCCTTCCATCTTAATCCCAGGCAACATCTTGGAACCACAAGTTGGGTGTGCTAGTTATGCCCAACCATTAGGGCACATGAAACTCTCACCAAGAAAGTCATTCATCTCTGCACCTCTTAAAATCATTGCCTATATCATGCTGGGGGGTTGTGGCCCCAGGACTCCCACAGATCTCCAGGGAGGGGCTCCCTCTGTACCATTTCAGAGGAGGCTCCTTAGAGATCTTCAGCACATGTGAGTTTCGCGTTATGAGCCAGCTACCCCTGTTTCCTTTCCTTCATCCGCACAGGAGGAGATTTTTGGCCACAACGATCCTTGTGGAATGTTTTCCTCTCTTTCTGGGAAGAAAAAAAGTGCCTCCATTCCCAATTCCCACTGAGGAGAAGCACTGAGGAGTGAGAAGCATCCAGGACTCCTGGCTCCACAGATGTGGAACCTCTTCACTGCTAAGTGCTCTGGGCCAGGCATGCATGAATCCTGCTCATAGGCTTTTGGGTTTACTTGGTGAACTTGGCCTCCTTTTCAGTGCTTGGGTTAATGAGGTGCAGATGGTCCATAGCTGATTCCTTTCCTATGACAATTATTTCACAGGCAAGGAAACACACTCAATGGCTCCTTGGTGAATAGTTACTTAGTATCTGAAATCCCTACTCTGTCTGGGAAAAGGTTTCTCATCAGAGGACAGATGACCCAAGAAGGACTTACTGAAGTACTGGGATGCACATTCAAGTCCTTGGCAGATACACTGGGAATCTGGAGATCTTGGTGGCTCTGTGTTTGCTTGCACGGAGATGCTGATACTATCTTTGTGGCAAGCGGTGCATTATTGGGTGACATTCAGAAATATTAGCACCCCATAGCAACTCACTCACAACCCCCATCATCCTGGCAGTGTCCCCAGATACACCCATTCCTGTCTTGGCCACACCTGGCAGTGTTGCTGTATATGAAGGGCCCCTCCAGAAGCACTTTTCCCTTATGTTCAGTAGACCTTCCCTTCAGAGGCATCGGTTGCCTCCTGTGGCCTCCTGTGAAGTTTGGGCCAGTTTATTCAGTGTGACTAAACACCGTGGGGGGAGGGGAGACTGAGGATTAGTATTGTACTCTGACAACAAACAACAACGAGGACATGAACTGGTAAGCACAGCAGTGCAGACACTGTCCATCCAAAGAGCCACAGAGCTTGTTGACAAAGAATTGCTGCCCTCCTTTTGCAGAGGAAGTGACAAGGTCTGGCTGGGCATTAAATTGACAGATGCAGAAAAGTGAGTGGGTGGAGTGTTACAGAGAAGCCCACACTGGACTCACACTCAGACTCCACACCGCATCTGCCTGTCCTCCGGAGAGTTGGATTCCCTGCGCTCCCACGAGTCTGTTGGGTCTGGTTGAGTGGGCTAAATCTTGTCATTCACAGACAAGGGATTTATCCACATTCTGTCCTGCTTGGTGCTTTGTCCAGGAATCCAATTTTTTTCTCGAGAGTAGGAGTCTCAGCCCCCTGAACACATGTAGCCACCTCCTTCCTGCATCCAATATGGAGTACCAAGAAACAATTTGTGTGTTTATCTGGATAAAAGACTGAATTGAGAGCTGCAGCCTCTGCATACAACATGGTGACTACATTCCAGGTCAGATGGGACAGGCTTTGTTCTTGTTAGGCTTATTAGAGCTGTATCCTTTCAAAGATCACAGAGAACAGTTCCAACTTGTCCCACGCAGGGTGCTCAGCAGCAGTACGCAGCACATGTAGCTTCAACCTCTGGAGGTAAGGCCTCCAGTCACCTGAGTCTGCTCGCTGCTCAGGGACTTCCTTCAGGGAGAACCCGAAGCTCAACGCCTCACAATTCACTTCCTCTCTTGCAACATCTCCCGAGCACATGGCTGTGGCAGGTTAGCAATGAGCCTCCTGGCTTGGAGATGAAGGGCTGGGGGACCATCAGCATCAGATTGTGTTGGTCTGTAGGAACTTTGGTCCAGCTGCCCCTTTGGGGATGGTGGAGCTGATAGGAGGGGAAGAGCCAGTCATCCCTGCCTGCCATGGAGCTCCAAGCCCACTTGGGTTGGTCTTGATTATAGTGGTGCTTTCTGCCTAAGGTCTGGGGCCACACTGAGAAGTGAGCAGCAATTTCCATTCTCCCTGAGTTAGATCCTGGATGTGCCCAACTGTGACCTCTGGACAGATGGCCATCAGGAGGTCCTATTTGCTCACCTCAATGGCTCCAGGCACCAGCATCTCTAACGTCCTCCAGTAAGACCAAGGAAAGTCCCCTAGCCACCCCAGACCTTCTCTTCACAGCTCTGAGTTGATGGGGTAGCACTCTGTGGTATGGTCTAGTTAGGAGATTTCCAATCTGTGCTAGTAAGTGAGAATATGTGTGCCCTACAAGTGTTGCCTGTGTAGAAAAACACCATCTCCTACCCGTGTGAGCCACTAATCTTTGAATATTAATGAATGAATATAATTAATAAAATGCATGCTTATTTGTACAAATAGCTAAATTCATTATAGACTTTTGTCATTAGGTATTTTCTTGATCAAGAAATATTAAAGGGGCTGGGGATATAGTGCCATTGGTAGAGTGCTTCTCTCGTATGCACAAGGCCCTGGGTTTAGTCCCCAGCAACACACACACACACACACACACACAGGAAATCAGGAAATATTAAATAAACAAGCATTTCATAGGGTCTGGCATATTTGGGGGGTTATGTAGGGAATATGGAAGCTGTTGGAATATGGAAGCTGTTGCTGCTAAAGAGGAACATAAAGGTCGACTCTGTGATGGCCTCAAGGCCCAGGCCCATATGGGGTGCAGGAGCAGGGACACACAGTGGGGCTTCTGCCTTGGGGGACTTGAATATCTCATGCTTGTGCAATGCCCACTTTGTTCTCTGATTTTTAAAAAATTATTCTAATTTGTTATATATGACAGCAGAATGCATTTCAATTCACATTATACATACAGAGTACAATTTTTCATGTCTCTAGTTGTATACAATGTAGAGTCACACCATTCATGTCTTCATGCATGTACTCAGAGTAAAGATGTCCATCTCATTCCACTGCCTGTTCTCTGATTTTTAAAATGAAATATTTTAAAAAATATTTTGTTTGTTTAGTTGTAGTTGGACACAATACCTTTATTTTATTTTTATGTGGTGCTGAGGATCAAACCCAGGGCCTCACATGTGCTCGGCCAGCAATCTACTGCTGAGCCACAACCCCAGCCCCTTAAAATGAAATTTTAACCTAAATTCATCTTTGTGTTGCATAGACTCAATCTGAGTCTATATGGTTAGTTCAGGAGAAGTGAAGGTGCACACTTATTATTTGACTCTGGCCTTACAGAGACAGGGTGACACACTTGGTCTGATGCTGGGGCAGCCCCACGTCCCTATCCAGCAGGGAAGAAGCAAAGCATGTTGGGTGTTGGGACACTGCTCTGTTTCTCCTATGGGAGGGCCCCAACAGCACCTCCACTTGCCACCTGCACCTTCCCTCCAACGTGGGCTACGTAAGCGGGCTTAGGGGTCCTGGACCACATCTGCCTTGTGGAGTAGCAGCCTGGCCTTAGCAGGAACACATTCAGAAATACTGTTGAGTGAACAAGTCGGTGAGCAGATGAACCCATGAACAGTTAGGCGTGTCTTCAATGTCTCAGGTCAGGGAAGTAAATGTTGAAGGAGACTTTAAAAGTGCAGGTCACTGTTTATTATAAGAGGGCTGCTGCAGTTTTCACCCCTGTGTGGACTTCTGGAGGGCTGGAGTGTTGAACCAAAGACCTGTTTTCCCCTTGATTATAGAAACAGCACATGCTCGTTGAACAGGATGGGGACAGTCAATGGCCCTCACAGACACCTCTCCACAGTCCTGGCTCATCCTTCCACACCTCTCCTGCACGTGCTCTAAATGGCCTCTGCTCACCACCCTGCTCCATTCCCCTCCACCCTGCTCTGTCCTCCTGTCCCCAGGAGGGGACCGTCCTGGCATAACTCAAGCTCTTTTCCTGCTTCCCTTTATGGTCAGTGCAGAGAGGTGTGGCAGGTACAAAGCCTGCGGGCTGAGAGGCAGGGGACAGTCCCCTGCCCCATGTGAGCCAGCCCAGTCTTTCTGGCGCTGGAACCCACTGCCGGACTCACTTGGCAGACTCCGTCCTCCCCAGTCCCCCATGCTCTCCTCTCCCATCTGTGCTCGAATGGCACATGTTCTGCCCGGCAGGTCTGGAGTCGCCCTCCCGTCTTCACACTTTACTCTGCCCACTGATCTCCAGGAGGCCTCTTCCCTGAAGCTCCTTTAAATGGACTTCTTGATGACTCCTTCCTGCCAGGACCCTGTGACAAGACACAGCTGTCACCGTCCTAGAACATTTCATCTTATAACTTGATTATTAAAGTTAACAATATTCCACTATAGGAATCTTTTAATCCCAGTAAATGTAATTTTGCATCCTTGTTATTTTGATTGATAAAATATCCAGTAGGATTTAATTAAATCCCACAAACAATTATTGAGCACCAACTACATACAGGACACATTCCTACCCTTGAGTATGCTGTGATGCTACGTGGGCCTTACCACACACATGGAACAACTGGAAGGAAAGTAAAAGGTGTCATGAAGGAGATTCCCCAAGAGCCAGAGGGGGGGGGCAGAGAACAGTGTCCTGGAGGGGGCGGCAGTGTCTGTGGGTAAATAAACAAGAATTTCCTGGTGTCTGGCATATTTGGGGTTTATGTAGAATCCCTGAGGCTGACGGAACTGGGAGACTGAAAGCCGTCCCAGGCAAGAGCTCCTGCTGGAACCCAACACCTAAGGTCCCCAAGCAGGGAGGAGCTGGTTTTACCCAGCAGAATGAAATACTCTTTCCACGGCACTCATTCATCTCTCCTTTAAGGTGGTTTCCTGGCAGTGTGGTCGTTTCTGTTCCCTGGAGACCATAGCTCCAGGAGGCCAGGGGCTCCTCCTCATACCCTTCAAGACCCTTGGCTGGTGTGTGGCTTCAAGTGAACACTGGATAACAAAGCGGAACCCTGATTCCTTGCACTCTCTTGGTGGGGGCGAGGCTGAGGGCCTTGTGGGAAGCTCTGTGCACCTGGCTCCTTTTGGCAATGGCCCCTTTCTCTTTTCAAAATACTCCTGCTCTTTTATGCTTACAGGGAATCGTTCATGTGAGAACACAGTGTGGACGGGATGCTGCCCCTGGAGAGGTTGGTGACACTCTCCCCAGGGTTCCCTCTCCTGAGTTGTATCAGAAGTAGGAAGCCTTCCCTCCTCCTGGGAACGAGTTGGGAGAAAACCTGACGCTCTGATCTCCTGCCACTGGTTAACGGGGAAGCCTGCAGTGAATGGTTCTGCAGGGCAGGCTGACCTTTGAAGCAGAGGCTCCGTCCAGAACTGAGTGGGCTCTTCTGCCAATATTAAAACTTTAGCGAGTTTCCTGCGGCATCCCAAGAACAGCCAGAGGGTACAGACGTTTGCCATGGTCACTTCCTTTCTCTTGCCCTCCCCATCTTACCTATCCTTCTGTTCGGCAGCTTCGGGTTTTTTTGTGGGGCAAGAGAGGAGGGAAGAGTTTGGGATACCCTTTCAGCACTGTTAGGAGCCAGCCGGAGATGAAGATTGAGCAGCAGCAGCAGCCAGGAAACAGAAACTAGGCAGAGATAGGTGAAGGGCAGGAGCATGTGCCCCACCAGGTGCTGCCTGTCTGCACCTTCAACAGACAACGCACCTCTCTTAGATTCACGTTCCGCCATAGGATGGAGACAGCAATGCCCCTCTGCCCTCACAGAGTCCTGAAAAGAGGGGAGAGAAAGGGTGAGTGGACATCCCTAGTGTGACCTCTGAGGTGGGCTCACCACATTTCATTCTTTGTCTCCCTGTGCTCCTGAGCACTAAGTTTTTTTATTTTAAACTCCCATGGGGAAGAAAGGTGCTTTCTTTCACGAAGGAGCATCTATTACTACTATGAGCAGTGCGGCGCCTTGAAGGCATGCAGCACATATCCGATCTGGAAGTGGGTAGTTGGGGAGGAATCAGGTTTATCTGGCTCGCAGAGTTTCTCCCCATGGTCTCATCATTCTGATCCCTGGAAGAACTTTTAAACCAGCTGAGTGTCTGCCTTCCGCCTCTGAGTCCAGTCCTTCTGCTGGCTCCTGCCCACACGAGGCATGGCCTGGAGTTGAGCGGCCCTCCTGGGCCTGCGGCAAGCTGCTCAGGAGAAGAGGCTGGTCTGCACGGATGGAACCCCAGGGCATCCTGTTTCGATGGCCTTATAAACACCCAGGAAAGTCTGCTGGCTGTTGAAAACTCAGATTCTAAATACTGTTTACACCTGAATCATTTGTAATTCCTTTCCCAGCTCACATAACTGTAAACTCCTACAAAGTGCTTTATAAATACTCATTAGAGTCTCACAAAAGTCCTTTGAGCTCCACATGATTATCTTCACTTGGCAGGTGAGTAAACTGAGTCACAGGAGTTGAAAGATCTCCTCAAAGCCATGCCAGGAGCAGGGGTAGGGCAGGGCCAGAGCTCAGACTTCCTGGCTCCTGGGCTGGTGAGCAGCTCTGCAGAATGCACTGTGTTAGGCAGGTCCAGACCCCCAAGTGCCCAGGGGGCCCATGTTACCACTGGCCCCCTCAGTTCACTGGGACTGGCTGAAGTCCTCGGGCTGAGACCTCACTCCAAGGGCAAAGGCTCCACTTTGAAGAGTCAACCAAGATCCATGCCCCACAACCACCCATGGTCTTTCTTCCAGGCTACATGGCTGCACGGTCCTCTAGCACTGGTTTTAGTGGTCCACAGAGGGACAAGCAAATAGAGCAGAAAGATTGGGGGTTTTCAGCTTTCCTGTGTGTTGACCAGCTAAAAACAGCCAATGGGGCATGTGTGGCAAGCATGCACTTGTTTCTGGCCGCACGATCTTTGAGCCCACTTCTTTTATTTGGGTTCCACACCAGGGAAACAGAGAAGGCTGGCTACCTGCTTTCTTAGCCCCTGGAAGTGGGGTGCGGGCACAGGACCCAAGCTTGGCCCCCTGGAGGCCCTGTCTGGGCCTCCTGGTGTGGAATGAGTGGGGAAAAGCAGATCGGGAACACTGTAGCCCTCCCTGGTGGCTGGCCGTGGAGGCCCAGTGTCCTGTGTCTGTTTGTGCAGTGCTGCGGGGCCAGGGTGACCCCTAACTCAGGGTCTCAGGGTCACCTCATTGCCAGGATACCCTGCATGACCTTGGCAGGGGCCACAGCAGCCTGCCCTGGTGTGCTTCCTTCCTGCCCATCCAGGAAACTTCTGCACTGATCCATGCGTTCCCATTCCCTGGGCAGTGCCTCCTGTGCCCTGGCCGATGCTCACATGGCTGCTTCTTCTGCTCAGCCAGCCTGGCCTGAATCCTCAGCTCATCCTTCAGCTCATCCCTTTCCTGGTGATAATAGAGGGTCAGGAGAGCCTTTGGTCAGTGTCCGAAGGTAACAGCTGGCCTGAGCAGGGTCTCCAGACCTTTTCCTTTGCCCTCACTATGCTGTTGAGAGATCCAGAGCTGAGGCTTGTTTACTGACCACAGACGGACAAGAGACAAAGCATGAGACCAGAAGCCAGAAGGGCAGAAAGCCTCTGGCTCCCCAGTGCCATGTCACCAGGGTTGGTCAGCATGTCCCCCTCACAACACGCTGTTACCACATGGGCTCTCATCACCATACCACATCGCTGTGCCCAGCATGGTAACTTCACAGACCTCATCAAACTGGCCGTGGTAGGTGCCTCTTAGCAGGCTGCTTCCTTCCAGAGTCCTTCCCAGCTTGGGCATGGAGCTGAGGCAGAGCAGTCTGCAGCAGTCAGTGGGGAGCAGACTGTCCAGCCAGTACTCCATGCTGCAGGGACAGTGGTACTGCCAGAGCATCTGAACATGCTGGGGAATGGGATCTTTATCATGGCCGTGGACAAAGCTCTTCTTGGACTCCTAGAAGACCATGGAGTCAAAGCCTACCTTTGTCATTTAATCCTCCTAATCCATCATTATTGCCCCTGTTTACAAGGAGGCAACTAAGGTGTCAGGGCCACCCAGTCCTGGGGTGTAGACCGTTTGCCTTTGCCTGGCTCTGGGCAGTCCCTGAAGGTTTCCGAGGCCCACAGCTGGAGGTTTTAATCCAGTAGACCTCAGGAGGGTGAGGGGGATGAAGGAAGGGTCAGGCACCCCCGTCCATGCTGCAGGAACCTGATCCCTTCAGTTGGCTGGGGACACTGGCGGGCGTGCCCCCGGGCAGTGCCTCCCTGGGCAGTTCCTCCCGTGCCCTGGCTGATACTCACATGGCTGCTTCTTCTGCTCAGCCAGCCTGGCCTGAATCCTCAGCACAGGCAGCAACAGTCCCTTGGAGGTGGCTGCCAGATGAGACCAATTTGTTGTGCCCAGCCTAGAGTGTCCAGGAAGGGTATTGAAGAAGTGGGATTGTATCACAGGCCACAAATTCAACAAGAAGGAGAGCCCCACGGTATCCCGAGTCTCAGATTTCACTCTGTTGGGTCATGTAGGAGGTGATCGTAGAATTTTTCATTTTTGGCCTGAGAGGGTGGATTGTTATCTCTAATTTACCTACTAGTTAAGAGAATGCTACTCATCACTACATTTTGTAGCATGTAACTGTCACCGGAACGGTTTTGTGGTTAATTTTTTTTTAAGCACTCAAATGACCAGTGTCTGTCCATGAACCAGATTTACTTATACATGTTGGACCTATTAATTAAGGCCAGATCAATCATATTCCGTCAGCGGCAGAGCCCAGGAATGAGTTCCACCCAGCTCCTCAGGGTCCAGGCGGCCAGCCGCTCTGCCAGCCTCAGTGTCTTCCAAGATCATTGGGGTGTTGACAGCCAGGAGGCAGACAGAAGAGACAGTGGGAGGAAGAGGACCGCCAGGAAGTTTAATAGGTCATTGGTAGAGGCACCTTGGCCTGCGCACAGTCCTCTGACCAGCACATCCTGTCACATGTTTGTACTCGGCTGTCAGAGACTGGGAAACAGAGCCTGGCATGCCCAGAGGGACAGTGAAAAGCTAGCAGAGTTCCCTGGGGCTAGGAGGGACTGCGGCACACCAAGGAACAGGGGGTCCCTCAGAACCCGAAGTGGGGGTGCTTCAGCCAATGGCTTATAATCTTGGAATTCCTGGGTTGTTCCCACAGTGGACCATCAAATGCATTCAATGTGACAATTTCCAAATACGAGTAGTTTTTTTTTAAATAAGAGAAATAAATACTTTAGATCTTTTCCATAATTTTAATGATCTTCCAAATTTTTTAGTCACCCTGGACTTTTCTCCATTATGTTAGCAATCTCATACTGTTTTTGCAGCTCTTTATGATTTTAGAAATTCCTGTCTGGCCCATTTTATGATTTTGTTCGTGTCTCCCAAACAGCTCTTGGAGTCCAGGAGAAATGTATCTAAATCTGTCCTGGCTTTCTCTTTATTCAGGAAGATGGGAGGGATGGTGGAAATTTCTGGCTTCTGAGTAAAACTGTTGATCTGGGCTCTTTCTTGGAAGTAGTTGTCCCTGGTGGAGAAAGTGCAGGTTCTGAGGCTGTTTCTGCTGGGGACAGGCATTGACTTTCTTACGCTTCTATTACACAATGAGAAGTACAGCACCAACATCGAAGGAGGTGCAGGGCCAATGGTGCCCATGTCCACAATCATCCAAACCGATGTGTGGTGTTAATCTCATTGTCAATGCCCCCATCAACAAGCTGCCCCCGGAACTCAGACATGGCTGGGCTGTGTGGGCAGGGTTTACGCCTGGAGATAGGAATTTGTACCTTTATGCTCAGAACAAAGGTGTGGTGGGGAACACACTCTTGCTGGCCCACCCCTGAAGGGCTCCCAGAAACAAACGGGTCTCCCAGAAACAAACCTTGTGGGCTCCCAGCCCCTGCTGAGAAGTGACTCAGTCTCCCCACTGATAAAAAGGGGATAAAGCTACAGCTCTAAACTTGCCTGTAAAACACATTGAACGCCTTGAAATACGGGTGCTATTTAGTGTAAGTTCAAAGCATTATGTAATTATTTTATTGCCCCTTTTATTCCTGAGATTTTTCTGTTTGCTCGGCTTATAAACCATGCCAGAGCCATAAAACCACTTTACTTGAGGCCCTTCACACACATCCTGTGCCCCCTGCATCGCCTCCGATGCGAAGGTGCTTGGGAGGGAGGGTGGGGCCCTGCAGAATTCGATCTCAGTGTCCGCCCACCTGGAGCCATCCCGTGCGCTGTTGCTGAAACGGAGCCCTGGCCCATTGATTTTTTTTTAGCCATTCGAATAACAATTTCTGCCCCATGAACTGGGTCGTTTGCAGAAGTGGCCGTCAGCTAAGATGCCCAAACACCCAGTCAGTTGTGATTCTCAGCTACTCTTTCCCATGAACTCAGAGCCTAGGTCTTGCCATCATATTCTCCAAGTCCTATCACCTGAAATCATGGAGTCAGAGAAGCTTCTAGTTGAAAGGGGCCCTGGAGATTGGCTGCTGTCATGGTCCTTTAGCAGGGTGGGCCCTCTCTCGGCATCCCAAGTGGACAGTGGCCTTTGTCAGAAAACACGGGGCCACCTGCCCCTGCTTTGGGAGGCCTCCTCTTCTATTGTTGGTGGATCAGGTTGCAAACTGTCCTTCCTTAAGATGAACCAGATACTGACTGCTCAGGTGAGTCCCATTGAGCACTCAGTTCCCACCCTGGCCAAGGCAGCGGGCAGTCGGAGAGGCTGGGGAGGCTCTGACATCCCAGGCCTCCATCAGCAGCTGGCGGAACGGCAATTCAGGACCCACGAGGGCACTTCTGTTTGGTTCTTTCTGAACTCTTGTTTTACAAATCTTGGCAAGTGGTGACCCTTTAAATGAGTTGCTGCTTGGGGTTCTATTTGTCAAGCCCATTACAGACTAGGAATGCAAAGGCATTCAAGAATGGGCCAACAGCTCCACAGGGCGAGGGGGTTCAGACCCTCAGCTTGAGAGACTAACACACTCAGTAGGTAGGTGGGAAATTCTACCTGGGAAAGATCACTGCACATGTCACCCAGAAGTCTCACCTTGGGGTGTTGGAGAGGTGCCCTGGTCACTTGGAGCCCCTCTCCTTTCCTCCATGGGTGTTAGGCATCATACATCACCCTTGTTCCAAGAACCACTTCCTCTTGCCTGGCAGCTATCCCACCCTGTGGACCACGGAGAGAAGACTGTGAGTGGAGTGAGGCCTCAAGGCCAGCAACCTGACTTGTCCTGCAAAGGACTCCTGGATCTGCAGCCAGCCGGTGGTAGCTGGGCCCTGGGGCAGGTAGTTGGATGTTTTGCAGGGAGTCTATGATGAATTCTTGATAAAGTTTTAGGGAATAAATGAATAAGTGAGCAAGGAAGCAAAACTGGGTCCACCCTGCACCTGCACGTGGTTCCAAAGTACTGGCCAGCCCCACGCTCACTCTTCGGTGCTCTGGGTTAAAACCCAAGTATTCCAGAGACACCTCCTGCATCTGTGAGCCCTGAACACACGCTCAGACCTTTTTCCTAAAAGAGCCTTTATAGAGCAGAGGATTCTAGAACCACGTCTCATGGGATTCTCTTTTAATCTCTCAACAAAGATAGGTGGAAGAATTCATTATTCTCCACTTAAGTTGATCAGCATCCAAGAAAATCCAGCAGTGAGAGCACTCACTTCTGGGTTGTTCCTTTAACGTTCCTGCCCGGAGCACTTGGGCAGCATGTGACACCCATGGGTCCACGCACAGCAGGTGGACATCAGGACTCAGCATCCTGCTGCATAGATGCAAACCCGAGGTCCTCATGCAGGAGCGGCCAGGGATGAAGCTCAAGAGAGAAGCAGTGTCTGCCTGACCAGTTGGTCAGCTGCCGTCCAAATGCCCCGTTAATGTGGCTCTCAGGTGCGCCTTCTCTGAAGTTGGCTTGCCTGGCCTGCGCTCCTGTAGGAGCCAGATGTTGGGTGTGTCCAAAGGCATCGGCGCCTGTGCCCTGTCTGGCCCTGGGAGGGTCTCACCCGTTTTTCATTCTGTTCTTGACTCTGAGGCCTTGGAGTCTCACCCACTGTTTCCCTTGGGGTCTCCTGGACAATTTCAGTGTCCTCAGCCTCCATCTGTGAACCGAGCACCCCCCCCCCACTTCTTTGGTCATGCCCCAGCTGTTCTGTGGCCCTGTCCAGGGCCTATGCCCATAGCCTTGCCACGACCACGCTCAGACCACACCCATGGTCAAGGTTTGCTGTGCCCAGGGCCCCAGAACTGCCTCACAGCCAGTGCACTGGCCTCAGGGTCTCCCTCTCTGACTGCGGACTTCCTCTGACTGGATTGACTCATTCACTCTTGCCAGTCTAGGCCTCTGGCCTGCCTTCCTGCACCCCTGAGCAGAGGGGGTCGCCCAGCTCTGCCCTAAACATCATGCCAATTGCAGGCTCCACATGTTCACGTGTTTACAAACATCTGTGGGGCCAGCCCTGTGTCCTGGACCTCAAACCCTGACATTCAGCTGCCTTCGACAGCCAGCTTCGTGGAAGTGTCTCCTAAGCACCCTAGACTCAATGTACTGAAGCCTAAATTCTTCTCTCTCGGGGCGTATTCCTCCTCCACGTCTTTTTCCCCAGCACAACTACACCTCCCAGGAGGCTATTCAAGTCCAGCGTCCCTCCAGTTGGTGGCCCCACTGGTCTCTCTCCCCACAGCCACGGCCCCAGTTCCTGCCTTTAGTCTCCTGGTCGGGATGGCCTCGACCTCTTCCCAGTGGCACTGTTCCTCAGCTTGCCCCTCCAGCTCAGTTCCCAAACTTCAGCTGGAGAGATACTGCTCAACAAATCTGCCCGCTGTCCTGCTTCCACCCCAGGATGCCATAGCGGCTGCCCTCAGGATGAAAGCAGATGCTGCCCACCCTGTCTCTCCTGCCCCTCCATGGCCCTGCCTCTGCCTGCCCTCACCCCCCACAGCCCCCACAGCTCTTCTCTCCCTTCTGGGGTCAGCTCCCAGCCTGGGAACTTGGCTCCTGCTCCTCCTTCTGCTGAGCTGTCCCACTTCCTCGCGCTCGCCCCGGCCCCCCCCCCAGCCTGGCCAAATTCCGACTCCCTGCTCAGAACCCAGGCAGACCCCCATCGGGAGTCCTAGGCTACCACTGTCCACCCCACTCCTTCCAGCGATGTCAGAGCCCTGCTCTTCTCCTTCCCGGGGAGCTCTGGCCCTCCCTGCTGTGCTCTCAGCACCGGGCCTGGCCCCACGTTGAGGCCAACAGGCTCCCCTAGAGCAGGAGGCCTTCATTGGCCTCCAGAGGTGTGTGACTCTCTGACCCATCCCTTCCCCAGGCCCCAGGCTCCCCCCACACCTGTGCCCCTGAATCACAGGCATTCTCTGGACCCAGCGTGGGCTCCCTGACTCCTGATCCTTGCCCTGACATGGACCAAGTTCTTCTGGGGGCATGTCTCTTGCTCATGGCCTGGGACCACCCTGGTGACCTAGGAACTCACTGGCTTGTTCTCATCCCCTCAGCTCCCAGTGCCAGGGCTGGGCTCCACAGGTGGCCTCCCCCGTCCTTCAGAGGTCAGCTCCTTTCTCTTCTCTACTGAACGCCTCTTCCTCGCACACCCCTGGCCATCCCTGCCTCTCTGCCCTGCCTCCTCCTTTCTCCCGGGAAGAGCTGGCACATTTCCCTCCAGTGCGGGTGTCCAGCCTCCACTGCTCCCCACAGAGGCTGGAGAGCCAGTCCTGCAGGGAATGAGTCCTGAGGCTCACTGTGGGAAGCTGGAGCAAAACAAGACCAATAAAACCAGGTTTATTTGCAATGTTCCCATGTTGGTGATTCTGTCACTCCTCTCCTGTTTCCTCGGCAATGAAACCAGGAAAAGGAAAAAAAGAAAATAAACCTCCACCCACCCTCCCCAGACCAGCAAAGCCCAGCTCCAAGTAGGTGTGAGCGTTAAGGCCTCCCTCAGTGCCACTCTCTGCGCCTTCCCACCAGCGTTGCCAGGACCACTCCCCGGGCCTGTGGATTTGTCACCCAGATCCAGTGCTTCCCATTCTAATTTTTATGGCACTTCCCTGGATTAATGGTTAACACATTTACCCCCCCACACCCCTCCCCTTTATCAAAGAGTGCTTTGAATAACGATTAACTCTCTGGTTTACAGACAGGAGCACGTTAATCATCTTCAAATCCTGGGGCAGGAAAATCACTCTCTGGAACCTTCTTCCAATGGTAGGACAGCCCTGTCTCCCAGCAGCTGACCTTCAACCACACCTGAGTCTACAAGCCTACAAAACCCTCTGGTAATCATGTTACAAGGGCTTATTAGTCAACCAAGGTCATAAACTGCTCAATGGCGGGTGACGTTGGCACTCTGTGCCTCTCGATCTGATCCAGCCACTATTGCTCCAGGACTTTATTATGAGACCAGGCTGTACTTAAAAAAAAAAATTGTTTTGCAAGCCAGGGCTGATCCATGGTACATTCCTTGTTGCTGGGAGACTCGGAGTGGCTGAACAAGCTGTTCTTTCTTGGAGCCATAGTTAAAAGTGCTTCTGACCCAAACACTCATGTGGTGTCATCTGCGTGCCCTGTGTGTGGGGCTGGGACATCTGACTAGGAAAACTGCCTGAGCAGCTGGCCCAGTGGCCAGGATCCACAGTCAGCTGGGGTGGCTATGGACGCAGCAGTTCCAAGGCTGCAGGGAGGGGGACCTCCTTGTGAAACGAGGTGGTAGCTCCTTTCCAGGAGGAGGGAGGAAGGATGGAGGGCACTCCCAAGGGCCCTCTCTCTATGCAGGGCTGGAGTGGCCCCGTCCAGCTGAACACGTGGAGTGTGAACTGCATGTCTACAGGGTAGAGGGCAGCAGGGTGAGAAAGCCCCCAGTGCACACCATGGTCAGCAGAGTGGAGGCCAGGGAGAGCAGGCTTGCATCCAAGTTCCTGCTGGCTCTGCCTGCTCTCCTCGTCCTTCAGAAGACAGGGGCGGAGGGAGAGGCCATTCTTCAGAGGGGGCCTCAGGCAGCGCCAGACTTATTAGGAAAGAAGCTGCCAGGGTCCTGGCAGGCGCGCCCCACCGTTGTCCGCTCCAGTATGGCTGGTTCCCGTCACCCTGACCTCCTCCTGGCGGCTCTTGTGCCTGCTGCTCCATATCCAAACATTTCCACATTAGGCAGCTGCGTTCCTCCCTGGCGGCGGGGGAGGCGCCCGCTGTCCCAGGGTGGCCTCACGCAGTCTCCCTGCTAGGTGCACTTGTTCTTTTCTGGGTCAGCCTTGTGATCTGGTGTCCAGGCACTTGGCAAAATTTAGCAAGTGTTTCTCAGGCTGTGTTTCGTAGTTACACTATTTACACGTACACTCCCAGGAGCCCGTGGGAGAAGCCTCCAGCTCCCGTTCCAATCCTGGCCGTCACGCCTCACCCTGTTCTCCTGGCCCTTTGGAAGACACTGGAGACTCTGCCTCTGTATTTCATCTTTAGCCCTCTCCTGTGACCTCCCTTTGGGACCTAAGAATTGGAGCAGAGGTTATCCTTCATTATACACACCTGTGTTTGAACCCGGTGGTCAATACCCCGAATGGAGGTGCAGCAGTTGAATCCCAGAGGTGCTGAATGGGGACAGCTACGCTTATTACGCATGGATTTCAAAGGTTTACGGAAAAAAACAACATGAATTATCTCATGCATAATGATAATATTTTAGACAAAGTGGGTTAAGTAAGATATGCTAGTGAAATTAATTGTACCTGTCTCTTGGTCCTTTTAAAATGTAGTTGCTAAAAAATGCCACATGTGTGTCTTGTATTGTGCTTTGGTTGGACAGCACCGCTCCACACTGTCCCCACAATGGCCTGGTTCCCTCCAGGCCCATGGGACCCCGTCCTGCTGGGCAGTTGCAAGCTTCCACACCAGCGGCTCCATCCACCTGGGGTTCCTTCCTGCCTCTCCTGGGGAGCTCCCAGGCATGCTCAGGGCCCAGGTCTGGAGCCTCTGTCCAGGAAGTGTGCTGCCCTCACATAGCCAGGTGTTGACCATCCCTGGGCTGTGCTGTCCTTGAGGGTGTTGTTTGTGCCCAGGTCAGAGAGCTCAGGAACATGTGTGTGCTCCTCCAGGCCTGGGTGTGTGGCTCCAAAGGGTGGAGTGGCTAGCACCCAGGTTTATTTATTTTTCCACTGTGAGGGGTGATAAATTATTAACCTCAGTCGGGATACTTTGGTTGCTGCTATCAGCACAGACAGCACCAACCAAGTCTGGGCTTCAGACCTGCTTGTGTTGTTTGAAAGCAATTTTTGGAAATTCTTATTTTATTAAGAATACTAGAATTTTAAATCAAAGCAAACTTCCCATGTGGCAGTTTCATTCATTCTATGTAATTTGTTTAAGAGACTACTACGGTGGCCCAGGGGCTCTTCTGAAGCCCCCACCTCTAAAGTGACACTGTGTTCTGCAAGCACAGCCTTGAGTTCTCACACTGGAAACACGTGGGTCCAAACCAGGAATGCCTCACAGGCAGCACACACCCAGATCTGGAAGGGCTTGCATGAAAAAAATACAAAATGTCTTACTGATAAATTTTACATTGATTACATGATGAAGTCAAGTATTTTAGGTCAATTGAGTTTCACATATTATTAGTTAGTCTCACCTGTTTCTTCTTTCATCAGGCTTCTAAAAATTAAAAATGACATACGTGGCTCACACGGTGCCTCTATGGGACAGCACTGCTTTAAGGCAATCATTCTGTGTTTACTTTGGGACACAGAGAGGTATGTGAGCATTTCAACCAGGTTTTTTTAGCAGATTAGTAGCCTGGGAACTGTGACACTGAGCCTTCTGCCAAGTGACAAATTATGGGTCAAGTTATATCAAGTTGTCATTCTGGCTCCATGGGTTAGATATTGCTCACAGGACCCACCTTGATGTATCTCCAAAAATGGCCCAACTGGCCTTCTGGGAAACTCCTGGGTTCTGCAGGAACTTGCCAGGTAGTAATTACAGATGTGCAAAGACCCTCCTGTTTCATGTATTCAGTCATAATTAGTTACCTGGAGCTGGCACCTAGTGGGACGGAGCTTAGTTGAGCAGAGGGAAAGCTCAGTGGGCAGATCACCTTGAAGTTGCCCTGGCAGCCAGATTTCACAGCAGCTGCCTGTCCCAGCCCCAGGGGCTGCGATCCACTCCTGGGAAAGGGCTTCAAAGGCTGTACCCTGGGTGCATCCGCATCTTTGCTACTCTTCTCTGGTGCTGGAGGCAGAACCAATGCATCCACAGAGCCAGGGAATGCTCTTCACCTGTATTTGCTTTTTGGACGGTGTCTCTAAGAAGTTGATCTTTTAACACACGTGTTTTACACGTAGATGTGTAAATACTCAAATCCATGGCATAATGTGCTCACCTGGAGATGGAGTCCTGAGGAATCTGTTCTCCTCCCAAGGCTCCTCTCTGGAGTGAGGACCCCTGGATTGGGGGCGGTGGGGAGAACCCTGAACAGGTGTCCCCACCCATGCATAAACTGGCTGCCCTGAATGGCCCCAAATGCATGCTGACAACCGCTGGGAAGAAGAAAGGAAGCATTTATTAAAGGCGAAGAAAAATTAGGGCCTTTGCTGAAGATTGGAAGAGCTTTGAGGTTAGATCAGCTGGCCAGGTGCATGACCAATTTTCTTGGTTCCTTGGCAGCAGCAAAAAGTATTTGAAAAATAATGGAGCTCTCAGTCCTATGAGTAAAAACCCATTTATCTTGGGAATTAAAAAAAAAAAAATGCTGGCGCTGGAAAATTTCCAAGGAGATGCATCTCCTCCCTCCTCACGTCTTACGCCCATTGCTTCTGTCTCCCTGTGAGATACTCACACAGGCAAGTCTGTGCTTCTTGAGGTGGGGGATGAAAAGAAGGAGTCTGTTGAAGACGCTCTGGGGAGGGCTGAGGCAGGAAGCCGCTGGAAGTGCGGCCCGGGAGCACAATCCGAGGGATCTTTGCTTCTCTGGACTGAGAACAGGGCTGCTCACCCACTGCCAGGAGAAATGCGCTTCCCTGCTGTCCCGTGGAAACCAAGTTTCACTCTGGGTCTTGGCAGGATTGAGTTATTTTCTCAGCTTAAATTGTTTTTATGTGGCTGCCCTTGGTACTCCTTTCTGTTTGGGAATATTTTCATGTTTTTTATTGAAAAAAAAAAACAGAACATCTTGACTTTGAAAAGGCACGTTCACCCAAATAAGGTGCCAAGGGCATCAACAAGGCTCCTGTGTCAATAGCCAGTGTCTCCATCCTGTGCACAAAGTCTGAGAACTAGGAAGGAAGGAGAGGCTCTGCCCCCACTCTCCAGCCCCAGCAACTCCCAGGCCCCTGCCAGCCCCCAGAAGAGGCTGTTACCTGCCTGCGCAGAGTATAGGACGAGAAAGGCATTCCAGGGTGCATGTGGGGAGGAAGCGGCAGGTGGGGGCAGAGGGATCTGTCTGCCAGTGGAGGTCTCTGGTCTTAGGGGAGGAAAGCCCGTATGGCTACTTTCATGGCCTCTCACAGCTCACCTGGCCACAGCAGCTGTCACACACAGCCCCTGGATGAGGTCACAGCTGTGTGGGTCCCATCTCAGGGATGGGTGCTGGGCGATGTTCTAGGAAGTTCCTCATCCTCTCTGGAAGGTGCAGGTTCTGCAGTCATGGAACACAGTTCTTCTGTGCGGGAAACCCAGCAAGTGCTGCACACATGGCCAGGGGAACTGTGGGCTCTGCACTCTTGAAAGCTGGCCAGAGTTCCTGCCTGTATGCACTTCCCAAGCCAGCAAGGCCACCACATCTTGTCACTCCTCCTTCCATCTCCCTGTCTCCATCTCCCCTCCCATTCTCTTCTGTGACTCTCATCTGAGTCAGGAATACATGTTAAGGAGAAAGAGACTCCTCTGGGGGAGGCCCTAGTGCCACACTGCCAGGCTATGGTCTAGAACAAGCTCTGCAAGGTGCCATGTACAGAGGCAGAGCCCCAGGAGACTGGGGAACAGACAGTCTCAGGCCCAGCCATGCATTGCCAGCCTGAGTCCCAGTGTTCATCTGCCTCTCCTGAGGGGACCTGGAGGCTGACTCTGAGGGTAGGTAAATTGCCTGAGGTCACTGAGGTGACTAGCAGCAAAGCCTGAGCTGTCACTCAGATTTCCTGACTTCCATTCACTCTCCCAACCTACTGGACAGGAATGTTCTGCCAGGTCAATGTCCCTTGCCAGGGTAGAGCAGTTGCCTGGAGTCACAGGTTTGGCTTGAGGCTACTTCTCCAGACACTTGAGCACCCAGTGGGTCACCGAGTGAATTTCCATTTTCATCACCACATTTCCTGAAACTGCCTCTGTCCTGGGCCTGCCAGGCTCATGGAGAAGCTGGGGAGGTGACTTGGTACAGAGTTCCGGGCCAGCAGTCCTGCAAGCCTGTCCTAGGATTGGCTCCACAGACCAGGAAGAGCCAGTCCTTCACTGTTCAGGAATTTTGTGAGTCAGTTAGCCATTGATAACTTGAAAGTAGCCACGGCGGGATATTTACACCACAGAAGCACAAATGCAGCAAATCAGGGCTTGATTTTTCATCCTCCTGTCCCGGACAGCTGGTTTATCAGCCTACCATCCATTCTGAGGGAGACCCAGATCTTCTCTGGAAGTTGAGAAATTAAGGGTGGCCCCATCATGTGCCAAGGAGGACATCAGATTTGAGGAACAATGCTTCACACTCTACAGGAGGCAAGTGCTCTGCAGTCACTGTGCCCCAGACCTGATGGGCTCCAGAGAAAGGCAGAGCCGTCCAGGGTGAGGCTTGGGCAGGTCCCTGACAGCCATCCCCACAGCTTCCTTGGGTCCCCATGAACCTGTGAGCTGGGTGTGCCCCTCTGGGTGAGCAGGCAAGCACAGGCTGCTCCTGAGACCCCTTCTCCTGATTCTAGTCTACCAGCAAGGCCTGCCAGTCCCACCTCCCGCACACATCTGACTGTGCCCTCTCCTCCCATCAGCTGCCTGTCCACCCTGTCACATCTGCTCTGGAAGGCCTCCTGGCTGCGTTGACGCCCACCTCCAGGTTACTCTCCATGTGGCTGCTCAAGCCATTGTCTGAGAATGAGGGAGAGGTGGACGGAGAAGAAGGAGGAGGGGGGGACCTACATCATTACCCTCCCCCCCAATTAAGATCCTTCAGTGCAGCTGCTCAGGATTTGGGGGCAGGAGGATTGTGAGTTCAAATCTAGCCTCAGCAACTTAGTGAGACCCCAAATAACTCAGTGAGTCCCTGTCTCAAAAACTAAAAGGCCTGGGGTAGGACTCAGTGGTTAAGCGCCCTGGGTTCAATCTCCAGTACCAACAAAGAAAAAGAAGGAGAAGGAGAAGGAGAAGGAGAAGGAGAAGGAGAAGGAGAAGGAGAAGGAGAAGGAGACCTTTCAGTGGTTTCCCATTGCACTTAGAGAAAACTCCACATGGAGTAAAACTCTACGTGGTCTGATCCCCGCCCAGCTCCGGTGCTCCATACTCGTGTCACACCTATCTCCTTCCAGGTCCTTGAACACTGACAAATGGCTTTACTGCCCCAGGACCTTGGTGTCTACTTGCTATCCTGCTTAGCTTTTCTTTTTTCCTTTTTATCCTACTTTCCCTTCTTCAGTAGATGTCTGCAGAGAAATGGTTTCAAGGGTACTGCCAGTGCCTGGCCTGCGGTGTTGCTCATGTGAGCGGCTGAAGAACCAATCACTGGTCCATTCTCATGCCACTCCACGGAGGACAACTTGCCAGTGTCGAAATAAAAGCAGCTCTTGGCTCGCTCTCAGCCCTGCAGGCACCGGCGTCTGTTGCCCTTCCAGGTTTGCGCTGTGCAGGAACTCTGTGTGCTCAGCCCCTGGAGGGCTGCCACGCATGACCCAGCTACGACTGAGCAGTTGGGATTTCTGGGTGAAAGGCGCTCTCCAGGTTCAAAATGTTCCCGCTGAGCTCGCCTTGGTGGTGACCTTACTTCAAAACTGCTTGGAGGTTCACATTGGTGACTGGAGCCTGTGTCCATTTTAGGCAGAGCGCTGACCAAGTGAACCAGGGGCACGTCCAGCCATGTGCGCAGAGACCCTCCTGACCTGTGGTTACGCACAGGCTTACAGTGGCTCCAGTCTTGTCTGAAAGACCTAACTGGCCTCTGGTTTGTTGTTGGAACTGGAACTGATGATTCGCTTTAAGTAGATCCCCGGCAAACCTCACAATTTGTTTTTCTTGAAACGGTCCTGAAGGTGCTTTCCAAGAAACCAGGAGAAAGCTGAACTCACAGTGGTGAATTTGAGTATGACAGGGAAAGCAGAGGGGGGCCGGCTCCCTCCCAGCCGCAGAGCTGGTCCCTATTCTGGGAGGCTGAGACATTGAAGGGTAGGCATGGCTTCGCTGCTGTCCTAGTGGGGCTCCCAGGGGGAGCAGGGGCTGCAGAGCAGGGATGGGGCATGAGTTTCCTGTGGCTCCTCCAACGCACTGCCACAAACTGGGAGCACACACAATCGACATCAATTCCCCCACATTTCCAGAGGCCAGACTCTGCAATCAGTGGGTCACAGAGCCACACCCCTTCCAGAGGCCCTGGGGAGGTCCTTCCTGCCTTTCCTGGCTCCTGGTGCTCTGGCAGTCCTCAGGCTGCAGCCCCACCGCCTCAACCTCACCTCGACTTCTCACATCTACAAAGACCCTGTTTCCAAACAGAGTCAACGACAAGTACCAGGGCCAGGCCATCAACATATCTTTTGGGGGCCACAATTCAACACACAACAGAAGGGGTCCCTGTGCTCCTAGGCAGATCATCAAATCCCACGTCCATTTCACAAACATGCAAGCGGGTGAGAAAATGAAGGCTGAGATTTGAGTAAGACATGATTACAGAGTATAGGATGTGTGATTTACTAAAGCATCCGAGGCTTGGAATTTAGTAAGACTCTTTTGTTCAAAGCTTTCCAGATACGTCTTCCTAGGCCCCAGGGGTGGGCTGAATAGTGGCCTCTCAAGGACGAGAACCTGTGGGCTATGACTTGACATGGTGAAGGGGCTTTGCAGATGTGTCAAGGAGACCATTTCAGACTACCTGGCTGGGCCGAGGTCATCTAGAGGGTCTGAGTTAGACATGGAGGAGGGAAGCAGGTCAGGAGGAGGGAGCTTCAGATGCACAGCTTCTGATTTTGAAACTGAATCAGGAGTGTCTGTTGCTTCTAGAATCTGGGAAAGGTGAGGACACAGATTCTCCCCTCAGAGCCTCCGGAAGGAATCAGGCCTATCAACCCCTTGCTCTCAGCCCAGTGAATGAGCTTCACCTCTGGCAAGTCAATTTATGTTGTTTGAAACCACCAGATTTGTGGCAATTTGTTATAGCAGCAATAGGAAACAGTACAACCTTATGGTTCAGTTTGGTTTTCTTGTGTGAACGTAACAAATTATCCATTTATCCCCCTGCGTCATTTTTATTCACTAACATCTAGAACAGTGTATGTTCCATGTGGAAGACCTTAATGACTACTTGTTGAATGAATAAAGAGAGAGCTTAAAATACACTTGCTAGCAAGCTAACCCCTTTGGATACATCCCCATCCTCATATATACATCAGCATAGAGGACAGTTGGACTTTGAACAGGGAAGTTTGCAAATAAAATAAACATATGATTTATGTGGCAAGCATATGCTAGAGAGCTCCAGGCTGTGGACAGAGTAGGTCAAGGGAATGCTAACTCAGATTCTGGGTTCAGGCAAAGCCTTCTGGGGGGTGCATGCTGAAACAGACTGGACACACCTGTCTCAGTTCCAGGTCTAGACAAGAGAATTTCTCTGCTCCAGGAGGTGACATCTGTTGGGAGCACATGGTGTCCACCATTTGTCCTTGGAAGCAGTGTGGTGTGGGTCACCCAAGCCTGGCTCTGAGCTCTAGGTGCTGACACACTGCCATTCTGGCTCTGTTGTTAATTTAGTAAGTGACCCTTGATAAATCGCCTGCCTCCCTACAGCTGATGAGCAATGACCTCACCAGCGCTTCACAGGAGTGAGGTGTGTGACGATGATGAAGAGGTAGCTTTCCAGAGATGCACGGCCCTGCCTGGCACTGGCCCCCACTGCCGGCTGCTTCTGAGGAGGAGTAAGGGCTGAGGGCCACATTCACGTTTTCTGGGCCTCTCTACTAGTGAAGGGGACTGGAACTGAGGGGACAACACTGACCACGGCTGTTGGTGATGAGTGGGAGGGATAAATGCCAACCCCCAGAGGGCAAAACATGGGGGGCATGACACAAGTGTGCCCAGGAGTCCCAGTGGAGGTGGAGGAGACCAGGGAGATTTGGACAGGATGGGCCTGAGTGAGGTGCACTGCAGGGTCTGCCTGGTGGGACACAGCTGGCTGCCCCTTCTGAGCCTCCTCACACAGCAAGGGCAGCAGGTGCCATTCCCTAGCACTTCCCTGTCCCCCCATGCTCTTAGCTGCTGCAGGTCCAGGCCTCCTCCAGCCTGGCACCAACACTGGTCTTCCATGCCGCACCACACTTTCAGCTGAGTCACAGCACCGCCATGACTCACCCAGGGTCAACAGCTGCGAAGGTGTGAGCACAGCCACCTGACATGGCAAGTCCAGACTCTCCCTGCTCGTCGGACCCTGGCCTTGTGGGGAAGCTGCAGGCCCAGCTTCCTCCTCTGTTGCCACCCGACACACCCATACTTGACATTCTCTGAAGGAAGCCCAGGTGGTGAGTTCAGAACCTGTATGCATTGGGGACCTGGAGTCATGGACACGACTCCAAACCCCAGGTGGCCCACTGTTTTCAGGGTGGCTCAGGGAAGCTCTGGTGGGTCAGCCCAGCAGACCCAAGGAGGCTGGCTCCCCACTGCTGCAGAGGGATGCTGCATTATGGGGTTCACCTCCACCAGCCAGATGCTCTCTGGTGTTCTGGTGGGAGGGTTCTGTGAGAGGAAACCAGTGAGCATGACAGCAAAAGCGCTGGAGAGCCAGAATGTTCCACAGGCTGCCAACCAGAACCCCTGTACTCCCTATCCTGCCCTCTCCCGGCCCTGCCTTATCCAGACGGGTCTGTAGGACAGTTGGCATTTGTACCCATGGAGGGACACCTGAGTCAAACGAGGGCTCTCAGAATTTGGCAGAGAGGGAAGAGAAGCACCTGTACCTCACTTTGGTGGCAGGTTTTTCTTCTGACTCAAACATTTACAGGGGATTCAAAAGCCCTCCTACCCAAAGCTATCCTATGCATTCTTCCCATGGACCATTTTTTGGGGAGCACCCATTTGAGGGAAGACCTTGATCCTGGGGAATAGCAGCTTGGAAGTGAAGGTGAGCAGGGCCAAGGAGCTGGAAGTGAATGGCCCTGGGCCTGTGAGTCTGTATCTTCAACACCCATCTCTGGACCCAGGCATGCAGCTGTCCCTGAGAAGATGGGGAGCCAGAAGCTGTGGCCAGAAGAGGTTTGAGTGCAAGAACTCTCCAGGCTCAACCGGGGAGGCTGGCCCAGGCTGGGAGTATCTTGGCTTCTGCTAAAGCACCTCAGTGGACCCACAGAGGCCTCCAAAGCCCCCTCCTGTGGCCTTTGCTGTGCTCTGGGCCAGCTCCTCTGAGTACAAGACTGTGAGTAGCAGGTGAAGCCCTGGGGTGGATGTACCTGACTCCTGGCTCTGGGAGCCATGGGACCCTGAGTTCCTGCTCCTCTAAGTTCTCACTAATCAGCTTCTCTGTCATCAATAGTTAGCATACCTGCCACCAGGTGGGCCATTGTGTGTCACAGTTTTGCCTTGTTTTTCATGATTGTGTACAAGGTTGTAGCTGTGGGTAGGGGTGAAGGGTGTTATGTAGGTGATAGACCTGCTCCTGGACATCTGTGGCTGACAACACTATGAGGGTCTTTGAGCTCTGTGAGGGGGGAATCCTTGTATTTCTTTGTTATCTTAGGTTCTGAGATACCATAAATATGGCTGCTTGCATGAGTGGATGAATTGTGGTTGCGTTTTGTTTTTTTGTTTTTTTAGATACTGGGGATTGAACTCAGGGGCACTCAACCACTGAGCGACATCCACATCCCTATTTTGTACCTATTTTGTATCTTATTCAGATACAGGGTCTCACTGAGTTATTTAGCCCCTAGCTTTGGCTGAACTTGTGATCCTCCTGCCTCAGCCTCCTGAGCCGCTGGGATTACAGGCATGCACCACTGTCCCCAGCTGCATTGAGTTTTTGAACAGAGTGGCAAGGGGCTCCTTATAGCCTGGATCCACCCTGTGTCAGGGAAGGCTCCAGGTAATGATGACCAGGTGGAGGGCTCAGGGTGTACTCCAAGCCTTTGGCCTCCTGGGTTTAGTGTTGTGTGTTCTCAGTGGCTCCATCTTCCTCTGAAACCATAATAAAGATAAGCTTCTCTAATCTGAAAATCCAATATTTGAAATTCTGCAAAATCTGAACCTTTTTGAGCACTGACAAGACACCAACATATGGAAAATTCCAGCCCTGACTCCTGGTGAAAGGTCACAGTCAAACAGGTGCAGCAAAGGCACTGTGAAAATTTACCTTCAAGGTATGTGTACAAGGTGTATGTGAAGCCTAAATGAGTTGCACGTTTAGATTTGGGTCCCATCCCCAGGATATCTTACTGTGCATATGCAGAAAATTCCAAAATCTGAAGTAATCCCAAATCTGAAAAATATCCCAGGCATTTTGGAAAAGGGCTACTCAGTCGGTGACAATCGCAAGGAACAACCATTCAGCAGGTCTGAGCTGGCTTTGCATCCACGCCCAGGTAGACTTTCCCATCTTCATTCCCAGAAGTGGAAAGGGACTCTGGGGAGACCAGTGTCCTGCTGAAGAGAAACAGGCTGAGCGTCATTCATTCAATTCTTATCCAACACGAACTTATTGCTCCGGGCCTGCTACGGCCAAGCACAAGCACAAGCACCAGGCCAGGCCAGGCCAGATGGGGTGGGGAGAATAGCAGTGGACAAAACAGACAGAAATTCCTGCAGAGGAGAGGAAGAGTCTCAGGGAGGAAGAAATCCTTGGGGTCATATGCTCCTGGGAGGTCACAGAAGCCCAGGACTGAAGTTCAACTCAGCTCCATGCTGCCCAGAGGTACTGGCTGAGAATTATAGGGGAAAAAAATCCCAAATGTCAGCACCAGGGTAGCTCCTGTTCATCTCCCTGAGCTGCTGCTACATGGCCGAGCCCATTCCTGTTGAGTTCTCTGTGGCACTTCCCTCCCTGTAGCAGGTGAGTGCCTGAACAGGAATGGAAAGGGGGCTCTTCTAAGGTGTGACAGATTGTAATTGTTCTAGAGGACCTTATTATTTAAGACAACTGTGAATCATCTTTCCAACAGAAGGGTTGCCTTCTACTTTCTCTGATAGGTTAGGGTTTTCAGTGAGTGGAGCCTGCCTTTGCTGAGATTTGTGATCCATCTTAGAATTACTGTGCAAAAGTGCTCCAGATGGCTCTGGAGGAGAAAACCCAGAAACAAACCCACCGGCACTACCAGAGCTGGCTCAGTGGGTGTGGTCAGCAGGGAGCATGGACTGGCACTGCCCACTCAGTGAGCTGGTGATGATCTTGGGTAACCCCCTTGCCCTTTTCCTCCAGTATTGCATGGGAATAGCTCTGACTGCTGCTGTACTCCACGGAGCACAGACTGAATGAGGGGTGCAAAGGCATTTTGTAAATGCTATTGCATGCTTAGCACTGTGTCTGGCACACCGTGGGTTCTGTTACTGGATGCTGTTCTTAAATATTATCGTGCATTTTACATGGAAATATCAAATGCTATCAAAGTCTGAGACATGCCAGGAGTTGAGCTGGGAGATGAGTGCACCCCAGTCCCTGGCTTGCATACCATCTGAGTGGCTTTGCTCTTGATCCACAGGAGAGGGGCTTAGGTGTGGTGTGAATGTCTCCCTTGGCGGCTAGCATGGCTGAGGACGCTGAGGAAATCCACCGCTATCTCGGTGAGGCAAATAGTGCATCCGTCATCACCGGTGTCATCAGCATCAGCATCACCTTGGCCATTAGGAAGGTTGGCAGGGCAGCACGTTGGCATGGCTGATGGGCAGCACAGTTAGTCTTCTCAGTGACTTTTCACAATGACGGAGTGCACCTCATCAGATCTGCCCGGGGTCTCCCTTCCCCTGCTTCCCAACAGGATGTGCTGGGCTGCTGGTATGCATGGGGCAAGCCCCTCTCAGGAGGAACTGCAGAGGAAGCTCCCAGCTATTTCCAAGCCTGAGTCTGGAGCAGCACCCTCCCCCCCCCGCCTTGGACACTGGCTCCTTTCTCCCGCCCTTTAGTTTTGTGCAGGTGTGATTTTTCCCAGCTTTGGGCCACTCGCTGACTTTTATTTGTGGAGAGCTGTGTCCTCTTGTTACTCAACAACTTGCTTAATTAGAAAATCCCCACTCCCTGGTCTGCTGTCCACATCCCACTGGCCCCCTTCCCATGCTTGAAAGCACAGCTGGAACCCTAGCTGCCCCATGAAGAGCCCTCTTCCTAGGCACCCTGCAGCCTGCCTGGTCACGGAATGATCTCTGTGAAAGCAGTGAGGACAGTTGGTGCCTGTGACTTCTGGGTCCTTGGGGGAGGGGCTTGTGCCTTCCTTTCATTCTCTCACACTGGTCTGTGGATGTGGCACTAACTGACCTTGGCCAACCGAGAAGCCACCCACTCAGATGTCAAAGCAACAGGATGGAAGACACCAGGTCTCGACTGCTTGCCTGTAACCAGCGTGTGAGGGAAGTGAAGTGCCATCTTGTTTCAGCCTTCTTGCTCTGAGGTTCTTGCTGCTCTCGTATTCTATCTAAAAGCATCTGAGGCTCTGACTGACTCAGCAGGGCATGGCTACATGCCGAGAGCCGGGTTTGCTCACTCTTCATCAGCAGGGCTGGCAAGGGTTGAGAACAGGTAATAAGCACTTGCGGGGTGTGTTAATGGGTTACTCTGTTACTCCAGCTTTGGGACTCTTGGTTTCCAAAGAGTGAGTAACTCCTGACCCATCGCCTTCTGGCACTACAGCCTTGGTCATGGGCCAAGTGTGAAGGTCCCCAGGAAATGAGCTGTCAGAGGAAGAGAGCCCCTGCCCCCGGAGGACCCCCTGGGATTATGAGTTGCCAGGCAGGCTAGGGGATGCAGCCTTCTATGAGTTGTGGAGACAGAACACTATTTAGAGGATTAAATGCCCCCAGCTCCGCGGAGTCGATGCCTTCATGGTGTGGGGGCCCATTTGACAGCGGAAGCTCTGAGCAGGGCCGTCATGTGGACCTGGAGCTCCATGGATAAAAGACCTCATGGGGCTTCATAGGTTTTGGGAGCTCTGACTGTCCTTGGAACAATCCAGGGTCCTGGGTTTGTTCTCTGGGCCTGCAGTTCCTCCTGACCCACCGCATGAGAACATTCTGCAGTTCCTGCTCTGTGCTTCCTTGACTTGAGCCCTGGCCTGGCTGGGGCTGCCCATGAACACCAGCCCTGATTCTTGGCTCCTGATGCCCAGCCTCTGCAGACTGCCCCGTCTGTGAGGATCGTCCGGACCTCTCATCTGACTCCCCTCTGTCCTACCTCCCATGTCACTTCCTTGCAGAAGATGTTGTCTGCGGTCCTGGCATGGAACCCAGCTGCTCCCAATGCTCTCGCACCCTGGCTGTCTGCTTCTTCTAGTAGATGGTGGCAGTTGGCTCAGGTGGCCAGGTCTGTGTCCTGACACCTGCCTTGGAGCCTGGTCCCTGGCAGTTCCTCACAGAACATTTGTGGAACACATGAGGTGGTGGAAAAGTGCACATCTGTTCTGCTCAGCACAGCCTCGACTTGACCAACCCGTGGCCCCGAGGCTCCAGGGAGGTGCCAGACCCTATTCTTGGTGAATACTTACTTTAAGATGCCTCAGTATCTTCTTGTTTGCTGATCTGTCCCTAACCCATTTCCTGAAGCCCCTGCTGGGCCTTGGCCTTTCTCCACACCCTCGTGACCACTGCTGCTGCCCTGATGGCCCATGCTGGCAGGTCCCACCACCAGGGACAGCCGCCTTCTCTAGGGTTTGATTGCTGCTGTCTGAGAAGGACGAGGAGTGGGTGGTCATGGGTCTCCACAGATCTGAGTCTCTGGGTGTGAACACCTCTCTGCAGCAAGGTGATTATTTTTTAATAAGGGGTGATTACTTTTTAATTAAACTTTTCACTTTGAGATAATTGTAGATTACATGTAGTCATAGAGAGCTGTGTACCAGCTTCCCCCCATGGGAACGTCCTCAGAATTCTTGCACAATATCACAAGCTGGATACCAACACTGATCTGCTGGAGACTCGGAACATCTCTACCACCATGCAGGTCCCTCGAGCTGTCCCTTTAGGGCAACACTGCCTTCCCTTCTCTCCCCCCCTTCTCCATTCATAGCTCTTTGCAAGACTTTCCTGTGAAGGGGACCATGCAGGACGCCAGCTCAACTAGATTCCCCAGCACAACTCTCTGGAGGTCCATCCCAGGCATGGCCCGTGTCAAGTTGGTTCTCTTTCATGGCTGTGTAGCAGTCCATGGTATGGACGGATGAATCACCATGTGCAGCGTCTCCGCTGTGGAAGGGCATCTGTGTGGCTGCCAACATGGGGCTATGACACATGGAGCTGGTAGAGACACTCATGTGCAGGCTTTTGTGTGAACATGTTTTTCCCCCTCTGGGACAAATGCCCAGGGGTAGCTGCCCATGCAGAGAGGCCCACTGCTTTATAATCCTGCCACAAGGCATGACTGGCACCCTCCCCAGCATTTGACGCTGTCACTATTTGTCATTTTAGTCATTTGGATAGGTGTGCAGTGGCAGCCCATTGTGGTTTTCATTTGTGTCTTCCTAATGGATTTTGATCATCTTTTTGGTTCCAGGGATTAAACCCAGGAGCACTTAACTTCTGAGCCACATCCCCAGGCCTTTGTTTTTATTTTTTATTTTGAGGCAGAGTTTCCCTAAGTTCCTTATTTGCCATCTGTATAGTCTTTTCAGTTAAATGTCTCTTTATGTCTTTTGACCATTTTCTAATTTTTAAATTGTGTTTTTAAAAGAGTTTGTTCAGTTTTGAGAGTTCTTTATATATTCTAGAAACTAGTCCTTGTCAGATAGATGATTAGATGATTTGCAAATATTTTCTCTTAGTCTTCATTCTCTTAACAGGGTCTTTCACACAGCAAACTTTTAAAATTTGATGAAGTCCAATTGATCCATTTTTTTCTTTTCTGGCTAATTCTTTTGATGCCTAAGAACTCTTGCCTAGCCTTAGGTTTTAAGTGTTTTCTCTCTCTTTTTTTTCCCTACAAGTTTTGTAGTTTCCATATAAGACTATGATCCATTTTGTATAAGTTGTAAAACCAGATTGAGGTTCTTTTTGGTTTGCTTGTTTAAGCATATGCCAGTTTATTCAGCTCCATTTGTTGAAAAGATCATCTTTCCTCTGATGAATCTCCTTTGCAGCTTGATCTAATCTCAGTTGGGAATATCTGTGTTCTGTTCCACTGTCCGTGTCTCTATCTGTCCCTTCACTAATGCCAGGCAGCCTTGGTTACTATTGTATAACCAATCTTGAAATCAGATAGACTGATTTCTCCCATTTCATTTTGCTTTTTCAAAAATCTTAGGTATACTAGTTTATCATTCTATATGCATTTGAGAATAATCTTGTCTAGATATACAAAAGGTATTGCTGGGTTTCTTGTAGCTTATACATCAATTTGGGGAGAAGTGACATTTCATAACATTGTTTTCTAATCCATGGACACAGTTATCTCTATTCAGTTATTTAGTTCTTTGGTCTCTTTCTTCATCAGCACTTTGAGCACACAAGTAACTTTCACATTTTGTTAGTTTATACCTCAGTGTTTTTTCCGCCTCCTCCTTCTTGAGTGACTGTAAAGTGTATTACATTTTAAATTTTGGTGTCCGCTTGCTCACTGTTAGTACACAGTAGTGTAGTTGAGTTTGCATGTTTATCTTTTACCCAGTTACCTTGATAACAGACCTATTAATTCTAGGACTTTTGTTTGTTTTGTGGATTCTTTGGGATTGTCTATTATGCAACCATAGGGACCGTTTTATTTCATGCTTTCCAAACTGTGTGCTCGTATTTCCTTTTCTTGTTTTATTGCATTGGTGGACTTTCCAGTGGGGTGCTGGATAGGGTGCTGGAGTGGGCACTCTGGCCTTTCCTTGGTTTTGGGGAGAAAGCATTCAGTCTTTCACCATTAAGGGTACTACTGTTAGATGTAGAGTTTTATAGAGGCTTTTCAGCAAGTTAAGAAAGTTTCTCTCTATTCCCATTTTTCAGAGAGTTTTTCTAATGACTGGGAGCTGATTTTTGTCAGATTAGGGGAGAAGGTAGTAATTCTTTGTTATTCAGAACTCCTTATTGACTTCAGTCAGTCAATGGGCATATTATTATTAGGCACTTACTGGATGATCAGTACCATGTAGGCCCCAGGAGACTTTAGAGCTTGAGAGTTTGGACCTTACCCTGAAGCACTATGGGGACACGATTCATCTACCACAATTGAGCATAAGTGTGCAGATAAAACTAGGGAGAAGAGGCCAGGGATGACCTGGCCAGAAGGTGTCCCTAAGACTGGCCTCCAGGATTCAGTTATATCTGGATAAACAGGAGAGCGGAGAGACAGAGACAACAAATGACTTGGAATTCTATTTTCTAACAATGACAGTGGCAACTCAGTAATTAGCAGGCTACTGCTAGCTTTTGATTTATGGAGATGGATTATCTCTCTTCTGTGGATTATCCCTGACACATGCTTAATCCTGAACTTCCTCTCTTCTTTATCCAGCTGAGCATTTGGGCTCTTTTTCCTGCCATCAGTCAGCATGTTCAGAGGATGCTCACTAATATCACTGCTAGTTAAAGAAAGGCGTAATTAAGAAGGGCAATCTGTTGTCCCTACATTGTATCATCTATTCCAAACTAAATATGAGTGATATTTGTATTATCTTTTGTCTAGAGATATATGCATGGCTTGTCTCCCTCGTGAGGGTAAATAGAAATGGACTATGTGACCGTCATATACACATATTACGTATGAAGCTTTCTCTCTCAGCTAAACTCTTGGGAGCTAAAAGTAAAGCCCTAGAGATCTTTGGACCCACGATCTCTGATTCATTGGAGCCACCCATATTTTTTTTTGTTTACTCTCACATAAAATAAGAATGTAGTAGTGCTCTTGTCTGCACAATGAAAGATCCTGGTACATTATCCACGGGTCATGCTTGGGGTTGTCTTTCTAACAGGGTTGATGGGTTTGCATAGGTATGACCTTTCTATCTCCCTCTGTCCTGTAGGTGACCAGTGGCTCTTCTTGGAGACAGATGGATAGGGTTAAGGGTAGAACCCAAGGCCATGAGGAAGAGTGAAATTAACTGCTCCCCTGAACAAGGGAATTGAATCCTTGACCTTCACCTCCTTAGCGCAGCACTCTGATGCCATGATTCTCAGCCTGGAGCATATATCACCCCAGGGTGTTTCTACTTATCTCCAGACGGAGTGGTGTGGTTCCTCAAACAAAATTAATTTTAATTCACTTTTATTAAAAAAAACATTTTATTGTAGTTGTAGATGGACAGTATGCCTCTATTTTATTTGTTCACTTTTATGTGGTGCTGAGGATTGAACCCAGTACCTCACATGTGCAAGGCAAGTGCTCTGCCACTGAGCTACAGCCCCAGCCCTAATTCACTTTAATTTAAACATTCAATGTGAGCTATGCAGGCCTCGCTTTGCAGGGGTGGAGGAGAAGGGCCACTGTTAGCAGATCCAGTCACCACAGTGCACTGGTATGCAATCGCCTCACGACCCCTCACCACTGAGCCCAGCGTGCTGTGTGGAAAGGCGTCTAAGCGCACCAGGAGACACGCCCCAAACCCCCAACCCCTGCACCACATGGAGGCTCTCTATGTGGTTTGCTGGATGCCTCTGCCCTTCCTGGGCTGCAGGGGCAGAGCTCAGTTCAGGTCCAGCCAAGTCCTCGGACACTGTGATGCTTTATGTCGTCCTGGGAACACGCCACAGGAAAAGGTTTATTTTTTGTTTGTTTTGTTTTGTTACTTATTAAAATAATAAACTGGGTTCTGATGTTGGGGCTTTTCCCTGAGTCAGTGCAAAAGACTTATCACTTCCATGCAGCTTAGGAAGAGTATGACCCAAAGGGCTCTCTGGCCACTGACTTATTCTGGAGGCCAGCAAGACCCCAGCAGGAACTTTGCAGGACAGGCCAGCAGCTTGTGTGCTGCGGGGGAAGCCATGGTTGGACACATTTATTTATGAGCATCTTCAAAGTTTTTCATTATACTTCAGTGATAACAACAGCCATATGCATTTTATAAATGAGAATAAATATAGTTCCTTATGATGGCAGGGTGCTTTATAATGTATAAAGGCTTTCATGTGCACCATCTCGCTTAGTCTTTATCTGTCAAGGATTATATCTTTGTTTTATTGACAAGCAAGAAGGTTCAGAAAATTCAAGCAACTTGCCCAAGGTCACACAGCTAGTAGATTATGGTCACGGCACAGGTTCCCTATCTCACATCCTGTATCTTTTTCTCATATCGCCTTATTTCAGCTGATCAACATCCATTTGCTGCTGGTAGTGAAGAGTCTAGTATCTCTCTTATTGAGGACAAACTGACACAAAGATGTGATTAAACTTCAGTCCCCTGCCTCTCTTTCCAGAGGCACTCGAACCTTTCTGCTCTCTGTGGGCAATGCTGGTGTCTGTTATCAGAGGCTGGCCTCTGCCCTGATGTCCCTCGTACCCCTCTGTGTCTGGTGGGGACTTGCTTCTGCTACTTCTGGGGAGGGAGGGGTGTACATGAACTGTTCGTTCACATCTGCCTAAAATCGCTCTTTGGATCCTATGGTCTCAGGCAGCCACTGCAGAACACTCCCTCCGTCCTTTCGGGATGGGCACATGGTTCAAGGTCTCTGTAGTCACTCTGTGAGACTCTTCTAATGCAGGGCTTGCAGCGTGCTTTCCCAACTGGCCCTTCCACACTACCTTCCCCAGCTGCATCTTATGCGTGGCCACCCCATGCCTCCCCCCCACTCCATCTGAAAGAAGGCTCATCGGGTCACCCCACCTGCCAGACAGGTCACCTCTTCACATGGTCTGGACTTCACTGGGAACTTGGGGCAGGTGGAAAGCCATCAGTCAGGGTCTACATCCTCTTCCCTGGTCGCAGCACATCACTAGAGGCCACATAGCAAGAGCTTGTGCTCTCGCTAGGCCAAGCTGAGTGGGTGAGAGGTGGCCTCCCAAGAGGCTAGCACCTTGAGGGCTGAGCTTCCTCTCGTGGGTCTGTGCCTGAACCCCACTTTTGGAACTGTCAGGCATAGTGGGCTCCTAACAGCTATTTGCTCAGTGAGTGAATCAATGATGCAAAGATGGTCACTTGGATTGAGGGTGGCCAGCAAGTAGGTGGTCCACTGATGGCACAGGTTTGTTTTTTTTTAACTTCCTGGCTCCCTTGCTTTATGCCTATACTCTGAGTCCAGTCCTCTGTCCTCCCCAGTAAATTTCATTGCTTAAATTATCCAGAGTTGGTTGCCAAGGTCTGCAACCAAGAGACCTGACCTGTGGGCATGGGGTGGAGCTGTTTAGCTAAGGGTATGTTTGTCTGCTGAACTTGGCAAACTCTTGACGTCAGCGGAGGGTCACTATCTCACCGCCACTCTGATAATATCCAGGATGGAGCTGTACACACACTGAGTGCTCCAGGCATGGAGATGATGACAAAGATGACCTAAGGTCACTTAAGAGGCAAAACATCCAGCAGGTGGGTGCTCTTTGTGTATGCGCGCGCACGCACACACACTCATCCTGGTTTGTGGGATGACACGTGCCGGAGGCCATTTGGGTAATGCAGAGAGCTCACTGAACACCAGAACTTGAAGGCCACGGGCCAGCTACACCACGGAAACCCCACACCCAGCCAAACGTGCTCACTGGCAAGTCAAACCTGAAAGCTGTCACTAAATTCTGCTCCCTGGCAGTCCCGATCCAACAATGTGGCAAGGGACAAAAGAAGGCGAGACCAAGTGAAGATGGCCAGCACGCCCTTCCAGGCAGCCAGCAGACGGAGCAGAGGGTCAGCACAGACGCCAGCAGAGAAGAATCCTCCTGGCTGGGTGCTGCCTCCGCACTGGGCTGCACTTCACACGATCTCAGCATCACACCTTATGGGATTCATTCTTTCTTTTAAAAAGAGCCGACATTTACTCCTAATTAGTCTTAACAGAACTGTCCCCTGCCTGTAGCACTGCCCCTCACAGGTCACTCACTCCCTCTCACTCCTTCATTCTCTCGTAGAGTCTTTGTCATCTGGAGGCTGGGCCCTTCCTAGGGCCCCGTTGGATGGTCAGACCTGTGGAAGCAGGTGAACTCTCTCCCAGAGTTTTTCGGGGGTGAGGAACACTAACTACCCAGCGACAGCTCCGGAACTCGCTAACACCAGGACTTAGACGAGGCCCTTGGGGCCTCCATCTCCAGGGGCTGAGACTGCATAGACGGCGTGGAGGACCACTGAAGAGGAAATATGCCCTTGGTTGGCGTATCACAGTGTCTTAAGGCAAGCTGACTCTGATATGTGACTCTTGAAGCATTGTCTTGGAAGTGCGCAGGGACTTTGCAGGATGGCTTTGTATTACCTTGATATGTTAATGATCACCCCAAAATTCTTGAATCAATTTCGGTTTGAGCTGAAAGCCACATCCTTTCACCGCTATTCCTCCAAGTAGGGGGTGAAGCTATGGGGCGGGGTACGGTCCCAGCACCAAGGAATGCCACAGAAAAGAATGCCGTTAGAAATGGGGTTCAGAGAGCTCCAAGCCACCTTAAGATCTTGTTCCATGAAGAGAAACTTGGATTAAGGCACAAAGTAGGGAGGGAAGGGAATGCCAGTGAGAAGAGCCACCAGAGTCCATGAATCTATAGGAGCCGGGTTCCAGATGTGAGTGATTATAAGAATCACGCAGTAAACCTATAAATTCCTGGACCCCATCCTTAGAGACCATTTGGTAAGGCTGGATTGAGCCCAGGAATCCGTATGTTTAACAAAAATGTAGGAGAATTTTATAATCAGGAAAGATGTGGCCTAACTCCATGTTTGAAGATGTTGCTTCTCAAAGGGAAGAAGCAACATGGCAGCCGAGTTCCCAGGGAGCTCAGAGTCCAGGGGGCAAGAGCAAGAGCAACACCAGCCTTTGAAACCACAGACAAACAAACAGTAGTTTTAGTCTAGAATTCATCACTTCCAGGGCTTCTGGAAAAGCAGCTGAGCCCTCAGAGTCCCATGGGGGTGCAGGAAGAGGAGTCCGCAGGCTGCCACCAGAGACAGACCCGTGCGGAGGCATTCTCTATGAGCTGGGTCTGCCTCGGATGCTTTTTCTTCTCTGAGGCTGCTGACTACACTCATCTGCTCTCAACCCCTCTGGATCGAATGATTCCATTTTCTTGTCCTAGGACCTTTGAAGGCCTGGCCCTGGGACAGGAGTGCAGAGGCCTGAGTGCCTGTGGATGGCAGAAGCTCAGTCTCCACCCACAGGCAGCCTGGTCAGCACCCACGCTCCTCCATAGGCAGGTGCAGGGCCTCTGGGGGTGTGTGGGCCAGGGCCTGAGAACACAGTTTGGGAATGGAAAAGTTCCAGCTTTGCTGCCGATGGGTGCTTAAGAGGAGCCAAAGCCTGAGGGTCCCATATGTCAATAGCCAAGTGGCTGAGGTCCTGACGAGGACCACAGGGAGCTACTGTTGTTCAGGGGTGTCGTGTGTTACACTTCACTCGTATCTCCAGACAGTCCTTTGTAGTAGTTGCTCTTACACTCACTTTACAGATGAGGACAGAGACTAAGACGGTTGAGGAACCTGCTGCCATCCCATAGCTGGATGGTAAGTAAGCGTCCAGGGGATGTAGGTTTAGACAACTGTGCCTTGGTTGAGTGGATGATCACAAATGTGGATGCACCTGTGTAACTAGCACCTGAGGTGACAGAAGATGCTGCCTGTACCAGGGAAGCCCTTGCTCTCTCCCAGGCCCTCCTCCACTGCATTGGGGACCACTTTTGTCACCAGAGGTCAGACTGTGCTTGTGGATTTTACAAAAATGCGATCATGCAGTAGGTGTTCTTTTTGATGGTTGATCTAGTGTTGTTAAGGATATAAGTCATTTTTGCATTTTTCATGCTGTAAAACTCTGTAGCATGAATGTATTACAATTTGTTTACATATCTCCCCCCCCCCCGCCCCCTCACCTCCGCTGTTGGTTGCTTGGGTAGATTTTGATTGGGTTCTTTTACAAATGATGCTGCTTAGAACTTTCTAAAATATGTCTTTTGGTGTAAATTTTTCTGCATGGTATATACCAAAGAATGGAGGTGCTGCGTCATGAGGTGTGGATGTTCAGCCCAGTGAGACCACTAAATAGTGTTACTAAAACCTCTGCCAGTTCATGCTCCTAATGAGCAGTGATGAGTCTTAGAGGTCTATATAGCCTCACCAAATGCTTGATATGGTTGCTTTTTAAAATTTTCTGCATTCTGAGGAATGTCTTTTAGTTTTTGTTTTTCTGACAATTAATGACACTGAGCACCTTTTCAAATTTTTTGGTATTTGGAGATCTATTAGTTTATTTAGGTCTTCTGATTTTTTTTTTCCTCCAATGGTAAACCAAACCAAAAAAGCCAAATATCATCTAAATACTAATACAATTGATAAGCTCCTGGCCTGATATTTTAAAAAGGAAAATTAACAAAGAATCTATATGTGGAGATAAAAATACCTTCTTAGTGATTTAAGTTCTTCATGTTTTCCTGAATACGAATCATTTGTTAGTTATAAAGATTGGAAATATCTTCTTCTCCATGCCATTCCTTTTTATCTTTGTGTCTTTGATGAAAAGAAGATCAGTTACTGTAGTTCTATTAATGAATGGTATCATTATGGACTCTGCTTTTAATACAATTGACTTTTGTATTTTGACACTCTTGATCCAACAACCTTGCTTAATTTACTGATTAATTCTGATAGTGTTAATATCAATTATTTCGTATTTCTACATATGCAATGATGAAATCTGTAATTAATGCATTCTTTAAATTATATTTTTTCTTGCTTTATTGCAAAGGTTATCCTCTGCAGTACAATACTGAATAGAAGTGGAGATAGGGAATATCCTTCTTTTACTCCCAATATTGGGAAAAAGTGATCAATATTTGAAAACTTAGTGTAACACTTGCTGGAATCCTTTTTGTAGATAATCCTGTATTAAGCAATTTCTCTTCTAGTCCTAGTTTCCTAAAAATGTTTTTCTTTATTTTGTTACTGGACTTTGAATTTTTCAAATGCTTTTTCTGAATATATTGATTCTTCTTATTGATTCTGTTCCTGTGGTAAGTTACACTGTTTGATTTTTGACAACACTGAGGTAATCCTGCATTCCTGGAAAAAGTCCCAAATGATGCATTTGTCCTTCTCACATATTGCTGGATTCAGTTTGATGATATTTTGTTTAAGATGAACATTCATGGTCAGGAGAAAAAAATGGGCAGTCATTTTCTTTTCTTTTTTGGTCAGGTGTGAGAAGTCATTTCTAGTCTCTGAAAGACTTTGTGCAAGATTAATGTTACTTCATCCTTAACTGTTTGGAAGAATTCACTGGTGAAGCCATTTGGGCCTGGACTTTTTTTTGTGAAAACATGATTCATTATGGATTTTGCTTCTTTAACAGATTTAGCCTAATAAGATGTTCTTTTTTGTTTGTATGAGTCAGGTTTAATAAGTTATGTTTTCCAAGGAATTTGTCTCATCTAGGCTTTAAAATTTTATGATAAATTGATTCCCTGCAACTTTTCCTTTTTTTAAAAAATATCAGACCAAGAACTTATCATCAATTTTATTAGACTTTTAAAAAAGATATCTTTGGCCTTGTTGGTTTCCTGTGTTTTCTACTTCATTAGTTCCTGCTGTTCATTATTTCCACTCCTGTACTATCTTAGGGTTTAATTTGCTGTTCTCCTATTAAAATCTTGAGATGGAAACTTAGTTCATTGTTTCTTCATCCTTTCTTCTTTCCTAATGACGCAGTTAAGGCTATAAATTTCTCTTAAGCATGCTTTGGCTGCATCCCCTAAGTTTTGATATATTTTAGTTCTATTATCTTTTCATTAAAATATTTCCTAATTTCCATTGTGATTTCTACTTTGGCTTATGGGTTGTTTAGAAATGTATTGCTTCATCTTACATCACCTTAGTCTGGTCAAGAACTGAGCTCTTCAAATGGTTCAATCATTTTGGAGGCTGACATCCTCTTGGAGCAGACCTCTGGGGAGTCGCCATAGAAAATCTGAGGTATTGAATCCAGCTCCTCTCCCTTGCTGAACTCTGGATTCTGTTACTGGGTGCGTTTTTTTTTTTTTTTTTTCCCATCTCTTACCCAATAAAACTCCTGGAAAGTCTGCTCAGCTTCTCAGTTTCTGAGCCACTGCTGGGATCCTCCTCCCCTCTCGCTTTGTTACTGGGATTTAGCTCCTTGGTAGTTTTTGATGATTGAAGATCATCTTATCCACATCATCCAGTATTGTTGGCAGGAAGGGAGTCTGAGAGAGAGAAGCCTGTCAGCCATTATCACCAGGGGTGATGCCCTGGAGCCAGGATCTAGCCAGAGTCCCGGCCACTGTGGCAGGTGGAGCGGCTGTCTTGGGGAGGGGTCACCAAATATGGTTTTCCAAAAAACATGGAGCCAGCCTGCTGCCCAGCACTCTTCTTGACTATGGTCATTGTTCTTCTTGACCTAGTTCTCTGGATTAAGCATTGCCAAGGGAGATATCTCACATCTGAATCATAATGGTGCTAATCCAACCTCAGCCTATGACGTGCTAGTTCAATCAGCATTCACTGCTGTGACCAAAAGACCTGACAAGAACAATTAATGGAGGAAAAGTTTATTTTGGGGGCTCATGGTTTCAGAGGACTCAGTCCATAGATGGCCAACTCCATTGCTCAGGGTCTGGAATGGGGCATAAAATCATGGCAAAAGATGTGGCAGAAAAAAGCAGATGGAGACATGGCACCCAGAAAGCAGGGGCCAGGGGCGAAGAGAGTGCCCCTCATCATGGTCAAAACATAAACCCCATAGGCATATCCCAATGACCACCTCCTCCAGCCACACCCAACCAGCCTGCAGTCACCACCCAGTTAATCCCTATGAGGAGATTAATGCACTGATTAGGTTAAGGGTCTCATAACACAATCCTCTCACCTCTAAGTTTTTTGCATTCACACATGAGCTTTTGCGGAATACCTCACATCTAAACCATAATAGTGCTAAGCAAAAATTGCCCAATTTCTTAATAAAATTAATCTTTCACGGCACTTACTTTCTGCTGATTGCTTCCTAGCTAACGGGACTCTTTTCCAGGTTCATAGTTTCCTGGTCTGAAACTCATATGATGAACAACAGAATCAGAGTGCTGCGGTTCTTGACCTCCCTCTGTGGACTTAGTACCTCCGAGGAGAAGTCTGTGCCTGGGCTCTGGAGGGTCATTCTCTAGGCTCTCCAAGGTGCTGCCCTCCTGCCATTCTGAATGCCACGATGGCCACAGTTTTTTTGTCCCTTAGACATCCAGGAAATATGAATTTCCTGCTTAACTACAGCAACTACATTAGTGTGTGGAGACAGAGGTGAGTTTCCATGCCCAGCTTAGCTTCTCCTGCTCACCTTTTTCTTGAAGCTCTGAGTTTGCTTTATTTTCATATGTTTTGTCGTGTTACTTCCTCTCTGTACGTGTCTTTATATGAAAACCAGGCTCCTTCAGATGCCAATCTGTGACCACGTGGAGTATTTTTGTGTTTATGATTTTTTTCTGCGATGGAGACATTTGAAAGACAACAGGTTCAATCTGGAGAGACAAAGATATGCGCAGTGTTGCATTTTCTAGAATTTATCGTGAAATTGGATTTTCATGAACCTTTGCCATGCGTATTCTCTTAAGATGTTCATGACTTTTTATGTATCTATGACTGTGTAAAAGACACTTTGTCAAAGTAAAAATGAAACTAACAGCATGCTTTGATCAGCCAGGAGCCAAGGTGAAGGGACACATCTGGCTGTAATACCTGCCAACAGGAAGACAAGATCATGGGCAAGTTGAAAAGGAAAGTGTTGGGAGCAGAGACCTTGTCTGCTCATTACTTCAGTGGCAAATGTGTGAATAGAAATGCATTTTCTTTTTTTAAAACCCCGTTAACACAACTGAAATGTAGTTAAAAGTACTAAACCATTGCTTTCGTCCTGTAATGCTGCTGTATCAGTCATTAACAGTGGGTGTGGCCATCTTTAGCAAGATCAGTAGGAGGGGAACTTCCCTATTGGCTTTTTTCCACCATTACTGTTGCTTCCTTCCATGAATACCAAGGAAAGGGCACAGGACAGGATAAACCTCTCTGGGGCTCTGCAGTGGCAGCAGCGCACATACCTCAGAGCTGTCATGGCCCTCCCTGTGGCCCTTGTCCTGAGCTCTGCTCTCAAGGGGTGGGCCAGGTCTGCACACGCCTTTCTTTGGATGGCTTTTGACTTTTGTCTGCATTTGTCTTGCTATCAAGTGTGATTGCCTCTGTGACCCGGGGGACAGGCTCTGCCTCCAGGACTTGTTTGAAGGCTGTGTAGTGGAGGCAGGGAACAGGGTCAGCCCCCTGAGCCCCACGCAGCCCAGCTCCCACTTGCTGTGTGGTCTTAAGGAAGGCCTCTCATCCCTCTGCCCCACTCCCTGCAACACCCCTGTAAATGAAGACGAAACCTCTGAGCCCCTGGAGGGAGGCACTGCAGCAGGGCAGGGTGCTGGGCCTGTGGTGCTGCCTGCTGGGAGGAGGTTTGTGAAGCCCCACACAGCACAGAGATACACACAATGACACCAGCGGTGTGCTTGGCTAGACCTGCACTGCACAGAAGCACACCAGAGAAGAGCACTCAGCTTTGCCTCAGCCACCCCAGTTGTTTCTCCTGCTGATTCTAGGTGATAAAGGAGAGATGACCTAGTTATAAGTGGAGGGGGCACTGCCAGCACTCTCAGGCGGCCTAGTGGAAGGAGGGGAAGGATTCTTTGCAAAATGCACCAGCCCCCAGGAGTCAGGCTCCGGGTGGCAGCTCTGGCCCCATTGCTGCACAGGGAGTAAAATTGACTGAGTTCCTTTCTGAGTGCCAAGAGCTGTGCTAGCTAAGTTATTCTCCTCAAGGGTCAGGACAACTGTACGAAGCCTTGTTAATATTCTAAAAACAAGAGCAAGCCCCACTAAACTTCATATGCATTTTCTCCATAATGAAAGCCATCCATCTGGGCCCCGCAGCCTCTACCGGAATTTTGGCCTGGGGCCTTCTCCCTGATCCAGAGGCTTTCAGACCACACAACATGGTCCGAGAACCTGAAGCTTACTTTTCTCATTCTCTTCCAGACCTCCAGAGGTGGCCTTGGGCCTAGAGACAGACTCCTTTGTAAGAGGCCTTGGCAAGGTCTTCTGGGCCTGACCAACTTTTGCTAGAATCCTGGCATCCCATTTGACAATGGAATCACACCCAGGAGTTGCCTGTCCAGCTGCAGCCCCTTGTTGGCATGAAGGGAAGTCTAAGTGGTGTTTCCCAGCTGGTTCTATGCTGTCTGGAGGGTGAGGAGGTGCCTGCAATCACAGGAGATGGGGAAAGAGTCTTTTTGGCATGTGTTCTCCAGGTACAGCCAAGTACCTGCATGCAGAGAGCAGCAGAACCAGAGTGCTGAGGACTTTCCACTGGTGAGGGGAGAGGGAGGGTCTGCAGGGTACGCTGCTGGTACCTCTGCATCCAGTGGCCAGCCCCTAGAAGCAGAGGATTCTGGAAAGCCTAGGACAGGAGACTGTCCTGCTGCATGGTGAAGAGTCTCTTGCGTACTCTGCTAGGAAACCTGCTTAGTTGATGGTACTCTACTGCATGGATATGGAATCTGTTGTTAGGGAAACTACGGTAAGAGGGTTGCAAAGTGTTTGGATGGTGCTGCTGAACTGAGTACCAATATGGTGGGTACTGAGCTGCGTGCTGATAGGATGGGCCAGGAGAAGCCGCATGCTGTCCAGGAGACTGCCTTCTTTGCCTGGAGAGCCCTGGGCAGGCTTGCTTCCTTAGGGAAGGGCCGAGGCAGCTGGTGTATGGTCACATCCAACAACATGAACTTCAAACTCTGCCAAATCCCAAACATTTCTTGCCTAGAAGAGAACATGCTCTCTTATGTCTTGAATGCATCTGTGTTTCAATGGCTCATTCTCCTTCCTCCTAATCCATGGGAAGTTGTAAGAGACAGGTGGCAAAGAGGAGTCTCCAAGATTTTATGCTCCAGGGCTATAGAGAGCTGGACACTGGGCTGAAGCAGACTCAGCCAAGGATGCAGGAGGCAGAAGCAGGTGCCTGGGTTCCCTGGGGCAGGTGGGTCCCCCACAGGGAAGCACAGGTGGGGTGTGGGGGACTACCGTCCACCATCTCACCTCACAACTGGTGATTTTGCAAATTTCTTAATCTAGTTCAGCCAGCTTTGCTTCCTATTTGGGACAAGTCATTGGAATGCAGGGACTAGGACTGTGTCATGTATGATCCTGACACCTCCCGGGGTTCTTTCAGGTTTCCCTTGGTCATTGCTTCTTGAACAAAAGCTGGAGTGAACAAAAGCTCATCATATTGGCCGTTAGTGAATTTAGTAGTTTCCTGGCACACGGTGAGCTCCACAGTAGATTCTGGAGGTTCAAGTTCTAGGCCCAGGCCTACAGCGTTTCCCGCCACACCACTCTGTGTCCTGTCCAGGATCCAGGAGTTCTGTGAAAACGAGAGAAGGAAAAAAGAAAAACTTCAGGGAAAAGAAACTATAGTATTAAAAAAAAATCCCTCTGCAGGAAGGTTCTGTGCCTGCGGACATCAGTAAACTGCTGGGCTCGTCCATCTGCCATGACGGCTTTTTCACCCACGGGACTGGTGCTGCTGTCGCTCAGTCCCAGACGGCTCCTTTCAAGTCCACAGCTGCTGGGCATCCTGGACTGATCACATGCAGGGCAGATGTGGCCCCTTGAAGCACACTTGCCCGTGGGCAACAAGAGCCACAGCAAACCCACACACAACATGACCTTCTTCTTTGACTTTCCAGATCTGAGAGCCCATCTGGACATTCCATTAGGCCGCTCAGACATCTGGGAACCAGCCATGGAGGGAAAGAAAGAAGCCTGCACATGCCAAGGGCCCGTGACATGCCCGTCTTGTGCTCAGCCCTCCCGAGTCCCCCACAGAGCCCTGCCAGAGTGGAACCATCTTACAAACAAGGAAACAGTAGCTCAGAGATGCCAAGTGGCTGTCCAAAGTCACAGAGATGGCCAGTGGCAGTGCCTGAATTTTACCCCAGGCTGAGTCATCATCAAAGGCTGGCTGGGGGGGCTTGAGTGGCGGTTGTCATCTGCAGCAGCCCTCTTCACCAGCACCACACTGAATAGCTTGCAGTCTAAGTAGGAAGGGCTGCAGGGGACAAAATGAGGTGACTGCCGTGCTCTGTCCACAGGCCTCCTGGAGCCACCTTAACCAACATTTACCTGGCTCCAAAGACCTCGTTCTCCCCAACACAACCAGAGTGCCACTCCTCTTAGATTCCTACCAAGAAGACTGTTATTTTTCTAAGGCCCTACCCACAGGGCCAGCAGTGTGGGTTCACCTGAGGGAGCCTGAATGCAGGCCCCACCCAGCCCCCAGCCTGCTCGGTCACCACCCTTTCAATGCCTGAGCACCTCCAGGTGTACAGGGGCTTTGCACCAGGGCAGGTGAGCGTCACCAAGCTCGAGAGCTAACGCTGTGGATTAGAGTCTGATTTACTTTAAAATGCCCATGGGACAAGGTCCAGGTAACTTGAGGTTCCAGCTGATTTTTCAGTCTGTAAATGGAAAGATCAGAGGAGTTTAACAGGACTGCTGGGCACTGCCGTTTCCCAAGGGCCATGCTAGCCTCCTGGCTGGGAGCATGGTATGGACCTGAGGTCAGGGACAGCCACAGGAACATGCCGTCAGAGACTGAGTGGTCACAGGTGAACGCTGTACCCTGGACTAGCTAGAGGATACAGAACAAGCCGAGTCCAGGAATTCCAGTTGTCAGCAGGTGACGCACCTCTGGCCTTTTGCCTTGCTCTGCATGGTGTTGGTCACCTGTCTTATGCACAGGTCCTGATCTTGGTCTCCTTCACACCTGGGGCTCTGTTTTGATCCCACATGTATTACTGAGCCTATTTTATGGATGAGCCATTGGAGGCACCCAGAGGGTTGGACGCCACCCAGTCATAGAGCCAGCGGAGGCCAAGGCGCAGCTGCTCATGATGCATTCTCCCTCACAGGTGAGGGGCTATGGAAGTGATCAGGAGTCGGGCCCAGCTGCTGGCCTGGAGCACTGCAGTGGCCAGCCCAGGGCAGGTGCCTCAGCTCCCTGATGCTCTCTCTGCTCGCTGTCCTAGAGACACACCAGGGAGGCAGGTGTGTCCCAGAGGTGGGCTTACCTCCGAGGAAGGGTGGCTTCTTCTGATGCACTGCCTGCACGGGGCCCGAGGGTGCCTGGCTGCCACAGGGAGAGGAGATGGAGACTGGGCCAGTGATTGATGCTGCTGTCCCTCAGTCTCCGAGCCAGGGATGTGTGGAGCTTTGCAGAGCTGAGAAGGCGCAGGCTCTGAGGTCCTGTGCTGAGAAGGCTGGAAGCCTTCCATGCCCCGTTCTCCAGGTGGTGGCCCAGCGGCCTGGTGCGCTGTCTCAGGAGCCCAAGAACAGCCGTGCAGCCAGGGCCTGTCACAGGTATGCAGTCCCCAGGGGCTGGGCCAGAGGGACAGGCTGGAATTAGGCTGTGTGCTGGGTCTCCTCCCTCCTCAACTTTGGTCTTACCTCGCCTGGCCTGGGGGGCTGCCCTGAGGGAGATGGCCTGTGATCTCCAGGGTGACCGAAAGCTACCTGACAGAGGCTTCCAGGGCAGGAGACCTGGCATCTGCTGATACGAGAGGCCCCCGAGCCTGCGCTTCTTGCTGCCTGGGCAGACGCCCCTGGAAAGCTCCCCTTTGGGCCTCTCCTCTATCCACTCTCCATCCCCAAGAGCTCTGCTCCTTGAGATGAGAGCCCACCCCTTTCTCCAGCCGATGTGTTGCTCTTTGGATTTCTAAATTCTTTCACTTCCAAGGCCTGACATACAGTGGGTGCTCAAATAGTGAGCAGATGAACAAATATCTCACACTACACCCACTACACCCACCACACGCCCTGGGGAGTGTGACTATCATTTTTCTGAGGAAGGATGACGAGCCCATGGTCCCAGTGTGCATGTTCCAGAGCTGGAGTTGACCATGTGCTCTGCCTTCTGTACCCCCCAGGCACATCCCCCCTCCCCTGGCATCAACTCAGACTGGGGTTGGGCTCTAGAAGAACCTATGGCCTCCCCTGTCTGCCCTGCCCCAGAGGCCTCACCACCTCAGGGAAGACACACAGAAGGTGTGAGAGGCTGGCCAAGTGGGTTTGGGGGTGGCAGGAACTCCAGGGACTGGGCCATGGGTTCTGGGGGAAGGCCCACTGGTTCCAACAGTTGGGCCTGGGGGCAAGCGTTGGTTACTGGAGGGGTGACCAGTGGCAGCACTGGCCATAGCTGGAGGGAACCTTCTGAGAGCCCAGGGCAGACCCTCAGCCCTTCCCCAGAACAGCTCAGAGGACCACATGTGGCCAGCTGCCCTTCAGACAGGGTCCAGCCCCCACAGTGGTGCTGTCCTCTCTTCCCTGTTCCTGCGGGCCTTTCTCCAGATGGCCTCGGGATTATCCCAGTCCTGAGGCCCCTCGGCTTCACAGAGTCAGCCCTGTGCCTGCCAGGAGCGCGCCACGCCTGGCAAAGACCCCATCTATAATCTGGGGTGTCCCCACACACTCTGTGGTTGGCAAGAGGTGCTCTTCCTGATGCGGGTTTCCTCTTTCCTTCGCAGTTAGAAACCATGACCACGAAGGCAACCTCCCTACCCCATTGTAATCGGTGCTTGCAAAACACGGCTGGATTGGCTTGGGGTGGGTGGGGGGACTGTTCTCCCAACTCTCCTAGGACTTTCTGGTGTGGTAGGAAGGCCTCTCCAGGTCCTCTCAGAGAGGAGAGAGGCTTCTGGGCAGACACCTCCTGGGATCACTGTGCCTCCCTCCTTCCTTTCCTCCCTCCACCTGGGCGGGGGGCTGCGGCTGGGTCCTTTCTTCACCTGCAGGATGTGGCATATTTGTTCAGCTTAGTGTCAAGGTCAAGCGCACAGACCCTGGTCCAAAGCCAAGCGTTCCAATCCTGGTAGCTTGCAGCCTTGGCATGGCAGTTGACCTGCCTCGTCTCCCTCATCTGCAGAATGGGCAGGATAATGGCGCTTACCCCATGTGAGGTGGGTGAGATGAAGTCAACACACTCACCTTAAAACAGCACTTAGCGCTGTGGTGACTGTTGCTACTGTCCACCCGATTCTCTTGCTGGGGTCACTGTGGTACACAGTTGTGTTGGGGTATTTGAGATGGCGAGTAGCCAGCCAGGCCAGGCCCCGCGAGTGCGTGCCGTTCCTGCCTGGAGTAGAGACCTCTTCCAGCTTCGTCCACCACCAGGGTGGATGCCATACCCCGCTGCTTCTGGCAAAGAAATGCCTAGCAGGGCCCAGATGACCAAGAGAGGTCAGTGCCATGCACCCTTCCCTGTGGGAATGCCTGGGTTCCACATGATACCAACTTCACTGGCTTCCCTGCCCACTCTGTCACCCCTGTGTGTGCCGGACACTCCTGGGCCACTCATCCACAGTGGCTGCTCAGCACACAATGGTGACTTCTATGGATTTCCTTGGGGCCAGGCAGACTGTCCTGTGAGAACACCAAGCCTGCCTGTGTGCAGGAAATAGGTGAATTGAGTGAGCGACTCAATGCCCGCTCGTAGGATGAACGGAGGAACTGAAATATGTCAGGAGGAACCCGTGGGCACAGTGGCTGGTGCTTGCCTATGAACGTCCCCTGAGCATTGATTTCACTTAAGCCAAGTAGGAGCACCTTAGACACAAGCTCCCACAGTGCCTTGCAGCCACCAGAGTTCAAGGCTGAGCTGGACACGCTCTGGCCTTTCCCCACGGGAGTGGACAGCTCTCCTCTGGGCCCCTCCTGGCCTCTGGCTGTAGGAATGAACTGTGGCACCACGCTGGGCGCTGCTTTGCCTGCTGAACGAAGAGCATGTGAGACTCAGGGAGGTGTGCAGTGGCTGTGCCATCCACTTAGGCTGGCACCTGAGCCCAAGCTCAAGCTCCCAGATGGACACAGGAGAGTGCCCTGCAGAGAGCTCCAAAATGAAGAAGGTGCGCAGTAGGCATCATACACTCAGTCCCGTCCCTGAGCAGCTTTAGTGGTGTAGAGGCCCTGCTGGCAGGGCTCCTGCTGGTCAAGAGAGGACGTCTGGATGGCTTAGTTCGTGTGAGGCTTTGTGGAACGGCCAGAACAGCAACTGTTCTCCAGGTTTTGCGTGCACCTCTGTCATGCTGGGTACCTTGCAGCACGACCATCCCGCCTCAGCTTCCCAGCAACCACACAGGGTCAGTGCAGTGTCCTCCTTTGCAGTGGGGGTAGCCAAGGCCCAACTGCAAGAGATAACTGTCAGAGGCACCAGGCAGGAGCCAGAGCTGAGCTGTAGCTGAGAGCACGCTGCTGGAGGCCCCTGCAACAGAAGGTCTTCTCTTCCCTCTGGCTGCTTAAGTTTCCAGGTGAATCCAGAAGGTGGCCGTGCCAGCTCATGGTGGGAGAACTGCTCCTCTGATTCAGAAGGGGGCGCAAAGGTCCTCCACAGCATTGGCATGGGTGCCTCTCCAAGCCTGCTTGCTGCCCTCTAATGAGAAGAACTGTCCTTCTATCTCAGAGCCATTGTTTCCCAAGTGTCAGGTTTAATTTAGGCACCCTCTCTCTTGGGGAGATTGCAAAAATTAAATCGTTTTTAAGCAACCAAACAACGCTTCTGGGGTTTGTAACAAACTTGTGAAATGTGCGGAACTTGGCGGTTAGGTTCCCCTGTCCTGCTCCCTCCTCATCTTGCCAACTGGGGCCTGGCTACTGCTCCTTGGACCAAGGACACCAGAGTCCTCAATCAAGGGACTCTGGTGGAGCAACCCCCCAAACCCCAATCCCAGCTTCTGATCCTGCCATCCCTCTGCTATGTAGGAAAAGCCAACAGACTGGGTGGGTGGGGAGTCCCACATGTGAGAAGTCACCTTGGCCTGGTGAGTCACTTTGTCCCCTTCTCAGATGACTTCAGGGCCCTTGAGGGGTAGGACTGCACGTGGGCCATCTGTCTCTGCTCTAGAGAACATCCTGGCCCCCGTAGGAAGGTGGCCTCGCTTCAGGTGTAGCTGGCTGTTGTTGCTGGCCTCAGCTGGGCACACGAAGCTGTTGTCTCTGGCTTCTTATAACCCTCAGTCGGGGGCTTACCTTCAAGTGATCAGGACTCAGAAGGGTCCAAGGCTACCAGGATGAACATAATGGGATGACATAACAGGCCATTCCCTCCACAGGAAGCACTGATGGGGGGCAGGGGGCCAGGAAGGTGCTGAGACATGGCCTCTGGTCCTTGGTGTCTACAGGGCAGGGCCCCTACAGTTTTCTTATCCTAGTAGCTACGAATCTGGAGTCCAGAGGGCTGGGTCATAGCCCTGACCAGCAGGGACAGTCTGCTCCCTCTTGTGAAGATGCCCAGGAAGGGCTCAGAACTATGCCCAGGGGCTGGTGCGTGTGTAGCAGCAGTGGTCACAGTATTATTTGACCATATCTCTGTTCCAAGGAGCTACCATCACCTGGTCATAGGTTCTAACCACTGAACCATGGGATGAATAAGGAACTGTCTCAGTGGTTGGCAAGGCTCACTGACAAAGGACACTGCAAAGCCTCACTGAACAATGGTCCCCAAAGATGTCATCCCTGGACCCTGGGAATGTGCTAGGTCTCATGGCAAATGGGAAGTAAATTTGAAAAGGTAATTAAGGTGACCTTAAGATAGCAAGGATGGCCTGGACATCCCAGGTGGACAGGATGTAGACACAGGGTCCTTGAAAGTGGAAGAGGGTGACAGAGGAGGAGAGGCAGAGGTAGGTGTGACCATAGAAGCAAGAGGGTTAGGGGTGGCACAAGAGTGGCACAGAGAGGCCATTTGGCTGGTAGGGGAAGGAGGCCAGCCGGAGCTAAGGGGCACGAAACAGCTTCCCCTAGAGTTCTAGGGAGGAGAACAGCCCTGCCGGCCCCTGGATGCTATCAGCCAGGGAGAAGTCATCCTGTAGAACTGAAGGACAGTGAGTGTGACGTGCAAGCTGTGACCTTGATGGCAATTTGCTGTAGCAGTAGGAACCTGTGCACAGGGCCGCCACTCCTGTGTCTAGGTGCTGCCTCTGCTGGGCCCAGGTCCTTGGCTTGCCTGTGTGGGGCTCGGGGCCTCTCCAGTCCTTCCACCAGGCTGTTCTGTGGTGTGCATCTTTCTTGACCAACTGGGCCAAGCATATCCAATGCTACCAAGAGTCTGATCTTTTTTTGGAGCTGCTTATTAAAAACTCTAGGGTTTTCTTTCACCATTGGTACTTCAGGTTCTACTAGGGTTGGGAGGCAGCTGAATCTGGAGCAGCAGAAGTACTAGGAAGCAACTGCTTGCTTTAGTAGCTCCTGACCAGTTTGGGAGTCTGCACACAGTATTGGACCCATAGCACAGCGAGGCTCCAGGCCGACTTCCTCCTCCTAGAGACACCCAAGGACCTAGGAACACCAGTGCTCTCCCATCACCTGCCGGCGCATCAGGGCTCAGAATGACTTGCGTCCACCTGGAGAGAGCTGGTGGCCCATGTAGCCCAGGGCCTGGGCAGTTCATTGCTCCCTTATGGGTCCTCCACCTTCAAAGTGAGTGACAGAGAGCCCTCGCATCTTCCTGGGCCTCCCACTTTACCAAGCGAGGTTGAATTTACAACTTCTTTCATAGCAATATCTGGCTTGCTTCCCACAAGTGCTTCCTCTGGTTTTAATCTTTTATCTAACGTCATTTCAGTTCCGTTTCCTGTGTCTCCTTTTTCCCTATTTCTTCTGGCATTTGGAGACGAGAGATGGGAGTCAGAGGACTTGTCGCCTGAAGCCAAGAGCTTGGCTTGGAAATGCAAGTGACACCTGGGCCCTGCTTGATTTATTTCTTTTAGGTCACAGAGCCACAAGGCTCAGACCCCAGCAAGCCGTCCAGGACATCTTGTGGCACCGAACCTCTGCACACTTGTGCAAAGAGATTCAGCTGCCTCCCAACCCTAGGACACACTTGTGCCCTAACCCACCTGGATTCTGACTATTGCTGTTGTTGGGGCTTAAATAGAAAAAGGTCCTGTGGGTTTTATAAATTCTGTGGGTTTTATAAATTCTTGCTAACGTAGGCCAAGCCAGGGGAGGGAGCACAGAGGCTGAAGTAGGTTGGCATTGTTTTGGGCTCACCCTGCTCTGTGGCCACCCTCAGGAAGGCCCTGCTCACAAGGGGAGGCTGGGTTAAGGCCTCTGAGAAGCTTCCCATCATCACGTTGAAAATACCCACACTTCCTGATCCTCTGCCGGTCTCTGCACAGACCGCCAGTGACTCACCTGCAGTGGTTTGAAAAGTGCCTGTCACCCGAGGCATCTCGAGAGCCCATCCTGTTTCAGATGTTATTTTTTCCACTCTCGGCTAAGCAGTGCTAGAAAAGCTGAATGCTTCAAGCCAGTGTTTGTTTTGAGTGCAGAGGGTGAAGGACGAATTAACTGCTGCAGCAGGAAGAGCTCAACTCTAAGAGGGGGGGAAAAACATGTAAACAGTGTGGGGATTGAGTTTCAAAGCCCTTGTTTTCTAAAAGTTTAATGATATTTCAACTAATGCCAAACTGTCAAAGCATGGGGAGGGGCCATCTGCCTGCTTTGAAAACGCATTAGCCTTCTTATGTAAAAGCCAATAATTGACATCCAGGAGGAAACCCGAGCTGCAGGGGAGAGGTGGCCTCTTAGAAGGCCCCAACGCCAAGTCCCTATTGCCATGTGCACTTCTTCAGATCTTGGTCTCTGACATGGGAAATTGGAGAGGAGAACAAAGGGGAGGCACAGAATGGTCCGTGGACAGAGAGGGTTGAAATACCAGGTCTGGTCTGCGAAGTGCATGGACCCGGCTCTGTGGGTCATGATGTATGCTAGAGCCAACCATAATCATCAAGACAGGAGCATCACAAACAACTGCCAGTCTCACCTCCTTCCTCCTGAAAAATGCAGGATGTGTCTGAGCTGCCCCAGGACAGGGCCAACGCTGGGCCTCTCCGGTTCCCTGCCTGACGGGTTTGCAGGCTGCTCTCTTCTTCCAGACTCTTCGTAGCCACTTCCTCTAAAGAGGGACCCTTCTGCACCTTGGCAGTTCCCATTCCTGCTTCTCCTTTGGTGATTTCTAGAACTTTCTGGTTTCCAGTGCACAGATTCTTCCTCTTGTTCTCTGGTGCCTAAGGAGACTCTGTATCCTAAACCATACCCAGGCAAGGTTGACCTTGCACGGAATGAAGAACTATGTAGGCCCCATAACGCGAGCTGGGGTAGAGGAGAGTAGGCACCCAACAGACTGAGACAGGATCGGGGTGCCTCTGGTTGGGAATGACTGCTTTAGGCTTGGGTCCCCAAAAGTGGCCGAGTCTTCCTTGTTTGGTCAAGCCTCTGGCCACGTGGCTCTTGGAATGATAAGATTCTCCCTCCTTATTCTAGTTTGCATACTTAAAACGTTGCTTATGGGAATCACCAGAAAGTGCAGGAAAATCAGAAAGGGGCCGCTGGTGGGAAGCAGGGCAGGAGCGCCCTGAGTCCAGCTCCTAGCTCAGTTGGCACCATGTGGAATCTGAGGGCCACACTGGCCGCAGGGTGCGTGGGTGTTGGACAGATGCTGTAGACAGCCAAAGGGTTCTATGAAGAGGTGGGTCGGGCCTCGTCAAGCTCCTTCATGAGACATCTTACCCCAGAGCTCCATCCTGATCCCCATTCCTTCTTCCCCAGCAAAGCCCCCACAGGGCTCGGGTCACCTTCTGCTGCCTCCAAATGTCCCGTTCAAGTTCTCCAAGGCTGAGGACATCTCATGGTGGTTGGAAGGGCCACCTGTGGGCCATAGGTGTAGACAGAAACAAGGGTGGCAGTCAGGAGCCGGGAGCCCAGTACTGCTTCTGGTATTAAACTAAATTTGAACACATGATCCTGCCTCTCTGGCCTCACTTCGTTACTTCATCTGAAACCTAGGGAACTGGGTTTGACGATTTTCAAAAATATATTAGAAACTATTTGTCAGAAAGTCATGTTTTTAAAAAAAAAATTGTGTACGTTTTTAAATTGACACATAAAAACTGTACCTGTTAGTGAGTCCCCTGCGATGTTTTCATATGAGTCTCCATTGTGTCAAGTTCAAACTGGGGGCGGGGCATTGCATCTTTCCACTGTTTGTTATTTCTTTGTAGTGAAACATTAAAAATCCTTTCTCCTACTTGTTTTGAAATACACAGTACTTTTTCTCTCTCTATAGAAGCCCCAAGGATTTGATGATTTCCAAGGTTGCTTTCAGCTCTCCCAGCGGTGGGGGGGACTTGTGGGGGACTTGTGGGGAGCCTGGACTGGCGCCCACTGCTTGAACTCAAACTCACATCGCCTCAGGCCTGGCCCTGTCCACACAAGCGGCTCTGCGAGGCGCTGGTGTTACAGCACACCTGCTCTGAGCGGGCACTGCTGTGGGCCCAGGATGCTGTGGTGCGGGGGCAGACACAGGGTGAGGGCGCAGGCCCTGGAGGTGCAGGGTCCCCGTCGCCCTTGCTCATGGCTGAGCTCCGCAGGGTTCTGGGCAGTTGCAGATTGCAGCTTCAGCAGCTCCTTTTGATCTTAGCAAAGCTGCACCCTGGTGCGCTCAGCTCCTCCTCAGGGCGTGGGAGCGCCCGCTTTGGGAGATCAGCAAGCAGCCCCTTGCTGGAGAGGTTTTCTGAAGCCTGTGGTCAGCATGAGGAGCAATGTCAGCAGGGCTGGGCTTATCCACCAGGGGCATGACTCACCAGCTGGTGGGCAGGTGAAGTTGCTCTCCTGTGAAAGAGCCCAGGGCATCCAGAAGAGGCCCTTTGGAAGGTGAGTGCCCAGGAATGCCTGGAGGATCAGGAAGGCACAGTTGAGGTGAGTGTTGCTAGGCTGATATTCGATGCAAATGACTCAAAGAAGAATTTAGACCTTCAGGGGAAATGATGCTTATTAAACAAGGGACATCAGGAACTGCACTGGCTGGGTGGGAGACTGGCATGGAGCCATGTTACCCAGGGTCAGCAGGACGAGGGGGTGTGGAGCACAGAGGTATGACCCTGGGAATAGCTAAGTGGAGTGAGAGCAGGTCGAAGCAGCAGGTTTCCCAGAGATGGATTTATGTCCAGTCCCAGGGTGAACAGGTGAGGGCAGGAAGAGGAGATGGGCTCTGCCTCAAGGTTCTCAGCTAGAAGGGAGCCTGTGTGTGTGTTTCTGTCAAATAACCTGCTGTTATGCCCTGAGGTACTCTCACAGGCAGCACAGAGCTGGGCTTCCTGCCTGTCCATCCATCCCAAATGTATTTTTCCACAGCAGGGCTCAGAGAGGGGCAGTCCTCACCCGAACGTGAAAATCTTCAAAGCTTGACACCAGGATGTTGGACCCCGACACTGGCCACCCTCTCTGACTTGCCTCTCCCATGTGCTTCTTGTGCTTCCGCCATGATGGCCAGGCAGTCCTGAGCTCTCTGGCCTCCCTGCCTCTGCTTAGGCTTTTCCTTTGCAGTTGGATCTCAATGTCCCTCATGCACTTTACCAGTCGTTGTCAAATCCTTAGCACAGAAGTGGACTCGCCATGAATAACGAGGTGTAAGCTTCAGGCCTTTCCCTGGTGTGGTCCCATCTGCAGACCTGGAGGCACCATGGTGAGGTCAGTTCCCAAGGATGTGTTTTGTAAAATTTGCAAATGGAAGATAAACAGATTGAGACCTCCGTCTCTTTAAACCCGACTTTGTCTCCACACACTTCATTAGTTTCTTGTGGTGCTGAAGTGGCTTTGAACTTTTGGGGGATCAGGCTTAGGGAAAATTAAGTTGGGGAGACATTTAATTTAGATCTGGTGGAATACTGATGCAATTTCCAGACTTTTTGGCATAGGCTGAGTTATTGCTAGCTCTTCTATGTAGACATGGCTTCCAGGAATACTCCTCCCCCTGCCCTCGGCCAATTCATGTGGCTATGTGGAGTTCAAGGTAACAGTGCCTGAGGCATTTGTCCCTGAAGCCATGTCACTAGGGAAGCAGAAGCAGAACCTGCAGTGTGTGGGGCCCATCTGGTGAGTGGACTTGAAAGGAGAAAATTCCATTTTCATCTCACCCCGCAAAAAGGTTAGTTCTCCTGTCAGGAATCTGCAGTGATGTTGCAAATGCAGTTAGGGATGCACAGTGGCCTGAGGGGCGAGGAGGGGCCCTGGGGGCCATGCTGTGTGGCTATGGTGGTGTCCAGCATCCCTCATCGTACACACACACACACACACACACACACACACACACACACACATGCATGTGCGCGCACAGTTTACATGCACACATAATTATGAGTTTCATTCTACAATGATGACGTCAAAGGAAGCCTGATGGTGTGTCACTGTCACAGAAGTGGCAGAATTGGGTTCTCAGTTCAGTCTGTCTGCAGGCAGGATTTCTGTGCTCTCTCTGTGGTTTCAAAGGTGTCTCGACTTTGCCTAGGTGGCAACCGGGGCCTCACCAGGAGGATGGCAAGGAAGTCACTCTCGCTGACCACCTGGCTGCAGGCCCCTGGGCCCTGGGAAGGCCTGGGGAGCTGCCAGGGTGGGAGAAGGGGGTGCTCGGAGCCCTGAGACTGCCTCACGGGAAGCACAGAAAGGAGCAAGAAGCAAGCGGCGCTCCAGATACACAAGACATGTGCTTCTTGTCCCACCTGCCTCTCCCTGGAAGGAAGGCAGGGCGCGGGGGAAACCTGGGAAGATCTGAGTGGCAGGAGAGGGGCGTGCTCCAGAGGGACACAGTGAGGCAGGGGTAGCAGTGTGTGGGGCCTCACCATCTCCGGGAGTGTTGGAGAGCTGCAGGTCCCAGGAAGGAGAGCGAGTTTGCTTCTCATGCTCACCCCCGCCTGGGTGGAGGTGCTATTGGGAAGGCTGGCAGCTTCTGCACTGGACCAGAGCAGAACCTCTGGAAGGAGGATGCAGGGCTCCAGGGTCCCCATTCCATCTGGAATTGGAGCCTGGATCAATTTCTGGACCATCTTTTCAGCTGTAGCCAGTCCTCTGGGTCACCAGCAAGAGCAGGACCACCATGGCTGGGTCTCCCTGCAGGAAAACATCTTCAAGCCTGATGTCTTGGACCAGGCATGGGGGTTCTCAGGGTCTATGCTCAAGATCCATTCTCAGGATCCATTCTTGGGGTTCTCGGGACCCATTCTCAGGATCTATTCTCAGGATCCATTCTTGGGGTCCATTCTCGGGGTCCATTCTTGGGGCCCATTTTCAGGATCCATTCTCAGGGGCTTGGCCTGACTGCAGTCTGCAGCCAACATGGCCCCTTAGAAGTGATACCTTCCCATTTGGTCCTTATTACGTTTTCTAAAGCATTTTAAATGAAAAGAGCAGCTTTAGGCTCTGTGGACCAGCACAGCTGTCCCTGACTTTCCACCTTTCAAGTTCAGCAGTGAGCCTGGGGCCTTCCCTGGAGCTGACGGGGTTCCCAGGGCAGACAGGACACAGCTGGGGGCCCCAGCGCCTCCTGACCTGGCTCAGAGACTTTGGATGTGGCCTGACCAGGGCCTCTGAACCCTTTCCTTGGATGGAATTCTCCTGGCCAAGGAACCATGAGGAACTCAACTCCCCAGAGCAGCAAGTGGAGGACTGCCCCTAGACAGAGCTCCCCGAGGTCACTCTGGAGCCTCGGCCTCCCACACTGCCTCCCCAGACTCCTGGGCCCCCCAAACCAGCTGGAAAGGCCTGCAAGCTCAGTTCTGCAGAGAGGGCCATCTCTGAGGAACCTGGAGGAGGCCCACAGAAGAACCACCATCACCCTCCTCCCGGGCCCTGCTACCCAGCTCCCCTTCCAGTCTGCACAGAGCCCCCCACCCTGGACCCCCCAATGGCCCTCCGAAGTCCACTTCACCCTTCTTTCTGTTTTCTGTACTCATGGTTGACTTGGCAAGGCCCCTGCCCCAGGGCCATCCACAGCCAGCGGGGCAAGGACACAGCCTGCTCCCACCAGGATGAGGCTGAGAACTCGTCCCTCCTCCTTCCAGGGACAGCGGTGCCAGTACAGATGGCACCTTCCAGGAATCAGAACCGCCACTTTGGGGGCAGCTCCTAAGGACCGAGTTACCTCACTGTCCTTCCCAGCGGAGCTTGAGGAAGGCGGAGACCTGGGGTCAACCTTCCAACTTGAAATTCAGAAAATAGTTGAATTAAAGTGTTTTCCTGTTTATGCACCTAAGCAGCTACACTGCCCTTCGCACCCAAACACGATTCACAGCTCCCCGAGGAAGGTCATGGCTGGTCATGGCTGGTGCCCACCCTGGAGTTAAGTCCTAGAGAAATGACTGGAGGGTCCAAGGGGTCAGAATCACCATCGTGGCCCACTGCCCAGGGAAGGGAAGGCAAACTAAAGGAGGAGAGAAGGAAGGGACGAGCAGGAGAAGGGCACCCAGGTGGGCATCTGAACCTGCTAGGTGCCTTGACATGCTTTCACTTCTTGTTAATTCATACTGCCACCCTGAGGGGACGCAGGTGCCCAATGCTGGGTGGACCAATTCCCGCAACAGAGCCTGCCCGCGAGGAGCAGGGAAGGCAGAAGGCAGAAGACAGCAGGAAGGACGGGAGGAAGACAGAGCCCAGTGGACACGCTTAAGGACACAGTTCAGAGGTAGCCGTGAGGAGAACCACCAAACCCATGGCCCTCTCTCCAGAGGGGACAAAGCTGCTGGGACTTGCCTGTGGACTGTGTGGCATGGTGCCCGGTGTGGCAGAGCCTGCTGGAGCCCACACAGATGGGGCCATGAGCCTGGCCACTGTCCTGAGGTTCGTGGCCTTGCTGGTGTTGCGTGTTTTGAGCCACTGTTTTTCTGCTCACTGTCACAGAGGAGGCTCTCTGTGCCATCGAGGACCGAATGCATGAAACCTTCCAGAAAATGATGCCTTTGTGTGTCACAGTGTGGCAGGTAAGAGCAGAAGCCCTGGAGTCAACAGACTCTCAGTTTAAGGCCCAGCTCTGCCGCTCCCTCATGGAGACCTTGGGCAAGGTCTTCTCCATCATAAAACGGGGACAGAAACATATCCCGCTGGCTGACAATCATCTCTGCCCGTGGATTTTGCTCCTTGAGGGGTCATGGGTGGGGAGGGGCATCTTGGACCACTCTCCTGCAAGCAGCCCTGCCCCGGCTTGCCCAGGCAGGATCAGTGGTGGTGGTGGGCAGTACAGGTGGACCCAGGCTAGGAACTTCAGTCCCCCCTCTACAAGGAAGTTAATGCTGTGAAGTGTCCTCGGTTTAATCTCCAGCCCCCCTCCCAGGTCTTTTCCTTCCTTTATCTGTCCCCCTTTCTCTGTAGGACTGGATTTGCTATGGGGACAGCCAGGTGCGTGTTCCTGACCAGTCTCTCTGAGGCTGTGTCTTTCTCCCATCTGTGAGTGTCATTCTTTGTTGTTCCTGGATTTGCAAGCCTTCCCCACACCCAGAAGCACACACCTCTCCTCGCCTCACACGTCTTCCCATCTCTGGATGGTTCAGGACATGAGCTGCTCAAGGGCAGCTGGGGACCCTCCTGTGCCTTCATTTTTGTCACCACACGTCTCAACTCTGGTAACCAGATTTGCATCTTTTTTGCAATTAGGCATCTGAAAGCCTAGAAGAACTTGTGGATCTGTGATGCAACCTCCTGTGGCATCTCTGGCTGTCCTGCTAGCCGATCCTCAGGAGAGACACTGAAAACGAAGAGACACCGCTCTTATGTTAAAAAATAGATGAACATGGCCTTACATTGTTCATTCAGACACCTTCATTCTCTGAAAATAAATGCACAGTTGTCTTGAAGGCCCTCCCAGCTGGGCAGCCAGTGCCCTCCCCTGCTGTCTCCTGAGGGCAAACATCCTCCCCTAGACCAGCAGGCCCTGAAGCAGGGTCTACGACCTGAGTGGGCTGGCTCTATCCTGGGAGAAGCGTCTGCTGCTCCCACGTGAATGTCTTTGACCCAGCGAGGGTGAGACTCACTGCCTGGGATCATCTCTGATACCTTCTCTTTTAGGCCCCACAGACACTCCATTCCCAAAGTTCTTTCCCTACAGTGGCCTTCAGCTCCAGTCTCTCAGGTTCCTGTGACCTTCCAACCCACCTGCCACCTCCCGACCACAATCTTCAGGCCTTTCCAATGCGCTCACAGCCTGCTCTCAGCTCTGAGCCCGAATTCTCTTCAACCAGAAACCCAGATGAATCTGGGTTTTTATTCTGGTTCTTCTGTGTGAACTTTGATGAATTACTTAACCTCTCTGAGGCTTGGTTTTTCATATGAAAATTGGGATCATAACACCTGCTCACTGAGTTTTGATGAGAATCAAATGAGAGAGCCCTGTAAGCAATAATCTCTCTCTGTCCCTCCTCTACCCTCCGGCTCACTCCCTACCTGTGTGACATCACAGCACCAAGCTTTCCAGAGCAGCCCTTGGCAACCGCCTTCACCTGATGCTTTCTACAAACTCCAAGTCACCCTGTGAGGAGCAGTGCCCTGGGGTGGCTTCTAGTGTAACCCAAGCAACAGCAGAAGTGACCCGAGAGAAACCCCAGGAAGGCCTCAAAAGCCAGTGGCGTCCCCTCAGGCCAACCCCCCAGTCCACCGGGTGGCCTGGTTCCCCAGGGTCATTTGAGGGGGTGGTGGTTCCTGCTGGGTTCAGACTGTTCAGGTCTCCTCGCCCACCCAGAGTCCCCTTGCCCCTCCTACCTAGCCTCACATTTCTGGTTAGACTGGAAATAGAACTGTTTGCCAGTGAGTCTGTGAGAGCAGCAGCCATTCTCCCCTCTGGGTCTTAGAGCAAGGGGTGGAAACAGCACCTGGGCAGGTGCTCCTGTCACCTTGTCAAGTACAGCTTCAGGGCAGCACCACCTGGTCCCTGGGGTTACCACGGAGGTGAGGCCGAGTGGCTGCAGGAGACAGCCTTGACCTGTAGGACCTATGTTGGAATGTGCTGGAACCTCCCTTTCTGCCCCCAACAGCAGGGTTGAAGTTTGACACACGGCTGGCAGGCAGCCGAGGGGAGGCAGGAGCACGTGTCCCTTCCGAGCACTTCTGTGAGGAAGCCCTCCCCCTACACCCTCCTCCTGGCACACTGACCCCTTAGCAGGCCCTCGGGACCATCCTGATTATACCGCACGGAAATGCACTCAAGTGGTCCATGGCTTCCGTCTGCTAAGGAGTGAAGCAGTTCATGTGTCTTAAGGTTGGGCTGGACTTGGTGGGCAGTCGTGGGTCTCTGGAGACAGCCCTGCCCTCCCATCATGCCAGAAGCTGGATAGTAGGCCGCCATGATTTTTCATTCACGCACAGCTGTGCGGCAAGAAAGGCAGGGTCCTAGGGAGCTGGTGGCTTGGGGAGTCACATAGACCTTGGTTTAGATCCCCAGTGACCTCTTCCTATGCATGGGGTTTCCAGTGACGGATTTACCCAGTATGTTTGCTGGTCGGTGGGGTGGGCGCCAACAGCGGCTTCCTGCAGAGTTATGGAATTGTTGTGTCCAGAGGCATCATGCTGGGAGCTTGAGCTTGGCCACAGCAAGAATATTTCCACTATGGAGACCAACAACTGCCAGGCTGTAGCCCACTGTGTTCCCGGGAGCCTCGGTGGTAGTGTGCCACTGACTAATAGGAGCTCAATAAATGAAGCTATTATTAGTAAACTCAGGTGAGAGCCCTGCTGATTCAAAAGTAGAAATGGAATACATACATTATGTAGAACACAAAGTCACCACTTGTTTTACAAGGAAAGTGGTCTCACTTCTGCCCAAAATCGATCACACAGAAAGATGAATGCACAGCCTCTTTGGTATATGGAGCTTGTCATTTAGATCTATTGCTTTTGCTCACTGAACTTGGGAGCATATTTTGTGTTGCTTCTAGTAACTGGTAAATGTCTGGCTTATAATAATGCACTGGCTGAAACCCAAACTGATAGGAAAAAAAAAAAAAAGAAAGAAGAGACACTTGTCAATCAACAAACATTCAACACAGCGTTTGATTCCAAAACTGATGTAAATGTTTCTTGACTCTGAAGTCACAGTCTGCATGGGGTGGCAGAGGAAAAGGCGCACATATTTGAAGTAATATAAAAAATTACTTTTGCACACATTTTGTGTTACAATATGTTTTCACATATAAGAAATTCAAGCACAGCAAAGGGAAACAAATTTTTTTTTTCAGGTTATAAAACTAGGCAAGTAGGAAAGCTGAGATTTAAACTGACTCCAGATCCAAGAATATTTTCACTAGTAATTAGGAACAAGATTTGGCATTATATCCTGATGTTAAAAGGGTCCAAATGTCATATGCAGATCATTAGAGAATGAACAAGCTATAAGAGGTTGATTATGTGGTGGTGGACAATGTCGTACCTTGGTCTGCTATAACAAATGCCACAAACGAGGTGGGTTGTAACAATAAAATTTATTTCTCACCTTTCTGGGGGCTGGAAGGCCAAGATGGTGGCAGTGGCTGGAGAGCCACTTGCTGGCTCATAGAGGGCCACCTTCTCTTTGTGCCCTCACCTGATGGAAGCCTGGGGTCTCTTTAACAGGGGCACTAATTCCATCCACTAGGGCCCCACCCTTGGGACCGAATCACCTCCCATATTCCTACCTCCTAATACTATCTGCTTTGGAGTAAGGATTTCAACATGAGCATTTGGGAATTTGGGTGGAGAACACACATATTCAGTCCAAAGAAAACAATAATTGCAAGAAGATCAAAATAATTGGAAGTGGGCAGGACTCACCATGAGCTAGCAACCCATGAGCAAGCTGCATGGAAAAGACAATACTCCAGGGCTCCCACCTGGACACATCTGTGATGTTTCACTGAACCATTAGCACAAACAGGTCTGCCTGTTTTCCCCAAATGCAAGAAGCCATTGGACGCGCCTGTTGTGACCAAGCCAGGTTGGGCGAGCCCACAGAACAGGATGCAGAATGGTGGTGTCTTGACTTCTCTGTGGTGGGACGATCCCAACACATCAGGAACAGTCAGTCAGACCAACGTTTTGGTATTAACTACACGCACCCCCTCTATTTCTCTTATTATACAAATCTTTCTTGAGTTTCCTCCTTATTCCATACGTTTCTTCTTGGTTTTTATTATTATTTTTAGTGCACTGATGGGTTTTCTGGTGGCAGCCAAACCACACAAGACTTTGACAATAAACACCGGGGCAGTGACAGCCACGCCATTGTCTGGTTGGGGGCCAGTCTTCATCCAACTGTCATTTACATGGTTCCAGGTAGCAAGTCCTCGAAGCCAGGAAAGACTTATAAAGTTAAGATGGAAGGGCCAAGGACACTGCTGCTCTTTCTCCATCAGCTCCTTGACTTGCTCATGAGCAATAGGAGGTGCCTCATGGCGGCTCCCTAGACTAGTCCGGCTCAACAAAACAGACCAAGATGCGCCACGCGTGTTCCTACATTGTGCGTTGGTCACAGGCTTTATCGAAAAGGTAGTGATTTTTTCTCTGTGGCTCAAATAAGGGCTTTCCAGAGCCCAGTGTTATATCACACCCATGCGCTGTGCATGTCCAAGTGTCCCTGAGAGGATCTGGCCATGAGCAGAAGAGACTGCTCCAGCAGCCAAGATCCAGCCTCAAGTCAATGACCAAGCCTGGGGGAGCGGGGAGGGAGGGAGGTAGCGGGGAGGGAGGGAGGGAGGGAGAAAGGCAGGGGTAGAAGGGTGGAGGAGGTGCTGCCCTCCCCAAGCCTGGTCAGCAGAGTGGAGAACCCCATCATCTGCACTGCTCCCCGCCTAGACGCCTGGTCTTCAGTGTCTGCCATTTCCTCATCTCTCCCTTCTATTCTCTGCTCTCACACGGGCATGACCTAGAGTCCCACCCACATGCTCAGGCATCTGTCCTTTGCACTGACACTAGGATACCTGCAGAACTGTGTCCTGCACCTGTGGTCACAAAGGGTCCTGGCCCAGAGTGGGGCACATGGGGCAATTATTTCTGACACTCAACACCTTCACCCCATTACATCTGAGAGGAGTGACCAGAGTGTCATCGGAATGGAACACAGGTTTCTTGTCCCCAGGAGGAGAGAGGCTACTCTCCTAACGACAGCCTTAGGTTAGTTACAAGCCATCTGCAATTTGGATCCCAGAAGAGGGGATTCATGCTGCCTTGGCACCATGTAAATGATTCTGAAGGACAAACGGGCCCAACCTGGGGGTGCTAGCTGGCAGGAGGCACAGCAGTTGTAAGTACACCCGCTGTGTGGCAGGCACGGGGCTAAGCACTTTTAAGTACCATGCGTACATGACCAAGGTAGAGCATCCCAGCACCCTCAGTGCACAGTGCAAGGATGTCCTAGAGACAAGTCACGAGGGCCGTGTGCACCTCTTTGTAGTGGCACATTCCGAGGCCTGGCTGTGGCAAGCATGATGATGGGAGGTGGATGCCCTGGCAGGGTAGACAGGGTGGAAATTGGCAAGGGCCTTAAAGTCAGAACTTCTGCTCGTTGGCTGGCTGGGCTTTCGAGGGCTGGTGGCTTCACGTGTGTCAGCATGTTTACTCAAATGACCCTGCACAGAGGAGAAACTAAAGTCTGAAGTGACTTGTCCAACGGGTCACACAGGTTCCAGATTCGTGTCTTCCTGCTATGAGGGTCTTGGGAGGTGCCCGTCAGGGGCTGCAAGAGAGCTGGAGGTGGGCCGGGCCGGGAAGCCCCAGGGGTCCCTGGTGGCCAGACCCCGTGGCAGCTGCTCTGAAACAGCCTGGGAGTGAGATTGTGCTCCAGGTCCAGGAGAGGTGAGTGGCTGGCTCCAGCAAATGCCTGCACTTGGCCTACAGGCACCCCCGTCCCTGCACCGACCTGGAAGCTGTGTCCCACAGCCACACCAAGTTGCTAGGGCAGCAATATCCAGTCTGCAAGACAGGGTTTTACTCTCAGCAAGACCCCAAAGTGTTTGTTCCTTCCCTAAGCAGCAGTTATGCTGCTGGCCACATTTATCAAAGGAACAAAGTCACATTGTTCAAAGCAAACAACTCCAGTATCAGTTGGAACAAATACACAATCCCACTCCCAGACCTCAATCTCCAAACCCAGCTGGACAAAGCCCAGTCAAGAGGCTCAAGGCCAGAAGGCAGCAAACACATCTTTATCTGCTTCCAAAGGCCTCTCTCACATCCGGTTTTACGTGGGCTTTTCCTGACTGTTACTAGTATCTTTTTAGAAACCGAAAATAGCATCTCTTTCCTTGCTGGGGGGTCCTGTTCCAGGTGGCTTTGATTGATTTACTTTGCTCCTCACCACCCCCTGTGTTCAGAGGACAGAGAGGTTTCCTCCTGCTTCTCTGTTCATCCTCTAAGGTCCCTGGAGTGCGACCAGTTATCCTTTGTACCTTGTCTCCCATCTGCTGCACAGGACGGTTGTGTTGGACTCTTCCACCATTAGATACCCTGGGATCCTTCAAGGAATAGTGCCTTTCCGTCTCCTGCCACAGGTGGCCTGGTGGACAGGCTGAGGATCTGCCTCAGGGAAGGGTTTTCTGCTCCTTGCAAATAGGTCTAACTTACTGTTGGCTGCCCTATGGGTTTATAGTAACCAAATGCTCAGAGAACCCTCTAGAAAACTCTTGCCAGCCAAGCAATATGAGAGACCCAGCTACTCTGTCATGGCAGAAGAGGCTGAGATGAAAATGAAACTAGACTGGCCCTCAGCCAGCTCTGAAGACCTGGAATGGCCTCTGGCACAAGTTTTTAAAAAATAACTCTACTTAGAAAAGCAACTGTTGAGTGGGCAAGCACTTTGTGAAGCACTTTGAGGGAACTGGTGGGGCCTGCTCACCTTGGGGCCGTGGGAGGACCTCAGGCAGCTGCAGGGATTAGTCATTCTGGGAGTCTGACCCTGGAAAGACACCTTGCCTGGAGCAAGGGAAGGGTGGGGCTCAGGAAACTCCCGGGGAGGAGGGGCGGCTCTTGGGGAATGAGCCCTGTGTCTCCAGGAATGGAAGGGCGGGCAGGGAAAGCAGAGGGAGCTGCTTGGGGCCAAGACGGAGCCCTGTGTGTGATCACAGCCTTGGCCTGCCTGGGTCCTCTCCTTCTCAACAGAGGGCCCTGATGACTCATTCTTCTGAGATCATCTATTTATTAAAAAAATCATCTGTTAAGTTCTCTCTGGGGTCTAGGCCTATTGTGCAATGGTGGATTCAAAAGGGACAAGATATGTCCGTCCCCCTTTACTCTTCCAGCCCTTGGTCAGCCTCATGGTCCCCACAGGCCCTTCTTCAAGACCCCCACCGCCTGAGGGCTGACTGCCTGCTCGGGCTGGAGGCAGTTGTGGTGTGTATAGCTCACTTTGTGTCCATGGTTGTGTTGAACTGTTATTTACATTTCAAAGTACGACTTCTGTCTCACTTTAAAATCAACTAGAGCCCAGCTCAGAGGATTGAAGTGGACATTGGTGACACCCAGTCAGGACGCAGTGCTTCCACCAAGTCAGAGGTTCCTTCTCCTCCCTACACCTGGGCAGCCGGCACCTGACTTTGCCATAGCTGTTTCCCCTTCTGGATGGCCAAGGGCGCAGAAGCGGCTGGCAGGGTTTAGTGTCCACTTGTGCCTGGCAAACATTAAGGATTTTGAGGATCATCGGAGATGAGCAGGTGCCTGGGGGCCTTGCTCCTTTTCCCTGTGGAGGAGCAGTGAGTTCAAGCCAGTCCCTTTCACCTCTTCCCTCTGAACAGCCTAGGGCTGTTTTCTGCAGGCTGTGTGTGTGTGTGTGTGTGTGTGTGTGTGTGTGTGTGTGTGTGTCTCTTTCCAGCTAGACTGTGAGTTCCTGAAGGTCAGAGCTGTGTCCCACAGGCGTTATCACCCACTCTTGGAGTTCCTGACCCAACAACATGCCCAACCAGACTTCCAAATGCATTACTTAATTGAATTGGGATGGTAAGGTGTGCTCTATGCCTTTTAAGAGCTTCTAATCTAATGACAGAGGCAGCTACCATAATCAACCCACAATTCCAAGGCAAGTTTATCCATTAGAGAAGAAAGAAGTCCATGGACCCCAGAGCCACAGGCAGACAGTGACACATGGCAGGGAAGGGACTCCAGAGGAGCCTCGTGCATTGAGAGCAAGTATACCTTTGCTGAGAAGGAAGAGGGGCAAATGTGCAGGCCCCCCAGGGGGAGGCCCATGTTGGCGCTGTCCATTGGTCAATACGGTCCGTATTGACCAATGGACAGCTTCCAACAGAGGCAAAGAGTTAGAAATGTGGGGTGCAAAAGGGAGGGCACGGCATGCAGCAGAGGAGAGGATGGTGAGGGAGGAGGCACCAACCCGTGCAGGAAGCAGGGTGAGTGGAGTTGGGTATGTGGCTGGAGTTGCTGGGGACTGGAAGACAGGAAGGCTCAGACTCCACAGCCCTGAATGCCATGTGAAGGAATCCATGAGCAGGCTCAGACGCCGTCATGACGTCAATGATGCTGCTGTCACCATCTAGCATCGTCCCTCTGCAAGGCCAGGCCCACCAGGGAGGAAGGACCCATAGACCTTGCAGGTGAATAACTGAAACCAAGAGTGGATGAGTGCCAGAGTCAGGAGTCAACCCCATGCCCATACTCTGCCCTGGCACAGAGCAGGCTGCGTGTGCATGCAGCCCCGTGGTGAGTTGTGTGATGACGTCACGGCACTGGCAGGCCAGAGACAGCTTTTAGTTAGTTCATCTGTTTTTCCCTGAAAGTCACTATAAATACATAGAAGTGGATTTTGGCTGTCTGTTTTTAAGGGATTGAAATGCCAGGGACTTACTTTCAATACTACTCTGTGACACCTCGAGGAATGGCTCCTTCTGAGGTGAGTTCATTTTTATTACGGGACTAGACCTCACTGTCACCCCGAGACTCCAACAGTGGGGTGTATTTACCGTCATCGTTATTAGCACTGCCACAGCTACTTTTGTTCTGGATTTTTCAGAGGAGGAAACCGAGACCCAAAGAAGTTAAGAACATTTCCTTCCAAGGGAACTACAGCCAATTAGCTATCACTCAAAGTCACTTCAGTCAATTGAGTGAATGAATGAGGTTCAAGAACCTGCCATCAGGGAGCAAGGAGGGGTGTCTACCAGACAGACATGCTGCTGAAGCGAATCAGGAGGTGGGAAACATTCTCCCTCCTCAGCACACTGTGGGCCTGGGAGTGGCCTCAGGGGGTCATAGACTAGTTGGGGTTGGATGCAAATTGATTTTTCTTCTGTAAAAAGAGAGAGTTAGAGATAAATCCCTCAGCTCTCTGCCCATGTAGACATTTGTCCTTCTTTGACCTTCAGGGCTGTGGTCCAACAGGGAGTTTCCTGAGAGCAAGAGGCATCCCTAGGTCACTCCCACAGGGGTGTGGGGCTTGCAGCTCTGGCGGCCCAGGGACCATGGCCACCCCTCCCTCCTGGGTCCCTGAGCCTGAAGCTTCTTTTTGCTACCTGCCTTGGGCCTCTCAGCCTGGGCCGAGTCCTGGCCAGGCAGGTATGGGCAGGCTGTGCCCTGTGACCCCCAACTTAGCCAAGAGTAAAGAGGACTTGCAGAGGGGCTGGCCCAGAGAAGTTGACCTCTGTCGTCATTCTGCCTAAAGTAAATCCCGTGTAGCCAGGAACTGTCAGAGTGAGTCAGTGGCCAAACATGAGAAACCTCGGCCTTCCACTGCGTTTCCACAGAGCCATCTGGAAGGGCGGAGTCTCCCACACTGGGGCCTCTTTCCAAGACCTGACTGCCTAGTTTGGAAGCTCCCAAAGAGTTTGTTGGCTTTTGTGTGCATGTGATCTCTAAGACCGTTTGCTAAAAACTTGAATGGATCATCTACTTCTACCTCCACTTATTTACCTTCCACTTGAGTCCATGAAAACCACATCCATCAAACCAACCTCCCTTGATGCTCTCACCCAGCATAGTCACTCCCCTCTTGCAATATATGCATGTGGTGAAGGGGATGTAGAAATGAATCTTTCCCCAGCAAAATTTTCTAAGCATCTGTCCCCCATAAAGAGCAGCCAGGCAGTCAGCGAATAGCAACCACCTTTGGCCATCGTTGGGAAGGTAAAGGATTACTAAAAGAGGGCCAGCTGCTTTCGGATCACAGCCTCTAGGCTGGGAGTAGAAAGAGGCTGCTCTGTCCTTGCCCTCTACCCCGAGGGAAGACAGCCTTCAGTCATAGCTGCCAGTCCATTTTCTCCTGGACCAAGTTTGTACAAGTTCTCAGCTTGAAAGTCAAGAAGGATGAAATCTTATGTGTGAATCACTTAAAAAGCCCCCTCCCCTGCCCTGTGCGCACAGCAGCCCTGGGCCAGGCTACAAGGAGCCTGCTTCAGGTAGGAGGACACGTTCCCACTGGAATTCAATAAGCTGTCAGCGTTGCTGTCTGAGTCAGGCTGAGTCACCGTCTCTAGCAAATGGGCATGGGTCTGTGAGCCTGCAAGATTCATAAGGAGACTGATCCCCGCGGCCTGCCCCGCGGCTACAGAAGGCGGGACGCCGCAGAGAAGCGATTAATTAGCAAGCAGGGAGGAAAGTGGCTGCCATTCGGTGGAACCCCCCCGGCCAAGCCCGCACTGACCCCCTGGCTGAGTACGGGATTTCAGACGGGGAAGGAAGCGATACAGTCCCATCCCCCACAACGGAAACTCCACCAAGGCAATCAGCGGCCACCATCTTGGAGAGCTGAAGTATCCACCGCCACTCTCCGACAGACTGCAACAATAAAACAGGTCTGTGTCACTCAGCCCATCCCCCATACATCGGGGAATCCGCATAAAACCTCTCCTAGGCTTTCCTGGGGAGGGAGTATCAGAGTGAGCCCGCATAAAGACTAGGGGAAAACCACCTCACCTTCAACTCCCCCTCCCATCAACAGCCAAAACGAAACCTGTCTAGCCAGCGCTGGGGGAGGGGCAAGCAGAAAAAATCAAAACGATAGAGTGCCAGGGATCCCAATAGCCAATTGTGCTACCCCGGGGATCCGGGCTGACTGATTCGCCCGGCCTTCCCCGCGGCTACAGAAGGCGGGGCGCCGCAGAGAAGTGATTAATTAGCAAGCAGGGAGAAAAGTGGCTGCAATTCTGTGGAATCCTGCCGGATGAGCCCGCACTGACCCCCGGGCTGAGTGCGGGATTTCAGAGGGGGAAGGAAGCAGTACAGTTCTATCCCCCATAACGGAAACAAAACAATAGAGTGCCGGGGTCCCCAATAGACACCCTCCACACCCAACAAACGGCAGGTCCAGAGTACAGTTTGAACTGCCGAGAGCCATCACTCAGGGGAAATCTGGTCTAGCAGGAGAAACCAAGACTAGCAGAAGAAACTAGGGGACTAGAGGCCAGGCCCTTGCAACTGGGCGGCTGGAAACCGCAGGCCCGCCGGCGACAGTTCGCCCACTGCCTGCGTAACTGGGTGGTAGGAGAACGCCCGCCCGCCGACTGCCGACCGTTGGACTGGGTGCCTAGAGATCGCCCGCCCACCGGCGACAGCCAGCCCGCTGCCCACGCGACTGGGCGGCCGGAGTCCACTCTCCCGCCGCGACCAATCACCTGCCTGCTGCCTGAGATACTGGGCGGCTGGAGACTGCCCGCCTGCCTCGACGGGGAGCTGAAACCAAACAGAGACAGTCCAGTCACACAGTCCCATTAGGACACCCCAGCAAGGAGCCTGGGGCCCGTCATAGCAGAGTAGTGACGTCACTGGAGCTCGGCTGTCGGAATTCCTTCCCAGCAGAATCCACATTAGCAGGCACAGTTTAACAACACAAAGAAGAAACAACAGAGTAATACAGAACCAAAACAAATCTATAGAAGAGAGCAGAAACACGGCAATCAAATAGAGCTGGAAAGTAACGTGGACAACATGAGAAAACAAGGGAGGACAGGAGGACATAGAAACATCAGAAGCAGGGATAGGGAAAGAACTCAAGGCATACCTAACTCAAATGGAAAGGAATATTAGGGAAGACATGAGACAGCAAGTCCAAGCAATAAAAGTATATTTTGAAAATGAATTAAACAAACAAATTCAAATGGCAAAGAACGAGCTCTACCAGGAGATAGAGATCTTAAAAAAAAATCAAACAATAATCCTAGAATTGCAGGAAAATATAAACCAAATTAAAAACTCAAACGAGAATATTACAAACAGACTTGATCAAGTAGAAGTCAGAACATCAATAATGAAGACAAGGTTTATCAACTTGAAAAGAATATAGTCAACACAGAAAAGATGCTTAAATCCCACGAGCAATCTATTCAAGAAATATGGGATGTCATAAAAAAACCAAATTTGAGGGTCATCGGGACAGAAGAAGACACAGAGACTCAAACCAAAGGAATGGACAGCATATTAAATGAAATAATTCTAGAAAACTTCCCAGAGATGAAAGATGAAATGGATTGCCAAATCCTGGAAGCCTACAGGACCCCAAACACTCAAAACCATAATAGACCAACTCCAAGACATATAATTATGAAGATAGCCAATGTACAGAACAAGGAGAGAATATTAAAAGCTATGAGAGAAAGGAGGCAGATTACATTCAGGGGTAAACCAATTAGGTTAACGACTGATTTCTCATCACAGACATTGAAAGCGAGAAGATCCTGGAACAATGTATTTCAAATGCTGAAAAATAATGGATTCCAACCAAGAATACTGTATCCAGCAAAATTAAGCTTCAGATTTGACAATGAAATTAAAATCTTTCACGATAAACAAAAGCTAAAAGAATTCGCAGCAAGAAAACCAGCACTGCAAAGCATTTTGAGCAAAATACTACAAGAAGAGGAATTGAAAAATAGTGCCCAAAACTAACAGCAGGAGGTATCTCAGTAAAGGGGGAGGAAAATAACCAAAAAGTAAAACCAGCCAAACTAAAATAAATAAATAAAGAAGCATGACTGGAAGTACAAATCATATCTCAATTGTAACCTTAAATGTTAATGGCCTAAACTCACTAATCAAGAGACATAGGCTAGTAACCTGGATCAAAAAAATAAATCCAACAATATGCTGCCTTCAAGAGACTCATATGATAGGAAAAGACATACACAGGCTGAAGGTAAAAGGTTGGGAAAAATCATACCACTCACATGGCCCTCGGAAGCAAGCAGGAGTGGCCATACTCATATCGAATAAAATCAACTTTAAACCTAAGTTAATCAAGAAGGATAAAGAAGGACACTATATCCTGTTAAAAGGAACCATCCACCAACAAGACATAACAATTATCAATTTGTATGCACCAAACAATGGAGCTGCAACGTTCATAAAACAAACTCTCCTCAAGTTCAAGAGTCAAATAGACCACAACACAATAATTATGGGTGACTTCAACACACCACTCTCACCATTAGACAGATCCTCTAGACAAAAACTGAATAAAGAAACTATAGAACTCAACAGCACAATCAATAACCTAGACTTAACCGACATATATAGAATATATCAACCATCATCAAGTGGATACACGTTCTTCTCAGCAGCACATGGATCCTACTCAAAGATAGACCATATATTATGCCACAAGGCAACTCTTAGTAAGTATAAAGGCGTGGAGATAATACCATGCACCATATCTGATCACAATGGAATGAAATTAGAAATCAATGATAAAAGAAGGAAGGAAAAATCCTACATCACATGGAAAATGAAAAATATGTTACTGAATGATCAATGGGTTACAGAAGACATAAAGGAGGAGATGAAAAAATTCTTAGAGACAAATGATAATAAGACACAACATACCGGAATCTATGGGACAAAATGAAAGCAGTTTTAAGAGGAAAATTCATTTCTTGGAGTTCTTTCCTCAAAAAAAGAAAAAAACAACAAATAAATGAACTCACACTACACCTCAAAAACCTAGAAAAGGAAGAGCAAAACAACAGCAAATGTAGTAGAAGACAAGAAATAATTAAAATTAGAGCAGAAATCAACGAAATTGAAACGAAAAAAACCATTGAAAAAATTGATAAAACTAAAAGTTGGTTCTTTGAAAAAATAAATAAGATAGACAGGCCCTTAGCCATGCTAACGAAGAGAAGAAGAGAGAGAACTCAAATTACCAACATACGGGATGAAAAAGGCAATATCACAACAGATACTACAGAAATACAGAAGATAATTAGAAAGTATTTTGAAACCCTATATTCCAATAAAATAGAAGATAGTGAAGATATCGATAAATTTCTTAAGGCATATGATCTGCCCAGATTGAGAAAGGAAGACACACACAATTTAAACAGACCAATAACAAAGGAAGAAATAGAAGAAGCTATCAAAAGACTACCAACCAAGAAAAGCCCTGGACCGGATGGGTATACAGCGGAGTTCTACAAAACCTTCAAAGAAGAATTAATACCAATACTTTTCAAGCTATTTCAAGAAATAGAAAAAGAAGGAGATCTTCCAAATTCATTCTATGAGGCCAACATCACTCTGATCCCAAAACCAGACAAAGACACTTCAAAGAAAGAAAACTACAGACCAATATCTCTAATGAACTTGGATGCAAAAATTCTCAATAAAATTCTGGCGAATCGAATACAAAAACATATCAAAAAACTTGTGCACCATGATCAAGTAGGATTCATCCCTGGGATGCAAGGCTGGTTCAATATACGGAAATCAATAAATGCTATTCACCACATCAATAGACTTAAAGACAAGAACCATATGATCATCTTGATAGATGCAGAAAAAGCATTTGACAAAGTACAGCATCCCTTTATGTTCAAAACACTAGAAAAACTAGGGATAACAGGAACTTACCTCAACATTGTAAAAGCTATATATGCTAAACCTCAGGCTAGCATCATCCTAAACCGAGAAAAACTGAAGGCATTCCCTCTAAAATCTGGAACAAGACAGGGATGCCCTCTATCACCACTTCTATTCAATTTAGTTCTCAAAGTACTAGCCAGAGCAATTAGACAGACAAAAGAAATTAAAGGCATAAAAATAGGAAAAGAAGAAATTAAATTATCGCTATTTGCGGATGACATGATAATTTACTTAACAGACCCCAAAGGGTCTACAAAGAAGCTGCTAGAGTTAATAAATGAAATCAGCAAAGTGGCAGGTTATAAAATCAACACGCATAAATCAAAGGCATTCCTGTATATCAGCAACAAAACCTCTGAAATGGAAATAAGGAAAACCACTCCATTCACAATATCCTCAAAAAAAATAAAATACTTGGGAATCAATCTAACAAAAGAGGTGAAAGATTTATACAATGAAAACTACAGAACCCTAAAGAGAGAGATAGAAGAAGATCTCAGAAGATGGAAAAATGTACCCTGTTCATGGATAGGCAGAACTAACATCATCAAAATGGCGATATTACCCAAAGTTCTCTACAGGTTTAATGCGATGCCAATCAAAATCCCAATGGCATTTCTTGTAGAAATAGATAAAGCAATCATGAAATTCATATGGAAAAACAAAAGACCCAGAATAGCAAAAGCAATTCTAAGAAGGAAATGTGAATCTGGAGGTATAGCGATACCAGAGTTCAAACTGTACTACAAAGCAATAGTAACAAAAACAGCATGGTACTGGTACCAAAACAGGCAGGTGGACCAATGGTACAGAATAGAGGACACAGAGACTAATCCACAAAGTTACAACTATCTTATATTTGATAAAGGGGCTAAAAACATGCAATGGAGGAAGGATAGCATCTTCAACAAATGGTGCTGGGAAATTTGGAAATCCATATGCAACAAAATGAAATTGAATCCCTTTCTCTTGCCATCCACAAAAGTTAACTCAAAATGGATCAAGGAGCTAGATATCAAATCAGAGACGCTGCGTCTGATAGAAGAAAAAGTTGGCTCCGATCTACATATAGTGGGGTCGGGCTCCAAATTCCTTAATAGGACACCCATAGCACAAGAGTTAATAACAAGAATAAACAAATGGGACTTATTTAAACTAAAAAGTTTTTTCTCAGCAAGGGAAACAATAAAAGAGGTAAATAGAGAGCCTACATCCTGGGAACAAATTTTTACCCCTCACACCTCAGATAGAGCCCTAATATCCAGAATATACAAAGAACTCAAAAAATTAAACAATAAGATAGCAAATAACCCAATCAACAAATGGGCCAAGGACCTGAACAGACACTTCTCAGAGGAGGACATACAATCAATTAACAAGTACATGAAAAATGCTCACCATCTCTAGCAATCAGAGAAATGCAAATCAAAACCACCCTAAGATACCATCTCACTCCAGTAAGATTGGCAGCCATTATGAAGTCAAACAACAATAAGTGTTGGTGGGGATGTGGGGAAAAGGGTACACTTGTACACTGCTGGTGGGACTGCAAAATGGTGAGGCCAATTTGGAAAGCAGTATGGAGATTCCTGGGAAAGCTGGGAATGGATCCACCATTTGACCCAGCTATCGCCCTTCTCGGACTATTCCCTGAGGACCTTAAAGGAGCGCACTATAGGGATATGGCCACATCAATGATTATAGCGGCACAATTCACAATAGCTAGACTGTGGAACCAACCTAGATGCCCTTCAATAGATGAATGGATTAAAAAATGTGGCATCTATACACAATGGAGTATTATGCAGCACTAAGAAATGACAAAATCATAGAATTTGCAGGGAAATGGATGGCATTAGAGCAGATTATGCTAAGTGAAGCTAGCCAAGCCCTAAAAAACAAATGCCAAATGTCTTCTTTGATATAAAGAGAGCAACTAAGAACAGAACAGGAAGGAAGAGCATGAGGAAAAGACTAACAGTAAACAAAGACGAATGGGGGGAGAGAAAGGGAGAGAGAAGGGAAAGCATATGGAAATGGTAGGAGACCTTCAACGATACACAAAATTATAAGAGGTTATGAGGGGAAAGGGGGAGCGGGAAAAAAGGGGAGAGAATTGAACAACAGCAGAGGAGGTAGAGAGGGAAGATGGGAGGGGAGGGGAGGGGAGGGGAGGGGGGATAGTAGGGGATAGGAAAGGTAGCAGAATACAACAGTCACTAATATGCCATTATGTAATAATGTGAGTATGTAACAGTTGTGATTCTGCAATCTGTATTTGGGGTAAAAATGGGAGTTCAAAACCCAATTGAGTCTAATGTATGAAAGATGATATATCATGAGCTCTGTAATGTTTTGAACAATCAATAAAAAAAAAAAAAGATTCATAAGGACGGACAAGATGCCAGAGGACCAGCACGGAAGCTTCTAGAACCCTTCCCTCACCCACACACGTTTTTACATGAAAACATGGTCAGGAGCTAGTGGGAGCGTCCCTGTCTGGGCCTCTTGCATATGGGTAGGTTCCTCTGGATCCCAAGCCACTGAGAGGCAGGGGCTCTGCAGTGCCTTCCTTCTCTCTGTGTTTATGCCCACGTTCATGAGCGAGGTGAGAGGGCAAGACCCATGTGGTACCCAGGAAGAGGTGCTGGGTGTATTCCTACCGTTCTGTAGAAGAGGGGAATGGGTTGCCGGCACAGCGAGAGTCTAGACTCCATCCAGGAGAGACCGCCGGGAGCCCAGGCTCCACATGCACCTCTTCTCAAGGTGCGAGTCCCCATGTTTGTTCTTAGCACAGAGAGCCACATGCGGGCCCAGAAAAGGTGAGGCATGTCCTTCCATCTGTACAGCAGCTTGTACACAGCAGTGTGGGACATTCGGTGGGTGGCAAGACAACTGGCAGCAGGAAACCTCCCCGTCCCCCAGTCGCTTGGGTGGGGCAGGCTCCAGGTGTTGGTTCTGTTGTTGGTGTTATAGCTTAATTTCCTCCAACTCCATCATTCACTTTCCGGAATCCTCTATCCCTCATTGAAGTTTTGTATTTGCAGATTCAATCTATGACACCATTCAAAAGGGGAAAGAAATATTTCAGTGAAAAGGGATATAGAAATGAACCAGAAGCTGGTTCCTCTTCAAATTCCTGCAAGTTCTGAAAATGAACTCTGACACCTAAGAGTAAAAATGCAACTTGGATTTGTCCCCAACATTTAAAAGGAACATGATGGGAATGCCACATGCTTGTCAGACTCGAGAGAAGGTGGCCAAGCAGGCAGATGGACAGCGTTCAAGGGAGAAAAGGATGAAATCAGATGCTCTCTAAACAAAGGAGCAGTGCCAGCTTTCAGAGCTCAGCTGTTTCATTCACACATTTGACAAACCTCAGGTAGAGAGGAGACGACGACCCCTGAGTGATGACCTTGCTCAGATCAGAAACCAGCGATTGCTCATCTAAGCCGCTAGTGACGTCAGGCGGGTCCACCCATAGTGGGCTTCCCAATGCACCATGCGGGCCAGCTTCTGCTCTGTGTGTCTTTCTATCTCTTTCCCGTTTCCCTACAAAACCAAACATACTCTCCCTCCCAGCTTCACAAAGGGAGAACGATTCCAAGAGGAAATCACTTCACAGCAAGTGAGCCCTGGGAAGAATTAAAGACCAAGGAGCCCTGGTAATGAGATTAAGGGAAAAATGCTTTTGTGCATTTTTTTGTGCATCAGACCCATCCTCATCCTTGAGGGGAGCCAAAACAAGCACGGGCATTGTTTTGGGGAAGAAAAGGTTAACAAGCTATGAAAACAAAATTAGAGATATTTTCAAAGTGTGACCCTCAGCAGAAAGAGCGCAAGGCAACATGCCTGCAGCCCCGTGGCCTCCGACGGACATTTGTCCTCAGCCAGGGTGCTCCAGAGGCTCCGGGGAGAGGGCTGCACTCCACCCAGCCCAGCTATGTCCACCAGGCAAAGGCGAGAAGCCTTTGGGTGCGGGGGAAAGGGTGCCCATCTCCTCTGCCCTTCTTAGAAGTGAGCTTAGGGAACATTTTGTGGAACATGCAGAGCCTGCAGCAGGCACGGCCGTTGTCCCTCTGGTAAAACACTAGTCTGGAAAAGGAAACTCTAAGCTCGTTCCAGACTTGGTCTCATAATTGCCTGTGCCTCAGTTCATCACTAACATTCACTGGACACCTACTGTGTCCCAGGGTGAGGGCTTCCTGCTGTGGCCTTGTCTTGAAGGGACTCACTGAGGAAACACGCACAGAGGCAATGACCACGATAGCATGTCCTGTGTGTGTAGGAGATGCTACTGAAGGTCACAGCTGGCACCGAGTGACAAGAAATAATGGAGTATTTCTTTGCCATTCAGCCCCCAGAATAGCCCAGGCCATCTTTAATTCAGGGCAGACACACTCTGGGCACTTAAGCATGGTTACTGTTGGGGGTCCCAGGTGCAGTCTTAGAACAGAATCCAGAGCCTGTGCACGAAAGAAGCACAGCAGAAATCCAGGTTGATATCCATCTCTATTCCCCTAATGAAGTTTACACCTAAAATCTTAAAAGTTATTATCTTTTATAGATATTCTAAAATATTTCTGCATTCTAAATACCTCCAGGGGCTGGGGCTGGGGCTAGGGCTCAATCGTGGAGCGCTTGCCTAGCATGCCCTAGGTCCAGAACCACAGAACTAAATAAACAGATATTTCCAAGGGCCTGCTTGCCACTTCCTCCCAGCAAGTCTCAAACTTGTGTATCCCCAACTGAGCCCTTCGTCCTCTCAGGTACCACCTACAGCCTTCCCTTCTCAGCTGGGGTCAAGCCTGTGGCCTTCCTGTAGGGCCAGGGTGGTCTCTCTGCTCCCTCCCTGGTCTGTGTTTGTTTATCCAGGGCATTCCTCCCTCGTCTTCCACAAAGTGGGGATCTTTGTTTCATTTATTGATGTGTCCCTAGCACCCAGAACAGTACCTAGCACATAGTAGGTCCTCAATAATTATTTGTCAGATGTATCACTGGCTCCAGGAGTTGGTGTGTGGTGTTGGAATGTGCATAGGTTTGACATTAGGTGACCAAGGCCCAGGTTTGGTCCCACTGTTTACTAGCTGTGGGACTTTGGGCAAATCACTTTAGCCCTTTGAACTGGTTGGATAAAATTGTGACTGGGGCAGCTAAGATAGCACCTGACATATGCAAATGGCTAAAGGCAGTTAGTGGCATTGCCATCACCACTGTATATGCCACTATCTGCTGTCACTCAGCAACCAGCCGGAGATCCTCAAGTCAGACCTTAGACTAAGGCTGGAGTGAATGATCTTTGGCACCTGCTTAGTTTCCCTCCTGTCTGTCTCTGTTGCTGTTTAGTAAGAGGGAGGTGGAGAAAAGTTCTGTCGTTGCCAAGGCAGTAATCTGCTCCTCAACGCTGAGCCTGACCCCCTCATCCCCCACACCTTGAGCAGGTCAGGGCTAGCAGGAGAGAATGGCTCTTTCCCTCTCCTTTCTCAGCTGGTTGGAACTGGCCTTAGCCTGCAGCATTGCTCAGGAGGTGGAAGGCATGGCTTTGGAGTCTCAGCTCCGCTCCTGCTGATGAGTCCCTTTGTGCACATCCCTCGGGAAGCTCACTGCCCGTCTGTGCGATGGACACCACGACACCTTTCTCAGGGGGATCCTGTGAGAAGCAGATGAGCTGCAGGTGTCATTAAACAGGCTTCATCCTGAAGCGCTGGCTGAGGAGGCGCTCCTTCCTGGAGGTGTCAGGGAGCACTTGGACAGCCCCTCGGTTAACTGGGTGACAAGACTCTCCCTCAGGTGGCTGAGACCCATGGCCACAGGAAGGGTGGCCCCTCTCCTCCCTGCCTCCTCTCCCACCCCCTTAAACTTGACCAGGCTCTGGGCAGGACAGAGCAGCTTTGCCTTCCACAGCTTATCTCGCCCCAGGTAGTTGTCAGCTGGAGGGGAAGACACAAAACAGAGAGAGGAGCCCTGAGGACTCTGAGGCCAAAGTGCAATAACTGCAGGAAGTATGGGGTGAGGGCTGCCTTTGGCAGCAGGGAGCAGAGTGGAGTAGAGCATGCCAGGCGTACACACCCATCCTCCTACTGTATCTCAGCAAGGTGGGCGTGGCGGGGCTCTGGGTATGGGAGGGGTGAGTGTGGATGAGACCATAGGAAGGCATCTTCCGTTTTGAAATATTCAGGTTCTAGACATGTTCCACATCTGCTGGATACTCAGGGGTGCAGCCAGGGCCACAGCTAGGGCCAGGGCAGGTGAAACACACCTATAAGAGAACGAGAAAATGCTTCCAGAAACAGGAAGCCGAGGCCCAGGCTCACTTTGCTTTTTTTTTTTTTTTTTTTTTTTTTGCAAAGCTTCCCTGCAATTCTTTGTACCCCCTCCCAAACTGGTCCATCACTGGAGTGTGTCACCATGGCAACAGGCTCAGTGGGGAAGCCAGGCGTCATTACCCAGAATTCACATCTGTACTTGTTTCTCTCCCCACTCCCTGTGGCTGCAAATGGAAAGCAGCTCTTCAGTGACACCACCCTGCAGCTGACGGTTCCTGGAAGAGAGGAAGGGGAGGTTTCTTTCTGGGGTTATTTTCCCACAGAGTTCTGTCTTCCCCACCCACAGCCTGTTGTCCTCACGTAGGGCTGGAAGGAGCAGCCCCTGAGGCCCAGGCTGAGCCCAAGCAAGGGAGCTCTCCAAGGAGGTTGGGGATTCCCTGTCACCTCTGACTTTTGCTTCAGGTGAGGGAGTAGCCTTTAGACTTCCATAAGCTACCTGACTTCAGGGGGATCAGAGAGGTGGGGTGAGTGCCAAGTGAGGCAAGAGCCAAGCTGTCGGCCCCCACTGCCAAGTGCCCACTGTCTTTTCTTTAAGGTCACTTTTCTCTTGCCTCTTTCCTTTTATCCTATCTTGGTTTCATGTCCTCTTCCTGCCTTCCATATCAAGACCCACAGCAAGGGGCGACAGGCAGCTGAGGACAGGGGAGTGTTAAGGCAGGTTGGGGGGCCACTGTGAGGAAGGGCTGTTCTCTCCCTTGGTCCCCCCAACTCTGCTTCCAGGGCGTTCCATGAAGTGACAAACAGTGGAGAGCAAATCTGCTCACCTCCCTGTGGTGCTTTGCCTCCTGTGAGATGAGCATCCCAACATCCTGGTTTCTGCAGCAGAGCTGCCTGGCCACTCACACTGGACCCTGACAGAAGTTACTTGTCAATGCTTCCCACACCTGCACAGGACAGAGTGTCACCACAGGGATGGGCTTCCTAGGGGAATCATTAGTTTGTCCAGAGCTTGGATTTTTTCATGCTTCTTTCACTTCATGTTCTCTCTTCTTGCTTTAAATACTATCTGTCTTTATTGTTTTTTAATAAGCAATCAATTTATAGTATCAAAAGTTTGAACATTCTAAAGAATGTATTATGAAAACTCTCCCCATTCTCATGCCCTCTTAAGAGTCAATCCATATAATCAGTTTACATCAGAGATATTTAATGTATTTACAAACAAAAGTACCAACATATTTTATTTTTCTTTCACCTTTTAATGTTGATTCCTAAAAGTAGGGTTTGGGGTTTGGAGGGTCAGTGCTGTGTATGCACCCTGCCCTGTTTTGGGTCCAATCCACCTCAATAACAGTAAAGTCTCCCTTGGCTCCAATATCTGCATTTAGATCAATAAATTCCTGAGTCACAACAGTTCTCCCTAGTTTGCTTTTCATTTCAAGGGTCGTCTTCCCTTGGGTGACCGCGAAGGGGCACAGAAAGCCAGGCTGCGTCGCTCCTTTCTACCTGGCAGAGCAGGTGCAGTTGGCAGGAAAGGCAAAGTGACAATCGCAGCAGCGGAGGCTCATCTGAGAACCAGGATCCCTCTAAGGACACTGCCTGGCCTTGTCCTGAGGAGAGAGGGCAGCCAGAGAGCACTGGCCACCTTCTTGTGCTGTGCAGCCTCTTGCCCCCCAGGGGAGGAGAGTCCCAGGCGAGGGGACCCAGTGGTCTCCAGGAGCACTCAGAGGAGGGGCACCCACTTGGCCATCCTTCAGGGAGGGAAGCTGCTGGCAAGGGGCATCTTTTCCAGGAGTTCTGCTGGCCAGCAGAAGAGAGACCTGGACAGGCCTAACCCTCTCTAACCCACTTTGTTGGGATTTTAGTCAAAGCTGCTCAAACGGCTCTTGTGGGCAGACAGGGCCTGATCCAGCCAGTCAGGAACACCACCGAGCATTCCCTGGGCACAGAGCACAGAGCTCAGGGAGGGGGAACCGGAAACAAGAGCTGGACAGTTCAGTTCTGCCCCTGAGGAGCTGAGGAAGACAGAAAAGATAGACTCGGCTGGAAGAGACTCCGAAGTCCACTAACAAACCAGGACAACTGGCCACAAGGGGCAGGGCCAAGACCAGCTCCCTCTCCCGATTGTCCTGGGGAAAGGGGAAAAGATGGGCATCCCCACAGGCCTCCACGACCCGAGGTGCTGTCTGATGGAGCCACTCAAGGCAGAGTGGTCAGGCTTTGCAGTTGTAGGCCTGGCTGGTGCCCAGCACGGGAATATTGGCTAAGCCAAGAGGGTCCTTGTAGCAAGTGCTGGCCACCGTGTGTAACCCAGATGCCCCCTCCATTCCATGTCACCATGTGGGGAGAGAGCCAGGATGAGGAGCTGGGAGATGGAGTCTGAGGTCAGCAGGGAGAGTGCTGGCTACCTCCTTGTGCAGGCCAAGGGCCCTGTACCTGAGCTGCGTAGGTGGGGACAGGAGATGTCAGGCCATTCTTGGGGGAGGGAAGCTGCTGGCAAGGGGCTTCTTTTCCAGGAGTTCTGTTGGTCAGAAGATGGCCAGTTGAGACAGACGTGCCTGGAGTCCAGGATAGCTGGCTGGGTGCATCGCCAGAGATGAATTTAGATACTAGAATGAGATGGCTCTGCTTCTTGCTCACCACTGCTATCACTGGCACCTGGTCTGGCTGTTGTCACCCTCCCTGCACAGCCGCAGCAGCCTCTTCACTGACCATCTATCCTTCTGCACCCCACAGCCTTGTCTCAGTCCAGCAGCTAATCTAAGTCCCCAGCTGCGCTGGCTCCAGTGGCTCATGTCTTGCTCATGAGCCCTTGGTGACCTGGACCCAGATGCCCCCTCCATTCCATGTCACTTCTACTCTCACCCACCGTTCTCCATCCAGGTCAGTGGACTCCCCTGGTCCTCAACAGCACAGTGTTGATCTGTCCAGGGTTCATGCTGGCAATGCCCTCTGTCTGCAGGACCTGACCTCTATTCTTCACTCTGCCTCATCCTTAAAGCACATTCACCTTCAAATTCATTAAATTTCTTGGAATGTTCATGGCTTTGTCTTCCTTCCTGTAATATGAGCTCCATGGCACAGTGTTGGGGTTACTCTGTCCATGGATGAACCCATGTACCTAGAACAGTGAGTGGCTCCCAGGAGGGATGAGTGTGCGGGGAGAGGGGGGGACGGGCATCCTTCTATCACTATACATCCACAGCCACAGCCATCGGCACAAGTCCGTCTTGATTGCCTGCTACATGCTGGGCTCTACAGGGGATAGTCTCCCATGTCCACACATAACTGTGAGGCAGTTACTGTTCTTGCTTTACATATGAGGAGTCTGAGGCTCAAGGAAGTCCAGTCCCTTGGACCAGGACCTCTGAGTTAGACAGAGGCAAAGGATGGACATGGACCAGGCTGCACAGTCTCAGAGCCTGGGGTCCTCCCAGCACAGTGTCTGCCTTCTGCTGGGTGTAGCTTGGTGGTGGGGTGCTCCAGGGGGAGGATATGGGGAAGACACTGCCTGGGCCCATTGATGGGGACCTCCAGTGGACCACACGCTGAACGGAAGGGGACCTTGCCAAGGCAGTGATGACAGCATCCTGAGTGTGATGACAGCAGCCAGGTCCCACTAAAGCCACTGTCACAGCCCTCCCCTTTTCTGGGGTCATGAATGTACCTCCTATCCAGTCTCCCCTGTTGCCACAGACTCCGCCTTATATACCTCCATGTAACAAAGTGATGAATGAAAATTACAAACAAAACCGAATCTGCCCCTTCTTATTAAAGCTCTCTAACGGTTTCTTGTCCAATCAGAGCAGCTTCTGACAGTCCTCAGCCTCTGGCCCTGCCTTCTGCTCACCTCCGTCTTCATTGGCCCTCTCCTTCTGCCCTCTCCCTGTCCTGGCTCCCACACATGCCAGGAGCCTTCCTGCCCCGGGGACTTGGCCAGCTGCTCCCTTCTCCTGGAATGTGGCTGCTGAGTCTTACAGAGCTGGCCCCTCTTCCACCCAAGCTCAAAGTTCACCTTTGCAGAGGAACCTTCGCAGACTGCTCGGGGGCCCTCTCCTGTCCTGTTGGCTCTCTGCCAAGTGTTTGTCACTGGGTGCTACTTCTGTTTACTTCTGTGGATCTTTATTTGTTCGCCATCTCTGCCCACTAGGTTTCGCTCTCTGGAAAGCAGGCTCTGTCTGTGTTCACAGTGGTCTCCATGTGTGCAGGAGGGCCTGGGAGGGGCTGGTGCTGTTTAGAGCCTGTCCACCCAGCCAGGAGCTGCCAGCCATGTGGGCACAGGGAGAGCTGGGTGCTGCAGGAAGGTCGTCCTTGGTGATCGGTGACGAGCACGCACTGCATCCATGTTGGCCACATCCTGTGGAATGTCTGAGGCTGCAGTTGAAGAAGCCTGATTATCACAATGGGGCCTGGAAATGGAAGAGAAAGACTGGGAGGTCAAGAACCAGAAAGATTTGGAGAATAGAAAATAGTGAGGTGCCAGAGTAGAAGGAGAGAAAAAGGAGAGGCGTGGGCTGGTGCTGCCAGCCATCTGCACACAGTGGGGAGGCTGGTGGGTCAGTCCATCCAAAGCCTCAACACACACCCTGCGCTGCTTCAGGAGTCATGGAAAGAATGTGTCTCCATTTAAAATTCAAAATTACCATCTATGCTGTGGGTTTTCTAACTTTGTGATTGTTGATCTTAATTACCAGTTGGGTTTTTAAATGTTTTGTGAGTTCTAATGAATCATGCAGATATAAATATATACAAATGGGCCAGTGCTTGTGTTTATTTGCAATCAGGGATGCCAGAAAGAGTGACCGTTGGTGTTTGTTGCTTGTTATCCCTCGGGGCCGCAGGCCTGGGTCCCTGTGGAAGCCTGGGTCAGCTGGAGTTGTGGCTGGCTGTTAGGGGTGGCTCCTGGCCTTTTCAGGGTTTTCTCTGCCCCTGCAGGTATTGCTGCTTTACTCCTGGATGGTGAAAGAATTGGATCAACGAAGGAACCCAAGGATTTACCTGGTGGGTCTTCTCGTCTTTGTCATTACCGATGGTCTGGTCAAAGCCTGGTCTGATGTGGAGACCTGGAGGGTGGGCGGGTCCCTGTTTGTTTCCGGTGCTTCCTTCTGGCTTTCTGTCAGTTTGGTTTTTTTTTTTAAATAATTATTTTAATATTTATTTATTTATTTTTTTAGTTTTCGGCGGACACAACATCTTTGTTTGTATGTGGTGCTGAGGATCGAACCCAGGCTGCACGCATGCCAGGTGAGCGCGCTACCGCTTGAACCACATCCCCAGCCCTGTCAGTTTGGTTTTAAACCTCAGGATCAGCATGTGATAAGGACTCCTTGACTGAAATAATGCCTAGGGAGAATTCTGAAAAGTGCAAGACCTGTGCTCTGGGGGGTAGCTAAGCTGCTGTCCCCTTCTTCCAGGATGTCATACTCCTCCCTGGCCTTGTGCAGATCCTGGGCTTTCCTGACCATCTATCTCCCCAGGGAGCACTGAGATCTCCCAAGCGGCCAGGGGCCCTCTGGGCCCTGCAGTGTAATGAAGAAAGGTTGCCCCTGGAGGGAGCAGAGACGCCTTGGTTGAGGGGATGGGTCTTCTGCTCCAGGCCCACTTTCCCTGACAGAAAGCCACATTGTCCTGGCCAGAATGGGCCTCCCTCCCTCCCAGATAGACCCAGGTACCCGGATCTAGCTCAGCTGATGCACAGGTATCTACAAGTGGCCTTAAGTGGGGCTGAAACATATCTTTGGACTTGTTCCCTGGAAGCTGGAGAGGACCATCTCTGAGTTGATGTACTATGGAAACCCCTCCCTGGCCCCTCACTGCCTTAGTGAGATGAGTCTTAGGAGGAGCAGAGTCTATCCTGCAGCCAGGCTGAACAGACCTGCTGAGAGCTGTGCAGGTCACATGCTAGACGTCCCTGGGGCACCATGGATAAGGATCACTGGCCTTATGGACCACACTGGCAGATCTGGGCAGGTGTCCCCACATGGACACTTTTTTCCTTCATCATTTGTCATAGTTACATAGAATTATCCCAAAGAATAAAGGTATGCAGTCTCTGTCACTTGACCCTACTAGACTAACCTCTCTAAGGTCACCTTCCTTTCTGTCTTTGCATATAAATAATGTTCAATAAATGTGTGTGATTGGAGAATATCTCTGTAGCAAAGGCCAGTCTGTGACTTGCTTTGGAGCCCTGTCACCTGCCTCTCCTAAATGCCAGCAGATGTGACCCAGACACTAAGCTGACTCATAGCTTAGGAAATGGGAGTCTGGGCCCGACACTGATGAGAGGCAGTGACAAGCTGGTCATCTTACAGCCTGCCCATCTCAACCTGCCCAAGGGCGTCTGGAGCGCAGGCAGAGGAGGGCATACTAGGGTTGAATAGATGCTTTTAGTCTTTTTGCTTGAAATTTCCTACAGTTTTTTTTTTTTTTTTGGTCTGGGGAGATATAGATTATGTATGTTTGCCTTTTCCTGATTATATACCATATCATTTGGCTAAAAATTTATATACCATCCACAAGGATATTTTTTGACTAAATATTAGGGACTTTTCTCACAGTCTTAAAAAACAGACCACAGTCCCCACCTAGGCCATCTGCTGCTTTTGTACATGAGAGGTGTAAAGGGTCATGCCACCGCAGCAGATGCCACAGTTAGCAGGACCAGATGTTCCAGATCTGGGCTGTGACTCGACAGCAGGACCTTGCAGGTCACTTTCTGACCTCTGTGGGCCCTTTCCTCATAGGGACTGTGATCAGAAGCCTGAGTGCCTTGTAGGGCAGCAGTTGCTCAGTTTGGGTCCCCGTGGCCCCGGGAACCGCAGTCTCAGCACCTAAAATTCAGCTGGGTTTGTCTGAGAAGCCAGGGTTTGGAGACCACCTCATGGACTTCCATGAGCTCTGCCCACATGGTGGAGCCCTGACTAACAGTGGTAAGGAATATTTTTAGTCCCTTCAACAAGGCCCTTGTGTTCTTCTAGGCCCTACAAGGATACCAGGGGCACCCGAAATGCAGCCCCTGTCCTCAGAAAGCTCACACACTGGGTGCACACAGGCCACGTGCTTGAGAGCGAGGCACTTTGGCTCGACAGTGTCCTGCAGTGTGCAGAGGCCCTGGGTCAGCAGGGAGGGTGGGGGAGACCTGCCCCTTCTCTAGAAGACTTTGTGTTTGCCCCCTTGGAATGGTACCACCAGGTATTACCACAGGGATTGGCAGTTTTAAAAGTTTTCCCTGTAGTCCTCACTTGATTGTGGAATCATCAAATTCTTTGAAGATGCCATTTGCTAAAATGGTAAAACAGAGACAATCGAAAAGCCCAAAGTTCTTCAGGTCATCCAGGAGCTTGAGAACCCAGCCTGTGGCCAGCAAGAAGAGCAGCCAGGCCCTGGAGCCAAAACAGTGGCCCCAACAATTAGTGGAGGTCCTCTGCAGGCAGGTAAGGGTCCCATCCAAGGATGGCCTGTTGGAAGTGTTGTGTGTGATCTCAGCACAGACTCATGCTCCAGGACTCCCTCCCTGGCAAGAAAGGATACTCCTGCTTCCACAAACACCTGCCTGAAGAAGTACCAAAGTACCTGGAGGCAGCCTGACAATCTGTGTGGTCACAAGATATGTTGCCACTGGCATTCCAGGTTGGGCATATTCTGGGAAGGAGTCAGGGCCTGGGACAGTTTCAAGTGGCTCCTTTGGGAGAGCTGGCCCCCAGGCCCTGCAGGAGAACTCTAGAGATGCAGGTCTGAGGTCCACTACTGCCACCTGAGTTGATCTTGAACAAGTCAGCTGATTTGAATGGCCTTGACATCCCTGTGGCTTTCCTGGGCATTGTACCTGTGGCTTTGCACACAAAGGTACAGTGAGGGAGGGGCACTCATGGAACAAGTCATTGGGATTAAAAGTGATGACTTTGTTGACTAATTATGTGGGTGCAGGTGGCACCATGCTCTAAGGGGCCACCCAGAGACCCATACATGTGTGCGTCAGCTGACTGCCTGGTGACCACATGTACCGGGAAGATGCAAGATTCAACATGTTGAATCCTGAGCACTCAAACATTAATGCAAACCTATGAGTCTCTTAAAAACCCTTGAAGCTGGCTCTTCCGTGACAGCTCTTCAAGCCACCCTGCTGGAAACAGTTGCAGTGGACTTCTTAAGGCCAGGTGATTTTGCAAGTCCAAAAATACTGATTTGGGCATGACATGGCAAAGCCCTCCCGCCACCTGAACTAGCCTTCATACTCTCCAAAGCCACCAGAGTGGAGCTCTAAAACACACTCATGGAGACAGCAGCTATCTCTCCTCCCTTTGCAGACAGCAATCCTGAGCATCCAGGGATGGCGTCTGGATGGCAGAGAGGCAGAGAGACTGCCGGGGGGCAGTGATACCGCTGTTGACCGGTGACGAGTCCTTGCTTCCCCGATGTTGAAGAATAACACCAAAGAAGCACGCCGAGGCAAGGTCAGAGTAGAAATTAGAAGTTTATTAAAGGACAGCAGAAAAGACTTCTCCCGGAGGAAGAAGGGGACCCAAGAGGTGGAATCCGTGGAAGTGCGGTTGTTTCTCCTTCTTATAGTTTTGGGGATGGAATGTAGGTTGGAAGGCCCGAGGGGTGGGACACTTCTCTGTGATGGGCTATCTTTAAGTTTGCTGGGGGCTGTTCATTAACACTTCTTTGAGGTGGACTTTGGCCTAGGGCCTTTTCGGGACTTCATTAACATTCCATGAGTTGTCCTGTGTTTTCCCTGAGTCATTCCCAGCATGGCCTCCATTTTAGATTTCACTTGATATTAGACCCAATTTACCTAACTACACTGACTACCTAACTTTAAATCTGGCTTCAGCGGGATGCATTGCATGGTTCTCTACCCCTCTCCCAGGTTGTCCCAAGGCTTGCACCTGAAGTCAGGGTGTTCTGTGTGGTGACCATCCCTGAAACCCTTTTCTAGTAGGAACCCTGTGCCAGGCCCAGGCTCTATGAAGTCCCTGTCAGGGCCTTGTCTACATTTCTATCCCTTAATTGTTGCCACTGCTCGAAGGCTGCTCTCCAGGACGGGCCCAGTGGTTTCACTTACCTGTCTGCAGAGAAACACAGAAATGCTGCCCATCTGTGTCCATGAAGCCTCTCTTGACCAAAGGCAGAGGTGGAATCCCTGCATTTTAGTGCAGCAAGATCTCTGTACTAATTATTTTTACCATGCAGGTGGAGCAAGAAATTAATCTGGACTTCTTAACAAGGGGGAAATCTAGCACTAGAAATGGAAGATCACAGGAGAACTTGAGAGCCTGTTTGCACTTCAGGTCTCTGTGGCTGAAGAAGAACCGCCTCCTGCCTCCCTCAAGGCCAGATAGATCTGGTTCTGCTTTATCTTGGCTTCTCAGGAAAGACAAATCCCACAGGATCTTCCTTTCCCTGCGCCTGACAAACTCAATAGGAAGCCGGCCTTAACATGGGGGCAATGGGACTGGGTCTCTGCTGCTTCACATGCACTGCTTTTAACTCATGGATCCTGAGCGAGGAGACCCCCTGGGCACCGAATTCACATCCTGGGGCCAGCTGACCCAGCTGGACAGGCCTGCTGGAGTGCCCGGCTTCCCCATAGGCAGCAGCCTTCCTGGTCTTTCTCCACTCACAGGCTGTGGGAGGGTGTAGGACTGAAAAAGAGGCCCCAGGGAGTCAGGTTTCCAGTGTGCAGGGTGGGAAGGGCAGGCCCAGGCATCCAGCCAGAGGCGGGTTTCCCAGGCAGCACCTGGGAAGCCATGCTGGGTGAACAGGAGACCATGGGCTGTCCCAGGTCCACAGCGTGCCTCACTGTCCCTTCTGGACATAACCAGCATTGCCTTTGTAGCCAGTAAGCTCAGGGTGCAGGGATGTGCCTGGACCAGGTCTGGGCCAGTCAGCTTCAAAGCCAGTAGCCCTCCCTTGCTCTGGGTCACTGCTCTGGTAGACTCCAGGAAGTTGTCTTTGTCCCCATGGTGGGATCCCTTTCCCTGGCTTCGATTGGCGAGCTCAGGACAGGGAGGTGGGAGCTCTCAGTCCTGCTCTGAACCCAGGCTTCCTTTCCTTCCCTCCTTCTTAAGAGTCTGAGTTTGTCTTTGGACCAGGTCTGTCTGGCAATTTTCCTTGGCTCCGATAGTCCCACCTGGGATGAAGTATGTCTCTTTCTGGCCTCCTGTCCACTTCTTCCAGCTGCTAGGCTCCGCCATCTTCTGGGGTCCCAAGCTGGGTGTTGTGTTTGCATAGAAACTGCAGTGCCCTGTGCCCCTCCCTTTCTCACTCCAGCTGTCTGGCCATGTCCTCTGTATGAGTGACAGCGGATTCAGGGGATCCCCCAGCAGGGCTAAGTCTGGGCACCAGGTCTCTGTGTAACACTTCCCAGGTGGGCTGCTCCACACTGCTCTCCCCAGAGTAGCATGCTGGTTAACTCATGAATGACCAACTTCCAGCCAGGCCTGCCTCCCAAGAAGGGCACCTGGGCCTGCGGTAAAAGCAGGGAGGAGCCGGAAGAGGCAGCCTGGGCTCCCTGGGCTTGTCTCTGACTTGCCAATCCTTCCCTACTGACCTTGAGCCCTTCCTCCTGGGCTCCTTTCTCTCTCTGCACTGGGAGGCACCCATGCACGGTCTGCAAAGGCACTGGAGGCCCTTGGGCTGCAGCTGAGGTGAGAACCAATGTGCTTTGCAGGGCCCTGTCCCAGGCCTCTGACAGCAGTCCCTGCTGGAGCCTTCTAGTCCCTCCAGCTGCAGGGCCAGGACACACAGTCAGCCCTTCTTAGAAGCAGAAAAGGCCTTTCCCGGAATCTTGCTGAACTCTGAGGCGAGGAGTGTCAGGTTGTGCAGTGGGGGAGAGCTGGCGGCCAGGCTCCACTTCTATGTACCCACTGCCTAGGAATCCAGCCAGCTATCTGCTGGAGACTTGCCTTCGTCACGACTTGTCACCTCCAGGAGATGTTCCACTTTCCAATCAGGTGAAAAATGAACCCGATTAAAAATAGCAGACTGGCCTCTTCAGAGTCCCCTTGTAAAGTGAAACCCCCGGGTACGCCTCCAAGTGGGAAAAGGGACATGACTTTCCCCGGGGTTCCAGGCTCCGAGGGCCAGTCTGCTCTCAGCTGCTCCTCTCCTTCCACCACCCTACCCAGCCCAGAGCCCCATGCAGCAGCCAGCAGAGCCCTCTCTGTCACGGCCACAGCCAGGTCTTACTCTCTGGGCTCACTCTGGTGGCCAGGGGGCACTGTGACCACCCCTCCCCTCCCTTCCTTCCTCCTGCCTTTAATGCTTATGGACCTAGGCTTCTAGAGCTTTCTCAACACTGTGGACACATTCCCAGTGGAAAGCATGACATTTTCCGTTTCAGATTACGCACTCCACCATGCTGCAGGAAGAGAGCGAGCAGGAAAACAAGGCCTGGGAGCCGGGCCCCCCCTGCACCACCCGCGGCTCAGCCCAGTTTATCCTGGAGTCACCTCCCCAGCGGGCAGCGCCTGCCTCTCCCCTCGCTGAAGGCCCAGAAGAGGTTAACCTCCTTTCTGCTCATGTGGCACATCTGGATTGAGGCGTGCCTCTCGACTCTGTTGTGTTTTTTTTTAAACTTTACTTTCCACTGCCATGGCAACCACTGCATGTTTGGCAAAGGGAAAGAGGGGGGGCGGAAAGCTCAGGGAGAAGAAAAGGAGCTCTCAGCGCGGGGCTGGCGGCCATCCAGGGTAATCATGCTGCAGAGCTGAAATGAGGCCTCTGGCGGGCAGCCAAGTGACAAAGAACAAAGCTGTCAGTTCCTAATGTTGGCGGCAAAGCTTGTTTGGCACCCTTATATGGTTTCCCAGAACTCCCTGCCTTGGCCGCCGTCCATTCCCTTCAGGGCAGCAAACGGGATTAGCACAGCTCTGGGTTGTTTTTCTCCCCTCTGCTCCAACTGCTCCAGTGACATCATCCCTCTGCATTCATGTGCCAGCAGGGTGGTTTTTCTCTGCTCCACCTCCCTCCCCCTGGCCCTCCCCCCCCCAACACTCACTTCCTGTGGCCACCCCCTCGCCCCTCACTCTCTCCACGCAATGTTTTAGGTCATTCTTCTTGTCCAGCTTCTCTGTTAAATTAAAAACACCCTGGTGCTTGTACATTTAGCTGAATCAAGCCAGACGCTGTATTTTATTTTTATAACTGAATTCCTGTGAGATAAAAATCTCATTTTCCTTAGTCGGCTGTAATCAGCACTCACAGGGATGTGGTTTCCAACTGCCCATCTCGTGCTTCCTTAGGCAGCTCTGAAGAGAAATGAACTTGGCTCCCGTTCAGGGTTAAAGGGCCCGTGGCGGGTCACACGTTGCTCATTCTCTCTCTCTCTCACACACACACACACACACACCACACACACACACAAAATGTGCACCCCAAAACCAACATAGATACATGCCCACACACATACAATGTGCACCCAGAGAACATCATACACCACACACACACACACACACACACACACACACACACACACTCGGCCCTTGTCAGGGAAAGTTGCCCACAGCAACAAACACAAAGGGACTGAGAATACCCACCCAGACACAATCACACAGTCAGTACAGTATCCTTCTCTCACTTTCCAGAAGGAAAATAGGTGAATAAGTGGAAGCTCAAAGCTGCTTCCGAAAAGCCTGGTTCAAGCTAGCAGGCAGGCGAGGAGCCTTATGCAACTCATGGTCGGGTGCATGAAAGGAACCAGGGTTTGCGACTGCACAAACGGTCCCGCCCCTGCCCGGCCCCCCACCCTGCCACAGTCTGATTCATGAACTAGTTTTCAGATTCATGAATCACCAGGAGCCAGCAAGAGAAAAATGAGTAGTATTGATCTCATTTCAGCTGTAATGGTCTCAGCAGGGCCATGCCGGCTGTGCACTACGTTCCAGGGCCGGACATTCTGAGCCTGTGTCTGCAGGCAGGCGCCCAACCTGGGCGGGGCCGGATCCTGGGGTGGAGCCTCAGCACAGGGTGCCCCTTATTATAAACAGGCACAATACCATCTACTGGTACAGGGACGATGATGGGACCCTACCTGTCCTTGCTGGGGACATCAGTGCCTTCTTTGGAAGTCTCCTTTTACTTTTTAATGACATCTTTTAAGAGACATCTCAAATGCCAATTCCTTTTCTGGACTTCAGGTAACTTCTTGAGGACCACCTGAAGTAGAAATTCACCTTCTGAAGGCAGGGACCTGTCTTAGGGTTGTTGGTTTTAAGGCAAACAAGCAGCCCTTGCCCCTGGCCCCCTCTTCAGCTAAGAAGGACAGTGAAAAGACAGAGAGAGACTCCAGGGATCTGATTAATATAAGGGAGGTGACCCAACAGCTGGGTGACTGCTTCTCCTGCACAGAGCACTCTGGATTTGAGAATAGCATTCTCTTCCTTCCCAAATGAAAGGAAGACCCTTTCTTTGGTGGTCAGAGAACTTAGCTTGGGTCCAGAGGTCTCACAGAGAGGTGTTAGGTCTCTGGTAGAATGACCAGGGGCAGTTCACCATGGGACCCTCTTCTCTCCAACTGTTCTCCTCCACCTGCTTGACACGCACCCCTCACCCCAACCCAGCCCAACACTCTAAGCTGACCACCACAGGCGGTTGGCCTTGATCTTCACCTTCCCAGTGAATATTTGAGCAGTTTCTTCTTCCAGTCTCCTCTTCCAGCCCCACTTCAGCCCTGGGAGATTTAGAACAGTTGACTGGACACGGGCTTTTCAGAAACCCCACAGAAGTTGACAACCGACACCAGAAAAGGATTCAATCCTAATCTGCATGATTTTGGATCCAAGAGTCCAGAAGACAGATTCATATCCATTTCCTCCAGACACACGGTCTCGCCATTAGATGCATTTCACCCGCAGGGATTCCAAGAGGTGACCTGACTCCCTTCATTACTGCGGTGCCCAGAAGAACTGGGAGTGGACCAGAGAAGGGGGAAGAAGCTGTGTTTGAGTGAATTTCAACCAGCAGCTGGCTCAGAGGGGCGGGCGGTTTGCCTTGGTGAGCGCTGCGTGAAGGTGCCTTTCAGGCTTAGCATTCTCCGGCTTACTGCAGCCAGCCAGAGCCCTGGTCTGCCATTCCCCAGGGTTAAAAGCCATCCTGCTGGCTTGCTGGCTGGCCAGAGATCAAGTGGGGATCGAGGTCTGGCTCATGTTTTGCATCACCTCAGTTGCTTTGCCAGTGTGGCCCCACGTTCAGTGATAAACCCGAGTCGCTAAGAAAGCTTTATGTAACACCTACCCGGCCCGCTTCTCAGAGCCTCAAGGGTTGTTTCCAGAGTTCCCCATAAACCTGGCAGCACATCAAAACCTCTGTTTCATAACAGACTAGAAATAGGATTTTCTAATAACGTGCCGAGCACTGAACCTATCCTGTGGAGATCAGGACTTTGGTGAATTGCTGATGGCTAGCTAGGCAGATAACCTCATGCCCAGCCTGCAGTCTCGGGTCAGGATGGAGGGAAAGTCAGAAAACCAGTTTCTGCATCCATGGCCTGCTGGTTGGTGACCTGAAGCCCTTTTCAAAGGGTTTGCTCAACAATCTCAAACATATTGAGGATCTTGTTCGTGTTTTCAAGAAAGAGAAAGAAAAGACTGCTTCCTACTGCTTCTTCCTTCATGGAGACTGTGGTTTCCTTTCATTTTGTCGCCAGACATGCTGGCTCTGATGGACTTGACCCTGGCTTCCCCTGGGGGAGGGCAGTGGCCTTCAGGACACACCTAGCTTCAGGGATCCAGAGACTCACCACTCATCTCAGACTGCTCTCCTGGAGTGGGGGGCAGTGGGGTGGTCATGTGCCCTCCCACACTGCAGCCCCATCAGGCCCTGGATAGGCTGTGGCCAGGAAGGGACTTCCCTCTGAAAGGCCACTTGAAGCTTGTTTAGGTGCTAATCCAGAAAACGTCTTGGGGTTCAAGTACATGTTCCTTTGTTCCGTTTTGTGCGTTACCATAGTGGGAAGTGACATCCTGCCTGTGTAGGCCTGCCATGTGGCTGTGGATGCCCTGCTTGTGCAGATGGCCCACGGAGCATCACTCAAAACAAAAGAAGCAGTTGTCACCCACCATCAGGATGGACCAGCTGAAGCCCTGGGGGGCAGGGCTCTGTGCCTGTAAGGCTGACCTTGAGGACAGGTCCATGTGGCCCTGGAATAACTGCCTTCAATGTCTTGAGCTACTTCAGGAGGATGGAGCTCCTGAGGCTCTCCTCCTTCCCCCTGCAACCTCACCTCTTCCATAGTCTCCCTGGGGACCTTCCCTGGGCTGCCAGAACAATCTGGGGGGAATATTGTCTTCGTGGCTGGGACTCAGCCTCCCTACTGCGCCCTCAGTTCTGTGTGCCCATGCAGTGTCCACAATTCAAGCTTGTCATCTTTCTCTCCCAGTCTCCTTAAGCAGCTCTGTTTTGAGATCTCTTCTCCCTTCTTTCTGTGAACCAGGTCACCAACTCGGGATCTCCAGGATGATTCTCTCTCCCATGTAAAAATTTCTCCAGCTCCTCTGGTATGTGTCACACCTTCCTATTTAGTTACAGGTAGCTTTCATTGGCCCACTCTGCCCTTTTTGCTGGGTTATTAGGAAAATAAATAAAGAAAAGGCCCCTCACGTTGTCCCTGTGCCCAGCTGGACCCTGGGGAGGAAGGCCCACGTCTCCCACCCCACAAGCCAATTCGCAATGTGGAAGAGCAGGCAGGGAAAGGGGCTTCTCTCCCTGGCTACGACTGAATAGTCTTGAGATCCATTTAGCGTCTGGACACCTGGTTGCCATGGAGATGGTCGTCATAAAAACACACTGATCTGCAGAGAGATATAAAGCCGATCCCAGAGGTACACAATCGGACACATTAGCTCAGAGAAACACGATGCTGCTTATCGCTTCCCTTTGTTGACAGTTCCTCTGCCTTTCAAAACCAGCCCAGGTGACCTTCTTAGAACCAGGCCAACGCAGTCCATTTCCAGTTAATATTTTGTAAGGAACAACCAAGGGCTTCAGTAAATGCCAGATGCCCCCCGCCTTCCTGTCCTGGGCTGAGTCAGCCAAGCAGAGGCTGTCCTTTGGCACGGGATGTTCTTTACTGCTTGCATTGATCCACTGGCAAGAGCAGAGTGGGTGGAACTGAATACCCACCTTGACCAGGCTCAGGTCAGGTGGCTGGGAGGGAGTGACAGATGTCAGCAGAGACACCTTGGGTACACTGTTCAGTGTGCAAGGGAAGAGGCTAAAGGGGACACTGAGACCCATGGGGAGCATAGCACAGCCCTGCATCAGGTTGGGTGATTCGGCAAGACATAGGTGTGTAGGGCTGTGTGTTACCCCGGCTACCTCCTTCCCCTTTACATTCTCCAAACTTGCATTTCTCCCTTGGTCCAGCCAACCTGAAGAAACCAAGAAAAGACTTCACTCCTCTTAGCTCTGGAGCACACACCCAGACTGAGGCAGCTCTGGGCAGTGCAAAGGGGCAGGCACAGATCGTCTTGCAAAATGCAAAGGATGGTGGGAGTCCTTTGAAATTTGTTTGGGTTAAGAGTTGAAAGAATTATTTGGTGTTCAAATTTTTAGCTGTGCCATTGGCTGACGGTAACTCTGAGTAAGAATATGACTGGAAAATGTTCCATGGTGATGGCATGATGAACAAAGACAAGGTCTACTTCCAAGATGGAGCCCAGTGAGAGCCATTCCAGCCGAAATGGGAGGCTGTCTATCTGGAAGCCTGGAAGCCGTGGTTGACATGAGACCTGGCAGCCTCTGTGCCTGTCCACTCTTTCCTTCTTCTTCTTTTTTTTTTTTTCTTTTAAGATGTCTGAATTCTAGAAAATGGGTCATAACTTAGTCACCATCTTGGCATTTGATCTTCAACTATTATTTTGATTAGCCAGTGCCTCAGTTTTCTTCTTTTTTTAAAATTGGGATTTTGTTTCCATTTCATTCCCAAATGAGTTTTAAACTGTCTTGCTTCAGTCAGTCCTATCACATTCTAACTGATGGAAGAGGTAAAGACCAGACCATGTGTAGATGTGGATATGGCAAAGATTATTGCATTTACCATGTGCACTGTTTTTTTTTTTTTAAAGAGAGAGTGAGAGAGGAGAGAGAGTGAGAAAGAGAGAGAATTTTTAATATTTATTTTTTAGTTCTCGGCGGACACAACATCTTTGTTGGTATGTGGTGCTGAGGATCGAACACGGGCCGCACGCATGCCAGGCAAGCGCCCTACCGCTTGAGCCACATCCCCAGCCCACCATGTGCACTGTTACTGCCAGAAACCACCCATGTTGGGATGCCTGTTCTTACTATACCCTGTATTCTGGGTGGGTATGAAAAGACAAGTCCTTCCATGATGCTGCAGCCTCTTCAGCTAGTTTCACCAAATGCCTTTGGCTGCTGTTGTTCTGACCTCTCATTTGCATATTTCTAGTTACTCTGAATATACCCTTGACCCCTCCTGAACAATAGTTTATTGCCAGCGTCTTCATTATTTCCCAACTGTCCTTATCTTTATTTTTCTTGTGAAAGATAATTTTTAAAAGCCGTTTAAAAGCTCAGCTCACTCGAAGCTGTTCAGCTCCTAGTTCCCTCCCAGCTCTGTGGTGGGTGACTTTCTTTTTCTTCCACCCTCCTCCCCTGTGCAGAGCATGTTTATAAACACACACCCTCTTCTCCTTGGTTCCTTTGGCTGGCATTACATCATTCTGCCTTTTTTCCCTCCGCCCTCGTGTTTTTCCGGAAAGCCTTCCCCTGGTCCTGGTGTCTTGTTCTCCATCCACTTGGGAGGGAGGTGCTGGTTTGATCCCCGCTTGCCCTTATGGGAGCACCTGGGGAACTTCCTTCCTGCTTCATCCTGTTTCCATAGTCCATCACCTCACCCTGCAGTATGGCCCCTGTCAAGCATCTTTCTCCCAAGGCGACAGTTTGTACCCTGGCAAGCAGACAGTGGTAGCTGGGCCTTACTTAGCATCTATGCACTCTGGTTGCAGAATGCAGGATTTCCTTATAGTTTGGGCTTTTAAAAAGGCTTATTTACTGAGCCTGAAAAGTGCCAGATTCACAGCCCTGAAGAATAAAGGCCAAGTTTGCATGTGCCTGAAAATACACCATTACGCCCAGGCTAGTTGGACGACGGGCCAACCTAGAGGCTGCTTTGTTGCTGTGAGCTCTGCCCTATTTGCCATAGAAGTGGCCGTGAAGGTGTCCCCAAACCACCGCTCACTGTGCGTTCTTTCAAACAGAACCAGGACTGGAAGCTCAGACCAGGACTATGACTTCCAAGGGGCAGAATATTTGTCAAGTTTCGAAACCAGGGCTTTGCTGATACTTTGTAGCCAGTGCTACCCATGTGTTTGTTTACACTAAGCCCCCTTGCCTTAATTAAAAGTTAGAAGGTGCGTGGGCAAGGTGGCACCCCTGTAATCCCAGTGCTCTGGAGTGATACAGGGGAGTCACCAGTTCAAAGCTGGTCTCAGCAATGGCGAGGTGCCAAGCAACTCAGTGAGACCCTGTCTCTAAATAAACTACAAAATAGGGCTGGGGAGTGGCTCAGTGGTCGAATGCCCCTGAGTTCACTCCCTGGTTCCTCCCCCACAAAAAAGTTGCAAGGTGATTTTAAAAAATTTATCCAACTCTGCTTAAACCCCACGTTCTCATAATTTGTAATAAGGCCTCATCTTTGTACAGTGTTCTTGTGCAATACAGCCTCTGTTGGGAAAAGTATAAACGGCAGCCGTACCCCAGAGAAAAAACCCCAACATGGCGCCTAAGAACTTCTTCTTCCTACCTTCTTCTTCTCTGCAGTGGCGCGAAAAGTTCCCGCCCTTGTGAACTCTCCCGCCGGCGCCAATTTCAAACCTCGCTGGCGGGGAACCTTAGTCCCAATGAGAACTAATTCCTGGGCGCGGGAACTGATATCTGGAAGAACTTGCCAATAAACGGGTGGCCTGCCATTTATCTAAGCCCTACCATCTCCCCTTTAGTTCTATATAAGCACACAGCTTTTGCAATAAAATTGGAATTCTCCCGGCGAAGCGTCTTTGCGTGGGGAATTCTTTCAGCCTCCTCGCAAGCACAACCAGGCCCAAGGTGTTTTTAAAAGAGAGAACATGTGATCTCCACAAGAAAACCACCAACAGGGCCCCTAAGCATGAACACTCTGCCGACCCGCCCCATTATCTGCAGCCCATGTTGGCCAATGTGCCTGTTTTACTCTCCCTGATGCTGGCGTGGCGTGGTTGCCCGAGAAGCACTGGAGGAGAGGCACAGGAACACACACGGCTTCATGGAACGCTCACACACGTGCACACACTTGGAATGAAGGCAGGCAGGCGGTGCTGCCCTGACACGGAGCTGAAGACAGGCGCGTCAGTGCTGTTTCTGGGGCTTGGAGCAGGGAGGGAGTTTGGATCTGGTGATCCAAGAGGCCTTGACCCAAGTAGCTTTGGGAAGTCTGACTCGGCCCCAGATTTACTCTTTTTTTTTTTGGGGGGGGGGGTTTACCAGGGATTGCACTGAGCCACATCCCCAGCCCTATTTTGTACTTTTTATTTAGAGACAAGGTCTCACTGAGTTGCTTAGTGCCTCCTTTTGCTGAGGCTGGCTTTGAACTTGCCATCCTCCTGCCTCAGCCTCCAGAGCCACTGGGCTTATAGGCATGTGCCGCACCAGCCGCAGATTCACTCTTTATGCTCATCCTTTACTTTAAGACAATGTGTGGTGTTTTGATGGATTAAGACAGTGTTTCCAGAGTTTCTTCTTAACACTTCTCGTCCCAAAAATATTACAGCCTCTGCCTGAGGTGACTGTCTCTGCTGTCCCATAAGCCTTGACAGTCTTCAGCTCAAGCACTGAGTCAGATGCTACCTTGCTTGTCCTATTAAAATGGATTTCTTCCTTCCCTTCCTTCCTTCCTTCCTTCCTTCCTTCCTTCCTTCCTTCCTTCCTTCCTTCCTTCCTTCCTCCCTCCCTCCCTCCCTCCCTCCCTCCCTTCCTCCCTTTCTCCCTTCCTCCCTCCCTTCTTTCCCTTTTTCCCACCCCATCCATGTCCGGAGTACAACCTCCTCCTCTATCAAGCCTGGTCCCCCTGCTGTGCTGTGCATGTGGGTGGAGGTGACCTGGGGTCAGTGCCATGAGAGTAGGGACTCTGGCTTTTCCCCAGGTCATGACTTGTGCTAACACTGTCCTGTCCAGAGTCTGTCCCTTTGTGTTTTAATGTCCTTGCCCAGATGCCTCTATGGCACTGCAGTGGGCAAGCTCTTTGCCTTGCTGGTCTCCATGTCCAGATTGCCTAACAAGAGATCTGTGGCCTTGAAGGGTGATAGCAGTGGCACAGCCTGGGGACAGAAGGACGGGCATCCGCACAGCCTGCCCGGCACTGTCCCTCTGCAGTCATTCTGTCTCCACGTGCTCCCTGTTCATCTCAGTCACTGAAATCTGGCTCCTTTCCTCACTCAGGACTGCCCTACCTCCTTGCCACAGACCTTCCAAAGGCCACTGGCCCTGTACTCCAGGGGACATTGCTCAGGACTATGTTTAGTTCTTGGGAGGACAGTACAAGTGGCCGCACCCTCACAGGGACTCGATCCCTTCTGTGGGTTTCTGTGGCCGGCACTTCTCTGCTTCCTTCCTTTCACAGAACCTTGAGCATCCAGATCCCGCGCTGCCTCAAATAGCCCGAGCTCAGTCAATGACCTCCTCAGTTTGAATGAGCCCTGGATTTCCACCTCCAGGAAGACCCCTTTCCAGGGCTTTGGACCTCATGCCCACCCACACATGAGGCAGCTGATCATGGGCTCCCCACGGACCTTTAAACCCAGCTACACCCACCCTCACTTTAGCTCCTCCTCATCCCAACGGATTCAAAGTGGCTTTGCAGTGACTTTACTCGTTGGTTTGTCTCTACTGGATATGTTGTTCTAAAATACAGAATCTAAAAACAGGACCACGTCACTGCACTAGAGCCTCCACACACAGATGGAACCCCATGCCAGTTGTGCCAGGCCTGAGCCCAGGTCCTGCCAGCCTTTCACCCTTCCCCAGCCCTGGCTTTGCACACAGGGCTCTTCCTGGTCGACCTCATCTCCTGTGATCCTTGGAGATGCGTCTTGGGCTGCCTGTGCCGGGAAGCTGTCTGGGCCTCTGCAGCAGACCTTGGAGCCTCACCTCTCTGCTCCTCATGACACTCCCTGAATCACTCTCTACTTGTGCCTGTCCTCCTCCTCCCTGCACTCTGCACTCCTTGGGATTCACAAATGTGTCCCTCCTAGGAGCCACCTCCTATTACTCATCTCCCCTGAGCACACAGTGAAAGTCTCGTGCTTTCTGCTGTCCCTGGTACCCTGGAGTGTGAACAGAGCCACTCAGCTGAATTCATCATTGGTTCCTCAACTACTCCTCTGGAGTTGGCTGGTAGAGGGAATTTTAAAAAGAAAAATGTAGGCTTCTGCGTTCATATGCTTTAAAAAGAAATCCTGGCGTTTACCTCCCCATCAGCAGCCTGCCGGCTCCTTCCTTCATCCTTCCTTTGCATTGAATCAGTGGCAAGAGGTGAAAATTCCCCCCAAAGAAACTCCTTCCCATGCCTTCCGTGTGCTTATTCCACCCACCAACTCCAGTTGCTGCCCCTAAAGCACTCCCTTCACTCACCCAGTGCCCAGGCCTCCCTTGGGCCTTGGGGCCTTTGGCTGCTGCTCAGTCTCTGTGGGGCCAAGGCTGGGGATTTACTCCAGATTCTTGTCCAAGGATTTCCACCCCCACAGTCTTGTCTCCCTTTTTATTCTTATTGCCAGGTAGGAGCAAGTGTGAATGTGTCCATGCTATGCAATCTAACAGGTTGCCTACAAAACCTGAGTTTTACGTCACATGATGGGGTCATGGAAGAAGTGGTGTGTTGGGGTGTCTTCTGGTCTTCTGCAGGGGCCCTGTCTGGCTGAGCAGGATTCCTGTCCAGGAGCATGACTCCTGCTCTGCCCACTGAGAGCAGTTAGGCCTGAGACCCGTATCCCCGCAGAGACGCTTCCTACAGGGGACACCATGTGGCCTCACTCCAAGGCACAGCCATCCTTTTCTAATATTACAAAAGGAATGTATAATATATGTTCCTCAGTTTTCAAAGATTCCCTGTGCATTTTCCTAATACAGCAGCTATTTCCATTATATTTTATTCTTGATTCATCATTTTTAAACGCAGTTCTGTGCTTTTGAAGGCCAATAAGAGAGAAATGGGGTTGGGGGATGGTGAGAAAGATTGCTTTAGAGGAGAGACATAACTGTCAATCTTGAAGTAAAATTATCTTTGTGAACTAAATGGTACCCGGATTTTATTCAAGTGCAAAGCTGGGCAATTCACTGTGATTTAAAACGATCGGTATTACCCATTACATGCTTCAGACACATGGAAGAACGGGTTTTTCTTTTCTTTTTCTTTTTGCAATAACCGAGGAAACACATGCAAATTGAAGTTTAGTCTGAACAATTGACCACAAGTGCATCAGGCATTGTGCCGAGGACACCTGCCATCATTTGCCATCATGTAGGACATAAAATTAAAATGGACTTGAAGTCCTTACAGTAGCTCAAGATATTAGAAACAAAAATAGCTCATGTTTAGTGGATTTTTCAACATTTTTTGTTTTTCTTTTAAAGTAGCAAGAAGACTCTAGGAGGAAACTGACGGAACCACGGGCAGTTCTCCTTGGATAGCCTCGAGTCTGGACCCTAGAGCAGAGGCTCTGGGAGTGAGGTCCCCAGGTTTTCTTATTCTTCATTCCCTTTAAGACGCTGCTCCCCTCTGTCCCTGGGCTCCAGAGTGTCTGGTCTGAGGTTCTGGGTCCACTGGGAGAGCCCGAGTGTCTGATTTCCCATCTGCTCCCTACAGACACTAGCGGGAACTCGCTGATCAATGACGAAGACCCCTCTTCCGTCTTTTCCATGTTATGGTGTGGATGTGAGGCATCCTCTAAAAGCTCCTGTGTCAGGCAGAGCAAGAAGGTTCAGAGGTGAAATGATCGAGTTATTAAGGCCTTGACCTGGTTAGTAGTGTATTAATCCCCAGTAGGGATTAACTGGGTGGTGACTGCAGGCAGGGAGGGTGTGGCTGGAGGGGTTGGTCCCTAAGGGTGAGCCTCTGGGACCAACCACTTTTCTGCCTTGATGCTCTGCCTCACCTCGAGCCCCGAGGAATGGAGCCAGCTGTCTATGGAATAAGGCCTCTGAAACTGTGAGCCCCAAATAAATTCTTCCTCCTCTGATTGTTCTTATCAGGTCTTTTGGTCAAAGCAAAAAAAAAAAAAAAAAATGCTGTCTTGGGCCTCAGGGTACAGAACGCACACCAGCCTCTGCTCTCAACCCACACGGAGGGTCTGACTCGTTGCCTGACACGGGCTTTTGCAGCAGGCATGGCCTGGTAGCCACATAACAGTCATCAGAAGCTGGAAGCAGGACAGCTGTTATTGGTGCTGCTCCCCACAAGTGAGAAGCCCCCTCACTCACTTCCCTGGGGATTCTGGAGGGGTCTGGGCTGGCTCTGTTTATGGTGGGCAGCTGTAGCACATCTAGAGAGGTTCTAGAAGTGCCCGTGGGGATAGCAGGCATAGGACAACACGGACCCTCCTTCCAGGGAGAAAGTTAGTGTGACTGACCTCCTACTTGGCCCTTGGAAAGGACCAGCCTCTTTACTCCCAAACCCTTTATGGTCCTGATGGCTTTTATCACTGTGAGCCCCACTTCTGCCAAACTAGACCTAGACCAAAGGCAGGACCAGAGTGGCTCTGTGCCTCCCTTTCAGCAGCAAGGCTCCTGTGAAATCCTGCCACGTCCTGGTGACCCAGTTCCTGCCCTCAATATGCCCATGAACAGGGCAGGCGCTCTGCGAAGGGACAGATCTGGGGGCCTTTATTTTTATGCCTCTGTGTAAGTGTTCTCATGCCCGTGGAGCCATTCGGGGAGCTTCTAAATGATACCTGTGTTGGGCCCCACCCCAGGCCAATTAAATCAGGTTCTCTGGGGACGAAGCGAAGCCTGGCAACAGTGCTTTTTAAAAAGCTCCCCAGATGATTCTAACGTGCCGCCTGGGCTGAGAACTGCTGGATCAATTGCCGCGACTCTGCAAGAAGAGAGTTGTGCACCAGGGTTTTCAAGGCCTTCAGGGGCCCCTCTGCGCTGGCTCAATGCCCACTTCCATGAGAGATTCAGACAGATCAAGGGTTCTCACCGTTAAATCAAGGTTGAGAATGTTCACCTTTAAAAAATCTTTCTTAGGTAAATCATGACTGTTTTTGAACTTCCTGATTAAAGTTTCTCTGTGGCTGGGCTGGAACCTGTGAAGAAGCACAGGTCTAGTGTGGCCCAGCCTCAGGGATACCACACAGATATGCCCATGGTCATCCCCTCACTCTCTACACATCTTGCCACCAACTCCCTGACCAAGGTTTTGGGGACCTAGTCTCCTCCAGAATGCACATAGCTACTTCATGGTCCCAATGACCCTAAGACACAGGCCTCAGTAACCTTTGGAGTTTGCAAATCTGTGGCACAGTAGCCCATACCCCCTGCACACTCCCACCCCAAACAAACAAAAACAAAAACGAATTTCTCTGCATCATTTTCACTATAGGAACTTACTGGCTTTATAGTATATTTTCTATTGCTATTACCGAATACCTAAGGCTGTCTACTTTACTTTAAAGAGAAGAAGTTTATTTAACTCACAGGTTTAGAGACTGCAAGTCCAAGATCAGGTAGCCCTGCCTTTAGGCCTCTAATGAGGTCCCCCTTGGTTATGTCACATGGCAGCTGGCATCATTAGGAGTGTATTTGAGAGGGAGAGATCACGTGGCCTGACGGAAAACCAGGGGGTGGGGAGGGGCTAGTCTTGCTCTTTCACCACAACCCTCTCTGAGAACTGCCTGGGTCCCTGTGAGAACTGTTAATCCCTTCCTTCCAAGGATGCATCCCCAGTGACCCCACTATCCCCACTAGGCCCTCCTCTTAACAGTCCCACCATCTCCCAACGTCGCCACGCCGGGGATCAAGTGCCAGCCCTGAACACGGAAGGTACACAAATCTCACCAAATGATGACACTGGCTTACTTAGAACCTGGGTGGCTCAGAGCCTATGGATTTGTCTACGTTTCCAGAGCTAGAAGAGGTTAGTCCTTCATCGTCCAGAGGTGGACATTGGGCGTCCTAACAGTGCTCACTGGCACTTCTGGAATGTGCTATTCACAGGGATTTACCCTCACCACCATCTCATGAGGTCAACACCTCATCTCCTCAGTCTTACAGAAAGGAGGAGAGAGGTTAGGCAAATGTGTGGTAAAATCCACGGAGTCTGGTGAACAACTGGGTCAGGGATGGAGGAGGAGGAGGGTGCTCTGGGATGACCCAGGGATCCCCACTCAGAGACGGGGTAGAGGAGGTACCAACACTGAACTGGGAGCCCTGGGGAAGGTCACGGTCAGCCACTGCATTGTCTTGAATCTTCTATGTTTACTCTTCCATTCATATTTCTCTCATTTGATGTTTCCTACAAAATCTAATAAATCATTCATTAGCCGTTTAGCCAACTCCTAAGTATTGGCCAAACCAGACCCAGCCAGAGGAATAAGACTTGGGCACTGACTACTGAAAGTGCATTATCTCTACTTCATTCTTTCCCTGGTCTTTCACATGACCATGACTCACTGGAACCAGTCTTTAAATCAGCCTCGGAAATTGAGAGAAAAATCTATGAAGCTGGGCATGTGCGTCCTGCGTGCCCAGTGTGTTGGACGTGCTGGGGCCTGGCTTCAGGGACCCATTCCAAAGGGGGTCTGTGTGGACGGCTCTCCAGTTACCGTCAGCATCTTGGCCTTTGTCACGTGGGGCTCCCCAGCAGAGTCTCTGGGAGACAGAACAGAATGCAACACACCAAGTCACTTTTGAAATGCAAATCTTCAGTGTGGGGTGCAGCTCAGTGGTAGAGCACTTGCCTGGCATGTGTGAGTCCCTGGGTTTCTGTCTCAGGCCCCCAAATAAAGGCCAAGTCTTCAATCTTTCATCTGAAAGGTACTTCCATGATTGGAGTAATCAGTCACCCAGCATATTCAGCACTGCTTTTGTGATAGTCACTGTGCCATATAAGTTATCAAAAAATAAAGAAAATAGAAGGAATTGATTGAAGCCAGGGCCTTGTGGATACTAGGCAAGTGCTCTACCAATGAGCTACATCTCCAGCCCTTTTAAAATTTTATTTTGAGTCAGGTTCTCATTCAATTGCACAGTTGGCCTCAGACTTGCAATCTTCCTGCCTCGGCCTCCCAAGTAGCTGGGATTACAGGCGTGGGCCACTGCACCCAGCAATAAATATTTTTTAATCAGACAGGTAAAATGATGTCTAGCAAACATGTACACACAGGAAGCACACGCATGTGATGTGAGATCAGAGCTTTCCAGGAGGTCCTGAGGTGAGGTTTTAACAGGTACAAGAGGCCCCTGAGCTCTGAAAGGCATGTTTTACTAATGTTGTCCCAAGTCCCATGGTGTCATAGTGACAGTAACAGCTGTAGCTCCATGTCCCTGCTGATGACCCATGGCATCCTGTAGAGCCTTTCATCCTGCTGTCCCTGACGTGTGATCCTGGGAGCTCCGCAGGGGGAGCGCACGCCTCTTGCTCACTCAGCAGCGAGCCCTGCTCCTACACCGGCACACTTCTCGGGATGCCACTGTGTACGCAGGGCTCCAGCCCAGGCCTCCTAGGTCACACCTTGGAGGGACCCAGTGGCCTCCCAAGTCCCAACCTGAACTTCGCTGTGTCCTGCTCAGGCTGCTCCCTCCAGCTCCACATGCCACCCTTGTCACCTGAGTGTCAGGCCCATAGGAGAGCAGTCACCTCCACCAGACCCTCAGGTGGCCTGCCCTGGAGCAGACCCTGCTGGCCCCTGTGTCCCCTGGCCCCAGTTGAGACTGGATGGGGCTGGCTGTCGCCACCAATGTGTGATGCCAATGTATGGCCAAGATGGGGCTGGGCAGAGTGGTCCTAAGTCCTAGGTTTGGCTCAGCCTGGCCCCACTCCATGAGGGGCCCTGTGACCATAGGACACATGCTGGGGGAGGGTGACAGTAAGTGCACATCCTCTTGGACCCCAGGAGGCAGCAATTGCTCAGAGGGGAGCTCAAAGGCCTGGAGGCTGGAGGCCACTTTAAGAAGGAGAATGAGTGCCAAGGCTTGCAACCCCTAGTCCCTGGGAGCCCCTGGAAGCCCCTGTGAGGAGAGCTCCGGAGGAATATAGGGTGCCTGGGGCACTTCTGGACTCTGGCAAAAGGCATTCACATCAGCCCCTGCTGTGGCCTGAAGTGACCTTTGCCCTACTCTGCTTTTGACTAGCAGCCTCTGGTCTCCCCACACTCCCTCTGCCCAGGGCCCCTGACTCCAGCTCCAGTCCACGTCCTGTCTAACCCAGGGTCTCTGTGGACCTACCCCCTGCAGCACACGGCCATCACCCTCAGCCCAGCCTCCATTCAGGCAGACGTGACTTCCTGTCTCCTCAGTCCCCTTGTCCTCAATTGCCCGTCCCCCCTCTCCCCATGGAGGCTCCAACCTCTCACTTCTGTGCCTTAGTCCTCCTGCCTGACAGACATCTCTGCACCCAAGAATGGTGGCCTCTCTAAGGAAGCTTCTGGAGGCAAATCCCACGGGGTCTGCTGCTGCTTCTGCTGCTCCCACCACCTGTTCTCCACCCGGGACAGAAGCAGTGTCCTGCCACCTCACTTTCCAGGAGCCCATGAGACTTAGCTGCCAACACACCCAGCCAGCCTGGTCCACCTCCGACCTCGCCACTCGCCACAGGCCTCTCCCAGCACCATCGGCTCCCTGGGGCTCTCCAGAGGGCTCCGGTCCCCACAGCCCCAGGTCCTCTGCATGAGCTGTTCCCTCCCTCCCCCTGGAGTTCTTGTGAAGTGTCTCCCAGGTCTAGGGTTAAGTGTTGCCCCCTCAGAAGGGCCCCTACTCCTCCTGCCTAATCCATCCCCATTGTCTCATCACACTGCTGTTAGTGTGGGAGTCCATTCCAGCTGCCATTGCAAAATGCCATCGATGGGAGGATCCTGGACAGCAGATATTACTGCTCAAAGTTCTGGCGGCTGGAAGTCCAAGATCAAAGCTGTGGGAGACCACCACCTGGCCAAGGGCAGCTTCCTGGTTCATAGGAGGCACCTTCTCCTTGCAACCTCACAGAGTGCAAGGGGTAAAGAACTCTCTGGGGTCTCTGCAAGGACACCATTCACGAGGGCTCCACTTCAGTGAGCTAATTGCTTTCCAAAGCACCCCCCCCCCCGTATCATCACCCTGGGGGACAGAGTTTCAGCGTATGACTTGGGGGCACATGGACACCCAGACCATAGCAGTCATTTCTTTCTTCCTTCCTTCCCTCCTTTCTCTCTTTCCCAGTTTCACCTCCTCCTTACTAGATGTGAACATCAGGAGGACAGACCCCAGATGTCATAGCAGAATATTTGTCAAATAAATGAAGGAAGCATTAATTATTCAGTTACTGTAATTCGAATGAGCAAGTTTCCCCAGGCCTTTGGACCTGGGGCTCTGTGTTACTAGTCTTTGTGGGGGGATATATATATATATATATATATATATATATATATATATATATATATATATATATATATATAGAGAGAGAGAGAGAGAGAGAGAGAGAGATTATAATATATTGGCTTGGCCTTGGATGCAAATATTGGCAGAATTGCAGAGACCTTGATGTATGGTTGGAATGAACTGCAAAAAAGATGCCTTCAGTACTTGGGCACTTCACACCCAGCCTCTGGAATGGAGCTGAGCCCAGGACAAGCCCTGGGCCAAGATTCAAGGGCACTTCTGGACCTTGCGAGTGGTTGGGGCAATGAAGCCTTACCCCAAGGAAAGGAAGCAAGAAACTGATGCTCCTGGTTTGCCTCTGGGTTCCCTCTGAGTCTGAGGCTCCCCCTTCTCTTGGCTGGAACAGGGCTCCAGGCTTCCTACAAAGCCTCTGCCCAGGCTCGGGAAGGAAGTCATGCCTCAGGGTCTCCATTCTCCCCTCCTCAGCTGCTTCTGGCATCTCCTTCTTGCCAGCAAGGGAGGACTGCTGGGAACGGAAAGGGCATGTCAAAGGGGTTACACACACACACACACACACACACACACACACACACACACATTCTCTCTCTCTCTCTCTCACTCTCTCTCTCTCTCTCTCTCTCTCTCTCTCTCTCTCTCTCTCACACACACACACACACACACACACACACACACACCAGAAATACTCTCCTCAACTGCCATGGCAGACTTGAGGCAGAGGTGGGCTCAGCTCAGCACTTGGAGGAAGTTTCATGACGCTGACCTGGGCCTGGCCCTACTGTTCACATTACCAGGGATAACAAGCATTGAGGTTGATCTCTGCAAAGCCCTGAAGTCAGAGTTTGAATTTTCTTTTAAAAATGTCTCCAATGTTTAGAGAAATTAAAACCAGTTCTTCCTGATGGTGAAGAGACAAAGCTCCAAGGCACAGGTCCCCAGCTGACTGAGCTGTCTCCTGTCCTCCTTTCTGATGCTCTCTCAGGACTTCCTCAAGGCTGCATATGGAATCTCCCTCTCAGTTCTCCAGAGGGGCCTACAATGGACATGATGCCATAAAACTAGAAGTGAGCCCTTGCTCAGTTACCCAGGGCCCGGAAGAGCCTGCCCTCACATGATCTCCTTGGGGTCTACTCCAGTCCACTTTTGGGAGGAGGGAGGCTCAGATGGTTCCATGTCCACTGAGGGAAAATGGACCCCACACATATATCCATTTGCCCATTTCACTGTCCAGCAGCATGAGAAGCACGTGCACATCAGACAAGGCTGGGACACCTGCCTACTTCCTTGTTCTGTATTGCAAACTACTTCCCCTTCTCTTCCAGCCCTGTTCATGCACCTCCTAAGCAGAACCAGTCAGAAGTTTGCCCTCGGGAGCAACCTCTCACCTCCCCACACCTGACCCCTTTTGTTCCTGGTTCAAAGGCCCAGAACTGGCCCGTGGCTCAGACTCTCACCCAGCTGTGTTCCAAGACCCTCACCAAACCAACGCTTTTCTGTTTTCCATCAAAACACAACAGTTCTGGGCCCTGTTTCCCTCCACTCCTTGTGGAGGGAGAAGTTTAATCATTGATTCTGATCCCTTCTGTGTCCCTGTTGCAACCAGCTAATGACGGACACAGCTCCCAGTGCTGCTTCCCCAGAGCAACTCGAGTGGTGGCAACTCGAGTGGTGGCAACTCGAGTGGTGGCAAAGGGCTCCCGAGGTCATACCACCCCAGCATGCACACCGGGCATTGGTTTTCTGCTTGTCTTCTCAGCGCTAGGATCTGCCACACAATTCAAAAGTCCATATGAGCAGCTTGTCATATCTTGAGCTATTTTCATGTGAGTTATTTCTGTCTATCTAGATTTCAAATTCTAAATCCATTATGTTCCAGCACAGAGCTAAAGACATTGGTTAATGCCCAGAACAGAGTCAAAAACTGCTTGACAGCTAGAATGGGGAGGACCTTCTAGAATCTACATCCTCCTGTCGTAGACTAGAACAGTGATGTTCAGAGGAGCTCATCGGCTCATGAAACAGTGAACTGCGTTATCTATTGAAGAACAAATATTGGTTCAGTGTCTAGTCTGTGTGATGGGCATGTAGAGCTGGATCAGTCCTTACTCTCCAAGAGTTAGGGTTTGATGTGAGAGGGAAATGGGATAAGGCATGGGTGAGCATCAATAATAGTACCAGGCAACAGGAAGCAGGGAGCACTATCAATGTGCTAAATAGACCATAACCAAATGCTAAAAGGATAGGATGAACTTGACCCCTGTGAGTGTCCAGAAAGAGAAGAGGTCAGGAAAGGTGGTGATTCAGAGAAAACTCTACCAGATCTACACCAAACATCCAGCCAGCCAAGCCCCTGTCTTGCCCTTTACTTGGTCAAGTGAAGGTAGAAACTTGATTTAGCTCAGGTTAGGAGGAGTATATTGTGTGCCCTTTCATGACTAACAGAGAGTCCTGTGGTAAATGTGCACATATTGCCACCTCCAGCTCAGTCTGACTCTAAAGAAGCCAGCCACTTAAAAGAGGGAAAAAGAAATGCCTTTGTTTCTTAGAAAGACCCTCTCTTCCCACCAAGTAATTGTTACTGTTATTCTTCAACTGTAACTTGAGTTTTTCACCCTGCTTCCTTCATATTAAGTGAATAATTATAAACTGTGCCAGGTTGATACAGCCCAACTCTCTACAGATGGAGAGCAGCTGATACTCAACACTTCTTAGACTGGCCAGGTAATCCAGGTGTCCATAGGCGTTCAGTAAGTGGAGCCAAGTTCACCCACAACTCACTCGGTTCTTACATGTGGAGCAATTGGGATGGCAAGAGAGTCAAAGCCACAGTCCTTGTCTTCTAAGAGACTGCTCCCTAAGGGAGAGAAGATGCTCATGTTTGCTTAGAGACTACTGAATCCTAAGAGCAAGAAAGCATGGTTTGTCCATGATGTGCATGCATGTCTGGCCCAGAGTCCTGAGCGGGGTTGTGCTTTGTTGCTCCAAATCTTCATGACCTTATTCAGCTGCTGGCCCATCCCTGATTGTTCCCCCTGCCTCCGAGGAAGAAGGGCCCTGGCTCCCTAAGGGCTGTCCTGACACCTGATGCTCCTCATTCCTCCGGAGACTCCAGCTCTGTGAGCACCTGCTGTCTACAGCCATCAATCCTGTCTCCTTTTTTGGTTCCATTTCAACGCTCACCCAACATGCTGAAGACCCCCAGCTTTAACAACCCTGCCTGCTACTGTGTCCTCTTCTCGATCCACTGCCCCAGCTCCCCCTTTCCTTCCCCAGCAGTCTTCATGGCCTCCTCCCTGTCTTCTACCACCCCTCCACCTCTGCAGGTGGGCTTCCACCACGGCCTGCAGCGTGCCTCATGGCAATGGCTGTTCTTGGGCTGTGAGGACCTGCAAGGTTCCATCCTGGGTGGCTGTCGGTTTCCTCTGCGGTCCTTTCTCCCCTGACTTATGGCTCCTACATTCAGGTCTCCAGTTTTGACTAAATTAGGACATGAAAACACTATATCTCCAACCACCTACAAAACAGTGACCCTCCTTGGCTACCCCTTGAAAACCTTGAATTCTGCATGGCCTGGGTGGGACCACCCCTTCCTCTGTGGCCTTCATTTCCTTCACCTCTGGGCTGTGCACTTGCCTCATGCACCCAGCAGGAAGATTGACCTAGAACCTCGGGCTAACCTTAGAGCCTCCTCTCTTTCACAGCTCATGTCCCTTGCTTCCCATCATCCCGAATCTGTTCCCTGTCATTCTACCCTGGTCCTTCCAGTTCAGCTGACCTGTAGACTCATTCTGGCTGCCCCCAAAGCCCTGAACCCCAGCTATTTCAGGCCAGAGCTCCATCTTCTCCTTGTTGGTCCCAACTCCCTACTTCTTAAGTTCTTTCCTCTATCTCCACTTTATTTACCATTTCTGTCTCCTCCAGCTCCACTGGCTTTGGATTTCTCCACAGTTTTCCCTAGTGATTCTCTATCTGGCTTGTCCCTCTAGTTTTAGGTGTACAATCACATCTTCATCTCTTGTGAGAATCATCCAAGCCCAGTTCCTGCAGCTGTAGACCCTCAAGGCCCAGCCAGCATCCAGCTCCAGCTCTGTGCTTCCACAGTGACATTGTCATCTGTGCACTTGTTTCCCTCACTTGGCTATGCCTTCCTCCAGGACAAGAACAGTTATTTACTTGTCTCTGAATTCCATTGTATTCTCTTGCATTATGTGATATTATAGCATTAAAATGGAACCAGATGTTGTGGCCATGCCTGTAATCCCAGCTACTCAGGAGGCTAGGCAGGAGGATTGCAAGTTCAATGCCAGCATGGGCAAATTAACAAGATCCTGTCTCAAAATAAATAAATAAATAAATAAATAAAAAGGACTGGGGATGTACATCAGTGGTATAGTGCTTTCTTAACATGCAGGAGGCCCTGGGTTCAATTCCCAGCAACACACCCACCCCTCCCACCCCCACCCCCACACACACCCACACACACAAAGTACTAAAATGGAAAAAGTGTGCCATATGCAGGAAATATTCAGGACTGGTTCAGGGCAATGCACAGACTACAGAACTGCAGAGGGAGGGCAGGGCGGTGTGGCCCGAGTCAGTGCAGGAAGCAGTACTGCCAGCTGGATGCCGACGCTGTAATTACATGTCCTAAAAACAGGAAAGTGCCTGTTACTCTGATGAGGTCTGCCTTTTCATTCCTCACTCAGCCTGTTACCTCTGTATAACCCAGAACCCAGCTGGGATGATGACTGCCCGTTGCACCAAGCAGAGGTTTTTCAGAATGTCATGGAAAGCTCAGTGCAGCCCACATGACGTCCTGAGCCAGCACGCTCCCTAGGTTTGGGAGCCCCTCTTCTGTTTACTTGGACCCAAAGGATCTTGGGGCTGTGCTTGGCTCCAGAGCAGCTCCAAAATCAGAAGGGTTCATCATTCCTATGAGTACATACCCAGGGTGTGTTTGATCGTAAGTTCTCCCCAGAGCCAATTCTCCAGCCAAGTGTGAGCAGCCATTGTATAATCCTGGCTGATGCTCAAAGGCCTAGGGTTTTTCCAAAGAAGTACCCTGAGCCTTCCATTGGCTTTCCCACTGGCTGTTTCCTGTTATGCTATCATGTGGCTGGAATATTGCTGTCCTTAAGGATGTGTCCCTTTGGTACTCTGAGCTCAAGTTCTGGTCCCTTTTCCTCCTGGCTTTGCCCCGGCACCTGCTTTGGCTGAGAGATCACTGGACTGTACTGCAGTATAAGCTGGACTGTGGTTTTCCCAAGGGTCCCTGCCTAAGCAGTTCATCTCAGACACAAGCTGCGTTTGCAGTTCATGCCCATTGTCAGCCCCCTCCAAGCTGGCTCCTGTGGAAGGAAAGCCCCATCCACAGGGGTCAGGTCAGGCTACTCTCTTCTTGTTCACTCTGGCAGCCTGACTCCTTTTATTCTCCTCTCTCCAGCCCATCTTCCTTGTGGCCACTCACCCTTACCTCATTTCTCTCCCAGCTGCGGGCTCCAGAGATTGCAGAGGATTTGCTAGCAGTAACTGACTGTCCATGGGAAGCACTACAGGTGTAAAAAGACCTGGCCAGCTGCATTATGGATGACCTGACAGAATAGAACCTAGGGGAATGCATGCCCAGAGCCCTGGATCTCTTTCAGGTGGGCTTAAATATGCCTCTCAGGGCCCTCTCAGCTGAAGCTTCCCACTGAAACACAGCTCAAGTAACCCACGGTTGCTCCCTGGCCTCATCTACTATCAGCTTGTGAGCTATCATTAAGCCATCCTCTGCTTTCCTTGGGTCCTGGAGAGCCTTAGGGACCTCTGCCCAAGAGTGGTTTGGCCCCAGGAGAGCCTGTTAACACTGCAAGGTCAAACGTGGGCACCACTGTCCACATCATAATGTGGCCTCTCACCCTGCTGGTTTCCAAGCCCAAAAGAAGGTGCTGAGCTTTAGGAACAAATAAAAAGAAAGAAACAACGGAACAACCCTGTGAATTAAGGGAAAGGCCCACAGTTCTAGAAACTTCTATCTATAGATGCATATCCATGCAACACCTTCTCTTTTTGTCTAATCTCACCTGACTCCAGAGGCAGAGATTAGATAGACAAAGAAGAAAGATGCCTGATAGATTAGATAGATGGCGGATGTAGATAGGTAGGTGATAGGTTAGATGTGGAGGTGGGGAGGTGGATAGACAGACAGATGTAGATATAAAGAAGAAACTCAGTGGCCTCTGTCCCCTTCTGTTTCCTCACTGCTGTCAATCCTGCAGCCCTGAGGCTGAGTGCAGAGTCACGCAGAAGCTCCCCAGGGAATCGCCTGCAGGCATTCTCACTCCCTGGGCCTGGAGATCTTTTTTTTTAAATATTTATTTATTTATTTTTAGTTTTCGGCAGACACAACATCTTTGTTTGTATGTGGTGCTGAGGATCGAACCTGGGCCGCACGCATGCGAGGCGAGCGCGCTACCGCTTGAGCCACATCCCCAGCCTTTCTATAGCCACTGTCGGAGGGCAAAACAGCAACGATGAATAACGCCTTTGAGCCCTGTCTGACCTCTGCAATGCCATCTCCATGTTAGCTGTCACTTGCTAGCAGTGACACCTGGAGTCCCTGACGGGGCCACTCACAGCAGTATGATGAGCGCCCCTCCCTTACAGCCCATCTGTCGAAGGAAAGCCCGTTCACAGGAGTCGGGTCAGGCTACTCTCTTCTGGTTCAGGAGGCCCAGCTGTGGCCAGCTTCTCCCCATGCTACTCTGAGCTGACAGGCCATTTTTACTGATGCTGCTAGGAAGGCCCCGTGTCCTCAACCCCACTTGGTCTCAGCTGCAGACTATGCTTAATGCTTGGCAAGCAGCTGGCCTCTGGGTTCAGTCTCATGCTCTGCATTCCTCAAGTCCTCAAGTCAGGCTTGTCTTGGAAACCTCCACCCTCGGGCCACAGGGCTCAGCCACCAGGAGAGTGTCTGTAAGACTGATGGGCCATTCCACTGGCCGGCACCTCCCTCTTGTGACCTGTTTGTTCTTGCTGAGCTAGTTCCCAAGGCTTATTTCTACATACTTCTCTCTCTAAAGCCCGGCACTAAGCCACATGGCAATCAGTGCACACAGGAGATGCTTCTAAAAGTGTGGCAGTCCTATCCATGAAGCCTGTCCACGCAGAAGCCAAGGAGCACCCACCATGAGACCTCAAGTGCAGCCACAGGTCATAGCTGCCACTTCGTGCAGAACAGGGTTTCATTATTTAGCCTCTGGCTCTCTCTAGCCCCGGGGTCCATCTTGAAGCACAAATGGGGACAGGAAAGGGGCCTGGGCACGCCCCACTTAGTGCCACTCACGCCTTCCCATTCCTCAGCCTATGGGTCCAGAGGCCCTCAGAGTCTTGCTTCCCCCCTCTGTTAACTAGCCTGACACAAGGTTTGGCTGCTAGGAGGCTAAGATCACAGTCACCTGGAGCTCTGGAGGAAAGGGACAGACACGCCTGGAGGTAAGATAGGGAAATGAACAAAGGGCCCGCAGGAGGTGGACTGGGAGTCTGCCTAGGGCCTTGGAGGAGCAATGGCAGCCTGCTGGGACACAAGGGAGACAGGAGGCAGAGACAGGGAGAAGGGCAAGTTCAGAGAGGAGGGCAGCCAGGCAGGGTGTGGGGCTGACGTGGAGGCTGTGTGTCTACCTGCTTGTGCATGGACCTGGCCACAGCAAGGAGGTGTGAGGCCCCAGGTGAATCCCCACCTGCCATGCTGCAGGGTCCAGACATGGTCCTCAAGAGGCAGAGAGTCTCTGAAGGCATGTCAGCAGCGTTGGTGTGAAGATGCAAGACAGGCGACCCTGGGGAGAGGACAGAGAGTGTGGTGGCCCCATCAGAGATGACAGAGGCAGTGGGAGAGCAAAGGAAGAGGACGATTCAGTGACAGCATCTGCCAACTCTGTTGACCTGTTGAACACAGGAAGCATCTGCCAACTCTGTTGACCTGTTGAACACAGGAAGAGAAAATTAGGGAAACATTGAGACTCTTACTGAGGGTTTGGATTTGAGACTAGAATCAAGGGGCAGGGCAGGATGACGTTGGGAGTAGAGGACATCGGGGTCTAGGTGGGGCCAGATGGCTCCAGGACTAGGGCAAGGACAAAGAGGAGACTGAGTGCAGACAGGTGTGCAGTGAAGTTCAGCAGTGACAAGAAAGGAGACTGACCGTGCTGAGGGAGTCTTCTAAAGTGCAGGAAGGGCATGGTGGGCAGAGGGCAGAACAGCCACAACCGTGGGGTGGGTACCGTGGCTGCCCAAGCCCTGCGCTCCTTATGCTCCCCTCACTCCTGGGTCACACCCACCTGCCAGGACAGCTGTGGTCTGACCCAGGCTCCAAGTGAAGACACTGAGGCCGACTGGTATGTTACCCTGGGGTGGGGACTTGCCAAGCTGTGGAAGCAGAAGATGAAGTGGTTGGGAAAGGAATAGATGCAGATCAGGTAGGGGATCATAGGAAGGGAGCGGGGCTGGGGGCTGAGGGACAAGTGCTGTACTTGGGGTCTGCAGCATTCTGGGGGGATAAGGACCAGACTAGGGGATTTGGAGCAGAGTGGCCCGCCCACACGAGTGTGATGGTCACCCAGGACAAGCCAAGGCTGAATGCCCTCTGTGATGGTAGCCAGGGGACACTGATGCAGACATCAGGGCCTCTTGAGAACCACAGCCAGTGAGCCTGCTGTCCACAGAGCAGTGTGTCCAGAGGCACCCATGTTCTCACTGCCTTTGCTTTGCTCCCCTGTCTTCTGAAGCAGATATGAACTACAAATAGACATGGCCCACACTTTGCCTCAGATATATTCTTTATTTTCTCCCAGTTGTCAAGCTGAACTCTAAGCTGATGTTTTATTTATCTGTGGTAATGAGGGACGGGAGAGCCATGCATAATTGGAATCTGAAGATAAGCCAAAAGTTCTGTGTAGCCAAAATTCCTGTGTCCTTTCCCACCAAGTCTCCATGCCTGTGTTGTTAAAAATGGCAACTTGACTAATCCAAGTTTCGCTAGTTCTTTGTGCTATGCCTCTGGCCTTGCACAATGGGTCGTGAGTGGGTGTCTCTGTCCGTCCAATGCATGAGGTCCTCTTACACAGCCCCGAAGTTGTGGCATCTGGGGCTTCGGTGGCCGTCACAGCAGCGCAGGAAAGCCAAGCTCTTCCCTGGGCCATCAATGTGGTTGGTGCAATGCCCTTCTATCTATAGCCTCCATGAAATTGATGAATATGTGAGCAAATGAATGAATGAACGACTTTCCAAACCATGTGCAAAAGGAATTCCTGGGCACTTCATGGGACATGAGAGTTGACTCTGACCCAGGCATCCAGGAGACATGTGGATCTGTCTCTCTCAATTCCTCTTCCACTTGCTGACGGCTAACCAAAGACCCAAACGCTCACCCATATGTGAGGGGTATGAGAGGACGAAGCTAATGACATTTGCATGTACAGTTACACACTTCAGTCCTGGTTTTCGAGACCCTCCCCCATACAGAAGAACGGAACCAAACGACAGGGTGTTGGAAGGGGCCAACACACACAGTCCAGTTTTTCCAAAGCTAAGTTAATCTCTGTGAGGCTCAAATTCTTCATTTAGTCAAGGATTATTTTTTCACAACCCAAATCCACCAGTCTTAAATTTTGAAGGGGGTTTAATACAGAGAAGAGAAACCAGCTGAGAGTTTCCCTGGGAGCTCATGGGGACTGGCAAGCCATCGTTCCTCTCTCTGTCCACCTCTGTGGGGCTTCATGGGTTCTTCTCTGCTTCTGGAAGCACCCTTCACATCTCCTACAGACTGGTCTCTCTGCTGTCATAGCCACCCTGAAGGACAGTCAGCACTATGTCCCCGTGACTTACCCAGAGTCTCCTATAAGTTCACTGACCCAGACAGATCTCTGTGTCCCAGGTTAGGCCAGGGCCATCTCCAGCCTGTGACTGTGGTAGGAGGTGGGCTGTCCCTTGAGATCTAATGGGGATGGACTCTTTGAGAAAGGGGTGAGGATGGGGAGGCCACGACTAGCCACTGTACTGCCCAGGATGGCACCTATGTGTCCAAGCCTGTTGGCTGACTAGAGGGGAGGGGGACGCAGACCAACAAGTGACAGCAGGGAGTTGCTCCCGAGGCACGCACAGTCTTAGGGGGAAGGTAGGTCCAGTTCTGCTCCTGTCCTCCAGTTGGACCCCAGCCCCAGCAGCATGGCTGACACGTTTTATGAAGAGCCCAGAGCCAACTCAGCAGAGCCAGGAGACAGTGGGAAGTGACAGTGGAGAGATTCAAAATTTGATACAGAGGAAACAACTGCAGGGCTTGGTGTATTTAGTCCGCAAAAAGGGAGATTTGAAGGCGAAGTGATTCTTTTGTCCAAGTGTTTGAAGCATTGACTTAATTGTTTAAAAGATTTTCAGTTTGCATATGTCTGCAGAGGCCCAGAACTGGCCCCAGTGGGTAAGAATTAAAAGGAGGGAGACTTTGGCATAAGACCAGTGTTTTCCACCAGGGTCCTCTACAGCTCGCTGCCGACCACTGTCAAGAAGAGGTGGGATGGTCACCTGTGGGAAATCTGTAGAACAGACACATTGCTCAGGCCTAGTCCAGTTCTGGAATGCTATGGCCCTGTAGCAGGTGCTCCCATGGGCTGGACTGATTGCCAACCTGGGAGCAAAGGCCACACTTTGTGCAGGATCAGCAGGTGCCATAGAGTGTCACTGCTGGGGAGGGTAGGTTGCCCTCCCTTGTCTCATCCCCTCTTGAGTCCAGCTGAGACAAGCCTCTTTTAGCTAAGATGTGCTGGGTCCTTCAGGACTCCCTACCACCCATAGGGCCACCATCTGCTGGGCTGACCAAGGAGACTGCAGGTCACCATCAAAACCCAAGTATGCAGCTGGCATTGAGAGAGTGCTGTGTGGACATAACCCATTTGGTTACAAAGATCAGAAGCCTGTTCAAAGTAGCTCAGATTTTAGAAAGAACAAGGGGAAGCGTAATGGTTTATATAGCAAGACTCTAAAAAGGCTTCAGAGAAACTGCATATCAGGAGTCAGGATGGGCAAGAGTTAAAGGAGGTCTGGGACCCTAGCCATAAAAATTCATTGCCCTTGCCATTTAGTCAGCCACTCCTCATATGACCAGGCTGCAATCTTCAGGGCCACTTCACTCAAGACCCACGAGAGTCCTCTGCTGCTGCTGCTGCTGCTGCTGCTGCTGCTGCTGCTGCTCAATACATTGGCTCAATGGACCTCTATCGATCCCCAGACTAATAACTCTAGCTGCAGGTGTGATTGTCCAGGGCCTCTGCTTACAGCAAGTTAAGCTAGAAACAGAAATTAGGGTTGATAGGGGAGTTGACCAGATTATCCAATGCAGGAGCAACCCAGAGTCCGGGTTGACCCACTGTGTGAAAACTCAACAGTCCACACTAATTTGGGGTTTATCTTCACGCTGAGTTTGAACTCTCCTTCTCTTCGTCTCCTGGGCCTTTCTCTGCATATCTGCAGAGCTGTGTTGTTTTCAATGGACTCAACTATCCCAAAATATTTGATTAGCATGTCTGCTAGTCTAAGTGCTCAAATACAATACCAGAGTTCAGGCTGAAGACTGAATGAATACACAGATTTGGTTACTCATTCTAATTAATTCATTCATTAGGACTTGTGAGAAGTTATTACCACGTGCTTAATATGAGCATCATTTCTTCTGAAAACAAAGAGGTTGTGTGTATGCGTTGTCTTCAGGTAGATTGCAGTCTGAGAACCAAGGTACATGCCCTCCAACAAATTAATGCCAATCAAGGCATTTATAGAAACTCAGATCTGGGTGGGTGTCACCAGCCTGATGCTGAAAGGCAGGCCTCGCGGAGTGCTCACTGAGCAGACCCAGGGTCTTCGTGCCACACTGCCAGCTTCCCTCTCTGAAGCATGAACTGAGGAAATTTTGAAGTCTTCTTCAATATGTTATGTAGAATCCAACTGATCGACACAAAGAGAAAGATGGAGCTCCCGAAAAGGTTTTGCACACAGTCGGTGATAGGTGGGGAGCCAGGACAGCCTGTTTCCATGCTCCTGTGCGGCCATGGCCTCCTGGGAATGATGTTCTCGTGCTTGGCCTCTAGGACAGGACTTGCTGTAAGTTGGCTAAGACACTCACTGACTGTAGTTCACAAAAGCTTTGGGACCGAGCTTGGTATGAACCCCCAGGACCGTAGGAAAGGGAGCTCTTAGGTGGAATAGTTTTAGCTAAAACAAAACCCCATAGATTTGTTTTTTCTGAGGTTTTGTTTTTTCTATTCCTAGAGATGGGGCTGCAAAGGGCAGGGATGTGGTCCCTCAGAAAAGGCTCTGCCCATCAGGTGTCACATGTCCCCACTCACACCATCCCCCTCCTTCAGCTGGCCAGCTCTGACACCATGTCAGGCCCTTATCTTTTCAAAATGACCAGCTTACTGAGTGGCCTCCTCCCTCACACAGGTTCCACCTGTGGTCAGGTGGTGCGATGCTCTGGCTGAGGTCAGGCTGAGCACCTGGGAGTTGGCGGCAGACATGCCCTGCAGGAGTCACCATGGGAGGAGAAACCTGGTGTGTGGATCGCTCTAACCCCACACCAGCTCACTGGGGTTCCCATTGGAACCACACTCATCCTTAACTTGGGGACATATGTGTGTCTCTAAAAGAAGAAACGATAGAAAAGCAGGCAGCAGGTAGGGGGTCATTCACACAAGGAAACCCAAGTAGGCAGTGATACCCAGTCACACTAGAAATGAAAGAATGGCGAACAGGACAAGGTGAGACACACTCTTGACCATTGGGGTTGGGACCAAAACACGAAGTTAAATAACGCCTGCTGCTGTTGAGGACAGGAGTAGCTGGAATTTCCAGGAAGCTTCTGTCTTTCTTTGGGAATTTTTAAACAACTACCAACCAATAAACTGGACACATTTAAATTGGACAATTGGGTGTGTGCACACGTGTATAGTCATGAAGCCACAAGTGGACATGGAACACATCTGTCCTAATGATGCTTCCTGCACCCTAACTCCCTCCACCGGCTCTTCTCTGTGCTGTACTTCCGGGTAATCATCCATAATTTTAAAAAATTATATAAATGCTAGGAACTGAATTAGAACAAGATATATTCCATGCTTTTATAACTACATCAGAATGGATTCTACTATCAAGTATAACTAAAAAGAATCAATAAAATTATATAAATGGAGTGTGTCCTGTGTACTCTATTCCTGACTGACTATTCTGGACACTGCTATTTCAAGGTTCATCACAGTGTCACACACATGCACACTTTCAGTCATCAGGTGATATGGTCACACAGCTGTGTCTCAGGTTTGTTAGCCTCTTATCTCTTTGTGGACTTTGAGTTGCTTCTAATTTGGACCTACTATAAAGAAGCTGGTAAGAACATCGGTGTAAAAGTTGTTGTGTGGGTACAGACTTTTATTTCTCTTGGATAAATGCCTTGTGGTGGAAAGGCTACATCTGATTGCAGGTGTATATTTAACTGAGTCAGGAGGATACACACAATTTGAACAGACCAATATCAATGGATGAAATTGAAGAAGCCATCAAAAGACTACCAACCAAGAAAAGCCCAGGACCGGATGGGTATACAGCGGAGTTTTACAAAACCTTTAAAGAAGAATTAATACCAATACTTTTCAAGTTATTTCAGGAAATAGAAAAAGAGGGAGCTCTTCCAAATTCATTCTATGAGGCCAACATCACCCTGATTCCGAAACCAGACAAAGACACCTCAAAGAAAGAAAACTACAGACCAATATCTCTAATGAACCTAGATGCAAAAATCCTCAATAAAATTCTGGCGAATCGAATACAAAAACACATCAAAAAAATTGTGCACCATGATCAAGTAGGATTCATCCCTGGGATGCAAGGATGGTTCAATATACGGAAATCAATAAATGTTATTCACCACATCAATAGACTTAAAGATAAGAACCATATGATCATCTCGATAGACGCAGAGAAAGCATTCGACAAAGTACAGCATCCCTTTATGTTCAAAACATTAGAAAAACTAGGGATAACAGGAACTTACCTTGACATTGTAAAAGCTATCTATGCTAAGCCTCAGGCTAGCATCATTCTGAAAGGACAAAAGTTAAAGGCATTCCCTCTAAAATCCGGAACAAGACAGGGATGCCCTCTATCACCACTTCTATTCAATATAGTTCTCAAAACACTGGCCAGAGCAATTAGACAGATGAAAGAAATTAAAGGCATAAAAATTGGAAAAGAAGAACTTAAATTATCACTATTTGCAGATGACATGATTCTATACCTAGAAGACCCAAAAGGGTCTACAAAGAAGCTACTAGAACTAATAAATGAATTCAGCAAAGTGGCAGGATATAAAATCAACACACATAAATCAAAGGCATTTCTGTATATCAGCGACAAAACTTCTGAAACGGAAATGAGGAAAAACACTCCATTCACAATATCCTCAAAAAAAATAAAATACTTGGGAATCAACCTAACAAAAGAGGTGAAAGATTTATACAATGAAAACTACAGAACCCTAAAGAGAGAAGTAGAAGAAGATCTTAGAAGATGGAAAAATATACCCTGTTCATGGATAGGCAGAACTAACATTATCAAAATGACGATATTACCAAAAGTTCTCTATAGGTTTAATGCAATGCCAATCAAAATCCCAATGGCATTTCTTGTAGAAATAGATAAAGCAATCATGAAATTCATATGGAAAAATAAAAGACCCAGAATAGCAAAAGCAATTCTAAGCAGGAAGTGTGAATCAGGCGGTATAGCGATACCAGATTTCAAACTATATTACAGGGAAATAGTGACAAAAACAGCATGGTACTGGTACCAAAACAGGCGGGTGGACAAATGGTATAGAATAGAGGACACAGAGACTAATCCACAAAGTTACAACTATCTTATATTTGATAAAGGGGCTAAAAGCATGCAATGGAGGAAGGATAGCATCTTCAACAAATGGTGTTGGGAAAACTGGAAATCCATATGCAACAAAATGAAACTGAATCCCTTTCTCTCGCCATGCACAAAAGTTAACTCAAAATGGATCAGGGAGCTTGATATCAAATCAGAGACTCTGCGCCTGATAGAAGAAAAAGTTGGCTCTGATCTACATATTGTGGGGTCGGGCTCCAAATTCCTTAATAGGACACCCATAGCACAAGAGTTAATAACAAGAATCAACAAATGGGACTTAATTAAACTTAAAAGTTTTTTCTCAGCAAGAGAAACAATAAGAGAGGTAAATAGGGAGCCTACATCCTGGGAACAAATTTTTACTCCTCACACTTCAGATAGAGCCCTAATATCCAGAGTATACAAAGAACTCAAAAAATTAGACAATAAGATAACAAATAACCCAATCAACAAATGGGCCAAGGACCTGAACAGACACTTCTCAGAGGAGGATATACAATCAATCAAGAAGTACATGAAAAAATGCTCACCATCTCTAGCAGTCAGAGAAATGCAAATCAAAACCACCCTAAGATACCATCTCACTCCAGTAAGATTGGCAGCCACTATGAAGTCAAACAACAAGTGCTGGCGAGGATGTGGAGAAAAGGGTACACTTGTACATTGCTGGTGGGACTGCAAATTGGTGCGGCCAATTTGGAAAGCAGTTTGGAGATTCCTGGGAAAGCTGGGAATGGAACCACCATTTGACCCAGCTATTGCCCTTCTCGGACTATTCCCTGAAGACCTTAAAAGAGCATGCTACAGGGATACTGCCACATCGATGTTCATAGCAGCACAATTCACAATAGCTAGACTGTGGAACCAACCCAGATGCCCTTCAATAGATGAATGGATAAAAAAAAATGTGGCATCTATACACAATGGAGTATTATGCAGCAATAAAAAATGACAAAATCATAGAATTTGCAGGGAAATGGATGGCACTAGAGCAGATTATGCTTAGTGAAGCTAGCCAATCCCTAAAAAACAAATACCAAATATCTTCTTTGATATAATGAGAGCGTCTATGAACAGAGCAGGGAGGAAGAGCAGGAAGAAAAGATTAACATTAAACAGAGACATGAGATGGGAGGGAAAGGGAGAGAAAAGGGAAATTGCATGGAAATGAAGGGAGACCCTCATTGCTATACAAAATTACATATAAGAGGTTGTGAGGGGAATGGGAAAATAAACAAGGAGAGAAATGAATTACAGTAGATGGGGTAGAGAGAGAAGATGGGAGGGGAGGGGAGGGGGGATAGTAGGGGATAGGAAAGGTAGCAGAATACAACAATTACTAATAGGGCATTATGTAAAATTGTGGATGTGTAACCGACGTGATTCTGCAATCTGCATTTGGGGTAAAATTGGAGGTTCATAACCCACTTCAATCTAATAATGTATGAAATATGATATGTCAAGAGCTTTGTAATGTTGTGAACAACCAATAAAAAATAAAATAAAATTTAAAAAAACTGCCAAACTATTTTCCTAGGAAATTGAACTGTTTTAACACTCCTCTGAGCCCGAGAACTACAGTTCCTCCACATCCTCCCCTGGATTCATGCGGTCAGAGTATGGTTTTAGCCATTTTCATAGGCGTGTGTTATAATTTGAATGTGTCTCCCAAATTCAGGTGTTGAAACTTCATAGCTAATGATGTAGTACTAAGAGAAGGGGCATTTAAGAGTCCATTAGACTTTGAGGGCTTTCCCTCCAGGAATGGGATTAAGGCCCTGGTGAAAGAGATTTCACCTCTTTATCCTCTTGTCCTTCTGCCTTCCGCCATGTGAGCACACAGCGATCCTCCCCTGCAAAGGATAGAGCAACCAGGCACCATCTTGGAAGCAGAAGGTATCCCTCACCAGAGCCTGGACCTGCCAGAGTCTTGACCTTGGACTTCCCAGCCTCCAGAACTGTGAGAAGTAAATTTCTCTTCTTTATAAAGAACCCAGTCTTGAGTATTTTGTTATAACAACACAAAATAGATTAAGAGAGTATATAATTACCTCATAATGGTTTTAACTTGCATTTCTTTATAACTAATTATATTCAAAATCTCCTCATGACCTTATTTGCCATCTGTTTAACTTCTTTGGGAGAGTGTTTAAATTGTCTTCTTGTTTTTGAATTATGGGTTGTTTTTTTTTAATTATTGAGTTTGAGGAATTCTTCATGTTTTCTGAATACATGCCCTTTAGCAGGTACATGTTTTACAAATGTCTTCTTCCAGTCCAAGACATCTCCCATCATTCTCTTGATAGTATCTTCAAAGAGTAGAGAATTTTTATCTCTAAAGGTTTATCAATTTTCCAGTTAAGGTCATCAATTTCTTTCTGTTACAGATTGCCTTTTCAGAGCTGTACCTAATAAATCTTTTCCTAAAGAAAAGTCACAAAGAATTCTTCACCTGTATTTTCACCCAGAAGATTTGTAGTTTTGTCTACAAATCTATCTTTATGTTAGTAATACACCATGTCAATTATGGGAGCTTTATAAGAAGTCTTGATATTAGGTAACATTAGCATTACTTCTTTAGTCTTATTCAAAGTTGGTTTTGGTTTGCTAGATTCTTTACATTTTCATATATATATATATATATATATATATATATATATATATATAATCTCGTTTTCCTTGTACAGTTTTAGTATCAGCAATGCTGGTCTTAGAAGTTGAGAAATGTTTCTTTCTCTTCAATTTTTTTTTCTGGAAGAATTTCTGATAATTTGTTATTATTTCTTCCTTAAATGTTTTATACTGCATATCTCTCAGTGATATTTCAACTTTTGCACATTTAAAAATAGTCTTTGTTTTTACTTCATTTTTGAAAGACATTTTATGGGTTCTAGGTTGACAGTTTCCCTTCCTCTCTCCTTATCTCTCTCCCTCCCTCCCTCCCTTCCTTCCTTCCTTCCTTTCAAGACGTCATACCATTGTCCTCTTGCTTTCACTACTTCCTGGGAGAAGTCTGCCATCATCCTAGTTTGTTACTTGTCCTTTATCTCTGGCTGCTTTTAAGATTTTCTCTTTTCACTGGTTTTGAATCTTTTCATTATGATGTGCCTTGATGTCGTTTTTCTTCATAATTTTTGTGCTTTAAAGTCATTCAAAGTTTGTGGGTCTATAACTTTTATCAAATTTGGGAGAAACTTGGCCATTATTTTTAAAGTATTTTTCTGTCTTCCCCTCCTTTAAGGATTCCATTATGCCTATATTAAAACTTTCCCCACTGCTCACTGGCGCTCTTTCCCCCATTTAAAGTTCTTCTCTGGATTTAATTTAGGTGGTTTTTATTGCTTGTCTTCACGTTCATCATATCTCTATCTATCACCCCCTCATCCCATCCTGGGCATTTTTCATCTCACATATTGTATTTTCATCTCTAGAACTAATTTTTTAAAAATATGTTTCATGTCTTCCTTAACTTTCTTTTTCAATAAGAAGCCTTTCTATGTTGCCCAGGCTGGCCATGAAATCTTGGACTCAAGCAATCCTCCCATCTCAGCCTCTCAAGTAGCTGGGGCTTCAGGCATATGCCACAATGTCTGGTTTTTCTTAACTTTTTGAACACATAAATTGTAACAGCTGCCTCGGTGTCCTAGTGTGCTTCTTTTAGCACCCATGTGAGTTATGGGTTGGTTAATAAATACCATTTCTTACTAAGAAAAAGCAGGATTCCCTGGAATGACTAATTCCAAGTACAAGACAAAAAATATTCAAGATGATCTTGAGGCATCTTCTCATGTCAGAAAGAAAGGAAAAAATCAAAGACTGTTGCTACTGAGTTTTCATTTTTACTAGTCCTTTTCTCTTAAAAGATTAAAAAAAACAGATTAAGCTTTGATGATAATATTTCTGATTCAAGTTTAATATTGTGGGGCTTTTATATGAATCCTTTCATTTTATGTTTGTACCTTTTTTCCTATGCTGTTAAAATAGATGTGCAGATAAAACATGTGGAATGAAATAAATGATGCCTATGATTCCATATAAAACCTCCAGCAAAGATATAATACAAACAAAAAAGGGAAAGATAAATGGAATGTTGCAAAATCTTGATAACTGTTGATCTGAGTGACAGGTGTAAGGTGTCATAATATTCTACGTGTGGGTTTGAAATTTTTTAATCTAGTTTTTTGAGAGAGAGAGAGGAAGAGATAGAGAGATCAAGATCCTCTTGCCTAATAAGATTGGCAGCCTCCTCCTCCTTGCCCCCCCCCCGACACCCCCCCCCCCCAGGCCACAGCAACATTAGTTCATTGCCATTCTGGTGTTCAAATCCATCTTCATTTTTTACTCCCAGGGATTTTTCTCACTGTCTTGGAATTCAAAGGATGAATTTAAAAGGATAACACAGGTTGTCAACATTTATAGGTATTTGTAGTGGTGGGGTGTCAGGGAACTAGTCCTATTTTTTGAAATGGAAGCTTTCTGATGTCCTTTTAAGCTGTTTGCTTTTAATATACAGAGAGGCCATCTATCGAGTGGCCATATCCTTACCAAGAGCATCACACAAACACATATTGGTTCCTAAAGAGTGTGTGTGAATGGAGGTAACATCTATCCTTACTCCTAGAAAAAAAAAATTCAGACTTGGAACAGGCTGTGCATGAATGACCTAACACAGAGACTGGGGGGGCACTACAAACATTTGTCTCTATTCTACCTGGAGAGCAGCGAGAGCACAGCCCTTAGCAGAGCAAGGAAGGGCAATGTCATCTTACATTGCACACCCAAGGGCACAGAGCGGCGCCTCCCTCAGTCTCACGGCCCAGCCCAAGCCATCATACCGCATTACAGGTGAAGGGAGGAAGCCCAGAGGGCGATAGCACCACAGGGGTCACAGGCTGGATGTTGTGACAGATTCCAACCCTGAGGTTACCCCACCCTGAGGCACTTGTCCTCCCCAAGCCCAGGCTGTCTTCTTGCAGCAGTTATCTGTGTACTCAAGTTCAAAACCAAAACCAGCTAAGCCTTAAGAGACATAAATAAATGAATAAATAGATAAATAAATAAAAACTAGGATGAAAAGTATAAATGACTTCAAAATCCAAGTAAAGAACTCTACCTTCTGGTTTTAGGCAAAAAGAGGAAGGAAAGAAAGAGGAGAGTGAGAAGGAAGAGAGGAGGAGAGGGGAGGAGAGAGAAGAGGAGAGGAGGAGAGAGGAGGGGAAAGAAGGAGAGGGGAAGGGAGAGGAGAGGAGAGGAGGAAGGCTGGGATTGGAGGTGGGAAGGTTGATCCCTGGAGGAAAAGTCACCTCCTCCAGGCTCAGGGAGCAGGTCCGTCACCTGTGTCCCCTCCCTGGCTTTCCGGAGATGCCTGTGCAGGCACAGCACCCCTCCACAACCCGCTGGCCAGCTGCTGCCTGTTCCATCACTTTTGTCCAAATATTTAAATCTGTGGCCGGGTAGATGTTAGTGGCTGGGTCAAAAAGACAGCTCTGGTATGAAATATTTATACTTCATTGGCCTCCGTGCCTCTCTGTGCAGTTGTGCCAGGCATTTGATAGTTTCCACTGAGTATTCTTTATTCTTTTTTGGGAAGAAAGCTATTCAGGGCAGGAATAGGGGGTGGTCGGAGGCTGGGGCATGAAGCACTCTCTCCTCTAAAAACTTACTTCCCAAGATAGACACAGAGGGGACACTGGCCTCCGCCTTGTGAAAAACTTGAGATATTTATCTTGTAGTTGACTGTTGTTATTCTCCACTCTTAGCCTCTCTGATTGAGATTCTAGTTTGATCCTGATTTAGAAGAGGAATTCAAGTATTGGGTTGGAGGAACTCTATGATTCCCAGCACACAACAGCTTGAGATGGCCTACCTAACTTTCTATCTGCAACATAATTTTTAAATAGTGCATTTATTTGAATGATTCTTTACTTTTGTCATTAGTGAGCCATATATAGACTCCTGTCGAGAAAAATAAGACCAGAAAAATACAAAGGAAACAAAAACCCTCCCTAATTTTACCATGTCAAAAAGAAGAGTATTAATTTTAAATTATGTATGCCTTCCACATTTTTTCTTTATCTTTCTTATGAATTTTAATTTCATTATTTGAGTCATTTCTATACCTTCCTTTCTCTGGGTATTATATATCAAGCATTTCTCTATTATTGCAACACTTATAAAAATAATTTTTAAAATATTCATGTTATTCCAAAGTATAGATGGTGGCTGTTTGCTAGACCTGGCCCTCGTTTTTTGATGTTTTCTCATTTTGGTGTATCGATGACACTATGTTGTGCATCCTGTGCTTCTGTTTTTGTCTCCATCTTTGATTATGTCTTTTCCATAATTTTCTAGAAAGACAGATTGCTAAGAGAAAGGATAGGATAGCCTCAATTCAAAGCTTTTCCGATGTCTTCAAATTGTTTTTCTGAGCAGGCTCCCAGCTGTCCCCCCAGGACTGGTGGTGGGAGGGGTGGCTTCCTGTGAGTTCCCTGTGCTGTTTCCAGCAGCTCCTTGGGTTAGCTTGGCCTCCACCATGGGAGCGGAGCTGAGTTCTGTGGGCCCAGCCAAGGCTGCCCTTGTGGGCATCCACTCCTCTCCTGGCAGGGCTGGCTTAGACAGCACTCCATGTGTTTCTCCTTTGTTCCCTCCCTATCTGCCCCCAACCAACACTTCATCACCAGCCAGCATCCCTGGCCAATGACCCTCCCCTTGCACTCTTCACTGCAAACTCCCCAATCACCTCTGAGCACCAAGACTCACCCTGCGTGGCTCAATTCCTGCTCTCAATCCATCTGAGGACTGTGGCACCTGGGACTCCCAGTGGGCCATCGGCCAAAGCCCTTACATTCTCGATCACTGGCTAGGTTTCTCCCTTCCACCTCTTGTTCTAGCTAGAACTTGGCTCTCCCTGAAGGCACAGTGTTCCCTGCAGCCCCTTTGCACTCTAGCTCATTTCTCTCCCATGCATCTTGGACTACCTCTACCAGCTCTGGAGTGGTGGGTGGATTCTGCTCTTCCAATCCTTCTCCCTCTTCCCTACAAGCCCCCAGCTTTGAAACTCATGCCACAAAGCACAGCCTACGCCTTCTGATTCCAGGCATCCCCTTCTGCCTGTGCCACTTCCCATTTATTAAAGATTTTAGCCTTGGCTCAAGAGCCCTCCCTCTAACACGATTTATGTCACAGTTTTCTGTGGTGTCATTGCTCACACAGCTGGTCTTTCCACCATTCGGTCCTTCCAGTTCCTTGACTACTGTCCAGTGATGTCATCCTCCACCCATACTGACTCCACCTGCTTGCTACCTGCTTGCACAATTCTGCCCTAGATGTTATCCTTCCCAATAATCATATCTCCTCCAACATCTCAACCTCGTGCTCCCATCCTGCAGCTACCATACCACCTCTAATCTCTCCAATTCCCTCTCCTGAACTTGACTCCAGCTACCCTTGGTCTCCAGCAAGCCACTGATTCTACCATGTCCATGCCGCAGCCCTTGGAGTCCCCCTGGAGTCTTCTCCCCCATGCTCTGTGAATCTGTTGGCTTTTCTCTGAGAAATGTGGATGATCAGACCCTTGCTCCCATCTCCACCATCACCACCTGGTCCTTGTCACATCCTCTCTGCCTCTAGGGAATTTTATCCCTGGAATGCAAGGATGGCGCAATGAGAGAAAAGAAATACAATCTACCCACAGGAAAGCTTGACAAAAATGGCAATCTCCACGTATACTGGAAAAGCTTTGGGGAAAACTCAGCATTTATCCTCATAAAGTCTATTGATCAGAAACCTGGAATTAATTTTTTGCTGAAGGCTTGAAAACACTTGCCCATATTCCATAATCCGCCTAAGTCCCTTGACTTCTTAATGCAGACTGTTTAATCTTGATAAAGCTGTTGATTTGTTAAGATATCTGCTTATTTTTTAAGTTAATTTATATTTTCCTACAAAATTCAACTATGTGCCTACCAACTTAAAAAAAATTAAAACACTAGCCCAAGTCACTAGATAAACACAAACCGAAAAGAAAATAAATATCACACAATTATTATCAAATTAGAATTCAAGGCTGGAAGATAATGGTCACAGAGAGTCATATTTTGTGGAAAAAAATATAATTTTTATGGATGATAAAGACATGAATGTTGAGCCCTGAGAATGTAGCCATATCACATAAAACAAATCAAAGCCTAAGGATTAATTGACAGGGGAAAGAGTCACCAGAAATCTCACTCGTTTCTTGGTAGATCAAGTGTGAGGCCCTGATGTGGACCAGAGGCTGATCACCTTTCCCATGTCCTCAGCAGGTGGGCTTGGCTGGGCCAGGCCCCCTGCCAGGAAGCAGCAGACATTCCTCCAATATAGCCCAGACTTGCTGGTGCTCCTCTGCCGGCCTCTCTGGCTTCAGACCCAGGGGGGTGGGGGAGAACCATAGTTCCCAGCATGCACTGCTGCCAGGCGGCTCCCTCCCTGGCCCACTGAGAGCTCTTTCTGGTATTCCCTCTTCCCAAAGCAACTTCCAGCCACTGATCTGAGAATTACAATCTCTTAACATTAGGGAAAGAGACCTGAATGTGGAAGATTAAATGGGTAATGTTCAGCCTTCTTCAAAAAGCAAAGCCCACTCACAACGGTCCACAAACCCAGTTTTCTGACTGCTGAAGGCTTTAGGTTTCTGAGCCAGAGGACAAAAGGAAACAGAACCAGCCAGCCTCCTCTCTCTTTAGGGAATCACCTGGCTCCGTTTCAGGAGATGAGCAAATGCACCCCTACCACCATCCAACTCTTGTCTCCTTTATTTCTAATGAAATTCCACCTGCTGCTTGGGCCCAGAGGAAGACAATGAATGAACACCCCAAGGTAGTTTCCCCTCTGGTGCAGCTGATGAGATTTCAGGAAGAGAGAAAAAGACATGAGGGTTGTGTGGGACCTTCCCAGGGGTCCCCACAGGCAGCTCATCCTGCCCCCGGCCAGGGCATTCCAGATGCTGCTGCTGCTAGTCTGGCTGGCTGAAGGCAGAGTGACAGGAGAGAACAGAAAGAAGGAGGTACAAATGCCCTCACAGCCCTGTTTGCAGAATGTGGGGTACATTCCCAATCCCCGTAGGAAATCTTTCTCAGGGGCTCTCATTGACAGCAAGTGCTGTGTTGTGGGAGGACCCAGCTCCATACCAGTCTCCTCTAGGAGCTGCCTTTCCGGGATCCCTTAATTCAAAGTACCAAAACACAATGCAAAGATGAGAGACTCGGGAGATGTGTGTTCAGTACCCAGTGCTGCTGGTGGTCTGCCTGGAATTAGCCAAGGCACAGGGGGTATGGCTTGAACACCTGCTTGGAGATTTGTGGACACTGTCAGGCAAGCTAGAAAATCCAGCTCCTGGAGACTGAGCCCACTTTCCCCTGAAATGCATCAGTATTTGGATGCCTATGAACTCCGCTGGGTGCCAGTCCCTGCAGGGAGCTCCCAGGCTCAGTCATGCCCTGCTCCTGCCCAGGTTGACATGCAGTTGGCTCTGCCCGCAGATGGACTCTGGACAGATGGACTTTCCAGGATCCCCACTGCTCCTTGGGTGTCCATTTCTCCAAGTCTGCTGGCCTCAGCCTCCACCCTCAGAGTTTGTCCAACTGCAGACCATATCCACAGTCCTGAGGCTGAGCCCCGCAAGGCAGTATTGTGCTTTAGCCCCAGTGAAGACTGTGGAGCTGCCTCCCTGTCAGGGTTCTTCCTGGGGTGCAGAACCCACCATGCCTGTTCTAGACCACCCCTCCCTAGTCCCATGGGGCTTGTTCTTATAAGCCAGATTTCCAAGGCCCCTGGGTCTGTGGCTACCAAGGAGTCACGCTGACAGTAATGACCTGAACTGCACAGGCTCTGATCTTCCAACACAGCCATACAGGAGCGCAGCCCGCACTGAAAATTTCCTTGGGCCCCAGAGGGTCTCTCAGGTGTCCACAAAAGCCCTCCATTGTTTGTGCCCCACACTGGGGAGAACATCAGCTCCTGGGTAGAACACCCAGGTCCTTCTCAAGCCCCAGGCCCCTTATGGAAGTAGGGTAACAGCCCCTACTCCACCCCATGTGGCTCTGTCACTTCAATGCAGAACTGTCCTTGTCCCCGCCCAGAGCCCCTCACGAGGGGGCCCTGGCCTGAAGATATGCTGGCCCTGGAATGAGGCTGACACCCTGCTGACTCTCCCTTTGAGTGTCCCCTCAGCTACTAGTGTCCTGACCCTCTTTCTGACAAAACCCCATGCAAGGATTCTCCCTGAAGCCACTCAGAGCCTGCCCATCATATTTGGATCCTAGCTCAGTCCAGTCAGGACCCAGGAGACATTTGTAACTTTGTAACTTTGGCTAGTGATGAAAGTCACTGACAGAGAAAGGCAGAACCAAGCAGGCTGGGGTTCAGTGGGGGAGTGGAACAGCCTCTCCTGGCATCTGTGGCTTCACGGGGCTCCTTCCTTGGAGACAGGATTTGTGGTCCCTGCACTGTCTCTAGCTCTGAGGTACATGTGTGTCGCAAATTCAGAATATTGGTTGGATAGCCTGTGTACAAGTGCGCAAATGAGTCTCTCCCATTCTTTCAGGGGTCCCTGGAGTCAGATCAGAAGTTCATCCTCGAGGACACAAGCCTGGTAAAGCTTGCCCGCGGCAAGGTGGACCCTGGATTCAAGTTCTGCACCAGCCCGTGCACACACCAAAAAGCCCTGGGCTCCTCACTTCGCTTTCCTGGGCTTCCATTCTCTCACTGGAGACTGGAAACTCTTACTGGAGTTGTCACAAGAAGTAGAGAGGAGTTAGTGGGCACTTGAGCACTCAGGCAGCAAGTCTTTGGGGAACAGTCTTTGAGAAGCACGTGGGACCCTCATGGCCACCTCCATCTCTATCTCTGTCTTTGCCTTCTCATGCCTGTGTGCACACGGGGCCAAGGCTGTGAACCCTGGACCCAGATGCCAGGGTTTGGGTTCTGCAGGAAATCTTTCTGGGTTCTGGGGCCACGCTCTTCCCACAGTGTGACATTGGCCATAAGTTCCTGAACTTATAGGTGTCTCTTTCCTCATTTGCTGAATGGGAACTGTTATACTTGGTACAAAGATTAAATGAGTGGAAATATTTAAGTGAGATTAATAGCCAGCATACAAAGGGTGCACACAGGTCAGCTATTACCACTCTCCATTTCCCAACACTCTTCTGGGAAAACCACAGACCTTTGTTGGTGATAGTGAATTTCCATCCTCCCCTTCCCCTTGGTCTTCCTTCTGCAACCTGCACTCTGGCCCCATAACCTATTTACCTCTCAGACTCCCATAAGCCTCAGCTCTTTTGACGACTAAATACACCACTTCCCAAAGAGGATGAGCCCAAGCAGCACAGAAACAGTGTAGCCACCTCCCTGTCTGGACCACCCCTCTAGAACCCCTCTAGGGGGAGTCCTGTCCACTAGTCAAGTTTTAAAAGTTAGCAGAGGAAGGGGCCCTTTCCAGAACGTTGGTTCAGGCCATGGTTGGAGGAGTAAGCACTCAGCACCACAGGGCTGTCCCTGACTCAGGAGTGCCTGTCTGCTTGACCAAGGAAGACCAGGCCGCAAGCATAGCAAGAGTGGCACTGCTCTGACCACCAAATCTGATAACAATCCATGAACAATTCTGTGACTCCTGCCCCTATCATCTCTCCATTGAATGGGGCTCTTGGGAGGATGCATAGACCAAAACCAGCAGCTGCCCAGATCAAATGAATGGGTGGTAGCCGGTTGGCCAGGACCCTCAGTAATCTAAGGCAGGAGCTCTTCAGAAGGAGACTTGCAAGCCTGGTTAAAGTGGACGAGCCATCCAGTGTCTCCCAGGGAGGTGTCTGTTCATGGATGTAAAATGGAAAGATTAATCTATGGGGTCAATTAAGATTCACAGAGTTTAACTATGCAGAGTAGAAGAGACTAAGAGAGGGTTGCATCCTTAGAATCACCTGTTTGGCTATGGGTTCTGTTTTGATGGCCAGGTATAGAGCAGAAACATATGGGAGAGAAATACAATCTGAATCTAGAAGTTACTGACTTTGGCACAAAAGCACTCCTTGTGCTTAATTTGGTGGATCTCTGCTTCTTCAAGTGACTTTGGTTCTGGACATCCAGTTTTGTTGGGAAAGGAGCTCCAGAGAGGAAGCACGTTCTCTCCAAAAAGGATCCAAGCTGTTAAACCCACAGTTACTGGTTTTGCCCATAGACAAAAGAAAATTCACAAGCAGGAGGGCAGTTATGGGTGGGCCAAGTTCTGCCTACAGAGGTTCACAGGTAGGAACTCTAATTTTGCCAGGGCAGGAGGAGACCGGGGACTTTCTGAAAGATGAAGTAGAATGGCAGAGGGTCACTAGGTGGAGAATAATGAGATGATGAGCTCTCAAGGAGCTAAGCTGTCTTCATGACAGGGAGGTCAAGGAGAGAGGGGAACCTAGGGAGCCCAGTCACTAACAGAAACGTCCAGGACAGAGGATGCCAAGGGCAGTGTGTGAATACCCCGAGGGTGTGGCAAGATAGGTCAAGATACTCAGTTACCGTTATCATGTAGACACAGCAGAAAGCTTGGCGAGGACAAATGGCTTGGCCTCAGACCAACAGACCAACAAGCGACTCTCAGGCAGCTCAGTGTGTGGAGAAGGGGCTGGAGCCACCCCTATCGAGAGTGTTCAGACCACTTCAGTGAGCCCTCCAAGGCGGGGACACCCGGTGACTACTGACCATGGTTATCTTCCCTTGGGAGGGGCAAACTGGCCTGAGTGTTCGTTAGCACTGCCCCAAACAGATCACCAAACACTGGGCACAACTCTCCTGCACCTGTTAGGCAATATTTGCAAACATGTGTGGCTAAGTGTGGCTTCGTCATGCTAGGCTGAGAAGTGGCTCTCAGCAGATCACGGTACAAACTTGCTTTATGGATGCTGGAAACAGAATATCATTTCACCAGCAAGAGCAGGGAGACACTATCAGCTAAGAGCTCCTACGGGTAGGGATGGAAACAACTTCGGCAGCAGATCTGCAGTGAACCTGGGCTTGGGCCAGGCCCAGGAGAAAGGGTCCTCGGCGCTGGGAAGCCTTTCAGAGAGCACTTTGCGGGGTGGTGGGTGGGCCTCCTCCTAGTGATAGGAAAACGAGGTTCAGGGAGGTTGGTGAGTAGTGACCTCCTGAGTTCCGGTTTTCTGTCCTCCTTGAGCACTTTCCGGGTTGTGTTCTGGCTCTACCACTTCTTAGCTGAGCTCCTTGAACGAGCTGCTGGTCCCCTGTCTTCTCCACTGTGAAAGTGGAAATGCTAATACCCAACACAGGAGATCGTGGGGGATCAAAGGCCAGCCATGGTGCCTGCACAGAGGAGGTCCAGCATGTGCAGGACAGCCCAGCACAGCACAGGATGACCCACTGAATCTGGGCTCTGGAGACAGCAGGCCAGACACCTTACCAGGAGGGGTGGCAGGTAGGCCAGGAGGGGAGGGGCTTAGGCAGAGCCCTTAAGGGGAGTAGGGTTTGCCAAGGCAAAGGGATGGGCCAGGGGTGAGCAGATGGGAGAGCAAAGATTCTGAGGCAGAAAAGATAACTCTTTCTGCTGAGCAGCAGGAAAGTGCCAGGAGGGAGGCTCATACTCCAGGCTCCGACTTGGTCTTCCCAGAGAAAGTGTGTAAACTTGGAGTCTCACCTATGAATCCAATGCTATAATGTAGAAGGGCCTGTCAGGGGAGAGCTGGGAAAGCAGAGGTGTTTTATATTTTATGGACACCACACACACACACACACACACACACACACACCCCTTTTACTACAAAATATGTGATTGACTTAATTCCATTTTAAGTGGCTTTGGTATTGATTTTACTCTTGTAATTGATTATAGTGGTTTAAAAGTGTTGTGTTTTGGTGACATACTCTGATCATATCTCAAATGTACTTGTTGTCAAACCAAGAATAAACCTTTCAATTATATTGTTGTTCCTAAGGTAAAATATAATCTACTTTGAGTTAATTCTCTGTCATAAAATTTTTGAGAGTACAACTTGATAAAAGGCACAGACTCACTACATATGACAATAATTAAATCTATATTCAGTGAGCATAAAAGAACGGCTGGAGGGGAGGTAATTTAGAAGAAAACACCACTTGCTTAAACACGACAGGAGATTCGTACTAAAGTTAATTCAGATCTATTTTGAGACATGGGGCTAGGCCATGTGTTTCAGAGAACGTAAAATCCATAAGTGCCCGAATTCTAAAATGAGCTGCACTTTCCAAAAGCCGTGGTAAGGTCTAGGTTTGGGGCCTTGGGACCCACTTTTCTCATGACAGGATATTGTAAATAGACGAGGATGAGGACTTGGTCCACAAAGCTCTTTATAAAGCACCACATGGCTGAAAGATTCTGATGGCAATCAACAGGTTGAGCCATCTTTTTATAGCCACAGTATTAAAAACCAAAAACAATGAATAGGTAACGTTATTTTCTTCATTTAAGTGTGGTATATTTTAATGGTATTATTCAGATATTCTCAGATTTTTTTACAAATATGTCACCACACTGAGATGTTACTCTGAAGAAGTGATTCTTTTAAAATAGAGGTAAATTAGGCTCTATTATGGATTAAGAGATTGATCAATAATTTTGGAAGATTCTAAAGAGATTATCCGGACACTTTTGAGGACTTTAGAGTCATTTGCAAGTCTTGTTCTTATTTTGTCTAATTTAATGTATAAATTCTGTCTTTGTTCTTCATTCATCCATTCATCAAACATGATTTAGACCTCACTAGCTGGATGCTGACAACTGGTCAGGGGTTTTGGTGTGAAGAAGACGTCCCTAATTGAAGGAAGAATGGCACTTGGGCTTTTACTAATGCATTTGGTCATTTACTTCACAGGTATTGAGAGTTCCATGTACGAAGCTTGTTTTTCCTCTTCTATCGGCTCCTACATAGCATAGTATTTGTTGCTTACCAATAAAGAGAAATGTTCCTGAGATAAGGACCAAATGTAGAAAGAATGGAAGTTGAGGAAGGAAAAAAGAGGAGCGCGATGTATGCGTGTGCATCCTAGTCTGTGCTGTCACAAGATGCCAGAGGCTGGGAGATTTATACAGAACAGAACTGTCCCACCCTTCTAGAGTCTGGGATTGAGACAGAAGAGACAGAGCCAATACTTCCCAAGGGACAGTTTTCACAAAATTCTTCCGTCTTTTTTTTTTTAATATTTTACTTATTTATTTTTTTAGTTGTAGTTGGACACAATCTTATGTATTTATTTTTATGTGGTGCTGAGGCTTGAACCCAGGGCCTCACATGTGCTAGGCGAGTGCTCTACCGCTGAGTCCCAGCCTCAGCCCCAACTTCTTCCATCTTTAAGAGCCGTGGCTGCCCCAAACACCAGCAGCTGCTCACAAATGTTGTGCTGGGGCCGCAGCAAGCTTCAGTCTTGTCCATTCAGGGAGTCGACCCTTGGCAGCCCTTTGGCTGTCTCCAGTCAGGTCCAAAGCAGGGTCTGGACCCTGTGCTGTGTGTGAGCCCTTTTTGTCCACTTAAGGACCCCCCACACCTGATGACACAGTGTCAGCACGGCTTCCCGTGTTCTATTGCACGAGTCCTACCTAATTAGTCAGCTGCATTTTGTCCGTTTGTGACCTGCATCTCCAGGAGAGCAGGCTGAGCAGGTTGCACCAGAGGGACAGAGCTTGGGGAAGAGGCAATCGAGCCATCAGCTCCAGCTGCTGGTGGGTCTTAGAGAGCGGCTGGTAGCCTGACTCTGCTGCCAGGACAATGGCGAGGGGCCCCTCATGGGCAGCTGCACCCTGTTGGTGTTTCTACCTGAGCTGAGCAGAAGGACCCTCAGCTGTTGGTAATAGGAAGTTCAAAGTCAAGACTGGCAGGTTCTGTGTCTAGTGAGGGCTGCTCTGGGCCTCCAAGCTGGCACCTAATTGCCATGTCCTCCAGAGGAGAGGAATGACCTCTGTGAGCTCACATGGTGGAAGGCAGAAGGGTGAGTGAGTGAGTTCTGCTGGAGCCTCTCACAAGCGCCCCGATGGAACTCACAGGGAGGATCCCTTGGGACCTGATCACCCTAGTGCCCCACCTCTTATACTATCATATTGGCAAACCTGAATTGTGTGATTTTCAAGCCATGAGAATGTGTGTCTTTGTGTGTGTGTGTGTGTGTGTGTGTGTGTGTGTGTGTGTGTGTGTAACCTCCAGATCGACACTGGGCAGCAACTTTCAGTCATTCACAGACAACGGCAGAGTGAAGAGGTGCCCCTACATGCATGTTCCCAGCTGACGTTGACGTTGACAGCGCTCTGCCCTCTTGCCTCAGCTCCCCGACTGTAAACAAGTATCCTTGCAGGGTCTTTGGGGTCTTTGTTCTTGCCTTTTTGGTCAGTGGCTTTGCTGCCTACAGTGTCCAACCACACACCCGTCAGCATTTGCTCATGTGTCTAGTGCCCCTATCGCAGGAACAGTGCTCAGCCTCGTGGGTCAGACGCACGTGTTAGAGAAGCTTTTGTCAGGCATGAGCTCAATGCTGGCAGTCAGGCTCACGAGGCCCTCATGGAGGAGGGCCCCGAGGGCTGTGGCCAGAGGCCTGCAGGCCTGCACCTGTCTTCAGTGCTCCCTAACTCAGAGCTTGAGGTGCCTGTGGAGCCCTCCTATTGTGAACTAGAGAACTGGCTGCATTTTAACAACACTCCACCTGCTCTGGTGGGGCAAAGGCAGGGGAAGAAGGACCAGGACGGAAGCCTGTGCATGAGCCCTGCCTGGAGGTCTGGACTCTGTAGTGAAGAGGGGCATATGGGCAGAGACCGCCTGGCAGAGAGCCCAGGTTGTCACCACCCCGTCCAGGCAGTCTCTCGGTCCCCACACTGCTGCAACTGGCTTTGCACGGCTTGGTGCATCCCTTGCTTGTGTCTTTTAATTTCTGCTTTCCAAGGAACGGAGGCCATGTGAGAGCGAGGGCCTCAGTCAGTTTTCTCCATTCCTAACGCGTGGCTGGCCTCGAAAGGCGCTCAGGGGCAACACACCACAGCACGGACTTGCAGAGGCTGCAGAGGGATTGAGGAAGGAAAGTGAGAGCCTGAGAATGGGAGGGCAGGAGACAGGGAGTTCAAAGGTTTTGGTTAACTTCTTGAATATTCCAGTTGTGCAGAGATTTTGCTAAAGAGGTCCACATATGGAGAAGTTAAGTCTTCCAGTGATAACTCAAGGACACTTTGAAGTTTCAGGGTAGAAAGGGTCATCAATTTCTTTGTGTCTCGTCTTAAGACCTTATCATAGAACATGGACAGTGGCTGGAAGTCCCAGCAATTGCCGCCAGTTGGATCTCTCCTGCAGGCTGTCTCCTTGACTTGCAAAGCATGGCTTCTTGCTCTGCCCACCTGCACTTTGGCTCCATGAACGTGGAGAAAGAGCAAGTTCCAGTGACTCTTCCTCTTCTTGTAAGGACAGTCCTTTGGATGAGGACCCACCCATGTGTCCTTACTTAACCTTCATGAATTCTTTAAATACCCCATTTACAAATATGTTCAGGTTATGAGGTGCACTGGGGGCTAGTGAATTGGGAGAGAGGCACAAATCCATGGACTATAGACAGCCTTGGAACAGTGGTACCCCGAGATTTCCACCCAGTTGGAGGCCTGAGAGTGAAGCAAGGGATATCTGCAGACAGGGCTCACACACTGGCCCAGGCCAGGCTGAGCGTGGGCTTGACAAGGACCCTCAGGAGCCTGAACCCCAGCACTAAGCCTTGCAGATGTGCACAGCACTCCTGTAACCCCAGTGCTCACTGGAGATATTTTTAAGGGTCCCCAGATTTCAGAAAGGGAACTGAGAGTTCCCTCTGCCTCAGCTCCTGCCACCTACGAAGCATGTGATGGAAAAATAGGCTGGCGGGGCTGGAGGGGCAGAGAGCGGGTGAGCTCTGGGCCTCGCGGGTATCGCTGTGATCGGTGGTCATGATGGTGGCCTCTTGCTGTGATTGGTACGATCTCGGGGTCAGCATTATGAAGGAGGGGTTTGGGGATGACTTCAGAAAGTGGAAAATTACTGTAAATAAGGTGGTGTTTAACTGTTTTTAATTTTATATAGCTCATTATATCATGGTCAAATGAAAACCTTGACATTTGGGGCAGGAAGCGTGCGGCTAGTGGGGGTGGGTGGGTGGATACCAGGCCCTACTGCCACACTGAGGGCAAGTTACTCAAAAGTCTCAAGCCAGCTGTGCAGAGGGGTCTTCAGAACTGGCATGATGACTCCTTCCAGGCAGAGCTCCCTGCTCTCTGTGCTCCCTGCAGTGGGGGCCGATAAGGAGACAGGAGCAGGGTGAGGACAGAGGGAGGGAGGACTCCTCCAGCCTCCGGTCAGGCACTGGCGCCCTAATTAGATTAGGCCACTGGAACACTGTCCTCCTGTGGGACCCTCAGTGGCGGAGGTCAGATGAACACAAAGCCAGGACATCCCCAGGCTGGGCTGTACCTCGAAGGCAAAGACCTGCGGTTCTCTGCACAGCTTTGGAGACAACAAGGAGGTTTCAGGATTGCTCTACCCACAGCCTAGAACACAGTCACTCAAAAGCTGAACCATAAAATGCAGAGTCCTTGGTAGGTCATTCAAGGTGAAAGAGCTTCAAACATCCTGTGTGTCTCCATAATAAAATTTCCCTCGAATTTTATCCTCAATTTTGCAAACGGTGAGATGCAAAGACTATCCCAGAGAGAAATAGCAGGGCCATTGAGTGGTCAGGGGAAAGCGTCTGGGGCCAGTGGACTGAGGTGCAACCTAGCCTTGCTGGTTGTGCCGTGGTGTGACCTGGGGTTGTGGACAAGCGAGGCCTTCTCTCTGCACAGTGATGTGGCACCCACCTGGTAGCCCTGTGGGAAATGCACACACAGCTGGGGACAATGCAGAGGCACAGGACAAAGGACAACCCACAAAGTCACCTTTGGAAATTTTGCCTAGTTAAGGGAAAGAGACAGAGAGAAAGAGAGAAAGAAAGACACACAGACGGGGGTGGGGGTGGGGAGGGAGCTATGTGGACCCATCTACCCATGATGCACCTGGAGGAAGGGTGTGGTTTTAGGAGAGGAGGCATCGCTGTGAACACTCACTCCTCCATACAAAGGCTCTTTTCCTTTCTAAATGGCTGTGACTTATTTCCCTCCTTCTGAGGCTCTGTATTCTTAGAAACTCCAGGAAATGCTTTTATGCACCTTGGCCCAGTCCACCTTCCTCTGCTCTTTCTCTCCACACTGGCCAGGTTCAGAGAACCAATCAGCCTGCCCTCTCTCCCTTCCTCCCTTTCTTCTCCTCTTTTCCTTTCCTTTCCCAGGAAGGCTGGTCTTCTTTCCTCTACCCATCAGGTGCCTCAGAACTTCTGGGTCTTTTTTTGGAGGGCGGGCGGGGCTACCAATAATTGAACTCAGGGCACTTGACCACTGAGCCCTGTCCCCAGCCCTATTTCATATTTTATTCAGAGACAGGGTCTCACTGAGTTGCTTAGTGCCTTGGTATTGCTGAGGCTGGCTTTTAACGTGTGATCTTCCTGCCTCAGCCTCCTGAGCCGCTGGGATTACAGGCCACTTGGCCAGCCCTTTCTGGGCCTTAGCCCCTCCTCTCTCTTTCCCTCCCATCCCCACTGTCTTATAAAGATACTTGCTGAATAAGAGTATCAATGGTCAGTCTTATTCACACACAGGAGCCACACCTGGAGGCTAACCTCAGACATATTCAGGAGTACATCAAGGCCTATTTCCCTCAGCCCACCTGTGGGAACACTTCCTTTGTCCCAGAGGAGGAATCATGGGGTGAGTTATGGGAAGGAAGGTGGAGGTGAGCCCAGATGATAATCTTGATTCTTTTTCAATGCCTATTTCACATACATTTTGCTCCGAGTTCTACCCAGAACCACATGCAAACTCCTAAGCTGGGATACCAAAATGGGTTTTTCTGCCATCAGGCCCCCGTCCTCGTGGTGGGAGTTCTAGCTCTTCCCTTCTCTGGGTACTCTTCTTTTCCATGATTGTCCATGGATTTCATTCTTCAAAATGTGTGGGACAAGCAAAATTGGCAAAGCGGGGGAATCTAGCCTCATCTCGGGACTCTGGTGTCATTGCTGATGGGAGATGTTCCGTGTCCAGAAATGGAGGTAGGTAGTTAGGAAGGAACTAGAAAGCTCAGGGGAAGGAAAGGAAGGGAGAAAGCCGTGAGGCAGAGAAAAGAAGAGAGAGGAAGGGATGTTTTCAATATTTGGCTGCAAAGAAAAATAAAGTAAGGTGAGAAAAATAATACATATATATATGGAAATGTGCCCATTTGTATATACATGTTATAATATTGAATGCAGTAAAATACAAGGTTATAAACACAGCATGATTAGAATGATGTTCAAACCTAACCAAAATCAATGCCAGAAAAATGACCTGACAAACATTTCTAAGGTGTTAGCAGTTCTGGGCTGAGGGAGGCTGGGGGAATTTTCTTCTTTCTGTGTAACAGGAAGAATGAACAGACTTATTTCAAAGAGAAGCTGGCCTTGTGAAGCCCACCGAGGCAGCAAGCATGCCATCAGCCTGGAGGAGACCATCTCTATTCCATTCTTGTCTCTTCTTGGTCCAGCTGTTCTCACCTCACACCAAGGTCAGCAGTTTCTGGGTAGATTCCCCCCCACCCCCCGGGGTCTTCCTGCCCTGTCCGTTTTCCATCAGAGAGCAGCCAGCTCATCCAGGGAAATGGATTCCCTCTTCTTGCTCTCTTCCTTCTCACCTGTTCCCCCTCCTCCCAACTCCCCCATCTCCCCCACCCCTCCCCAGCTCTGGGTCCATGTCAGAGGCCTGAGAATATCCCAGCATGGCCCTTACCACGCTTCTGACCTGGCTTCCAAACTAGCACCAGTAAGGGCCATAGTCAAGGTTGAGCCTTGTCCCTAACTCAGTTCCTGGCACTGAATCTGACCCTCCTTAACACCCACTGTGGGCCCTTGCCTGACTTTCAGGAACACCCACGGCTGGTTGAAACCTGCCTTTGCTAATTACTGCAGGCTCACCAAGAGGGAGTGTCTGCCTTCTCCCGAGCAGGCCTTGTTCTCTCCATACCAAAGCTCCTTCCCATTCACTGGTTTCCTAATCTCATTCTGGTTCTCCTTCCAGTCTTGCTCCAGCCCATCTCCTCTCAAAGTCTCACTTCTGCCCTCTCAGTGTCTGCCAGGATCTTCTGCTGCTTCTGGAAACTTCTTGTGCACCTGTCTCCTCACCTAGTTCAACTAAAGTCAGTACCCTTCACCCTTGGCCAAAAGAACCTGTCTAGACTGCTGCTGACCGCTGATGGAGGCCACTCACTGGGGTGGAGGTGATTGGCTTGGGTGTGCCAGGTTTGATTACCAAGCTGTGGATCCATTTCTTGTGCAGGTCGCACCTCTAGGGAGGGCCTGAACCTGACCAGGAGGTTCAGCCACCCAGCTTTCCCCTGCTGCCCTGCTTCTGCTTCCTGACTTCCCTCCAGGACACGAGGTGGACAGCCCAGAGGCCCTGTTGCTGCTCGCTTAAAGATCAAGTCAGGCCCCTGCACCCTCAGACAGCTTTGGGGTCCTCAGAATCACCCACAGTTCATGAAGCAAAATAGCAGGGTTTAAGCAAACTGCTACTGTACACAGGAAAGTGTCGGGAATAAGAAAATTGGGTTCGTTTTCCTCCTTGTGACTAAATTTCAGTGGCTCTGAATCCTGCCCAGGCAATATGCAGTTTGGTATGCAGGACCTCAACACATCTTAACCCAAGCACTGCTTTATCAGTAGATACTCCTGAAGATGACCAGCCTGTACCTTTTCCTCACTTCAAGAGAAATATGGAGTTCCCTGCTGAATGAATGAATGGATCTGACCTCGGGTGTTTCACCTTTGACTTTCTGTGTTCTCAGGATTTACTAATGCAAGATGTCGCAAGCAGAGTGACTTTCCTTGGTCTTGGTCCATGCCTCAGGGGCCAGCCAACACTGAAGAATGCAGAGCAGCTGACGAGAGACAGGCATCTCTGTCTTTGAGGTGATGGCAGGAGTCATGGCTTGGTATTTCTCCTCCCTCTGTGCTTGAGGTGTCCAAGGTGACACAAGCCAGCTGAAGGCAGGACAGGAAGAGGATGGCTGAGGACCTTGCTGAGGGTCTTTTTGAGCAAATAGGGAGAAGGTGGCTTGCTCAGCTGAGAAACGGAGGCAGTTGTGTGAACGTGGGAGAGATGTCTGGTCTCTGGGTCTGCAGTGGCCCATTGCATGCCAATCAGGGCAGGGCACTCAACCCCACCAGTGTGGCCTTCAGCTATTACAAAACAAGGCCACTGCCTCTGCCCAGCTAGAAGGAGGCCTGGGCTGGTGACTCATTCCTACTCATGGAGAATCTGCAATGCTCCAGTTCTCCGAGCCTTGTCTCCCATGGGCTGAGTCTCCTCTATCAGGACAGTCGCAGAGTTAAGTAGCCGAGAGGAAAAACCTGGGTGCCGGTGAAGAGGAGACTCCCCAGCAGTGGTTCTTCCCCATCCCCCCATCCCCCACCTCTCTCACCCCAATCACCAACTTTAACTGTCTTGAAACGTTTGGGCCATTTGTCACCCCTTGGAAGCTGCTTGGCCATTGAGCTCCGCCTTTGGACTGAGTGATAAGAAAGCAAGGTGAAGGCTGCCTTCCTTACCTCCTTGAGCTGAGCTGGGAATCTGTGTCTGTGAACAATGGAGAGGGCACTTGGTTATTCCTCACATAGTAATGACAGACTCAGTTCAGGGAGCAATGCTCCCGAGGGCTGTGTCCATACATGGACAGACCAGTTCTGTCCCCAGCAGCCCAAAATCTAGGGTGCTCTACTTAGGTTTTTGAAGAGAAGAGGAATCTTTTTGAGAGCTGGGGGTGTCCTCCTAAACTGCTGAAGCCTGTGCCTGTTTAATGGCCAAGCTGTCAGCTGGGCCTCTCAGGGCCAAGGCTGCAGATCCCAGTTCTGCACCTAAGGCTTGCTGGTCTGGTGACCCTGTCAACTGGGCACCCAACTGCAGCCAAAGCCCCCTGCACTCCCCATCAAGGCCCATGGCTGCCCAGCTTCCCTGATCCCTGGAGGTCTAGCTAGACTAGTCCCTGGATGGAAACAAACTATGTCTTTTGCTCAGTGGCCCCTGGGAAATCTGTACTTTTCACTGGGCTCCAGGAGCTGCAGGAACCTGCCTGGCCCTGGATTCTGCCCAGCACCTGGCATCCTGAAGTTCTGCCTGGGCTCCTCCCAGCCCTAGTCTAAGCCTGCGTGAGCTGACATTGGCTAGCCAGTCCGGCCTCACCCGGGATCCCTGTTTGGCTTGGCCTTTGTCAAGGAGGCAGTGAGCTTACAGAACTGGAGTTAAGCAAGAGCTTCCCCAGGGCGCATTCCTGCCCACAGCCTTGAATCTGGCTTCTCAGGCAGGATGTGTGGCTCCGGCCCTGTTCCTGTGGATCCCTAATCATGGTGGCATCCATACACAGGTTTCCATCTTTCCCTGGTGTTCCTCCTAGAGGAAGGAGCAAGCCAGATGTGGGCTGTGCCTGGGAACACTTGCCCTGACTGAACTCTCAGAAGGCCCCTGCAGCCCCCTGGAGCCACACTGGGTCCTTGCGCCCGTCTGAATGGGCTTGGCCAAGTGCTCTTTGGCTGGAAATGGGCAAGAGCTTGACGCTAGGGTGGTTTAAATTTCAGAAAGACAGGATATGGCAGAATGTTTGAAGCTGGGGCTTATAACAATCAAAAAGAGCCTTCTGGGTCACCCTGGCAGCTCTGCTCGACTTCACCCACGTTTCTCAGATCACCTTGTGTATCCGAGGGTGGCGTCTGATTATTTTTGCTTGTGTGTTAGAAGCACTCATGACAGACAGTCCAACTTGCTCGCCTTCTCTGGAGCAAACCAAACAGCCCAGGCTGAAGCAAGTGGCTATTACTGAATCTCACAAGTTCGGAGGTGGTAAGCCGTGAATGACCACTCTGGTCTCCGCTTTTACCTGAGGTCCTAGCACCTGGCAGGGACCACCAGGGGGATTTGCCAAGGACAAGCCTGTTTAAGTCCATTCCAGTGTAATTATGAAAATACCCCAGTGATTTTTTTCACAGAAGTGAAAGCTGGGCAGTGGCTTGTACCTGTAGAGGACCTCACACTCATTCTGGCCCTGTTCTTGCCGGTGTACAGAGCGTGGTGTGGGCTGGGAGGGGAAGTGGTCCATCCATGCTCATGCAGTGAGTCAGTGGCCGAACCATTTAAGGGAACCTAGGAGCTCTGACTCACTTGCTGCTCGCTCCTGACATTGCCCTGCTGAGGGGAGTAGAAGGGACAGGCTGAGTCAGTGGACAACACATAGGGCCAATGTGTGTGTAAGACGGTGAGAAGGAGACGGGTAACAGAAACCACCAGAAGACCAAAGCACCCTTGGTGCCTTGGCTGAAGTGCCAGGCCCGCGCCCCAGCACCAGAGGCCTTCAGATTTAATGGGGCAGGGGCAGAATGTGGGCACCCCACAGGTGGGCTCGGGACAAGCTGGGTGATGAGTGAAGGGTGGCACGGGCCCACATGGAGACAGAAAGTAGGAAGCAGGACAGTCAGGGCAGCTGCAGAGAGGAGGTAAATTGCTGCCCTCGCCGCACCCAGCTGTGGCGGAGGGTCCTCCAGGCACCTGGGCAGGGCACACAGGCTGCCTCCAACTCTACCTTACTTATCCAGCTAAGTGACAAGCTACCTTCTGCAAGAGGAAGCCTGCTGAGGAGAAAGGGGTGAGTCCAGCATGAAGGAAGGACGCGTGGGGACAAGGAGCAGAGGGGAGGAAGGCGAGAAACAAAGAACGTCTGCCCAACACCCTCATTCTCTCCCTTCCTCCCTCCCTCCCTCTTTCTTTCTTTCTTTCTTTCTTTCTTTCTTTCTTTCTTTTTTTCTTTCTTTCTTTTTATGGGAAAATGGTGAAACTCTTGCAAGTGGCGATTACAGAGGGTGGGAGGAGAGAAACCACAGCAATTTTTTTTTTCCCCAGGACCAAAAATATGTTTTTCCCCAAACTAAACAAAGTTAGATTGAGAAATTCAACACGATACCTTAGGGACCTGGTGGCTCCATGTGCCTTCCCACAGGCGCCGGCCGCAGGCTCTGATGGCTGCCCAGGGAGGAGAAGGGACATGCAGACATTCCAAGACCCAAACCGGGTCGCGGTTCTCTTTTGCAAGTAATGTCTGCCACCTCCTCTGAGGACAGTGCTCTGGGAAGCACCTTAGTGCGCTGGTAAGCCCCAGCCTGCCACCTGCCCAGCGGCCTCACCTGCTGGGGTCCTACAGCTCTGAGTCAGGCAAGATGGCACGTGCTCTTCTCCTGTTGGGGCCCGTGGACTGAGGTGGCTCCTGCTGGTACCTAAGAGGCGATTTTCCTCTGATGACACCCTGGGCAGAGTGCTTTAGTATCATTAAAGAAACAAAGGAATCCCCTAATTACAAGATGGAACTGCCTTCAAAGAGGAGCAGGAGGCCAAATTCTTGAGGAATTTGGTGCTGGGCCTGGGTGGTCCTGCTGGGATTAGTTCTTCAGTGGTTTGATTAAATGAAGCCATGCATTTCAGAGCTGCCTTGTTGTAGTTTTTGTTTAAAAAAAAAAAAAGTATGTCTGGGGATGTAGCTTGGCTTGCTTAGTATACACAAGGCCCTGGGTTCCATTCCCAGTGCGAGGGGGGGGGGGGAGTTATTCAACCTTCTTGCAAATTACAATGATTTCAAGTGAATTGAGAGTCAATCACTCAGCTCATCTCTCCCCTGACAGATGCAGTTTATGTGTTTGATGGCAGAAAACCCCGCCACACCCCCACCCAATCTCAGCAACTGCTCCATTGCATAATGTGGGGTCAAGTTTGCATTTACATGAAATTCTCACTCTCAACCATCTGATTTTTAACTCCCAGATCTAAATCTAGTCAGATCTTGTGTCTACAGACCCCTTTAATTAGTATGTTATCTCAAATTGTTCTTGAATTGAGGTGACTGTGTTTCTTATCTGTGGATCAAGAGGTCTTGGGCCACCTGCCCAGCCCTGGGGAAGCTGAGATTGCATGTGTGGAACAGCTCTCTCCTGGAGACCCTGTGGAGGTGAGTAGGGAGGCTCCCCCAACCCCATTCCCCATCTCAAATGGTAATCTGGGCCCTTGCCCATCTTGGAGGTTGGGGAGGAGTAGGCGCTCAGCTGTGGGACAGTGAGACTAGGAGGATTGTCCTCCCACGGCCCCGGGCACTTCTAAATAAAAGTGTGGAAGAACCCAGACAAAACTCCTGCTAGCTGTGCACATTGAGGATGAAGGAGGCAGGGCCTCACAGGGTATGAATATTCCACAGTAAATCTCACCTTTATATATATCCATAATGCACTAATTAAAATAAAAACTATTAATCAATAGAAGAAAGATAAGTAGAATAGAGGAAAGGGAAGCAGGATGGAGAAGGGGATGGAAAGGAAAAATCTTGGGGACAGAACTAGAGCAAATTATATTCTATGCTTGTATAATTGGGTCAAAATGAACCCAAATATTATGTATAACTCATATACTAATTAAAAAAATAATAATAATAAAAAGAGCCAGCCCCATGAGCCTTCGCCTTCTTGAACAGGTCTTCATGGGCCTGTGAACCGTATTTTCTCCGGGGGTACACCCAAAAGCACAACTCCTGAGCAGGGGTATGTTCAAGTTCAATTATAACAAGTAATAGCAAATTATTTGCCCAAATGACTGTGAAAACAAAAACAAACAGAGCCCCATCCCTAAACTCCCTTAGTCGTCCAAGTCCACAAAGAAGGGATTTTTTTTAATTCCACTTTTTTCCACTGGTAATTTCCCTTTTAAGAAAATTGTCTCTATTTAAGGTGTCCAACACCACATTTGGACACGCATAAAAAGTGAATTTGCTACATGGTCCAGCAAGTCAACACACCCAGCCTCTCACAGGAGTCTCTGGTGAGAGCACCCCAGCTACTCAGAGCAAATGTCTGGCACCTGCTGCAGCCCGTTAGCCACGGCCATCCTGCTGGGCATGGCTTGGCCGTCTCCAAGGGCCCCAGCTGCAGCTCTGTGACCTGGGCCTGCATCTCTCCATCCTGCCTCTCTGTGACTCTGGGAAGTGCAGGCCTACTGTCTTTTCTATGCATTCACATTTCTACTTGTTAAAGTTCCACACAAAAGAGACATCTGAGTGTTTAGTGCCTGGCCCATTTCACCCAGCACAGTGTCCTGAGGTTCACCACGCTGCCACAGGCTCAGTACAATTCCATCTCGCATCCCCGCCACGCAGCCTTTGTCCACCCACTGGGGCCTGCACGGGCGCTTGGGTTGCTCTACCCTCAGCTATGCAGACAGAGCTGCAGTGAGCACAGGGAGCAGCAGTCTCTGGGAGGAGCTGATCTCAGTTCCCTTGGCACACGCCCAGCAGAGGGACTGGGGGACACAGCACAACTCTGTTTTCAGTCGTTTGAGGAACCTCCATCCTGCTGTCCTTATGGTTGTACCGGTTTTCACTCCCAAGAGAGTACAGTCTCTTTTCTCCAGTGCTGGTTCTCTCTCATCTTTTTAATGACAGACACCCTAATGGATGTGAGGTGGCATCTCATTATGGTTTTGACTTGCATTTCCCCACTGATTAGTGATGCTGAATACCTGTTCTTACATCCTTTGGTCACTTGCACACTTTCTCTGGAGAAATATCTATTCAGGAGCTTTTGTTGTTTTGTTGGTACTGAGGATGGAACCCAGGAGCACTTAGCTACTGAGCTACATCCCAACACTTTTTATTTTTATTTCATTATTTTGAACAGGGTCTCACTAAGTTGCTGAGGCTGGCTTTGAACTTGCGATCATCCAGCCTCCGGAGACGCTGGAATTATAGATGTCTGCCACCATACCCGGCCCATGTTTTTACTGGATTTTTATGTTTATTGATGTATTTTTGTGATTGAGTGTTGTGAGTACACTGTATATTTAGTCACTAACCCTCTGTCGGAAAAATGGCTTGCAAGTGTTTTCTCCAGTCTGAAGGTTGTCCTTTCCTCTTGACTGTTTGCTTTGCTGTGGGGAAGCTTTGAGTCTGGCACAGTATCACCTGTTTTGCTTCTTACTTCCACTCATCTCTGACTTTTCACTGTGCCTGGGGATTGACTTGGACGATCAGAAAGCTAAAATGAAGTCATCCTGACATCAGTGCTATCACCCCATTGATAGATCTGCCAGTGGAGGCACAGAGACTAAGCCATTTGTCCCAGGCCACAGTGTTGGCAAGTGACAGAAGCAGTACCATTGGGCCCAGGCCCAGAGCGACCCCATAACCCGTGTGCAGTGCTGCTTCCCTTGCAAATGTTGGTATTGATAATATTGTCTCTGTTGCTGTTGTTGTTGTTGTTGTTGTTGTTTTTTAGGTGAAGTTGATTTTAAAAACATCCACTCTGTTGGTTTGCTGGGCTCCCGTAACAGTACCACAGACGGAGGGGCATAGCTGACAGCAGTGCTTTGCTGCAGGAGTGATGAAGTTTGTGTTCCAGAGCACTTTGTGCTTACCTCAGAGCATTGCACCACGAGTGAACAAAGGCGTTGGACAAAGGCATTGGAAAGTCGTGTGGAATCCAGTTATGAAATCCTATGAATTCCAGCAAAAGTCTAAAAAATTCTAAATATAAACTCCTTGTTACATTTAAGGAAATTTGTTACAGTGTTCAGAGTTTTTAGCTGCAGCCTTGAATCTGCTCTTGAGTTTGAATGGACTCTGAAAAGACAGATGTCAGCCTCCAGGCACCTTAGACCTCAGCATGGTGTTATTGGGAGGTGACAGGACACTTACTAGGTACAGGGCCTAGCAAAGGGTCTTCAGGTCACTGAGTGTGCCTTGAAGGGAACTGTGGGACCCCAGCCCCTTCTTCTTCCTTTCGACTCCTGGCCTTGAGCAGTTTTTCTCCTCTATGTGTCCCAACATGCTGTGCTACCCCGAGACCCAAACAGCAAGTCAGCGGATCACAGACCAAAGCTTCCAGAACAGCGAGGCCAATAAGACCTTTTCCCTTCATTTCGATGATCTCAGGTATCTGTTCCGGAAACTAACTGAAAGCTGATGGCACCCCACACCCCCACCAACAGTCATCACCCCAGGAGGAGGCAAGTCCAGAATGTGCTGAAAATGTTCACAGGTGCTGTTTGCACAAGGCCTGCCACAGGGCTGGGGTAAACAACACAATTTCTGCTGGTCAAACTTTAACGCATGGCAAACCTGCTGCTGCAAGGTACGCCACGTGACTTCTCTGCGTAAAGGCTCACATAAGCCATCTGGGCAGCAGAAACGGCACAGGGCCTAGGCCAGGGGCCACAGTGTGGGTCTCTGTGGCCCAGTGGTCATCTACTCAGGGTTCTGTGGCTCTCTGCAGCTGGCTTCTGCCTGCCTGGGGTAAACAAGACAAGTAGTAAATCAGGAGCCTCAGAGGATGGAATGTGAAGGTGTTTGGTGACCTAGGAATCCCAACTCATGGACCGTTAACACTCCTCCGTTTCTGCCAGGAAATCTGGAAGGACTGGCAGCTGCCCAGATAACTGTTTTGACCAATAGGATCTTAGGCAGAAATGGCCAGTCATGGAAAATGAGTCTTGTAGACCAATTGGGAAAGGAGATTAGTGAGCAGGGAGAGACAGCCTGAGCAAGACTGCAGAGGATGTTACTTTTCTGGAATCAGACTTTGCCTTTCACATACTGGGAACATTTTTATGAGCATAAAAATCACTGTAGGAGACTTGAAATACTTTCTCTCATGTCAGTTCAATTCATGAGCTATTCAAATTTCAAAACTTCAGGGTACTAAAAAATATACATCATCTGAATGTAATACTGCAATAACTAGTAACCAACCTCTGCCAAGGATGGGTGGAGAGGGGACCGTGCTCCATATAGTTTTTATTTACACAGAACTGAGCATTGCATAACCTCACATGTCCCCAAAATAGCTTAGAGACATGGAATTTTTAAAAAAAGAAGACTTAAGAAATACTTTTCTCAAACATATACTTTTATCTTAGGAGAAATAGCTCCCAGACCCCAAGTGAATGGTGTTTATAGTTATTGTACACCTATTCCAAACAGCATGAGTTTCTCACTTTCGTGCCGCTGGCAGTTCAGAAATTGATCATTAACAGTAAGGAGAGGGTCTCTCATAACCACACTTGCTAACAAGAAGCAACTGCTGATGGCCCAGAGGGGGAAACAGGAGTGTAAAAAGCAGAAGACACAAGAATTCCAAGTCACAGGAATTGGGATCCCTTGAATATCCCTGTCTGTCTGCCTTGTCTAAAGCCAGGATTTTACCCCACAATTGCAGAAGAGTTGGTTCTCAGTGTGGTCACTTCAAGACTGTAGGGGGGAAAGTCAAATAGTTTCCCATACTCTCAGAAAGCAGGAGAGGGTGATTACAATTTAGAAAGTTCTCTGCTCCAAATGCTTTTCTTCTTCCTCCCCTGTCCTCCCCTCTTTTTGTCCTCCCCTCCCCTCCACTTTTTCTTCTGAGACATGTAAGGGTCTAGAACAGCTCTCCAGGATGCCTCTGAGAAGACTTGTAGTCTTAGAGAGTGGTCTTGTGTCATTATGTGACAGTAGACAGATGCAGGGTCATTACCTGCTATGGGATCAATGCTCCTTCACACCCTTTAAGAATCACCCCACAGTTCCTAAGTTACGAACAGCTGAACTTCTGTTCAAGATACTTACTCGAAAGGAGGAGAAATGGGGGACACAGGAGAGGATGTCAGAATAAACAGGACCTCACCAGTGTGGTGGGTGGGAAAGGAGCCTTCAGACGCAAACAAGACTCACCATCTCATTTAGTTTTGCTTTTAGCCCAGCTCACAGACAGACTTCTGCAGCTGCTCATTATCATCAAGTACCCTTTCAAGTGCTGAAGAGCCAAAAGAAAAATCTCAGCCACCTTCCCACGTGGCACACAGAAATGTCACACATCCAGATCTTCTGAGAAAAGAAAGTTTGGCTACTGCAGCTCTGAGCGGCCTTGGTGGGCATCCTTCCTCCCACGCCCACTCATGTCCACGCGTGTGTGGGCACGCGCGCGCGCACACACACACACACACACACACACTCAAGCACATGCACACACAGGCACAGGCACTCGCCCCCTTGAAGATTAGGAGGTCTCTCCTATAGGGAGTGTGCAACATCCGCCATAGCTACTCCCCTCCTGGCTTCCTGCCAGCCACTCTGGGTTCAAGTCTTGCCCGTGTCCCTGTAAGGAAACCGAGGCTTGAGGAGTTTGGGTCAACTTCCTGAAAGTCACACGACTTGCAAACAGAGATGGGATTTGACATGAGGTCATTTATAACCACTTGGCCCTGCCACCTGCCAAGGAGTTTTAAACAGTTGTCCCTCCAGCTGCCCTGTGCGCCCAGTGGCAGAGATGGGTTGAAGAAAGTAGCCACTTTAGGAGTAACACCTGGTGCATGCAGAGGACCCTACTCCACACAGTAGCTGGGCACCAGGTGCCCCTTAAGGTTGGCAGCTAACCTGTCCCAGGGACACACAGGCAACCCAAGTCATGGACAGCAACAGGCCACAGATGATGCTGGATAGAGGTCTGTCCCCATATGGCCTCTGCAGCAGGGACTGCTATGTTTAGGAGCTGCTCTGTTCACAGGGATGTCTGCAGCAGTTAGTAAATTGTTTACAGTGAAGCCCAACTTTTCCAGTGGGAGGATCCCTGTAACCAAATCAAAAGACCAGGGCAGTGTGCTCTTACATAAACCATCACCTGTCACCAAACAGGTGACAAACAGCAGCTTCGCTCCACCCTCAATTTACATAAGGATGCAGCAAGCCCTTGACCCAATTATACAGGGCTTGGGCCAAGTGATCCTACTATTTTGAGATATTTACAAAATGCAGATAAGGCAATTGAAAAATAAAAATCGTAAATTGTAGAGAGAGATTGACTTCAGAAATTATCAGCCTGTCAACCTAAGCATATGGGGAAATACAGCAACCATTGATCAAAATATCAAGTTGTCAGCACTTAAACAGAATGCTCGGAAAGTACTGAGCTGTACAACCAAGTGACAAACCAAGCCCCATCTAACAAGATCCCTTCTGCCGCCAAATGGCAGATGCCAAAGTAGGATGGGTCCTGAGAGGAGCAGCAGGCTTGGCCTCTAAGCTTCAACAAGACCTGGGGGAGCACTTGGACCTGGGTCCTGGACCCTCGGGCAAAGGTAGACTCCCTGTGAGTGAGCGTGGGCAAGCTAGCCCAGCACCGTGGACATCGCGGGCACCAGACCACGGCTTCTCACCTTGTCCAACCCGGGAAGAATCTTTCCTCTGCTGGGTCCCCTGGCTCTGGGCACAGATGAGGTGGCCAGCAGTGAATGCTCAATAACACTGGTTGATTAGATAAGAAGAGCTCTGTGAACACCTGCTCCTGACTGAGCCATTAACACCTGAAATGTGTTCATTCGTGTATGCCACATCCACGTCCCTGCACTGCCGTCCCAATACCCCCACCACCCTGAAGCCCGAACACCACACCCAGACGTGCAGGGAGCGACCCTCTAGGGGAAGGGACCATACTTTAAAGCAATGGTTGTGACACCATAACTTTTTACATTATTATATCTCTGATTTTTGAAGCAATGTAGGCTCATTGTTTAAATTTCTGAATAATATGAAGAGTCAGATATAAACATCTCTACCTCATAATTCCCCTACTTAGAGACAATGAGTTAACATTTTGGTGTTTTTGCTTCTTTTTCATACACACACACACAGAGATTCATGTATATTTAAAGCTTCCTGGAATATTTGGCCATGTGTCTGTCTTTTCATAGACTGTTCCAGACGGGGCATTTTCATTGATCACAGCTATCTCTGGAAGCATGATTTTCACATATATCTGCACAGCATTCCATCATATGGATGGACTACGGTTTACTTAATCACTCCTATTTTTGGATGCTGGGTTTGTTTCCAACTTTTCCTGTATTTTAGAGTGCTTCATAGAATATGCTCATTCATAAATCATTCCACACACTTCCGATCTTTTTCTTAAGATAGATATCGAGCAGCGGGATTACTAGGGCACAGGCATACAAATACTTCTATGGCTCTTGTTCCATACTTCTTAACATATTTTAAAAATTCTCTTTAGAAACATTTAAGGATTAAGATCTAAAGGAAGTTATGGAATGAAATGACAGATTTGGCTTGGTTTCTAGCCCCAATCCCTCTGTCCCTTCATCCCAGACCAGTCGAGGTGTTGGCCACTGTTAGGGTTAGATTCCCCCTGCCCATCATGATTGTCCCCTGCATCTCAGGAGCACTCACCCCAGCAGCCTGTAGGACACCCTGAAGCACCCACCAGGATTGCTTTGCAGAGAGCCGGGTTTAAAGCTAGGACACACACTACCATCAAAGGCCTTTTGTCTAAAGAAACCAAGTTAAATACATAAGAAACATGGACTCCATTGAATTAAAAATCATACAGGACTCACTGACCCTTCATCTTTCTCCACTGCTCCTTTCAACACTCCAGCAGATTTCAAGACTATTGAAGGGGAGTGTGTGTCAGAGAAAAAGTTGTTGATTCAAAAAGACTCAATAATGATCATTTTTAACACGGTGTTCAGTTGTATGCAATGATAGCTTACTGTTAGCGTTATTTCAATTCCTTCTATTACTGGCAAAAAACGAAGTTCATTACCTTTAAAAGGTGGCTGGGATTTCTGATTTCTGATTGCAACACAGCAGTTTTGAGCCTTTTTCTTCCTTTGCAGTGTGCATGGGCTAGATCTGTGTTCCTCGCGAGTACCCTCCCCCAGAGAAGCTGAGTTTTAATGATTTCAGTAGGTGGATTTCCTTAAGTGCTTCTTGTTATATTTCATGGCCTACTTTCTTGCCTTATTTCACTTTTTTCTTTGTCTTTTATATTATGCAAAATATATCTGAAAAGCCAATGCAAAATAATTTAATATTATACACCGAGTCACCAAATGTATTCCCACATTTCAAGAGCATAGATGTCTACATGTTCCAGTTGACAGGATCATCGAGTCAAAGGAAAAATGGGGTGGGAGCTTAGCAGGGACCTTGGCATAGTAAGCACAACTCCCTCATTTGGATAAGACAACTATAGCTCTGAGAAGAGAAAATACAGCTTACCAAAGCTTTAGGTTGTTATCTAATCAGGGGTACAGAATAGAAAAAATAATAATGTAGTGACTGACTTCTTTACAGCCCTTTACAGTTTATAACACACTTTCCCATTCAACATTAAAAGGTACTGCAATTCTGGGCTTCCAGCAAATGAAACCCTCACGCGGTTTGTTTCCCTCCAGGAGACCCATGTGGCCCATTTTACATCTGGTATTATTCATTTATTGGTTGTTGCTGATGGAGGTGCCTTGAGCTGGAGTCTCAGAAGGCATTTAAGATGAGTTTCTTGCAGGAAACAGCAGGCTACCACTGTGGGCCAGCTTCCACGGAGAGTAACACACCCTGCCCTAAAGGGTACAAAAAAAAAGAGTGCTTTTTATATTCCGATATCCCAGGGTGGGTTTTTCCAAAGAAGGCACCGGATCAGATACCTTTGCCAGTAAATCCTCCTGGAAGGCGACCACAAACACTCCTGTGACTCCATAAGATAAAGTTACTACTCATCTGAAATGGTTCTCCTGGTAATTCATGCAGATTTTTGGCATGTTTGGAGCAGAAGGAGGGAGGCAGACTGGGATTAGCAGGGATGCTGTCCCCAGGGTGCTGGGCACAACTGTCCAGTCACTATGCAGGAGCTATCCTGAGACCTTGGATAATGACCTCCTTTGTGGGTGATGTCATCATTCACAATGATTTGGGACAGCTCTTCTTCACCCTTCTCACCCCTGTCCTGGGTTTACTCCTTGGCAGGGTGTATCTGTGTCCTGTGGCTGCTGTAACATTACCACAAGCCGGTGGCTTAGGGTGACAGAGCTTTACTCTTACAGCTCTGGAGTCTGAATTCAGAATTCCCAGTCTGATATAGGAGTGTGGCTGGGCCATGCCCTCTCTAAAGGGCCTGGGGAGACTCTGTACCCTGCCTCTCTCTTAGCTTCTTTAAATCCTTGACGGGTTTTGGCTTATAGATGCATTGCTTCTGTATGTCCCCACTGTCCTGTGGTGTCCTCCTGCACACTGGATTAGGCCCACCTGAGCTCAGTGCCATTTGCTTCACTACATATTCAAGATCCTCCTTCCAAATAAGGCCACATTCACAGGTACCAGGGGTCAGGTCACAGCAGAGCTTTTGGAGGGACAATTGCACCCGTTTTGGGGGAGATACCGGGGGTTTGAAACATGCATGCTCTTTTCTCAGCAGAGACAGTGAGAGTCTCTGTTCAGAAGGCAGGCTGCAGGCTCAAGGATGCAACGGAAAAGAAAGTGCTCAGAGGGTTAAAATGACTGAGCTGTGTCTTCAGGGTAAGAGGGCGGGGAGGCCTGGCGGGGAGGCCTAGCGGGGACTTCAAGAGCACAACATCATGGGTGCTGCTCTCTTTCATCTTTGTGTCTGGAGCACATTATCCTCCATCCTAATGTCTTTCTCTCTTGTTCCAGTGAAGCGGCAAAGAAAGCAAGAGTGCTGAGCTCCTGCCGTCCATCGAGCTCCATCCCGCACCCCATCCATTTGGGCCACTTAACATCTATTCTGTGGCAGGCGTGGCAGCCACCACCCGATAGATGCATTTTGTTGCTCTTGATTGAGTGTGAGCTGTGTACAAGGTGAGGCTTGTGCTGAGGCCAGACAGCATGGCCCTTTTGTCCCCATTTCAATCACTGCATTGGGAGTCTGGAAGAATCCAGCATGACCTGCAGTGTTGTTGCCACAGGCATTGCAAAAAAGCCACCCAGAGGAGCCCAGAGAAGTCAGCCCTGTTCCCCATCCACCTGCTGCCCTGCAGCCCTCTCAGAGGCGAGCAGGCAGGTGGGCAGCCCTTCCTCACCCCGGCGTGGCTCTTTCTTCACCCAGGTGCTGTTTCGGTACTGCACGATGCCCTGCCTGACCCAGCATCATGAAGTGGGACATGGTGGGGAAATCAACGCCTCTTACTATGTTCCCGAGGCAAGGGGTGGATCCCAATAGGAGCTAAATCTTCCTGGGAAAGGAGAGCTTCAAGAGAGCTGCTTTCCTCCCCTGCCCCCAGTCACCCCAGTGCAGAGCAGGAAGGTTTCTTCAGGAAACCATAGAAGGAATTCGTGGCCAAGCATCTTATGGCAGTGGCACGTGATTGGTGGTATAAAGACATGCTCATCATAGCCTCTGCCCTGGTGACATACTAACCAATATTAGTGGAAAGGACAAGAAAAGCATACAAACAACATCCAGGCAACCAAACAAGCCTGCTAGAACCCCTCAGGACGATACACGGGCAAAAGGAGACTTGATTTTCTGGTAAGCAAATACGAGTCATAGAGGTTCTTTGGGAGGAATGGCCATCTTTCTTTCAATTACAGGAAACTTTGTGAAGATATTTTTTAAAACCTAGTAACAAATGAAGTATATATAGTCGAGACTCTGGGTTGCAAGTAAGAAAAAGAAAACTCACAAAAAGGGCAAGGGGCAATATATTTGTTCACATAAGTAAAGACAGTCAGGGTTGTTCCAGATACTCAGGTTGTGTCTCCAGGAGTGTTCTCCCCAGCTCTGTCTTCCTCTCTCCTTCACCTCCGGCAGGCCATTTCCTCCAGAGGCCCGGGGTGGTTTTCTGGAGCCCCTGGAGAGTCTCTCATTCCCAGCCCTCCTAGCACAACCCCTGCTCCAACAGACTCCGCTGTGACACTTGCTCATTCGGAGGCACCAGCATCCTGGACCTTCTCTCTGGCATGCTTGTGAGGAAGAAAGATAACAGACACACAGATAAAAACAGAAAAAAAAAAAAGCATTGCTCTATATTCACAGAGCAATGTTTCAACAGAAAAGACGATTTGGTTGGCTTTTTACTAAAATCAAATAAAAGTTTAGGTTAAAAATTAGTAATATTTTATTAATATTATTTATAATAATTATTCACAGTAAATGTGAAAAAACATGAAAAGATTTTCAAAAAGCAAAAACAAATAAATGCAGAGAAAACTATTAAAGAACTCTCCCATGGGCTGCATGTTAGCATTTTCTAGGAAGGCTTTTGAATGCTTATTCTGAGCCCTTATTTTTTTGTCACCTCCAAAGTTTAGTATTAACCATGACTTGTCTTTCATTTGCTAGATTCTTGACAATATTTAAATTTATTCTCCTACTTTTCCATCATTATAATCAGTCACAGGTTTAAAAAAGTCCATAAACACTATAAATTTAAAAATCAACTTGTCCTATCAGGCCGAGTGCATAGAGGTCTGGATTCGATCCCAGTACCACAAAAGATAAACAAACAAATTAACTGGCTCTAAAAGTCAAAGAAGTCTCAAAGCAATTTTTAAAGATATATAGAACTAAATGTAAAAGAAAATACTGTACATTATAATATGTAGGAGGTAAGGTAGAGAAATTAACAATACTAAATGCTTGTATTAGAAAAGATGAAAATCATAAAAGAATAATCTAAGTTCCTATGTCAAGAAATTAGGAAAAGAAAAGTAGAATATAAACTCAAGATAAGCAGAAAAAAATAATAAAGAGCAGAATTCAATGAACTTGAAATCAGGAAAAGAGTAGGAAAATCAACAATCCAAAAAGTTTATTGAAAAAATTAACAAAATTTGCAAACTTCTAGTGAGACTACAAAAATAAAAGAGAAAACACAAATTGTCAATAGCAGGAACAAAATAGAACACGACTAAAGATCCTGCAGACGGCAAAAGGATTTTAAATTTGAGAACTTGGAAGGAATGCACCAATTCCTTGAAAACCACAAACTACCAAAACTTGACTGAGATGAAATAAACAGACTGACTAGTTCTATGATCTTTAAAGACATGGAATAAATAATTAGAAAGCTTAGGAAAAGGAAATCTCCAGGCCCCTATACTTTCCTTCTTTCTTTTTTTTTTGGCGGGGGTGGGGGGGGTGGGGTGGGGGGCGGTACCAGGGATTGAATTCAGGGGCACTTGGCCACTGAGCTACCTCCACAGCCCTATTTATTTTGTACTTTATTTGGAGACAAGGTCCCACTGAGTTGCTTAGCACCTTGCCATTGCTGAGACTGGCTTTGAACTCGAGATCCTCCTGTTTCAGCCTCCCAAGCCACTGGGATTACAGGTGTGTGCCATCATGCCAGACAAGGCCCATATACTTTCACTGAAGAATTCTAGAAAACATTTAAAGAAAAATTAAAATCAAATATATACAATCTCTTTCAAAAAAGAACAGAAAAGGAGAGCTGGAAATGGAGTCCAGTGGTAGAGTACCTGCTTAGCACACACAAGACCCTGGGTTTGATCCCTAACACCACAAAAAGAAAATGGGTAAGGAAAAGAAGAAAGTCCACAAATCATTTAATGAAGCTATTATTATCCTGATACCAAAACAAGACAAAGGTAGTGTTAAAAGAAAAAGATAAAACTACAGACCTAGATCTTTTATGAACTTGTATTTTTTTGTATGCAAAAAAATCCTGAACAAATATGAACAAATTGAATTCAACAATATGTAAATAAGCTATATGCCATACCAGATGGGATTATTCCAGGTATAAAAAGCTGGTTCCACTTTAAAAGATTAAATTTTTTAAAAAAAGTTATATGATAATATCAATTTCAGATAAAGCATTTGACACAATTCAACCCCTATGCATGATAAAAAAGAAAAAAAGGGGCTGGGGATGTGGCTCAAGCGGTAGTGCGCTCGCCCGGGTTCGATCCTCAGCACCACATACAAACAAAGATGTTGTATCCGCCGAGAACTAAAAAATAAATAAATAAATATTTAAAAAAAAAAGAAAAAAAACCTCTCAGCAACTTAGAAATAGAGATAACTACTTAACTTGGTAAAGGGCCCACACAAACAATATAAATAAACAATGAATGCTTTTCCTCTTTAATTGAGAAACTAAGCAATGGTGACCACTATTTCCAGTCTTACTCAATATAGTACTGCAAGTTTGAGACACTGCAATAAGGCAAGAAAAAGAAATGAAAGGCATGGATTAAACAGGAAGAACTTAAACTGTCCCTATTTGGAGATTACACAAATGTCTACATAGAAAATCCCAGGGTAGCTGGGCATGGTGGCACACACCCATAATCCCAGTGACTCCGGAGGCTGAGGCAGGAGGATCACAAGTTCAAGGTCAGTCTCAGCAACTTAGTGAGACCTTGTCTCAAAATTAAAAATAAAAAAGAACTGGGTTTGTATCCCAGTGGTAAAGCACTCCTGGGTTCCATTCCCAGTACGAAAGGAAGAAAGAAAAGCCCAAGGAAATTTCAAATAAAATTTCTAGAACTAATAAGTGAAGTCATCAAGTTTGCAGGATACAAGTCAACACATAAAAATCAATCTCATTTTTATTTATTAATAGTAAACATTTGGAAAATAAAATTTAAAATGCAATACCATTTATAGCCATTCCAAAGGAAAAAAATGCCTAAACTGTAAACTTAAAGCATGTTCTCATCTGTGCTGGGGACTACAGAGCACTGGTGAAGAAATCTAACAATGAAGAACTAAGCAAAGCAAAAGAAATGCTGTGCTCACTGGTGGAAAAAGTCAACACAGCGACGGGGTCATCGCTCCCCAAATTAGCCTGCAGGGTTAATGCATTTCCACAAAAGTCCTAGAAGGCTTTTTGCAGACATAGACAACCCTGTTTTTACATTTGTTTGGAAAGGCACAGGACCTAGAGTAGCTCAAAAAATCTTGAGAGACAATAGGTACCACTTAGTCTGAAACCAAGGCCTACCCCATAGCGGTGATGTTAGTGGGGACAGACATGCAGATTAGTGAAATAGAATAAAAAGTCCCCAATACATACAACTGACTGTTGACAAAGGTGACATTGCAGTCCAATCATGGAAGAAAGGGTGGCCATTTCACAGCGATGCTGGAGCAATCAGAAGTTCACAGAAAAAAGAGAAAAACCTCACCCATGACCTCACACACTACACAGAAGTTCTCCAAATAGACTCAAACCTAGATATTAAGCAGAAATCTTTAAAACCTTTAGGAAAAATATATACATAGGAAGCCATTTTTGAGAGCTAAGCCTAGGCAATAAGTTCTGAGTTCTGAGGTTTGACAATAAAACTGTGACCCATAAAAATAAAACTTCATATTCTGGATCTCATCAAAATGATTAACTTTTGCTCTGCAAAATAACCCACTAAGAAGGTAAAAAGACACATTGCATACATCCTTGTACAACAGTTTGGTCAGTTATTTCTATTGGGTAAAATGGGAGAAGGGTACACAGAATCTATATTCTTTCTTTATTTTTTTAATGTTATTAGTACTTTACTTATTTATTTATTGGCACCAATGACATCGACTACTGAGCCACATCCCCAGCCCTATTTTGTATTTTATTTAGAGACAGGGTCTCACTGAGTTGCTTAGTGCCTCACCGTTGCTGAGGCTGGCTTTGAACTCACCATCCTCCTATCTCAGCCTCCCGAACCACTGAGATTACAGGCATGTGCCACCACGCCCAGCTCTATATTATTTCTCATAACTGCATGTGCTTCTACATTTTTATGAAGACAAAATGTTTAAATAATTCTTTTATTTCAAGGAAATATTGATAACAAACATAGAGTACAAGCACTAATAAACAGTCAGAAGCACATAGAAAGCAATCAGATGCATGTTTGTGCCAGAGGTGGTGGCACGTGCCTATCGTCCTGGCAACTCAGGAGGCTACAGGGGGATGGCAGGTTAGAGACCAGCCTTGACAAATTTGTGAGATCCTATTTCAAAAGAAAAAATAAAAAGGACTGGAGGATGTTGCTTGGTGATAGAGTGCCCCTGAATTCAATCCTCAGTACCACAAAAGCAAATAAACAGACTGGGGTCATACCCTCACTGCAGCTCAGTAATGAGAGCGCTGGCAGAGCATGCTCAAGGCCCTGGGCTCAATCTCCAATACTGAAAAAAAAATAAAATAACCTAACAAATATAAAGTACATTTACAAACTTTATGCGAATGCTTTAGTACTAAAGACATTTTCTTAAGTTGATAGGGACTTGACCTGAAGGGCAATGCATTCATTCATTCAACAGATGTTTCTGAACAAAGTATTTTTTGGTCCACGTTTGGTTGAATCCACAGACTCAGAAGCCATGGACACAGGGCTGTGAACAGAGGTCCAGACGTTCTGAGACTTCCAGTCTGCAGTAGGGGTTCGGGGGAGAATGACCTGTGCCTTTCTCTGTCTGGTAATGTAAATACATGCCTTGGAAATGTGTGTACACAGACAAAGAGAAAATTGGAGGATAGCTGTCATGATACTGGGTGAGGGTAGGCCCTGCATTTGAGCCTACAGTAACTGCTGCTTCTACTGTCACCACAGCTTAAGGAAAATGGAGGTGAAACATCCACTAAGGAGGCTGAAGAGCAGACAATGTTGTCTGTGGAAGAAAAATAGTGGGCTGCATCCTGGATACCACCGCTGAGCAGAAAGGGGACAGGTCCCCCCAGCGAGCTGTTTAACAAGCTACACTGACTGTATTTCTAACCTGAATACTCTGAGGTATTCCAGAGGAACTTACTTCTTGTTAATCCTGTGGTAAATTACAGACTTTATAAAGTGTTCGTGTGAAACTCTGAATAACCATCTCCTAAGCTGTCTCTTTTCCAAGGGATATAGCAGTCCATGCAGAATGTTCTTGAAGCTGATTATACCTGTTCTCCGTGACAGTTACAAATGCTCATTAGCAATAAGAGTGATTTCAGAAGAGAATTAACACGGAAAATTCAGACATTCCTTTCCCTGACTTTGGAAATGACATTGGCAGGGAGGGACTGATGCGAACCTCAAGACTGCACATTTTTCTGAAGATGTTACCTTCTATGGTGCCCATGCCTGAAACTCAGACATCCTGCCTTCACTCTTCGAGCTCAGTCCATGTCACTGTCTAACTCAAAAATGCTGTCTGGGTTGATGTGTGGCTAAGAGAGGAGTTTACTCCATTCATTTCCCTGCCCGAGAGACCTATCTATTATAAAATTAACTGTCTACAGTGATTTGCAAACTTTGTCTTCTTTCAGGACATCATAGCAAGCTGCCATCTCCTGAGTTCCAAGAATGATCCACTCTCCCTCCCCATCCCAGAGTGTGTGCTGGGGGGACAGCAGCCCTGGGATCCTGGCCTTGGGGATAGAATGTGCGCCCACCCTTCCCCCGAGAGCCTGAGGATGCGGTGCTGGCTGCAGCCCAGGAAGCTGGAGGCAGATCTGGAAGCAGGGTCGCCTGTCATGCTTGTGTGGTCTTAGGTCGCAGGGTGCCTCCAGCCTTCAGGTGTATAGCCTTCTTTCCACCTCTGCTGCCATATGTTTTCCCAGCTGCACCTTCACCAGTCTTCTGTTCTCCAGAAAGTTCTCACTCATTCAGCCCACGCGTATCTCATCAGTTCTTCCAAGCTCTGCTGGAAGTTTCTGCAGGAGTCCTGGCCACGTGGGAAATCAAGCCACCTAAGCTTGTAAATGCAGGTCGGTGGCTGTGGGTCTGTGCCTTGAGATGTTGCACATTCCTCATTCAACTGAAGTTTAGAGAAATGGAGACTCATGTATTCTAGTATATGAAGCTGTATAAGGGAAAAGTTCTCACTGGCATGCATGTTCTGTGGTTCAAAATTTCTCCCCAAATCCAACAGCAAGGAAAATTAATAACAGCTTTTGTCTGAAGACTGGGCTCATTCGCTTACTCTGATCAGCCATCCACCTCCGAAGCGGGGTTTTCATGGCTCATCTTGGTCCCCCTGGGTTCTGGACCTACTCAGCTTTCCAGATGCTGGTTTTCACACTGGTGGAACGGTGGCTGGAATCCATCTCTTGGATGTCTGACATAGTCCTTGCCTATGAGCTAAGCTCACTCTTCCAAACCCAACCAAGTGTCAGATCTTTGGATTCAGATTCAGTTGCTGCCCTTTTGGGTTTTCACCCCACCACCTTGGGTGAAATTAGAACTCGGTGCCTCACCTTCAAAAGCCCTAATTGAAAAGGAAGCTGAAGACATATTCCATGGCAAACTGACCTTGGAAACCCTCTTGGGGACCTGGCCACTGTATGTAAAGCTCCCAACTTATTGACATGTCCATGTGGATTTGCAATAAAAATAAAGCTACTTCAGATTCTAATGGTGCCAGCCGTTACTCACGGGTCCTTATTGCCCCCCGCAACTCACTGCCCTCCCCCCCACATGCTTCCCAACTGTCCCTCATCCACACTTCTGGTTGTTGCTGTGTAGGCCCATACCTTTTCTCAGAACCTTCATATTACTAAATCTTGGGAGGCAAAAATGATGTCTATGACAATGTGAAGCAATCCTAACATCATTCAAACTATCAGAATAAAATCTGATAGTTTATTCTGATAGAATAAAATCTGATGGTACTAGTTTAGAGAGACCAGTTATATTCAGGGAGAGCTATGAAATTGTACCATCTGAATTGGTAAAGTGCTTTTCAAAGTAGGCTAACAGAACACAATGTCGTAAGAAAAGCACACTGATTTTCACTTTGTTTTTGGCTTGTTAATTTCACTAAATGCTTCAACAAGGAAATAATTACAAGATTTCTAAGCAATTGCACAACTGTTCTGAAGCCTGACTACAAACCTCCAACATTCACAATAATACAAATGGTACATATCGGTGGGTTACCCATTAAATGACTATGACAGATCGTATTTCTGGTTGATTGTTAGTTCCTTATGACCTTGGGCTTTGCCTGTGCATTTAATAACACCATCTGCCATCCAGGACAGTGTACCACCTTTTTACATGGGGATTACTGTTGTTACTTTGTAGAAAAAAGTGCTTAATCAGAGGTGTTGAAATTCCACTGTGGAATTATTGAAGTCATACTACCTATGGGAAGTTTCGAGAAGGCAACTGACTCTGCTCTGTGCGGCTTTATGGCTTCAACTCAAATATCATAATTTATGTACCATAATAAAAGCATAAGAAAGATTTACAAGTTGTATTCTTGGTATGTAAAACGAAATGCTGTAAAAGAATCCTGTCCCTGTTTCCCGGTCCTATTTGTCTTATCCCAGCCTTGCTTCATGTGGGGCAGCGTCCCTGGGACACTTCCCACTGCAATGGAAATTTAGAAAGTTATTCTCACAAAGCAAGTGAGCCTTTTTAAAAAATCATCATCCCAAATCAAGCCTCTGTTTGGGGGCACAAGAGTCCTACTGGTCCACAAGAAATATTAAAACATCTACCAACCTCGGCCTATAAAAAGGCAAATGCAGGAGGGGCTTTGAGGTCACTATCTGTGTTTGGGTCTCACAGAGAGTGGCGCCTATGAAATGAGTGCTGCGTGGTCCCAGCAAGGGGTGGCCCCCCGGGCAGAGCACTGACATTTACTTTAAGCATTTACTTAGCATTTTTCCAAGTCAGGAGGAAGAGACTCCATTCACTTGTTCATTCACACACTCAACCCCCAGTCCATGGCCAGCCTGCCGCCGAGATGAAAGAGCACATAGTTTAATTCTCCTCAGAGAGACAACTCTTGAACAGTGAGACAGCTTCTCAGTGGACCAGAGTGGATCTTGCTTTCCAAGCCCAGTCTTACTATCAATTGTAGCAAGGAGCACAGAATTGCCATAAGCCTAGCACCCCCATGCTCTCCAACTTTATGCTAAATCCTGGACACTTCACAGAGTGGACTTTTATCACTTGGAACTGGAAAGGTTGGCCTGAACACCACCACATGAAAATCATCGAGAGGTCGCCTGCCAGCAGAGAACAACTTCAAAAGTATGGAATGCAGAATCCTGAGCCTAAACCACCACCAGCATCCCCCACAGGCACGTCCTGACATGTGTTCAGTCTGAGAGGGCTGCAGCATCCCAGGCTTTTAAAAGACTGTCTCCTGTTACAGCTACACCACTGTCGCTTACCCTTCTCCACACACTGAATCCAAGGAATCTGGAAGCCGGATTGGGAACACTCCTGTTAAAATATCTTGAGTAATCTTTATATGAGAAGTAACCTAGATGACCCGATCTGATTTTTGAAGGATAGTTGAAAGGTAATATATTTACACAAAAGTGCACCACCCCACGGGTCTTGAAAAACATAGAATTTATGAAAATTTAAGTTTTCCCATAATCATACCCAAACAAGGAAAAGTCATGTAGAAGGTTATGATTGTAACATTTCATCACAGTTAACAGTCACAACAAATTTTGAAACATCCGAATTCCTTGAATTTACCCTAATAACATCCTTTATGAACTATGTATACGGCCAGTAAAGAGACCACACAGCCCACTAAGCAGTAGAATCCTGGGTGAAAAGACAAAAACAGACAACCCCCCACCCCTCCCCCCCAAAAAAAAACAAACCTAAAACAAGTTTCCACATCCTGCTGACCTACTCAGCCAAATGTCTATCACTGTATGGAACTAGCTTTTGTTTGTTCAATTGAGAGTCTCTTATCTGAAAGGCCTGTGGGTACCATAAAATCTGTGCCTTTGTGTGTGTGTATGTGTGTGTGTGTGTGTGTGTGTGTGTGTGAGAGAGAGAGAGAGAGAGAGACAGAGAGAGAGAGAGAGAGAAATCCTTGCCCCCCCACACACATACATGCACAAATATATATAGTTAATCTATGTAAAATAAAGCAGTCCTTTAGGGCAAGAAAGGTGCACATATTTTCCATAGCCTTGGGACAAATATCTGGGTGTCCTGGTGCTGATCCAGATGTTTTGCCCTGTCTAATTTAAGCCAAGTGTAGACCGTGGGCCAGACACTCCTAACCTGGACCTGAGCCCAAACTGAGCAGATACTCTCATATGATGGCAAGATCTGGGAGCCACTTAGCCTCCTTTTTCTGGATGGCACATGCTCCCGAAATCTCAGGCAGGCATCCACTGATCCTTTTTCTGCCAGACTTTGTGATCCCGTGTGCATCAGAGCATGTCGGGCTTGGGTTTGTCAAAGTCCCATGGGTTTACACACATGAAGGGCCAGAGCAAAAATGACATGAAGGTTGTCACCTCCTTCTCCACTCAAGAAAAACAGTGGTTTAGAGTGCCCAAGTGACCTGTCCCAGTTCACAAGCCAGGAGTATAAGGAGAACCTCTGTCCCTCTGCCAGCTCCTGTGCAGGTATTTACAAGTATGTAAAAAGGAACCAGAAAAGGAAATGTAAATAAGAGGTAGCCCACCAGCCGGCTGAGGAAAGAACTGCAGTTCCAAAAACCTGAGTTTTCACCGTGGTCCATATGCACATTTTCTTTGTTTCCAGGCAGATTCCTCATTGTCTTGGTGTCTCTTGGTGCTATCTCCATAATTGGTCTGGCAAAGCAGAGACGGACAGAGAGGTAGATAGAATAAAAGCAGTCTGGCAAGTGCTTAAAATCTCACTCCCTGTTAAATACGAGAATAACAGGCCCCAGGAAGTTCACATGTGTGTTTCCCAGGCATGTTTCAGAACTGACTTCCTCACACAGGAATTTGCTTGAAGGGCTGGGAGGTCTGCCAGCAAGTCCATCAAGGTTCACTCACATTTGCATTTTAGCTGTCTGTGACAAGCTTTTTAGTAAACACACTACCTTTAGGCAGTTACTTGAGGGAACCCACTTCTCCAACCTATCGACTGTGGTCTCTTGCTAGGGTTCAAACCTAGGCTCTTGGCTCCATCCCGCTGAACAGCCATATTCTTCTGCAAATATATTTTTATCTTGTCAAGAGAAAGTCAATCTAGATCAGTTTCTCCTTCCTGTCTGAACGTCAGTTCTGGGTGTGAATCTTCATTCTCTCAATGGTTTCCATTTCCTCAGAAAAAGAGGTATCAGCCTGTGGGCACAGGAAAGGATGTGCCAATACATACTGAAATTCACCCCCAATTAATAACTTACAGCCTATAATTCATCTTTCAGCTCTCTTTTCTTCTGTAGGGAGCTGTGTCTCCTTTATCCATAAAATTAACCACTGCCCTCCCCTCCCCAAAAAATATTGAAATAATTTTACTATTAGATGTTTAGATTTTTCACACAAAAGGATGCAGTTGGAATATGCCCTATATGCACAAAATAATTGTTTTAAGTAACATCTCTACTTTTCTTTTCTTTTTTTTTTTTTTTTTTTTTTTTTTTTTGGCTAAGTATATTAGAGGAAGCAAGCCACCAGAACAGATTATTGAAACCCCATCCGTGGAGGACAAACATCCCGTTGAACAGCCACATTCTTCTGCAGAATATATTTTTATCTTGTCAAGAGAAAGTCAATCTAGATCATATCAGCTAACTTTTATTTCATAAGAAATACAAACAGTAAAACGAAAGCTTATTTGTATAAGTTATGACCATTTTGTGTCCCCAGCCCTTTATTACCATGAAATTCCATGCAATGGGTGGTTTCACGCTTTTTTCTTTGCAGTGCCCTGAAGCCCATTGTGTTTCTTTGTCTGAGTGCCAAGAAGTCAGGCATGGAGTCCTACAATAAAAGCTAAATGATTTCATGAGTTTTTCCTGTTTTTAAAGAAATGGGCCACAAAAAGTTGGGGTGCACTGGTCCAATTTGGTGAGTGCCAATACCGTTTGACCCCCCAGCTGACTCCCAGAACCCTTGATCCTAACACCAATAGCACTTTTTAACTAAGGTTCATAATGACTAGCACTAGGCTAGTCATTTCAGGAGTTCCACACTAGACACAGAGTTGTGCCAGCTGTCCCTTACTGTCCCCTTCTTCTATCTGTTGTGAATGCTTACTTTTCTTTGAATTGAGGTCCTATGAACTATAACAGAATTTCTCTTTTCCTATAAATATAAGTAGATTAGCAAAACTTAGCACCCTTAGTTAAACTCTTTTGCAGAAACTCTAAACTGCAAAATGTAAACAGAATGTCCTAGACTATATCATTAGACAACAGGACTCATTCGGGAACTTCAGTTGCCTTTAGTGTTATTTTAGGCAAATCACTTAATATTTTTTCTTTTCTTTCTTTCTTTTTTTTTTTTTTTTTGGTAGTAGGATTAAACCCAGGGGTGTTTAACCACTGAGCCACATCCCCAGCTCTTTTAAAATATTTTATCTAGAGACAGGGTCTCACTGAGTTGCTTAATGCCTTGCTAAGTTGCTGAGGCTGGCTTTGAACTTGCAATCCTCTTGCCTCAGTCTCCTGAGCCACTGGGATTACAGGGGTGCACTACTGTGCCCAGCCACTTAATCTTTTAATACCTCAAGTTTTTAGTTTCTGAAAAGAATGACAAGATACTAAAATGCTTGACATATTAATTTTAAATGTCCATATGAAAAATATAATACCACATGATCATGTTATTCTGTAGCCTTCCAAAATCATTACATTATTTGATGATTTCAGTTTCCTATGGAATGTGTACATAGGAAATGCACATTTTTAAGTAGGAAAGCTAATGAGAGAAAATTTATCATTTTAATGTTTTCAAATATTATCTGTGAAGTCATCATTTTGTCAGCATTTTCCCACTGACATCTTTTAAAGGATTCTAGTGAATGTCTTTAATAGAAGTGAAATCCACAGCCAGATATTATTCCAGAAAAGTGCATTCCATCCTGCCCTTTCCAAAAAGCCAATAGGAGGGTTCTGGCACCAAATGGCTGTTGATTCTCCTCCAGGTCTCCTGTAAATTTCCTTGCAGACTGAGCAAGTGTGTGACCTCAATCTCTCCTTGGTCTGCTTTGTCTGCTTTTCCCTTAGCTCTTTCAATTCCAACACAGCCAGTAGTTAACCTACATCAAGACCCAAAATTTTGCTTTAGATGAGGACTTGTATGAATGTGGACACAAAGGCTGGTGGCAGCAGCTTCTGCATATGTGCATGCCTAAGTAAGTCCTGATTCTTGGACTCTCTTCCTGCAAAGGCCTATTTAATGTCTGAATGTCCTCTGTGCACAGGGAGGTAGGCTTCAGAGAGATGTCAAGCAGAGAAAGTACTTTGACAAAAGAGTATTTACAATTTGAAAACCTGACGATGTCCCATAACATGTCATTACTTAGAAGAAAGGCTCTCACACCAGTAACAGAAGGTTTATTTATGTCATGGAGCTCCCAGCTTATGTAGATGTATTCATATTAACAAATGTGTTCAAATATGTACTTATAACTTTTTAAAAAGTGGAAACACCCTGAAGGTTATACTTGCTCTTTTACTCTTACAGCGCTTCTTCTCAAGCACAAGGACTCTGCAATGACATCCACAGAAATCCAAATGACATGGGGCTGCATTTTTTTTTCTCCTTCAAACATGCCAAGGTCAGAGATGAAGAAGCTGTATTCTGGTTGCAACATCATAATTATTTAAAGAAGCTGCACGCTAAAGAAGGCAGGCTGTGACTCCACATCTGGATAGAGGGTGGAACCCATGAACTTGGCAGTCCCTAGGAATGCCATCCCTGGACACACCCACAGGCTGCTGGGGCATGGGCCTCCACAGCTCCTGCAGCGGTGTGTCCTGGAGGCAGAGTTCTACCAGGCTCTTTGCTAGTAACCATTTCTGTGCCCTGCCCCATGGACTGTTGGTACAGGACTTCCCTGCATGAACAAGGGTGCCTTGACTGGAGTGAGCCCCAGGGAAAGATTCAGATTTCAGATGTCGCTGCTCACAGTGGAAGCCCAGGTAGCCCTCTGTGTGAAGGCCAGCTCTGCTCTGCCTGGAGCAACCCCTAGAAATGCTTCTGTGGGCTAACCTTTCCAGCCATTGCCCTTACTCCCACTTTTTGAAAGTGTCACATTGAATGGCTTTCCTTTTACTCAACTGTGATTTTTATTTTTCAAAAATCTTAGAAATTACAGCTGGGAAAGACTGTTGCTTCATATAGTCTTGGCAGGAGGGCTCCCCAGGGAATATTTCCCTCAGTTCTTGAGACAAATAGTAATGTCTCAGTGTTCTGGGTAAAGGCCAACCTCAGCCCACTGCTTCACCAACCTGGCGTGGCATGTGCCTGCCTGGCCACTTAGGAATGTGTAGGGGCATGCTGCAGCCAACCCAGTAACCTTGACGCTGAGTGGCAAAGATGATCTTAACTCTTCTGAGAGGACTTGGAGCCTTGAGCAAGAGGGCAGAGTCTACGTGACTAAAACATACCAGCTTCCTCTTTCATAAGTCATCACATGATGAACTACAATTACAATTCCTGCCTTGTCTCTGCGAATTGCAGACGCATTGCCTCACCCTAGAAACCCTGCTCCTGTGTGGTGGAGGTGGCTGGAACGGCTGCAGCAGCCGCTTTGGATGCCATCCAACTCCAGTCTGCGCCCAGAGGGAGGGCAGTGGGTGGAAGACAAAAACAAAGCTATGTTTACTTAGCATACATCGATAAAGCTGCTGCAGAGCTACATGAAAGGCCAAGCAGCACTAAAGACTTTTGATACAATATAAGGAATTGCTGCCCTGGATCCAAGGCCTGCTTTAACTCCTTGGGCCGGGGATCCTTTTATGGTAGGTGAGTCCAGAACTAAAAAAGCCTTCCCATTTTCCAGCAGGCATTTATTTCTTGAGGGAAGTTCCAACAGCTCAGTTTCAACATTAAGCTGGCAGTGTACAATAGAAAGGAAATGTTTTTCTGCAGTAGAAGAGAAGCTCTGTTCCACAGAGATCCTTACTTAGTGTCTCTCAAGGCAGACATTGTATCTCAGTGTTTCTATTCTGGATGGAGTGGCAGGCTCTCCCTTGAGGGCGTTCAGTTCCTGCTCCCAGGTAAATGAGTATAATTAGGTCATGGTTCTAATGGTGAGTTGTTTTCTTTTAATGTTTCAGTCCCTGCTTTGTGGGGCAATCTCTTGGGGGCAGTAGTCTCTGCAAAAAAAAAAAAAAAAAGTGTGGGTGATTCTTCCCCTTTGCTTTGTCCCCAAGGGTGAAGTCACAGGCTGGAATGAGTTGCAGGGTCTAAGCTGAGAGTGACCAGAAGGACAGGTCCTTAGGGAGGTGCCAAGAGTGTCCAAACCTGCTGGCACCAACTGTTTCTGGGAAGAAATCCCGGTAGGCCCGTTCTCCTGGCTCAGAGAGGGTGAGGCTGAATCCCGAGGCAAGGAACAGGTGGGGAGTTCTTGACAGCAGGAATACCTGATCTGGAAACCCTCAAGGGAAGACATTCAAGGTTAGCCTGTGAACAATCTGGGTCTGGCATTACGTTTTCTGTGCCATTTCGAACAGGTTTTTTCATGTGCTCTAAGCAGCTCCCTCCACTGTTTTTCTACAGGCGTGTTTCCTCTTGTGGTTAATCCTTTGAATCAACCTGGCATTTTCAATAGCAGCAACTGGAGAGAAACGTCAGCAGGATTTTTTTTCTCCCTCTCCACCTACCAATCCAGTTGTAGGAAAGATAATATAATTAGTACCCTGTTCTTCCCACACTTAACCAGCTCATTCCAGTCTCAGGGAGAGAAATGGGGCTGTGTTCCCAACAAAAGCAGCTCCCGAGCGGCCCTACGGAGCGGAAGTGTGTCAGTCCAACTAAAGCCCACAGCACACACCAGCTCCTCCTCCCGACAAAAGTGGGAAACTAGATATTCAGTCCAGTCTGGGCAGGGCCTGCGCTGCCTACCGCGGAAGGGAGCCGGGGGCTGGCCAGACGGGCCTGAGCCCATGCAGCTAGGTCAGGCTGGGGCGGTGGACGGCCAAGCCGGCCAGCAGGCTGCCCCACGGCCCGCGAGACCCGGGAGGCCGCCAGTGCCGCGGCTAGCCCGCGCCTCCCGCCTGGCCAGTCCAAGCTCTGCCCGGAGCGGGGCCAACGGGCCGGAGTCAGAGGCGGGGCCTACGCCGCAAACCCCGGATCCTTGGAATGTGCACTCGCTCGGCGCGGTCCCAGGCCCGCGGCGCCGGGCACGTCAGCGCGGAGCGTGCGCACTGGCGGCAGCTCGCGCCCACGTCACGCGCCCGCCGCGCGGACCTACATAAAGCGGCGGGGCGGCGCCGAAGGCCCGGCTAAGCGTGCTGACGGCGGGGTGAGCGGGGCGCGGTGCTCGCGAGCCCTCTTCCGTGCGCGCTTGGGGCCGCGCCTGGCGGCGTCTGGCTTTCCATAGTTTGTGAAACTTAAAGGGGCAGCGGCCTCGTGTTCCTCCTTAGACAAATACACTGCAAAGTACTGTTGAGTGCGCGCGCACGACCCAACGTGTCTGGCCAAATTAGGAGTCCTAGGAAAGCCCAAGCAGGGCTGCTCAAGACCCCAAAAGCCCATGCTCAGGAGACCATCAGAAAACACGAAACAAAGTGGACTTGTGTGTAAAAGCAGTTTCAGCACGATTTAGCCCAAAAGGACACGGGGGTCGGGGATTCTGCCTGAGTGGTCGACTGGGAGAATGGAGCAGGGAGCGAGTGCAGGATAAGCAAAAAGGCACACATGCTCCAGGTCCGCCCGGGGCGGGTGGCCCGCGTCCAGACCGAGCTTCGGCCCCGCGCGGGGGAAGGGAGGTGGCAGAGGGCGGGCGCGCGCGGGTGCGCGCGCGAGGGGAGGGGGCCGCGCAGGCGCCGTGCGAGGCTGTCGAAGAATCAAGTCTGTAGAAGTGGAGCGGCCGCGGCGGCAGCAGCAGCAGCGGCGGCGGAGCTCAGCGGGCTGGGCGCTGGAGAGCGGCGACGCCAGGAGCTGGGACAGAGCGGCGGAGCGGTCCGCGGCGTGCGCCGCGCCCGAGCTCCACGCCGCCCCGCGCGGCATGCCCCGCCGCTCGGGCTGAGCCTGCCCCGGCGGCCGCCCCCCGTCCCCCGCCCCCCGGCCTCCCCGCCCCCCGTCGGCCGCCGCTGCGACCTGCTGCTCTCGCCCGCGCGCCCCGTTTTCGCCCCGGTCTGGAGGCCCGCCGCGGCTCCGGCCGAGCCGCCGCCGCCGCCGCGCCGCCCCGCCACCCGTAGGGACCTGCTGCCGCGCCCGCCGCGCCTCGCCGCGCGCCCGCCGCCCCTCGTGCACCGGGGGCGCCGCGCGGGCGCCGCGCCTTCGCGGGCTCTGCCGCCGCCGCCGCCGCCTCTGCGGCCGCCGCCGCCGCTGGTCGGAGAGACGCGGGGTTGGGGGGCGCGGCGGGCGCGCGGGCTGCCTGCGGGGGGCGGCGGCGCCCCCTCCTCCTCCTGCGCCTCCGGCGCCGCGGGCTCCGCGGACATGGCCGCGGCGGTGGCGGTGGCGGCCGCGTCCCGGCGGCAGTCGTGCTACCTGTGTGACCTGCCCCGCATGCCGTGGGCCATGATCTGGGACTTCACCGAGCCCGTGTGCCGCGGCTGCGTAAACTACGAGGGCGCCGACCGCGTCGAGTTCGTCATCGAGACGGCGCGGCAGCTCAAGCGGGCGCACGGCTGCTTCCCGGAGGGCCGCTCCCCGCCAGGCGCAGCGGCGCCCTCGGCCGCCAAGCCGCCGCCGCTCTCGGCCAAGGACCTCCTTCTGCAGCAGCAGCAGCAGCTCAGCCACGCCGGCCCCGAGGCGGCCCCCCGCGCGCCGCAGGCCCTGGAGCGCTACCCGCTGACCGCTGCGGCTGAGCGCGCCCCGCGCCTGGGCTCCGATTTCGGCAGCCGCGCGGCCGCCGGCCTGGCCCAGCCGCCGACGCCGCAGCCTCCGCCAGTGAACGGCATCCTGGTGCCCAACGGTTTCTCCAAGCTGGAGGAGCCCCCCGAGCTGAACCGCCAGAGCCCGAACCCGCGGCGTGGCCATGCTGTGCCGCCCACCCTGGTGCCGCTCATGAACGGCTCCGCAGCGCCACTGCCCGCCGCGCTGGGCCTCAGCGGCCGGGCCGCCGCCTCACTGGCCGCTGTGTCCGGGGCCGCGGCCACGGGCCTGGCCTCCGCGCAGCCCGCCGAGCTGGGCGCCCACAAGCGGCCGGCGTCCGTGACTAGCAGCGCGGCCGCGGAGCACGAGCCCCGCGAGGCGGCAGCCAAGGAGAAGCCGCCGCCGCCGCCTGCGCACCGTGGCCCGGCCGATAGCCTGTCGAGCACGGCGGGCGCCACCGAGCTGGGCGCCGAGGGAGCGGGCAAAGGCCGCGGGCCCGGAGAGCAAGACTGGGTCAACAGGCCCAAGACCGTGCGCGACACGCTGCTGGCGCTGCACCAGCACAGCCACTCGGGGCCCTTCGAGAGCAAGTTCAAGAAGGAGCCGGCCCTGACTGCAGGCAGGTTGTTGGGTTTCGAGGCCAACGGGGCCAACGGGTCTAAAGCAGGTAGGGGCGGCTGTGGAGCGAGGGGGTCGAGGGGCGCTGAGCTTAGAGGGGGAGGTTCTTTCGGTGCACCGTTCTGCCCCAGCTCAGAAACAACAAACACCCGACTTCCTGATCTGCCCGAGGCGGAACCAGTGCTTAGTGGCAACGTGTTCATGTGCTGAAGCAGCATAACAGGGATGAGTCAGACCAGGCTGATTGATAGGCACGAACTCGGGGTTTTCCTTTCCCAGCACATTCTTGGATGGGAGCATGAGGGCACCAGTCACCTTTTAACCTGTCGAGGACATTAGTAGTCACAAGTACAACTCAGTCCTGGGTGCAGGCATGCATGTGTGAGAACAAGCCATTCCCTGGGCCTTAGTTTCCTTTTAGGTTGGTGTGCTGCCTCAAAGCTCCTTAAGTGTGTTTGGAGCTGCATGCATAACTTGTGTGACTAAAGTGTGCTTTTGGAGAGTAGAAATTCTGCAACAAGTTTTGTTTCACTTTAGCCAAAAAAAAAAAAAAAAAAAAAAAAAAGCTGTATTTCAGTGTCCCTTCACTTATCCTTTTTTCCTTCCATTTCTTTGTTTTTCCAGTTGCAAGAACAGCAAGGAAAAGAAAGCCTTCTCCAGAACCAGAAGGTGAAGTCGGGCCCCCTAAGATCAATGGAGAGGCCCAGCCGTGGCTGTCCACTTCCACCGAAGGGCTCAAGATCCCCATGACCCCTACATCCTCTTTTGTGTCTCCACCACCACCCACTGCCTCACCTCATTCCAACCGGACCACACCGCCTGAAGCGGCCCAGAATGGCCAGTCCCCCATGGCAGCCCTGATCTTAGTAGCAGACAATGCAGGGGGCAGTCATGCCTCGAAAGATGCCAACCAGGTCCACTCCACCACCAGGCGGAATAGCAGCAGTCCACCCTCCCCATCCTCTATGAACCAAAGAAGGCTCGGCCCCCGAGAGGTGGGAGGCCAGGGAGCAGGCGGCACAGGAGGACTGGAGCCCGTGCACCCTGCCAGCCTCCCGGACTCCTCTCTGGCAGCCAGCGCCCCCCTGTGCTGCACCCTCTGCCACGAGCGGCTGGAGGACACCCACTTTGTGCAGTGCCCTTCAGTCCCTTCCCACAAGTTTTGCTTCCCTTGCTCCAGACAGAGCATCAAACAGCAGGGAGCTAGTGGAGAGGTCTATTGTCCCAGTGGGGAGAAATGCCCTCTGGTGGGCTCCAATGTCCCCTGGGCCTTTATGCAGGGGGAAATTGCAACCATCCTTGCTGGAGATGTGAAAGTGAAAAAGGAGAGAGACTCGTGACTTTCCGGTTTCAGAAAAACCCAGTGGTTATCCTTAACTAAAACTGCTTGAATTGTATATATATCTCCATATATATATATCCAAGACAAGGGAAATGTAGACTTCATACACATGGCTGTATAATTTTGATTTTTTTTGAATACATTGTGTTTCTATATTTTTTTGACGACAAAAGGTATGTACTTATAAAGGCATTTTCTTCTTTTGTTAACGTTATTAGCATATCTTTGTGCTTTATTATCCTGGTGACAGTTACCGGTCCTTGTAGGCTGTGACTTGGCTGCTTTTTTTAGAGCACTTGGCAAATCAGAAATGCTTCTAGCTGTATTTGTATGCACTTATTTTAAAACGAAAAAAAAAAAAGCCAAATACATTTTCTGACATTGTAAGATTGCCTTACTGTCTGTTATTCCTTTATTGCTGGCCCCTTTCTCAGGCTAGAGGCCACTTGGTGGAGAAGAAAAGGAAATAAGTGAAAGGGGCACTGTTGTCAAGTGGGCATGCCACTGGGAAGTATCACCAAGTTTACCCCAAAACATGTCCTCTCGGAGGAGCAGGAAGATAGGTTTTGGATCTCTGTTTTGTTCTTAAAGTTCAGTTTAAGACATTGCCTGTCTGAGAGGTGCTGCTGAGAGATTCTCAGCATTGTGGGTATTTTTTGGGGGGGGGGGTGTTTTTCTTGAGGCAAAGTTGACCGCTGTTCACTGTCCACGTGATCAGTTGTAGGAGTACAGTGCTGCATGCTAGTTGGTTACATAAGATGCAGCTCCAGTGATGGATCGGCGTGGTGGGTGGTGGCGTGTGCAAGATGGCACTGCCGTCTTTGAGCAGCCTGGCTCTGCAGCGCCACTTCATCTGTTCAACACCCTAGAGCTGTGTGTCATTGCTGTGGTCGTTTCCTCTGCAAAAGTTGCCAGAGAAGTTGCAGTCCAGGAGAACTTAGAGATTGTGGGATTGGTTGTGTTTTGTTTTGTTTTTTATCATTTACCTGTAGTGCTGTTGCTGTCGATACTGTCACACGTTTCTAGTGAGTGCTGAATACAGTATGGTACAAGGACAGTGAAGCCCTGATCTGCCAGGACTGCCTGTGGGCATATCAGTGACGGCCCAAGTGTGAGTGGAGGAAACCTGTAATTTCCTTCTTACATATGTTTGAAATACCAAGTGAATAATACGGTTCTGGAAAAAAATGATAAACTAGTGAAAATTAAAGAAATTGAGGGTTTTACATAATAGGCAGGCCCCACCTCTCAAACAATTTTTAGAAGCCTTTTGTAAGCTAATTTCTTTTGATCACTATTTTGCATCAGTAAAATGATTTTTTTAAACCAATAAATCATCAGTTATTAGAAATAGTTGTTTCACAGCATACTGGTTTTTCTTTTGTGCTGTTACGATTTAATATTGACAAGAACACTATTTTAAATCCTTATGTTCAGGTGTTTGTAACTTGGCCTTATAACTGGGCCGAATCATGGCTTCTAGGTCTACTGAAATTCATATGTATTGTTCACAGCCTAGCTTCTGTTTTAATTTGAAGATATAGATTATTACCAACTTTGGATTTTTTTTTAGTTGTGTTTGTCTTTTTTTGAAATTGCTCAAAATGTTTTTTAGTGATCAAGTTACTAACACTTGAAAATCAGATACTGCACCAAATACAGTATTTTTTCATGGTGATTTTGATGAGTGCACCCATTGCTAGTGCTGTGTGAATCCACGTCACAGTCATTGTTGTGCTACAGTAAGGCTTGCATGATTAACCATTTGTCCTTATACTTTTTTTTTTTTTTTTTTTTGGTGTATCCATGACTCAGATCAGACTGGTCTCTATTATGTGAATGTACACATGCAAAAAAGTCAGTTTTACATGCCCGTAAAGACATTTGTGAAGAATTCAGCTACTATGGTCTGTTGTATAAATATGTTTCTAGGCACTTTATTATAAACTGGAATTTGACCTCATAGATGTTACAACTTGATCAGTCATTTGACCTAATTTGTGGTGGCTATCTGTGTGTTTTGCAACCTTAATGCAGATAAGCTCTCCAATGAGACTGATGAAGAACCATACTGCTGTAGTGGAGAAGTCTCTCCAGCTGTGGAAGAGGCAGCCTGGGCTGGTGGTGGACGGGGGAGACTGACCCCGCTTTAAAAAGGCTGCAGAGCTTCCCACTATTATAACACAGGCTCTGCTGGAGCCTGGCTCCTCTCCTCTGAGGCCTTTGAGGAGGCTTGCAGCTGGAGTGCTGATCTGGGTTCTTTTTCTGGCATCCCCAAGTTAAAAGTGAACACTGGGACATGGGTTTGATCTTTTGTTGTATCTGATGACAGTGTAGAGATTCTCCACAGCTGGAGAGAAATGTCAGAAAGCTACTTACTGTACGTGGGCAGTATCAGATTTCAAATCCTAATATTTCAGCTATGCTTTTAATACTCAGAATACAAGCGGATGGGGTGTTGGAAGCTTCCCCCCCTTCTTTTTTCATTAACAGTTTATAGAATTTAACAGATGTACTGTCTTTCATGTGGCCTCACATTTGAAGTTATGAGAACATACACATGGTTTACAACTTTTACTATATACCTTTCCTTGGCCACCAAGTATTTTAAAAGTGTGCCACCTTTTAACCTTTACTTTTTTTTAAGTTGAAGGTGATACTTTTTTTATATATGATGCAATTCATGTCAACTGAAGTAAGTGTAATCTCAGATATCATTATATTTTAAAATCACGCTATGGAAATATCACCTACATTCTGTCATTTGTCAGATTTACAGTACCTTTTTTTTTTTCTTTAACTTTTAGCATTAAATAAAAAATAAAATCGGGAGCACTGAACATTTTCTGAGGCCTTTTTTTTAATTTTTTTAAATGAGCAAAGGAGCACTCTCATGTCAATCACTAATGGCCATGTGACTGGAGCACGAGTGGGTCTGAGTGTGGGGTTGGATGAACTGCAGGAGAACAGGAGATGAAAGGCACTGGTGACAGAAAAAAGAAGTCCTAGGGACTGGGAAAGGGCCACTGGGGAGGGGACAGGTGAAAAGCTGTACAAGGTACAGCTGAAGGCACTTGTTTATTTTCAATGACAGCCTGGCCAGCCTTCTCCAACAGTGGAGTGGTTACCACATTGAAAGACTGTCCAGACCTGGGGCTGCTTTTTGGAAAGCTTTGGAATAAAACAGTCTTTGGTGAGGCAGAGGACATACATTGAAGACAAAAGGGAAAAAAGATGGGAAGAAAAAGCAAACCTGCATTTGAAAAGCTTTGGAACTGACTAAGTGTGAGCTCTATTGATATCCTGAAATCTGAACTTACAAACAGAGATAAGAGACAGAAAGCATAGACACATTTTAAAACCGCTGTCTACTGTCATATAGTAAGAAGTTTCCTGGATGTTGCAGCGTTGACTATTGATCAATGGCTTGGCAGACTTCTCTATGAAAAGAAGTCGGGAAACTTATGAAGAGTCTAAAGCTAGGAAGTACAAAGACTTAATATATGTTTTAAATTAAATAGCAACAGTGGATGTGTAGTTGGGTACATTTTTAGAGGTGGTCCAATGACATGGGGGTCCATCGTTATATTTTAATAATTTTTTTCATTATTAGCCCATTTAATGCAGTTTTAGAGGAACTACATTTTCAATAAGTTATAGATTGAGAATTTTTCATGTAATTACAAGAAATAGGCTATCAGTTTTTGTTTTCTAACTTAAAAATGCTAAATTTTCTTTTGAGTCAAATTCAAAATAGCACAGCTTGCAGAAGTGATTTTTAAAATTTCAAAAGCTCCTCCCAAAGGTATACTTTAATGATCACATTCAGTTAAAAAAGAAAAAAACCAGACTCTTGATGTGGCAGATGTCTTTGTTTATTCCCCAAAGGGAGGAAAAGTTAAAAGCATAGAGCCCCTTTTAGTTTCTAGACTTTTAAGTAGTCCTTTACTCAAAAGTTGTTTTGCATATGATTTAGAGATGTTTTATTTGGTTAGCAAAGAGTAAAATGTTTGTCTTCCTGATTCATGAAATCATTCAGAAAAAACGCTCAGTTGTATGGAGGCCACCAGAAGTCCTGAGTCACCCTCATTTGCTGCCTTTGTTCCTGGGGAACAGTGTGAGAAGACACGCCTTTCCTCAGGCTGGAGGTCAGAGGCCCCAGTGAATGGAATACATATTTAGCCACCTCATCCCTGGGTTCTGGGCCTGGGGGGAGGGGTTAACTCCTTGAGTGCCACTGATCTGCCCTCTGTCAACAGCAACAGGCTTAAAACTGAGGGAAAGCAGGCTGTGTCCAGATGCAGCTGTCTAGGTCCTGTGCTGCGGCCCTCTGACAGCCCAGATCACCCTCCATGTATTTGAAAGGCACAAATATAGACAAACAATTTGTGAATTATTTAAGAACTGGAAGATGGAAAAATGCCTGGATTTATGGATTATCTGTGGATTTCCCTATTAATCCTCAGATAAATTCATGACTAGGGAAATACACACTACCCCTTTTTATCATTAAGAAATTAACTTACAGAGCCAGGGTGTATCTCAGGGAGAGCTTGTGCTTAAGGTACACAAAGCTTTGGGTTGAATCCCTTCCACTAAAAAACAAAAACTGTGACAGTGGATTCTGCTTTAAGCCATTAGTGTGTCACCTACCCCCTCCCCTGTCAACATAACCTAAAAGGCTATATTTACAACAGATTTCCTTTATTTTTTAAAGGATTATAGAATATGAAATCTGTGTTTGCACTGTTTTTTATCACAGAATATTATGTTTCTGCATGGCACTGAGCAACATAAAAGGATCCATACAATCCACAGAAAAAGGTATTTTAGGGCAAAAATAATCACAATTGTTTAGAACCATTTAGATGTTGTATCTTAAAAGCAGTTCTTTTATTTTGAATTTGAAAAACAATTGATAAAATTTTCTTATTAAAACAACCATATTGGACCAAGTATATAAGCAATTTCTTCCATGATATAATTTAAATATTTCTTTTAAAATAGTAGATGACCTTTACAACTCTAGAACATTGAGTCTTCAGTACTAGTGAAATGTATCTCAAGATAGCACCAAAAAAAAAAAAAAAAAGCCTCTAGGAGATGTTTTCTCCTACCTCAGACAAGAACTGGAGACTGGGCCACAGGTTCCTGGTGAAATTGAGAGTACCAACATGCTGGTTCTCCCTGAATGGGCTTTACAAGTCAGATGGCATCATCTTTAAAAAGCCGCCTCCAGCAGCTCAGCAGGAGCCCTTGATGCTGAGATAAGACATCCTTGTGTAGGGTAATGTCACATTTGAATATTTCTAAATATAGTTTACATTTTGGGGGAAAGGAACTGTTGCATCATCTGTAGGTCTGCCACTTAACCACGTTTGCTTAGCTGTTTGCAACTTCACTATCAGTTAACCTGCAGATGCCCATTAGGGGACAGGCATCCTGCCACAAGTGAGTCAGGTTAGGTTGTGTACGCATGCACGTCACAACTTCACACGTAAATATCGAGGTCATTGCACCCTTCTCTGCCATTTGGAGAACATCTTGTGACGGTTCAAATAGAATATTTTGAACTCCACACAGCCAGGTCTTAGGGGAAAAACAAAAACCTAGAAACAGCACATCAACAGAGCTCAGGATCTCAGTTTAAGGTATGGAGTTTATTAAAAGTGAACTTCAATGTCCTGAGCTTTACCTTCACTTATCCTGAGATTCTTTTTAATACCTGCTGTACTAGTAAGAGTTCTGCAGAAAATAGATGTGTCTGAATAGGGGTTGTCTGGGTGGGAATCACTCCGGGGCACTTGCAGCCAGGGCTTGCCTTGAGCTACCAGCCTGGTGTCTACCTGTGAGCAGCAAAACAGGAAAAGGCTGGTGGGTGCCTTCACCCAGGCTGAAACCTGTTACCCCCATTTTGTTATTTCTGCTGCAAATAGCAATTCAATTAGTCTTCTGGGTGATAAAAGATAAAGATTTATTGTATCCCATATATGACTGAAATCAGAATTTCACAGGGGTCACGGTCATTAGAGAAGTTAATAAGCACCACATGGGTTGCTGCTGTAATTTTACACCTTCAAGGGGCACCTCCCTCCAGGCTTTAAACAACTGAGTCCTGCCCCACTCCTGAGGAGGTTTGCAGTCAAAGCCACAGGTAGAAAAGGCCTAGGGGCTCTGTCAGAGGCGCTTATCTACATGTTAGCTCCTCGCTAGTTTCCTTCCAGGGGCAAAAGAAGTCTTCCTAGAACTTCCATCCGGAGTCCAAAGTGCAAAGTGCTCCCCACAGCAGATGCATGATGCCCTGTATGCAGCCAGCTTAGAAGGGGCTGCTGGGCACACAAATCCGTGTATCACCTGCACACAAATAAGGGACCAGCGCCAGCATACGGGCCGGGTCAGGATCGTCAGAATGTAGCTTTTGCTTTTTCTTTTTTTTTCTTTTAACTTTGTAACGTTGTTCAGAAAAGCGTTTTTTAAAAGGCAGACAGCCCCCAGCTCGGGCAGGCCGTGTTTACCGGAGGGGAAGGAAGGGGGAGGTGCCCTGGCCTCCACTGCTGCGTGAGGCCTGGAGGAGCCCCAGGGGACCGTACAGCGCCGCCTGCACCGCGCCGCCTTCTCCGTTCCAGAACTTTCCTGCGGCCCGAAGCCGCCCCGCGCCGCGCACATGGGGCTGCGCGACCCCGGCAGGGCGCGGCGGCCCGGAAACGAGAGCGGGGAAGGCGCCCGCCCCGCGGCCCGCGCCAGCTGCGGCGCTATAATTAGCGGGCCGCGGCAGGAGTGGCCGCCCCGGGGAGGAATGTGCGCGCGCCCCGCGCCGCGTGCCCGGACGGTCCCGGGCGAGGCACCAAATAAAGGCAAAGCCTGGGCCGAGGCCGCTCCCGGGCGCCTGGGCTGCCGGGCCTGGCCGCGCCGGCCCTGCGGGTGGGTCTGCCCAGCCGGAGGGGGCGCGGGCGAGAGCTGCCCCAAACGTCACCTCCTTTGGAAATCGAGATGCCTCCCTTTCCCTTCAGGCCGAGTGCCCGGGCCGGAGGACACGCGCGTGCGGGGGCAGGGAGCAGGGGCAGCCGCGCCGTCCTGTCCCGCAGGGGAAAGTGCTTATGCAGCCGGAACTACCCTGCCAGACAAAGCTGACCAGTGACCAGGAAGTTGACTTTTTATGGAGAAGCCTTCATTTAAAGTTAACAGATATGCTTTTCTCTGATGGCTGTACTATAGGGCCCTTGAGGTGCCACCTTACTGACTTCTAATTTTTATTGACTATTCAATTGAGTACTCGGAATAATATTTTTAAAAAACACTTAGAATGTCTATTTCGTTTTTAAAAAGTGACATTACAATGGCACTTATCCAACACCAGCCTGGGCCTGGAAGGTGGCGATCTGAAGTGGGGAGGGGCCAGGGCTCTAACGTGTATGGAATACCTACACCAAACATCCTTCACCGAAGTTTTTTTTTTTCCTTTCCTGATAATAGACCCCAAAGTCATTGGAGCGTGTGGTCAACTTCCTACAAAACAGTCCACTTCTCGCATTTTTAACCTGCAGCTGTGCCAGGTCGAGGCCAGGCGGGAGACTCCTCTGGCTTTCTCTGTTGCCTTGAAGCAGCAGCTTGTGCCTGCACAGGGCCTCTGCTCCTGCAGAGAACGGTGAGAGATCAAGTGCAGGTGCTCATGAAGACTCCCCAACGGTCCTGCTCTGTCCTACCTGCACAGAATTCCTGGCATAGAGGCCAGGAAATCTTCACATGTCCGGGGCCTTGTGTGTCCATCTCAGAATATTCAGTTAACTTTTGTGTCTCGAAGTTGTTTAAAAAACAGAGCAAAACACATCCTCATCTTAGACGAGGCTAAGAAGTCAAACTGGTGAAACTCCAGGACAGTTACAGGTTTCTCATGTGTCTAGACAAGAAAGCAGGGTAGGTGATGCAGGGCTCACCAGGTAGGCAGATGCAGTGCGCCTGTGGCACTAATATGGGCTCTCCTGTGTCTGTGAAAGGGGGTGATGGCAGATGGCTTTGAAACACCAGAGAGAAGGGCTCCCCCTGCTGCCCTCCTGAAAGATGCATTGTTTAGAGGTTCTGAACCTGGGCCTCCCCCTGGGAGTCTGAGTTTGGTCCATTTGGTTTCAATGCCAGAGAAGGGGTCAAGGTCTTCACCTTTGGGGATGCAGAGCTTTTGGGGATGGGTGGGAGGAGGGAATGAAGTAAAATGCAGCCTGAAATTAAAGGATACAGATATCTTCCTTAAAACCCTCTCAGCTCAGTTGCATTTACAAAAGAATCAGAGCCAACTAACCTTTAAGTCACCAAAAAGCCAATCTTGGTCCATTGGTGGCTTTAAAAGCAAGGTGGTATTTGTATGTCTGGCAGCAAATGGGGAGTGGGGAGCTGGTAATATGTTTGAATGTGTTGTGTTTTTAAAGATTAAACGGTGAATCAATGAGAATGTATGGGGGAAGCACTTCCATTGAGTTTTGACTTCAGTAAAATTGTTGTATTTGTTTAAAAAAAAAGAAAAGAAAAGTATATTGGGTTGGTTTGTTTTGGTGCTGCTGGGGATTGAACCTAGGGCCTCTCCAATGCTCTACCACAGAGCTTCATCCTCAGCCTTTTTTATTTTTTTGACAGGACTCACTAAGTTGCCCAGGCTAGCCTTGAACTTGCCATCCTCTTGCTTCAGCCTCCTGAGCAGCTGGGATTACAGCACACCACTGTGCCTAGTGAAAACAGTCATTTCTTATAAACCACAGCTCTTTGCACTGGGGCCAATTGGTCATGACTAAGCCTTCAGGAGTCATGAAGAGTTGGTCTGCCACAAATCTGTAGCACAAGAAGGAATTTACTCCAGGCTTCAATGACAAAAGCCCCTCTGGACTGAGCTGTGGGTGCATTTGCTGAGGGGTTAAGGACTCTCCTGCAATTAGGTTGCAACTCTTCAGGGACAAGAGGGATTGTACGCATCTAAGAAGGAAAATGAAAGCATATTGGAGGATCAAGTGATTAGATAGGAAGGTCCACAAGGGGACCCACATCTGGCCAGTCAGTCATTCCCATGCTTACCAGCTCTGCTCATTTCCACCCACATGCCTGTGAAGAATGCGGGCCCAAGTGGCACTGCCCGCATCACGCCGCCTCTGCCTCTGTCCAACCTCAGTGTTCAGTGTTCTAATCTCAACTTAATTATCTGTGAAATGGGTTATGGATGGTGCCTATCTCAAGTTGTTGAGGGGATTAGTTAGCAAGGGTATGGAGCACAGTTTTCATGATGTTGGGCACATACTGCACGGTGCAGAGGGAGTCCACCCTCCAGGACTGGGCTCAGGGCTGAGCCAGAGAGGTATATAAGAGTAAGCAGGACAAAACAGTGTTTTTAGTTGGTTCCAGAAGCCACTCTTCATCCTGCCACCCCTCTGGCCACCCCTTCTCAGCCTCCTCTGCACTTCCCCTTCCTCTCACCTCCTTAGACACCACACTTGTGCAGCCAGTTGCTTACCCAGCATCTGCACCTGGCTACTTAGTTGGCATCTCAGACTTCATACAGCGTATTCGTAATCAAACTCCTGATCTTCTCCCGCCAAATGTTCTCTCAATTTTCCACCTTACTGAACGCCAAGCCCCTCTTCCAGTTGCTTGGGACGGGGTCTTGGAGTGGGCTTTGCCTGGGGCGTTTTTTCCACACCTCTCATCCAATCCATCAGTGAATCCCCTTGGCTCTACTTTCAAAATGCACTCAGGTGCTAACCACATCTCATTACCTTCATCTCTTGTCTGGAGTATTGCAGAAGCTTTCTAAGTGTTCTTCTAGCTTCTGTCTTGTCCTCTGCAGTTCATTTTCAAATTCAGAGGCCAAATAAGCCTTTAAAACATTGTTCTAGTCCTGCTGTCCTTCATGCAAATTCCTCTGTGCCTTTCTGTCTCCTGCAGAGTCCAACACAAGCTCATCACTTGGTCTGCAAGGCCATGCAACCTGCAGACACGGCTCCTGTCCATGCTCACTTCACTTAGGCTGTGGGCTTCTTTGCTATTCCTTGACCTTGCTGAGCATGATCTTCCCTCAGGACCTTTACAATTTGCTTTTCTCTTCCTGGAGTGCTCTTTCCCCAAATGTGTGCTCATTAGTCTGTTTTCCATTGCTATAGAATAGTACCTGAAGCAGGGTACATTATAAAGAAGGGGTTTATTTTGCTTAGTTTTAGAGACTGGGAATCCAAGATCAGTCAGTCTTATCAGTTGGGCCTCCACTGAGGCCCTTCCCTGGCTGCATCACACCTGGCTAATGGAATCGAAGCAGATGATGGAGTGCTTGTGAGATGGAGAGGTCACATGGTGAGACAGGAAGCCAGAGAGGGACCGTGGGACTGGGGTTGCTATTTTATAACAACTTGCCCACAGAAGAAAAACTCACTCTGCAAGGTCAGCCTCAATCCCTTCCAAAGGCAGAGTCTCCAGTGACCTAAGTACCCACTCCTGGGATCCCCTTGTTAAAAGCCCCACCATGTGCCAACATTGCCCTCTGAGCACCAATCTTCCAGCACATGGGGCGCTGGAGATGCACTCCAGCATACCAGGCCATAGCAGGGTACAGGGTCCACTCCCTCAGTTCCTTCAGGTCTTACTCAAGTGTCCCCTTACCAGTCAGGTCTTCCTTGCCATCCTGTATTGTTAGCATCTTGTTGCTGTAATCACGACATAATCAGTGGCTTAAGCCAACACAACAATATTATTTTAACAGTTGGAAATGTTAGCTGGTCATGAGGAGCCTTGGGAAGTCACACTAGCCGATGGATCCTATGGATACCGTGCAGCCAGGTGAGCCAATGAACTTGGACCAGGAAGACCTGGGAGAAGGAGTCATAGGCATGTGCTGACCTACCACACCAGAGCCTGGCAGAGGAGGGTATTTCCTGAGATGGTTTTACATTTGGTGGGGGTATTCGGATAAGGCAAGAGGGAGGAGGGTCTCATGGGTGCAGAGGTGACAGAGTTTCTCAGGCTCAGCCCTCAGCGGTGGTGGGGGTTGGGGGGAGGCTGGGTTCTGGTCGCTGGACTACAGGTATGTCCTCCACCTTCTCCTAATGTGGAGAAGGGGAAAGGCAGCTGGGGGGGGGCAGGGCTCACCTATACCTCCCCAGGAGGTCTCAGAAGCAGGTTAGCAGCAGTTCTTTTATGGAAAGACTCTGTTAAGTGGGCATAGAACAGTGTTTTAGTTAAAGACCCAGTTACCTTCGGATCCCAGCTCTATTCTCAAGGTCTACTTGGGACTGTGGCATCAAGAGCACTGGGTCTTGTCATTTATCCCACAGCAGGAGGTCTGGAAGGGTGACTCCCCTCCCAGTTCTTCCCCTCACAGAGCACCTGAGGCCCACCCTCAAGTCTTCCCCACAGGTCCTCTGCGAATGGGTCCTTCTGACAGTCCTTTAAATGTCCCCCAACTTCAGGGTTCCCTATGCAAACCCTCACTCCACAGAAACTTCCCCTCAGCCCTTTCTTCCCACCCTTGCCCTGTAAACCCAGCCTTTGGGCATCAGTTGCAAATCTGTGTGGCTGTGCTCTGTCCAGGCTCCAGCCCACCCTACTGTGGGGAACTCTGGTTCCTTTTTGGCCCCAGGGACGAGAACAAAGAAGTGGCACCTTGTTCTAGGAGCCAAGAGAGGCAGGACCGGAGGAGTCTAAGGGTGCTCACTCTGGTGCTCATCCTGCGCTGGCTGCCGAGTAGCCGGGCCAAGTCCAGTCTTCCTGAGAATCACCCAGAGGTATGTGTCTCAGCACAGCTCGGGTGTGGAGGGTGCCCATGTCCACAGCACAAGGGTGTGAGCGCAGGTCGGGAGCATGCGCTGCAAGCTCTAAAGCGACATGGAAATGCTGACTTTCAGGCTGGGGCTGGACTCAGTGGTGGAGCACTTGCCTCGCATGTGTGAGCCCTGAGTTGGATCCTCAGCACCACACAAAAAATAAATAAATAAAGGTATTGTCTCCATCTTCAACTAAAAAAAAAAAAATCTGCCTTTCACCATTTATTTGGGGTTTTCCACCCCCAATTTAGTGTGAGGTTAGACTCACTCCTCCTCACAGTTAATTTACAAGAACGTGAAGACCAACCCCAGGTCACCTGTCCAGTCAGCTCTTCTTGGACTGTCTGTACAGAACTCAAGACTGCCCCTCCTGGGCCTGAGCTGGTCCTTGTGGCTCTGGTGCAGTTCTAAGGCACTGGGTCACAGTTCTGCACCACCCTGCACAAATGCTTTGCTTGGATTTGCCACAAGGACACAGCAGGAGCCAGGAGGTCTAAGGTGCCAGGAAAAGCTGCAGCTTTCCTCTTGGCAAGGCTGGGAGAACCTGTGAGAAGAGCTGTCCTTCACTCTTGTCCCCAGGGAAAGGCCATGAGACACACAGGGGGGTCTGAACACAGAAACAGAAAAGGCTGCTTCCTTTGGGTGCACCCACCAAGGGATGGAAGCGACTCTGCCACTGAGATGCATGAGGTGTGAGTGGGACCTCTGCAAATGGAAGCTCCTTCAGCATGTCCTCAAGTGTTCATGTCACTGTCAGCACAGGAGCTGCTGCCTCCTTGATTCTTTTTTCTTGAACCCATAACGAATACATTTATAGGATGCCACAGAGGCATTGGGCAGGTGTCCTCCTACCAAAGGAGAAGTAATAGGGGATAGGCACCAGAAGTCATGCGGGATGGGTACCAGGAGGACAGGCACTAAAACTCTCTGCCCCCAGCTCTTGGACCCAGCATGAAGGTGCATCTGAAGTCCAGTCCCTAGACCAATCCAGATATGAGGAAGGAACTTCTGAATGCCTCTCGACTCCAGGATTGTCCGCGCTTTGGTAATCCTATGTGACTCCCTGAGGCTTCCCTGCACCCCATCCTCAGGACAATTGCCCTTGGGAGGCTTCTAGGTAGCTTCACAGCCCCTGATCTCAGCTCTTCTCTTGACCTATGCTAACCACGTCCAGGAGCTGGGCTCTGCCTCAGCCCTGCCCATGTTCCATGTGGTTGCCTCCACCCCAGGTCTCTTTGGAACAGGGGATCACACTCAAGCCCCAGTCCAGGGGTGAGGACACTGCTACTTGCCTGCTTTCCTTCCTGTTTCCTAGAGGATGGTGTTCTGCCCTAGTCCTCTACTGCCACACTGACAAATCTGCTTGTTGACTCTCCTGCTTCATCCTGGATTCCATGGTACCCACCATGGTGTGGACAGCACCCAAGACTCAGAGCTCAGGATGCTGTGCCCCTTCCCCATCATTACCTCCCAGATTGGACTTCAGTCCTCCTCATCAGAACCAGTGCCTGTCCCATCCTAGGGATATCACCAAACTAGGGTTCTCCAGAGAAACAATAGGACATGTAGAGAGATTTACTTTGAGTATTTGACTTACACAATCATGGTGGGTGACAAATCCAAAATCTGTAGAGCAGTGTGGCCAGCTATAATTTCATTAAAGATGGTATGCTGTAGTCATGAGTGGGAAACCTTCAGCCTGGGCACATGGGCTGGGCTTCTAAGAAGGCTGCAATCTCAAGGCTCCATTCCTTCTTCAGGAGAGCTTCATCTCCGATCCTAAAGACTTCATCTGACTAGATGAGGCCTACTCACACAATGGAGAGTAATCTGCTTTCTAATACTAACATTAAATATTAACATTAGTGTGTCTACAAAATGCCTTTGCAAAAACATCTAGGTTGGTGTCTTATTAAAAAGCTGGGCACCATAGCCCAAGCAAGTTGATACATAAGATTAACTATCATGGCTACTTCTCAAATTTTCTTTTCCTCCTCTCCTGGCCTCCCAGACCACAACACCTCTATGATCGTGGTGCTTTCAAAGGCAGTCACAGGATATCCTACCCAGGAGGCTTACTTATGAAGGGACTTAATGGTTTCTGGAACTGAAAAATGTAAGGCCAGCCTTAGGTCTCACCCACTCAGGCTCAACTTCAGCTCTCTTGGCTCCTCCTCCCCTGTGCAGTTGTTTTCTGCAGGTGGGCTGCCCTTGGGGTCCCTGGATGGTTGACATACTTCCTCCTTCATAATCAGAAGGAAGGAGAGCAGAGAGCAAGCTTCTAGAGCTGGAGAGAGCACTGCTTCTCTCTGATTGGCTCAGTTTGACATTATCACTATGACCAAGAGGATAGTGCACTGTGATTGGTTCAAATCTGCCCATGTCTAGCCAATCCCAGGACAAGGAGATGGGATTGTCCTGATGGCACCTAGTTAGGGGTCTTCCCCAAGTGGGATCAATCTCACCAAAGCAGGTGGCCTCTGCAGTGGCTGAGGGGGGACCAGATGCCAGGAGAGAAGCATAGTACTCCTTTTAGCCTCCAAAGGAGAGCTACCGCCTTCCCCAAACCCAGAGGAACTCCCAAGGCTGCAGCCCATGCACATGGTACCTGCTGGAGGCCAGAAGCAGGGACCACATCTCAGGGGAGGACAAGGAGCTGCAGGAAGGTGCTTCCTGTTTGGGTGCCAGGGCAGCAAGCCCTGTGGAGCTGCAGAAGGTGGCTGGGAGACGGGCACTCCCTCCAGACCTGCTGGTCCCTGGTCTATTTGCCCCTCCCTTCATGACTAGGGAGTGATCCCCTCGACAGGACTGAGCTTGCAGCAACTGGCTTCACAGCTGTGGGAGTGGGGATGCCACTGGGAGTCATTCTAAGCAGAGTGATTCACATAGTTCTGATGGGGTTGGCTTGGCAGGGACAAAGAATGAAGGTGGAAGGTGGCTTGGAGACATGTCCAGGCAGCCCTGAGGAGGGGGTTGTCTCTAAGATTCTGATCTGTAATTTTGTTTTGTTTAAAAAACAACAACGGAGGTGGCAGGACTCATATCCTAACAAGCTGTAAAGCTTCCACCACCCCTCCCTGTCTGGGCAGCCTCCCTCCTTACCATACTGCCATGGCAGTTTTGGGTCCAGGCCTGCCACACAGGATGCCAGTGGGGGAGGCCATGCACCCTGGCTGGAAAGCACACGAGTGCTCTTCTCAGGGTGCGGGATGCCAGCGAGGCTTGGCATGCACATCACGTTCCCATCAGTCACTGGACAGCCAGGACCCTCTGCTCTCTGAGCAGACAGTCGGACCCAAGGAAAATGACAAAAGAAATCCACAGAGCTGTTCTGTTGCTGGAGTGTCATTCTGAGGTAGGGAGAGAAGTGTTTGGGACACAACACTGAGGGAATGAAGCGGGGATGCTGTTACCCAGCACAAATCCACACCGAGCAAGAACAAAAGTCCTCCTGCCCAGCATAAGGGCGCTGCATGCTTAAAATCTGGCCTTTCTTGGGGAGTTGGGTGCTTCTCACAGCCAGTGAGAAGCCCTTTCATGGAGCAGAAAATTAAGGCAAAAAATGTCAAGGGACTTGTTTGAAGCTGTCTAACTCAAATCCCATCTTCTTTTTACTACTTTTCCCAAGACTTGAAAATAACTTTTTTGGCCCCACAGTACAGAAATATTAGTTACGACGTGCCAGGGAATGGATTCTCCAAATCCCCCAGCCCCCGCGCTGCGGACTGGTTGATCCTCATTCTTCACGCTTGGTTCGCTAACGTGGGAGTCACATGTTGCTGCTGTCTTTATTTCTCTGGTTTAATCAGGAAAACGAGCCAGAAGAGCTGAAATGATTAGCTTGGGATTGTTAGAGGAGGAAAAAATTCATACTCACAGTGACTATCCTTGTAGTCCATTGATTAGGCAATTTTGCTTTTATGAATCAATTGCAGCGATTGCTATGTTGAATAAAATGTGGAACTGCACTCACAAAGAAAACATAAATTATCAGCTTTTAAACACACACTGTGCGTGGACCTACATAATCAACGGAATTTTTGGTTTGAGTTTCCTGGAGGGAAACTGGTGTAGGTCCTCTGCTCCCTGGGGGCATGCAGCAATGTGATTCCATAATAAGCAGAGGTCTGGCACCTGGCTATGCTGTCTGACTTCTATGGACAGCCCCGTGGTGGATCAGGCCAAGCTCAAAGCCAGCACAGCATGCTTCAGGGGCGATATCAATGATCACACACACCTTGAATCTGCAACTCCTATACAGGAAGCAAAGTGATTTTTAGAAATATATGCAAAGACCTTGGGAGAGCCTAATAACAAATGTACCAGCAATCTCATCTCTTATTAATGTGTTAATTTTTTTTATCTTAGGGTATGTAGAGGTCATTTTATAAATTACACATTTCACACTGATTAATCTCTGTGGATTACCTCTTGCTATAGCAAATATGATGATGTCCAATAATTGCAATTAATAATCGTGGAACTTTTTTTTAAAAGATGCTTTGAAAGTGAAATAATCGCTTTGAAGAGGATACGAAAAGATTAGATTCAGCATCATGGAGATAGAAGGAGGAGGGGAAGCAGAGAAAGGTATGGATGTGGCACTTGCAGGGTGGAACCATCACAAGGCCATAGTTCAGGAGCTAAGGGCAGAGAAATAGGTACCTGGCTCAAATGCTATGGGATCTTAAGGATTCTAGATACCAGATGTTTCTTGAATTAATTAATTTGACAAACATTGATGATGTGCATGCTATGTGAAGCACTGGGGACTTTAGATTACCATTATTTTTTGAGACCTAGCAGTCTTGTAGCCTGCAGAAAATGGACTGGGCCACAAGAGAGCATTGATGGTCATGAGGGGGAAAAAGCCAGAGAAGAAGGGAGAACAGAACCAGAGTCCCAGCAGCAGCCAGCACAAACAAGGACCTTGTTGCAAGCCCAATTTTCCCAAGTGAAGTATGTACAACATTGCTGAACTGAAGCTTTGCCCAGCTTCCACCAGAACAGGCCAGCCAATCATGAGCACAAAAAGTCACTGGATTTCTGTAAGTTCTTCGCCTCTGGCAGGTACTGTAGAAAGCACAAGATGGGAGTCAGAACCTGTTTTCAAAGAGCTTAGAATCCACTTGGAAATGTCAGTGAATGATATACTAAGTGATGGGTCCTATTTAAGATGGCACACCAAAAGGTGCAGAGGAGGGCTCAGATGCGGAGTGCATGGTAGTTCAGAGAGGAGAGCAGAAGGAGGAGAGGGAGAAGTCAGACTCAGTGAGGAACACCAAAGAGGGCACAAGAGACAATGGCAGGGGCAGCTGCCAGCAGCATCATAGGTGTGGGGACCAAGAAGGAGCACCGGTGACACATAACTGGGGGATCATTTCTGAGAAGTGATGGGAAATAAAATTTGAATAAATAGTGCAAGGTGGGCTTCCAGGGCCCAGAGACTGGTGCATGAGGAGGGGTCAGGAATGCAGCGGCTCATGAGGAAGCCGCCTGGTAGATGTCTTAATAGAGGCTGGAAGAAGAGGTGTGTAGGGTTAAGGTCGCTGGCAGACCGTAAATTGATCCAGTTCTGAGAGGAGTCAGTGGGTGAGATGCTTCAAAGAGGTTGATAGGCTCTGAGGTCAACCTGCTTCAGGCCGTGGGGGAAGGCAGTGTTGATGCTAGCAAATGGGCATTCAGGAGAAAGCAGTCTAGGAGGAGACGAGAAGCCCAGATAAGCATATAAGCCTTTCTTGGTGTTCCTCATCACAGGCCTCATGCAGAAGAGAGAACTTCCCTCCCAGCCCCACACCCCGGGCTAGACAAGGATGTTCGTGGATGATCCCGAAGAGCATCTGATGGAGACGGTTCAGTTTGGCTCAAGTGAGCTGAAGCCAAGGAGTGCTGGGCGAAGATCAGGGCATCCAGACAGAAGATGCAAGATGAACACAGGGACACAGCCTAGAGCTCATGGAAAGGACCCAAGCTGAAACCCCCTCAGTGCCTAGGACATGCACAGGGATGGTCCTTGGTCACCCAGCATGTGGGTCCACCCTCGTGTTTGTGCCACACCAGCAACACTTGCTCCTTCATCCCTCCTCTGGCTCACGAATCCAATGTGTGCCTTGACCGTTCAAGTGTGTCAGGCACTGTGCTGGGTGCCAAGGCCAAAGGATAAGACATGGCCAGGTCCTCAAGCAGCTCCCCACCCAAGGTGGAGGCACAGGCCCATGGGCTTTCAGAGCTGAGGGCAGGAGAAGTCACTCTAGGGAAACCATTCAAAGTAGCCACTTGGGATATTTGCGTGAAACAATCCAAGGACACTGTGTTAAATTGGGGCTGAAGAGGGTAAAGAATTTGTCCCTCTGGAACTCTTGGCAGAAGCGGCAAAAACAGAGGATGACAGGTGAAAAGCTAGAAATTCCTGTTCAAAGTTCAAGTTATCAGCAAATCTAAGAAGAGTTCCTGTGCAGCCTGCTGGTCTAAGCCAGAGCACGGGCCTTTTAAATACAGAGATGGATAAGTGGAGCAGAAGAAAACCAGTGTGTTTTTATCTTCACCAATCAGGATACTTCTAACACGATTTCACGGGCATTCAGTAATGTTATGAAATGCAGATTTTTCTTTCCAGTGGTCTATTCCACTGAACAGTCCAGACGCAAGCACAGAGCTCCCCTGGAAGGGGGTAAGCTCTAAGCCAGGTCCTTCTTTTGAAGCACCACACAGGCTGAGGAGCTCCCCAGCTGCTCCACCTCCCACTGCCCCAGGCTGGTGCAGGGGAGCAGAGGCCAGGAAGGCCCAGTGAGGAGGGCTGGCCTGGGGCCCTGGGGAGGAGGCTTGGCCTTCTCTCTACTCAGATGTCTGCTTTTCCTGCTGGGCACTCACCAGCCTGAAGAAGAGCCAGGGGCAACAGGCCTCTCCTCGGCCAGTTCTCAGCTTTGTACTACACATTGACATTTCCTCCCTGAAGCTTCTCCTGACTTCTGCTCTGGAGATATCCCAAAGCCTAGCCAGAGGCACTGTTCGGTGTATGTTGAGGAGGAATGCAGTCCAGCAAGGCTGTTCACAGTCCCGGCTTGGGCATCAGAAAAATCTGGGTTCCAGTTCTGCCTCCACAACATCATTCACCCTTCAGCCTCTGATTTCCTAAGCCTGCTCCCTTTGAAGGTTCGGCAGGAGAGAGCACCAGTCTCCCAGGGACATTATGCATGTCAGATGAAGTAACCTATGGAGCGCTTGGTACTAGATGGCTCCCCAGTAAATGCTCAGTTTAGACTCTGGTATTAGGAAGAATGTGGGTATTTCTGTGCTCCATGGGGTTCCAGGGCGAACCAGTGCTGCTGGGACCCTCTTGCTTCTCTCCCCTGGGAGTCTAACCCGGGTATCAGCCGCTGAAACCCGAACCCCATTTACAGGTAGAGCCATTGGAGGCAACTTCACAGCCCTGAAGAGGCCACAGCACCGGTGACCTCCCTGCTCAGTCCTCCTACTCATTTTCCAGCTAATCCAGCAACTCGAGGAGGAATGCATTCCTTCAAGCTCCATCTGACACACAGGCACACCATGGAAGATGGATGCCCAGGCAGCTGAGGCGGTGTGGCTTGGTGACTGGGGGCGAGTCCTGCCCAAGGAGCCCTGAGCAGAGCCCACAAAAGAAGGAGGCTCTTTGCCAAAGGAGATTTTATTTTGCACTTTCCAAAAGGTAACAGAACCCTTCCAACTTTTTTTCCCCCTTTACAGGCTCAGAATTTAAACAGGACGCTGAATGGCCAGCATCCTGGCCCACCCCTGAGTGCCTGGGTGCACTGCCAGCACTGAGTTCATGTTCCTGCCCTGCAGGCTTGTAACCTGAACTTTCCTCTTCTAAAACCCCAGTTCTTATAGCCAGCAGAAATTCTGGGCCACGGAATTCTGGAAATCATTGTACTTGTCACCCACTAAGTCACATGCCCCATAGCCTGGTTCCTTCGAGCAAGGTAACATTCCTTCTCTGAGGGCCTATAAATGTCTCTGTCACATAGAAATTGGCATTCCTCACGATAACACCCAGGGCTCACCCACCCAGAAACACATGTGATCCCTAGCATCTCAAATACAATGACTGGTAGCAAATTCATACTTTGGGTTATCCCATTAAACCTCATTAAGGGACTGACCCCAGGATGGAAATGTAGTTAAATTAGGATAATAAGCCTCTGGACACCTGGTCTGAATTCCCAAACAGCACCACTTGTGCTGAGAGCCTACCTCCGCAGATGGCTCAGATGTCGCCATTTGACAGATGGGAAGACAGAGCTTGCTTTGCAGTGTCCAGAGGGACAGTGAGGACAGGGCAAAAGGGATGTACAGACCCAGAGCCCCAGATGCACACTTCCTCGCTGCCCTCACTGGTCGCCTTCATGTCCAGGAGCGACCAGCAGCACACAAGCATCCACGGAATGGATTTTTCTGAGCACATATCTAATGAATAGGGTATCCTGTGCCCAGGGCAAAGCTGTAAATAGATATCTGCAGTGGAATGCTGGGGTGGACAAATACAGCAGGCGGCTTGTGCTCAGCCCCGCCGGACGCCCCCGCCGGCCTGGCCAGGCTGTTAGCTGCTCTGTTTGCAAGCTTTTTTTAGGTTTGGTTGCATGATAGTACAAAGAGCCTTGTGTTATGTCTCAACACCACTATTTATACCCTGTGACCCATTAAGCACTGATCCCTTGGTTGGGGTTCTCCCAACATCTCAAGAGGAGGAAAAAGGGAGGGAAAAAATAGCCTGACTGAAAAAAAAAATAGTTCTCATTTACAATACTTGAGTCAAGAATTTGGAAACTCGACCCCAGCCAAATCCTTCAGAGCCCTTGTATCAAATGTTGTTATTTTTGGGTAGCTTGAAAATAAGGCTGGCTGAGGAGTGGACAAGGTGCCCTGGTGGCGGTGGCAGGAAGTGGGAGGGGCAGAGGACTCTGGCGGGGGAGGGTCCTGCTCTGTGCAGGGCAGGGTGCCAACTGCTGGGCCGCAGCTGGGCCTCCTGGCCTCCTCCTGGGGAGCTCATCTCCCTTGGTCAGTGTCCCCCATGGGGGACGTGAGATGTCACCCTTTCCCTCCAGGTTCCCAAAGGCAATTTGGCCCTGCCCCTGACCCCCCTTGGGGAGTCTGACCCTCCTCCCCTGCTGTGCTTTTATTTAAATAGACAGTGTTTCCCTGGATGGTGAAGCTCCTCTGCTTTTTGGGAAAGATGCCCGCAGGAGATATTTTTGCACCCTGTTTGCAGTAGGTGAAAGGGAATCCTGGCTGAAGACATCACCACTGGCTCCTCTGGCCCCACAGAGTTGTGTCCACGTCAGAACTGAGGCCCGGCCCATGTTTGGGAACACAGCTTACTAGCCTGGTCCCTCTGATCTCCTGCCCAGCTCCTCCTATCACAGCACACACACACACACACACACACACACACACACACACACACAGGCTCAGGGGCCAGGTGGTTACCACTGTGTCATGGAATTTAAATGTTTGAAGATCATTCTGCAGAGCACGAGGGGTAAGATAAGATATCAAATAAACTTTCCTGAGATCACAGGAGTGAGAAGTGGGAAGCCGAAGCTATATTCTTGCGTTATTCACATATCTCCAGAGTTACTCCATTTGAAGAATCTTTTAGAACATTACATTTAGACTCAATTCCTCTTTATAAAGAAAAAAAATCAATGTCTAACTGCTTACAAAACCTGAAAAACATCAGATTGTTTATTTTTGGCCCATGTTTCAGGTTCTTCTACCTCCAAGACGGCCTCTAACTGACCCGCAGCACAGACCTCGGTGCACCCTCTGACTCTCCCATAGGGACCCCTGTCCTTTAATCCAGCCAAATACCAACTGTAGGACCCTGGGAAAGATAGGCTCCCGCCTCTGGAGCCCACCTCTGTAGCCCACGCTGCCTTCTGATGCCACGCCTGTCCCTCTTGCTGCCTTTTAAAGGGTGTGTTCTGAGCCTTGCAAGGTCCTGAAGAACCCACGTTCACCTCATCTCCCAGCTAGAGCCCCCTGCCTGGGTGGTCATCTCATGGTGTGGGATGCGTGGTACCGCCAGCTTCACAGTCCCGGCTGAAGAACCTGTGTGTGGGAGGAGCAGCGGCAACCTGAGTGGGAGGGGAAGGACAATTCACGAGTGACTGCATGTGACAAAGACCAGAGCAAGAGGCTCCTGGCACAGGCAGGGGACCCCCAAGCAGCATCGGTTCCGCTGTGGGGACCTCGGGAAGCCTGCTAAGAAAAACATCTTGATCTGTGGAAGGACAGGAGAGTAAGAGTTAGTGGTCCACTGATGGCTGGTGGAGGTTGCAGAGAGAAGAAGCAATGGCTACCAGACAGAAAAGAAGATATGTCCCCCCCCCCCCCCGCCAGGTAGAAGATAAAGGACAATGGGAAAGGTAGACAGGAAAAGCAGTGAGCTGAAACTGCGTGTCCCCAGGAGCCTATTGAGGAGTCTTCTGAGGCTTCTCCCTTTAAGTAGAAGGGAGAGTCTAGGTAGCTTGTATCCAAAGTGAAATAAGATAGCTTGTGTCCCTACGTGCTTGGACGTGAGCGCCCGCCTAGGCTCAGGTGACTGTGGCACCTTGCAGCTCCTGCAGCAGTGTTATAGTGCATGTTGTCGTTTTCCAAAATGTGTTAGTATAAATAAAAGTTACAAATCAGTCAGGAACTTAATTTTTCACCAAAATAGGCATGGTATGCGTGAACAAGCATAGTCACTTGGGCCTGAAGAGTCATGTGCTACACACCACGCGACCATCCTTTCCTCTCACTTCTGTTAGAAGATGTGGCTCTTTCCATCATCTCCTGGAAGTTTCAGTAGAGCCTTGAGTTTCCAATCTCTGGCACAGAATGGATCACAGGTCCCAAAATATTCTAGAAAAGGCACTGTGGTGCTTAAGATGAATTAATACGGATTTACTCTAAGACAATTTTTAGCAAGCAATACTCTTTTCTGCTTCTAGGATGTGAAGTTTGGGCCTCATTGGGTTTCACAGCATCACATGGGGTCATGCTCGTGATGTAGGTTCACAAACAGCCACGGTCCTGGAGAAGCAGTTTGGGCACATGGTGGTGCCAGAAGTGGAGCCCCATGCAATTAGCTGCCAGCACGAGTTCATAAGACTTGTCTCCTTGCCCCAGATATTTTCTCCCTGGTGCCAGTTTTTTCAGTGCACTTAGGAATTCTGTCCTGGACTTGGCTCTTCTTGACTGATTCTTATTGATCTGCGTGTCACTTAGGAAAGAGGGAGACTCAAGATGAAAGGTGTTGGTACCTTATAGATTGTCCCTTCATGGACAACTGGATTCCCCCCTAGAATAAATATTCTTGAGCCTATTCTGCACACCCCCTGAAGTACAAAGGTTCTGTGCTGTTGGCACGTGTGATTTCCCACAGAATCTAAGTCTACATTGATGCCTCTTCGCCTCTTCCTGCGAAAAACTTAATGTCAAGTCAGTCTCCAGCCTGAGCCACAGGAAGTCAGAGGGCTAAGGAAAGAGAAAACACAGGTCCTCTGCATGTCAGAAGACTGCCGGGACTGAGCCTAAAGATGTGGCACCTCTGGGAACTCCATATCTGAGCCACTAACTCCTAGTCTGGAGACATCTGCCACTTCTTGGTGCCAGTGAGACCTGGGATGGGCCTAAATCCAAGATCCCTTCGGTTCCACAAGCACACTTTCTGAAATGTGCATTGCTTCAAACTTCATTTATCAAGGAAAAAACAAGATTTCCATCTTCAAAAAAGTGAAAATAGAAAATAAGAATTCCGTGCCATTCCTAAGAACCCTTCCTTCCTTTTGCAGCATGAGAGGGCTGAGGTGGAAGTCAATGGTATCCCTCCTCTGGGCCCCCAGCAGTTGCCCAGTGCCCTTGAGGAGTCCCTCTGAGTGGCAGCACTTGGTTTTCTGAGTCTCCCATGAGGAAGGCCAGGAAGGCAGCCCATCCACACTTGTTTTCTCAGGCCGTGCTCAGCCACCTGCAGCTCCCTCCTCTACAGAGCCAATGTCTACTTCCTCTTTCCCTCCCTTCCCGCCTTCTGAGCCTCCTCCACAAAGCCTCCCAGGCAGGGGCAGGGCTTGCCGGGGGACTTTCCACTCTCCCAGGCAATCACTGTCCTCGTGACTGAGCCCGTGAATCCTGTGATAGTCACATATATTTCCGGATGATATTTGTAAAACAAGCTAAAATTGCTCATAAAAGCCAAATAATAATGCCAACCCTGAATTTGATCATGACTGTGCTCAAAAGGAATTAGGCTCATCCCGTGGAGCCCTGTAGACCAGTGAATGCATCCACATATTGCTCTTTAATGTACCTCAGATCCTCTGTGGAACCTGTTGAAACCCAGATCCTGAGTGGGTAGGTCCAGGTGGGGCCTAAGGGTCTGCATTTCCACAGGCTCCTAAGCTGGGCAGTGATTTTGCTGCTGTCCCCAGGATCCCCCTTTCAGTGGGAAGGTGAGGGTCCCGCTCCTCAAGTGCCAGGGCTGTGTCTGATTTGACCTTCAGTCCTTAGTGCTTGGCACCCAGCACATGGCAAAGGGGGGAAGGAAGAAAAGGAAGGGAGACGAGAAGAGGGGGAGAATACAAGTTTCCCTCTGGATCAGCTTTCCTGTTCTGGTTACTGACCACCTGTGAAACCAGACAGATACAGGTGAAGCACTTGTGCCATGAGGCCAGTGGCCACTCTCTTAAAGAGGCTTCTTCCCAGCGCGCTCACCACCATCCTGTGGGCCTCCAGGCTTGCTTCCAAGGTGGCAGATGCCCTAAGAGTGCCAGACCTCCTGAGGGTGTGCCACAGGCTGGGCCCTGAGGAAGGAGGAGCTCTGATCACAGGCTGCATTATCTCCAGCTCAGTGGCCATGCTGGGTGGCTCCATGTCCCTGGGGAGCATCTGGTAGTCAGCCTTTCCTTTAGGGGTGATAGAGCTTTTCTGTTTACAGAGTTGGTGAGAAAGCTCCTAGACCCTGGGATCTCTTCAATTCCACTCCTCCTAATTGACAAGACAGGCCTAAAATGCTTGATCCACACAAGGTCTCTCACCAATGTCAGGCAGGCAGATCAGAGGAGAGCATCCTGGGCCAGGGCAGCTTTCACCTTAAACAATGCCCAGAGCCTGGAGGGGGACAAGGGGAGACAGGTTCTTTATGCAAAAGATTAGGTGGTGTCCCTGCTCACAAGTGCACTTGTGGGAAAAATAAATGAATAAATAAGTAATGTTTGTTCATTATGAAATCAGCCTAATCCCAAGTGATTTTTTTTAATTAGGAAAAAAAAAATTGAAGGAGAAAAAAAATCCCTCTACCATATTAATACCCACTAGGTCAAACATAAGTACTAAGAACATTTAGTTGAATTTTTTTCTGCATCTTTCTGTATTTCTTTTTCATGTGTATACTAATTTTAAAAAAATTTTGATATGTCATATATGCCATTTTATATGAAACTTTAGGACTTTAACACTGTGTCTGTCACAGGTATTTTTCAGGTTAAAAACCCCTCATGGTATTCACAGTCTTGCTTTCCCTTCCTGCATGGTTGTCCCTTCAATGGCTACACCAAAATGCACTAACTTGGTTACTGAAGCAGGCAAGTGTGTTAGGCTGATAAGTTGTTTTGAAGGTTTCACAAATAAATTTGTGCTACAGATTTAGGAGGGGCCTGTTTTCCTGTACCTATAATGATACCTTAAATCCTTAACATATTTGTTTTGGACCATATTTGTTATGCTGACTCAGATATTTTTAGGGACATATGCAACAGGCACAGGACAAAGTGTTGCACAAATGGTCTCTGGGAAGCCAATGGGAGAGAAGGGATGAGCCTTCTCAGCCCCTGCCGGGGAGAGAGGAGGGATGTGGAATCCAGAAGCCCAGGTGGGCACTCCTCAGTTGCATCTGTCTGAGACCTGTGGCTTCCCCTCCTGGTGTCCCAGACACCACATGGAAACCAGGTGACAGTGCCTGCCTCAAAGGGCAGTGGCCAGGACTGAGTGCACAGAGAAGGCACTGCCCGTGTGAACTCTTGGGGCACCAGCCAGGGAGTGGCCAGGGACTGTTGCCTGTCCTCAGGGGCTGCAATGTGGAGGTGCAGGTATGTCATAGCTGCAAGCCCAGTGAACAGATGGCAGAACAAGACACCTTCCATCCTGACAAACATTCCTTCTTCACAAAAAGTGGGAAATATGTGTAAGAGAGAGCACTACCAGCATAAAATATGACAAGGACAGGCAAAATCTTGAGCAGGAAGGGTCTGAGGATTGGTGATCTGGGAGGGATGTTGGAGGAGCAGCAAGGATGAACATGTGCATTCTTCAGTTAGCACATATTTATTAATAAAACTCACTTTCTTACCTTTGCTTTGAAAATCACTAATGAAACTCTTTTAATAAAACAATATACTCTGTTCCATCGACAGCAATAATCCTACAGATTAAAAACAAATGTATGATATTAAAATACATAATATTTGAATGTATTTTCATCCATATATAAGTCTGTGTTAATGTAAGAGACTAAAAATCCAATTAGGTAGGTTTTCAAAATTTTTTTCTTTCAAATCATTCAAATTTATCATTATAAGTAAAACACAAATTAGTAAACATCAAAAATTGAAAATAAATATCTGAATTTTTAATTTTTTAAAAGATCTAATTACATTTTATCGCATATTTTTATAAAAATAAAACTTTTTGTAGTTCTAAAAGTCCATGTAGTTGCTAACATAAAGAACTGGGTTTCTACTTCTCTCATATTATAACTGGAACTCTATTTGCAGATGAAAGAGAAATGTGAGGTCTGTGATATTGCAAAACGCCTGTGTGACTGTGGGCCACACTGTGTGTAATAGTTTGGAACTCTGGAATCCTGACTTGGAATTTGAAGAGAAACCAGAAAATGGGCTCCTGGCACTGTTGGGAAAGAACTCTTCATTATGCAGGAATCCATGATGTCACTGCTCCCTGAGAGGAAGGCTCTCACGAGGTGATGAACAGGGCTTTCCTAGGGGCTCTCCTACCACAGCACTTCTGCTGTCCAAATCCTCTCCACACTCCAAAGGCATGTTGCTATCAAAGTCAACAGTGGCCCACATGCTCTGTCAGTACTGGGGACACTTGCCTGTTTGGGGAGGATGCAAGGACAGGTGGTGAGAAGAAAGCTCCCTGGGGCCTGAGCAGCGCTGGCCCCCAGATTGGACAGTTAGGATCACAGGCTGCTGTGCCTACATGACAGGGGGCCTCGAGAGACAAGGTGCCCCTGGGAACTTTAACTAGGGTATACATGTGTGCACGTGTGCATGCATGGGTGTGCACATGTGTGCGTGTCGACTCCTTTAAAGTGTGAAGGGTGGATTAGGGACGCTCTTGCCCATGCATAAAGCCAATTCTTCAGGACAAAATCTAGTGACATTATAGACAGATGAGTTTTGGGGTACATTCTCTGCAGTGTGCAAATTCTTTTTATAAACCTGTCCATATTCTCCCTTTTGGACCTTGAATCCATGGCAGAGTGTTTGTCAATACCTTATTGGGATATTATGATGTATACATTTTGGTTTTCATCCACACTCCCTGGCTCACAACTCCCTCCTCAAGGCAGGCCTCAGAAATTGGAATTTCTCTTCTCCAAGGCAGGCCTAGGAAGTAAAAATGTATTCTGATTTCCTGCACCTTAGAGATACTGGCCATAAAGAAATTCTTTGACTTCCCTTGTCTGGTAGGGAGTCAGGTCGGAACCTCAGAAGGGTCCCTGCCCATGCCTGTAGGAAAGAATGCTCAAGAATCCAGGCCTGCCTGGGCTTCCCCACCCGGTGTATCGGCAATGTCCTTTTTGTCCAGTCATGTTTCTGCACATTGTCCATAGAATGCTTCACTTGTTCTGTGCAGTGAAGTCTCCAAAACCATCCAAAGGACAGGGTTCTCAGCACTTTTGGACAGCTGACCACAGGAGTTTCCTGGAGAGGGCCCAGACTGGGCCTGAAAGCCCTGTACCTCTTCCCCTGTATCTTGTGCTGGGCATCTCTTCATCTGTGTCCTGTATCTCATCCTTTGTAACAAACCAGTAAAGGTAATGGTTTCCCTGAGTTCTGTGAACTACTTAAGCAAAGTAACAGAAGCTGAGGAGGAGGTTGTGGGAAGGCTGGTCAGAAGCACAGGTAAAGCAGTCTAGGCCTCGGATGGGCCTAGGGCGGAGGCAGTGTTGGGCATAGAGCCTTCAAACTGTGGGCTCTGACGCTGTCTTCAGGTAGAGAGTGTCAGAACTGCACTGGGTTAGAGGATGTCCATGGTGTCCACTGGAGAGCTGACTCCTGCAGGCGGGAGAAAACCCACAGGGTTTGGGGTCACAGAGGTACCTGTGTTGTGAGGCACAGAGGCAGGAATGGACTGTGAGTCTCTCCTGAAGACTTATCCACCTTGGGAGGCATGAGTTCGACACTGGCCTTTGCCAGTTTGACATCAGTGTGCCACAGTAAGTGGGAGAGAGAGGTCCCTTCTTTCTGGCTTCAAGGTCAAGTCCAGCATTCAATAGCCAGCCTTAAAACAGGTCTGCCTATCTGAAGACAAGCCTCACAACAGAGCTGAGGGCAAAGGCCCAGAGGAGGGGAAAGGGTTCCAATTGCAGCTCAGAGCCCCCTGTGTTCATTAGCAATCACTTTGAATCTCGCCCCTTTTTTATTATCTCCAAGGTTCAACCAAACTTTGCTTCCTATCAGAAGCTTCCAGCCATTTGTCAGGGGAATGAGACTCCAAGGAAATAAGGGGAAAATATGTTTGAATGTGAGACAGTTATTTTTGCAGCCTGTGCAGTGATGTAATGATATCACTGTCTGCAGAGCAGAGCCTCTGGGGCCTGGGCAGAGGGTGGGGCCCAGCCGTTGCTGCCTGACAGAGAGGGTCAGAGCTGAGCCCTCAGCTCAACCCACAGCTGGCTTATGACAGGGCCTTGGAAAACACACCAAGCTTGAATTATTTCAATAAAAGTCACCTTTTTCTCTGGAAGTTGCTAATATATTTACCACTGTTATTTATCTTTGCGTTCTTGATAGCCTGCACTACCTTTTAAAAATTTTTTTTAGTACCAGAGATTAAAACCAGGGCCCAGGCTGGCTTCAGACTTGTGGTCCTCAGCCTCCAGATAAACAGGCCAGGATTCACAGGCATGTGTCCAGGCGCTCTGCTATACTTTTTTAAAGGGTTTCTCTCTACACTGGGTTTAGCCCATTGCTTGGATGTTATAATTTCAAAGCTGCAATTTTTATTTTTGTTGGGTTAAAGCAATGACCTTATTTTAGGTCTAACTTTTTTTTTTTTTAAATTTGTGAACTGGCAATTTGTAGTTGCAAAATGTCTATCTAGTCCACTTTATGCTGCTGTGACCGAAAGACCTGACAAGAACAATTAGAGGGGGAGAAGTTCATTTGGGGTTCCTTGTTTCAGAAGTCTCAGTCCATAGATGGCCAACTCCACTGGGCCAGGGAGGAGATAGAACACCATGGTGGTGGAAGAGTGTGGCAGAGGAAAGCAGCTGGGGACATGACCTCTGCTCAAAAAGGATAAAATATGTACCCCAAAGGCACATCCCCAGTGACCCACGTCCTCCAGCTACTCCCTGCCTGCCTACAGTCACCACCCACGTAATCCCTGTCAGGAGATTAAGGCACTGATTAGGTCAGGGCTCTCACCACCATCCTTTCACCTCTGAACCTTCTCACACTGCCTCACACAGCCTCTGGGGACACCTCGCATCCAAACCATAGCAGTTCTCCTTAAGTTTCCAGCCCTCCCGCTCCAGAGCATGGTTGAGGGCAGGCTCTCAATATGTTGCATGTTGCTTTGTTTGGTGATGAAATAACCATGTCCTCCTATAATACCACTAGAGCTTTATCTCAAGAATACAAAGACTGATAGGAAGGCAGGGAGAGGGCAGAGGATGAATCTGTGGGCCATCAAGGGTGACAATCCATTCTGGCACTTCTCTCTTGATCCTGTGGCCTGCTGATACTGGCAGGGCATCAGCTCTGGAGCTGCTGAAGATCTGGAGAGAAGAGGACCTTACGCACAAGTGACCGCCACAAAGGAGAGCAGAGGAGAAGTGCCTGGAGAGGTTTGACCCTGCTGATGGTAGCTCTCTCCTTGGATCCAGAAGCTCCTCTTGGCTGATGTGTCTGAGGAGAGGAGAATGAGCCAGGTCAAGGCCAGAAAGTGCTGCGGAGCCTGTGGACAGCCCTTCTCCTTCACGGACATATTTGGGGGGGCTTGGTGTGCAAGGGTGAGGCTGTGCACTTCCCAGAGGGCAGTGGGGAGCACAGAGGATGGGCATGGAGCTGGAGGATTTTGACAAGAGCTCCTGCAGGAAGGCAGATGTGTATGGCTGATGCCCATCAGAAAGGAGGAAGAGGGGAACAGGCCCATCAAAAGCTGTCATGACGTCTTGGCCTGGGAGTACTGAGGGTCTGAGCTAAGACAGGGCCCAGGTTTTCATGGAGGGAGGCACATGGCCAAGACCACTGATATTCCACTCCCGCCCATGTCTGCTTACTGCCCGCTGTATGTGCAAGCCCTTCAACAGGCCTGTTGCCACATGAAAATGGTCATCAGGACCTAAGTCCCAGGCTGTCACTTGTAGACATCGTTGAGTCAGTAGGATGGTTGCATCAGGTGCAGGCCAGGCCTGGAAACACTGTCCTGTGGTTGACTAAGGTGCAGGCAAGTCTCTCCACATAGGACAGCAAGGAGGGAAAATGGAGGCCATCGCAGGTGGCAGTGCCACAGGCAGGCTTGCAGGCAAACAGAAATGCTAGAGAAAGCCTGAACCCACACCCCGCCTGAGGCCCTGGAGGTACCTGATTAACTTGTGGATTAGGTTAGAGTCCTGGGACTCAGAGTAGGCTGCAGCGTGCAGGATGCCTACTGTTTATCATGAGTGCCCTGGGACCATGCCTGCTGGGGAGTGAAGGAAGGAGCAGAGCGGGGAAGGCCAGGGCTGAGTTGTGGAGAGGTTGCACGAGTCCTCACCCAATCCCAGGGAAAGCTCTGGAGTTGTGGGCCCTTGGGAGTTGGCCCTAGTTGGGGCTAGCAGGCTGGGCCTTTGCGCCCCACATCGACAAATCACATGACGTGGGCTGCTCCGGGAAAGGGGGGAATGTTGGTGGCTTCTGTTAGGCAGGGGTGACTCCTGAGAAGGTCTCAGCTGTGAGCACATAGCAGTTGGCCCTCTTGGCCTCAGAGGGAGTGAGGATCCTCTTGTGTAGGAGAGGTCTGAGGGTGCCACACTGGTGACCACATTATCTGGGGATCTTCTTTGTCTCTTCTGAAACTCTCAGGGGAGAGGCCAACAGGGGGATGCTCATCAAAGCCGGGCAGGTGTGGAGCCGGCAGGTGAGGATCACAGGCCCACAGAGGCAGAAGAATGCAGTGCAGTGAGAGGTGGCACAGGACCGTGGTAAGGACAAGTGGCCTGCAGGCCGGGCAGCTGGGTTCTCATCCTGCCACTTACTTGCAGAGTGACCTTGGGCAAATGACTTGTCTCTCTGTCCCCAGTCTCTTCATTTGTCAAGTTAGGGACAGAGACATGCTTCCTGCATGGAGTTGTCAGGACTGAACCTGATGGTGCACCTGGGTGCCAAGCGCAGCCCGTGAGAGGGCGCCGAGGGCCAGCTATGTTCAGCCAATAATTAGAATAAAAAGTGTGCAGAGCTTGGAGACAGGCCTGAGGTGACGTTGGTAGCCTGAGTCCTGATGCAAAGGCCCAAGAGCTAAGGGAGAGCCATGTGCAGTGGAGAGTTTCAGCCCTCAGGTGAGGGTCTCCCCCCGCCCCGTGGCCTTTATGCGTTCTCAAATATGTGACATGCCAGCGCTGCCTATTTAAAAACTGAGAGAGGAACAGCATGTCTGCTTTCTTCTGTGTTTCACCATATTCCTTCTGTTATCTTTAATCGCAAACCACTCGTTCCCATGGGCTTGCTTTACACTAAGTTCCAAGTCCGGGCTTTGCCACCTGCACCTGTGTGGCCTTGTGCAAGTTACACACCTCTCTGACCGCAGTTTCCTCATCTGTAAATCAAATGGATGATACCTTATCTCTCCGGGTTGTGAGATTCAGATGAGAAGTGATATTTGGAAGTAGTTTGCAAACTGTTAAAACAGGACAGCTGTCACTCCTATTGGAATTGTTGGGCCAGTGACTTTTGCTTTGGTGAAATAAGGGTCATGGAGAGGACAGCCCCTGGTAATGAACGAAAAAGAATAGGGCGGGGTGATGGTGAAGGTGGTCTTTGCCACAGCTTTCCTACCTCCCGGGAACAGGATCCCTTCCCCGTGGATATCAAAGGCTTATTCAGGTCTTTAAAATCTAAAGAGAAATCCGCTGGGACACCTCTTCCAGGTATTCATGACACATTATTTGGTTATGTGCGTTAAGTCCTATTTCCAGGCAGCAGAAGACTAGCACAGGTTCCTCACATTCTGCCCCCAGAGTCTAGATCACCCAGATAATGCCCTTCTGGGAAAGCAAGGTTTCTGCCAGGTGGATGTCATCTGAATTACCACTCTCTGGGTGTGGCAGCGACTTTTGACCAGACACCTCGCCTCTGGGGCAGGGACACCAAGGTGTGACAGGCACCCGCTTACCTTTAATTTCCTACTTACATTACAGTGTCAGGAGGTGGGGATGGGGTCTCATGATGAGCAGCATGTTAACTTTAAATGGATTTTATTTTCTTGATTTTTCTTTTATGAGAAATACCTTTTTCTTTTGGACTGGTTTCATAAAACCTCTCCCTGCTCATGGTCAGAAAATTTGAAATACTTTCTTTTTTCTTTTAAATCTGAAATCCAACTAGAATTGATGTCTAGTTATTGGGTGGGGCATGAATTGAATATCTTCTCCCCACGTGCAGCGGGGACATTTCCAAGACGGCAGGAAATGTCAGTGTGTTGAGAGAGAGAAATGGCTAACAGATCTGTGTTGCCTGGCATGGGAGGCCAGGAAAAGAAGGCATGCCCTCCCGGGCTCACCACCTGAGTACAGACACATCAGCCCCATGCCATGTCACACACATATGGGGCCGTCTACGTTCATTAAAGCACCACAAGTCAACCAAGCACTCTTGGGCACGGTCCCTTTTAGACATCTAATTGAGATTCACGTGGCTAGTTAGCATAGAATCCAAACTGGAAACTAGACGTTTCTTTTAGTCCAGTCTCCTTCCAACTACGTTATTTCTCAACATACTTTCAATTTTCTAGTAGCTTTAATTGTACAATTAAATCTCTATCTCTTTCCATTGATTGATCAGTCTCTACCCATCCTTCCATCAGTTTGTCTGTTTGTCGATCCACCCGTGGCCTGCACATCACCTCTCTCTGTGCCTCCCATCTGATGGACGGAGTGGGAGACAAGGAGTATTGGGAAAGTTCGAGGCTACCTGAGTCCAGCCAGGTCCCAAGCTCATCCCCAGGCAGTTGCCTCCTGGGGTTGCAAATCAGTTTCCACCTCTGTGAAATGAGGGTCTGGAGCACGTTTCCAGGTGTGACCTGGGTGTCAGATGGTTTTCTCTGACTCAGTTTCTCTGTGAGTCCCCTCCCTTAGTCTGTTTCACTCCCAGGCAGGTAACTGACCTCACCTGCACATGCCTATTGTCCACAGCCAGCTCTCAGGCCCTTCCCTGTGCTACTTGTCAGGCTTCTTGACTCTGGTCCAGAAAAGCACCAGTTGAACTTGCTTATGCCAGCAGGAGGCTCTTGGCATATGTAGCTGAAAGTATGGGGTGGACCTCAGAGTTGGCCCAGGAGCTGCAGAACCAGGGCCTCTGCACAGGGCCAGGGCGTCAGGTGGCCACAGCTCATCCTCCACCCATGTTTTATTTCTAATTTTCTATCTCTTCCCTGCAGATCTCCCTCCCCTGTCTTTTAGAAAGGCTCTGTCCACACCATGTCCACACCCTGGCAGCCCCAGCTGGGCAGCTGCAGGAGACATCCACCCGCCTTCCTCCAGTTGAACCAGTCTCTTTTGGGGGGATTGGACGATTCTGAGCAAGGGCCCTTTAATCCCCAGCATCAAGAGAAACCATGGAGTGCGAAAGGTAGCTTTCCCCACAAGAGGATGCTGAATACAAAAACAGAAACTCTCCTTTACAGGCCCTGGGAAATAACAAAGGTCCTCAAAGGCAGAGAAATGAACTTGGGAAAGTGAAGGCGCAGAATGGTCAGGACAACGGCCCTCGTGGCAGCTTTCCTGGGTGAATTCCAGCTTTAGCTTATCATCCGTAGGACCCGGGGCAAATGATCAAACCTCTGTTCGCCTCAGTTATTTCATCTGGAAAATGAGGAGAGCAACACTGCACGCTCCAAGCAGCTACTTCGAGGAGTGCGCTGAGGAATAAGGGTGCTGGATAAGGGTACTGCCAGCCTCCGTGTCCCGACTGTGCGGCAGATGCAGGCTCAGGACAGTGTGCACCACGCATCACCTGCTTGTGCTGCCCAACTCCACGGCGCGATGCGGGGCAGCAGAGTGTCAGCAGGTGACCAATGGAGCAGAGGGGAAGCCAGAGAAGGCCCGTGCTGCGGGTGATTCTGGAGATTGTCGTGAGTCAAGTGCCCAGCGGCCCCACCTTGGTTTCCCTTTGTAAGTACCTGTCACTGCCCCTGTGTTGCGGAAGAGGAAACCAAGCCCTGGCAGAGCAGCTTGCCAGTGAGGTCACCCAGCTGGCCCGAGGTGGGGCCAGGCTTCAGGGGCCTTGCTGGTGTGTGACAGAAGCAAGTTCTCCTGCTGTCCAGATAAACAGGCTGAGGTCTACTGTCTCCTGGCCTTGTTGCACTTGCCTAGAGGGCTATGAGGCTCCAGGGTGGCACTTAGTTTTTTCAGAGTCAAATGGATGAACTCAACAATGACAATCCATGGAGGAGAAAGCAGAAAAATGGAGAACTCAGTCTGCACCACATTGAACCTGAACTTGGCATTGTATAGATGAGCTTCCCTTGGCTGAACTGCCCCAGTAGCATGCAGAGAATCTTGGGACTGATTTTTTGTTGCAAAGGAAGGGTGAACTGAGATCCACCCATGGTTTTTTCCTTCTCCTTTGGTACAATCCAGGAATTTCAAAACCCTAGGGTGTGTCAGGTCCTCCGTGGGCCTGTTTCGTGGTTGCTCAGCCCCATGGCCTGGCAGCTGGCTCTGAATTTCTACAGGGTGTCTCACTCGTACCTGCAGCAGAGCCGTGACTCAGCCTGTTGAGTAACCCCTTCCCCCCAGGATGACATGTGGACGGTGTTTCGTTGCTGTGGCAGGTTTCCTGCCCCATGGCTGATAAACAAGGCAACCCAGTCAGGAAACCAACGCAGATTCCCTCCTTCTGAGTCAGGGCGGGAGGTCTGCCAACCAGACCTGGAAGACACGCTCTCACACCTTACTCAATCCTCTGCGGAAGTTGTTTCTCATCCTCAGTCCCATCCTCACCCTCGGCCCAAAGAAAAGATGGTGTCACCACACAGCTATTCTCACCTGAGAGATGAATCAGGGTTCGGGGGCGGGCAGGAGCTTTTAGGCCTGACTTACTAAAAAAGAGAATGTTTGAGTTGTCCGCTGATGTAAAGCTGAACGTTTGCTTCTGCAAAGCTTGCCCTGCGGGGTGTTGGTAAGCGGGACTTCACATTAGGAGTCTAGGGTCCCCGGCACCAGGAGGCAGGCCGGGCTGTGCTCGTGGAGACGGTGAGCGGAGATGGCAGGAGTTTTGCTCCCAAGGCCCACTCCCACCTCTGGAAGGGTGTGAGCATCGAGTGGGGATGCGTGGGAAGCACAGGTAATGGCACACCTGACCCCTCATCTGTGGAGAGGTAACCCTTCCCTTTGAGTAGTCGCCGGGCCTCACCTCCCTGATGGCTTCTGCCTTCACTGTCCCAAATGACAAGATGGAAATAGTGCCGTTTGCTGCCTCATCATGCCTTCAGAGGCTTTCACTAGTGAAAAAACCAATGTCTATAACGTTCCTATCAAAAATGACTACTATGTGTCACTATGTCTTCTTGAACGCAGTTGTACCTTAGCCATTTGAGAAATTAGTCAGGTATTATTCACAAGTATGCTAATCATGGCATCGTTTATACTGTGGAAATGACATGCCATCTACCCTCCCCACAATGGTGAGACCAGATGATGCAGGTGCGTCTGTGTGGAGAAAGAGCCACCTAAACATCATGCAGCAGAGCATCTCTTCCTATGACAGTGTTTATTCCGTGTCACTAACTGAAAGATACAAATAGCAGAAAGGAGACATTTTGTATTTTTTGTAAATAAGAAGCACATGTCTGCACATGGAAAACACTGGCAGGCATGAGGCAGCTGTGTGTGAATTGTTGGAATCCAAGGGAATTTGTTGTCTTTTTTCTGTTTTTCTGTGTCTTACAAGTTTTCTTCATTTTTTTAATTTGGAAAAAAAAATTACTTTAAAATATGCTGTTAAGAAAATCTGCTTTTCAAAGAAAAGCACTACAATTAGTCCACGATCTCTACTTTGTAGAATTATTTAGATAAAAATTTATAGACATATGCATAGAAACAAGGCTGAGAGGAAATACCTCAAGCTGTGATATTATCAGGCGCGGGCAGTGGATGGGTGAACGCATTATTGCATCTTAGACATTTCTGTATTTTCAAAATTTCTACAATCAGCAGGTGTGGCTTTTATGAAGAGGAAAATGTTACTAAAGAATGTGTTGAGCGGCTGGGATTGTGGCTCAGCAGTAGAGCGCTCACCTAGCATGGATGCAACTTGGGTTCGATTCTCAGCACTACATAAAAATAAAGGCATTGTGCTGTGTCCATCTAAAAAAAAAAAAGATTCTCTCTCTCTCTCTCTCTCTCTCTCTCTCTCTCTCTCTCTCTCTCAAAAAAAAAAAAAAAGTATTTGTTGAAGAATTGTTATTTGTCAATAGCGATATTTTCCTAAGGCCTTCTTATGAGAGCTGGTTGGTTTTTCTTCATTCAGTTTAGTTCATCTTGCAAGTCAACTCACTGGTTCAGAGGAAGCCCCTGCTCTCAGTCTCCTGGCACATGTTTTGAACAACATTGACCTTTGTTCTTTTTGAAATCTTTCAGGTACATTTCAGGGAGTCCTGAGATGCCCAAGAGAACAGATCCTGAGTACAGCAGCTTGGGAAGGCCTGAGCACCCTGGGAGGCCTCCCTGGGTCACCAGCAGATTCTACACCAAGTACATGCTTTAAGTCAGACCCCTTCTCCTCCCAGCCTCACCCACAGGACGCTCACCTGTCTTGACTGAAGCCTGTGGGTGGCTGATTTTGGAGCAAGAGTGTCTTGAGGTCACATCTAAAGCACCAATTTCTACATCTGGTAAGATGAGGAGCACATGTTTACCAACCAGAGTGCTATTCCCAAGGTCAGTACTAGATTCCAAGAGAAAAAAAATCACTGATACTCAGGTTGGAAAAAAGAAGTCAAATACAGCTGCAGGTCTATTGTTGAAGCTGACTGTATGGCAAACCAGTTTCATAGGTACCTCCTCTGAGGAAGCTCTTCTATGCACACCCACCTTTGACCATCACCTTGGGTCCTATCCTGGACATGTAGTAGACATGTAGTGGACAAATGACTGTAGGACCCAATTATAATCATTTTCTTGTCCTAAAGAATAAGAGCCACGTTTATATTTTTAAAAAAGACTTTCATTGACAAATATGAACGTTTACACATTCATAGAATAAAATACCATCACAGATGAGAAAAATTTTTAAAAAGCCAACAAAGTACCGCATTTGTTGGTACCACAAGCAACTCGGTTACATGGGCCAGAAATTGGAGTAATCCTGGTCTCCTCTGCCTTCTCCAACCCCACCTCCCATTCCAAACCATTGCCAAGTGTCTCTCTGGATGGTTGCACCTCCTAGTTGCCTCCCAGTGCTGGACTTGGTCCTCACAGCCTCTAGACCACCCTTTGTACCCCCATGCAGGGACACCTCTGCCGGGTTCTCAGTGAAGTCTTGGTGGAGCCCTCACCCAGCTACTTCATTTCCTCTTAGATCTCTTCCTTTTGGGGAAAAAAACCTGACTTCCTTTGATGTGGTGTGTGGGGACCTCAGGGACTTAGCCATTGCTTTTCTCACTAGTCATCTCTACCTCTCCCATGTCCCTTCTCAAATCTCAGGAGCACCTGGTCATCCTGTAGCTCCCTGTACCCTACTGTAATGACAGAGCCCAGAGCAAAATGAAATTACAGTGGCCTTGTTCAAAACACACATCTTAAGATAACATTATTAAGAATTTCAAAATGGCAGCTGCAGTGCATGAAGAAAACTCCAAGCTAGGTAGGTACCTGGGCCACAGCTGTGGAGACAGCCCGGCCTCGGTTTCCTTGCTCCTGCAGGGCTCTGCCTGGGATGTCCAGACCTTCTCCTTTCCCACACCTCATCTTTCAGATCCACTCACTCAGGTATTGGTGCTTCCTGGTGACGGTGACTCCTTGTTGGACCCAGCTAACCTATCCCAACTTCAGGCTTGCTTCTCGGTCCAAACTGCGCTTCTTGCTGTAACTTGCCAGGCTGCACGGCCACCTTCCTGTTTCTTTCAGGGTTAACACATCTCTGCAAGACCTTGATGGCTGGCACAGCCCCTGCAGGTCCCCAACCGTGACACACAGAGCTGGCACTTCCCAGATGGAGCTGCCAGCTCTTGTGTGGCAGATCCTTGGCTTCTGTTATTCTGAACCCCAAAGGGAGACTCTGAGCATGTTCCATGCCTTCCTGAGGAGTCCCAGAAGGGAGGGGAAATGAGCTTCTCCACAGCTGTGTGCATGAGAGGGCATCTCATTTTCTCTACAGCTGAAAGCCCTCATGAGTGTCCAGTCAGGCTGCAGGCCAAGGAGACTGCAAACAGCACTGCAAGGTCCCAAACTGCCAACATTTCCTTACTGTCTCCCTCTTGTCCTCTGAGCGGTGACATCAGGAAATGAGATAAAATTCCAGGGGCCCAGCCTCAGCTCATGTCAGGTCCAGAGTGAGAGGCAACAGCTCAGCTGTAGTCATGTTACCCAGGACAAACCCAGAGGGCCAGCAGCATTGATCATAGAGGTCCAGGCAATTTGTGTCCCTGTCCTCTCCAGCCCTGGGCAGGCAGAGGCACTTGTGATGCTGTAAAGAGGTGAATGATGGACCTGACCCCATCCCAGGCTCCAACACAGGGCACTGGGCATTTCTTTGTAGGAAGGGAGAAGAGTTCACTTGGGCAGGTAAGAGTGCAGAGGAGAATCTACCACCACCATCCACTCCTGCCTTCCCTGGTCAGCTTTCACCAGTAGCAGGTGCAATTCAGTGAGTAGATCTGCATTCGCCTGTGAGTGTGTCCCTTGCGCTGGGCTCACCTTTGGCTCAGCCCAGAACTCCCAGCTGGCCACCCATCTATGACCACCCCACAGCCCTTCTAGATCAATGAACCTCCCAATGAGCAGACCATGCCAGCCTTGAGATCCTCACTGCCTCCCCTAAGCCATCTGAGGTCCCGAGCACCAGCCTCTCTTGTCCCTAATTGGAGGCATAAATATCAAAAGTTGGAAGACAGCTTCATAAAAACTTGGCCCTCTCTTCATGTTTTGATTAGCTACAAAATGTTTTCTCTTTGTTTCAAGAACATTTTTGCTTTATTTTATGGGGGTTGTTTCAAAGATTAGACTTTCCCCCAAGGGGCATCGTTAGATTTGAGTCCCACGTGCCAGCCAGACTAGGCAGGTTTTTAGGTGTTAGGAAGCTGATTCATGGAGGAAAGCCCTGCCGTTCTCTGAGATGAAGGACAGGTTGCACATGGACCATTTGGCAATTGTCTGGGAGCCAGTTTTCTGGTGGTCTGTGCGTGCTTGCTCAAGTGAGCAGATGACTCCTGGATTGCGAGGTAATTGAGGCATTTACACGGTGAGTGCCCATTGGAGTGCCGCGCCTTGCTGTCCCCTGAAATCTCCTCACCACCCAGGAGCAATTGCCTAAGCTTACTGAGGGCTCACCACATGCAGATTGCTGTGGACAGGCCCCAGAGCAGAGAACTGGTGGCTCCTTACATCTCATGAGACCTAGAAGTTGCAGTTACTAGCCCCACCTGTGGGTGGATGGGGTGACCAAGGCTCAGAAGTGTGGGTAACCCGTCCAAGGTCACACAGACGTGAGGGTTCAGGCAGGGCACCAGGCTGTGGCAAGGGATCTCACATGTCAGCTCTCTCCCCATGGGACTAGACCACAGGCCTTCCCTTTCTCAGCCTCCTCAATTAGCAGACAGGCCTCCACCCTCCCTTAGCTCTCTGATAGCATTTCTATTCACCTGTGGTCTACTGTATACAGAAGGGCTTTGTCCCCAGTTCCTGCACAGAGCTCCTAAATCCTTGGGATTTCCTAAGTGATAGGAGAGTCTTTTGTTATGCGTAAGAAGCCCCTTTGGACTCCGCCTGAGTCTAAGCTCCTGAGATGACTCATGGAGAGAAAGAGGGTGCCTGCCGAACCAAGGACAGAGATGAGCACCTTGGAACTTTCAGTCCCAACCCCACCCTCCCTACCTCCAGGGAGTGCAGAGAGGCTGGGGATTGCATGCCATCACCAGGGACAGTGGCTAGTCAGTGACACCCACCTGATGAAACCACCATAAAGACCCTGAATGGCTTCAGGGAGCTTTAGGCTGGCATCTGCATCCCCCTGCCAGGAGAGTGGTGCAACCTGACTCCATCTGGGCAGAGGCTCCTGGACCTGCTGCTGCAGGCCAGGCCCTGTGTGTCTTCATCTGGCGGTCGTCATTCCTAAACCTGCCATTTCCCTGAGCTCTGTGGGCCATCGTGGGGACCTGTCAAGTCATTTTGCAGTTGGCTAGGCAGAAGTGGGGTAGCTATAACAAAACGCTTTAGACCAGGCCATTCAAAAACAACAGAAATGTATTGTTCATTGTTGTAGAAGCCCAGAAGTCAAAGATGAAAGCAGGTATGATGTCTAGCAAGGGCCCATTCCTCATAGATGGCACTTTCTATGTGTCTTTCATGGCTAATGGATGGACAGGCCCTCTCTGGCCTCTTTTATAAAGCCACTTGTCCCATTTGTAGGGGCTGCCCAAGGCCCTGCCTCTTGATACCATTGCAGTAGGGAGTAGGTACCCACATACAACCTTCAGGGGATGCAGACATTCAGATGACAGCCCCTGGGGACTGTGTGGTTGCTGGTGTCTGAAGAGAGGGCAGATAAATTTAAACCTCTGGGGTCTGGGCTAATTCTGGGTAGTCAGTGTTGGGATTGAATTGAACCATACCCAGTGCTGGAGAACTTGAGAACACATTGGTTGCTGTTGCAGAACCCACCGCTTTGCCCTGTTGAACCATATGTGGGCCTCCTAGGTCCAGGGCAAGGCCAGAGCCAGGGGTTCAGGGTCAGCTGGGAACATGGTGCCTGGCACACTGGCCACATGTGCTCACGGCATTTTCCCTTCCCGGCAGCTCAGAGCCTCCAGGAGCTCACAGACTCTCTTCACCTGCAGCTGGACCAGTGAAGAAGAGGCTCCCTGGGTTGGTTGAAGTGAGCATAGCCTTCAAATGACAGGTGTGAGCCATTTCAGGGCCCAGGGCCTAAGGTCACACCAATAGCTAGTGACAGAGCAGTGGTCCTGTGACTGGGATCCTGTCCCTCTGCCACAGGGCCTTTCACCTTTACCAAGTGTCCTTCCTGTTTGAAGCCACAAACATTCTATAGGACCAGCATGAAATGGAATCCTCCACAAGGCTGGAGTAACTTGCTTTTGGACACAGAATGAAATGGTTCTGGTTCCTGGTCACCCCATGCCACACTCCAGGTTGGGCTTTTCCCCATGAGGCAGTATAATTTTCCTTTGCATCTGGGCTTCTATCCTCCCACCAAATGTGTGTCCTAGGCCTCCCCTGAGCCTCTATGCCTCTCTTCTCTAAAGGTGTAGTGAGCCAGGGAAGGTGGGGTGGGAGATGATTCCAGAAAGGCCCCAGCTGCTGTCAGCGCTTCCCTGGCAGAGATGATTCCCGGGGCTGCTGCTCCTGAGCACGGAGACCAGTTGGGTGTCCATCATCAGCTCCCTCCTCGCCCGGAAACTGCTTCTTCCAAAGGGTCTGCAGCAGCTGCAGCTGCAGCTGCAGGGAGGCCTCCTCCCAGCCCTGGTCATGGGAAGGTGGAAGGAGGGGAAGGCCTGGAAAGCTGCCACCAGAGCGAGGCTGGTGACAGGGAGAGTCTATCAATCTTGTGTGTAGAGCCGAATTCAGTGCTGGGGCTCAATGGGTAATAAACAGTGGCCACATTGCAGGCCTGACAAGGAGAGACTGCACAGATGGGTGCGCTGGGCAGCCTGATATCACCTGTGCAAACATCACCGCGTGTGGTCATCACCACATGGGGCCTGCGGTGCCATCACCAAGCAGGCCAGCTCAGCCCAGGGTGCGAGGAGTCCACGTCTGTCCTTGTGGAGCCCCTGGTGTGTTTTCCTTGATGTGCTCAAAACAAGAAGGGAACAGAGGCCTGAGAGCTGCCCAGCAGGTGTGCTGCTCACACCGTCCCTGGCACCCAAGGCTGGCAAACGTACGGTGCCAAGTGACCTGTCTCCCTGTTTTTGCTTGCTCTGGGTGGCATCACCCATCATAGCCTGACTCTTGATGGAAGGAGGCAGAGGCTGTTCCTAGAAATGGCCAGACCTGGCAGGTTTTGTAGCACAAGTGGTTTAAGCGCACATTAATGAAATCTGAGTTTTAGCTCTTCCAGGCCATCTGTTTGTAGTGGCCTGGGGAACACAGAGACCCATAAGGCTGGCCCCTCTCACAGGGACTCAAGGACAGCTTGGCTTAGACAAACACCCACTCATAAAAATCTGAGAGTGAACAGTCTTTTCCATTCCTGTGCCAACTAATGGGCGCTGCTCACAAGAGCAGGAGGGGCAGGGGAGACGTCAGTGGGGTCTTTCTGAAGCACTGACTTCTAGAATAAGGTGGGACCTCTTTTGTTTTCCTGTGTGCATCTTTGGATTTTTCTTAGGATGGAATTTATCTGGAGCCCATGTCCTGTGAAAGAAACAAGCAGTGGGGGAGGTGGTATCCACATGGTGAGACGCACACAGGGCTTTGAGCGAAAAGGACTCACCTGAATCCCAGCCGTGCCCCTCACCAGGGTGAGACCTTGGAGGCCCGGTTGACTCGGTTGACTCGCTGAGCTTCTGTCAGTAATCCCATCCACTCAGCAGGGCTTTTATAAGAATCAGAAATTAACATACAGGCCCTCAATAAATCGTAGTTGCTCTTGAAAGGAACACTGGGAATATGGGTTCCTCTAAAGGTAATGGCTGAACGACCTGTGGTTGCTAATGGTTAGGAACTGTCCTTGCTCTGCTCTTTCCAAAGGGCTGTGGCTTTAAACACGTAAATTGTTTCTGCAGGAGGGAAAAGGCAGTTCCCTAGGAAGCCAAGGGCATCCTACTCTGATGAGCAGACTGTCTGGACTCTGAGGCCTACACCCACCCCTGCAGCATCTCCAAATGCTGAGCAGGATCTAGAGGCTGCGCCTGACCATGAGACTGGAATACATCACCCTCAACTTCCTGCTGGTCATCATTTAAGACTTCAGAAAAGCCTCAGCTGTGGCCAGCAGCCTGCACTGGGGGTGGCCTTGGCAGAGCTCCTGGGCTGGCCTGGAAATGACAAGCTTTACAGGTGTGGGGGAAGGCTACGTGGCAGCCACATTTGGCACAAGGAGGAATGGTCACCATATGCATCCCACATCCTTGGCACATGCAGTTGGACCCCTCCCCATTTATTCTCTAGTCAATGCCCGGCTAGAAACTTAGAAGACCCATGTGCATTTGCTTCCTATGATCCAGGATGGAAAGCCCTGATCCCTGTCCCAAAAGGAAGCTGTCTGTGTGGCCATCAGCTTCATGTGTCATGAAGGATCACATTCCTCAGAGGGCCAATTCTTATGGCCCAACATCATGGGGTGAACATGGGTGATGAAGCGGGACATCAGGGAGTCAGGAAAGCTGTTATTAAACCAAGTGCAGGATTCAGCTTAAAATACTACCATCAGTATCAGTTGTAGTTTGCAATTCATATTTCTCCCACAATGAAGCTATATTAGAATAGTAGATTAAATAAATAAAGAATAATGGAAGAATATGATGGTTGTCATTTGTCACCCATGAAGATCCATGTTTCCACTCTGTAGCAACAAAATCAGTGATCTAAATATGAACAAGTAGAGCATATTATAAACAGTTAGTTATATATTGTTATCACCATAAAGTCATTACAGCAGAAATAAAAACTGTTTATTATTTTAACTATTAATATTCATCAAATGTTAATGAAAATACCTAACAAATAATTATGAAAAACACGTTGCTTAAGTAATAAAGATGAAAGAGATGATAATCATTGTGAATATTTAATCTGCAAAATAAAGAACATACCATTAATAAGACTTAATTATGTCATTAAATATTTAATTTTACTTTCTCTACTAAATTTTGTTTTCATTTTGCATATTTTAAATGTAAAAGCTTCTTAATAAGATTTGTAGCTTAAGCAATATCAAATGCCAGGCCATTTAAGTCTGACTTACTATCTTCATCAAATTAGCCAAATATCGCTTGATTTATCAGTAAGCAAAATGAGCAATGCTCTTTGCAGTTGACTACAAGTTATGCTTTGTCCAGAAGGGACACTGAATAATTGATGCTAGATTATACCCACATAAATATTGTCTTGGCAAAGAAAAATAACTGCTTCCCCTTTCCACTTTGTTTTAGTAAATACCCTTCAATTTGTGCAGAAGAACATGGATCCAATTCAGCTTTAGCTTGCTGTGGAATATGTCCCACACCCCTGGCAATTAGATCTTATGACTGATCCCTGTCACTTAAATTCCTATTTCTGGAAAAATCTCACTTAATATGCTCAGGATTACAGAGAGGAGTTGAGATCCTGGTACTGCTGAGCCACACTCAAGGGCAGCCCAGACCTTTCCAGCTCACCGTGGCACACAGCACAGCCTCTTCTGAGGTGCCCATGTGGGCCTGGCCATAGCAAGGCCAGGTACATGCTTGACACGAGTATACAGTTTACACGCTTGTGAGAGCCAGCCATGGGCCTTCTTCTGACCCTGCATCCAGTGATAGCTAGTAGCTGGAAATCAGCATGGAAATATTTACACCAAAGAAACTGGTGAACACTACAATTCAGGGCTTAGCCTGCCTGGATCCCAGAGAGCTGTTTGATGAGCATTACCAGCACACACACATTCAGATCAGGATATGGTGTCCCACTTCTCCTTCACCATCTCCCTCTGCACCCCTTTACCACCTGGGCCTCTGACAACCCAAAGCTCAGTGGGTGGGAGAACTCAGGCACCGTGGTGAATCAGGCATCTGTATGCCTCTTGACCAGCTCCTGCCCCTGGGCAGGCAGTGGAGACACTGGTCAGTGTCCATATCAGGCTTGTCCTTGCCCACTTGAATGCTCAGAGCTCTTGATGGGGGAGGAAGGTGGGTCCTGTTGTGGTGGCTGCTTAGAGAGAATCTCGCTCTGAGGCCCAGAGGGAAGCTGTACAAGGGGCAGGTGACCAGCAGACCCAGTTGGCCCAGGACTGAGGTTCTTTCCCAGGATGTAGGGACTTTTCTGTGCTAAAACCCACTATGGTCCCAGACAAACCTGGACAGCTGGCTACCCTCAGGGTGTCTCTGACCTGAGAGGCTGCAGGCGGCAGGGGGCCAGGTGGTGGAGGTGAAGGGGAGCAGCAAGTGGAAGACAAAGAATCCGCCTGGGAAAAGACTTTCCTCCCTTGGCAGCAGCTGGAAGGACAGAGAAAGGCAGGGAAGAAAGCAGAAGTCCCAAGGCGAAATACTGTGTTTCCGTCCTTGGGCACAAACAGGCCTGGAGCTCTGTCATCCATCTGGTTAGGATTCAGTTATGGAATCTCCAGGGCTTTGTGAAGGTGCAAGCCCAGACACTGGTGCAGGGGGGCTGGGCCTGCAGACCACCCTGCTCCCTCCTGCACATCAGCAGGGTGGCTGCCCTGGAGGCTCATTGCTATGCCGGGGCTGTGCATCCTGCCGGCTTCCCACCACCAGGAGCATGCTCCTCTGGGTTTTCCTTTCCAGTGTGGCTGGCAGGGCCTGGCACACTAGCAGAAATGGCCCTCGGAGGCAGAGGCTGGCATAGCAGTCGCTCCCTACCAGACCAACAGGCCCTTCCCAAGTCCTGGGCCTTTAGGTGAGTCATTGTGGTAGACTTTGTGTAAGAGCCAACTGTGGCCAGAATAACAATGGGCAAGCCTCGGATTCTTCTTTAACCTGTCTCTGAGGGAGGCCGTTTCTCTTGGCTGCTGGGATCCTATCAGATTGTGAGCCACAGGAACTGGGGGCTCCTGGTTTAATAGCTCTGCTCATGGCAAGTGCTCAGGCCCACCCACCTCTTGTCAATCAGGAGGCAGACTAGATGTCCCAGGGGATCCAGAGACAGACTTGTGACTTCTGTCGCCACCTAAGGCCTGCTCACTCCTCTGTACCACTTCTTCCTCTGCCTGCTGTGTCTGCTCATAGACAGGTCTGCAAAGGCTCACCCTGTGGGTTTCCTTCTTGGACTCCAGGCTGGTCCAGGTTCCTTCTCTAGGCTCACCTAGAGCTCTCAGGAATCCTTTATGGCCCTTGCTCCAGGCCGTGTAGTCTTCCCCCCCTCTAGGTGTGGGATTGTTGGACAGAAGCAACCCATTGGTCATCTTTGAATCTCCAACTGTGCTTTGTTCACAGCAAGTGCCTCGTGAGTGTTTGGACTGCAGGTGGCCTCTTACCCTTCCTCTGTCGTAGCTCAAGGGATTGCCTCTCGTTGGAAGCTTCTGGGTCAACAGAGGGTACCTTCACTCTCAGTGTGACCCTATCCCTCTCTTGCAGCTGGACAGTCACTGTGGCAGAAGTAATGATGCTGTCTAGTATTTATTAGGCTGTTAGCGCCTGCCAGGAACTGCTGGGAGCTCTCTGTGTGCATTCCCTTCTTTAGGTTCCACAGGATTAAGTCGTATTGCAGCACCCCCATTTTGCAGACAGAAAAAGCTGAGAGGTTAGGAATCTTTACGAAGCTGTTACATCTCCAAGCTGGAGGAACCAGGGTGAATCCCCTCCAGGCTGAGTCTGTACTCACTGGCTCTTGCTGTCCTCCTGCCTCTGTGTTCCACACTGGCTGCCTGTTGAATGGGTGACTCAGGGCTCTGGAAGGGCCTGCTGATAGGCCCTCTGGGGTGCAGGAAGGTTTTGTATCTGCACAGCGCATTCAGCAGCCACTGGCCATGTATGACCAGCGAGCTCTAGGAATGGGGCCAGTGTGATTGAGAAACTGAATTTAAAAATTTTTAACTAAGGTAAATTTAAGTAGCCACATGTGGGTGGTGACTACTGTATTGGCCAGTGCAGCTCTAAGAGATAAAGACAAAATATTTAACTATCTTTTCTAATTATCTTACCACATAGCCTATGGCCATCTAAAGAAGGACTTTCTCTGAACGGCTGTGTCTTGGTGTCTTTCCATCTTGGGAAAGTATCCTGCTGTCAGGTTTGAGTGAGTCTGTGCAGGAAGATGAGTCCTCGTCCCTGGGTCTCATGGCTCTCTAGCCACCTAGAAGAAGGCAGAGCCCTGGCTTCTTCCTCACAGAGGCCTCAAGAAGATGAGACCCTGAGATGAGATGGGAAGCCAGAGGTGGGAAGCCAGACCTGCTCTGTGCCGGGCCAGTGTTGACTGGTGCTTCATTTAATCCTCTGAACAACTGGTGACCTGCCTAAAAGTGTTCCCATCCAGTCAAGGAAAACTCACAAGCTAAGAAACTCTGAAAGTGTCACCAAGAGCAGGAGATGTGGCAGCACCTGGTCTTGTCTGACCCTCTGGCCCTGGGCTCTGTGGTTAAAAGGAAATTCTCCTTTGTCCTGATTACAAGGCAGTCACTTCTCAGTGGGAAAGGGGAGCATTCAAGACCGACCACCTGTTTGCGGAGGGTTGGTGTGTATTGTCATTGTTCCCACAGTGACTCAAGGCCAGAGCTTGTCCCTGGTACCTGAGCTAGAGACCTGTTTTCTATTCTCATTTCCTTTTTGGTGCTGGGACGGAACCCAGGGTCTTGAGCATCCTCTGCACACACTGCACCACCGAGCTACCCACCGGTCCTGTATTCTTACTTACTTCTGTAGTATTACTCATAGCTATGATGGAAAATTCTAGAGCTGTCCAACACAGGAGCCACACGTAGCTATCAAGCTTATGAAAAACAGCTCACTGAGATACATTACAAATGGAAAACACCAGCATTCAAAGATTCAGTGTGAAAAGTTATACAATCTCTCATTAATAGTTTTTACATAGATTTTATTGAAATGATCATATTTTGGATCTATTGGTTCAGATATATTTCACCTAAATTTACTTTGTCTGTTTCTTTTACCTTTTGAATGTGGCTGCCAGGGCATTCTAAACTCTGGTGGTGGCTGGCGCTGTGTTTCTGCTGGACAGATGGGCCGCAGGGCTGTGTGCATGCGTGACTCTGAATAAAACCCAGTGACTCTGCAGCTCTGCTGGCCTGAGAAGTCGCTTTATCATTAATGTTACATCAAAGCAGAGCAGAGTTAGCGGCTGTAAATGGCCGTGGCTCAGCCTTCCCGGGGCCTCTGCTTCTCTATGGTGGCTCAGGGCACTGGCTGCGGTGGCACATGTTTTTTTACAGATGCACACAGAGCTCCTGACACTGCTATGTCTCCATCTTGAGCAGTGCGACCAATTCTTTCTGGAGCAAGGAGCTTTGTCATTCCTGTGAGGGGGCAGGTGGTGACACCATAACATAGGAAAAGGACCTGTTCTCTCCAAGGCTGTCCCCCAAGGTCATGGGCAAGCCTAGCAGAGCCCACTACCCTGAACAGCCTGGAGATTCTTTTCCAGCTGATGACCTTTTCCGCAGGCAAGCAGGGGAGGGGATCGCAGCATCTGACAGTCCCTGACCCTCCAGTGGCACCCTCCCATTTTCCTGCTTATTCTTTCCGTTGGAGAGGAGAGTGTTGGAGTATTCCTCTTTGATGGTTTAGAAGTATGTGTGCCTTCCCCTCTTTCCTCTTTCCATCCATCCCTCTCCTTCCTCTGCACTGCTTTTACTCTGGTTTCCATAGTAACCACCTCTATTGTATCCCCAACTGCGAAGAAGAGAAACCGTGCAGATGTTCGCAGGGTTCCAGCACCTTCCCTTACCTATGTGGATGGAGTCCCTTATCTTCCTGCACTAATCTTCTTGTCCTTTTCTTCTCCCACGCCTGCGCCTGCCTGCAGGTGCTCCTCAGGGACAGCTCCTCTTCCCTCTATGCCACCTCTACAGGGAGGAGGGCGCTGAGGGATAGCAGGGTCTTCAGGAGTCTATCTTCCTGGTGGCCTTTGACACAATGACAGGCATGGGTTCCAGGCAACATGCTAACACAAAAGCTCTAGGGGCAGAATCAAAGGAACCAGGGCCCAAGAGCAGCGGGGCCTAGCTTTCCAACTGCTATCTGACAAGCACCTTACCTGAAAGCTAGCAGATCAGAGAGAGCCTGGGCCACCTCTACCCCAGACACTATCCCTCTCTCCCAGTCTTTGGAAAGCACCTGCCCATATCTGGTGGCATGAACATCTGTCTTTATTCTGTGCATTTCCTTACTGCAGACACACACACACAGGGCTTTGCACACCCACAACAGCTGGGTTGCCCACTGTCCTCTTCCTGGGAAGGCCCAGCTGGTGACCTGGGGAGGCAACAGGAGTGGACCTCATCAGTCATCTGCTGAAATTGTTTGAAGATGCTCAGGCCCTGCTCCTCCTTGGAACTGGACGTCATTCTTGGTTACACAAGCCTGGCAGCCTGACAGTAATGAACATGTAGCCGTAGAGAACCTCGTCCTTTCCAGTGGCTTTATTTATTCACCTCCAGTGAAGGCTGAGCTATATTTAGCATATGATGTCAGCGGGTTGTTTGGATTCTTGGAAATTGGCAGGAAGCCACCTCTCACATGATATATGAAATCACAGATAAATGCCTCTTTTCACCAAAAGAAAAACAGCTTAATAAATGCAGCCCTTTTCTGCTTTCATCTTCCCTCCCTCCCTCTCCTGCAACCTCCTTCCTCCCTGCCAACCCCTCTCCCTCCACCTCCGCCCGCCAGCCCGTCTGGGGCTTGTCTTTCTGAGGCACAGCTCAGCAGAGCCTGTGAAGTGGAAATGAGTTGCTGGGTATCAGATCAGAATGAGGCTGTTGGGATACTCAGCCGTTTCTCCCTCTCTTCTCCAGCCTGGAAGCCTGCCAAAGCGCTCGTGAATCAGACACACGCACAAAAAGGCAAATCTATATGGCCGTGGCTTTATGGGGCCCTATATTTATGGCCCAGCGCTCGCTCTGGGTTGCTGCTTTGCAGGGGAAGATGGGAAATAGATAGTGATTCAGGGTTGCCATTAAGTGTGAAAACAGCCCCTGTACAGATTGTGTGTAATAAACCAAGTACAGAGAGAAGCCGTAAGGAGCTCTAGCTCTGCCACATTGGATCAGCCCCGCAGCCCATCAAGTTCAAGCTCAAGCTGGAGATATGCATGGCGGTTAATACCTGGTGCTTGAACACGTCTTTCTACTTTCCCTGACTCCCCCATAAGGCTCTCAGTCCATTATGCAAAGCTGTTGGAAGGACTGGGTAGGGTTATATGTGGAATTAAATTAATTCTCGCTCCCCCCCCATCAGTTTATACGATCTGAAGCACAAGATTTAATTACCCTTATCTCAGCTCCTGTAAAACCCACGTCATTATAGATCAAGGGTTGGCCCAGTCCCTCTCACAGGTCAGCTGTAACATTTAGCTCAGTGACCCCCTGCAGGCCCCGGAAACAGGAAGCAGCAGCTCCATGTGGTTTATTTACATTCGTTTGTCCTGGCCTTCCCAGTGGCCTGTTCTGACCTTGGAAGAGATTTGAAAACAAGGGAAGAAGGGCTTAAGCTCAGAAGCTCCCTTCTAACACATGCTGTGTCCAGGCTAAGCCACCCTGGCTTGGGGAATCCTTGGTGATGTGGAGAGTTTCAAAATTACCACCAGGACCCTGACAGCAGCTGGCCTTGCTCCCACACTCACACGTGCAGTGAATTATGCTAGAATGTTCGTCTCATCCTGGATGGCAGAAAGAGCAAGGAGGAAGGAGGAGGGAGTGAGGCAGATCAGACCTGAGCTTTATGTAGCCACCTTGGCTTCTCATGGGGGTGAAGAGCAGATGTGTGGAGGGATGAACAGACAGACGGATGGACGGACGGACGGATGGATAGATGGATATATCAATTAATGCATCAGTGAGCTGCCTTGCAAAAATGGGTGCTTGCTGTAGGTAAAAGCTGTTCTCCCATCCAGTCTGCTAGCTGGCCTTCATTTAGGGCTTCACGATAGAACTACAGATGAGTGGAAGTCTTTAACTAGAGCTATTTTTTCTTTCTTAAAGTGACTGTGTTGTACCCACATGACCTGCTAGATCCCTTCCAGCCTCTTAAAGTCTCAGGTTCTGTAATTGTGTGATTCTGTGACTTTTTGAGTCATTAGAAAAGTACCTGCCTCCTGTCCCCCAGGTAATTCAGGGAGACCTTCCTCCGAGATAGGATCCCCACTGGAGGACCGGAGTGTCTTGGGCCCCGGAGGAGTCAATGATACCCAGCTCTGGAAGACCTTCACCCACCAAGAGCACGCTCTCCAGGCTCTCTATGGGGCTAGGATCATACTCATAATGATGGCAGTTGTCAGGGCTTGGATCTGGAATGTCCCCAAAGGCTCCTGTACTGAAGAAGTCTTGGTCCCCAGTGCCACAGTGGTCAGAGGGGGGCTCTTGGGAAGTGATTGGATCATAAGGGCTCTGATATCATCAGTCGATTAATCCACTGATAAGTTCATCATTTGATGATATTAGTGGGAGGTAGTAGAAACTATAGGAGGGGAGGCCCTCCTGGAAGTAGGCCATTGGGGGTGAGCCCTTGATGAGTAATTCTCTTCCCTGGCCCCTTCCTGCCATGAGTGAGCAGCTTTGCTCAGGCACTCCCTCCGCCATGATGTTTCTGCAGCAGGGCCAGCCGACCGTGGACTGAAACCTGCGCCCACATAAATCTTTCTCCCTTTAAGCTGATTTTCTCGGGTCTTTGTCACAGGGACAAACAGCTGTCTAGCACAGTGGGGATTTCTGTTTTATGTGAAGAGAAGTTCTTTTGACCCAAACTGCTCAGGAAGTTCACTGCCACTTCTATGAGCCCCAGAATCACATAGAATAGTACTCATTACCTTGTGATGAGGGCAACTTACCCACCCATCTGTCTGTGGGGTTGGCCAATGGCCTTCCTGGTCTTGGGCTGCTGTCGAAGGATCTTCTGCCATATTTCATTAGAGAAGTATAAGAAGGTCAGGCCCAGGACAAGAGAGGAGGTGAGCAGGCCTGCACTGTGCATGCCCCTTCTCTGCCAGCCTCGGCCTTGGACCCCGAAGCCTCTGCGATGTTGATGCCCAAGGAAAACTGGATTGCTATTTATTAACTCCTTTTTAAGGAGGGAGTTATGGGAGCCAAGAAGGATGTCCACATGCTCAAGCCCCCAGAGCTGGCAGATGAGAAAGTGCCCAACCTTGAAGTCACCAAGGCCATGCAGTCCCGCAAGCCTCAAGCCTCGAGGCTATGCGAAGGGACAGTTTGCCTGGAGACGTGTCTACTGCTACCTTACCACAAGGGTGTCCAGGACCTCCACAAATACTGCCACCTGCTGTGTGAGACTGAGCCTGCCACTCTATGCAGTAGCTGGCCAAAGACTGGCAGACCTCGGCCCAAAGGTGGAAGCACAAGCCGCCAGCAAGTCCCACAGAGGGGAGGCCGACAGACACCTACAGACGAGTGCTGTGCCCTTTGCTGACGAGGAGCTGGGTGGGGTCAGCAATCAAATTCCAGTTCAGAGGTGGACTGACCAAGTCCACGACCCAGTCCACCTCTGAACTGGAATTTGATTGCTCACAGGTGTGGAGTCGAAGCTGGTGGCCTTTACCACTCTCCCCCATGCTCTCTCCTTGGAGGCCTTCTCCAACACACCGCAATACATCCTCAGTCTGTCTCTGGAGGCTTATTGATGGCCCGTGTCACTGGAGGCTCTGGGAAGACTCTATGTGAAGACTTGGGAATGGAACACAGAACCCCAAAGTGGAACATAGTCTCAGAGTGGGACTCGGTCTCCTGAGGACAGGCATCACCTCGGGGCATCATATCCGGGCTTGTCAGCAGGGCTTGAGCCTTGCTTCCTTCTGAGTAGTCACCTCATCTCAGAGCAGGGTCCACACACTCCATACAAGGGAAGGTGCTGCCTCCCTGGCGATCTGCCAAATGTGGGAGACAGGTCCATTTGACAGTCCTCTGGGGCTAAGAACTGAGAGATGAGGGCCAGGGGACCAGCCAACCAGTGACAGTGCAAGGCCTCCAGAAGCACCATGGATCCATAGAGCAAGGCACAGCTGCCAGTCCAGAGAGAAAACTGACCTAGAGCTGAGAGGATGAGCCCACAGGTAAAAGAACAAGGGCAGCCAAGCAGAGGAAACAGTTGCGTGCAAAGAAACTGAGGCCTGAGAGCACTTGGTTCTGCTCAGCTGGAGTGCACAGCGCACAGTGGGAGCCAGAAGGCCTGCCAACACCCTGCCAATGAGTGTGGGTTTGTTCCTTTAGAAAGACCCTGCCTGGCCCTGGCCAAACTTGTGAGAGGCTCTGAAACCTTGTGAGTGATGTATGACAGCCTCTGAAATACTGAGCCCTAGCATGGAGCCAGGGCTGGGCCTCCTGACCTCAGGGAACTTCTAATCTAGGTGAGGAGTAGGAATAATGGAACATGGTGGCATGCCCAGGGAGAGGAAGTACCAGGTGTGTGGTGACAGGAGCCAGTGTGGAGAGAGGTGGCAAAGGATGAATTAGGGCCTCTGGGTGGATTCATAAATTAGGCAAAGCAACTGTTTCCTGCTGCTGACCTGGCATAGCTACCTCCCAGCCCTCCTCAAGCCTCTGTCTCCCTCCTCCAAGCTGGACCTCACCGGATCTGTTCCCATGCTTAGGTCCATCCAAGGGTCAGAACCTCCTACTTGGGGTTCGGCAAACCCACCCCATCTTCTGCTCTTAACTCACCTGGGAATAAAGATACTCCAAGAAGTGCAGCATTGGTGGGGCTCTCAAACGAGAGGCTTATGTCAAGGCAGCTGTTTCGGATGAAGCTGGCAATTTATGAATGCCCTTGTCTGTACCTGGGAGAGATTTTCTTCAGTGCTATCCGTGCTCCCCGTGGCAGACTCCAGATGGGCCATGGCAAACATGTGGACCACACACGCCCTGTCCTCTCCCTTCTACCCCAGCCAGGGACAACGGGGAGGGATCGCAACATTGGAAACCAAAAAGCAAGTTCCTGTAAGGAGGTAGTGCGACATTACTATCCTCCCAAGCTCCTTCCCAGCAGCAGCCGCAGCAGCTACAGTGAAGAGTGTTTTGTCACGCAAACCCATCCAAGCCTGCAATTCCACCATCCTTTGCCCCGTGGGCTCGTGAAAAAAAAAAAAAGAAGGAATAAAAAAATGCCAAAAATAGTGCCACTGGGGGCTGGTAAACCCAAGCTGCTGCAAGCTGGGGACCAGCGCCTGGAGCAGCTCTGCCCTCTGGGACGGGATGGCTGCAGGGCCTGTCCTGACAGAGCAGATGACCTCAGGATGTAGCACCAAAGACACTTGGAGAGAAAGAGCCAGGGAGATCTGCATCTGTGAGTCCCTGGATGAGGGGAAGGGAGCACAGAGTTTACACTGCAACCCTGGACTTTCCAAAGAGCATGTTGAGACAGACCTCGGAGGACAGGTTTCCTGCAAGCCTGGGACTCACCTGGCTGCGGCAGCCTGAGAGTTGTCTAAAAAGAATATAATGAGCCACCCTCTCCCTGGAACAGGTGTCATTCCCCATCCACTCTCTTTCTGGGTCTTCAGTTCCCCATCAGTACCCTAGGGGCATGAAAGACGGAGTGTCCCTCACCAGTGCCCCTCACCACCACTTAGGCCCAGGAGAAAATGGAAGCCAGTCAGTCAGCTGCTGGGATACTGGAGGGACACCAGGCTCTGGAGCAAACACTCTGGATTAAAGGTTCTTGCTCCTGGCTCTGTTACCAGCCCTCAGGAGAAGGAGGGCAGGCTGACTTCTAAGTTCTGGGTCCCTTTCCTGGGAAGGGACAGGGCCTCCAAGATGCTGAGAGCCATAGCTGAGTCGGAATGACACATGGCATTTTGGCCAGAAGTAATGGTTGAGAAGCGAGCCATTAAGATGATGCTGGATTGGGGCTGGAGATGTGGCTCAAGCGGTAGCGCGCTCGCCTGGCATGCGTGAGGCCCGGGTTCGATCCTCAGCACCACCAAAACAAAGATGTTGTGTCCGCCAATAACTAAAAAAAATAAATAAATATTAAAAAATTCTCTCTCTTTAAAAAAAAAAAAAAAGATGATGCTGGATTGATTCAATTGTATATTAGACCTTTACTGTCCGGTAATAGGATGGCTTTTGCTGCATCGGACTCCCGCTACTTTGGAGTTCCTGTTGAGTTCTGGGGGGCGGGGAGGTTCCGAGAGTGAGTGTGCGCGCAGCCCTGGGGAGGGATTTCCGGTTGGTGTGTGGTGTGCATGGCGTTCGCGGGAATGCGGAGAATAAAGGAGTTCTTGTTTTAAACCTACAAGGCTGTATGGAGGCTCGGTTATTTTGTGTCCAGCCAGACTGCGGCACCAAGACACCTACCTGCCAGTGCCAGTGTTAATGCTGGGGGTGGGGTTCTTCTGCACACAGTAATGCCTTTGCTGCTATAGCCCGCACCTGTGGTGCCACTGGTGGACACCCTCCTGATGCTCAGGACTGTGGGCCTCCTGGACTCCCACTTAGGGTCAAGGAGGAGCAGAGGAGCCCGGGTGCACCCCCGGGAAGCCGCTGCCAGAGGCCCAAGCCAGGTGCACAGGGCCTCAGCCCAGTGGTTATCCACGAGCGGAAGCCCCCACCCTGTCCCAGAGGCAGTGGCTCTTGTCAAACGCAGGCTGTTCTCATGTCCCCAGATGGAGACTGGGTCCCGCCCTTCTTGTCTCATTTGCCACAAGAAACAAGGGCTCACATTTTAACCAGATTTTAAAGTGGGTGTGAATATTTATCTGGCCACTAGAAACCCAATTTGTGTCTTGTTTATAGAGACCCCAGGTGAAATAACAAAGGGGATGGGAAGACTTCGAGCAGAACTGTCCAGGTCCTTGGAGGAGGAAGCCTAAGGGCAGCCCACTGCCACACAAGCCCCACCATGGGCCACCAGAGCTGCAGCTTCATCGTTGGCAGGCACCTTCCTATCGAGCTCCTTCCGATCACAGCTAATTAGTGCACTCACCTGGGCCTGGCTCCCCAACTCCTGCTGTCTGTCTTGCTTGTCACTCACAACAGACTTCTGCAAGCAGAGCAGTCCCCAGGGAGGTTTCCCCGGGGACCCTGTCTCTGGCATCTTTAAGCAGCTGTCACTCCATCCTGTTGTTTTTCAAGAAGGAAGTCCCCAAGGCTTGGTTGAGGCAGACTCGAACTTGACCCCCCACGGTGATCTGTTCACTTGCATCTCCCCCTGGGGAAGGGGTGCCAAGCCCCAGGTGCCCATGGGTGGATCCTGGCAACTTCTCAGCAGTACAGCTCACCACCTGTTGTTTTCCACCCAGAACATGCGCTTGGACACGTAAGGGTGTCAGTGGTTCCTGCAAAGCCAACTTCTCCAGAGGTGCACAAGACCTTTTCTGTACAGACCAGCGTCAGCCCAGGGTGGTCTGTCCGCACAGCATCTGAGGGGAGCACACGGGCCCTGCATAGGTGGGCTGGTATGACAGAGGGGGTCATTCCGTCCTTGAGCCTGAACCTTATTTACAAGTACTTTTAAATAACCTGTTAGCTATTTCTCCTGAAGGCCCAGAGGTGGTGGGCAGGAATTGTCATGCTTTTGAAAATAAGGAAATGAAGAGAGAAACAGTCTCAGGAATGTACCCCTGGAGTGAGAGAGAGAGTCCAAGTCCCAAGGAGTGAGTCCCCTTAGCCAAATCCTGCTCATCCTTACTGGTGGGGTACTCAGGAAGCTCACTGGGGAGGATGGCCCTCAAGGGAGGCTTCATCCAGGAATTGCCTCAAACATGAGCTGTCAGGGACACAGGGTTTTGTTCCCTCTCATGTGGCTCCAGCAGGCTCTTGGGGGCAAGGAGCTGCGTGAATCATGAGTGTTAGCATCATTGGCACAGAGATGGCTTTCTGCACCCTCTCCCAGCCAGCGTTGAAGAAAGACGCATTTTAAACACAAACCTCTTACAGAGAATGTTCCCCAGCATGTCCCCATAGCCTACGGATGGACACCTGTGGGCAGCTGGTGCCATCCGCCTGTGCTCAGTGTGGTGTTCTTAATTTGTGTTTCTATTCTTGTCCAGGTCATAGGACCCCTCCTATGAGACTGTAGGTTGCTGAGGAAGGAGAAAGTGTCCCAGGATGGGGCTCCTGCTGCTCTGGGCTGGGGCCTACACTCACCCACATCAACTGCTCCAGAAGCCAGGCCTCTGCATGGCCCTCGACTAAAGGGCTGCTGCTGGGGATGCTGGGGAAGCAGCCTCCCTGGCTGCCTTCCGGTGCCTTCCAGTGCCCAGGGCCATGACCATCGCCTCTGTTCCTGCCTTGCAAACAAAAGCAGCCACCCTAGTGTCAATGTCCCTGCTTCTTGGCACTCTGATGAGGACTTATTTCCTCAGCTAAAGAAAACAGAGGACCTCCCAAGTCCTGATTTGAGCGACTCCTCTGTTTAAACAGTTCAGGATATCCTGCGAATTTTACTGGCGTGTCCTTGAGTGTTACTACTACCATCCTTGTTTAAAAGGAGCTGTTTCTGACCCGGAGGCTGAAGGAGACGCCCTTTGCCTGACTCCCTGGCCTGGAGCGGCTGCTGCCGGCTGTGTTTATTTGGGTTATGTAACATAAACAGCTCCAAGGAGATGGGCTCCTCCGCTCTGGCTTTGAGGCTCAGCCTCCACTTGCCCTCTGCAGAGCTTGCCGCTTGGGTGGTTCCCTCTGCTGTGTCTGCGTTGCTGCCGGAGAAAAAAAACAGCCCTGTGTGACCTTCTTGGGACCAGCCCTTTCCTCTGGAAGGTCCGGCAGAGAAAGTGAGGGTCGATGATGCTGAGTGTGACCTCTGGGCCTTGCGTGGGCTGGGACTTGGTGGACCCTGAGGCATCTGTGTTTCTGGGCCTCTTTCCTGAGACGTGGTTCCTCTGGTCAGGACCGTCCCTAGGACTTTGGAAGCCTGATTCTGGGTGGTGTGTCACATCTTTCTTTTCAGGGCTGTGTCTGATGTGTAAGATACACGTCACATGTAAGGAGAGAAGTTCAAACGGGTGTGGACAGCAGCTCCACGCCATCTCCCCACGGACACCGCTTCAGCCTCGCAAGTTCAAAGCCTGGCCTTGCTAATTAGACCAGCGCCTGGCTTCTCCCCGGGTGGCTTCTCAAAATGGAGCAACGCTGCACATCTGAGTTTGGCTCGACCCATGGCATTCGAGGCACAGTTGGACTAGAACCCATTTTTAGTAAAGAACTCTCCAAGGGCTGCCCCACTGAGTCTTTTAACAGATTGTAATCTATTTTCAGAAGAGAATTGACTCTGCAATTTCATTTTGTGATATCCCCTGTCTGTCTTGACTCCCCCTAACACACCTGCTCACCACCTCACAGCCTTTGGGGAGAAGGTGCTCATTGGGCTCTGTAGAGGTGCGAGTTAGGGAGAAGGGACTTGAGAAGTGGGAGGCACAGAGTCTGGGGAAGCAAGTCCCTGGGGCACAGAGTGGGGAGCCCAGACAGCAGGAATGGCTCTGAATGGAGGAAGGGGACAGAAGTGGCCAGCCACATTTCTTTTCCCATTGGATTTCCAGAAAATTTCCCCCCTAAATAGCAATGAGAGGGACAAGAATGGAATTGGAGATTTTTGTGTGAAGACATTCTTCAAGGTCACCCAGAGGAAGCCCAGCTGGGGCCTCTGATGGGGCCTCATGCCGTCCTCTGGTCTGCAGGAGCCTTTCAGAACCTCTCTGCTTTTCTCTGTGGCTTCCAGTGCTCCTGTACTCTTTAATTTGCCAAGTCCCCAAGGCTACCCTCCTGTCTCCTTCTCATTTCTCTCCTTCAAGGTCAAGTTCCAGTGTACCTCAGCCTCTCAGTGCTTGGCAGCCCTGCAATGGCCTCAGCCTGTGGTCCCTCCCCTGCCTATGGAGAGGGGTGGTCCTTGTGAGGAGCAGAGCCAGGGGAAATCTGTGCAGGCCTGACTCTCTCACACGTTTCAGATGTGGGGGGGGGGGGTGTGATTGTAAACAGCGTCTTCAGAGCCGGCTGCCCCGCCCGCCCGTGTCCTGTTCCTATCACCCCAGGGGTTCCAGTAATAGGGCGTAAAGCAAACAAAGAAAAACAGTAATCTGGTGTTCCAATTGCATTTTTTGTTTTTAGAAAATGTTAATGATAGGTTATTTGATTACCCTAGGTTTGGCTCTGCTTGCTCTTTATTAAGCACATCTGGTATTTAGTAACAATATAAGTAGCAGGAGTTTTTTTGGCACTTGAAAATAAGCTCATCCAGTGTTGCCATGCAGTTTGGAAACTCGTCAGCAAGGCTAGCCAAACTTGTGGAGATACAAGACTTTTTCTGCAGGCCGGGCAGCTGGCCAGGACAGCTAAAAAATGTGAATTGGCTAAGAACTGCTGCCACGCAAACGCTTCTGGAAGTTTCTGTGCTCAGGCCTGCCAGATCCATTATGCACAACGTGAATCACAAGAGTCTCTATCTCTCAGAGCAGTTGCTTTTGAGCCTAATTCTCCTATGTGCTTTATGAAACACACACACAACCCAAATGAGAAAAACACCCCCCAAATCCACTACCATATTTGTGTGTGTGTTTTTCCATTTGGGTTGCCAAGCTCACAACTTTTCCTGAATTGGGAGAAGTGGCCTCAAACTTTGGTTTGAATTACACGAAATCCAATGTGTGGGAGGCCACTGTGCTTCCTGGGGATTCTAGGAAAGAAGGATGTCTGGCATCACGGAGACAGCCTAATATCCATGTGGGAAAAACAGCAAGTGCTGCAAGACGGCTAGCCACGCTGCACATGGCTAGCCACGCTGCCCACAGCCAGCCTGGCCGTTGGGAGCTGGGCCTGGGTGGGGCTTTGCTCAGGCTGGAGAGTCACCTGTGAATAAATATGCCTACCCAGGGCTGAGGGGGCCCACTGGAGCCTTGTGGTGCCGCCCACAGTGCCACAGACTTCAACCACGCGGGTAATTTCTGAAGGCGAGGGTGGGCCTGGGAAAGTGTGCCAAGTGGGCCAAAGGGACAGCAAGCAGGAGAGCAGCAGCCAGCCCTACCCCAGGAGGGCTGCCCCCGGTACTTCCTCAAGGCTCAGCAGGGTCGGCCTCCTGTGCTTTCCAAGTCCACATCGAAGCTGTCTCTCCTTGCGATTCAGGTGCACCGACTACCTGGACTCCTCTGGATGTTTTTGGAGGCCTGCAGGTCTACTCCCCTTCTCCTCTGGCCCTGGAATGACATTATTCATGGGACTCAGACCACAGCGGGTATGAGATAACCGTATTAGCACAGTGATGGATACGGAGCTCAGGGAGATGCTTCCAGCTTCACCAGGTGAGATACCGGCTGCACACTGCCCTCTGCACCACTGCCCCCCCCCCTGCTTCTCTTCCTGGAGAGCTTTTATTGTCATAGCTAATCGTGACACTGAGTAAATCGAAACCAAGGTGTTCTAACCAAGAGCTGATGGCTGCAAAGGTGCTAGTCCATCTGGCTGCTGCTCCTGTGCCTCAGGCCCCTCTCTGTTGGGAGAAAGGCTGTGCTTGCCATCCCCATTCTCCTGGGGTGTGAAAGGAAGGTTGTGGGATTTGGTGCTAGGCTCTGGGTCAGACACTGCAACCTTGTGTCCCTTACTTCTGCAAAGGTACAGGGTCACTGCCCTCATCGTATAGTGTGAAGGCCAAACATGCAGCTGGTCACATAGCCACTCTGCAAACTACAGCATGGCCTGCAAACTGTGAGGTTTCACATCCTAGCGGTAGACACTTGGCCACTTAGACCACTGTGAACGTGACCTAGGGTTCGGGTCAAAGCGGCTGACGCACAGGCATGAGGCGGCCTGGGAATCTTTAGGGTGGGTGACGGAGCAATGCTGCCTTCTGCAGAGGACCTAGGGTGACCTCTCCCCGCAGAGCACTTAGCTAGCTGTGCCACCCTCCCCTCCTTCTTTGAGGAATCAATGGGCAGCTGTGTATTGACCTGGGGTGGGGTCGAGGTCGCAGCGCTAATTACATTTCCTTTCCCACAGTGAACTGTCTCCCAGATCTGTAGATCACACTAAGCAGTTAAACAGGTTTGGACATTAAGTAAAAACCAAAAACAAAAAGCGGAGCCCCAAGAAAGCATGCTTGGCCTCGTTCCTGCTTGGCTGCCATTGTCCTGTGCTTGGCTTGAATTTGGATCACAGGACACATTTTCTCAGCTTCCTTTCCTCGTGCTCCTGGACCTTTGTGGTGGACTTGGAGGAAGGCCAGAGTCAGGAGAGTGGGCCAGGGAGGGTGCTCTGCCCCCAGGAGGCCGCCATCCACTGGGATTCCACACACACAGCCTCCTCCCGCCTTCGGTCCTGCTGCTCCCAGCGGCCGTGGAGTTGGGTTTTAGGTTCTGATCCACTGGGGGAACTCTGTCCTTTCCTTTCCCCTTTCTGTGCTTGAAGGTCACTAGGATTCCCCAGTCGGCATGGAGCCCGTCAGCCTGAGGCTGGGCTGCTCTGACATCCCTGCTCCCAGGCTGTGGGGACAGATCTGAACTGAAAAGTGGGGAGAGGCCCATCGAGGAACTGAACAGACGGAGCGCAGGAGACCCCTGTTGGACCTGGGGGACGGACGGAGCCTGCCCAGGGCACAGCTGCCACAGGGAAGGAAGGAAGGAGGATGGGCAAGGACACTGGCCACTGCTATGGTGGGTAGGGGCAGTGGCCACACAGCCCTACTTGCACCCCCAGCCGAGCACTCAACCCCTGGGAGGGGCAGTGCGCAGGGACATCTGTGGAATCCCCAGGACAAGCATGGGATTTTCTGGAGTGAGAGGCTCTGATGCTCTCTGCACACACTGACCTTCAACCAGTCCTTGCGTTGGGCTTTGGGTGTGCCTTCATGGATAGTGAACACAAATGAACACCCCTTCAACTCCTGGCATGCCACGGAGTTACCTGGTAGAGCCGCACAGTACTCAGGAGGAAGATGCTGGAACCATCCAGCCTAGACCTTGCGGGCTAAGGGACCTGGCCAAGTTTGCACAGCAAGAATGTGAGGGGGCCCTCTGGGAACATTTCATGAATAAAACATAAAGGCACACCAGCCTGCGGGCCTGAGATGCCTTCCACCTGGACAGGGCTTCTGTGTGGCTCCTCCCTGCTCTCTCATGCCCCCCCCCCCCCCCGACATCCAGTCCTCATGACAGCTACAAGAAAATCCAGACTTTTGTTAAAGAGGTTAATATTAGAAAGGATTGCCACAGTGTGGGCTTTCAGGTCAAATGCACTGGTAGGTAGTTGGGAGACTAACCAGTTCAGCTCACTTTCAAGAGCCGAAGCCACATTTTGATATTTGACACTTGCTGAGTGCCCATGGCGTGCTTGCTGGGTTCCTACTGTGTGCCGGGCACTCTTTCAGGCGCTGTCTTGAAGATCCCTGTGCTTAGCAGGAGTGGGGAGCTCCAGAAATCCCCGTTCTGGAGAAAGCTCCCCCTCTGGGTTTGCCCGGCACACACCCCTTCTTGTCCAAAGTGACAGCTCTGGCTACGATGCCCTCTTGGAATAGGTACCTGATGCTTCTATAGGTGATTGCTGATCTTAGCTAGGACCCACCAGCAGCCGGTTGAGCAAATGCATGAGAGACAAGGAGAGAAAGAGGGCAAAGAGCAACTGTGGTGTTTGTCGCTAAGTGGCAAGGATGGCTCACCACCACAGTGTGATTATCAGTGTCACATGTCGGCTTCACATCTTTTTTGGAGGTGATACTGCAGATCAAAATCATGGGTGCTTTACCACTGACCTATATCCAGGATTGAACCAAGGACCTTGTACAAGCGAGACAAGCACTCTACCGACTGAGCTACATCCCCAGCCCCAATAGATTTGTTTTTGAGACAAGATCTTGCCAAGTTGTTGAGAGTCTCACAAAGTTCCTAAGGGTCTTCCTAGGTTTCTGAGATTGGCCTCAAACTACCTGTCCTCTTTCCTCAGCCTCCTGAGACTCTGGGATTATAGGTAAATGCTTTTATGTTTATTCATGAATGTTCTAAGAAGCTTTATATATATATATATATATATATATATATATATATATATACACATACATATATACACAAATCTTTGTTTCTACAGACTCTTGCTAAACTATACTGAGTAGCAATTCGTAGGTGCTGTAAAACAAACTCCCATCAACTGGGTGGGTTAAAGCTGCTTGTTTATCATCTCCCAGCTCCCAGGGGCCAGGAAACTGGGCTTATATTGGCTGGGTCCTCTGCTCAGGACTTGCACAGGATCCAAATGACGTGGCTGGGGCTGAGTCTGGGGCTGGGGTCTCTCCTGAGGCTCAGAGTCCTCTCTGAGGCTCACAGGGAAGAACTCATTCCTTGATGTTGTAGGTCCCATGTGGGTAGTTCACTGCCTCAAGGCCAGCAAAGAAGAGAAAGAGCCTGTTGCTTTGAGCGCCTGACCCCCAGATCTCCTTTTAAATGGCTCATCTGATTATAGCAGAAAAACTAGGATAATCTCTCTGCTGATTAACTTAAAGTCACCTAGTTAGAGATCTTAATTACATGGGCAAAACCCTTTCACCTTTGCCATATTCTGTTGACTAGATGCAAATTAGGGTCCTGCTCACCATCAAGGAGAGGGGAATATAGAGGGCGTGGGGCCCAGGGGTCATCTTGGAATTCTGCCAGCCCAATGGAGCTAGGGGGGACAGGAATTTTGTCTAATGTATTTATGTTTTGTCAGAGCAACAGACACACAGCAGAGAATGATTGAAATGGAGAATTCGGTGATTGGAAATGACTGGATGTTTTCAAGGCACAGCCTATCCTCCCCGGAGGGAAGTCTGGGTGGGTAGGCATCAAGAGAAGGGCACATAGGCTAAAAGAAGAAGGAGCTGGGAGATCCAGGTTCAAATGTAACCACGAGAGCCTGGTGACCTTTCCAGGGAAAGTTGGGAAGAGTCCCCTTTCTCCAGGGGCTGTTGAGCAGGCAGAAGAGATAATGAGCCTAGAGGATTTGGGAAGGACAGATGCAGGCACAAAGGTCTCCTTGTCTTGACGCAGATGGCTGAGGAGTCAGCAGTCAGCCATGTGCTGCTAGCTCCAGGTTGAGGCAAGCCCCGAGAGGGGCTTTGGGCCCCCCAAACCCATGATCACTAGATGCATTCTTTTTTTTTTTTTTAAAGAGAGAGTGAGAGAGGAGAGAGAGTGAGAGAGAGAGAGAATTTTTAATATTTATTTTTTTTTAGTTCTCGGCGGACACAGCATCTTTGTTGGTATGTGGTGCTGAGGATCGAACCCGGGCCGCACGCATGCCAGGCGAGCGCGCTACCGCTTGAGCCACGTTCCCAGCCCGACTAGATGCATTCTTGAGAGATAGCCCGTGAGGTGGGAGCTTCAATGTTGCACATTCAAGAGAAAGGCTCCTTCAAATGCCAAGTTTGACCTCAAGGTGAGTTCTAGGTCAAGAGTCTCATGAGCCTCCATACCAGCTTCCTTAGTCTCCTGTGTGTCTACCAGACAAGGAAGTGAGACAGTGGAATCAGGTGAGAATTCCCTCCGTCCAGCTGGGAGACAGCTTTGCAGATGGACCTGCTGAGTGTGAGTTCCTCCTGCAAGGAGCCAGCTGGTGGTGCAAGATCAGATTGATGTAGGAAATAAACATGTAATAAACAATAATAGCGAAATCATAGTGGTTGTCACTTCAATGGTTATTTTTGTTGAAAATATGAGATCTGCACTATGGATTTCTTAGGATAATTTTGCCCTTACTTAAAAGAAAGTGACGGATGTACTTTATAAAATGAAGCTAATTTAAAAACGAAAGATTTGGAAGGCACTGATTGGCTTTCCTAATTCAACTGTTACTTTATTCTTTTGATCTATAAAGAACAGGTAGCTTTGTTTTTATTTAAAAACAAAACAATATTTAGATTCTAACTTCCACATTTCCTACCCTCTCCTCAGTTTCCACAAAAGCCATCACAGACATAAAACTGTCCTGTAATCCCAGGCACTCAGGAAGCTGATACCGGAGAATTGCAAGCTTGAGGCCAGTCTCAGCAACTTAGCAAGATCCTGTCTCAAAATAAAAAAATAAAATGGGCTGAGGATGTAGTTCAGTGGCAAAGCACCCAGGGGTTCAATTTCCAGTACAAAAAAAAAAAAAAAAAAAAAAAGACAAGACGGTGCCTGGTTCTGAGTTTTTCAGGAAGCTGTGCTAGTTAAATGTTAACCCAGGGCTGTGGTTGCTTTCATGAAAAGCAAACAAGTACTTCAAAGACATGGAAGCCAGCTAGGCCTCTGTGACTTGCACACCTGGATGCTCTCAGCTGATGGACGGGTCCCAGCAGCACTCTCTCCTGGAGAAGGTGCTGATCCGTCAGGCCCAGGCCCTTTCTCTTGTATCCCTGTATCAAGACAAGACACGCATTCTGGAACTTGAGGAAATTTTTGTGGACCACCTTGCTTTTGAGCCACCTGAGAGTTCTATATCTGAGATGCTTCAAGTACAAAGTACACAAGAGACAGGGCTGTGCACAGACACAGCAAACTGAGAAAGAGGAAGTGCAGCAATGGCTTGGCCTGAACTATGGACTTCCTTATACTGTTCAAGTGAAGGGATCTCGGTTTTAAAAGCCACATTGACAAACTGATACCATGCTCTTAGCCTGCTTCAAATGGAAAACACGAAAGATATGCGAACAATATATTTCCAAATATGTCACATATTTATAAAACACAGCAAACGCATGACAGATTGAGCAGGATATGTGGATAAAATAACATCTGTGGTTCACCCTATTTCTTAGCAAATTCATACACAACAAATGACGTTCATGTCCGATGTTTTTCAGAATCTATTTTCTAAGCATTCTAGGAAAGGACATTGAGAAGGAAAACAGAAGTTTGCAAAAGAAGAATCAGAACATGGATGTAAATTTCAGTGACATGACATATAATTCCCGTTTGTAAAATAGCCCTGAATGGATTGCTGTTTCCCCTGGTTATAGTTTTGCTGGAAATGATCCACATTGTGAGGTGGGCAGAGATGTCACTCATGAAGGAAAACATGTAGGAAGTTCCAGAACACAAAATGAGCCTGTGTGCCATCAATATGGCAATTCACGAGGATGGCCTGGCTGGTATCAGAGAGCAAGGAGTGTAGCATCGAAGGCAAGGTCAGTTCTGAGCTGAGAAAGTACCTGTGGTGTGACCAGGGACATCGGTTGTAATCCACGGGCAACTGGAAGCCTTGGTAAATTCTAAAGCAGGGGATTAGCATGGAGAGTAGTAATTTTCGCAACTGTGGAGGATGGGGTCAAGCCACTGCTCGGGGAAGGTAGGAACCCCTATGTCTGTGCTACGCACCTGTGTGGCTCACCCGTGATCCTAGTTGAGCTAGATGACAAAGCTCTCAGGCAGGCAAGAAGGAGTTTGTCACTCCCATTTTCCTCACAAAGACACCAAGAGTTTGTGACCTCTTGAGGGTTGCAGAAAGAGGAAGGCTCAGACCTCACAACCAAGTATTTGTTTATTCAGAACGACAGCTGGAGAGGGGATTGCAGGGGTTTTTTTTTTTCTTCCTCTTCTTTTCTCTTTTTATCCCCAAAATTTCAACAATGAACAGATATTTTGTTATGACCAGAAAGCTGACATTAAATTGTATTGCTTCCCAGAAGGGCCCTCCCCATCCATGCTCCTGGCTCCTGTGCCTTCCTCCACCCCATTTTGGGGGATGGGCTTCGTTGTCCATTCATTGCTGGCCCCTGCCCCACACAAGTTGCTGAACCTGGGGAGCACACGCCTGTCTTGGCCGAGCTGGAGGAGAGCAGGAAGAAGAGACCCAGCTGAGCAAGGACCGAGTCCCACTATGTTCTCTCCTCTCCCCTGTGCAGGCTCCCTTCTTCCTCTGGGTCCTCTCTGTCAGGTATCAACTCTTTCCAGCTTCTGAAGCCAACATTTCTTACTCAAGAAAACTAAACATACATTCCCAGCGAGACGAATAAGATGATGAAGTTCTGCAGTGGCGTCTCCTGCTGGCTATGGGCCTGGCTGAGGGAGACAGGGAGATGTAGAGGGAAGGGCAGGGGCCACAGGGGGACACTGGAGAGCCAAGTGTCCAGTGAGTTGAAGGTCAGCTTCTCAGGAGGCATCTTGAACTCCCTCTGGCCCTCCCTTCATGGGCGTTCCTGGCTAGTGGACAAGCTAAGGAGAGCGTCTAATCTAGTGGCCTAGATAATGATAAACCTCTTCTTCACTGACCTCCCAGTTTCCCACTTTCTCTATCTGTAAAAAAAATGATCTCTTTGGGAGGTGGAGCATAATTGAGATCGGATTTCTAAAGAATTTTTAACTCCTTAGAATCCATCAGTTTCAACTTTGGGGTGGGGGTTCCTGGACCCCTGTGAGAAGTTAATAAAATCTATGTGCTCATTTCTCAGAAAAATATATATGTACCCACCTCCTTTCCTATAATTCCAGGTGCATTATCCTTAAACTTCTATTAGGTTGAGAGAAAAAAAAAGAAACTTCTTTTTTTTTTTTTTTTTTTTTTTTTTTTTTGGTACCAGGGATTGAACCCAGGGGCACTTAACTGCTGAGCTATGTCTCCAGACCTTTTTCATACGTTATTTAGAGACAGGGTCTCACTGAGTTGCTGAGGCTGGTTTTGAACTCTCGATCCTCCCGCCTCAGTCTCCCAAGTCATTGGAAATACAGGCATGTGCCACCACACTCAATTTAAAGGAACTTATCTTGAAAAAAATGCACTATCAACATGTAAAAGATTGAGAGTGCCATTTCTTCACCTCACTGGCCTTGTTGAGGACTGTTGTCTTATGCCGTCACTGTCCTTGTAGTTTCCTATTAAATAGCTCTGCTGTCTGAGCTGGTGCTCATCCTCTACCCCCTTTCTTTTGGGGGCAGATTTGATGATTTGCACTCTGAAGTGACCAATTGTGTATCTAGAAGTTGCTAGATCAGACTTAGGTCCTTCCACCTGCTGAGGGCCATTGGCAAGTAGGAATGACGCATCAAAATTTCCTTGCTAGCGTACCCCATGTTAAATGGATTTCGCTGTTGACATTGCATGTAAGGTGACCTTGCTCAAGGACCAAGGCGGATCCGGGTTTAGAGCTGATCAGGTTTGAGGAAGTATCCCGGTCCTTGGGTTTAGGGCGTTCCGGGTTTAAGACAATAGGGGTTTTAGGGAAGTTGGAGGTTGAAGATTATTGCTGCTGAGATTAGGGTGTTCCTGCTGCTTGTTCTCGTGAGATTCAAATGGGATATTGGAAAAAAGCCTCGTGGAGTAGGTGAATTGGGCGGCGGCAGAACTGGGATTTTCCCAGAACGTGTGTGTAGAGGCCGGTGTGAATTCGGGAATAAAGAATTGCTGTTTGAATCTACAAAGCTGTGAGTGGCTCGTGATCTTCTGTGCCAAGCCCAGACATTGGCATCCACCTAAGTCTGATCTAGTGAATAAGTAAGAATGCTCATCATGAGGGGCACTTCCAAAACGGCTCCTCTTTTTTATGGCTCTTGGACAGCAGAACACCAGGCCTGAGAGAGGAAATGGAAATCGGCTCTCAACAGATTCCGGAGGACACTTCACAGAAGCATTCCATCCGAGACTGATTAAAATTTGCATAATTATTATCCTCATTATTTACTCTAAAATAACTGAGAAGCTGTGGTCCTGAAGAACAAAGTTTTTAAAAAGTCATATTTTTTACACATAAGTTTATAAGGAATCAGTCCGTGTATTCAATAACGGACAAGATGGTTATTTTCACATTCCCACCTGACGGTGCTCTGTTGTCTGCCCTCGTTATTTTTTTTTATAAGAATATTTCAATTTTGCCTATCCCCAAACTCCATTTCATCAACTTATCCAGATCTATTTTTTTTTAAAGAGAGGAGGGAGAGAGAGAGAGAATTTTTTATTATTTATTTTTTAGTTCTCGGTGGACACAACATATTTGTATGTGGTGCTGAGGATCGAACCTGGGCCGGCCGCACGCATGCCAGGCCAGCGCGCTACCGCTTGAGCCACATCCCCAGCCCTGCCCTCGTTATTAAGCTCAGCTCCGAATCGGGCACAATCCTTAGTTGTGTCACTGCACATGGGCACACCTGACTGCTGAAAGGGATTGGGCTTACATGGCTCCTTCCTTCTCTTTTCCCTTTTACTTTCACAGTGCAGAGGTTTTCGGCACACGGGAATCTGGCGTGCACGCTTCCCCCCTCTCTCTCTCCCCATGTATTTTCCTCTTTACTATCTTCTATAAAAGGAGCCTGCTGCTGATTGCAGCTGACGGAGCCGCCTGAGCCCATATCCACGCAACGCTAACCCAGATAGGGATTAGCATGACATCAGCCGCAGGAGGGAGCCTGGCAGCCCGCCAGCCTGTGAAAACGGACGCATTTGCGTCACCGTTCCCCTGGCGATGCTGCTCTGAACCTCGTCAGCTGTCCCCGGAGGCTGCTTCCTTAATATGTCAGCAGGCATTCCTGAGTCTTTAATGCTGAATTCTCTTTTCCTTTTCCAAAACACCGAGGTGACCAAGCAGCCAGAGTGTCCTGCCGCTGTGATATTGAAAATGCATCTCTTTCATGAAATAGGTGTTTGTTCTGTTCACATCATGGGGGGTGGGGGGAGGTGGGTGAGGAGGTTTAGATTTCTGCCTCTCCATGTTAGAGGACCTATTTTTGAAGAAACAGGGCAGCCGGCTCAGAGCTGGGAGCTGCTGCTCTGCTTTTGTCTTTCTTAGGAAAAGCCCTAATTCCCTCACCAGCTCACGGGAGCCCTCCAATTATCTTGGTACAGTGTGACATTCGCAGAGCAAATGGCTGTGAAAGACGCGGCTAGGACGTGCCCCCGTTTATGATCGTTCTCTGACCTGCTCTGGGCGGCTGCCCACTGCTCCCTGTGAGCCATGAGTAGAAAGCATGTCAGCCAGAGTATGCGAGGGCTCTTCCTTCCTCCTGTAACTTGATCTCTGCTTTCATGGCGGCACATTTTCCACTGAGAAGTGCGGTCTGGGAGTGGGCAGATGCAGCTGCACCGTCTCAGCCCTTCCTGCTATCTGCAGGACTGGGAACCTACCACTCCAAAGCACAGCTCCCCTGGCATCAAGCCCCGGCGGTTATGTAGCTGCTGCTGCAGTCAACCACATCTGGGGGTTGAGCAGTTTAGTGTGGAAGAATCCCTTGGCTTGGGGGCTGTTAGGGTAGGCACATTCTGACGTTCACTTAGTCATAAGTGACCATGATGGGTGATGGGGCAAAGAGCCACTGTCCCCGAGTGAGCTTGGCAGCCAGATTCCCCATTAAGTGGCACTGTTGAGAGCCATGGGTCCTGTCCTTCAGAAGCACGCTAAGGTCCCCCAGGGTGTGTGGCCAGGGAATCTGCCTCTGGGCAGGGGCTCCTGAGAGCACTGCTTCCTCACTCTGCCAGCTGCTAAGACAGTCCTGTTTCTGTTCCTCATTCAAAGTCTCCCCAGTGTGCCAAGTCCCTTAGAGCTCTGTGTCCCCGTCTGATGAAACAGTCACCCAGAGTGGAAAGGTTCAGGACCACTGGGCTTTAGAACTGAAAACAAAGTTTAGAGTCATCAGGAAGCTTGGACTTCTCATTTCATGTTAAGAATGAGAAATCTCCAGTTCAATGTTCAGTGGCTTTGTAGGTATGGCCAAGCTGGCATCAGACCTGGCCCATGTTCAGCATTGACCTCTTCCCTTGGCGGGTAGTAGCCTGCTCCTGTCCAGAGGGAGGGCTGAGCTGGGCTGGGCTGGGGTAACCCTACCCTTGTGCTCCAGGTTAATACCCTGCCCAGTGCAGTTGGGGCTCTGGCACCAGGAGTCCCTGGGCAGCATGGAAGTGAGTGACCAGGACAGGGTGCCTGGGAGGTTTTCCCCTCTGTTTGCTGAGTGGCCCCAGGAGAGTTTTCCCCTCTGCACGCTCCCTAGCAATGTGGCCCATGTCCCTAGAGAGACAGTCAGAGGTGGCCCAGCAGTTGCTGCAGAGTTGGGGGCAGAGACCTGAATCATCCTGGGGACAGACTTAACTAGAATCTTACTTTCTTTCCCCTGAGAGCCAGGAAAAGGTAACACAGGCTCACCAAGGACACGGGAAGGGGCCTTTTTACCTGGACACAGGTTTGCACGTCCAGAGTCAGTTTTCCTCCTCTGTCACTTCCCTCCTGCCTCCACCTGTCTCCCATGCGCTGGTACCTGAAGGACTGGCAACTAAGTGTCTGAGCAAGGACTTTGGGGTCAGATTCCTTGAGTTCCCCTTGATTGTTTGCGATCCCTCAGTCTCAGTGTCCTCGTGTTTAAAATCAAGGGAATAGTACTTATTTTAAAGAATTACGTAAGGATAGAGCAAGATAAAGTCTGTGGGGTCCCTGGCAAAGTGCCTGGCATAAACGTGACCAGCACACCTTGGTCGTTGCTATGGTTACCACTCAGAGAGCCACTTTGAGAGCATTCTCAAGACAATTTATAAATGCCAGCCTTGCTGGTGAGCAGGTGGGGATGCAGGCAGAATCCACCCACATGGTAAGGGCAACAGGGTGGTGGACATCACGCACGCTGCCCTGACGCTGAGCGGCAGATCTTGGGTCTGGCCTGCTTGGTAGCTCCTGGCAGTCTCCCATGTGTCTAGAGGTGGCTGTGGAACAGAGGTCTCGCTCCCAGGCATGGCACTGAGGATCAGATGCCCAATTCAGTAGCCAGAGCCTTTGTTTCCCCAAAGGGACTGGGGCAGAGGTCCTGGGAACAGGAATAATTGGAACATCCCCCTTTTAGTTTCCCAATGTCTCTTTTGCCATCGTGGCAACTGATCGTGGGCTGGTGTGGGAATCAACCTTTCTCTTGCAAGCTTCAGAATGAGCCATTTGGCAAATAGCTTTATGTGTGGAAATGACAAATCCTTCATGTCACCTATGGGAACTCAGGCTTTAGAAACTATGTGGGATGTTTGTTTTTGCCATTCTGTTCATTTGGGGGATAAGGAATCCTATCTTACATGCATGTTACCCACGTCTCAGCAGGTATTAGGCTCTGAGTTCTCTTACCAGCACTGCAAAAGAAAAGAAAAAAATCCCCACTCTGCAGCCATGTCTGCACTGCTGGATCATCCTGTGAGGCCGGGGAGGCACCTCCCCACTGGCCACTCCTCTGCCAGTGCTGCAGGCTTGGCACTCCTGCTCCAGCCTCGACCACACGTGGCGATGTGGCTGGTGACTCCCTAGCAGGGCCTGCTTCGAGGCTCTGAGAGGCCCCTATGTGTTTTCCCTGGTACTGAAGGGAGGACCATATTTGGGAATACTTGGGACATATTTTGAGGGAATTTTTTTCTTACAGGTTTTAGGAGTTTCAGTTACTCTTTGAGTGATAAAAATCACAATAGGACCATCAATCTTTTCATGTCTGTATCTATGCTCTTTTCATGGTTGGGTCATTGAACATTTTCAAGAAAGATAAGAAAGCAACTCCCGCTCGGTTCCATATACACCAATCAATAAGTGTGATTCGTCACATAAACAGAATTAAGGACAAGAATCACATGATCATCTCAATAGATGCAGAAAAAGCCTTTGACAAAATCCAGCACCCATTCATGTTAAAAATGCTGGAGAAACAGGATAAAAGGAACTTACCTCAACAGTATAAAGGCTATATGCCACAAACTCAAGACCAACGTGAAGAAAAATTGAAAGCATTTTCTCTCAAATCGGGAACAAGACAAGATGTCCACTCTCACCATACCTATTCAATATAGTTCTTGAAACTCTAGCTGGAACAATTAGGCAAGAAAAGGAAATTAAAGGGATACCAACAGAAAAAGAAGTCAAATTATCTGTGTTTGCTAATGACATGATCTAATATCTATAAGAGCCAAAAAACAAAACAAACAAACAAAAAACTCCACCAGAAGACTTCTAGATCTGATCAGTGAATTCAGCGAAGTAGCAGGATACAAGACCAAAAAATCAAAAATCAGTAGCTTTCCTATACTCCAATAATTAACATGCTCAGAAAGAAATCAGAAAAACTATACCATTCACAATAACCTCGAAGAAATGAAAATACTTGGTCTAAATCTAACGAAAGAGGTGAGAGACCTCTACAGTGAAAACTACAGCACACTGAAGAAGGGGCTCTGCCTCCTGGTTGCCTCGGCCTGAGCTGCTTCCCCCACCCCGTGACCTGCCAGCATGACGTTCTGCCTCACTATGGGCCCAGAGCCATGAAACTGGCTGACCATGGACTGAACCTCCAAAAAGATGGGTCAAAATAAACTTTTCCTCCTCAAAAAATAGAACAAGATGCTGAAGAAAGAAATCAAAGAAGCCCTTAGAAGATAAAAGAACTTCCTATGTTCTTGGATAGGTAGAACTAAAATGGTCAAAATAACCATACTACCAAAAACGTGATATAGATTCAATGCAAACCTCATCAAAATACTGATGATATTCTTCACAGAGTTAGAAAAAAACAGTCCTAAAATCTGTTTGGAAAAATAAAAGACCCAGAGTACCAAGCAATACTGAGCAAGAAGGTAAAGCTGGAGGCATCAAATATCAGACCTCAAATTAATCCTATAGAGCTCTAGTAACAAAACCAACATGGTATTGTTGCGGAGACAAACACAAAGACCAATGGAATAGAATAGAAGACACAGAGACAAACCTGATATCCTCCAAAGTTACCAAAAAGATAGCCCTTTTCAAAAATGGTGCTGGGATGTAGAGGAATGAAAGTAAATCCCTGTCTCTCACCCTACACAAAAGTCAACTCAAAGTGGATCAAAGACCTAGTAATGAGACCAGAAACCTTGCAACTAATAGAAGAAAACATAGGCTCAACACTCCTATGATTTCCTTAAAAAGACTCCTAAAACACAAGACAAGAAATAAAGCCAAGAATCAGTTAAATGGGAGAGCATCAAATTTAAAAGCTCCCAATTTTTAAAAGCAAAGTTCTATTTCAGTGACTGCTATAGGTACGACTTGAGTCACTGGGAGTTTTGCTGGAGCTTGGGTCAGGGGCTCAGGACCCAGCTTCTGTCCTTGCAGAACTTGTATTCCAGGAACAACTAAAGCATTCATAGATGTGTCATCAACCAAAACTAGAATTGGGTTCTAAAATGAAGCATCACTTGAACTGATGGCCTATCTTTATTTGTACAATTTTAGTTTTCGGTGGACACAACATCTTTTGTTTTATGTGGTGCTGAGGATCGAAGCCAGTGCCCCGTGCTTGCAAGGTGAGCACGTTACCGCTTGAGCCACATCCCCAGCCCAATTTGTACAATTTTAAATAGTTACCAGGCACTTATTGGTGACTTGAATTTGAACATCAAGGCTGAATTTCTTATCAGAAAGCTTAGCTCGTCTGGTTTGGCTGCGCTTTGCTATACATAGATGAGCAGCAGTCCATGGTGAGAGCTGAATCCCTGAGATGTGGGTGGTTGTAGGTGCTGGATGACTGGGCTGAAAGGTCTCTCCCCTACCTGAAAATGTTGTGTTGTGTTGAAATTTATCTTAGAAAAGGACTGCTAAGTTAATATCACTTTGACAACTCATTTTTCTTTAGAGACGTGGAAAACAACTGTTTAAATACCCAGTTTATTTTCATGAGTCTGGCCCCTGGCTGATTTTGATTGGCAGCTCATTCATTTGTTTGCCCATCCATCTTTGGAAGATGGAGTGCCATGCACCAGGTTTGATATAGAAACACAGCATTTAGTAAGACGTGGTCCCGGCTCTCAGGAGCTGGCAACCCCGTTGGCAGGGCAGGCCTGGGGACACTTGGTGGTGTCATGCAACATATGTTTAGTGCTGTGCTTCAGGTGGGTGACCACCTCCACTGAGTGTGGGCAGGCTTGAGAGAAGCTTCCAAGGAAGAGGTGACTTGGGGTGTGTGTCCTCGAATGTATGTCAAGGTGCCTAAGCAAAAAACAAGAGCTTGTGTCTTATCTGCCTCTTTTTTCCTCCAGTCCCACGGTGCCTCTAAGGAGTTAGGCCACATGATCCAGCACACCCCACTAGTCGGTCTATCCAGTAAGCTGCTTAGTATTCTATTTTGTGCAATCAGAGATTAAATTCCAAATTCACTGACACTAAAGATGAAACAGCTAATTATACAGGGTAATTGCATTTAAAGTCCTTGCCTCTGAATGACTGATGAAATCTTCTTTAAAGGCTGCTGATATTTGGTGCGCCAGCAAGCCGCGGTGCTGAAGGGGCAGTGTATTTTTAGGCTGGTGGTGTGGGCATGGCTCCAGGCTTTCTCCCAGTGCCTTTCCTTGAACTCTGGACCTTTAAAAAGAATGCTTTTGTCCTCTTTTATCTCTGCTTCACAGTTAATTGTTCATCTGGTTGAAGTAAATCAGAGAAGCGCATGAGTGGGTGTGTGCACACATGTACCTTTAAGGAGAGAGAAAACCAGACAGAGAAAAAGGGAAAAAAAATAACCTGAAGCTTCAGAAATAGTAAAATAGCATGTACAGATAGTTAAGACAATTTGCAAAACGCAGTGCGTATAGATTAGAGTAGGACAATTGTGTGATAACACGATAGCACTGCTTGTTTGATAGAAGTTTCCTATGTAATAAAGTCAATGACTTAAACTTGATCATTTCTAGCACTTTATGTGTGAAGTTGGAAATTTCAGGGTGTGTGCTCATTTTGGCCACTCACTGTGGGATGTACTCAGTCATGAGACTTGATTCAGAGTCCACCACTCGCTATAAACATCTGGAAAAGGGAAGTGCCTGGTCCCACCGGTGGTGCCTCTGCAGTGGGATGCAGCTCAGAACTCGGCTGTGTTTAGAGGACGCTCACTTGACTTTTCTCCCAACTTGAAGCTAGCTGAGGCTCCTGGAATCCTTTCAATTGGATGAAAAACGCAGGAAGTTATGTCAGATGAATCATCCCATCCTGCTGTGTGTCGCTTTTCAGAATCACTTCCTCTGGATAATTAATAAAAGATCGACAGGAAGAACGTCCCTGGAACGGCTAGCAGGCTGTTTTAGAATGTAGACTTTTATTTTTCCCATTGTTCTGTCAAACTGAGCACCTACTTTTTGCCATTGAAGGATTTCTCATGGAGATGGAGGCAGCTTGAGTGATGGCAATGCTGACCCTTGTTGAAACATGGTGCGAGTCTTCAGGGAGCAGTAACTGCAGGTCTCCCCAGTGGAAAGCACCCCAAACCTGCTGATAACCCCCAGAAGCCTGTCTGCCAGCCTCTCCACAGCTTTGGCCTGGTGCGTCTCTCATGCATCGGAGGGGTGGGGCAGATTTGAGTACGGTGTTCTTTTCTTTTTTTCTGTCTTTATTTAAAATGGTGCAAAAATGTTTCCAGGTACTATACCAAGAATCCTACATCATTTTTTATCAGAAAACACTTAGTGCCCACTCATCATCCATGACCTTGAATTCTGCCGACTGAGCTGGGGATAATACACTCTCTTTTGGGTCAGATGTTAAGTTGGTTGGAAGCCCTCTTTCCCCACTGTGCCTCTAATATTTGCACCTCTAAACTAGTCCCATCCCTTTCTGCCATGATCCTTTCACATTTTACTCCAGCAAATACTGTGTTCTAACTCTACCGTCATGCTGATACACATTACAACTTTATTGTACAATCCTGACAATCTTGCTAATTTTCAAAATATTAACTTTGGCACTAATTAGATGTGAGACCTTCTGGAAGTCACCTAAATGCCTTGAGCTTACATTTTCCCAACTGCAAAGTAAAAGGCCTGACCTAGAACATCTGTGTTCTCTCAGTGTCTGCATTCTGTGGTCTCCAGTGTGCCTGGGCCAGCTTTGGGCAGAATAGGCAAAAATGCTCACAGAGTTACTGTTGAAAGAAGTGAGGGCCCCCCTCTCTACTTCTGGGGATATCACCTGACCCTCAGTACTCCTTTCTTCCTACCCAGATCTCCCTAGTAGCTCCCTCCCAGACTATCATGGGTCTGCATCTAGCCCAAGAGCCAGGACCCAGAGGCCACAGGGGTGAGGCCCCATAGAGTCCAGCTCACCTCCTGACACTCACTTCCTGAGCTTGACTATAACTTCGACTCTACCCAAATCCCCCACCGTGCCTCAAGTAACCCCATTCCAATAAGACAGGACCTCTGTGACTCCCTAGATGAAAACTACTTCAGTGGTCTTCTCCTAGTGGCCACCTAGGAGCCCTGAGACCAGAAGATGTAAACACACCTCTCTAGCCAGAAGCGAAATATCTCTTTGAAAACTCATGTTTTGTCTTAAACATTCATAGAAAGTTTGGATTGCACTCCATGCCATAGCAACTCGTTTAAATATAAAAATGTGGTAAAAAAAAAAAAAAAAAAAAACCCTAGGGTGCTAACATACAAGGAGGGCTGAAGCCCAGAGAACACAGGGAATATCACCCGGTGCTGCAATAAGCCACACGGTGCTCCTTGGTCCCTCCACCCTGCACCTCCCCCAGCTTGCCTCCTGCAACATCCTTCGTGGCTTGAGATGTATTGAGAGAAGGCAATGCGTTTTGTGCAGTGGAAAGAAGGGCGGGAGCTTTGCTTGTGGTCCGTGGCACCCCCTCCCGTCTTCCCTCCTGTCCTCCCTATCTAGGTGCATTCTATGAATATTTAGTGACGTGAGTATTTCAGTGAGTTTCTAAGTCTCTAATCCTTGTTGGGGGCGGTGCTTGGAAGCCTATGGAGGGTCTCCTCTCCTCTCCCCTCAGGGCATGCAGATTTGAGGGTGGGCTTTGCAGGTGCTGGTGGGCCATGACAGACACATGGGGCCCAGGTTGCTCCTATAGCCTGAGACCTGGGGTCTCCTGTTCTGGGCTCCAGAGCTCCTCAACTCTCAGTGTGTTGGACCCTCAAAGTCAGCAGAGCTGTAACACAGTCTGCCTGGCTGGTTTCTTGCATTTAGGATTGTCCTAAGCATATCTGACAGGCCTTTGGTTTTGCCTCTAGGAGGGAAGGGGAGCTGCCACCCTGCTGGTGGTGCACTCAGGCCCTGGGGCAGGGTCTCAGGGAATATTGTACATTTGCACACTGAGGAGAGAGCAACCAGGGCAAGGCTGTGTGGGGTCAGATGGCTAGATATGGGAGGCTGGTTTGAAATGTGTATTTCAGACTAAGGCCAAGTGTGGCCTTAGCCAGAGCCAGCACCTGAGCTCTCACGTACAGCAGGGTGCTAACAAGGGACTCACATCTCCAGGGGCCCTGGGCATACTTGAACTGATTTTATGTCACAGGACTCGAGGGCTGAGTGTTATTGCAGTGAGCCCATTAGCATCTGTGGGTCCTGGGGACACCTGAAGATCAGAACTGTGCAGAGGCTCTGCAATGGCTGCCCCGGAGCGGGAAAGGCTCAGCACAGTCGCCCAGCTGCACAGAGCAGAGTGATGTGCACAGCCTCAGAGGGAAGGGGGTTGGAACCTGGGAGAGGTGGAAACTGGAAAAAGAAAAAGTATTTTTCTACAGGTTTGTTTAATCAGCAATTGTGGCCTGGATGCCAGAATTTGCTCCAGGCTGGGGGTTAAAGTGGCCCATGGCACAGGCAGGCTTCATGTTGGAGGAGGAAGCAGCCAGGGCAAGGTGCAGTGGGTGCTGGGAGCCAGCAGAATCATGGACAGATGGAGAGTCCCAATTCTGTGGAATAAATAAATAAGTGAATAAAAAGGGATAGTAGTTAGAAGGTTGAAATAAGGGGGGATACAGCCAGTCTCGCTGGACGCAGAGAGGTCCAAGAGAATCACTGTGTGTTAGAATACGGAGTCTCAGAGGTCAGCAGGATGGGTGGACTCAACCAGAAGGGTGGGGGACAGGACAGGGCTGGGCTCTGAGACCAGGGCTGGTCCAGGGCTGCAGTAAGCAACAGGCTGAATCCAAGCTCCCCGCTCACCACCTGCTCCCATGCAGCCGAGGCCCACAACACAGCCTCCCCTCTTCAGGTTTCGCAGCAGCAGATCTCCAGCTTCTCCTATGCCATCCATGCTCTGTGCGTTTTAAGTGGCTTACTATTTAATCCTCGTGGCAACAACTTGGCAGTTGGCTTTGGCCCAGGATTTTAGACCAGGAGCCAAGGTTCAGGGAGATTGAGTAGCCTGCCCAAGGTCACACAGCTAGTTAATATGAGCGCTGGGAGATGGAAGCAGATAAGTCTGTTTTCAGGACCTGTCTTCATTCTCCTTCACCAAAGCACTTCATGGGCTCATGGACCTCGGAGTTGGGACAGGTCAGTGAGGGGCCTCTGAAGAAGGTGCGAGCCTCCTTTTCTGCACCCTCAAGAAGATGGGCACAGGGAAGCGGTTTATGTTCTTGCTTAGGAAATGGCAAACAAGTGCGAGGGAGAAAAGGAAAGAAAGGAGGGAAGAAGAAAAAGGAGGAAAGAAGGAAAGCTCAGCTGCAATGAACGTATTCAGGATTTTGTTGGCAGAAGGATCTAGAAGGAAGGCATTTTAGTTTGGGCATACCTGATATCGTGTGCATCACTTGGCTTCTGTTGCAGTCACTTGCTTTGCTTTGTCCTGGTCTTTCCCCTTTCGCTTGAGACACTTCTTTCCCAGGCGACTTCGTCTTCTCCAGATAGAGGTTCTAACCTACTGCTAGTGGTGCCCCTCTCCTCCCACACCTCCTGGTTCCACCCAAGGCCCATGTCGGCCCAGGGCAGCACCCCAGCCTGCCAGGCTCTTGAGTGTGGCTAAGCCAGGACAGGGTGGAAAGCTCCTGCCCAAGGCCAGCAGGAGCAGCCCTTCTCAGGACCTGGCGCTGAGGGAGGCAGACGCTCCAGAAGCCTGGAACTGAAATGGGGAGTACTCTGAATCAGTTACCCAGGAGGCGTTTGGGAGAGACAGCCCTCAGACCTCAAGCAGCAATGCCACTGTGTAACTTTGGCCTGCTGACTGAGGGCTCTGGTCATACACACTGTGGAGCCTCTCCCGCTGCAGGGGACAGAAACATCCCTAGAGCTGAGCAGGTGGTGACAGAGCCAGGCTGTGCTAACCCCCAGGCCCACATGCTAAATGGCACAGGGATCAGCCAGCACCACAAAGCCTGCTGCTTGTCCTCAGGTATCAGAGGATGGAGGCCAATGACCAACCAGAAGGCAAGGACCGAACCACAGAAAACCGTGAAAGGGGTAACAGGAGTTTACAAAAGGAGGATTCGGTGTAGACAGAGATCCTGGTAAGGGCTGGATCTCGGGGGAGCTGGCTGGAGGACAGAAGGAAGGGCAGTCAGAGAGGTGAGGGGAGTGCGACTGAGAGAAGGAATGTCCCCAACAGGATGGGATGTGGAAGATAGCACTACTGTCCTTTGTCACCCTTCTCCAAGGAAATTTGCAAATTGCATCCTGTGACTTTCAAGGCACATCCCTTTCTTGACATGTTTGGAAATGTACAACCCTGGTCCCCGGCACAACACAGGCCTTCAAATCCTGTCCATTGGGCTTTAGGATTTGGAGGTTGAGGAAGGTTCAGATTCGTTCCTTCTAGCCTCTGAAGCCTCAGAGGCAATGTTTGGAAGCGTGGGCCACAGAAGAAGGGAGGGAGGACGTGCTGGTTAGACACTGGTCCTGGCCACCCGCTGGAGGGGGCGTATCAGCCATTAGTAGGAGGGCACTGGCTGTGCTGGGCCCTGGGCCATGCCGCTTTCCCACTTGGGTTCTGCAAGAAATTTCACAGGTCTGACACTGAGGTCCCATTTCTACTGAGTCACCTTGAGTTTTTCTTCCTTCTTGTAAAATATGACTCATTGATACACGAACCTTAATTCCCTGCATTCTTGCAAAAGTTCATTGCAAGGTAAGTCTCCTGACTCCCCTCTCATGGCTACTTACGTTTCAGGAAAGGGATGAGGCTCAGGGAGGAAGTAGCCACAGATCATTGACTAGGCAATCCAACTGTGATTCAGATCCAGGTCTGAATTCAAGGCCTGGGTTCTTTGGCTTCAACCCCACTGTACCCTGTGTTCATTCTCTGGGGATACGGGAAACGACATACTCCCAAATGGTTGCTTTGAAGAGAAAGTGGTGGTTGCACAGATCTGTAGGCTGGATGCTGAGGTCAGGGCCTCCAGGGCCACCTCCCTCTGAAATCAACGGATGCAAACTTTCCTGCCTCTCCCAGCTTCAGGTGATGCCAGCAGTTCTGGGTGCTCTGCGCTATAGCTGCAGAGTCTGTTCCAGTGTCTCCCTGTCGCCCACAGCCTTCTCCCTCTGTCTCTAAGGACACAGTCCTCTTTGGAGGGGGCCGTCCCTTCTCCAGCATGATCTCACCTTCTCTTGCTTGTATCTGCAGAAACCCTCGTTCCAAATAAGATCACGTCCACGGGGACTGCAGTGAGGGCTACAGAAGGAGAGCCATCTGGGGAGAGCAGAGGCAGAGAGGTCTGCTAGGGAGCTGGCCACTCCACGGGGAGCAAGTGCTCAGTGCTCCCTGGGAGTGCACATGTTCTCTCTCGAACCTCCTTAATGTTAGCATGTGGGAGAAGAGGATATCTTGCAGGTGTGGGAGCACTGTCAGAAAATAATGCAACCTGGAGAGGGGTGAGCAAAAGGTGCATATTTAAATCTTTAACGCACTTGCTAAAACAGAGCATAAAAAAGGCAAAAGTCAGTGGGAGGAAGGGCAAGGAAGAGCAGCCAACACCATTCCAGGGCACAGCTGCTGTGCACCCTGGTGCTGAGCAGCATAGTGGCGTTGCTCTCCTGGGAGGTTTTGAGTGGGTGCTCAGCATTGTGTTTATTTGCTTTCAACTTCCTGGTTGATGTTTTTCCTCATATCTTCTATGTCTTTGGATAATGTTAAAAGCTAACATTGATTCACAGACTTATGAGAACCAGGATTTTTGACCTGAATCTTACTCTTGGACATCAGTAATAAATTTTAAAAAATAAACAACTTTTGGGAAGAACCAGAATTAACTAAGCAAGGCAAGGAAAATGGATAGGGTCTTATAACTACTTGCATTAATCCTAAGAAGACAACTCAGTCCATCCTGGAAACTCCTAGCAGGAAGTCACATTCAAAGTATGCTTCTTGCTCTCATTAAAGACCTTGGTTTAATGTCCATCACCCTCAAGATCTCCATGGCCACTTTGGTCTCAAGAATACAACAGGACAACTAGGAAACGGCACGGGCCCCAGGGACTGTCATGGGAAAGTGCACTGTCAGACCACCTGGGCTGGGAGATCTTGATATCTGCAGGGGACATCAGCTAGGGGCCCCAGAAAGACTGCGTACATGTTTGAATGTTCCAGGCTAAACACTGATCTTTGGCAATTAGCCATTTAAAATGGAGCAGCTTTCTGTTCCCAATCCCTCTCCCTTTACAGTCCTGACACTAATGGTCTTGTTCATGTTCCCAGCTGTCCTCTTCCAAGGCCCAGGGCCACATTACTCCTTCCCAGGTGCAGATGCGCTTACCTTGGGAAGCACTCTATCTACAGGGTGACATGACCCAATGTCCTAATGACGTGTTGACGTGCACCCATTGCCAGCCTTCACCACAGCCAGCCTTCACCCAGGGGGTGCTGAGCCTGTCATGGCTGATACCCTAACATGAACCATGAATCGCCTTAGGCATCTTTTTGGTAAGATTGAATCATGATTGAATCCAGAGGTGTTTGACCACTGAGCCACATTCCCAGCCCTTTTTTATATTTTATTTTTAGAGACAGAATCTCTAAAAGAGATTCTCAGGGCCTTGATAAGTTGCTGAGGCTGGCTTTGAACTTGCAATCCTCCTGCCTCAGCCTCCCAAGCTGCTAGGATTGCAGGCACGCGCCACCACGCCTGGCTATCTTAGACTTTTGATTGGACACTTATTAATTCAACCTCTTTTCCTTCGTCTTTTCAGGACTACAAAGTATCCTTGGGAGTGGATGAATACCTCCACCCCTGTCTCACCCATCCAGGCTGCCAGTACCAATGCTGGGGCTTCCAGGTCCCCTGCTTCACCCTAGTGACCTGGTCATGGGGGCTTCCAGACCAGCAGGGAATCTCTTCCTGCCTTTGGAGTCCCCTCCTGCGCCTTCTGAACTCTAGACAGTGCCTCTGGAAGGCACCTCCCTTTCTTCTTCTCCGCAGCCCCCCCCCCCCCCCCCCCCCCCCGCTGCCTCCCTAAGTGCTCTGTAGGGTGTTTCCTGGTGCTGGCCGCAGACACAGTCCACAGATGCGAAATGCAGAGGTAGAAGTCACCCTCTTTCGCTGGGTCCAGGTATAACAGAATTTAAAATCCAGTCCCTAGAGTCACACAAACGTCCATGTCCTCCACTCACTCTTCTTGAGCTGAGGATATTTTGGAACCCGAGAGGCAGCAGCTATGACGGAAGCCAGCTTGTGGGTCCTTCCCATAGGCAAGCCACACCTGGAACGCTCAAAATAGAGAATCCCTGCCTCAGCTCATTCCCCACACTCGTGGGCCCAGGGTAGAGGGTCTATCTAGACTCCCCCATGGCCCGCCTCAGGCGGTGTGGGCAGCGTCCACTGCAGAAGAGTGGCTCTCCCTAACACAGTCCTTGGCAGCCGAGTGCCCTGGGCCCCATGAGTTGTCTGACTCAGGGTCTGGCCTCCGGCTTCCTTGCTGCTGCTCCTCCCCATTGGCAGAGGGCAGGAGGAGCACAAACCTGCCGAACCTGGTACCTGGTCTCTTCACACGTCCACTCATTAAGCTGCTTCATTTCAAACTGGGGGTATGGAGCATCTGGATGGTTTAAAACGACACATCCTACCTGGCTGTGCCGTGTGTAGGACGTTTTCCTGTTCTTTCTCCTCTACCCAGGGACAGTGTGTGTGTACGTGTGATCTGACATATGATCTGCATATAAATGAACCATCTTCAGGGACCAGGGACACAAGAACAGGTGAGCACAGCCTGCCTGCCTGGCAAGCTTTGAAGAGTTACTGATCAGAGGATGCAGGTACTACAGAAATCCACAGTGCTTCCGAAAACGCTAAACAGTAGGACATTTCTCAAAACGTCTCAGCCCTTCAGTATTTTACAGGAATTCCAACTCGAGCAGCTTTACGCAGTCATTATCACTTAATTACCAATATAAATCTCTCTAGCAACTTCCATAACTTCATTGCAAAGGAACACGCACACCTCCTAAATCATCACCTCCTTTTCTCCCCCCCAGATCATCGGCTGACAGATTTGTGGCGGCTCCAGGTTTCCTGAGCGATTCCTCTTGGAACGCAGATGATGCAGTTGTACCCCTTCTGTTGGTGAGGCTGCCGAGGGCAGGAGGCTAGGTTGTTTGCTTGAAAGGTTAAAGACTTTGGTGAACTTTTTAGTGATCCGAGGCCAAGTTTCCGGTATGCAATGAAAACTGAAACCTGGCTTTGGGTTTCCTTACCAAGTTCTCACAGAGCCTATTGTGACAAGAGATGTGCCACGGAGCAGGGACATGCAGCATCCAGCACAGCAGAGACACTCACTGGCCCTCAGTGCTGCTCTGGTTGGCCACCTGCTTTCTGTGTGGCCCCAGGCCTCACCTACCCTCACATCTGTTGTGTGGACCAAGTAGTCGGTACCCAGAAGTGTAGACCAAGCAGTCAGTACCCTTATGCCACTTACCCCTAGGGAGTCTTTACACTGTGCCTCATCTTGGGTGAAGTAGGGGATGCATGTTGAGACAGTGGCAGTCCTGGTCATCTTCTTGGTCATTGTCCCTCAGCTACTGTCCTTAGAGCCAAGTTAAGAGGACAGGGTTTGGGCTCCTTCCTCAGTCCTCCTGAGGCCTTTCCTGGGAGCATACACAGTTTTCATTTGTAGAAACGACAGAAGGGAATCTCCATCACTCATGTTAGGCTCAGCTCTAAAGACTTCTCCTTCCTTTCACTCTGGGTCTCTGTTCCAGGTACTCACACTCACCTGGCTTTCAACTTACAGAGAATGCTGGGAAATAGTGTTCCCTGCATCAGCTAATGCCCTCCCAGATCTCTTCTGACTCCACGAGGATCCCAGAATCAATGAAATGCTTTGATGACAGAAAACAAAGCCAGGCTTTGAAGTCAGACAGACCTGGCTCCAACAACTAGCTCACATTTACTAGCTGTGCCACCCTGGGCAAGCTGCTTGACCCCTCTGAGCCTAGGTCCCTTCTCTGAAAACCTGGGCCAGTGCCAATGGCCAAGTTGTTGTCATGAAATGAGAAGCTACTTAAATAAAGTGCAGAACAGAGTGCCTGACACAGAGTGGTAAACAGCAGATTCTGCTTTTCTTTATTCATGCAATCTCTGCTGGGTTAAAAAGGCAGGCCTTAATAAATCTAAATATAGCTTCTGTCTTCACTTCTAGGGTTCTACTTCAAAAAGAGAAGGGAGGGAATGTGCAGTGTCTGAGGCCCCGATGAAGGCGTCACCCCACCACTGAATGCACTTTCCATTCAGATACTAGTGTATTAACTAGTCACTACTGTTGGAACTGAAAATAAAAGCGAGGCTCACTTCCTCAGCCCAGAGCCTGACCAGAGAGTCCCAATGACTTGGTTTGTCCTGTAACAAACCCCAGGTCTGAGATTTGCAGCCCTGGGAGTCATGCAGACTGTGAAGCAACCATCCGGAGGGCGAGTGCCTGGAACGGTGCTTCTCTCATCCCACTCCTGGCCCTGCATTTCTGGGGGATTATTTCACCACACGGGTGGCCTGAGTCCTTGGCCTCCAGCCTCAGGACGCATTCCAGCACTCTGGGCAAGCAAAAATCCACTGAGAGGCGAAGCTTCCCTTCATGCCCCAGTGGCATGAGCAACTCATTAACTCCCTGGGGCTGAGGCTGGGATTACGTAAAAATCTGACATCCCACTGTGTTACTGATCCAAATGCCAGAGAAGCAGAGTGCTTGCAGAACTGGGGCTGTCCTCACAAACAGTCCTCAGATGTTTTCTTCTCGAATGATTTTGCTTGGTCCGATTGTGGTTTCAAAATGGAAGCTCCGTGCCCAGTGAGGGCACATGTGCAAGGACAGGGGGAAGTGCTGCTGACGTGTCCCCAGGAGGCCCTGCAGAAGGACACAGCTGTGCAGTGTGGAATTTCACACGCTTCTCCAAAGAGGAGCCTGCAGGGCGTAGTGAGGGAGACACAGTGACACAATTCCTGAGGCCCTGGCTGTGCTCCTGCACTGTGGGTTCCGAGCGCCATCTGGTGGCTCAGGGCTGCCTTTGCCAACACCATCTGGGCTTTTGCCCCATGGATGGAGAATTCACAGGAGTCCATTTAAGTTCCATTGGAAGAGATCAAAGGCCCAAAGGAAGACACCCAGAGTCAGATGTCCTGAATCCACTTCTCATCTGGGTGCACATTACATCAGGTTCTCCTCCAAGTGGGGACGGGGATCCCTCAGGACCAGGCTCTGTGTGATAGTAATGCAGCCTGCTCCACCTTGCTGCCTTCCCTGTCAAGTCCAAAACACCTGGCCAGGAGTCTCCCTGGTGGCCCTGCCTGGACACAGGTGTTCCCTTCTCAGGCTTCTGGATCCCACACTTCCCAAGGCTGCGGGGGACACAGGCATGTTCCCACCTCAGAATATCCAGCCTCTTGGTTGTTCATACTGGTGCTTTCAAAGCATGTTCCAAGCCTACAGCTTTATTAACCAGAGTTTCATCTTCACACAGGCATTCAACATGGGAAATTTGGGGCCACACCAAGAGCAGATCTGATCATGGAACATCTAGAGAGCTGTGGACACTGCGGACACAGTGGGTGTCTAAGAAGGAATTAGGGCTTGTTATCACACCTGAACTTACTCGACCTTGGCCCCTACCCACCTCCACCTCAAAGTGCACCTCAAAATACTGCATTTGACAAAAGGACTTTAAGGAAGAGCTGGCCTGTCCTACTTACAGAGCCCGCGATGGCACAGCAATCTTGTCAAAACTGGGAGACACGGGTGTCCATCTGCGAGGGCTGCCAGAGCAAAGGACCACAGGCTGGGTGGCTTGAATAACAAATCATCTTCCTTGCAGGGCTGGAGGCTGGCATTTGAGGTCCAAGTGTGGGCAGAATTGGTGTCTCCCAAGGCCTCCCTCCTGCTGGTCTTCACCTGTTTTTCCTGTGTCTGTTCGGATACCTCTCCTTATAAGGACCAGTCCTATGGAACTAGAGCTCACCCAAACTACCTCGTTTTTTACTGTAGTCACCTCTTCAAAGACTCCGAGGTCCTGGAGGTTAGGACTTCAGCGGGTGAATCTTAGGGAGACACAGTCCATCCAAAGTAAACATCTTATTTGTAATGTTTTTTATTTCTTTTGTGGTGCTGGGGGTTGAACCCCAGGCCTTGTGCATGTAAGGCAAGCACTCTACCAACTGAGCTACATCCCCAGCCCCACAACATGTTGAAAGTCTGTGCTTCGTGGGGAAATGAGAGCAGGGTGGGCAGACTGCAGCAGGGGGTGCAGCTTGCCACTGTGAGTGGGTTTCGTGGACATAGCCGCACTTACCCCTGCACATGCTGTGGATGATCGCTTTTATGTTCAATGGCAGAGATTAGTGTCCAAAAGCCACTTGGCTTGCAAAGCCTGGACTATTTATGAACTGGCCCTTTAGAAAGGCCTGTGGACGGTGCAGAGTGCACCCTTGGGGCTAGGTAACTTGATCCTTTAGGGGCTCTTCACCTTTGAGCCCTGAGCTGTTTTACACCTCTGGAACTTGAAGGAAGTGGTCAGTAGCCCAGATAACCCTTGCCTACAGGCAAGAGGGCAGCTTCTCCTGAATGTGTTTTTCCTTTCCAAATCCTCACCAATAATGACCTCTTCTTTAAATCCTGTTTCAAATTGATGGTGATAGCTTACATAGTTCCCTCATTATACATCTGTATAGCGGGACACAGGGTAAAAGTGTGTTAGGTTTCTTGTGTTTGAAAATGCACTGGGATTATGAAGAATAATGTTTCTGCTCTAGGGGAAAACATCCCAAAGCACTCAGTGCCAGGATGTCTGCAATTTACCTTGAAATGCACAAACCCACATCACACCACAGTAGAGGGAAGAGAAAGGAAGCCGATTAATATTGACTACTAGGGACCCCAGGGGAGGCCCTGAGGTGTCCTTGAACGGTGGGCTGTTCATGCAACTTTTCTGCAGGATTAACAATTTTCAAAATAAATGCCAAATTCCCAGCCAAGCATGGGCTCCTCCACATCCTCCACTTCCAGATGCTTCTTCAGTACTCCAAGGGGCAGCCAGTTCTTGCAGATATTGGTTAGCCTTTGACTTCTTGCAGTGAGTACAACTACAAAAAAATTTGAGTAAAACATAAAGGCTGTTATTGTCAGGGACTCAATTTCTCCTAGATTCTGTTTTTGTTTCTTCTCTGAATCCAGGGCCTTATGCATATCGGGCAAGCACTCTACCACTGAACTGCATCCCCAGCCCCTCTTTTGGGTTCCTCATGGTACCAAATGAACAAGATGCTAAGGTGGAATTTTCTTTTTAGTTAGATATTTCACATTCCTAAAGAATGCTCCTACAGGAAGTGAACCTTTCTAGCGGAACCCTGGCTGCAAGCTGTGTGCTGCACTGAGTGTGGGTGGGGGCTGGGGTTCCATCCCTCGGTTACTGTTGGGTTTTTTCGTGTCCTCCTGGCAGCTTGACCTCAGAGCCTTATCTGCAATCTGACTGCCACTCGAGTTGGGACTGTAGGACCTGGAGCTGTCAGCATACTTTAAGGTGTGATGGCACGGTAACCACGAGAGAAGAAAGTGAACTAAATTCTCAAACTCTGTGTCTTTTAGCATAAAGGGTTAGGATTAACATTTTCTGCCTGAGGGAAGCAGAAAAAAATGAGTCTTTACAGAATGCTGCCTCCATCTAAATCTGAAAGACACACTAAAAATAGCTGAAGGGACGGAGCCACCCAGAGGCTTCTGGGGTTGCCCAGTGGGAGTTTCTGCTGGGAGAATCTGTCCTTCAAAGATGCTGCTGAAAACAGCCCAGAGAGTTGGCGTGTGTGCAGAGCGCGCCGGAGCCTGTCCTTTGGCCACCAAGAAGCGGGGACAGAGCAGGCAGAGATGCCTCTGAAGGAAGGATTCCCTAGAGGCAGCCATATCCCACCTCAGCAGAGACTGAGAGTCTTAGGGCCACAGGGTGCCTGAGACCAGACCCTTCCAAAGACAGGGTCACCAATAGCTAAAGGGTTAACCACTACTAACTCTAAAGAAAAGGTCCTTTCCACTCCCATGACAGGTGTGCCTTTGGAGACCTGACTTCTTTCCTGACAGGGCTACCGCCACAGCCTTCCATCCAGCTTCCCCTCCGACTCATCCTCATTTGGATTCCAGTGTGATTTTTCTCTAGCCCAATTTCATTCAGGTCATTCTCTATTTTTATTTTTTTTTCACTTTGAAATATCATACCTAGATGGGATATAATCTCTCATTTTTCTGAGTGTACAGGTTGCAGAATCATATTGGTCATGCAGTCACATCTATACATACAGTAATAATGTCTGTTTCATTCTACTATCTTTTCTGTCCCCACATCCCCTCCCATCACTTCCCTCTACCTAGTCTAAGGTAATCTATTCTCCCCTAGTGCCGCTACCCTACCCAAACTGAATGAGGAGGTCATACATGATTTAAATATATCAATTTCAAGTAATGAAATAGAAAACACCATCAAAAGCCTACCAACCAAGAAAAGCTCAGGACCAGATGGATTCTCAGCCGAGTTCTACAAGACTTTCAAAGAAGAATTAACACCAATACTCCTCAAAGTATTCCATGAAATAGAAAAGGAGGGATGCTAGGAGCCACAAGCAAATATACGATGTATGGCACCTTTGGTTGTAAAGTGACGCCAGCTAGCCACTGAGATATGATTATGTTAAGATTTACATTCATATGGAAATTGGACTCCCGCTATTCACCCTGGCCTGCTACCGGACTCATGTTACAGGACTCATGGAGAGTTCCCATTGGTTGGGGAAGGATAGTAGGAGGAAATTCCGGGGGAGGTCCGGGGGACCCCCGGTTCCGGGAGACGGGAGGTTCCGGTAGACGCCCGCGTGGGAGGACCGGGTTTGGCTTGCCGGCGCCTACAGAATATTGGCGGCTTTTTCAAAATAAAGTTTTGTTCCTGCTTGAGTGGCTCGTGATTCTGTGCCCAGCCAAGACTGCGGCATTTGGCGGCCTGTGCGGGGAACGCCTGAAGCTTAGAGGTGAGTAAAATTGCTCGCCCCTGAGGGAAGGCGACAGGATGGGTGACCATCTCAAAAAACAATGTGTTCTTGTTTTGATTTATTTTGTTTTTATTTCGAGCTCCCTAGCCCTAGAATTTTCTCAGGCGAACTGGGAAAAATGGTTGGCTCAAGGTTTGAAGTTATTCGGCCCTGAGAAAGAGAAAATCGATACAACCATTCTCTGCTCCGTTTTTGTTTCATTCTGTTTCGGCTTTGTTTTATCCTATCTTATTGGGTTACGTTACCTTTATAGTAGATTAGAATCCAGTAAAAAACAAACCGAAAAACTGTTAAGTAAATTGTTAGAGGTCCAGACTATGGTAGAAAAAACGCTAGGTCAAGCAAAAGAGAAGGTCTCTCAAGCTAGTCAGACAGAGGAAAATTTAAAGAAAGCAAGCTTAGAGGAAAAGCAGCCATCAGGTGGAGAATTACAACAGGAGGTTGCTACCAACTCCGTTCTATCACCAGAGGGCGTAATTCAACCAACAGCTCCATCTACCGCTGAGCGGCCCTCAACTCCCGTAGTTGATGGACGGAATTCTGAGACAGAACCCCAAAGATTAGCATGCCCTGTACTTGAGCAGGCAGGAGGGCAACGAATTCACCGTACTTTAGATTTCAAAACAATAAAGCAATTAAAGGAGGCTGTAACAACCTATGGGCCGCAAGCTCCCTTCACAATAAGCATGGTCGAATCTGTTACCAACTTGGACATGACACCAGCAGATTGGGCTAACATGTGTTGATCTGTGCTAAACGGAGGACAATATTTGTTATGGAAGGTTGCCAATGAGGAATTTTGCATGGAGACAGCTAGGCGAAATGCAGAAGCTGGTTACCCTCAAAGAAATATAGATATGCTATTGGGAAAGGGACCTTATGAGGGTCAAAGACAGCAAATTGAATATGACCCTGGCGTATATGCACAAATTGCTGTAGATGCAGTTAGGACATGGAAAACTTTACAGGGGCATGGAGACTTACAAGGTCAATTATCTAAGGTAATACAAGGAACTAATGAACCTCACGCTGAATTTGTAGATAGACTTATTCAGTCAGCCTCTAGGATATTTGGTAATACAGAACAGGTAATGCCATTTATAAAACAACTGGCTTATGACCAAGCAAATTGTTGCTGCAGAGAGGTCATTAGACCATGGAGACATGAAGATTTAAACACATATATTAAATTATGTAGAGACATTAATGAACAAGGGCAAGTCTTAGCAGCAGTACAACAGGCTTTAGATGCCAGGCCAAAAACATGCTATAATTGTAATCAAACAGGACATTTTAAAAGGAGTTGCCCCATAAGAGGAGGGTTTAACAAAGCTGGGTATCAAAGGAATAGAATACCGGGTATTTGCCCACGATGCCATAGAGGGAAACATTGGGCTAATGAATGCCGTTCTCAAACCACCATAGAGGGTATTCCATTATCAAAAAACGGACAAGGACCAAGTGTTTACCCACGATATCGTGGAGAAAGGTATCAGGCTCCATTGCCAAAAAACGGACTAGAGGGCCCAATGCCCCGGGGCCCAAAACCACAAATATATGGGGCAATGAAGGAACCCAACAGCACCATCAAGGTAGTGCCCAGGACGCATTATCCATTAAATCCCTCATCAGACAAACTAGAGGGAGCGCAGGGCTGGACATCTGCGCCTCTGCCAGAGCAGTACTAACTCCAGAGATGGGAATTCAAATCATTCCCACAGGAGTAAAAGGACCTCTTCCCCAGGGAACAGTAGGCTTATTATTGGGACGCAGTTCTTCTACACTAAAAGGACTTATGATAAGTCCTGGGGTAATTGATCCCGATTATGAGGGTGAAATAAAAATTATAGCTAGTTCTCCAAGAGGTATATCAGTAATTTCACCAGGAGATAGAATAGCACAGTTATTAATAATACCCAGCCTGCATGATAAATTTTCCAGTTGTAATGTAGAAAGAGGTTCCAAGGGATTAGGCTCCACAGGTGTAGATTGGGCTATGCTGTCTTTAAATTTAGATTCTCGCCCAATGCTAAAATTAAATATTCAAGGACATGACTTTAATGGGCTGCTGGACACAGGAGCTGACCTTAGTGTCATCTCTCATCAAGAATGGCCAAAACATTGGCCATTACAACAAGCCACTCAAACGCTTCGAGGCCTAGGAGTGGCGACTAATCCCGATAGAAGCGCAATGGTATTAGATTGGAGGGATCCTGAAGGATGTGAAGGAACTATACAACCCTATGTATTAGATCATCTTCCTGTAAATTTATGGGGACGAGATGTCCTAGATCAATTAGGATTGACATTAACAAATAACATCAATCCTAACACGCCCACTACTAGGGCTAAACAAGGCTTTAGGAAAGAAAAAAGATTAAGAGAACAAGAACAAGGTATGACAGCACCTATTCAAATAGATCAAGAAATAAATAGACATGAATTGGGTTTTCAGAAAGGGCCACTGAGACAATCAAAATTACTTGGAAATCAGAAAGACCAGTGTGGGTTCCTCAGTGGCCCCTGACTAAAGAAAAGATACAAGTAGCCCATGACTTGGTCAGACAACAATTAGCGGAAGGACATATACAACCTTCCGTATCCCCCCATAATACTCCCATTTTTGTCATTAAAAAGAAATCTGGTAAATGGAGATTATTACAAGATTTAAGAGCCATTAATAATGAGATGGTTATTATGGGACCTGCTCAATCAGGGATTCCTCAATTGTCTGCTTTACCAAAAACCTGGCATGTTTTAGCTATAGATATTAAAGATTGTTTCTTTTCAATTCCAGTTCATCCCGAGGATAGTCCACATTTTGCATTTACTATCCCTGCATTAAATCATGAAGGTCCTGATCAGAGATATGAATGGAAAGTACTCCCTCAAGGGATGGCTAACAGCCCAACTATGTGTCAAATTTATGTTAATAAAGCAATCCAGCCACTTAGAAATCAAAATCCTGAACTACAAATATTTCACTATATGGATGATGTGTTATTGGCACATAAAGATAAAAACACATTACTAGAATGTTATGCCACACTTACAAACTTATTGAAAAATTATAATCTAGAGATAGCAACAGATAAAGTACAATTAAATCTTCCAATTAATTATTTAGGAGTTCTATTATCCTCAACCATGGTCTGTCCACCAAAAATTCAAATACGAGTAGATCAACTCAGATCACTTAATGACTTTCAAAAGTTATTGGGAGACATAAATTGGATAAGGCCTTATCTAGGCATACCAACAGGAGAGTTAGGACCTTTATTTGATATTCTAAAAGGTCCATCAGATCCAAATTCACCCCGCATGTTAACGCCTGAAGCAAGAAAAACATTAAAAATCATTGAAACATATATGGAAAATATGCATTTGGATAGAATTGATATAAGTTTGCCTTTATTATTTATTGTACTACCAACAAAAAAATATTCCTACAGGAGTATTTTGGCAGGAAGGTCCATTATTGTGGATACATTTATCTTATTCTCCTAACACTATTCTTACTAGATATCCTGAGGCTGTAGGACAATTGATACTCAAAGGAATAAAAGCAGCTAAGGGAGTATTTGGGATTTCTCCCAATAAAATTATTACTCCATATACTATGGATCAAATTGATGAGTTAGCTAATGAGTTAAATACTTGGGCAATAATCATGTGTAAAACTAGTGTTTCATTTGATAATCACTTACCATCTAATCCTTTGTTGTCTTTTTGGTCTAAGCATCCTGTAGTTTTTCCAAAAATGACAAGAAAAACCCCTATCATAAATGCTCCAAATATATTCACTGATGGGTCAAACAATGGTACAGCAGCAGTAGTTACTCCTGATCAAACTTTTACATTTTTAGTACCCAAGCAATCAGCTCAAAAGGTAGAGCTTAATGCAGTATTACAAGCTTTTATGATGTTTAAAGATTCTGTATTTAATTTATTTTCTGATAGTCAATATGTAGTTAATGCTATAGTATCCCTTGAAGATGCTGGTAGGATTTCACCTTCTTCTACTGTTTTCTCTTTGTTTTCCGCTATACAAAGTCTAATCTGGGACCGAAAAGATCCATTCTTTATAGGTCATATCAGGGCACATACAGGATTGCCTAGAGCCCTTAGTATGGGCAATGAACTAGCAGATAAATCTACACATGACATACATATTTTCTCCACAATAGAAGAAGCTATGAATTTTCATAAAAGGTTCCATGTCAATGCTAATACTTTACAAAAATGTTTTAAAATAACTAAAGAACAAGCCAGACATATAATAAAACAATGTCAAAATTGTGTGACATTTTTACCACAAGTTAATCTTGGGGTCAATCCTAGAGGACTGATACCTAACCATATTTGGCAGATGGACGTCACACACTTGCCAGAATTTGGAAAATTAAAATATTTACATGTTACAGTTGATACTTCTTCTGGATTTTTGATGGGCTCCCTTCATGCCAGAGAAAAAACTAAAGATGTTATAGCTCATTGCTTACAAAATTTTGCCACTGTGGGCGTTCCAAAACAGTTAAAAACGGACAATGGTCCTGGTTATACTTCCACCTCTTTTAAACAATTTTGCTCATCATTTGGCATTACTCACATAACAGGAATTCCATACAATCCACAAGGACAAGGCATAGTTGAAAGAGCTCATCAAACTATTAAAATGTACTTATTAAAACAAAAGGAGGCAATTGGAAAGGGGTATATATCCCCCAAAGATAAACTTAAAATAACCCTTTTTACTCTAAACTTTTTAAATTTGGATTCATCGGGACTTAGTGCTGCGGAAAGACATTTGTACCCAAAAAATGTACATAAGCCTAAGGTACTTTGGAAAGATATTCTAACAGGACAATGGAAAGGCCCGGATCCAGTGATAGTCTGGAATCGGGGCGCTGTCTGTGTTTTCCCACAGGATGAACAGCAACCGATTTGGATTCCAGAGAGATTAACTAAAACAATTTCTACAGAAAAAGAAGATGATTTGACTCAAATCCATAACAGCTGACATCCAGAGCTCCAGCTTGGCTATTCTTACATCTGCGACAGTGATTAACCAAGGTGTTTTTTTTTTTCAATATCTATTTTATTATTGCATTTTTCCCACATCATAAAGTTCTATTTTAATTTTGAGCTCATACAAACCTAGGTTAATGTTTTTCTGATCAGTTTTATTTTTTGACTGTGTTTTATTTTTTTGACTGTGGAGTTTTTAAACATTACAATGGAGATTTCACCTAGGTATAGTTACAAGGCCTTTATTTACTATTGTCTTATGTGTTGTATGTTGTGTGCACACTTCTGTTTTGTGTTGTATGTCTGTATGTGTGTATGTCCATATTTCTTATATGAGGAGCGCTCATGAAAAAATGGATCCAAATTTTTTCTTTATTCACGTGATTTATATGGTTTAATTTAAATTAGGTGAACAGCTGTTAATGATTGTTTTTAGAGATGGTTAACAGATCTGTTTGTTTACTAATTTAAATTAGGTAAACAGCTGATAAGGATTGTTTTTAAAGGAGTTTAACAGATCTGTTTGTTTACTTTCACCTTTCCTTTTCATTATATTTAATAATTCTGTTCAGGATAATGTCTCTTTAGCATCATTGCCAGAATTTCCATCTCCATCCCAATTCCGGTGAAGACTGAGATAAAACCAAACTACAGCTTCTATGATAGCTATCACAGTAAACTGTATAAACTGATGCATCAATGAATATAACTCAACAAGTAATGCTCAATCAAGGACTTGATTTACTTTGGGAGGAAATGGACATATTGATAGACTCCTCCAATTTGAACTGCTTGCAGAACTTGCCTGGACTATATATCAGTTGCATACATTGTGAAATATCATCTGGTGCACCGAATTTGGTACTGCTGGCATATCTTTGCTGATGGTGTCACCAGTGATGCAATTTCCTTGCCAGCTCACCCCATGTTTATTGTGGTAATACTGGCATATCTTTGCTGATGGTGTCACCAGTGATGCAATTTTTCCAAAGGAGCCATCAATTGGCTTGGTGTCGTGGCATTTCTGTATCCTCCTCCCTTCTACTAGTGATGGTCTAAAATTTGGGGGCCAACAGAGGTGAGGCAAAGAACCTCACCCCCCCACTGGCACCAAGGCTAAATTTGGGGGCCAACAGAGGTGAGGCAAGAACCTCACCCCCCCCACACTGGTGCATAGGCCTATCCACAAGCATGGCTGAATGCTGGACTGGTAGTCAGTGACGGGTTGATCTGATTACAGTGGATTCAACCTAAGACAGGAATCTGACGCCTAAATGTCAGTTCTCCCATGACGGGTAAGAACCATATGTTAAATTGGACAACCTACCAGGCACGGTCCCTAGCCACATTGCTTGTTGCTTAATTAAACAGAAGGGGGCAGATGCTAGGAGCCACAAGCAAATATACGATGTATGGCACCTTTGGTTGTAAAGTGACGCCAGCTAGCCACTGAGATATGATTATGTTAAGATTTACATTCATATGGAAATTGGACTCCCGCTGTTCACCCTGGCCTGCTACCGGACTCATGTTACGGGACTCATGGAGAGTTCCCATTGGTTGGGGAAGGATAGTAGGAGGAAATTCCGGGGGAGGTCCGGGGGACCCCCGGTTCCGGGAGACGGGAGGTTCCGGTAGACGCCCGCGTGGGAGGACCGGGTTTGGCTTGCCGGCGCCTACAGAATATTGGCGGCTTTTTCAAAATAAAGTTTTGTTCGTGCTTGAGTGGCTCGTGATTCTGTGCCCAGCCAAGACTGCGGCAGAGGGATCCCTTCCAAACTCATTCTATGAGTCTAATATCACCCTGATACCAAAACCAAAGACAAAGACACATCAGGGAAAGAAAACTTCAGACCAATATCCCTCATGAACATAGATGCAAAAATAAAATTCTGGCAACTCACATGCTAAGAGCCATAGTAGGAATGAAGCATGGCATTTTTGGTTGAAAGGTGACGCCAGCAAGCCATTGAGATGATAATGATTATGTTAAGATGTGCATTCAATTGGATTTTAGACCCCTGCCGTCTGCCTTGGCCTGCTACTTTGGAGCTCAGAGGACTCCCGGAGAGTTCCCATTGGTTGGGGAAGTGCGGTAGGAGGGATTTCTGGAGAAGGGATTTGCGGTTGGTGTGGTGTGTCCCGGGAGAAGGGCGTGTGCCTGGCATTCGCGGGAGTTTTGGAAATAAAGTTTGTTCCTGCTTGAGTGGCTCGTGATTTTGTGCCCAGCCAGACTGCGGCAATCACATACAAAAACATATTAAAAAGATAGTGCACCACAGTCAAATGGGATTCATCCCAGGGATACAGAGTTGGTTCAACATATGGAAATCAATAAACATAATTCCTCATATTAATAGACTTAAAAACAAGAATCAATAGAGGCAGAAAAAGAATTGACAAAATACAGTACACCTTCATGTTCAAAACATTAGAAAAACTAGGGATAGTAGGAACATACCTCAACATTGTAAAAGCTAAATATGCTAAGCCCAAGGCCGGCATCATTCTAAGTGGAGAAAAATTGAAAGATTCCTGCTAAAAACTGGAACAAGACAAGGATGTCCTCTTTGACCACTTATATTCAACATCATCTTTGAAAATCTAGCCAGAGCAATTAGACAAAAGAAAGAAGTTAAAGGGATACAAATAGGTAAAGAATAACTCAAACTATAAGTATTTGATTTTTAATAATAACCAACCAAGCAAACAAACAAAACCCCTTGACTGGTTCTCCATCTTCCACTGACTTTATCTGACTGCTCACCCGGGCTGTCGACTGGTTCTCTCTTTGTAACCGCATTGGCTGACTCTGACTCACCTACTCCACGAATCACCTGCTCCACTGAAAGCTGCAGACCGAGGAGAACCTTCCTGTGTCCCTGGGATGGCAGGAATGATGTCACACTTGTGCTCCTCAACTTGTGCCCCCACCGTCTGGAAGAGTGGCTTTCCCAGAACTGGGTTCAAGAGGCACCTTTGAGAGTACATGCACCAAAGAACTGGAAGCAGGACCTTGATGGGCATCTGCCCACGGTGCCCAGAGCAGCAGTATCCACAGCGGCCAACGGTGCCCAGGTGTCCATCGACATGGAAGAATGGATGAACAGAGTGTGGTACTCATGCTACAGAAGGTCACTCAGCCTTAGGAAGGAAGGAAATTCTGACACATGCTACCTCATGTGTGAACCCTACAGACATTACGCCAAGTGAAATAAGCCACCGCAAGAGGACAAATGTTACATGACTCCATATAAGAGTCAAAATCCTAGAAAACAAAGTGGTAGGCAGGGGACAGGACTCAGCATTTAGTGAATGGAGGGCTTCAGTTTTGCAAGATGCACGAACAACAGGGTCCATGAGCTCAGTGCCTGAAACTGTGCCTGTAAGCGTGGCCAAGATGGTAAATTTCATGGACATCTTGCCACATTTTTAATAAAGAGGAAATAAACGGACATGGCTTCTGAAGGTCGAATGCTGAATCCAGGAACTGGTGAGGGACTCCTGCTAGACCTCGGGGCCTGATCCCTCCTCCAGTCCCACAGGATTCGGATCATTTCAGCATCCCCTCCTCCCCCAAAGGAACAAGCGTGTCCTCCTAGAGTCAAGTCCAAAATCCAGGACCTGTCCGGCCTTGCCTGGGGGGCTTTCCCTGGGGGACCTCCTCCCCACCCCTCCCCTCCCTCCCTCCACTCACACTAGCCCCTTGCTGCAGGGTGAGTCCTGGTAGTTTCCCTGAGGCAAGGCCTTCCCTGCTCTAGCCCAGCTCCTTCCCTACTGTTAGATAACAGGGAAGCCTATCCTGTAGCCCAGGTCAGGGGCTTATGCTGCTCCTGCACAGAGGTTGTTAAAAATTCATTGTCCATAAAATCACCTGGACTGTTCTAAAGACTGAAAGTGTTTGCCCCACAGTTCATAGCCTGACCCCACCCCACCCCATGATGATCTAGGAGGCGGGGCCTGTGGAATCCATTAGACCCTGAGGGTAAAGCCCTCATGATGACATCAGTGCCATTTGAGAGCCACTGGTCCTTTCCACCCAGCGTGGTCACAGTGAGAAGACTGTCAGCTGTGAACTGAAGACTGTCAGCTGTGAATGGGCCAGGCCCTCAGCAGACTGAAGAAGTAGTAAAGCCTGATGTTCCACCCACACTGTGGCACTCTGCTTCTGAGACTGTAAGTTTCCCAGAGACAGGGACAGCAGGGACTGCCCCAGCACTGCACGTCACTGCATCAGAGGCCTGCTGGATGAACGGGCCTGATTTCCCCTTATCCTTCCAAAGGGGAATCAGCAATATCTATTTGGAAGGCAGTGTGCATCCTCCAACTGAGCCAGGTAAAAAGTCTAAACCATATGACAGACTCTCTTTGAAGATGCCTACTTACAGGGCAGGAAAAGGAGCTGCCAGTCTTCCTGGGAAATCTCCTTGGTGGCTGCTCTTACTGGGAAGAATGTGGCCAGCCTGCTACACCACATCTCTGGCTGGACGAGGCTGGAAGAGCTTTCTGCGAGGCTCAGTCGCTTGCCAGCGGGCTAGCAGAACACGGCCAGCTAGTAATGGGTTTTACCTCTTTCTTTACTGTGAATGCGGCCATTAAGGGTCCCTCCATCAGGCTCACGCTGGCAGGAGCTCCCTCAGCTTATGATCTACCTGCTGCGATGGGCCGCCTGCTATGGAATCACAATTCATCATTTAACAGGAATCCTCACTTGGCTGAATACATTGTCATCTTCTCCCTGTGCCAGAAGCAGAAAGTGAGAGATTCTGACAGTGGCAAAGAACTTGAGAATTCTGATTTTGCCTCAGACTGGCTGAGGAGGTTTAGACCTCTGCTCTGCCTGTCCAACCTGTGTGGATTTGACTCTAGCCCATAGAAATCCGGCCCATGGGCTGAAGCAACCCTGGCAGGTTATTGTAGGCTTATGGGACAGTGAAGCCCCTAGAAGCAGGGCCCTTTTTTGTTTGTTTGAGGAAAAGCCATAAAGGAAAAGAAAGAAGCTAGTGGTGGAGTAGGGTGTTAGTATTTTTCTTTTTTGAATGCTGAGATCGTGTTGGGAACAAAACCAGTCCTTCGTGGTAGTTTGACTAGAATCTCAGGTGACACACATGAGCAGGTAGGATGGTCATCATCCCCTTGTGCTCTCCATGAGCACCGTGGGACTGTCAGCAATTGAATGAGTTCTTTTAGTTCAATTTACATAGAAATCAAGTAGGGAGAGCCCAGCCTGCTCTGCTTGAAATAGAAATCAACAGGCAAAATAAAGCTACACAAAAGAGACTTTAGCCAGGAACTATACTGCAGCACAGAGGGAAGCAGCCAGGAACGCTTGGTAAGGGGAAGGGGCTGCTTATAAAGTTCACACATGCCAGTTCTCGCATGCACAGTGTCCTGCCATAGGCTGACTTTCTGCTTAGTCATGGGAAGGCAAGGGGGCTCCTTGTGGACCTGACTGGTGACAGCTGAGGGGCTGCAGAGGGCTGGAATCATACAGTGGTTTAGGGGTGGAGTCAGCTGGGATGGACCCAGACAGAAGGTGCAGAAGCCAAAGCAAGTCTCCAGGTGGCCGGGTCTGATGCTCACCGCTGTCAAAGATGGAAGAATAAAAGTACCTGACGGGAGCCCTGGGCCTTCTTCCTCCAACTCAGCTTCTCACTCCATCCCCTTAGTTGCTGTAGCAACTCACTAAGTAGCAGAGTGGTCTTCTCTTTGCTTCTCCCACAGAGCAAGGAAGCTCTCAAGTAGAGGTGAGACAGTAACTACCTAAAAGGGTGATATTGCTGAGTGTTGAAGAGTTTCTTGTCCCCAGATATCTGCGTTTTCCTCCTTTCCCTCCCCACTGACAAATATCTTCCAGGAGAGAGAAGAGGCATGGGCAATGCCAGCAGTTCTCGATGCACCAGTGGAGCTTTTAGTAGATAACTTAGATGTCTGTGCTGCATGCCCAGAGTTCTGTAGTAATCATCCGGGATGAGGCTCAGATATTCAGGATGAACATGTGGCTCCCAGGGATGCTTCTCTTCCAGGCTGAGGACCACTGGGCCTGGCAACAAAAGCAAAATTCGAAATTTCCTTGCCAGCGTACCCCATGTTGCTTAGAGGACATTCGCTGGGACATTGCATGTATGCTTTAGTAAGGTGACCTTGCTCAAGGACCAGGGCGGATCCGGGTTTAGAGCTGATCAGGTTTTAGGAAGTATCCCCTCCTTGGGTTTAGGGAAGTTCCAGGTTTAAGGTGTACCCTGGGGGAGGAGGGATAGGGCTATCCTGCTGCCTCAGGCACGCCCCATCCTTGAGTTCCCGTTGTGTTCTCCTGAGATTCAGAAAGTATTGGAGAAGAAAGCCTCATGGAGTAGGTGAATTGGGCGGCAGCAGAACTGGGATTTCCCCAGAACGTGTGTAGAGGCCGGTGTGAGTTCGGGAATAAAGATTGCTCTTTGAATCTACAAGGTGTGTGGTGGCTCGTGATTCTGTGCCCAGCCAAGACTGCGGCAATTTATTAGCTGCTGCCAGCAGTCCTTAATGAACTTGACCCTGATCATGCACTCCAGCACCATCCATAGAGAAGGAAGGGGAGATAGGTGCTAAGGATCAAGTTGTTGTCCTTCCTTTTGCAGAGGGTTAGCCAGTAAGAGCAGGGCTGGCAACAGTGAGTGTGGACTTCGTGGCCAAAACTATGGTGGCCGTGGACCAGAAAGAGATCTTTAAAACGGATTGAGCCAATAACATCACACAATGTGCACTGGTCAGGAATTCTGTACCTGGTAGAAATGTGGCTGCAAGAACAGAAAGCCCAGTAACAGAAGATTGCAGGAATACGAGCTTGTTTTGCTGCTATAACAGCAAGCCCAGAAGTAGATATTTGCAGCATTGTTTTTGCATCTCTGAGGTATATGGGCTATTCTACATCTTTGTCCCTGCCATCTTTAGGGTGGAGATCCTCGTCTGCTCATTCTCATGGGTCCAGCAGGGCACAGTGTGTCCTGGGAAGAAGTAGAGGGGCCTGTGGCAGGAGTGGTCTCTCCTCAGAGAGCAAGTGCTTTTCCAGACACATTCTGCCTGACTGCTGCTTAAGTTTCATTGTCCAGGTCTGGGACACTGCCCACCTCCATTCCCCTGCTGTAAGGATGTGCAAGCAGAAAACACGACTGTTCCACTGGCCATGAAAGCCTGAGTTACTGCCCCAGGTTAGCATATTGCCATACTAAGCAAATCCAAGTTTGTCAGCTGGGAGAAGAGGGATGGCTGTTGGTGAGTGAATAATGGTGCCTGCTACAGATCTCCTCCACCCCTGTGCCTCTTGCATAATGAGTGGAAACTTGAGTTTTCTAGATATACCCTTAAAATAAACCTATTATTGAAAATTGCTGCAATTTTCTCCTTGGAGGTTCTCTGAGGCTTTCAGGGAAGACCTCACAAGGCAAAAATCTTAGCCTATGAGCAGCTCCCTGACTTCTTAGACCCCAGAGGCAAACAGCTTCAGCCTCCAGTAGATGCCTTGCTGTATGATGGCTGTTTTATTTCTTCTTGTATTTGTTTTCCACTTTGCAACTGTGAGCATTAAGTCAGAAGGACGGAAAAAGTTCACCATGTTGACAATAGCCCCATCTTCTGTCTAAGAAATGTCAGCGTCTGAACAGACCATTATTTTTGGTTGCCAATACATTCTGGAACCTAATGCAAATAGGATCCATGCATCTAAGAAGAAATCTTTTCAGGGGTTTGAAGCCCTTTTACCTCTTTCAGGTCAACATGTTTGCCCATTTTTATTTGGTCTTGTAGTACTTATGGTATCATGATGCCCTTGCCCATTGCTTTTCTGGCAGTTTTATGAAGGACCAAATTCAGTACCTGCAGCATGCTTTGACGGGTGCAAACAGAGTCCACAGAAAACATTGAAAGGAAGGATCCATCTGCCTGGACCAACCTCCTAACTACAATTTCTCTTCTCAATTCACTTTTTCTTTTCATTTCTTTTTTTATACTAGGGATTGAAATCAGGGCCTCACACAAGCTAGGCAAGAGTTCTACCACTGAGCCACATCCCCAGCCCATATTTTATTTTGAGACCGGGTCTCCCTCAGTTGCTGAGCCTGGCCTTGAACTTACAATCCTCCTGCCTTTTCTCTGGAGTAGCCAGGACTATGGGCATGTGCCACCGTGCCTGGTTCCCACTCACTCTTACTCCTCTCTCCATTCCCCTTACTAAGGGGAAGCAGTGTCCATTTCAAATTGGGAAAATGAAGGGTGTCAAGATTAAAATCAGAGGTGCAGGTGAGCAAGCTCATCTCTCGGTGCAAGCATTTCAGATTAGAAGGGAATCAGGGATATCCATCTTTGGAGAGATCTCAGATGTAGGGTATGGACAACCAACACCCACCCATTTGCAGTATATTGGAGCCCAAGTCTTCGGAGTCCAAGCATAAGGGTAGTTCAACTGTGGGACCCAAAAAGATTGGGGAAAGGAGTTCATGAAAACAACTCCTTAGAGGCCACTGCTGGACACATATCCACACTGACAAATGCACAGGCAGTTAGGCAGTTTCTTTCTCACAATTGAACATATTTGTTGCCAGGGAAACCGAGGAGGGGGCAGGCTCTGGGTGTGCAGGCTACCTGAGCTGGAGCAAAGCAGCCATAGGACTGAAGGTGGGGAAAACTCTGATAGCTAGTTGCAGCCCTTGTTCATTCACGATGAAGCAGGAAAATTGCAGGGGAGGAGAAAAGCAAGCCATACTAGCCCCCTTCCCATATCCCCTCCCCTGCAATATCCACCTCTAGGAGGATGAGGAGGGGTCCCTGGCTATTCTCACACCAGGTTTCCTCCATCCATCAAAGCGGCACATTGTTTACCAGGGAACAAGCATTTCAGCTTGCAAATGCCCCTGTTTCAGGGGTAATTATGGCCCTGGAAATTCTCCAACAGTTACTTGGAATACCATCACTTAAAATGCTGAATTCTTATCATCCAGATTCAAAACTTACTGAGTAACTGTCACACTGCTGGTACTATTTGGCACTTAGGATATGAATTGAATTAAAGCACTGTCTTAATCTTAAGGAGATCATAAGCTGTCACTGAACTATCCATATTCATTCATTCGTGAAGTGTAATTCACTGAGTACCTGCTATGTGTTAGACATGGGGGACTGAGACTCTTTAGGCAGTCAACTGGACCTAGTGATGTTTTTAAAATTGAATCGTTGGTTCCCATAATGTGTGAATTTCTTAGTGTGGTACCCAAGATGCCTCCAGAGGGGGCCTGGCCTTCTTTACAGGCTGCCTCCTTACAAGTCCCATTGGCTTACTTTTTAAATCTCCAAAACATGTCATGTGCTCTCACTTCTCTTTGTCTTTTCAAAAGCCCTTCACTTTCTGGTTTAACTTTAGGAAGTTCATTGTGGTAGCAATATGGAGTAGGTACCGCAGTGGGGTGTATGTCAGGTAGGAGTTCTTGTTCACTTAGTAAGAAATGATGAAGTTCTAAAATTTAGACATTCATGGAGGACAGAAGGGAGGAGCTACTGAGAGAAAGATTTAGAAAGTTTCAGGTACAGAAGTGAGTGATCGACTTGGGGATCAAGGAGGAGAGTGGGAAGTCTTACTCTCAACCAGGGCAACTTGGTGAGGACAGCCTTTTGCCAAGCAGGGATTCCCCAGAAGAAACGCATTGGTGGGGCATATTGGTGATGGGAATGTGGTGGAGGGAATGAGGTCAGTGGAGGTTAGACATGTTGGGAAAAGTATAAACGGCAGCCGTACCTCAGAGAAAAAACCCCAACATGGCGCCTAAGGACTTCTCCTTCCTACCTTCTTCTTCTCTGCAGTGGCGCGAAAAGTTCCCGCCCTTGTGAACTCTCCCGCTGGCGCCAATTTCAAACCTCGCTGGCGGGGAACCTTAGCCCCAATGAGAACTAATGCCTGGGCATGGGAACTCATATCTGGAAGAACTTGCCAATAAACGGGTGGCCTGCCATTTATCTAAGCCCTACCATCTCCCCTTTAGTTCTATATAAGCACACAGCTTTTGCAATAAAATTGGAATTCTCCTGGCGAAGTGTCTTTGCGTGGGGAATTCTTTCATTCTGGTGCCCCGTGTGAGGATCCAGATGAGCACTTTCCAACAAGAGCCCCGTCCCCTGCCCCGCCGAAGACTCTCCGCCCAAGTCCGCTGTTCTCAGACGCCAGCTCCCCTGCACTCACTGCTGATTCCGCCGTAGGTAAGGTCCCCCTGACCCTGGCTCGCCAACCCCCTTCGGGCTACAGCTGGTACTGTGACCGTTGACTGCCCGGCACACTCCGGACGCCCGTTGGGGGGAGGGAATTCCCTCCACTAAGGCCTTCACTGGCCGCAGTGGACCCTCTGGTGATCCATTTCCCTTTGGGGCGTGAGGCTTCTGAGTTTACACGAAAGGTTCTGTGGTTTTTTTTCTCCTCCCGCTGCGGCTGCTGCTACTATCTCCCACCGGGTTACTGTATCTGGCCTTTCTACTCGGGGAAAACTGAACTCCCGGCCTGGAACTGTGTTCCGCCGGAACCGGAGTTCTGTTTTCATTACTGACTTTTTCCGCTGCGGTCGAAAACTTTCCTGACGTCAGGTTGCCCGTGGCTCCGACCCCATTGGGTCTCACAGATCGCAATTCACTGGTGACGACCAGGTAGTGCCATCTGCAGTTCCTGGCGGCGGCTGGTCATTTTGGGGACGCCCACCTGACCCCCGCTCGCCCTGGGCTTCCTGGAAGCCGTTTCAGCCGGGGTTTTCCCTTTGCCTCTCTCGCTTACGCTTATTCTCTCTTTCTCTCTTTCTCTCTTCCATCTCTCCCTGTGACTATGGGCACCTCTTCGTCTATACCTGAAGCCTCACCTCTCAAATGTCTAATAAAAAATCTGGCCACACTCTCCCTCACACCAGACATCAAGCCCAAACTTTTAATCAAATTCTGTACCCAAGATTGGCCTACATATCCACTGGATAATGGCAATCACTGGCCTCCAGAAGGCTCCTTAGATTCAAACCTACTTCGAGACCTTTTTAACTACTGCCAGCGTCTGAAAAAGTGGAGGGAGATTCCCTGCGTTGAAGGTTTTAGCCTTCTCCCACAACACCCTGCTCTCTGCTCCTCCTGCTCCCCCTCTCAAGACCTCCTTGCTTGCAAACCCCTCCCTTCCCCTACTTCTACTCCTGGCTTTGCAGATTCTTCCTCATTTGACGCAGCAGATGAACCCCCACCTTATCCTCCAGCCCCATCTGCTCCTTCTCTCCCGCTATACCCTCCTCTTTCTCCGCCTGGTTCCACGGATCCTCAACCTTCCGTTTCATTCTCCTCCCCTCCGCCCTCTTCTGCCTGCTCCACCTCCTTCTCCGCAGAGACACCCCCTTCCCCTCCCTCTCCTTCCTGTCCGCCGCCTACCTCTTTCAGTCCTCCTGTTACCAGGTCTAAGGGACTCCTTCCCACCCCCAAGATAATCGCACCCCTTCATGAGGTAGCTGGTCCCGAGGGTGTCATCAGAGGCCACGTGCCCTTCTCCATGTCGGACATTACTCAGCTAGAGAGAAAGCTAGGCTCATTCACCACTGACCCCACCACTTACATTCGGGAGTTTCAATGGGTCCTGCAGGCATATAGCCTCACTCATCATGACATATACATGCTCTTGGCCAATACACTTCTCCCTGAGGAAAGGCGATGGGTCTGGGAGCTAGCCCAAGCCCATGCTGATGAAAATCATAGGACCAATCCCAACCACCCCACGGGCCCTCATGCTGTCCCAGAGCAGGATCCCCTATGGGATTACAACACCCCTGAAGGCTTGCAGTCTCGTGACCTTTTTACATCCTGCCTCTTGGCGGGCCTGAAAAAGGCCACCCGCAAGGCTGTTAACTTTCAAAAAGTGCAGGAGGTCATTCAAAAAAAGGAAGAAACACCTTCAGAATTTTTGGATAGACTAACCAAGGCCCTTCAACAGTACACAAACCTCGACCCAGAAACCCCTGATGGCCGTCATGTCTTAATGACATATTTTCTAGCCCAAAGCTACCCTGACATTAAAGCCAAGCTTAAAAAGCTTGAACAGGGCCCTGCTACTTCTCAGACCGAAATCCTCGCTGTCGCTTTCAAGTTTTTTCATGGTAGAGAGGATGAAAGCGAACGCCGTAGGCAGAGGGCTGAAAATGCCAAGTTCCAAATGTTGGCCCAGGTCATTCAGAGAAGGTCATCACCACGCCATCCTAATAAGACACCCCCTGGAGCTTGCTTCAAATGTGGTAAGGAGGGACATTGGGCCAAGGATTGTCCTTCGCCAAGGACACCCTCCACCCCCTGCCCAAAGTGCCACCAAAGGGGACACTGGGGGGTGGACTGCCCAACAACCCGGAAGGGAGGTTGGTCAGCCACCCGGCAACCCCAGCCTCTCCTGGGCCTGGCAGAGGAGGATTGACGGAGCCCTGGGCCTTCCCTCCCGACTATTACCATCAAGAAGCAAGAGCCTAGGGTCACCTTCCTGGTGGATAGACGCTTCATTACCTTCCTCTTAGATACTGGTGCCACTTTTTCGGTCTTGAGGGAGTATTGGGGTCCTACCACACCCTCAAAAACTCCTATTGTCGGGGTAGGAGGTAAACAGATTTTCCCTCGAAAAACTCCTCCCTTATCATGTTATATGCAGGGATCCCTTTTTTCCTTCACACACTCCTTTCTCGTTATGAGCCATTGCCCCACTCCCCTTCTGGGAAGGGACATACTCTCACTATTGAAAGTCACCATTCACATATCACCCCACACTTCTCCCACCTCTTGCTGAGGGCCATTACCAAGTAGAAATGACGCATCAAAATTTCCTTGCTAGCGTACCCCATGTTAATGATTTCGCTGTTGACATTGCATGTAAGGTGACCTTGCTCAAAGACCAAGGCGGATCCGGGTTTAGAGCTGATCAGGTTTGAGGAAGTATCCCGGTCCTTGGGTTAAGGGCGTTCCCAGTTTTAGACCTTGGATTTTAGGGAAGTTCGATGTTGAGGATTATTGCTGCTGGAATTAGGGCGTTCCTGCTGCCTGAGCTCCCATGGAGCTCTCGTGAGATTCAGAGAGCATTTTGGGAAAGAAAGCCTCGTGGAGTAGGTGAATTGGGTGGCAGCAGAACTGGGATTGCCCCAGAACGTGTGTGGAGGCCGGTGTGAGTTCGGGAATAAAAAATTGCTGTTTGAATCTACAAAGCTGTGTGGTGGCTCGTGATTCTGTGCCCAGCCAAGACTGCGGCAACCTCTCATTTCCTCATGATGTTCCTAGGGACAGATACACCTCCTTCACACACTCTTCCACAACTATCTAAACCAGTTAACCCTGAGGTTTGGGACACAACTACACCCTCTATAGCTAAATGCAGTCCTATTCATATTGTCTTACGGGACCCTTCAAGATATTATTAGTCAGCCACTATATCCACTCACAACCACAGCCCTCCTCGGATTAGAACCCATCATCCAAGATTTATTACGAAAGGGATATCTTAGGCCTACACACTCTCCTTTCAACACCCCCATTCTGGCAGTTAAAAAACCTAACGGGTCCTACAGGCTGGTTCAAGACCTTCGCCTTATCAACTCCTCTGTGGTCCCTATCCACCCGCTAGTACCCAACCCTTACACCCTCCTCTCTCAGATCCCTGCCACTACTACCCACTTCTCCGTCCTAGATTTGAAAGATGCATTCTTTTCTATTCCCTTGTCCTCAGAATCTCAGGATATCTTTGCTTTTACGTGGACTGACCCTCACACCCACCATTCTCGTCAGCTTACCTGGACTGTCCTCCCACAGGGATTCAGGGATAGCCCCCATCTCTTTGGCCAAGTTCTTGCCCAGGACCTCACATCCTTTCACCCCACCTGTCCTGACTCTACTCTCCTTCAATATGTCGATGACCTTCTTCTATGTAGTCCCTCTTGGGAACACTCTCAATCCCACACCGCCCAGCTTCTTAATTTCCTAGCAGAAAAGGGATATAGGGTGTCTCCCCACAAGGCCCAGGTTTCCCAGTCTTCTGTCACCTATCTTGGCTTTCGCCTTACACCCGGGAAAAAGGAAATAACACTGGATAGGAGGCAACTCCTCTCTAATCTTCCAGTGCCCCATACGAAAGCCGAAATACTATCATTCCTAGGACTAGCAGGTTATTTTAGGGCCTGGATCCCAAATTATTCTCTTCTAGCCAAACCCCTGTATGACCTAGCAAAGGGACCCCCTAGTGAATCTCTTGCCTCCTCCCCCAACTACCACTTCCGTAGGCTTCAGCAACTCCTCTTAAAGGCACCTGCCCTTCACCTTCCTGATCTTTCAAGACCATTTCATCTATATGTCCATGAAAAAAGGGGGCAAGCACTTGGGGTCTTAGGTCAAAACTATGGGCCTACATTTGCACCTGTGGCATATTTGTCCAAACAACTAGACCCTACCATCCGTGGGTGGGCCCCTTGCTTAAGAGCTCTGGCTGCTGGACAAATTTTACACAAAGAAGCCTCTAAGCTGACTTTTGGGGCCCCTTTAACTATCCACTCCCCACATCACTTGAAGGATCTTTTAGCTTATAAGGGCCTTCAAACCCTTCCTCCATCCAGAGTTCTGTCACTCCTCACTTCTTTTCTGGAAAACCCTAATATTACGTTCCTCCCCTGCTCTGCACTGAACCCTGCCTCACTGCTCCCAACGACTCCCACGTCTGACACGCCAACTCATAATTGCTTGGAAACCTTAGATGATTTCCTCCCCTGTCATCCTTCCATTTCTGAGGGACCACTCACCAAGCCTGACCTTATCTGGTTCACTGATGGCAGTTCCTTTAGACAGAATGGCACTCATTACTCTGGATACGCTGTAGTTTTAGCCACTAAGATTATAGAGGCCAAAGCTCTGCCTTCAGGAACTACCAACCAGCAGGCTGAACTCATAGCAGCCACTCGTGCCTGCCTTCTAGCTCAAGGCAAATCCCTCACCCTTTATACTGACTCAAAATATGTCTTCCATATTCTATTATCCCATGCTGCAATATGGAAGGAGCGAGGCCTACTTACCACCAAAGGTAATGCAATCACTAATTCGGCTCTTATAACCAATCTGATAGAGGCCTCCCACTTACCCACCCAGTTGGGAGTCGTCCATTGTAGGTCCCACCAGAAGGACGGCTCTCTTATCACTGAGGGCAACGCCAGGGCTGACCAGGCGGCCCGCATGGCTGCTACCACTTCCAATTATGGCCCCCCTGGGGGACATATAATGGCCACCTTAGACAGCTCATCTGAAGCCCCTACTTCTTCCAGTAAGAACAAGTATCTTTTCGAGTTCCTTCATACTCTATTCCATTCCAACTCTCAGTCTTTGACCCTCTTTTTACAGAGCTTCTTTTCCCTCACCCCCTCTGACAAAGCCATGCTACAGAATATAGCCTCTAATTGTCAGATCTGTCAGCGGACCAATCCTCATACTCCTTTAAGGCCTAAACCTTTCCCCTCCCACCAAGCTCAGGGACACACTCCTGCTGCTGACTGGCAGGTAGACTTCACCAACATGCCCACAGTACGGCGCACTAAGTACCTCCTTGTCTTTGTGGACACCTTCTCTGGTTGGGTTGAGGCATTTCCCACTTCCAATAAAAAGGCTTCCACTGTAGCTTCGATCTTACTGACAGACATCATCCCTAGGTTTGGTATGCCCACTTCCCTACAATCCGACAATGGCCCTGAGTTTATCTCTAGAATCACACAAAGGGTCTCTCAAGCCCTCTCCTTCAAGTGGCATTTCCACTGACCATATCGCCCCCAGGCTTCAGGAAAAGTGGAAAGGGTAAATCAGACTCTAAAGGAAGTCCTTACCAAATTGACAATGGAATTAAACTTAGACTGGGTCAAACTCCTTCCCTTGGCTTTGCTTCGAATCAGAGCTCTCCCTAAGAAACCATCTTTGCTGTCTCCCTTTGAGATAATGTATGGAAGACCTCTCATACCCCCTGGGTTAGTCATTTCACAAGGACCTCTCACCCGAGATTTGTCTTTGCCTCTCTTGTTTCATCTCCGCTCGGAACTCTGGAAATATCAGGACTGGCTTCTTCCGGACCCAGTCTCCTCTCCAAACACTCCTCCCTTAACACCTGGAAGTTTAGTCTACTATAATACCCCAGAGGAGAAAGGGCCTCTTACCCCAAAATGGGAAGGCCCCTATCCTGTCATTCTCTGTACCCCCACCGCTGCCAAACTCTCCTTACCAGACAACCGTCTCACTCCCTGGATTCACATTTCTAGGTTGAAGCCATATCATCAGGAGGCCCCACCTGCTGATGACAGGACCACCCCAGAGGAACTCCAAGAATCACCTCCTGAACCTCCCCTTTACTCCTGCTCTCCACACCCATCTCACCCCTTTAAGTTGCGGCTCACACAGTGTTCCCCGCAGCCCCATTCCTCTTAGAAAAAAGGCACAATGAGCTTTCCCAACACCCCAGTCTTCTCTCTCTGCTTGTTTTTTGTGCTCTGCTTCTTTTCTGTGTTCTGTCGGGACCGGTCTTTACCCTCCTCTCCTACCATGTATCTATTCACTCTCCGGGAACGATACTCAGAACATGGCATGCTGAAGGTCCGCGAAGTGGATGCAACTACTTGCTTCATCCACAACTGCACCTCTATTTCCCTAAAATTGTCACCTTCCAGGACCTTCGTCCCTGGTAACTGGAACTGGCCTTTCATTTGCTTCCTTTTTGATCAAACCAAAGGCTATTGCCATTGGTGGCCTGAGATATATAATGGGTGCCCCTATTGGTCATGTAGGTTCCATGATGAACGTGGTAGGTATTCTTACCACTCACTTTGTTACCCTGTAGGATGGACTTCTAGTTACCTAAAATGGCATAAAGGCTCTTCATCAGATAACCATGGATGGTATACTTTAGATATACCTGACCCCAAGGCCAAACGTTGGGACTATGTTGAGTTTGCTGTCTATGCTCAGACAACCTCAGCCAAACCCACAGGGTGGATGACTGTCGGCCGCACCCTAATTACGCCACCTAAGGCAACCATCCAGGTAGTCGAGCACATCAAGGAGTCAGAATCAAAACTTCGAGATCTTATCCATAGCCCATCCAAAGAGGATTCAGAGCCTTCAGCCCCCTCAGGCCTCCCTCCCACATGGCTCAATTTGCTACACCAAACTCTTCGATTATTAAACTCCACCCCTCTTTCTGTGCCTACTTCTCAGTGCTTTCTCTGTGCTTCACTTAGTCGTCCACTTCTAGCAGCAGTCCCATTAGCAAAAGGAAATATTTCAGCAGAAACCTACAATTTCTCTAAGAAAGGACAACCCCTACACGTGACACGTATCCCACTATGGGAAAGTTATTCCACCAATACTTCATTTCCTTTCATCTGCTTCCACCCGCCAACAATGAATCCTTTACCCATTTGTTCCTTGAGCTATAGCACCCCATCGAGCCCTGTGTTTATGCAACCTGGACATTTCCTCTGGTGTAACGGGTCTTTAAGTACCTCAACAATCAATGTCTCTGGCACCTGTTTCTTGGTTACTGTAGTTCCTCAGCTGTCTTTATATACTCCCACCGAATTCCGACAGCTGGCCCTGCCTTCCCTCACCCGTAGGGCAGTCTTTCTGCCGGTTCTGGTAGGCCTCACTTTAACAACCTCAGTGGCGAGTCTTGGACTCTCTGGTGGAGCTCTAGGTCATGCTCTATGGGCATCCAATGACCTGCAACAAAAACTGCAGGAAGCACTTGATACCACTGCTGAGTCTCTGGGCTCCTTGCAGCGCCAGGTTACTTCATTGGCACAAGTGGCTTTACAGAACCGAAGAGCGATTGATCTTCTTACTGCAGAAAAAGGGGGTACATGCTTGTTCCTCAGAGAGGAGTGTTGCTACTATGTTAATGAATCTGGGCTAATAGAGAAAAATGTTGTTAAATTGCAGGAATTATCGACCCAATTGCTTAAACCCACCTCCCCTAATCCCATAACGGGGTTCTTCCAATCCTCTCTTGCCACGTACTTACTACCTATCTTGGGACCCCTTATTGGGATGCTCCTTTTCTGTGCTCTCTTGCCCTGCATAATAAAGTTCCTTCAAACTCAATTGCAGAAAATTTCTAATCAAACTTTCAACCAGCTTCTGCTTAGGCACTACCAGCCTCTGATGACCGATGAACCCCCAACATCTCCAAGAGAACAGTTCACTCAGTGCTGAGGCTCCCTACCAGGCACGATGGAATGCAACGGACATCAGACAGCGGGAGACAACGAGCCCAAAGAACCTCTTAATCTGCCATCCTGGATCCATAAGTCTTTATGTCCTTTTAAGCCTCCTCATGGCCCTTGGCCTCTTCTCTGTCAGTCCCCCAACATGGAACTTCTGCCAAAAATTGACCTTTGCTTTAATTTTTATCTTCATTCTGTTTTTATTCGCTCTGATCTTCTTCAGGTGCTGGTGACGCCATGTCCAGGCAACGCTTCCAGTATTTCCTAGAGTCTCTGTTACAGGACCAGTGGCTGATACCAACAATCTTCTCCATCCAGGACTGGTTCGATGCCATCGACGACTTGTGGCTTCAGGGAACATTCATAGACTTCACCCCTACGGAAGTAGCTGTCTATAGCCACTGGGTTTTATTTCTGGCTGCCATGATATCCCCAGACCTGCCCCCGAACATTCCTCCACTTCCCTTTCTAGGCCCTACGGCGCCCCCACCCAGCAGGAAGCAGCCGGAGCTGACTAACGACGCCCCAATTCCTAAGAAAACAAAAAAGGGAGGAATGTTGGGAAAAGTATAAACGGCAGCCGTACCCCAGAGAAAAAACCCCAACATGGCGCCTAAGGACTTCTCCTTCCTACCTTCTTCTTCTCTGCAGTGGCGCGAAAAGTTCCCGCCCTTGTGAACTCTCCCGCTGGCGCCAATTTCAAACCTCGCTGGCGGGGAACCTTAGCCCCAATGAGAACTAATGCCTGGGCATGGGAACTCATATCTGGAAGAACTTGCCAATAAACGGGTGGCCTGCCATTTATCTAAGCCCTACCATCTCCCCTTTAGTTCTATATAAGCACACAGCTTTTGCAATAAAATTGGAATTCTCCCGGCGAAGTGTCTTTGCGTGGGGAATTCTTTCAAGACAACCCCCACACATGTTGTATGGACAGGTTTGAGACTGAACCCAGGACAGGTCTCATGGGCTGGACATGTAGATTTTCTTCATTAGCATGTAAAAGGTAGTCAGTCAGATTAGTCAAGGAAAGAGTACAGAGCTAGGAGAAAAGAGATGTAAAGACAGACCTTCGAAAACCTGAACACCAACAGGTCAGGAAGAAAGATGGGCTCTGCCCAACATGGAGAAGGAACAGCTGGGAAGCAAAGGAAAAAAAAAAAAAACAGGAGAGAACCACAGGAGGGGACCAGAGGAAGATGGTTCAAGAGAAGAAATGCTCAAGAGTCCGCTTTGATAAGAACAACAAAGGGCAGGTTTAGTGATTGGACCACTGCCCATCTTAGGGAGTCAGAAAGTGGATGTGGAAATCATTCTAGCAGAGAAGAGAGTGAGAGAGGAGAGTTCTGTGAGTCTGGACCAGAGCTGAGCGGGGAATGAGGCTGTGGGGCTGGCCACCAGATCCTGATGGGCTTTCATGCTCTGCCTGGCATGGGCTTTGTGCTGTAGGCAACAGGGAATAAATACACAGGCCAATTCATTATTTTTCTTTTAGTATAAGTCATTTGCAAAAATGGGGGTAAAATTTACATAGAATGAAATGTCTGGATCTCAAGGGTTCAATTCAAGGGGTTTTGGCAAATGTGAAACCGTGTAACCAACACAGGACCAGGTTGAAGTACTTCTGTCACCCAGAAGCTTCCTTCCAGCCTGGTTCTCATGACTCTCCATGTCTGGAGCAGCTGCTCTTTTCATTCCTATTCCACAGATTACTTTTCTCTTCTTACATTTCATATAAATTAGACTGTGAGGACATAAGACTTCGCCAGGCTTCTTTTGAACAACAGAATGTTTTTGGGATTTATTCATATTTGTTGAATGAATTAGCAACTCATTCTCTTTTGCTGAAAGAGCATTATTATATAAAGTACAATTTGCTTAATCATTCTTCTACTGATGGACATTTAATTTGTTATAAGGTTTTGGCTATAATGTTGCCAAAGCATTGTTCTGCAAGACCTGTTGGCATATATTTTCATTTAGCAAATAGCAAGGGGTGCAAATATATTATAAGGTAAGTATATTTCAATTTTATAAGAAACAGTTTTCCAAAGCAATCTTGTCACTTATGAGTACCATTAATGTTCCAGTTCAAGTTGTTTCACCTTCTTGGTTTTTTCCACATCATGTATTCAGTCTTTCAAAATCTGAGCCATTCTCAGGAGCGTGAAGTGGTATCTCATGGTGGTTTTAATTTGCATTTCTCTGGTGACTAAAGATGCTGAACACCTTTGCAAATGCTTGTTATTTGCATTATCTTCATTTGTTAAATGTCTGCTCAAAACTATTTCCCATTTATGTTTGATATATGTATATGTTGAGGGAAATGATAATTGGCACATTAGATGTTGGAAGCAATTGGTATTGTAGCCAGAATTAGACAGGCAGTCAGTATAGATAGATAAATCCAGTCAGGTTGGATCAAAGAGGCCAATTTTGAGTGAGTCTGGGAAGTTGGAGGCTGTGGACTGAAATGTTAGTTCCTTCAGAGCCCTTCCTCCACCCTTTTCAAGAACCTGCCCCTGCTCCAACCTGATGCCAAGGTAACCTGTCCCAGGAATTGCCCCTCCCTACAGGGTTGTTAATGTTGTTAACCCGATTCCCACCTTTGGGCCATCCCACCAAGCATTCCTGGGCCTAGTCACTTACGCAGGAAGGAGGAAGACTAGAGGAAAAAGGCAGGAGAACATAGGAAGCCTGGGACATATAAAAAGGGCAGAACACCTCACTTCTTGGGATACCAGGATACCAGCTATGGCCCCCTTCTCCCTCCCAGGAGAAGTCCATGTTATTCTTTTTTACATAAATCCTGCTTTATATGCTTGCCTCGGTGTGCTTCTGTCCTATTCAGACTTCAACATGTGAGGAAGTAGGACTCATCACCCATAACAGGCAGCATCAGTATTTGCTAACATTCTAAGTGGGTTTAAAATAGAACCATTTATGCATTCCGTCAATGGGAAAATTGAATAACTGAAATAGAAAACCTCACCTCTGCAGTGCACTTTGTTGATCTGGTTCCTGTTTCAACCCTGGAATTAACTGGATCTGTGACATGGGTTTTCTTTGCCTTCTAACCAAAAAGATCTGCCCTTTAGTGTATAGACTGATCCAACCTTCAAAGAGCTTGATAGAGGATAAACATAATGGATAAGATTAAGATTAAAGTCATCTGACTTTACATATGAAAGACTATTTCCATATTTAGTAGTAGATGTTGTCATAAGTACAGAACAGACACATGCATGGACTGTTTTTGAGTTGTACAGCGGGAGTGAGCACATGCACTGTAAGGGAAGTTCTGTTCTGGAGTGTGGGCACTGGGATGCAAGGGCCAGTGTGGGCATCTTCTCTCTACCTGTATTCCCAGCACATATGCATAGCAGAACTCACCCCACCTTAATGCTAAATCATCCTTGTGTCTTGTGTTTTCCTTATCTATTTTAAAGCGGATGTCCAGAATACATTTCTGATATGTGTCAGTGTCTTTGTGGGAGGTTCCCTGAATGCACAGTTTTGAAAGTAGGCTCTGAGGTGGCAGTGAAGTCCACCTTCAGTGACACCTTCTGGCCTGTGTCACAGGCATGCTTGACTGATTTAGGGCCCCAGGGAGCCAAACTCCAATCACAACGCGATGCACCTGGAACATATACTACATTAACGTTTAACGAAGTTCTCCTTTCTCTTACAAAACAGTAAGGCACAGGGGCAACAGGGCTGGACAGTGCTGGTGAGAGCCCAAGAGCACAGTGAAGGCCTAGCAGGAACGCCACACTGTGCACGCGCACGTCCCGGCGGCGCGGCCGGTGCGCGCGCACGCCCTCGGCTTCCTCCCAGAGCTTGGTGTCGGCGACGCGCGCGGCAGATGGAAGGGGTGCTCGCGGAAGTCCTGCTGGAGCAGAGCTGGGACCCCCGGGCCCTGTTCGGGACGCTGTGCCGAGGGGAAGCGTCCGCGGAGCGCGTGGAGACGCTGCGCTTCCTTCTGCAGCGGCTGGAGGACGCGGGCACGGACCCGGGCGCGCTCCCGGAGGCGGCGCGCGAGGTCGCCACCGGGTACCTAGTGCCGCTTCTGCGCGGGTGCCCGGGCGGCGCCGACCCCGACCCCGGCCAGCCGAGCCAACGCCGGCGCGTGCTGCGGGCGGCGGGCGCGGCGCTGCGCTCGTGCGCCCGGCTCGCGAGGGGCCCGCCGCTGGCTGCCGCGCTGGCTGAGGAGGCGCTGCGGGACCTGCGGGCCGGGCGGTGCGCGCCGGGCGTCGAGGCTGCGGTGGAGGTGCTGGCCGCCGTCGGGCCCTGCCTGCGGCCCCACGAAGACGGGCCGCTGCTTGAGCGCGTGGCGCAGGCCGCCGTTGCCCTGGCGCTGGGCGCGGACGGGCCCGGGAACGCCGAGGACGCGGGGGCGCTGGCGGCTGCGCGGCTGCTGCCGGCGCTGGGTCAGTGTGGCGGGGCGGCGCTTCGGGCCGTGTGGGGCGCGCTGGCCGAGCCGGGCGTCCCCTGGGAACCGGACCGCGTCGGGCCGGAGCTGCAGGTGCTGAGCGCCCTGGCCGAGAAGCTGCTGCCTCAGCCCGGCGCGCGCGACGTGGGCCCCGACGCGCGGCGCTGCGGACGCTTCTGGAGGACGGTGCAGACGGGCTTGGGCCGCGCGGAGGACGCCCTGACTCGCAAGCGCGCGCGCTATCTGCTGCAGAGGGCCGTGGAGGTGTCCGCGGAGCTGGGCGCCGACTGCACCTGCGACGCCCACGGGGGAACAGGTATTCGCTCCCTGGCCCAGCCCGATCCCGCTAGCTTCCGCAAGCTGTTCAGAATTCGGTCATTCCACATGGCACCATAGAGCCTGGCAGCCTTGGGACCCTCTTTTCAGAGGCTGTTCTGCCAAGTGACAAATCTCGGAGCAGTCGACCCAAGCAATGTGGAATGCGACGCCCTTTGAGTTGTTGGGAAAGTGGCTGAACCCATGCAGGATTCTACAGACCCAAGTGGGCACTGTATCGTGATGGGACTTTCCACACTGAAAGATGTACCTGTGCTCGGGAAATGAACGGAGGCGTGTGTGTTAGAATTAGCATCATTCTTTGGAAAGGTCACTAGGTAATTCTCAGGAGCAGGATTTACTGATATTTGATGAACAGGTTTCTTAAGTTAGCTTTTTAAGGGTACTTTTTAAACATTTGAGTCCTTGCTTCTCGTTTACTGAACAAGTGGAGATGCGCTAGCATGGCCTGCCTTCTTTGGGTTGGTAACTTTTGATTGGTTTATCCAGTGGTCTCAAGTTTCTGAACTAAGTCAAAAACTAAGTCTGAATTGTCTTAATAGAAACTTGTTTTTCCAACTGTAATTACTACTCATTTATTGCAACAAAGAATTTTTGTTTGGATAAAGTTGTGAAATTAGACTTTCATATAATTTTAAAACATTTTAAATATTTGAGCAATCTGCAGATGGGTGCTCAATCCTTAAGAGTTTTGACTGGGAAGACATTTTTTTAAAAAGTTATCAAAGTGAAACTCATTTATTGTAGGGGGTTTTAATAATATACCCCACTTTCTCAGCTTCAGAAAGAAAACACTGTTATCTCTTTATTATCCTGAATATTTTGCTATTTACCCCTGTGACTTGAAATAACATTTCTTAGATTGTAAAACCCACCGTGAAGCTCTTGGTTAAATTAGTGTTGCGCACTAACATGGTGGTGGGTGCTGTTCACAGGTGATCAGTGTAGTACATTATATCACACTTTGAGGAAATTGAATCATGCTTCCATTCCTGCAAGTTTCTCTTATAATTGTCATTTTAAAATGTGTTTGGTTCTCTCCACACCAATCGTGATTCAGCCCTGAGTTCTCAGCCTGGTGTCTAGATCTTTCCAGAGCTAGACCTGAAGGCGTTTTGGGTTTCCCTGAGGAGCTGCCCTAGGGTCTTCCACTTGCTGACACTGGATTGCGTCTCCCTGTGCCTGGGGACAGCTGGCTTTCTAGCTCTGTCTCCACCATCCTGTGGGTCCCTTCCCCTGAGTCCTGTGTTGGTGCTTCTGCTTCCTGTACTTAGTATCTCACTCACTGCCATGGTACATTCTGTAGTTTCCTGAGATGAAATCTTTAAAAGTGACATGTCTGGTAATTCCATCAAAAGATCCTTTATGGCTGATAACATTTTTTAAAAAATATTTTTTAGTTGTCAATGGACTTTATTTATTTATATGTGGTACTGAAAATCGAACCCAGTGTCTCACATGTGCTAGGCAATTGCTCTACCACTGAACCACAGCCCCAGCCCAGTTGATAACATTTTTATTTCTAGTATTTCCATTTTACCTTTTTTTTTTTTTTAACATTTTTGTGCAGTCCTAGGGATTGAACCCAGGGGTTCTACATCCTTGGTCCTTTATATTTTTTATTTTTTGAGACAGGGTCATACTAAGTTGCTGAGGGTAGCATCAAACTTGTGGTCTCTCTGCCTCAGCCTTCCAAGTGTCTGAGATCACAGCTCCACTTGAGCTTAAAGACCCTTGTCTGCTCATCTGCTTAAGCATATTGGTCACCTTTCCAATTAGGTTCTTTAATGTGTAGTGATTTGCCAGTCTGACACCTGGACAGCTGAGTTTAGTTCTGCTTGTTTAACCTTTAGGGCATGGAGCCACTTCTCTGTGTTATGGATCAGTAGAGCTTATGCCAGTGTCTGTTGACAGATGGGTATACCCCTGCTTCCTAGGCCCTGTGTGCGGCCGAAGCCACCCTGTTTGGTTTTGTTCTTGCCTTCGGGCAGTGGTTGTGGCCACCTTGTGCTTGGTGTGGATCCTGGAGGGCTCAACAACTTTCTACAGCCATGTGCCTGTGCCATAGCAGGGGTCTTTTGAGGCCCCCAGGGTTACCCGTGTTTGTTGCTGGCTGCTGGGTTTGAGGTGGGGCAGCCTTTCTGTTTTTTCTTCTCTAGCCTTATCTTAGACCCTGCATGCTTCAGCCTTGGGGTTCCAGCTCCTCTGCTCTCTCTGCCCCCTCTTCAGTGGCACATAACTGCCTCCCACCTGGCGAAGGCTTAGAATTTCTGTGCCCTCTCCTTGTAAGCTGCATTCTGCTTGGTTCTCTGGGAGGCCTTGGGCACCAGTGTTCTGCCCTCCCTGTCAGGTGGCCAGCAGGAGCAGGACCTTCTCCAGATCTCAGTGCAGGCTCAGGCTGCAGGTCTTCTTCCCAGAGGCTGCCAGTCTTTGTGGCATCAGGGCAGGGCAAGGGTGCAGGCATGGGAGGGCTTGCGGCCACAAATCTGGGTGGCTGTGGGGTCTTGGCGTTGCTCCCCAGCAGTTCTTCTGTAGTGCATGCAGGACACTGTAGTGTCCTTAGTCTGCCCCTCAGACTAAGGCAGGCCTGCATACCCACTCTTAAGAGATCACTGCCCTGCCAGGGTCCTTCTTGGAGCACTTGGGGAGGCTGGGTCAGCAGGGGAGTGGGTATGGACTCTTAGGGGTTCCCAGGGCTTCCAAGCTGTCGTGCCAGCCCACCCTTGACCTTTAAAACCCATTAAAATGCTGTTTTTAGAAAGTGCTCCTTTGGTGCCTGCTGCTTCCTGGGTGCTCAGCCAGAGCAGAGCAGTGTAGGGTTTCTCTATTCTTGGAGAGTCTTTTGGAATTCCCCTGGCGGCCCCCCTAGAAGCTTTGGATTTTGTAGCTTATCCAGCCTTTTCTCTCCATGGCATTGGTGTTTTCTCTTGGCTGTCTCCATTTTGTGCAGAAGTGGAGACCGTACTTGTCTAAATGCCTTCATTTTGTCCTCACGTTTGATTGATGGCTCCATGAGGGCAGAATTCTGTTTAAAAGATGCAGACCTACAGTCTCTGGAGGAGATCCTGGATCCTGTGTGGGAGGTCAGGCGCTGGGCCCTGCTTGGCCACAGGTCTGCTTTCATGCTGATGCTGGCTCCTGGGTCCCTACTGAGTGCTTCTGTTGTTGATTTCCTCCTGCTGTTTTCTGCTCTGGGCACCTCCTGGATTGGTCTACCAACATCTCTTCTCTCCCAGGGTTTTCTGTGTCTTTACTCCCTGGGTGATTTCTTTCATGTCCAGCCCTTTCTTGTTTTTGCTATCAAGTTTAGTTCTCATGAGATCTGTTTGTTGTTTGTTGGAATGTCCCTTTTAAAGCATCCTGTTCCTAAGTCTGTGAGCAAATCCTGGATATGGGATCCTCTTCAACCTAGCTGCTCACCTGCACCTGGAGAAGCTCCTGCAGCAGCCAAGTCCTTTGATGGTGGATCGTGCAGTGCAGATCCAATTGTTGCTTGTTTCCCTGTGTCTACTTGAAATTATCTTTTCTCCAGTTTGATTTTTAAGTTCTAAGTTTTATTGCTATTTTCCTTCTCGGTTTTTTTTTTTCTTTTTTTTAATTCTTCTGGGATGTTGGCCTTTGAAAAACCTTTCCTGTTACAGTGAGGGTCTTGGGGAGGGGAGTTGAGTTTATATGTGCAGATCTGTCATTCTTATCTTAATGAACAGAGGACAGCAGCACACTTCTCCTTTTGAGATTCCCAAACTTCCTATCCAGGTTTAGGTGCAGGGACACCCTCCTTTATTAGAGAGTACATTTGGTAATAATGGCATTAGTGTAAGAATTGCTATTATGAAGAAAACTGTTAGATTTGCAAAATAAATAACTAATTTTTTTTTTAACTGTATTAGGCCCAAGTCTGTTTTGGTGGTCTGAGAAGAAAAAAGATGAGCTTCTAAAATTTTGGGAAAATTATATTTTAATCATGGAAACTCTAGAAGGAAATCAGGTAAGTGTTCTCATATTTTTGCAAATCCCATAGTACACATGATTTTCTCTTTTTCAAACATTAAAAGTAGGGAAGAAAGACCAACTTAGAGATAGCATGATAGAAGCCAGGTGTCCTTTGTTTTCTGGCACAAATGCAATTTACAAGAGCATGTAAATTGTTTCAGGAAAGTGAAGAATACTTTCAGCTGACTCATGTTACCATCTTTGACTTCCCTTGGCATTCTCAAACTTCAACATCAACGTCACCTGGAGGGCTTGTTATAAAATATGAACTACTGCCCCAGCCCTAGACCTTCTGATTCAGTAGGTCTGAGATAGCTCCCAGGTAGTGTCTCTGCCGCTGTCCCCTGGTGTGTAAGTCCAATCTGTAAGTCGCAGTCCAAGGGGCCAGCTTCCTTGCAGAGTCCTGTGAGATGTCAGTCCACCTGTGCACCAAGCATTGTTGGTGGATCAAAGTGGAGAATGACTCAGTTGCTGAGGAGCTGGACATCCAGGGTGAGAAGCATTTCTGAATCAAGTAAACTTGTGGGGTTTCTTTGGTCTGTAGGTCCATAAAACCTCCACTACTTATTTTAGAAACTCAGATTTGCGCATACTTTGAAGGACATCTAAGTCAAATCTAGCAAAGGAGCCAGAGCATGGCCCCAGGCAGGAGGAACACTGAGTTGGGAAGTGTCTGCACTTCTGCAGGCTGACCTAGCACAACTTGAGTTACTGGAGAAAGCTTCAGTACCTCTCTTTCAACTTCTGGGTCCATCCCTACCTGCTTCCAGGCCAGTCAGGATGCCCTGCCATCACATGGGCTGCTGGCTGTGAGTGTAGGCACCACCCTAACTGGGTTCTGGGTTGCACGGGTTGGCTCTGCCACCTCAGGCCGGAGGACTGGAGTCGTGCCATGGTCCAGAGGTGGAGGGATCAGGCCCCCAAGGCCAGTTTCACCAGGGTAAAGTCACAAGGTCTGCTGTCAACGAATAGACGCCTGAGTCTTTAAAGATATTTCCATTTCATGTGATTCTTTGCTCTTATTTTTAGATACATGTTATAAAGCCAGTCTTACCAAAGCTAAACAATCTGTTTGAATATGCAGTGTCAGAGGAACATGGTAATGATCACTTTCTTTTTGCTTTTTTTTTTAACTAATATTTCTAGTCCCCCTGTACCGCCTGATTTTATAACTAATCCCTATTTATTGTAGAAAATTGGGAAAAATTACTATAATGTAAGGAAGAAAACATGAATCATCTGTAGTGTTGCTGCCGAGTGATGGCAGCTGTCGACAGGCAGATAAGACCCTAGGTCCCCTTGTCTGTAGGTTCGTCACACTCAGTAGTGTCTGTGCCACCTTTGACCATCTCCTTAAATAGCTTTAAGTTGTGGCAGGGTTTTCTGTAGTTCAGAGCTAGGATTAATTTGGTTTTTAACTTTTGGTCATGAAAAATTCCATGCATGTCTATAAGGGAAAGAGCTGTGGGATGAAGCCCTTCCCACTACTGCGGATGTGTGTCCTATGCCTCAACCAGGTGCCATAGTCCTGGCATCCACAGGCATTTCACAGTAGGTCCTTAAAAGACGGGGATGGTTCTTAGAGCTTTAAAGATGGTGTGTGTTGTATGTTAACAAGAGCTCTTTGATAGGAATATACACCCTGACTGCTTTCCATTTTGGGGTTTTTTGTTTTTTTCTTTTTTTTGTGGAGGTGCTGGGGATTGAACCCAGAGCCTTAGTGCATGCTAGGCATGCACTCTACCAACTGAGCTATATCCCCAGCCCCTCTATTTTTATTCTCAATATATATATTACATATATAAACATATGTTTATCTTTTTGTTAAAGCATTGGGGTTCTATTATAGTCATGTATTTTAGCCTTCTTTGGAAAAGAAAATTCTAGAATATAAGTGTAAACATGTTTTTTAAGCCTTTGATTGCTGCTGCATTAGGAGAACTTTCTAGGAGAAATACGGTGAAACTGAGCTTCTGAAAATTATTTTGTGAAATTGAGTTTAGATCAATGAAACAGCTAAATTCAGGCCAACAGTGTTTTATATTTATAAGAATGATAAAGTGCTGCATTATTGTGTTTACACATGAGGATTAACCTGGGTAAATGGGTTTTAGCGCCTGCTCTAGATAATTATGACTTTAATAGTTTGACCCCCAAGGAATTGAGCTTTTCTCTGCTGATTGCAGTAGCTGTTTCCTGAGATGCTGGGATTTTTCACAGACCATAAGCATCCATGTCCCCACCTGGGGCTAGCATTTAATTGGATCCTGTTGTGGCTGCACTCATGCACTTACTATTAAAATGATGCTCTTATTACCACATTTTGCCCACAGCTCTTGGCAAACCAAATCATATAGCAGTGACCGATTTTGAAAAATTACCACCGCCAGAGTTGAACAAGCATGTTCATATAAATTACAAATAATGACTAATTTATTTATAGAATGTCATGAATTAAAAATCCTGGATATTTTTTCCTACTAGAATTAAAGGAAATTTCATGAGTCATAAAAATATCTCTAAAGTACACAGTTCTTCTGTCTTTCATTTGCTCACCCAATTACATTTTCACTTAATAGATATTTACTTAGCAGGCAGTTCATGTTAAGCACAGGGGACAGAGTGGTAGGAGAGGTGCAGTGCCTTTTCACTAGAGTTTTGTCTTCTATGGAAATGAGGTTTGATTTTAGGTCCTTTGGAGGGAGCAGAGAAGGCTGAGGGTGGAGTGTAGGGTGCGGGGTGTTCAGCGGAGGCCTCTGCTGGGTGTGCTGTCTAAGCGCCCACAGGGAGACAGCACAAGCCCCTGGAACTGTGGCTTGTCAGTCCGTGGCTCGTCCAGCCTCCTGAGAGCAGTGGGAAGCTGCTCCAGGGTTTAAGCAAAGGAAGTGATGGTTTCAGATTCCTGTAGGAAAAATGGATTGAAGTGGGTCAGAGAGCTGGTTGAAAGCACCCCAGATCTAAAGCTCCCCCTTGCCCGCGAGGGGTAACATTATTTTTGTATACCGAAGCATGTTTCACATTTGTTTGTAGTCTTTTAAATGAGCCTATCTGAATACAGAATTCTGAACACCAACATTATTTTGGTTATTTAGCAGACGCCCTTGGATGTAGTAAAGCAAACTCACTTCCGTAGCGATAGTGAAGCAACGTGTCTGCACATATCTGTGCATGGACAGGGCCCAGTGTCAGCATTAAATGTTTATCTCCGCAGGCTGCTGGCTCTTTCACCCCTCCTGGCACATGTGTGTTTATAAAAGAATGTTTGAAAGTGAGAATAAAATCCTGACCAAAGAAGGTGTTCTCCACTTTCTGGAGCTGTATGAATCTGAGTGTCTTCCATTTTCACCAGACTTTTCCGAGGTAATACACCTTCTCCCTCCTCACTGCCTTGCCAGGAGAGGGACACGCATTTGTTTTGTCGTGTCACCATGGTCTCAGGAAAGCACTTGGGACACCGCATCAGCGCCCTTCAGTTACAGAGTGCACACAGCATACCCTGTTTCTCTGAACCAGCTCTAACTTTAGAAGAATAGGGGGACCATGGCTCTTTCAAACTAGGCTCCTGGGAGCCAATGGTAACCCTACCCTGCTTGGGAACAGCTGTGTCATCTGTTGACACACTGACTAGGGGCCGCCTGCAACTTGGCCCTCGTAAGGAAGTAGTCCTCTGCCATTGTTCTTCAGACTCCACCAGTCCAGAGTGTGAGAGCTGATGTTGACGCTTTTGTGTGACAGTGTCCCCCAGCTGTGTTGCTGCCCTGTCTTATACAGAGCTGGCCTCCTGGCTTCACTCCTTAGAGTCTGACCTCCGACTGTTAGGAGCCACACAGTGGAGCATGGCATAGTCCCTGTGACTCAAGATCCCTGCCTTGGGGCACGTAAGCCCCTTTGATTGACAGGTGGCCCGGTCAGTTCTTCCAGTCCCCTGGGTCTGTGCTCTTCTGTTGGACACGCATCATTTTTCTGTGTCTCCTTCCCGATTCACATGAGCTTGCTTTTTTGACTAGTGTCAAGTAGGATTTTGGGATGTGAATCTCCCCACTGAGCGTGGGGCTCAGTCCTCCCTGAGTGTCTCTGTTTTTCTTGTTACTGTCTTTGTTTCCCAGGTGTCTCTTCTTTCTGACCCACAGTGTGAACTCCCTAGTGTGCTGTAGGATTTTATGGGTGGGAAGATTCTGTCCTTTTTTTGTCATTCTGGTAGAATTAGGGTTCCCCCAGGACCCTCTTGAGTTCACTGCTGCATGAGAGTCCCTTTGCTGACCACAGTTCTTCTGCCTCCTCGTGGGCCCCAAGGGGGGGGTGTCACCTTCCACATGTGCAGTTAAAACTCCACTGCCTCTCTCTCTCTCTCTTTTTTTCAGTTTATTATTGGACCATTAATGGATGCCCTTTCAGAGAGCTCTCTCTATGGCAGGTAAGCATTCTGTCACCTAGCAGTAATGCAGGACGACGTATTGACATATAGGTTTGACATTTTGAAGCATAACCAGATTGTTTAACCTGTTTGGTGCATAACCTATGTTGCCTTATGGAAAATCAGCATTTTTCCCCTAAATCTTATAGTGCTGTATTTGTTATTCTTCTGACCTTCTATTATTTACATCACATGTTCCTTCTTGCTTGTTCCTTTTACCATGAACTCTTTCATTCCTGGGCTTTTGAGAGCCATATTTTATATAGCTCATTCTCTTTGCCTGCTCCTGCTTTCTGCCGCTCTGAAAATTGTGGTGACTTTGGCCAACTAACACTTTGAACCTTGTTTTTTTTCTTTTTCTTTTAACTTTTTCTTTTCCCATAAGTTTCACACCAGTAGAAAAGTTCTGGGAATAATATAAAGAATTCCCGCTTATCTTCATCCTTGTTCTCCAGATGTTAATGTTCCACCATGTTTGCTCAATTGTTACCTCTACCTGTGTGCGTGTGTGTGTGCAGCTTTTTCCTTGTCTGTTTGCTGACCAGAGTTAGATAGATTTATTTCATTAGCTGTCCATCCATTTATCCACCCATTCATCCATCTATCTGTTCATCCACCTATCCATCCATCCATTCATCCATCTACCTGCCCATTCATCCACCTGTCTATCCATCCATCCATTTGCCCATCCATCCATCCATCCATCCACCTGTCCATCCATTTGCCCATTCATCCATTCATCCATCTGTCATCTGTTCATCCATCCATTTATCCACCTGTCCATTCATCCATTTGCCCATCTGCCCATCCATCCATTCATCCACCTGTTTACCTGTCTGTCCATCCATCCATCCACCCACCCATCCATTTACCTGTCTGTCCATCCTAAGAACCATGGATTCATTCCAGTATATCCAACTTCAGTCCAGAACTGCAGGGTCACTTCTGACCTTTTTCCTTTCCACCTTTGACAGTGAATGTCACAATTCATAAAATGTCCACTTATTTGCCACTTCTACCTTTTGAGAAACTTAGCTGTGAGTAGTGTTGGTCAGGGTTGTGCCTTGGCCTTGTTTTTTGAAGAATTATCTATTCTCCTAAATTATGTCTTAAAATGCCCTGCTTTTGAATTGTGTGTCTTTCTAATGTCAACTAACAAAATTTAAAGCTCAAGTGTTCTGTTTGGTATGCTGCTAAACAGAACCCCCCCATGCCAGTTTCTGTAAAAGTTTCTGATGTCAGTGCCACGTTGTGCTGATTCTCAGTGTCTGTGTGTAAGTATTAAGGGAGCATGGCAGTGTTTGATGTGCTGGTGAGCTTCAGTCTTTGCCCAAGTCTTTGCTGTAGGGTGTGCTCTGAGCTGAGCACAGCTGAGGAGCAGGAAGGCCAGCGAGGGAGTCTCAGTGCTGCCAGGAGTGGACACAGCTCTTCCCAGCGCTGCAGGGTCCAGTTAGCAGACAGTGCTCCTGGCAGAAGCATGGAGCAGAAACGTGGCTTCAGCAGACGCCAAGAGTTAGACACTCTAGCAGACGTCATTTATTACCGATGTCTGTCTTTGCTATGAATTTTTTTAATTTCAGGCCTAAAAATTAAAGTCATTGAATTCAATGTTGGAAGCAATAAAATAGAGTTTACATTTGCCATTTTAGGCTACTGCTTTTCAAGGGGCCGTTTAGCTAGATGTACAGGGGCCAAGTGGAGGCTGTCTTGGTGGGTCCTGCCTCCCTAGCGGGGCGTGACAGCTGCCCACCTTCCCACAAGCCCTGCCGTCTCTGTAACCAGAAACAGCCTCAGAACTTCGCTGAAGAATTCAGGGCAGGTTCAGAAAAAGCAGGTTTTCTGATCATGTTAGCGTAGAAAGACTCTAGGGCCGAAGTCTGTGTAGACTGGTTTGCATATACTCACTTGTAAGTGGATTTAAATATATTTTTTTCTCCCTTCTTTGTCTGTAGGTCCCCAGGCCAGCTGGTAGGAAGTGGTTCTCCATTGGGATTAAAGTTACAGAAGTTTTTAGTCACTTATGTTTCTCTTCTTCCAGAAGAAATAAAGAGTATGTGTCAGAAAAGAGGTTTTTCAACTTTCGAACACTTCATCCGTTTCTTGATGTTATCAGCTTGTTGGTGTGTGCACTGCCATGTTACCTGTCATTGGTGCTCTCTAGGACGAGCCACTGGTCACGGTCATCCAGGATCTGTCTAAGCCAGCAGGCGCTCTGCCTTGGCAGATATGGCACTGAGGTGCTGGCATGATCAGCCTTTGTGAGGTGGGGGTGCTGCGCTTGGTGGTCTTCTGTGACCTTCTGCTCTTCAGTTCAAGATTAGTGAACTGTATGGAACAACGACAGGCCCTGGTTGTAAAGAACACTTATGAACAGAATATCCATTGTGGCCGTTTTCCTGCAGTTGACACTGGCTTAGAAAGATAAGAAAAAATACATGTGTTTTATAGGAGACCTGTGTCCTAGAAGCCACCTTCCACTCAGATTGGGGGTTTGCTCTTCTTCCCAAGGAAGTGAGCATCGCAGGCGCAGGTACCGTGGGCGTCCCTGGCCGAGCAGCCGGATGCTGTGCTTTCAGGTCCTTCCTTCAGTCCTGCTCCGTGAGCTAGAAGTTGACCCAGGCTGTGGGATGCTTTTTTGTCCTTTGTAGTTAATCTGCAAGCCAGATGACCAGATGACCAATGATTCTTTCAGTTTTAAAACTCAGGAGAAAGGGAAACACGGTCTGTTTCAGTCATTATTATAAGTTTTACAGAAAGTCAGTGGTTTCGCTTGCTTTTTTAAAACAGTCAGTTGATGGAGAATTCAGTTTGGACCCCTGCTTTAGTTGTAGTGTCTGGCCTCCAGCCACCCACATGGGCCACACCCCAGTGCCACCAGGTAGGGTCAGGGTGCCTGGCATTCATGGCTCAGCTGGGCTTGGTAAGTCTGTGGGATGAGCGTGAGGCAACTCACTGTCTCCTGGCGTCTTGAGTGAAGGTTGGCCACACCCTGAGGTTTCATGAACTTGGTTGGTGTGCCCAGAAGAGAGAGTTGAAATCTTTGGTCAGTTCTTGGTGATTTTTTTTTTTTTTTTTTTGTTTTTTGCAGTCACAGTTTCTGTGAATATATCTAGTTTTGTGTTGGTTACTTTAGAAGATATGAAATACGTATAACCCCCATGGGCAATTCTGAGCTTTCTTAAAGTCCTTCTACGGTGCTGATCTGAGAAAATGGTGACTGTCACTAACTGCATGGCCCTAGGGCCTTGGTTGAACCCCCCTCAGTCCAGAGGAGGAGGAAGGAAAGCACCATCCCTGAGTCTTGGGAGAGAAGTGTCGGAGTCCAGGGCAGTAGGACAGCTATGAGGAAGGTGTGCTGCTGAGGCCAGGGTCAGGCCAGCCTCCCGCTCCCCCCAGCTGAAGCCTTACTGCTAGTTTTTTCAAAAAGTGTACCTGCATGGCGACCCGCGTCTCCATGGTGCTGTGGGTGTCTCATCTTCCTAGATAGGAAGGAAACGGAAACTGAAAGAACATGGATTATTATCATTTTTTTTTAAGCAACAACAGCTTCATTGAAATTCTCAATGGCCCTTTCACAGGCTCAGTCCTGTGTTGTTAATTAACCAACAAGTGTGGTTGGTTGTCCTCACACTTGTTCGACTGCCACCCTATCTGATTCCAGAGTGTTCCATCAGCCCCAAAGTGACCTCCATGCTGGTAGCAGGCCTCCCCCCCTCCTTCCCACAGCTCCCGGCAGCCGCCAGCCACTCTGCTGCTGTAGCTGGACCTTGCGGCCAGGCGTCCCATCTCCCTGAGCCATGTTTCTGAGGTTCATGCAGATGTCACCCTTCCTGCCCACGGTTAGCTCATGCCACCATGTGGGCAGTGCCCATCTTGTCTATCTCCTGGTTGGCTGGCTGTCACTTGCATGGTTTGTGCCTGTTGTTTTGGTTCCCTTGGGTGTGGGGTCACAGGGTACGCTGATGGTGTCTTGGAGAAGCCCACTCTGTGCAGGTGGTTGCTCTGTTGGCACGCCCGTGCGCAGGTCCAGACTCCACGCTCCCCGGGTGCCCTCAGGTCTCTGGAGCCCGCCACCCTCGCTGTCCTCGCAGGTGTGGAGTCACCTGTGGGGTGGCATTGTGTTTCCCTCGTACCTTAGGGCACTGAGTGTCTTCCTGGTACTCTTTGACAAAGACGCCCTTTCCCCCTTTTTCCAGGTGGCTTTCTGCTCAGGTTCCTTCAGAAGATGACAAGCAGGCACTGGTGTGCGGTGCCTGTGCTCTTTCTGTCCAGGGCTCTGGCGAGTGTCCCGCGGTGCAAGGCCCTGGGAGTGGAAGGGCTGCTGGCCCTCAGGTACAGGACTGTTCGTTTGCCTTTTCTGTCCATGTTTTTCCCTGTCCTCTAGTCTAAAGCATGTGGCTCAGTCAATGATTTTACACTATGTAGTTGAGCTCACTTTGTTTCATGAATTACTAATTTTAAACGGGTACAAGATATGTGCTCTTGGACTTTGACCATTTTAAGGCCAGCAAGATTTTTTTTATTGGTAAGTATAAAACTAAAGATAAAATATCAATGCATAATATTGATTAGAGTGTGTTTCAAAAAATGTAAAATTCATACTTTAAAAGCGTCTTCATTTTTAGTCTTATTTTTAGAAGAGATTTGTTTCATACTGAAGTTGTAAAGTTATATCAGTAGTCACTGATGGTTAGCATTGTCTTTGGAATGTGGAAAGGGCTGCCCTGTGTCTAGGTGGTGGGTGTGGAAGGGTCCTCTTTGTTTGGTGGCAGGGATGTTCTTCGGTGCACCATGGTCACACACCAGGTCCTGCTGCGGGGCGCAGCACAGTGCTATTTACTTCAGGCGGCTCTGCGTTTGGTGGACGTGGTAAGTGACCCTCCAAATTCCCTTTGTGGGTCTGTCTCAGGGTGTGGTTGTGGACAGGAGCAGCAGCCTGGCCCCGCACCTTCAGTAGGCTGTAGCTCTGCGGGCCCTGGGAACTTTGGTGAATTTACCCTGTCCTGGGGATGGGAGGCCCGTGTGCAGAGTGAGTAACTGGAGATGCTCTACCATAACCAGGTCACGTCATGGTCATCCCTTTCACTTACAAATACTAAACAGTACTCTTCAAACTCCCTGCCTAGGAGCAAGTGTCCCTCTGCGATGTCTCTGCACTCCTCATGTCTCTGAGACAGGAGGAATCCTTAGGACGAGGAACTCTGCTGTGGACAGAGGTAAGACCACACTTGAGCGCTTCGACGCTTTATAAACTCACTTTCTGAGTTTGCTCCTGATTGGTGGGTAGGATGCCAGGATCACCCTGTGGCCTGCCAGCAGGGACTCTGTGGCTCTGTGTGTGGTCCTCGAGTGGAGCTGGGGCTGTGGGGGAGGGCTGCCTGCAGGGGAGCTGGGAGGGTCCTTGACCAGGTGCCATGAGAATTGGGCCACGTCAGGCCCCACAGCGTGAGCAGCAGGGAGACTCTCTCAGTTCTCTCAGGTAGTAGCCCTGGCCTGACCTGACATTGGGGTCATTGGTAATTCTCCTGACTCTAGGTCCTAGTGTTAGACTCTCTCCTCCCCTGCATGGTCCAGACTCCTGGGAAGCTGCCCCGCGAGAGGACAAGTCCTCGACCTTCCTGGCCTGGAGGCCCTGCTGCCTCTCTGACCACCTCTGTTTTCAGGGGATGCTGCAAGGCTTGGCTGCCGCCACCACCTCTTTTTTTTTTTTTTTTTTTTTTAAATGGGACTTAATTCACACTATTAATTTACTGATTTTAGCTCTTTTTTATTATATACTTGCTTGAGTTCTACCTCTTTTAAGGGTAGGAACCATACATTTAAAACATGTCTGTTCGGTGCCTAAGAGACTACTGAGGAGGAGTGATTTCCTTTTGAGGGCCGTTGTGACCATCATTTATGGAGAGGAATGAGGGACCTGCCTGGATGGTGTGACAGGAGGTGTGACAAACCTGCCTCGGGTACAGGAGGATGAGTTGATCCCAGTGTGTGGATCAACTGGAATTAAGGAGGGTCAGTGAGAGGGCTTTAAACACTAGAATTCACTGTCTTTATCGTGATGCAACTAATTATATGGAATTAGAAAAAATATAGAACCATGTAAATAAACAAAAACCACCTGTAATGTTTGTTGTCAAACTGAATCCATACATTTTGCTTTGTTCCTTAATTTTATTTCCCATGAACATATGTACTCTTTCTTGCTTTTTGTTTAAGTGAAGGGCACTCAACCATTGAGTCACATTCTCAGCCCTTTTTTGTATTTTATTTATTTAGAGACAGCGTCTCACTGAATTACTTAGTGCCTCGTTTTTGCTAAGGCTTTGAACTCATGATCTCCTGCCTCAGCCTCCCGAGCCACTGGGATTGCAGTTGTGTGCCACTGTGCCTGGCTAATTGTGTATTTTTAAAAAGATGAATTAATATATTGTTACATAAGATGTTCTTACAGTAATTAAGATTGCACGGTTTTGAATTTTATTTTTTGTTTTCATAAATCTGAGTATTTTGGCATTTTGCTAATAATCTTAAGTTGTGATATTTAAAAATTCAGTTAATGAAATATTTTGGTTTTGAATCAGCTCTCCATTGGACTGGCTGCAGTTTTTGCTCTCATAAACATACTGAGCATGGCATGTTCCCACAGGCATTGACTTATCTACACCTCTCTAGAGGGTGGGTTCGCAGGATTGGCACTGCTGGGTCTCAGCATCTTAACGTTCTTGCAGGACAGAGCGGAGCCTGGGGGTCTGGAGGTGCGTGTCCACATCACCACACAGCCCGCAGGCCTGCACGCCTCCCCCTGGGAGTTCTCACCACTGGTAGATGAGCATGGTACTTATCATTGTCATTTGTCTCTCTCTGATTCCTTGTGTTTTCGACACTCTCATGCTTCTTATTTTTCGTATATCCTCTGTGAATTGTCTGTTTTCATCCTTCCTGCATTTTCTTTTAGGGGTTTTAGTGTTTTTTTTTTCTACTTGAATAAATGTTTTTTTTTTTTTTTTTAATATTGAGGGTATTGATAAGTTATGTATCTTGCAAATAACTTTTCTTAGTTTGTTTTTATACACTCAGCTTCACCTGCCTGACTAGGTAATGAATCTCCATGGTTTGAAGATTGAAATCATTGGCCAGGAACATCTTGCTGCTCTTGCTCTTCTGCCCTGCCTGTCCCTAAAGAAGTGGTAGCTTCTGATGCAGACTCTGCGTGCCACCCTTCAGACTTTAACTAAAGCGCCCTCATGAGTTTCAGTCAGCATGCAGAGGCCTTTCTCATGCTGTGCATGTGTAGTGTCCCCTGGGTCCTTGTGCTCTCTTCTTTCAGCTCCCCAATCCTGGGCTCCTGTTTGACCAGTCTTTGCTTTTACAGAGAAGGTGCCTAGGTGATCTTGTTGTTCACTTCTGCAGATCTGCCTGTAGGACAGGTTCTTAGGAGTGGGATTGCTGGTAAGGTGAAGTGCATATGTGGTTCTGGGGGTGCGGCCATGTGTCCCCCATGGATGTGTGTTAGTTTTCTTACCACAGATGGAGTGGCTGAAGATAGCATGTGTTTGTCTCACTCCCTGCTGGGGCTTGGAAGTCTGAAGTCAGTTTCATGGGCTGAAACCAAGGTTCTCGGGGAGAATCATCTCCTCACCCCAGCTTCTAGAGCTGCAGCCCTTCCCCTCCCAGCCCAGCAGCCCAGCATCTTCAGGTCTCTGCCTGGTGTTCATGAGAGCCAGGGGGTCGTCAGGTAATGCAGGGCTCCTTACTGGAATCCTCCACTGAATTATGGCCTGAGACCCTTTTCCCAGAAGGTGACAGTCACAGTTTCCAGGGATGAGGGCCTGGGTATCATTGGGTATTGCTGTGCCATCCACTGCAGACTGCTTGGGTTTCTCTTTGGACACTTGAACTTTCTCCAGGCCAGTGGAAGAGAAAGGTCATCTCAGTGTGATTTTGTGTCTGTTGAGGTTGGACACTTCTTCATCTAGTTTTCATTTTTTTTCTTAACTTTTTTTTTTTATTAGGAAAATTTAAAAATCCTTAAAGAGTCTAACAGCTTTCATGTGTCTGTCATCATCCAGTGCCATCACTGCTATGGCCAGTTTTCTTCACCTATGACCTCTCTCTCTTCTTCTTTCCTCTCTTAATTATTCTGAGTCTAATCCTATCAGATTTTATTTCATCTATAAGTATTTTATCATGTACTGCCAAAAGATAAGGCCTAAGATTTAGCCCCTTGCACCTAAAAAACTTGAGTGAGGGGCAGTGGTTTATTTCAGATACCCAGTAAACGAGTCTCCTGTCCTTGGGTCTGATGGTCGAAGTGTCTCTTCAGGTGTCCCCATAGGCCTCGCCCTGCAGTTGGCAGGTCTGGTTTGCACACTGTGGGCTCTAGTCCACCTGAGTTCATCTTGCCGTCTGGTGTAAGCGTGAGGTGGGAGTGGGAAAGCGCATGTATCCCTGGGCTGAGTCCAAGTGTCTGCTGCTACTTGTCCTCCCTTTGGTTCAACAAGCCAGGCCTTTCTGTTTTATGTTTTTTTTTTTTTTTTTTTTATTAAGGATCCAGGTCTTTATTTGCTCCACTTAATTTTGGGTTCTGTAATCCATTCACATCTGCTTCCGTCCTCCTCCTCCTCCTCTCACTTTCCTGTAGCTGGCTTTGCTGATCTCCTGATACCTTGAATTCATTTACTGAGGACTATTTACCACCCTCCTCTGTACGCCAGGCATTCTGCCGGGCAGCAAGAGAAACATAGTGGCTGTCCTTGGATGCTTATGGTCTGGTGGCTTGTGGATGGAACCAAATTTTATTCTTTTTGTTTGTTTGTTTGTTTAATAATGAAAGTACTTAATATACTGAATCAGTACATGTTTATGTATTGAATTGTCTATGTGGCTATAACAAAATACAATACCTGAGGCTGTGTACTTTACAAAGAGGTTTTTAGGCCCACAGTGCTGGTGGCTAGAGGGTCCAGACAGAGTGGTTCTGGCATTCTGAAGAGGCCCCTCTGTCTGTTAGAACATGGTAGAGGAATGGAAAGGGAGCTGGCCCAGGCAGAAGGGCCACTTCTGTGCGATGCTTCGCTGTGTGACAGCTTGCTGTCATGAGAACCCACTCCATGAGATTGATACCATTGAAGCCTTGCTGACTGGTCACCTTCCATTGAGCCCCACTCTTAGAGTCCCCACCCTCTCAGGGCTGCCCCAGTGGGGTCCACGCTTCTGTCAAAGGAACCCTTGTTGCACATTCAGGCCACACCCGCAGCCTGGCCTGAGTATGTCTTAGGTCAAGCTGGCTGTACCCTTGACTTTGTAATGTATTATTATTATTGTCAACAATCTAGTTATTTTGCCTCTCTTACATGTAACTTTGGATGCCCTTAACAGATGCAAAAAATATTTTAAATGTTCTTTTTAAAAGGGAGATTGATTACATAATTATTTTCTTCATTTTCTTTCTTTCTTTCTTTCTTTCTTTCTTTCTTTCTTTCTTTCTTTCTTTCTTTCTTTCTTCCTGTCTTCCTTCCTTTCTTCCTTTCTTCCTTCCTTCCTTTCTTCCTTCCTTCCTTCCTTCCTTTCTTCCTTCCTTCCTTCCTTCCTTCCTTCCTTTCTTTCTTCCTTTCTTTCTTCCTTCCTTCCTTTCTTTCTTTCCTTCCTTCCTTCCCAGGAGTTGAACTCAGGGGCTCTTAAACACTTAGCCTCATCCCCAGCCCTTTTTTATTTTTTTAATTTTAAAGATAGGGTCTCACTGTATTGCTTGGGGCCTTGCTGAGTTGCGAGATTGTCTTCGAACTTATGATCCTCCTACCTCAGCCTCTGACCTCCTGGGATAACAGGCGTGTGCCACCACATCAGGCTACTTCCTTCATATTTGAACTCATTTATTGAAGTGTACATGAAGAAAGACACTGTAAAAACATATTTAAGTTCGCATTTAAATTCATATTGATTAATGTTCAAATTCACAGTTACATCTGATCAGAGATTAATTGTGAAATCCTGTGACTTTTATTTTTGTTGGACTTCTAAGAGATGTAATGGAGTAGGGCTGCAATGGCATTTCTCTTTTAAGTCAGTATTTTTTAATACGTACACATGGTAAATAAGTTGTGAGAAGGGTAGGAAACTTTAGGTACAATTTTCATCAACTCTTACATTCTTTCAAAAATAAAAGTTCTTATTTTCATATAGGAAGCTGGAATGAGTCTTAATTTACGATTGTGATTTGTTTTATATAATGTGCTATTTTGTATAAAGACATTGTTTAAGAATGCTTTCTCGGAAGGTACATTTTGTGTGGGATGCTTCGTTGTGTTAGTGGTACAGACACTGTCGTGTCAGGTGGTCAGCTGTGTCTCATGACTGAGCCACCAACTGTACGCACAATGCATGTAGACTGTATGCAGTCCTGCGCTGTCCCCTGAGAGCGTCACGGGGCCGTTGTACTGAGGACTTACGCTCAGTTTATTATGGAAGAAAGAAGCTGGCTTAGGGACACCAGCAAGGCTGTGTTCAGGTAGGCTTAAGCCATCTATTCCGTGTCCCCTCCCAGCTCTGTGACTGGCTGCGTGGGAACGAGCTGTACTTCAGGCAACCCTCTGCCAGCAGCTCCCAGGGCCTGCAGGAGGCATCCTTGGCCACATACGTGAAGAACCTCGTCCAGGAGTACGTGAGGTCCCCTGCCTGGGAAGGTGAGTCTGAGGGCTGTGTGTGGACCGAGCCAGATGCTTTCCAAGAGAGCTTCACTGGCCTCTCAGATTCTGAAGCAAATGTGTGATGATTTGCTGATGTTGAACTTGAATTTCAGTCTGATCGTGTGAGTAGCAGAAGTTCTGCCCCCTGTTTACACTTCAGCTGTTCTGAGACTTGTGATGTCACACTATTTCAGACGTCCAGAAGCTGCTGAGTCACCACAGTAGGAATTGGACACAAGGACACTTTATTTTTCATTAATAATTTCTATTTCTCATATATGGTAATTTTTTCCCCATATTTTTTGTGGCTGCATTGTAGCTGTACACAGTGGTGGGATCTGTCCTCACACAGTGTGACAATGTGATGTGGCCAGTTCCCTCCCCAGTGTTCCTTTCCTCCCTTCCTCCTCCCCCTCTCCTACACTGGTTTCCCTTCCATTTTGATGACCCCCACTCCCCTTTTACTTTTCCTCTCTGGCTTCTGCCCATGAGAGGAAACATGTGACCCTTGATGGTCAGAGTTGACTCATTTCACTTAACACGATGGTCTCAAGTCCGTCCATTTTCCTGCAGTGACATGATTTCATTCTTCTTTATGGCTGAATAAAACTCTAGTGTGTATTCCATATGTTTTTCATCCATTGCTGGATGCCTAGGCTGCTCCGCAATAAATTAAATGGATTAATTTATTCTACAGCACTGATCCTGGAGCTAGACGTACGTTTTGGAATCTGTGTAATGGAAAATATGTGGACACAGATTGATGTTTCTTGTTTTCAGAGTTTCCCTTTAGCATGCGCTGATTACAAGAAACAGTTTTAGAGAAAATTTTTTTGAATGGATGGTGTTGTTAATTTTTTTCTTTTTATCACATACTTAGTGAAGACCAGGATTTGGTCTGTGTTTGCGTGCTGGGGATCAAGCCCAGGCTTCACAGGTGCCTGGCAGGCTCTCTGCCACAGAGCTGTATCCCCAGCCACTGAAGAGCAGTTTTATAAAGACCCCTTCTTTGAGGACAGTATGAGAGAAAGAGTCTTAGCAGGCTCTTTAATTAGAATTCTTTTTACATTTCTAATGCTTCGCCTTCATTAATATCATTAGCGATAATTTGGTAAAATTGCATCTTTGAATTTAATGTGTCCTAAATTTCCTTTGTCTCAAACCAGCTCATTTTCATTTGCTGATTTCTCTAATCTGATCATGGCATAGGTCTTAAATGATCAGATAATTATCCTTTCAGCATGCATGAGTTTATCTTTCTTGGAACATTTCTCTCTGTTGTGCTTTTCCTTGAGAGTTGTCAGGCCCTTAGAGGTGGGTGGAGGCCTGCAGCCTGGCCTTTGGGCCTCCGCCCTGCCTCCCCTCTGCCTCTTCTCACCCTTGCTCTGTTTCTCTGGGGAAATCTTTTCAAATGCTAATTTCTACCTTAAGCATTTCCCCTCATTCTTGTGTGGGTTGCCTTCAGAGGCTTCCTGGAGGGCAGACTCCTCTGCTGGGAGTCCTGGTCCCACCAAGACCATGGTGGCTTGCTGGGCGTGCTGTGTCCTGGAATGGGCAGGCCCTTCCCTTGCGGAGCCCTGGCCGCTCTCCTTGTTTGGAGGTCTTGTTTCCCACCTAGCTGGTCCTTCTCAGCCATCCAGTCAGCGGAGCCTGCTCTTCAGGGAGCCTGCTCCTGCTACCCTCCAGGGCAGTGCCCTGCTGTGGCACCTGCTCCTCTTCTCGGGGTTCTGGTTCTGTGTCCTTCCTAGCGTGTGATTGCAGCTTTCTTCCCGTGCTGCCTGTAGGTTCCCAGGCATGGGGACCATGGTGTGGTCGGTGCGCAGATCAGTGTGAGGCATGCAGCACTCGTGCAGTTGGTTTTGTTTTCACCCTGAGCATGTGATACTGACCCTCACGGGCCATGGCTGTTGCTCTAATATAAACATGAGAAGGAACTATCACTTAGCTGTTTTGCCTCTGAAGCCGCGTCTCTGAAAGGTTTTGTTAATGTCTTGCAAACCTCGACTTCTGTCCCTCAGCAGGAGAAGGCGGCCTCATGCCTGATGGGCTAGAGGCCCGGCTGACGGCCACGATGGTGTTGCTGGCGGTGGATGTGGAAGGAAAGAAGGCCCAATACAGGTAATGGACCTGGTGACAAGAACCCATCAGACATCTGACGCGTGTTCAGGCTCTTCAGTGCCTCGTGTAGAGCTGGTCCTGGGACTGGGCCACGACATTGGTAACACTCCGAAGAAGTGTTTAAAATTAACAGTCAGTACATAGGAAAGGGGACTTACTGGTGCTTTTAGGTTGCTAAGTTAAACACTAAATTAAATTTAACATTTTAATGTTTAACTAGAGAAGGTAAAAACCCCTGGTTTTCTACCAGCATTAGAGGATTGGGCTGTGGGAGGCCCCGTAAGATTGGGGGAGGCATTACTGGATCTGACTCCTTTGTAAAATACATAATTTTAAAAAATGATAATAAGGATAAAGCCACCTCAATTCTTTTGTACTTTTTAAACACATCTGTTCTTTTTGACTAGTTTGTGTCTTATTTCTCTGTGTCATGGAAGCAGGCCCTCAGGATGACTTATGCCTAAGCTGGTACAGGTTCCCCAGGGCCTGGGGGTGGCAGCCGTGGTCCTGCCCTGTGCTTTCTGCTCTAGAGAATCACTATAATTGAGAAAGTAGAGACTGAGAGATTCACTGTGGGTACTGGGTACTTGGTCATCTGCAGGGTGACCTTGTATGTGACTCGGCTAACCAACCCCACAGAGTACAGATGGGAAATAACCCGTATGCTTTGGAGGTGATTGACTTGGGCATGTTTTTTCACGTGTAGTGAAAAGCAGAGGACACAGAACGTGTTGAGGCTGTTCTTGGATCCCCTGCTGGGAGCCCTGATGAAGTTCGGTACAAATGCCTACGTGCCAGTGCCCAAGACTGACCGGTGTCTCCAGCTGCTACTGATGTTGTTGCACACGTGCACGTTGAGGGGCTCCAGCGCCCAGGAAGGTGAGGACAGTGTCCTGCTCGGCGGGTCGCTGCATTCAGGAGAAGGAGAGCATCTCCTGGGGGTGTGGGCAACAGGGAGCTGGGCTCCAGTGAGTGACAGGTACTGGTCACGCTGCATGTTACAGTGTTTCATTTGCTTTTTTAAAAAACTTATGCTTTTGCTCGTTAATTTCCAGACCACTGAAAATGGTCACTCTGTCACATCTGGTTATCAGGGTCTGTTTCCAGTTGCCACCAAGCTAGATGCTGTGGGAAGCAGGAGGCTGAGGTGTGAGTGAGGGGGTGATCCTGCGCTTGCTTTGCTTCTAATGGTGTAGAAAATACGTGGTGTAGGTGAAGGCACCGAGCACACTGCTCCACTCTGGCTAAGATGTACGGGCAACAGCGGAGACCTCGTGGCCTTCAGAGATGAGAGTTTTGATGTGTGAACCTCAGCTTCCAACCTTTTCTGACCAATTGCATTTGTAATTTTAGAAATTTACTGTTTAAAAATTCATTGATATATATATATATTTATATATATATCAATATAAGTTAGTGATATTGATATGATTAGATTTGAACGCATGTTTATGAAATATTGAGTCTAGTATCAAAATTTTGATATCCTCTCTAATGGGAGCAAAACCAGCTGCTATGAACTCGACAGTCACTTGTCAGATTTTTGGCTCCTTCAAGGAATCAATTTGATCCTTTCAACGTGTCCTGACAGTGACTGTTTATCCTTGGGTTCTCAGCACTGGGTGAGGTCTTGCGCTTTGAAAAGTCCTGGCAATGCTTGATACAAGTGAGCGTGTGGGGTCATGTGTGCTGGACACACGGTGACCGCACCACCTGGGCCCTGGGCCCGCCCTGGGTGAGCTGGCCTGTTGCCTCCTCAGGCCTCCTCCACAACCCTGCTTTGGCTTTTCCTTTTCACCTGCATACAGTTTAGAAAAGGTTTTTCCCACTTATGCTGGTGCTCTTTAATGACACTGATGCTCTTTTAAAACCACTTCATCGAGGTGTGATTGAGATGTTAAAAACTGTACTATTCCATGGGCTTTGAGTGTGTCGCACCCAGGGAGCCACCCCACTTAGGCCACGGAAATACCTGGCATCCCCAGGTTTCCTCTGCCCTGCCGTCATCTGTGACAGGAGCATCGTGCAGCACTGGCCCTGCACGTGGCAGGCGTGGGACACAGCAGGGGACTCCGGAGCCATTTCAGGCTCAGAACCATGGCTGGAAGCTAGAGCCCAGCCTGGGGCGTCTTGTTTCACGGCTTGTCTCTGCTCTGCAGGCTTCCTGCTCTTGTATCTTCTCCCTCGTCACTTTGCACTGAGCTCATCGGTGCTGCTGGTGTCATGGGGACTCCTCACTGAGGCCCAAGAAAGGAGCCTTTTCCTGTTGTTGTTGCTGCACTAGAGCTGTTTGAGATGATGTTATCTTTGCTTGTCAGGGTCTCCCGTCCGAGCCTGTGGGCGTCTTGGTTGGTTTCTTCAGGGTGAAGAGGGGGTGTTTTCATGAGTTTCCTTTTCCAGCAGGTGGGCAGGTGAACGCTCAGTCTTCCCAGCACCAGTGTGAAGACAGGACTCTCCCAGCAGGCCTCGTGGCAGTGTCCTTACAGACTTGCCCCTGGGCACGCCTGGGTTTGACTCTGTGGTTTCCTTTTCCTTTTTATAAAGCCTCTGTCTGAGGCTTTATAGAACCGGCGTATTTGGATTAGAATTCATGAGGTAGATTCTCTTACGGCTTCTTTTCTATTTAGATCTTTGTATTTGAAGTGGATTTCTTACAGACGGCATGTGGTAAGGGCCTGATTTTTTATATCTACCCTGATAGTCTCTGTCTTTTAATTGATGTAGATCATTTGCACTTCTTTATATTTTTCTTTTTCTTTTTCTCTTTTTTTTTTTTTTTGGAGTGGGTTCTCCTGCATTGCCCAGATTGGCCCCTGGCTCCTGGGTCCACGTGGTACTCTCACCTCAGCCTCCTAAGGAGTGGGGACTCTGGGCTCATGCCACTGGGCAGGGCTGCCCATTTGCTTTTGATCTAATAATTTTTGTGTCAGGATTTAGGTCTGTCACTTTATTTTTTGTATTCTGTTTATTTCCCTTATGTTTTTAAAATTTTTTCTTTTTCCTTTCTTGTAGCTTCTTTTGGTCAATTTGAGCATTACGATATTTTGTATTCCATTTCCGTTTGTCCTACTATTGTGTTTGCATTAAATGTTCAGCTATTTTAGTGCTCGCTGTAGAATTACAATGTACATACTTTTTGTAGTGTACTTCGAATTAATATTTAATCACTTGAAATGAATATAGGAACTTCCCACCTTATATAGGCTCCTTCCCACCCCCATCCCCTTTACAGTGGCCTCCTATTTACGTTTGTGCAGAGCTGTTTCAGATGGTGTTATCTTTGCTTTTAGCCATCAGCCATTTTAAAGAACTCGAGAGAAGAAGGTGCTATTCACTGGTGCCTGCAGGTTTCCTTTGCTCTCCTTCCATTCTTGATGTTCAGGTGTCCCTATGGCATTGAAGCCCTTTTATTTTAAAAGCTTCCTGTAGCATTTCTTTTGGAACACGTTTGTTGGCAATGAATAATACTAGTTTTCTTTCATCTGAGGATCTCTCTGTTCACCTCCTATCTAAAGGATACTTTTGCTGGGTATAAATTGTAGGTTTGACAGATCTTACCTTTCAGCAGGTTGAATTGTTGAGCTGCTGGCCTCTGGTCTCTAGGGTGGTTCAGAATCTTCCCTCCTGTGTTATTTCTCTCTGCTTCCAGCATTACTGCTTCATCCCCAGTTTTCAGCATGTGGTTAGGTATCTTGGTAGGAGTCCTTTAAGGAGGGGAGGTTATCCTTTTGAAATCTCCTGATCTCTTTCAGTCTGTATATTTATATCCTTTATCACATTTCGGAAGTTTTTTTTTTTTTTTTTTAAGTCAAATACTTTTTCAGCACCACACTATTCCTCTTGTCCTTCTGGTCCCTGATGGCATGAGTGATAGATCTTTGTTATACCCCATAGGCATCTGAGAGTCTTTTTTTTTTTAGATATTTTTCTCTGTTTCTCAGATTGTATATTTTTAGTGACTTATTTTTAAGTTCATGGACTCCTGTCTCTTCTTTTGTTTCAGTTATTACACTTCCCAGTCTTAAGATTTCTGTATCTCTTTGATTTATCTGCTGAGACTTTCTGTTTTACTTGTTTTAAGAGTGTTCTGATTGCTTGAGGAAGCATTTTTATAAGAGCTACTTTAACAGTTTCGTATGGTCTGTAGATGGTCCTTCCTGTGAGCTGAAACTCTCTGGTCTCCTGGGAAAGTTCTGCACTTTACCCTTGCTGTTTTGACTGTCATGGTCTTGGACCATGGGTCTCATTTGAGTCCTGCTACAAATGCTGCTTTTGCTCAGCAGCCATTTGACCCGGGAAGGTCCTGGCCTCGCGTTGTTACCCAGCTCTTGTGGGTGTTGATTCTACCCCTCAGAGTGCTCTCTGGAGCTGCCCCTCACCTGTCCCATCCTGTGGCCCTGCTGGGGCTGGGTGGTGAGGTCTCTGTTGGTCGGTGTTGGAATCTGTGGTGTGCGGTGCAGCACCTGCCATGGGTGAGCAAGAACACAGAGCTTAGTGGCCACTTCCCAGGCTACTCCGCTCTGGAGCCTCCCAAGCACTGGCTCTCTGCTTCCTGGGTCTCTCTGTTCATCCTCTGATGAGCTCACTGCAGCCCTTGCTGCACTGCTTTCCTGCTGCTCCTGGGTCTGTTGCAATCATAGATGAGCAGAAGGAGGTGTCAGTGGGCTCCCTGACCATTAGGGTCACTTCTTTCTGAATTGTGTACTGCCCTGAGGATGCGTGAGCATTTTTCCTAGGCTCACAGCTGTATTCAGTGTTCAGGGGCGTGTCCCTGGCCATCCTGCTAAGGGCTGTCCTTCCTTGGTGATGGTCGCTGGGGCAGGAGTGAGCACAGGAAAGTACTGTCAATTGAGGTTACCCTGGGTCGTACCGGTGTTCTGTTTCAGGGCTCTTACTTCTGTCATTGTAGCCAGATGCTTTTCCCTACAGACGAGGTGTCCGTGCTTCTGCAGAGCCTCCTCATGTCCGCCTCAGAGAGCGTGTCCGAGTTCATTCTCAGGAGACTCACCATGGATGAGCTTCGCACTGTGAGTAACCCACCTGTACTTCCTTTCATGTTCCCACAGGCAGTCATTGTATTAACCCGAGGAGAAAAATTGCCTTCACATGATAGTTTCTCAAGAAGCAGCAAAAACAGTTTTTGGAGCTTCCTTGTCGTCCTTCCATTGGTGTCATGGTCTATGACCTGGCCAGCTATGTAGCTCCTCTGAGTCTCAGTTTCCTCACCTGACAAATGGAGACAGTACACCTGTCTACTTTCCAGGGCTTCAGGAAAGTCGTTTTAGATGGTGCATCGTGGTTGAAATGTGCACATCTGGTTTGGCCTCCTAACAGGGCTACTATGGATGGGTGGCCATAGTGTTGGGGCCAGGGCGTTGGTTATTTTTTTTAGCTCTGTTGGTTGTTCTGAGCTACAGGGAGCCTTAGGAACGGTGGGTTTGAACTCAGGCTGCTCTGTGATCGCTGTGTCTTTGCTCTCTCTGTACTCTACAGAGTGAGTTCTTTCCAGGACATCTAAAAATAGTAGAGTTTTTCCCTTTCAGGAATAGTCTGAAAAATAACAGATTTTATAGAAATGTCCATTCGTTTTTGTTGTTGTTTGACACCTGTTGGGACAAATGTTGAAGTAAATTAAAGTTTAGGTTGTCGAGAAAGTGAGAAAATGTACTTACTTAAAGGACTTTTATTTCAGAGTCCAGTTAAGCGCTTTCCAGTGTGAACAAGTGTGAAAAAGTAGACAGACAGGTTTGGTAGGTAGGCCCGAGGGTTTGTGGCACAGAGCTGGGGGTGGTGTTTACCCACAGTTGTAAGTCACGCACCCCACGTCTGCATTTCCAAAGGGCATTTAATGAGGCAGCAATAGTACTATAAGTTTTGCACCAATATGATTTTACTATCCTCAGTGTTGTTATTACTGTTTTAGGGTTTTTATTTTTATGGGGGGACAAGAGCCTTTTATTTTTATTTTAAATATTTATTTTTTAGTTTTAGGTGGACACAATATCTTTGTTTTATATTTATGTGGTGCTGAGGATCAAACCCAGTGCCTCATGCAAGCGAGGTGAGCACTCTACCTCTGAGCCACAACCCCAGCCCCATATTTTTACCTTTTTGTTATTGGAAATTTTCAAACCTACACAGAAGACCTGTCATGCACCCTTTACATAACCTAAATGCTTATATTTGGATTACAAGCTAAAAACAGTTTGAGAAAGGGAAGGCTTAATGTTATTTTCGTTTACTCACAAAGATTTTTAAAAAGTCAACTCTCTTTATGATAGTGCTTAAGTCTTTTGAGAATTTACTCTTTAATAAACCAGGCGTTACGTCTCAGTGAAGTAGGAGCTCAGAGCTCAGTGGATGCCCTGCTGTCTCCTGTCCCCATCCCCATGGCTCGGCCCTGCACTGCCTGCTGTCACAACAGTTCTTGGGCATCTCATGACCGAATGAGATCACAAGGTGGCCTCCTAACAGGGATACTATGGAAGGGTGGCCATCTGCGATGGTACACGTAGCCCTGCGTGGAGGAGGACAGGGCTGGCAGATGGGGCAGCTGTGCAACTGCCCGCTGGATATGCCCGCCTGTGCCCGGCCCCGGGCTGCTCCTGACCTCCCTCGCCCACAGCACCGGGCAGCCCCCAGCCACTCCTGCGCTGTTGGGAGGGTGTTGTGCTACTGGTCTTTTCTGGATTTTCAGCCCCCCTCCCTGCCCCTCACTGCCCAGGCCTTCTGAGTCCCATGCCTTCCACCCCCATGAGCTGTGTGTGGACTCCACCCTGTTCTGATCCGGCTTTTATCTCCGTGCGACAGACATGATGAGATTGTCTGTGACTGCCCTGTCCTAACCCTAGCCAATAGGTCCCTGTCTGTTGACCTGATCTTGGCATGTGGGCTGCTGCTGGCCACCTGTAGACGGCTGCCCATCCTTAGTGATGGTGAATCCTTCTCTCGACTCCCCTGAGCCCCTGGTTCCCTTTCTTGGTGGAACGTCCATCCTCTGCTGTGTGGACTTTGGAGCTGGTGCTCTCCAGAGCTGGGCACTGCCTCCTTTCTCGTCCCCAACTGCAGCTGCACAGGAGGCCCTGTCTCCACCCTGCACTGCCCTCTGCCCCCCACATCGGGCAGCTCAAGTTGAGGTTCTCTGGTGTGCCTGGTGAGAGCCAAAGCCCCTATCATTCCTCTTGGGAGCTTCTCCAGGCCCCTTCCCAGAGGAAGCACTGCCCCCTGCCACTGTCGCGCCAGCACACATCCCACTCCTCGTCCTTTATTCTGCAGCATGTGCAACAACTGTTTCCTCCATGGAATTGCTTCCTGGCACCCAGCAAAGCGCCAGGCAGTTGCTCAGTGGAAACAGATTAGATTGACAGGTGACTCTGTGCCGTGGAGACTTCCTGTGGAGTCTGTTGGGTTGTAATAATGACTAAGGCCACCACTTTCTCTCACTTCATTGTTTTAAAACCCTGTGATGGACAGGTATTGCTGTCCACCTGTAGCTAAGGATGCTGGGCTTGAGGAGGTCAGGTAGCTGGCCCCGGGGCGCAGAGCTGGTGTGTGAGCCTCGTGTTCTTACCTTGAACACAGCATAGCAGTCCCGTGCGCATAGCTTGGCAGGATATCGTCTCGTGTGGGTGTGCGGACAGATGATGCCTTTGCTGGTGAAGTGGGCTGAGAGCTGCGTGCAGTTAGTGTGCGCAAGGCCTGGGAGGCTGCAAGGAGACCGGCTTGTACTGCTTGTGTGTCCACACGGCTGCGCCTGCGTGTGTTTTAATGCTTGTCCTAGGTTTCAGATCTCGACCGTTGCCACTTGTACCTGATGGTCTTAACTGAGCTCATACATCTCCAGCTGAAGTTGGGGTGGAAAGCGGGTGCCTCTATCTGCAGAGTTATTTCTCCTTTGAAGAATGCATGCATTCGGCACCTTCAGGAGACCGACAATGGACAGGTAATCTCTTAGATTCAAGTTTTATTGACAAGTCACACTAGGTATGCATGTTCTCTTGTTATGCAGTATTTTGAAGTCACAGAAAATATTTGCTGAGTCTTAGTTGTTAAAATAGTGCCTGCAGGTGACAGTACTATGGAAGCCAAGCCCTTGTCCCAGAGCAGTGGAGTGCTGGCTCTGGCAAGCAGCCAGCATGGGCTGCAACCACACAGAGCCCACCATTGCTAGCATGGATCTCAGGTGCTGCAATCCAGGGCCGAGGGAGGCCAGAGCACACCGGCCTGTCCCCTGCAGCAGCCCAGCCAGGCTCTGCAGATGCCACTCCACACAGTGCTTCAGCTTCCAACCCTGGAGCCCCCAGGATCCTCTGACCTCAGCTTTCTACTTCCTGCAGGCTGTTAGAGATTCCAGGCTCCTGAACCCGCTGCTTGGTCACTATCTTGTCCTTCTCTGTGTGAAGCAGCCAGGCCATCTTAGTCCCTACCTCGTATTCATGCGTGTGGAGACCCGGGTGTTCTGCATGAAATAACCCAGTCGTGAGACACTTTACAGAGCCCTGTAGAGTAGATCCCATCATTGTCCCCAATTCACAGGTGGGGAACCTCGGGCGTGGCCTGTCCTTGCTGGTGCTGCTGATAGTACAGGCCCTGGCACTGTGGGTCCTGGGCCTGGCTCTTGTCTGCTGTGCCCGTGGCTGACCAAGGGAAGGACTTGTGATTTGGACCCCTTTAAAAAAAAAATGCATCAGAGTATAGTAAAAGAAGACTGCACCCTGGGAGTGTGTGCAGACACAAGTGGGCAGGAAGGGGTCGCGGGGCACCAATCCTGCCCTGGTGTGTGCTGCTGCCTCTTGAGGTCACCGTCTTCCTCCTCTGGAGCACTGCCTTCTCATGCCTGTCAGGAGCAGTGGTCGCTGGGTGGTGGGTGTTGGTTTCCTTTTGTTTCCCCACGTCCAGCTGCTGGGGGGCAGGGGTTTGGGCAGCCTGGCAGCATAGGTCCTCACTGGGGGCTTGCTTCTTTGTCCTTGCAGGAGCCCACACTTGCTCGTCAGATCCAGAGAGTGGCTAGCATGGCCACCTTGGCCAGGGTGTGCGAGATAGTGGACCTGCAGCAGGAGTCCCTGGACATGGGGCCCCTGGAAAGGTTGCTTTGCACTCTTCCACTTAACCAGACTCTGCAGAAGCCCTGTGCAGAGGACCCAGAGAGCAGCAGGTAGGTCCAGGCACCTCAAACCCACCTCTGCTGTCATCGAGGTGACGGGAGAGTGCCCACATGCCAGGGTGATGTGGGACGGGTGGGGGGCTTCCTCTGGGGTGAACATGTCTATAACGTGTTGATTTCTGCATTTAGTTCCCAGGGACTCGTGTAAAGTTGTGAAAGTGTCTACTTTCAGGTAGTTGGAAAATAGGTTTATGAGGTTGCCTGTGTATAAGAAGACACGATGTTTGACGATGGCTGTGTTTGTGTTAGTTTTCTGTTGCTATAACAAAACCTGAGACTGGGAAGTTTATGGAGTTTATTTTGGCTTGTGGCTCTGGAAACTGGAAAGCCTAAGAACATGGTGTGGGTGCATGCTGGGCCCCATGCTGCCGTACCAATGGCGGAGAGACCAGAAGAGCACAGAGATTTGGACCAGAGAGCACGAGGACAGCCTTGTTGTGGGGACCTATGTGCGGTCACCAGTATAGTTCCTCAAGAGCAAGAACTTGCTCCCAGGCTAGAAGCAGCACTGGTCCACTCATGAGCTCTGAGGGGACCCCCATGCCTCTCCCCCCACCTCCCTGCTGACCAAAGAGCTACCTCGTGGGTTTTGCTGGGGACAGACCACACTCAGACCACAAGGTCTGTGTCCCCTTCATAAGGATAGCGTACTGCATGTGAAAGAAACGGGAGACTGGGTTGCCGAAGTGATGCGGGTCTTTCAGTTTTTTTGAGGAGTCATCGCCTTGCCAAGGATGGGGGAAGATTGTAGCCCAGTATGTCCACGATCAGTGGGTCTGCCTCTCCTTCCTGTTGAGACGGTGCCACCCCCTCGAGCCAGCTGCAGAAGGGGACAAGCTGGAGCCCTCACTGCCCTCTGTGCGAACGCCAACACAGATCCTGTGCGCTGCGCTGGACGCCCTCTCTCTTCTGCCCTCTGCCCGGGTCTTACCCGTGTTCTGCTGCATGAAGACTCTGGTCCCCCAGGTGAGCGAGTGGCATGACCCAGAGTAGCAGGGGGCCAGCGTGGGTCCGAGGCTAAGTGCTCTGTCGCCCTCATCTCCCTCCCCCAGCTGCTGACCTCCTCCGAGTCGCTCTGTGTGGAGTCCTTCGACGTGGCCTGGAGAGTCCTGACCTCCTTGAGCAACACCCAGCTGACGTTCTGGCCCAACTTGAGAGCTTTCGTTCAGTTTGTTTTTGATAATACCATTCTCGCCACTGCTGCAAAAACCAAGGGCCAGGCATATTTCAGGATAAAAGAGGTGACTTTCTCATTTCAATGCATGTGACGATGGGGCACGGGGGAGGAGTTGTATGTGTGTGACTGCTGGTTGACTGAGGTGTGACCATGAGTCCAGAATGTGTTCTTGGGCCCGAAATGTTGCAGGATGAGGAAACCTGACTCTCACTGCCTTGCCAGCGTGTTTGGTTTACACAGTGTTGGAATCCTGAATTAGCTGGTCACTTGGGAATTGGGGAATCTGCCTGAAAACCTAGGTGTCCCTTCTCAAGGGACACTGTGACCTGGTGGCACATTCTTGCAGGACAGCTAGTGCCTGGCGTTGAGCAGGGCTGCCCTGTGCTCCCACGTCTCTCTGGGGAATGGACCGCAGGCACTACCTGTCCGTGTTGTCCTGCTGGGATTTCCTTGGAGAAATACTCCGCTGGATCTGATCTAGCAGAAGGTCTCTCTGGGTTTAGGGAGGAGTGCTTGTCTAGCATGTATGAGGGCCTGGGTTTAATTCCCAGAACCAAAAATTTAAAAAGACTCTGGCTTGGAGAAGTCTTGCCAGCCCTCTGCCCACAGACTCCACATCCGCAGGTTCAGCCAACAGTAGGTTTAAAAGATCTGAGAAAATCTGCATGTGTACTAAACATGCGGATGTTTTTCTTGCCATTGTTCCCCAAACAGGAGAGTGTAACCTGTTTGTGTGGCATTTACATCGTATTGGGCATCATCAGTAACCTATGCTGATGCCCGATGTGCAGAGGGGTGAGTACAGGGACAGCAGAGGTTACACCAGCGCTGCGAGGCAGGGCCTGCAGTGTATCCTGCTGGGGTCCTGGTGTCCCCTGCTCAAGGCCCCATCCTGCATGGGGGTCCTGGCTGCCTCAGGTGGAGCCAAGCCAGTGGCCAAATCTGAAGGGAATCCAACAGTGCAGAGAGGTGTCTCCCCCATCCTGCTCCCTGGGGCACTTGTTTCCCTGAGTTCTGAACGAGTATCCTCATCAGCAAATTTTATGTATCTTTATTATTGAGAAATGAAAAATTAGCATTCTGGGATTATTGACCATTTTGCAAAGTTATTCTAAAAATAATGAATTTTAAATTTTTTATACTAGTATGATTCTGTTGACACTGTCATTAGAACCCATTTAAGTAACAGTTTTTAGCAACACTTATTTAAACTCAATCCAAGGATAAAGTCACCATTGTATTTTGTTTCAGATTATGTACAAAATCATTGAAATGTCTGCTGTAAAAACCGGGGTCTTCAATACACTGATGAGTCACTGCTGCCAGTCATGGCTGGTGTCTGCTGCCAGCGGGCTCCAGGGGTCTCTGTCCAGCGCCAGGCACTACAGTGAACTCATCCTGGAGGCGTGTACATTTGGAACTGTGTTCAGGCGTGATCAGAGGTAAAGAGCTATCATTGCAGCTGGTCCTGACATCCCGTTACCTGTGTGGGTACAAGTCTTTGCTCTGAGGCTTTAGAAGACTGTAGAGCATTAGCTGCTTTCACTTTTGGACTTTGGGATTTTTTTAATTTATTTTTTAATTTAAACTCGATCTTTCTCCCTTTTCTTATGGAAAGACTCATTCAAGATGTACAGACCTTCATAGAGAGTCTGGGACATGACTGTGCAGCCAATGTTGTCATGGAGAGGTAAGTATGGCAGGTCCCTGTGTGTTAGCATACGTGGGGTCACCAGATTTAGTACCAGACGGCAGATGTGCTATGTTTGTCGAGTTGATAAATGATATCTGCTCTGTGACAAGCTGTGGAGCAAGGCCTCAATGGCACATCAGAAACTGCATCTGGGTAGAGCACTTGCTTGGCATGGGTGAGGTCCTCGGTTCTAGCCCCAGAACCACAAAGAAAAAAGAGAGAAGGAAAAATCATCTTTCTTGCTAATGTATTTACTTCACAGCTTTAACATTTTCTAAAATTTAATAAGCTTTTTAAAATGGAGCACAAAGTCTAGTATCAGTGAGCAAGTGGTGTTGGGGAATTTAAAAGCCCGGCCCCTCCTCTGGGTGCCTGGATAGCCGTCAGTCTAAATCCTTTATTCCTCACATCTTTCTTTTTGTGAGTGAATGTATCAATTATTCAAGTTCACCATTTTGACAAGTCAAAATGTTGTATGCAAAAACAGAAGCACCCACAGAGCAGCCTGGGTGCTGGGACCACGCCTGCTAATAACAAGCAGAGGTATGATTGACGGGTTGGAGACAAGTGTGCCCAGCTACGCTGGGTGTGAGTGAGTCTGGGCTGCAGGGTTTTGATCTCTGATGAGATTCTCGTCTAACCTTTTAACTGACTTTTTGGAGACCATAAAACGTTTTTTCCAAGTTTCATGTGTTCCCATTGCTTTCTAATAATTACGTGTTTACAAAGGAGATCTTTTGCTTGGATCTTGAGCTTCAGACACCCAGCGGTGGCTGTGTAGTTGTCCGGAGCAGATGTTGCTCTGAGCGCTGCGGTGCTGCGTCGTTCGCCACTCTTGCTCAAGTGTCTGGTTCTTTTCGCTTTTGTTCAGTGCAGTGATAGGTGGGGCTTTGGGCGGGTTCTTGCCAGTCCCATGGATTTCTGCTTCACAGCTGCTTTGCTGTTAAAATGGTGTCTACTCATGTTATATCTTAAAATGCAATGTGGAAATACCGCTAACAACTTCACTTAGTTTATCTTTCTGTGTTTGGAGACTGAATGCATGGGTCATGTAGGACATTTCTCCACCCTGTAGGAGATGCACATGCCTTTGTGCCCATGGTGACCCAGGACTGTGTTGCTCTAGAGTGGAGCTTCCTGGATCTCTTGCATGTCCCCAGCAAGTCTGTCTGTCTACAGAGATGTGACTGGCCAGCTGGACGGGGGGTGCTAGGTTATACCTGGTGTGCACACTCCCCCTGGCGTGTTCCTTGTTACCTTTTGCTGTTCCTGAATTAGGAGCGTTGTCATTAAGCATGTGCCACTTGATCTTAGACGACTTAGGGGAGGATTTGATATTTGTCATGGCATTTTGAAACTAAAAGTTAATGTAGTTTTCTGTTATCAAAACATAGTAACATAGTTCACCCTTCCATGTTTTTAGTACTAAAAGGGAAGACTGTTATGTGAGGGTCTGTGCCATCAAATTCCTGTGTCTGTTAGACTGCTCGAACACGGCCCACAAGTCATTCATGGAGGATCTTGCAATCAAGCTGTTGGACAAAGTAAATATGCTTTATTTCTCTTTGTTTTTAACAAGTGAAAAGTCCAGCATTACTCAGTGTTTCTGGATATTTTGTACCAGGAGAAAGCATGAGGTTGGCATTCTGTGTTCTTAGCGGAGTGTTGGCTGTCACGGTCTCACTTCGGGTTGGTTCCTTGAGCCTGCTGATGGCCACTGTGTTTACAGTGCTGTATGCACACAGTGTTCTGTGGAGCAAGTGGCCTGGACAGATGCATGCTGGGAGGCAGCAGGTGTGCTCTCAGGTGGAACAAGAAGTATACTGTGACCCATGGTCAGTTGTGCAGATGGGCTCCAGGAAGGCTCCTGCAAGGGACATTGGGCTGAGCTCTAGATGAACACCCGCCAGGTGGGAGGGCGTGAGGACAAGGTGCAAAGCCGTGTGCAGGAAGGGCCTTTGGGGTCCGTTGTTGGTGGCCAGCACGACAAAGGGCATGCAGCAAAGCGACAGGAATGGGGATGCAGGGAGAATGGCGGAGGGGAAGTGGAGTGAGCTGAGGCCACGTAGATGCTTTAGGAGTCTGCTCTCATTCTGTGTCTTTCTTATGTTCCTAACTGCTTTTGGAGGGACAATGACCTGTGTCCCCAGAACCTCTTCGGTTTGAAGTTTTCTGGTCTGTTCTCGGTAGTGTCGAGCTCCTCCTTGGCCTAACACTGCCTTCCCTGCCCCCAGGACCAGCAGGTGTCCCAGTCCAGAGCCCGCTACTACCAGAACTCTCTCCAGCACCGGGTGAAGAACCGGATATGGCAGGTGCTACTCACGCTCTTCCCCAGGTTTGACCAGGTACTGCCGGCTTCACACTGTCGCTCACATGAGTGTCTCTCAGAGCGACCCGGGAAACCTGAGCAGGCCCATCTGCTTAGACATCCACTTCCTACATGGACTGGCAGTTCCCCGAGAGGCTCCAGCAGAGGCGCCCGTGAGCGGGTTTTTAGGGACCAGCCATCAGTGGTTTGCATGACCTCACTGCAGGTTTTCCCTTCACCTTTCAAAGTAGCATTTTAACTGCTAACATCTCCTCTGCCATTGGTTCCTTTCACAGCTCAGCATTGCTGGGGCATTTGAAGCCAGGCTCATGGCAGCAGTGGTGGGGTTATTGTTTCCTGTGGGGTCTTTTCCCCTCAATCTCAGGGATAGTGGGGACACATTAAACCAGCTAAGTGGAGGCCAGGGTCTCCACCACAGTCTGTGTCCCCAAGTTGCTGCCCACTTCTCTGAGAAGCAGCCAGCTCTCGAGTGGACTGTAATCCGTTTTTCTTTCTTTGCTTAATGTTCTTGTTAAGGGGATGCTTGTTAGTATGAGAAAGTGGAGGTGACCTGTGGCCATAAAAACAAAACAAAACAATACATTTTGAATGCAAACAATTCCCTTAGACTTTAAGGTTGGTTTCCTGATCTTCCCCATCCTCTCTTCATTGTTTGGGGGAAAAAAAAAGTATGTATATGGATCTACTCAGTCTCTTTTTATTAGATTTTTTTTTTTTTTTTTTTTTTTTGAGCACTGAGAATTGAACTCCTGGGCCCTTTGCCACTGAGCCACATCCCCGGCCTTTTTTACTTATTTTTTACCTAATCACTTTTTACATTGTTTTTAGATATACATGACGTAGAGCGTACTTTGACATATTATACATATGTGGAGCATAACTTAAGCCCTTTCTATTTTTTATTTTGAGACAGGGCCTCACAGAGGTCCTGAGGCTGGCCTTGAATCTGCAGTCCTCCTGCCTTAGCCTCCCAGTCCCTGAGATTATAGGCATGATCACTGAGCCTTTTTATTACAATTTTATGAACCCTTGCCTTCTGTCTATGAGAATGTTTCAGTGACAGTATGTTGAGTTTATTGGATGAACTTTTGAGGACCTAGCTAGCAATGACCTCTGGGGTGGCACAGGTGGAAGTGGGCGGGAGCTGCTGACCTCATTGTAGGCCTTTTAGTAGCACTTGTCTTTCAAAGTACCATGTGCCCCACTTCCTGCAGCACAGAAGTGCATCTAAAGGAGCGTTACAGCTTTACAGCTAACTGGGTGTTTCTTCTTGGAATGACGAGGGCCCCCCCAAAAGATGGCAGTGGGGGAATTCAGTAGGTGGGGCCTGAGGAAGAGAGGGCCGCTGTGTCCTGAGCAGCCATTGCTGGGAGTTCAAGGTCCTATCTGTGGTTTCATTACCTGTCACAACAGACTTTCAGGGCAGGCCATAAGGATGTCTGTCTTACAGGTGAGGATGCTCAGAGGTCAGGCGGCCTGCCCCAGGGACGTAGCCAGTGAGCAGGAGGAGCCAGATCCAGACGAGTCCCATTCCAGGGTCCATGCCCGATGCTGTGGCAGACTCAGGGCTTAACATGACTCTCCTACTCCTCTTCCAAGTAGAAGTCATATTAAAATAAGATGTTCTTCCGTAAGGAGATGTAAAACATGTTATATTTAACATGCTTATATAGACAGAGAATTGTTTCCCCACCGGCCCCTTAGTGTACCGTGACTCAGACAGAAGAGCAGTCTTGGAGAGAGAGGCTGGAGAGTGTGGGAGGGTCTGGAGCTCAGGGACTTGGCCAGAAGCAGCAGTGGTAAGAGGCCACCCCTGAGCTTCCCTGGCCTTCCCTGGCCTACCAGGCCTGCCCTGTAATCACTTCTTTCCCCTGCCCTGGAACCTACAGACAGAGGAGCCTGCCCCATAGAACTAATGTAGCCTGCAGGGCACAGGCACTGCAGCGACACTCTGTAGGGTTTTTGGAGAGGTAGAGAGTCCATGAGTCACTTATGAATAACTAAGCCTTCTATAAAGTGGGGACTTTGCTAAAAAGTTAATAACATAGCCATTGAATTTGTGAACTTTATTTTTTCCTCAGAATTTCTTGAATGAGATTATTGACAAGATTTTCCAAGCTGGTTTTATCAACAATCAAGCATCTATAAAATATTTTATAGAATGGATCATTATATTGATTCTTCATAAGTTCCCTCAGTTTCTTCCAAAGTTCTGGGATTGTTTTTCTTATGTAAGTAAATGTTTAACGTGTTAAATTTGGAAATGGTCTCAGCTGCTGTCTTTGTTGGTCTGACCCAGGGTGGCCCTGCCATGTTGGCGTGGTAAACTACTGGCCGACTCTGAGTTAGTTGAGGAGACAGCAGTCCCTGGAGTCCACCCCGATTGTGCCACGGTTTCTGTTTGAGTGCCGGTCTAATTCCAAAATGGCAAGAGTGGAAATGCTTGTTGCTAAGGAGTGAGGACACGGTGCCGTGCAGTTGCTAGGCACCAGGCCATCTTTGTGTGCTGTTGGAGTAAAGCATGATGAGGAATGAAGTGCGTGCCTCCGTAGGGACATTTTGCCTGTGACCATAGTAGGAAAGCAGGAGCCCACTTGTGTCTCTCCTGCCCCCTCCCTCGATGCTCAGCGCTGCTTCTTTCTTGAAGCCACTCTTGGGAACCATGTTGGGGTGAGTGGTGGAGGCCCAGTGCTGGCCTCCTGGCCTCCTAACCTCCTAGCCTCCAGCCTCTCTTGTGTCCTCCCATGTCTATACCTGGGTTTTCTGCTGCGGGGACTCTCCATAGCCTCCCAGTGTAGGCAGCAGTGTTCTGGTGTTTCTGGGCCGTGTTGACTGGGTTGGTGCTAGGGCCCTGTGTGCCTGCAGGGACTTCCAGATGGCCTTTCTGCTCACATTTGTCACCCCAGCTGCAGAGAATAGCAGGGTCAGCCTTGGTGGCTGCAGAGCCTCACTCTGTGTCCCTCCTGGGGTAGCCTGACCTTGAGGATGCCTGCTGACAGGCAGTGTTCCATCAGTGTCTGTCCCCTGTGCTTGTAGTATGGAGTCACATGAGTGTCCTCCATGGGGAGGGGCCTGCAGAGGCGGCAGAATGGAGGCTGGGTCCCCTGGGGCCACCAAGGAGCTGCACACCACTCAGGCCTCTAATGGTCCTGGGCCAGTCCTGCATGCAGGCCACTGCGCCTCCCTCCACTCCTCTTCTAGACAACACCCTCCCCTTCGATCTCGGGGAGTATGGCTCCTAAAGGAAGGGGCCTCCCCAGTACTCAGTCTCCTTGGTGTAGGTCTTTGTGGCATGTAAGCACCACATCTTGGCACTAGAACTTGGACTGTTCCACCAGAACAGGAACTTTGTCTGTGACACTTTCCTGAGTTTTCAAACTACCCGTCATTTCCTTAGATGGAGGATTTGGTCCTCTGACGCTCCACAGGGAAGGTTCCAGCCTGGTCCTCCTGCCCAAGGTCACTTTTCTCTCCAGTCTATCTGGCATCCCTCAGTCCAGGATCACTGATGGCATCTGAGCCCACATCACCGTTGTTGGGAGGTCCCCGCTGGCCACTGCACCCTCTGTGGCCTTTCTCCACAGCTCAAGTCTCCCATGGTGCCGTGTTGACTGTGTTGGTGCTAGGGCCCGGCCCTGCCCTGCCCCGCCCCGCCCTTGGCAACCTCTGCCTTGCCTCAGCCGCCAAGTCTCTGTCTCTCTTATTCCTTTCCCCTGGTCATCTCCTTCCTGCTCCCAAGTCCCCTCCTCTTGAGGCTGCCCTTCCTACCCTGCAGGCCAGGCCTTCGCAGGGCGGGCCCTGGGCTCGCCCCACCTCAGGGTTGTGCAGTACAGGCTTTGTGCCTGCCTTCCAAGGGCCATGTGCACCAACCCTGGCTCCAGGGAGCCCTGTCCTGTCTGGCTTTCTATCCTGTCCCTGCATAGGCCATGCTGTCCTCCCCTGCAGAGTCCCCCTTGGGCTGGCGAGTCCTAGCTCACAGGACGCTTGTGGTCATTTATCTAATTCTCTTTCAGGGTGAAGAAAAACTTAAAACAAGTATTTGTACATTTTTATCTGTTTTGTCACATTTGGACATTATCATTCAAAATATTCCAGAAAAGGTAAGTTCATATTATTTGTAAGAAGATTTTAAACTTGAGTTTCAAAACAGGTGCTGTGTGTATTTGTACCAGTGTTGAGGTGTAAAGTGTTTTTTGCAGTTTTGCAATTGTCCCTGTCCCTCCACTGGCTCGGTGGGCATGTACACAGCACCACAGTGAGACCTTAGCACTGACCTGCACACTGAGTAGACACCACATCTGTAGTCACATTAGTGGTGATTCTGTTGATGTGGATGGTTTTTGCTTTTATGAAGGTTTTTTGTATATCTGGATACCAGGGATTGAACTCAGGGATACTCCACCACTGAGCCCCATCCCTAGCCCTACTTTGTGTTTTATTTAGAGATAGGGTCTCACTGAGCTAATTAATGCCTCACTGTTGCTGAGGCTGGCTTTGAACTCGCCATCCTTCCTAGCTTCTGGAAGGATAGGAGTATGCCCAAGCCTGGCAGCGTGAGGGTTCTTTAACGGGCTGCCTTCCTTGAGTGGGGTGTTTGACAAGGACTTCTGCAGAGGAACTCCTTATGGGGGTGGGGGTGGCCGGGAGGACCCTTCCCAGAAGAAGATTAAGAATAAGGCCCCAAAGAGGACAGTGAGCCAATGGCCAGGGCCCAGGGAGCAGCAGGTGTGGGTCCTGAGGTCAGGGAGGCCCTGTGTGGGTGTGTTGCTCTGGGACGTCTGCCTCGCCTGAGCCACTTCTGTGAGGGTGGGTGACCCCCGTTGAGCTGTGCACCCAGCAGTGCTGTCTGTGTACCTCATAGGGGGCTCGCAGTGCTGCCCAAGTTAGGTGTCACTGTGTGTGCCGGGTGCCCCTGAGCAGGATAGGCATGGTAGCTGGCACTCTGCGCTCCCTTTTTGCCTTCCCAATTGCCAAGTGGCATCCTGTGTGGGGTTCACTTGCTGGCTTTCTCCCTCTGAAGTGAGTGGCCTGGTCCTGCAGCCTGCGCCGGCTTCTCGGCTCCCACATGCTCCCGGCCTGAGCTGTTCTTCCTTTTGGCCTGGGGACCTGCTCTCTGCATATCACTGTTACTCTGTTTTCTGAGCACTGAGTTCCTCAGTGTCCTCCCACCTCCTCCTGAGTTTTGCCCTGCCCCTGCTGTGATGACATAGCACTCATCACAGTGCTGCTCACGGGAGGTGGGGGGGAGACCCCTGTGCAGGTGGTGTGACCATGCATGTGTCTCTGAAGTGCAGTGCTGACGACACTTGAGAAAGCCTCAGCCCTGCTCAGGAGCCATGGGCCAGGGCGTGGTCCTGGGCTGACCACGCACCTGGTGGCTCTGGCTGTGCCTCAGTAGTAGAAGCTCCCGAGAATCTCAGCTGCGGGCACCTGGCAAGTGTGTCTAGATGGCTTGGGGAGCGTGTGGTGGGAGCATCCAGGCAGCTTCTGGTGTGTCAAAAGTTGGGGTCTGCTTCCACATTAAGGTACATTGGTCCCCGTGGCTGTCAGCATTGACTAGTGGAACCAGGTGATTCAGAATTCAGGGTGGTGTTGTGCTCTGTTCCTAGGCCGTGAGGTTAGAGTTCACAGGGAGAGACCACAGGACACTTGACACTATTTCGTTGTTCTCTCCTCTTCTTACGGACATGCCTGCCATGTGGTTTAAGGTCACCTTCAGGGAACATACAGCTCAGAAGCCAGAGCAGGGAGAGCGGCACTGTGGGGTCTCACTTAGGGGCACATCAGAGTCACCAAGTTGGCTCCTACAGGAGCTGCTATGTCCTCAGTCCAGCTTAGCTACAGCACTGTAGCTCTGTCAGGTTGGCATAGGAACTCTGGGGTAGGGGACATGCCGCAGCTGTGACAACAGGCAGCCCAAAGCGCCTGTTTTCCTGGGTAGGCTTGATGCGTGAGCGGATGTACCCAGGAGGGCACTGAGCAGACGCTTCGGGGGCGTGGGGACAATTTCCCCATGTGTCCACCTTTCCCTCAGTTGGGGTCGAGCTGCCCACCTGTGTACCTCTCACAGAGTCTCCCTTTCTTTCCAGAGGCAAGTACTAAAGCAGGCCCTCCTCACTGCACTGCAGTGGGGTCTCAGCCACAACTTCAGCATCCGGCTGTATGCTCTGATAGCTCTGAAGAAGGTCTGGGCAGTGTGCAAAGCCCTCTGCGTGGAGGAGTGTGACGCGTGGACGGCTCTCATAGAGTGTAGTCTCAGCCAGGTGGAGAGCATGCATGGTGCAGGGTAAGGATGGCCACTCGCTGCTCTACCAGAGCCAGGGGAGACGGAAGAGGCCCGGCCTGGCGGGCACCCGCTCCTTGGATTACATTCAGCCACAGGCCCAGGAGCCGGGCCAAGTGGAGCTGCAGCGGGACCTTGGTTTGCCTACCATTAGGGCCTCTTGCTCCCTGTGCGCTCCCTGTGCGCAGACTCTGCCCTCTGCCCTCTGCCCCGCCAGTTCCACCCATTCTGGCTCGTCTAAGATCTCCTCCACACCAAGCGCTCACCCAGGAGCCAGGACAACAGGCAGGGCGCTGGGGTTGGGGCCTGTAGCTTAGCAAGCCCCAAGTGGTTGGACACGCACCGTGCTCTGGTCCCACTCCCACCCTGGACACTGCCTAGCCTGCACCTCGTGTCCTTGTCCTTGAGTCTTCCTCTCCGTAATGCTGGGAAATCAGTGTTTCTTCCAACAGCACCTAACATTCCATCACATGGCAGTGCCATGACGTATCCCCGAAACCCCTCTGAAGGAAACTGTAGTGAGGTTCTGTTTTAATGCTGGACCTGATTTGAATAGTTAGCTGGTGGGCCAGCGCAGAGCAGAGGGAAGGAGGCAATGTCAATTTCCCTGGCACCGCTGGAGAGCCCTGGAAGGAGGCAGTGGGAGGAGGTGCTCCCTCCTCCTGGTCTGCCTCTGGCTGCAGTGCTGGGGAGCGGAGGAGGCGCCTGGCCAGGCGGATGAGGCCTGCCAGCAAGAGGTCCCAGAATTGCTGTGGGTTTTGGTGCTGATGATCCTGACTTTAAACTGAGTCTCTCTGTGTTGTTCTTCTTACCTCTACTTTTGCCTTTTAAAACCTGACCGATGGGCTGCGATGTAAGCCCTGCTCATTTTCTGTGTGTCTAGTGTGACAAAGGCAGTGCAGTTGGACAGTGGGTGGGGCTGAGGAGTAGAAACGACTGTGGAATGGCTGCTTCTCCTGGAGAAAAGGGTCCCCCCAGAGGGCTCCCATCCTCAGGCAGTGGCAGAGGTCCTTTTCCCACCTTGCTTGAGACCACCTGAGGCTTCTCACCCCCTTCCTGCTCTGCTAGATGGTGACTGCACCTAAGGCTCAGGGACCTACTTCTCAGAACAGAAGTTGAACCCCCAGTTCTCAGGTTACTGAAGGTCACTTAATTGCTCTGTTTGTCTTTGAGCTCCATTTTAAAATGTGAGATTTTATGGCCTGGCCTGTGCTCAGTGTTGAGGGCTCGCCTAGCATGCAAAGGCCCTGGGTCTATCCCCAACAAGGCCAAAGGAGGGGGGCGTTGTGAAGTAGGTTGGTCCCAGAGAAGCCAGCTGCAGTATAAGCCTGGATGACAGTGACAGTCCTCGCCTGCCCACGGTGCGACCCTGCAGAGTCGTCTGGTCCCTTACTGCGCCTCATGCCTTGCTCCCTGCCCTAGGAATGCCAAGAAGAACTGGCAGCGCATCCAGGACCACTTCTTCTTTGCCACGTTTCACCCCCTGGAGGATTACTGTCTGGAGGTGAGCAGAGAAAGCCGCCTGTAGGGGCCTACTGTGACTTCAGCCTGATGCCACCTGTGGAAACTTTGGAGACTAGGCCAGTTGTCCTCCCAGTCACCTCAGCCTCCTGACTCCTGAGTAGGATTCTGTCACCTTAGGCAACAGGCTTGCTTGCAGACCCCTTCAGCAGTGGGATGTGCCTGTCTGGCTTGTAAGTCCTGGAAGGGAAACTCTAACTCTAAACAGAAATCAGAGCAGATTCCTAAAAGGCAGTGAGTAAGAGCAGGTGCAGGTGAGATTTTTATTGAATGGAAGCCCCCTGGTAATAAAGGAAAATATCTGTTCTTTCATTCATGGCATATTTTAGGTCTGGGTAATTAAAATTGTAGAGCAAATGATGTACCCCCTCACTGGTTGTAACAGAAAGTCCTTATATAATTTTAAGACCCACGATCTTACAATTAATATAATTCTTACAATTAATATAATTAATTCACTGTGTAATTCACTAACTTTGAACAAAGCATAGCATCTTCTCCCTCCTGCAGCTCTAGTTATAATGTGCTGTGTGGAGTTCAGTCCTTGGACTTAGGACTACTCCCTGGGAGGTCTGGTCGGCGTCAGTAGCTTCAGCCAGTGTGCACGCCAGTGATCCTTGGATTACCCATGGACTGGCCTCTAAACACAGAGCTGCATATTGAGAGCCACACACTGGAGAATATTCCTGAGCATCCTCTGGGGCTTCACTCCCAGTACTGTCAGGGCTGTTCCTGTGTCTCACACCCCTCTGCTCTGCATCCCTTGGTGCCTGAGGGGCTGCCTGAGGTCTCCTGAAGGACCCTTTGGCCTCCCTGGCCTTGTCAGCCTCCTCTGGTCAGGTTCCCAGCAGGACTGCTGCATCTGTGGTATCCCTCGGTCCCTTGGCCCCTGCCTCCTGCTGCCACACAGGTCATGACTGTATGTGACCTGATGAATGGTCTGGTCTGTGTGGAGTGGGCCTTGGTACCGACCTGGTACACACTCGGTTGTGGTCTGGATGCCAGTTAAGTCTGCACAGCTGTGGTGGCACCAGAAAACCATGCTCATGCTAAAAGCTTTCCTGAGGACAGGAGCGCTGTCCCAAGGCAGCGTTTTACTTGAGCTGCACAGCATCTGGGCCTCGCCCCCTTGACACCTCCCTGTGGTGAGCACCCCTGTGCTGGGTTTTCTTTCAAAAGGTCAGTGGCTGCAGGGGGGCTGCTCAGGTGTGACTGTGCCCAGCAGCCCCTGTGCAGGTCCTGAGCCCTTTCACTTGCTGCTGGAATCTGACTGTGTCCTCACTTTATGGGGACCTAGAGACAGAAGGCTCCGACTTGCTTAATGCCACACAGCTGAGGAACGTGGGAGGCCAGAATCTAGGTTCTGAGTATCGCTTGGTAATGAGAGCTCTGACCAGATCAGAAGGCTTGGGAGAGCACATCAGTAACGACAGAGTATTGCTGCTGACATGTCATGTTTCTTTGTTATTTTTACAATTCTGTTTCCAGACCATCTTTTACACCCTCCCACGGCTCTCAGGCGTCATTGAAGAGGAGTGGATCACCCTTGACAGATTTTCCAGCTTCACAGATGTCCCTTCAGGTTCAGGGCCCCTGTGGTGCCTTTCTCGGACTCCGCTCTGTGAGCTAAATCCCGGGGACTGGTCCCAGCAGGACGCAGGTAGAGAGCTGCTTCTCCTTATTTCCCTGTTTGTGCATGAATTCACTGGTTTTGTCACGTAGAGCAGGGGTGGGTGACGCCTCTTGTCTGCCCACCTTGGTGCAGCAGTGGAAGTGTGGGAGTGTGGTGTGGCCTTGACCTAGTCTTCCAGGGGAGAGGCAGCTTGGCTGCAGCAAGACAGCAGCTTCCCTGTTCTCTTGAATAGGTGGTTGGTTAATATTCACTGCTCTGTATCTGTAAAAATCAGGTTTCCAGAAGGACCACAATATGGATCTCCTCTGCCCCTTCCAGGAGTAGAGCATCTGTGTTGTGGTCTTCCTCGTCTCTGAGGTCTCTGGCCTGGTCATCGCGCTCAGTGCTCTCCCTGTGCGCTTCACCAATGGCCACTTCTGAAAGCTCCCCTCTGAGCTACCTGCTTGCAGTCCTCCGTCTCTTGGCCTGAGCTGACTGGACCTCTGCAGCCCGCTGTTCCTCAAGCTCTTTAAACTCAGCACATCCAGACTGGACTCCACTTTCTGTCCACCTCGCCTCCTCTCTGTGCCCTCTATTAATGGTCACTCTGTCATTCTTTTCCTGGTCTCCTCTTGCCACATCCACCCACCACCCAGCCTTGGTGGTGGAGCTTCAGCCAGCTGGCTGCTTCTCCTGCCCTCCAACCCCCTGTGGTGAGGACTTTCCAACTTCACTGTCTCCACCATGGCCAGTGCACGAGCCTTGTGTCCGTTCTCAGCCCAGTGCTTCCCAACATCACTCCCAAGAGGGATTTCTCTAATCAAACAACATCACTGCCATTATCCTCCATCTTCAAATGCCCCAGGGGCTCCTCTGTATAGAATAAATCCCTCACCTCAGACAGGTAGAGCCTGTGGTCTGGTGCAGGCTGAGCTAAGCCATAGCACTTACTGATGCCCAGGTCACTTTCCTTCCACATCTGCACATGCACAGCTCTGTCTCCCCTGGAAGCTGTGACCTCCCTCCTTGGGCCCTTGGGTCTGACTCCTGCCATGGACGCTACTCATCCCTCCTGTGTGAGCATGCCCTTGGGATTGTCGTGGTTTCCTGCACGTCTGCCCCATCCCCAGCAAACGACTGTTCATTGGCTGGTGGTCCATTTGGGGGGACAAAGGAAGAGCTCCAGCATGGACTCAGTCCTGTCTCGAGCAGACCCTGAAGTTAGATAGGTTAATGACATCTGGTGCCCAGCAGTTGAGTCAAGAGGTGATTCTTTTATGGCACAGCCTTCATTTGAGAAAGTTACCCCAGGTACTTCTAGTGAAATTTAAGAAAAAAAATTTCATTTATATTCTTTTTAGGAACATATTTCCATAAAAATTCCAATTCGATATTATGTTTTTGTTTGTAAAATATGCCATTATTTACCTCTAAGAAAAAAATATTAAACAACTATGATTCTAAATTGCTTCCCAATTTTGTATATGCGAAAATGTGAACCATAGTATATCTTCTGTTTTTATGAAATGTCATAATATATTGATTAGTAGAGCTGAATTTGAAATCCAAGAATTACTACTGAAAATGGTGACATGTTTGGATCCAAGCAGCTTCTCAGTCAGTCAGTGAACAGGTCGGTCTCAGTGGGTGCTCCTTGACCCACACAGACACTGGGCCTGACTCGTGGACCCTGGTGTCCTCTCTCTTCCCAGGCACTGGCTCAAGGGAAGCAGATGGCCCTTCTGAGCAGGCTGATGTGCAGAAGAAGATCATCCCGTGGGGACACGACCTCCTCGACACAGACCTGGAGCTTGTGCTCCAGGACCGTGCTGCCAAACTTGGAAAGTCCATCAGCAGACTGATTGTAGTGGCCTCGCTAATTGATAAACCAACTAATTTAGGAGGTAAACCATGGTTTTCCAGGTAGTTTGCTTGAAATCTCTGGACCTGGACTCTGGTCCTCTGCCTGTTGGTTGTGTCCTCTACATTTAGCCCTCTGAGAGCTTTTGGGGAAGCAGTGGGATCTGATGAGTGTGGTGTGATGCTGGGGACCATCTGGATGACACAGGTGTTCTGTACAGGCCTGTGCCGGACCTGTGAGGTGTTCGGGGCCTCAGTGCTGGTGGTCAGCAACCTTCATTGTGTCCGTGACAAGCAGTTTCAGCACCTCAGTGTCTCAGCTGAACAGTGGCTTCCTCTGGTGGAGGTGGGTGGAAAGTAATCTGTTATTGAACTTTTACTGGGGAAGTGTGCAGTGTTTTGTCTTTATGTGTTAGGCAGGCCTTCTGCAGGAATTTGTAGGAATTCAGCCTTTCATAGATTAAAAACAATACTTAAAAGAATACTCTGTTTTCCATATTTCACAGTTTTATTTTTAGAAATCATCAATAATTCAATATTCAGTAAAATGTATCCTGATACAGCTCACTCTTGCTTTAGAAATGATTCTTATAAAGTTGTGAGTTGGGAGGGTTTTCTTAAAAAATATATATAGTTGTAATTTTTTTTTTTCCTTTAAAAATACCTTTAACTAATTTAAGAGGTTTTTTGTTAACTTTCATTTTACTCCACACAGGGCTGTAACTGATTTATTTTCTGCTCTTTACAAACTGACATTCAGGTGAAGCCGCATCAGCTCCCTGGTTATCTGCAACAGAAAAGGGCAGCAGGTTACATGGTCATTGGCGTGGAGCAGACTGCCCACAGCTCAGACTTGGCCCAGTTCTGCTTCCCTGAGAAGTCGTTGCTCCTGTTGGGGTGAGTGGCCTCCCTGTGCCCTTGGAATGTGTTTCTCATCTGGCAGTTTTCCTGGCCCTTCAGCTGTGCCTTTGGCCTGGAATGTTGATGGAAACCCCCTAGTTTTCCTTTTATTTCACCTGTCTAGGAGGGTCAGGAGGACACAGAATTGACCTGTAGGTCTCTGTTAGTCTTATTTATTTCCTGAAACCACACTTCCTTCATCTGTCTGTCTGATGTGGTAACAGTCAGAATAACCAGGAAAAAATTGTTATTGTCAGAAAACTCAGATCTTTTGCATTTTCCTCCCTCAGCAATGAACGGGAAGGCATTCCTGCCAACCTTCTACAGCAGCTGGACGTGTGTGTGGAGATTCCCCAGCAGGGCGTCATCCGCTCACTGAACGTGCACGTGAGCGGGGCCCTGCTGATCTGGGAGTACACCAGGCAGCAGCTGCTCAGGCGTACAGGAACCTCATCGTGAAGCCTGTGCCTTATCTCGGTGGTCACGGTGCCTCTTGACTGCTTTTTAAACTATTTGGAATAATGAAAGAGATTCTGACATTTATTGGGATATGAATTTTTTTTTGTTCTTGCAATTTAATGCCAAAAACTTGTTCATGTGCCTTAAATATATCATTATATATTTTCTCCTTTGATAAATCTTTATATAGATACATTATTTTGCTTATTAATAAAACATTTTACATAATTATGAAAATAAAACATTTTTTTAAAAAAGTCCTTCTAGAAGTTAGTATCATCAGAAATACAAAGTGCACTCAAAGTGAGGCAGAATTGAACAGCCCTCACCTCCAAGCACCGGAACCCTGAGGTCATGGGGACGAAGCAGGAAACCAAGGCAAAGGCACTGGAGGAAGGTAGTCTGGCCTCCTGCGGTACTCTGCCTTCCCTACCTTGTCTGGCAAGATGTTAAGCCAGCTTCCCTGTAAAGTTCACAAACCATGAAGTAGGCCATAGTCATTCATATTAAGTTCTTAGGAAATTTCTCAAATGCATCTTTGTTCAGAGAGATGAAGTAATGGTTAGAAATAGTATGTATTGAGAAAACTACAAACGAGAACGCAAAGAACTCGAATGACTCCTCCAAATTGCTGCTGAAGCTGAGAATGAAGTTCACAAGTGTTTGTTGGTGGGCTTCTTCTGTCTTTTTTTTAATTTGGTAATTTGACTTTCTTATTTAATAGTAACCATATATCACCATCCAGCAATCACCTTCAATTATATCTGGGTCTTTTAGTAACAAATTTCCTAGTTCATACCCATATATTTACTTTTTCTTCTATAATTTTGAAACTAACTTTCATTTTGCAGAAGGACTGCAAAAATAGCACAGAAGTTTCCTTATACCTGCTTCACTGTGATGCCTAAGTGATCTTATAAAACACAGTGCATTCATCTGAATTAGGACCTTGGTGTTGATCGAGATGCTCTTCACCAAGTTGCAGACTTGAGTCCAGTTTCCTGTTTTCCACTACTGTCCTTTTCCTGGTTTGGATACACATTACATTAAGTGTTATTTTGAAGAGTGCTGGTCCAGTGTTTTGTAAACGTCCCAGGATTTGGGTTTGTCTGGCATATTCTTGGAGGTTACAGGTTCTAAGAGTAGGTGAAGGGGCCTCTTCTGCCATGAGGTTAGACAGACATGGTGGCAGCGGGGCGGGCTCACGCCTCCATCATTTCCATCTGGTGAAGACCTCTTCTGCTGCATTGTTTTCTAAATTTGCTCTCTCCCTCTCCATGCCTTTGTCAAAAGCAAGTCACTCTGCCCAGCCTGCCTCAAGGGTAGGGGAAGCAAGCTCCCCGTGGAGGGGGAGCACTGGAGTCTGTGGCTCTTGTCAAGACTGTGGCAGTCATTAAAGGACATCCTGGGGGCTGGGGATGTGGCTCAAGCGGTAGTGCGCTCGCCTGGCATGCGCGGGGTGCTGGGTTCGATCCTCAGCACCACATTAAAAAAAATAAAGATGTTGTGTCCACCGAAAACTAAAAATAAATAAATATTTTTAAAAATTCTCTAATGTCGGAGTCCAGCTCCAACAGGGGGTCTCAGGAGACGAACGGATGGTGAGGAGTCGGTGAAAGGAGGGGTGGAGAAACAACACAGACACCAAAGTGAAGGTGCTGAATCCCAATCTTTACTTGTGAAGTTAATCATGTATACTTTTCATTTTGGCAGGCTCACAGTACTTTGTGGTTACAAAACAGGAATCATTAGTCAAAGAAACAAAGTATTACGTAGCTACAATTAGAATAGAAGAATGTATCTTGGCTTATGTATAAGCAAGCATTTTTCCTTTCAGTTCATGTTTTGCTTTGAGCTATTTCTGCTTAGTTAACTTTTAATAATAGTTAAAAATGTCCCAAACTATTGGCCTATACCTTGACTATTCTTTCTTTTTTTTTTTTTTTAATATTTATTTATTTATTTTTTATTTCTCGGCGGACACAACATCTTTGTTGGTATGTGGTGCTGAGGATCGAACCCGGGCCGCACGCATGCGAGGCGAGCGCGCTACTGCTTGAGCCACATCCCCAACCCCAATTCTTTCTTGACTTACTGACTGGAACCGGTGCCACGGTTACGGCAAGCGGTTAACTTGAAAAAAGAGGCTCCTAATTTTAATCAAACAAGAGTAAGAGCACACACTATTGTGCACAGGAACAAGAACAAGTTGCCCAGTACTAAGCACTAATTTGTCTTCTTAACATTAATTCTTCTTCTCTAGATTTTAATTTAATTTCTCAAAAACTTCCTTGACAGGAATACAGGGAGTTTTTCATTAAACATTAACAGTTTACATTTCACAGCTGAATCATTGCATTTTGAGCAAACAGATTTATTTTTTAGAAGTAGTTGCATTAATTGGGAAAGTCATGATTTTTCCTGCATACTTAATGGTCATATGAGAAGTCGCAACTGTACTTACTTATTAATGTCTCTTTGTTCTGTCCACCACTGATGTTTGTGTTCAGGATGGACACTGCCTGCAGCAGTTACTTCTGTGGCATGTACTGCTGGTGCTCTATTCACCTGTGGAATTCCTTGTTAGAGAAGACTTCTTTTTTCTATCAGTGTGGACATCCTGTGTCCTCAGCAGGCTCCTGGGACCTTGTTCTTACTGCTGCCTTACTCTTTGGCACTACATGATGCTCTAGGTCTGTTTCATCTCTCTCCTTGGTGGAGTGGGACATCTCTAAGAGCCTTGGCACAATTCACTGGAGAACAGTGTTAGAAACCCAGACCTGGGCATGAGTAAAGCTGCTTTAAGCAAACATCCCTATATAATTTGCAGTTCATTTGTGAAAGACCTAGGAGTGGGGCTGCTGGATTGTGGGTCACCGTCACTCTTAACTGCTCTCCAGAGGGGCTTTCCTAGGTCCCACTCCCACTGCAGGGAATGAGTAACTGCTGCACTTTCCTGTTGGCACGAGGATTGTCAACTTCAAAGTCATTCTAAGAGGGGAGTGATGATGTATCATGGAAGTACTAATTTCCATTATTCTAATATTTAATAATAGAGCACTTTTCATGTTTACTTCCCATTGTATATTATCTTTCAGTATCTATTTGCATAATATGCCCACCAATTTTTTTTTTTTGGCACCAGGGATTGAACCTAGGGGTGCTTAAGCATGGAGCCACGACCCCAGATGCTTTTGAGACAATCTTAACTGTTGAGGCTGACTTTGAACTTGTGATCCTCCTGCCTCAGCCTCCTGAGCTGCTGGCATTGCAAGTGTGCACCACCATGCCCAGATGATTTTTCATAAAAGGGGGTTTTGGTTTTATATTTTGTATATATAAGTCCTTCATTAACTATGCTATCCACAAATATTGTCTCTAGGTTGTATTATACCTTTTCGGGGTTTTTTTCCCCATTCTTTAGTGTTTCTCAATTATATCAGCTGTGAATAGAACCAGCTTTATTTTTTCCTTCCTGATCTGTCTTTGATTTCCTTTTTTGCCTCACTGAACTAACTAGGAATACAGTCATTCTCTCATCATCTAGTATAACATTAGCTGCAGGTTTTCTAATAGATGGCTCTTACATTTTACCTGTGTGTTCTGAGTTCAACCTTTTCCAACCTCAAGCTGTAATGCCTATATTCAAGTGTTGCTTCCCAGGAACATAGAGTGACAGCTTCTATTTATAATATCCATTGTAAATATTTCCCCACTACTCATCATCTATTCAAAAAAAAAAAAAAAGATCAATGTGTTTTTATAATTGGTTTTAATAGTTTCTTAAAATAAATTTCTTACTAAATTAGAACTAGGTATATTTAAACCACTGTACTTCAAATCTTCATAGTTGAAACATGGATCTTCTGTTACTTGTCCAATTTTGTCATGAAGTACTGTACACAGCGAACAAGTACTGATGTATGCCATGTCAAACTACTAGTGTCACAGAATCAACATAGCATTTTTTAATGTCCAGAAAGAATAATTTCAACCTTTATGAAAAGTTCAGGAAGTTCCTAGGAATTTGTAGTTGATTCAGAAGGCTGGAACTGTCCCGCTTCAAATTTTTCCTTGAATTTTAAGTAGTCTCTTCTTTTATCAAAATATTTTATCTGTTGAGATGAAAAAGGCTTAACTTAGGGCAAGTTATGCAGCTTAATAAGCAAAAGCAGATTTAAGTGCAACAAATTATTCATTATAAATCCATACAGAAACAGCAAAGGGATTTGTATTCTGGAACCAGTCAGTGATCTGGGGAGTGAGCCCCTGAGAAGTGGGGTAACAGGTGAGTTAGACCTTCAGGGGCTCAAGACCCTGCTCTCTGGCTAGCCCAGGAACCTTCTACAGGACTGTACAACCTGAGAGTCTTCCAGCAGTCTGAGTCCACAAAGTTCTGGCTTAGGCTAGAAGTCTTCAGATTTGAAATGCTGGGTGGTTCTAAGTTTAATGTTTATCACCCACAAATGACTCGTCCAGAAACAAACACTTGAGACAGACATATGAAAATTACATTTATGAACTATGAGTAGTTAAATTGAGGGTAAAAGTTAAGTTTATTGATGATTTGGTTTTGTTTTCCTCTTTTCATAGTGAATTTGAAGAATATATATATATATATATTTTTAAGTTATAGATGGACACAATACCTCTATTGTTTATTTTTACGTGGTGCTGAGGTTCAAACCCAGGGCCTCACATGTGTGAGGCAAGTGCTCTACCACTGAGCCACAACCCCAGCCACTGAAGAATATTTTGACATGGCAAAATCCTAGAAGTAGAAAATGCAGGCCAAGGAAGCAAATGTGGCTGCCATAAAACTGCCACAGCGTATACCTGAGCTGCTGCCAGGCAAGGCAGGGGCAGAGTACCACCCGTGTGTACCATGAGGCCGACCAGACAGCACTAGTTCTTTTGTTGAAAGCCTTTCTTAGGATCTAATTCTTAAATATTTTAGTGGAGTTTGAGAGCAAATATTAGAGTGGACTGAGAATGTGGAAATCTACCATGCCTGGTATCAAGCCACAGGATAGAACTGAGAAACAGCTGTCAAGCAAGTGTTTCTCCCAAGGAAGGGCTGCAGCCATCAACATCCAAAAGGACTTGAGTCTTAGGATTTGAGCGCTGCTTTCTTATTCACTGAGAAACCCTGTTCTCTAAAATCATAGGGGGTCACAAGTTTGCACTTTAACATTTTTTCAGTAAGAATGAAGAAGCATCCCTGATCTGCACCCCAGGCACAAGCTTCAAATATGGGACTTCTGCAAATGATATTCAATCATTTGGGGAGGGGGATTGAACCTAGGGCCTCACACATGCTAGGCAAGTGCTCTACCACTGAGCTACAATCCTAGCCCCTTGACATTCAGTCTTTACCAAGTCCCCTTCTCAGTCCAGAGATGATGAGGGTCTGTTCATACACAATCTCTGCTTTGCTCCAACACCATCAAAAGTGCTTCATTTAAAACTTACCCAAGTTTGATCTTTCCCCTAAACTCTTCAGTAACTCTTTCCCTGTTTGGTGAGATGCTTCTGTCCTTTGGTGTGTGTCTCCCTGGCTACAACATGTCCATATGCTGCGGCACTACAGACTTATCCCTGGTAGTCTAGGGTGGCTGTTACAGAAAGGATACCAAATGAAGGTGATCATGTCCTTCATGTTTTTGTGGCAAATTAAGAGCATGGAGTCTCAGGTCCTATCTTCAACCACACAACATACAATTCCACTTAGAGGTCCTACTGTCTTGTCAGCCCCAAGAGGCCAGAACTTAGCCCCTCTCCAACTGAGCTTCTCTCAAAGCTATACATTTATCACTGTCCCTGTACAGAGCAGGTCCTCATCATTCTTCACCTGGATTGCTGGGACATCTAAGACATGAGACAGATTCTGGGATCAGGAGACTTACCGGCAAGTTCCCTGTCTGCTCAACTGCTAGGCTAATCTGAGACTTATTTCCTATTGTGTTACTCTAGACACAACATGGCTTCCCCCCAAATAGAAGGAAAATTACAGTGGAAGAGAAGAAATGTCTCTGGAAGAAGGCCCTCTCCCATGCCTCTTGGGAAAAACCTTTCAGCTTTTATTTTGTGGCAGCTGGGCAGGAGCTCAACAAGGTGACACCAAGAAGAGAGCAAAGGGGAACATGCAGCAAGGGCGGACACCCAAGAGGCAGGCTAACTCAGACAGCCTGGGCTCAAGATCATGGAGCAGAGCAGGGATGCTGACAGCATGCAGGGGAGCGCTTGCTGCAAGGCTGCAGGGCCACAGAGGCGCTGCTCGGAGGGGCACTGACAGCAGGTCTGCGTCGTCTAGCAATGCTCCTGAAGTAGAGCCTCGAGAAGTCCACGATGCTAACGTCCGAGAACCCACAGAGGCTTCGAGGCGCTCTACAAACTCACTACCGTCCCCCGCGCGAGGGAGCTCCGGGCGATCTGCACGCTCCCGCCTGTCAACAGCCCCGGGGTGGTCTGCAAGCTCACGTCAGGCCCCAGCACCGGGATAGCTCCGGGGCGGTCTGCGCGCTCCCGCCAGTCCACAGCCCCGGGGTAGCTCCGGGGTGGTCTGCACGCTCACGTCGTCCCGGAGCGGTCTACACGCTCACATCGGGCCCCGCCCAGCAGTAGCTCCCGGGGGTGTTTGCGCGCACTCTTCGCGCCCCAGCCCAGGTATCTGGATGCCGTGACCTTCGGGCCGGCGACTCACCCACTGCTGGGGGCAGCTGGCCTCGAAGGAGCTGCGGAGTCGCCGGCAGAGGGCCGCGTCCTCGGCGTGGGCGTCCAGGCACCGCCAGTACTCGTCGCGCGCGCCCCAGCATGCCTGCCGCTCCTTCCTGGAGGGCGCCGCCATGCCGAGCTGCCGGGCCCTCGCACGCGCGGCGGAGAAGCGCGAGCGCTACGCCCCCGGAAGTGCGCCGCCGGCTCGGCTCGACTAGCCCACTACCCGCAGCTCGCGGCGGAACGGCCGGGGTTAGAAGGGCACTTCCGTGCTGCCGTCGCCGTGCGCGGGGGCGGGACTTCCGAGCCCTGCCCTGAGGGGACTTTCGGCCTGCGAGGGCGCGGCGAGCGGGCTTACGCGGCTCTTCACCCCGCGTCTGGCGGTGTCCTCGCGCCGGAGCGCCCCCTCCCGGCCTGGGGTGGAAGCGGGACCCGGCAGCAAGACCGGCGCTGCCCTTGGTCGGCGCATCTCTTCCCCGGCGCGGGAAAGGGTGCCCGGGTCCTTGCGGGATGTTGGGCCACGGAGCCGCGGCGAGGCCCGCCGGCCTGTGGAAGCTGAGCCTGGGCGTGCCTGCACCTTGGCGTCATTCCGTAAAGGTGTGTCGTCTCAGTACCGCCCGCGGAATTCAAAGAGGGCGAGAGGATCCTGGAAGCCTTCCATGCTAGAAAAAATACATTTAAGAGGTATATGTACCTAATGAAAAGTTTCACTTAATGACTGCATATGTCTCCAAGTGACACTGCGACTTTCATAGTGGAAGTACACTCTGATGTTCACACAAGAATGATGTCGCCCAATAGTGCGTTTCTCAGAAGGTATTCTTATTGAGTAACAAAGCAACACGTACTGTGAATCATGGAAAGTTAAACTTGACAGAACACAAAGAAAAACATGGTCAAAGTGGAGATTTCATAGGGATTTCTCAGTAAATGTTAAGGCAAGCAAGAGAAAAATCAAGCTATAGAAAACTTAACATGATTTACAAACTTGACGTAACAAATGTGTTCAGAAGAACATTCCCCGAGAATGCAAGGGTCTTACCTCTGAGCCACATCGCTAGCCCCAGAATTTACCTTTTCTTAAAAGCAAACTTGAGATGTCCCCAAAATTGACTATATATTTGGCTATTTGCAACTAACTGCCAACAAAAAAAAAATGTTTTTTTTTTAAAGCCTCAATGATCACTTTATTGCAAATAAATCTATAAAACCTCTAGATTTGATTAAGATCATGAAGTCCCTGCAGGTGTAATTGAGATGGACAGATTAGCGTGAATTCCCTAGGTGGGCCCTAAGTGCAATCACTATTCTTATGAGGGAGGTGGAGGAGATGAGAGCAGAAGGCCTTGTGAGGAGGTAGCTGAGATGAGAGTGCTGTGGCCACAGCCTGGGAACACTGTCTGGGAGAGGTGAGCAGGATTCTCCCACAGAGCCTGCAGAGGGAGTGGTGGCTCTTCCGACCCTTATTTCAGCCCAGGGAGGCATACTTCAGAGTGCTGGCCCACAAGAGAACACATTTCTGTTGTTGTAAGCCACCTTGTTTGTGGTAATTCATTACAGCCGCCACAGGAAGAAAATACACCCACCAGAGTAACTGGGAGGAAATGGGGTCTCATAACCAGCTAACAAATGGAAAACGAGAGTCATGTATGTGTATGACATCCTGCGATGGAGTCTCCCTACCCTTACAGCCCCAGTTGGGTTACCCTGTCAACTTTCCCCTGGCCTCTTTGGAGACTTTATTTCCTGTGAGATGAGAAGGAGGGAACAAAGGCTCCCCTTGAGCAAACTTTAGTTAGTTGTGAGCCCTCTTCTCCACTAGGCCTTGACCTTGGCCTCCCTCTGTCTTATTCCTCTTTCCCTACTAACCTGGCTTCAGCAAGAATTCTGCTAAATTGGCTTGATAAGAATCACCCATCCTTGATATCTGATGTCCTGTGATGTCTTATGTTGTCTCTTATCCATACCTTTTTTTTATTTGTTCTACTTAGTTATACATGACAGCAGAATCCATTTCAATTCATCATACACAAATAGAGTGCAACATTTGAATTCTCTGGTTGTATATGATGTAGAGATGCACCATTCGTGCAATCATACATGTACCTAGGGCAATGATGTCCATCTCATTTCACCATCTTTCCTACCCACTTGACCCTTCTCCACCCTCCCCTTTGCCCAATCCAAACTTCCTCCATTATCCCCCCCCCCCAATCACAGATCAGCATCCACTAATCAGAAAATATTTGGCTTTTAATTTTGGGGGATTGGCTTACTTGGCTTAGCAGTGATATTCTCCAACTCCATCCATTTACCAGCAAATTCCATAATTTGATTCTCTTTTAATGCTGAGTAATATTTCATTATGTATATATACATCTGTGTTGGTTCCACAGTTTACTATAAACATTGATGTGGTTGTGTTACTGTAGTATGCTGATTTTAAGTACTTTTGGTATAGACTGAGGAGTGGGACAGCTGGGTCAAATGATGGTTCTATTTCAGGTTTTCTGAGGAATCTCCACACTGCTTTCCAAAGTAGTTGCACCATCTTGCAGTTTCACCAGCAATGTATGAGTGTGCCTTTTCCTCCACATCCTGGCCAATACTTATCATTGCTTGTATCCTTGATAACTGCCATTCTGACTAGAGTGAGATGAAATCTTACGAGTAGTTTGATTTGCATTTCTCTAATTACTAAAGATGTTGAACATTTTTCATATATTTGTTGATCACTTGTATATCTTCTTCTGAGAAGTGTCTGTTCAGTTCCTTAGCTCATTTATTGATCGGGTTGTTTTTTTGGTATTAAGTTTTTTGAGTTCTTTATATATCCTGGAGATTAGTGCTCTATCTGATATGCATGTGGTAAAAATTTGCTCCCACTCTGTAGGCTCTTTTTTCCCCTCAATGATTATTTCTTTTGTTGAGAAGAAGATTTTTAGTTTGAATCTATCCCATTTATTGATTTTCAAATTTTATTTCTTGCACTTTAGGAGTCTTGTTAAGGAAGTCAGGGCCTGATCTGACATGATGAAGATTTGGACCTACTTGTTCTTCTTTTAAGTGCAGAGTCTTTGGTCTAATTCCTAGGTCCTTTATCCACTTTGAGTTGAGTTTTATACATGGTGAGAGACAGGAGTTTAATTTCATTCTGCTGTATATGGATTTCCAGTTTTCCAGCACCATTTGTTGAAGAAGCTATCTGTTCTCAATATATGTTTTTAGTGCCTTTGTCTAGTATGAGATAACTGTATAAATGTGGGTTTGTCTCTTGTGTCTTCTATTCTGTACCATTTGTCTGCCTGTCTATTTGGGTGCCAATACCATGCTGTGTTTGTTACTGTTGCTCTGTAGTATAGTTTAAGGTCTGGTATTGTGATGCCTCCTGCTTCCCTTTTCTTGCTAAGGATTATTTTGGCTATTCTGGATGTCTTATTTTTTCCAAATGAATTTCATGGTTGCTTTTTCTAGTTATATAAAGAATGTCATTGAATTTTAATAGGAATTAAATTAAATCTGCATTACAATTTTGGTAGTATTGCCATTTTGACAATATTAACTCTGCCTTTCCAAGAACATGGGAGATCTTTCCATCTTCTAAGGTCTTCTTCAATTTCCTTCTTTAGTGTTCTGTAGTTTTCATTGTAGAGGTTTTTCACTTCTTTTGTTAGATTGATTCCCAAGAAATTACCAACAAATTTTAAAGATTGAAATAATTCAGTTTTTTTTTTAACATAATGCTATTAAGCTAGAGAGCATGAACTGTGAAAATGTTATTATGGAGTCCATGGACAAAGTCAATAATGATGAAAAAATATTTTGAACTGAACAATAAATTCAATAGCAATGTCTGTGGACTGAAGCTAAAGCAGGACTAACACATTTATAGTCTTATATACACTTATAGTACTTATAGTACACTAGAAAAGAGCCTGAAATGTCTTGAGCTAAATATCCCTTTTTAACAAGTGAGAAAAATAAGACTGAATAAAGTAGAAGCACAGAAGTAATGTGAAGAGCAGAAATTAATGAGATGGGAAACAAGTAGTGGTGGACAGAGCCAGCCTCTCAGTCACGCACACCTCTTTTCAACTCCATGTTCAGTGACAGCAGACAAGTTGCTTGGAATTTCCCATGAGGACAACATTCACTCTGTGGAAATCAACAGACAAGCCAAGATTTTGTTTCTGCTATGTTTGCAGCAAATTCACTAGCATACCATTGCATTTAATAGACTTAAAAAACATTGATTTTTTCCAAAAAGAAAAACTAATAAAATTAACATCTGATAGTACTGAACAATAGAGATACATTAACTTTTATCAGTAATGAAACTGGATCTATGGACATCCAAAGGTTAGAGGATCTTATAAGCAAATGCAAAAAAAAAAAAAATCAGATGAATATACAGATTTCAGGAAAAATAAGTAACTGATACAAGTAGATAAGTCTTTCAATAATTTGAAATAATAGTAAAGAATCTTTCTACAGGCAAATTCCAGGTACCAGCCTCATCAGTAAATTCCTCAAAATGAGCAATCTCACTCTTACTGTATAAGGCTACCATAGCTTGTACTAGTAAAAAAAAAAAATCTTCAAACCTTGGAAGCACCAAACTCTTTGGAATTCATTTGATGAGAAATATGACTTAAAGCTAAACAGGGCTCTTTATAGTTGTTATTTATGCATCACTTAGGTCATTATGTGTATGTTTTGATGTAGAAATATTAATGTGTTTTATTATGGGTCCCAGTTGTTGTTGAAAGTTTTATAGAATATATATTCTGTGTTCAGTAGTACCTTTCCAATATTCAAAGAGTCTATATTCCAAATACTTCTGAATCCAAGGATTTTAGATAAATTACACAACCATGTATGAGAAAATACTTTTATGACTTTGGAGTAAAAAAAAATAGCCTTAAAGGAAAAGAGAGATATATTCAACTACATAAAAATTAATGACTTTTGTTTACCAAATACCAATATAAAGTAAGTGGAAAGACAAATTATTGTGCGGGAGAATTTTTCAAAGATATATAACAATTAATACTTATATTAAGTACACCTACAAACCAGTAAAAATAAGAAATCCTCATTTTAAAAAGGTACAGAAGAGGGCTGGGGATGTGGCTCAAGCGGTAGCGCGCTCGCCTGGCATGCATGCAGCCGGGGTTCGATCACCAGCACCACATACAAACAAAGATGTTGTGTCTGCTAAAAACTTAAAAATAAATATTAAAAATTCTCTCTCTCTCTCTCTCTCTCTCTCAAAAAAAAAAGGTACAAAAACATTTGATAATACCATAAAGGATGATCAATATATGAAAAGGCCAACATCCTCTTTAAGTAACCACAGAAATGAGCATGTAAATCACAATGCACTACTAACAGATACACACCTGATCAAAGAATAATTGAAAAGTCTGACAGCAACACATTTTAATAAGGATGAAGCAAGGAGAATCATTATACATTGGTGGCAGCATGAACTGGTACAATCTGGGAAACAGCAGCATTATCAAGTAAAATTGAAGGCATGTATTTATTATGGCTCAGCAATTCTAATGACTCCCTTGTGTGTGTATGTATATTTGTAATAGCAAAAACCAGCAAACAACCCAAAACTTACATCAGTAATTGGATAAATTTTACCACAGTCATGCTATGAAGTATGATACAATGAAAAAGATCAACTATCATGGTTTACAATAACAGGTGAAAGGAGCAAGTCAACCAAAGAATAGATACAGTAGTTTCCTTCTGTGTGACCCTCAAAACCTGGCAAAATTCAATCACAGTGTTTAGGATGCACAGGCAGTAAAACCATTAAAAAAAAAAGGCACAGAGATGATTATTCCAAATGTTTCTTTCTAGTTCACAAAGAGAGATGTGATCAGGGAGGGGGCATATGGAGCTTCAAGGTGTGGACAAGGTTCTGTTTCTGGACCTAGGTATTTGCTTTATAATTATTCTTTAAGTAAATTGTGTTTGTGTTCAACTTTTCTATATGAAAGCATGTCTCAATGTTCAAACAAATAGAATAATAATTAGCCTAAGAAGTGTCATCTTTAGAATAGATTCACAGGAAGGTGAAAATAATGGCCATAGAGAACACTTATAGTGTGATTACTAAATTGTTAATGAATGTAGCATCTTATGTGCTCTTCAAGGTCAAAAGTCAATAGTCTCTAGTGCTAAATGCCACCTAGGCAGCTCAGCAGTTCTTGTTAGTCTGTGGTAGGCCTAAGGCACAGATGATAAAAATATTATCCAAGGTCAAAGAAGTGCAATAATGTTCCCTACCATACTCTAAGGAAATCTGTAGTCTATCAGTTGGGAGACTTGATTTAACCAACAGAACAGAGACAACTAGAAGAGAGGAATTTTGAGGTATTCATAAGAAAAAATAATAATAATGAATACTGGATAATTGCAAAGGCCAGATTCACCTTAAAAATGTTAAAGACTATGAACCAGTAAAAGAATGTGAGTGCCTTAGGAAATTTCAGATGTGCTGTTCCAAGAGAGGGCATCATCTCCCAGGCTGGGTTTGGAGTGGGGAGGAGGCAGGAGAGGTCTCATGGGGAGTGGAGGCCTTCCTCAGGAAACTGGAATTCTCTAGTCTGAACTAAGTAGACCCGAACTGCTGGTGGGCAGGGCCAGAAAGACCCAGTAGCACTGAAAATGAATGTGTTGTTTTGCTGTTGCTGCCCACAGACTTTTATTTATAATCTGTACTGTTTTACAAAGCCGTTGCCACAGACACCTACTTGGAACACAAACCGGAGGAAGAGTTCTTTGACTGCTCCAGAGAAACTTTCAGATCTCTCTTTATACTTCTTCTCATTAACTAGAGAGATTCTGCTCTTTTTCTGAATTCCTATTTCCTTGGTGAGTTAATCACGCTCAGAGCTTCAGTTAACACTCCTGTGGAACACACTTGAAAGAATCTTTTGATCCTTAAAAGAAGCTTTGCTCCAGTTTTCTTCTCCCAGGTTCCTAGCACATATCTCCACTTGCTTTTCTTCCCATCACTCCAGTAAGTTCAAGACTGGACTCAGCAGTCTGCTTCCAGAGCAGCCTCTCCTGAGCTGCTGTGTCTTGTCAGTCCCTTGCCAATCAGACCTTGCCTGTCCTCTCATGCGTCAGCTCCACACTCAGAGCCACTCTGGTTCAGACATGAAGGCTGCACAGGGCCAGTCTCCATGCTAGGCCTTGAAGATAAAGACAAACAAGGGTAGGTGTCTGCCCTTGAGAAGGTCATTGTACAGAGGGTGAACAACATTCATCATTTAGTAAAAGGTCATCGGAGCTGTCTCACAGCATGCATCAAATGGAGTGAGAGCCTGAACTGAGAAGAAGGGGCACAGGCATTAGTTGCAGCCAAGTGTAGTGGGGAAGAACAGTTTATGGAGCCAGATGTGGCTCGTGTCCTAACTATGTCCAGCTATGGGACCTTGGGCAGGTTGCTGAGCCTTCATATGCATTGGTTTCCTCAGCAGAGAAGTTGGATAAAAACATAAACCATAGGTCTCTTGTTAAGGCAAATAATCCATGCAAAGCACACAGAATGGTGTCTAGCACATAAGGATTTCACTGAGCCATCAAAGATGGATATATGGAGCACTTACTACATGCAGGCAGGTTTCAGGAGCTTGGGAGATGTCCGAGAGCAATAGGTGTAAAACCCTTGCTTTGGTGGAATGTGTGTTCCAGCAGGAAGACAAGGCAGGACAAACAGCAAGTCTGTATGCTTCCTTGCACAGCCCATTCATCCCAGGCTGAGGGAAGGGAAGTCCTACAAACAGACTGCTGTTGCATCAGATCACAAGCCGGATCATATTTATATACCACCAGGAAAGGAAAAGCAATTGCCAATTAGATGCAGCACAATGCTTTTTTTACTACCCAGAATTTTTATCTTAAATGTTTAGTAAAACATAAATGTGTTTAAGCATGGTTATTATCATTATCACACTTGTACATACATAAGAAGGAAAATAAAAGCAGAAATTGATTAGGGTATTCCTAGACTGTCTATATATTTAGGGTCCTAGTCCTCTGTCATCCCTTCTCATCAGAGTGAGTGGGAATGCCAATGGCCAGCACTAGGGCAGAGCTGGCCTCTTGGGAACGTGGATTGCTCACTGCTTGCTACTGCAGCCTGAGGGTGGGCAAGCAAGGCAGGGAGTCTGGAGGCAGAAGGAGCCTGCTGTTCCTCGACCCCACTCAGCTTGCATGTTCTTCCTATAAATCCACTTACATCATCCACTGCAGACAGACACAAAATGCCATCCACCAATACAGGCCACACGATGGCCCAGCCAAGTCCTGGCCCTCAAGCTGCTTTGGAGCTCCCTCACAACTCAGGCTTTGTACAACAGACACTGATTCCGCAGGGTACGATACCTTGTAATTACACTTAGAAGAGACCTAGACACACTTGCTATTTCCTGAAAGACAGGAAACACCATGAAAAGAGGACTTGCACTGCTTAATACAGACTCTCACCTGACCCACCAGCCATGACGGAGTCTTATGGAAGGCCATAGAATGTCACTAATGCTCATGGAATATTGAACTGGGGTACAGGGCAATGCAGCTCAAAGAAATGCAGTCCTTGCCTTTGACTTATCCAGAGTCGGGTGGGGAGAGCCAGATACCAACCCTGGAGTCGAAATGTGATGAATGGTAATACCAAGCTCTCGGCCCAGGGCTGTAAACAAACACAGAAGACAGTAGCATGCTCTTCCTGTGAGACTCCAAGGGACCTTCACTGAGCTAGTGAGCTGGCAAGAAGATAAAGCCCAAGTGGCTGCTTCTCAGATTGGGGACAAAGGAGACACTTGGAGCAGAGCAGAGTGCGAAGTCCTGGGACCATGCAGGTAAAGCTGAGCAGCAGGCCAGATCTCACGCCTGACTCCCTACTTGGCCATAGGAGTTGGGTTAAGAAGGTTTTCTTGTGAGTTTGGTGATCAGGGACAGCTACCCCTCTAGCCTGTCCCTTGTGTAGTGTGTCAGGAACTGCACAGGGGCAAATGAATCAGTTGAAAGGAAGAGCCCAGGGAAATAATGATCTTGGCTTTGAGATCTGCCGAACTGAAGAGGGCCAGGTGAACAGGTGGTCAGCCTGGGAGGTGCAGCACCTGCCCACCGGCTATAGGAAGGCATGCCAGTCTAGAAACACCTGTGAACCCCTAGACAAACCACGCCCAAACCAGCTTCTCAGCAAGATGGATTTCCTAACAAAAGTGAGTCCTCCAGTTTCTCCACCAACTGGCTGTTGAAAAAAAAAACTTCCTTGCCTGAACACCTTGTTTCTCAGTCAACTGGCCTGTCCACGGGCAAGCAGGTGGTGGACACCAGCCCAGGAACAAAGGCAATGTCTTTCAGGCCGCCTCACTGCTGAGACTCTCCTAGCACTTCTCACTAGAGTCTGTCCCGCTGTCCCCTGGGGATCTTCTGCCTGGACCTTCTCTCACAACCACCTCTTCTCCTAGGACCTTGCTTGCTAAGTCCTAAATAATCCTCCCTATTTAAGTTGAAATAAATTCTTTGTCTAACCATCTCAACACCAGTTGTAAATATTCCATTCTTTCTCAACTGATATGCCAACTTCATCTGTGAGTGTTGGTGACATTTGTGCTTTGAAATATTATCTGGTTCTGTCATCTATTTACTACATAAGTATCTATATGTCTATCATCTACTTTTATAAGTATGTATAAATCCATCCATCCAACCATCTTCCCTCTATCCATGTAGATGACTAAGCTTATATTGTGCTATTCACCCAGAACACACACATTTTCATTGTTGTTCTTAAAATATCCATTGACTACTAAGAGAGGTTTATTAAAACATAGCACTAGGACTCTGTATTTATGTGTGTGTGTGTGTGTGTGTGTGTGTGTGTGTGTAATTTATATATATAATTTTTTTCCCTATGGTTAGTGCTGGGATTTGGACATGGTTGAGCATATCCCACAAGGGTTCAGGTGTTAGAAAGTTGATCTCCACTGTGGCTATGTTAGTGTGGCGCCTAGTAGGAGGGCATGAAATTATTTGGTGCATTGTCCTTTTAAGAAATTAGTGTCCCTGGTTACTTCTCTTGAGAAGGCTGTTACCAAAGAGCAAGCCTGGCTCTCCCCGAGTCTCTCTCTGGCTTCTTGTCTCAGCAGGTGATTGCTCCTTCTCATGCATGCTCCTACCAAGCTGCCATCCTTCATTATGAGGCTGCCAGAGGGCCCCTGCCTGTTCAAGTGCCATGCTTCTTTGATTTTCAGCCTATTAAACTGTTAGCTAAATAAACTTTTTGCTTTACAAATTACCAGCTCTCAGGTATCTTGTTATAATTAATGGGAGATAGACTAATACAGTTATAATAATTTATTTTCAACAAGGAATTTTCTGTGTTTATTCCATTACTATTTCTGGTCTTAAATTTCATTAACTGATACTATCTCATCTACTTTCCTTTTTTCCTTAGTGTATCTCTTTTCAGTCTTTTATTTTCCACTGTGTCATGTTCTTTAAGTTTTATCTCTTATATATAGCATACAGTAATAATTAAAATTCTTATGCAAGAATCTCTAATTGTGAACTCTTTATTTACAAGGATTAGAAAACTATTTGAAATTATTTCAGCTCATCTAATCAGTTTTGAGGCAAGAGAATAAACAGAAATCCATATTTTATCATGCCTAATATTTAGAGTTGACTCAAGGTGAAAATAAAACATATTCTGTCCTTTACCTTGATAAATGTGCTGTCATAAGGTCAACATTTAAAAATATATTTAAGATATGGTTTTTATATGATTAAATTGCAAAAGATTCAATTGAATGTCTCAAATTATTCAATTATTATTACTTATATCTGATACTGCATTTGTCAATAGGTCAGCAATATTTCAATAGTAAAATAACTTATTCAAAAGCATATATTTACGCTATAAAATGTATTTTTCTTGCCTTCATTCCAGAAAAAGTATTAATTATGTTCTTAAAAGAAAGTTTTACATAATTTGTATGGAGATCTAAAATAATTATAGGGTAAACATAATTGTGCTGCAAGTAGAAAAATTTTGAATATAGAAAAGATTTGAGTACAAGTTGATAAAAATGTAAATTGAAGTAAACATGGAATGATTGGAAAAAATTAAAGTTTTTACTTTCACGGTGTAATTAGGCTAAAATAGTCAAATTTATCTATTAAAATCTAAAAGACAAAAGGAACGGCAATGTCTATGAAACAATAGATCATCATTATTATGGAGCTGTATTTAATATTCTGAAAATTCAATTAAATACTTATAGCTATTTGTATGGTAATATAACTATTTACAAGCTTATTGTATAAAGTTTATGTGGCTGCCAGCGGAACAGACTGGTGTCACAGCTCATTCATGTTAGACCTAGATCTTAGGCATACACTCTTAAGAGTATCATAAATTGTTTAATGTTGCAAAATGTCCTCTGTCTCTGGGTGCATCCTCAATTGTGTGGCCATCCACTCATTTGTGAGCACTTCTAGAACCATGACTGGGAATAGCAGTGGGGATGCTGCTCAGAGAGGTGTCTTGTTACGCAGGAATTCCATTCCTGCCAGCACAGAAGTTGAACTAACTTATTTCTTCTCTTAGCAAAGCACACCTACCTCCCTTCCCACAGGTCCCAGTAGCTACTGTGACATCAGAGGTGATGTAAGGCCACTCTGTGGCATGTGGACCTAAGCTAGTCAGAAGAGCCAATGGTGATTGGGTTATTTGATTTTTTTGGTGTTTAGCTTTTTGGGTTCTTTATATACCCTAGAGATGGGCCAAGGACCTGAACAGACACTTCTCAGAGTATGATATACAATCAATCAACAAATATATGAAAAAAATGTTCATTATCGCTAGCAATTAGAGAAATGCAAATCAAAACTACTCTAAGATTTCATCTCACTCCAGTCAGAGTGGCAGCTCTTATGAAGACAAACAACAATAAGTGTTGGTGAGGATGTGGGGGAAAAGGTACACTCATACACTGCTGGTGGGACTACAAATTGGTGCAGCCAATTTTGAAAGCAGTAGGGAGATTTCCTGGAAAATTGGGAATGGAACCACCATTTGACCCAGCTATCCCTCTCCTCAGTTTATACCCAAAGGACTTAAAAACAGCATACTACAAGTCACAGCCACATCAGTGTAAACATAGCAGCACAATTCACAATAGCTAAACTATGGAACCAACCTAGATGCACTTCAATAGATGAATGGATAAAAAAAAATGTGGCATATATACACAATGGAATATTACTCAGCAATAAAAGAGAATAAAATCGTGGCATTTGCATGTAAATGAATGGAATTAGAGAAGATAATGCTAAGTGAAGTTAGCCAATCCCAAAAAACCAAATGCTGAATGTTTTCTCTGAAATAAGGAGGCTGATCCATAGTTGGGTAGAGAGAGGGATCGTGGGAGGAATAGATGAACTCTAGATAAGGCAGAGGGGTGGGGGAAGGGGGAAAGGAAGGGAGGGGGCAGGGGGTTAGCAATGATGGTGGAATGTGATGGACATCATTATCCAAAATATATGTATGAAGACATGAATTGGTATGAATATATTTTATATACAACCAGAGATATGAAAAATTGTGCACTATATGTGTAATAAGAATTGTAATGCATTCCATTGTCATATATGTATTTAAAAAAGAGCCAATATTGAGGACCCAGAACTCAGCTGGGTGGCTGAGCAGCCTGTTCTTTCTTCTGCAAGTGTTAATCAGACCTGGTTTTACTGACTTAGGTTTGCTGGGATCTTCCTGTCCTGGGTTGGTTGTCTTCATTCACAGTGTTGCTGTTGCCTATGTTTGGTTAATCTTATCTTCTGGCCATTCGTGTCTGTAGTTGCTAAATTATGACTTAGTCAATACCTGTCTCTTTGGGGACAAAGGATAGGGTATAGGGTATGGAGGGATGGCCCTGTGTCTAGGCCCATTCCTCATCTTAGACAAGCCCTCTAGAATTTAACCTGGGGGCAGGAGCCACACCTGCTGGCTATATCAAATAAATGCTACTCCTTTCTCTCTTGCCTTCCATTATTCCATGGATTTGCAAGACAAGAATTTAGAAAGTGGCCTGAGCTTCTGGGGTCAGCTGCAATGCTAGAGGGCACAGTCTCCTCTTGAGGGCTATAGCAGACAGGGGAGAAAGATCTGGCTTTGCTGGCTCTGATTATCAGAGTTGATGCTGGTGCCTCCCCTGCCATGATGAATTGTTGTTATGGTTTGGATATGAGGTGTACCCCAAAAGCTCACGTGCCAGACAATGCAAGAAGATTCAGAGAAGAAATTATTGGGTTACAAAAGCCTTAACCCAACCAGTAAATTATCACCTGATGGGATTAATTGGGTGGTAACTGAAGGGAGGGGTATGGCTGGAGGAGGTGGGCATTGGGGGCATGGCTTCTGGGTACATATTTTATTTTATTTTTTTTTAGAATTTTAATATTTATTTTTTCTTAGTTCTCGGCGGACATAACATCTTCGTTTGTATGTGGTACTGAGGATCGAACCCGGGCCACACGCACGCTAGGCGAGCGCGCTATAGCTTGAGCCACATCCCCAGCCCCAAAGGGTACATATTTCATATCTGGCAAGTGGAGATATCTCTCTCTCTCTCTCTCTCTCTCTCTCTCAATCTCTCTCTCTCTCTCTCTCTCTCTCTCTCTCTCTCTCTCTCTCTGCTTTCTATTCATCATGTGAGCTGCTTCCCTCTGCCACACTCTTCTCCTTGTAGTTCAGCCTCGCCTGGAGCCCTGGGGAATGGAGCTGGCTGTATATAGACTGAGAACTCTGCAACCGTGAGCCCTCAAATAACCTTTTTCTCCTGTGCAATTGTTATGGTTGGGTCTTTTAGTCACAGCAGTGAAAAGCAGACTAGAACAGCTGCTCACAATAAAACTGGCTTTCTTCAGGTGCAGAGGCCTGCAGCGTACAGATCCCCTCCTGTAGCAGAGATGAAGAACTGAGTTCTGTCTCAGACTCTAGCTTCACTGTGTTAAGCTAATTTCTTTCCCATACAAGAAAGAGGGAGTTGGAGCATAACAATGATGCTTCCAGAAAGCACAGCTGCCCAGCAGGAGGCTGCTGGCCACCCTGGTCCTGAGTGACTGTGGCTTCACACTGCTGCTCCCTCTTCCCTCCTCATCACCTCCTTTAAGCCTCCCAACACTGTATTATTTCTCACTTAATATGAGGTTGTCCCTTTCTAGCCAGTCTTATCCCCTTTCCAGCCATAAGGGACATAGGCTTCCAGCTTCTCAGTTCCCATAGGCATGAGAACCGTAGCAACTAGAGGAGTTTCAGCGTGAGGACACCCCCACGCAGAGCCCTCCTGGCCCCGACTCCCATTACAGCCCTTCTTCCAGCTCTCCCGTCAACTCATCTAGGATAACAGGGCCTTGCACTTGGGAGCTGGTGCATTGTCAGGCCCTCTGGCAGGGCTCACCATGTTCACATTGGCTCTCAGTGCCCACATCGTGGGCACCCGCTGAGCCTTAGGTCTTCCCTCCATCTTGTTTTCTTCAAGCTGTTTTGTTTTGGACACACACAGAGCCTTTCATGTGTGTCATTTATTTGTTTCATAAACACTTTTTTGAAATGGAGTCTGCATGATTGAAGCAACTCCTGCCTTTAGGAAACTTGAACCTTAGTAAGAGGAGAGAGCAAAGTTTCCAGGGCCTCTGCTGCCAGGTGGCATGAGATGGTGACTCTTGGGCAGACTTGGCACTTATTTGAATTTGGAAGACTAGTCATGAAAAAGAAATCTTCTGAGTTGAGCTCAACAGGATGAATAGAAGTTTTAGAAATAGGTGAGAGAGAGAGAGTTCAGATGGAAGCAACAGCTATATCTTACCCTGCTTAGGCTACTAGAACAAAAATATGATAAACTGGTGGTGGCTTATAAATAACAAAAACTTACTATAAGCTGGGTACAGTGGTGGTGGTGCATGCCTGTGATCCCAGCAACTCAAGAGGCTGAGGCAGGAGGATTGCAAGTTTGATGCAAGCCATAGGGATTTAGCCAGGCCCTAAGCAACTTAGTGAGACCATGTCTCAAAATAAAAATAAAAAGGCTGGGGATGTGGCTCAGTAGTTAAGTACCCCGGTTTCAATTCTCAGTGTTTAAAACAAACAAATAAAAAAAAGTTATTTCAGTTCCAGAGGCTAAGAAGTCCCAGGTCAAGGACTGGCAGGTACAGTGTCTGGTGAGGCCCACTTTCTGGTTTACAGGTGGTGCCTCCTCACTGTGTCTTCCAAGGTGGAGGGGCAGGGCAGCTCTCTGAGGCCTCCTTTGGAAGGACACTGATCACACTTCACCCTCTCGGACTAATCAGCTCCTTAGGGACCTGATTAAAGGTCTGGAATCAGGTGTGACCTTTGGGTTTGTGGGACAGGGACATGAATACTTGACTATAGTACTCAGGGGCAGAAACAGAATGTTAGGGACCTGACCTGAGGACGGCAGGTAGCTGAGATGAATTGAGCATGGACTGGAATGAGACAGGACATAGGCTGAGGAGGTGACTCAGGCTGGGGGCTGGCATAGAATGAGGGGCAGGCTGGGGCAGGGGCTGGCCTAGTGTGCCTGAGCCCCAGGTTCTAACCCTGGCACCACATTTAAAACACAGACTAGGTTCTAAAGGAGGACCCAGCACTGGCCAGACCCCTCCACTGTGTCCCTCCTGACTCCATTTGCCTCTCTGAGCTTTTATTCTCTGAGCTGCTTCTTTCTGCAGTTACCTTGGATTCAGGGACTTCAAGCCTGGCTGATGAGCATCTTCACTGCTACTGTGAGTAGCAGTGAGCTTCGCAGAACAGATCACGCCTGATGAGCTCCCCCAGAGTGGGAGTAGCGCCCCCAGCAGGAGCAGTCCCCCCACAATGGAAATTGAATCGCCCCCTAAGTGCTTTGGCCTTTCCAGAGCTTCTCAGAACAGTGCTAAGGACCAACCAGACCATGGCCTGACCAAGAGGCCACCCTACCAGTCATGCATGCCCCAGCCCTCTCTTTGTCCTTTTCTGTCAGTCCCTTGGAGACAGATCTCTGGTCCCTTCCCCCTGTGTAGCTATCCCAGGCTCGGCCACACTGATGATAACATCTGTCTACCCTCATCACCTCTCCTCTCTTTGATTGACTATAGGGACAGATGGCTGAGTCTGGTCTGTTGGGACCACTGGGGCTGGTGTCTTCAACCATGGGCTCTGGTAAATTTCCAGTGCAGAGGATATTTGATGCTACACCGAGACTCAGGACAGCAAGAGAAAGGCACAAGAGTGATTAAACACGATATTGACAGGATGACCTCCATCTTGTCCACCCTAGCCCATCATCTGAGTCTGCTGAGATCCTTGGAATCCAAAGTCTGCCATTCAGATATGAGCCATCTCCTGGGCTCCAGTCCTCCTGTGTGTTTGACAAGCACCTGCACTGTGCTTTTCTAACCTGACCATACAATGTGCAAAGGCCACGGTCCTGGTCGTGTCCCTAACAGGGGCCTTCTTTCTAGGTATTGATTATTCAGGATATTGAACATCTAGCCCCTGACTGTCAACATAAGGGCAGCTTCTCCTGATTGTACTCTAGATATTCAAGACACACAATCCTCCTTCATTGTCTTACTCAACCTTCCTGTACCATGTGAGTTGAGGCTGTTGACGCTTCTTGTGGGCTCTTTCCAATTTGAAAGGGCTTTTCTGTTTCAGGCACTTGAATAACCATTGTATCCCTTGAAGGGTGATAGACTACCAAAACATGTGGACTTCATCAAACAGAGCCTTTGTAAAATGCTCTGGCAAGTGTAGCTCCTTTAATATTTATTTGGTTATTACATAAAGCAACCTAACTCAAAAGATCAATTAGAGCCTTGATTTTTCATTGCATTTATTGAGTAAAATGAGAAATTTTAAATGTGACTCAGGGGAATAATGAAGTAGGGTATGAACTGAGTTGAGAAGTGTGATTTTTTTTCCCTAAGTAGGCCTGAATTTTCTGAAAAAAAAATTAAAATAATCTAACAGTGCCAGTACGGGTCCTTAGTTGCTTAGGCAATAGAGCAGGTTTCCATGGAGACACATGGCTCTGTGTCAAAGCAATACCTTTATTTTAATGGTATAAGAGAACATCCTTGAAGGATTGATGAAGCTTAGCCCTACCTGGAACTTTCTTGATCCTGATGGTTAACCGTTCTCACTGTGCTACATAAAAGTGATTGTTCTTATCAGGAAAACACCTTGAGATGTGCAAAGGCTCGAGGGAGCTAATATTCTGTCTTCTTTCCTCCATACAACACTGATTTCCAACCCCCAGGTGTATTTTGGATTTTCTTGTAGAGAAATAAATGGTGTATGTTTCCTGATTGCGAAATCTTTTTATATGGAGTTTGATAAGCTCTTATAAACTCTTCCCATTTTTTGCCAGTGGGGTCAGCAGAGGGGACCTTAGTGTGGCTGTCATCCTGTAATCATTCTTCTGAGCACTGAGACTGAACATGTCATGCAGGACTTTGGTGTGCTTCGGGATGAGTTTCTGTGGACACCCCTGAGCTGAAAGTGTTGTGTAACATTGCCCTGAAGGCCAGTCCTCGGAAGTGGCTCACAAGAGAGTAGGGCACCAGTGAGAGGTCCCTGAAGCCTTGGTGCCTTTCATAGGAAACAAGTATTAGGAGGCAAAACACTCGCCAGAAGTTACCTAGCCAGTAAATGGCAGGCCCAGGGTGGAATCCCAAGGTTCATCATAGAAAATTGGGAAATAGCTTATGTGAGACTCTGCAGAGAGGCCACTTTTGTCATCCTTGATGTCCAAGGGTACTGCTTCCAGGATCCCCATCAATACTGCATCTGTCTGTGAAAGCCCTGTCTATGAAAGAGTGCAGTGCTTGCACATAACCTGCGTATCCTCTCACGTGCTTCAGATAATCTCTAGGTGACATAGAAGCCTAACACAATGTAAATTCTGTGAAAATAGTTGTTATACCATGTTGAGGTAATGATTGCCCCCAAAAGCCTGTACATGTTCACTATGGGTACAATTTTTAAAAAGATCTTTTTGATTTGCAAATGGTTAAATGCACAGGAACAGAAGCCAAGGGCACAGGATGTAAGGGGTGAATGTATACATATGTTGGTATGTATATTTCATTCTGGCATGTGTGCATATCTTATGACATGTATATGTTTAAGAGTCTGCAGACAGGGCACCCTTTTGGCCTACACTGGACTTCTGCTCTCACCCAGGTAGGAGAAGCAAAATTTTACCCCTACCTTTTTAGAGTTTTTCATCTGAGCCTGAGAATTAAATTGACAGATCAGATCAAGTGGAGAAAAGCATACACAATTACTTAATACAAGTTCAACTTGGCATGGAAGCTTTCATAGGGAAATGGAGACCCAAAGCTTGGGTTGGAGGTGTACTACAGAGAACACAAGTTATGAAAAAGTAATTCAAGCTAACAGAACAAGAGTCATTTTAAAGTGCAAAATTCCTTGGCCTCAGGCTCCTGTCTTTGATAAGAAAGCTGTTTTCCTCTGGCCCAGGGAGGCATTTGTCACAAGGCAATTACATCTCCTGTGGTTTTCCAAGTGCCTTTAACTCCAGTCACTATGCAGAGCAACCTTTGGGGCAGCACATTCCCAGTTCCCCATCGGGTCCTGGGGCCTATTGCTGCCCAGGTGGCAGGAGTCTGAGAGGACGTTGTCTATTGAGCATTCCCTGGGAAGGTCCTTCCTCTTTTCTTTGTCTTTTGAAGTTCCTCCAAAAGGGGACAAGACTGAGATGCTCATCAGCCATTTCTCATTTTTCTTGACTTTACTGCTGAAGAAAGAGGACAATCTTGGGCCCCCTTTAAGGAGAGATGCCCAGCCATGGTCTACCCACACCTGTGGGCACATAGACAGCCAATCAACATGCTCTGCTGAACTCCAGCACGGTGACCTTGGCATGTTAATCTCTCAGAAACTTCATATCTATTGCTAGAATAGAGCTGGTGTCTTGTAGGGTTGTTGTATGGACCAAATGAGGCAGTACATGTAAAAGTGTAGTCTATAAAACTGGAAAATGCTAAAAAGTATTCATAGAGTTTTAGGAAACCCCCTGCTTCCCTAGTCTACCTACAGCCTTCCAAATGCACTAGAACAGACAGTATCGTGGTGGCTAACAGCCCACATTTACCATTGTATCAGGAGATTTGCTACCTGAGTCCTTTAGGAAAAAATGTCATTTATGCTGGTGTTGGAAACAAAATGGACATGGAGAGGTCACGTGACCACTTACATAGTGACATTTGAGGTGCACTGTCAGGTCCTCTACTATTCCAAGATCTGCAGTACATTAGCACTGGATATTTAATTAACAATGGCTTATGCACCACAGAATTCATTCCCAGAAGTGTTAAAGGCCTATTATTTTCATTCTTTTAATGAGAAAGAAACACAATTCTTGTTCTCTTTCACAATGGGGAACTCTTCTAGGAAGGACTCAGCTGTAGCCTGAGATGGTGCTTGTGTGAGCTCTAGCTAAACACAGTATTTGTGTTGCAAATAAATGCTTCATACCTGGAATCAAAGCCCATCATGGGGTGAAGAATCTTGAGCAAGGCATCTAGATTTTTTCTTTTTCCCTTTAAGCATCCTTGTAATATTGCATTCTGTTATTCTCCTTCCTTTCTTTCTGTCTTCCTATTTCTGAAGAACTCTGCCTTCGGAGTTTTTTTCTGCATGTTGAGAAACCCCTTGCTATGTTTATTGTCTTAACTTTCAGAAAATTCAAGCTTCTCTTTGAATATTTGCTACTGAGCCACTGGAAGGATAAAGCTACACTTCCTAAGATGGAGAAGATTTGGGAATAGCACATTCAGGGGGAAATCGAGAGCTATTTGCAGATGTTAGTGAAATCCAAGTTTTGAAATAAAACTCCATTTACTGCTTTTGTTGGCAAGAGGGGTCTACACAAGCTACAGACCTCTCCAACCAAGAGATCTTGCCGCTGTTCATGGTGGTGCCCTTCCGTGTTACAGCAGACCTCAGTAGCTCACCACTAGTTTCTTCTGTCTGAATTCTCGGTCTCACAAACTTAGAATAAAACTCAGACACCAGAATGAGTGGGAAAGACTGAAGAGCAGAACTTCTACATTGCAAAAGAAAATCTATTTTCTCCCTCAGAGTACAATAGTCTAGGGATTCACATAGCCCTGGGTCACCGCTATTGGTTCAAACTTATGCTAATTAGAGTTTGGAAAGGTACTAATATTGGCCAAATTTTCAGTCCCAACTTTCATTCAGGTCTGACCCTCAATGGGCAGGGCTTCTGACCTGGTCCCTTTTTAGTAGCAGGTCAGAAACTGGAGGCTGAGGCCATAGGATGGTCTATGCCTGCAGATTCCAAGCTGCAGCACTGAATGGAGTGGACTTCTGCAGCAGGTGACCGCATAGTGCCCAAGTCTGTCCCCTCCTTCCCCCGCCCCCCAACTGCCACTCTGCCATTCAGCTTCTCAGCAGGGACCCATGTACTGGTTGCAAGGTTTGGCAGCTGGGGAGCCATGTCATTAGTTTGAGGTACATATCCTATGTGAAGGTTAGGCTATTAGGTCCTGGACTTTGGAATTTGAGAGGCCAGATAGAGCCATAAACATGGGAGTCTTGACTCTACCTATAGTCTTTAAAGCCAGGTTTATTAATGAGACAATTCATTCTATAAAAACAAAGCCCGATTGGGGGCAGTTGTGTCTTTTAGATAATGAGCATTGCAGATATTTTCTTCTGAGTGACACTGTGGGACAGCTAGAGGACATCCTGGCTTTTGTGGGCTTCTTCTGACATCTAATGTCTTTCTGCCACAGTGTCCTCTACCACCATAGGTCCAATCTCCACCCTCCCTCTCCTTCTTTCCCATCTCCAAACTGATGTGCTGGCAGATAGTTCAGCATTTAGTTACTCACCTCCTGCCCACTAAGCTAGCTCAGTTTCCCCAAGACAATGATTGTGCTTTGGCCAATGAAGTGCGATGTGCAGTGTGCTTAAATGTGTTTGGATGGTTTGGCATGATTCTTGCACTCAGGTGACCCACCACAAAACCCCACTCTCTATTATAACTACTGCTCTTTCAGTCTTGGCTACAAAACATACGTGTGGACAGACCTGAACCCCACAGCCCATAGTCATGGCCAGGCAGAGCTGTGTCTACAGCAGAGCTGCTGGGCAGAGCCCAGCTTTGTTCACCAAAGCACAGTCATCTGTGGACCCGTGAGCATAACTCATGCCTGCCTGTATTTAGGAGCTACTGGGTGCAAGGTGGATTTTCAATGCAGTGTGGTCATGACCATGGCTGGGGCAATGGTCTGAGTGCTTCCAGCCTTCAAAATTCCTATGTTGAGTTCCCAATTTCCTGGGCATTGGTGTTAGGAGATGGAGCCTTTGGGAGGCTCCTGTGTGGCGTCACTGTGCTTGCGATAGGGACTCAGGAGAGCAACTCATTCTCTTCCCACCACAGGAGGTCTCAGTGAGAAGACAGACATCTGCAACATGGAGGAGAGCCCTCACCAGATCCCACTCATGCTGGCACCCCAATCACAGACTTCTCAGCCTCCAGAACTGTGAGAAATGAATTTCCATGATTTATAAGTGACTCAATGTATGCTAAGTGACATAACAGCTTGACTGGCAGGCAGCTGACTAAGTCGAAGAGCCCAGTGGCCCAGTGGCCCAGTGGCCATCCTTCAGCAGCCTGCTAGGAGGCTGCCTGTCAAGCCTTTCACTTTCCCAACTCATTCATGGAAGGGATGGACTGGTAAGGCCTGAGGCCCAAACAGCCTGGTTATTGGACACACATGGTTCTGGATTGATTTCTTAGTAGCAAGTAAAGTACAAAACAACCTGATAGGAGCCTTAAGAGTCTTAGGATTCCCTGTGGTTGAGCTGTTTGTAACTATGTGATGTTTCCTGCAAATATCTATTATTAATTCTAATGTTAGTAAAACCCTCCACATCATGTACATTTCTCAGTTCCCATAAAAATTAAAAGAATGTCTATTTTTAGTTTTAACTTTTCTATTGACTGGCTTTTCATCAGAAATTCACACTGGACTGTCTCTGCCCGACCCTGGTCGGGGAGCAGAAACAGCCTGCTTATTGATTCTTTGCTGTCTGTGCTGATGCTTGCTTGATGATCTGGTCACATCTCTTTTGAAAGCATCCTGCTCTCAATTCCATTAGCTAATTATATGAGCAGTGGCTCCCTTGGACAGTCCCAGATGGGACCCTCCACCTGCTCCCCTGGTGTGTAATCGGCCTGGCTTTGCCCTTTGTGAAATGTTTAGACAGATGTCTGCGGCGGGCTCCTTCCCATAGTTTCATTCATGTGCTTTGTGAAGACACTGCCTGATGGGGTGTGTGGCACACACTCCTTTATTTATAGTTTATGTGTCAAAGTTGAGTTGAAAGGGTTATTCACGTGTGGCCCTTACCTATCAACCTCATCTTTTCTCAAAAATATTAGCACACATTCACGCTTCACCCACCAGGTCATTTTTACATGTGCACCACCTGCCACCACCTATCTACCTACCTGCACTCTGACACACTGGAACCTCAAAACCCTGTAAGACAGGGTAACATCTCGAAGGACCACAGAGACCATGTGTCTTTGTCTTTTTCAGCCACCATAACAAAATGTTGCAAACTACTGGCTTATAAACCACACAATTCATTTCTCAAGTTTTGCAGGCTGGGAAGCCCAAGAACAGGCTCCAGCAGAGGTGGTGCCTGGAGAGGGTGCTTTCTCCCCATGACCCTGAGTGATGAAGAAGGTGCCCCTTTTTTACAAGGACTATTCATGAAAGTCCCGCCCTCATGACCCACTCACCTCCCACACACCCTGGGGAGCACAGAACTGAGCACCTGGAGGGCAAGGGGGCAGAGCAAGGTGATGCAGACCCACCTGTGGACTGAGGGTGTCTGGCTTAGGGCATAGCCCACTGGGGTTCGACAGCATTTTGCTGTAAGATTCAGGCCTAATATTGCTAGAAGCATTTTTCACAAACAACCTTTCAAGAGACATTAGAAATCCATACTTTTGGGTGAAGTCTCCTAATTTTAAAATCTCGAATCAAGTCCCTTTAAAAGACAAACATGAATTGCAACTGTTGCAACTGTATGTAAAACCCAACCTACTTTCACCAACCTCCAACTTGGGGCTCACTGTTTCTGTCTCTTTGTGCCCCTGACCTTTCCTTTTTAATACTCTTCACACAGTCTACCTGGAAGACACCACTCAGAAGCCTTCTCTTCACAGTCTTGCCTGGGCTCTTCATTCCAGGGCATTGGTTAATTCAGCCCCGCCCACCGGATGAAGGTGTCCATCACCTTCATAACACTGAAACCAGAGTTTGAGACCAAATTTGATTTTGCACTTCTGCTGGCAGAGGGGGTCTGTGCAAGCTGCCGGCCTCTGCAGCTGAGAAAGCCCCCTTGGGTGTTAGCTGATCACAGCAGGGATGCCTGCCGACTCAGTGGCCAGGATAAGTTCAGCAAAGCCAGAATGCATGCCATAGAATGGCGCGTGGCAGCTTTGAATGGAGGGCTGTGCCAACTTCTTTCTGGGTTCTCATCTGGCAAATCCAAAGAACAAAATTTACACATGTGAAAGTAGGATTTATTCTACTAGTCTAAAGTAGGATTTATTCTACTAGTGTAAAGTAGGATTTAGTCTACTAGTGTGCTAGTCTGGGGGCAATGCTATTGGTCCAAATTTATGCTAATGAGGTTGCAAAATCCTATTGCTATTGGCCTGAACTTTCATTCAGCTCCGCCCCACTTCCGTTTTCTCACAGCTCGCTGCTGCAATCCCAGCTTCCCAGCAGTTTGATGTCTGCAGACCCTGGATGCTGGGGTTTGAGGCTGTGGCACTGTGAGGGGTAGACATCTACACTAGGCAGGGGCTGCCACCCGGGGTGACAGGTGGGCAAGCGCTGCTCCCTTGGTCCCTGCGTCCGCCCACACTCCAGCCTACCTGGAGGTAGGGCTTGGCTTCCTCATCACGTCTGTTTTTTGATCTATCTCCACTAATAGCCCATGCTTTGCTTTTTTTAATGGTAACATAAATATGGCATAGATTTGCCATTTCAACCTCTTTTAACTGTATAGTTCAGTGACATTCATTACTGTTACATTGAAACTGTTAGCAGTTTCCAAACTTTTCATCTCAAACATAAGCCCAACACCCATTAAGCAATACCTCTCTCTTTCACCTCCCTTCTAGTTCTGCTAACCTCGAATCTCCTACGACATTTCTATGACAGAAAATCCCTGGGGTAATTCGTATTCTAGATGCTTTATGAAGGTGGGATCAGACAATATTCCACTTACTGTAATGTTTTCAGGATGAATTCACATTATTGCATGCATCAAAACTTCATTCCTTCTATGGCTGAAGGATAGTCCGTTGTATGTCTACATAGCATTCCGCTTCTCCACTGACCTGTTGGTGAGCATGTGGGTTGTTTTCACCTGTGATTGTGAATAAGGTTGGCAAGCAGGTGTCTGTCTGAATCTTTTTTTTTTTTTTTTTAGATCTTTGGGTACACATCTAGGGGTGGAATTGCTGGATCATATCATAATCCCGTGTTTTGCTTTTTGAGAAAGTTCAGGGTTTTCCCAGAGCAGCTGCACATTTCATTCTCCTCTGGGCACTGGGTGAGTGTTCCTGTTCATTCACTTCCTCAACCAACAGTTGCTATTTACCATGTGAGAAAGATGATTGTTCTAGCATCCTAGTAGGATGAAATAAATGGTATTTATTTCATTATGATTTTCGTTTCCCTTATGATTGAGGGTGTTGGGTCTCCTTTGTGTATTGACCATTTCTATGTCTTCATTAGAAAAATGTCTATTCAAATCCTTTGCTCATTTTTATAATGGACCTTTGTGTTTGTGTTGTTGAGCTTCAGTTCTTTATACATTCTGAATGTTTACCCCTTATTAGATGGATGACATGAATTTTTCACCCCCTTTACAGGTCATATTTTTGCTCTATTGATAATGTCTTTTCATACACAATAGCTTTAAATTTTTATGAAGTTCAGTTTAAATACTTTTTCTTTTGTTGCTTATTCTCCTAGTGTCATTTTAAAGATTCTATTACTAAATGTAATATCATGAAGATTTACTGTTTTCTTCTAAGAGTTTTTAAGATTTTTACTCATGGATTTAGGTTTTTGATCAATTTTGGAGTAATTTTTTGCACATGGCATGAGGAAAGGCTCAAAGTTAATTTGCTAATGCTTGGGAAGATCCATGTGTCCCAGAAAAATTTGTTGAAGAGAGTGCTTCTTACCTTTTGGGTGGACTTGTCTAATACCTTTGGTTAGATTTCTCAGTGTAATGTTGAATAGTAGTGGTGAAAGCAGTGTCCTTCTCTAGTTCTTGATTGTTGAAGGAAAGGCTTCAGTATTTTATTATTGAATATGATCTTAGCAATATATTTTTCATAAATACTCTTTATTTTGTTGAAGATGTTCATTTTTTTTAATTATTTTATTGTTGGTTGTTCAAAACATTACATAGTTCTTATTATACCATATTTCACAGATTGATTCAAGTGGGTTATGAACTCCCATTTTTACCCCATATACAGATTGCTGTGTCACATCAGTTACATTTCCATTGATTTACAAATTGCCTTTCTAGTGACTGATGTATTCTGCTGTCTATCCCATTCTCCACTGTCCCCTCACCCCTCCCCTCCCCTCCCCTCCCCTACTCTCTCTCCATCCCCTCTACTATAAATCGTTTCTTCCACTTATATAATTTTTCTCCTACTCCTCCTTTCCTCTTATATGTAATTGTGTATAACCCTGAGGCTCACCTTCCAGTTCCATGCAATTTCCCTTAACTCTCACTTTCCCTCCCGCCTATCATCCCTGTTTAATGTTATTCTTCTTCTCCAGCTCTTCGTCTCTACCCTGTCCTTGGTTACTCCCCTTATATCAAAGAAGACATTTGACATTTGTTTTTTAAGGATTGGCTAGCTTCACTTAGCATAATCTGCTCTAATGCCATCCATTTCCCTCCAAATTCTATGATTTTGTCATTTCTTATTGCAGAGTAATACTCCATTGTGTATAAATGCCACATTTTTTTAATCCATTCATCTATTGAAGGGCTTCTAGGTTGGTTCCACAATCTTGCTATCGTGAATTGTGCTGCTATGAACATCGATATAGCAGTGTCCCTGTAGCATGCTCTTGTTAGGTCTTTAGGGAATAGACCGAGGAGGGGAATAGCTGGGTCAAATGGTGGTTCCATTCCCAACTTTCCAAGAAATCTCCATACTGCTTTCCAAATTGGCTGCACCATTTTGCAGTCCCACCAACAATGAACAAGTGTACCCATTTCCCCGCATCCTCGCCAGCACTTGTTGTTGTTGGATTTCTTAATGGCTGCCAATCTTACTGGAGTGAGATGGTATCTTAGGGTGGTTTTGATTTGCATTTCTCTGACTGCTAGAGATGGTGAGCATTTTTTCATGTACTTGTTGATTGATTGTATGTCCTCCTCTGAGAAGTGTCTGTTCAGGTCCTTGGCCCATTTGTTGATTGGGTTATTTGTTATCTTATTATCTAATTTTTTGAGTTCTTTGTATACTCTGGATATTAGGGCTCTATCTGAAGTGTGTGGGGTAAAGATTTGTTCCCAGGATGTAGGCTCCCTGTTTATCTCTCTTATTGTTTCTTTTGTTGAGAGAAAACTTCTTAGTTTGAGTAAGTCCCATTTGTTGATTCTGGTTGTTAACTCTTGCGCTATGGGTGTCCTATTGAGGAATTTGGGGCCTGACCCCACAGTATGTAGATCATAGCCGACTTTTTCTTCTATCAGACGCCATGTCTCTGATTTGATATCAAGCTCCTTGATCCATTTTGAGTTAACTTTTGTGCATGGCGAGAGAAAGGGATTCAGTTTCATTTTGATGCAAATGGATTTCCAGTTTTCCCAGCACCATTTGTTGAAGATGCTATCCTTCCTCCATTGCATGCTTTTAGCCCCTTTATCAAATATAAGATAGTTGTAGTTTTGCGGATTGGTTACTGTGTCTTCTATTCTGTACCATTGGTCCACTCGCCTGTTTTGGTACCAGTACCATGCTGTTTTTGTTACTATTGCTCTGTAGTATAGTTTGAAGTCTGGTATCGCTATACCGCCTGATTCACACTTCCTGCTTAGCATTGTTTTTGCTATTCTGGGTCTTTTATTATTCCATATGAATTTCCTGATTGTTTTATCTATTTCTACAAGAAATGCTGTTGGGATTTTGATTGGGATAGCATTGAACTTATAGAGAACTTTTGGTAATATCGCCATTTTGATGATGTTAGTTCTGCCTATCCATGAGCAGGGTATATTTTTCCATCTTCTGAGGTCTTCTTCTATGTCTCTTTTTAGGGTTCTGTAGTTTTCATTGTATAGGTCTTTCACCTCTTTTGTTAGATTGATTCCCAGGTATTTTATTTTTTGGGGGGATATTGTGAATGGAGTAGTTGTCCTCATTTCTGTTTCAGAGGATTTGTCGCTGATATACAGGAATGCATTTGATTTATGCATGTTGATTTTATATCCCGCCACTTTGCTGAATTCATTTATTAACTCTAATAGTTTCTTTGTAGACCCTTTTGGGTCTGTTAGGTATAGAATCATATCGTCTGCAAATAGTGATAATTTAAGTTCTTCTTTTCCTATTTTTATGCCTTTAATTTCTTTCGTCTGTCTAATTGCTCTGGCCAGTGTTTCGAGGACTATGTTGAGAGAAGTGGTGAGAGAGGGCATCCCTGTCTTGTACCAGATCTTAGAGGGAATGCCTTCAATTTTTCTCCATTCAGGATGATGCTGGCCTGTGGCTTATCATAGATTGCTTTAACAATGTTGAGGTATGATCCTGTTATCCCTAATTTTTCTAGAGTTTTGAACATAAAGGGATGCTGTACTTTGTCGAATGCCTTTTCTGCATCTATCGAGATGATCATATGGTTCTTATTTTTAAGTCTATTGATGTGGTGAATAACATTTATTGATTTCCGTATATTGAACCAGCCTTGCATCCCAGGGATGAATCCTACTTGATCATGGTGTATAATTTTTTTTGATATGTTTTTGAATCCGATTCGCCAGAATTTTATTGAGGATTTTTGCATCTAGGTTCATTAGAGATATTGGTCTGTAGTTTTCTTTCTTTGAAGTGTCTTTGTCTGGTTTAGGAATCAGGGTGATGTTGGCCTCGTAGAATGTATTTGGAAGTTCTCCCTCTTTTTCTATTTCCTGAAATAACTTGAAAAGTATTGGTGTTAGTTCCTCTTTAAAGGTTTTGTAAAATTCTGCTGTATACCCATCCGGTCCTGGGCTTTTCTTAGTTGGTAGTCTTTTGATGGTTTCTTCTATTTCCTCTATTGTTATTGGTCTGTTTAGGTTGTCTATATCTTCCTGACTCAATCTGGGCAGATCATATGACTTAAGAAATTTATCGATGCCTTCACTATCTTCTATTTTATTGGAGTATAAGGATTCAAAGTAATTTCTGATTATCTTCTGTATTTCTGAAGTGTCTGTTATGATATTGCCTTTTTTATCCCATATGCTAGTAATTTGGGTTCTCTCTCTTCTTCTCTTCGTTAGCATGGCTAAGGGTCTGTCAATTTTATTTATTTTTTCAAAGAACCAACTTTTGGTTTTGTCAATTTTTTCAATTGTTTCTTTTGTTTCAATTTCATTAATTTCAGCTCTGATTTTAATTATTTCTTGCCTTCTACTTCTTTTGCTGTTATTTTGCTCTTCTTTTTCTAGGATTTTGAGATGAAGTATGAGATCATTTATTTGTTGGTTTTTTCTTTTTTTAAGGAATGAACTCCAAGCAATGAATTTTCCTCTTAAAACTGCTTTCAATGTGTCCCATAGATTCCGATATGTTGTGTCAGTGTTTTCATTTATCTCTAAGAATTTTTTAATTTCCTCCTTGATGTCTTCTATGACCCATTGGTCATTCAGTAACCTATTGTTCATTCTCCACGTGGTGCATGATTTTTCCTTCCTTCTTTTATCGTTGATTTTCAGTTTCATTCCATTATGATCAGATAGGATGCATGGTATTATTTCTACTCCTTTATATTGTCTAAGAGTTGCCCTGTGACATAATATATGATCTATTTTTGTGAAGGATCCATGTGCTGCTGAGAAAAATGTGTAACTACTTGATGTTGGGTGGTATATTCTATATATGTCAATTAAGTCTAGGTTGTTAATTGTGTTGTTGAGTTCTATAGTTTCCTTATTTAACTTTTGTTTGGAAGATCTGTCCAGTGGTGAGAGAGGTGTGTTGAAGTCTCCCATGATTATTGTATGGTGGTCTATTAGACTCTTGTACTTGAGAAGAGTTTGCTTGATGAACGTAGGTGCACCATTGTTTGGGGCATATATATTTATGATTGTTATGTCTTGTTGGTGTATGGTTCCCTTGAGCAGTATGCAGTGTCCCTCTTTATCCTTTTTGATTAATTTTGGCTTGAAATCTATTTTGTTTGATATGAGTATGGACACTCCTGCTTGTTTCCGCAGTCCATATGAGTGGAATGATTTTTCCCAGCCTTTCACCTTCAGTCTATGTATATCTTTTCCTATCAAATGCGTCTCCTGTAGGCAACATATTGTTGGATCTTGTTTTGTGATCCATTCGACTAGCCTGTGTCTCTTAATTGGTGAGTTTAAGCCATTAACATTTAGGGTTATTATTGAGATTAGGTTTGTTCCTCCAGTCATATTTGTTTATTTATGTTACTAAACCTGATTAGTTTTCCTCTTTGGTTACTTTCCCCCCTTTACTGTCCTATCTCCCACTGATGGTTTTCAATGTTATTTTCAGTTTCCTCTTCCTGTAATGTTTTGCCAAGGATTTTTTGAAGAGATGGTTTTCTAGCTGCGAATTCTTTTAACTTTTGTTTATCATGAAAGGTTTTAATTTCATCTTCCATCCTGAAGCTTAATTTCGCTGGATACACGATTCTTGGTTGGAGCCCATTTTCTTTCATTGTTTGAAATATGTTATTCCAGGATCTTCTAGCTTTCAGAGTCTGTGTTGAGAGATCAGCTGTTATCCTGATTGGTTTGCCCCTAAATGTAATCTGCTTTCTTTCTCTTGTAGCTTTTAAAATTCTCTCCTTATTCTGTATGTTGGGCATCTTCATTATAATGTGTCTAGGTGTGGATCTCTTATGATTTTGCACTTTTGGTGTCCTGTAGGCTTCTAGGATATGGGATTCTGTTTCATTCTTCAAGTCTGGGAAGTTTTCTTGTATTATTTCATTGAATAGATTGTTCATTCCTCTGGTTTGGAGCTCTGTGCCCTCCTGTATCCCAATGACTCTTAAGTTTGGCCTTTTAATGTTATCCCATATCTCTTGGATGTTCTGCTCATGGTTTCTTAGCAGTCTTGCTGAACTGTCTATGTTCTTCTCAAGTTGAAATACTTTGTCTTCATTGTCTGATGTTCTATCTTCTAAGTGATCTATTCTGCTGGTAGTATTGTCAATTGAGGTTTTAAGTTGGTTTATTGCTTCCTGCATTTCTAGGATTTCTATTTGTTTGTTCTTTATTACTTCTAGCTCCCTGTGAAATTGATCTTTTACTTCCTGGATTTGTTTCTGTAGTTCCTTGTCAATGTGATCTTTCATTGTCTGATTTTGCTGTCTCATGTCTTCCTTGAGAGTCCAGATCATCTGAAGCATGTATATCCTGAACTCTTTATCTGACATTCCATCTGTTGCAGCTATTACCTCTTCTAGGGTTGAGTTGACCTGCATTGCTTGTGGTCCTTTCTTTCCTTGTCTTTTCATGTTGCTTGCGTTTCTTTCTGCTTCGTGAAACTGTTGTGTTTTTGAAATTTTTCCCCCTGTTTATTTTTGTTGCTCTTGTATATTTGGGATATCTCTCTTGTAGGGCGGGTAGTGGCTGTGATCCTCCTCTAATCAGGGTGATCTATATACTACGCTGGTTGGTCGTAGGTCTGCCCGCCCTGCGGGCACGGGTGGCTGCTCTACTCTGCCCCCACTCCAATTGCGGTGACGTTCCTACCACGTCCTCGGATCGTTGGTCCTGATCCGGACGTGGGCAGCAGCTCTTCTCCACCCCTACTCCAATTAATGTGACGTGTCTACCACGCTGGTCGGCCTCCAAGCCTGTTCCGCCGGTGGGTCTCAGATCTGCCCACCCTGCGGGCCTGGGCTGCAGTTCTGCTCAACCCCCACTCCCAGTGGGGGTACCTAACTGCCTCTCCAACGGGTCTCTGGGCTCCTTCTGGATGCTGGCGGCGGCTCTGTTCAACCCCCACTCCAACCAGTGTGACGTGACTGCCTCGATGCTACTCGTCCACTACACTGGCCGGCTGCCGAGCCTGTCCTGCCAGTGGGACGCAGGACTGCCTACCTTGCAGGGTCAGACGGCAGCTCTTCACGGCCTCTACTCCAAGTGGGTTGACTTGGCTACCCTGCTGTCGGGTCGCTGGTCCTGTTCCAGGCGTGGGCGGCTACTCTCCTCGGCCCCAGCTGCAGTTGGGGTGTCGCGATACCACACCGGCGGGACCCTTAGCCTGCTCTGGGCACAGGAGGCAGCTCCACTCTGCCCTCCAGGCCCCCGCAGTACCCAGCAGGACCCGGACCAAGAAGCAGTCCCTGTAGGATCCCCAACCCTGAGCCAGAGCTGCTTCGGGAGCCAGGAGCCGGTCTCTCCGATCCCCGCCACTTTCTGCTAGGAGCAGGCTCCTCAGGGCAACCGCCGCGGGTTCCCCAAACCCAGGCCAGAGCCGCCCCGGGAGCCCAAGCCTGGCCGCACCAGACTCTCCCTGCTAGGTGCCCAAGCCTGACCGCACCAAACTCTCCCTGCTCAGTGTACGCTCCCCTTGGAGCAGAGTCTAAGACGCACTTCCCGCGGGCTCTCCAGCTCCGGGTCAAAACTGTTCCAGGAGACAGAGACCCGCTGCCCCTCGTCGCAAGTTTCACTTGTGGCTGGCCTCAGCTCGCGGTCCCCGCAGGCTCCGCGGCCCTGGGCTCAAGCAGCCACGAGGGCCAGAACCCAGCCTCTCCGATCCCTGCCACACTCTGCTCGGAGCAGGGTCCACAGAGGTACCCCAGCCTCAGGCCCAGGCGGCCCCCGCCCGGGCCTGGCAGCTCCAACCTCTCCCAGCTCAGTGTGTGCTCAGACAGGGGCAGGGTCAAAGACACAGTCGCCGCGGGTTCCGTAGCCCCGGGCCAAGAAGGATCTCCCGCCCTGGGCCAAAGCAACCCGGGGAACTAGAATCTGGCCGCTCAAAGCCCGGCGCCCGCCTTGCCAGGGGTGAGGCCTGAAGAGTATTCTCCTCAGAGTTTCCAATCCCGAGCCTGAGCGATCTGTCTGCGCGACGCAGGCAAATACCAGCCTGGAATCACCTGTTCTGTAGTTGAATGAGCTGAGATCGTAGAAAACAGGGATGATTGCGTCAGCTCTCCATGATGGCGGCTGCAGTTCTCCTGCGTGTCCCGACCGGTGTCGGGAAACGAACTGGACCGATTCTCTCCTGTATTTCAAAGCTGGAATTCAGCACTCAGCGCGGCTAGTGTGCCACTGGCAGGAGCCTGCAGAATCCGCTTCGCTGTAATCCCTCTCTGGTAACTCGCGGCTAATTAACTCGGGCGCGTCCCAGACTCCATCCACGGGGCGGTCCGCCGACCAAGTACTGCTTCGCTCCCTTCGGAGAAATCGCCCGCTACCAAGCCCCTGCAGCCGAATCCCGCGCGCTGGAATTTTGACCTCTAGATTCTGGAGCACTTCAATTTCACTGGGGATTCCCACCAAGGTAGCCTTCAGCCATTTCACCTCGTGTTTCTCCCACACAGTGGCGCAGCGTACTGGTGTGCTGTACTCCCTTGGCCGCCATCTTCCGGTCTCCCCAAGATGTTCATTTTTATTCCTACTTTTTTGAGTAATGCTTGTCAAAAATCAGTTCGGCAGTAGATGAGTTTATTTCTGACTTTCAGTTCCATTCTGTTGGGTTTTCTGTCTATCCGAAAGTACCATACAGTGTTGATACTGTGGCTTTGTAGTAAGTTTTGAAATTGGGCTCTGTGAGTCCTCTGACTTTGTTCTTCTTTCTGAATATTGTTTTGGCTATGTGGGCCTTTTGCTATCCCCTGTGAATCTGAGGATCAGCTTTTCCAAAGCTGCAGAAAAAAAGACTTGGAATTTTGACGGGGAAGGGATTGAATCTGTAGATTGCTTTGGAGAGAATTGACAACTCGACAATATTAAGTCTTCTTATCCACAAACATGGAATGTCTTTCCATTTATCTAGGTCTTCTTTAATTTAATTCAGCTAGTGTTTTATAGCTTTCAGTGTGCAAGTCTTTCAGTTCCGCAGTTAAATTTATTAATAGGTACTTTATTCCTTTAGATTTTATTGTAAATGGAATTGTTTTCTCAATTTCCTTTTTGGATTATTAATTGCAGATCATAGAAATATAATTGATTTTTTTATTTGTTGATTTTGTACCTGAAATTTTACTGAATCAGTTTATTAACTGTTACAATCTTCTTGTGGATTTTTGTTTTTTGGTTTCCTATATTTAGGATCTTGTCATCTGCAAATAGAGATAGTTTATATTTTTCTTTTGCAGTTTTTTGTTTGTTTGTTTTTGTTTTGGTACTGGAGATTGAACCCATGGGCATTTAACTACCAAGCCACATCCCCAGCCCTTTTTGTATTTTATTTAGGGACAGGGTCTTACTGAGTTGCTTAGGGCCTTGGTAAATCACTGAGACTGGCTTTGAACTTGCCATCCTCCTGCCTCAGCCTCCTGGGCTGTTGGGATTATAGCTATGCTCCACCTCACCCAGTTCTTTTCCAGTTTTGATGCTTTTATTTAATTTTTCTTGTCTAATAGCTTTGGTTAGATTTTTCAGTGTAATGTTGAATAGTAGTGGTGAAAGCAAGTGTCCTTCTCTTGTTTTTGATTGTTGAGGGGAAAGGCTTCAGTATTTTACTATTGAATATGATTTTAGCCATACTCATAAATACTCTTTGTTTTGTTGAAAATGTTCATTTTTTTTAAAGAGAGAGTGAGAGAGGAGAGAGAGAGAGAGAGAATTTTTTTAAAATATTTTATTTATTTATTTTTTTTAGTTCTCGGCAGACACAACATCTTTGTTGGTATGTGGTGCTGAGGATCGAACCCGGGCCGCACGCATGCCAGGTGAGTGCGCTACAGCTTGAGCCACATCCCCAGCCTGAAAATGTTCATTTTTACTCCTACTTTTTTTGAGTTTTTTTAAAATCAGGGAAATGTGTTGGATTTTTCTAAGTGCCTTTTCTGCATCAATTGAGATGATCCTGTTGGTCTTCCCTCCTCTGTTCTATAAATTAGTGTATTACATTGACTTTTTTCTTTTAAACATTTCAAATTACATTGATTGTTTTTCTTATGATGAATTACTCTTGTATTTCTGAGACAAATCTCACTTGCTGTTGGATTTGGTTTGTTGGTATCTTGTGAGGATTTTCCATCAATATTCATAGGAGTTGTTGATTTGTAATTTTTTTCTTGTGATACCTTTATCTGGCTTTGGTATCAGGCCAAAATTGACCTTATAGAATGAGTTAGGAAGTATGCTTTCTTCATTTTTAAAAAAGGACTTGAGAGGCGTTAGTACAAATTCTTCTGGGTGAATGCACCAGTGAAGCCATCTCTTTCTAGACTTAGAAGATATTGGATTACTGTTTTTACCTCCTGTTATACATCTTGAGTCACTTTGGGGAATGTGTCTATTTCTAGGAATTTTTCTATTACATCTTAGTTATCTAATTTACAGGGTATAATTACCCACATGGTGTTTGCTTATAATTCTTTTGTTTCTGAGAGATCAATAATAAAGTCCCCCGTGTCCTTTCTAATTTTAGTTATTTGTGGCATCTCTCTTTTTTAAAAATTTCTTTTCAGTATAGCTAAATATTTGTCATTTTTATCAAACTTTTCAAATAACTTTTGGTTTTGTTGATTCTCTATTTTTTTCTATTCTCTCTTTTGCTTATTTCTAGCCTAATCTTCACTATTCCTTCTTTGTGCTAGCTCAGGAGTACTCAAACGAAAGTTTGGCAGGGTAAAACATCTTTGCCTCAAAATGCTTGCCCACTTTTATCTTTTTGTTTAATGTGGCTATTGAAATTTCTAAATTTCTACTCTAATTTCCCTTCCATTTTATAATTTTGTAAGTGACTTAGTCTTTTCTGGAGTCCCAGATATATCTTTTTCTTTTTCTTAAAATCTAATGCTTTTACCAGGAATGTGTTTTGGGATTGACCATTCTGGTTAAACTTTTTTGTTTGTTTGTTTGTTTAGGTAGACACTGGGTCTTTACTATGTGGATTCAGATCTTCTTCTTTCCATAATACTTTTTCCAATTTAAATATTTACAATGCTCCATTGTTGTGTTTTCTTTTAATTGTTGTGTTTTCTTTGATAATTCACACAGGGATTTTTTTTCCCCTGAGATTACACATTTGTGGCTTTTTTCCTGATCTTCTTTCGTCTTTTTAACCCACTGATTTTTAAAATCTTTTCCACTTTTTTCTCATTATCCTGCTCAAATCTCTGTTTTTTTTTTTTTCCAGTCAAATCTATTATCTGGAGGAACTTCATTTCTGAGATAATTGTTTTTCTTCAGTTTATTTCCTGAGTTTTGGTATTTCTTATTTCATATGTATGTTTTTTATCTGTTTGTTTCTCAATTTAAAATTTCTGACTCAAAGTTTTTTTTCCATCCCTATAAGTGCTTATTATTCAGTGTGATTCGCATGGAAGATAGATCAAGAATCAGGGGAGGAAAATTAGAAACGCTCAGGGTAGGTGTGGTTGATTAGTTGGGATCTGGCCAAGATTCAACACTGAATTAAACAGGAAGAACTTTCAACTTCAGTTGGCATGGAGGGTTCAGAAGTCAGAGCTCACACTGTGCTGGAGTTCTGATGTCTTTTCGGAGGGAAATCATTGAAACAATGCAGACAGCTGTGAAGGGAGTTTAGTAGCATCCTGCCCTATTCGGAGCTGAGCTGCACCAGTTGCCAAGTGACCTTCCCATTTTAGGAGGGATCATTTTAGATCCAGTCCTTCATGTGTCCCAGGTGCGAACCTGGCCTGTGTTCCAAGCAGACTGCCTCCCAGTCTTCTCCCTGAGCAACTGGCATGATGAGGATTCCTGTAGGAACTGGGCCCCCCCCTCTGTGCACCTGGTTATTGGAAGTCCAGAGGATTCATAATTCACATTGAGTAGGAAGAGCCCTTTTTTGGGGGCCACTGTGTGCTAATGTTTTCATAAATCTTAGGATTATAGGACAAAAGTTTGACATCCTTTTGGTTCGGATAGATAACCTCAATTGGGATTTGATGAGATCCTGGGAGAATTCTGTGATGGTTGACTAGGACATTTCCATGCCTGAGACATTCATCTTGCACTTTGGGGGAGAGTTGAGAGTGGCACAAGTCTGCAATAAATCATGTTCAATTATTACAAGTCAGCAATGAGAGGTAAGTCCATGAATGTGCATGTCCTACTGTGAGTGGGGCTCTGCTACTGCTGAGGGGGACAGAGCACAAGGCAAGACTGACTCTCTCAAGGGCATTCATATCTATAAGTCTTGACCTTGGTGTAAGGCAGGAGAGGGAGTGACTGCAGTGGTGGCCATCACAGGTAGGCATCTTAATCCTCCAGGGGGAATGCGCAGGCTCCAGGAAGGAGAAAGCACCTGAGGTAGACGGTGATGTCCATCTAAAGAGATGGCTGTGGAGAGCGACCCGTGCAGAATCCACTGCAGGACCAAGTCAAGAAAGCTCAGGTCACATTGAGAAACAGTGGATGGTAAGAGGTGGTCGAAGGGGAGGAGATGGTGGGATTGTCGTAGCAGTGAGTTGGATTGTGAGGTCCTGGGGTCCAGGCCAGGGAAGGAGCTTCTTTAATGAAGCTGGGAAGATACTGACGCCCTTGGCATGGGTTAGCAGCATAGCCATCCAAGCGCTGCGATCCCAGGATGGTCCAGGGGACCCACAGCAGCCTGGGAGGTAGGCATGGGAATGGGCAGGTGGTAGTGTAGGACGGGCACAGGGAGACTCCTAGAGACATGTCAGTGACACAACTGATTTGAACATGTGTAGATGGCACTGTGACTGCTGGTGCAGAAGTGAGGAGAGGGGAGAGGGCATGAGATTTAATGCCTGGGAATACCTGGTAATAAAATAGTGTGCGATTAGCACCAGGGGTTCAACGCCAATAATGATGCTACATTAAAAACTCAATACTATCAGAAAATTCAAAGGAAATCTAGGTAAAAGTAATCTGTTAAAGTTTTGAAGCAATAATACTCTCAGGTGAGCCAGATCTGGCGTTAGTTAAATATCCAAATGTACTTTGCACTTTAAAGTGGTACTGATGGAAAGATTTGAATGTTTAAAATTAAGCTTTGGAGAAAAATAGTAGGATCACTCTAAGTGGTCACTGCTTGCAATAGGGACTGAATGAAGTCACCAGGTTGTACCTCAATAACTGCATATCTAGCTCTAAATAGTATCATTAAATGAAAGGTATCAATTATCACACAGTGACTTGCTTACATGAATAACTTAATTTGAACAAGTAGCAATAGCTAATTGGAAAGATGTGCTAATTGGAAGCCCACAGTCTCTCTCTCTCTCTCACACACACACACACACACACACACACAGAGGAAATTCCACACATGGAGTGATACCATTCAATAGGGATGCCTCTAAATCCTGGAAAAGTGCCTGACTCCCAACATCCCCATGAGGTATGCCAGAAATTCAGCTTTCTCACTGTGAGGATGAAATCGGATAAAGAGGGAGACTGGGAACACTGGGTGAATAATTTCACCCAGTTAGTGTAATCTAGTAACAGGACTCGTAAATGGAGGTGCCAAAAGAGAGTGGTCAGAGGGGGAAATTCAACCTCTAAACCCCTCTAGGCAGTGTAGGCTAGAAGAGAACAGCAAAGCAGTGCACCAGTGGGGGTTTCTCTTGATGCCCAAATAGCCCCTGTGCAGAGATAGGATGGGGCAAGGATCATCACACTGACTGCCCTGGCAGGCCAAGCAGCACAGGCGAGCCTCCTCCAGGCCACCTTTTCAGGCTCACACCTCCTGGAAGCTGCATATTGCAGACCAGAGCCACAGGGAAGCAGTCTGGGTCCCTTCTTAGGGAGAAGCTGTCTGAGTGTATAGGGCCATTTGGCACTCATGTGTGGGCTTCTGATCCGTGTACATTGCTGGGCCCCACCTCAGCCTCTGAGATTCCCCATGGAGTCTATTAGCATGATACAGATGCCTACCAAGGTGAAAGGCTCGGGTGATCAGTGAGGAATGAACATGGGGCATCCTGCGGGCTCCTTTTGGAGTAAGTCCCTCCAGGCTGGCCCTTTGCAAGAACCTCTTCTCTTGTGTGCTTTACAGTGGAGTGGAGCAGCCGGCGAAAAGCTAGGCAGGTGCTGTTAAGCTTTCCGTTACTGCAACAAACACCTAAGATAACCAAATTATGAGGAAAAAAGGTTTATTTGGGCTCATAGTTTTGGAGGTTTCAGTTCATGATTGGTTGGCCCTGATGCTTTTGGGCCTGGGGTGGCATGTCATGACAGGAGTATATGGCAGAGAAAGCACATTCACCTCATGGCTGATGCAAAAGAAAGGAGAAGGGGGCTGGGGCCCTACAATTCCCTCAGGGAACACTCTGTGGCCTGCAGGCCTCCCATGAGGCCCCACCTTTTAAACGTTCCACTACCTCTCAACAGCTCCTGGCTGGGGTCTGAATCCCCAATACCTGGGCCTTGGAGACATGCCAGACCCTGAACCTAGCAGCAGGTATGAAGGCAAACCTGTCCGCCTTCCTAATACCTCCAGAGAGCGTGCCTAAGAACTCTCCGGTCCTCTTCAATGTAGTGTCCCCATGCACCTATTGTGCCTGCCCCCGCTGCCACTAGTGCCACCACAGTAACTACAGGCATCTCTAGTCTCTTCAGGAAGGAGGAATTATTTTAAAATAAGAGAACCAGGGACAAAGGCTTCTCTCAACTAGAACTCTCAGTCCATTAAGCTGTAGTTACATAAAATCTGAAGTCTTGAGATTCTAGTAACTCCAAAGATCTCCATAATATGAAGCCAACTTACCTGAGCTGAAATTTACCACTATTTTAACTCACAAAAAGGATTTTTCAAGAATTTTGCAATGTTGATTTAAAAAATTATATAATGATATTATTTAAAATTTTATTTAAAATATTGTAAACACTGTAAAGAACGCATAAAAGTCTTTTTCTTAGAAGCATAGAAATGGCGTCTCGATGTCTTTAACAAAAGGGGATTGCTGCAGGGCTCTCTGGGACTTGGTGAGTCTCAGGACCTGTTTGGAACAGGAATGGCCCTGCTGACCTCTGTGGAAGGAGGATGCCAGGCAGGGCCCTCAGAACAGTCCGGCAGGCTTCCTGTGATGCTCCCAGGGTCCAGGATGGCGCCTCAGGGCCACGGCCAGCTGGCCAGGTTGCAGGAGCTCAGGGGCCGTGCAGCTCGCGTTCTTAGACAGCTCTGGCTCAATGGCAGGGCAGTCTGAAGTCACATAACAGCTTCAGGTTCTGAAAGAAAGGGGAGAGCTGGGGGCTGCTGAGAGCTTCCTGCCTCCACCAGCTGCACGCAGGCTCTTCTCTGGATCACAGGGAAAGGGCGCTGATTGCCGCCCAGACAGGTCTCCAGAGGGCGGATGTTCCTGGGCCGGGCAGGAGCACCCTGTGGACCCAGAACCGCCTGCCGGAACTCCTTTCCTGGACTTTGTGTTTAGGGGTCCATTCGAGGTTTGCTGCAGCACCCCTCAGTGCTCAAGGACTAGTGCTGTCTGTCTCTGGGATATGGGGGTGGGTGGGGGTATGGTCATATACTTTCTGCAAAATAATCTCTCAACCCATGCCATGCCCAACTCAGGTTTCTAATGTCCTAAAAAGGGCACAGAATTTTCACCTTTTATTTCATAACCACATCCTTTCTAGTCTTATTCATTCTGGCCTAACATACACATAGTGAGCCTTTTTAAGCAAGCAGGTCTAAGCAATTGATGTCATATGTGACTGTTACCACCATCATCTCCAGAACTTTCTCTTATCAATACAACTCTGTCCCCCTTAAACACTGACTCCTCTACCTCCCTCATCCAGCCCCTGGCATCATCTCTATGAATTTGGGACTCTAGGTCCCTCCTGAGCAGGGTCGCAAGCACTTTCCGTTTTGCCTGGCTCATTTTCACCTGGCCTGGCTCATTTTCACCTGGCGTAATGACTTCGAGGCCCAACCATGCCAGAGCATGTGTCAGAACTTCCCTGCTTTGAGGCTGAATAGTGTTCCATTGTATGCACACACATCTGTCTATCTATCCATCTGGGTACACCTGGCTGCTTCCGCCCTTTGACGATTGTGAGTGATGTTGCTGTGAACATAGGGTGCAGGTACCTTGTGGAGTCCTAGCATCAGTAATCTTAGATCTTCAGAGGCCTTTATGCTGGTTAGGGGGGTGGGGGCCCTCTGGGCAGCCAGCTGCCCCAGTTTCAGAGCCCACATTGCCACTGGTACCCATCATGCAGAAGCTCCAGGAGGGGTGACAGCTGAGGTACACTTCAGGGCTCCCCCCTTGACACCCATCTTGGGAACCTGACCCTCTACAGCCCTCTACAAGATGTACTGGATCTCACAGCCTGGGCCACAGTCACCTGGAACAGTGTGGAACATTACGGATGTGGGCAAATCACCTTCCCTATGAAGCCAGAATTAGGTCAGGACATGAGGCAGGTGAGCAGGTAGGAGTCTAGAGGGAAGACTGTGTGAACTTAGGGACCAGGATGCTACCTAAGGAGAACCCAGTGTGAGCTCAGTGGGGTAACCACCTGCAAAGGAACAGAAGGACTGGGGGCAGGCAGCAGAGCTGAGCAGACAGAGCCTGGGGGAGAGGAAGCAGGAGGGAGGGAGAGGGGCAGGCTGCCTCAGGATGAGGGCTTCTGAGGCTGGGACAGTTCTGCATGTCATTTTCACCATTACCAGTTCTATCTTCACAGGAAGAGTCCCCTTCTCCCAGGCAGCCCACCTGCTTTGCTGGTGCCGGAAGGCAAGGGACAGGTGTGGGAGAGCCTGAGCTCCAGGCCTATGTGGGACCTTTATAGTGGCAAGTGACAATGTGGGCACTAAGACCATACTTAGCACTTCTTTTTCAAATATTTTATTAATCTGTTTGGCCAAACGGGTAATGGAAACTGAGAATAATAATTTGCTAAAAAGTTCAGGTCATGAATGCCCCTTCCCCCAGGAAACAAAAGACTCCATGGTTACAGAATGCACCATTGGGTTATGACAACGTTTCAAAATAATGCTTCCATTTCATAGATAACAATGTAAACTTCAAAAATAGTAAACTCTAACCCCATCCCTCTTTACAAATCTATCACAGATAGAATTGTCTGGCAGACCTAAGTTGTGTAAGTAAACAGCCTGGTGCTTAAAATTTCATAAAAAGGTTTGCAGATTCGGTAAATAAGTTTTCAGTCTGGTCTGGAAGTAAAAGCCACCCGCGGCTCTCTTTCCACATGGTCTACCTTAACACGTGCGTTGTGCCCCTCCAACCAGGCTCCGCGGACATTGGTCACCAGCTTTGTCATTTTTTGTACACACACACACATATAGTTTTTTTTTTCTAAAGATTTTACATCTAAATTATAAGACGGCGCCAGTGACTTAGAATGTCACCTTGGGTCACATAGGTAAAGACAAAGATTCTGTAGAAGGCACTGTAAATCCTCCTGTATGATCTATGAAGACACGAGAGAGCAGGCCAGCAAAGGCTGGGCTTCCCTTTCCCCTTCGTGACCTGGTGCAGGCCTGTCCTCTGATGGTTGTCATGTCCATTATCCTTTTCTGCTTCACTTCATCCAATGCCATTGTCCTATCTACCCATCCTGCCACCCATCCACTCACCCATCCACCTATTCACCCATCCATGTAACCAACCCTCTATCCATTCACCCTTCTATCCATCTGTCCACCCAGCTACCCATCCACTCATCTATCCGGATTAACTGACAGTTGTCTTTTGGTTCATTGAAATTCCTTAAAATTAAGAGTACAGCTCTGGTATAAAACAAAATATGACCTACTGTAGCTGAAAAATAATCACAGTGTACAATGTCATTTTCAGTTGCTAAGATTCGAAACATTTGCCCTGGCTTGTTAAGCACACCTGTCATCAGAAACAATCAATACAGGGCTGGGGATGTGGCTCAAGCGGTAGCGCGCTCGCCTGGCATGCGTGCGGCCCGGGTTCGATCCTCAGCACCACATACCAACAAAGATGTTGTGTCCGCCGAGAACTAAAAAATAAATATTAAAAAAATTTTTCTCTCTCTCTCTCCTCTCTCACTCTCTCTTTAAAAAAAAAAAAAAGAAACAATCAATACAAGGCTCATGGTGACCCGCTTTACATTCATTGGGAAAGCGCTGAGGTTCCTTCTCTTCCTTATTGAATCGGTGCCCTTGAGTGAAGGTCTGATGTGGAAAAGTGCAAGCAAATTGGACATGCCAATAAATACCGTAGGACTTACCGCAGTTACCAAAACTGTACAGGTATGTACACCTTACCCAACCGAGGCTCCTCCTGTCAGGGACAGGCTTCCAAATCATCACTGTGGGGGCAGCCCCAGAGTCCCAGAGGAGAGGCCCTAGCGTGCAAAGGAAGGGCGAGCTCTCCTGCTCCTGTTCTGGGGTCCTGAGCCCAGGTCAGCCCCGCCCTCCACCGTCTCCTCCTTCTTCCTCACTTTGAGGTGGGTGAGCAGCTTGATCAACCAGACGTCCCACTCCTCCGGCAGGAGCAGCAGGAGGAAGCCCAGGCCGATGATGATGATGGCGATGACCCGGACCCCGTTGAAGACGATCTGACTGGTGTAGTGATCAACCACTGTTGGAGACAGAGCACTGGTTACTCAGCAGCAGGAGTGTCCTCCTGGACCATAGACTGCTCCTGGCAGGATTCGCTCCAGGAGGCTGGGGTGGCCTCTAGTACATCACTCGAACTTCCCCAAACTGTGTCCTGAGCCTTGCACTATACTTCACCTCCAAGACTGACTTGGCATCTGAGTTAAAACATTGATTTTTGTGTGTTTAAAAAATAAATAAGGCCAAGTGCAGTGGTGCACGCCTATAATCCCATTAGCTCCGGAGACTGAAATAGGATTGCAAGTTCAAAGCTAGCCTCAGCAAAAGCAAGGCCTTAAGCAGTTCAGTGAGACCCTGTCTCTAAATAAAATACAAAATAGGGCTGGGGGTGTGGCTCAGTGGTGGAGTGCCCCTGAGTTCAATCCCTGGTACACCCCCCACTCAAATCAATCAATCAATCAATCAATCAATCAATCAAGGGAAGTTGGAGATATATGTGTATTTAGATGGAAATACAGCAAAGCTTTGTTGTGACTAAGTCTGGGTGTGACTTATTTTTGGTCTTTTCACAGTGTCTATAATGACATGCTTTATTTTTATATTTTAAAAACATTAATTTACAATCTGTGCATGTGTATGTACATGTGTATCTACACACACGAACACACATGCACACACACATAGGTTTTGAAGACCAAGATGATAGATGCAAACTCCTGTTATGCAGTGGGCATCACTTGGTGCAAGGTCCTTGTGCCTGTGGTGTCCTTGCTGTCCAAGCACAGGGCTCATCCTGACACACATCCAGTGAGAGGACAAAGCGAGAAGTGGGTTCACATCAGCTCCTGAAGCTCCGACTGTCCTCCCCTTCCCAGCCTGATGGTGCTCAACCACCCTGTGCTGTTTTGGGCTTCTCTGTCCTTTTCCTAGACTGGGCACATTTGGAGTCTGCCTTCCCCAGGGCATGCTGCCTGACCCACCCAGGATACAGATGTGCACACTTCACAACTAAAGTTTGTATAAAGTGACTCCCTGGACAACTGTCCACCCCTGGCACTGGGGGCTCGTTCCTCTGCTGTCACCCCTACTTGCTCCACTCCCTGATACCCCTCTTTCTTCTCCCTCCCTGACTCCACTACATCTAGCAGGTGGTTAGAGAAAGAGTAAGAGGAATGAAAGCTAAACCTGAAAAAAAATTCTAGTGCCCTTTTATGGAATAAGATGACACTTTTATCCCACCATAATTCAGAAATACTTTGATGCCAGCAAAGCGTTCTGCTGATTTACAGGAGGTGGGGCAGTTCTCCCTGCCAGTCTCAAGGGCAGACCTCTGGGGGGTCCAAAAGGCAGGTGATGGCTCTTCTCTGATAAACTCCTAATCAGCAGGTTCTTGTGCTTCTCTCCTCCAATAAGGAATTGGATTCCTCTGCTGACCCCTTATTAAACCTCTCATGTTGCAGTTAGTAATATGAAATGATTCTCACTAATCTTGCGAACACCTGCTGTGGGATGGGACCAGAATAAGTTTTAGGTAAGACTCACCTAGAACATGCCTTTTGCCATAAAAATCTCATATGCCTATAAATTAAAGATGCAAAGAATGGAGGGGGCTCTTGACAAAGTACCCTTCAGAAGCCGGTGCCGCTGAATTGCTTCTCTGCCAAGAGCCCAGGTGCTGCTGCATCTTCAAGTGCTTTCTCATGGATTATTCCATCTGACCCCCGTATGGACTGAAAGAGCCGGGGCAAGCATAGCCTTTGTTTGTAGGGGAAACAATGAGCTAAGGTCCAGATAAGTGGGGACCACTGAACCCCAGAGGGGCTATGGTGGCGCAGGGCTGAGCCCAGTGTTCTGCTGCCTCCTGCAGGCCACATGACACTGCTGCCAAGTGGCTCTCTGGAAAGTGCTGGGGCCTTGGTGAGGCATGTACAGAGCTCATGGGTCAGGGTGGTGAGGACTGAGTCACAGGGACAGGCCCAGGAATTGAGAGCTGATTGGCCTGCACTGGTACAGGCTTGGTTCCCAGGAATCCTGGCCCTCTGGGGCCTGGACACAGAGGGTTTGGGAGATACTTTAGAGGAAGCTGTGTCAAGGCTGAGAGAGTGAGTATTCTGGAGAGGAAGGAATCAGGGCTTCTCTGGGAGGAGATGCAGAGGGAGGTGTGGTGCGAGGCCAGGGCTGGGAGCAGGTGCAGAGGGAGGTCTGATGCGAGGCCAGGAGATCCTGGGAAGAAACCCCCAAATCCAAACCAGCCTGAGTCAGGCAAAGGAAGGAGGTGAGGGCAGGAGAATGCAGGCCTTTGGATGGGTGACCACTGTGTGAAGGCCACAGCCCCAGGGCTATGCAAGTCGAGGTGACAGACAGAGGACTCTCTCTCTTCCAGGAGGTGGAGGACAACAAGGTTCATGCCTCTTCAGCTGGACAACAGTTTTCTATGTCACACCCTGAATAAATTTTCTCCTCCAGAAAGTCACTTGCAAAAATTAAATTTTTCTGCTACATAATTTTCCGTCTATGAATAGACTGATGATATTCATCTTTGCTCCCACACCAGTTAGAATGGAGACAGCTCTAGGGGTTCTGTATCTCGGTGTGGCATGTGAACATCATGGAGACAGCACTGCAGACACAACAAGCACCAACATTTTACTTAAGTGCTTTTCTTTCTTTGCAGAAGTTTGAACATGTGTCCTAGACCAGGCCCAGAGAGAATATGTATGAGAATATATGTGTAAATCCCTGAGTCCAACTGTGTATATGTGATCGTGACAAGCAAGTGTAGAAAATCATGCATATAGTTTTACCTGCATTCACAGGTACACTGAGGACAATTCCAAGAGACATCAGAGTGGGATACGTCACGGCGATTCCAAAATTTAATACAATATTGAATGCTGAAATAATTTGGAAAGCGGGAGTTACTCACAATTATACTTGAAGCCCTGCAGTGGGCCTTCCCACTGCCTGCCTGACCCCAGTTTCTCTGATGACCCTTTGCTGGGACCCAGTGAACTTGGGATGAGTTACAAGCATCCTGACCACTTAGCCCCCTCTTCCCTGATCTCTGGGGAAGGGAAACGGAATTCAGAAAGGTGACCAGTGAGGAGGCTGGAAAAGGGGACAGGCCCTCTAACTGGCTTTGCTTTCCTGGATTGCTGGCAGTACTTCTGGGATGGCTGTATGGGCCAGGGCTCTGGGATGGGGTTTTGCCTGCCTTGATGTCACCGCCCATTGAGTGACAGTGATTAGGAAGATGACATCAGCAATAATGCTGACTGGTCTTATTCACTGAGCACTGATACCTAAGCAGTGCCCTAGGAGCTCCACTGGCACTGCCTTACCAACCCTTACCACTTACTACTCACAGGTCACGGGCAAGGCCCTGGGCTTACTGCTCAGAGTGCCAGTGGGCACTGTTGCTCTCACAGTGTCTGTGGTTCTGGAAAGATGCACTTTATGAAATGCAAAGATCTGGAAAAGAAGCCAGGACACTGGGGTAGCAAAGAGCACTGTGTTCTTGATTTAAGATGCAGGCTTCCATGGAGTTCTGTCTGTCCTTCATGGTTTTCTGGGGGTTCTGGACAGGGTGGTGGCCACTTACTCAATAAGAGGACTGAAAATCCACAAAGGTTTCCCCATGGGATGTCGTCAAAGGAGCTCCAGTATTCCACCTTGGTGAAGTAGAGCAGGACGGGGATGCAGGTGATAAAGATGATGTTAAACACACCCAGAATGGACAGGAACAAGGCGGCTTCCCCGAACTTGGCACTGCCCAGCAGGAGCTTGAACAGAACCTGCAGGAGAGAAAGGCAAGTGAGGGCCCCCTGAGACCTCAGGCCTCTGTGAGCGGAGCGGCGCACCTGGAGACCAGGCTGCCCATGTCTTAGGACAACTCTACGCCCCTGGGAGGTCGGTGAGGGGCGACGGGCCTGTGCACTCCCATCTCAGTGGTGCAGAGATGGACAGCCTGGGTCCACCACGAGCATCTCTGGGGTTCCCAAGTCTTCACACTAGGTTCGAATGCTCATGACACCACATCAAGTGGAGCTGCCCTGCCCAACCTCTCAGAGGCCCTAAAACTGATCCCTGCCCCTGGGCAGCAGGGATTAACAACCACTGCCCCCACCTCTCAGAAGAGCTTTGGCTATAAGGAAATTTTCTCTTAAGTAGAAGTGGAGAGATTCTGCTCATCTGTGCCCTGATCACCACCGCTGTGACAGAGTGGCATGGGTTTAATGGAGTCAACGAACTCTTACTTCCTGCCCTGCTTGTTCAGCATCCCAGGCACAGAAGCCGGGAGAAGAGGCACAGAGGTGGCTGGATGGCCAGACTCCATCCAGCTTGCTTGGTGCTGCAGGTCCAGTTTGAGTCCTTGCCTTGCATTGCTGCGCCTGGACCTGCTGTTTCTCCTTACCAGCCGTCCACAGCCATACGTGCAGGAAGTACAGGAAGGGGAAGGAGCAGCTCCCAGCCTCCCCTGTGCCCCCTAGCTGAACTCCAGGCAGTGGGGGAGATAGAGAAGATGGAGGCCTCCCTGCAGGTGGCCTTTCTGCACATCTGCTCCTCATGAGCATGCAGCTCATTGGCCAGAGCACAAGCGTGGCCTTCTAATGTTTTCTGCATTGGGACAGTGGTGGTGAAGTCTCAGAATGATGCTGCGCTGTCACACCTGTTACAGTGAAGTGTGCCTCTGTGGGCAGCAAGGGCAGAGAGCTGATGGATTAGCATATATAAAATCACTTCGCTTTCCACAAACCACAAGGCCTGGCACTCAGCACAGGGACCATTTTTCCTCATGACTTTCTACACTACACCATTCTCTGAGACCTCGCTTCTCACTGAGTCCTTCAGGCCAGGCTCCCAGCTGGGAGGCCTGAAGAGGTTTCCATTCTTTTCTACATGTCTGAGGAGGAGGCAGAGGGAGAGAGGAGGATGAGCAAAGAGCAGCCTGGAGGCTTGAAGGAACTGGGGTGGACATGGCGAGGGACGCTGGTGTGGGAATAAGATTGTTGCCTCTAGACCTACAGCGGGGAAGGGCTTTCTAGGGGTTCCCACCATTGTGTGGAGAATCTTAGTCCCACCATAGCGCTGAACTTGTGTTTGTTGAGCCCCACAGATGATGACTAAAACACCTGAGGACTTATGCTGAACAATTGTGGTGTGGTCAAGCTTCATGTGATAAAGCTGCTCCAGGTCTGCACGTCCAGCCAGCATGGAACTTATCTGAGTAAACATGAGCCAGGCTAGAGGGCCCCATCCTTATCTGGACCTGTGACAATGAAGCTGCAAATCTGCAGATCCAGCCAGTGCCAATCATTTCATCCCAAATGCTGCAAACATGTACCACTGATAGAAAGGCCCAGAGCTACTGTCCGCCTGGGGTGCACCAAAAACAAATGCCTTTCAGCAGTACCAGTGCCACCCAGGGTGCCCCAGAGTGGAGGCAGCACAGGAAACCAGCCTGCTAGGAGGAGTCAGGCCAGCTGGAAGCTCATCCACGCCTACCTTGTAGAGGGCCGACATGGATGCAGAGCCCACCACCAGGGCTATGCCAATGACAGAGTGGCTATGGAATCCATCAGCGTAGGTCATCATCACAATGCCGGCAATGGCCAGGATGGCAGCCACAATCTGGATGGAAGGAAGAAAACAGTGATCAGGACAGGAGGGGGACCAGGCGAGGGCCAGTGAGCTAGAAAGTCTGCTGGGTTTGGGCCAGAGGGAGGGAGGCTGTCCCCACCTCGGGCCTCCAAGGAGCAGCAGGTGGAGGCTGCTCATCAGAACTGGCTCTGCTTGGAGGGGCACTTGGCAAGGGTCAGCCCGGCCAGAGGACCTGAGATGGGGCAACCAGGAGTGGCCACGTGGCTTAGCTTCAGGCTATGGCCGTCACTGCAATTCTTGGAGACCTAGTGATCCTAATTCTGGTGACAAGTTATTTGGCCATAACGAGGCCCAGGAGACAATCTGGAGTGTCACCTGGAAGCACTCCAAGTTCTCTCCCACCTTCTCGAATGCCTCATGTGACCTTGCTTTTTGTGTTTTCATACTCAGCAGGGAAGGCACAGTGGGGTCAGTGGGTCTTGTTCCCACTCTACACGCCAGCAGCAGGGCCCGAGGGGGCACCACCTAGGTCCTAGGCTGTAGGCGCAGCTCCTCCTTAGTGGTGCCCCACCCCCAGCTCCTCTCTGTGCTCCTGTCGAGACACAGACCTCTGGGATTGCGGGGAGCTCTCTGGAGATGGACACAGTGCTGCTGGCAGACCAATGGCTGTCCTAGGAAACAGGGGCCTAACCACTGGATTTGCCAAGAGTTCTGTCCCTCTTACAGATGCTTCAAAACTGCCTTGAGCTGTCCAAAGCAATGTCGCATGGCTAGGGTTTACACCAGTAAGGGTTTCCTATGTCTTTCCTCACCTTACCCTCATGGCAGGTAGATAGCATCTTTCGTCTCCTTTTGTAGTCATGAAAACCTAGGTGCAGAGAGGCCATGTAACCTGCCCAAAGTTGCATAGGTGGTGTGCAGGCACAGCTGCTGCTCAACAACAGGACTGTGTGATTGGCATAGCAGCAGCTACTGCCAGCTGCTCTCAGGTTTGAATTGAGGCTTCCTTTGTGGCCAAAAGACAATTCTTAGGTCAGTGGAAGGTGGTGGTTGAGTTTCACAGCATATCTGAGTCACACACTTCTGCTGCAAACTTCATGCAGTCTTTTCAATGTAATTCTATTTTGTCCATAAAACATGGGCCCTAGGCAGCTGGTGACTATCAGATCCCGGAGGAGCTCAGCCCTTGTTCTTTCTGGCTTAGTTCACTGGTAGTCGGCTGCTTTGTTCTGCACCATGTAAATGCACTATATTTCATATTCAAATGCTACATGGCCTGGGGATAACTATCCAAAGAGAGAAAGAAGCAGAGAGAGCAAAACAATAAGTTATCAGTTGGAGAACAAGAAAGGGACAGGTGGAAAAGCAGACAGGCACTGGGGTGGGCTCTGCCCCCAGGACACATGCAGAGAGAAGATACTGCTGGGACAGTTCCTCCTGGCTGGGCATCAGAGGTACCAGCAAGAATTCAGAAAAGAAGGAAGATCTGGAGGGAAGAGTGGCCAGGTTTCGTGCCATCTGGAGTGTCTCCACGAAGGCCTGGGTCTCCCCAACCTGCAGCAGAAGTGTGGGGGTGAAGGAGAGCAGGGGAAACCTTTTCTGAAGCCTCATGCCCTCTCTTCTTTGGTGATTAAGTGATAAATAGCTAAAGCTTTTCCCCAGGTGGGACAGAGCAGAGGGCCTGGGCCAGGGCCGGAGGGCTCAGAAGTGAGAATGAGGTGGCCACCCTGCTTTAGTCAGCAGAGGAACAGACACCAGAGTGGTCCCCGAGCCCTGAGGGTTTACTCTGATAGGCAGCACTGGGGCAAGTGACCTCCTGGTGGTCCCAGCCACAAGACATGGGCCTACGGACTCCCACTATCTGGGCCTCAGTAGCCCTCTGTAGGGGAGTCTTCAGCCAAGTGCTCGCAGCATCTCTCAGGGCAGAGCCGAGGTGGGAGCCTGCATCTCCCTCTTGCCTGGAGTCCCTTGGCAGAGTGCGGGTGTGCACCTAATACCTAAAGTATCTGTTCTCTGGTGGAAACACTTCCCTGAGGTCCCAAGCACCTGTGCACACTCACCCAGGGTGCTGTGTACAGATAAGGCTCCTCATGTCTTCCTTCCTTCCTGTCCCCTGCCCCCACAACATTCCCCACTGAACTGTCCTAAACTGACAGGCAGTAGCGGTGCCCAGCCAGGCAGGCCAGGGCCACCCCCGCTACTTCATCTGGACATGATAGCTGGAGACGGGAGGAAGCGCAGGCCAGATGTCTGTCCTCAGGGTGCCTGCCCAGGGTGGGTCCCGTCGCTAGGGCAGGGATCTGAGTTCTGGGACTTGGGCTGGAGGGAAGCGAGGGAACCGCCAGCCTCAAGGAGGAGCTGAGGGTAACTGGTACCACACTTTTTAAGCCAGGGCAGCCGCTAGGCTGGCTGCAGTTGTGGTAGGCTGCATGCTCCATGCCAAGAAGAAGCCATCTGGAAACTTTTTAGTTTGGGGCACTTTTGCAAAAGGGAAAGAAGACTAATTTTTAAATGCACTTTCCCAGAATTGGCTCTCCTCGCTCCAGGAGTGTTCTAACTGACTCAAAAACCATCAGTGTTTGGGGGCAGCTGAGTGACCCTCTGTCTACCCCTGCTCCCTGCCCTCTGAGTCCTCCCACTCTGGGCTCAGGGCGCAGTGGACAGACCCCCCCCCCCCACACACACACACAAGGGAGTCAGGATCAGATGCTGGAGTTAGCATCCAGGACGGCCCTTTGTGAAGTACTTAGCACATCTGGATTGAAAATGCCAGCTGGAATCTGATTGAGATGGGAACTGATCATGGAAAGAAGGTGCTACAGGCTCAGGGCCTCCGTAGAGGACCTCTTGGCCCAATCTCTTGCCACACAAAACTCCGTAAGGGTTCTCCACCTTCTGGCATTGGCCAGAGAATTGGGCCAATTCTACCTGAGAGGGACTAAGAACAACATTGAGAAAGCATTTACTGAGTTTTATGAGCTATACTTACGCTGCCTTATTTTATTCTCACAACTGTTCTATTAGGGTTATATTCTGCTGACTTTAAAAACCAGGTCATCTAAGGCTCAGAGATGTTTAGTAACCACCTTGAGGTCCAACAGCATATAAGAGTGGAGGCACGCCCCGCAGCCTTATCACCTGACTCTAGCCAGAGCACTTCACTACTACATGAGAACCTCTGGCCTAGGTCACATGTGAAAAGCACACCTCCACCAGAGCCCAGAAGCACACGAGGCCAACTGCTCATACAGACACCTCCACAGCTTCTGGTCTTCTGGTGTCATAAGTGGCCAGGGTCTCCAGCATTATGAGGCCCATCTGTTTGCATGGCCTCCACCCACTGGTGCTCTCCTGCAGCGGCAGCCTTGATGACCGAGCAGCTGTCTGTCACAGTCTCCTGCATACCTGACTCCCCCACGAGGCTGGGCCTCAGCTATGTCTCTCGTGCCAGTGCAGCTGGCTCTCAAGCTCGATGCTCAGCCCTTGCAATGGGGGCCAGCTCAGCTCCCTTCTGTCTTTGGAATTTGCCCCATGGAAGGTGCTAGCTAACCCAGAAGTCTGAGCGAACTCTGAGACACTGGGCACCACTTAGACATCATCTTGAACCAACATCACCATGTGTTTACTGGGGCCAAACTTCCATCTTGCAGATGTGGCCAGCTTCCTGGGCTGTTAAGGAGGACAGGTGGGAATGCTCTGAAACTTGAAGGGGGAGGCTGTTTGGTGACTGGCCCTGGACTTCTAAGAGGAGACTGAGACCTGCATTGTGTTGGCAAGTTACAAGGTCCCAACATTGATGCCTGACCCTGTGGGCCTGCATGTTTGTGCCAGCCTAGAGCTGAAGGCCTGCAGGACACAATTGTGGTTTGCAGCAGTCAACACAGACCCAAGTGCTCAAGTAGCCACCAGGCCAGAATGTAGCATAATGCAGGTGTGCTGGGGAGCCCCCACCCAGGAAGAGCAATATAATGGAAAGGGCTGCCAGTGCCCACTGCTCTCTGCGAGGCTGGGAGCAGCTCGGGCTCTTCTGCACCTCCTTTCCTTAACCTCAGAAAGGTTGTTTTCTTCTGCCAACTTCAGAATTCATCTCCAAGCTTCTCTTCCCAGTGAGGTGGTCTCATTGGGTATTTGCTTAGGACATCTGAATTATGCCCAAGAGTCCCATGAATCACCTTGGCTCTTTGCATCACAATACAGTCATGAAGGGCATCTGAGTCTTCAGTGTCAAGTCCAAAGGCCTTGGGGTGAGTTACTGTGGGAAGCACCTGCAGTTCTTGCCGAGATGTATTAGATCATTTATTTGTTGAAGGCTTTTCTGGGTGGTAGCCCAGGGAGTGAGTTTTTATTCCAAAATTAACACGAAGCCTCAAAACAAATTCTCCCCCTACTAAAAGCTAAAAATACAACTGAGCAGTTGACTCATGTCCCTGCTGCTGTTTGAGTAACTTAGGTGGGTGTGAACCCACCACAGGGTGATGTCTCTGTTCCCAGGACCGTGAGGCAAGGACAGAGGTGGAGGCCTAGAGTCTGCCCCCACTGGTTGCCATCATGGCTCACTCTAGTGGGGCTGCCCATCAAACTGGCTCTTGGCTTGGAGGTGGGAGGCAGGAGGGATGCGCTCTAACTGGGGGAGAACTAGCAGCAGGGCCGAAGCTGTCTGGTTTGTGACAAGCTGATGATGGGCAGTAGCAGCTCCTAGCCACCAGAGGGAGCAGGCAGAAACCATTAGGATTCTGTCCAGGCGAAATGTCACCTGCTCCTTTTATTGGGGCAGGTTGCTCTGGGTTTCAGCTGGCATTTGATAGCACATTTGTCATACTTCATACAGCCGTTGTGCACTCTGACTGGCTTTTAATGCAATGCGAGGCAATCCAGGGCTAGCGATTTCCCTTGCCCTTCGCCTGTGGCACAAAGGAAGTGAAATCACCCTCTGGTTGGGCTTCACACAAGTGTGTCTTGCTTATTTGGGGTGCAGACACATGGGCCAGGCAAGGTCAAGGATGCTCACACTCATGGGCACTCAAGAGTACTCTGGGTTTCAGATGCATCCTAACCAGAGAGTGATGATGTTAGTAGGAAGCTCCAGGCTACAGGACACAAGTCACCATGCCATGTGCTGCAGCCTGGAAAGCCACCATGAAGGGGCAGGTGAGCACACAGAGAGCAGAGCACATTGCTGTTCCCAGGCTGGGCCTTGGGCTGGCACATACTTTAGGGAATGCTTTGAAATGAAAGGTGCTTTAATGGAAGCTCATCTAGTATGGTTTACAAGCAAGAAGGTTTGCAAGGCACACCATGAACCAGCCCTGCCAGGCTCCTGTTCTGCTACAAATCAGAAGGACGGTGGTCAGCAGCTAATGATCATGGTCCAGCACATGGAGCTAAGCAAGCCAATGGGCAGGTTTGGCTGACATGACTGAGTGAGGGGGAAGACAGATAATAAGGAACTTACCCTCACTCCCATGAACCTGTCCCTGAGAACGATCCATGAGAGCAAGAACACAAAAGCTTTGTTGCAGCAGAACAACACCGACACATCCGTAGTGTTTATTTTCTTTATTGCATGTAAGTACAGGTAGTTTGTGAGTGTCCAAAGAACACCAAAAGGGGCTGCCTTGGTAAAAAACACCTTCAAAGTCAAGCCATTGTCTCCAAAAAATCGACAGCATTCCCTAAAACAAGGAAAGAGAGGCAGTGTTATTACAGTCCTGGGTTGAGGCAGACCATTTGTTTTCCCTATACTCAGTTTTTCTTTTCTCTCTGTTTTTAGAAAATATGGCAAGGGTCAGGGTCTTTTAATTTAGTATCATTTTTAATAAATCTTTCCATTACAGCTCTTGCATCTATAGCTTTATTCTGTTGAGGAAAATGTGGTGCAGTAGCCTGATGTCATAGAATATTCCTTCCATCCAGATGACATTTGGAAAGAATGGTTCTACATAGAAGGGATGTCGGGATTTTCTCACCTGGAGGCCCAATTCCATGGTGTACCATCCTTGGAGAAAAGGGGGCAGACAACACCCTGCTCTGAGTGCCCCCTCCTTATTCCCCAAAACCTAGCTCAGGGAACAACCTTAGAGAGGCACTGGGCCTGAAGGTCCACATGTGCTGTCTTGAAGGACAAGGCTCCCCCTGCACGCTGGGAATCAGGCAAGCCGCTGTCATCTGTAGAAAACTGCTTCCCTGTACCTGCACCAGGACAGTTGCTCCCTGGGGTGCTGATCAGACAAGACCCTAAGCAAGCTCCTGCTGATGACGTCACAGCTTCTGCACCTGATATGTGAAACCCCTCTGTCAAAGGGATGGATGTGGAGCTGAGGCACTGTGGAAGGGTATGGGTCACTCCTCCAGCTGGTTGCCACTGAACAGAATGTCACAGGGGGAAGAGGCCCTGCTTGGTGCAGCAGTGAGGGACAGAAGTGCCATCTGTTCAGCAGTCACCATTGGACCTTCCCTGTGTATTTCTCAGGGAGCATAGGCCTCATGAGCCCCCTTGGGGTATTTTCTTTGGTCTCCGGGGAACCCTTCCCACTGCCCTGGCACAGCTGCTCCGTGGACAAGGCACGTGGTGAGTGACTGAGGGGTCACCTTTGAGTAAGAGAAGGAGCCACAAGAACTTATTTTGGGGAGCTGTGAAAGAAGATGGATGTTGTGAACATTAGCCCCTGGAAATGTCATTTAGTCAGGGAGGTTGTCACTTCCCAGGCGCAGGAAGGCATTCTGGCTGTGATATGAAGAGGGATTACTACCTGCGTATTTTCTCCATGAGGCCACATTTAGAGTGCTTAATCCACCGTGTGGAACCAGGAGGAGCAAGCACATCCAGGTCAGTGCCTGAGGGGAAGCCACACCTGTAGAAGGAGGCTTTCAAGGCCACTGCAGATTCTCCAGAAGGGATCGCTGGCATTTGGAAACGTGTTTAAGAAAAGTTGAGCTAATGCTCCACATGCAGAAGGAGGCAGTGGGAGCTCCGGGGTCACACATGAGGAGAGCCTTCAGAACTTGGTCTCAGGGGACTGCCTGATTCCCAGCTGTCAGGAGCACAGAGCCTCACTCTGGTGGGGCCTGAGGGCAGATGGATGAGTGAGGACACGTGGCCCCTTGGAGAGGTGCGTGCAGGCTCACAGCCACAGTGCACCCAGCCAGGGTGAGTGGTGGAGGCCAGCTGGGCACAGCCAGCCCAAACAGACTCAGCCTCCCTGAATGTGCACAAGAGCAAAAGAACAGCAACTAATGGAGAAAACCAAATAAACTAAGATAAGAATGGTCCAGCTTTGGCCTCTTATTACAATCCAGTGTTCAAAGAAGAAACTTAAGAGTCAAAGTATTTGCTGACATTTAAAATTTGTTCTTACTATCAATCCAAAGTGAAAAATTTTGTTCATACATCACCATGAGATATCCACAGGAGAAATAGAAAACTCATTAGGGAACGAGGAGAGGGCCTGGGCCCTGTGTGTGGAACCTGCCGCAGTTCTGCCACCCTTGCTGTGCTGATCTCAACCAGTCTGTACCAGGAAGAGTGGTTGTGGTCACTAAGTCCATCAAGAAACCAGTTCAGAGAGTGGCTTCCATCTGGCCTGTGTCTGTGCAGCGGCCCTCTGGCTGATGGGCCTGTGTTCCTGTCTGCTGTGAAGCTCTCCTGCAGCACCTCAGCTGCGATATCTGTGGGGTTTTCTCAAGCCCTTATTTGCAGAGAAGTCTTTGCTTCCAAGGGAGAGGGACCAGGTAGGATGGCTTCCTTCATGCCTGTGATTATGGTGGCTGTTAAGTGATGCCAATCCCTTGGGTAGGACCTAGGAGCATAAGTACTCTTTCCTGCCTAATGACAACCAGTGTCAGCTCTATTTCGAGGTTCCCCTTTGTAAGGAAAACTGTGAATAGGATTTCCAGGTCCATCTCATTCGCTCCTATAAAAATGAATTCATATTGCACAGGGGCCCTCCAGACTTGTAGGACAGCTTACTTCCTGTCCGAGAATCTGCATCTGACTCCTACAGAGCCTGGTGGTTGGAGGCAGGGGAAGGAGGAGGCAGGCACAGACATGGTTCAGTGCTGACTGTCCCAGCCAGGAGAACAGTGGGTGTCCCATCCTGGAGTGGAGGGCACAAGACTTCTGGGCCTGGCATGGCTCTGTTGGATCCATGAGGACTCTGGCCAGGGAGTGACAGGTTCAGCTTGGGGATCTTTTTTCAATCCAGACCAAGATGCCTGGCCCCTTCTGGGTCACGGAGACTGAGCACTAAGGGGTGTCAGCTGGCTATCCTGTGCATGCCCTTGACTGCAAGGGGACCCAGGAGAGGTGATGAGCTCAGATCAACTTCTGCCAGGGCCGTCTGTTGCTATGCAAAGACTAGAGTGCCATCAGTGCTGTCCCGACAGACTGCTACTCAACCGACTGCACAGCTGAATGTCCTTTGCTCTTCGCACTCAGTGATGTTCTGGGCCAGCTGGAGGCCAGAGGCTGCCAGGCTGTTCTCTGCCAAGCCCTTCTGGTCCTATAACTGGGTCAGAGGCCAGTCTATATTCAGACATGTTTGTTTACAGTCCTGCATGTGCCAATTGTTCTTGGTATTTAAGCTGCATTGTTCAATTTAATATTTCATGAACCAAAGAAATGTGAATGAGAAAGGAAGAGCTTTTACTATGAAATCTAAGTTGATAGCTTTGAGGAAGACAAAGAAAGCAGGCATTGAAATACTGCGACTATGTCATGTAGAGAATCTTGGTGGGGTAGGAAGGTCTGCAGAGGTCTGTAAGTCCCGCGCCCCTGTAGCTGACATACTGATGCTCTTGGTACTCTACAGAAGTGCTGTTGGGTCCCCAGCAATCAGGGAAATGCAAATCAGAACCATACTCCAGTCAGAATGGCGGTCATTGAGATACCATTAATGATAAGTCTTGGCAAGGATGTGGGTAAAAATCACACTTGTACATTGCTGGTGGGACTACAAATTAGTACAACCACTCTGGAAAGCAGCGTGGAGATTCCTCAAAAGACTAGAAATGGACCCACTATATGACCCAGCCACCCCACTCCTTGTTATTTATCCAAAAGAATTAAAATCAGCATATTACAGTGACACATGCATACCAATATCAATAGCAGCCCAATTCACAAGCCAAGTTATGGAACTAGCCAGGGTACCCATCAACAGGAATGGATAGAGAAAATGTGGTCTATATACACAGTGGAGTTCTACTTAGTCATAAAGAGGAATGAAATTATGTCATTTGTAGTTAAATAGATGGAAATGGAGAGCATCATGCTAAGTGAAACAAGCCAGGTTCAGTCAAGTGTTTAATATTTCCTCTTACATGTGGAAGCTACAGAGAAATAGAAAAGGGAAGGATTTCATGAAAATAGAAGGGAGAACAGTGGAGTAGAGAAGGGGATGGGGAGCAGGAGCAGGAATGGGAAAGAGGAGGAGCAGCAGAACAATTTAACCAAACCAAGTCATATGCATGCATCAGCATTGCATGAGCATATCACAGTGAATTCCATGTTTATGTACAACTATAAAAGGAAAAATAAATTAATTAAACAACAATTAAGTGGGGAAAAAAAGAGAAAAAAAAGAGAATCCCCATGGGGTAGCCTGTCTGGGCAGGATTAGGATGGCTTGTCATTTAATTCAAAACAACAAGGACTGCTTAACACTTGTTTTATTTCCAACTCTATACAGTGTACTGTGCCTGATAAAGAAAAAGTAAACTTTTAAACTAAGAATGCTTTTTTTTTACTAAAAAACTTCATTTTATTATTTTTTTAAAATAATTTCCTCCCCCCCCCATTTTCTTTTTCTGGAGCATCTTTTAATCTGATATTAAGACCATCTGGTTTGATCCTCTAATTTTATCTTTTTTTTCCTTTTGTCTTTCATTTTCTTTCTTGGTCTTATTTTGAGGGATTATCTTGAATTATATTCCAACTCTTCTATTCACAATTTTTAACTGGATTGTCTGTGTTAACTTCTGATACATTAGATGGCACAGATTGTAGTGACACCATTGAATTCCTGGCCAATGCAGAGAGCTGGACTGTGCTGTAAGTTCTCATAAAAGTTAAACTTTAAGCTGGACCTTGAAGAACAGGTAGAATTTATATAGTATGGATGTTGGAGGGTGAGATAAGAGAATGATTGTATCTAATAAGAACAAAGAACTACAAAAATAACACCGGAAATTAAATATAGGATAAATAAATTAAAGACTAACAAAGAGTAGAATACAATGTTAAAACAGTCTTCCATAAAATGGGGAGTGGGGGGAGAACAGAGAAAGAAAAGATAAAATTATAAAATCAAACCAGAAAGTCCAATACTGAACTATAAGCAGCTCCAGAAAGAGGACATAAAAAAGTGAAGTGGGAGAAATAACAAAAGAAATAATTCAAGAAACTTTCTTGGAACTGAAGAACATGAATCTTCATAATGCAAGGGCCCACCAAGTACCAAGGAAAACAATGAAGAGAGAACCACATGAGGCACACACTTGTGAAATAAAGGGATGAAAATAAGATCTAAAAGCCCCCAAGAGAGGCAAAACAGAACACTTCAAGGGAGCTCAACAGCAAATATGGAAGCTATACAATAGTGGTCCAAACCCTTACCATTTGAAATATTTCTCTCCCAGTCAGAATGTAAACAGCCCACTACTGATCCAAGGTGAAGGTAGAATAAAATATTTTCAGTGTCACAGAACTCAACAAACAGCACTGCCTTCTGAGTCACCAGAGGCTGGTACCACAAGGAGAGTGCAAGCCAAGGAGGACACAGACGTGCAGCAGGACCTTGGCTCTGCTGCAGGCTTGAGAGAGGGAGTCCCCCAGCTGGAGGCTCTGCAGCCACCAAGAGGCTGCTGGGATTCGAGTCTCCAGGAAGCCTTGCTGATCAAGCAAGGTCAGGGGAGACATTGATGGGTGTTTGAGATGTTGGAACACTTAGGGGAAAAAATAGCAGTCATTAAATGGAAATCAAGGCCAACGGGACAAAAGAGGCAAATACTTCTGGCAGAAGAAAGGAGGGGTTGTTCCCAAGAGGAAGCAGAGTCATGAACAACATTTGCATGCTCATAATAATAAAAATGCTTTTAACCCCAAATTGGTATTTACTCGGGAGGAAATGGAGAACAGAGAAGAGAGAGTGGATCTCTGCGATTTGGAAACACTGAGGTAGGAATTTAACCTGTATGATTTTATCTATTGGCTTCTGCACCAGAGGACAGTCTCCTAGAGACTGAATGTGGCTGAGAGTAGGTTAGCATGGGGCAGGAGCTGCTGTGTTTTATAATTCCTTTTACTACAGTTTTGCTTTTGTAAGTTATATACATACATTGAATCACTAAAAATAAAAAAATAATTAAAAACACACAAGAGAGATGTCAAGCCTCCATGGTGGAGGCTGAAATGTGGGCGCTCTGAGACAGATTGAAAACCTCAGGTGGAGGCGGGGAGAAAGAGAGAGAGAGAGAGAGAGAGAGAGAGATGTGTGTGTGTGTGTGTGTGTGTGTGTGTGTGTGCATGTGTGTGTGCTACAGCCCAAACAGATTAAATGACTTGCTCAAGTTTAAATGGATGTTCAGGTGGAGCTAGACCTGCAGGCTGTGCTCTTCCTCAGAGAACTCCCACGACCCCTCTCCGTCTGTCTGGACCCCTGCATCTGCACTGTTTCAATGTGTCTAACCTTAAGCTCCCTGATGAAGCCAGCCCCTCTCTCCCCAGCTCTTCTGCAGCCACACTTTTCAGGAGAGCCATCTGCAGGGGGTCCAGCCAGCCCTCCAGGACCTCTCTTCCCACCCTCCTGCTCCTCTAACCCAGAGCCTGCTCCTCCACTTGCCCAGACCCTAGGTCAACTGCCCAGGCCTTGCTAATTCCAGTAGGCACTTTCTACCCTTGTAAGCTCTGACCCTGGGGCCCCTTGCTCCCTGGAACACCCCCTCCACTTCCAACTCCATACACGCGGGCACCTCTCCCCCCCTGCCAGCCTTCCTCAGCAAGAATCCCAACATCTGCCCAGGGTTCTCCTCTTCCCCACAGCCATTGAGCAATCTTGCCTATGCCATGGCTTCAAAGGCCCACATGCTGCTCTTCAGTCAAGGCCCTTCTTTTTCCTGGTTCCATCTTTGTCTTGGACATTCCAGGGCATCTCAAATCCAGACTTTTCAATAAACTCCTGGCTCGCACCACGACCCTCCATCCCTATGCAATGATTCATGTTCCTACCGAGCTCAGACACTCGGGACTGTTCTTTGCTTCTCCTTTTCCCTCTTCTCACCTAATTCATCACCAAAGCCTGCAGACTATTTCTCCATGGACACTGTCCTGGTCCACGCCTCTGTCCCCTCCCACTTGGACTACTGCCTCTGTGTCTGCCACTTATTTCTAAGGATGTTCTAATCCAAACAGATTAAATTACTTCACAATGAATAAATCGAGGATTGGCACCATTCTCAACAAAATCCTGGACCTCTCTCTGGACAGTTCCCATCAGGAATACACTCCTGACCATTCACCGTAACTCACAATGTAGAGCTCTTTTCTAGTTTTCCCGCAATAGTGGCACTGAGTGTCAGCTGATTAACATCAATACTACCCCCGGCATTCGCGGCTCACTCAGCCTCCCAGAAATGACACTGTGATTCTTGTTTAACTTTTAAAATCTTGGAGGAGTTACATTATTTGAAATTTTATGTATAAATAAAATATTAGTCATATTTTATATTTTGTAATTGAAAAATTGCATTAACATGCAATTGCACTATACTTAAATTTTTCCATATAATTCTCATGAGCAGCCATGTATGTATCCAAAGGTTCATTATCCCTTCTATTTTCCTCTTTCTCAAAAATTCTTTAAAATTTTTAAATGTGGTAAAATACACACAACATACAATTCCCACCCCAACCATTTGTGAGCGCCCAGTGGGGGTGTTAAGTGTGTTCACACTGCTGTGCAGTGATCTCCAGAACCTCTGCATCTTGCCAAACAGAAACTCTGACCCATTAGACAATCCCCTCCCCTCCCTTCAGGCCAGGAAATCACTGTTCCCCCTTTTGCCTCTGTGCATCTGACTGCTCTGGGGACCTCGTCCAAGTGGGGTGATATGGCTTCTGTGCTCTTGGGGTTCTCTTGCTTTACTTCTCAGAATGTCTGTAGACTCAGCCATGGTGTGGCCTGTGGTAGAATTTCTGACCTTCAGTAGGTGGAACACTTTCCCACTATGTCTATGGACTACCTTCAAAGCAATCCCTTCCTCCATGGAAGGAACGGCTGCTTCCATCCTGGACACAGTGGGTAAAGCTGCTGGGAGCCCGGGTGTACAGGCCTCTCTCTCTCTGTGAGATCCCGCTTCAGTTCTTCTTTATGTGTACCCCAAGCAGGACTGCTGGGTCATGGAGAGTCCATTTTTATCTTGTTGAGGAACTGCCCTACTGGTTTCCATAGCAGGGGCACCATTTGACATCCCCAGCTGCAGAGCACAGGCTTCTGACTTCTCCACATCCTTGCCAGCACCTGTTTCCTTTTTCTTTACATTATAGCTACCTACTGGTCTCACTGAGGTTTGGATTTGCATTTTCCTAACCAGTAGTGATGTCTGGCATCTTTTCACATGCTTGCTGGCCATTTGTAAATCTTCTCTGGAGAAATGTCAATTCAATTCCTTTGCTCATTTAAAATTTGTCTTTGTTGTTGCTACTGAGTTGTAGGAGTTCTTTGTATATTTTGAATATCAATCCTTTATCATGATTTGGCTGATATTTCTTTCCATAGGTTGCCTATCCACTCTGTGTCCTTTGATGCATAGATTTTTTAATTTTAATGTCACCCAACTTATTTATTTTTGCTATTGTTTCTTATGTTTTGGGTGCCATTTCCAAGAAATTATTGCCAAATGCAATAGCATGAAGTTTTCCCCAAGAGTTTTATATTGTTATCTCTTAGGTTCAGAACTCTGATTCACTTTGAATCATTTTTTTTTTTACATCATGTGGGGTAAGGTTTCCACTCAGTTCAACATTCATTTTTTTCCAGCACCATTTGTTGAAAGACATCCCTTCCTTATTGAATGATTTCAACACCCTTCTGAAGGTCATCTGGCCACTTGTACAAAGGCTCTTTTTCTGGGCTCTCTATTTTAGTCCCTTGGTCTATTAGGTCCATCTTCATGCCAGTACTACATACACTATTTTGATTATTGTAACTTTATAATGAGGTTTGAAATCAAGAAGTGAGGTCTTCAACTTTTTCAAGATTGTTTTGGGTATTCGGGGTCTCTTGAAATTTCATCTGAATTTTAGGATAGAGTTTTCTACTTCTGCAAAAAAAAAAAAAAAACCCACATTGGGAATTTTAATAAAGATCACATTAAATCTCTAGATGACATTGGGTAATTAATATTTATATCTTAACCATATTAAGTCTTTTAATCCATGACCTCTGGATGTCTTCCCATTAATTTCTTTGGCAATGGTTTGTAGTTGTCAATATGCAAGTCTTTGACATCCTTGGTTGAGTCTATTCCTAAGTACTTAGTACTTTGATGCCATTATGAATGGACTTATTTTACTTTCCTTCTTTTTAAGAAAAACCTTTTGAATTGAAATATACATTTCTTTAAGTGTCCAAAAATTAAAGTTTACAGTTTAATTTTTATAAACTGAAGACATACATGTAACACTATCTCTACCAAGACATAGAATATGCCCATGCTCTGGAGCTCTGTGCTCTCTCCTAGTCATTACCCTTCTCTCAAATAGAGTCATTATGCTGACTTCTATCTCCACAGTTATTTTATAAATACGAGGTCATAATTATGTACTCTTTTTTTGTCTTGTTTGTTTCACTCAATATTATGTGTGAGAGATTCATCCAATGTGTAGGAAGCAGTAATTCACTTCCTGTAGAGTATCTAACTTTATAAACATAACACAATTTATTTACCCATTCTACAGATGATAGGTAATTGAGTGGCTTGGATTATGAATTATGTTTCTGTGAACAGTCTTGAAGATGTCTTTTGTTGTGTATGTCTGTGTATTTTGGGAGGTATATGCCAAGAGTGGAAATACACAGACTCAAAGAGTATGCACCTTTTCAGCTTTAGAAAACAGTATCAAATTTTTCTAAAGTAGTTATGTCAGTTTATATTCTTGCTAACTTTTAACTGAAAATTAATCTATTTGAAATTAATATAACAACTGCTATATTTTGGTTTATTATTCTTTCCTATTTTCTCTTTTTAAAGCTCCTCGTTCCTTCCTGAACTCTTACATCTCTGTCTGGGATCATTCCTTCTTCCAGTATTTCGTCAGTGTGGGTCTGTTTTTATAGAAACATCTATGTCTTCTTTTTTAAAAGGGCATCTTCACTGGGATTAGAATTCCAGGTTGGCATACTCTTTCTATCCTTTAAAGATATCATTCCATTGACTTCTGGTTTCCAGTTTTTCTGCTGAAAAGTCCATTATAGATTAGTTTTTCTCTTTTGATGCCATGTGTCATTTTTATTTAGCTTCTTTGTAAAGAATAGTTTGTATTTTGTTGTCTTTCAGTAGATCTACAATGTTCCTAGGGCTCTTTCTCTGTAGCATGGGATATGTAAATTTTCTTGGCTTGTGGCTTGATGTCTTTCATCACCTTTGGAAAATTCTTGGCCAACGTGTATTCTCCCTTCTCCTCCTGGGATTCCAGTTATACACAGATCAGATATTTCCACTATGCCCTATATGTATCTTATCATTCCTTTAAAATTTTCCTGCTTGTGTTTCAATCTGAAGATTTGCTAATGACCTATTTTCCAGTTTATGAATACTTTCTTTGTATCTAATCTGTATTAAATCCACTTATAGAATCTAAGTTTCTACATATCTAATGATTATTGATTATTTTTATAGATTTCATTTCTTTGGTGAAATTCTTCAGTCTCTACATGACTAGTGATGTTTAGTATATTTTCTTGTACCCATTGGCAATCTGTATGTCTTCTTTAGTTAAGTGTCTATTCAAGTTCCCTGCTGATTAATTTGTTAATTACTTGTGTTAATCTTTAATAATATGAGCAAATATTCCACTAAAAGAAAGGGAATGTTCAGAGCATTCACAATCTATAGGGAATTTTAGTCCCTGAGAAATAGTTCAACTTTAACTACAAAGTCTTTGTGAGAGAAGGTTGAAAAGAACAGACTGCATACAGGCCCCTATAACTAGGAATTTTATAGCTTCCTCCATAGAAAGATGTTCTGTTTGGAGCTCTGCTGGCCATTCTGTACATTCAACCAAGCAGCAGAGGACTTTAGAGGAGCAAGGAGAGTGCCTGCTTCCTGAGCATCACTGGTCCACAGGCTCTGGGTCTGCAGTGAGGCGCTGCTCATTCCCACTGAAGGTGAAGATTAAAGGAGTAAAGTCAAGGTGACTACAGTTTCACTAAAGAATATGGTGTGTCTGGCTATATAGGACAGATAGGCCTTCAGAGCTGCTATGCATTTCCTCATGATCCCAAATACTTCTCCATGTCTGCAGCCACTCTGCCTGTTCTTGGGAGCTCATTCCAATACCTCATGTGTGAGATAAGGCTGCCCTCATGAGCTTGGCTTGTGATTGTCCACGTCGCCCAGAGATACTAGACACGTGGGTTTTTCTGAAGCAAAAAGACTCTCTAGGACTATCTCTTGCAAGATGGGATTTCTTCCTGTGGGGGTGGAGATGGGCTCTAGTGACAGTTGTTAGTACCACAGTGGAACAGGTGCTCAGAAAAGCATCAGCCATCTGCTTTAACAAAGCACATTCCTCTGCAGAACACAGGGACACATGCCCAGCTCTTGTTCAAAGCTCCTGGAAAACAACTGCTGCTGGGCTTCACTTATGGTGCTGCCTTTGGCGACTCCCACTTCAGCATGGATTCCTTTTGAGTCCAACTGGCTGTCAAGAGCTGAACCAAGAGACATTTTACAACACATGACCCAATAGCACTTTCATCCCAGAGTGGAGAAGACACAGGAAGGTTTTGGGACCTTTCCTTGACCTTTCTAAAGGAGGCTGGAGATCAGACTTGGTTGGAATGGTACTCACTGAGTGCCAGAGTGGGATCCCACACCTGCAACCCACTGGGTAGCATTGGTGAGCTGGCCTTGCTTTCTTCCCTTTGGGTGGCTATTTGTGGCTTTGCAGTAGAAGAAAGGATATTTTAGCTCAATGGGGAAGACCTTTCCAGAACTGTTCAATGAAAGAAGAACTTGAAATTTCAAAGCTGGGCCCACACTTATTCCCCATAACATCTTTTGAAGACCTGGGATTCTATCAGGGTGGAGAGATGACCAGCGGAAATTCTAAATATATTGTCAGAGTTCCTGAAGATGCTGGGTGGGTAGACCTACCCCTTGTCCCAGCTGGTTCCTCATCCTTGCAATGAAAAGACTGATGCTTAAGACTTGTCCTGGCCATTGTGCTCTCCATGTCACAGTGAAAGGCCATGGCATTTGGATATGGCAATCTCCAAAGCCCAAGCTTTGAAGGGGATATTGCAGTGTCCACTGAGATCTTTCATACAGCGTCCCCTGGACAGTAGTTTAATTATCCTATTTGAATTCTCAAGGCCCTTAACTTGACTTCAGTTTCTTTGTCAATTATGTTATGGTCAACTGCTATTCTTGGCCCTTCTCAGTCAAGATTCAGTGATATCTCATCCTAGTGATGTGCCTGTTACAACTAACCATAGGAACAGGGAACTCCTATCCTAGGGCCCAGCTTGGGCATCAGGGCCCAGAGAAGACCCTGTGAATATGCAACAGGACTCAGTGCTTTGTGGTCAGATTTGACCATTATTGGACGACTTTACTGCCTGGAAGATTGCAGTGGACATCACAAAATTGTGGCCTGTCAATGTGGCAGGGACATCAGAGTCCTAACTTCTTTCCTTCCTTAGGTGTGGGAAAGATCTGGCACATGGTTAGCCTGCTCTTCCCAGGTTCTTGGAGCTCATTAGCAGAAGGGCTGAACCTGGATTTGGGGCTCCTGATTCAGTTTCCCATGCTCTGCATTTATTTCAGTGAAACCCTAAGGGTGGCAGAGGTGCTGGGTGGTGTGGAGTATTTTTGCCAGAAGAGAGCAGCTGCCCACTCACTCCGCTGGCCAGGGCAGGATAAGGAAAAAAGCCAAGCCTGATGCCATGGTTCCTTTGAAGTTTGGGCTCAGCACTGTCAAAGGGGCCATGTGGACTGCAGAGTGGGAGGAGACACCTCTCTGGATTTTGCAGGCGTGGGCACAGATATTGGAGGTATGTTCCCTACCATCGATCACACAGATGTGTGGGTAATGCTCTTCGCTATTTCAGGAGCTGCGTTAAAATTATTTAAAACCATGGGCACAGATTTGTCTTTAGAAAGAAACACTCAAAGGCAGTCCCTCTGGCCTGTCTACAAGGTATGCTTTTACCAACAGCCTCCTTTGAACTGAGGAGCTGTGAGCACGGCTGTCAGGTGAGCAGGCTCTGCTTTCCTGGTCTCACACCTGGACCAGACAAAGGCGCCACAAATTCCATAGGTGTTGAGAATCCCAGGTTGTCCTGGGAGCAGAGCTTTATAAAAGTTAAATGGAATTTTGTTGTATCCCAAGGACAGAAATGCCCATGGGGAGGGTCCGCTCCTTAGTGTGCCATCTGGACAGAGCAGACTTATCAGCCGGGAGATGGGCATGTATGCACCTGATGTGGACCAGTTCTTCTCTTGGTGGCCGTCTCTCCTGTCCCTCTTCCTCACTTACAGCCAGCGCTGTGTCCAGAACAACCGCACATATGTCTTCAGACTGCTCCACAGCCTGCATCTTGGCTCCTTTTCCAAGTAAGTTAGATGTGACTGCAGAGACTAAGTGCACAAGTCCTGGAGACCTTTGAGGAGGTCGCCAGAGCCATGGTGCTGGGATTTGGAAATAGCTGAGAAGGGCCTCCTCGCTCTGGGGCCTTCCTCCAGCCTGGGGAGGTGCCTGCATACTGGAGCTGCTGCTCTCTCTTCCCCCAGAGATTCAGGCGCCGGGGGCTGTGGCTCACAGGAGCCTCCCGAAGGGGCTTTTCACTTCCCATCTCACCCCACGTCCTTTCTGCTCACCAGGATGAGTCCACTGGCACCAGTTTCAGCCAGCTCTGGTTATGAGCGAGGGGCTCAGATCCATTTTCTGGGAGACAGGGGAGGTTTTCAAGTAGTCACTGCAGTCTGTCTGGAGGCAGGACCTCACTCCAGTGCCAGTCCTGGAACCTGATCAGGAGCCTTAAGAGTCTCCAATCAAAAAAATTCATTAGCTGCATCTCTCGGGGTACTGACTTTTCCATCTGGAAAATGCAGGGCCAGCTGAAATGACTGGAGGGTCCTGTCACAGCCAGTTGCTAGCTGCTGAAACATCTTGAGCAGCAGTTACGTCTGTAGCAGAGGCCCAGGCCCCGGGAAGACAACCTGTTGAGGGGCTTGGTGGTGAGGTGCAGGAGGACAGGCCATGCTGCTCTGGCCTTTCTCTGTTCATGACAATGAGCTGAAGTTCCTAAGAACAAGGACCACCCAAGCAGCAAGGAACCTCTCCTTTGAGCATACTGCCACCAGCCCAACGTGGCCCCAGGCCCCCTATCTGAAGGCAGGGGCCCAGGAGGACACATCCATAGGCAGGGTTCTAAACTGATTCCAACCCTCCGGGAAGCCCAACAGCCCCCTGGCATTTCCAATATTTCTTGGTAACGGTTTAGGGACCAGATGACAAAGGACCTGGAATCCTCCCTGTGTTCTCAGGCAAGCCCGGAACCCAGGCCCTTCTGTCTATGGATGGCTGCTGCCCAGAGGCCAGAGGGCTCTGCTGCTGTCCTCAGGCAGGCTGGCAGCGGGCGCCTACCTGGACCACCGCTCTGCTGGCTGTGGTTCTAGGTGTGCTGGCCATCAGGACTGGGCACGGAAGATGCAACCCGCTTGTAGGACACAGCCTCAAGCCTTGCAGTCCCCGCAGTCTCCCCCTGAGACATGAGCACATGCCACCAGACACAGGCAGGTGCTATGTGAGCCTGAGCGTGGTCTCCCAGTGTGAAGACAGCAGGAAGGCCCCTGCGCCACGCCAGCCCTCAAGTGCCCGGGCTCCCATTGCCCCCAAGCCTGGTGCTCCTCTTTCAAGGACCTCCACCAGCTCCTGATGCCTTCTGGCTTTTTCCTTAGAGTGTGTTTGGAAAGTTCCAGGTCCAATGGTATTTGATTAACTTGCTGAATGCAGGATGACTCTGGCTGAGGGGAACACACAGTGTAGCAACTTCTCTAGTCACAAGAACACCTAGCGTCAGCTTTGTGCATCCCGCTCCTCCCTCACCCTACCTGACTCCTGTACCCCAAGGTCTGGCCAGGGTCCTCATGGTGTGACCTGGGTACCAGCAGCAGCAGCCTCACCCCAGGGCTTGTTAGGACTGCAGAGTCCAAGTCCCATCTCAAAGTTCCTTCTTAAGGTCAGCATCTGCAGTTGAACCAGCCCTGCCCCATCTGGGTGCACAAGAGCACCTGAGCACAGCTCTAGCTGTTTGGATTGGATGGCAAGTGCACCTGTTGCTTTGACGGCCTCAGGGATTAGTGTAGGGACCCCAGCTGGGCCCTGGGCCCTCCCCCCAATAGCCACAGGAATCAACCCTGGGCCTTTTCACCTCTCTTTGCTGGAGAATACCCTACTCTAGAAGGCGAACCCAAAGCCTAACGCCACAAACTTCCTCATTTATTGCCTAGCTCCACATAGCTTCTGATATGATCCTAATTCTACTTCTTTAGCATCCCACGCTTTTGGGCAGTGCTGAGAATCAAACCCAGGGCCTCCCACCTGCCCCACAGGTGTGCCACTGACATGCTCCTTCTAAAACCCAGCCTAGTACCTCGACTATTTAGGGAGACAAGCAGATACTCATAATTTCTATTCTCAAAATCATACCTGGTTCTCCCACTGACTCTTGGGGGGTTGACTTTGAACCCTCTTGCCACTCTCACTACCACACGCTAGGTCCCCTTAAAACGTGGCCCCATGTAGTCCCATTATCTGGCAACTGCAGAAGAGGACATTTCACTTCCTAAATTCAAATTACCACACTTCATTATATAATCTGGATCAAATTAAAGTCCCTGATGGCCTCGTCATGCATGTGCCTCCTGCTGGGGTCGGAGTCAGTGGCAGCCTGTCCTTCCCCCCTGCCGCTGTTCTGTCTGTGGGCCCATGGGGCACAGTCCTTGTATTCCTATCGGATCTCCTGTTACTGTTGGCCTTTCTTCCCAGCATCCAGGTCTTCTGGGACCTGCTTCTGTCACAGAAGACATTATCCCCCCACTCCCCGATTTTGTGCCATTCATAACTTTTACAGATGTGATTTTTATGATTCCACCAAAGTCATTGTTAAAACTGTTGAACAAATAGTTGGTGCAGAGTTGCCCACTTGTAGTTTTAGCCACTCAGGAGGCTGAGATGGGAGGATTGTTTGAGCCTAGGAGTTTGAGACTTGCCTGGGCAACACAGTGAGACTCCATTTAAAACCAAAACCAACACCAATACCAAAATCAACTCCAATACCAACACTAATAAGGACATTAACACCAACACCAATGTAGACACTAACACCATCACTAATAATACTGTAACACCAAAACCAGTGCCAGCACCAAAACTACCAATACCAACACAGATACTAACACCAACACCAACACCAATACTAATGTTGACACTAACACCACCACTAACAAAACAACACCAAAACCAGTGTCAGCACCAAAACCAACTCCAACACCAACTCCAACACCAACGTGGGCACTAACACCAACATCGACGTGAACACTGACCACCATCACCACAACAACACTGAAACCAATGCCAACACCAAAACCAACGCAGGCACTACCACCAACACCAACATGGACACTATCCCCATTAACACCATTACAACACCAAAACCAATGCCAACACCAAAACCAACTCACACACCAACACCAACACAAATATGGAAACTAACACCACCACCACAATACCAAAACCAATGCCAACACCAACACCAACAGCAATGTTGAATGAGACAAGACAATGGACTAAGCCCAATTATAGGTGCAGAGATATCTCCCTTGGGACCGACTGTCTCATGGACAGACTTCTTCCAGGGGTTGTTCTACCCCATGTCCTGTCTTCACCCCTGGTTCCCACCCACGTCTCTCACAAGACAAGGCTGGGTGCTTGCTGAAGTTCAGCTGTACAGTGTTTGCTACATGTTCTCAGGCCACTACTAGGGAATTCCCACCAGAAAGGAAATGGTGCTTGTGGAGCTCAGGTATCCTTGAGGATGCTCATCCCTACTTGTGCTCATTTAGAGGCTCACAAGCCACCCCCTGGGGAGTCCAGTCTAGCATTGGCCCTGGATCCAGCTCATGCCTGCAAGAGTGAGTTCATGGAGCCTTTCTTTGTTCCTGGCCCAACTCTGTTCTTCATCTCTCCTTTTTCCCCAGAGCCCTTCAGAGACCAATAGCTATGAGTTGGTGCTGATTCTGCTGTCACCTTGAAATGTCACCATTCGGACCATGTGCTCTGGCTACTTGCATCTGAGGAGCCAGGAACTCTCTCACCCTTCTTTCTCTGGACTTTCAGTGACTCCTAATTCTTCCTCTGTTCTTTTAACTCATAGGAGACAATCACAATTAAACATGGTGTGCCTTCTCTCTTGCATCTTCTAACATTGCCAAAGCCACCATGAGAGGGCCAGGCACAGGAAAGGAGCTCCATTGGCATTTGTAGGAGGCCTGACTCCTGTGTGAAATGGAACCAACAGTTCCAAGAGCAACACACGTAGGGAGGGGGAGAGTGGGAAGGGACATTCAGTGGGACACATATGAAGCAGATGAGGGCAGGTGTGCCCTGCAGCACGCAGTTGTCTTGTGCAGACTTAGAAGTCAGACTCAAGAGGACAGTATGGATTCTGCCTTTTTACTTTCTAGCCCTATGATCTTGGGAAAGTTAATATCCCTCTCTGATCCTCAATTTTGTCATCTATAAAATGGATATCAGCAAATCTGTCTTTAAAAGTTTCTACTGTTTAATTAGCTATTGTGTCTGAAGTTTCCTGAAATGCAATAAATGCTCTCAAAGTGGTATGTGTTGCTGCTGTGCTGTTTATGTAGTGGTCACCAAGCAGTCCTAGGTGCTGAGGGGAAGCTTCTCCAACTCTGCAGCCTGAGCTGCCACCATTCTTATCCCTGTGGACACTTGCACTGCAGAGAGCCTGACAATGGGTCACCAGGCCTGTTGTCCTGGAGAGGCTGTGTTCTCCTTCCTTCAAGGTCTCTGCTCTTGAGGATTCCAGAATCCAGCTGTCTTTCAGCAGGGCCAACGCTGCAGAATCTGAGCCTTTGTTGTCAGGATCTCTGCCCTGGGAGCCCTGGACCAACGCAGTGTCCATGAGGTCTGCGGAGCTACTCTATGTTCCCCAGTCCTTCCCAGTGTCCAGCAGACTGAAGCACACAGGTCAGTGGCGTGAGCAGCACAAAGGTTTACCCTTCGTTTTTGTGGAGAGGGGGAGTAATAATGAGAAAACAGCTGTACTTTGTGCATTCAGAACACTCCCAGGGGAGAGCGTGGTGCGGGGGCAGGCCATTTGTTCAAGATACTCCTAGCGTCAAAGTCTGGCTCGTGGTCACTACATGTTGTCTTGGTCTAGCTTGGTGACAGTTGGCCGCGGAATCCATCATCCCTCAGGAAGTGTGCATTGTTGCCCTGGATGGGACAATGAGGGGCACACCTCTGTCCCCCCCAGAGATGGAGGTGGGACACTATCACTAATCACATGCCACCATGCCAGGTGTGAACAACCTTGGCTGATTCTAGGAAGTAGGAAGCTGTCCCCTGTTGTAAGACAGAGCAGTCCTCTGTCTTGGTGTTTTGTGTGCCCCCAGGAAGTCCCCTGGTTCTTAGGGACTCTCCCTAGTCTCTGTGTCTGCACAGGGCTCCAGCAAGGGGATCTACACAAGCACCCTTGACGACTGGACTCCAGAGCTCACTGGAGCAACTTTTGGTTTTGCACTCTGTAGTTGCATGTCAGACAGCATGGTGGCCATCAGACACTGTGTCCTTTGACTGACATGTGTGTCAGCCCAGCCACACAGGCCCTGAGAGAAAAAAGTGGGGGACAGCAAGGCTTTCTGGTAAAGGGTTACAAAAGATGAAGGTGGGAATGAGCTTTCTCTCAATGATGCACGACCAGCTCCCAGTCTCCCAGAAGACATACTTGAAACTGGGGATCCCTTTATGGGAACCTCTTCAGTAAGGCCAGGTGGGTGTCCAGCTGGGCCCCAGGGAAAGCAGCCAAGCAGCCCAGGAAGGCCTGCTGGGGTCTGTGAGAAGAGATGTCTTCTGAGTGGCAGAGGCCAAGCACAGAGTGGCAGAAGACTCCAGGCCTCAGCTCCAGCCCTGGCTGGTCCAGGGAGGAACATACAGGTGGGGCTGAGGCCCCGGTGCAGCTATCAGGCTTGAAGGCTCAGTGCTGGCTGGCAGGAGGGTCGGGGCACCAGCCTGTCGGTCAGCTGAGCACAGCAGAGCTGCCTGGTGAGGGATGCCGGGCATAAGGGATGCCGGGCATGGTCCCTGTTGGTGACGACGACGAGGCTGTGCACCTCTGGGCTCAGTGACGTCAGAAGGTGTTGGGAAAAGTCTTGGTTTTGCCTGGCTGCTGGTTCCAGTTCTGGGCTGGGGACAGGATCCTGCTGCACATCAGGCTTTGGGAAAAACAGAGGACCTGAGCTGAGTGGCCACCTCACTGCATGCTCTGCACCCTGGCTAGGGCTGGGCTCTGGCAGTGATTTGATGCAATGCATGATGGATGACAGTGTGGTTGGCTGGGCCCACACAATGCATTCTAATCCCCAAAGTCCACAGACGTCTTCATACCCACCCGACAAGACTGATTCACAGGATCTGACAGCCAGGGCTTCTGGCCAAGGGAGAGGCCCAGCCTGCTGGAGGTCATCCTCGGGGATGAGGGCTATTTTACACCTTGTCCTGGACCCCTTTCCCATTAAGAAAAACCCAGATCAGCCCACTTTGTTTGCATGTATTTATCCCACACCTGTGTCTGACAGTTCTATTTTAAACCATCAGGTACAGTGGAGATTGCTTGGGGCTTTTGAAAAAGTCTGGCTGACCAACTCTTTTTTCTGGCAGAGCATCAGGGTAAGCAGGTTGATTTCAAGTCTACTCTCCCTTCTGCCCAGTGGGTACAAAGAGGAAAAGGGGCCTCAGACTCCTATGTCCTGCTCAGCTGGGGCTGCCATAACAAGGTCCAGTCTAGAGGGTGAAGTCCAAGATCAGTGTTGCAGGCATCCCCTGAGGCCCCTCTCCTTGGCTTGCCGTGGGTATCTTCTGTCCTCTCATGGCTGTCCTCTGTGTGTGTCTACGTCTTTCTCTTCTGAATCCAGTGAGAGAAGGGATCCAGGTTTTTTCCCTGATGGCCCCATATTGCTTTGTCAGTGCTGGGTATTGAACCCAGAGCTTTGTTCATGCTGGGCAAGTGCTCTGCCACTGAGCTACACCTCCAGCCCACATTTTAACAAGACGATGCTGGCCTTGGGAGGGTCAGTTGGGCTGCTCAGGGCTACCTGCTCTTGTCATATCCAACTCTAAACAATTCTGTTTTTCAATTCTTAATTCTTTTTGAAATTTGAATTTTATTTTTTAAATTTTTAATTAGCACATGATAATTATATAGATTTATGGGATACAGTGTGAAATTTCTAATATATATATTGACACAATGCATGATATACATATATATAAAAGAAATATCACTAATGATCAAATTTTCTTATATATATTAGAAATATCAAATTTGGCATATTGGGGGAAAAGGTCATTGGTTATTGAATATGAAAATACAGTTGGACAGGAAAAATAAGTCCTAGTTTTCTGCAGCACTTGGGGTGACTACAGACAGCAATAATTGATTGTATATTTCAAAATAGCTAGAAGAGCAATTTTTGAATGTTCTGAGTGCTAACCATCTTCCTGTCCTCTCTGCTCCCTCTGGGAAAGCTTTAAACCTCAGTTAATTTTGAGGGGTGACTTATGATCACCAGGGCATCCCTCGACATGCCTCTCATTGGTTTCCAATAAGCAGACTGCCGAGGCTGGTTTTGGTGGTGAGAGTGAATTCATTCAGTGGTCAGGGCAGTGGAGAGGTTGAACCAGGCCCTTGGCCACTGTCATCCCAGCCCCTGTTTGTGTTGCTAATGTGCTTCTGCAGCGAAAGGTCAGCTGGTGAGGCCTGATGAAGGCAGAACAGCTGTTTTGGAGGAAGCCACCAGTGCCCAGGCATCTTGGCGGCACCTTGTGCAGGACGAAGTCATGACCTAGAAGGAAGCAGAGCATCTCCTTCACTGGGTATAAGCTGATAGGAATCTTCACTTTGAAGTGTCACATGGTTCCTGATGGGCAAAGGTGGGGCCCTGTGTTGCTCCTGCCTCATGATCAAAGGCCCTAGGCACAGATATCCGTCCAGAAGACTCCACCCCAGGAGATCGTTCCATTTGCATGGTCATTGTCCAGCGCCATCATGGGTTAACTGGCCAGTGTCAAGTGAATCCTCACTGGCTAATTCAGGGAAGCCTCCCTAATGTGCCCTGGCCTTTTGTCCTGCCCCAGATCCATTTTGCAAGGTTGACTTGCCCAGGACACTCCACAGAAGCCTGGCTCTTCCAGACGTCTTGCCATGTCCACTGGTGTGCCAGGCTGCTGGCCTCCACTCTGTCACTCCACTTCCAGCTGTCGGCTGCAGGCCTGGGGGGGTCCTCCAGGGAATGTTCTTTTTTTTTTTTTTTTTTTTAGTTTTAAAAACTAGATTTATTAAATTATAATTTAAACAGTATAAATTGCTAATTTTAAGTTACTATGCAGTGAGTTTTGACAAATGAATACCATCAAGTCTCCCTCAAAATCAACATATGGAAATTTTCATTCACCTCAAAATGTAGGAGCTTTTTTCTAAATCATTCATATTGTAATGAAATATAAATGGAGGAGTTATATATTTCCAAGTTTTCCTCATGCTCATATCTAATTTATAATTAACTAAATTCCTGGCCTTAAGAAATTAAAAAGCTCATATTCTGATTCAACTGGGCTGAGCAGGGTCTAGGCATAGTATTTTTAAAACTCTTCAGATGATTTAAATATGCAGCCCCTTTTGAGAATTTTTGTTAGAAATACAAAGAAAATATCTCACATGGGATATGTTTTCTTTTTCTTTTTTTTTTAATTGTTGGTTGTTCAAAACATTACATAGTTCTTGACATATCATATTTCACATTTTGATTCAAGTGGGTTATGAACTCCCATTTTTACCCCGTATACAGATTGCAGAATCACATCAGATACACTTACATTGATTTACATATTGCCATACTAGTGTCTGTTGTATTCTGCTGCCTTTCCTATCCTCTACTATCCCCCCTCCCCTCCCCTCCCCTCCCCTCTTCTCTCTCTACCCCCTCTACTGTAATTCATTTCTCCCCCTTGTATTATTTTTCCCTTTCCCCTCACTTCCTCTTGTATGTAATTTTGTATAACCATGAGGGTCTCCTTCCATTTCCATGCAATTTCCCTTCCCTCTCGATTTCCCTCCCACCTCTCATCCCTGTTTAATGTTAATCTTCTTCTCATGCTCTTCGTCCCTACTCTGTTCTTAGTTACTCTCCTTATATCAAAGAAGACATTTGGCATTTGTTTTTTAGGGATTGGCTGGCTTCACTTAGCATAATCTGCTCTAATGCCATCCATTTCCCTCCAAATTCTATGATTTTGTCATTTTTTAATGCAGAGTAATACTCCATTGTGTATAGATGCCACATTTTTTTTATCCATTCGTCTATTGAAGGGCATCTAGGTTGGTTCCACAGTCTTGCTATTGTGAATTGTGCTGCTATGAACATCGATGTAGCAGTGTCCCTGTAGCATGCTCTTTTTAGGTCTTTAGGGAATAGACCGAGAAGGGGAATAGCTGGGTCAAATGGTGGTTCCATTCCCAGCTTTCCAAGAAATCTCCATACTGCTTTCCAAATTGGCTGCACCAATTTGCAGTCCCATCAACAATGAGCAAGTGTACCCTTTTCCCCACATCCTCACCAGCACTTGTTGTTGTTTGACTTCCTAATGGCTGCCAATCTTACTGGAGTGAGATGGTATCTTAGGGTGGTTTTGATTTGCATTTCTCTGACTGCTAGCGATGCTGAGCATTTTTTCATGTGCTTGTTGATTGATAGTATGTCCTCCTCTGAGAAGTGTCTGTTCAGGTCCTTGGCCCATTTGTTGATTGGGTTATTTGTTATCTTATTGTCTAATTTTTTGAGTTCTTTGTATACTCTGGATATTAGGGCTCTATCTGAAGTGTGAGGAGTAAAGATTTGTTCCCAGGACGTAGGCTCCCTATTTACCTCTCTTATTGTTTCTTTTGCTGAGAAAAAACTTTTTAGTTTGAGAGTCTCATTTGTTGATTCTAGTTATTAACTCTTGTGCAATGGGTGTCCTATTGAGGAATTTGGGGCCCAACCCCACAGTATGTAGATCGTAGCCAACTTTTTCTTCTATCAGACGCTGTGTCTCTAATTTGATATCAAGCTCCTTGATCCATTTTGAGTTAACTTTTGTGCATGGTGAGAGAAAGGGATTCAGTTTCATTTTGATGCATATGGATTTCCAGTTTTCCCAGCACCATTTGTTGAAGATGCTATCCTTCCTCCATTGCATGCTTTTAGCCCCTTTATCAAATATAAGATAGTTGTAGTTTTGTGGATTGGTTTCTGTGTCCTCTATTCTGTACCATTGGTCCACCTGCCTGTTTTGGGACCAGTACCATGCTGTTTTTGTTACTATTGCTCTGTAGTATAGTTTGAAGTCTGGTATTGCTATACCACCTGATTCACACTTCCTGCTTAGCATTGTTTTTGCTATTCTGGGTCTTTTGTTTTTTCCATATGAATTTCATGATTGCTTTATCTATTTCTACAAGAAATGCCATTGGGATTTTGATTGGCATTGCATTAAACCTATAGAGAACTTTTAGTAATATCGCCATTTTGATGATGTTAGTTCTGCCTATCCATGAACAGGGTATATTTTTCCATCTTCTAAGATCTTCTTCTATTTCTCTCTTTAGGGTTCTGTAGTTTTCATTGTATAAGTCTTTCACCTCTTTTGTTAGGTTGATTCCCAAGTATTTTATTTTTTTGAGGATATTGTGAATGGAGTGTTTTTCCTCATTTCCATTTCAGAGGATTTGTCGCTGATATACAGGAATGCCTTTGATTTATGCGTGTTGATTTTATATCCTGCCACTTTGCTAAATTCATTTATTAGCTCTAATAGTTTCTTTGTAGACCCTTTTGGGTCTCCTAGGTATAGAATTATGTCATCTGCAAATAGTGATAATTTAAGTTCTTTTTTCCCTATTTTTATGCCTTTAATTTCTTTCGTCTAATTGCTCTGGCCAGTGTTTCGAGAACTATGTTGAACAGAAGTGGTGAGAGAGGGCATCCCTGTCTTGTTCCAGATTTTAGAGGGAATGCCTTCAATTTTTCTCCATTCAGAATGATGCTAGCCTGAGGCTTAGCATAGATTGCTTTTACAATGTTGAGGTATGTTCCTGTTATCCCTAGTTTTTCTAGAGTTTTGAACATAAAGGGATGCTGTACTTTGTCGAATGCTTTTTCTGCATCTATCTAGATGATCATATGGTTCTTAATTTTAAGTCTATTGATGTGGTGAATAACATTTATTGATTTCTGTATATTGAACCAGCCTTGCATCCCAGGGATGAATCCTACTTGATCATGATGCACAATTTTTTTGATATGTTTTTGAATCCGATTTGCCAGAATTTTATTGAGGATTTTTGCATCTAGGTTCATTAGAGATATTGGTCTGTAGTTTTCTTTCTTTGAAGTGTCTTTGTCTGGTTTAGGAATCAGGGTGATGTTGGCCTCGTAGAATGAATTTGGAAGTTCTCCCTCTTTTTCTATTTCCTGAAATAGCTTGAAAATTATTGGTATTAGTTCCTCTTTAAAGGTTTTGTAAAACTCTGCTGTATACCCATCCGGTCCTGGGCTTTTCTTAGTTGGTAGTCTTTTGATGGTTTCTTCTATTTCTTCAATTGATATTGGTCTGTTTAGGTTGTCTATATCCTCCTGACTCAATCTGGCAGATCATATGACTTAAGAAATTTATCGATGCCTTTACTATCTTCTATTTTATTGGAGTATAAGGATTCAAAATAATTTCTGATTATCTTCTGTATTTCTGAAGTGTCTGTTGTGATGTTGCCTTTTTCATCCCGTATGCTAGTAATTTGAGTTCTCTCTCTTCTTCTCTTTGTTAGCATGGCTAAGGGTCTGTCGATTTTATTTATTTTTTCAAAGAACCAACTTTTAGTTTTGTCAATTTTTTCAATTGTTTCTTTTGTTTCGATTTCATTAATTTCAGCTCTGATTTTAATTGTTTCTTGCCTTCTACTTCTTTTGCTGTTGTTTTGCTCTTCTTTTTCTAGGATTTTGAGATGATGTATGAGATCATTTATTTGTTGGTTTTTTTGTTTTTTTAAGGAATGAACTCCAAGCAATGAATTTTCCTCTTAGAACTGCTTTCAATGTGTCCCATAGATTCTGATATGTTGTGTCTGTGTTTTCATTTATCTCTAAGAATTTTTTAATTTCCTCCTTGATGTCTTCTACAACCCATTGATCATTCAGTAACCTATTGTTCATTCTCCAAGTGATGCATGATTTTTCCTTCCTTCTTTTATCGTTCATTTTCAGTTTCATTCCATTATGATCAGATAAGATGCATGGTATTATCTCTACTCCTTTATATTGTCTAAGAGTTGCCCTGTGACATAATATATGATCTATTTTTGAGAAGGATCCATGTGCTGCTGAGAAAAAAAGTGTAACTGCTTGATGTTGGGTGGTATATTCTATATATGTCAATTAAGTCTAGGTTGTTAATTGTGTTATTGAGTTCTCTAGTTTCCTTATTCAACTTTTGTTTGGAAGATCTGTCCAGTGGTGAGAGAGGTGTGTTTAAGTCTCCCATGATTATTGTATGGTGGTCTATTAGACTCTTGAACTTGAGAAGAGTTTGCTTGATGAACATAGCTGCACCGTTGTTTGGGGCATATATATTTATGATTGTTATGTCTTGTTGGTGTATGGTTCCCTTGAGCAGTATGTAGTGTCCCTCTTTATCCCTTTTGATTAACTTTGGCTTGAAATCTATTTTGTTTGATATGAGTATGGACACTCCTGTTGTTTCCGAAGTCCATATGAGTGATATGATTTTTCCCAACCTTTCACCTTCTGTCTATGTATATCTTTTCCTATCAAATGCGTGTCCTGTAGGCAGCATATTGTTGGGTCTTGTTTTGTGATCCATTCTACTAGCCTGTGTCTCTTAATTGGTGAGTTTAAGCCATTAACATTTAGGGTTATTATTGAGATATGGTTTGTTCTTCCAGCCATATTTGTTTATTTATGTTACTAAACATGGTTTGTTTTCCTCTTTGATTATTTTCCCCCCTTTACTGTCCTACCTCCCACTGTTGGTTTTCATTGTTGTTTTCCATTTCCTCTTCCTGAAATGTCTTGCCAAGGATGTTTTGAAGAGATGGTTTTCTAGCTGCAAATTCCTTTAACTTTTGTTTATCGTGGAAGGTTTTAATTTCATCTTCCATCCTGAAGCTTAATTTCGCTGGATACACGATTCTTGGTTGGAACCCATTTTCTTTCAGTGTTTGAAATATGTTATTCCAGGATCTTCTAGCTTTCAGAGTCTGGGTTGAAAGATCAGCTGTTATCCTGATTGGTTTACCCCTAAATATAATCTGCTTCCTTTCTCTTGTAGCTTTTAAAATTCTCTCCTTATTCTGTATGCTGGGCATCTTCATTATAATGTGTCTAGGTGTGGATCTCTTATGATTTTGCACATTCGGCGTCCTGTAGGCTTCTAGGATTTGGGATTCTGTCTCATTCTTCAAGTCTGGGAAGTTTTCTCGTATTATTTCATTGAATAGATTGCTCATTCCTTTGGTTTGGACCTCTATACCTTCTGGTATCCTAATGACTCTTAAGTTTGGTCTCTTTATGTTGTCCCATATTTCTTGAATGTTCTGCTCATGGTTCCTTAACAGTCTTGCTGAGCTGTCTATGTTCTTTTCAAGTTGAAATACTTTGTCTTCATTGTCTGATGTTCTATCTTCTAAGTGTTCTACTCTGCTGGTAGTATTCTCAATTGAGTTTTTAAGTTGTTTTATTGCTTCCTGCATTTCTAGGATTTCTGTTTGTTTGTTTTTTATTACCTCTATCTCCCTGTATAGTTGATCTTTTGCTTCTTGGATTTGTTTATGTAATTCATTGTCGAAGTGATCTTTCATTGTCTGATTTTGCTGTCTAATGTCTTCCTTGAGACTCATATCATCTGAAGCATGTATATCCTGAATTCTTTATCTGACATTCCATCTGCTGCAGCTATTACCTCTTCTAAAGTTGAGTTGACCTGCATTGCTTGTGGTCCTTTCTTTCCTTGCCGTTTCATACTGCTCGCGTTTCTTTCTGCTTGGTGAAACTGTTGTGTTTTTGAAATTTTCCCCCTATATATTTATATTGCTCTTGTATAGTTGAAAAGTCTCCCTTGCAGGGCAGGCAGCGGCTGTGCTCCTCCTCCAGTTGGTGTGACGTGTCTACCACGCCCGCGAACCCCTGGGGCTGTTCTGCCGGTCGGTCGCAGGTCTGCCTACCTTGCAGGTGCGGGCGGCGGCTCTGCTCTGCCCTTACACCAATTGGGGTGACATGTCTACCACGCCGGGGGTTGCTGGGCCTGTTCCGGGCGCGGGAGGCGGCTCTGCTCTGCCCCTACTCCAATTGGGGTGATGTGACTTCCACTCCGGCGGGTCGCTGGGCCTGTTCTGGGCGTGGGCGGCGGCTCTGCTCTACCCCTACTCCAATTGGTGTGACGTAACTACCACTCTGGCGGGCCACTGGGCCTGTTCAGGGTGCGGGCAGTGGCTCTGCTCTGCCCCTACTCCAATTGGGGTGACGTGACTACCATGCTGGCGGGCCTCTGGGCCTGTCCCGGGCGCGGGCGGCGGCTCCCCTCTGCCCCTCCTCCAATTGGTGTGACGTGTCTACCACGCCTGCGGACCGCTGGGCCTGTTGTGCTGGTCGGTCGCAGGTCTGCCTACCTTGCGGGCACGGGTGGCGGCTCTGCTCTGCCCCTTCTCCAATTGGGGTGACGTGACTACCACGCCCGCGGGTCGTTGGGTCTGTTCCGGATGCGGGCGGCGGCTCTGCTCTGCCCCTACTCCATTTGGTGTGACCTGTCTACCACGCCGGCAGGCCGCTGGGCCTGTCCCGTTGGTTGGTCGCAGGTCTGCCTACCTTGCGGGCTCGGGCGGCGGCTCTGCTCGGCCCCTACTGCAGTTGGGGTGAAGTGATACCATGCCGGCGGTTCGCTAGGCCTGTTCCGGGCATGGGTGGCGGCCCTGCTCTGCCCCTACTCCAATTGGTGGGACGTGTCTACCACGCTGGCAGGCCGCTGGGCCCGTTCCGCCGATCGGCCGGTGGTCTGCCTACCTTGCGGGCTCGGGCAGCGGCTCTGCTTGGCCCCTACTGCAGTTGGGGTGAAGTGATACCACGCCGGCGGGTCGCTGGGGCTGTTCTGGACGCGGGCTGCAGCTCTGCTCTGCCCCTCTGGCCCCCACAGCACTCAGCAGGATCTGGACCGAAAAGCAGTCTCTGCGGGTTCCTCAGCCCTGGGTCAGAGCAGCTCCGGGAGCCGGTACTCAGCTGCTCCAGGCTCAGTGCATGCCCCGACAGGAGCAGGCCCCAAGAAGCAGTTTCCGTGGGTTCTTCAGCCCTAGGCCAGAGCAGTTCTGGGAGCCAGAACCCAGCTGCTCTGGGCTCCGTGCATGCTCTGATAGGAGCAGGCTCCAAGAAGCAGCCTCCGCGGGCTCCTTAGCCCTGGGCCAGAGCAGTTCCAGGAGCCAGAATTCGGCCGCCCCGGGCTCTGTGTATGTTCTGATAAGGAGCAGGCCCCAAGAAGCAGTTTCCGCGGGTTCTTTAGCACTGCGCCTGAGTAATTTGTCTGTGAGACGAAGGCGAATGGCAGCCTGAAATTACCTGTTCTATGGTTGAATGAGCTGCGATCAGTCGAAAACAGAGATGATGACGTCAACTCTCCAAGATGGTGGCCGCTGGCTTCCTCTGTGGTCTGACCGGTGGAGAACCGAACTGGACCGCTTCCTTCCCCCGTCTCAAACCCAGAATTCAGCACTGTGTACAGTGATTGCCCAGCTGGCAGGAGCCCACAGAATCCGCAGCGCTGTATCTTTGCGTTGCTATCTCTTGCTTCCCAGCGCGTGCCGCAGATTCTAGCCACGGGGCGATTTGCTGAATAAGCGGCGTGACCCTCCATGCGGACAAATCACTCGCGTTTGAGCCCCTGTAGCTGATCCTCGTACGATGAAAATCCTTCCACTAGGTTTTGGAGCATCCCAGTTTTGCTAGAAATTCCTAACAAGATAGTTTTTAGCTATTCTAACTCATCATTCTCCTGAACAGTGACGTGGTACACGGGAGTGATACACTCCCTTCGCCACCATCTTCCCAAAACCCAGGGAATGCTCTTCTCAGCTCTACTGACCACACTCAGCCCTGGGTGCAGAGACTAGCTCCCTGGGCCTACAGCCTCCTGTTCTTCTCCCCTCTGCCTTTCCAGCTCTTTTAAAAACTCACAAGGGGTCTGCTATGACTGACTGTAGTCCCCCAAATTCCATGGCTGTTAGTCTTAGCAGCCTGAGCTGACTAGAACCGAGTCCAGCTAAGCGCCACAGAATGCTATCTCCTGGGAAAGGCACCTGAATGATAACAGAGCCATGCCTTCACCCAAATGACACAGGTGTCCTCCTCGTGAAGTTAGTAACTCTGAGCCATTTCTGTTCTCACCCTGCATTGTCTTTGGCTTGTGTGAAAACACACTAAAACCACACGTCTTGTTCGTACTAATTTCTAGGCACAGTGTCCGGTGGTGTCTTTTTAGGCATGCTGTGTTCACCTGGTTTCAACCAAAGGACAAGAGGCATCCATGCTGAGTGACATCACGTAGGAGAAATGGGGGCACCCTTTGTCAAGCCTCTTCTTTATAAAATTAGAAGTAGCAGTTAATAAGGCTAGAACACAAATCCACTTCCAGGACTGGAATTTGGAAGAGAAAAGACCTATAGAACCACGAACATGACGTCCCTCCTCCCTGTGGAGGACTCCAGAGAGATACCTGAGCGGATGCTGAGTGGGCCATGGGGACCTTTTTTGGCTGATGCTCAGAGTGCTATTTTTGAGCTCTGAGGCTTCCTGACCAAAAAACAGAGCCTGACCCCTGATGGCTCTCTTGACCTCTTCGCAGCCCACCCCACAGTGCAGGGTTGACCTATGCTCTACCCCCTGCATTCCCAGCCCCCTTGATCCCAAGACACATTCAAAAGCAGGTAAAGCCTAGGTGGATCATGTCCAACAGCCTGTCTGCAGCTGCCCCTCAGCCCCAGACATGCTAGGTGGACTGGAGTGAGTTTCTCCAAGGCTGGGATTCTGGAACCCTCTCTGGTTTCATTGGCAGCAACCCACAGCTGCGTCACCACACCTGTTTTCCATATGCGGGCAAGTGTTCAGTTCTGGACCCCAATTAGGGTGGGTAGCCAATTACTCTTAAGGTCAAATGCCTTTTTACCACCTTTGCCTGCTGTTCCTACACAGCTGTTAATGGGGCTCAATTGCTGAATGAGTTGAAGATCAAGGAGTAATTATTCATTTGGGATGGTGGCTTCAGATTAACTCAGTAAGTGATATTTTAGTTTTTCTTTACGTGGAAAGTCTCTTAAGGATATCATGGGACTTGAGGCCCAATTCTTTGATGTACGAGGTTTTTGCTTTGAGACAACTGTTTATAGTTAATAATACCATAGCAAAGAGCATTTAAAATTTTATAGCATGTTTTTTACATCCCTTCTTAATCTCAAAGTGCCTTATCACCAATCAACACTGAGTAGTACAAGATAAAAGAAGGTCTGTTATTTCTATTTTGCAAAAGGAAGAAACTGAACCAGACAAAGTGAGACACTTGAAGAGTCCTGGGAATCAATCCACTAATCAATAAGATCAGATTGGAGACATTCTCTGTGTGTATTAATAACCTCCACAACATTTCAGCAACAAGCATTTTAAGAGCATTTTTAAAAAACTTAAGGTAGTGAAGAACGACCCCTCTACCTGCAGGGACTGCCCACGTCCCCTGCTCTGTCCTCCACTGCCAGGACCTCATCTCATCAGAGGAGGCATCCTGGATGGAAAGCCTACCCCAGCAGTAACCATCAGGCCACTCGAAGGACTGAAGTGATTGTATTTCCCCCACCCCATCTTTAAATCTACTGGTCTCCTACTATTTAGGGATATGAACTTCAACTAATTTTAGATTTTGTTATAAAATTCTGCAGGCAAAGTGTAAAGAGACCAAGAAATGCACACCTCTGCTACAGATTGCAAGGGACAGTCTGCTGGTGGAACTCTGCCAAGAATGAGGCTGCCCCTGCTTGCTCTGTGCCTTGGCTGACATGGAGCCTCCGACAGCAGGAAGGAGTGTGGTTTTTGCCCAGTGGATCAGGGCAGCTCTCCTGGGCTGCTGTGACACCTGCCTCTCACCTGTGAGCCATACCTGCAGGCGTCATTTGCACTGGGCTTGGGAAGGCCCCACAGAGCATCTATCAAGGGGGAACCTCAAACTATTGGTCAGCTTTTTCTTTTCTGAAGAGTTTCCTCCCTCCACAGTTTAAAATGGCTATCAGTCCTGAGGAGCAGGGCTGGGCCAGCCCAGGCCTCCAGGGTGGGTAATGAGCATGGCAACTGCCAGACTCTGCAGAAATCTGGGGGTGTGAGGGTGAAGTGGATTTTGTCTGATCCACAGCCACGTGGGCCCTAAAGCAGCATGCTGGCCCAGACCACCACTGTGAAATGCTCTAGCAAGCTGGATTTTATGGATTTCAGCACATTGTCTAGGCCTTGCCCCCAATCTGGCAAACTCCTCCCTACATCAACAACTGGAAAGAGTCACTTCTAGTTCTGAGGAGGTGAGATGGCCTGAGCACTCAGGCTGGCGGCTGCTCGTCCTGAGGCAAGGGTCATTCTCTGATTGTCTGCAGATGCAGGCTCTAGGGGAGCTGTGGCCAGTCCCAGGGATCTAGGGCCCTACTGCTCCTACAAATAAACCACACTAGGTATCCCTCCCTGCTAGACAGCACTATCCCACTGATCATATTGGGACCTTTGTACTCTAAAATGTTAAATGTATGTGTAAAAAACAGTATTTCTGAGGTGTACCAGGCACAATAACAGCATGCTCCACCACCGGTTAAGAACTAGAAGATTTTCAGTAGTCTTGAGGACTCCACGTGCCCTTCACACATAGCATACCTTCTCTAGTGTACACACACTCACACACATGCACACAGTTATGCACACATGCGCACACACACTCATGTGCATACACGTGCACACACACTCACGTGCATACATGTGCACACACACAGTCAAGTGCACACATGCACACAGTTGTACACATAGGCACTCACGTGCACACACATGCACAAGTCAGACACATGCACACATGAGCAGTTGTGCACTCACGCACACAATCACATGCACATACTCGCACATGCACACACTCATGTGAACACATTCATATAGACCAGGTCCATGCACTTGCACTTCACACCCTTGGGATCACACTGACTGTATTCATTGTGATTTTTTTTTTCCCGCCTACACCATGTTCCAGAAATGCATCCATGGAGCTGCCTGCTGCTGAGGCCTGTCCACTGGCACTGCTCTGTGGCCACCGTGGTGGGATAGATCATGAGTCACTCCCACTTATCTGAAGGGGCTTCTGGGTTGCCTCTGGTGCTTTGTGACCACAGTGCGGCTGCTGGGGTGGTTCTTATGGGGCTCCTAGCACTCCCACATATCCTGGGGGTGGTCCAGGCGGCACTTGGAGGCCATGCACACACAGGTATATGATCCAACATGCTTTGAAAAGCAGTGCTTCCGGTATACCCCTCCACCTACAGTGGGGTGAATCCAGCTGTGGCGCAGCCTTGTCTCCCTCCACGCTACCGGATCGGCCGGTGTTTGCCAGTCTGGTGGGCACGAAGGGCACAGTCTCTTGCTTCTAACTTGAAGTGTCTAGATCATGAAGTGAGGGTGGGCATTTTGGAGTGTTTATTGGCCATTTGAGTTTTCTAGGACATGCTGGTTGAAATCTTCTCATTTTCTGTCATGCTTCTTGGTAAGAGGCACAGCGTCCTTAGATGTTCCATTTGTTGGAGAAGAGGAGTGTCCCTCTGGACCAGGCATGCTCCAGGTTCTCAGAGATGACCCTGAGCAAAACAAGGTCCTTCCCCTCATCCACCCAGTAAGGACAGCCTGCACACAGCAGTGGACACAGAATGTGGCCCTGCTCCAAAGTAACCTTGAGAATAGTAGGAGCAGTGGAAGGGTCAGAAGACTCCTCAAGGAGGAGGAAGGGCCACTGAGGAAGAGGGATCCCAAGGGGCAGAAGCCCGAGGGCAGAGCTTCCCTGAGCAGCTCAAGACCTGAAAATGCTGAAGAGTGGGAGCAGACTACACCAGGAAGAGGCGCCTGCTGAGTGACCCTCATGCCCAGGACCAGGAGGCCAAGTGTGAGTGGAGGAGCAGACGACAAGCCTGAGGGCGGCTGTGGCTGCTACGACGAGGGCACTACAGGAAGGGAAGGGGAGGAGGATGGACAGGGGTGCGAGGGAGGCTCGTCTCTCCCAGTCCCAGGGGAAGGGTGTATGGGTGTGGGCAGGGGCCAGGCTCAAGGACTGTCACCAGGAGCCTCCGCTGGACAGGTTGGGGGTCAGAATGCATATGCGACATGGAGCCAGCTGCCAGGACAGGGGTGTCTGTTTGTTAGTGAGCTGGGAGAGGAAGGGCAGGGAGGGCCTGACAAGTGTGTGGACTGTCTCCGGGCCACCAGGCAGGCCACCAACAGGTGGTTGGTGGCAGGTGCTGAGGGCAAGCTCAGGAGTCAGCATCATGAATACCTGAGACAGGAAGGCCCCAAAGAGAGAGCAGATATTCCAGAGGAGCAGGTGGGGCTGGGATGGGTCCTACTGGTCAGAGGTCAGGAAGGATGCAGGACCACAGAGCAGACTGGGAAGGAAGAGCCAGGACAGGAGGAGGCCAGATAATCTGCATCCCAGGTGAGGCCTGCTTCTGAAGGCAGGCATGATGAGGGACAGGTGAGGTAAGATGGTGACCAAGAGCAACCCTGGCTGGGCCACCCATGACTGATAAGGACTTCTTGGTGGAGTGGGTTTAGGAGGGAGAGGAGACAGGGAGCACAGTTCCCTCTTCAGGTGAGTTCCATGGGATTGAGGGAGGTGAGAGGTGGCACCTGGCCAGGAGCTTCTCCATGTCTAAGCCAGCCAATGGCACAGTAGGGGCCGGGGTGGGACGATTGGCAGGAGAGGTGGGGAAAAGTGCCAGGTGAGGTCCTGCAGAGATAGGGGCTGGGAGGGTTCCTGGGTGTAGCTGCAGGGGCTGCAGAGGGAGCCGGGTGCCTATATTCTGGATACTGATTCTTGGCAGGTTCTGTACTGCCATTTCCTCCTGATCTTGCTGCCTCTCTGTGAGGAGTACTCTTAATTTTAATGTAGTGAAACTGACCACTCTTCACCTGTTGACAGCTGAGCAGAGCCTCTCCTGTGGTGCCCGGAGTCCCCGGCCCCACAGGGCTGCCTGGGTAGAAGCTGGGGGTCTCCAACCTGGAGCACATGTGCCCAGCGCTGCTGTTACCTGCCGCTCAAGATCCTTGCTCTCATGGCAGGCAGTGTGGGCTTCTTCATTTAAAAGGTTAAAAACAAAATTGTCCAGTATCTTTCTCAGTCTCATATCAACTCCTTGATACTGTCAGGAACAGAAGTTGTTTCATCCTTCTAAAAAGAAGTTGTTGAGAGAAAGATTCTTGGAAACTGTGATTTGTGAACAGTGTCCTGGGTCAGGGGGTCACAGAGGAGATTCCAGAGGGGAACGCTGCCCTCTCCTGCCAGGGTGTGCAGGGCCACAGGCCTGCCTTGGAAAGGACAGCTGGCCAGGGGCTGTTCCCCACCCTGGAGCCTGGAAGGTGACCCAGGTTGGACAAATGCCTGGCCCACACAGGGCCTTCAGAAGGCCATTCACCTCTGGGGTTGAAATCCATTCTCATTGGTAAAGAGAGCCAGCCAGCCCCAGGAACTAATTCACCCTATAAGACATTCTCTACAACCCCAAGCATCTCACCTCACCTCCTTTGAAAATAGCATGTAACTATTTAAAAAATCTAATTTTAGTCTCTGTGACTAACATACACACTTAATCCGTCCACAGGGTGCCGTTTAGTGTAATGACTGGTATGTGTGCATGGCTAGAGCCTGGGACTGTGGCTCCTCTGAGTACTGTTTTCTCGTCCATTTGCACATCTGACGTATTGATTTCCTTTGCACATTCACTCACAAATTTACACTTTTAACAAGTAGCTGTCAATAAAACTTCAGCATGCAAATTTGACCTTTCATTTTCCTTAAAGTTAAATCTCTTGCTTCTCTTGATAAGGAAAGCCTTTAGGTGGTCTCACCTCCCTTGGAATTCCCCTCCTATCCCGCCATTCTGACTTTGTACTCAATTCCACAGCAATTTCATCCTCTGTACTTCTTTTTTTTTTTTTCCCAGTCAATAATCGCTGCCAGTGTTTTTCTACATTGTGGATTTTTTCACCCCATCTTTCTGGGCCATATTTTAGGTAAATCCTTTAGCCTTCCCTTGAATTTGTGAATTTTCTCTCCAGGCCAACACCTACTTTTTGGTGTGTTGGGTGAGTGTAGGTGTGGATGACTGCAGTTTTTGTTTGTAGATGTCTGGTGTGTGTCCAGGTCTGTTTCTCCAATACGTTGTTAGTCCTTCACTGTGGCCATAACAAACGGCATGAATTCAGCAGCTTAAGGTGAACACACCTAAAGTGCCCTTTGAGCTCTGTGGCCCCAAGTCTGGCTTGGGTCTTCCAGCCCTCGAGTCAAGGCCACGGTGTTCCTCTGGGAAGCTCCAGGAGGAATCCTCTTCCTTGCTTGTGGGGTTGTTGGCAGGATTCTGCTCCTGTATTTGTGGGACGAGATCCCCAGTTTCTTTCTGTTGGCTGAGGGGGGTTCCAGGTCTAGAAGCTGAGTGCATTCCAGGGGTATGTCCCCTCTCATCTCCACAGCCCCTGCGGAAGGGCAAGTGCCCTTCACCTCGGAACCTCGTTGCCCTTCTCCTGCCCCTCCTGGCCCCCTCTCCACCTGTAAGGAGTCTGTAGTCACAACTGCACCACCACGCTCTCCAAGATGCCCTTCCCCACCAAAGTCCCCTGAGCATTCATCACCACTGCAAAGTCCCTTTGCCAGGGAGCATAATACAGTCCCACATGCCGCGGGGTAGGATGAGGACACCTCAGAGAGGGTGTCACTCAAAGAGGTGGAGAATGAAACAGAATCCACAGCACAGGAACAACACATGCGGAGGCAGAATATTCTAAACACACTGACGTTGAAGACTATTTTGCACATGAAATCATAATTTTAATAAGAATTCTACACAGAATTCTTTCAGCTTTCTTTAAAATTCTCCTCTTAAAATTATTCTCTCTTGTAAGCTCCCCATGCTTAGCAGAAACTAAATTTGCTTTAGCTCCTTCTCCCAGCTTCCAGATTTTCCCTCCTTCCTATGTACCTCCCTTTTCCAGATGGCACCTCTCAGTCTTGCTCTCCGCAGTAGCACTGTGCTCAGGCTGAGCAGGACCAATCACTTTAGTTACTGTACATAGCAACTCCTCCCTCACCAGTAGCTTCGTGCACCTGTATGTGGGGGGCACTATACCCCTGGTGCAGTGCAAAGCCATGTGACCCCTGGTGCACCTGCTCTAATGTGAACATAGCCCAGCACTGTGGCAATCCACCCATGTCCACACTAGTTCTTGTTTCAAGGCCAAACACACCAGGCAGAGGGCAGTGTGCCTGATCCACACGCTGCTCTGTTGGAGTTCAGTCCTGCTCTTGACTGTGGAGTGAGCTCCTACCCGTGAGCTCCTACCTGAGGCGGTGTGGGGCAGAGGCCTACAGCTCACAGTCTGGCGGTGCACAGGGTCTTACCACCTGCCCTTGGGCCACAGAAAGAGCTGGGCTCTGGAGGTGGGTTCTGGAGGCAGCACCGGAGACTCCCACAGGCCACAGCTCAGCCCAGAATTCTTACAGAGAGGGCTTGCAGAGAGGTTTCACTGGGCACACTTGAGTCCTGGTTCTGCCAGAGTCAAATGCCAAGGGACCTCCTGAGGAGCAGGAAGGGGAATAACAAGGGTCCAGAAGGAAATGGCTGTTTCCACTAAAGAGCCAGACCCTGAAGAGTCTCCATAATATCACTTCCCGGATTGCCACCACCCCTCCTGAGAGCCAACCCTGCACCAGGCACTAGCCTTGGCTTTTACATGCACTTTTGATTAATGCATTCATCTTCAAATTATTTCTTGGAGTCATAGTAAACAACCCTGTAAGGTCAGTTTGATTCACCCTCATATCATAGGTGAGAAAATCAAGGCTTAGGAAGATAAATACCTTGACCAGATTACCTGGCCACTGGGGCTGTCCCCCTTCTAGTCCACAGCGGTCCTTCTCGCTGATAATCGCTGGTGTGTTGCTTTACTTCCCTCTCCCTTCAGCAATACTCTCCCCCTTCACGGTCCCTCATGGAAGACCTCTTGACAGCTGAGGTCATATGCTAGTCATCACTTCAGCCTCCAGATTTCAGTATGGACTTGACCCATGGTAAATGCTACGTAAGTATTTGTTGAAATGAAAACCAAGAACTCCCTCTTTACCCAGGCAGGTAAGAGTCCTGGGGGAGTCCAGAGGCTGGAGTATATCCATCTTGCTGGGATTTAGGGCCTGAGGATTTCTTATCAACAAACTCAGGTTTGAATCCTTGCCCTGCTATTTAGTGATGGTATATGCCACTGTTTAAGTCCTTCTCATTCTCATTCTCCTTATCTTTTGGGGTGCAGAGATGTCCCCAAGTAAGATTTCCTCATCCAGCAGGATTCTGCAGGAGTCCAAGACAGGCACACCCTTTTCTCTGACTCAGAAAAGCACCCAGGAGGCTGCAGGGATGCCTCACCAGAAGCAAGCAATATTTGGTATTGTGTTAGCCAGACCTGCATGAAAAAATATTTTCATTTTTAAGGGAAAATGAATTTCAGTCCATATATCTTGCCAATTTCCTTGGTTTGGCTTCATGTTAAAAAAGAAAAGTTGCCCATACCAATATTTTGACTTTTAGCAATTTCCCTCTAATGTGTTACACTGTGTTGTGTATGCCTAGAGGCTACAGCCGAGGGAGGGAAGCATGGAGGAGTCCAGCAGAGTCAGGTCTTGCTCCTGAGTACTCAGGTGGACAGGAGCAAGGGACTAGTGCACGTGGAGATGGCTTCACTCACAAAAAGCTCCCAGCCACACACTAGCCAGCTGTCATTCTTCATGGGAATAGAAAAAGCACTCCTAGAGTTTGCATGGAACCACAAAGATGCCAAATCGCCAAAGACATCTGAAGCAAAAAGAGCCCAGCTGGAGGCATCTTGCTACCTGAATTCGCAATATACTAAAGCCACACGGTAATTACAACAGCAGGGCTCTGGCACAAAAGCAGACACAGGCCAACAGAGCAGCATAGAGGCTCCAGAACTAACCACACAGTTACAGTCAACTGATTTTTGACAAAGGAGCTAAGAATACACAGCAGGGAAACGATAGTCTCTCGATAAAGGATGCTGGGAAAACTGGACTTCCATGCGAGTGACTGAAAACAGGCAGAGCTGGGTGTCTCTGCCTGCACATTGAGCCTGTCTCCTCTGCTACCCGAGCCAGAGGGTCAGACTCCCGCTCCACCCTCCTGTAGACATGCTGTCATTTAAGGACTGTTTCTATTTGCCCTAAATTCACCTAATTGCTCTTCTCCACCTTCAAGGCTGACAACACCAAGAGAAGAGTAACCAAGATTCTCTTGAAATTGACAGGGACATCATAATCAACAGAGTATTGACCACCAGCTTCCACAAGGTTGCATTCTGGCCCACTGGCACACCTGGAAGCCAACTCCACTGTCCTGCCTGCCTTGTTCTCTTCTGTGCCATTCCCTCCTGCAGCCACCCTGGTGTCCAGGACCAGTAGGTGTGATGGGACAAGCATATTAGGGGTCAAAGGTAGCCCCAAGAGCAGCCACTTACCACTGGCAAGTCCCTGCCTGACCACCAGAGATATGCTCAGCAGTGGTCACTCCTAACTAAGATGGCCAGCCGGGCAAGACCCCAGCTCTTGGTATGGTTCCTTCCCTCTGCAACCCCAAGACTATTTCAGCACCTGGAGCATGGACTGCTCTCTGTTCTTCCTGGTGTGGCCAGACCAAAAATAAACTCCATTTCTGCTTCTTTTTTTTCCCTCCACTTGGACTTGTGAGATAAACAGCTGGGCCTCATCTGTTGGTGCCCCATAGGCCTCAGGCGAGGACTCTGACACATTCCCACATTTACTGCAGCACTGTTCACACTAGCTAGGATATGGAATCAACCTGGATGTCTATCAGGAATGAGTGGATAAAGAAAATGTGAGACATCCACAGAATGGAATACTGTTTGGCCCTAAAAAGAATGAAATCCTGTGATTTTTGGAAAACATGGACAGAGCTGGGGGACATTATGTTAGCAGAAATAAGCCAGGTGCAGAAAGATGAATACCAATCATCTCACTCATTTGCACAAGCTGACCTCAGAAGTTGAGAGTGGAACAGTGGTTACCAAGGCTGGGAGAGCAGGGGGCAGGGCAGTGCAGAGAGGCTGGCCCATCGGCACAAGGACAGAGACGACAGGAATGAGTTTCAGTGTCTATGGCAAAACACGCTGTATGCAATTAACAATAATGAAGTACAGATTTCAAAATAGCTAGAAAACAGGGCTTTGAATGTATTCCCCATGAAGAAATGGCAAAAGTGTAAGGTGGCAGATATACTAATTATCCTGACTTAATCATTATCCAATGTACGCATAAAGCCAAACATATTTTACCCCCAAAGTATATGCAATTATGTTGTCAATCAAAGCCTCTTTGAAAAGATTATTTGTTACCTCCTTCTAGAGATGAGAAAGATGCACTTCAGAAAGCTTAGCACATCACCCACCGCAGACACCTGAGTTCCACCCCCAGCCCCAATGCCAGGGTCTCAGCCATGGGCCTGCTCTGAGTCTCATCATTTAAGACCAAAAAGGGACAGACAGAGCCATGTCAGGAAGTAAGTGGGCCCCTGGACTCTGGCAGAGCTCACACAGTGTCCACTGCCCAGACCCTCTGTGTCTTTGCCTTCACTGCAGATGTCACGGCAGAGTCCTTTTCTGGATTACTCTGTGAACCTTCACTCCTTTAAGTTACACTGCTGGACATTTTTCTTTTAGTGAGAACATAATGAACAACAACAGAAGAGCAAATTCTCACTTCTGAATCCAAAATAGCCTTTCCCAGTGGGGCATCTGCTAGGGCACTTGTTAAAAATGCCGAGCCTGGGGCCACCTTAGGCAGAAGGAGTCAGCCTCTAGCCAGGTTAGTCACACACTAACCTCTGGGACTGTTTTGAGACATAGTAAACAGTGCCATGGAGCCCAAGGTACAGAAAAGAAAAAACATTCGCTCATCCTACCAACTAGTTTCAAGGACAGGATGCTTCAAAAGGGTCCCAAAACTGGCTTTTTTTTTTTCATAGAGGTTAAACACCCACCTTTCCTTCATCATCTATTTCCTTAGCAAACATTTCTTCAGGAGTATCTCAAAAACTGCAAATTAGATTTATGCCAGTCTTTCCTTTTCCTATCTCCCCTCCCTTCCCTTCACTCCCCTTTGTCTATCCACTGAACTTCTATCCCCTGCCTCTTTTTGTGGGTTAGTTTCCACAGATCAAAGAAAACACTCAACCTTTGTTTTTTTTTTTTTTTTTTTTTTTGGGGATTGGCTTATTTCACTTCGCATGATGTCTCTGGATCCATCTATCTATTGGCAAATGCCTTAACATTGTTCCATGCTTGTATAATTATGTCAAAATGTATTCTACTGTTATGTATAATTAAAAAGAACTGGTAAAAATGCAAATTGTCATTAAAAAAACCTGCAAATAAATCTGTTAAAATTAACTCTCAATTAAAGGGGCCTGAAGAAATGAAGCTATGACTGTCTGGTGAAAGGCCTCAGCATCCAAAAAAAGACACCAGTGGACACAGCAGTCTGAGATGCGAGGAAGAGAAATAGTCCCCTGGAGAAACTGCCCCAGCCCTGCCTGGCCGTGTTGACCATGTCCACCAGGAGGTGGTGTCTTGAGGTTGAGTGCCTCACCTGTGTCTGGAGAGCTGAGCGGTTTGCTCAGGGGCTCAGGGACCCTCCTGGCTTTCTTCTTATTGGCCTCAATTAGCTAATGGGCTGGGAGGCAAGGTACTTGCTACAGAATGTCTGCCACAGGCTTTTGTTCAAGTCTCCTGTGGCATCTGGGAGGAAGAACAGGAGCCTGCAGAACATCTTTTGAAGAGAAGATTTAACACAACAATGGGAATTGAAATCTTCCAGGAGAAGGACTTTTTGAGGTCATCTTACTCAATACAAATGCTGGAACTCTGCCTTTAGAGTCTGAAGGCCTGAAAATGGGATTTCAGCCATCCTGGGACTGACAATCCCAGCTCCCGCCCCCATTCTGCATATGTAGTGGCTGTTAGTCTCCCCCTCCCCAGTTTTCCCAGACACCTTCCTCTGGACTCAGTAGTTCTCACACCCTTCTAAGAGGGTGGAGCTCAGCACAGTACAGCACAGTGGTAGGTACCCCTGCTCCATAGTGCATGTCTAGCCCAGACCAGAAGAACAGAACTCCCCAGGCAGCCTCTGACACCGAAGACGTGAACTAAAACCAAGCCCTTTCCTGCAAGCACTGCAGACAAACCACAGGCCCCAGCTCCCTGCACATTCTAACCAGCATTTTAAACTTCAGCTGGTAATGCTGGGATTATTCACCACGGGCGTTATGAAGGGACTGTGTGTCACCACCCTGCTGGCCAGGCTGATCCTTTCAAAAACAGCTGTATGAATCTTCATAGGGTTCCACTGTAGCAGCTCTACGTGCAGCTTGGTTTCATCTACATATTGGATTTTAAAAGTGCATCCTCTTCCCCTAAAGAATTCTGATACAACTCTGTAGTCACAAAGTTGTATGGGAAAGCAAAATCATCCAAACGCGAAATTATTCCCTAGAGAACTAGCTACAATGCAATACAAAAGCATTACTGGGCTGGGGTGCAGTTCAATGGTAGAGCGCTTGCCTAGCATGTGTAAGGCCCTGGGTTCCATCTCTTGCACCACCCCTCCACACAATTTCTCACTCAATATCCCCCTTCAACATTGATCAACGTTCATACTTTCATTCAAGATCCTTATACGTCATCTTTCTAAATAAACTTTTTTTTAGTTGTATATGGACACAATGCCTTTATTTATTTTTATGCAGTGCTGAGGATCGAACCTAGGGCCTCACATGTGCTAGGCAAGTGCTCTGCCACTGAGCTACAGCCCCAGCCCCCATGTCATCTTTTGCCGAGTACAAATACACAGCGATTTGTTTCTTGCAAAATGAATGGCATACCTTCCCCAAACCCAAACCAAAGCCACACCAACCAGTGACCTGTGACAGTGATGCCAGAAGACAGCGTAGGCTGCACACAAGCTACTAAGATCTGGGGGAGCTAATGAAAGCAGAGACATGCAGCAACTCTGTTCAGTGCCTTCAAAGAGGGGCTAGAGGGACTGGCTGGGTATTAAAAGGCCAAGAAGAGACTTTGGAAAAACTGGTGAAACTCTTGAATATTCATTAAAAATAATTGTCTTTGAGGGGCTGGGGCTGTAGCTGAGTGGTAGAGTCCATGCTTAGCACATTTGAGGCCCTGGGTTCGACCCTCAGCTCCACATAAAGATAAATAGATGAAATAAAGGTATTGTGTCCATCTACAACTACGAAAATATATTTTAAAAAATTGTCTTTGAGATCACAAAGTAAAAGTCCAGCACAAAGTAAAGCTCACTATATTATGTGATCATAATTTGACATAAAAACGACATCCCTACATCATCAGGCCACTTAGAAATGAACTTCATAAGAAGAATATTTATACAATGAAAGGCACCTATTTTAAGTTGTAAGTGTCCTTGAGCTTTGACAAGTCAGTGCAACTGTGACACCAGTGTAACCATCCCGATCCAGAGCATTTCCCTCACCCAAGTCTGGCTTTACTTATTCTAAGAGTCCATCATTGCATTTATAAACTAACTTTTACTTTTGGTCCTGGAGATTGAACTCAAGAGCACTCGACCACTGAGCCCCATCCCCAGCCCTATTTTGTATTTTATTTAGAGACAGGGTCTCACTGAGTGCTTAGTGCCTCACTGTTGCTGAGGCTGGCTTTGAACTCACGATCCTCCTGTGTCAGCCTCCTGAGCCACTGGGGTTACAGGCATGTGCACCCAGCACAGACTAACTTTTTAAAAACCTTATTTTCACAAATTTTGTTTCACTTTCAAAAAATAAGTCATTTCCCTCTTATGTATTATAACATTAAAAATTAACAGACTTTATTTTTAGAGCAGTTTCAGGTTTACAGAATACAGCATGAGAAAGTGCTTGGGGTTCCCATGCCCTGTCCCTCACACCCCACCTGGGGTGCGCTATAGCCAGCAGAGTGGCCGTGCCCACTACTGCAGTCCACTGCACAAGTTGGCTTCCCTTCTCATGCTCAGTTCTGCTTTTCCGTGGGTTTTCATTTTGTTCTGGACGAAGGCACGTGTCTCCACCACTGTAGCTACAGAACTCTTCACTGCTCCTGCTTCCAGTTCCTATGCCTGCTGACCCTTCAGCACTGCTGGTCACCGATCTTCTGCTGTCCTCACAATTTCGTCTTTTCCAGAACATTTTACATTTGGAATCAAACTGTCCACATGGAGCCTTTTCAGAGTGGCTTCTTTGATTTCAAGCTCATTCAAGTTTCTTCCACGTCCTCCAAGGACGGTTGTCTGACTTTGGCAACTGTGACTAAAGCTGCCATAAGCATCCCTGTGCCCATGTTTGTGTGAACACCAGCTTCCTGCTCACGTGGCTCAACATGGAGGAGGGTGACTGCTGGGCCACAGAGTGGGAACGTCCTTGGCCTCACGAGGAGCAGCGCTGGGCCACCGTGCCTTTCACCAGCAACGATGAGCGTTCCTGTTACACCATATCCTCACCAGCACTCCGGGTCACAGCATTTTGAGTTTTAGCCATTTTAAAGGCAGGCAGTGCTGCTAACCGTCAGCAGTTTCCTAATGATAAATGGCGTGGTGCCTCTTTTCATGTACTCATGGCCATCGGTTTGTCCTCTGTGGCATCTTTTCAGATCACGTGCCTGCTTTCCTTGCTGGGTCTTAAGTTCTCCGTACATTCTGCATGCCACTCCTTTATTAGGTGTTTTGCAAATACTTTCTCCCACATTTTTGCAAACACTTTAGCCACATTTGCAATCTTAGTCTGTCGTCACTTTTATGTGTCTTTTTGTTATCTTGATGTCTTCTGTGGTGAATAAGTTTTTAATTAATAATAGGATAGTAAAATACATCATATAAAACAAATTATCATGGGATCACAATACTTTAGCCACATTTGCAATCTTAGTCTGGCGAACAGGGAATAATCAAAGGTGGACTTCCGATGATTCTCTCTGGTTGGACAATGACCAATGAGAACACGTTGGCACATGTTTCTCGCTGACTTGGCATGTTTTGATAAACAGCCTGTGCTGGCCTCCAGGTGATGCCTGTCCTCATCAAGGGCTCACCAATGGTCAGTGACTCATTCCCGAGGTTTGCCAGGAGTCTGTGCCTATTGCCAGGTTTGCCAGGAGTCCGTGCTGTGCCCATTTGGTCCAGAGTCTCTTTCCAACCATTTGGAACGCTGGGAAACAATCCTCCCAATCTTCCCTTCTCTTCCCAGTACCTTTCACAGTCATGTCTGCAGGCCTTTTTTTATTCCTCTAGGATGGTATGAACTTGAAGACCTCGAGATGTTGAGCATGGCAAAGTGCCCTTCTGTCTTCTGCCTTAGAGGTAGCTTCTTCTCGGGCAGTCTGTGCTTCCTTTCCTTGCCCCTGTGCAGACTGTCCTTCTGCTGGAGAACACCGTGGCACTGCTATCTAATGGTGTGGCTCTCCACTGTCGGCCTCAGGAAGACAAGGCCAAGGTGCTTCTTGGTTGGTTTGGCAGGCAAGGTGCAACTGGTTGAGGCAGAAATGAGTTCCAGGTGGGTTTTGAGAGTAGAGAAGCGTGCAGCTCTTTCTGTACCTATGTTAGCCATTTCAATGTCCTTTCCTGTAAGCCACCTGTTCACATTCCATACAAGCTTCTCCACTGAGTTGAGGCTTTTCATACTGGCTGATTGTAAGAGCCCTTTATCTGTTAGATTAACCCTTGGTCTATCATATGTATTGCAAATATCTTTTCAAGTTAGTCAATTTGTATTTTCACTTTGCATATGATAATTTTAATTTTTTCCAAACAGTAGTTTAGAATTTAGTAATTCCAGTTTCTAATTTAGTAATCTTTTATTTGATGGCTTCTAGACATTGTACCTTAATGGGAGCAAGAATTACCCAAGGTTCTCATCTAGCATTCATAAGGTTTCAGGTTTAACACCTAAATTTCATTTGGAATTTTTCTGGGTACTATAGATAAAATTCCTTCTTTTTCAATGTGGTTTTCCAGTTGTCTTGATATCACTTATTAAATTCTCTCCTTCACTGATGAGAGATGCACGTACTGTGCCCCAGAGCTCTCATGAACTTAAGTCCCTCCTGGATGCCCGTGGTCTTCTGCCTGAGCACATTGCTACCATGCTGGGATTTTAGGGTGAACTTTAACCTCCAGAACAGCCTCTCTCCTGTTGCTCTTCTTTTGCAGGGTTTTCTTGTCCATTTCCTTAGAAATGAGTATTTTAATTAGGATAGCATTGCATTTATAAAAGGTTGACATTTTTATGTTGTTGAGTTTCGGGAATTTTAAAGTCTTTTTCACAGGGGTCCTATCAATTTTTATTGTGTTTGCACAGGGACTTAAATCTTGCTGTGGTTGCTGAGCTTGGAAATGGGTTCCCTTCTGCCATATGGCGTCTCCCAGGTTGTTGTTCTCATAATGGCCTGAAGGGCTCAAGAGTCAAACTCAGAGGATGTCTTGGGTTGAAACCTCTCCTGGCCCAATTGCCTGTGCTTCTTTTCATGAATGTCAGGATGCCGTAGTCACCCTCTCTGTTGTGTCTGTCAATTTGGTCTCCAAGCATTTTTGCTTGTTGGTCAAAAAGTGTCACTTCTAGTTGTTTCCTTTAACCCTTGAGCAGTGAGGTTGTGGAGGGTCAGCGGTTTATTAGGACCAGAGCTCGGCTGACCGAGGCATCCAGCAATAGTCGAGGTGTTACAATGCCCTGTTGCTCTTCCATGCTCCCCCCAGGGATGCTGGACACACGGGCTGGACTCCTGCTAGAGGAGAAGGGAGGACATCAGGAATTGCTCTTCCTCATTTGGGAGGATGGAAGCTTCAATAGGGTTAGAATAAAAAGCTTGGCAAGAAGGGAGTGACGCATACGGGGCAGGTGGGGTGGGTCTCCATGCCCGGAGCTGGTGGCAAGGGTCAGCCTGTGTGAGCAGGATGAAGCCAAACCCTCTTCAAAGGAGAGCCCGGATGAAGGCGGTGACAGGTCCTGAGTGGGGACACTGTGTCCACCCCTCCTGGCTGTCCTGCCACTCCCAGGGGGATCACAGTTCACCACATAGGTTGGTAGTTCCCTGCAGGTGCATGGGAGATTGGGAGGGGCACTCAGGTGTCTGCTTGCTTTCTGGGGCATGTGCCTGGGACTCTCTCAAGTCCTTGAACCTTCCCTTCCTCCAGCCCTGCTGCACAGACAAGGGTCCCATCTGAGGGGTCTGGGCCACCTGCACAGCTGTAAGCCCAGGCTGTGGCCATGTGCGTGATATGCACACCTGGTCTCGAGGGGGGGACCAGTAAGGGGTGGGTGGGTCCTGAAAGGATGCCTTGCTCAGATGAGTGGCAGCAAGGAGCAGGGCTTGGTTCCTGCGATGTATGTGGTGCTTCTGGCAGGAGGCATACGTACGTGGGGCCACCATCTCTGCTCGGGAGGGTCAGACTGACCGCGAGAAAGATCACTGCCTTTGAACACAGCCAGAAGGGCTCTGGCCAGATCTCTCTTTTCCATGTGCATTTCCTGAGTCTTTTTTTTTTTAATTAGAAGAATGTTTCTTCACTAAACTTTCCCCAAAACAAACAAACAAACAAAAAAACCAACCAAGCAAACAACAGGCCAGTCAATCCATTGACTCACCAATCTGTCAAACAACAAAGTTTAAAACACTGCTTTATCTCAGATACACACACACACACACACACACACACACACGCACACATGTGCACATGCATACATGGGACACATGCACCATGGAGTGTCTGTCTTCTCTTCTTTTGTTCCAGTGTTCAGTGCCCAGAGTGCTCATGTGCGTTGGCCTTGGAACTGCTTAAGAAACCAAGCTGGTGTCCCCACCCACCCCATTTGGCTTTACACCTTGATTTCCGGCCCCATGAGCTCGGTATGGTCCTTTGGAACCTGGCTATGGTGTCCAAGTCTCTGTGTCCTGCCTGGAGAGCACCACTGTCTGGCCGTCCCTTCCCTATACCACCTGACTTGGAAACACCAGCAAGGCCTCCTGCCTCAGGGGACTCCATCCACACAGCTGCCAGGGTGCAGGGGCTCTGGCCTGTGGAAGCCGTCTCCTATTCAGGTCTTGACTCATCACATAGCTGTTTCCTTCTTACATGTGGTTTCATTAATGCCAGGTCCTCTATAATTCATGCATAGAAGGACGTGACTTGGGTATGAGGGCTGTGTGCTCAGTGGCTGGCCATACTGCAGTTCTTGGATGCTATGTGCATAAAACAATCCACCTGCTCAGGAGAGCCAGCTAGTGCGGCGGCAGGCACCCAGCACACATTGGACGTGCTGCCCTTTTTATCATGGGGCAGTTCCAGAGCAGCTCCACTCTCTGAATAATTCATCTCCACTTGTATTTGTCTTCTCCACCCCAGTTGATGCTGTTTTCTGCTGTGCTGATAAAGGCCCTGCTTCTCAGAGGAGGGAGACAGCTGAGTTCACAGCGAGGTCTAGGAGGGTGGGAGCAGACATCTGGCCTGGAGATGCCTGGGGGTGTGGGGATGGGCTGGAAGGCCAGGTCAGCCTCAGCCGGCAGCTCCAAGAGATCATCCCACACCCTCCACTGCCTCAGATCACAGAAGGGATCCTGGAGGAGTCTCTTCCTGGATGGTCCAGCTCCCCAGCCTCCAGGGCAGGTGGCTTTTCAGCCCAGGGCCACAGCTCTCCCCACAGTCATCCTTGCTGCAGAGGCTGTGGGGGTAACCTGCCTACTCCTCCATGAGATGGTACCACTGAGGGCTGTGGGGGGCCTCCTCCTGCTCTGGAAATTGTAGGGACATTCTCACAGTGTGGCGAGGCGGAAGTGACCCTCTTTAAGCCCTAAGGCTAGTTTTTTTTTTAATTTTTATTGTTGGTTGTTCAAAACATTACATAGTTCTTGATATATCACATTTCACACTTTGATTCAAGTGGGTTATGAACTCCCATTTTTACCCCGTATACAGATTGTAGAATCACAACGGTTACACATCCACTGATTTACATATTGCCATACTAGTGTCTGTTGTATTCTGCTGCCTTTCCTATCCTCTACTATCCCCCCTCCCCTCCCCTCCCCTCCCCTCTTCTCTCTCTACCCCCTCTACTGTAATTCATTTCTCCCCCTTGTTTTTTTCCCTTTCCCCTCACTTCCTCTTGTATGTAATTTTGTATAACCCTCAGGGTCTCCTTCCATTTCCGTGCAATTTCCCTTCTCTCTCCCTTTCCCTCCCACCTCTCATCCCTGTTTAATGTTAATCTTCTTCTCATGTTCTTCCTCCCTACTCTGTTCTTAGTTACTCTCCTTATATCAAAGAAGACATTTGGCATTTGTTTTTTAGGGATTGGCTAGCTTCACTTAGCATAATCTGCTCTAATGCCATCCATTTCCCTGCAAATTCTATGATTTTGTCATTTTTTAATGCAGAGTAATACTCCATTGTGTATAGATGCCACATTTTTTTTATCCATTCGTCTATTGAAGGGCATCTAGGTTGGTTCCACAGTCTTGCTATTGTGAATTGTGCTGCTATGAACATCGATGTAGCAGTGTCCCTGTAGTATGCTCTTTTTAGGTCTTTAGGGAATAGACCGAGAAGGGGAATAGCTGGGTCAAATGGTGGTTCCATTCCCAGCTTTCCAAGAAATCTCCATACTGCTTTCCAAATTGGCTGCACCAATTTGCAGTCCCACCAACAATGAGCAAGTGTACCTTTTTCCCCACATCCTCGCCAGCACTTGTTATTGTTTGACTTCCTAATGGCTGCCAATCTTACTGGTGTGAGATGGTATCTTAGGGTGGTTTTGATTTGCATTTCTCTGACTGCTAGAGATGGTGAGCATTTTTTCATGTACTTGTTGATTGATTATATGTCCTCCTCTGAGAAGTGTCTGTTCAGGTCCTTGGCCCATTTGTTGATTGGGTTATTTGTTTTCTTATTGTTTAATTTTTTGAGTTCTTTGTATACTCTGGATATTAGGGCTCTATCTGAAGTGTGAGGAGTAAAGATTTGTTCCCAGGATGTAGGCTCCCTATTTACCTCTCTTATTGTTTCTTTTGCTGAGAAAAAAACTTTTTAGTTTGAGTAAGTCCCATTTGTTGATTCTAGTTATTAACTCTTGCGCTATGGGTGTCCTATTGAGGAATTTGGAGCCCGACCCCACAGTATGTAGATCGTAGCCAACTTTTTCTTCTATCAGACGCTGTGTCTCTGATTTGATATCAAGCTCCTTGATCCATTTTGAGTTAACTTTTGTGCATGGCGAGAGAAAGGGATTCAGTTTCATTTTGTTGCATATGGATTTCCAGTTTTCCCAGCACCATTTGTTGAAGATGCTATCCTTCCTCCATTGCATGCTTTTAGCCCCTTTATCAAATATAAGATAGTTCTAATATTGTGGATTGGTTTCTGTGTCCTCTATTCTGTACCATTGGTCCACCCGCCTGTTTTGGTACCAGTATCATGCTGTTTTTGTTACTATTGCTCTGTCTAAGGCTAGGTTTTAAAGGACGCAGTCTTTGCTGTGTCCACTGGGATACACACCTTTGGGGCCCTGAGCCTCACTGCCCTGAGCTACCATGTTTTGAAGAAGCCCAGGCTACCCAAGGAGGTCATATATAGGTATTAAGGTGGACAGCCTTGGCTGAGGTAGTAGGTGACAGCCAGCATGATCAGCACACCCTGAAGGGACATGCACAGGTGGTCAGTTCTTGCCTTGCTGTGACTGAGCCTCAGTAGCAGGTCTCTGTAAAGAGCAGCAGTGACTGGAGCTAAAGTAAAATCTCAAATCTCATAGCAGGTTAAGTGTTAGCAAGATTTTAAGACCCTGAATGCTGTAGTCCTCTAAACCCCTCTCTTCCAGGGCTCAGTGAGCATGTAGGTCAGGAGCAGGTCACAATCCAGCCACGTGAAGGTGAAGCCTCAACCTCCTGCAATGAGTTTTCACTCTCACTCCAATCAGAGGCTGGAGCCGGACGTCCCTGGGCTGGCTCTACCAATTTCAGACCTGGGTAATGTTCTCAAAGTGTCTGACATTCAAACAGTTCCTTCTCTAAAACGACTTTATAGTTCAAGAGTTCTTTCCACGCTGGACCAGCTAGCCATTATGGAAGGGACAGGGCAGCCTGTGGCAAGTGGCTGCCCTGCTGAGTGCTAGCTTCAGCGCGGGTGTCTGCTCTGATGGTGAGCATGGGCAGGACACAACCTTCACCGCCCCTCCTGCCCCTCTCCTGGCACCCCACCAGGGATGCTGCTGGAACAGGCAGGTGAGCAAGACTGTCACAGCCCCTGTTCTTGTGGTATGTAAAGATGGCCCCTTTATGTTCACATACTCTTTTAAATACATTAGTATACTCAGAATAAAATCAAGTAAAGCCATGTGGAAGCTTCCGGGCAGGGATGAGGTCTGAGAGCACATCCTCAGCATGCAGATCTGACTGGCTGCCCCTCGGTGGCGATGGGGGATGGAGACAGCGTTAATCAGCAAGCTGGCTGCCCTGTCAAGACCCCGCCTTCAGAGGCTGGAACACAGACATATGGCTCTGATTCATGCCTTTGACAGGTGACATTTGACCCCTTGGGGACATTCCTCTTATCATCTTTGAAGCCAGGGCATTCATGGGAAAAGGAGGGTGGGCAAGGCCCACCTTTTCTTATCTGCTGTGGTTGACACACACCACTTGGGGAATGTGATGTGGAGGCTGGGAGATGAAGTCCCTGGCTAGTGATCCCTGCCCTATAGCAGCCTCCACTGGAGCAGAGACCCAGGATTTGGGCTGCAGAGTTCCCCATCCATGCCTCAGAACGGTCTGGCTTTGCACTGGCAAAGTCAAATGGACACTAGTAGTTGCTTGGGACTCCTAAGAAAGTCCAAGGGCAAATTAATTCTTTTGTCCTGAGAGCTGGGGATTTGGCCAGGAACCTGAGATGGCCCCAAGCCTCCTCTTAGGGAAGATCTACTCAGCTCCGCACACCCCCCATGGAGGACTCTGCACTTGCGTATGAGACTCTCTGTTCTCTAGCCAATTTCCTGTGCTCGGTACGTGGGAGAAAACATCCTCACCATGAGTTGGGGAGGGCTGGGCTTCAGCACACCAACTTCTACCACCTTTAATAAGACTGAGTGCTCAAAACACAGCATGAGCATTGGAGAGACCCACACAGATCCACAATAAATTATTAACAACCTGTTCCCATTTTGTTGGTGGAGCACTTAGAATGTTTCTTTGAAAAAAAATTCTCTTCCATTTTCCCCCCAGAGAAACATGTGGCAAAATAATGCCAAATAACGGTCTTAATGATGTATTCCTGCAGCAGGGGAGCCTTAGTTTTTCCAGGGCTTTTAATTTATTTTATGTTATAAATTAATAATGTATGTATGATGGAGAGGAACTCATTAAACCTAAGTGTCATAACATAAGGCACTTAGGAGAGAAGAGTGTGAGCAATGCTGATGCACTCTGATGTGACATTAAGTACGTAAATCATATTTGTTTTCTCTCCACTTAAAGCTGAAAACAGCCGTTGAGGTAAATGTAATTACTATAATACTATTTTAAAAGGTTCAGGAAGCACCAGAATAGAATTTGCACAAACATCAGAAAAGGCAGCTTATTCTGGCCAGTCAGATGTTTTGTCTTTTGTGAGGAACTCACCTAGACTGTGTGAGGTGTGGCCACAAGGCCAGGATGCCCTCTAAACAACCAAGAGCTTCCCAAGGCCAAGTTCACACTCTCAGACACAGGGAGCTCATCTCAAGCAGGGGTTGTCTCTCAGAACACAATGGCCAGGCTGGAAAATGCAAGGGAAGTTTCCCAGGGACCCTCAGCTGGCACCCCTTCCCCCTCTCGCCTTTCAGGACCAGGCCTGTGGTAGGCTTGGGCATGGAGGGGAGGCCTGGCCCAGGGCGCTGGGCAAGTGGCCCCAACTGCTCTGGCTCTTGCCTGTGGATGGTGCACTTCTGTTTTGGTGAGCTGGAGCTGACTCTATGAAGCACCAGCAGGGACACTGGCTGTATAAAGGATGTGGTTCAACTTTGCTTTAAAAAGTGGGCGTAGCAATTTCCAGTGACTCCTTTTCCTATTGGATCCCAATTTCTTCACTGAGGAAGGCTCAGGTAGAAGAACATACTGAAATAACAGGAGAAAGTCCAATGGCAAATTAATTCTTTTGTCCTGTGGCTCAATTAGAAATGAAATTTCCAAAGAGAGAGGGCATGTGCAGAAAGGCGATTAAGGGAAAGGCCAGTGACAACTAATTGCTACCATCAAAGGAATCACCGCTCCTGCAGCAGGAGCAGGGACCACTACCTCAGCACTGTCCAAGGCTTGAGTTCTGGGCCAGGTGATCTGCAGTCCAAACCCTGGAGCCCACGTGGTGTACACAGGAATTAGCGTTCCCAACTTCAATACAAGGAAGTGGGAGGTAGGGAGCCCTCAGCCAGAGAATTTACCACAGTCGTGCAGTCTGTACGCAGTGGGCCCCAGAGCTCAGGCCGGCCTGATGCAAAGCCCAAGACCCTTCCTCTGCGTGTGGCCTCCTTCTCTGTGTGACTCTGGGACCCAGTGTAGGTCTGGCACTCGAGGGTGCTCAAAGGCCGCATAGGGAACAGGGAGAGTGCTGTGGGAAACACTACCAGCTGGGCTCCCTGCAAGGGTGGGCTGGGCACCCCAGGTAGCAAGTGCTGAATCAGCACGGCCACAGCAGAGCCAGCAGGAGAAAAGTGATGGGACAAGGGGCGTGTCTGCTGTGGCCCCTTGTTGTGTCTGCAGGGTAGCAGAAGGTTTTCCCCTTTTTGTTTTTCAGCTTTCAAAAATATAAGAGCATCAAGAGCTTGAGAGGACCTGATCTTCTAGACAATGCATCACCTCGTACTTCCTCAGGCTCTGGTTCATGTTCTAGAACAACAACACAGTGTTGGCCTACTCCACATCAGTTCTCGCCCCTTTTCCTGTCAGACTTGTCAAAGCTCATCTCTGTCAAGAAACATGTCTCCCCCATGCAATCTAAAATAATGACAGAGCCCAGTGTTGGCCTCCCTGATGTGGGCTGGACACCAGCTGCAAGACCCATGCTCATTAGGAGAAAGACTCATCATTTGGGACTACACATCATCATCATCATCACCCCGCTACCACCACTGCCACCATCATCACCACCATCAACACACTATCACCACCGTCATCATTATCACTATCACCATCTCACTACCACCATCATCACCATCACTACCATCACCACCATTGTCATCACCATCACCATTATCATCCCCATGATCAACATCACTACTACCACATCATCATAGTTATCATACCCATCACCACCATCACAACCACCATCATCAATCACTACCACTACCATCACCATCAGTATCATAACCATCACCACCAGGAACTCTTCCACCACTACCACGACCAACTCCATTACTATCACCATGACCAACGTCACCATGAACATCATCATCATCATTATTATAACCATCACTACCATCACAACCACCACCATCGTCACTACCACCACCATCATCATTATCATAAAAGCCATGAACATTACCAGTACCACCACCATCACCACCACTATAATCATCATCATTATAATAACCATGATCATTTTACAACCTATAGAGAGCAGGAGCCATGGCTTGTATGAGTTTTGGGATACACATTTTGAAGTTGCAAATATGGGTAGGAAGTCTCTGAACCAGTTTGGGAATTTATTCACACAATCACACTTAATTCTGTTCCAGTTAAACACATGATCCACACAGGAACCATGGAACCCAGGGGAGGGGTATGGATCCCAATAGCAACCCTCAAAAGCAGGTAGTATAGTCTTCAATTTTCAGGTAACAGCTAAGGCTTAGAGTTTTTAGTTGATTTTTCCTATATTCATGCATCAGATGAAGACAGTGTGGTTTCCAATCCCAGCTATTTAATGGCCAGCCTGTGTGTCACAGTGTTCCCAGCATGGGCTCTCTCCCCACTGTTGCACAACCTTGCTTGGGTGCTGCCTCCAAGTTCCTTCCAATGAGGAAAGAACATCAATCCATCTTTTCTTGGTATCATTATGGAAAGGTCCAGGGCTGAAGATAACAAGGCATCTTACCCTCTTTCTTAGAGCATCTGTGACCTCTTTGATAATTTGAATGATTTAGATTTTAGATCCCTTTCAGATATTTCTAAGTCTTTAGAAGATGATCTTTTAAAACATCTTGCTAAATGTGAGAGTTTTAAGGCTCAATGTGCCTCTGAGCTAGTTCACTAGCCTTGACTCTATGAATAAGAATCACATGGAAAGTAAGAAATGGCTTAGTCTTACCAGGTGACATTGGATGGGCCTCAGCCTCTTGGTCACGCCCACACACCTGTACATACCTGCACTGATTCCTGGTGCCCTTTGCAAGCTGCAAATGAACCCTTGTTATCTGGCTTATGCAGACACTAACAGCTCCTCAAGACCCCTCCTCTGGGAAGTTACCCTTTCTTGCTTTCCACCTTCTGAGCCCCCGTTACACTGACTTTGAACATCTTCACAGGGACCTTGGCACTTTGTGCTAAAAATATCGCCAAAGCTCTTCCTGAAAATTCCAGCCTGGGGATTTTTGAACCCCCAAAAGCCATAAGTACACTGACATGGAAGTTATTTACCTGCCGTCTTTTTAAAATTTTTTTGAGTTACAGATGAACGCAATACCTTTAGGTTTTTGTTCATTTTTTTCATGTGGTTCTGAGGATCAAACCCAGTACCTCATACATGCTAGGCAAGCACTTTACCACTGAGCCCCAGCCCAGCCCTTTAGCTGCCCTCTTTAAACCCACATCTTACACATCCAGAAGAACTGGAACTGACCTTTTGCAAAATTTCAACATGATTGAAATAACCCTGCTGCAGCTGAACTAAACAGACTCTGAAAGTACACGGAGGATGACCTGGAACTGCAGAACCTCCAGGTCAGACCCTGTTACCTGGTCAAGGTTTAACAGAGCCTTAGGTACCTGGGGCTGGCAGGCAAGGTGACTCAAGAGGAAAACAAAGGTGGCCAGGAGGCAGAGCAGCAGTTCCGCCTTGCCTCAGGGTCCAAAGTCACTCGTGGAATATGACACTCTGGACTTGTCTGTGGGATGCTGGGCTGCCATTCGGGCTCATTGGGGTGAAGCCAGAGCTGTTTACTGAAGTGCAGGGGGCGGGGAGGAGAAGCCGGAAGGGAAACAAAGGAGCTAAGCTATGAGGCATGACCACAGGACGGAAGAAAGACCCTGCAGAGTGGCGGCCCAGCATAGGCGCAGGAAGGCGATGGGGCAGGTGGACCACGCTCCCCTGTTTACGCACGGATGCATCCTTGAATACCAAACCTATGCAGCCTTCACGGATCCCAGGCCCTTGTGACCTCCCACTTAGCCATGAAGCACTGATGACGTGCTCTGCGGCAGCTGTACCTGACAACGGCTGCTCAGTTGACTACCTACATGTGTGTGTGTATATGCATGTGTGTGTGTGCATGTGTGTGGGGATGCTAATTGTCCCAGCACAGCCTGACCAAAATCTCCTGGCATGAGGATACTCATGCATAATCACCATTACTGACCCAGGCTAAAGACATGGGCCAAATTACAGACTGCAGCACCCAATCATTGCATCCATTTCTTCTAAAGCAGTTACAAATCAGACGAAGGACAAGGACATCAGCTGAAGGGCTGTGGATGAAGTGCACCATTTTATAGGTTGTCAGTCCTTGGGGAATAGACAGGGAACTGGATGGCTGTGTGTGTGCTAGGAGGGACTGTGGAGACAGGGGGACCAACCCATGATTTTTTATCCCTTCCTTCACCCCAGCTGCTGAGCTAGTGAGTAGAATAGGCTCTTGGACTCCACTGGAGGCCAAGAGAGTCAGGCCTCCTTGCCACTAGACTCCTGGCACAAAGGGGCTCCTTTTCCCATTGGTTCCAATTGTTTGGCGTCCACCTCAGTGCTCGGCGGGGCTGGGCAGTGGAGGCAGTCAGTGGAGGCTCACCAAGGAAGGATCCTAGGCCACAATAGGGCTTGAGGCAGGAGGTGCCGGCGAGCACAGGCTCAGACAGGCTCCAGGCAGGGGCCAAGGCTTCCCCTCCAGCACCCTGGCCCCATCTTCCCCTGCAGCCTCAACACCATCTGGCACACTGTCCCCTCTGTTCACCACTCCTCTCCTGCTAGAAGCAAGCTCCACAAGGCAGGACTCCTCCTTTCTTATGGTCATGAAATATTCCCGTGCCAGGAGCAGCCCTGGCACACAGAAGGCCCTTGGCAGGTCCAGGGGAATGACAGAGCACCTCCAACCCCCAGCTTGGAGGGGCCCCTCTGACAGATTTCAGAGGGGCTTCCACCTGATGAACAGCTGTTGGTGGGAACAGGCTGGATTGTGTCTGGGGCTCCCTCCAGAAAGGAAAAGAAAAAAAAGCCACCAAGGGTGAGGCCTGATGGGGCAGGGAGACACATTTCTAAAGATCCAACCTGATCATCCCTCTGATGGTCCTTGCCACAGGGCACCCACCGCTGGGCCTGAAAATGTGTACAAATACTCCCTGGAAAGAAGATTTCCCACTTATTTTCAGAATCCTGGAGTTTGATGGAAATGACAGTTGTGAAATGATTTTCACCAACACAAGATCTTGCTGAAGGCTGAAGAGGAAGTTGGCAGTTCAAAGCAAGAGACCTGGTCCTGTAATATTTCAAGATTTGCACTCAAAGTTCTTACTCAGGAACTAGGCACCCCCCTCACACCAAAAAGACACCTGACAGTCATCCCACCTCTTAACATGAGATGGGAACATTTGTGGTACCAGTTAAAATTAGCTTCATGAATCCAAGCAGCTCTGACCGGAGCAGATTTGCTCAAAAGCTTTTGGAGCCCCCAGTGCCTAGAGACTAAAGCCTCAGCTGTGGGCTGGCCCCAGAGTGCTTCCCACCTGCGTCTCCATCTGCCTGTGAAGCTTGAGATCCACTCCACCCTGTGCTGGAGCCCAAGCTTCAGTCAAGACAGTCTGGTCCCCTCCATTGCCCACCTCCTCCTTCATCCTACTGTTTTGGCCTGGGCTTCTCTCCCATTTGGTTGTGAGCTCCTTAGGGTCAGGAGCAACGTCCGTGCCATCCACATCTGCCTGCATGCCCTGGGCACACCGACGTGGAGGAAGAGTTTGGTGAACTGGGCAATCTGCAGCTGGCTCTATCTCACACTCCACACAGCAGCAGGAGCAACGGATTTCTAAAGATCCAACCTGATCATCCCTCTGATGGTCCTTGCCACAAATGTGCCAGAGCCAAAGCTCCTCTGCAGGGTGCAGGAGGCTTGCCAGCATCTGCCCTTCCTCCTGCCTCACTTCCTACACTCTTGGGAGCCCTCCCTTGGGCTCCATCTCCGTCTGCGTGGGAGTTCTTGACCTCCTCCTTCAGCGGCTGGTGGGCCATCTGCTCTTCCTGGCTCACTTCCTCCCACAAACCTTTCCACTCTGCCAGGACACACGCACCCAGGCTTCTGCCCCGACTCCCCAGCACACACCCTGCCTAGTTTACCAGATTTGGAGGATCCTTGGGGACAGGGATAATTTATCATTGCATCCCTAGCACATCTCCTAGAGAAGACATGGTAACCATTACAGTACAAACCAACCTCTAGGTTGGAACTACTCCACTCTGCTCCTTAGACTCTGAACAGCCACAAGACCCAAATAGTTCCTTGGCAATCTGTATAGCTAGGTACACACACCAGCCTTGGGTAGCACTGCAAGAGATCCAAGTTTCCCTCCCCCTTCCTCGGCTCTGAATGGCATTACAGTGCCTGGGCAGAGCCAACTGGCTGGCTTACAAAAGGTTGGCACTACAGCAGGCAGAGGACAACATCTGTTGCCACTGCACCAGACTTCCACCACGGTGACCTTTATTGGGTAGCTACATGATAGCAGAGAACAGGTCACTGCTGCTGGAAGCTCCCAGAAGACCCTCTGACATGACTGCAAATGCACCACATCTGCTTCTGCCTGGATTCTGCTGGTGGTAGCAGCCACTGGGGCCTGGGAAGCCATCCTTCTCTCCCAGGGTCAGAAGACCCAGAGGTTGTGTGTCCTCACACCTCTCTTGACAGTATCTCCAGGCTGCAGAGCTGGTGTGGCCTTCCTCTGAATCCTCACCACCCTGGATGCCGTGCACAGCTGTCCAGGAGACTGCGATACTCAGTGCACTTAAGCTTTTCCTTGGCTGGAGCTGTCTTTGCTGTCCCCAAGTTCTGGGCACTGATGCTTCCTCGGGGCATCCTGTGGCCATCCAGTGAGGTCAGACAGCTGTCAGCGAGCATTAGGAAAGACACGGTGGAGTGCCCCTCGTGGGGGAGGGAGGCACCCACTGTGCTCCAGGAGCTGGGACCACCCCAAGTCAAGGGCCAAAATCCCAGGTCAGTGGTGCTGAGAGATCTGTCACTCGGGTTCTAATTTCTGACTCCAGTGTCTGATCGTGAGCACCCTGGCCAGTGTTCTAGGATGTCCTGTGCAGCCACCAGGCTGCAGGTTGATTTCTCAAGGAGAACCAGAGTGTGGTACCTCGGGGTCAGCTCTCTGCAGTTTGAATGGGCCACCGCAAGGCGGCGGATGAGCAAAGCCCTGGTGCACCCTTCTATTCAGCCCACAGGAGTCATAGCACACACTTCTCTGCATTTATGTGGTGGACAGCAGATAAGAGGGTACTTCAGATAAGATCACACAGCAATATTTTGCACAAGGCGAGGTCTGAATCATCTATTTATAAGTGGGCATCTAAAGCTCAGAGAGCTTAAATGGCATGTCCATAGAGCTTCCCTCCCCAGTGGCAAAGGACCAGGGCTGCAACAGCAAGTCACAGTCAGTTCCATGTAGCCAGGTGAGTCTGGATCCTACACTGGGTCAGATCATCAGCATTTTTAAAAACTGATAACTGAGACTCAACAACTCCAGAGCCATTAGGGTCACAGTGCAGCCTGCCGTCCAGCAGCACCGGCTATCCTGGATGCTCCCCAGGAGGGCAGCCTCTCACGCCACCCAGAAGCCCTGCGTCCGATGGCCTGGCTGGCAAGCCCAAGGAGCTCTGAGCCAGGGACTTTCACCTCCCTCTCTGCTGCACCTGCCTTCTATGGCTTCATCTGGGGATAGCAGCTGAGTCGGAGAGGGCTTGGAGAAAGAAACTTCCATCTGACTGCTTCCTAATAACTAAGGAAAGCCAGCTTGTCTGCTAGGCCACTCTCTGTGCAATGGGTGTTTTCTGGCCTCCTGTCTACCAGCCCCCTGCTAAGACTGCTAGCCAAGGATCCATCTCCTCAGCAGGTCCTACATCTGCTCTCTCTCATTAACTCTGATAAACGCATGAAGATAGAAGATGTCATTTCAGTGTTCCTCCATTCTGGCAATGCAAAAGTTGTTGAAAGCACTCCCCATCTGAGCTGTGACAGTCATGGTTTCCTTAGGAGGGTCTGTAGTGACATTCAAATTCTTCTCTCCCCTCCTAGAGGAGACTCTTCTCCCTTCTCATGGCATGCATGGCTTCACTGAATATCCAAACCTGGCTGGAAAATGAGCAGCTCTGCTCAGCCACAGGCTAACAATTAGAAAGATTTTTATTGGCAAATAGAGCTGAGCTTTGTGAGAGAAACTGGGCTCAGTTTTAAGTGGCTTCACTAATCAACGGAGAATTCTGCAAACTCCCCCACTTTCTCTAGTGAATGCACCAGTCCCTGCAAGGTTTTCTAAATTCTTTCTGGATGCTTTGTATAGGAAGGCACCGACTGAAGTCAAGGAGTGCTGTCTTTTCATGCAAAATGGGCCCCTTTCAGTGACATTTCTTTTTCCCTACCTTGATCTTTCAACCACCACTGAGCTTCACTCCTTAGGTGTGGTTTCCAGCCCAACAGTCTAAATGTTGCTGGGGCTGCCCTAAGTGGCCACAGTGCCAGCCTTGTCCCCAGGCACAGCCATGGCATCTGCTCAGGTCAGTGGCTACTGTTGAAGAGGGGGTCCTTCCAGCAGGAGCAGCTGATGCCAGCAAGGAGCCTCCATCTCTGCTCCTCCAGTTCGTTGTGGAGAAAGGGCATGAGACTTGCTTTCAGGCCTCTGCTAGGGGCATTCAGTGCCTTCTTGGCAATTTCCAGCTGGCTCTGAGCAACTGGTTGAAGTCAGCCCTGAGGATGCCCCAGTCCAGGGCTCTGTGCACCACACCTCATCCCCAACATTTGCCCCAAACCCTTTCCACTGAGGGGACATACAAGGCTGGCTGGGTGTCTCAGCTGATTGAGGGTGGCTCCCCAGGGTCTGTTCCTCCAGAATTCCTGCTCTACTTTACAAACTGGTCTTCTAAGGGAGCCAGAACCTTTAAGGACTATGGCACCTGCATCTCAGTCTCTGGGGACAGAGTGGTGAATTCCCAAGAGAATTCTGATCCCAATCTAGAATTCCATTTCCAAACCGCTTTCCTCCTTGGCTCCAGTGATGGGCTTAGTTAATCTGTGGCTTGGGAGGGCAACTTCAGGACAGGGCTAGGTTTGAAGTGGACATTCAACAGGACTTGGCCATTTTGTAGGGGTATGTGTTGGGGTGGGGTGGGATGAGGTGGGGAAGAAGAAGGCACTGGTTGTCATCACCTTGAAATTTCTGTTCACCTCTGGGACTAATAAAAGACAAGTTTCCAGGGCCTATGGTGACACCTTGGCCAGCAGTCTTTCTTGGGGTTTTTGACTGAGACAGACTTGAGCCAGTCCTTGACAGCCCACATGGTTCTCCACCTGGGCAACATGAGGTGCACTATCAGCTGGAGGAGCTGGGGATCAACACCAACAATGGGGCTCCAAGGGAGGGTTGGGGCCTTGGTGGGAGTCGGGCTGTTGCAGACTGAGATGGGGTCAGGTTTCTGGGCTTATTTGGAAAGGGGCATCAATCCCATGTGCAATGTAGTCAACGAAGTCTACACACTGCTCTGCTTCTGGTCTCCACACTGCAGACGCCCAGACCTTGCAATCACATACCAAAGGAGCCAATGTCTTGCTCCCAGGCACCTGGCTCCAGGGACTCAAGGTCCTCATCCCAGCTGGGAGGAGCTCTGCTCCATTCCTCGATACCTGGGAAGTACTCAGGCCCCTCTGGAGGGTACTGCCTGCTCCTGCTTCACAGAAAGGAAGCAGCTGGTAGGGCTGTGGGCTGGAGGTGGGGGCAGAGGCTCACCAGCCAGGGTGAGGAGGACTCTGGTCCTGGCCCAGTGAATGAGCAGGTGCATTCAGACTGTCCCTGGCTCCCACCTCCCACATGGGCAAGCGTCCTGGGACTGCCCGGGACAGATGGTCAGGGTCAGGAGGGCCTACCTGTATCTCTGCTTCACAGACTGCTTCTCAGTGGACTTGCAGACATGCCCCGCGTAGTACAACGGAAAGAACAAAAAGTTCCAATTGGTGGCAAACCAGGTGAGGGTGAAGGGCGCGTCGAACTTGGCGAAGGTGAGCTTGGCGAGTTGCGTGGAGCCGGCCCAGGAGGCGCACACGCACAGCACCACGGCCACGCCCCAGAAGGTCTTGTGCAGCTGCGCCCGCGAGCATGTCCAGCGTCGACGGCTGGTCCTCCCGCTGGCCTCCGCCCCGCCCGGCGCCTGGGCCTCCACCGGGCCCGGGGGCTCCCGGGGGCGCTCCTCCCCTGGGGAAGAGAAGGCAGTTAAGGGCCTGCAGACCGGGCGCAGGGCAGCTGCCATGTCCTGTGCGCCAGAGCCAGGTGCTGGGTGCCAAAAGTAGACCCATCCCAGCTCCATCACCCCATTTCCTGACAGCCTGCTGGAAACGCAGTCTCAGGCCTTCCCCAGGTTCCTAACCAGAACTTGATTCCAACAGTTGACCTGTCTCGGTCTGGGAAACTTTAGAGCATGCTGCAGCTTCGGTGAGCTGGGCAGCCCTGGAAGGGACTTCCTACATAGAGGCGGCAGGCCTTGACCTCTACAGAGTCCCTTGCCTTGACAGGAGGTCCTCTGCCTGTTACTGACAGGCACACTCTTATTCTGAATGCTCAGATACCACGGACCCTTTCTCCATATGCTTGGACTAGCTTCCTGTGGATGGCCTCTGGTCCCACTTCGAAGCTTTACTTAAAAACTGCAGCCTCTGGCAGCTAGTGTGTGAGAGGCCACAGACAGGACACTCCATTATAGAGCTGTGTCCCTTGGGGAAACCAGGCTGCAGCCGTGAGCTGCTCCTGCAGAGTACAAGGAGGTGAAAGGCGTTATTTTCCACTGTTTGCTTTTCATTCATGATTGTGTGTGTGTCAGTCGGCTGGAAAGTTAAACAGATCTGTGGCTGGTATCAGAATCACCATGGACAGAGGCAGCCCTCCAGCAGGCAGCCCACTTGCCCCAGTGTGCTCTGCCCGGCACTGAGCTGAATGGGCACCCAGCTGCCAGGGCACCTCACTCCAGGGTACAGAAAATGAGGGTTTCTACACATCATTTAAACTTAATGGTCATTTCGTGATCTTTAATAACATTAAACCAAATTTTGTATGCTGTCTGAACCTGTCATTAACTGCCAGCCTAGACCGTGTCTGTCTTAGTCAAAGATCATCAAGTGCTACGTGACTAGTCAAAGGCTGATTCGAAGCCTGTTTGACATGATTTCTGTTGTCTTCATTTTCTGCTTTAGTAGTATGTAATCTCTTGGTTCTCCCGTGTGTGTATATCCATTTTGAAGCCCTGGAAAACCAAGTGTTTAGTCCCCCTAGGAGCTGCTGACACCAGCAGCTGCAGGGTGGGGCGGGCACAAGAGACGGAAAGACAGAGTTCCAGCCTTTCGCTTTATGTCCTCCCACCAGGACTTCTTAACTTTGCTCGTGGTGAATTCCCACAGTTTAAGGCAAATTCCATTTCAGGTAGAGGCACCCAGATTCAGTGTACACCCCGATTACCTGCCAGTTTTAATCAGACTCTGCAGCCCTTCAGTACTGGATAACTGGGTGCGTGTGGGGGGCAGGGAGTTTTCTCTCTCAATGAAGCTCAGCCCTGAGCTCCCCTGGAAAGACAATTGGAGATGAAGACTCGGCCTCCCCGTCAAAACCCCCACTTAAGGACTCCGGGGGAGGCTGCACAAATTCAGCTCAGGGCACATTTCCTCAGTTAATGTGCTGTTATGGCAAATTAAGCTTTAGGACACAGGGGCCTGAGTGCTGGTGCTATGCCACATTCCCAGGGAAAGAGAAAGCCACCGGATCCTGTGATTTTATGTTGCTGAAATGGCTTTGTGCTTGAGCAGCCTTTCTCTAGCCTCGTGCCCTCTTCAATCCTCCAACCAAGGGAATATCAATAATGCACAAAAAATAGAGACTCTGTAAACTAAACTCATAACTCTTCCTTAAAAATAACATGTAAGATTGAACTGTGTTTTCAAACGTGCAACACAGGTAATAGGAATGATAAGAGAAAAGGAGTCTGTGGCTGCTGTTAAGTTTGGAAAACAATAAATAGAACTGACAGGTTCTTTGCTTTAGGAATCTTCAGGGCACAGACGTGGTGAATTCCCAGGAGGCTGCTACAGCCTGCGTGCCTGCCTGCTATCTTAACTAAGTGGGTAACATCTGTGGTAGGTCCTGGTGTGCCCTGGAACACACTTTGAGAAACAGTGGAACAGACCCTTAAAAAGGAACAGACATCAAAACCTAATTCATTGCAAACCCTCCAGTCACTGCATTGAGTCTCTTATAATAATAATAACCACATATCAGTTTCATCACCTCACATATTCTTAATACTTCCAGATTCCTCCTCCCTCTATAAATACAAAACGTTCTTTATAAACACATTATAAAAGTACTGAGAAGCAAGAATGAAAAGCAACCTATAATAAGAGAGCTCTCACTGCTGCTGCTGCTGCTGCATTTTCTACAGTTTCTTGTCTGTGCAGGACACAAGGACACATCAGCAGTCCTGTGCAGGACAAACGGACACAGACCCACTCACTCAGCAAAACCGAGGTTGCGTTGTCTCTGTCCTGCAGTCATTTAACCTAACACACCCCAGCACAGACTTTATAAAGCTCTCTGGGCTGTGTGCAGTAACGACTCCCGGGAACATCTCCACTGGACAGGAGATTGGCAGGAAGTATCTGCCCTGTGTCCAGAGCTTTAGTTTAGGAACAAGTGCAACGTGTGATCATTATCCTTCAGGAACTGTGGGAGTGACAGGACGCACCCAAAAAAGAATTAAGAACAGTTATGTGCAAAATGCGGAGACTTCCAACCACAACCGTAACCAGCAGTCATGAAGATAGCATGGCCGGTGTGCCCTGTTAGTGACCAGAGTCAGAGTAGGTTGCAGTGAGGCTGAGCCTGGTGGGACAGAAAGGGTCTGACTAGGGAGGAGCCTCGTCCAGTGTCAGAGCGTGTGTGACCTGCCCAGGGGCAGCAGCATCATGGACCCCACCCCGCCCCATGGGGCTGCTCAATCATGCCGCAGGAGAAACTGCCAGGTTTGTGGAAGGGACAGGAGCAAATCCAGATGTCAACAGACCCTCCTTTCGGAAGGAAGTGCAAGCAGAGGGCTGAAACGTGGAAGAGCAACACCACAAACAGTCCTCAGGCACTGTTTTTATCCACCATTGAAATGCAGGCCAAGTTTCCCCAACTGGACCTCAACGAGCTGTCCAGGTAATGCCCAATAGGTTTCAGACATGGAGTCACGGCAAGGAGGGCTTAATCCTCCTCAGAGCCTCTCAAGTCTTCAAGTGCAGGAAACTTTTGTGACTCCCCCTCCTAAGCTTCAGGACAAGTGCTGCCAGTTTGATGGTTTGATTTCACTCCATTAGAGCCAAGAGAGGCGGTGCCTCCAGGAAATCAATACGAATGAGCCTCACACAGCTCTCTGGCCATTAGTGTATGACTAGAGTCCTGTTGTGTCACCTTGGTCTCACTCTCCACCTGCTCTTCTAGCAGACCATCTGCTTAGGATCTTCTTGTACCCTGAATTCCACTCTTGTCCTGCAGGCAGCAGCTTGGGAGCAAGACACAGATCACACCCTGGCCCAACGGTGGTGCTGACAGATTCTCTGTGTGGTTCTAAGCATCTCCCTGTAGCTGTGTCACTTCTAGATGCTCTGTTTAGGCCACTTAATCCACCCAGACATCTGCAGGGCAGGTGGGCCCTTCTAAGCACTGTTGCCAGAATGGTGTGTATGTGTGTGTGTGTGTGTGTGTGTGTGTGTGTGTGTGTGAGAGAGAGAGAGAGAGAGAGAGAGAGAGAGAGAGAGAGAGAGAGAGAATGTGTGAGTGTGTGTTTGGAAGTGTGTGTGAGAGTGTGTGTGTGTTAGAGTATGTGAGTGTGTTGGTGTGTGAGTGTATGCATGAGAATATGTGAGTGTAAGTGTGTGTGTGATGTAAGAGTGTGTGGGACAGTGTGTGTGTGACAGTGTGTGTGTGTGTGTAAGTATATGTGTGTGTAGGGGGGGGCCTGCCCTCTTCTGCACAGGGATTCTCCTTGCACTGTGACACGTCACCAAGCCTGAGCTCACGAGTCCCTCTGAACTGTCTCAGAATCCTGAGGGTTGCCAGGCAAACTGGGTGTCAGTCCCACCTCCCCCACAGTCACGATGTATGCCAGTCCCTAGGGGAATTACAGAGGAGTCACACTTTGTTCCAGAAGAAACAGGACCCAGAGGCAATGTCTAGATCACAGAGGGTGAGCTGGAGATCTAGCCTAGCCACTAGCCCATTTTGGGTCCATGAACCATCCACTGCTTTTCCCTGAGAAAATGACAAATTGGGTGCTTCTTATGTCCCTGTGGTGGAAGCCATTTCTACAAGGAGAAAGCCATTTGGGTTGGAAAATCATTTACTGTCTCCTGAAATGGCCTATAAAATGGCTCTTATGTGCTTCAAGAAAACACCAATGTCTCTTCTACCAGCTCCCTGGGAACAAGTGGGTCCTTGCTGACACCTTCCATGGAGAAGTCTCCAGAGAGAGCCCTGTCCTTAGGGTAAGGGTCTTGGGGCCAAAGACACCACGGGCTGGCATGGCCAAGTCTCCTGCAAGCAGAGAGTGGGAAAGGCCTCTCAACCGGCATCTACGTCCACAGGACCCACACAGATACTTTTATAGCTTTATGGAGGTATAATTTTTACCCCATAAAATTCAGTAATTTTAAGTGTGCAGTTCAGTGATGTGTAGCAAATGCACAGAATTGAGAAAAACATCACCACAGTGCAGATGTAGAGTAGTTCCATCACTCCAAAATGAGTCCTCCTGCCCCCTATTGCCAGCCTCTATCCCTAGGCCACTGGGATCTGCTTTCCTTCTCTAAAACTTGAGTATTCTGGACATTTCATACAGTCCTGCAGACTCCCACCTCTGGCTTCTTTCATTTAGCAGTGTCTTTGGGGTCCATCTATGTTGTAGCCCATGTTAACTGTTCATCCTTCTTAGGCTTGTGTAGTATTCCATCGCATGGATACCATATCGTTTATCCACTCATCTATCAGGGCAAATGGGTTGCTTCTAGTTTGGGGCTATGGTGAATAATGCTGCTATGAGCATACGAATGTAAGTCCTTGTGCAGATGCATAGATTCATGTTCATAGGGACTAGTTCATATGGGTGGACTAGTTACATTTTAGGCCACTTATCCTCTGATCTTTATCTACCCCTGCACAAGACAGAGCTCTTCCCAGGAGGATGTGCTTAGTCCAGGGTTTAGAGAGCCCACATCTTAGAGGGTCAGAGCTTCTAATTCCATCTCCAGGAGACACAGCTGGGAACTGCTCAGGGACCCAGACTACCTCGGCACCCTTCTTTCTTTTCCTGGACTGCCCAAGAAAAGACAAGGCTTGAAGAACGATTTCCCATTTATTGGTCACCAATGGATACACCAGCTCAGAACCTGACCACCAAACTGAATAGCTTTTATAGAACTATAAAATCAAGTTAAATAGCTTTTTCAAGATGAGGAGTTTTTTGGAAGAAAGATTTTGCTTTTGATTTTTTGCAAATATAATTTATTTTCCCAAAATGCATTTTGGGTTTTGTTTTTCTCATCTACTCATTAAATACTTGTTCAGTGAGTTTATGTGTAACCCTCTTTTCTTAATCAATGGTGTGGAGGAAAGGGAAGTTTTGCAGAAGGCACCATCACAAGTCCTGGGCCACCTCATGCCCTCATATCCAAAGGCAATCCTCATGTCTCATCTCTCTACCTGTTACGTCCACCCACCCTTGCTGGACCGTCTGTGTGGATTCCTGGACCTTGGCTCAGAAAACACTGCTACTGGGGCTGGGGATATAGCTCTGTTGGTAGAGTGCTTGCCTCTCATGTACAAGGCCCTGGGTTCAATCTTCAGCACCACCTAAATAAATAAACAAACAAACAAACAAATAAATAAATAAAATCAACTGTTTAAAAAAAAGAAAAAGAAAACACTGCTACTCTTCATATATGGCTGAGGCCTCATCTCTGCTCCTGCCTAGCTAGCACTGGTCCCAGGGAAAGAAAGGGATCTATGAACAACTGAAGCTGGATGCTGACCTCGAGCAGAGCAGATGGAGTAGAGGGGGAAACAGGCACGGGAGCCGGTTAGACACACAGCACGTGCACCACTTGCTGGGAGAGGTCCTGCGTCACATCCCCCACTATGATGGAGACAGTCAGGATGATTATTTGCAGATCTTGCAGACTGGACAGCGGAGGCTCTGAGAGTAACTGTCTCTAAGGTCACAGGTTGGTGGGCAGCTGAGAAGCAGTTCCACTCAGGTCTGGCCCAGCCCAAAGCATGAGCAAGAATGGACAGCTTCCTCCTCCTCCCCCTCACAGCTGGTGGTGCTGAGAGCTCAGTCTGAACTGGGCAGTGCTAAAAAGGTACGTCAGGTCTGCAGAGGACAGACTTCATTTCTCAACTGGAACAGCTGGAGTACATGTGGGCTTTGGGGCTGGCATTGCTGTCCTGGAATGAGGGTATCATGGGCTGAATGACTGTCTGCCCCAAATTCACAGGTTGAGGCCCTGATGCCTGGGGTGGCTGTGTGGGGAGGTGGGGCCTGTGCAGAAGTAATCAAGGTTAAGAGAGGTCAAAGAATGGGGCTCTAACCTGATAGGTAAGAGTCTTAGGAGCAGAGGAACCGGAGAACCCAATCCTTCAATAGCTGCACACTAACAGAACAGAGGCCAGGGAGGACACGGGAGAAGGTGAGCAAGCCAGGAGAGATTCCTCATTGGATGCCAACCCTTACTGGCACCTCCATCTTGGACTTCCAGCCTCCAGAACTGTCAGAAAACAATTTTCCTGAAGCTATCCATCCTGGGGCATGCCTGAGCTGACCAGCACAAGCAGGTCAGATGGACAGATGCGAGGCACAGAGAGCTGTCCCTGTCAGGATGTGGTGACAAGATACAGGTGGCAGAGAATTCATTTTGATGACACATTAGAAGAAACAACAGACCGGATCAGGAAGGTTAGATGCTATCTCATAACTGCTGCCTCCAGGGGATCTTGGAGGTGGTGTGTGGAGACAGAAGGAAATTGCCACCGGGAAGCCATTTTAAAAAATGAAATTAGCATTTTTCACAGGAAACATTTCCCTGGTGAGGACAGAAAGTTGGGAGGTAGAAGAAGACTGTTTTTTGGGGGAAGAGTGAGGATCCTCTGGGAGTTCCACCTGAAGCAGCCTGAGAGCTGGGGTAAGGCAGCCTCCTCCAGCCCACCTGCCTGCTGTTGCCTCCATTCCAGGAGCAGGCTCTGTGTTGGCATGTCCCTCGCCCTGGCTTCCACAGAGGTCTCCAAATGGCTCCAGACGTCCTCATGCTGTGGGCTCAAAACAATCCTGGAATTATACAACTCAGGTGAACTATGGGTCACGAGAAGCTTTGGGTGAGGCCGTCAGCACCTGGGGAAGTGCAGGTGTCGGTGTCTGCTCTTGGGAGGGAGCAGGGCAGTGAGTTTCAGTGCTTGCTCTGAAAACATGTGAGCTCCCAGGCTCAGCTGTCATCCTCGTGCCCTGCTAGTCCTGGCCTGTGCACCTTCTGGAACTCCACTGTGTTCATGTCCAGGGTGCATCGTGGTCTGAGCATACAGTAAGTGCTCACCAGGTGCAGACCCGGTGAATCTGGGTGCTGCTAGAGACCCACACACACCCAAACACATGTTTCTCCGATGCTTGTCCTTTCCAGGCAGCAGTTTTGGGTCCTCTGACTCCCACATGGACTGGGGCACAGGCTGCTGAGACTCACGGGCCACCAGGGATTTACAGAGGGCAGAGCTAGTGCAGGGCAGCCCCCGAGGGAAAGGCTGCGCCCTGCATCTGCAGGCCCTTTAGGAAGGTGGGGACAATGCTTGTCCCCTTGTTTTGGTTGGTGGAACATCAGATGGAAACAAGAAGGGAAAACAGAAATTCAAGGCCAATGGCAAGAGATATTTCCAATTTTTCTTGAAGAAAGAAACACTGCTTTGTCAAGTAGATGCAAGTTCTCAGCAGAGTCCTCCTGTATCCCGACGGCAGGACTGAACTTGCCCAGTCAAGGGCCAAAGTGGGGCTGGTCTTACAGTGCTGAACTTGATCTCCTAGGTTTAATCCGCCATGGAGGGTGATGCGGCTGAGCTCATGAGTGCATGCTGAGGTTTAACCCAAAAGCACCTGGGGCCCCGGGCAAAGCTGGGACATTGCCCAGCTTCTCTTTGAGGTCTTTTGTACTTTTCGTGCCACCTCATCATGTGGGGTAGCTTCCTGCTGCTGAAGATTCATGGAACAAGTTGTACTCACGCAGCTGGTCCTTCCACTCTCTGCTCAATTATCCAAACCATCCCTGACAGTGCCTGCGTCTGCATGTACACATGCACACACTCGCAGACGGAGATACTCTATTGTCCCGGGTCTCTGTCCTCCAGGGTGCTGCTGAGTATTGCTAGGGAAGGGCTTTAATCAGATAAACCAATCTCTTATAATGAATAAGTCACTTAAGAGACTCAGAACTTCCTGCAAAAAGAGCCAGCCCAAGATCTAATCTTCCATAGTAGAAAGAGAAGGCCAGGCTGCAGGAGGAGGGAGACGCATTAGCAAGTGGGGACCAGGAAGAGCAGCCCAGCCTCCTGAAACCCCACCCAGCCTTCTTCCCTCTAGACCTTCCCCCAAGCTGTAAGATGTCAAACTAGTAGGATTGGATCACTCGCCAAAAAGGCTTTTAGGAATTAAATCTTGTCTTGGCTCGTACCACAGAGCCACTGGGAAACTTTCCACCTCTTCAAGCCTACAATCCCCATTGGTCTTGTTCAGCAGAAGCTTCTCCTTCCTACGTAGGAGAGATCAAAGGCTCCAGCACAGGTCCCTGGGCTTCCTTCCTCTGCATCTCCACAATTCTGTCTTTGCCTCACCTTCCCAGCTCCTTTCTCTTGGCCTGCACCTCCTTCCCGACCTCCTCCTCCTCCAGGCCAGGCTACATCAGCTGCCTGTCTCTGGGGGCAATCTCAGACCTGTTCTGGGATCAGCCTCCCTGGTGCGCCTTTCCCTGGTCCCACGCTCAGCCTCCTGCAGCGGCCCCTCCCTCCCTAGACGGCTCACCTCCTGCAATCTGGCTCCCAGAACAGCACCCACTTAGATCGGCTTCTGCAAACTCGCCCTCCTGGCTGCATCTGCCTCCTCCCCTCGTTTCCATGGCTCCATATTTCTGGGTCCCAGCCGTTCAGACTGCCTTGCTTCCCCTAGATCCTAAGCACATGTGGCCATGGCCAGGTCCTCTGCCAGCCTGGTCACTGCAGGTCCCATTTGCCTATCAGGCTTGCCATCTCCCTCCCTCCTCCTGGCCTGTGGCACGCCTGGTCTGCAGACACTGCTGAGGCCTCATGCCCACGCCCCTCACAGCCAGGGTCCCCTCCACTTGCTGTCACTGCTGGTGGTGCCCCATTCCCCCAGGTGTTCAGGCTCCATCTCCACTGCTGTCCCCAGCCTGCTCCGCAGGATACAGGCGAACCTGGACGCAACGGTCTCACAGCGAGGACTGCCTAAACCCCGTCCGTACTCCACGTCCTCACCGGCACAGCGGGATCTATGCCAGGACCTGCTGTGTGAGGTGCCGCAGCATCCAGTGAAGCGCCCCAGGGCAAGGGCTCACGACAAGCAGCCCATGTCACCCCCACTGACAGACCACCAGCCTGGACTCTGCCGTGGCTCCCAGCATGTCCCTCCTCCACTGGACCCTTTCCAGCAAGGGCACCGGCCTTTCCACCTCCATGACCTCAACACCATATACACTTGTGTGCACAGTTGGGTGTAACTCACACACTCCGTGAAACAAAAGGGCCTTGGATCAACTCTGCTTCTCATCACGTGTGACAGACTTTGGTTTTATTCTACCTTAAATACTTTATCAAGAAACTTTGTAGCTGAAGAATCAAGTTTCAGGATCTGGTATAAATGGCACTGCTCAGCATGACCGTCTTGTCTGCTTAGACCTGCGGTGACCCCCTCCTCCCCTGGTGCCCTTCCTACCTGTCTCCACGACCCTCCACTGCTGCCTTGCATTCAGGAGGCCCGAGCCTTCCTGCCATGGCCTCAAGCTCCTCCACGCCTGCACCTCTAGTTACCCTGAACTCAGCCCCAGCAGCCACTGGCCAAGTCCGCTGAGTGACACTGTTCCTGGCTCTGCACCTTTGCCTGAGACTCCCTCTGCCAGGAAGGCCATCTTCTTACCCACCCTGTGACAGCCTGGGGCACAGATGGCATCCTTTCTGATCACTGTCCAAGCTCCCACTGCAGGGGTAGTCACCACCTCCAGTGTGACAACAGGGCAGAGCCTGTGGCCACATCTGGGCTTTGCAGACAGAGTAACCTGTTAGATTAAGTTTTTTGGCTAACAAGAGGGTAAAGATGGCAAGAGTGTTGTCTACTGGCCATCTGGGTCCCAGAAAGAAATGAGTGCACTTTCCTTGGAAATGCCCCATTTATTTTACTGTCCTTCCATGGAATCAAAGCCGTTAACCTGTGCTGTGTGCCCTTCTGACACTGCCCACTAGTTTGGAAGCTCAGTTGGGTCAAGGATCGTATTTTACTTCTCCTAGAATCCCCCAGAGCCTCCGGTTCATTCTCTTGCACATGTTACAAAACATACTCAGTTGATGCATGAATGACTTTGTCAATGGCGTTTCAGGCCTGGGACTAGTCACCAGGGAAATGTCTTTGGACACAGAGACAGTTTGTCAGCATATGTCTGAGGTTGGGCCAGCAGGGCTAATCTCCATGTGGATAACTGCATCCCTTGATATCTGAACCTAGCAACCAGTGAGTGAGCCAGGCCTGTGTAGGGGGTAACAGAGACCACCTCCTCCTGGAGCAGAGGCACTTATAACGCCAACAGCACTGGGACCCTGGTGGGGTCCAGACCATGCATCTTGTTACAGTGGGTGCTTCAGGGGGCAAACATTCACTAAGCACCTGGGAAGCACCATGAGCAGGTGCAATTCTCTCTTTCTCAGTCATGTAGTTGTTCCACATTCAGAGCCAGACTGAAATGGATTTGAAGGCTCTCTTATCTTCTAACTCCACGACCTTGTGCTAATGATTCTTGGAGCCTTAGTCTCCTCATCTGTAAAGTAGATTAACAGTGCACACCCTAGCTTTGGGAGGGCAGAGATGATGAGCCATCTCCCACTGCGCAGAATCTGCAACATGTTGGACATTCACCAGCAAGAATGCTTGTCCTCACGGTCAAGGGAAACACCATTCCCCACTTCCATAAAGAGAAACAGACTCCCAGAATCCCTCAGCCAGCCCGAGGCTGGGCACTAAATGCCAAAGCCCCCAGGCCTTCCACAGCCTTGCACCCCTGCCCTCTGGGGGGAGTTCTTCCTACTGTTCTCAACTGCTCCTTCCCAGTGAAGACAATTTGAATACAAGTTAGCTGTTCGTGGGGGTGGTGACCCTAGTGAATGCTCCTGTACTAGAGACGTGCTCCTGACCAACAGTGTCCACTTCTGATGGGAAAGCCAGGGAGAGGGCAGGGGAGCAAGGCCCACGTAGCTGTGACAGAGCCCCCACCTGGCCAGAGCTGCTCAGGGAGCCTCAGCCCCTGCCCAGGCCCAGCCCCGCTCTCCTCAGGCATCCTGGCCAAGCCTCTGCCTGAAATAGACTCTCCTCTCCTCCATGGCTGACACGCTTTCTCACACCCCCTGAGCCTCAGTGGTGACACCTCCTCCTCAGAAGGCCTCCCTTCAGGAAGTCCTGCTCCTCAGAAGGCCTCCTCCCCAGAGGTCTTTTCCTCAGAAGGGCCTCCTCCACAGAGACCTCTTTCCTCCCCAGAGCCCTGGTCTTCAGAGACCTCCTCCTCAGAGACCTCCTTCCCAGAGCCTTGGTCCTCAGAGACCTCCTCCTTAGAGTTCTCCTCCTCAGAAGGCCGCTCCTCAGAAACCTCCTCCTCCCCAGAGGTCTTCTCAATAGGGCCTGCTCCTCAGAAGGGACTTCTCAGAAAGGCCTCCTTCTCAGGAAGGCCTTCTCTCACACAGGTCTCCTCCTCAGAAAGCTTCTCCTTTAAAAAGTCCTCCTCTGAAAGGCTTCCTCCTCAGATTGTTCAATTTTCAGTTTCCCAGTGACACTTTGTTCTCCGCGCTGCACCAGAACTCTCTACCTTTTATTTGACAATTTATCTGCAATGTCTCTTTCCCACTGGAATGAAATTTCCTTAAGAGAATGCAGCTAGCATTGCTCATCTTCGCATTTCAGGGCCTTGTTAAATGGTCACAGGACAGAGCAAGGCAGTTGAATCCTTTATTGCTTAAGTGAAGTCATCTTGTCCATCCTCCTGTGTCTGCCTTCACCAGAGAGCTGCATTTTCTATTTTGGTTTTATAAGCACCAAAGGCTGGTGGCTTCTTGCCTCCCTTAGATGACACACTCCACAAGCTAATAAACCTTCCTGGCTGGCTGCACTCTGCCCCTGCAGCCTGTCTGCTCTTCATATCCAGCATGGCAGGGGATCACCTTGCCCTGTGCACCCAAGGAAAACAGAAGGATTCAACACTTCCAAAACAAGCATTCAAGATGCAAATGGTTGTAGAAAAACAGACCCCCAAGCAAACTGAACACCAAAGGAAAAATCCAGACAAAGAAAAAGCCCTGCATGAGCCCAGTGTAGCCAGGACAGGTGTTAGGAAGTCCTGACCCGCAGACTCTGGCTGATGCCTGCATGGGCAGCCCACTCAGCAAGGGAATCCCTGCAGCCCTGCAGGTGCTTCAAGACACTGTCCCACACCACGCTCCTTGGGAGCAGCAAGGTGTGCCAAAGGAGTCCAGCTGTGGCTGCAGGAAGGGCCAGATATTTACTGAGCACCTTCTGTGTGCCAGGCACTTGCTAGACACTGTCACTCAGCTCTACCTCCTTCCATCCCCAACAGTGTGCCTAGGTAGGCTGGTACTTCTTCACATTCAAGGCAACTGAGGCTCAGCGTCAGGTTTACATAGGTCACACTGTATAAGGGGCAGAGCCCCATCTCCATGCTCACTTTGCCCCATTCCTGGTGCAACACACTCTCCATTCCCCACAGATGTGTGTGTGAGTGCTGGCTAAACAAACCAACCCAGAGTAAGGCAGAGGCCCTCAGTGTGAAAGGGACCCAGCTCAGTTGGCAGCAGCCCTAAGGCAGAGAGGAGACTCCTCACTTTCATTCCCTGAAGGCAACCTCTAAGAGGCCAGAGGACATCTGTGCCTGCTGCTGTCACTTGCTGTCCCTGCAGCACCTCTGAGGCCACAGCACCCTGCTCAGGTGGCCTCACCACCATTTCCAGCGTATCTCCCAGTGAGCTCAGGCCTGTCCTACCCAAGCTGGGGTAGGGGAGCCCCAGGGTTCACTGGCTGCTGGCCATCAGAGCCCACCTGCCCAGGAGCAGGTGGAGGTGGGTGACTTCCTGTGCATCCCACTAGTGTCTACGCTTTGCCAAGAGAGGTAAACATCAAGCTTCCTCCCACTCAGGCACCTGGGGCAAGGCCACTTGAATTTCTGGGGTGGGCCACTCCCACCAGGTCTTTCCAGAGAGGGGAGGGGAGGAAACAGCCACTGGAGAAAACCCAACCTCCTAAGGCAGAACTTGACCAGAAAGAGGTACCTGCAGCTCAGGCAAAAACCAAGGGTTTGCATGGGCTTAGGATCCCTTCATGCTCTTCACAGCTCCAGCGCTAGGTCTGGGGATAGTCTCTCCACCTTTCTGGGTCTCAGAGTCCTTATCTGCAGGTACCAGATGGCTACCACCAGCCTTGGTGGATGTTCAGGCTGGCAGCACCCTGCCACTGCTAGCCTGTGTTTCACCCTCACTGGTTCTCACTTCATTGCAACAAGCAAGAACTCACAAGTGGGGTGCAGGGTCCTTGCACCCACAGGCCCTAATTTCAGTGGTCACCTCTCACGGGAGTGCCAATGGCTGTTTGCTGCAGGACTTGGCAGCTCAGGGCACGAAGGGGCTGCTCTCCTCCTTCTGCCTGCCCCTCCCACGCTCCAGCCGGCCAGCTGGGCCAGCTCTGGGGAGTGCAGGACTGAGATGGTACCCCTGTGGGAAAGCAGGGTCCCCTCTCTGGCCAGAGGAATGACAGCGTGGCCGCTACTCTCCCCCACATGTCCCCTGTGGGGGCGTATCCATACTCAAGGGGCGACACGGATGGTGGGGCACATTCCGGAGCCACGGGGAACAAACACATCCAGGGGCTGCAACCGGCTTCCCAGCACCTGCCAGCCCCGCCCATCCTTACCAAGTCCCTCGGCTGTAAAGCCGCAAAGATATCCCCGCCTGCACCCGCCTGCACCGCCCGCACCGCCTGCCCCCGCGGGGCAACACCCGGCCCAGCCGGGCTGCGGGGAGTACGCTGCAACCCAGGCAGCGCCGGTGCCCGGGCGGCGAGGTGGGCAGCGGGCAGAGCCCGCAGGAAAGGCGCCGCCGCGGGCGGACGCGCGGGCGCTGCCCGGGGAGATCGCGTGGCGCTCGGCGGCGGCGAGGTCCACGGCGGCGGCGCGCTGCACTGCGGACCCACCCGGGCGGCCGGCGACCCGAACGCAGCCCGCAGCGAGCCCAGGTGCCGGGCGCAGAGGCGCAGGGGCGAGGGGCCGCAAGCCTTACCTTCCACTTTGGTGAGGGTCAGGACCGGACTGTTGCAGGCGCTGAGCGGGGCCACCCGGGCCGAGTGCTTCTTCATGGTGAGCCGGCGCCTGCAGGAGCGCTGCCGCCGATCGCTACATCCTGGGGCCGGCGGCGCGCCTCTCGGGCCGCGGCCTCCTCCTCGCCCCTCGCTCCTGCCCCGCGTCGCGGCTCAATGCGGCGGCCGCCCCGCAGCGCACATCCTCCCGGCCGCGCAGCACTCCACACGCGCGGCCTCCTACTCGGGCTGGCTGCAAACTCCAACGTCACGTCCCAGTGCACTCCCCACGCCCCGCCGGCCGCTCACCTGCTCCGCCCCCGCCCCAGGCCGCCAGCCCCGCGGCCGCGTCCCCGAGCTCTCAGCCAGTCCCCGGTGCAGCCTCAGGCCGCCGCCTCCCGGACCAGCCCTTTAGTGGGACCGATGCATTTGTGGGGACCCTGAGCACGTAAGCCCCAGTCGCCACAAGTTTAACCAGGAGGTGTTTGACTTGGATGGAGGGCTGACTCCTCTCCTGCACAGTTCTGAATTGTTTTACAGGGAGAGAAGGGAAAAAGCAAAGCTCCTCACAGCTTGCGTGGGCTTCCTAAGCCTAAGAACACGTTTTTTTTGTCTGGCCCTAGAGACAACTCTTTGGGGGGAAGAAAATGCAGTCCACAGACTAAGCAGCCACGATGAGAAAAGGCAGGCTTAGAGGAAATCTCCCTTTCTGCCAGGCGCCCAGGCTCCCAAGCTCTTGCTGCAGCTGCTGTCTGGCCTTTGATTCTGCAGGCGGGCCTTCTCAGCTGCCACTCAGACCTGCTGCCAGCTACTAGGTGAAGGGGCTTGTTAAAAGGCCTCGATTTATCTATTGCATCCCTAGTGACTGCTGAGTCCAGAGGGACCTTTATCATTTATTGTTAATCTGGGATAGTGCATCATGAAATGTGCCCCACTATCCACTACAGGTAGGACTCTAGGCTCCTACACCCCAGAATGCCAAGGGAGACACTTTATAGGATCTCACTCACATGTGCCCCAAACTCAGTTCTGGCCCCAGCCACTACAGGAAATCCGAAGATTCAAGGTGGGTTTGGTTGTTATTATTGGTTAAGTTCTCACCCAGAGTTTCAGAACCTGTCTCAAAGTTGGTGTTCCACTGTACTGCCATTCTGATCCCCAATAAGGGTAACTCAGTGGAGTGGTACCAGTGGAGAGTGAGGCAGAACAACAGGGTTCCCCTAACTTGGCACCTACCAGCTATTTCTGGTGACATCCACCCACATGCCCCTAGTGTGCGGCAGAATGGCTCCTGAAGTCGCTCTGGGGGAGTTCTTGTTAGTACTTGCCCTCTTGAACAGCCATGATGAGCAGAAGGACGAGTCTTTCAGAGGCCAGGGCTTCTCACGGTACCTTCCCCAGCATTACGTCCAAGGAAACGTTCTCAGGATCTCTGCAGAGCCCTCTAGCGGTGGCCTCCACACCTCACACCTCTCCCAGGAACTCACCCCAAGAGCCCTAGTGAGGATGCTACCAAATCAGCCATTTCCTGCTCTGGAAATGAGCCGAAAGAAAAGAATTTATCACGAAATAATACTTCTGTGTGGTGTTTCAGGAAGTTCATCCATAGAATTCGGTATAGACATAATAACTAAAATATCACTTAAAACAGTACTCATTTTTGAGCGATATCAGACATTGTGTTAAGTGTTTCACTTAAATCATTTCTGTATGGTCATTGTTACTCCATTTTATAGATGAGAAAATCAAGAAAGGTGAAATAAAATATCCTAGGTCACAGAGTAACTGGCAGAGCGGTATTTTAAATCTAAGCCTTCAAGAACTTTGTACTCCCTGTGCTCCTCTCTTATATGTTGTGAATATAAAATGCAAAACCGACACCTGACTATTCCAAGTCTGTGAGGGATGGGTGTCAGGTAATCTCTACGGATGGCCTTTGGTCTGAATGTGCCTTTACGGAGCTGTGGTGCGTGAATGGCACGTGTTCCTGGAGGGCCTGTGTCTCCCAGCACCTCACTTTTGTCCTCCACCCTTGTCCTACAGGCAAATCATGAAGGAAAGTGCTGAATAAATACTTGTCTTTTATGAAAATAGCTATTTCTACTTTCTGCAGTGCTCTATGTAAGTCAAACCATTGACAATTCCATATGGTTAAACATCCCTGTTGCTAGGTGTATCCATGAAATAATTATTCCCTAGTTTTGTTGGCTTGGTTTTCATCTCCCTGTGGGGCAGGATTGTCTGGACCCTGGGAGGCCCTTGCTGTCCCATGTCTGTTAATCTCTCCTTCCTGGTTGTCCTCTCTCCTCTTCTTAATCCCTGTGTGCTGCTCCAGTCCTTCTTCTTCTGTACTCAACTGCAGCAGCCTTTAAGTCAGGAGGTTTCTCTGCATACTGATATTGCTTAAGGCAACACTGTTTTGGGGGGAGTAGGACATGGTGGGCCCATATTTAAAAACTCCCATGAAATTACCCAGGAAGTTAGTGTGGTACTGATACATGAGCCCATATGGAGAATTCCAAACATTTAAAATATCATACCTGAGCTAGGCTAACATGGGATACTTAGAAAATTGTCTAAGCTCCCAAATCTAAAAATCCAAATCTAAATTTGCAACAAAACAAAGAAATCCTTTTAAGAAATAAAGATGAGATTCCTGAAGTATCAATAGAAACAACACTATGGATAACACCCAGGCAAGAGGACAGGACATTTAACCTCTGACCCTGCTCCTCTTCAGAGGGTGCCAGTATGAACTGACATCTGAAGGGGACGCCTGGACACTTGTCTTGAGTTTAGTAGTACAGGGGAGTATCTGAAAGGGGACCTGGGGTGCATTTTCAGGTCACACCCTTTAAATAGCTCTTCCTTCTGACTCCTACCCTGCATAGTGTAACCAACAGTCTGCTGGCCCAGCCCAGCGCTGGCTCTGCGCTTCAAGAGGGGAGATGGCGAGACACCAGTCCTTTGTCACTAGGCCCGCCTCCTGCTCGGTTACCCTTTGACCAGGTGGTAGGGGAGTGGACAGGGATTTTATAACAGTTTCTGGCAGTCTGACATGGTGGGCTCACGAGGAGGGCTGGTTTTGTTCTCAGCAGTACTGTGGTCCTCTAGGAAGACAGAAGAGACGGGCTTGGGAGAATCTCCAGGAAAGTAGACATGGGCTGGCTGATTCCTCATGTCCTGAAGGCTTACCACTCTTCTCCTGGTGTGGGCCTCGTCCCTGGCTCTGTCTCTAGACTCACACTGCTCCTGTAACCTGTTCTGGTCCTTCCTGGGCTGGCTCACACTTCTGCCATCCCCAGGGCCTCAGCCCTGCTCTCTCTCGTGAGGGTAGGTACATATCTGTGGTCCCACTTCACTCTTCCATTTGTTGGGTTACCTGTTGCTCATAGTTCTCTGGAGTGGGAAGTGCCCTGAGCATGAGCCAGCAGCCTATGCATGAGCTCTGGCTCTGCCCATGAGGAGCAGCCAATCCTGAGCCCTTGTTTGATCTTTCTGGCCTCAGGTATCTAATCTGCCTCGAGAGGACTTGTGGCAGTTTTCAGCAGTTTCTTGCTCTCTGTGGAGAACTCTGATTTTTATCTGCGGGATTCTCTGTTAGACTTGGTTTGTAAGAAAAGACGATGATCCTAAAAGAAAGTTCGGAAAACCATTGATTTGCTGATTTCCCAGGTGCTATGGGGCTTTGAAATCTGGGGAGTATGAAATCACCTCCAGGGTTTCAATTGTCACAGCCTCCAAAGATCTTAAGAGAATGCTCACCTTGTGAGTATCTCCAGTTATTAAGTAGACTCTTGCTTTAATGAGTTGTCTCACTTTTTTGCCATGGTCAGAAATACATTTTACATTTGTCAAAAATTGTACACTAAAAAGGGTGAATTTTACCATTTGTAAATCATATATCAACCTAAAAATTGAGAAAAACACATTTTACATCACCACCCTTACACATAATTTGCATGTGTACATACACCATGATGGATGTATACATGTGTATGTGGTGTGCATTTATATGTATGACACACTCATATGGCAGCTGATTAAACTAGTTAGTGAAATATTCCCTTTACCACATGTGAGCATTTGTTTCCATTCTGTTTTATCATATCAACTCTGTTATGTCCTATTTGCTCACTACAAAAAAAAGTGCAATCAATTCATTTGTTTTTACTATGATGCATCCATGGATTATAATCAATGTAGTTTGAAAAATACTGTTGAGATTGTACTCATAGTAAGGTATATGGAGACTTCACTCCATATGTTCAGAATGAATAACAACAATCTTGAAATCTGATAAGAGTTTTCAGTAGTCAGAAAACAGATATTTTAATTAATTCTCTGTGCAATATCAGCTCTGTCTCATAGTCCTTCCCAGTGTTAAATACTAAGAGAAACATTATTTTTGTGATTGTCAGTGCTTAAAAACAGCTGTTTAAAGTGGTTCCAGGAACCAGAAATGGAGTTTCCTCAGGTAGCTTGGAGTACAGTACTCTCTTCCCAGTGGAAAGAAAGCCCGGAAAGGCAGGGATGAGGACGGGGTGCCAGGGCTCACTTGCCACCTGGCAGGAACGACTCAGACACCCCAGGTGCAAGCACACACAGGACTTGAGGGCCTTCTCTTACCCTCACGTGTCCCCATTCCCCCACCCCTGCCAGGCATCCAGGTACTTTAGGGGGACAAACTCAGACTCCCCCGGGTCCCACAAGGCCTTCTCTTCTTTCTCTAGGGAGAAACTCAAGGCTGAATGACTTCAACTGGGGGGAACAGGATATGGAGGGGTGGGATCACTGGACATCACCACTGGGCTTGGGGACAGCCTTGGCCCCACAGTGAGGAGACACCAGCTGGCATGTTGCAGCTTAGAGCCAGATCATGATGAACCAAGGGCTTCCTTCCCTGGGACCTCTGAGAGGTGGAGCTGGGTGGCTAGCCCAGAGAAGGAAGGACCAGAAGCACTAACAGGAGGCTCGCACACAGGAGGTCCTCGCAAAGCCGCACCCCTTCCCACTGGGGAAACACACATGCCACCCCCACACACTCTCTGCCACCGTGTGAGGCAGTGTGGGAAGGGGGCTGCTGTAAACAGTACCATTGGGACACGTTATTGGATGGAGATAACAATGGTGTCTGCCTTCCACATCAGCTGTGGAGATGAAAGGAATTGATGTCCCTAACGTGCTTGTGATAGCACTGGCGAACAGCAGGACCCAACGAGAATGGGCACCGTTTCTGTTCTCCTCCACTAGGTCCAGTCACAGGCCACAAGGAGGGTCACTCTGATCTGTCATACTGCTGGTGTCTCACACAGTACCTGGTTTCTACAGAAGGTGTTCAAAGCAGGAAGACCAAAAGGAAAGAATGAGCTAGCATATTCACAGAGCCCAGAATTCTAGAGATTTCTGGGACTGACTGTGTCCCTCGGACTCTACTTTGCTGCCTGCCAGGTGCAGGTGTAATGAACCTAGGCTGACGACCGTCTTCTGCTTTGAACAGGCTCTCTGCCTCTCTTTGGCTCCAACTCACAGGAAATATTTTGGAGACCCAGGCTCGAGACCCATGGTAGCAGAGAGATTTGATGCCATTTAGATCAGAAATAGCTGCTGCTTGTTCCTGGGTGACTCATGGTCCACAGCTGGCCTTCGATCCGTCTCCTTGGCTCTGCCTCCTCTGTGCAGGGGGAGCTGGGAGTACTGACCTAAATCAGCTCCTCCTCAAGGCCAGGAGCCCATCCTAGGCAGCCGTTTGCTTCCAAGGGTGGATCAAGGGGACTAGCATCATCCTGGCCTGAGCAGGAGACAGTGTCTGGGTTAGTGAAGGATGCAGGGGCTACTCCACTCTGTCCTTACTCCAGAGCATGGGGACCTGCAGAAACCTCAACCCAGAAGGACGCTATTGGCTCAGGGTTGAGCAGGGTCTCAGAAGTCCTGATCTTGAGGCCAGGCTCTGCTGCCTGCAGAGCCCTCTCTCTCTCTCTCTCTCTCTCTCTCTCTCTCTCTCTCTCTCAAGACAGCAGCATCGTCTGCTGGCCCTGGGGTTGCCTGAGCACTTGCTTCAGCTGCCCGTGGGTGTGACTGTCTAATGCAGGGACCTTGCCAAGGAGCACTCGGAAGCCCTTGCTGAATGAATGGAAGAAAGGAGAGTCATGAGGGAGAAGGAAGCAGGACCTGTCTTGTTGAGGTGGGCAGGTCTGCAGAGGCAGGCATGGCAGAGTCAGCTCCTGAACCAAACTGACATTGGCCCTCAGGAACCAGGAGACCTGGCTGTTCCCTACAGCAGCTCCTCACAGCCAGACCTTCCTGGACCACCTTCCCAGGCACCCAGCCCTTCACACTATGCCCACCCCAGCAGGCATGTGTCCTCTGCCTGAGGACCTGGTCCCTCCCTGTCCAACACCTTGTGGGCCAGTGGTAGAGGAAAGGGCTAGGCCACTGAATGCCTCAGCCAGCTCTGCTCCTCCTGTCACCATGCAACGCCAGAGACCTCATAAGCACCAAGGAAATGAGCCAAGAGTGAGCGGTGCAGAGTCTCCCAGAGTGTCATGAAGTCAGATGCTCAACCATGCCTAACCCCCACCTCTCCAAATCCGGGATGCCCTGTAAGACACACTGGTTCCTCACTGACTAAGAAAATTCAAAGGTATCACTTCTCTAAAAGATCTTTCCCATCTCCAAGACACTTCCCCAGCAAACTGCTCCTCCTCCTCCAAGAGAGACCCCTCCAACATCTGCTCCTCATCCTCATCCTCCCACAGCATCCCCCTTGCTGCAGTTCCTCCTCCTCTTCCCATAGGGTCCCTCCAGTACATGCTCCTCCTCCTCCTCCCACAGGATACCTTCCAGCACCTGCTCCTCCTCTTCCCATAGGGTCCCTCCAGTACCTGCTCTTCCTCCTCCTCCCACAGCACCCCCTCCAGCACCTGCTCCTCCTCTTCCCATAGGGTCCCCTCCAGCACCTGCTCCTCCTCCTCCTCCCACAGGGTCCCCTCCAGCACCTGCTCTCCTCCTCCTCCAATAGGATCCCCACAAGCATCTGCTCCTCCTCCTCCAGGGTCTCCTCCAGTACCTCCTGTTCCCACAGGGTCCCCTCCAGCACCTGCTCCACCTCCTCCCACAGGGTCCCCTCCAGCACCTGCTCCTCCTCCTCCTCCCACAGGATCCTCTCCAGCACCTGCTCCTCCTCCTACTCCAATAGGATCCCCACAAGCATCTGCTCCTCCTATTCTCACAGGATCCCCTCCAGCACCTGCTCCTCCTCCTCCCACAGGGTCCCCTCCAGCACCTGCTCCTCCTCTTCTTCCCATAGGGTCCCCTCCAGCACCTGCTCCTCCTCCTCCTCCTTCCACAGGGTCCCCTCCAGCATCTGCTCCACTTCCTCCCACAGCAACTCCTCCAATACCTGCTCCTCCTACTCCCATAGCAACTCCTCCAACACCTGCTCCTCCTCCTCCCACAGGGTCCCCTCCAGCACCTGCTCCTCTTCCTTCTCCCACAGGATCCTCTCCAGCATCTGCTCCTCCTCTTATTCCATAGGGTCCCCTCCAGCACCTGATCCTCCTCCTCCCACAGGATTCCACCAGCACCTGCTCTACCTCCTCCCAGAGTCCCCTCCAGCACCTGCTCCTCCTATTCCCACAGGGTCCCCTCCAGCACCTGCTCCACCTCCTCCCACATGGTCCCCTCCAGCACTTGCTCCTCCTCCTCCTCCTTCCACAGGGTCCCCTCCAGCACCTGCTCCTCCTCCTCCCACAGCAACTCCTCCAACACCTACTCCTCCTCCTCCCACAGGGTCCCCACCAGCACTTGCTCCTCCTCCTCCCAGCATCCCCTCCAGCACCTGCTCTTCCTCCTCCCACAGCATCCCCCCCAGCACCTGATCCTCCCCAGCCATCCCTCGGTCCTGCACTGAGCATTGCTCAGTGACCATCCCTTGGCTCAAGATCACATTGACCTACAGAACCTCATTAAAAGTGTCTTCTTCTGCCTGTCCAGATAGGGATGGCCTTTGATGTCCAGAGCTAAATTCCTCCTCCTGCTGGGCTTGCTGTTCTGCCCTAGGGACCTCCTCCGGACATCAGTCCCCTGGCCTCTCCACCCCAGGGAGCATCCTGGTCACAGCAGTGGGCTTGGTTCCTGCCAGGTTTCTCTCAGGGGAAGCCTGTGGCCCACACTCAGGCTCTAGCTGTTTCTGCCTCTCAGGTTGGCTTCTGTGAGGGCTTCAGCCCGGCGGAAGTGAGAAACCCCAACTCTGACATAGGAGGAAGTCCACAGGTAACTGCTGCTCCTGGGGCCCGCTGTTCCCCAGGATGCTCTAGTGCCACAGACAGGCTTTCGTTAGGTGCTCACTCTGTCCCTGCTGTGCTTCTGCTCAGGGACAAAGGAGGTGAGTTCTGACCAGTGGTAATCCACAAGGCACCCCAGATCCTAGTCCACTGTGACTCTGAGAATTGACACAGTGGGAACAAAAATCAGCATGTCACCCATTGCTGAATGACCCTACTGGCCAAAACTTGTAGGTGCTCCAATTACTCAAAGAAGTAATTGGGTCTTCCCACCCACAAGTACTGCGGATTACTGCTTTTCTCCCTTGTTTTCCACAGGGATCTGCTGATTTGTGCTGGCATTTCGTGCCACTTGTATGCATAAGAAGTTGGAATCGTGGCCAGAGAAGGAAGTACAGGCCAAAGCGGGAGAAATGCTCCACACTTTAGCCCTGTTTGAGCAACATACCTTGCTTATTGCAAAGGCAAACAAAGCAAAAGTTTAAAGGTTGGAGTTGTTCCTTACTGCAGGGCTGAGAGAGTCTGTGATTTCAGACAGCAGCATGAGACCTGAGGTCTGGAGGTGCATCCTGCTCCTGGCTGAGGTTGGTCAACCTGGGTAGGGGTCAGTCAAATCCCCAAGAACCCCCCAGAGCCCCAGCAGGGGTTGGAGGGCCCGAGGTAAACCGGTCTTTGTTCCTGCAATGATCCACTCAGGATATTTCTCCCTTGTGGATTTCTCAACCACCGTCTAACAAACAGCTCTGGAGGCCCTTTCACCCCACCCAGCTTGTTGGCTGGCAAGCCCCAGCCCACCCACAAGTCCCTGTGGAGAAGCAGCGGTGGAGCATGGAGTGGGGCCCAGGTGGGTGGGCCGGAGGCAGGCATAACCTGCGGCCATGAGGAGCCCACCATGCAGGCACCTCGAGCCAGTGCCACCTGTCACCCTGCAGCAGCCAGGCCTGGTCCCAGTACCCACCCCTGCTGCAGAAGCTGGATGCAGCCCCATCCCACAACCTTCCCCTCCTCCTCTGACCTGCCCTGAGGAAATGGTCCTGGGCAGAGCTGAATGGAAGTTGGGACCCCAGAGCTGACCCATAGCATTAGTGCATTTCCAAGCCCTCATTAGCCTAAGTTTGGGCCAATAGCAGTGACCCAAGTCCTAATAAAGCCCCAGAGGGACTCACTCTGTGGGGGAAACTTGCTGAAGGTCCTCTGTCGCCCTGCAGGGATTCTTTCTGTTGTTTTAATGACTCCTGCTCTTCTGTTCTGATTTTGGCCTATGGACTTCATTCTTTGAACTCATCAGACAAGAACCTTGAAAGAACAAGTTGTGGGTGAGCTGGAGTTTGCTGCAGCATTGGAAGCAGAGCCCGCCAACCAAAGCTGATGTACATTTTGACTGTTGAGGGCTGTAACTTGCGCAGAACCCCACCAGCAGGCAGCGAGGGGAGTCAAGCTTCACCAGGTTTCACTGGGTCAGAGCTGGGCCTGTTTTGTCCCAGGGCTGCCTCTGAGGCAGCACGCAAGAGCTTGTGGACCATCCAATTTCATGGGGACCTTCTGAAGTCACCTGGTGCCCATCTGTTCTGGATTTTTCTCAATTTCTATTTTCACTTTAAGATGATTATCCTTAAAAATTTCATGTGCTGCTAATGATAGTAAAGATTGGTATACTCCTTCTAACAGTAATATGCATAGAATTTCTTAAAAAATAAGAGTTCGTGATCTATTAGCCACTATTTCCATTTTTAGGATTTTTCCCCCAAGAAATAATCTTATGCAAATACACTTATATAACAAAGGTGTTAATCCCAAATCTATTCCCAGTAATGAGTTGGAAACAACCTACCTGTTCACCCATAGAGGGCTGGGAAATGAAGTGTGGTGTTCTTCTCAGAGCACAATATGGCTGGTAAGATAAATGATCCAACAAACAGGGCACACACATTCAGGAGGATGCCTAAGGCAAGTGTCTCTCACCCAACATGATTTTCTTCCTTGCCTTTTCCTCCACGCACAGGTCACATGGCATCATTGAAGTGTGTGTGTGTGTGTGTGTGTGTGTGTGTGTATGCACTATTTGTCTACACATCCAAGAACTGAACAGGCTACCACTTTTATTTCCATGTTTTCTAACTACCACAAATAGAAACAGTGATTCATTCACTTTATCCTTGAAATTTCACTCAACTGGAAGATTGTCTGTACTTAGGAATCCAGTTCACAGGTGTGGGTTGAGGTCAGCATTGATGCTCACTCACTGATAGCTCAAGGGTCTAAAAACGTGTCTCCTACTCAGACTTGAAGGCTAAGAAAAGCAGGAAAGGTCTTCATGAACAGGCCCATAAAAGGCAACGTGAGACTGCTTTCTCTTTTTCGATAGACTAGTTCTATTCTTATGTAAACCTTGGGAACCTGCTTTTAAAGTCAATGCCTTTCCCAGTTCCTTGAAGTGTGTGTATGATAACATCAGCAGTTATCATTCACCCCCATTTCCATATTTTAAATATTTTGTTGCTTCACATGCTTTTCATAGTTTTCTGGCTGTAGAATATTTCAGAACCTGCTAGAAAACGAAATGGAGCTGGGAGAGTGTGAAGGTGTGACCAGCTTTGGTGCAGGGTGCTTCCTGAAGAGGAGAAGAAGCAACTGCTCAGGGTCTGGTCTGGACAGTCCTTACTCCCACTCCTAAGGGCGGCAGTGCTTGGTCTGGTTCTGGATTTGGCAGGGAGCAGTGACCTTGCCTTCCAGCAGCTTTTGCAGGATGCTCTCTGTGCAGGATGTCTTCTGGGCTGTTATTCACTGTCTTCTGAGAAGCTGAGAAGTGATTTGGATTTTTCCTTCTAGTGCCACATGTAGAAGGATTATTTGCCCTTATCTGTCTTATCTTTCTTGTGTTCTGCTTGAAATTGGGCACACTGACCTCTTGGAGTGGCATGCAACTTGTGCTTTGCTATATTACAGCCCAAATGAGCAAAGGACACAGTTCAATCTTCTTCCTCTTCTGTTGCTTTTGTTTGTTTGATTTTGGTACCAGGGATTGAACCCAGGGGTATTTAGCCACTGAGCCACATCCCCAGCCCTTGTTGTATTATGAGGCAGAGTCTCACTAAGTTGCTGACTCTGGCCTTGAACTTGCAATCCTCCTGTCTCAGCCTCCTGAGTTCCTGAGATTACAGGTGTATGCCACCATACCTGGCCTCAGTAGGCCTTAATATTGCCCTTCTTAACCTACTTTTTTTCCTTGCCACTGACATAAATATGTACAAATGTCTTAACACCTTAAACCAACCTTTTTGTAAAAATACAAAGATGAAAAAAAAAGAAAAAAGAACCTCCAAACCAAAACAACATCAAAAGGAAACTATTGTGCACCCCCATTTGGGTGTCCTGTTCCTGCTCAGAGGAGGGGCTGATCTCAGAAGAGCTATGTGCTGAGCTAAATTTATGGGAGAGCTCAAAGGAGAAGCTCAGATTTGGTTTTAACCTTGACTTCTGATTTAAAATGAGCAGCATAGAAAGCGTATTGATAGCAGGATTCTCATTTGGGATTAGTAGCAAACTCAGACATCCAGGACAGGAAGGGGGCTTCAGCTTGGAAGTCCCTCTCCAGCAGCAGTGCCCTCACAATTTAAGGCACATGTCTGCCATGAAGCCAGTAGCATTATGTACTTCACCAATGGCATGGACATGAGCCACAGTCCCAGGGGACTTACTTCTCACTATCCTTGGAGAGAGGAAGCTATTGACTATGTCACCTTGAGTTGTTAGCATTACTGGAATCACTGCAAAATATGTCTACAACCCTGCTTAGAAGTGATGTAGGTAAATGTTTCTTTTCCTTCTAAAACATCTAAATTCAGAGGAAACTTCTAGATGAAGTTAAGTAGCAGTGATGGAAGCCCAGGGATTCGGACATGAGCCTGACCCGACTAGCCACGGGGCCTCTTCTGCATTTTGGTGACAGTCTTCTCCCCTGTTGGTGGACTTTGGGAGCAGCTGCAGCTGGCTCTGCACTCCTCAAAGGGGGCCTGGACACTGGGTGAGAGACTGGGCTTTCTGGGGTGGAGAGGGTTTTGGAGACCATCTCGTCTGTCACCATCCATTTGGGGCAGGAAGGAACAAAACCAAGAGGAAGACTGAGAAACAAAAAACTGTGGCTATTCTGGGAACAGTAAATAGAGGCCACCTAAATATACCCCAGAAATGCACAGGCAGCCGAAACCAAGCTGCAGCTGCTGTGAAGCCAGAGCATTCAGATCGATGGAACCCGCCTGCATTTCAGAGTCTCTTCTGGAGGTAAAATAAAGAGGCTCTCTTCAGTTTTAAACCCTGGACAAGATTCAGGAAATTCATAGTGCTTTAAAGGGACTCTGTTTGCAAGAGAGGGAATGGTGCCTCTAGGAAAAAAAAATATTTCATCTTAAGAAGTAAGAGCAATGTGAGTGCTTCCTACCAACAAGTGGGAGTTTCTGAGGATGCAGGACTCCATGAGGAGGTGGATTGGGGCAACAGGCAAGGCCCTGATGCAGTGTGTCAGGAAGGTGTGGGGCACCACAGCAAGCAGAGGTTTCACTACCAAAAAAGTGGAAATGCAACCCAGGGAACAGGGATGGGGGGTGGTATTTGCAAATCATGTATCTCTCATGATTGTACATGCCTTTAAAATTATTTCTCGTGTTCTCTTAGGGTATTTGTATCTAGAATATATAGAGTTCGCCTGGCATGCGTGGGGCACTGGGTTTGATCCTCAGCACCACATAAAATAAAATAAAGATGTTGTGTCCTCCGAAAACTGAAAAATAAATATTAAAAAATATTCTCTCTCTCTCTCCCTCTCTTCTCTCTCCCTCCCTCTCTCCTCTCTCTCTTTAAAAAAAAAACAATGAGCTAATATCTCATTGGGGTTTTAATTTGTATTTCTCTGTTGATTAGAGATATTGAGCATTTTTTCATGTAACTGTAGGTCATGTTTGTATTTTCTTTTGAGAAATGTCTGTTCAGGTCCTTTGCCTATTTAAAAATCAGATTATCTCTTTTCTTACTGTTGAGTTGTTTGAGCTCCTTATATAGTTTGGATATTAGCTCCTATCAAATATATGGCTGGCAAATATTCACTGCTGTTCCACGAGTTGTCTCTTCACTCTAATTATTGTTTTTATCTTTTTGCTGTGCAGAAGTTTTTTTGTTTGATAAAATCCCATTTATCTATATTTGCTTTTGCAGTTGCGTCCAGGAAATCACCGGCCAGACCCAGGTCCTGGGCTTCTCCCCTCTGTTTTCTCTAGAAGTCTCACAGTTGCAGGTCTTACACTGAAGCTGTCAATTCATTTTGAGTTCCTTTCGCATGTGGTATGAGATAAGAATCCACTTCCATTTTTCCATGTGGATATCCAGGACTCTCAGCATCATTTACTAGGGAAACTGTTCTTTCCCCCCTTGTATTCTTGGTATCTCTGTTGAAATTTAATTAACTATAAACACTAGAAGTTTATATCTGGGCTTTCTACACTGTTCCATCCATCGATGCGTCTATTTTTATGCCAGTACCGTGCTGTGTTGATTACAACAGCTTTAGAATACATTTTGAAGTCAGGTGTGACACTTCCAACTTTGTTCTTTTTGCCTGAGATGGCTAAGGCAATTTGGGGCATGGTGACTACTATCAATACAGTGTATCATATGTTTAAAATTTGCCTAAAGCAATAGACTTTTAGCATTCTCACAACAAAATAGTAAGATGATGAATATGTTAATGAATTTGATTTAATCTTTCTACAACATATATATAGACCAAACATCACGCTGTGCCCTATAAATAGAATTTTGTTGATTAACCAAGTAAATTAATTAATTTAAAAAACACAATGAAATATCACTTCATCCCTACTAGGATGGCTAGAATTAAAGAGGCAGATACATCAGAGAAGACAATGAGAAGTGCGGACCCTCTTGCACTGCTGATGGGAATCAAATGTCTTAGCCACTCAGGGAAACACCCTGGCAGTCACAGGGCAACTGTACTGCCAAGCAATGCCATTTCCAGGTATCTGTCTAAGACAAATAACAACCTGTGTCCCTGACCAAACTCATACATGACTGTTGGTGGCAGCATCACTCAAAACCAAAGGTAGAAACATCCCAGGGCCCATCAGCTATGAAGGGGTGGGTGGTAAGTCATGGACATCCCTCCCATGGAAGGTCATTCAGCGGATAGACAGCATGCAGTACGGACATGCTAGGTGAGGAGCCTAGACGAGGCCACATGCCTACTGCTTCCCTCCTTAGGGAAGCGTCCAGAACCAGGTTCCGTGCATCAAGACAGAAAGTGATTCAGGGTTGCCAGGAAAGAGGGGAAGGGAGAACGGGGCAGAGATGGCTGCTAGTAGGTGCGGGAATTTTCCTGAGGTGCCAAAAATATTTTAGAAATAACTGTGGAGATGGTTTATTAACTCTGAATAGTTACCAACATGGAGTTGTCCACTTCACTAGGAATGAATGAAGTATCAGTGAAGCTGATGTTAGCATAACTGCTTCTGAAACCTGAGACAAAAGTGTGCTCTGAACTGTGGTCACAGATACTCATTGATATCTATTTGTTAAGCAGTGAGGTTTTCTACGGATACATTGTGTTTGCTGTGTCTGGTGGCACTATACGTGCCTTTAAAATTATTTCTCATGTTTTTTTTTCATAAACTGATTTTTGTTAAGTAAAATCTCCTAATAACATCTCCTGGTGGTGGGGAGGCTGCAGGGCTAGGTGCGGCTTCCCACTCTGCCTGGAGGCCAGCCACGGTCAGCCTGGGATTCAGGATGCTGTGAACAGTGAATATGGTGTCAGGTCTGGGAGCGCCACGGGCTGCTGTGAGTTTCCCACAGAGCCCTCTGGCTAGGGCTTACTCAAGATCCCACTTCACCCTTCCATGTGTATTTTTCCTGAATACTCCTCTGCCTTTGCTGTGTAGACTTTGTAAAATGCAATCATCACTTTGTTCTCTTCAGGAAATCAGCGCGTCTGCTCCTCCACAAACACACCTAGGCCCAGACAGCTCCTCAGCGGGGCTCCTGCCTTCTCCCAACTCCCCCTCGTCCCCAGGCAGGAGCATCCCAGGGCACTGATGTACTAAAATCCTCTAGGACAAGGATATGGTGGCTGAGCCACAAAACCTTTTGAGTCCTCTGTGAGTCTCTTTCGCAGAATCCTTGAGGGATTCCAGAGGACCTTCTAAACCCCTAAGAAATGGTAGATCAGCTCTCCAAATCAACAGCCCAGATTACAGCATTCACTGATTTCCACAGTGTAAATATTGACATGGTGGCTGATTTCATAGTTGAGCTCTGACATGATGTCACTGGGCAGGGAACTAGGTAGAGATGTGCTCCAGTGACTCTTGCGAGCCCTCACGTGGCTGTGTGTTGAAGGATCAATCCTGAAAGGTGGATGTCTGGACCCCCTGGTCCGCTGGGGCGGATCAGGAAGGGCCTGCTGGTGTCTGTGAGTCGACCAGTGTCTCCGTTCACCTGGCACCTGCTGGGGTTCTCCAGCTCTGACCCCAACAACCCCAGCTGTCCATAGGTGCTCACTCCTGTCCTGCAGGTGCAGGGAGCAGACCAGGAGGCCCGAGCCCAGGATGAAGACAGGGCTGGTGTGGCTCTGCTGCTGTCCTGCCTGGTCCTGGGCAGCTCCTTGTTCCGCCCTCGTTCTCTCCTAGAACATGAGTGAGACTCTGGACTCTCCTCTGACCCCACCCTGACTGTCATCCAGCAGGCTCTGCTCTGAACCACAGCCAGAGTTCCAACTGTCCCCTTGGTATTGAGTCCTGTCCTCTCTTCTCTCCTCAATGCCACCAGAGTGAGGCTTTCTCAAGGTCAGGGGGGCCAGTCCCTCCTGTCACCCTCCTGTGGCCTGAAGCCATGCCCATCTTCTTCCAGGACCTTGATCTTCAGCTGGACCAGGCTTCTTCCCACCTGTCTGTTTAACTTCTATCCCTATTTCTGGTTCTCAGCTTCTTGGAGGATGTCTCTTCTGGCCCCCAGCCCAGATCAGGTGTTTGTTTCATGCACTCTCTTAGAGGTCAGCGTGGGCCCCTTCTGGAGCATTCCTCACCCTGTGCATGTGCTCACCTTGAAGTGGCACCCCCTTTCTCCACAGAAAAGCCCTCTTCACCATGGCTGATTTTAGGACTGTCAGCAAAAGAGTCTCTGTGAAAGAATCCATTATAGATAAACTTCCTATTTTCGTGTTGCCCTGTTTACTTGGCCACTGGCTGAGAAGATACCAGCACTCCAGGGGCTGGACACCCCCTTACTAGTTTTTCACAAACATATCCAGTATAGTACTTTGTAGAAACGTGCAAACAAGGCCTCTGGCCTTGAGCTGGGCTTCACAGAGACGTCTACATTTTTAAGATAAGTTACAAATGGGCTCCATGGTAACAGCTGGCATGGGGAGGAAAGAAAGGGGAGAAGAAGCTCTCCCCTTCTCAGGTGTTGCCCAGAATAGTGAAAGAAAAAGCTGCTTTTATGTGAACTTCTGCAGACTGTGAACTTCTGAGCCCCTCCCCTTATATGCTGGGTATAAAACTCTGAAATCCCTGAACTTGGGGTTCAGGGGATTAATTGATCACAGCAAAAGCTGTGCCCACTGAACCTGGCTGCAGCCAAATAAAACTGTTTCCTGCTATGTCCGGTGCCTTGCCTCATTTGTCCCTACAACAACCAAGTCCTGGTTCTTCCTTCTCTGAGTTAGCTCTGGGAGGACAGGACTGTGTTTGTAGCTGGTCTCTGGTGCATGCATGCTACAAGGCACAGAGGTGGCCCCGAGAAGTCACGGGAGGCCTTGAGGGGAGAGTGAAAGCAAGCTGTTCTCTTACCGATCCCACTGCTCCTCATTATCTGTGGGTGTTTTCAACTCTGCCTGTCCACTGCACCATTTAGAAGAGGAGGTGCTAGATTTCACCTCAGACCAACTGCCTGACCTTGGGGGCTGGGGAGAAATTAAGTCACGATATCTGTTTGCTTGCTTTTCTTCTTTTGTGTTCTGGTCATTGAATCACGCAGGACCTGTGCCCCAGCATCCCCTGTGGCCCAGTCCCCTTGAGGGTAAGCCACACATCTCAGCAAGGTGCTCAGCTTCCCCAAGAGTGTCCAGCACCCGCTGCACCCAGTGCTCACGTCCCTGTCTTCTAGACAAGCTGAGTGTCCTGCTTTGTTCTTCCATCCACCAGGGTTTCCCAGGCCTATTTCATTATGCAAAAAATACATAACCCAGGTAACCCCATGAAAACCATCCAAAAGGCTTCCCGGGAATTCATGTCTCATTTGATCAAAAGGAACTCATCAGGGTGCCAGGACACTGCAGAGGGCTGTTCTAGAGAGTTCCTTCCTTTCCCTCTGAAATCACTGCATGGCCCCAGCTGGACTCGGGTTGCCTCTCTGAAGCCAGCGCACCTTGCTGGTTTATATTTACAGCCAGTGCCAGGTGAGAAGACCTGGCAGGGGGTCCTCACAGCCCGCTGTTCCCTGTGGCCACAGTTTGTGTAGTTTCAGAGGAGTGAATCAATCTGATGTTGTTCAGAATAAAACACGTGGGCGTCTTCAGCTGCTTCAGTTTTTCTGGCTGGTTGTTGAACACAACAGATGTGTTGTTGCTGCAAACACCACATTCAACCTGATGCAGGCGCCTTGGGGACCTCCCTCACCTCAGCAAGGTCAAGGACGTCCTGAGGCAGCTCTGCCTTCGTTGTGGGCACGTGGGCTGTGGCCTCTGAGCTGCCACCCTCTGTCCTGGGCTCCCTGTTCTGGGAAACAGCTCCCTTCACCTGGCACCTTCCTGATCACGGGAGGTCATGTAGTGGCACCCTCTCCTCCACAAAAAGTCTTAACTGGGCCTCTCCAGAAATCTTCACTATGGCTGATTTTAGGGCTGTCAGCAAAAGAGTCTCTGCAAAAGAGTTCAATGTAGATACACTTCCTATTTTCGTGTTGCCCTATTTTACTTGGTCACTGGCCTGGAAGATACCAGCACTCCAGGTGCTGGACACCCCCTTACTAGTTTTTCACAAACATATCCAGTATAGTAGTTTGTAGAAATGTGTAAACCAGGCCTCTGGCCTTGAGCTTGCCTTCACAGAGATGTCTACATTTTTAAGAGAAGAGAAGTTACCAACTGGACTCCATGGTAACAGCTGGCGGGGGAGAATAGAAAGGGGAGAAGAAGCTCTCCCCTTCTCAGATGCTGTCCCTGAAGTGTTAACTTGCCCAGAAAGAAAGAAAAAGTTGCTTTTATGTGAACTTCTGCAGACCCTGAATTTCTGAGCCCCTCCCCTTACATGCTGGGTATAAAACTCTGAAACTCCCTGAACTCCGGGTTCAGGGGATTAATTGATTACAGCAAAAGCTGTGCCCTCTGAACCTGGCTTCAGCCAAATAAAACTGTTTCCTGCTATCTTCGGTGCCCTGCCTCGTCTGTCCCCACAACACTCACTCTCTAGTTAGCACTCACTACTTTGTTAACTGATTTAATAACTGTTTTGTGAGCACTCAGTATGCGCGAGGCACTGAGCTGGAGCCTGACAAAGACTCTCTCCTTGACCAACCCCAGCCTGGCTCCTCCCGCCCTAGTCTCCATGTGGCCTCAGCTTTGGCCTCCAAACACTTACTTGCTCAAACACTGACATGGCTTCCAGCAGCTCCAGGATGACTCTGCCTGAGAAACCACCCAAAATGCTTCCCAGGAATTCATGTATCACTTGAGCAAAAGGAGTTCATCAGAGTGCCGTGAAACATGCTCCTGCTGAGAAACATGGAGGCTGCTCAAGGAATTCTCTGTTGGTTTTAGGAACACCTGAAGGCCCTGCTCCCAGCCTAGGTGGAGGGGTGAGAGGGGATCAATTAGCAAACCCAGATGAGCTTCACTCCGACCAACCCCATTCCCACTTCTATAATTTTTTTCATCTCCTGACTTTGCTGAATCCCCCCACCCTCTCACTTCAAAAACACCTGGTGCATGGCACAGGCCTCTAATCCCAGAGATACAGGAGGCTGAGGTAGGAGGATGGCTAGGCAACTTAGCAAGACCATGTCTCAAACATTATAAAGGAGTTGTAACTGCAGGTGTAGCTCAGAGGTAGAGCACTTGCTCAGTAGGTGTGAGGCCTTGGATTCAATTCAAGGCTGGGTCTCTCTCCTCTGAGCTGATACAGTTCTAAGATGCAGGTTGAGGAGCTGCCGAGGAACCGGTTCAGTGGTGTCTGGGGCGCCCACGGCAAGGCTGGCAGAGTGCTGGCATCTGGTGGCCACGGAAGGCTCCCCCCAGTGTGCCCCTCCCAATAGGCAGCAAGATATCCCCGCGTTGTCTGCAGAACTGGGTGCAGTGTCGGCTAGCACGACAGGAAATGGGTCACAAATCATCAGATCTGGAACGTTCTGTGACCAGGATGTGCTGGAGGCTGCAGGCCAGTACCTCCCTCCCCGACCCCACCTGCTCCTGAGCCCTGCAGGGATCTCGCTGCCCCTCTGCACATCCAGCAGGGGCTCCGGCTTGCTCCCTGCATCTGGAACCCTCTCTCATCCCAGTTCAGTCCCAGCTTGCTAGGAGCACGGGCGAGGTTGGGTGGGTTTCCCTTCCTAGGAGGTGGGACACACCAGGACAGAGTCTGCTGGGCCAGCTGGAGTGTGGGGTCGGTTCCTCGTGCCTCTCACATAGCAGCCACTGGGGCCTCCACAATAGTGACCAGAGCCCGCCATCACCTTTCCCTGTGGGTAGGGGTTTGCGGGCTTCTCAGACCCACTCCTTTGGAACTGAGGTAGGATACAGGAAATAAGAGTAGGTAGCAAGGAGACCAACAGGAAGGGAAAAAACTGACCTTGAAATCTTAGCAGTTCAGCAAGCACCCTACTCCTACCTCCAGGCTTGTTTGTCACCAGACAGAAATTCCTAAAAAGCCCTGGGGCATTGTGCATCTAGGTGACTGGTGCCCGGGGATACTGCTAGTGCAACAGTGCAACTTCTCTACATTAATTGAAGCCATGGAAAGTATTGTTAGCAACCTATCTTGGGGACATAGCAATCATTTTCTCTGTCTGGATGACGTCAAGCTGGAGACCTGAAAGAGCCAGACCTCGTGCCCTGCCCTGCATGCCATCAAGACAACCAAGCTCACCAGGCCAGAGTGCTGGTCATTCCTGGCGGCCACGCTCCCCTCCTTCGAGCGTACACCCTGCTCCGCTGCTGCTTTCCCCAGTAATCCTCTTTGCTCTCCTAGATAAATCTTTGTGTCTCTTCTGTGCCTTTCTATGGTATAAGCCAAGAGCCTGCCAGGGCTGAGTTGAGGTCCCCTGTTCCCTTCTGGGGACCTCCTCAGACCACTTTGCAGCCAAGCAGTTGTGGCCACACACAGGAGAGCAGGAAAAGTTAGAGAGCCCAGGAGAAGGAAGGGAGAATGCGAGAGAAGTAGAGTGCAGAGCCTGGCCAGGAAGCAAGGAGTGAGACCAGGACGGAGGAGGGAGGAAGATGGATCCAGAGCCCCGAGCCTCCTGAAGCCATGGGCTCACCAATGGTCTCTGGCCATTGTATCCCATTAGTGAAGAGACACTGATTTGCAATGCGAGGTTTAGGTGAGCTCATAGACACAGGGTGTTGATCTCAGCACCTGGAACATTGGGGAATCATTGCTACCACTGCTAAATAAGTCAGTGACCACAGGGGCTGGGAATGTAGCTTAGGGATAGAACGTTTGCCCATAAGCACGAGGCCCTGGGTTTAAACTATACAATGCAAAATAATAATAGTAATTGTAGTAATGATAATAAATTACTGCAAAGGTGGGCTATGATCAGACCCAAGTTTAACAACACAGAGTACTTGGGATCCTGATGGCTTGTCTCCCTCCACATCTGCCACCAGACATCTTCAAGTCTAGGGCATGCTTCTCTCTCCAATGGGATACGAGGATGGCCCTGGGAACCTGAGATACAGGGGACTCGAGGATACAGGGGGCTCCAAGCAGAGGGGCCCAGTGGGCCTTTGCCTGGGGCTTGCTGGGCATCTGCTGAGGCTTGGCATTGAGTCTTTGCTGGCCAACAATGTCTTAAAAAGCCAAGCTGGTCAGTGCTCGAAGTTCACTTAGTCTAGGCAGACAAACCCTAGAGCAGGACAGCAGCATCCTCAAGCGGTAACTCAGCAGAGGGGAGCCTGCTGGGTGCTTGAGCAGTGCTTTAGAGCAGGTCAGGAATGTTAATTCAAAGTAACCATGTGGTTAATGTACCCCTATGGAGTGGACCTCGCGCCAACACCCGCAGGTCGGAACGGTGGCTGGCAGCAGCACTGGCGCTGGACAGACTGCCAGGGCCATTCCCAGTGTCTCTCTCATCGGTTTCTGGTCAGTGGCACCTCCTGTAAAGCCCTGCCCTCTGGCCAGCTGTCCACACAGTGCTTCGTCTATGCAGGAAGCACACAAATAGGGGCTCTGATGTGAGTCCTGCTTCCCCAGAGGGGGCCTTAGGCCAGCAGGACACCCCAAGTTCTTGAAAGTCAGAGAGAGGTCGAAGAGCCAATGCTGGAGTTAAAAAGAGGCCATTTCTGAATACAGTAAGAGTCTGGAGGAGAGCTGTGTCCACTGGTGTGGTGACCGCCACCACAGCCGGGCCTTCTCCAGAGTCAAGCCTTAGGCGCACACTAAGGATCCCTTAAATACCTCCTTCCACACTCCTGCCACAGCCCCTGGGCATTCTACAGAGCAGAGGCTGCTTCAGAGTGGCCCCAAGGGAGGGGCAGGACCGGGGCCATGGCAGTGCCCCCACACAGGGCAGGTTCCAGCGGGATCCACTAGGAGAAGCACTATAGTCCCAGGCACAATAGAAACTGCTCATTCACTGAATCACACTCATAGAGGCCTGGAAGGTGCCAAGCTGGTAACTCGTCCAGGGCAGGACTCACCTGGGCTTTCTTTCTCACCTCTGGTGACGGCTTTGTCCCCAGAGATTCCCTCCCCTGTCCAGCTTTCCAGAGCATCTGCACCTTCCCGACCACGCGGTCCTGTGGAGCCCCTGCCCCCTCCCTCCCTGAAGCTTAGTGTCCTGTATCCTGCCCTGTCTTTACTCCCCTGATGAGCTCTGGTTAAAGTGCAGGTTCCAACTCAGTGGGTCTCTGGAGGGTGGAGGGTGGCTGAGAGTCCCCTCTGAGGGACAAATATGCATAGACCTGGAAGTGGGCTCCAGCAATCAGTCATCTCAGAGCCAGGATGGGCCCCAGGTTCTCAGATCTGTTCCAGCTTGCATTTCTTCTGTGTGGAAAACCCTTAGCAACAGGCACGGCATGATAGTGCTCACAAGAAAAAGTCAAAAGCCAGGTCTTGCAAACTCTAAAGATTACAAATCCTGCCCATTAGAGAATCATTCCGTTTGTTTTCTCCATCTGTGCCAGAAATGAAAGCTATGGGTCTTAAATCAACATTTACTCAAGAATATGCATCTTCCTAGAGGCCTCTGTTCTGTAGATTTGGTAAACCAGGCAAAAGAGTTTGAAGAATTAAAACATCACACTTGCATAGAGGGACACAGCACTTTGCCATGTAATCCAATATTTCATTTTCCATGGAAAGTGGGAAAAGTTCAGCAATTTAATAATGACAGCAAGGAAATGATCCAACTACCCATGGTCAATGCCACAGCTGAAGGAGCACTTCAGCCTTAAAAACCAACCAACCAATCAACCAACCAACCAACCAACAGACAAACACACCTGTCTTCTTAGATGGCAGAGAATGAATTAGCAAAAAGCAACATTTTTAAGCAACTGGATGTGTTTTCCTAACATCTACCACATAGCCTAGAAATCAACCAATGTGGGCTTGGGTTGAGTGTTCCTTTTGTTGTAGCTGATACATCTTTTGAAACATCAGTGAACATAGGTTAAGTAAAAAGAATTAATTATACACGGCTTTGCTTGTTCCTAGCACACAGTACACATTCAAGAGAGGAAGGTCAAACAAGGGAGTGGCCATGTGGACAAAGACGTGGGTGGGTGCTCTCAGGGCCTGTGCATGGACTGCAATCTGTTTTTTGGTGTGAGAATGGTCAGTTTGATGAATATGACAAAAATACACTGGGTCACAATCAGTGTTATTAAGGTGCAGGGGCCACATGGCATGGCTAGTGCTCCCCTGGCTGAAGAAACGCAGCATTGTCACGTGAAGACAGGGAGCAGCAGCTGTGGGGAGACGGGCAGCAGCCCACCCTGACAGGTAGTCACTCTATTATGTGCACCTGTGTCGCACCTTCACCCTGCACAACACGGATGTATACAAATTATATTTGTCAATTCTACCTCAATACATCTGAAAAAAAAGATGGGGAGCTCTCGATGACCCTGTCAGCAAGGCCAAGGAGACAGTTGTATTTTTGCAAGAAGGAAGTCTACTTATGCAGCGCGCCCAGAGAGTCTAGGTCCTGTCAAGTCCTGGTTTCCTTGGGTTTTCACACAGAATGGGTGTCCCCATGATGATCATTTCCCTCAAAACCCAGGAGAAATCAAAGTGACTGATAAAGGTGATATCACTGCAAAAATCATTTTCATTGTTAAAAACATCTTAAGAATAAAAAGCAAATAAATTGAGGGGAAAATTAAATCACAACTCAAAGTGTTGATATTTCCAACATAGAAGAGTATAAAAAATAGAGGAACAAAAGAGTATCTGCTAGAAAACTGGCTAGAGACAAGAACAGACTGGCATAGAGCAAGAAATGCAAATGGCCCTTAACCACAAGCTCAGTCTCGCTCTTAAGAGAAACGGAAATGAAACTGTACTGGTGCTGTTTCTCATCAATCAAACTGGCAAAGACTCGAACGTTTGACAGCATGCTGGAATTAGCAAGGCTCTGGGGCAACAGGCGCTCTGTCATTGCTGGTGAGAATATGACACGGTACAGTCCCCATAAGAGGAATGTGGCCTTGTCCCGCAAAAAGATGTGAGCATTTTCCTTTTACTCCTGTCACCCCACTTCTGGCAACTAGTTCAAAAAACACACAGACATCTGTGCACCCACAGGGACAGTGACAAGCCAGGGCACAACCACGTGTCGCGGTGTGGAAAGCAAGGTCCTCCCTGGCACCGGGCAGGGGTCTCCAAGTGCTGTTTTTCACATGGGGCTCCTCAGGAGAAGGGCTAATTCTGGGTCCAGGGTGGTGAATGTGCAAGGTGACTCTAGATCATGCTGTCACACTGGGGTGGGAGGGTGGGAGGAAGGAGGAAGACGGGAGAGCAAGCAGGCTGTCAAAGAGTCAGGCCCAAAAGGAGCGAGACCCGACTTCCAGGAGCTTGCTCTGGCCAGTGAAGGGACAGCTGGACACCATCAGGAACGATGAGTGTCAAGGATGAGAACATGCAGGACATGTCTGCAGGTATTTATGAAAACCCTTGGAGAAAACTTATAGGTTGCCCTTGGAAGATATTAGGACACTAATTTATTATTTTAAAATTGGTAACAAAAAAAGGGAAAGAATTGGTTTCTGCCATCATTCGTGTGTGATCTGGACTTCGGGTACATCATACAGTTGATGAGGGGAAGCTTCTTGATCAGGAGTTTTTCCAGTTAGTAAAATGAAGAAATGATCAAATGGCACTATCTCTGTAGACTCGGATGAATCCATGGTTCAAGTAATTCTAGAGTATCTGCTAGAAAACTGGATAGATAAATAGATAATCAGACAACATGTATCTTGTGATGGACATGCATGGAACCACATGAGAACTGTCCTAGAAAGAAAAAAAGAAAGAAAGAAAGAAAGAAAAGAAGAAAGCAATCAAAGCTAAAGAAATGAGAAACCAGAATCTAAAAGAGCTTTTACCTGGCATATCTAATTATCAATTCACAGGAAATGTACAGGGCAGAAGAATACCTTAAAAGATACCATAGAGTTGCTGTCAGCACAATTCAGATTTTGTGAAACTCTGAAGATAAATGAACAATTTTCTTCAACAAATATATTTTTTAAAAAGAGGGGTACCTATAGATTAAAGACAATGTTGGAGACCCACAAATTAAATACATGAACATGGGTCTTATTTAGATTATGATGCAAACTGTAAAAAAAAATTATGATTGAGAAAATTCTGATAACTTTTACAATTTCTATTAGTGCTGCTGTGATAATATTTTTTAAAAGAGAATGCTTGCTCTTATTTTTCAGAACTACATTTAGAAACCCTTCACAAGCACTGATCTGACCCCTGGAGGCTTCTTTGACCTTCTGTGGAGGAGACATGGAGGGTAGAGATGCAGAGACTGTCCCAAGCTGCTAATCGATGCAGCTGGGTGATGGCCACAGGTACTTAGTTGTGCTGCCCTTTCTACCTCCTAACCGTTGACTTGTCCACAGTAAAAGCCAAATAAACCATCTAAAGCTGGTGAAAGGAACTGCAGTGCCCACTACCTGCTCCTCTCTCTGGCCCAGGTGTGCTGATGCTCTTGTCCACAGTACCTCACTCTGCAGATCTGTGAACAGGATGGATCGTACCAGCCCTGGGTGCCTTTGTGGCAGATGGTGGCCAAAGCAGAAACTAAGGATCAGAGGTGAAGGGTCGCAGCACTAGGACTTAAATAGATAGTGGCCTGAGGATTCCCTCCTCAGTGCCGTTGGCTTTCCTAACCAGACACGTGGAGAAGCATATAAGGGCTGTGTGTACACAGGCTGAAGTCCTGGGGGGACACCAGCCTGTACCCTGGGCCACCACCACCTGGGCACCCTCCAGCCATGGGGAGGAGAGCTCTGAGCTGCACTCACTATGCTCAAGTGACGTCTTTGCCCCTTTCCTCCTCCTGCCTCCCTCCTTCTTCAGGGAGGGATTGAAGAACTGAAGGTCAAGGAAGCCTTCCCTCCACCAGGAAATGGATGGACTGTGTCCATTCCAGAAACTCTAGTGTGAAGAGTCAGCCCCAGGAGGGGAGCCAAGGAGACCCACCATGGTGAACTGAGCATTTGCGGTCACGCAAAACCGAGAAACCCCAGAACTAGAACTACACACTGTGGTTTCTGACCCAGGTGCTCTTATAACTTACTCTCTACCTAGAACTTGAAAGCAGATTTTAAAAATTCCTTTGCAGAAATCAAGTTCAAACATGCAGGTTAGAGCCAAGAGGGCCACCGCTGAACTGCTGGGATTTCCCTGTAGTGAGTCTAGGACAACTCAAGGTCAGGGCACCTAGGAGCAGCAGCCAGACGGGAAGAGACATTTTTCTTCTGCTGTTCGTTCTAGGGAAGTCTCCTGGACTGTGCTGCTGACGTCCCAGAGGTCTCCCCGCCACGGCAGAGAGCTGCTGTGCTTCTCTCTGCTCCAGACCACTCCCTTCTCTTTATTCCTTTCTTGAATTGAACACCAAATTGCAAAGTTAATTTTGTAAGTGATAAAGTTATAAAAAGTTATTTTTATAATTGGTAAAAATCTGAGACCCTATGCTGTGCCCTTGGGCTCTTTCCCTTGCACGTGCTTCAGCTCAGCGTTAATAGGACACCAGGGTCAGCGATGGAGGTCAGCCTGCTCCCCTAAGAATTCAGGTTTGATTTATGAAACAATGTCTCTCCAGACTGCCCTCATCTTAAGTGTTTTCTAGTATCCGTCTGTAGGCTTCACTGATGGGCAGTGAGCACATGGGGCTTCAGCCTAATCAGAACATGCCCTGAAGTTCTTCCCTTCCCACAAGCCATTGCTATGGTTCTGTCCTCCCTGGGTCTGGAAGCCTGATGTGAGAGGCGGTGCTCAGCTCCCCAGGTCAGGAGAGAAGATATGAGCCGGGCAGCAGTCAGCAGGGGAGTGTGGAGGTTGGAGACGGGAGACCTGGTCCCACCTGCCTGGCATATTCATGTGAAGGAGAGGGCAGTCCCCTGGGGCATTCTGGAAAATGCAAAGCTGCAGAGATGGCTTAAGGCTCAGTAACTACCAGGAAGTGGGGGGGGGGGGCGAGTAGGTGGGGCAGAGGATGCTTAGGGCAGCCAGGCTACTCCACATGCTGCTGCAATGGTGGACATGTGCCACTGTACTCCTGTCCAAGCCGATGAAGGTACACCGTTGAGACTGTCCTTGGGTGGGGCTGAGGGCACTGGGGAGGGCTGTGTTGGGGGAGAGGCTGTGTGTGAATGGGGCCAGGGTTACAAGGGAACTCTCCACACCTTCTGCGCAGTTTTGCAGTGAACCTAAAACTGCTCTAAATGATAATGTCTTTCTCATTTTGAAAAGAAAGAAGAGGGGAGAGCTGCCTGACTTACCACAGAAGCAAGCACAGGCTGGCTGAAGCGGCCAGATCTGTGTGTGGTGTAGCTATGGCTGTCAGGAGGAGAGGTTGTGTTCCCATCCATGGAAGGCCTCAAGGGGGTGAGCTGAGCTGCAAGAGGGTGGGCAGGGTGCTGCCCCTGCTGCAGGGCCATTGCACAGCAGGCAAACAGTGGTGTGGCAGAGCACACCGTGGGAGTTAAATCCCATGAGCAGGCAACTTGTGGGGTGGAGATCTGATTATATATTAAATGCTCAAATATTCTTTGAATTTCCTCTTTTGGAACAAGCTCCAGAATCCCATTTTTGTGTTAGGTTATGGATAATTTTTTGGAAAGGCTTAAAGGGTGGTGAATAAAGTATATGCCCCCAAATGTCTTAAAGACCCATGGGCTGAGTTTCTTCTTTGGTTGTAAGAAATGAAAGAGAAGTCAAGCTTGGAAGCTGTACCTTGACTGCACAGCAGAAAAATCTCTCAAACTGTGACACTGCACACACACTCTCTAGGGTCACATCATTTTGACATCAGCCTGTCCATTCCAATCCATAGGTTCCAATAAAAGCTGGCAGACAAATGAATTTGACAGTAACTGCATGACTCACATTTTGAAGATGTGGCACCACCCACCCAGCACCTCTCAGTTGGCGATTTCCTACCAGTCTCTGCTAACTTCTGCCCTAAACGGCCCCCATCAGTAAGCCAACCCTTCAGGCTCTGTGAGCACTGCTTTTGGAAACCCTACAGGTGGCAGCTCTCTGGCCAGTAGGTGCCACAGCTGTTCTGTGCAGACAGCAGAGCTTCTGGCTGCTGCTCCCTGCTGTCTAGAAACCCCCTCCGTCTATCTGACCATTGGAGCCTCTAGACTTCTCTTCTAGCCAGATGGTGCTTTCTGGCCAAGAGGATTCTCAACCAGGCTTTGGAGATGGTTTTTACTACCCTCCTCCTCCTGCTCCAATCCCCTTTTCCTGATCAAAGGGCAAAGACATGGCTCATCTCACCTGTTGTGCTCAAAGGAAATTAGGGTGATGTGCAAGAAGGAACAAAGACAAAGCCTGATTGTTCTCCTTCTGGACCCGGGAGAAGACTGTGAATAAAGACTGTTCCTTTGATCAGGATAAAGAGAAGCTTCTCGGTGTAGTTCCTCCAGTGTCTTTGATTAGACAGGGATTTGGATAAAAGAGTGCATTGAAGTGGGAGGTGTGTGTGTATCAAAAGCTCACTGGCTGGGGTCACTATGGTGACATCCGACTTCAGACACAGGAACTGAGCCCCAGCAAATGCTGTAATTCATGGGAGATCTCTAAAAGGCACAGGACAGTAGGCAGCAGCACCACCTGCCTCTGCGGCCCCTAATGCCAACCCACGCAGCCTGCCTACTGGTCCCTGCCACTAGGAGCTGTGGAGCAGCTGAGTGGCAGACGGGGTAGCATAGGTGAGCATAGCCTACGGATATGTGGAGCCCATCATGCAAGCACGAGGCGAGCCAAGGTTCCAATCGGTCACCCTTCGGTGCCCAGGCCTGGGCAAGGTTCAGCTGCCTGCTGCAGAAGCCAGCTCCACGAAGCACTGCAGCCCCATCCCAGGACCTCAGCCTCCCGCTTCTGACCTGACACAAGAAAATTGGAAGTGGGCAGCACTGAATGGAAGGTGGGACTCCAGAGGTGACCAATAGGGTTAGTACCTCTCCAAACCCTAATTAGCATAAGTTTGGACCAATAGCTGTGACCCAAGTGCTATATAAACCCCTAGAGGGAGCAGGCACACTGCCTGAGAAAACCTGGTGTTCTTTAATGAATCCCATCCTTACACTTATTCATAATGGTCTATTCTTTGAATTGATCAGTCAGGAGCCCAGAAAGAATCAATTCCAGGTGGGCCCTAGGCGTCTGCTGCAGCACTGGAGAGTGTGGCCGCCATGAAGAGTGGCCACCCCTTTGCTGCAGAGGTTGCAGGCTTACTCAGGCCCTGCTCCAGCACAGCTGCAGAGGCTCCAGTCTCATCTGCCAGAGGAACAGGAAAAGGAGCCTCATCTCAAAACTCAGGATCTAGTATCTCAGATATTTCCATGTCCCCGATGTATCTGCAGGTGTCTGTGAGGACTAAACTCTGCTTAGGCCCTGGGTGTCCGCCTCCTCTCACCTCTTCCCTGACAGTACCCTTGGCTTCAGGTAGGACAGTGACAAGTCTGTGGTCTGGTGTCACAGAGCTGCCTTTACAGGGGTTCCTGACCATACATGCACACTCCCCCAGAAGGGCTGGGGTGCAGAGCATTTGTGGGGCACAGGCTGGAAGGCCAAGGAAAGCTCCACCAAGGCGCAGGCTGAGGCCAGGTGTCAGGAAGATAAAGTTCTGGGGCTCGTGCTGGAGATGTGCCGCAGAACGCAGAGGATGCATTGGTGCCCAGGTCCTGGGCACAGCCAGCATGGAGGCCAGGACAGGGGAGGAGGAGGCAGCGTTGGGGGGGAGCCTCCTAAACCTTGGAAGGGTTGATTTGTGTCTGGGATGGGCTTCCTGTGTTGTAGGGCATTTAGCAGCATCCTAACCCCACTATTAGATGCCAGTAGCACTTCCCCCCAAGTTGTGACAACCAAAGTTGTCCCCAGGCATTGCATCCATCCCCCAGAGAACAGTCATTCCCCTTCCCCTGTTGGAAATAATTTTGTCCCAAACCTCTGCGGGTCCCACCTGTCTGGGGCTCTCAGGTTCTTCCTGGAAGATGTGGTAGAGTGGGCTAGGAAGTGGGAGTTGTGTTTCACAACACCCAGCTGATTCTTAACACCAGAGAACCCTGCAGAACAGCGTCTCCAGATGGGGTCCCTCGCTGGCAGCGATTGCTTCACCTCATAGAAACTGCGTAGAAACAAAGGCCCCACCTTATCCATGTGCCCTGCCCTCCAGGGGATTCTGAGGCAGGACACCCACCACCTGTCACTCAGCCCTCTCTGCGGAGGTGGCAAAGTCATGAGGCCTTCCAGAGAGAAGTGTTCACATGGCAGCTTGAACTGACCAGGGAACACACCCTCTGTTGAGCATCTAGCACAAAAGTGCGTTCAGCAGAGGCTTGCTGAGTAAGAAGCGCCAGCGTCAACTTCTCGGTGACTAAAATGCCTGCTCAAGCAGAGGTCGCAGGAAGATCACGAGGAGTGGCTGGTCCAGCAAGCATGGACCTGCCAAGGTGTTACAGGAGAACCTCTGGTGCCATGAGGCTGGCTGGGGAAGGGTGCTGGCCACCGATTGGCTTGCCATCCATGGTCTTCCAGTCCTCCCTGGGAGGCCATCTGCCCAGTCCTTATGGACAACACGTCCTTCTGGAAAGCTGCAATGAATGTGGACACTTCTCAGGAAGAAGAACCGTTGGGTGGGGGACAGCAGCAGGAGTCTGGTGCTTGCTGTGGCCATGGCTTCCTTCCACTGTCACACGGCTAGATGCCATGCTGCCCCGGCCAAGAGCCCCCAGGAGCCATGAGGAACTGGCAGGAGCACAGCAGCTTGCTCCCAAGAGCCTTCGGAGAGAGCTGGGCTTGGCAACCCTTAGACTGGACTCAGATCCTGACGTTCGGCCTCCACAACTGAGAGAGGACAGGTGTCTGGTGTTTGAAGACACTGTGGTACTTTGCCACCCTCGGAACACACGTGCCCATGCTCTATACATGATGGGCCTGACCTAAGGGCTCCCAGGTGTCTTAAGGCTGTTTCTCAGGTGAGCTCGGCAGCCCAATTACTTCAGAATTATCTGGAAAATGTCATTTACAGGCAGCTTCCTGGACCCAGCCCTGCTGCAGTCGGAATCCCTGAGGTCAACTCTCTGGAATTTTCATTTGTCACAGCCTTGCCAGGTGAAGGTCACAGTCTGAGAAGAGCAGTCGAAGGCTCTGGACCCCAGCGTCCATAGATCCTCACAGTGAGGCTCACTGATTTCCCTTGGGAGTCTTGGGCCTGGGTGATTTTTTTTTTTTTTTTTTTTTTTTGCTAACCAATCCATGAGATATTCTGATTTAAACAGGTGACTATTAAATGCTGGTTGCTCCAGGATTTTTGTAGCCACAGAACACTGACTTCTCACCAAGATTAGGACAAGGCAGAAACCAGGATCCTCAAGTCATAGACGAAAAAATGGACAGTTGGGGAAGTTAGCCAAGTCTCCCAAGAGCACACAGTTGGAAAACTGATAGAGCTGGATTTGAAATCACAGCCTTCTAGTTAACAGGGCCTCCCACTGCAGCACCCTGCCACCCTGGCTGTCTTGGGGGGCGTCTCATGATGGTGCACACATTTGTTTTCCATATCCGTAGCAGACTGGATAACGCTGGGGTGCTTCCCCGACCCCCATTCAGGCTTCTGACCCAGGAAGCCTGGAGCTAGGCTTGGGAATGTGCATTTCTGTTGGTGGCTGGAGGACCAGGCTCTGAGGACATCTGGGGAGGGCAGAGTGGACAGAGTGGAGGGGGGTGACACACTTAGCCTGCTTATATTATTACAGGAGGTATGGAAACTTCTCCTAAGTGAGCTGACTGGGTTTCAAATCAAATTTCTTAATTGGTCTTTTGGCTTCACCCAACAAGACGGCTTGGCTTGCCAAGATCCTGACAGGCTGACTGTCCCCATGGCAAGGCCACATCAAAGTGACCTGGAGGAATGGAAATTGCCTTAGTGCAACTGTAAGTTCTTGCTTTAAATACACCGCTGTAAACACACCCCTAGAAGTTGGGTCAGGCCACCTGGCCCCCTCTTCTGCTGTTTGGGACCAAATGTTGTTTTCATTATGGGTCTGAATGTGCTATGGACCCTGTTTCTATAAAGATGAGCTCTGGGGCCAGAGGGCCCCTAGGAGCCAGGACATGCTCAGGACTTCAGTGAGGGAGCATTCACTTCTGGGCCCAGAAGTGGAAGGACCCCGGGAGGAGAGGTTCTCACTGGTCAGATGGGGTTATCTGGAGTTGGGATGGGCACTTCACGTCCCCAGGCCTACTTATAGAGGCTCTGGTCAACAGGTATGTGTAGCAGCAAAAGTCTCACCCGCTCGGCATCTGCTCCTGTCCGGGAGGCAGTGTGGTGAGCTGGAAAAGCTTTGCTTCTGTCATCAGCTGGACCAGGCTCAAGCCCAGATTCTCCCCAGCAGCAGGGGATGGAACCTCTGGGAGTTGCAGAGTCCCCCTCTGCACTGGGGACAGGACACTGGCCCCCATCATGGGATCAAGGGTTAAGTAAAGCCCCCTGGCAAGGTGCCCAGCACAAGGGGCTCCCTGGCTGGCTCCTCTTCCAGTCTGTTCTGCCATGTCCCAGGCTGGGAGACTGAGAGACTGGGACTGGAGGAGCCACACCAGGGCAGAAGGTGTGCAGCCAAAGAACGGCCACCTTCATCATACAGAATATGGGGGCTCTGGGTATGTCCCCTGGACCACAGGGAGGCCAGTGGCCTCTGAGCCTGGACTCTTTGTGTTGTGGGCACTTGGCTGCCTCCTGCAGTGTGACTCCGGGCCAGGGTTAACCAGGCCTCCATCTCAGGTGTGATGTCCTTGAACAGTGCATTAGTCCAGGGCAGTCACGGCCAGGAACCCCACAGGGACCCAGAAAAGTTTCCATGCAGAGGCCCGTGTCCCTCGTGCTGCCCATTGTTTTAGAATCACAGGATGTCCAGAAGACACGATGGGGAAGCTGAGGCCAAGGTCAGGTTGCCAGCTGTCTTCAGAGTTGAGATGAGGACCCAGCCCTGACCCCTGCTCCTATACTTTGTGGTTGATTTTGCGTGTCAGTTGACAGGGCTGAGGGATGCCTAGACAGCTCCATGAGCTGCTTCTGTTTTTGTCCGTGAGGATATTTCCAGAAGAGATAAGCATTTGAATCAGTGGACCAAGGAAAGAAGATTGGCCTTCAAAGCATGGGTGGGTATCATCCAATCTGTCGAGGGCCTGGACAGAACACAGAGGTGGAGGAAGGGTGATTTGCTCTCTACTGAGCTGGGATTCCACCTTCTCCTGACCTTGGACAGCAGAGACTCAGGTCCGTGGGTCTTTGGACTTGGAATGAGAGTCGTACTATTGACTCCCTTGGATCTCAGGCCTTTGCTCTCAGATGGAGCCACATGGCCAGCTTTCCTTGTTCTCCAGCTTGTGGACAGCAGAACCTGGGTCTTCTTGGCTTCCCTAGCCACAGGCACCAATTCCTACAATAAGTCCCTTCTTACATATGTCTACATACATACGCTATTGGACTGCTTCCCTGGAGACCCCTGACTAATATGTGTACAGGCTGCAGACACATGTGAGGAGCCACCCTAAGTCAGCCCCGTTTTCTGGGGGAAGCCTTCCACCCGGGACCTGGCTACTTTGGCAACCAGCTGTAGCTGACGATCACCATCTGGAATAGACACCTGCCCAGAACCACCATGGGCAGCATCCTTCTCCTGAGAACTGGAGAAATAAATTCTCTTTATGTTCAAGATGGCCAGAGTCCAGTGCCAGGTCCCAGTGCTGCTTGAGCAGGTTCTGTCCACATGCCCCTTCCCCTGAGCTGCCGGGAGGGGTGGGGAGACAGGCCTCTCTGTGTGATGAGCCCTTCAGCTCAGGGGAGAAGGAGGGCACCTCTCCCGTATGGTGACAGCAGGCTGCGGGTGCTGGCCATGTGTCTGCCTGGGCGCTAAGGATCCCCCACAGGTGGCTTCTTCTTTCATGGTTAGGTTCCTGAAACTGTGAAGCCACGTCCCCTGCCCAGAGGCCCTGTATGTGGCCTCACTGTCCCAGCTGGTTTGGGCAAGGCAGGCCTGAGCCCTCACCCTGTGTCTCCTTCCTGGCAGACAGCTGCAGCAGAGCCATAGACTCTCTGCTCCACATGCCAAGAGCCATTAACAGCCATGCTGTGAATAACGGTGACCCTCTGGCAAGCTGTCCTCTCCTGTCCAGTGCAGAATGGCTGCTCTGAGAAGCTGGCGGCTGCTTGACAGGTGGAATGAAGTGCGGGTTCCGGGATGATCTGAGCAGTTCTGCACCTCACCTCAGCAGTTCTGGGAAGAGAGGAGGAAGGGCACTGGCGGCCAAGTGTCTGCCACTGCTGGGCCACTGGATGAGGTGCCCGGTCAGCAGGGAGGCCATCAGGCACAGGGACCCATCACAGGCCTGCAGAGGTCATCTGAGTCACACTCCAACCCTGCAAATAGCTGCAGGAGTGCACCTACCACATCAGGGGCTCTGACTTCCAAGACCTGCATGGCCTGGGCTGGGGCTGGAACACTATGACCAGGGTGAATGTGGTCTCTGTTCATTCCTGTAAGTACAGATGTGTCCACACTCAGCTGAGTCCCTCTGCTCAGGCGTCCTCAGTGGTTGCTTTTGTGCCATGAGGACACAGTGAAGCCAAGTAGTAATAACAAGGACCACATGGCCCTCAAGGTCAACCGTTTGCTCTCTGGCCCCTTCAGAAAAGGTTTGCTGGCCTGAGGACTAGTAGATGGAACCTGGTCTGGGGGCAGGACGGCCACCCTGGGGACCTGGGCAAAGTGGCCTCGTGTGCCTCAGCATTCCCATCTGTGCAGTGGGATGGATGCCGTCTCCTCGCCAAGCCGTGCCAGGGCAGAGCTGTGATTTTTTTCTTTGATTTCTTTGCTGTGATGCTTCCTGTTGACGCTTCCCTCTGCTTGCTCGGGACAGGGCTGTGATGGCTCCCCCCTACTCCAGAACACTCTGACACCTGCCAGATTCATAGTGGGAGACCCTTGACAGGTTTTATTCTGAGTAGCTGCCAGTCAGGGTGGACAGATGGCTCCTGTTGGTGGGCTCATACAGCTGAGCTGGGAGCGATGGATTTGGACAAGGCCCAGTGCTCTTTTCTGGTGGCTTCCTCTTATGCGTCCCCACTGGGCACCATGGGAGTGGCCTATATTCCTAGCTGGGTTTGAGCCCTATAAGCTGTGGGCCTTTTGGCATTTCCTGAGCCTCTCTGAACCTCAGATCCTTCACTTGAAAAATATCATCACCAATAGCTTCTCCGAGCAGTGCTTTGAGGACAGAGAGAGATGGCATAGGAAGAGCTTCTCACAGAGCACTCTAAACATACTGCTGTTATTTTAATTATAATCCAACTGGAGTGAATAGCTGAGGATGGTGAGAGGTTCGCATGAGGGTTGAGCTGGGCAGACAGGAAGATGAAGGGGTCACAGTGGTACTGGTCCTCACCTGGCCGGAAGCAGGGGTGGCCCTGTGGCAGAGAGAAGAGCATGGGCTCCATATGCGGATGATCCCCTCGGTGACCTGGGGCCACGACAGATTCTGATGGTGCTCATCTCCCTTGACTGGAGGAGAGCCGTCCTTGGGCACCCTGCTTCTTCAAGTGTGGGGTAGTGTGGAGGCCCAGTGTCCTCTTGTGGTCTGGGAATACTTTTTACCCCACAGAATTTGCTGAAGAGCTGTGAATTGAGAAAGGAACCACATAATTTCCAATGTAAACAAAGACTTCACAATGCTGTGGTTAGAGCCAGGAGGACTTACGGCATCCCCATGGCTCAGGAGCCCCTTCACCATCAAGCACATGCAATGCAACACTGTCTGACCAAGGCCAGGCCTCACGATCCTCCTGTCCTGTTGGATTGCCAGGGTCACAGAGGCTTGTGGCTGCAGCCTTGGGGCCACCCAGTCCTCTTGCAGATTCTGGGCACCCCTTCCTGTCCCTGATGGTAAAGTCCCTAGAGCAGAAACCAAGCTTAGTCCCAGACAGGAGGGCCACCCTCCTGCAAGGGCAGCAGGTGAGGCAGCAGGAGTAGAGGTTTCTATCTGGAGTCCGATGGTGGGCATGTCATAGATTTGTCCAGATCCACAGAATGTTCAACAGCAAGGGTCAACCCCACGGCGGACTGCAGACTGGGTGGTAGCAATGTGTCCCTGCAGGATTGTCACAGATACCCCACTGGGTGCGGGATGGTGCCGGGGGAGGCTGTGCACAGGGTGGCAGGGAGTTTATGGGAACTCTGTGTTCTGCTCAGTTTTGCTGTGAACTTAAAACTGCTCTAAAAATAAAGTCTGTTAAAAAGAAAAATCAAGGCTAGAGAGAAGCCGAGCACAAAAATCAAGCACACAGCCATCTCCGGAGGCAGTTGCTGCTCCGTGTAGTGTGTTGGAGCCACCTTGGATGGTCCCTGGGGAGTCTGGCCAACAGCTCGTTCACAGGTAACACAATGTCAGTGGAGATTTTCAGGTTTTGTGTTTATTAATCAGGAACCCTTTTCAGAAAGAGGGTGCCATTTTTTAATGTCATCATTGTAAAACAGAAAAAATGTCCCCCCGCCCCCACCCAGTCACAGCATCTCTTGCAGAATGTCAGAGAACTTTCTTTCTCAAGTTCTCACTGATGGCAAAACAGAACTGCCCCCAGAAAAGTACCAGCATCACCTCTCAGTGTTTCCCTGGGTCAGTAAAAACCACTCTGCCTGAGGCTCTGGGTACACAGGATGGTTTGTTCTGCATCCTGAGAAGCCCTCCCCCCTGGGGGGATGGGGGACCCTGTATGCTGCCCAAGGAGAAGGAAACAGCAACCAGGCAGCCTCCATGTCTGCACTTTAGGTGTCACTAATAATAACTAAGCAGCAGGGCCACCATTCCCATTCCTATGCCTGAGTGGCTGCAAGGTGGAGGGGAGCAGCCTCAGCTGCCACTCAGAAGAAGAAAGGGGAGGGGAGGGAAAGAGAGGCAGGGAGGGAGGAGAGAAGGGGAACAGGAAGAGAGAGGATGAGGAGGGGGAAAGGAGGAGGGAAAGGGAGGGAGAGGGAGGGAAGGAGGAAGGGGGGAGAGAGGCAAGGAGGGAGGGAAGGAGGGGAATAGGAAGAGAGAGGGTAGGGAGGGGAAAGGGGGAGGGAGAAGGAGGGAAGGAGGAAGGGAGAGAGAGAGGGAGGGAGGGAGGGGGAGGGGAACAAGAAGAGAGAGGGGTGGGGAGGGTGAAAGGGGAAGGGAGAGGGAGGGAAGGAGGAAGGGGGAGAGAGGGAGAAAAGGGGAGGAACAGGAAGAGAGAGGATAGAGGAGGGGAGGAGGGGAGGGAGAGAGGGAAGAAAGGAGGGAAAGGGAGGGAGGGGAAGAGGGGGAGGGAAGGAAAGAAGCAAAGAGGGAGGGGAGGAACAGAAAGAGATAGGGGGAAGGTGGGGCTGAGGGAAGGAGGGAAGGAGAGGAAGAGGAGGGAAGGAGGAGGAGAGAGTGAGGGAAGGGGAGGAACTGGAAGGGAGAGAGACTGGGGGAGAGGGAGGGAAAGGGAGGGAAGAAAGGAGGGAGGGAGGGAGAGAGGGAGGAGAGGGCAGGAGGGAGAGAGAGAGAGAGAGAGAGGAGAAAAAGAAGGAGGGAGATGGAGAGGAGAGAGATTCAACAGATCTCTCCTGCAGATGCTTCCCTGGACTTTCCAGCACTCTAACTGGGTGTTTCATTGTTGTTTGTGTTAGGAAGGAGAGCATTCCTGAGAATGGTCCTTTTATTGAAACCACAGGGGAAAGCCACGGACTTTCTCAGTGGCCCTTTTCTTCCTGGGACTGGGCAGGGAGGGAGGTTAAATGGTTCTTGAACAGCAAAGCAAAAGGAAGCCCGTTGGAGGAAGGTAGGGCAGACCTGGAGGGGTCCAGACAAGGTCACAATGTGACTCAGGAGGGTCAGCAAGAGCCCCTCCTCCCCCGGTGGTGAAGGTGTTCCTGCACCTGCTGTCTGACAGGGTCACAGCATGGGGGATGCTGCCACAGGGCTGCAGCATGTGGAAACCAGAACCATCCGGAATGTTAAGTGTTTTGTACATGATACTCATGACATGGATAACAGGGCATACATCAATCAATAATAGAAGTACGTGTGCCTGAGATTGCAGGAAAATTTCCAGAATGAGACTAAGGATACAATTGAGACATGCCATGAGGTGCGCTTCAATATCTCTCAGGATACAAACAATGGTGCTATTCCTCAAGCCTAAGCAACAAAAAATATTTATCCCATGGTTTAACAATTTACACTAGCCCCCCACACCCCATCCTAAAGCCACAACCTGTACAACAGCCTAGCTACAGAAAAACAATTGCTGTGCCAACAGTACAAGGACCACCGTATGTAGCTTATGGTATCCCCCTCAAGGACAAGAGGCTAATAAAAATACATTCCCCCACCAATAGACCCTCCTTTGCCTTACACAGAAATTTATGATGAAAATGGAAAACACATAGTTAGTATAAATGATAAATGGGTTGAGGTGCAGAGCCTGCCCTTTAGTTAAAGATTACAAAGACATAAGAATTGGTGTGCTTTGACCAAGGATCAAGGAAACTCTGTAAGAAAGCAGTCAAATAGGTCATATGAAAAAAAGGAAATTACCTTGGAAATTAAAAATAGAATAACATAAAATTAATATAGATATATTTTTAGAGGCACTTCAGAGTAGTAAGCTTTTAAGTAATAGGCTTTCACTATTTTAAGTGTGTTTTACTGGGATTTTAGTTTAAAAGTAAGAAAGCTTTCCAATAATCATAAGTATGCTTTAAAGTTAAAAGTTAATGAAATAATTATAGGTATGCTTTAAAGTTAGAGGTGGGGCTGGGGATGTGGCTCAAGCGGTAGCGCGCTCGCCTGGCATGCGTGCGGCCCGGGTTCGATCCTCAGCACCACATACCAACAAAGATGTTGTGTCCGCCGAGAACTAAAAAAAAATAAATATTAAAAATTCTCTCTCTCTCTCTCTCTCTCTCTCTCTCTCTCTCTCTCTCTCTCTCTCTCTCCTCTTTCACTCTCTAAAAAAAAATTAAAAAAAAAAAAAGAAAGTTAGAGGTGAATAATTGGCCAGGAGACATGTAGTCTAGTTGCGTCGCCTAGCACCTTGTGATTGAGGTGAAAACGTAAAAGCTTAATCATGATTGACTAAGGTTACAGAAAAATATTTTGAACAATGAACTCAATATCTCAGGTAACCAATGTATGTCAGAAAAGATTGTAACTCTTGAAAATAATGTAAATCAAAGAAGTTTCGGGCTTTGATGCTATCCATTAACTACCTGAAAAAACACCTGCAAAAAAGGTATAAAAATAAAGGCCCCTTTAGGGGCAGCAGATTTTCTTCTGGAGGCTGCTCACAACTTGCAACCTGTCGTCCGGACTCTTCTTCTTCTGCCAACTCCACTCCTCCTTTAGGATCCCTGGACTCCCCCCATCTCCCCTTCCCGCTGGGGCTGGATCCCGGCATCTCAGGGAGGGCATTTGCTGTTGGAAGTCTCTCCAGATGAAAGCCTCTCCTATGGAATGGAGAGGTGGCTTCTCCAAATGGCTGCCCTCCAGACAGCACAGGTCCCTCCTGCTCACCACTGGCTCGCCTTCCTGTCTCCTTCTACCACCTGCCCTCATGCACGTCACCTCTCCTGGTCTCCCCCAGCACATCTTGCCTGCAGCCCTCTCCTCCTGCCTGTCTCAGCCTTCTCTTCCCAGTCCCCCTGCAGGTACCTTCCTGTGCCACCTGCCACAGACAGGGCCTCTGCTCACCTCTCCCTAACAGCCCAGGACCCCGCAAGCACCAGGTGGGGGACTGCAGTCCCAGGGTGCCAGTGCTCAGGAGCGATGACGGATACTGAACACGCTATGAGACCTTGTGCCCAAAGACCATTTTGAGGAAGTATGTTTTGTTTTCTTGCATGTACGCCTAGAGTCGGTCTCTAGGTCAGGTGGGATTTTAGTTTAAAAGTAAGAAAGCTTTCCAATAATCATAATATGCTTTAAAGTTTCCTGGGGTCAGCCTACTCAAGAATGGCCCACCTGTCTACTGGAGTCCATGCCATTTCACATCCATAGGAGCCACCCAGCAGTCACAGTGCCTCCCCTTCCTCACTGACATGCTCCGTCCCCTCTGGGGCAGGGTCCTGCACCAGGGCTGCAGCCTCCCTCACCTCTTGAGGGTAAATTCCTAAAGCGGAGCTGGGTTCGAATGTGTACACTTCCTGCAGGCTTTGGGTAGCTTTTGCCAGGTGACATCTGAGAGAAGGTGTGCCCACTGGGAACTGCACCCACCGACCAGAGTCCCAGCTTGAGCTTACCCTCACCGACACTCAAGGTCACCCTCTGTGGTCCACCATGGAAAGAAACGTTCACTCTCTATTTTTGTTACAATTCGAAATATATTTTAATATGTTCATTGGGCTGTTTTTTAATCTTATTATAAACAACTTCTCACATTTTAAGGACAGAAGCTTTTTATTGTATAAGTTATAGGTAATTTTTCCAATTTGTTGTTTAGCTTCTATTTCCTGTTTCAATTCTTATATGGTTTCTACAGGATATCATGCTTACAATAGTCTTACTGGCTACAGGAATGTATAAATACAAAAATATTTTCTTCTAGTGACTTTATGTTCTTATTTTTACATTTAAAATACACTCTATCCCATTTATTTTTGTACATGGTCTGACTTTTCCCTCTTTGATTCTTTTCCCCAGCAAATTTTCAGGTAATCATTAACATTTATTTATTGTACATTCTCAAGTCCCTCTCTTTCTGTTCCTTTCCATTAGCCTAGGTATATTGGGGAATATCATAATCTGTTGTAATTTATTAAAGATATGTTATGATCAGTTAAGGATCAGAAAAGCTGCCCCTTCTAAGCTTTTCTGATTATTTTCTCCTTGTTCTGTCATCAGAAACATTTTCCAATAACCTTTCAGGTTCCTCCCTTCAAAATTCAATGACAATCTATGAACCCGACACCTTTTAAATCCGACCAGCTTAGGTAAGAGCAGCCATCTTTATAATACCGCATCTTGCAATGCTGGGGTGAGGTGGCTTCCTCTTCATGTTTTCTCTTATACTTCTTGGCTGTTTCCTTATTTTATTTGCAAAGATCTTACACTTCTCTCATTGACTTTAAACATTCTATATTTTGTGGTTATTTTGAACAGGATTTTAAAATCAGTGTTTTTCCTTTTGGTTATTTTTAGTCCGTAGGAAAGCTATTGACTTTGCACATGTCTTTTGGAATCAGCTGTATTGCTGAACTGCCTTAGATGCTAGTGAGTCTAGTTGAGTCCTGCGGATTTTTCCATTTAGAGAATACATCATCTTTACACAGTAATCCTCCAGCTTCCTTTCCAATATACACCACGTGTGAGGTCCTTATCGCTGTGACCAAAATACCTGACAATTAGAGGAAAAGTTTGTTTGGGGCTCATAGTTTAAGAGATTCAGTTCACGGAGGGTGACTCCATTGCTCTGGGCCTGAGGTGAGACAGACCATTCTGGCAGGAGGATGTGGTGGGGGAAAAACTGCTCAGGATTTGGCCACCAGGAGGCAGAGGGAGGAGCCAGGGCAGCCTGGTGACCCCCTTCCTCCAGCCATACCCCACTTGCCTGCAGTCACCACCCAGTACAGAAGTCCTTTCAAATCAATCCACCAAATGATCTCACCCATGGATTGGGTTGTAGCTCTCATAACTTAAGCATTAATCCTGCTGCGTTAACACAGCTGCTCTGGGGACACCTTGTGTCCAAATCATGACACCACATGATTGTAACCTGTCTGCATCGGCCATAATATCCAGAACATCAGGTAAGAAGGACTATAACTACTTCCTCTGAGCTTTGCTTCAGTAGACAGGAATGCCTCTGCAGATGTCCATCAAGACCAGTGCTGGACTCGGGTCTGAGATGCATTTTCTGATTGTATTTTTATGTATTTTATTGCATACTTATATATCTGTCTTTATGAAAATCTATTATTTCTAGTTCCAGTGAGAACAATTTTCAATTAAACTGGGAATCTTCTGTTGGCTCTTTTTGAATCATCTAAACAGATGAACCTACAGCTTTCATTGCTAACCTATTATGATGGATTGTTAACAGGTTTTCCCAATACCACGTGATTCCTGAACATTGATCAACCCTGCTTACACTGTTGTCCCCTCTCCTAACACGGGGTGCTAGGCGGTTGTTTAACTGCACACCTGTCTGTAGCAGTGGTGACCCAGCCTCCCTCCCAGGCTGGCTTTGCAAGGGTCAGGGTGGCAACAGCCCTGGGAGCTGCCCTGCAGGTGGCTGTGTCCTCAGCACAGGCGCACACCACGTTGGTCATGCACTGGTGGGACTGGCATGGCTTTGTCCTTCCCACCTTCCGGACCCACTCTAACCCTGTCACTCACTCCTCACTCAGACGAGTGGAACACCTGCAATATTACGGACACTGGTGAAACTTTCTTCCGATTAAATGGCTCCAAATTTGTGTCACTCTGGGTGAGCGTGTCACTCTGGGTAAGCACGGTCTCATGCAATGGATGAAAAATAGAAGAGAACAGTTCTTCTTGGAAGGATGGAGAAACCAGTCCTAAGAGAAACCTTCCGCAGACACTGTGTCCCAAAGTGACACTTCTCCCTCAAATATAGTTAATACAAAAAGGAAGAGAGAGAGAGAGAGAGAGAGAGAGAGAGAGAGAGAGAGAGAGAGAGAGAGAGAGAGAAGAGGAGAAAAAAAAAGAAAGAAAGAAAAAGGAAGGAAGCTGGGAAGCCAGCCCTTCCTGTGCTTGGTGTTTGCTTATATCTCCCCCTGGTGGATTTCTTTTGCCATCACACCCCACCAGAGCCCCTAAAAGGCTGCCATCCATGCTCTTGGGAAGGATTGAAAGAGGCTGGATCCAAACCTTTAGGAATATTAAGCATTAAGAAGGTCATGGTGACACTCCATTCCCTGTAACTGGAATTTTCTGTGCTGAAAAGAATGTTAGTAATTCTGGAAGATGATTTTATAGTTGGGTTTTTTGGCTTTGGTACTTGGGAATGAACCCGGGGAGCTCTTAAGCACTGAGCCACATCCTTAGCTCTTTGTTTTTAAATACTTTGTTTCGAGATAGGGTCTTGCTAGATTATCTAGCACCTCATTAACTTTCTGAGTTGGCTTTGAACTCATGATCCTCCTGCCTCAGCCTCCTGAGCTACTGGAATTACAGGCGTGCCCAGCAATAGATTGATTACACTGGGAGGAGAGAAAAAGTCAAATACCAAACTTCTCCCTAACAGATCTGCTTTTGGCAGCCTGCATAGCCCTGCAACCTTGAGAAGCTTCCTCAACCTCCGTATAAGAGGACTGAGGCTCACCTTGCACACTTCCAATCTAGATCAGGAGCCAACTATTTCTCCAAAATATCCTTTATCATTGGGTCTCCACTTTTGCTGGTGGGTAGGGTCCCTGCAAGTAGTAGGTCTCTGCAGCCCCCAAACCCTTGGTGTTGGCAGCTAATCACAGCAGGGGATGGCTGCCAGTCCCAGCTCCCAGGGATGTAGCCAGGTAAGCTATTCTCTTCTGCTACCTTGTGGGGCCCACTATTCCTGGCATCGGCCAAGCCCACCAGCATTGCACCTCCAGCTGCTCACCACCAACTCCTCTGCAGGTTTTTTTTCCCTACCAAACTTGTAAAGTAAAATTCAGAGAAAAGCAAAAGACAAAAGGGAAGATAAACAAAAGTCCTGCAGTACTAAGAAAGAATCTCCACCAGGACTTATCATTGTGCGAGCTAGTCTAGGGACTTAAATAGCACTCGGGTCAACCTTACTGGTCCAAATTTATGCTAACCAGGTTTGGAAAAGTACTGACGCTATTGGTTCACCCTTGAGTCTGACCATCCATTCAGATCCACCCTGCTTCCGTTTTCTCGATACTGGTGTGGAGCAGGAGGTTTTGGTGTGCGGACTGTGAATGTGGGAGGATTCTAGACTGTGGTGCTTTGTAGAGCAGACATCTGCTGGGGTTCAGCATGCCCTGACTGGCTTCAGCCCTGGCTTGCCTCAAGCCTTCTGGCCTGGCAGGCTCTGCGTGCTGTGCCCTGAGCACCCATTCGCAGCTTCAGCAGGACAAGGGCTTGGCTTCACAGGGTTGCCGTTGAACCAATAAGTATTTTCATGCACATAGCGAGATGGATACATAGGTCAAACACCTTGTGAGTCCATATGGAGGCTCCCAGTGCAAGTCAAGTCTTTATTTTAACTAACTTCCTCTAACAGGCCTGATCTCCTTTCTTGACACTAGAAAGTGGGCTTTCTAAGACTTTGGGGAAGATAGATCTGAACCAGAGTACATCATAATCACTTTTTTGTTTTCTATTAGAGTATGCCCACAACAGACTGAATAATAACCCTAAAGCCACCGCCTGCATGATTCTTGGCGGTGTAGACACTTTTATCCTGTGCAGCCTCCCAATCTTCCCTCCAGCTGGGTGGGCTGCACGTCATCAGGTGTGGAGTGGGTTATGCTCTTTCACCCTCTGGCCCTGCCCTGCTTAGTGCAATGCAGTTCCAGCTGTATCACCTCCCGTCATCTGGTCATTTCAGGCTTGTTTTCTAGAACACTCTTCAGGAAGGTTTCATGGGAACAATAATCCCAAGTCCCCGCAGGCTGATAACAGTTTGCCTTTCCGCTGGCTGTGAAACCCTGGGTCACGCTCCCCTTACCTGAGCGGAGCATGTGCATTACTCCACTTTATTCTGGCACCGCTGCTAGCACATCGGTGACTCTCCGTGTTGATCCTTTAAACCATGTACTCTTTCTTCTTAGTGCTCCAAGGGCTTTTCCTTTCTCCTAAGTAAACTTCGATGATTTCACAAGAAGCTGTCTCTTGCCGGCATCTTGGCGGTCATCATTCTCTTTATGCAATTTCAACTTTTCTTCAGCTCTGTTACGTTTTCCTGAATCACAGCTTTTGGCATGTGCTCTGCCCGTGGCTTGGGGTGTGTGGACCCCTTGGGGACCCTGTGGTCTCCTGTTCCATCTTTTGAGCCATCTTCAATATATTTGTCACATCATTTTTATATTTTCATTTTGCTTTGACTTTTAAAATCCCCTTCACTTGCTCTTTCTCTGAAGGCCTCACACAGTCCTTACGTTCCTGAGTTCTTTCTAGTTTAATCTCAATTTCTGAAATGATTTTTGCTTATTTCTAACTCTCATTTCTGAGTTTTGCCAATTCTGACTTACTTATTATCCGCCTTTTGTATACATTGTTACCATTTTGGAACGTTGGTTGCAGCTCTGTCTGACTCGGGGACATCTTTCTGTCCCACATTTGGGATGCAGGGTTTTCATTTTACCCCACAGCCTTTTTTTTCTCACTATCATATTTCCTGAAATTTGATATTAATCTTTTTTGGCTGCTTGTCTTTCTGTGAAGTTGATTTTCCTGAGCTCTTCAAGCGAAATGGGTTCAGCCAAGTTTCCAGAGCTCCGTGGGGCTTCCTCCTCTGTGGCATCTGACAGTTGACATGAACGGCAGCTTATTTTCTGGGACTTCCTGGCTCTGTCCTATTCCTGACTATGGTCTGGAATTTGTCTCTTCTTCCTCCCTGTCCCCACCCTGCTCAATCTGATCCATCCCAGTAGCCCCTCTGCAATGTGACGCCTGTCCGTCTCCACAGCCATCTGGTCAGCCACCATTATACCCACTTTAGACTCTTCCTAGCTGGTGTCCCCATTTTCCTTTTTGTCCAGCCACCTTCTGTTCTTTGTCAGGCAGCCAGAGTAGGCTTCTTGAAATGTGCATGGAGTAGTGTCTCTTTCTAACAATCATAGTGCCTCTGGGGACACTGGGGGAGTACGCTCTCTTCCCACAGGGCCTTCGGGCCAGAGCTCTGCCTGTAGGTGGTCTAGCATCCTCGCCCTCAGGCATCTCTGCAGCTTGACTTCCAGAGGAGACACTGAGCCAGGCTCCTGATGACAGCGTCAGAGCTCCCGTTGGTGGGCTGCTGCAGACCTCGGCTCCCTCTCTGCAGAACAGCCCTGGAAGAATGAGGGCGAAGAACTCGCAACCCAAAAGGTGAACCCAGCCAGCTGGAGCCCCTGGAGAATCTGCAGCGACTGTTGAGTGCTTTTGAGGGGCATTGAGAGGGCGTGGAGATGACAGGAGGGTGGGCAAGGGACAAGGGACACTCTCCTAGCTCTGGCTGTCCCCCACCAACGCCTGGGCAGATAAGAAAGGGATGACTTGGCAGTACCAAGCCCTGATGGAGAGACTCTCTGTTCACCCCTTAGACAATCACTCCCTCTTCCTTTGCCCATCCTTTCCTGAGGACAGGTTGGTGACAATCTGGGGAGTCAGAGTGGATGGGTTACAACCCAGGGAGCCCGCTGCCCCCACTGCAGTACCTCCCTGTGGCAGCACTTCTCAAAGTGTGGAACCTAGACCAGCCCAGCAGTGTTCACATCATGGGAGGCTTGAAAGAGGGGCCTGTTACCAAGCCCCTCCTGTACCTACCATGCAGGAAGCTGTGGTGGGCCCTGGCAATCTGTGCTGTAAGCAGCTCTCTAGGCAAATGTGACACACAGTGAAGTTTGAGAACCATCTCCTCAAGGGTTTAGAAGTGGAACCCAGAGCTGAAATGTGGGAGTACCGAGTGGTTCTGTGGCTCATGGGTTGCCACTGGCCTCAAGATTTACTCTCCAATCACATCTGTAAATTCTCCTGGACTAAACTGACTTCTGGCACTTTGTTAAGATAATTGTCATAGCAACTGAATCTTCCTGATCCTCAACTGATTGATTGAGAAGCTCAACTGATTCTGAGACACGAGCTCATAGGTTAAAATAACTCCACAACCCAGGAGTACACACACTGTAAAGGAAAGACAAGAAACAGAATAATACATACTAGCCAAAGCAAAGGTGTTAGAATACATGTATGAACAATTTAGAATAAGCATAAATCTTATGAGTATCCAGTGCAATTGGAAAAAAATAATAAAAATGAGGCAACTATATGAAATCATTACAAAGAACCAAGGAAAATATTAACTATGGATGCTGTGATGATTGAAATGAATACACAATAGAGGCTAACTGTAAGTTGGATACAGAAAATATAAAAGAAACGCTATGAAATATGGAGCATAGAAGTAGAAGCAATAATGTTTGGTAATATAAATTTCAGGAGGATAAAAAAAAAAAACAGAGAGGGCAAAATACATGATTTCCAAAAAATTAAATACGAGAGGTAAGGAACAACCCTTTTAAACACAGCAAAACTTTAAATCTCCTTAGAAGTGGAGAAGATCACCTGCCAGGGAACTAGATATCAGAATTCACAGCAGCAAGCACTGGATGCAAGAACACAGTGGAACAGTACTTTAAGGCTCTTTAAACTCAGGCATTTATACCCAGCCAAACTTTGCCTGGTTGATTATGGGGCAAAATTCCTCAGGCACACAAGATCTCAGAAGTTTTCTCCCTCAAAGTCTAAACTGCAAACACTCTTCAGAGAAATAACTAAATAAGAAGAAAATAAAAGAAAAAAAAACAGGTTGATGCATAAAATATGAGAAGGAATATGAGTAAAGCTTTGAGGACCTTTATTAGGAATGGTAGTACAAGAGGCAGTACAAGAGAAAGCACATCCAGGAAAATGAAGAGCTAAAAATCTAGATAATGGCAACACCACAGCATGAAAAGGGATGGCAGAGACAAAGAGGTTAGAACTTACTAAAATTGGTGAGGTACAGACTAAGTTTAAAGGGCCAATGGAAGTTCCAAGTGCAGTGACAGTTATCAGATGAGCATATTATGTAATTGAAGGAGCCTGAAGAAAACTTGATTTATCCAAGGGAATTCAGGAAAAGAGAAAAACAATTATGGAAAATATGAAAACAATTATGGAAAAACAATTATGGAAAATATGAAATACAGTGGTAGACACAAATTCTAAAATTATAGTTGTTACATTACTTTAAATTGTTAAACTAAAAATATGTAGAAACCACCAGATAGATAAAAAAAAATTTCAACTACATGTTGTCTATAATTGACTCGCTTAAAACAAAGTGACATAAAAGACTGAAAGATAAAAAGAGATACACATGTAAAAAAAAGTTGGGGTATAATTTTAATAGATGACTAAATAAAACTGATGACTAAATTATCAAAATACACAATAAAGACAAAATATTTTTCAAGATGGAAGGAGGAAGACGATGCCAATGGCTTTCCAGGTGTGCTTTCCAGGACTCAGCCCAGCTCAGGGAAAGCAGCAAGACCGAGCCTCACCCAGAAGGCTCCTGCCTGAAGAGGGATTTAAACAGCCCTCTCAGAAACTGACCAAGCAGACAAAAAGAGGCAGATGTCCAGATGACCGGAAGACGGTGATGGACAACTCCTTCAATTCAAAGTCCTCCCGAACTTTCCAGTGGTATGTCCATTTAGCACCAAACTGACTGCTGTAGGGGACTGTCCAGGATGTCATCCAAAGTGACGGATGCTCCAGAGGTACTGGAAGGGACACTTATAGCACTGCAGTGCCAAGGATGTCAAATCTTCCATCCCTGAGAGGCTCCAGGTGTGGTGACACAGGTGTGCCCTGAGCCTGGAGCTTCAGAACGCTTCTTTGTCAACCTGGAGGATTCTATGATTGGACAGGAGGCTCATCCAAAGCACAATGGACGTCATGCAGAAATACTAGGAGACACCCGAAGACAAGATGAGTAGAATTGACAACGACTCAACTCTACACACGTTGCGTCCTGCTCCTGGCATGGCCCCTCTGCTCTGGCACCATCCACTCCTCGTCCTCTGGCTGTGTCCCCTGTTCTCTGAGCCACTTGGTAGATGGCCTGTTGGATGCTTCCCTGTTTTGTATTTATCATGCTGCATTATATTTTTAGGTAGGACCTGACCTACAACCGTTCAGCTTACAGTGGTGTGAAACGTACCATGTAACCATGGTGTTTTTCACTTTCAGTACAGTGTTCTACAAATTACTTGAGATGTCATCACTTTATTATAAAATAGGCTTTGTGTTAGATGATTCAGCCCAACTGCAGTGTAACTGTTCAGAGCATGTGTAAGGCAGCCTCTGCTCAGCTATGATGTGGGGTAGTTCAGATGTATTAAGTGCATTTTACACTAACAATATTTATCAGGACATGATCCCATGGGAAGTGCAGTACTGTCTGTGTTTGTTTTCCCATGTGTCTCCTCCACTGGACTCCAAGCCCCATAAGAAAGGGGCTCTGATTTATTCATCTATCTCTGGAATCTAGCAAAGAATCTTGGTGGCCTTTAAGCAAATCAGGAGCTAATTAAGGGAATGTGATTCCCTGTGTAACTGCTAGAAGAACTGCAGAACTGGAAATAGTTCCCCAGAGGATGCTACCATTCCCCTCTACCTAAGTAAAAGTATATGCCTGACCAAGCAGAGATCACATGCACTCACTAAAACAGACCAGCACCAGCATGCCAGGGATCCCATGACAAAGCTGCCTGTCAAAGGCAGAAATAATAAGCTGCGAGAAATCACTGGGTAGAACTTCCACATCCTCACAGGAAGGCATGGGGCTTCTCCTGCAGTTGAAAGACCTCTGTGCAAGGGTGCACAAGAGGTCTCTCAACTGCATCCTGTACCCCTGCTGGAACCCAGAGGCCCAGGGCCACAGGTGGCAGAACCCTGAGCTCACATGCGCTCCGCAGAGCCAGGGCCACACGGAACACCCCAGAGGCTTCCAGAGCACACGGCTCTCAGCTTAGGACACGTCTTGGCGATTCCAGCTTCCCGGTTCCCCGTAGACAGGCCTTCCTACAGCAACGTGTCCCTGTGAAAAGGCCAGGGGCGGGGACACCAACAGGAAGATGTGGAGGACTGTCACTTCCTCAGAACTACTTTCCAGAACGTTCCTTGTCACACTGCACCGCGGTGCCATGATCAAATGGCCACCCTGTGGAAAACGCCAGTGATATATGGAGTCCGGTCCATTCAACAGCTGCTGTCCTTGGCCACTGCCCTTTGTGGCCTTCCAGCCCCTCGCTAGGGTCCTGCGCAGGTGTTTTGTCCACCCGAGGATGGCCACTCCCAGGCAACTCGAAGCTTAAATCGCATTTGTTTTGTGTGAAACTCTTTTCGTGCAGGGCTGTGGGACGGGGTTGTCTTGGGGAGTACCCTGAATTAAAGATGAGGAGAGGAGGGGAGAGGAAACCATAGTGCCCAAGGGCCCCTGCTCAGCCCTACCAGTGCGCATGCGCAGTTCCTGAAGCTTGGCCGGCCAGGAAGGATGGGGAGGGGCCAGTGGACACTGAGAACAGCGTCCCTCTACATACTTCTTTGCTCATTAAAGGGACAATTTTATGTAAACAGATGATTTAAAAAAATCAAAACCAAAACCTATGTGTCCTTGTCCTGTATTACCTTTCTAAAGAGTGCTCTAGAGTGCTTTACTTGGAGGAGGCTTTGAAAGTGTGGAGTACCTGTCTTTTCTGAGTGCCCAGCACTGTTCCAGGGAGAAGAACTGCATTTGTGCTTTCGATTTGACCTTCTACAGCTATGCAGCCTTGACCTGGAAGAGGAATCAGAGATTACAGGCTACATTTCTCAACGACTTTTACTAATGTCCCAGAAAAGGGAGAAGGACCTGCGACTGCAGGTGGTAGTAATGTAGCAATCAAGTCTTCAGTCTGAGGCCCCAGCTTTTAAGCCACTGTATCAGAAACAACAGCTTTTGGGCAGAAGTGATACGATTTTCTGACCAAGAGTTAAATATCAGATGAAAGTCACATACTGCCTATAGGCTGCAGAGTTCTGGTAAAGTTAAAAGGATGATCAGGACTTTAAGTCTTAATTGGGTAGGCTGTGTCAGGAATCTCAGTTACATTGTGATGAACTTCTCCCTATTACACTGCTGAGGATTAGATCCACTCCCACTAGGAGGACTGGATTCTTTTCTTTTGAGATAATATATTATTATTAGGGGACCACAGGGAGACTTAAGAGAGATAGGAGAATTAACCCTGAGATGACAGCTTCAGGCCTCAGGAAAAACTTTACAGGTTCTCAACCAATGTGTTAGAGAAAGTTTGCCAGTAAGTTTGACCCAGGTGCACACTCCTTCAAGCCTGGAGATTGAGTCTGGGTCAAAGAATGAAATGAAACTTCTTTGGAAGGGCCCTTTCACTGTTATTTTATCCACCCCAACTGCATTAAAGGTTGCAGAGATAGGTCCCTGGATTCACTACACCAGACTCAAGCCTGCAGCTGCAGACTGGGTGTGCACTCCAGATGCTGCTATGCCCTTGAAGCTGCCATCCCAAAGTAAAAGGAGTACCGGAGAAGCTTGAGGATCAGAAGGACAACAGCCCTGCTCCAGTCACTCCAGAAGCTGACTGGTCTATGCACGGCCGAAGCGTGAGGAGACTATGGCCCTGTTTCAGCCACACAGGAGAGACTGACTGATCAATGCATGGTGAAAGATAAACTTCCCACCAGGACTAATGAACTCTTTCAACCTCTGAGATAGTTCTTACACTGTAATGCATTGTCACCCCCTTGCTTCTAGATATATACATAATTCTCTGGTTTTTGCTACTGGTTTGATAAGAGTAACCCCTACTGATTGGACTCTGGGTAACAAAATTTCACTTAGAGTTTTTTATCTTGCTTATATAAGTTTTCTAGGATTTGTTTGATGTTATAGTTTGGCTTTGTTAATTTATGCTGTTTAACCTATACTAACCAGAATGTTAGTCTATTATTTAGCTCGGTTTCCTTTGATAATCTTAAGGGATTCTGCCCTATTTCAACCATAGAGATCATGTGAACCATGTGTCAAGATAATCCACTATAACTAAGAGGTGGTAAAACATATTTAGGACCTTTCCTTCCAGAGGAATGCAATAGATGGATGACTGTTTGGAAAGGAAAAAGAGGTCCATTGGAAAGAAACTTGATTTAGGAAGTCACCAATTTTGAGGTGAAGGTAACTGGCCACCCCAGAGGATTTATTGCCACTTATGCTCCAGCTACCCGGGCACAAAATGGCAGTTGGAGTTATAAAACTCCTATTTACATGTTAAACATTCATGTTAAACAGAATTATTCACTCACAAACTGTACTAGAAATTATTATTACTCAGACTGCACAGCCTTTGACCTCCTAGCCACACAACAGACCAGATGCTAGTGGCTAACTATCAAAAACTCTTGGCATTAGATTACCTACTGGCTGAGGAAAAAGAAATATATGGAGAGTTCAACAGCTCAGATTGTTGCATCCAAATGGATGACAATAGACAAACAGTTAAGAATATAGCCAACAACACAAGAGAACTAGCACATGTGCTCGTTCATACCTAGAAGGACATTAAAGTTTGGGTCCCAAACATGCTTTTGGGAGATGGTTTTCACCTCTTGGTAGATTTAAAAGCTTAACTGGTGTAGTGGGTATTCTGCTGTTAATCTGTTTATTGCTCCCATGTTTGGTTCCACTGTGCATTAAAACTATTGGGTCCACTGTTAAAAGGATGGCAACAACTAAGGTTTGACATTGTATAAGGCTTTAAGCCAAGATAATGGTAATGTTCCTCTTAAATTTAAAGGATTAAATTATGGGTAGCATCATTAAAGGGGGGAATTGAAGTGGCATCCCCTTTCTCCACAGAAAAGTCCTCTTCACCATGGCTGATTTTAGGACTGTCAGCAAAAGAGTCTCTGCAAAAGAGTTCAATGTGGATAAACTTCCTATTTTCATGTCACCCTGTTTACTTGGCCACTGGCTAAGAAGATACCAGCACTCCAGGTGCTGGGCACCCACTTACTAGTTTTTCACAAACGTATCCAGTATAGTACTTTGAAGAAATGTGCAAACAAGGCCTCTGGCCTTGAGCTGGGGCTTCACAGAGATGTCTACATTTTTAAGATAAGTTATAAATGGGTCCATGGTAACAGCTGGCTGGGGGAGGAAAGAAAGGGGAGAAGAAGCTCTCCCCTTCTCAGGTGTTTTCCTTGAAGAGTTAACTTGCCCAGAACAGTGAAAGAAAAAAGCTGCTTTTATGTGAACTTCTGCAGACTGTGAACTTCTGAGACCCTCCCCTTACATGCTGGGTATAAAACTTTGAAACTCCCTGAATCAGGGGATTAATTGATCACAGCAAAAGCTGTGCCCTCTGAACCTGGCTGCAGCCAAATAAAACTGTTTCCTGCTATCTTCGGTGCCTTGCCTAGTTTGTCCCTACAACCACAGGAGCATGAAGAGGCACCTTGCTCAGGCTCTTTGTCCAGGGGCACTCCGCCTAAACCTAAGGCAGCAGTGTCACTGCCAAGAGGTGCTGCTGGCTGGTGCTCAGTATGTGACGGGCACTGAAGGTGTCTGCAGAACTCACGCTTGAATCCTCACACTGGGCTCAGGGAATGGTCATCCACAGCAGGAAGAAGGGGAAAGGGAGACCCCACGCCCAGCCTCCAACTCCCGGCCTCTGTTCTGCTCCTCCCTCAGGCTGTACACATCAACGTCTCCTCTTGCTTCACCTTAGTGACGCTCGACTGGTCAAATCCACGTGAATATGTCTGGGTCCAGCCCTCTTCTCTGGGTCTCAGAGAGGAAGCATACAGCTGGTGGGGAACAGGGGCTCCCTCCTCCCTTCTCTGCAGGAAGGTGTAGGACAACTAGCCCTCGTCCTCTGCCAGGGCAGGCTGGTGGAAGTCCTCGGAATTCTGTTACCCCTGCGAACCAAGTCCACTGATGGTGAAGGGAAGGGCAGGGGAGCAAGGTCACGTGGCCCCAGGTGCATCACTCCAGGCCACCAAGCCAGGTGGGGGTGAAACTGCCATATTCCATTGCTTGTAGCACCAAAGTGGCCAAATTTTATGTGGCTTAGCCTGAAGTTGTTCCTACAGCTGTGGAAACTGTACTTCTAGAGCACAACAGGGATGTGGTCTGACCACTGTGTAAAATAAGGAATTCCCAAGCTACCCAGGCTTCCTTCTCGCCAAAGCACTTGGGAAGGACTTTCTTACTAGCTCCTTTCCCATTCCTCCCACTTGCAGAAACCGTTCCCCTCATCCCCCCCCCCCCCGCAGATAAGCCAAGGAAACCAGCCTTTCTCTTACCTGCCCATGAGATGGGAACCCTCCCTCACCCCCAAACCCCTAAGTGCCTGCACCACCCCACTGCTTTCCAGGGGTGGGGTTGCAGCCTCCTGATAAAGGGCATCCTTGCTGGCATCTCCTTCCATCACTGCTCCCTATGAGTCTCCCCTCACCCCACCCCTGTCCTGGGATCCCTCCCTTCTTCAGGGCCCAATGCCCTCCACCTCAGCTCCCTTCATCCAGGGCCAGAGTCCCAGCTCCCCCAGTCCCCTCCTGCCATCCTGGACAGTACTAGACAGCTAGTGTGAAAGTAAAGTCAGGGAAGTCCTAGAGCAGAAGCTACACAGGAGTGTGACGTTTCTTTCTGAATTCGCTGCCGCAGATTAGGATCATAAACCACCATAAATATGATCAAGAGACAAAGCAAAACAAGGAAACGTTTCCATTTGTTTGTGTATGTGTGCGTAATTTTTTTTTTTACATTTTCAATATGGGATAAAATTCTTAATATGTAAAGGACACTAACATATCAACAATCAAAGAATTAACACCATGACAAAAATGAACCAAAGATTTGAACAGTTGACTCATAAATGAAAGATTATGGCCAGAAGTCACGAAAATGTTTCAAACAATACCTATGTGTATAAATCACAATTCACATGTTTCCTCAACCAAATTCAAACCTCAAAGATTAGATGAAATGTTAGTGCACAGTGTGTTCAGGAGTGAAAGGAAATGAGTATGTTCTTGCACTTCTGGTAAAAAAAAAATGTGTCTGCTAGTTGCTGACGTGGCCACATGCACCAAACGCTTGAGAGTTTGCATATTTCTGGACTCAGGTATTATCTTGAGGAACACAAATACAGATTTAGACCAATGTTGATCATAGTATAGCTTATAGAAGTGGAATGTGGCAAACCACCTAAACAGACAGTTAAAGATTGCAAATTGAACTGGAAATGTGTCAGGCAGCAATTCCCAATGGTGTTGAAGCAGGATGTGATACAAGATGAGAAAATGTCCAGAACAGGCTTGTCCAGACAGAAAGGCAATTAAGAGGTGGACATACAACAGGAAGCTTTTTATGTTTTAATCATAAACAGAAACACTGGAAAACAAACAGTGGCTGTCTCTGCAGGGAGGAGGTGGGGCATTGATTTAGTTTGTCTTATTTAAATTTCCTCTATTGAGCATGAATTAGTGTCTGATAAGCAAAAGATAATGAGAGAGAGGGACAGAGAGACAGAAAAGGGAGGGAGGGACAGACAAAGAGATGGATAAGAGAGAGGAGAGAGGGAGGAGAGACAGAGGAAGTCAGAGAAAGAGCAGAATGAGAGGGAAAAGGAGAGGGAAGAGAGAAAACAATGGAGAGAGAGGAGAGGAACAGAGAAGAAGAGTGGGGGTGGCGGGGAGCAGAGTCATGTCTGCTGAGCACCTCTGACTCCCAGCTCCCAGCTCCTTAGACACTGGGCCTCCCCCTGGCACTTCCCTCTGACCTCTGTGTCCAACCCCCTCTGTGAGGTCTCCCATCTGAGATGCTTCTAGGGAAAAGGGCTGTGCAGCCTCCCTTCCTCCCACTACCCTCAGCTCACAAACGGTCTAGAATAAACAAAAGCCTTGTTTTCAGAGGGAAGCTTATTATTATCATTCACTGGCTGAGCACCAACAGTTCTTTACAAAGAGAAGGTTGATCTGTTCTAAATCAGGCCAGCCAATCAGTGCCTGGCTCCTAGGAGAACAGCCTAGGTCCTGCTCAGGCTTTCTAGCCCCCGGTCTATTAACAGAGGGTCTCTCCAGACTCCTCACTCCAGCCAGGAGGAAGTCGCAGGGTGCAGACTTTGCCCAGTCTAGGTTGGTTGCGATGTGGCCCTCGGCCCTTACAGAGGGAGGTGAATCCTCGCCTCTACCATTGTGGGCTGAGACCAAGCATGACGGTCGCGGTCTTCAATCCCAGTTTAATCTCCAGATGGCTTTTGGCCTTGGCTGAGGTTGTTCAGCCACATAGTGAACAGAATACTCTAGGAAAGGCAAGAGGTAGTGGTGCTGAGGCAGTGTGGTCCCCATGGGGGACTCCCATGTTTGAGGCCCTATCTATGGGGGCGCTGCTATAGGGCACCATCTTTTCCACGACCTTCAGACTTACAGCTCCAAAGTCAAGCTACTTTTGTGGTGGTGAAGCAGCAACACACACATGCAAATATTTGGTTATTTTCCATATTCTACATAACATAATTACAACAGCATTTTAGTAAACTTTTTATTGCAAAAATAATATTCCCAAAGAAAAAGCAAAGCATACGTATTTACTGCAAGCCGGGGAGCATCGGCAGAAGCCCAGGAGCATGGAGGTCCCCTAACTAGCCGCTCCTTCTCTCAGTGCTGACCAGGCTCTGACTTCTAACATCGCAGACCAGCTCTGCCTTGGGGTGAGCCTTATCTGCTCAGGTGCCATGTCTGGGAGTTCCGTGCTGCCTCATCCAGCCATGGTCTTCCGTCTCCACAGCCTCCCTGTGGTGAACACACTGCGGCTTCCCATCCATTCCATTGCCCTAGAGCCCATGGGGTGCTCCGTGTTCCAGGGTGAGCAACGCCCCTGATCCTCCGTATTGGGTCTACGTGTGCTTATATGTGTAAACCCTGTGTTTGTAAGTGTGATGTCTAACTGATGTTAACTTTGGCACTTCTAATGCATTCTTAGGCAGCACGTAATCTTTTCAGATTTGTGCTAAAAAGGAACACTAATGTGCTTATGATATTTTCAGATGTAAAATCTGTGTTCAATTTATTCTTTTGAAAGAAAACTTATAGCATCATATTTTTAATTTTTTTTTAGTTGTAGATGGACACAATACCTTTATTTTACTTATTTTTTATGTGGTGCTGAGGCTCAAACCCAGTACCTCACATATGCTAGGCAAGTGCTCTACCACTGAGCCACCACCCCAGCCCCATAACATCGTATTTTTAATACTATGCTTTGATCACAGTCATATTTGTGTGCTGAAGCACTTGGTATCATCCCCACAGGAGACTTTCAGATTGGTCCACTATGTTACTCTTTTACATTTAAGAGAGTCCTCAGTTCTACAGTTTTCCCTGCCGAGAGCCAGATGTGTCTCCTTTGAGTGGCAGCAAATGCAGCACTGTCCAGTTGGCTTTAGTCATACTCAGAAGGCGGCTTTCTATGTGGAATGTGTTGCAGGGCCTCACCCAGGTAGCAGTTCCCAGGGGCACACTGTGCGCCAAGCATTGAACTTGACCCATGAGGAAAGGGGCACATCTCCATTTCATCCAGATGTGCACAGAGACATGAGAGAGATGCTCACTTGAAATCAGATGAAATAAAGCATGCAAGAGTGTCTTAGTACCCCTGAAGAGTCATGCAAACATAAAGCATGGTTATTGAATAGCTTTGAATCACAGTTATTAAAAATTGGCAAGTGAATACAGGAAGCCTGATTATTTCCATTTGGGGCAACTAAGCAGGTGTCATGGAGGACTTTAACAGATGAGTAGGTGAAAGATAAATGACTCACATGCCACTTGGAGGACTTCTGGGGCTGCTGACTGAAGACAGCCAACCCAAGAAGGTCATGTGTTGCCATGTCCATTTCAACGGCACTTTTGCAATGATAACGGGATGAAGCACAGGTCAGAGGTGGGCAGGGCTCAGGGAGGGCCGCTGGGCAGTGGAGAGGGTGCAGCTATGGAAGGGCAAGAGCAAGCCTGTGGTCAGGGACAGGCTCTTGTGCTGTGCCTTGGCTGTGGCAATGGACACGGGAGGTCTACATGTATGATAAAGTTACACAGAACCCGCATGTACACACAACACGACAAGTAGAACTGGGGACATCTGAGTAAGATCCATGGACCATGTCCATGTCCACATCTTGGTGTGACACCCTACAGTTCTGCAAGACATCACCACTGGGGGCCAGGAAAAGGCACTTGGGGTCTCTTTGTAACATCTTTTACAACCGATGGGCATTTACATTGATTTCAATAAAAATTTTATTTAAAACTAAAAGACAAGTAGGGCTTTCCCAGGTGGCAAGGAGTTGTGTGCAGGTGAGGTTGGGAGAAGCCATCACAGGAGGGAGCTGTTGGGTAGAGTCAGAGAATCTGAAAGAGGAGGTTGGCAACCAGCAAATAGCAAAGCCAATCCCAGCAGAAGCAGCACTGGTGAAGCCTCCGAAGTCATATTTTTAAGAATCATTACGGGGGTTCTGGTACAGCCCTTCATCTGCACGTCGAAGTAGCATCTTTCATCTCTAGTGAGCACCATGTGGGATACACAGGTCCAGAAGAGTGTCCCCAATGTGTCACTACAGCATGTGAATACTCTTGACTGACCTACAAAATTCTTAATTACTAGAGGGATGATGGTAAGGTCAATATTTGAAGGACTTTGATTATTAATGCTTTGTTTACTGTGAAGTTTAACGAAGAACCTGACATTTTCAGGTCTCTTCAAAAATACATTAAACTTGCTCTGCATTAAGAAAGCTCCCTGACATCCTCATAATTGATGAAATCAAGACAACCAGAAATCAGGAAAAATATAATCCTCATTTTTTTCTATTGAAGGGCTGGGGACAATGGTCAAAATTTAAGTTTCTAAGTTTTTTATATATCTCACGGTTGAGCCCAGAGCAACCGTATACTAGAAAATTGCTTGAACATTAGATTAAAACATGTTAAAATAAAACATGCTGAAGCATTTGATAGATGTAGCAAATGCTAACTTTAGTGAATGCTTAATGGACCCTGGGTTATGAACAACCAGGATCAGAATTTTAAGTAGGACTGAGTCAAGAAAGGCAAGCAGCTGGAGCTTCCAGGAGGGCAGGGCGTGACTCAGACTACCCCTCTCCAGCTGAGGGGAGGGTGACCAAGCTTCCGGCCTGTGCAGGACCAGGCTAATGATGCTGGCCTAGCCAGCGCTGACCTTGGCACCTCTGCACTGTTGTGGTTGCTTTGGGCAAGACCGTCTCTGCGCCCTTCTGAGCTTGACCACGGGTTGTGCTTGACAGTGGAGGGGAACACTGCAGGTGGAGGCTCCAGGAACCGGGCTCCTCAGGGGATTTGGCTCTCTGTGGGAAGGCCAAGCCCTGTTCCTGGATTTTGGCAGATGTCGGCAGGTGTTAGGGGATCTGTTGTTACCTTTGCCAGAACCATATAAAGTACTGCAGTTTGCATCACAGCAGGTCAACATTGACTCCCTCTACTGTATGAGATTAGGAATTCTTTGCCAGCCCCCAGGCAATGGGACCCTCTCTCTATTAGGTAGCTTAAGCACCACTATGCTGCTGTGGTCACAATTGTCTGCAAACACAGTGGCCATTCCAGCTGTGGTGATCCCTGCCCTCTGCTGGAGAAATAGAGTCCCAGCACTTGCCAAGTTCCATGGCAGAGCATGGCCAGTCCCTACTGGGCTCACACCTACCTCCAGCTCCCTCAGGCCCAAGACTGCTGGTGCTGCGAAGCCCAGAGGGGGCTGCCACTTGGCAAAGGCTGCAGAGCGCAGGCTGGGGCTGCTGGTGGGGGCGGCCCACCATGCCCAGACTCAGTCACTGCCTCTGTCGTGGAGTTGCTGGAGGCTGCCTCTGGGGGGACTGTGGGGAGGGGACTGTGGGTTTCTTCCCCTAACAGACTCCGCTTTTTTCAGCTTCTCATCTGTTACCTTCTAGCTCTGGACTGTTGGCTTCCCAGCACCAGCAAGCTCAGAGGAAGGTGTGCAGGAGTCCGTAATCTACCATAAACGTTTAGGAGAGGGCTTCCCTGGCCAGGGTCACGAGTGAGAGCTGGCCCCGGTGGCCAGGGGGTCCACAAGGAGGCGGCAGAGCTCCAGCCTCCCATCAGCTCTGACCGGAGGAGCTCCTGCAGAGCTGGACGCCACACTGAGCACCATGCCCTCTAATTTGTGTAGTGAGTAGCATCCTCTGTGGCTAATCTGATTTTTCTATCCCTGATATCTTCGTGACATTATGGCAGCTGAGAGGTTTTTGTTTCAATCTTTTGAGAAACAACAACAACAACAAAAACCAAAACACCAAAACCCAACAATTTTCACCATGACTCAGGAAGCCCCATGGGCTTGGGGTTCTTGGCCAGGCTTCAGGGTCCTCCCTGTGTGGCAGACTGCGAGTTTGTTCCTAGTCGTCACCTCCCCACCCTCAACATTTGTCGCACACCCCACTCCTCCTGTGAGGTTTCTGTGGGGACAGAGCTCAGTCTTGGGCAGTGCTGCGGGGACGTGCCTGGGTCCCATAAGCGTCTCTATGCAGGGGCGCGATAGATCCTACGAGCTTAGGCACCCCCCTCTATAGCAGTGCCATCCCGTTCCCTGCACCAGGACTCAGCCACCCCTTCAAACCAGCTTCTCTCCCCTGGCTGGCTCCAGCTGAGAATGGACACTGCTCACTCCTAAGCCCATGGCCAGCAAACTGACCACAGAATGGACACAGAGGCTTCTGCTCTGGCCCCACTCCCTCCAAGAATTAGCCAGTGACTTTGAGGGAGTCATTCGACCTCCCTGGGTCTGTTTCCACATTTAAAGAGTGGAGATAAGGATGGTGCTGCTTCCTTCCCACACATGCCAAGAGGACCAAGCAGAGCCAGGCCTGTGGACTAGTCTGCAAAGGGTGAAGTAGTGAGCGCTTGAATCTTCAAGCTACGTCTGGCCCTCGGCCTCTCCTTCCCCTTCTCCTCCCTCATTTTCCTCTTTCTTCTTTAAAATTGAAAAGCTCATTCCTACCTCACTGGCTCTATATGAACAGGCTTTCAGCCAAATTTGGGGCTCTGGACATTTCCTGACCCCTGAATTAGAAAGAATCATTGATGGGAAATAAGGTTGGGATGGGGTGGAATGTCGGTGGGGGTGGAGTCAGGGATGAACTCTTCCCAGGAAAGGAGCACCCAGGCCTGCCTGGGCTCAGTGTGAAGCAGGACCAGCAGAGCAGGAGGACAGGCCCAGAACAGGGCCACAGGGAGCCAGGACGATGCTGCTGGCTTCCAGGACTATGACTGCTTCAGTTACACACAAAGGTAGCTATGCATCATTATTATCTTATTTCTAGAAGACTGAAGTGGATATTCTTCAATGTAAACAATAATGACAAAGCTAGCCGGCATTTCGGTAAAGCTTGGAAGTCCCGTGTTTTACCAGATGAACTGGATTTGAAGGTGGATGGGACTTCTTCTGCATATTTCAGTTTCCTACTCTTTCGAGGTGACATGCCTGAAAGAGCTATTGGGGTTAACCTCTGAATTTAGCATGTGGAGCTGAGGTCACACCTGGTGTCCGGCAGGGTAGGGTGAACCCAACAGAGGGACACTCAGTCCTCACTTAATGATGAACTTCCAAATCCTAGAGCCTGGCTACACGGATGGAATAATGAAAATTGTTAATTATCATACTATTTCTGAAATTTTTTTTGTTTTCAGGGAAGGATGGGTTATCAAAAAGAAAATCCACCTTGGGGTTGTGTCCTCAGCTCCCTGGGGATCACTCCCATAGCTCTCCAGTTCCTGTTTCTGATGATCCCGTGGACAAAGGGCTGATTCCAGGAGCTAAAACCATGCAGGTCAAACTTAGAACATCTTGTACTAGAAAGCAAATAATTGCTCCAAGAAGGTTGGGAACAGGTCCAAAGGACACCATGGCCAGCTTCACAGGAGACCCAGTGGCCAAATATGGACAATTTGAGCATCAGAATGCTATGATAAGTTATAATCATAAATGAAAACCACATGAGCCCAGGCTGAAAACACACAATTAAACAAATGGAGGATGCAGAAAACTTTCTCTAAAGTGGAAATCCAGCCAGCAAGCGGAGAAGGGAGGCTGCCTCTGGCTGACCATGATGACGCTACTCCAAATGCGGATCATCAGGATGTGTGGACCTGAGAGGGTGGAGGACAAGCAGGACCAACTCAGCCTCCTGCATCTTCCCATGACACACTTAGTAGTTGCTAAGGTGAAAGAGTGGCAGCCGTCAAACTGATGTCACCAGTAACAACTCACGCACTCCTGCATGACACATGGGGACATAGCATCACTTCTATTTGTGATAAAAATGTCCAGCTTGAATCTAGTAATGGGAAATGCCAGTCAAACCCAGATTAGGAGACATCCTACAAAACAAGTAGCTGTTAAGAACACCCAAACCATAGAAAACAGGGAGGCGGAGGGCATGCTTCAGATCAGAGGCGGCCAGAAACCTGAGGGCCACAGGGCACAGGAGCTGGAACCAGGCCTGGGCCAGAGTCCTGCTCCGCCCCTTCCTGTGAGGGCCACCAGGAGGCCAGCAGAGGAGGTCTGCATAGGTCTACAATAGATAACTGCATTGCACGGGGTTTTCCGATCTCCATGGGAGTACTGTAGTTACACAAGGGACGTGCTGTTCTTAGGAAACACACACTGGGGGACCTAGAGGTCAAAGGAAAGCTGTGCATGCTCTGCAGAGCTTATTCTCAGATGGCTCAGGAACGAGAGTGTGTTGAGACAGCAAGTTAGTCTGCTCTCAGACAGTTCTTCCAGCAACATCTCTCATCTGCGCATCCAAATGATGAATCCCTCTTTCCACCCTCCCCAAATGGCATAGGAAGGGCAAACTCCTCCTCGTTTTCACCATAAAGTTTGCTTGGTTTTAAATCTCTTGTTCTCAGCTAAAACTTTATTTTTGCACATTAAACACATTGTATATTCTCAGCAAATAAGGTCGTTATTTTCAATGCTGAGTGTGCGTGAACCCACGGGACGATCCATGGTTCTGCTGGAGCAGAGCAGCACAGCCAATCAGCCTGCGCCCACGCCTTAGCTGTCACCCAAGAATTTGCAGTTAGTTTTTCCCTCAAGCTGAGAGTCCTTCATTAAAATGGAAACCCTCGTAAATACATCAGTTTATAATAAAAGACAGTCACATCGAATAGATAGTCTTATTTTCTTTCTTTTATTTACATTTAAAAGACCGATAAGCAATATTTTATTCACTTTTTGGTGCTGGGGAGCAGACCCAGGGCCTCATGCCCATGACTCATGCGCTCCATCCCTGAGCTACACCCCCAGCCTAAGCAATCTTTCAAAACCAAAGGTCAGGGACTGTGAGCCTTTCACATAAATTCAAGTACACATTTCTCAAACTTGCTTTTCTCCCCAAACTCAACCCCAAACTCCACACATTTTCATCAGTACTAAATAACCATGCTCAGTGGTAGAGCGCTTGCCTAGCATGCATGAGGCCCTGGGTTTGATCTCTAGCACCTCAGAAAATAAACACAAACCTCATGTTGTCACTTTCAATAGCACAGTGACAGATCAACAGCAGGCAGTAGTGAGCCCCAGCCAACCTTACTGGCTCAGGACTTGTGTGGCCTGCTCCCCAGCGCACATCCAATGATGTCACCCTGGAGGACTGAAGTCAGCCATGACGGAAGCAGTCACTCTACGAAACCGGCAAAGGGTGGAAACCAGCCCCCCTGTTCCTCTGCAGAGGTGGCGGAGCATTTGCCAGCACACCTGCCCGGTCTTTGCGCCTTGGCAAGAAGCATCTCATGTACCTCCTGGGGCCACAAACCAAATCTAGGACAATAAGAGGGACGTCACTTCAGGGCAACCCACAACTGAGCAGCTGAACGTCTGTCGCCGCAGTTGTGTCCTCTGACGTTGTATTTTCATGCACCTGCTCCTTCTTTTTCTAGGTTCTTTTCTTAATATGCTCATACTCACAGGTTAAGAGGTGGTAAGCTTTAGCCTGCAGTGAGTGTATTCAGAGCCTCCACCGAACAGACTTCCTGGAAAGACAGCAAGAAGCGACCCTGAGGGGTCTCCAGGAGGGATTCCCATTTCCATCTACTCCCCCGACTCCTTTGTGTCCCATCTCTAAGGCCAAGTGCTGATTTTGATGACTGGGGTGATTTAATCTGCAGCTGGATGGAGGGGATACATGTCCTCGGAGGTTCCTAAGACTTCTTTGCCTCCCTTAGAAACTTCAGGCATGACAGTGGCTGTCGCTCCTGGACGAGTTGTTAGCTTCTCCAAGGTGAGGAAGAAGGTCCCAGTGAAATACAAGATGTCGTACATCAGTGACCTGAGGCTCCATGAGGAAAAGGAAATGGACTGGGAGGTGAGTTAGTGTGTGATTTGCACAAGGGGAAGGGGAGCAAAGGGAGTGCCCTGCTTTAGTTATAGGGAAAGCTACTTGGGTGGGAGCTCAGACTGAGCCAGGAGAGCCGTGGCAAGGACCGGAAAGATCACCAAGTGGGGTTGCTGAAAGGATTTCCACGGGTGACTCACCCACTCCACTCCATGATTCCCCTGCACAGAGTTCCAGGGGATTCCCCTGCACAAGGAGGGACTAGGTTGGCCGCCCCTGAGGGCTTACTATGAGCTACACCCCATCCTCTCATTTCCTCTATTTTTAAATTTGTCCTTTCTTTTAGAGTAATTTTCAGCTCTCCTCACATCTCAGCTGGTCCCTGTGGATGCAGCTGGAAACTTGATCTCCAGCACATGGAGGGGCTGGCTCGTCATTGCCTGCTGCAGCCAGCAGAGGGTGCAAGTGCTCACAGGTTGGTGCTCTGAGGTGGAGGCCTCCCAGACAGGAGACCTGAGGGAGACAGGAGCCTCTTCACCAGCAAACCAGAGGTTGTTTTTTTGTTTTGTTTTGTTTTTTTTAAGATCAATTGATTTTTCTGGACAGAACGTGAAGTGTCATGGGAAGTGCTCCACATTTTTGATTAAAGATTGAGAATAATAGACTTCAGTTGCTCACTGCAGCAACTCGGCACTGAAGCCGTCCTTCTTCTTGGGAACTTATTCTTCTCCTTCATTTGCTGAAGGAAAAAAGAGAGCTTCAGGGCCGCTGACCACCCTCTCCTGCCAGGAAGGACCAAATAACAAGGCAGACTTTCCAGAAGCAAAATGGAGGGAAACTCAAGGAGCTTGCTTTGTCAGGTCACCTTGTCTATAATTTGCACTCTGAATGTGTCTGTGAAAAAGAGAACAGAAGGGCAACGGCGTTACTGCCTACCTACTGTGTGCCGGCCTCCACACGCTGCCTGCTCAGACTCTCATCTGACTTGAAAACTTGTCTCCTCATAAGGGAAACCCCCAGATGCAGGGAGTTTAAATAAACTGGCTGAGGCCTGTGGTCAGCAGTAAGTGGGATTTGCCTGAACCCATCTGTGAAAACAAGGACTGTGCACTTTGTCCTGCTCTGCTTAGTGACTCTGTGTGGGTCATGGTGCCCCACCATGCTGAATGCCACATGGCAGTGCCCCCTAACCCCAGCTTCATCTCCCGTGGCTCATGGGCAGTAACGCCGAACACGTGCTAGCTCCGTGGCTCCGTTGTCCTTTCTTAGACAAATCTGTGCCCACCCTGGTGGCAGTGCAGCAGGGAGGTGCAGCCCTGCCCAGTGGAACACTGATCTTTGTAGACAAGCAGTCACCTGCCCTCCTGGGGACAGATGCCCATCTCTCTTCCCCCAGGCAGAAGAACCTCATTTTCCCTCCAAAGGGACAACACAAAATTCCAGTCACCGTCCAACTCAAACTCAAGCAATCCTCGAGCCCCACCCTCCGGGAGGTGTGAGAGGGCTCCTCTTCACTTGCAGACTGTCTGCACCAGCACCCCACACCTGATGGATAGGGACGGCGTAACCGCGGTAAGGGTCCCCATGCAGGGAAGGCATGCACCTGGTGCACCTCGAGCCCTGCTGCCCTGTGGGGTTCTGCAGACTCATTGGGCAGATGTGTGAGGGACCCAACCCTGGGGCAGAGGCTTCCTGATGAGGCCCTAACCTGGCTCCCTGGGAGCAGCTTTCCTCGGGAGTCAGTCTCCTAGGCCATCAACTCCATCCCGGACGCTCTTCCCCACTATCCTCCGTGGCCACGGGTGGAGAGCACACTGGGGACCTACTTCCCCCCCAGAGAGGGCAGGGCCCAAGGGTGGGTCTAAATCTGGACCATGCTGTCGGCTTTCAACCAAGCCACTGGTTCACTTGTGAGAATCACTTTTGCAGAATTAACCCTTTGTAAGAATCTGATCCCAGCCAGCTCCACATGCTGGAAATGACACCTACATTTTTTGAGACATATTGCTCTCTCTGGAGTTAAGGGAATGTATCCTGGATCCTGTCCTTTAGTCTGTTTTCCATACCTTTAGTCACTTTTCTTAGGGTCATTTTGCTCAAAATAAAATATCTATTCCAGGTTGCCCAATGAATTCAGATGTTCAAGAAAGGGCTTTACAGCGGAGTAATTGATGTGGGTTTGGCACAAGGCTGATTTCTAAGTGGCTGCTATCACTGAAAGTCATAGAGTGACCTTCTGTCTTCTGCATCTTTTGATCATGCAAGCTCTAAACACCTGGGCATCCTCTAGTCCCCTCGATCTTGTTTCCAGACAGACTAACATTTTTCCTTAGGGTTTCTTTCTTGTATCTTGCTCACTCCAACCAAGAGCAACAAGATCTTGCCGTTAGCCCTCTGCTTGCCTACATTTTTGCCCAAATCTATGGACACATTAGAGACATTACCTGCCCTCCATATTGCAGGTGACACTTTCCCTTCTGTACAATATGGGTTACCACCTTTCTATCTTCTGATGATGTTCCCCCTTTGTTCAGCTTCTCAGAGGTGAGGCCAGTGTTGCACATGCCCCGTGACAAATGTGGGGGACAGTCAAGGTACGCTATGGGAACAGAAGAGCCTCCCATCCTAATGGCCAGCTAAGGCTACGTTTAACTTTCTGTCCATGTTACTCATCTGAGTGGTCAGCTATGACCTTGCTCAGGTTGACTTTGTTCTCAGCTCAGCCGATAGAGCTTGTCCATCAGGAATGCCACTGATCTTGTAGCTGAAGAAGAACGTGGCTGACCTCTGGCAGGCTATGAAGCATTTTGCTCAAGAGTGCACACGCCACTCCACTCACGTGTCATTGGCTAGAACAAATTCATGGCCAGGCTGAGTTGGTGAGTGGGGAGTACAGTCCTTCCCAAGAAGACACAGTGGATATCTGGAAATGGCCATGCATCTGAATGTAGGGCATTCTGTTTGCCAGGAAGAGCATGTAGCTGTGGGTAGGACAAGGAAAGGGTGAAGGGTTAGAGGTCTTGCTTAGTGCTGGAACCCACTGTTCCAGTCTGGACCTGAAGCCCTCTGAGATCTATCAAAAGAAAAGTCCTGCAAGTGTGCAGTTTGCCACTGCAATGCAGGACCATGGGAACAGCCTGATGATACCTGTGCTTCATTGGTGCAGAGGCCTAGAGTCCAGGAAGGTCTTTGAGGACTCTTGTTCATGCACAGCCCTGAGGCCAGGCCACCTTCCCCTTAGCCACCCACTCCAGGACCCTTGGCCTCTGAGGGTGGCCCTGAAGGCCAGATGTCCCCGTGAGTGGAGACAGATGCTCAGGCATTTCTTTTTTTTTATGAATAGTAATTAAACACAATTGCCAATCCAACATCAGGGAAGCATTGGGAGAGGCTGGGTGGGGACAAACAAAGCACTTCCCTTATTAGTCACCTTGCCACGACAGGCGGCTGGTCCCGGCTCATGGCTCCCTCCCTCACACCAGAGAGGAAGGCCGCCTTCCAAACGCTGCCCATGCTGCTCTCCATCTCTTCCCCACCAGCTTCCACCTATTTCTAGAGAGTCTGGTCTTACATGTATATTTTATGCCGTTTCCCCAAACAGTTGAACCTCAGCATCGAGTGACATTCAACTTTGCATAGTGTCAACGTGACAAGCAGATAAAACCGGTGTCAAGGGCTTTTCCCATGCTCTGCCGGTTCCCTTTGACCTCTCTGCCGCGTGTTTGGCGTCTGTTTCAGCTATGAGTAGATAAATGAGCTCGCTGGGCCATCTGCGAGTGTCTCTTGCCAAAGGCATTTTCAGGAGTTCCGACTTCAGCCGCTGCGGCTTGGAATCTCCTGTGGAAAGCCAGCGGCTGCCCAGGCAGCTCAGCTCTCGCGCTGGCTCTGGGTCTGTCGCTGCAGAGGCAGAAGAGCAGAGGTGGAGGATTCGAAGCTGTCACCACCTGGCTGACAGCTGGCTTCTCATGCTTTCAGCTTGATTCTCACCTCCAGGGCAGGGAACAAGCCAAGCCCGCACTGACTGGCCTCTGCCCCACAGGGGAGTGGTGTCCACAGTCTATAGGCCAGCAAGCTTTGATGCTGGGAGGCCGTGTCTTGCATGAGGATGGGCTTTGTGGAAAAAGGCTCCCATCTCTTTGCCCAGTCAGAAGGCTCAGGACACACTCCCCAGCCTTGCTTTTCTGTCTTCTTCAAACCAAGGAATCAGGATTAATGCATTTGCACGCGCATGCACCTCCGCAATGCCATTCCAAGCAGACCCCGTCCGGATGTGAATGCAGTCTGAAGTCCTATTCTCGAGGTTTCCAGCATGCAGTGGAGTATGGGCATCAAGACTCATCCTCCCTCAGACGTCCTTCTCCCAAGAATTCCAGGGAACGGGAGATGGGAGGTGAAGAGCTCCAGGAAACGGGAGGCTCCTCTCTCTCTCCCGTATGGGCAGGAGAGTCTGCCCTTTCTGTGTGACCATTGGGAGTAACAACTTTCTGAGAAGCTGTGTGTCACCTCCAGAAGCTTCCACAGCCATGATGTGGAGCACAGCAGCCACCTGCCCCTCCCAGGGAACTGGTGTGTGATTAAGGGTCACTCTGTTCTCCATGGGCAGAACAGTTCTCCTCTACTCTTAGCTTCTGGCTCCTTGAATCTGAGGCAGAAAATCCCTTTAAGCTATTTCAGGTTGATCTGGATATTGCCAGCACAAAACGTCACACGCTTTGCCCAGGCTTATCTGAGCCTTACTTATGCCAAGTCTCTAAGATTCACCCCTGGACCTTATTTGACCAGTGGGCCTTTCCGGCACAGTCTATGTCCTAATGATGTGGAAAGAGAAGGTGCCATGATTTGTTTGCTAAATTTTTACAAGTTTCTTCCAGGACCCAGCCATCATGCCTCAGAATTCTTGGGCACAGAATGATCTGGTGGGATCAAAGTTTCTTCGTGGGCTCAGGAAAGCAACCAACATTTATGGAGTGCTCACCATGTGTCTCAGCATAGAGCTAACCAGTCCTCACAGAACCCCACATAAACTCAGAGTAACTAAAGAACAGAATGTGCTCTTAATTTCCCAGGTGACATTTGACTTAAGTGGACTAACTGCAGACTGAGGGGGTGGACACGATAATGTCACCTGCCAGGAGCTGGTTCTTACACAGTCTCCTCCTTATTCCAGCTTTTGGCTGTGTCTGGGCAAGAATGTGGGGCTATGGTTTGGGTTTTGGTTTTGAATAAATTCAGCCAACAGTAAGTACTTGTTGAGTAAGAACAGCCACTGAGAAGGGGGGCCTCTCTGCCCACGTGGAGCTTGCAGCATGAGAACCAGGGCAGGCCCATTGCCTTCAGAGGGACCATAGCAATGAGCGCTGGTCCCTCCACAGGGCACCAACCTGCTCTGAAAGGCATGGTCAGGGGCTTCCTGGTCCTGGTGTGGCCCTCTCTGGAAGAAGTCATGTGCTCTGTGGAAGGAAAGATACCTCCAAGCCCTGCCTGAGGCTCCCAGGTTTGGCCGCAGGGGGAGGCCAGGGGAAGGCTGTGTTTGAGTCCCAGGTAGAGATGGAAGGGGGTCCTCCTTCCCTCTCCTCCTTTCTGTTCCCCTCCCACAGAGTACAAGTGTGCCTATGTGCCCACAGCTTCAATTTATTTATTTACAAGTTAGATCACCAAGTTGTTCCAGGACTGTTCAGATCCATCTTAACGACTAACAGGCTGAGGGATGATTCTGCACATTTCCTTGAAAACACATAGAAGGACTGACTAAAGTGTTCCCAGGACTCATAGGAGGATACTCACCAAACTTTTTTGATTATCTGTCTCCAAGGCAACACCAGCTTCTGGCTGCCCCTCTCTTTTTATAGTGGGTTTTGCACAAAAATACCACTTGAGGAGCCACATGGGGACATAGGGAGGTTGCTCTGAGTGCAGACAAACCATAATATCATTAACTGCGACTGGGCAGAGGCTGAGGGAACTGGGGATGCCGGAGAAAGACTTCAAGTGTCTGATAAGGTCGGGTTCTCGGCACAGAGGTTCCATGTAGAATCGTGATGCAAAGTCGGCTGTGGAGGGACAGGGTGGCAATGGCACTAGTGCTTGTGTGTTTGTCTCCCTTCTTTAGCATGCTCTTTAACTGTCATATTTTATACACTCATGGGGGCTGATTTATGCTTACTCATGAAGAAGGAAGGCTCCCAGCACCTAATTATCCACGATACACTGGGTGCTCAGGTCGTCATTGCCACAGACTTCACAAGCAGTGTGTGTGTTGTATATAGCAATTCCTCTTTAAAGCTCACTGCTATCCCAGGCTTTTTTGGACTGTTCACAGAACTATGCTCTGTGCCGTGAACTAAGCAAATATTTCTATGGCAGGCTTGTGAAGACAAGATCGAAGACTCCGATCGAAGGTGTGGAATATTTCCTGTTACATTCTGCAATGTTTTGTTCTTTCCCATTACTTCCCGCAGCTGTCCAGCGGCCACTGCCCATCAGCCCTGTCTCACACCTGTGCGGGGCGCCTCACACCTGGAGAAGGCAGGCTCTGTGCTCCTGCTGAAGGCACCAGCATTTGGGCAAGATCTTCTCCAAAGTAAGATTTTTTTAGGAGTCTATCCAGGTGTGTCTCAAGGAGACCCACCACCACTATCATCACCACCTCTGTCACTATCACCATCATCACCATCATCTCCATTATTTCCACCACCTCCACTTCAATCATCACCATCACCACCACTATCACCACCACTATCACCACCTCCATATCACCACCACCACCACTACAGCCACCCCATCACCATCACTATCAACACCATCATCTCCATCATTCCCACCACCTCCGTCATCACCATCACCACCACTATCACCACCTCCATATCACCACCACCACCACTACAACCACCCCCATCACCATCACTATCAACACCATTATCTCCATCATTCCTATCACCTCCATCATCACCACCTCCATCACTATTACCATCACCATCACTACCACTACCCCATCATTATCACCATCATCATCACCACCTCCTCCACACCAACATCACCTTCTCCTCCATTACCACCCTGGGGCTTCACCATCACCACCACCACCACCCCATCACCACCACTATCACCACTCCATCCTCGCCATCACCACCAATACTACCCCATTGCCACTACTATAGCCATTACCACCTCCTCCATACCAACACCACCTTCTCCTTGATCACCACTCTGGGCTCTCACCATCACCACCACTACCACCACCATCATTATGTCACCTTCTCTTGGCAAGTCTCTTGAATGTGAAAGGCAGACTAGTCTCTTCATCTCCATCAAAGCTATGTTTTTCTGTGGTGAACTGTATATATATGTAGGTTTTTTTTTTTTCCACATTAAGAATTGAAGCAAGGGGCTCTTCTCTTAACCACGGAGCCACATCCCTGGCCCTTTTACATTATTTTTTTTGTTTTGTTTTGAGATAGGGTCTTGCTAAGTTGCTTAGGGCCTAAATCACCAAGGCTGGTTTTAAACTTGTAATCTTCCTGCCTCAGCCTCCTGAGATTCTGGGATTACAGGTGTGCACCACTGGGCTCAGTTTATATTTTAAAATTGTACTGCTGCTCTCCAGTCAATCAGTCCCTAACCCTGAGAGATATCCTGGGCTCCTTCTCCCTAGTTACTTCAGCCACCTCCAGTCCAATCACTGTGTCAGATCTATCTCCTCCTCTCAATTCCCAGCCTGTGGTCTTAGTTTGGGTCCCATGACTTCTCTGCCAGAGCAGGGGGACTCACTGTAGTAGGTTGCACACAGGTAGGATAAAAGGTGCATGTGGAAGACTTTGGTTCAAATGTCAGCTCTGACACGGCGCTGTCTCCTGACTTCCCTGAGCCAGGATGCCTGCTCCGTGAAGCTCCACAGGGATGCCTAGGACAACTCCTTGTTGTTAGGATTCACTGAGGTGATGGCATTCCTGACGTGCTTACTGCAAATAGGTGCTTGATAGATGGAAAGAGCCTCTTCTATCACTGCACATTGGATAACTGGACTAGCCCTGTGGTGGGCCTCCCTGCCTTCTCTCAGTTACAGCCTTCAAATCCATCTGCCACTCCATTATGAGAAAACGCTTCCCTGATGCCTGTTTCAAACTATGGACCCAGCTCCCCACAACCTCTCCAGTCCTGCCTCCTGCCACTAACTCTGGGCTCCTTGTTCCTGCCATCTGGGGCAGTTTGTAGTTCTTCAAACATAAATAATGATATTTGTGCTCCGTGGTGGAGAGATTCAAACCTATCAAAATAGACCTGGAGGCACATCCATGTAATAAAGAGCCCGCTGGGTGACGAAGATGACCTGAACTGAAGAGCACCGTGGGGGCGCCTTCCAGGGACAGCCAGGACCACAGCCCAACTCTGCAGCTGACTCCCGTCTAAGGAGAGCTCCACACCGGTCCTTCCTCCTCGAGAAACCAGGGGAAGATGCCTGCTTTCCTGGGCAGTAAGAAGGCGGGTGGGGAGGTTGTGGGGAGAGAGAAGCAGACGTCCTGCAAACATTCTCTGGTTCATTCAGAGAGAAATTAGTCCAGGAAGGAGCTGAAGATACCACACAAGGGGAACACCATGAGGGGGAAGGAAGTGGCACACAACCCAGGAGCATCCAAAACAAAGTGTCAAAAAGAAGAGAAGAGGCACACGTGCAGCCTGTTGGGCTCAAACTCTTTTCTTGCTTAGATTGACACAAATGTAGACAAGAAGGGATCCATAATCTGATGATCTGAAATCCAAAATGCTCCAAAAGTCAGAAATTTTTGAATGCTGACGTGACAACCTAAGCTGAAAATTCAACACCTGATCTCAGGTGACAGGTAACAGCCAAAACACAAGCTGACTGAAAATACTGTGTCAAGCTACCTCCAGGTGTGCATGAAGCAGGCGAAGTATGTGCTTAGACTTGGATGTGTTCACAACATCTCTTATTATTATGTGCAAACATTCCAGAAACTCAAATCCAAAACACCTCTCATTCCAAACATTTTGGGTAAGGGGTGCTCACATTGTCTGGAATTTGCCAACCAACATACCTGATTTGCAGATTACCATGGCCCAGTCCCATCACTTCCTGGCCTTGGTGGCCACGGCTCCTCCCGCTGGCCCACCTTCCCTTCCCCCTCCACACAGCTCCTCCCTCGTCATCTGGAGTAGACCTCATGGTCATCACTGTAAGCATGTTCTTGGCAACACCCCAGCTCCCAGACTCCCTCTTCCTCCCTCCCGTCCAGCTGAGTCCTCCTCAGCACACACACACACAGCCTGCCTCCTGCTAAGGCCCCACTGCGAGGCCCATGTGCACTTTGGCAATCTCACTCAAGACAGTTTCTAGACCTCTTCTTCCCCTGGGGTAATTTCATGTCTAATAGTAAAATTTAATAGCAGAATGACGGCAACCTGAAAAGAGGCAGGACCACAGGGGACCCAGACTTCCCAGGAACGAAGGCTTGCGTCCCCTGTGGTGTGGCACCCATGGCCAAGGGGAGCTGCAAGGTGTGAGGTGTGGCGAGAATGGAGAGTGTAAGCACAGGCCACAGCCTTGAGACCAGTCACATGGGGACTGCAGCAGGAGGACATCTTGTCTACTGTGTGTGTGCACGCAGTGTCTGTGTGTGTGTGTCTGCACGTGCATATGCGTGCACACACGTCTATGCATGTGGATAAGCAGAGCAAGTGGCAGAGCCAAGGGACACGCCTGTCATTTCAGCCATCACCTGCGATTCCTGCCCTCTGTAACCAAAACTGCTTCCACAATTGCCACGGGTGCTGAAAGGGCCCCCACCACGCCCCCTCGATGCTTCACATTCCTTGCTCCCACACTGCCATGAAGTTCATATGAAATAGACAGGGCTCTGGAAATCAGAGGCCCTCAGACCTGGGGCTCAGGGTCAGCTCACAGTTCCACTGACGGTTAGGTTGCACCCAACTGGGAAATGAACCATCAATCATAGGCTGTTTCTATGGCAACTGCTAACTAAAAGACTCAGAAACAACCAGACATCAACTGGGAATTGCCTATAGCACCCAAGATGGCCTCTGTGATAACTGTGTTTCCCACAGACGCAGACCCTCTGAGAAACTGCCATGAGCACAGAACACTCTTGCTATCTGGAGCCCAGCTCCAAATAATTCATTGCATGGAGCATGAAGTTAGAGGATTTAAAAAGCAAATCAATTTCCTGCCAGTTCCAGTTGGATTGGGAAGCTGAATGTCATTTAGTTGGTCTCCCTCCAGAAATGGAGGCAGAGGAACAGGCATCAAGTCCTCATCCGTCTTTAAGATAACAGGCTTCTAAGTTCCTTTCTAAATTGAAGTTACTGGGGGGAACAGACAGTCAACTTCTGGGCGATGGCTCGGTGCCCAGAGGTAAGGGGAATTCACTCTGGGAAGACCCGTTTCAGGGATCACAGTTTGTACTAGTCCTCTGCAAGTCTGACCCGGCACCTGCAAGCACAGCAAATTCAGGGAGTGCTCCCGGATCTCTGCTCTCCAGCCACTGCGTGGGTGGTCTGCTACTGGTCTTTAGCCAGCACTGTCCCTGGCCGGCAAGTCCTCATCTGGCAAAAACATCCCACAGCTGCAGACTCCCCCTCCAACACAGTTCCAGCTTTTCTTGCACGTCCCAGCCTATTTCGATCAATTTGTCACCAGGGGCACAGGGAAATGGCAAGACACAGGGTACCTGGTCTTTGTTTCTGCCCAGAGCATATTTAAGGGGCTGGTGCTTCCCTTCTGCCTCAGCTGGACAGTGTCTCCCTTGTGAGCTGGAGGAAGGCTGTGCTGGCTGGGTCTGGGGCTGGACAGGGGAGAACAGACCTCCTCCTGGTCTCAGAGAAGTGAGCCTCTTGCAACCCCCTGCAGGAGTCCCCTCAACTGGACACAGTCCCATGAGGGAGCTCATGACCCAGGGCCAGATGCCCGAGCATGATCAGTGGGACTTTAAACAATTTTAGGGGACGAAGTATAGAACAAAAAGTTTCCACCTTTGTCCAGGAAATGGCTGAGAGTAGGCAGAGAGAGAGAGGCTGGGAAAGGACAGCCCGAGGTGGGGTGGGGGAAGGTCAGGCCAGGTTATCGTGTGGGTGCTTTGTAGTACTTTTCCACTTGCAGAGTGGTTTGTAGATATCATATCTCATCTGAACAGGGTGGGAGAAGTCAGGAATGTGGTGTGGAAGCAGATAAGCCCAAACTGGGTCAGGGTCAGACGAAGCCTCATGCTCTCGAGTGCCTGCTGTGGAGATGAGCCAGTGTTAGGAGGCCGGCCGTGGAGTGTCACCCTCCAGTGCTGCCAGAGTCGTCCCCGGCACACAGGAGGGTCCACTTTTACAGCTGACAAGGACTGACGTGTGCATAATCGCATGCTAACTTCACACGAGAGCCTGAGAAACTACTCACAACTCAGAAGCCGGAGGCCCAGGGATGTTAAATGGTTTTCCACAATCTAAAAGCTCTGAGGGCTGAGGCCCGCCAAGACTTCTGATTACCCCAGGGAAGAGAACTTGAGGGGCGAAGGGGTAAGTCTACAGGCATAAATGGGTGAAGCCAATCCTATTGAAGAGAGGGAGCAGAGGACACGAAGCCAGCTGGCCAGCTTCTTGGAGACCAGAGGTCTCTTCTGGTGACGGTGCTTTGTGCTCCCATGGCAGCAGCCCTGCAGCCTGGGCGTGGGGACAAGGCTTCTCATGGCACCTACTGTCCAACAATCCTGCAACCCGTCCTCTTGGGTGTTCAGAGCTGGCAGGAAACCTCAGCTACACGACACTCTATACTCAGAGCTCCTGAGGGCATGGGGAGAAGAGGGTGGCCTCTAGGGTGTGAGGGCCTTCAGCTTCCCTCAGCGCCTCCTGCACCGCTGTGTGAAGTCCATGGCTGACTGTGCATGGGAACTTGGCAGTGGAGCAGGACAGAGGAGGGCAGAGAGCAGGAAGAGCCTCCCTCTGGATATCCCAGCTCACAGCAGGTGCTGGGCTCTCTTAGCCAGCCCTGGCACCTTCATGCTCTTGCAGGTGGGATTTTGCAAACAGCATGGCTGAGCCCCGCAGTGGTGGCACCAGGACATAAGATAATCCCAGCTCATTCCTGGCACTGGTCTCGCTTCTCACAGTCAAAGAAAGCCCAGTAAAGTTTGCCTTGGGCCAGCTCAGGGCAGGTAGCAGGGAGGAAATGGGCACCAATGAGGCTCAAGGAAAACCATCAGTCAGTACCAAGTCCTCAGGCCCGACTGGGTCCCTGTCATCCCAGGAACATGAAGGCACCAGCTTCAGAGGGACTCAGCTGTGGGATTTGGACAGGGCACGTGGAGAAAGCCTTGAGTAGAGCACAGAGCGAGGCAGATGTGCAGAACAGAGGCTGAGTGGTCAGAAGCCGCAGCCTAGTGTGTGTTCCTGGGAAGGAGGAGGGTGGCGAGGACTTTGGTTTGCACTCTGTGTGCTTTGGTTTTGCGTGAGCTTTCAGGATGTGACATGTTCGAATGCCACTCGTGGGATGACAGAGCCAAGTGAAACCAGCAAAGCCGAGTGAAGTCACTGTTGCACGTGGAACTTTCTGGCATGGAGTGACTTGGCACTGGGTCAGGACCATTGGGAGAAAGTGTCCTCTGCTGTGTGTCAGCCGGCTCCTGTGTGCTTCCCCTGGGCCACTGCCCAGGGCTTTTGTCTTATAGCTGTGGCCCTCACCAAGGCAGAGGCGGGCCTGCTTGCTGAACCAGGAACACCTTGTGGGCAGGGAACAGCCCCAACCTAGGGATGCTGCTGAAGGAGAGCCTGGCAGGGGGCAGCGCTGGCCTCCTCTTGCGCTGAGTACTAGAGGTGCAATCGTGACAGGCCACTCATGATTGACAGCGTAGTCTGCTTCATAATGCATCACTTGTGTCTGTCTGGGCTCTTCACACAAGACTTTATAGCACTCCACATATTTAAAAATACATACTATCTACAAAGGAAGGCTTCCCTTCAAAAGGAGTTCTCATCCAAAGGCTTGTGTGTGAAGGCCGCAGCGTCTTGGGCACAGCTTTTCATCTCTGGCCGTCAGATCCCCTCAGGTAGGTCGTGTCTCCCCTCCTTCCCTGTTCTGCACTCTCCCACTTCCCTCCTGCTGTCACCTCGTGGGTGACACAGGGGCCCAGAGATCCATCCCTGAGTGTTATGAGCCCCAGGTCACTCTGGCCAGGGACAAGCCACCTCCCACAGTAAGCAGAGCCCACAAAGGCCCCCTTCCTGTGTCTTCATGACAAGCCTGACTGCCCCAGGCCACACCTGACCCCTCTATGTGCCTCTACTCTCCATGCCCACCCTCTTCACCCTCTGGCTGCTGGGCTGGCCCAGCGAGGGGCCTGCCCCTGCCCACACTGCTCCCACCTCCCGGGAGCTCTTCCTTAGTCGCCCCTCCACGGCTGCTCACTTCTCACCCTCACCAGGGCCCCGTACACGCCCTCTGTGCCGGCTACCAGGTCTCCATGAACAGTCACTTCTCATCCTCTGGAGTTCCTTGTGGGATGCGCGGGTCCCTAATGAGCACAGGGATCACAAGCTTAATTCTGCTTTGTTAACCCCACAGCATACAGTGCACAGCTGTGCAAAACGTACCAGAGAAATGGAACTGGAAAAACTATTCATCTGGGTCTCTGTCAAGCTCTATTAAGCAAATAAATTACAATAGATTTTGAAGAAACCTTAAGATAAACCCAATCACTCGCTGATGCAGAACTGCTTACTGAGCACCCTCTGTGTACATTCCCACAGTAAAGGAGAGATCAAGGACTGGTGTCCACAGAGGCTATGTTCTTCCAGGAGGAAGAACGAAACCACAAAGACACAGATGTAGAAGGATATGTGAAAATCGGGAGGCGAAGGCTGAGGGGCAGGGGTGCTCTGGGAAAGTCATGAAGGCCATCAGAGAACGGAAAAGGGCTCCTGTTGCAGCCAGCCACAGTCTGAGCAGAAAGCCGCTTGTGTACCAGGTCTTGAGACAGGACCTTCCCCAGGGTGCCCTGGCCCCAGTGAAACCCCGGTACTGTGACAGTGAGGCCAAGAGAAAGAGGTAGGCAGCGGACCTGGGGGGCCTCCGAGGACTGCGCATGTGCTTCTGGGTGGGTGGAGGAGCCACTTGGAGGCTCCTAACAGAAAAGCAGCGCAGTTCCTCCCACACATTGGGAAGCTCATCAGAGCTGTTCTGATGACTATGGAGAAAGAGTAAGTGGGAGCCCTGGGCTGAGGTGAAGAGCCCCAGGGTGCCTGGTGCGGTTCCAGTGAGTCACTTGCAATCTTGAGCCCTGGAGTGGGACACTTAGCTGTGGTGACCTGTCTCAGTAAGAAGGTACCAGCCTGGATGGCTGATCATCAGGTGAGCCCAGCTGGGACCCTGGGAACCAGGCGTGGAGTGCTCAGTGACCCACAAGCACACCCACAAGGCAAGGGTTTTGTCACTGCCACTGGTGACTGGGCTGGCATCAGGCATGGCAGCTTTCTGAATGCCCTGGAGATGGGCAAGAGACCCTCAGTTTAGATGGCTGATGGTCAGAGGCAATCCCTGCGCTCCACCTCCATGAACAGGCGGGAGCTGTGAGGGTGCTGGGCGGTGTGGGGCCAGAAAGGCAGGCAGGGACACACCTGTGTCAAGCCCTAGCCCTGCCAAGTTCAAGAGGTCAAATCAGGTTCACAGGCCAGGCGCAGACAGTCCTCTAAGGTCTGGGCACATGACGTGATCAGACAGGCAGTTAATTACACCCGGAAAGTCAGACTGCCCTTGCCCGTCAGGAGTCTGTTCCCATTCCAACAATGGAGTGACAACAGGTCAGAAGCTCCTGCAGCAGGAGGGGCTGCTGGTGGACAGGGCTGGGGCCCTGGGGTGGTCTCTGCATACCTGGCCATTTCCTGCCCTCTCTAGGGGGAGTCACCTGAATTGCCGTCCACACCTTAGCGGTGGTTTCCCGTGGCGACAGCTAACTAACTGTCCCTTGTCTGAGATAGGATTTTGCCACCAGAAAAATCTTTTATCACCCATAAAAACATCCCCACCAAGACATCCCAGCAACTGGCGGCCCTCAGTTATTAGTCTGTGTGTCCAGGCTCATGCTGTGTTACCCAGGGGTTTTGTAGGGCTGAATGCACATACACACCCCTTTCCGCAGACACACACCCCTCCGTTTTCAATATTAGCATTATGTCCACCAAGGGAAGAATAAATAGATTTTTTTTTCCCTGAAAGGATACAGATGTGTTCAGCCAGTCCAAGCACAGCTGGGTCTCTGCTTCCAAACATCTGAATGACCCTTGTGGAGCAAGGCTTGAACTCCTGGGTGGGACACTCAGAGCCCTCCTAATCTCACTCCAGGGTTCACCCTGATTCATTTCCCCCATTCGCCAAAAGATACCTCATGCCGAACTAAAAGGGAAGCTTGCTGCTTTCAGAACATAGCACATCTGATGAGGGGTGTCGTCCAATATTAGGGAAGGACACAGAACAGAGGAGGCACCAGATCCGAACATGCCCAAAACAAAGGGGGAAAGAATGCATTCACCCGCCCACTCACTCACCTTCTAGTAATTTCACCAGGCACCAGGCTAGGATGATCTGGAAGGTCTTAGCAAAATCAACCACGATGCCACCTGATCTCAACAATCCTGCACTCTGGTTAAAACGTACAAAACTACTGCCACTTGACTAGTTTTGATCAACAAGATGGTATCCTTATATGATTCAACCTACTAGTTATGCCAAACACCCAACTATTCCCAAATGATTTCTGAACAAGGACCAGAGATTGCTATTGCCTAAAATCAGACAGCACCTGAAAATCCTCAAAGGACAGTCAGAATTGAAAGGGATTTGCAGTGAGACCCCTAGCTCCCTGTAGGACCAAGGCCTCACGAGAAAATTGGTATGGAATTCATTAGTGAGCTAACCACTGACTTTCCTAAGGTGTAGGGGAAGGGAGTGGAGCTGGACTCCAGGGAATGTCATTGATAGGGTTTTAGGTTTATATCCTTCACATAAGACCAAATCTCTAAAGGGTACAAGTAGTGAGGGTATAAGGAGCCCAGATGGAAATCACATCTCAAAATCACTTTCCATATCTAAGGCAGGCTAAAACAACATGATCTCATTCCAGTTATAACCCAAGGGAAACAGGGGACACACAACAATGATTGTCTAAGGAATACATCTCTTCAAGGCTGGCTCATCAAAATTCCAGGGAGACTTGGAAAACCAAGACCAGCCACTGAAGGCGCAGGTTGATGTAGAGGCCTAGGTGACTCCTAACTATGATCAACAGATGGGGATGTCTCCAGTGCTCCTCTCGCTATTCCACAGACATGTCACATGGACACTGGAGCAGTCCCCTCCCATGGGCTCCAGGGAAGCTAACAGACCCTCTAGAGCAGCCTGGGCAAACCATCCCGAGCACCAGAAGTTCTGCAGGACAAGGCCAGAAGCCCAAGGCTACTGGTGTCCCACACGCTGCCTTCTGGGGCTCCTGCAGTATGCGATTTGGGCTGATTTCCACTCTTCTGGGCACTTCGGTCCTTCTCAGGGACGAAACCCCCAAGGGCTGCTATAACATACACCAGGGAACTGCTGCAATCTCAGGATGCTGTGATGTGTTCAGCAGGGTGGGGGACAAGCAGATCCTCATGGAAATCCATCTCCCACTCCACCTCTTTGCTATTCTAGAAACACAATAGCCTGTTTTATTCCTCAGTAGAACAGAACCCCTGGAGCCGACCATCTTGAATGAGTCTGGAAACCGGGGTTCCACTCAGCTGTCAGGATCTTTGCTAATTTTCCTTCTATAAATAAACAGAAATGTTCTCTGAAAGCCTTTCACAGCACATAATTTCTTTAATTTATTTTATATATAATGTAAATTATAAAATTTCTTTTTACACACACATATGCACATGCACACACACACACATATACACACACAGCCCTTGATGCCAGGCACCTTGGGATGTAAAAGTTAGTTCGTTCCAATCTCAGAAATCATGTTGTTCTCCACTGTGCAGCCTGAGCTTTCAAAATGTGCTGTTGCACTTAGGACGTTGTGTCGTGTCCATTTGGCAAACTGCACACAGTTAAAGGGGATCCACGGGTTGTCCCAGCCACATGGCTGCATATACAATCTCCAAGACAAAATCCATTTGCAACGACCTGCTCTGCCTCACTTTTTAAAAGATGCTTTTCTTCATCTCCAACTATGACCATCACCTAGAGGGACGCCTCATTAGCATGATGGTCACTTATTTTTTGTCATTTGGATTGGACCTTGCCTTTGGCTTCCCACAGCTTTTCTCACTCAGAGTAGTAAATTGGAGGCCAGCTCAGAATAACAGCTATTCTAATGACAAGGAAGAGTGCTTGGAACAGAGACCAATCCAAGTGAGAGATTTCTAGGAAGAGGTCCAAGGCTTATTCACCCTTTCATAAGAAATGATTGGAAACCTGAGGGTCCTCCTGTCCATGTGCGTTCTGAACAAAGAGAGTGACAGAGGCATGTGGATGTTTCTGGAGCCCTCAGAGTATAGTTCTGGGTTGGAGACTACGTGCAAGACATGTGGGTGCAGAAGCATGGGTTGGTCCAACAGGAAGCCTGCCAGGAATACCATAGTGAAGGAATAGCATAAGACACACACCAAAGCTAAACCCAAGCCTCCACCTCTAAGAAACTAAGACGTGCAAAGTGGAACGGGTGGTGAGAGCAGGAACAAGGAGACAGCCATACAGGATCTGTAGGTCTGAACTGCCCTGTCCAGGACTGCTCTGGGAATTGGCAACTCTGCTTTGTTAAAACCCGGGCTCCAAGGAGCTGGTTTGGGTGCTGTCTGGTTGGAAGACTTCTGTGTGGCTCTGCCCACCATGACCATTAGCATGTCTTTACCCAGAACTAAAGGAGAAAAGTGGAGAGGAGCATAGAGGGGAATGTCCTCCTCCTCTCTTCCTGCCCACTCGTGACCTAAATGAAGATAGGATGTGCAGGTCCTCTTTCAGGGGTTGGATTGCTTAGGGTTAAGAGGGACCCACTGGGTGTGGTGACCTCTGTCAACTGCCACTAGAGCACATATCCCAGCAGGATGCCCATTAGCTCAGGGTTCCACAGCCCCTCTCATCAAAGGCAAGGCCTCACCTGGCTCTTAGAACAGAATGGCGCACCACCAGCAAGCCAGTGCTCTGCACCTCGCTGCCAGCACTTGGCTGAAGGTCTTTGTGACACAGGTCCTGGGTTTAGCCTGAGGCAGGCAGTGAATGGAGATCTCAGAATCAGATCATGCATGAAGCAGTGGCATCTGCAGGAATTTACAGAAAGAGCCACTTGACAAACTTCTCCCAGAAGTTGTCTTGTTTCCAAGAAGAAACCAAGGAGCGAATAAGAACTACAAAAAAGTGAACTCCAGTTTGCCAAATTCTGAAAGAACACTTTGGGTGTCAGGAATTGTGATGTGATTCTGTTTTGTACATTAATATCAAAACTGACTCCTCTGTGGCCTCCTCAAACAAACTGGGAGCATTTGCTAAGAAGGTACCAAATCACCATCCTGCGCGGGCCGGCCCTGGATGCCATGGAGGCTTCAACGGTGTTTTACAGAGAACACGCACAAGGACGGGAACTGGAGAGGAGCAGCAAGAAATGGCAGTGCATAGGCCGGGAGAATAGGTACTGTGGCCGAGGGACTCCGTGGTTATGCTGGAAGGACGTCAGCCACTCACAGTGAGCCCTGAGGCCAGCTCCACCCTGACTCTCAGGACCTGGCTCTGAACAGAGCACATCAGCAGCCCAGACCTTATTTCCCTACCAAAACACAATTTTGCAATGATCAGTTTCTCTGGACTAACCACACACTTCCGGTTGCCTAAAGATTAACCTACCATGGTGAGTTGCCCAGGGACCTACCTTCTTCCTGTAACAGGGTATCATATCCATGGCAACCGGGGCTTGGCATCCCAACCAACCGCTTTGTATAAATGGATATCTAGCCCACGTAGTGCCATTTGCAAACTGCTCACACCCTGTAATATTTTGGTGGAGGCATGAGTTCCTGCAGGGTTTAAGAACTTTCGGGGGAAGGTTGGTGGCAAGTGATGGATTGTTCATGGGAAGCAAGAGGCTGAGGAAGAGACCGCTGCTAGGAGGCAGTTTCTGAATGTGTGGTGCAGCAATGGGAAGGAAAAGGAATTCTCAGGAGGTTGCCAAGCAAGACAGGAACTGCAAGATTGAAAAATTGTAGGGGAGGGGGAGACCAGAAAGGTGACTCTGAAGGTGTTTTTCTTCTTTGAAAATTTTTATTGGGAGCGAGTTCATCAACCTAAAGTACACAAGTAAGCGGTTTATAGTGTACTCCCGGAGCGACCAACCACCACCATGTCATATCTGAGATACTTCCATCACCTCAGGAAGCCCCGCACCTGTCGCAGTCCCAGTGCCCCCACCCTCACCTCCCAGCCGCTCCCCTACTTCCTCTCTGCCTGAATTGCCGGCTCTTGACATTTCCCACAGAGGGATCACACCGACCCTGTGCAGCAGGCCTCTTTCCTTAGCTCAGGTGTGGAGGGGCCTCCCTGCCAGGCTCTATCACAGATGCCTTCCTCTTAAGGTGGAATGATCCATATTCCTCCTCCCTGGTCCTCTCCTTTGGTCTCTCCACTCTTTATTTGGGTAGCTTCTGGTTTTTAGCCTTTATGGACAACTGACGGCTCCCTGCACCTGCTTAGCCAGTCTGCAGGCTTCTACCATGAAGCAAAGCGGCAGCCGAGAAGTGGAGCATGAGTAGGGGCCTCCAATGAGGTCCAAGCAGCAAGCAGGACCTACAGCCAAGCGCTGCGAACCAGCACCCAGGCCAGCCAAGCCACGCCCACCTGTTGCCCATGGGCGGCCAAGCCTGGGCCTGGTACCGACACTTGCTGTAGAAGCCGGTTCCACGCAGCGCTGCAGCCCCATCCCAGGACCTCTCCCTCCCCCTCTGACCTACCCTGAGGAAATGGATATGGGCAGAGCTGAATGGAAGTCAGGACTCCAGAGGTGACCCACAGCATTAGTATTTCCAAGCCCTCATTAGCAGTGACCCAAGTGCTGTATACACCCCAAGAAATGCCTGCTCCATCAGGTCAAGTCTGCTGTGGTGTCACCAGCATCTTCTGTTTTATGACAAGAGTTTTGTTTCCGTTCTTCAATAAATTCTAGGGTTACATTGATTGTCCTGGTTTGTGGATTCCATTCTTCCAATGCACAAGAAGCCCAAGTAGAGGGGTTGGTGGTGAGCCGCTGGGTCGGCTGCTGCACTGCTTGGCTCCACTTGCCAGCAGACAGTGAGTTTGGTTTTGTCTGAAAGCCTTGGCTTTGCCATGTGGCCGTGGGCTTCACACACACATTTTCATCTCAGGGTGTGGCTGTAGTTCTCCAGAGGTATACTCAGAAGGGGACTTGTTGGGTTACGTGGTGACTCCCAAGTTCCGCTCATTGAAGAATCTCCCCGGATTGACATAATGAAAAACAGAACTAATGGAGGTGGGCATCTGTGTTCTCCTTGGTGCCCCACAGCCCCATGTGTCCACCAGTCTGGAAGCTCTCAGAACTGTGGCCTTTAGGGTCCCGCTGGAGGTTCCATGGCATGGGTGTGGATGGTGACTCACTGGCGTGGGTGACTGTCACTCCTTAACTCCCTCTCTTCCCGGAGGTCCAGGAGTGGGCTCAGAGTTCCACCCTATGATTGTGTGCTGGCCACCCTGGCACCCAGCCCGGTCCTCCAAAGACCCCTCATGACCCCACACTCAGGTAAGGCCCACAGGGTGCACTAAGGAAGCAGCTAACCAATCACTGTGCCTCAACGCTCCTCGGAAAGGGACAGCATGCCCCATGGTGGGAAAGGCCAAGGCACACCCCCAAGACACTGTCACCACATCACTCTGCCTCCGCTGCCCCCACCACTGGCCTCTCCCAGGACTGCTGCAAGGGCCTCGCTGCCCCAGCACCCACCCTGATCCTCCCACCATCTGCTCCATTCAACAACCAAAGTGGTTCCTTCAAAACCTGTTACTTCTTGTCACTCTCTAGTCAGAGCTTCCTAGGACCATGTCTCCCCCCCACACCACAGTCCTTCTGAGGCCTCTGGGGCACAGCACGATCTGGCCCTCGCTGCCTTGTGCCCATGCTGGGCTGTCCCCTGGCTCACCTGCCTGTGACCCTGGCTCCCCTTGCTCCTCCAGCACTTCACACACAGCCTCGCTCAGGGGCTTCACAGGGTCCCAAGATCCCCTGACCAGCACTGCCTCCCCAGGACCCCCTGCCTCCAGCACTGTGTCCCCAGGTCCCCCTGCCTCCAGCACTGTGTTCCCAGGACCCCCTGCTTCCAGCATTCTATCCCCAGGTCCCCCTGCCTCCAGCACTGTGTCCCCAGGTCCCCCTGCCTCCAGCACTGTGTCCCCAGGTCCCCCTGCCTCCAGCACTGTGTCCCCAGGTCCCCCTGCCTCCAGCACTGTGTCCCCAGGTCCCCCTGCCTCCAGCACTGTGTCCCCAGGTCCCCCTGATTCCAGCACTGTGTCCCCAGGTCCCCCTGCCTCCAGCACTGTGTCCCCAGGTCCCCCTGCCTCCAGCACTGTGTCCCCAGGTCCCCCTGCCTCCAGCACTGCGTCCCCAGGTCCCCCTGATTCCAGCACTGTGTCCCCAGGTCCCCCTGCCTCCAGCACTGCCTCCCCAGGACCCCCTGCCTCCAGCACTGTGTCCCCAGGTCCCCCTGATTCCAGCACTGTGTCCCCAGGTCCCCCTGCCTCCAGCACTGTGTCCCCAGGTCCCCCTGCCTCCAGCACTGTGTCCCCAGGTCCCCCTGCCTCCAGCACTGTGTCCCCAGGTCCCCCTGCCTCCAGCACTGTGTCCCCAGGTCCCCCTGCCTCCAGCACTGTGTCCCCAGGTCCCCCTGCCTCCAGCACTGTGTCCCCAGGCCCCCCTGCCTCCAGCACTGTGTCCCCAGGTCCCCCTGCCTCCAGCACTGTGTCCCCAGGACCCCCTGCCTCCAGCACTGTGTCCCCAGGACCCCCTGCCTCCAGCACTGTGTCCCCAGGTCCCCCTTGCCTCCAGCACTGTGTCCCAAAGACCCCCTGCCTCCAGCACTGTGTCCCCAGGTCCCCCTGCCTCCAGCACTGTGTCCCCAGGACCCCCTGCTTCCAGCATTCTATCCCCAGGTCCCCCTGCCTCCAGCACTGTGTCCCCAAGAACCCCTGCCTCCAGCACTGTGTCCCCAAGTCCCCCTGCCTCCAGCACTGTGTCCCCAGGTCCCCCTGACTCCAGCACTGTGTCCCCAGGTCCCCCTGCCTCCAGCACTGTGTCCCCAGGTCCCCCTGCCTCCAGCACTGTTGTCCCCAGGACCCCCTGCCTGCAACACTGCCTCCCCAGGACCCACAGCCCTCCCACCCCTTTCTTTAGGTTTCTGCCATTGTCATCCATCATCACATCAGGGACCCCTATAAAGTGTGAGTTCCTCTCTCCATGCCCTTTCTGCCCCTTGCTGGGGTCTGACTATGTCCCTCCAAATTCATGTGCTGGAAACCTCATTCTCCAGGCAACTGTTCTAATAGGAGGGACCTTTAAGAGCTGACGGGTCTGTGTAGGCTCCACCCTCCTTTCTCTCCCTTAGCCTTGGCCTTCCCAACCCCAAACTGTGAGCCAAGTAAATTTATTTTCTTTATAAATTATCCAGTCTGCTGACATGTTGTTATAGCAGCACAAGATAGACTAAGACACACTTAACCTGGCTTCACAGTACTAAGCACTACAGGAGACATTAGCCTGTTATCTGCACGCTTGCCTAGGCCTCTCTCCCCAGAAACAAGAGCAAGGACTTTGTTTTGTCACTGCATATGTCCATCAGTGTCTGGTGGGAGTTCAGAAAATATTTATTGAATGATTTAAGCCCCCTACAGCTGACATAGGCATTGTCACTTGGTATTAAACACACACATACACACACACACACACACACACACACACACACACACACATACACAAAGCATAATGGCCACAGCAAGCTCCTTATTATTCAGTGTGACCTTCAAAGATAAATAAACGCAAACCCGGAACACAGCTAGTTTGACAAGATGGGAGAAGATTCAAAATAAGTGGTCACATTAAGATGGCCTCGGGAGCCTCGATGTCCTGGGGTAGTGGGGCTCACAGTGAGCTGCTATGTGTCCCCCGTGGCTGAGCTGTGTCAGCCCCCACAGGCCTGAACCTGACTCTGAGGACGGCTCTTCCACTCAGACCTACTGTCGTAAGCTCCTCAGTGCTCACTCAGGCAGCTGCTCTCTCTCGGGGCTCTGATTCCCTTTTCTGCGGGGGCCATAAATGGTGCCCTGTGGAATGTAATGAAACTTTGCTGACTGGAGACAGATTCTTTTAATTCCTATAACTTAGGCCATAGCCAATGGTTCTGGAAGGGGTCCAAAGCCATTAATTACACCCCAGTGAGGAGGTGCAGAGTTGCAGAAGCTGTGGCAGATATATTTTATTTGCAAATTGCTGATGGTTTAAAGCACCTTCTTTTCCTCTCTCAAGGTCTCACCTACTCAATGAAACCCTGCACACTTGTAAAACTGTGTAACTAGGGACATTATCAAATACTGCCAGAGATGTTATTTACTGTGACTCTGACGGGAAGAGTCTGTGATACTGGACATTTCCATCTGTCCCATTAAGGTCCCACTTGAGGTAGGCAGAATGGCGAAGATGGACAGCATGTGACTTTGGCAGCCTGAGGACAGTTACTCAGGTTCTAGAACCTGACAGGTTTTAGGCCAGATGTGGAGGATGCAGCTAGGTGAGGAGCAAGGGCCCTCACCTTCCTGGGCTGTGGTGGGACAGGCTTCCTGAACACATTCTAGGTCAGTCTGCACTGTGTGGAGGAAGCTTTTGACTGTTCCACTCTCCAGAGTCCCAAGCACCTTGTGCCTGGCTATAGCTCCTCATGAAGTATTCCTCGAGGGCCGGCACCTGCAGGCGCCTGGCTGCAGCTGACACATTGATGGGCAGTGGTTCTCCAGGTGCCTGGAGCCTGCCGTGTCTGCTCTCTGGTCCCTCCACACACAGGGCAGGGTGTGACAACACCTTTGAAAGGACGCGCCAGGTGTCCAGTCCATGCCCTGTGGACTCAGCAAGAGACACTCTCCAGCAGTCACCTGCAGACAGGTAGCTGCTCTGAACCTATTTCCTCAGACCCCAAGCGGGAGGTGGAGTGGGAAGCTTCGGGTCCTTTTGGCTCTAGGCATCTCCAATAGGAACCGAGCAAATTCAGACAGTGTAGAGAGCGTTAGCGGTTCTTAGGAGGCGTGAAATCACCAAGATGGACTGACTGGTCAAGGAGTAACATGAAGAATACATAAGCTACGACATTCTGAGAAAAATGCAGAAAATAGACACTTTTTTTTACATATAGAAAATAGGAAAAGATGCTAACTACTGGGTATCTTTACAATTCTTTGGACCTGATTAGGTATAAAAAACACACACGGAAACTATCTAAAAAGTTAATTAAAAAGAAACTGGGGACACACCCAACATTCTGTTATATTTGTCCATGGCCTAGAGGAATAAAATGGGTCCAGACCACATGGGTGCAGCCTCCTACTGCATGTTCCAGAACCAGCCACGGAGACTTGAAACCAGGTCGAAACATCGGAAATAAGACTGGACTTTTTACAATCTGGCCTGCATGGTGGGTGCACACCTGAGTGCTATCCTCAGTGCAGAGAAAACAGGCATCAGTCAAAGGCCACTGGAAAACAAAGGCTGGAGACCATGTTCCCTCCCTGTGTGCTGTGCTTTCCTGTCGGCAGGGTAGTGGGCGGCTGGCTGGGTGGTAGGTGCAGGTGGGCCCTCCAGGCGCCCCCATGATGAAGAGCCTTCTAGAGGCACAGCAGGATTCATCCCACACAAGAGGACGCTGACCTCCATGCACAGATCCAAGCAGATAAGGTCAATGTCGGAAGGGAAAAGGGCTGGGCTTGAGTCCTGCAGGGCATAAGCCGCGCAGACCCTACTCTGGCTCCTTACCTTGCCTTGACCACTGGGACCAATGTCCATGGGAGGCGGAGGGGGAAGGAGTCCAAGGTAGAGCTACCTTGAGTCCTGTGTGACCAAGGCCAGCCCCAGGGAGAAGGAAGCCATCCTGCAACAGCACAGAACACGGCAGCCAGACATGGCCCCGCCTGGCTGTCTAGGGCTGGTCCCCAAACAGCATGGTCCTGTCAGGGACAGGGAAAGTCCCAGCTGTGGAGGAGCATGGAGAGCAATTGCTGGGAGAGGCAAGGTTGTCTGAGTGCCAGGGGGGAGCCAAAGGTGACACCTCAGAGGCTTCAGAGGTTCACAGTCTGCAGGACCCAGGGACACTGAGGGCCTTCGTGAACCCTCCTGGGGAAGCAGCCTACTGGACTTCTGTGCTTCCACAGTGCTTTGCTCCTGCTCCCATCCTAGCTCCTCCCTGTGCCTGATTCTCAGGACAAAGCCAGTGTTGAAGTCAATCCTTGTCTTAGATTTGCAGAACAGCTGCCCCCAGGGCTGCAGCAAGGGCAGTGACCATGAGCTGCTACCCGGAGCCCACCACGCTGATGTGGGCCCGAGGTGAGCTGAGCCAGCACCAAGGCAAACCAATGCACGTAGACCCACTGAGCTGAGGCAGCCCTGCTGGGCCCAGTGTGGATACCTGCTCTACACAGTGCTACAGCCAGAACCCCAGCCTCCACGATCCCAGGACCTCCACTTCCTGCTTGCTCACCAACAGTGAGAAAATGGGAGTGAGTGAACCTGAATGTGAACTGAGGCTCAAGTGTTGATGCAATAGCATCAGTACTTTTCCAAACCCTGATTAGCATAAGTTTGGACCATTAGCACCGACACAAGTGCTCTTTAAACCCCTCGACTAGCATGCTTAGATTATTGGGTCTCTTCTTGTCTCTACAGGAGGTCTGTTTTTATTTTCATTCCAATTAAATTCTATCCCATTTACTCTGGCCTTCCTTATCTCATTAATTTAATTCTTTGGATGTGTGAGGCAAGCTTGGAAAGACGTTAGTGGTAAAATGCTAGAGCTTATTGGAGCACTGGAGAGCAGGGCAGGGGTTCAGAGTTACAGCACTGATAGCTGCAATGTGCCACTCAATGGTAGTGAGAAGACTTAGACTTTGCTGGCTGCAGCCTTCAAAGATGACCCTTGTAGATGATGTGGATTCCTGGCTGCTGAGCCAAATCAGTCATCCTACTGGTTCTTATCAAGATGCAGCTGTGGAGCTCATGTGGCCCGTGGCCCTGAGGAGACTGCCATGTAACCAAGTGAGTCCTGATGCAGGACAGTGCAGAGGTGGGTCAGGGCAAGCTGTTCTGTCACTCTGCTGCAGCCTGGATTGTACACAAGGGGACACCAACCACAGAAGCACACTCTATAGCGGTGCCATGGCTTCAGACACCCACTGAGCATGTGCAGTCAAAGACTTCAATCTCCTGCTTCCCAAAGCAGGGAGCAAAGAAGAGTAAAGCTAAGTGTGAATGGGATTCGGGACCAACCAATGCGTTATTGCTTTTCCAAGCCCAAGTTAGCATAAGTTTGGACCAACAGCAGTGAACCAAGTGCTCTATGAACCCCTAGACTAGCACACTTGGCAAAGAAAACCTGCTGTCTATTCCTCTCGTGTGGCATGAGTTGCATTCCTGTTACTCAATGGATTCTATTATTACACTCACTCATCCTGGTCTGGGGATTTCATTCTTTGAATTCATGAAATAAGAAACCAGAAAGAAGAAGCCGAAGGAGAGCTGCTGGGTTCTGCTGCAGTGCTGGTGGGTGGCCTGCCATTAGGAGCTGCAGCTCTTCCTGGCTGCAGAGGCCCTCAGCTTGTGTAGACCCCCTCTGGCAGCAGCAGCAGCAGTGAATGGAGTTTCACCTCTAAACTCTGGTTTCGTAGGCATCCCCTCTTTGATTAGCTGCTAACACTTAAAATGAGCCAGCTTGGCTGCAGTGATCTACAACTTCACAGACTGCTCAGCAGCAGAACTGAGAATTCAGCTTCTTAAACTCTAGCTATATGTTGCTTCTATAATTGTGCTTGTGTACAGACAACAACTCTAATGAGTGGCTACCTTATCTGTCTGTGGTGTTGAGATTTAAGACAAGTTTCAAGAGGGAGCCCTGGACCAGAATGCAGGGACATAAAGATCTCCGCTAGCTTTTGCTACATTGACTTTTCCACACTGAGGTTTTAAAACCTTTGCAAAAATGATCATGGTAGCTCCAGCCCCTTGAGATTACTACTAAAAATACTTTGCGAAGCTCCAGATCCTCCCCACTGATACCCAACCCAGAGCAGAATAGTGCCTGGTGCCAGTAAGCTGAACACCACACTGTGTGGTGCAACTGCAATTTCTGGATAGCATGTGTGGTGTGTTTACTTCATCGTTTTATTGTTATTTCAGTGTATTATGCTGAAGTCCATTGATTTACAGGAATGAGTTTATTGTATCAAAAAGTGTCTTGCTCTGGGAAGGCTGTGTTGGGTGGACTCAAGCCGGAAGTCAGAATCACCTCCAGAAGAGGACCGCAGACACTGCATGCCCATCACTGGGGACATGGCCTCCTTTCTAGCACTCAGGACACAGTCATGATACCAGTATGAGATGAAACTCCACCACTTCTGTTGGTGGGATGGGTCTGTGTGTGCTGTAGGCCTCAGCAGCCAAGAAAGCCTTTCCTAGTGTTTGCTGTGAATCACAGCAGGGGATGCCTGCCCTGTCAGCTCTGAGGGTCACAAGAGGCCAGGCCCAGTCCTCCACGACCACTGAGCGGTGTGTTACAGCTTTATGCGGGAGCCCCTGGCCTGGGGAGGGTCTCCAGTGTCACAACAGACTCTAGCAATTCCCCAACTTCTTTCCAGGTTGTTCTTACACAAATCCAAAGGATGTCCCAGAAGATAGGAATTTATTTAAGTGTGAAAAATAGAGACAGAAGTCTTGCAGTGGCAAGAGGGAGGCCAGCAGCATGTTTTCTCTTCGAATGAGCTAATCTAGGGGATTATCTAGCACTTGGGTCAGCGCTATTGGTCCAGACTCATGCTAATCAGGGTGTGGAAAAGTACTAACATGGTTGTAACCACACTGGACCCTGAATTTCCATTCAGGTTCACCCCAATCCCATTTTCTCACTATCAGCAGGCAGGAAGTTGAGGTCATGGGATCGTGGAAGCTGGGGTCTGGTCTTGACACCTCAGGCCCACACCAGTAGGGTGGCTCTGTGTGGCTGCAGCTTGCCACCCACACTCCAGTCCCTGTGGACAGCCATTCTGCAGCCCTGGGACAAGGGCTTGGCTTCACTCAGGCATTATGATAAAGACAACAATGGTGAAAGCACAACAAGACTAAGGTACCTTTCTTCTACTCTCCTTCTCCCGTGAGCCTGGGACAGTTTTCCTAGGCCACATGAACTGAACGTCACAGGTAGAATAGCAGCGCTGATCTGGAAGTCCAGCTCTCCTCTAGCAAGCTGGACATTAAAGAAAGTCACAAAATGTAACACTGCATCCCTCTTCATTTACTTTGGAAAATACATTTACTTTCATACAATATTGATACTAATGTGCAATGAGTTTAAAATAATTTAAAAAAAATTAATATATTTCTAAAATTTCCTCATCTTTATTTCACTGCAAATATTGATAGTTATTATCCATTCACAGGAAATTGCTTGGAGGTCCTCAGTAATCTTTAAGAATGTGAAGGTATTCTGAGACCACCACATCTGGGAGCTGCTGACATAGGAGCATTCCTGGGAAAGACGGACACAGTAAGGTCACTAGGGTGGGGGTCTGCAAGGCAGAGGGCAGGGCTCAAACAGATCTGCAACCTTTTTTCTTAAAAACTAAATCCAGGTACAGAAGAATTTTAGCATTCTGTGGAGCTGGGTGATTGTTAGACCATACTTTTGTATCTTTGGGTATATTTTAAGTAATTCATAAAAAAATTGTCATGAACGTGTCATTCAGAGTTATGGAAGCAATTACCAGAAATGCTAGCAAGGAACATGGCTGAGTTTCTGGTGCAGTGGGAGACCACATGTGGGCGAGAGGGGCTGGAAGGGGAGGCCCCGAGGCAGGTGGGCAGGTTCCATTTCACTTGATACTAGATACACCTCTGCACCTCCACAAAAATGGAATCTTCAAAAAATCAAGTGAAGAGAAAGGGAAAAAGGCAAGCACAGTGCAGAACTTAGAGATGAGGAGGAAGGAGGAGGAGCTGCAGCATGTGGTAGGATGTGGGACTACGGGGGCTTTTTCTTCCCCTTCATTTTTCACCTATTCTGTTACTGGCTGTATAATTTCATGTATAGCATATTTTTTTAATTAGCAATGGATCAAAAAAGACAGGTAATTATTTTTTTCTCTGGGGGAAGACTGACTGTGGCTGCCATGTGGTTTTTTTCTCTCCGGGTTCCTCTCACGTGGGTGCCAGGTGCCTGCCAACCTTCTGCTCCTTGGGGACTGTGACCATAGGTGGATTCTTTATCTCTCCTGGTCTCTGCTTTGGCTGGCAGACCTCATTATTCCCTGGCTGGTACTGGTCACTCGAGATCCTGCTCCGGCTTGACCTGATCTTCTCTGTCTCTGTGTCTTCTCCTTTACTTAGAAGGTTACTAATCTTTGATTTGGGGTACACCCTTAATTATGATGATTCACCTTATGATCCTTAATGAACTACATCTGCAAAGACCATGTACATCATTCAACCCACTAGAAACACCAAGCAAACAAATTACTAAAGGCACATGATTCAAATCTAATTCTTGCTTCAAGTGAAGAAGGACAGGGGTTAAACACAGGACACTTGAGAGAACTCTAAAACAACACTGGCCACATACACACACATAAACACACACACACACACACACACACACACACACACACACACACATGCCATTTAAAACTTTTCCAAAACAACCAAATCAATTCTGATTTGATCTGTTTACCAATCACCCATCAATCCAAAGATGTACTCATCAATATGAGTACTGAATGCCTTCATGCTTTTACACTGTTCCAGGTACATGCACTTGTAATGGAAATTGAGCCTTCACAAGAATAGAGTTCAACAGAAAATAATCCCACTCACTTCTGCAAACAGAAGAGAGGAACTGGAGGAATTTTCTCCAAGCCTTAAAGTGAGGCAGATGATCCACCCAGTCCATTTGTTATATAATGGACATGACACTAGCAGAGTATTTGTAGGTATAATTGTAAAATATGCTGCAGGTGAACTGTTCTCTTTGACGTCGTGTGTGTGTGTGTATGTGTGTGTGTGTGTGTGTGTGTGGTGTCTGTGTGTGGACAGATAGATACTGAGGGACATTAGACAGGATCAAGGTGGACAGCTGGGTGGGTGCTCTCGAGTCCTGCCATCTCTTCCTCGTACAGCTCCCTTTGCAGTTGGGCTGGGTGCATGTACTGAGCCCTCGTGATGGATTGGATGGATCATCTCCCTCACTTTCAGCCTGCAGAAAATTCCTCCAGTTCCTCTCTTCTGTGGAGAACAGATGGCCGTGACCACAGGTGGCTGCAGTGCCAGACAGAACCAGTGTGGATCCCTGGGTCAGCATGGGTGGAGAGACCACGAAGCCACTGGACTCGGAACCAGGATGGGATGAGAAACAGCCATGCTTGTCCATTTCATGCATCCTTTAGGTGTCTTTCCCTGCTATAGTTTGAGTGCTGACAGACCCTCCAAGGCCCATTTGCTAAGGCCTTGTCCCTGGGTGGTGCTACTGGGAGGAGGTGGAACCTCTGAGAGGTGGGCCTAGTGGGAGGTCCTGAGGCCCCTGAGGTGTGCCCTTAAGGAGGAGTGTGGGACCCTAGCCATTCCCTTCTCCCCTTTGACTTCCTGGCTGATGAAGGGAGCAGTTCTGCTCTGCCACACCCTCCCACCATGATGGGCCGCCCGCCCCAGGCCCAAAGCGAGAGTGCCAACCCACCGTGGACTGGCATCTCTAGAGCTGTGGGCCCAAAGAAACCCTTTCTCTTCATAAGCTGATTAGCATATTTGTTACATTGCAGGAAAGTTGACCAATACAATCATCAACTTTCTAGAGGCTCTGAAGTGGTCACAAGTGCCCTCCTCTTTGCTCATACAGCCCAGCCTCCACAGTGCCTCCTGGCTACTTCTCTTGCAGGCCTGGGTCTGTGTGTGGCCTCTTTCCCCTGAAGATAGAGCTCTTTCACGAGGCTGGTTCCTGTGCCTTAATTGTTGGTATTGCCCAGCCCCAAGCACATTGAGCACACTACTTTCTGATTTGTCTTTCTGAATGAAAGAGGAAGAATTTGTCAAAATGTCACTTATAAGCAAATTTTCAGAGAGAATTTATTATAAAAGTAGACACTTCCATTATTACCACTGAAGTCTCGTGCCTGAGTCATCACAGGCCCAGCTGGGTCTTTAGCCCCCAGTGCACTCTCTGCTCTGGTTTCCAGTCACCTCCTCTCTGTGCTTCTTCACCCCGACTCCAGCCTGTCCACCTCTCTGAGCAGACATCCTCCCACTTCCCAGGAAGGAAGGTGACCTGTGGGAATGGCCCTTTCCCACCCCGGCACACGCAGTTGCAGGAGGTCACCTCCTGTTCACATCACTTCCTGCAGCTTCAAGGAGAATCCCACCTGCTCTGACCTCACCTGTGACCTCGCTCTGTAGAGTCTCTTGCTCTGCCAAGTTCCTCCCTGAAGCACATAAACATTCTCAAGATTTCCATTTCTTTTTTTTTTTAAGAGAGAGTAAGAGAGGAGAGAGAGTGAGTGAGAGAGAATTTTTAATATTTATTTTTTAGTTCTCGGCGGACACAACATCTTTGTTGGTATGTGGTGCTGAGGATCGAACCCGGGCCGCACGCATGCCAGGCGAGCGCGCTACCGCTTGAGCCACATCCCCAGCCCAAGATTTCCATTTCTTAAAGTAAAACTCCCCCCTCTGGATCCTCCTGGTGACAGGAAGAACAAGAAGCCACACTTGCCCCAGCCCTCAGACAACCTCATGGACACCAGGACAGACAGCATCCCCTTTCAGCTGGTCCTCTTTCCCAAAAGACACGCTTTAGCAGATAGAGGAGGCCAGTGGACACTCCAGAAAGGTTTCTACCATCACCGGCTGACCACGGTCGGGGAGACTGACAGCTCCCAGAAGCTTCCCTCAGCTCACAGTCAGATTGGTCCTTCTTTCCACAAAGACCTTCCTATGTCGGCACAGCCCATCCCCTAATAGTGGAGCTGCAGACCACAGTGGCTCTGCCTCTGACTGCTGATTCCTTCACCTGAGGGTCCACCTGAGGATCACCACTGGGGAAGGGAGGCTCTGCCACTGCAAGGAGAGTGGAGGGTGAGCCAGGCAGCCTCCAGCCAGGCCCTCTGCCTAGTGGTGACAAGGTTCGGCCCTGCTCCCTGCAGCCCTCACTCCTGTGGTCAGAGGGCACACATCTCCGCTGCTGTCTGCTGGCCAAGCCTTCAATCCACCTGTGCAGCTTTCCCAGATTCAGCAGCTCAATTCCACCTTCCTGCCAGCCACATTTTGTGTTTTACTCCTGTGCGATGGATTCCCTCTTGAACCCTGGCTTCCCAACACACTCTTGCCAGGGCTTTGCCAAGAGCCTCGCGGTCCTTCCATGGTTGGCCTCCCTCCTTGGAGTGTGAGCCCCCTGAGCTGGGTGCTACAATGTGGTAGGTTCCCAATGAATTTTTGTTAAGTAAGTGAATGAGTGGAAGGAACAAACAAAATTGTCCCCCTTTATCCCCACAGCTTGTCACCAAGTTTGGTCCATTCTGTTTCCTCAACAACCCTCATGTCCATCAGCTCCTTTCCCTGCCTGCCCGGAGTGAGTTAGCCCAGGCCTCATTTCTTCCTGCTGAGCTTGGAGTCCAGCTCCGGGTACACCTGTCACTTAACTTCCCACCCTCCTTCTCAACACCACTCCAGACGGCTGGGGACATACTACCCGTCACACTGCCGCATCCCTCAGAGCCTCTGCACAGCTGCCCACATCCACACTGGGTGGAGCATGAGGCCGAGGCAGGCTGTGAGGCCCTGTGTGACGGGATCCACTCCTGTTATCAGCGTCTCCCACATCACCTCCCTGCACCAGCCAAATGAAGGTATCTCCAGTGCCCCATGCCTAGGCTTCTGTTATAAAGATAAAGTTTTAGTTTTGGTATAGTTTTAGTTTTCAGAAAAATTTAAGACACAGTGCAGAAGGTCCCTGATACCTCTCAGCCAGTTTCCCCAATGGTTCACATAGACATGACTTTAAATATCTGTCACAATTGATGCATCGACACTGGTGTATTGACTAATGTCTCCTGACATCTTTCTTCTGTCTGCAGATCCCGCCCAGGATGCTACGTTATGGGGCGGGTCATGTTGCATGGGCTCCTCTGGGAGGTCATGGTGTCTCGGACTTCCCTGGGTTTCAAGGACCTTCACGGCATTGAGAGGCACTGGTTGGGGGATTGTAGAACATCCTCAACCACATGATCTGGGGTTTGAGGGAGAGGCCACAGAGCTGAAGCACCATTTTTGTCCCTTCACATTAAGAGCCCAACCTGGGGTGGTGGTCAGCTTCAGCCAAGACCCTGATAGGACATGTTCCAAGGCCACTGTGAAGGGAACAAGGACCTGAAAGCTGTTTAGGCCCTGGGGACCCACAGGAGAAGACACTCTGCCTTGCAGGGCAGGTGGCCTGGTGCATCACAGGAGCTCCCTAAATCTCAATGTCCTCACTGTGGAAAGGCTGGACAGAGGCTCTTTCCAAAGCCAGACCCTCCCCACTGCCTCTGCGTGGCCTTTGGAGAGCCAGCTGCCCATTGCCATCAGTCTTGGTTCCCAGGATCCCCAAAGATCCTCTGGGGCCATTTGCTAAGTGGCACCATGAGGAAGGAGCTCTGAAATGTCTTCGTTCAGTCCAAGGACAAGCCCAGGGCCAGCAGGGTGAGCTTCAGGGCTGGCCAAGTGTGGGCAGCTGAGACCTGGGCTCTGCCTTGAAGCCATTTCCCAGCCTATGATCTTGGGCTTTCACTCTGTTCAGAAGAAAGAAATTAATTCACAATAAAAATAATTTCAGCAGCACTGAAAGAATTGCTGCTAATTACAATCTTCTCAAATTAATGGTCCTGGGAGTTATTGAAAGAAGAAGAATGAACTTCAAGAGTAGTTAGAATTCGAGCTAATAGCTAATCCTCCAACTGCCAGCTTAGAATCCAGGAAGGATGCAATTTCTAAAAGAAAAAAGGAAGGAAAGAAAGAAATGAGGGATAGGAGGAGAGAAAGGTGGTGTTCTGCCTCCATTGAACATTAGGGTTTTCAATATGGGAAGAACAAGGACTTGATAATAATGACCCGCCTGTGCCCATGGTTTTGTGGAGAGCAGTTTGTTACGACAGAAGTGGAGATCCATCCATACGGCCTTCATATATAAACATGTAGGAACCGCAGGGGAACATAGGGCCTTTGAAAGTCGATAAAGATGAGTAGGAACCAAACACTGCACCACAGTGACATTCCCTGGATGACAGTAAGGTAGAGCCCCCTTCTGCACGGGGGGACTTCTGTGCAGCAGCTTACCCAGGTGGCTTCAGGAGGACCCCAGAGGCACAGATCTTTGTCCTCAACCTTGTTGTCTGACTCAATGTCATCGTGTTAAACTTTTGTTCCTGTTTGACAGTTTCCTAAAGCAGCAGATACCAGGCTACTTTGCAACTGAAGCTGCTCTTGGTGGACCAGAGAGTCTGTCACTGACCCACTCTCCTCCTCTTGGAACTGCAGATTTCACATTCCTCAGGTCAACTGCCCACCCAGCAGGTGACTCAGATGCCAAGCACAGTGGGAGTGTGTTTTCTGAGATCTGGGTTTTAATCATAGGCAGATCCATGATGTTAGGTTTGAAGACACTTGGAGAGAGGAGATAGTGTGATGGTCAATCCTGCATATTGGCCAGACTATGGTGCCCAGTTGGTCAGTCAGCCTGGATGTTGCTGCAAAGGTATTTTAAAGATGTGGTTGATGCTGAATTCTGCAGATGGAGAGTAAAGCAGATTGCCTTCCATATTGTGGGTGGGCCTCAGCAAATGAGTCAAGGCCTTCAGAAAGAAGACTGAGCTTCCCTGGGCCTCCAGCCTGTGGTCTGCCCTGCACACCATGTTGAGCTTGCTACTCTCCACAGATGGTGAGCCAGTTCCATAAAATAAGTCTCTCTCTCTCCATCTCTCTCAGCATTTCAACTCCACAGTTCAGGAGATTCATCCTTCCTGACATATGACCATCCTGACCCAACAGGGAGGTTGGGACACGCTAGTGACAGGGAGCTCGCTATGCTGCAAAGGCACTGAAGCCATCAGAGGTCTCCTCTCAGGCCTGCCTTAGACTCTGGTTCTGGAAGGCCCACACTGGCCACACACACTGGCCACATTGCACTTGCTTCTGTCCCCAGTGCCACCTTCTCGGCCCCGTAAAGCTGCCCGGCTCATTTGCTCCGAACTCCAAATCACCTTCTTTACCCAACTTAGTTTTCTTTGTTATCCTCTAATAATATTGTAAGTTTCCTTTTTATTAAGTTTATTGTCTAGAACACAGATCAGCAAAGGACAGCCCTCCAGCCCAATCTGGCCCCCCACCTGCTATTAATTAACATTAATATTCACATTACATTTTGCTAGGGCACAGCCAGGCCCATTTGGCTGTGGTTGCTTTGAAGCAGCGGCAGAGGGCTGAGGGGTTGAGGTAGAGATGCAGGGGTCACCAAGCCCAGGATTAGCCTTCTCTGGCCTTTGCAGAAGATCTGCCTCCCTCTGGACAAACTCCCTCAGTACAGGAAATGGGTTTGTCAATGGTATGTCCCAAGTGCTGAGTAAATAGTTGAAGCAGGAACAGATGAATGGTGCCTTCATGCAGAAGATGTTCTGTTTTATAGCTTTTAAAAGGCGAGGGCACCTGGTCACCACATCCCACGCTAGTATCATACCTGGAACCCAAAAAGCTCTGTGTACCAGCAGCGAGACCATTATGTACCATTATGTCTCTACTGATTAAGAAAACGCCAAACGTTCACGAGAGTTTTTCCCATTCTTCAAGTTTAAGAACCACAGGAATAAAGGGTCAGTGGAGCAGGTCGATGAGGTTTGCTCTTGGGAACTGGGAAGTGGGAGAAGGCATCAAAGTCATCAAAGTCCCTGCTTCTCCCAGATTCCTCAGGAGTCTTAGTTCCGGTCCTCTCCTAGAGGTAGAGGTGCACTTACAGATGTCTGTGGCTTGGTTCACAGGTCATGTTTTCTGGGGAAAAGAGGCTCTAGAACAGCCAGATCACTGTCCCCAGACTCCACAGGAGGAGGGGAGGAGCTGGTGGCAGAAGGTTCAAGCTTTGGTTGCCCTGAATCCAAGCAGGGGAATGTCCTGATTCTATTTCTGCTACAGAGCTGAGGATACCTCTTCAATTTCTTACTTAAGATTCCTTCCTTACAGTCCTCTTAAATAAGTCCCTTTTATCTGAAGACTATTGCCTTTATGATCAAGGAATTTCCATCTTAATGAAAAAGTTGTGAATCTGCAGGTGAGAAGATGAATCAGGAAGCAGAAGTTGGAAAAGCCATTTGAAAATGAGCAAGAAATGAAAACCACGGTGATCCTTGTACTTGGGGCATGACAGGTGAGGTTAGCAGAAAATGACCTGACTTCTAACGAAGAAGCCTATTTTCTCCTCAGCATTAAATGGCAGCTCTTGGAACTTTGGCAAATATGGTTAGAAAAACAATTTACCTTTGTTAAGAGTTAAACTTTGTTTTTTTTTTTCCTTTTCTGTGATATCTGTAAAATTTTTCATTCTTTTTCAAAATTAATTTTTAATTTTACTATTGACACAGGAATCCATTCTCCTTATTATAAATTAGATCATCACAATATATGTTATTCCACACTTCCAAACTTCTTCCCTCAAACATCCCCAATTAAAACCATTACTATGGTGTCTTGAGTGTTTTTACCTCCCTTAAAAAAAATACTTTTATATCCATATGGATATACATATAGAAAATACACTGTTCTGTGTTTTATCACACAGAGCAATAATAATTTATAATAACTGTGCTTCATTCCACACCTTGTTTTTCAGCAGAAGAATTTTTAAGAGAGATTCATTTTGTAAAGCAGATAGAAAATAGATGAAAAGATAGACTTTATTCATTCCTTTTGAGAACTCTTTAGTTCCCCTCCTAAGCATCTGCTGCTTGTTATCCACTCATCCTTCCCCAGTGGACCCTGGGTCTTAGACTTCTTGCTGTTGTAATGCAGAGCACTCTTACTCATCATATCCGTGGAAGTCCTGCGTGCATTCCTCTGGGACAGACCCTTGGAAGCTGAGCTGCTAGGGTGGGTGGGGTTAGGCTCTGTGAACTGTCTTCCTCTGGAGCCTGGTCACTCACCGCAACAGCAGTGTGCATGTGTGCTGACCCTTGGTGGCACCTCATATTCTCCCACAGCACCTACCTTGACAGCGTGAGGCCCATGTAATCCTACCTCACTGGTGCTGGGGTGGGGGGCACCCAAGACCTTGGGAGGTGGACGTCATTCAGTTGATTGTTATTCTGATTTTCCTTTTCTTATCTACTGAAGGCTCCAGCTTCTCATTTTCCATTTCTTGGTCTTTTTACTGTTGTTGGGATTCTTTGTGTACCATCCACTGAGCTTAGGACTAAATTCCTGTCTTTTATCACACAAGTTAAAACTTGTTGGTGTGGTTATATTTAACCTACGGCTTCCCTTTTATGCAGTTAGCTTCTATGTGAGTCTGTTTAAAAAGCTGGCCCTCCTCCACACCTAGCAGATACACATCGCAGGTTTTTCCAATGAATGTAAAATTTCCCTCTTTTGTTTGGGCCACGAGTTCACTGGACTGTGGGTTGTGGGACAAGCGCAGACTCACCCCTCAGGCAAGGCCATCTATGGAAGCAGCTGAACTTTCTCAACTGTGGGAAAAGCTGTCAATCACATTCTGTACTAGTGTATCTGATGGCATAAAATCATAAGCTCTGCTCTTCAGTGACTTTGTAAGAGTAGCACAAACCCCCAGCCCTCTTGTGGACTGAGACCACAGGTCAATATCTAGGTCAATATCCAGGTCATATCCAGGTCATATCTAGGTCAATGTCCAGGTCATATCCAGGTCAATATTCAAGTCATATCCAGGTCATATCTAGGTCAATGTCCAGGTCATATCCAGGTCATATCTAGGTCATATCCAGATCAATATCCAAGTCATATCTAGGTCAATGTCCACTCCAAGACAAGTATTCAAGAGTCATGCAACATAAGCAGGTAGGTGGGGGATGTACGGGGTCCCCTCTCCTAGAAGCAATCTGAGTGACCAGCAGACAGTCCACCTTCAAGGAGGGGGCTCCATCTCGACTCCTCGCTCCTCCATTGCACACAGTAGGGGAGGGGAGGGTGAAGGAGGACATGCAGAAGGCGCTGACTAGATTAGCTCTTGTCCGATTCCTGATGGCCCACACGTTAAGACGTCCTGTCTCTGTCACTGGCGTCAGTCAGATGAGGCGCTGACAGAGCAGGCACCCTGTCCCTACTCCCTGCTCCAGTGTCCACACACCCTGCCTGGTCACACTGTTGGCTGGACCTGTTCTGGTTCTGGGGCTGCCTGATTTATACTGATTTTTGTTTTGTTCAAGTAAACTCAGTTCAAGCTTGTCCAGGGGTTTTCCCTTTTAACAAGAGTCACCTGGGTCCTGAAGAAACCTGACTCGTGCTGCCTTAGCCAGGTGACGGGGGCTGACAGCAGCAATGCAGTCATGGTGGGGCAGCAGCCTCGACACCTGGGCAGGGGGAGGGCCTCTGCAGCCTTTTGCCCCAAACACCAACAGGAATGTGGTCAAGAGAAAACCACCAGGCAAATCCCACCTGAGGGACAGTCTACAACATGCCTGATCGGCATTCCTCAAAACCATCCAGGTCATCAAAAACAAGGAAAGGCTGGGACACGGTGGAGCCGGCCTATAATCTCAGCTACCAGGAGGCTCAGGAAGGAGGATCACAGTTGATGGCCAGCCTCAGCAACTTGGCAAGATCCTGTCTCAAAATAAAAGCCAGAAAGGGCTTGGGGTATAGCTTGAAGCTAGAGGACCCCTGGGTTCAATCCCCAGGACCAAACCAAACCAAACAAAAAACTAACAAAACACACAGACTGAGAAACTGCCACAGTCCACAGTCCATAGGGAGGTATGGTGGATCCTGAAGGGGTCCTGAGACACAGAAGGACCTAAGGTAAGTAAGGATGCCTAGATACTAATGCTTCCACATGGGTTCAGCATTGTGACAAATGTATCCTCTCATGCATGATGGGAACCTGGTGTTGGGGATATGGGAACTCTCTGTACTATGTGGAAATAAAAAAAAATGTTATCAAATAAAAAGCTTCCTTAAGAAAAACAAAGAGATGCAGGACTGTGTTCTCCTGCCATAGCACCACAAGAGCCGGAGTGGAAGCTGCCTGCAAGGAGCACAGCTGGCCCTGGGCACAGGCTGGCTCCCTGCAGGCCAGTGGTGAGGGCTCCCAGCAGCTGGGACAAGGGGGGGCCTCTCCCTGCTGTTCCCAAGCCTGCAGCACCAGGAGGGCTTGAGATGGCCAGCCGAGAAGATGGAGGGACACCAAAACCAAAAGAGGATACCACCCGTGCTCACTTTCCCAAGATGCAGAGCAGGAAAGTCACTCAAGAAACTGAAAGGTGCACAGCGCTGTGTAGGGTGTGCTGTCCATCTGGGTCCTGCTGTCTTCCTTGCTGGACTCTTCTTATGCACTGACTGGGGAAAGAGTCTCTAGCTTTAGGACCTAGAAACAGTTGGCTCCCAACTGTAAGACTCTCACCTCGGTCTCAGTAACAGCCCAAGAACTTCTGCTACCCTGCTCTTCTCCTCAAGTTTGAAATGATTAGAGTAGCATCCCCAACCCCCACCAGGGTTATGAGGTCCAGAGCGAATATCTAGGCAAAGTACTTAGAGTCTTACAAAAGCACAATACAAATGAAAACTTCCATCAGCATGGCTGTTAACAATGACGACGCAGCCATGCACTCAATATTGGAAATTCAATATCTGATAGTTATCTAAGGACCAGATGAACAGCAAGTGCCATTGCCTCATTTAAATTTTCCAGAACCTATTCACTGAGTGTTTCTTGTTTATCAAGGGCTGTTGAAAGGGACAGATACCACATTGTACTACTGGATTTCCCCATTAAAGAGAAATGTTCACATGCAAATTTAAGGTCTTGATATATCACAAAGCATGATGGCATCACCAAATGTGCAAGCACTCTGAGGTTTGCTGGTAGTCTCCCTGCTGCTCCTCTTGGCCCATTACAGGTACCACGCCTCAGAAGAAACAGCTTTCACCAGGGTTTGCTGTGCGGCCACAGAGAGCATGGGGCCAACGCTCTCTGATCTTGGCTCCTTTCCATTTGCAGGTTTCTGCAAGGTTGCCCTTCTCTTGATGAGCCTGCTGAAGTCCTGTTCATTCTCTTTGTCCCATTAGATTAAAGTATAAACCCCCAGGGGAATGTCATTGTCACTGTCAAGCAGTAGCACCCATCCTCCCTTGATGCCAATACAGCAATGACAACAGAGGAAGGAGATCTCACCATGAATAAAAACATGAGCTGCCCCAAGAGCTCCACTCCCAACCTGGCCCGTTCCCTGCAAGCTCTGACAAAGGCCCGACTGCACAGTCTTCCCCACAAGCTTGGTAATGTGCTAATTTAATTTTCCACTATAGAAACCAGAAACAGCTGGATTTTAAGATTTCCATATGTAGTGAATTGAGACCCTTCTTAGCTTATGTTCCATTACCATTTTTGGTCACAGAGGGGCACTCAACAGTTGCTTTGTAGTTTAATCCAGAAATCAATAGCACTCCCTGTACACAGCGATGGCTTCTCAGACCCTCTGTGTGCTGCGGTGGGTGTCCGCATGTCTTTCTTAACAAGCCCTGTGGACCTCATGCAGGGTCACGCCATCAGGATGTCTGGTAAAGACATTTCTGACAGCTGTGCTAACCAGCAATCTGTCCCTGCTACTGCCCAAAATTGGGAACGAAGGCAGGTTATTTTCTTAGAAATGTCAACACTGCACCTAAATCTGAAGCAAAATCAAAGTTAAATCAACAAGGTACATTTCACTTTAACTCCTGCCTTTAACTCCTGACTGGGCTGCAAGCTTAACAAAGCATGCAGCTCTGTGAGGCAGAAGAGGAAGCCAGTTTTCACCAAGGACCCGAGAAACAGCCCATGTTTCAACTGTTGGCTCACAGGAATCGGGAGTGGGGGCTGTGCTGGCCATGGTGGCCATCCTCACTTGGCAAACATTTAAACGTCCTTGTTACACAGAGACCTGCGATTTTGCAATGAAGTGATACATTTTGTGGTTTTATACACAGAGGACTTCGCTGGGGAAACTGCCACATTGTGAGTGTCTAGGGGTCCTTCTCATTAGGAAAGGACCCTTCTCCAGAGGGGCCCAGATCCTGATGCCAATCAGGATCAGAGTTGCTGTTAACCTCATCACTTGTTTTAACAAATCTTCCACTTCTGCCGTGCTTGATTTGGTGGTGCTGTGGGGACACAGATAATCAGACACAAACTCTGTCTTCATGAGTTTTAAAGTCTAGAAAGCAAACCCCTAGACATAAGCAGTTTGCAAGACAGCCAGACACAAACTCGGGCAGAAACAGGTGTGGGGCAGTGAGGAGGCTGGGCCTTCTGCACACAGAGGCAGTACTTGCCTGGGTGCTGGGGTCACAGCTCTGGAGGAAGGAGAGCCAGGAGAGTGGCCACCTGGGCAGGGCAGGAAGGGAGGACGGAGGCATTGCGGATGGGAAGGGGAACCAGAAAGAGCACCGCATAGGGGAGCTGAGCACGTGCTGGGCCCCAATGGCAAGGGCACAGGGAAGCAGGACCCCATAAGGGAGAGGAAGACACTGACTGACCGGATGCACCCAGGTCCAAGGAAGTGGACTTTGACCTCCAGGAAAGAAGGAGCCCTGGAGGAGCTGGGCAGCAACACAGCTGGACATTGCTGGGCTTTGGGGAGCAGCTCCTGTGATCTGCTGAATCAAAGAGGGAGCCAGCAAGCAGCCAGACCCAGAGCGAAAGTCCTGAAACCTTTCAAAAAGGCCAAAAAGGAGCAAGGTGCTCAGACCACCATTCAGGGTGCTAAAACATCTAGCACTCTCAGCCAGTGGGCAATAGGACCAGGCTGGAAAACCGGCAATGACCCCAACATTGTGTCTCAGGAACACAGCTGGGATGGGGGTGCCCTGGCTACAACAGTCTATGCTGTCCTCTCCAGACTCAAGGAAAGGAGCTGTAGGTCAGACCCATGTCTCCCCTGCCCACTACACAATAATGACTGAGTGCTAAGAAGACTGACAGCTGCCATCTTTAATGAGCACTCGCTGAAGGGCCTTGCAGAGATGTCTTGTCTCATCCAGGTGTCCTATCAAGAATCACCACGGGCTTCACCACACAGTAGGCTGCTCCAGCCCCTTGCTAAATGTTTGCTAAGTTACTCATCATTCCTAAGTATCAGGATGATCATTTAAGGACACAACAACAACAACAACTATTCTTTTCCATCAGCAGGCATCATCTGCTGTTTACACCCAGCCACAAGCCACACTTGACTATTTAAATTTAAATTAATTAAAATCAAATAAAATTTAAAATGTTCAGTTTCTGCATAAAATCAGCCACATTTACACAATCCACAGTCACATCCCCCAGCTGGACAGTGCAGACTGAGAACCCCTCCATCACCGTGCCTCTGTAACCAAGTGTGAGCTCCTGGGGGAAATCCGCTAAGTGGAAAAATCACTGCCCTCGTCAGGCACAGCCTGTCCTCAGAGAGGCCTCCACACCGGCCCGGCTGCTCCTCTAGCACTCAGTGGACTGTGCCTAGGCTGTGTGGGGTGCAAGCTCATCAAGAGCTGGAATGTAGAGGAGACTCCAACAGGGTTTCTGCCCCAAAGGAGTTACAGTCTAAGAGGAAGAGGAAGCATTACTGTAATCACACGACGTCGTACTGTAACACGTACAAGCCAGACAGAGAAGGTGGAGGAAACAACCTAAGTCAGAGAAGGACAGATGGCGGGCAGCTGGAGCCAGAACTACCCACCACATGTACAGAACAGCACGGCACGGAGGGGTTGCCAAACCAGACACTGAGGGAAAAAGTGTTTACAGCATGAGCCATAAAAATGTAGATGTTATTTGTGTGCTATTTATGGATGCATGTATCTATTGGGAAGGCTTTGGTTTTTAAATTAAACTACACATAAAGCAAATGAGAACCAATTAGTGTGTTCATTACCACTTGGAATATTGTATTTCTCAAAAGAAGAGAAAGAAGTAAAAGAACATAGAGAAAAAAAAAAAGGATCAGTTTTATGGCACAAAAAGGAATGAGGCCTGCTCAGGGAAAGGAGGAGGAAGTGGGTCAGGAGGGCGGGAGGGTCTAGACAGAAGAAGGTAGAACTGGAGACAAATCCGCCCAACACAAAAATGGCATCAGAGAAGTGGCCCTGCGTCACTGACCATCAGACACACACACAAAACACCCCACGAGAGAGAACACCTCCTGCCTGTTGGACAGAGAGAAGGCAGCCCTGCTGTGTGGCTGATGGGGATGTCAGCTGGTCCAGCCACCAGGGAAAATAGCATGAGAGTCTCAAAAAATCAAACAGAACCACCAGATGACCTGGCAACCCCCTTCCAGGCTGGTATCCCCAGGAAGTGAAACCAAACCCTCTAGAGATGCCACCCTCCACGTCAGTGCAGTAGTATTTACAGGAGCCCTCCCTGCAGGACCCTGGACCCCGGCCCCCTGCTCACACAGGTATCCCCATCCTCTCTGCTTACTTCCACAAGCTCCAGCTGGCCCACCCCTCCAGACCCCTTCCAGCCAGGCCAGCCTGCAGCCTTCTCTGCCACCCAGGTGATTCCTTCCAAGCCTCCCCCTGAGGCACGTCCTTCAGCCTTAGGGAAGGGTCACCTTTCGGGTTTGTCGGGTCTTGGTTCTCCTCCGTCAGCACCCCATACCTGTGGGGTTCTCTCACGGGCATAGTCTTTCATCAGAACTCAGTCATTCCATACTTGACTCCTGTCCCACGCACCTGGCTCTCCTGCCACCCTCTGCCCACCAGACTACTCTCCCCTCTCTCCTACAAACACTGGACACAAATCCTTACTCCCAAACCGCTAAGCTTCTGTGCCTGGCTCTGCCTATGGGAAAATGCATCCGTCAGTATTTTATCAGAGAGATATCTTAGGTTTGCCCTTCATGGTGAGCTCTGGAGAACGTTTAGCCCACCTCATCCATAACAATCACTGTGTTCGTCAGATGTCATCACCATGACTGAAATGCCTGACAGGACCCACTTAGAGGAGGAAAAGTTTATTCTGAGCTCATGGTTTCTGCAATTCAGTCCATGGTTGGTCCGGTCCACTGCTCCAGACCTGAGCTGAGGCAGAACATCGTGGCAGAGGGTGGTGGAGGAAAGCTGCTCAGCTCAGGGCAGCCAAGAAGCAGAGAGAGAGAGAGGAAGGGGCCAGGGACAGACATCACCCAAGGCCACAGCGACCTATTTCTTCCAGCCACACCTACCTAAATTACCACCCAGTAGTTCTTTCAAATTATTAATCCATCAGACAGACTAGCCCACCCATGAGTCCAGCCCTCCTCATCTAACATCTCGCCTGTGAACTGCCCACACTGCCTAGCACATGAGCTTCTCCAGGACATTGAAGACCCCAGCAAGACTGTGTGGCTGGAACTGCATGTCTCCCCGACTCTGCCTGCTTAACCCTCCCAAGGGCCCTGGGACGTGCATCACTCTATTTTTACAAACACGACACCCGAGGCTTATGAAGATTAACTTAATGAGATTTGCACAGGAGGCCAAGGTGCAGGGATTCAAACCCGGGCGAGCCGCCTCCCCGGCCTGCATTCTTGGTGCTGGATTACCTTGTAACTTCCAACGTCGGCGTCTCCTGGGGTGGAGAGGTGATATTTAGACCTAGAGGAACCCTAGAAATCACCATTCAAGTCTTCCACTTTGGGGATGAGGAAAGAAAGCCACAGAAACCACCTGTTTCAAAGTCACCTGGTGGTCGGTGGCTGAGCTTGAGCCCAACATGGCTGCTTGAGCACCATTAAAGGCCCTCACTCCACCAGCCCCTCTGGGCCGCTCCCTGCCTCCCCTGTGGAATGAGCACAGGAAGGCACAGAGGCCTCACAGCCCCTCAGTGAAGTCAAGCATATCAGGCCTGGATCCCAGGTTCACCAGGCCCTGCTGTTCTGTCGCGCAGGCCAGCCTTTCCAGGTCTGGTCCACTGATACAGGCTTCGCTCTGCTATCTTTGTGAGGCAGCTGGAGGTCCTGTCTCCAGCTGCACGTGGCCAGGTCAACTGCGGATGCTGGCACACTCCACGCATGCTTGCGAGGCTGAAGTATGTACTTGAGAACGCTCTTGGGAAGTTTCACAGGCCACACACGGAGCACCCCCTGCTCCTAATGGAGGCTCGTGATGTTCAGGTATCAATACCATCGCCACTCTTCTCCATTGTCCTGTCCACGTGGGCTATGAACAGGTGCTAGCAAGAGGCGAGAGGACCCCCTCATTGGAAGTGGCAAAAGCTTACATGTGCCAGAAATATGGCTGGTGGCTCCACTCCTTGGGCGTCATGGTGACAGTGAAATGCCCCTCCTCCAGGGCCACGCAGAGCCCTGCCACTTCATGGTTCTCACTCTGGTAACCAGGCAACTGGTGGTGCTCTCACTCAAGTAGAATGCTGCGGGCCCCACCTGTTATTGCAGCGGGCAGGGGCTGAGCAGAGTGACCGCACTTGCTGAGGTAGTTGGAAGCCAACTTCCAGCAGAACCAGTCGTCGCTCCCCAGGCGTCAGCTGAGCAGAGGGCAGATGCAGAATCCCCAGTGCCAACAAGCTACACTCAGACTCGCCCAGGAGCACAGCTCTGGAGGCTGCATGGGCTGAGAACCAGGACCGCATGAGGCTACCAGGGCCAGCTGTCTCCACGCTCCCCTGTGTGGAGACACATCACTCAGTGGCCTCAGTCTCCACTTTCTTGACTTGTCCTAGAATGGAGAGCCCCTCAAAGGCCCTCAGTGCTGAAGCTCTTTGATTCCACAGGAAGGGCTAGTCACATGGGGACATTTCCTTACACAGTGCTTAGCAGTGGCTTTGGCTTCCAAGCAGGATCTCCCACAAGGACACAGAAGAAAGATGTCCAACTGTAATACAACAATTCCTCTTCCAAGGGTGAGCTATGCCCTTGACCCACCGCCAGTCCAGAAAATTGATCAAGTCGTGCTCCCTGGGAGTCTCACGAACTCGTCCGGTGAGTTCACTGATGTGATGGATGGGACCCTTTGGGTTTTCTTTTCCTTCATTTGAAGTTACTCGCAGGCTTTGATGAGCTAAGATCTCCCTATGTGAATAGCAAATGAAGCATTAGGCCAGGTGCAGGCATTTCAAGTGCATCTGAATGACAGTATGTCCCAGAAGGCCCTGCAGCAGGAGGGCGAGCGTGGGAGTGGAAGATTCTCAGGAGCTGCCCAGAGGCCCTGAAGAGCACCCTCTCACCGCTTCCTGCCTTCTCACCCCAGGCCCACGCGACATGTCAGGCTAAAATGCCTAGGAACCCTGGGCCGGACACAGAACCTGCAAAACTAGTTACACGTCTGGATTGCTAAAGATGGGCTCCTATCCCAAACACAATCTCAGTTACTCACTGCACTTACTCAGTGTGATGGAACAGATGATCCCCAAGGAAACAAGCAGTGGAGGGGTCCCTCCTGCCCCACCTCCCAGCCCAGTGGTCCCACTTCCTTGCCCACAGAGCACCAGGGCCCTCTGGGGTTGGAGGGTCACTCACTGTGGCTCGGGTCCTGGGTTTGCTTCCACAGTATTCCCATTTCTCCTCAGTACAAGAAAGCATTGGCAAATAGCCAACATTCAAAGGAAAAGGAAGTGATTTCTCTTCATGTGACAAAAATTAACTGACTTACCTTTTGATTTTATTCAACCTAGTTCCAAAAGAGAAGTCATGCCATTTCATTATATTATATATTTATAATTCAGTAACATAAAATTATAAAGAGAGAAATTCAGAAAAATGGAAATTGATAGTAATAATGATAATAAAGAATAGCTGGAGACCTTCTAACCATCAAATATTAGTCATTGGAGTTCCTAGTAGGCAGAGCAAAGAAGAAAACATAATTAAAAGGTTCACAAAGCCTCTAGGTGGGAAACAAACCAGTGCAGCTTCTCCTTAAAGCAGACTGAGGAGCCACCCCAGGAGGCCCCAGCTAGCAGGAGGCTCAGAGCTTTCTGACCTTGCACTCCCCATGTCCTGCTTAGCAGAAGCCAGGCTGTCAAATGATGCATCTGAATGACATGAGAGTGCCAGGTACTCCTCTAGGAAATCACCTGCACTAGAGCCGTGTTCCTGCACCACACAGGGAAGGCTGGCAAGCCACGTCGTTGCCCTTGACCCCAGCCACAGCCCTGCTTCAGAACTACTCAGGCACTAGATATGGGACATTTAGGCATTTAGGGACATTACAAACATCACTAATGACGTCTATTACAGCTTGTTAACATTACAAACAATTAATTTTATTACATTGATAACAATACAAACAAACTTGCAGGCATCATATCTATATATAATGCAAATAAAATTGTAGTTTTTCTTTAGTCTGCAAGTTTGGTTTTTTTTTTTTTTTTTTTTTTTTGCTTTATGAGATACAATTGATAAATGGTGCATATTCAAGGGGTACCACATGATGTTGGGATATGTGCATACACCGTGAGATGACTGCCAGGTAAGCAATGAGCATATCCGTCACCTGGCATGGCTACCTTCAGATGTGTGGGGAGAATCACTAGTGAAACTGGAGTTTGGAGAAGAAACTCAATTTCCTTCTCCCTCTGGCAGGTACAGTCTGCATAAGCTGCAGCCCTCTCCAGCCCAGAAATATCGCAGCCCTTCAAGGTGGGCCCTGCCCTCCAACATGGCACTGACCCTGGCAGCTCCCCCTCAGTTTCATTTTCCTGGGTGCTGGTCTCCAAACTTCAAAGAATGAACTCCTTAGAACAGGATAAGCAAAGGTCATGATGGGACTTACTGAAAAACAGAGCTCCTACACCGCAAGAGGCCGCTGATAGGATGTTCTTGTGGTCTCAGTGTGCTAGTCCAGGGGTTTATTAGCACTTGGGTCACTGCTATTGGTCCAGACTTATGCTCATTAGGGTTTGGAAATGTACTAATGCTATTGGTCAATTCTGAAGTTTGACTTCCTTTCAGGTTTGCCCACTTGCAGGCCAGGAAGTGGGAGGTCGAGATCCTAAGATGGGGTTTCAGCATTGGGTGGAGCCAGTGTCCACACAGTGTCCAGGCCTGGCCACCAAAGGGTGACAGGTCCGTGTGCCTTGGCTCACCTCGTGCCTGCATGGTGGGCTCCTCATGGCCCCAGGTGGTACTCCTGGCCCATTCTCTGACCCACCAGGGCATCCACTCCATGCTCCCCATTCTGCTGCAGCTTCTCAGCAGGGACCAGTGGGCTGGCTGTGCTGCTTGGTAGCAGGGAGCTGGCCCACTATGCAGATTCAAGCATATTGACTACAGTCCCTTTTGACCAGCGTCTCCTGGCCTTCCCACCCTGAGTGCTGTGAGCTGAACAGTCAAGGAAAGAGGAAATTGGACGTGTTTTCTTACATTTGCTAGTAACAGAGTGGAGATTTGAATCCAGATTGGTCTACTTCAAATCCTTGCCTTTCAACCCAGTGGATTTTAAGCTCATACTCCTCTAACACTAAAAATCTGAACGTTACTCCCAGCATGATGATCACTTTTCAGTAAGTTCTGTATCAATGAATAGATACCATGTTCCCATTATAAAACTGCTAAAACACATATTTTTGAGAATGAGAGAGTTACAGATGAAGTAAACAATACTTTAAAATTTTCTTTATCACCAATCTTTCACTGTCACTAATACAATGTATCATTACTTTAAAAAATCTTGTTTTGCTAGTTTATGACACAGTGATCCAAAGATCTGCCTCTAAGTTCTTTTCTCTGCCACCTAGACCTCACAAGTTAACATCTTATGCACCAATATTAGGAACAAAATGCAATGTATGGTTGTTCTCATAAAATAGTGAGACTCATTTCTCAATCTTGTCCACCAATTTGCCAGAGATTTCTGTAATAACCCAGGTAGTAAATTTCATTTCCATTTTTCTGTTATGATATTATAACATTTGTTATTTCCATTTTGCTTAATTTAGTTCATATGTTTAAAACCTACTGAAACTCTCTATTTGGGATACTTTGGTCAAATTTTTAAAAACTTTAGAAAACTTTTGTCAAATTTTTAAAAAGTGTTTAGGTAAGAATTTTATGTGTGGTCCTTTGTTTAGAGAGGACAGTCTGCAATATTAGAAGCATTTCAAGACATCTGGTTCCAGCTCTCTGCAGCTCACCAGTTCAGTTCCCTTTTAAAACATGTTGTTTTTTCCCTTTCCCTTAATTAGATAGAATGTGTTGGTTTGTAATACTTACTGAGCATCAGCCTCTGATAGCCCCAGAGAAGGCTCCACTTTATATTGCTTGCCTTCTTGTAAAATAAAAATGTAAATATGTAACATCCTTAAGGTCAACACCATTTCTGAGGATTTATTATAATATAACCAGGGAATCTTATTATGGAATGAAAACTTTTCACAGAAATTCTCCATGTCATTGTAAAGTGCCATGAATATTATACTATTTCAGTCCTGCTTTTATAAAATCATCCAAATCAAAATATCCAGTAGCACTATCAAAGGCAGAAGGAAACAGAAACAATTTCCATAACTTGTAACCATTAAGACTTGGAGAGATGAGAAGAAACCAAAACAAAGGCATAAGAGTTCTTTGAAATTAAAGCAGTACATCAGTAGGAAAGAAAGTGATAGAAAGGTTAAAAGATAAATCTGGAGACGCCTCCCTAAAGATAGACATTTGGGAAATAAGAAACCAAGTGTAAGAAGATTAAACGATTAATCCAGGAGGTCCAACATCTGAGTAATAGATGGTCCAAAAGAAGAAAAGAGGAGAAATTGAGGGAGAAGAAATGAGCAAAGAAATACTAATAATGTATTTCTCAAACCTCAAAGAACATACGTTTTGAGATGGAAAGATTCCACTCAATGACCAGCAGAAATGATTTTCAAATTCACAAAACCAAGTCATATTATTGTGAGCTATCAAAGTGCCAGAGGCAAAATTACTACACCAAAAGCTGTTACCTTCTCTCCAGGGAGAGAAGGTAAGTTAAAATCAAAAGATGGGCAGTCAAAAAAGCTTTGGGCTTCTCCACAATGACACCATCCAGATGAGCACAGGTGGACCCTCGACAAGGGAAGATGGCGGCTGCTAGAAGTCCACACTGGGCACCTCTCTGTCAGGAGCGCGCCTTCCTACCTACAAGTCCACGAAAACCACCAGTCTTGCACCCTTTCTCAAGTGGCCCTGAGGAGGTGGCACAGCAACACGAGAAACAGAAGAGAGAGAGCAATGAGATTAGGAAACGGCGGATCCAACACAGAGACAGCAGGAGAAGTCCCTAGGGTGATGGTGGAGAACCCAGAGGCCCCAGAGAGAGACGGGTCCAGACAGCAGCAGAGAAGACCCAGGAGGGGCTCTGGCTAGAAAAAGAGCAGAACAGAAACATGTGGTAGACGTTGGAGCACAGCAAGGGGACAGTTCTCTGTAGGAGATTGTGGGCCCAGTCAGTTCAGGTGAATTTTAAAAAGAGCAAATGCTAGAAGTATTCAATTAAAAACTTCAAGGGGAAAAAAAAGTGAAACTGAAAGGAAAATACATCCATATTATAAAAGATGACTTGCACATATTCACACACGTATATTTTATTAGTTCTGTTGCAATAATCCATGACACATATGTACACTGTAGCTAAGCTAAGAAATTGATTTAATATCCAGTTGGTGCAGAGAGCATGGGAACTAAATCCTTATTTTCTATATCTGGAACTCAACTGCCATTTTAAAACCTGGAGAAACACTCACAGTAAACATTCATGGAAGAAAGCAACCGAGAGAGGGGAGGGGAGTTAAATGTGGCCGGCTTTCATAAGTGGGAACCTGGGGTGGAAAAAAAAGTTACGTAAAACATGAAAAGCTTCAAAGAACTATTGGTACTTTTTAAAAGGCCCATGCATTATTCTGAGAAAAAAAATAGAACCATTAAAGTGAAAGAAAGAAAAGCAAGATTTTGCTAAGGGCAGGGTGAACTAGCGTTGTTCAAACACATCCCTGTGTTCACGCATTTTCTTCCTAGCGTTCTGTGAAGTGAGTGCTATTATAACAACACCCATTTTGAGACTCACTGAAGGCTCAGAGACCAAGGTGCCACCGGGGAAGCAGAGACAATAGCGTGTTACCCCACACAGCCCCAGAGCCTCCAGTCTTGGCCTCTCTGCTGCTCTGAACAGGAAGGTGCTCCACGCTGAGAACACTGACAGGAAGTCCACCCCCCTCCACAGGGAGGTCCACAGGCAGGACCCAGCGCTCCGGGAACATTCCTGGGCCTGCACCACACAGATGGCCACAGCCCTGATCCCACAGTCTATGCCTTTACGTTTATGTATTTTTGTGGTTTGGACCTTAAAGCCCCTTAAAGACCCATGTATTGAAGTCCTGGTCCCCATCCAATGACACGATGGGGAGGCGGGTCCTCATGGAGGGAAATCAGGCGTGTCCTTGAAGGGGGTATTGGGACTGCAGCCTCCCTGCCTCCCTCCCTCTCCTTCCCAGATGCCATGAGGTGACATCCTCCTCCGTCACACTTTCCCACCACCATGATGCACTGCCATAGGCCCCAAAATGACCACACCAAGCGACCAGGGACTGAAACCTGGGAAACTGTGAACCAAAATAATCTTTCCTCCTTTTAAGCTGATTATGTCAGGCATTTTGTCACAGCAACAGAGAGCTGAATAACAGATGAGTAATTTTAGATGAGAGAATGACCCAACATGACATGGAGAAAGCCATAACGAAGCACCCCAGAATGTCAGAAGCACAGAGGCTTGCTCGTAGCTGGCACCAGGTGCTCGGGGATAGTAATTAGCTCTAGGAGGAGAAAGAGTTGTGGGTCTCAAGAGGGTCCAGGAAGCAAAGTGGAATTTTTCCTTACTGGTCACAAAAGCAGGGCACACCTACCTACACTACACCCTAAGAAATAAAGATTTACATAAACCTTCCATGTCTCTAATTTAGAAATAATTCTTAGATTCTTCAGATACAGATTCAGTAAAGCTGAGCCCAGAGGAAAGCAGAAATGCTTGCATAATTTATGCAATATTTAACTTCCATTCCCCGGAACATCCGCAAGCACCACCAGCAGAGATCCCGCAAAGCCTCCCTCTGCTCAGCTCTCTCTAAATTCTACTGCGTGCCGTTGGGCGAGTGTTCTTACTTCAGGGGGGAGCACTCATCTGAAGTCAGAAGACATAACATCCGGTGTCACTGAAGGGTCATAGTGATTCCTAGGAGAGGAACTGGAAGAGTCCACAGTGCATTCCCCGAGCAGACTCCCCAGAGAACTGGCATCATTAATGGTCTTTCATGTGACATCCTGCCTTTCAAAACACCTGCTCCTCTTCCTGGGGTTTTGACCTGAATCTACATAGAGGTCACAGGCAGGAGTGTCCACAAGGGGGTGAGTCTGTGAGGACAAGAAAGCAGAGAGCCCAGGAGCTTTCCAGTTCCCAGACATCAGGAAGAGGATACCTCGTTGCCACCAAACACCTACAGGATGACTGCAATGAGGGGTAAAGAGCCCGAGGAGGCAGAGAGGAGGGGGTGCAGGATGTGTGGGAGCAGCACTGGGAGCAAGTCACATCCTGGGTGTGGCGTGGACAATGGGTGGTGCCTCCTTGTGATGAGCAGGGGTCTCCAGGTGGTACTGGGAGCTGCTCTTCAACCCCCTGTCGCTCTACTTGGTAAAGCAGCAGTGGCCATGGCTGCTCCATTTGACCCTAAGTGCTGAGGTGGAAATACTCCAGACTCCACGAGTCAGCAATCACGTCTCTGGGCTCAACCAGAGGACACAGACTGATAAATACATAATGACCACTTCGAGCTTGCTGATTAAATCAGATTCACAGGTGCAGGACAAGGCCAACCCCTGTCATAGAAGCCAGGCCAGGAGCTTACCAGTTGCACCAGATGCAACCCCTCACCCAAGGCAGTAAACGAAAGGGCACCTCAGACAATGGGGGCCCACACCAACCCACCACCAGCTGCAGGGAATGGACTCCCACGCACCCAGGGCTTCAGGCAGCTCCTCTGCCCACCTGGAATAGGTTCTCATCTGACAGCTCTGTGGCCAAAGTCCTTAGGCTGGTTCTTCATCTTATCTGGCCACCTGCAGAGACTCTTCTGCTTTGCCCTTGTGCTCTGTGCCAGCTCCTGAACCCCTCTGTCACCCTAACCCTTTCCTAGCCTTTCTGTGACCTGTATATGTCATTATAAAGTGTGATGTATGACCTGAGAGACTGATGCTAGTAATTAAGACAGGAATGAAAAAGCCTGTGATTCCCACCATGGCCACCAAGCGACCCGGAAGTACTTGGTGAAGAGCAACCCCGCGAGAGTGGTGCAGGCTGGGATTTTAGTGTCGTCCAGTAAACTCTGACATTCTGGAAAGCACAAGCATGGCACAGCTGGCTTGGGCCACGTGGTACCCTGCTTCCTGAACTTCTGTTGCAGTCACAATTGTCATATTGTGTCTTGGTATCAGAGCACATGGTATTCAATTCAGGACATACTGATTCCAGATCTAAGGGAAACCCACACATGCTTTCTTATTTTCTTCTACAGTTTCAACTAAGAGAATTATAGCTTGGGTATTGCTTTGAAGTGAGGAAAACAGTGGGGGTTTCCACTTTAATTTGGAGCTATGTATATTGGGCACTGACCTTCTGCATTCCAATGAAATGGTTTTTAAAAGAGCCATCAGTAATGACGGCAGCAAGTCAGTGACCTTGACCTTTGTATGCATATTAAGGGAGATAAGAGAGGAAGAATTTGGAGCAATTCTATCTGAAAGGATGAAAGTTAAGAAGTACAGTGCATCCAGAGGTGGATTCCCAGGTTCTGTTGGCTGTAGCTCGCCATGCTTCTATGGAGGTGTTGAGCATGAGGAACTAGGTTATGGATATTTTATGGAATTACTCCATTTTTCAAAATTAAATTTGTATGAAGGGTATTGTTCATGAGCTCAACGCTGTTCTAAGTGAAATGATCACCCCCCTCCTGTAATGGGCACCTGGTCCCAAGATCAATTAAGGAGTGCAGAATAAAAGGAACACACAGGGCTTCTCTTGTCTTGGTCAGTGTCTGGCCTCAGGGGAATGCAGGGTCTTGGGGTCTCCCTGTGTCCTTGTGCATGACCTCATCAGGACAACAAAGGAGCGTCCAGCAAGAGCAAAGTACGGTGCAGCCACCTGGAGGCTCCTCCTCGCACTCTCTGTTCTGTTGGGTCTTGGGTCAGCTCTAGGGTTCCCTGGCTCCCAGGGTAGGCTAAGACCTCTTGCCAACATCTTGCCCCTGGCACCCTCGGGTTTCATGGCAGCAGAAAGCCTCTGGCAGCATCAGCAGCCATTGCCCTCTCCCTCCTGCTGGAGACACAATATGTCTCCAAGGACACATACATCTCAAAGCCTGCTCTGCAGCCTGAGGTGCTACCATGGGGCCTTTGTGGGGAGGCCTCCTGGAAGGAAGTCAGGTCATTGGGGCGGGAGGCTTGCCCTTAGAAGGGGACATTGCCACCCCGGTCCCTTCTTGCCTCTCTGTGCGTCCTGGCTGCCTGGAGGTGAACAGCCTCCTTTGCCACATGCTTTTGCCATAATGTATTGTGTTGCCACCACAGGCCCAAAGTGACAAGACCAAAGGACTGTGGACTGAAACCTCTGAAACTGTGAGCCAAAATAAACCTTTCCTCCTTTATAAATTGATTTCCTCACACATTTTTGTTACAGCCCTAGAAAGTTGACTAGCACACTTTTCACTAGAAAATAAGCATTACTGACTCCCAGGTCCTGGGTCAGTGTCTTGCCCATGGTCAGTTTTCAAACAATAAGTAAATATGGGTATCTGACAAAGGGCTTGAGTCTGGAACTCAAACTGAGCAGTTAAAAAATTCAAATGATTCATTAGAAAATAGACAGTTATTTCATCATAGAGGATAAACGAATGCAAAAACGTGCATGAAAAGATGTTCACGTCATGTGTATAAGGAAAACGCCAGTGAAACTGTGGTGAGATGTCACTACACTCATTCAGCACCCAGACCCTGATGAGGACAGGGAGAAACGGGGCCATTCACACATCACCAGCTGAGTGGAAGCCGCACCACCCCTCCGGAAATCAGCCGGATGCTTTCTTAAAAAACTAAACATTCACTGACTATCGGACCCAGCAAGGCATTCCTGGGCAGTTCTTCCAGGAAAATGAGAATTCTGTCTATGCAAAACCTAAACACAACTGTTCCTAGCAGCTTCCTTCCTTATAGCTTGAAAATGAAAACACTCCACGTGTTCCTCAGTGTGTGCATGGTTAGCAACCCACACACTCTTCTCGGCAAACAGCTTCGGGGTAGCCCATCCCCAGGGCATCTGCTGGGCAACGCAGCTGATCTCAGGGGCTGAGTGCCACGGGAGTCCATTTGCATCACATCCTTGAAGTGACAGAACCACAATTTATCAAGACCCTGTTTCAAAATAAAAAGGGCTGGGAATATAGTGCCCTTGGGTTCAATACCCGGTGATACACACACACACACACACACACACACACACACACACACACAATTTATCAATTTTTCACTGTTTTAAATGACATGTTTTCAAAAGCATACACAATACATTTTTAGTTCAGAATATTACTTGGCATGTTACTATTTTCCAGGGTTGACTTTTGTCAGCTCAGGCGCTCAGAGTAGGCAATAGACACTCCTAAGTGTATCTTCTGCTGGAACTGAAAGGAGGCAGAGTGCCAATGCCTAAAAAAGTGAGCAACTCAGTGATGCAGGAACTGAACTGCATTGAGGGCTTCAGTCCTCAACTCTGGGACAGGAGTGAGGTCATAATGATGCAAGCAGGTGGCTGTATGGATGATGAGGGTGTCAGCATAGGAAGAGCACTGGGAACACACGAGTAGCCCTCAGTAGATGCTAGGAACGTAAGCACTTGCTACTGCAACCCTAGGAAAGAACACCCACAGCAGACACCCCCCTGCACAGTGTAGCTCCCTGGCCCTGCCCTGCTAGCAACGCTGTACTAGGTGCTCTGGCCTGTGGGGAGGTGAGAGCTGCTCCAGGTGCAAGCTGTGACTGTCAAGGTCAGCCTTCCTTGTGGACTGACCTGCAACCGGGCCCCTAAAGTTCCCTGCAAAAAGGAGCTATAGCAGGAAGAGAAAAGAATCCTGCCCACTGCCCAGGCAAGAGCCAGGGCTCCAAAACAAGCCCTCAGATGGGCCAGGTGCAATGATGTGGAGCTGAACCCGCCTCTCAGATGCCCAGGGGGAGGGGGAGTGGACCACTGGGCGAATCCCCTGAGCGAATCCCAGAGGCCTCTGGGTGACATCTGAATGTTCACCTCTTCACCTCTAAAAGGATGTCCGGGGAGCCTCCTGAGGCTGGCTTCTGCTCGCTGTAAATCCACTGACAGACCCATTGCCAAAATGTTAGCATATCACATCTTCTCTTTAAAATTTAGTACCAGCCACACCACCAGGTGACATACGTTATTTATTACAATTACAACTTTTTGAAGAGTGGGAATAAAAATGCTCTCACAGTTCTGCGTGCAGGAGAACAGGAGGGGACATCTGCACACACCCGGAGTCCAAGGCTAAAGGTTTCCCCCTTCCCCAGAGCCCTGCCAGGCACCCGGAGGGGCTGCACTGTCCCCCTTTTGTATCAGTCTGCAATTTTCCAAACCAAGAAATATTAAAAAAAAAATCTAAAAGTTGTAGAGAAATAGGATGAACTATGAACCATGCTCAATAACAGATAGTGGGATGGGATGATTTCAGTATTTTCTTCTTTATACTTTTATGCAATTTAAAACTTTTCTGCAAGGATAATAGACTACGCTTATAACATAGTTATGTAAATATATTTACATAAATAAATACATGTAATGTATTTATAATAACAATCTAGTCTACTTAGAACATGGTGCCCAGGGTGGGCTGGAGCTCAGGGGCACAGCATATGCCTGGCATGCGAGAGAGCCTGGCTCCAGCCCAGTGCTGAAAATAAGATTTAAAAGTCATAAAAATTCATATTTCCTTTAGAAATCTGTCTTCTCCTTCTCTCTCCTTTTCCTTTTCTTCTTCTCCTTTTTTTTTCTGCATGACCACACACGCAGAGTCACACAGCCTGTCTCCTCCTTGTCTGGGCCTCTCTGAGGTCCTGATGCTGCCTACCTTCTAAGCAGACCTATTTCTTCCTCTTTCTCACGACTCTGACCCGCCACTTCCAGCTCACACACGTGTGTAACACACACGGCACATGTACACAGCTCTGTGCCACCCACTGCAGCACACAGCACTTTGACTCAGAACAGGATGGCCATACCTGTGGGGCCAGGTGCTGCCCAGGCCCTCTTCTCTGCTGGCAGCTGCTCCTGTGCTGGGACCCGTAGGACTCCCTGCCCTGTAGGGCTGCTGTCCAGGCTGTGTGCACGGTGGCCCTGGGCAGCAGCACCTGGCCCCTTCCTTGCTAGATGGCCTGTTGTTCACTATTTAGGCCCCGTCCAGCTGCCAGCGCTCTGGAACCCAGTTGCAGAAGCCATGCCTGCTTCTAGGGAACGGCAGAGGTGCCCAGGACTACTTGGTCACCTCAGGCGCATACATACGACCTTCCTGGGCTGCTGCTCTGACCCCCAGGACTCTCCCTGCTCATAATCACTAGACTCTCCTTCAGCCAGGAATGATCCCAGTGTGACCCCAAGTCCCAGGGCTCTCTGCCTTGCAAGCTGACTCATAGACCCTAGGTGTAGCACCAAAACAAGCTGTTATCCTGGACTCTGCAGGGGACGTGGGAGCCATGTGCCTCTGGTGACTCATGCAGCTGCAGATGCAGCCCCTGAGCCACCTCAATTTATCATGACCCAAGGTGACATCTTCCTGCCTTAAGGAGCATTGACAGCCAGAGACAAGTAGCGTGGTAAGATGTGGGCACAGAGGTGAGCCCAGGTTCCTCTCATAGTCACAGTGGGAACTGGGTGACATGGGAGGGCCAGCAGAAGTGGGCTCTGGTGGCTCTGGGTCAGGGATCTCTGAGGTTGTAGCTCTGCCACTTAGTGACACGGCTAGATGGCCCCACGGCCTGAATTTTACTTCCTCGCCTCTAAAATAAGCCAGCAACAGGCAACCATCAGGCTCGAGCGACAATTAGATTATATAATGCATCTCTTCATCCCAGTGGCTCGTTCAGCCACGCAGCAACCTAAGCATCATTTGAACAGAGAAACAAATGCCTCCATTGTCCCTCTTGTCCTCTCCTCCGAACTCACTGCAATAATTATGATGGTGATGATGATAATGACCACAGCTTCTCAGAGAGCATGTGCAGGCTGTGGCCTAAATTCTGGGCTCAGCGAGGCCCATTTACTCTCCACACAACCAGATGTGGGGGGTCATCAGCACCACCCATAGCTTCAGGGTAGGGAAACTGAAGCACAGAGAAGAGTCACAGACACATCCTGGGGTGCTAGGACAATCCTGATTTTCTCTTGGCTGCTAGTCTTCCCCTTTCACTCCCCCCTTGGAGAAGGGGAAATGCAAATAACTCAAGATCTCCCAGGTACCGAGTGCTGCCGTGCCCCAGGTATCCTGGTCCAGCTGCTTAGCACGCTATGCTGCTTGGCCCTCAGATAAGTCTTGGTCACAGAAGCTGCAATCAGTCCTGGGGAGGTCAAGCTGGGACCTGAAGGCCAGCCTGGGGTGCCCAACCTCCCGGTTCACCACGCCACCGCCCCGCCTCCACTTCCAGCGCAAGTCATGCACTGGAGCCTGCAACACCACACAGCTTCTCACACGACTCCAAGTGCAGCTGTTGCAGGACCCTGGCTGGGAGCGGAGGGGCAGCTGCTGGCTGCCAGTGTCTCTACACCCACCCCACCAGTCCAGACTACACATACCTGGAATTTACCTCCAGTGAGAGAAAAACAGGCTGGTATGATTTTATGGAACTGCGATTTCAGACCTGTGTTGGCAGAGCCATTAGAGAGCCCTGCCTCCGGACACCAGGCCCAGTGCCCCCCCCCGCCCCCTCCCCCACAGTCCACATTCAAGACTTAATTACTGGTGGCTTTTATGAGATTTTTTTCTTTGAAGGGCAGAGGAGCTACACAGAAGGACTTCACACAGCTAACCTTCCTCTCACTGTCCAGCAGAGGTATGCAGACACCAGGGGAGAGGCAGGAGGTGGCCACAGATAGGCAGGAAGAGACCCTGGGAGAAGAAAGAAGGAGGATGGGCCAAGCAGGGAGCCATGCTGATATTCAGAGGCACTGATGTCACCAGTCCCTGGAGCCATCAGCCTGACGGGCCATGTCAGCTCTACCTGGACAGTGCCAACCCTGACGGAACAGGAGGCCACCACCAGGTACTCTGCCCAGAGGGACCAGTGAAGATCAGCCATTCCTGCTACTGCTCTGAGTGGAGTGGTGTCACAGAAGTCAAAATACGTCAAAATGACATGGGAGAGCCAGGCTCATGGACGTCTGCAAAGCTCAGCTGGGAACTGCAGGGGGGTGGAAAGCGCAGAGGTAGGGCCCCATGTGCACTCTTGATGTTAGGAGCTGAAGGTGCTGAGTGCAACCCCAGCAGCCTGCAGTGACCTGTGAAAATAGGGTCCTTGCAGGCAATTAACTAAGGAGAGGTCACCCTAGAGGAGGGTAGGCCCCAATCCCGTCCGACTGGTGTCCTTATGAAAAGACACCAGCTGCAGACAGAGCTCAGGAGGATGTGGTGTGAGGAGGGAGGGGGAGGGCCAGGCTGGAGCAGCGACACAACAAGCAGGGCCTGGGACAGACACCCCTCACAGCCCTCAGGAGGAGCCAGCCTTGTCCACAGCTTGGCCTTAGCCTTGCAGCCTCCACACGTGTCAGATGAGACATTCATCACTGTGGGCCATGCAGTGTGTGGCTTTGCTCACAGCAGCCCTGGGGACACAGCATGCCCTCTGCGCTAAAGCTTCCCATTCCATGTCCAGCTGTGGCTGCAGTTGAGGGCCACTTCCTCCCGTCCTGGCCACAGCTCACAGTGAAAACATCAAGAACTTGGGTTTTGCTTGTTTCAATAACAGTTAAAGCTACCTTAGGCCTCAGAATAAATGCTGCCTCTGTGTCTCTTACCGAGACCAGAACTGCCGTCTCCACACTACATTAAACCTGCTTTTGACAAGATTCTCTCGTGAAGAGTCAGCGGACACGTGGCTTCTGTGAGAAATGCCTTCCCTGGGGCTTCCATGTTGTCCCAGCCCAGGAAGCACCACCCAGCTGGCTGGCTCTCAGAAGTGTCATCGCTGACCCAGGGTCATCACAATGAGCAGAAGCCTGCAGTACCCACACTGAAGGTCAACGTTCAGCTTATGTTTCCTTCTCATTAAACTAAGGCTGAAGAATAGGTTCTCTGCCCCCCCCCCAAGTGTCCACATTCATGGTTTTCCTCCATCAGTTCATCTACCTACAAATAATCTTCTTCTGATAAAATACAATTAAAGCTATATATGCGCAGAGGGTTACTTGCTGAAGAAGCTGGCTTTTATTTTTTAAAGACCTTAAATAGAGCACTTGTTCCTAGAAGAGAACTTAAAACACACCCGGGGTGGCCTGGCTTTTCCCTCGCAGCAACTCAGGGACTGCGGGTGAAGTGAGGAGTCCCACGAAAGCATTTTAGATCAACCATGAACGTCTTTTCTAGAATAAGCATGTCCAGGACAACACTGGACACGTAGCTACACCACGAAGCCATCTGCTGTTCGTCTGGAACATGATGTCACTGGGCGTCTCGATGGATGTGTGGGCATGTCCCAGCGCTCCTCTAACGCACAGGTGGGAGTGGGGGCCTGCCCCCAGGGAGCTGCACAGACAGGAGCTCTGTTGAGGAAAAGAGTGACAGATCCCCACGCAGAGGGTGGGCTGCTCACCTCCCTCGGGGATGCCAGATGCCTTCTCTCCAGTGGGGCACTGAAGCACGGCCATGTGATCCCTGCATGACCACACCAAGTTCCCCCAGCCTCCCTGTGTGCTGGACCTGCCTGGCTGAGCTGGGGAGGAGCCCCTGCAGCTCAGGAAGCCACTGCTGTCCCAGGCAGGGGTAAGCACACCTTCTCCTGCACAGTGTCCCGGCCTGCACTCGCTCCCACATTCCTCTTTCTCTTCTCTGGGACGAGCAAGCAGGCCAGGCAGAGGGGGAAGGTGTTGGTTCCTGCCTGGTGGGTCCATTTAGGTACCCTGTGCAGACTGGCCTGGATCTGCCTCCTCTTAACTGAGCTTCTCCCCTCTTCCCACCTTCTTTCCTCTCCCCAGGACTTCCTCCCCTATGGCTGTCTCCGTGCTTTCTCCCTCTGCTGTCAGTCTCCGCCTTCTCATCATAGGCTTTGCAGGAAAGTTTCCGGGGTCCTGCTTGCGTTGGTGGGCCATGCTCTCATGGGGGCTTGGCTGGGAAGAGCCTGCTTCCAGGCCCATGTGGGTCCCTGGCAGCATTGTTTCCTCGAGGATGCAAGATAAAGGCCTCTCTGCCTCCTGGGTGTTCTCAGGGGCTGTCCTTGGCTCCTGGGGGCTTTTACACAGTGGCTTGCTTCATTGAACTTCTTCTGGAGGTCTCTGACCTCCAGAGTGTGACCTAGCCCCGAAGCAACAGCCTGCTTCTGCCTGTTCTGAAGTTAGAAGCAAGCCCCTGGCTATGCCTGTGCTCAAGGGGACAGGATGAGACAGAGGCACAAACACTGCCATAGGGAAGTAAAATGCTCAGTCCTCAGGAAGTAAGCCCAGGCTGTGGTATAGATATTGAAATGTAGATTCTTCCCCTTTGGGGCATGGTGGTGCCTGTCTGTAATCCCACTGTCTGGAGAGACTGAGGCAGAAGGATTGCAAGTTCGAGCCCAGCCTCAGCAACTTGGTGAGGCCCTAAACAACTTAGACAGACCCTGTTTCTAAATAAAAAATAAAAAGGACTGGGCTATGATTCAGTGTTTAAGCACTGATTTCAATCCCTAGTAGAAAGAAAGTCAGGAAGGAAGGAAGGAAGGAAGGAAGGAAGGGAGGGAGGGAGGGAGGGAGGGAAAGAAGGAAGGAAGGTTCCTTCTAACGGCAAATAATAGCACTACTAAAGAACATGTGTCTCGTGGCTGGGGCTGGGGCTCAGAGGTAGAGCCCTTGCCTAGCATGTGCAAGGTACTGAGTTTGATCCTCAGTACCACATAAAAATAAATAAATCAAATAAAGATATTGTGTCCAACTACAACTTAAAAAAGTATTTTAGAAAAGAAGAACAACATGTGTCTTAGTAGTATTTTCCTTCTCTGAGTCAAACCTTGCTGTTTTTTCTGCTTCCTGCTGCCAGTACTGCAGACAGGACCAAGGGCCTGAAGATGCCAGGCAAGCATGCTGGCCCTAAACACACCCCAGCCCTTTTCCCTTTTCCCTTTATTTTGAGAGGAGCTCTCCTAAGTCACCTAGGCTGACCTTGACCTATGCACCCCCCCAGCCCAGCCCAGAGGAGCTTCATCACAGTGCCCAGCTTGGATCAGATTTTTAAAGAGTGACACTTACTGTCCTAAAAGACTATAATACTTAGAGAACTGCTTCAGATTCACCTTGTAGGAGAGTCTCTGACCTTAATGAGTGTGACATAGCCTAGGGTCCGAAGTGGGAATTTAAAAGGACCAAGTGAAGGTACGGCTTGGTTCTGATCCTGTCCTTCTCTCCATTCTGGGTCCAACAGCAAAAACAACTTCATGGCAGTAGCCATGGCGGGTGTCTGAGAAAAAAATTATTGATGTAATGTGTTGGTGGCAGATCAATGTCCCTTCACCTCTGCAGGAGACTGATGTGCTGCGGTTCCCTTGTTAGCAAGGCCAGCCAGGGCAGCTGGAAAGGCAAACTGAGCACTGGATGTCTATGGACTCCTGACCCGGACCCCTGTGCCACGAGGGGGTGCTTGTGCATACTTCCCCTCCTGCCTCCCGATTAGGGCCTCTGTGCTACAAGGGGGCGCTTGTGTGTACCTCTCGGCCCACCTCCTGATCAGGGCCCCTGTACCACGAGGGGGTGCTTGTGCATACCTCTCTGTGCCACAAGGGGGCACTTATGCGTACCTCCCCTCCCGCCTCCCGACCAGGGCCCCTGTGCCACTGTGGGGTGCTTATGCGTACCTCCCCTCCTGCCTCCTGACCCAGGCCGCTGTGCCACCAGGGAGCTCTTGTGCATACCTCCCCTCCTGCCTCCCGACAGGGGCCCTGTGCCATTGGGGGGCGCTTTGCGTACCTCCCCTCCTGCCTCTGGACCTGGGCCCCCGTGCCACGAAGGGCACTTGGGCACTCCAGTGGTGTCTGTGGTGAGTGGATGGGGCAGAGCCACAGGTGCTTTGCGACTGATGTCCACAGCCATGCACAGCGGCTGGGCTCACACTGACCAGCTGGCTCCTTCTGCAGAAGCCAAGGAGCAGGATTGCCACCTTGACGCCCTGAGGGTCTAGCGTGGTGTCTGCACAAGTCCTGTGGCTCACTGTTGGACTGCAGCTCTACCGATAAACAGCAAGATGATCCTTGGCCCGCCAGGCAGTTTCCATGACGGGTCTGTCCAGAGGCTCCTGGGGGACCTCAGCTTCCGCGTTCACATAGAGTGGAAACCAGGTAAGTCCTCCACCTCCTCTACTGGGGCCTGGGTCCACCACAGGCAGCAGCCCACCTGATGCGGGGAAGCAGACTCCAGACCCCAGAGTGTCCCCACTGACCAGTAGAGCCAAACCTGTGCGGCTGGACACATGGCTGTAGCGCCAGCCCCCTTGGGGCGGTGTGCGATCTACTCCAATGCACTTCAGTCAGCAGCAGCGACAGACTGTGGCTCCTAGGCTCCACTGTTACTGTGGACTTCATGGCATTGCTGGCCCCTCTCCTGGGAGGAACTGACCAGCTCTGAAGGCCCACCCTCCTCCATGCCTACCACAGGGAGTGACAGTCTGGAGGCGGAATGTCAGCGTGTGAGGGCAGCAGCCCTCGCCCCAGGAGCGGCCATCACTGAAGATGCAGGAGAAGGCCCCATGATGCCCGCGAGAGGTTGGGAAAGCAAGGAAGAGAGCTGAGGCTGGCAGGGCCTCGCTGCCATGCTCACCCCCTGCTGCAGCAGGGCTCTGTGCCCATGGCTGGTGGAGAGACACAGAAGCCACGTGGCTCTTCCAGAAGGCCCAGCCATGCTCCTGAGCCTTTCAATGCTCCAGGGAAGGCCGGCTTAGGCTCAAGGCCAGCTCTGAGAAGGGCGTCCTGGAGAGGGCGGAGCATCCTGAACATGGCGAGTCAGCCCTCTGAGGTCCTGAGCTCCACGTGCTTCTCATGCTGAGTTGACTCCTTAGCAATCAAGGGCTCTTTCTCCTATGAGAGGCCCAGTGGCACCTCTCCTCCAGGTAGAAAACACACTGGCAAGAGCACAGGATAAGGTGCTCGCACAAGAGCCCAACCCGTTTCTCCCAGTTTCTCCACAGGCTATCTGCACAGCAGCCCCTCACTAGGACCAGGATCCCCCTGGACTTAGTTGTGCAGGCCTAGCAATTAGGGTAAGGCCCATAGGAGTCCAACACTAAGTTTGTGGCAAAGATTCATGGATATTTATCACAATACTATTTATAGAAAGACTGGAAATAGAAGCCACTAAATGCCCAGCAACAGGGACCTGGATACACCTAGGCTGATAAGTGTCACTGTAACCATTTAAAACACATCACATTCTTGAACAATAGCTAAGGATAACAAATTTTCCCGAGGGTGGAGCACTAATTCAATGCACAGGAAGCTACAGAACTGCCACCGGAGGAAGGTGTCCTCAACTTACTGAGTTCCGGGGGTGGGAGCACAGGGTGAGGAGCAGCTACAGCACAGCACTGTCTGTGTTCCCAGGAATCTGTGAAGATGCAATTCCAGTTGGCAGGTCTGGTGGCCAGGAGCCCGCCTCTCTAACAAGCTCCCCAGTGAGGGAGCAGTGGACAGTCAGTGACCTGAAGAACTGACTGCCATGAAGGGTTTGGGGAGGACGGTGGGGTCAGCAGTAACAGAATAGAAGTGGGAGGTGAGGAAGGGAATGAAGGGCTTAGAAGTCAAGCTCCCCTTCTTTCAGCTCTTTGCAGGACCCACCTGGGCACATGCTGGGGATCCCCAGGCTACTGCTGCCCTCCTTCTGGAGCCTCATCCCTGCTTAAGGACAGGCAGCTCCTAACTGCTTGAAGGACTAAGGCACCTCCTCCCACAGCCTGGGCCTGACTTCCCAGGCTCAGCTGCACGGCCACCCACCAGCCACAGGGGCCTCCAGGGAAGCAGGCCCACCTGCCTGCAGGCTTTTCACTCTGGGCTAGGACCTTCATCTGCATATGGTGCTGGCATGTGGAGCCCCAGAGGGACCCAGCGCTCTCTTTAATCAACATACTCTTTCCAGGAAGCAGCTGATCCTCTTAATGAATGGAGAAGATGAGTTATCAAAGGTCAAGTTCAAAGCAACTTAGAGCTCATGACACAGCCCCTTTCAGAGAGGCCCCACAGGTTGGCCCTACCCTGGGAGGCTGGGAGTGGATTTCTGGCCATTTCTCTGGACCCTGAAGAAACAGAGAGTTCAGTAAGACCCAGTGGTGGGATTTGTAACAAGGGACACCAGTCAGGGAACTTCTAAAGCCCCTTCTTTCCTTGTCCTACCTTCACTCCAATCCTATCTGACATCACCGTCCTTCCTCAGGCCCTCACGGCCATCCAAGGTCTTCAGGTTGCTCTGACTGTCTACCACCAGCAGGTCTGAGAAGTGACCCAGCCAGGAAGGAAGGCTGATGGCTGCTATCGCCAATAGCTGGGTGAGACAGAAGGAGCCCCCTTCCCAGCGGGCACAGACACAGAGCCACGTGTCAGCAGGCAGAGAAAGGGTTGCTGCCCAGCAAGATACCAGGACAGGTGATCTTTAAGGCCTCCTCTAAGTCTAAACAGGACTGCCTGCCTCAGGAGAAAGGTGCTGCTTTGTGTTGGAGGATAAGGAAAAAAGAGAGGGCTGTTCAATTGTCTCACTTGAGGCCAGAGAAACCTCTCACTCTGTCACCACCTGGCAAGGTCCCTGGAAGCAGCAGTGATGGAGGAGTGGAGGGCCCAGGGACAGCCGGACTGTGGCCAATGGCATGTCGCATAGGAACCAAGGCCGCAGCTGAGATGAATGGGGGATCCAGGCCCAGGATCCAGGTTTTGACAGTCTCATTCAGTTCCCAGTCCCAGAGATGAGCAGAAGGCAAGAACGCAGAAAGGCACAGAACCCCGAAGAGGAGACCACCTGAGTGGCAAAGGCTGCCTCCCACCTCCAGGAGGCTCTACACCGTGCACAGGAGGCAGAGCAGAGCAGGCCTCAGAATCGGGTCCATGGATCCGACCCAGCAAGTCAGCACCAAGTCTGTGAAAGTTCAAGATGCAGCTAAGGAGTATGCCGCAGAGTAAGTGCCTCTCTGCCAGTGACCGCCAAGCAACCCTGGTCAGGTCACCTAACCTCCCAGGAGTCAGCCGAAACTGACTACAGGAAAGCCATCCATGGCTCTGGTCCCCAGTGACACATGTACTATAGTTTCATGAGACTCTCAAAGCTGGTCGCCATCCCTGCCATTTAGGCTTGGTACCCAGCTGGTGCTCAGAGTGCTCACCAGGATTGAATCATGGCATCCCCTTAGTTTCCTAGTGGGACCTATTGTCTAAAAGTATCTTTTTCCTTCTTCCTGGTGTTTGCAGCCAACTCTCCCACCCCTGCCCTCCCTCGGCGGGGTGACGTGCTTTTCCCGTGTAGAAGGAATGAGAAGGCCAGGGAGAGAGCTTTCCATTCTGTGCATTCTTTTCTATAGCAGCTGCAGTTTAGGGTGGAAAGTCGTTAAGTATTTTGAAATATCGGGCTGTCAAACTAGTCATTCCTGGAACTGCAGATAAGACTAAGCTTCCTTCTTAAAAAAAATAAAATAAACCCTAAATCAGTGATAAGTAACTTGAATGTATGACTACTATTCACTGCTTCTTGTCTGGGAACAAGGTGGGAATAAGCTTTAGAGTTAGTCACATGCAGATGTCATTAAAACCTACTCAACCGCTTTGGAAACATGTCCTATTTCACTATGGCCTCTGGGAATGACAGGAGAATGGAAAGTCAATCCTTCTTCTGGAGGAACCAAGGGCTTTTTCATTATTTTCGTTCTTTTCTGAGGTAACTGATCATATCCACAATTCAAAAAAGGAAAAAAAAATAATGTAAACAGTTGTTTAAAATATTTTTCTATTTTCTACCATGGAAAAAAGGGTAAGGTTTAGGGCAGCAGCTCATGTGTTTGTTTAGTATTCAAAGGTCAAGGAACACTTGAGCAAAATCAAAAGAACTCGCTTGTATTTTTCTTATTTTATATTCCGTAATTTGGAACTAACCTTTAACTCTCTCTCCTCCAAATGTCACGAGTGATCTTGGGGATTTAGGTCCCGTGATAGAGCTGGCAATTGGGATATTGGAGCTGCAACTTAATAATGTTTGCTTTTATATTTGTTAATTCTAGAAATTCTTCCGCAATGCAACACGCTCGCCTTGAAACTCTTCTCTTTCATGAGATTCATAAAACCTTTGTGTCTCTTGGCTGAACCCGCAGGAGTGTGTTCTACCAAGCTCCCGCTGAGGGCCACTTGCCCAGCTGAAACTGGTCTCATAGGAATGAACCGTGGGCATCTGCGACCTGCCCACTGTGCGTCTGCCTGTCTGTCAATCCTGAACACCAGCACAGGAGCAGGGGGGAGACAGGTACAGCCACATGGGGATTCTTCTACTCAGAAACAGAGTGTCAACTGACCCCAGGTCTATGTTCAGGCCACATAGAAGACACTGCTCAGACCACCTGGAGCTGGCAAGTGCTATCAGAGACAACTTGGGGATCAGGGTCTTTATATCAGTCACAACATCACGACAGGCAGAAAGTCAGCCGCATCACACAGTAGAGTCTCCTGTGGCGAAGGCAGCTCTGGGGATGGAGTGCATTTCTGGCTGCTTCCCCTCCTCCCTTCAGACAACTGGAGGAAGCAGGTGGAGAAGCCACCTGAAGAGGCCACGTGAAGAGGCCATGTGGAGGGCAGGGTCCTGACTCTGGGAAAGCTGTAGATCACCTCACAACCTCATTGAGCCTCCAACAGAGTAGAACGTTTTCTGTAAAAAGGACACAGGCGATCCACGGTGCCAGGCTGGAGAGGATGTTTATGAAGTCAGCAAAAATCCAGTCAGCTTCCGCCTTCCTGGCCTCCCGTCATCACCGAGCTTCACCCTCACAGTGGCAAAGGGCTGCCTCACAGGGTCAGTCTGAATCCCAGCTGGGAGGACGGGAGAACACAGGACAAGCTGTCTTGCTTGTTCAGAAAGGGGCTCCTTCGCCAGGCACCACCACATGCAGTTCATCGTCAGACACAGGTCAGGCCCCTGCGTCACCCCTCCATGGCACTTCCCTGGCATGACACAGGGCATGGACTGCCATTTGATGCTTGTCCTCCCTCATTTTTACCATTTCCCATTTTGTCTCAATACCAGTTTCTCTGTAAAAAGAGGTTCTGCTTGGGCCTCTGTCTACACGGAGCCCATCAGGGGAGAGGTGAGACAGTGGAAGGGCTGCTGTCAGAAGGGCCACCTGGGCCACCTCTGGCTCTTGACCTACATTGTTGTCACTTTTAAAATTTCATTTTGAAGCTGCAACTTTCCACACTTTCCAGCTTCTTGGGCTTGGTTCTGACCTGGTCAGTTTCTCTCCTCCCATTCTGTAAACATCCTTGCTCCTGAAGGATCTGTTCTTCATCTCTCATTTCTCTCTTTATTCTCCCCCAGGAAACCATGAATTCACCTGTCATCCGAGTCTGTGAGGTGACCTCCCTCCTTACCTCACCCTGAAGCCAGCTGCCTGCTAGACAGGTGCCACCAGCCAAGGTGGCAGGCACAGCCACCACCTGCACGGAGTGGCAGAGCCGACAGCTGTGATGAATGGTGGCCCCTGGTGCTCTCCAGGTGCATGTGAGGAACGTCTGCCACAGCTCATGTCCTCCAGCCCGCTGTCTTAAGGTGACTGGGCAGATCCACAATGATGGCTTTTGCATTAACTTTCAAGTTCACATTCAGAGGGCAAAATTCCTTAATTTATCAAAAGTCATAAGCCCCAGTGAATTCTGAGCTATGATTCCAGTCCCTCTTATTCTATGTCTTGCTTAGTTTAAAATTTAAATAATTCTTAGTGTGTCTTTCCCATCAAACCTAGCATGTCCCAACTGTCACTGGTGTTTCCTTCTTGGTAGGCCTAGGCCTTGGCAATCCTGTCATCTGCAGCCGATTCCAGACCGTTGTGGACACTGTCTTCCCACCTGAGTGTGACCTCATTCCCAGCTCTCTCCCAGGCTCTCTTCTCTTCCTATTTTGAACTTGCCCTTCACAATACAACTGCAATATTATTCTCAAGTTCTTTCTGCATATTGCTTCACTATTCAAAGCATTTTAAGGTTATCCATCACTCACAGGCTGAAGGTCAAAGTCTTCCACTTGGGAGTACCCCAATTTTAAAAATGGTGGCAGAAAGTTGATATTTTCTGCCTTATCTTTTGGAAGTCATTCAAAATCAACAAAAAGAACAAAGAAAAAAACTCCATTTTTAGGTGAAGCTAAGAGTTAAAATCCTCAATTCTCAGAAGGAGTGGAAAGCCCACCCTCATCCTCCATGAAAGGCCAGGGCACCCGTGGGAGGGAAGCCAGGCCAGGAGCCCAGATGACGCTCAGAGCCCAGCATGTTTCCCAGGTTGAGAGTGAACCCCAGGGGTGCAGAGCCCAATGCCTCCTCACAGTAGGGTGTGGTGCAGCAGACAGGGCATCAGGCATGACCACAAGAGGAGAGGAGGCAGGAGGAGGCACCCAGAAAAGGACCCGTGTGCCAGAGCCACCCGCCATGAGCAGGGCAGAGGAGAGACGTCTGCTGTCAGACTTTGATAGCTTCGCTCCACGGGCAGGGAGACGTGAAACCTAAGTCCCTCAACCATGAGTCCCTGGGTTGCTAGGAATTGTCGTCTGTTCCAGAACACAATCCCCTACACCTCCACCCCAGCCTCCTGCGAATCCCGCTCTAGAGGAGGATCACCTGCTCCACAGATGAGCAGTCAGAAAAGGGGGGAAGACAGGGAGATGGCAAATGGCAGGACAAGGACAGTTTATAAAAACGTTTCCATGGAGCAGACGGAAATGGGGACCATTTTCCCATACATTTAAAAAATAGTGAAGCAAGAACATCTCTGAAGGAATCAGGACTCAGAGATCAGGAACGAAGAAGAGGGAAAGAAAAAAAAACAGAAATGAAATAAAATTATGAGAAACAACAAAGAATAACAACAGCTGGAAGCTCAAGTAACTGGCAGGAGATGAAGAAATCGAGCAAAACAGAGAGAAAATGCAGGGAGGATGATTGGGGTGAGACAAAAGGACAGGTGTACAGATAGACCTCCAAAGGAGGTCCAGCTTATGTCTAACGGAAACCTCAGAGGGTAAAGGCAGAAACCCCGCCAGAGTCAATGTGTGTGGACTCTGTAAGAAGCCCCGTCTCCACTCCGAAAGGTCGCAGCAGTTTACCCCCGGAGAAAGCCATCCGTGAAATCACTGCACTTTAGAGAAACAGGTAAAATGGAAAGTTCTCTGCAGAGTCAAGACAGAATGTCAAGCCAGCCATCAGGGAAACAAAAGGCAGCCCGCCTGAGACCTCGCAGCAGCATTCAGGGCTGGAGACAGAGGGACACATGCATGGTGGCCTCAAGGGACAAAGTGGGACCCAGGCTACCATGAGGTATGTCCCCAGCATTGCTTCTCACGGAAAATGTCAGAGCATAGACTTCAAACAGCAGGCACCCGCTGGCCCGGGGACAGTGGCCATCCCCACATTTATTTAGCCTCTGCACTCAGATAAAAGCAAGTGTAGGGAGTGGGGAAGCAGCACAGGTTCTCAATGTCACAGTCCACGGTGACATACGCAAAGTTGGACCATGCCTCGCTCAGGCAGGAAGTTCCCAGTGGAGCGAAGGTTGAAAGGAAATAAACAACTAGAAAAAAATACACATGCACACTTTTCAAACACCGAGAGACAGAAGCTGCTCGGAATAATCCAGTCCTCTTGTGAGGACAGCCCAGGACGCTGTGAGACCAAGGAAGAGCAGACAGGCCCAGGATCACAGCACAGGGGATCGCCCACAAAGTGAGGCTCTTGGGGGCAGCAAGACTGGCTGGATCCCGCCATCTGGTCAGAAAGAACGTGTGTTTATGCTTCAGGATGACAGTGGCTTCGCCCTGGCTGGAGCACACCAGATTTATCCCAAGAGGATGTGGAAGTGTCCAGCGCGTCCCTGGAGCCAGGGTCCGGGCGTAAAGCCTGGTGTATGACTCTATGGGTTTCCTCTCTCTGGGGTTTTCTGGGGGCTACGCAGGATAAACCTGTCCTGTTACTCAGGGGCAAGCATGGCAGTCATGACCCCAGATGGCCGCGGTGGTGTCGAGCTGTGTCCATACACACATCAAGAAAGCCTAGGAGCAATGGCAGCAGTGCAAAAATACAGACAAATGAGGCCTTTAAAGTAGGGAAAACCTTCTCCACGGCCGAAGCACAAAAAGATAGTCAAAAGATAAATGCCCAGCTGGGAAAACGCTGCAATTTTTATTTCAGATGGACAGTCTCCTCTATGTTGCAGTCATTACCTTTGGGGGGAGACCCCATCAACCCAACTGTGACCCAAGGGCTTACAGACCTCCATTTATCTGCTCACATTCCCTGAGCTGGCAGTTTGTACGGGCTCAGCCAGGCAGCTCTGCTAGTCTCTTCTGGACACACAGGTACAGCTGCAGTCAGCTGCTGGCCAGAGCAGCTGGACAGTCCAGGGTGGCCTCACCACAGGCCTGGCTCCTCCTTGAGAAGCCAGCTGGATTTCCTCATGTGGCCATCTTAAGGCAGCAAGAGGGCAGCGGAGATGCCCTAAGGACCCGCCCAGAAGCCACGACATAAACCCACTGGTCAAATGCTTATGAGTGGTGGGTACTTTCTGCATTACTTGTCAGACACCAGAAGCCAGCAGTCCTCAAGGAGCCACCAGCCCACAGAAGTGTTCCTTCCGCCCATGGACTTTGGAAAAGGACCTCTTTCAAACTTGAATTCTAAATGAAAATGTAAATATTACTCAGAAATTATAATTTTAACCTTCTCAAAAAGTTCCAAGATCTGGCCCCTTGTACCAGATGGCAGGAGTGACCAGCAGTTCCCCCTCTTAGAAGGACAGGTACCTCCAGCTGGCCCCTGTCCCCACTGTGCCCACCCGTCTCCTACCAAAACTACTTGTCACTGAGCTTCCACTGCTGCTTTTACTAGAATAAGGTTAAAAGTGTAATTTAGCATGCATTGAGTCCACGAGAGCAATACAACAATGCTGAGAGAGACTTCAGGCTCTCTCTAGACCTAGGGGGAAGGGGTATCTCATGGAGTGAAAATTACTCTCACAGATGACACATTTTAGCCTTTTATTTTTCTTGTCTCTCAATGACATTTGGATTTATGTTGCTGAGGATATTATCCAGATCTCCCACCTCCCAGACAGTAAAATTAAGCAAAGGCATAAGGGACATAACTGAAATCACACAGCCCAGCAGTAGTAGCAATGACTGGAACCCAGTGCACCTACTGTTCCTTCAGACATGGCATCATCTCCACAGGAACTTGCATTTGAAATGCACCCCCTGATTCAGCCTTCATCCTGGGAGCAGTTCTGCAGCTGCCTCTGAGCAACGTTCCTTCAGCTTCTTCTCCAGGGAGTGCCCGAGCAGAGCCAGCCTAGTTCCCACCCACTGACCACCAGCGACTGCTGGCACAGAAACCGCTGGTCTTATGTAAATTGTTTTAAGACTCATCCAAATATTTCAAATACAAAAACATTTTCAGTGACAATAATAATTGTTCCACATCAATTAGATACTGTTTTGCAACTGTTCCCATACGTATCTGCATCCAAGACATTTGGTACCACATTTATCTGCTCTTCTTCCCTTATTTTTATTTGTATTCTGTTGAGAAGTCCAAACAGAATTTCAGGCCATGTGGAATGTCAGCAAACCTCAGCTGGCTCCATCTGAGAGTTCTGGGTGCTCAGATTGAACACAGATCCTGAATTCTATGAGTGATCAAAGAAACTTTTGCTTTGGAAGACGCCACACGAGCAGTGCGTCCTATATCCTTCCATGGGTTCAAAGCTGCAAGGCTGAGAATTGGGGTGCATTTCCAAGTGTGGAGATGGTGCCGTGTCTGAAGGAACAACAGATGCACTGGGTTCCCGTCATTGCTACCACTGCCGGGCTGTATGACCTCTGTTATGTCCCTTACCCCTTTGCTTAATTTTACCGTCTGTGAGGTGGGATATTTGGATAATATCTTCAGCAACATAAATCCAAATGTCACTGAGAGACAAGAAAAATAAAAGGCTGAAGTGTGTCATCTGCAAGAAAAATTTTCACTCCATGAGATACCCCTTCTCCCCACGTCTAGAGAGAATTGGAGGCAGGCTGGCACAGAAGCTGCCTCTTTGAGTCTGCCTTAGCGTGTGTACACATATATCTCTTACTCCAACTATCACAGCCAATGGCTGCTGGGAAAGCATCAAACAGGTAGCATCTGTTTATATATACTATGCTTTAGTCTTAAATGCTGAAAACTTATTGCCAATGTTATGGTTACCATCATTTGGACCCAAAGTGGTAGATAGGTCTATTAAAACACTGAGTCCACCCTGAGATAACACTGCATGAGCAGCACACCTGGCAGACAGGTTCTCTGTGTGGCACTGTTGGCAGAGTGAGGAAACACTCTACCTCCACCCACTCCAAAGCATTTCTCCTGACCCAGACACATCGCTGTGAAAGAAACATTCTGCACTTACTTCCTATTTCTTAAAAATCTTCAGAAGGGAAGTACATTCTTGTCTACAATGTGAGTGAATTGATAATTTTGCCTTTTCTTCCTGCTGAATCACAATCTGGGGACACACTGTGGACCACCAGCTGTGCTGGGTGAGCAGGGCTTAGGCAACTGGACATTCAGGGGCCACAGTGTAGGTCCCTTCCTGCTTGCACAGCTGCCTGGTGCTCCAGCAACGTGGCCCTTGCGTCACCTTCTCCCACCTACATCAGGCTCACAACATAATCATGAGCCCAGGGAAAATTCTCCTCCTCCTATGGATTTGCAGCCATGAAAATTCACCCATAATCCACCATTGCTGGTCACAGGCTGGTACCACCCCAGGGCACAGCCAAGCGCCTTCCAGGAGACACCATGAACATCCACGATCTCCCACTTACGTGCTGCAGATGTCCCGAGCAGGCCATGTGGCCACCGCTGGTCCTCTGCTCTGTCCTCACCAAAGCAGCATGGCCGGTCATTGACTGTAGCGGCCAACAGCATGAGTCGTATCCATGTCTGCCACGGTGGTGGGGGCTTCCCATGCTTCCAGAGTTCGGGCTTTCCGCTGCCACTGTCAACACCACTCCACCCCGTCCCACTGGGAAGGGCTTTTCTTGGGCTTCCAGGTTACGGGTCAGCACACTTCCTTGAAACTGAGCAAAATGGACTGGATGCCTGGGCCAGACCAGGGCGATGGCCGGCTCCCCTGGAGGACCTGGAACCCTATACTGTGCCTTAGGCAGAGGACAGGCTCCAGGGTCACACTTCCTGCCAGATGCGGAGGCCTGGACCCCGCCACTGGAGAGAGAGCTGGAAGCCACAGCTGAGTCGGAGAGTCGCAGTGGGGGCCGATCCAAGCCTTGCCATCAAGCTGAAGCGAAACGCAGTGGGCACTGAGAGCCATACAGATGCATGGATGCAGTGGAGTCCAGGCAATGGATGGCTGCTCCCCAAATTCCATGTTTCCCTCCTCAGCAGGGACCATCCTTTTACCCTCTTCCTCCGCTTTCCTTATTCAGGGTCATCAGGCTAACAGAGATGTGTGGCCCAGCCCATCCCAGAGCCCTCCGCACCCTTCAGACTGGAGAGGGCGTCCCAAATGGTGATGTTGAGCTACAGCTACTCTTCTATCCTTGCTTCCGCACTGTGCACTGTGAGGAAGCAGATCCCACACCATCGCTTCAGGTCAGGGACATAGCATTGCACGGTAGACAGAGTTAGCTGTGCAACACAGCAGAACAGGAGCATGAGGGACACTGGCTGGCAGGGCCACCTGCACCTTGTTAATGAAGCTTGATTCGTATGCTGGCTGGCTGAGCTTAAAGAACAAAGTAATACAGAACTTAAGGGGATTATGGGTCCAAATTCCCCTCAGACCACTGAAAAGCTGAAGGAGACTATAGATCATCCCTCGAATGGTGCACAGGCCACGAAGGTAAGGAGCCTTGCTCCCCAGAAGGGTCATTTTTTATGTTACAGAGCATTGCTCATTGTGAATGCCTATGATCATGACCAAGTTACCCCAGGACAAAATCCAGTTATTTCCTAAAACAAAATCACATCTCCATTCATTCACCAATGGACTCCGGGGTTGTTTTCATGCCTTGGCTTTTATGAACAACAAGGAACCTGCATACCAGAGATGAAGTGGACGGACCTGGAGGACAGTGTACCAAGTGCAAAATGGCAGCCCCAGGAGAATTGCTGAACCATCCATGCATGGGGAATCGAATGGGGGCTGCCCGGTGGGAGGAGTGGGGAGGAGAAAAGCAGAGTTGCTGCTCAACAGGTATAAAGTTTCAGTCACACACCATGAATCAGTCCTGGAGATCTGGGCACAACATGGAGCGAGAGTTAACAATGCTATATTTACTCTTAAAACAAGAGAGGGCTTATCTCATGTAAAGAGTTTTTACCACAAAACAAACAAGAGGTACAAGAAATTACTGGTTGATGGACCTGTCTATTCCCTGATTGTGTGAGGGTCCACATGTGCATGCCTCTGGCCACACTCCTCAAACTGTGGACATTAAACATATACAGGTTTTGTTTATCAGTTATATACTTCAACAAAGCTGTAATAAAAAATATCTAGCCTCAAAGATCAATGATTGGCCTCCCCAAGGATAATCAGGAAAAAATCATCCTCTGGACATAATGTATAAAGGACAAGTCCTTAAGGGCACACTAACGGCAGCATAAGCTAAGGCAGCACAGTGTCATTAAGATGGACCTCAACGTGACCACTGTGGAGCTAGGACAATCATTGGGTAAAACGGGCTTTTAAAATCTCATGAAATTTTAATAATTGATCCACTGATTCCACAAATGTATTTTGGCACAGACTATATGTCAGCCGCTGTTCTGCATGGGTGGGCCATGGGCAAGAGGACTCCTACCCTTCTGGAGGTTCCTCAGCGGCAGCTCACTTAACAGGAGAGAGTTGCACTGAACAAGTGATTGTTTAGCACCTGTTGTTACACAAGCCAAGCTTTAATGACACATCCTCTACCTCTGCCCAGCAAATCCAGTTATGAGATTATGACTGTACACTTGTTCTGATGACAAAGTTATGACGCAAGTTTCCATCAGCACGTACAATGGGGTTTTAGGAGAGGGTCTTAATGTGCTGTCAAGAGTAACGGAAATTCAGTGGAATCACTGGGGAGCAGAAACACAATAGCTACAAAAATGAGAGAAAGGCAGACTCGTGGGGACTGGCACCTTAGTTACCACCATATAAGGTTCGTAGAGAGAGAACAGTTCATTTCCTGACTGTTCTGTCTGCCTACGCTGAGCGCAAGCAGTGTGCCAGCAGGCAAGGGTTCCCAGGGCAGTGGCTGGGGAAAAGAAGGAGAGATCAGTCTGTGCCCATCCAGCCAGAGCCACCAGACATCTCGGGCACAGCAGAGCAAGCATCAGGCGTTAGTACCCAAGACTTTGCAGCAAGTATCTTATTAGTAATTCAACATGCATTCCCTCTGACCTAGTAACTGCATTTCTAAAAGCCTACCTCACAGAAAAACCCAAGGCAAATCCCCACCATAAATGCACAGGAGGGTCACTGGGGAAGTCTTCAATATGGTGGAAAGCTGGAACGACCTATTGTCCTCAGTGGGCAGGGTTAATAATGACAGTGTGATGCGAGCACAGAGCTCATGGCAACGTGCTTTACCTGGGAGTCAGGTTTACACGCCTCAGGTGAGTTTCAGATGGAGTAGGCGGCGGAGGCTTAGGCGTCCTGCTTGGGAAACCATCCTGCAATGGAAGCGGCATCCCAGCAAGGCAAAGTGCGAGCACACACGTTTGCTGTTGTACAGAGACGGGCAGCGGCTGAGTACGAGGAGGAGAGGGCATTCGATGCAGCCAGCGCGACCTCAATCGCGTTTCAGTCCTATGCTCCCTAAGACCGTCCCTGTACCCCTTGGCCTTGTCCTGTGTTTGCTCCTCTCAAGCCCAAAGTTCAGCAGGAAGAACTTCCACATCCATATACATCTATTGCATGGTATGAAAGATACCAGTAACACTCGATAGATGTGTGTGCGTGTGTGCATGCAATTTTATGTGGGTGCATATATATATATATATATATATATATATATATATATATATGTATATATATATATATATATATACACACACACACACACATATATGATATATATAATCCTATATATGGTGCATATATATATATATATGCACCATATATATGATTAAGCAAAAAGTAAGCTGCAAAACCATGTGTGAATTTTGATCCCATTTCAGCAAAAAATACACGTGGGAATGTCCACGTTGAGAGTGGATCCCATAACAAAATTAGCTGGGCTCATACCTCACCATCCATAAGCAGTGGTTCCAGGGAGTCGTTTCAGAAAACTGGACAGGAGTGATTACTTTATGTTGTCTCTTGGGTTTAACATGACACTTGCACCATTAAAGGCACTGTAAAAGGCGGTGTGGAGGACCTGCTGTGGCCCTCAGCCCTGTGCTTCTGATGGTCTCTAGTTTCTGAGGATGCTTCCCCTGTGAGCTTACTAAGCCTTGCTGCAGGAAACGTTCTGCCCCAGGAGCCTCAGCAAGGCCCTGCTTGGATCAGGGTTGAGCTGACCTCAAAACGCGGGTCTCCCACAGCCCAGCGAGCCCGCGGTGTGAGCAGTGATGCGAAGGCACTCACACCCACTGCTGGACAGGGCTTCCTCCACCCACAGGGACACATGCTCCTCAGTACCCCATGGTACTGAGTTCCATGGCAGATCCCATTCCTGACATGACCTGGAGGGCCTCTGCTGGACATTCGAATCTCAAAATTCTCAGCAACTCTTCGTGGTAGGGTGTGTAGACCATTACACATGACGTGGTATTCACTTGTTTAATCTGTTGCTCTGAGAGCTAGCCACCTCTTGCAGGTCCTGGTGATGTGAAAGGACTAGAAGCCTGGTACCAATGATAGAGGAGTGGACACGTGTGGACTGCAGATCCTCTGGTCGGTGACGGGCAGCAGGCGCTCCAATAGCCCGCAGTCTGAGTATGGTCCAGCCAAGCTTAAGCCCTTGCCATTCCCCTACCTATGTCAGAGCTCCCAATGTTGCTAAGTCATTTTGGTGATAGTCCTTGTCACTCTGTCCTCCCTTCTGTAACACTGTGTGCTTTACTTCTCTTCCTCTTTTCTTTGGCTCTCTCTGTTTTCCTGGACCAGCTGCTCCCCTGGGCCTTTGTCTTATGGCAGCACTTTCCCTAGGTCTGATGCCCCTCTTGTCACTTTCCACTGTTCATCCCTCTGACTCTCAGCATCCCAACACCCACCTGGGACAGAGTCCACCCTGATGACCATGCAGAAGGCCATGTTCTGAGCAGGACGCCCACTGGAGCTTGTGGCCACCCAGGCCAAGGGCACAGGTGCTCCCCCTCTGCCTCCTGCAAAGGCCAGAGGTGACCCTGTGGCCCAAGGCCAGCCAGTCAGATGCCTGGAGGTCTGACCCAAGTGCCAGGAGGCAGCAGGACCATGGAAACGAGGCCTGCTGGCCACCTCCGCTCCTCTGAGGCAGGCACCTTGCTGTGACCTCTGCTCCTAGCGTCTGCAGCCCGGCCATGTCTACCTCCCAGGTCTGGCCCTCTGCCTCCCATTGTTCCCGTGTCTGGTGTTCTTCCAGAAATTTCTTTTCTCCCTTTTCCTATGATCAGCAGATGGGATAGCTGTTGCTTATAGCCAAGAACCTCAACTGTCTACAGGAAGCATTGTCCTAATTTCATTCACACAGGGTAAACACAAACAGAGGGGTAGTCAGAGAGACTGGGTCATCTTTACTGGCCTGTGCAGGGTTAGCCTTGGGTAAGTTTTCTCTTTGCCTTTTGTATTGTAGATGTGAACTTTAGTAGAGTGGGTATCTGGAACATTCCTCAGCCCTTTAGTCTGCACCCTGGTGCTTTTTGAATCCTGAATCTCCTCCTGAAGTGCCCTTTGCCCCCTTTTCTAGGGCAAGACTACTTCTTGTGGGGTTCTTTCTGCCTCTACTCCACTCTGCACTCTGTCTCACGGTGACGCCTGGAATAGCGTCTCCTACTGACTTGGGAAGATACGTGGAGCACCTGTGCACTGCGGGCACGTGGAGACTGATGGAGTGGAGGTGAACAGTCGGTGTGGAGCACGGTGATCTCACCACAGAGTGGCCCATAGCCAGCGAGAGGCATGGGCAGGATGCAGGAGGGGAAGCTCCACAGGCTATGGTGCCCCCCACTTGGGTCCCAGGCATGGGCTATAAGAAGCCAAGTGAGGCTGTCATCATGGGGATGGGACAGAAACCTAGGACACTTACCCACCATCGAAGCTTGCTCCTCTGAACTAAGAAGAGTATCACTCTGCTCCCTTTCTACCAGTAGATAAAAAGTAGATCTTTTGATAAAAAGATCAACAATGTTCCCTAAGACTGGGTTCTCCCGCACCCCAGGCAGGCCATGGAAACGGAGAGGGAGGCGGCTCAGCTAGGTAGTAATATTTAGCTCCTCTGAGCTGGAGGTTTTAGCAATACCAAGTCCACTGTTAACATCACTTAAATTTATGACCAAGTCTACTTCTGCTTCGGATGTAAAAAGACTCAGGAGAACTTTACTCTGCCGAAACAACGAGAGAAAGGTGCATGTCCACAGTGATGTGTATGGAGCCCATCAGGAAGCCGAATTCCGAGGTAAACGAGCAAACTGAATTCTAGGGGGATGCACACTTCCCAGCTGGGGCAGACACACTGTCTCTTTTGTTTGTTTGCCTATTTTTGTTTTTATTTACATATATTTGTTTATTTATTTAGATGAAGGGAATTAAAACCAGGGGAGCTCTACCACAGAAATACATCTCCAGCTCTTTTTATTTTGAGACAGGAAGTCACCCAGTTGCCTAGACTGGCCTCAAACTTGCAATCCTCCTGCCTCAGCCTCCTGAGTCACTGGGATGATGGGCGTGCACCACCACCACACCCAGCCCACACCACCTCTTTTACCTTTGGCAGAGGAAGGACAAAAGAGGCTTTTTTTCCAAAGAGGAAGAGGAATCAGCTAAATGTTAACAAATTCTTAAGGGCCTCAACTGTAGAGCAGAAAGGCTAGGTGTCTCAGAGGCACCGGATTTACCCTCCTGCAAAAGCTCCTTCTCCTGAGCCTCCACCAAATGGCTCATTAGAAGGACCGAGGAGGAGCCTGGAACAGCCACTCAGAGAAGCACAGGCTCAAGGGTAGTGGGCTGCTCCTGAGGGACAGGGTAACACCTCTACTTCCCCAGCCCTCTCTCATACAAGCAAAGTCTAACATCCCTGGACGGCAAATCTCTTGCCCCTGGGCCACAGGGGAAAGTGCTACTTCAGAGATGGGTAGGACCAAGCACAGTTTGCTCTGGGGAGAAGTAGGACTCTCCCCAGAGAGTAGGCTCTGTCCCAGGACAACGTTAAAGTCCAACAGAACCCAAACCCATGTCCAGCCTCGGCTGATGGACTCATCCCCGATGAACGACCTCCCATGAGAAGACGGGAGCTCACTTCATGCACCACTCAGGACTGGCTCTGTCCTGTCTTGGACCCACCATATCCAGCGCTGTGAGATACCAAAGCAGCAAGGGAAAGCCCACAGGGAGGAGAAGCAGGACCCACAGAGCCAGATGCAGACACCTAGGTGTCGGATACAACAGGCGGTAATGCAGATAGCTGGGACTGCAAGACTCAGGTGTTAGAGGGGAAAACAGGCATGTGCACAGCTGTGGGCTCAAACAGGAGGTCCGGCTAGCAGGCAGTTCTTTCCAAGGCCGTGGAGAACAACAGTAAACCCAAAGCTCCCATGAAGCCAGCTGAAACTCCACCTCTCACCTGATGCCCAGGCTAGAAACTGCAGATGCCTGGACCATGTGGCCAGACACCAGGCTGGACACGGCTTCCTTACAAAGTACAGGGCAGTGGGATTCTCGACAAAACATCTGCTACCTCTGTAGAGAGAAAGCTCCAGAGAAAAACTTCAGGGCTTTTCTTGATTATTTAAAATTAGGAAAATCTCCTTATAGGTATCAAAAAAGCTTATGTGCCAATAATAGTCTATGTCTTGATGAAGATGCAGAAAACGAGCGTAGCAACTTTAAACAGAGACATGAGATGGGAGGGAAAGAGAGAGAAAAGGGAAATTGCATGGAAATGAAGGGAGACCCTCATTGCTATACAAAATTACATATAAGAGGTTGTGAGGGGAAAGGGAAAATAAACAAGGAGAGAAATGAATTACAGTAGATGGGGTAGAGAGAGAAGATGTGAGGGAAGGGGAGGGAGGATAGTAGGGGATAGGAAAGGTAGCAGAATACAACAGTCACTAATATGGCAGTATGTAAAAATGTGGATGTGTAACCGACGTGATTCTGCAATCTGCATTTGGGGTAAAATTGGGGGTTCATAACCCACTTCAATCTAATGTATGAAATATGATATGTCAAGAGCTTTGTAATGTTGTGAACAACCAATAAAAAAAATAAAATTAAAAAAAAAAAAGAAAACGAGCGTAGAGTCTTTTGTAGCAGCTCATCGAGCCAGGCACCTATGGTTTACACTAAAGCTCTACCTTTTGGATATCTTACTCTGAATAGTGTATTTTTTAACTAGCTCATTATCCTGGTAGAAATTATTTTTCCTGTCTAGTTGGCATGGTTCCTTGGATGTCCAGCTGTTCATCCAGCCCAGTGGTCTTTGCCCAGAAGCAGAGGGGAGTGGAAGGTGGCAAAGCAGTAACCAGGAGGGCTCTGGCACAACATCAAGCACCAGCTGCCCTGTGGAGCCCGCCATGCTCCAAGCTGCAGGTGCTGGGGTGAACCAGGGTGAGCCGGGGTGAGCTGGGGTGACCAGACTCATCACCTGTCTCCCTGGGGCAGCCCAGCCTGCGCACAGTGGGGATGCCTGCTGCAGAAGCACACTCCACGCAGCATGGCAGCACCCACCACCCCACCATGCACGTGCAATTCAATGACTTCAACCTCCCGATTCCAGAGGCAGGGAGAAAACGAAAGCAATGGAAACCTGAACGGGATTCAGGGCTGACTAATAGCCTCGGTGCTTTCCCAAAGCCTGATTATCGTAATTTTGATCAATAGCAGTGACCCACATGGGATATAAACCCCTGCACTAGTACCTTCAGGTGGAAACTACCTGCTATTGGGTTTCCTACTGCTGTGCCAGGGATCTGTCCTTGCTTTTATTCTTCAATAAGTTCTACTCTGTGTTCACTCATCCTGGTCTAAGGATTTTATTTTTGAATTCATGAGACAAGAACCTGGAAAGAAGAAGTTGGTGGTGAGCTGCAGGGTCTGCTGAGCACTGGAGGGTGGCCCACCCTTAGGAGCTCAAGTGCCACATCCTTGCCCAGACCCCACCTGCCTGCAGAAGCAGAGAATTCCAACCTCATCTGCCTGTAAAGGCAGGGAATTGAGATTCAACAGAAAGATGATTTCCTTTTTGAGGACACACCCCGAGTCACCTTAGGACTCTCCTGGAGCCCCACTCCTCAAGGTCCCACCAACTCCCAACAGGGCCACCCTGGGGCCAAACCTTAACCTGGGCCTCTAGGGGTTGCCCTAGGTCCCAGGTATGGAATTTACTATGTGGAAGATTTCATCACAGCAGACAGAAAATGTCCTGTGCCCCTCCTGGTCCACACACAACGGCTCCTCTCATTGTCACCACCATGGGTAAGTTCTGCCAGTTTGGGAGCTTTGTGCAGATGAGACTGGGCACTAATGTCAGGATGATCCCCTTTCTCAAAACCCACCACCACATGTGGGACACTGAGAACCACAAGTACACCAGCACACTGTGGGTTTCTGCTCGATCGTCCTCTCCCCAGCCTTCTGACATGTGTGGTCACCAGGTGGGGAGATGTAGCACCACAACGCGGGGAAGAGAAGGCCAGCCACACCCTGCAACAAAGGGAACTCAGGCTGCAGAGCAGAGAGGGGAGAAGCCAGAGCCGAGTGCTGCCCAGTCCTGACCTGCAAAGTCTCTCCAGGGACAGTTCCACGCTAGTGAGCAGTGGAGGGACAGGGGGAAGAACTCACGGATGGGATGCAGCCGTTTCCCAGGTCAGTTGTCCCCAGAGAGGCCATTCCCAGAGCTGCTCTTCTCAGCAGCCTTCCACAGCAGCTCCATAATACTGTCCCCTCACCCCCATGGATAGGCCCTGCCAGACACACTGCATGATATCGCAGGACCCATGTCCCTATGCACCCGTCAGTCCTGGAGGACGCAGAACACCTAGTGAGCTCTGCAAACTGTGCGTTTCGGTGGCGATGGCGCCTTGTCATACACATGCAGCCATCTAGAGGGGAGGCTGATAACGGGGACTGAGCCTGGGAGCATGAAAATTGCTCAAAAATAGACCACAAAAGCTACATGGGGATCTATTATAAAACTTCAGTTTTAATGATTTATGGATTTCCTCCTTGAATTTTATTGAAGGCAAAAAATTAGAAGCCATCTAACTTACAGATGATAAAGTGTATGTTGGTGAAGAGAGCTATGCATATCTGTGTATTTATACTTGGCAGCTCTGTTTCGCTGATTGAGACCTGACTCATCCTCCGGTATTAGCCATCTACAGTCGCATAACAAGAGATCACACACCAAGTGACAGAACACAAGACACCTTTGTCATCTCACAGTTTCTGAGAGTTGGGGGCTGGACCCAGCTCAGCCAGTGCTCTGCTCAAGGGTTACAAAGCTGGAATCAGGGTGTCGGCCAGGGCTGGGTGCTCAGCTGGGAGCTAGACCAAGAAGACTCGTGTTTCTGCTAGCCTGGCTGCTGGCCGCATTCAGCTCCTTGAGGTCACAGGACTGCAGTGTGTATTGGCTGTTGGCCTGAGGCCACCCCAGCTCTAAAGGCCACCTGCACTGCCTTGCCACATGGGTCTCCAAGAGGGCCAGTGTCTTCTCAAAGCTGGCAAGATGGGCTCTCACGCAGCATGACAAACTCCCAGAAGACATCCTTGGTGGGAAGCTAGTCAAGCCTCCACCCAAGGAGAGGGGACTGTTCAAGGGCATGAACCCCGGGGAGGACATTGGAGGCCACCTTGGGGATCATTTGACATGACTCTAAAACCCTGAAATTCTTCCCCTGGGCATCTGTCCAGCAAAGACTGGCCGCGTGCATCCAGGACAACTGCGGGAACATCCCCAGCAGCCACCGCTCTTCAGTCTGGGCACCTCCAGGCTGTGCTTCTCACAAACACTTAGGATTCGAACCCAGGTGGGCCTTCTGCGCCACCTGCCTCCTCAGATTTCGCCCTGCTTCCTGAACCGCCCATCATCCAGCTCCGCTCGGTGAGACTCAGGCACTCGGCAGCACCTGGCTCTCTGGTGCCATTGCACATGCCCCCTTCCCCTGACTCTAAAGAAGCAATTCTTCCTCTTTAACAGGAGAAACCCCATGGGTACTGACCCGGCCTCCAATGCTGCACATTCCATCTGAGCAAAGACAGTTCTGCTGGTGGAAGCCTGAGGTCCCTTCACTGCTCCACGCTCCTCATACACACGCTCAAACCGCATGCACAGCGTCCTCTCAGACATTGTGTGCAGAGGATTCTCCCAGGGGCTCTGGGCATCTTTTTTTTTTTTTAAATCAGTGCATATTAGTTATACAGAATAGTGGGTTCCACTGGGATATATTCATATGCATATAACATAATTTGATCAATTAATCCCCAAGACCTACCCCTGCCTTCCCTCCCCTGGGCCCCCCGCTACTGGTCTCCCTTTTATTTTCTATTTACTTATGTATTTATTTTGCACCAGGGATTGAACCAGGGGCCCTTAACTACTGAGCCCCATCCCCAGCCCTATTTTGTATTTTATTTAGAGACGGGGTCTCACATTGCTTAGTGCCTCACTAAGTTGCTGAGGCTGGCCTTGAACTCGCGATCCTTCTGCCTCAGCTTCCCAAGCCACTGGGATTATAGGCATGCGCCACCGTACCGGCCTCCCTTCTATTTTCATGAGACACTTTTTTGCTTCCCCATATGAGGTTAACACACTGGCTCCCTGAGTCTGCTTTATCTTTCTTAATATGATGTTCCCCAGTTCCATTCATTTTATTGCAAATGGCATAACTGCTCTTCTTTAGGCTGAATAACACGCTACTGTGTATATGCATTGATTCTCTCTATCCACTCCTCTGTCCATGGAAACTTTGGCTGGTTCCATAACCTGGCTCCTGTAGAAATTCTGGATGGTCTGTGGCCTGAGCACAGAGCAGAGTGAAGACCTGGAAGCCCGTTTGATTCTTCCCCTCTTATCACCAGCCATCTTCTCTAGGGAGCGTGAGGAGCAAAACCCATGGGAACAGCCCTCAGGAGGCCTGGCCTGGCCTGACCCTTGAAGCCAGATGAACGACTGAGTACCTAAGCACCAAAGAGAGGGAGACACCATGGGAAGGCACGGTGCCAGCACCCAGAGACCAGGCACGAGGAGCACGAGCCACACCACAGGCCAGAAATCCCTTAAAAACAGCCTGCTGTGCAGACTAGGGTGCTAGGCCACCTGTTCTCAGTGAGGCAAGGGGTCCTCCACCTACATTATGTAGGGTACAAAGCAAAACCATTTGGGGAGATGGATGAGAAGTCTAAACCCCTGAAGAGAAGCTTGGAGCCTGGGATACGGCACAGCACGTGGACAGGCATGCTGGAGGGATGGTGATGTGGCCTGGCCAGAGTGGGGAGAGAAACCAAGGCAGGTGCTGCAAAGGCACGGTGTCAGTGCTGAGAGTGGCTAGTAGCTAGTGACAGGGCTGGCCCTGGGAGGTGACCTGCTCCTCCCCTGTGGACAGCCTGTCAGCACTCACACCATTTTCTGGTTTTCTTTTTACTGAATTCTGATATAATAATCTGAACCGTGTTTCCCTTCAAGCCTGAATCATGCTACACCATAAGCTGAAGCAATGTTTTTTTTTCTAATTTTGAAAGCATTTACATTTATAGAAAAGTTGGTGTATATATATAGACTCACCAAATATTAAAATTTTGCATGTTTTATTCATCTGTCATTTGGTCTGTCTATACTGGTTTTTGTTGAACTACTTGAAAGTACACTATAGACACGATACCTCACCCCTAATACCGCAGCATCTCTCAGGAACAAGGATATTCTCCCACATAATAACCACACTGAGGCTACCGAGCCCAAGGAAAATAACAATATCCATAAAATAGTCGAATATGCAAAGTTTTCTGAAAACCTCCAAAATGTCGGGTACAGCTATGACTCCTCCGAAGCAGTGTGGACAGTGCGTTGTGGAAACTGAGGTGGCCTCTGAGTGCTTTCCTCAGGAGGAGAGTCCAACCCCCTAGAAGACAACCCCATCTTGTCCCCTCTCCCCTTCACAGGCATAAGGTAGCCAAACGACCACAGTGACCAAGATGCCACCCTCCCTAAAAAGGCACCACATGCACCCAAAAGCAATGGAGAAACCCCCACACGCTCCTGGGTGTTGGCTCAAATGACCCCAGCTACCTGCTGACCACCCGCAGCCAACACTCCTCAGGGCTCAGCACAAAGAGAAGGTGGGCAAGTCAGGAAGAGGGCCCTGAGACAATGTCCTGGAACCACCCCTGAAGGCTGCGCTCAGCCTGTGTTTGATCCAGCCACGTCCTTGAGCGTTATGTGCATACAGGTGAATCAAGCGTTATGATTCACACAGGTGAATCAAGGACCAACCAGAACAAGACATGACAGAGAAGAACTCCAGATCCTTCCATGAGCAACAGCGCGCAGAGAAATAGTCCTGCAACCCAGGATGCTCTGGCTTTATTAATATGTAAAGCGGTGATGCCCCTAGAGACCCCGCTCCCCTCCCGCCTCTGTGAACTGGATACTGTTATGACTCAAGCTGGCCGAGCACAAGAACAGCTCACAAGCTCACTCTGTGAACCTGGGGTTGCCTCCTGGAGGAGCTAGAGGAACGGCACAAACAGAACATGATCTGGGCAGGAGAGAACAGGTGGACTGGGAGCACACCCTGGCTCCCCTGAATGGATTCGAGTCCCTGTTATTGCTGCCAGGCCCCTCGTTAGAGGAAGAAAACAACCTCAAGACAGCATTCTTTGCAGCTGGAGAGAAACAGAATATCTACAGCAGAAAACATTAGAAAATAAATGTCCTGGTGACGTTGCTCCACTCACCAACCCTGTCAAAGATCGGTATTGTTGCACAATAGCACAAAAGAAAAAAAAATGTTAAATGTTCTGGGCTACATCAAATGAACAAAGTAGAACTCTGATTACAGCAGAAGAGCTCAAGTTTCCCAAGGAAGAGAGAAAGGAATTCTTTGGGGCTTCATAGCCTCTGCTGTATCTAGCTAGAGTTACAGTTCCTACAATAAAACACCATGCAATAGAATTCATATAATACAGGGCTTAGTTTATAGCTGGTCAGTGTTGGTTCAAATCACCACAGGATATTTAGTTAGAGAAGGACCACAAATAGACACACAGTGCTCGTGAGATGGCCCCAAGGCAAGAAATGTGTGTATTGGAGTCAATGCAATTCATGGATTCATAGGTGTATGTCAGTATGGAATTTTTAAGGAAACAGCACCTGTAGTACATGTTTGCCTCAGGGGTGAATATTTTTTTACCACCTTTCAGAAACAGTTATTTTTTGATGATTGAATACTGATGGTGGATGGTGGATGGATGGGCTCATGAATAAATGAAAACACCTTCACAGCAGCTTTGAGGTTCCATCTGCTTCTAACCCAGGCATAAATGAGCCCCTCCGTGGAAAGCATATGGAGTTCCACGCAGTGATGTTCTAAAGTCCCTGCCTGGCCCGTGGGCTCCTCCGCAGAGGGCAAGGTGGCGGTGGGTCCCAGTGGAAAACGCTTTGCACTCCTGTCTTCCAGTCACCGCTTTGAAACCCCTCAATGTATTTTTAAAGAATCACCAAATACAATGTTGGTTACAGACAGAGCAAATACACTCACACCTCCATGGTACACGCTTCCTAGTGCTTAAAAAATAAATTCTAATGGCTTATCAAACCTACTGCATCAAATCAGACACATCTATTCAAGATTTCTATGTTCAATACTTTATACAATGAAATGCTGACAAGGTCAATGTGTTTGGATAAGCCACAAGACTTTGTTGTCCTGGCTTATGGTATTTGCCCAGTCTTCTAACTATTTTTTTTTTTTGGCTGATTTTTAAATGAAAAGAAATAGAGGAGGGTACTTCCAGTTCTTCCTTGATATTGCCTGCCAACAAAATATACTTCCACCATGAAAAATGTTTTTAAATTCCCACAGGTGCATGGCATGAGCCAACACTGCGTCACACCCACAGGCCTCATGCCTATGTTGGTGACTGTGTTCCTTTACATCTTCAACAGTCCCTGAAAGTAAGCTGGCACAACTTCTAAAAAGAAAAACAAGGAGGCAAAGTCTGGGTCTGTGAAGAAGCACTTTTCTTCCAGCCCTTCTGAAGAAACTTTGAGGATACACTCTGATTTTGGTAACACTGGATTGTTGCAAGAAGATGGTGAAGAAGGGTAAAGATAATCTGCTAATAGATTCTGATCTAGGTGACACAGCCAATTGACAAGGAGAACATCTGAAAGCCACAGCAAAACATCTGTCAAAACCAGAAACTGCTCTGAAGTTACATGAGCCCCCATGTCTCAGGAGTCCAACACAGCCTGTGACCCTCAACTTTAAAATTCTCCTCAACCGAGCGATTTATTTCCTACAGTCCAATGTCATAAATTAAGGCTACCTCAAGTTGCATGACAGAAAAATCTGTGTCCATGGCCTGGGCAATTGCTCAAAGGCTCACCACCATTATCAGCCACAAAAATTTACTAGGCTCATAACCGGCATAATTCCTCCCGAGGCTCTGTAATAAGATAGTGGCTTACCCTGTTGCTCAGTACACTCACCACGAAGCTAAAACAAAATATATCATGTTAAAAAAAAGAACCTAGTTCATCCCTGCTATGGAACAGGGGTTCCGCTGGGGTGACAGGGTGTCCCGCTCTTTCTGCAGACTCCCACTGACGGGGCCTCTGTGGCTTCTCTGTTCTCTCAGCAGCCAGGAAGTGCTCCTTTCTTTCAGCTGAATGTCCTTGGCCATGCAGAGCATTGCTCTAATCTACTCGGACTCAGCAGAATGGCCCAGAAGTCGTAACCACAGAGCAGCCTGCAGGTGCACAGGACAGAGCCCAGCTTCCACTCACCCAGAAGGAAGGGGCATGCACTGTGACAGTAGAGTCCCCAGGACTGGGGGAGGAGCTGAAGCCTGATCTCCACCTAGGAGGGCACTGGCCTCCAGGGCTTTCTCAGTTGTGGCACAACCTGCGGGCACCCTCTCCAGGTAGACTAGCTCCCTCTGCCTCTGCCCCCAGAGGGGACAAAAGAGGCCCTCAGTGCATTTCCTCCACTCAAGTGCCCATGCCCAGCCAGAGCACCACCTCTTGTGTTTGTTTTTTCTGGCAAGATCTCACTAAGTTGCCCGGGTTGGTCTTGAACTTGTGGGCTCAAGAGATGATCCTGCCTCAGCCTTCCCAGTGACGGGGACTAGGAAAGCACCACTGTGCCTGGCTGCACACTTCTGGTTTTATTCTCAAGTCCCAGGACAGACACTGGTCGAGGCAGGTGGACCTGGAGTTGGTCCTGTTCTATCTATGAGCCCAGGAGAGATGGTGCTATCTGCTGCCATAGGCTTGACCTGAGGGCATGGTGACAGGCAGCTGAGGGGTCCCATGAACTGGAAAGACCTTCCAAAAGGCTCTGTTCTCTCAGTGACGGGGTATAGGTGGGTTTTCTTTCCTCATCACTCCTTCACAGATGAGAAACCAGATGTTCCCAGTGGTGAGTAACTGGTCCTGTATCTACCAAGGGATGGAACTGGTATGTGAATGCAGCTCCAGAGAATTTCATTTCCTCACTCCTCCCAGCCACACCGAAGGACATGAGTCCACCCTGCCCCCAATGCAAGGCCCCAGCTTTTGTGAGCATCCCAACAACACTCAGGAAGATGCTCAATGAAGTTCAACGGCTCTCACACATATGGATTTGTTTTTTAGTGCACTAGTCTGATTTTTTCCAGCTGCTTAAGGAAAGGACCAGTACTCCCTACTGGAGAGTTCTGGGCTGGACACTTTGTAGGGAGACAGAGGACAGTGAGGCACCTCCTGGTCTGCGCTTCTTGGAAAACCTGGAAGACATCACTTCCCTGGAGGTACGACCGTGTCCTTCACAGCCAGATGGCCATGATCTGAGTGGGTTACAGAGCATGGGGTTCCTTAAAAGCTAATCATTCTGCATTTTAATTGTCAAAAGAAAGCATTTACTAAATTGTTAGTATGCAATTATACTCAGGAACCAAAGTTATGTTCTGACACATTAGAGAATGTGTGTTCTAGTGTTTACCCTACCTCAGCCACCTCCAACTCTTCCCTGTTAAATGTTTTCCATCTCATATTTCATGTGCCAAGCTGCCTTTGAGAGTTATGTTTACCACCAACTCCTCCGTCTCCAGCACAGTGCCACTTCTGAGTTGTTGGTCCAACCCCTGCTGCTCCAGAGGACCTCACAGGAGCCCTGCAACCCAAGTTCCACCACAGCAGCCACCACTCTGGCACTGGCAACCCTGCCCTCAATTCAGTCTTAGGGGGCCCAAGGGCAGGATTGCCCCAGAAGCCCCTCCACTCACCTCATGCAAACCCTCTGCAACCCTCGTCCCCAGCAATGTGAGTGAACACCCTCCACTTTCTCAGTTGCAACTAGAAAATCTCCATCCAGATGAGGGAGACTTTGCTCAGTACCCTGCAGGCTCCAGGTCCAGGCTCACGCTGCAAATGGAAAGCAGGACTGGACTAAAGGTGGGTGGCCTTTGGGATTAGCCTGCCCTCCACTCTAAAAATGACTTAAAACTAAACTCATGAGCATTCTAAAAAATCATTTTTATCTCAACATACTAGCACCATGGAGTTAAATCTACTACAAACACATTTGTATCTCATTTCAAGCAATAAACATGACCCCCCTCAAAGTAATTCTTAAGAAAGTGCTTTTGATTAGGAAAGCTGTTGACAGTGTGCAGTCAACAGCACCATTAGGGAAACTGAAGCAGCCCAAAGACTCCATACCCAGAAGACCCTCACCATAATTTTTCTTGTTAATATAATATCAACAAAGATTTTTGCAAAACAGTTCAATGTGGTTAGACCTTCCTATTTTCTATTGCTGTGTCTCACAAAAGCTAAGTTTAACTGCAAACCTGCTGATGTTGCTCCTGCTTCTGTGGTAAAACGTGTAAAACCTCTGACTGTTCTAAAAACTGGAACAAAAAGCACTGTCTTGTGAACCTCCAAGCTCCACACCCCCCCAACCCCCGCTCCACCAACTCGGTATTAAGTCCAAAGCATTTCTTGTCCAGAGAATGATTTGGGCAATAACCCCTCTGGACCCTGCAGTCAATAAACCTGCTTCCTGAAAATTCCCTGGGTATCCAGCCTCGTCTGTCCCACATCCAGACCTTCCACAAGCAAAGAGTCCTGCCTCTGTAAACATTCACCCTTGATGTCACCAGGACTTGCCCTGGGTTCCTGCTGTCTATGCAGGGCACTGCCTTTGCACTCCCTGAAGAGGGAACACCTGTACAGTGAGCCCGTCTTCCGGAGCTCAGTTCTGTATTCTGACACAGGGCGAATGCTCCAAAAAGATTCCATGAACAGAGAAAACGAAGGAGCAGATGAGTACTCCTTCCCCAGTCACATAGGACCCTCCATCGGGGACCTCCAAGGTCACCTCTTCTGTCCCCCCTGTGCAGAGGTGCTACTCCTATCCTGCCAGACACCTGGAGCTGTCTGTCCACATACAGATAGCACATTCCTGATCTTGGGTTCCCTCTTCCCTTCCATAGCCATCTCCCCCCCCCACCCCCACCACCCAATGGCAGCAACATCAGAGAAGGGAGAAGCAGCAGAAGATACTTAGGTCAGTCACTCTTCCCTACTTTGGGCAAGGATGTTCTTCTGAGCAACTATCTAGATCCTTCCAACTCCTAAAGCTCTCTCTACAGGTTGCTGACTTATGAGGGAGGGGGCTGGAATCTCACTAGCTACAGAAGCAACAAGCCTTTTTGAGTCTGCAAAAAGACCTTCATTCTGGGGCTGGTGTTGTGGCTCAGTGGCAGAGCGCTTGCTTCATACATGTGAGGCACTAGGTTGGATCCTTAGCACCACATAAAAATGAATAAATGAAATAAAAATATTGCATCCATCTATAACTAAAAAATAAATAAATAAATAAAGACCTTCATTCTAATGTGGCCCATCATGAAAACCCAAGGAGTGGGCCAGGTGAAAGGAGAAGGGAGGGGAAGATGAGGAATTTGGAGCAGGTCCACTCCATGGGCACCACTGGTCAGCAGAGTAGGGGGCACTTGGGAAGTAAGAATGGGTTCAAGTAAATGAGTGGATCTCAACCAAACACAGCCCTCCGAGGGACATCTGGCAACGTCTGGAGATATTTGGTGGTCACAACTAGGGGTGGTGGTGTGCTACTAGCATCTAACAGAGGCCAGCAAGGCTACTAAGTGCCCTATGACGTACAGTCCCCATAACACCCAGGAAAAACTGTCAATAACTGAGGTTCAGAAACACTGGGCTACACCAAAGCTTATCATCAAGAATTCTGTTCTAGTCTATGTCTCAGAAAACACTTCCAATGTAAGAGTAAAGCAATTCCAAAGTAATAGGAAGTCAGCATAAAAAGTTAAATGATATGGGTCCCAGAGGCCAGCAGTTCAAGTACCATCCATTCGTCCATTCAGCAAATATTTATGAGCACTAGGTGCTTTCTGGGCTGTGGAAGAGCTCACAGCTGGTAACTCAAAGAATCCCTGCCAATGTCACTGCAGGAACTCAGAATGGGAGCCTGGAGAGTGGAGCCACTGAGAGAAGGGACTCAGCCTTGCCCGCCCACTTGTTGAGAGCTTGACTTCCACACAAATGTCCCTCTCAAGCCTCAGGGGCTTTAAAATTTAAAAACATTAATAATAGTTCCTCATAAAAAGTCTTTTGTCCAGAGTGAAACTTGTGGCTGTCACTGTTGGGGTTGAGCATAGTTCATAATTATCTCATTTATCTTAACTGCCAAAGCCTAAAAATGAAGGGGGTGTGGCTGAATACTTGGTTAAATTCTTTCTGCTGCTGCTCGGGCAGCTGCACACCTCTCCAAGAGTCCAGAAACTCTCCTACAGTCAGAATGCAGAGAAGCCTCTTGGAAAGAAAACTGAGAGGTAACATCAAAACTGTAAGGACCAGGCTTGGAGCCTCTGTGGACACCATGAGGAGAATATTCTGTTTTGTAATTATGTCTCTTGTAATTTGTTTTTTCAATTATTAAGCAACAAATTAACCAACCACTACATACAGATGGATAAGCCTCTGCTCTTATTTTCTTAGTTGGGTAGAAATGGCAAGCAGCAAAAGCACTGCCCTAGAACCTCTCCCACTGTATGAATAAAACATTAGCTTCTCTAAATTTAAACGTAAACTCCAATTAATGCATCAAAATGTCAGTTGTCACCCAAAGCATTTCAGTAGCAAGGAAATACCTTGGAATAAAGAAGGATCCTCACAGGAACACAGTGGAGTGAGCTGATTTTATTCCCATGGCTGGAGCTCCTACAGCCTGTCTGCTAGTATTTATCCCCTGAACGATGCCTCAGAGAGAGAGGGCATCTAAGAATACTCCTGGTGGTTCAAAGGACTCATTTCCATGGTCTTAATCATTAAGTATGTTTGTACCAAACCCAGTCATCACCACTGTAAGCACCCCTCGAGTCACAAACCTCAGTGATCATTTCCAGAAAACACCTAGAGCCAAGAACAAATAGAATAATAAAAATAAACCTAATCATGACTTCAGGGGCTGAAGAGATGACTCCACAAAAACTATGATTTGTATCATAGTCCTCAATTACAAAGAAACAGAGAATGGAAACAAGAAATAGAAAAGTTGTATTTTCTAACAGAAATTCAAAAAAGCAGAAATAAAAAGTGAGGTCATATTCATAGCCATAAGAAAAATGGTTTCCAATGGGTTTGAATTCTTGTCATCCTACACCCCATGTTTTTCAGATAGAAAGGGAACTTGGTCCCTTGTCTTCCTTCTGCAATCTAAAGCCAGCAGACCAGCGATGATTTCAGCAGCAGTCAGGAGACTCGAGTACACATACATCATTGTAAGGTTTATGCTGAATTAAATGCACTCACCACAGTCCTCTAAAGACCAGCAAGGGCATAGTAGCTAAACATTCAAATCCTGTGTTTCTTCCCCAAAATATAAGCTCATTGCTAGTAGACTGCTTATATTTGACTTGGACTTGAAGGTTTTAGAAATAACCTAAAGATAGACATAGTTTTAGTGATGAATATGATTAAAAAGCCTGATATCTTCCTAGGACCAATAAATTGCAATTTCAAGCAATAAATAACAGGTTTTAAAAATCCTCAGAATTATCAAACTATTAGTCCACTCTTTTACTCATAAATGAGGCAATGCTCATTTCTTTGACTGAAGTGGTTAACGCATCTTTGCTGTGTCCAAACACAGTGATGAGACCACTCAATTCTGGTTATATTTATCAGCATCTGGAGTTTGTTGTAGGCAACCTCTCTCTCTTCCAAAGTAAGCCAAAAAAGGTGAGATCTGTGTCATTGCTCCAGGCACAGTCAGCTGAAGCCCACAGTAAAGAAGTTTCAGCATCTCTACCTGGCACCAAGCTTTGTTTCATCTTGCAAGCACTGTGCCAGAATCTACACTGATCCTTATGGAACCTCCTCACTGAGGACCCAAAAGTCCTGGGGCAAAAGGAGGGGCTGAGATATAAAGAACTGTCCTCCATCATCCTGCCTAGGAGGCACCAGAAAGAGTTAAAATCCTGGCTGCCTAAGTCTGCCTTCTCCAAAAGAGCCAGCTGCGCCTAACCCGGGGCCCAGTAACACTTTCTGATCACAGTAAAGCTACGCAGTCCAGGATACTGATTCGCTTGCGCGTTTCTCACGTTCTGCCACAAGAGGGGTGCCCTCCATATTGTGACACCTCCCGAGGAAGGGGATAAGGGATGGAGAGGGATTGTGTGGGAGGGAAAGGCTTGTGAAATAACGGATCAGAAGCCCTGACGGCTCCGGAGAACTGTCTCCAGGCCTCTTCCTCAAAGTTGCAAACCTGCGGGCAGGGCGGTAGCTGGCGGCAGGACCATCATAGAGCGCGCTCCCCAGGCGGCTGTGACAGTGGTAGGAAGACCAGTGGGCAGGGAAATGGCATGGGGGCGGGGGTGTCTTACTTTTGTAGCTCGCTGCCCAGGGCTGATAGCCATAGTAGCCTGTGATGCGCAGGATCCGCTCCTCGATGGAGGTGAGTCCCACTGGCCCGCTAGTGAGATCCTCCACCGAGCGCGACCATTTCAAGTCCTCCTTGATCGCCTCGTCTACCACCAAGTACTTGAGCTGCCGGAGCTGGGGGCTGATGTCGGACAGTCTCCGAGGGCTGACGTCCGGTGACCTCCTCATGCCACTGAGGCCGCGGGCGCCGGGGCAGGTGGGCAGGCGGAGAGGGATTAAGGACAGAGAGGGGGTTTCGGTGAGGAGCGGGGCCCTGGACTAGCCAGGGTGCAGCCGGGGCTGCTCCCTCGCGCCACCCACCTCTGCTCGCTCCAAGCCTCGAAGTCAGGTTCGTCTCCCGTCTCCCGCGCCCTCCCCTGGGCGCCTCCGGCAGTGTGGGTTGGGGCCAGGGGCGAGGAAGAAGGTGCCTTAAACTTCCCGCCATGCACGCCGCCCCTCCCGGACCCCCGAGTGCCCGAGGTCGCGGCTGCAAGAGTCCACCCAGCACTCGGGCCATCTGCCGGCCGGCTCGCGCGCCCACACCCCGGGCGCTACTCACATGGCGATGCCTTTGCCCCTGGGTGCGCCGCCGGGAAACTCTCGGATCCCCATAGGCAGCGGCAGGGTGAGGCCCGGAGCTCCCAGACTTGAGGCGGAGGGGCCACGGGCCCGAGCTAGCGGCAGCTGCTGGCCAGGAGAGGTGAGAGCGCTGCCCGCCACGGGTCCGCCCCGCGCAGCCCTGCGCGCCCTGGTTTGTCCCCAAGCACCTCCGCGGTGTGCGGCGGGTGGCTCAGCCCGCGGGGCCCACTGCAGCCAGCCGGCAGCGGAGCGGCGGAGCAGCGCCGCGCCCCTCGCCAGTCACTGTCGCCGCCGCCCTAGCACAGCGCGGGCGCGGGTGCCGCGGGGCCGGGAAAACGCTCCCAGCAGTGCGCTCCGAGGCACCTGGGCGGGCGGGGGTGCGCCCGGTCGGCGCGTGGAGCCAGGAGGGGGCGCTGCGCCCAGCTCCCGCAGCCCAAGTGCGCCCGCCGGGCCCCCAGCTCCGCCCGCAGCCTTGGGGCGTGCAGCGCGCTCCTCCGCCTGCAGGACCCGCCACAGCCCGCGGACCCGGCGGGGCACTTCCACAAGCCTTGGCGCGGATGCTGCCACGCCCGCCCCCGCCCCCGACTTCATAAAGACCAAAACTACTCCGAAAGAAAAAAAATCCGCCTCTACACTCAGAATGCCAAATAAATAAATGGTATTTCATAGGCAAAGCTGAGACAAAGTACATCGTTTTATTTTCGGGATGGCGCAGTCAAACCTGTCCTCAAAGAGCGCACCTTCTCACTGATGAGACCATACCCCGTCCGTTTTCTCTTTGGAGATACCCCTTTTCTTTAGCTTCCAGTCGGTTTTGTGTTTCCCTGTTCACCCGCCATTCTTTCCAGATTATCTGATCACCTTTCATAATGTTATTGTCCATTGGTACAAATTTAGAAAATATGGGAATATGTGAAGAAAGATACCAGTTATCCCACCAAAGGTGACTGCTTTAAATTAGATATGGCCTCCTTTTTTCCAAGGCAAAATACTTTTTTTTTCCACAAAAAATCAGATTCAAATCACACAACTACCCCATGTACCATTTTTATATTAAATATAAATATATGTTCCTCAGCAAACTAGGAATAGACGGGAACTTCCTCAGCTTGATGGAAAGAATTTATAAAATCCTACCGCTAACACAACGCTAACTTCACGGTTGTGTGAGAAACTGGACATTTTCCTGCCAAGATCAGAAATAGGCAAGGTTTATGGTTTGAATTTTGTGGTGTCCCCCAAAAGCTTATATGTGAGACAATGCAAGAATCTTAGGGGCAAAATGATTCGATTATGAGAGTTGTAACTTAATCAGTGGATTAATCCAGGTATGGATTCACTGGCCAGTAACTGTAGGCAGACAGGTGTGGCTGGAGGAGGTGGGTCACTGGGGGTGTACCTTAGGGGTTTATATTTTGTCCCTGGTTAACAGAGCTCTCTGCCTCCTAGTTGCCATGTCCTGAGTTGCTCTCCTCTGCCACACCTTCTGCTATGATGTTCTGCCTCCCTCCACCAACTATGGACTGAATGTCTGAAACCTTGTATCAAAATAGCCTTCTCGGGTCTTTGACCACAGGAAGTAGAATCTGACTAAACAGATGTCTCTCCTCACCAGTCCTTTTGAACATCACACTGGAAGTCCTAGTTCGTGGAATTACACAAGAAAGAGAATCAAGTACACCAAGAAAGAAGAATTAAAAAGAAAGATAAATTGTCATTGTTTGCAAAAAACATTGGTTGTTTATTAAGAAAATCACAAAGGATGACCAGAAAAAGGGGGGGGGGGTGGAACTAATAGGCAAATTAAAGTAGGATAAAAAAAAACACGTTAACGTACAAAAATCAACTGGTTCTCCAAATGGAATTCAAAATAAAGAAAAAGATACTGTTTACATGAGCATTCCCCAAATGTTAAATATCTAAGTATAAATCTAATAAAATATGTATAATATATATGAGGAAAACTATAAAATTCTAATGAAAGAAATCAAAGGAGAACTAAATGGAAAGCTATCCCATATTCATGGACAGGAAAACTCAACTGTATTAATTTCATCTATGTATTTAATGCAATCCCAGTCATGTGTAGATTCCACATAGGAAGAAAAACTTGTAATATTTTGTAGCATAGTAGAATAATTAACTGAATATTTCAAAATAGCTGATAGAGGGGATTGTGAGTGTTCCCAATACAAAGAGATGATAAGCATTTGGGGTGATGGATATGCCAGTTAGCCTGACCTGACCATTACACATTGCACATATGTATTAAAATGTCACACTCTGCCCCTTAAATATGTACAACATGAGTCAATTCAAAATAAAAAAAAATAGAAAAAATTACATGAAAAGGCAAAGGACTCAGAATACCCAACACAATATTAAAGAGAAAAACATTTTGAGGCCTGACATAACATGACTTCAAGACTTCATATAACCATGGTAACCCAGATAGTTGTTGGTGAAAGAACACGCAGAGCCCAATGGAACACAATAGGTCACCAATGGACTGGCACAGTCAACTGATCTTGGATAAATAAGCAAAGAAATTCAATGAAGAAAATGTACACATTTCTTTTCAAATGGTGCTGGAATAACTAGAAATCTGCATGTTAAAAAAAAAATCTAGTCAGCTCACATGCTTCACAAGAACTAACTCAAAATGGACCATTGGCCTAAATGCAAAAATAAGCCCACAAAATCCTTAGAAAATAAACAGGATTAGTGGGCATGATAATGCACACTTATAATCCCAGGCAGGGACTTGGGAGGCTGAGGCAGGTGATTCCCGAGTTCAAGGCATCAGCAATTTCATGAGGGCTTGTCTCAAAAAAAAAAAGTAAAGATCTGGGGATGTAGCTCAGTGGTAGAGTGCTCTCTGCTTCAATCCCCAGTAAGGAGGAGGAGGAGGAGGAAGAGGAGGAGGAGGAAAGAAAGAAAAAGAAAAGAAAAAGAAAGAGAAAAGAAAGAAAGGAGAAAAGGGGGGAAAACAGGAGAGAATCTAGATAACCTTGGGTTTGTTGGTGACATTTTATATACAGGATCAAAGGCATGATTGATAAAAGGAAAAACTGATAAGTTGGACTTTATTAGAATTAAAATATTCTGCCCTTAAAAACACTGGCAAGACAATGGGACAAAAAGCCTCAGACTGACAGAACATTTTATCAAAAGATGTACGAAGATTGTTATCCAAAATCAGAACTCTTGAAACTCAACAATAAGAAAATGAACAATTCAATTTAAAAAAATTGCCAATTATCTCTATCATACCACTAAAAATATACATATGGCAAATAAGCATGAAAACATGCATCATATAATATACCATTATGGAATTACAAATTAAAACTGAAAAAATAAGCCACTCCCTACCTAATAGAATGGATAAAACCCCCAACACTGAAATAGTAAATTCTGGCAGGATGTAGAACTGAAAACTGGAATCTCTTCTCTTCTGCTGGCAGGTAGGGTCTGGTAAGCTGCAGGCCTCTGCAGTCCACAAATGGGCTGCAGCTCTGAATGGTGGGCTGTGCCCCCTAGTGTTGCAGCTGACCCCAGCAGCTCACCAACTTATTATTTCAAATTGAAATTCACAAACAAGGATGAGGGTCTAAGAGTATGATTTATTAAAAGGTGAATAGAAAGAGAACTCCCTGCCCACAGGGCAAGAGGAGTCCCAAGAGAGGTTCCTCTTGAGTGTGCTAGTCTACGGAGTTTATATAGCTCTTGGGTCAATGCTATTGGTCTAAATTTAAGTTAACCAGGGCTTGAAAAAGTACTAATACTATTAGTGACCCTAGAGTCTGAACTTCCATTCAGGTCTGTCCCACCGTGGTTTTCTGGTCGCTAGCTGCAACCCCAACTTCCCAGGAGGCTGAAGTCAGCGGATGAGGTTGCTGGGGGAGGAGGTGTGTTTGGCACCTGTAGCACTGTGTGGACCCTCATCTGCGCCTGGCAGGTCTGGGCACCATGGAGTGACAGGTCAGCGCATCCTGGCTCATCCTGGCCCTGACCCACACCTGCGTGAACTCCTGCCCATCCAGGACGCTCTAGGACAAGGTCTTGGATTCTGAACCTCAGGAACCTACATTCAGGGCTGATGGAGTGCAGCATGCAAGAGCCACTTTGGAAAACAGTTTGGAATTTTTTTTTACAAAATGTACGTCCAGCAATCACACTTCTTGATATTTAACCACATGCCTTAAAAATCTGGGTCCACACACACAAAAAATAATCTACAAATATTTATAGCAACTTTGTCCATCATCGCCAGATGTGAATAGTACCCTACTCAATAGGTGAGTAGGGTACTATTCACATAGGGAACCTCACTGCAAGCTGCGGGCTTCGATAACTGAGTGAGGATGCATCTTCATCAGTTGTAATAAATGCCCACTGTGGTGTGGAACTGTGGTGTGGTGTTGGTGGTGAGGGGTTGTGCTTGTGTGACTAGAGGGAGGTATTTGGTAACTTCTGGACTGGCCTTTCCAGTTTCCATTATAATATAAGATCATAATGCAAATCTAAGATTCTTCTAAAAATAAAATTCAGTCAATTAAAAACATTTTCATTGTAATACTTTCGGATGTCACTATTTCTCCTAAAAGAGTCTTCCCAAGCTTTATATGGTGTAATTTATAAATAAAAATTGTGTAGATTTACGTCTGCAATGTCATGATCGGATATATAGCTAGACCGTGAATTGATTAAATCAAGCTAATTAACATCTCCTATACCTCAAACACTGATTTCCTGGTGATAAAATCATTAAAGATTTTTCTCTGTGAGCCATTTTCAAGCTCACAATCCCTTATGAACGGTAGTCACCAAGTTGCTACAGTCAGGAGACCTTCACAGCTTGTCCATCTGTTTAGTCTCAGCTTTCTCACTGCTGTGACTAAAAGATCTGACCTGAACAATTGTAGAGGAGGAAAAGTTTATTTGAGGGCTCATGGTTTCAGAGGTCTTAGTCCATAGAAGGGCCAGCTCCATTCCTCAGGGGTTGGGGTGAGGCAGAGTGTGGCCGAGGGAAGCAGCTTACATGACCATCAGGAAGCAGAATGACTCCACTGCTAGAAACAAATATATACCCCGTGGCCACACCCAAGGCCCTCTCCTCCAGCCACACCCCACAAACCTTCAGCTGCCACTCAGTTAATCCCATCAAGAGATTGATGCACTGATTGGTTTGAGGCTGTCACAACCCAATCACGTCTCTGAACCTTCTTGTATTGTCTCACACATGAGCTTTTGAGGGACACCTCATATCTACACCATAACACCATCTGAAGCCGTGCCCCCTTGGATCAACATCTTCCTTCTCCTCCTGTCTTCAAGTTCACAAATAGTTCTCTAGCTTTCTCAGCCATTGACACCTTGCCTGATTTCACTGGCCAAAGCCCCTCCACCAGGGTGGTTTTCAGTCGTTTGCTTTGGGCTTAGAATTGGAAATGCTCCCTGGTTTAAAAAAATCAAAAACAAAAACAGACCAACAAAAAACTGTTGGTGACCATCAGTTCATCTCAGAGCCGTTTTCTTCCTCCTTCCTCTACAATATAAATTCACATAATGATGTCTCTTCCACAATTCTCTGATACCTTTAAATAGGTTATTTACCTGGGTTTTCTAGTTATTGCAACTAGTGTTCTTTTGCTAAAGTCTGCCACATCCTACCTGGATGTAGATTTCTTTCTGATATAAAATTTCATAAATGTTTATTTATTTTTCTTTTTAAAGCAGTCATGAACTTTTGTTAAAGCTAACACATTTACCAACATATCTTTGGAAATCCATTAGGCAAGGATTTTTTTTTCTTAAAAAATCTGGCTTTCCTTTGATTTCTGGGTGAGTTTTAAGGGAAAGCAAGGGGATGGACAGGATCGTGCTGTGGCTTCACTTTGGCTGGTTGGTTCTTTATGCATTTTTTGGTTGATGTCAGTTCTGGGGGAAGGATAACAACAGCAGCCAGTCAGTACACCACTTCTGGTGTCAGAAACAATTTACTCATTACCTGAATTCAGTGATGTGCTCTTTATTTTCTATTCATAATAAAACTTCAATGAATAAGTTCATCAAAATGAGTACTTTGTTGCAAGCTAAGCTAGCCAACTTCTGCTTCCAAACATGGAGTATATTCTGCATGCATTTTCCTATAGCTTATTTCTCAAATCAGTAAGTGAAAGTTTAATTCATCAATTTTAAATATTACTTTATTTAAAATACGCTTTGCGTTTTGTTTTTTTGGGGGGGAGCAGGAGAATGATATATTCTTCACGAAGCTTAAAGAGCCCTGAATATTGAGCATATTTAGAGGCATGTTTATTGTAAAATGTAATAAACATTGAGTGCATGCTGTGTGCTAGGTTCAAATAAGAGAAGTCTTCTGCCCTTGGCGAGACCATAGCATAATAAACAAGCCAACAGCAGGGGTCATGTGGGCCATGATGGCTGTAGGCAAACAACTCAGTAGAATCCTGCAAGAGGGATTTCCAAGTCAGGTAAGGGAAGAAGGAGACAGAGCATCAGAGAAATATCAGATAAGGCTTCTTAGATTAGAAGCCAAACTAGTTCAAAATAGGAATAGGAATCAGCCAGGAAATGCAGCAGGAGGAGCAGTAGCTACAGCACAAGGGCACTGGCTGCTAAGGTGGGAAGTAGGAGGGTGGAGCCTGTTTGGAGGGCAGAGTGGGAATAGTGGGCCTTCCTGCCTTCTGGGGCTTCTCGACCTCTGGCACTCTCCCTGGAGCCCAGGGGGTGTGCTACCCTCTCCCAAGGCACTCACAGTGGGAAGGCTCCACCTCTGCCTGGAGGGCCTGTCCACCGCCCCCCTCCCTCACCCTCCAGCACCTCCTGCTCAGACTCCCTCCCTGGAGAGCCTTTTCTCACCCTTGCAGAGTGGTACAGGCCCTTCCTGTACAACCCTGCGGGCTCCACATGGCCTCCATAGCCCTCCTCGGGGGCCTTAGTACATGTTAATTTACAGGAGTATTTAAATAATGCCTGCCCCTGCTCGGCTAGAAATGAGGAGGCAGAGGTTGCTTGGCTTTTGTTGTGCCCCCAGTACCTAATAAACACCTGTCTAGGTGCGGCTCAGGAAAAAAGTGTGTGGGGGGTAAATGGGCAATGGGGAAAATGGGAAAAAGAAGCCATCCCTGGAGAAGACTGAAAGAATGAAATGCAAACAGCGGTGCAGGCCAGGCCAAGTTGGGACTTCCCGTTCCTGCCAGTTCCCTTTTCCAGGCCAGCACTGGATCCTCCATCACAGGTCGGCAGGCGAGGCTTCTCATTTCCTCCCAGCTTATCTCTTTCTGCCTCTAGCGCCAGCCTTTCTTCAAGCCTCATTTTTCAGCCCAGACAGTATGTGGAGCAACCCCGTGCTCTGGATATTCTGAGCCCGGTTTGACTTCAAACATCCTGTTCTATTGTCCTCAAAAAGGGTGCTCCTATTGTCAGGAGATCTGTCCCAGTTTGAGGTTCAGAAAACATAGGCAGGTACTCGGGATAGACAGAGGCCCCTGCGATTTGCGTTGGTTTACCTCATCCCCCAGATGGTAGCCTCCATTAGTTAGAGACCTTGCCTTTCGTTCTTTTTTTTTAATATTTATTTTTTAGTTTTCAGCGGACACAACATGTTTGTTTGTATGTGGTGCTGAGGATCGAACCTGGGCCGCACGCATGCCAGGCGAGGGTGCTACCGCTTGAGCCACATCCCCAGCCCGCCTTTCATTCTTTTCTGACTCTCCCAGTGTTCAATGGTTATGTGAATGCTGGTGGTATGTTAAGCAATATTAAAGAGTCCCGGGGTTTCTAATGGTACAGAGTATGCACTGGGAAAGGAGGCCTTTCCTCAGATCCTGCAACATTCTATCAGACCAACTAAAATTCTGGACCTTATAAAAACAAGGAAAATAAGGATGAGTTGGAAATGATCAGCATAATTAATTTAAGGATATAAACGCATGGATGGAGATACACACACACACACACACACACACACACACACACACGTACCTGTGCAACAAATCAAATGACTGTAAGATACAACCCTGTGTCCTGGGCTCTCAGGCACTGGCAAAACACTCAGCCCAGAGTATTCAAGGAAGGGGTTCTGCCCTGGCCCTCCTCCTCTTCTTCCCCTAATTCTAGGATCCTTTTATGATCCCATTCCTGTCCACTTTAATCTGCACCAGCCCACCACATCTGATCACTCTTAGGACACTGTCAAAATGATAATCCGTTACAGAGATTCCTGGGAGGTTTTGTGCAATTCTGCAAGTCTAGATCCGCAAGCTCTGAGCTGACTGTGGTTATGGCACTTCAGTGTTCTCATCTATTTCTGCACCTGTGTCTGATGCCCTCCTTTCAATGGGCTTCACTCCTCTCTCCAGAGGATATGACCTGGAAGTCCAGTGGCTGCTAGGAGAAAGAGAAGAGCTTGTAACCATTGTGGCACTGCCGCAGTCTGGCTGGGCACAAAATCCCGAGCCACTCACACCTTGTAGATTCAAACAGCAACTCTTTATTCTCGAACTATCACCGGCACTCTACACACAGATTCTGGGCAAAATCCACGCTCTCCACCGGGCTCTGAATCCCAAATACTCTCTGAATCCCGAGAGAACTCCACGGGAACTCAAGGAGCGGGTGCCTGGAGGCAGCAGGATACGCCCTATTCCCAGCAGGATACACCTTAAACCTGGAACCGCCCTAAACCAAAGGAGCGCCCTAAACCCTGATCCGCCCTAAACCCGGATCCGCCCTGGTCCTTGAGCAAGGTCACCTTACATGCAATGTCACTGCAAATGACCTGGGTCATGCCATGCGTCATTCCTACTTGGCAATGGCTCTCAGCATGGCACATGACAAATCTCCATTTTACTGAAAACTCACTCATAATCTCTTTGCAAGATTAAATATCCTGGCCCAGGGCACTGGGCCTGAGGGTCATAGTCACATACTACTGCCCTGGAACCTTGCTGCTTCATGCCCACCAGGATGTGGATGTGCACACATTCCTCCCCTGCCATTTCTACCACCACTCTAGAAGCTCAGGTCTGATTTCACTACACCGGCAGCAGATGTGACATATACATATGCACGCATGTCATGGCTAAGTGTCGACGTGACACGAAACCTAGTATGACATATATGCAAGTTAGTTCTGCTCTTCTCAGTGTCATCCTGGAGGTCACTTGTTCACCTCAATCCTACTGCAATTGCTTGAAGGATTTTCAGAACTCTGCTTTTAAAATGGATTTTAGAATCTAGAGCATTAATTTTCAATATTGTCTGTGTTGTCGATCATTATTCATGGAAGGTGGCTTTGGGTTTGGAAAACAGCCAAAAGTCATTTGGGGCAAACTGTGGCTAAAATGGGGATGATTAAACTGAACTAAAATCAATGTAGGTTTTCTTTCTTTCTTTCTTTTTTCCCTCAAATAACCCTCTCTTGAATTACTGCTAGGGGACAGAAGAAATCAATGAACTATGGCAGCCTTTTTCCTTCCACAGAATCTTCAGTGTTTCCAAAACAATTCTGCTGGTCCCCTTTGATGGCAGAGGATGAAATTTGCGTGAATGAAGCATGATGTCCAAGGAAATGTGACCTGTAGTCCTTCAGCCCTTTTGCCATATGTGCCTTCTAGAATCTCCACAACATTGTCATTCCTCTATTGCTAATTTAGTTTAAGTTTCAAATCATCATTGAAATAATAAAACAAACCAAAATTTGAGTTTGTGGAAGACACTTTCTTTAGGTTCTTCAGAAAAACACATATATCATATAACAAATCTCTGTGTGTCTATACATATATTAGGATGCTATATAAATATAAATACAAAAAATTTTGTTATAAGGAATTGACTCATGCTCTTATGGATGCTGGCAAACCCCAAACCTACAGAGCCAAAGTTCTCCTTTGAGTCTGAAGACCAGCTGTCTGGAGAGCTCTCTTGTCCTTGCGGAAGTCAGCCTTAGGACCTACCCAGGCCTGCGACTGATTGAGTGAGCCACACTCACACCATGGATGTAATATGCTTATCTAAAATTCACTGATTTTAAGAAGGTTAAACTTGTCCTCAAACATCCTGCAAGTTGACACATAAAATAAGCCTCACAAGTCTACCGCATGTCACCTTGGTACCCATATGCTACACTGTGACAGCCTTGGGAAGGCTACCCCACCATTCCATCAAGCCAACTGCTCCAGGCTGAGGGTGGCGTGGTAAGACCAGACCCAACAGCTGGGGGCCATGGCAGCAGCCACTTGCAGGAATGAGTTTCCCACTCAGAGGCAATGCTGTGTGGGCGGCATGATGATGGTCAGGCATTCTGTCACTCTGCAGATGGGAGCCGGGAAGGACTCAGCCGGGTGGAGAAAAGGCAAGTCTGTGTCTAAAATAAGTGTCTTTTCTAGTAAGAACAAAACTTTGCCCTTTCCATGATAAAAGTGGCTCAATATAAAATCCTTGTCACCAGAGAGCCAGTGGATCACCTCAGGGAAGTGGTGTCATATTGCAGGGCAGGGTCATGGTTGGTCCCTGCTGCTGGAAGACTGGGCAGTGGTAATGGTCAGGTGGCCTTGGTGAGTGGAATTCTTATTGCTGGGCTCACTCATCCTCTCCATCCTTGTACCATGGCTACTTTGTTTGCAAACCCATGGGGACAGTGACTGGAGTGGCTGGGGATTCCACTTTTGCTGTCACCTATCCACTTTCAAAGGAGATTCTGGGTTGGTTTTGCAATCTCAGCCCTTTAGCTGCAGGAGATAAATGCCTCTTTTAGGACAGACGTAGCAGCTTTCCGGTAACTTAGCACTAGACCTAGGAGAGGAAAGCTCTGAGTTCCTCCCTCTGTCCCCACTTTGTTCAGTGATATTAAAAGTCTGAGAAAACTTCTCAAAAGTATCATATACGTGGTCAGCCAGATCCTTGCTTCTTATAAGTCATCAATTAGAAGCATAAAGTGGTGATATTTTGCGTACATCTACTGCCAGATCATTCCATGGAATATCAGTGCTCTCTTTCTCACCAGAAATTATTGCTAAAAATGTAGGGAGACAATCTCAGAAATCCCAGAACTAACTCAAAACGTCCATCCTTAAGATCCTGTTCCTCTGGAACCACTCAATGCAAAAATCTGTATTTGACAAGGTTTTCCAGTATTAATAGGAGGCTAGCAGATCCAAACCAGCAGAACCAGCAGGGCACAGTGGTGCCCACCTGAAATCCCAGAGACTCAGGAGGCTGAAGCAGGAGAATTGTAAGGTTGAGAACAGCTTAACAACTTAGCAAGGCCCCAAACAACTCAGCAAGATCTTGGCTCAAAATGAAGAATTAAAAGGACTGGGGATGTGGTTCAGTGGCTGAGTATTCTTCTGGGTTTGCTCCCTGGCACCAGAAACAAAATCAAAACTAGTAGAACTGTGCTCCAGGTAGAGGGTGAAGTTCAGCATGCTGGAGAATTCTCTTCCTTAAGAGAAGAGGAGGTGGGTCTTCCGTCCAATGAAGACCTTCAGTAGATAGAATGAGGCTACTCCCATTATGGAGGCTGATCTACTTTACTCAGTCTCTCCACTTAAATGTGACTCTCATGCAAGACACCTTCACAGACACACCCAGAATAATGTTTAACCAAATCACTGGGCTCCCTGTGGCCCTGTCAGATTAAAACACATCAAACTTGCCACTCAAACACTGTCTTCACATTTTCTCACCATTACCCAAAAGAAGGGCACCATCTTGATGGTGTCTTTCGAGGCCATCACAGGATGGTCATGATTTGCACGTTCTCCTAATGACCACTCTTGATTTTACAGATCTGCTCCAGAGAAGACCCAACTCACTCTGCTGTTGGCAAAACAGCTTTAGCAGCACGTTGTGGATCCTGTGACAGGACTTCTCAGCACACCCCGACCCTGAAGGCTCCCCGTGCATTGACCCCCTTCCTTTCAGCGAGTCCGCATCTGTACCATTCTCACTGCTTTGGACATCTCTGTGCAGGTTCTTTGAATGTTGGAAGCAATCAAAGCTTGACATTTTTTCCAGTGTAATGATGAGGACACGTGGCTGCTTTTAAGCAGCATCCTGTCACCAGAGCATCTTTCTAAATGTCTTCCAACCTTTTTGTGACAATCAAAAACACTCATTTGACATTTCTACTGATACACTTCTTTTAATATGCCAGCTGTCTACTTGGCAAATTGACTTAACTTTATGCAAATTTGATGTGATTTCCTTGTTTTGATGAGTAGTTGCGGGTGTGTGCTCTGACATGCAGCAGCCTGGGCTCACATTGGCCCCCACGAGAGGTACAAGTGCTGCTGCGCCAGCCGGAATTTTCCATTTGAAATTGGAGAAGGAGTCAACCCTAAAGTCAGGAGGTACTGACTCTGGAATTACCCTGCAGTTGAACCTGCTAATTACCTTGATCCAGCCCTTTTGCTTTTTAGAATGTCAGCAAAGGGAGGTAATCCTTAAACTCCCAGCTTTCTTTCACAGTTGGGCAACAGTTTCTTTCTCAGGCATGTTCTTAAGCCTGGGAAATGTTCATGCTCCTTCGACTCAGTAACCCCCCACTCCCTCCCCATGCATGTTCCTTTCTAAGCTGAGAAGTCAATTTTTCCACTGGTTTGCTATTAAACGTTGCCATGTAAAGCCAGGACAGAAAAGCTATCATTGTAGCTGCTTCTGGTACAAATCAAATAACTAAATAAGTATCCATATATGGTTCTACCTGAAAAGATATTGATGAAATGCTCATCTGGACACAGGAAGTGGAGAGCAAAAGACACCAAGAAAAAACAAAAATACTCTCTGAACAGGGAGCTTGCCAACTCTTCTTGTCATAGAAATGCTGAGCCCTAGGCCTGGAGGTGGCTGGGGTAGTGGAGGGGTGTGTGCAGATTTCAGAGCCTGAGCAAAGAAAAAACCATATTTCCCTTGTGAGCTGAGTAGGTGTGGCTGAGTAGACGGCTGGCATATTAAATGTCTAATCAGACATTCCAACATTGCACCTCCAGTCCAAAGTTTAGTGGTCTCCACATGAGCATGAGGGCCTAATGGGCATCTCAGGACAGGCAGGTCCAAATTATCACCATCACCACTACCACCACCACCACCACCATCATCTTCATCACCACCATCATTATCACCACCACCATCATCATTACCACCATCATTATCACCACCAATATCATCATCATCACCACCATCATTATCACCACCAATATCATCATCATCACCACCATCATTATCACCACCAACATCATCATCATCACCACCATCATTATCACCACCAACATCATCATCATCAGCATCACCATCACCACCACCATCATCATCACCATCATTATCACTATCACCATCATCACCACCACAATCATTACTACCATCATCACCACCACCATCATCATCATCACCACCACCACCATCATCATCCCCTCTACCATAAAATCTACTCTTCTCATAGTCCTTCCCTCTCAACTATTAGCCACTTCATCCTCTGAGTGGTTCAGGTTAACATCCCAGCCATTCTTATCCCCACATCCAAACCATAGCATGTCCCACCAGCTCCACCTGTTACTACTTCTGTAACCAACCCCACCACCACCCAAACCACCCTAACCTCACGCTCGCCACCAGTGCTTGAAGTACGTTTCCAACTCAGCATTCAGTGTAATCCCATTGTAATTTGAGTCAGATGTGACTCCCCTGCTCAGAATTCTCCAACAGCTTCCCTCTTGGTCTGGATGGAAGGCGCAGACCTCACCACAGTTCAAAGCCCTGCAGTCTCTGCCCCACTGTACCTTGCTAATCTGAAGCCATACTGACTTCTGCGCTGCCTTTGGAAGCTCCAACATGCCCCAGCACAGGGCCAGACCCCCGCTCTTCCCACATCTTGCAGCCTTCCTCCAGATACCTGATGGGGAAGTCCCTCACTTCCACTGGGTCTTGCTGAACTGACCCTCCTCAGTGTCACCTTCTCAGAGTGCCCTTTTCCAGTGCCCTTTCTCCACAGTCATCACCCCACTTATACGATGTCCTTTCCTTATTGTCTTCCCCAAGCCACTGGAACCTGAGCTGCACAGCTGCAGGGTTTGGCTGTGTATCCCCCACTCTGTCCCCAGTGCTTCAAGTCATGGCTGGTACAGGCAGCATTGATAAATGTTTGCTGAATTAACTCAAATGGACAACCCAGTCCCAAACCAATGCTCTGCTCCAGCCCTGGAACAGAGACCTCAATCCTTCCTGGAAGACCAGATCCTCATTGTGTGGCAGGAGAGGTCAGCTAAAAGATTCACAGCAAAAGACTTAGAATTCTGCAACCCATTACGTTACTACTTGAGTGTGAGGATGAAATAAAGATGGTGTCACACGTGGAGACTAATGCCTGCTAAGCACAGGTCCTCTGTTAAGTTACCAGAAAGTGCATTCTAGTCAAATGAAGGTCTCCAAGAAAGAGGAAGTTGTGAAACATAGAGAGCAATTATGGACAGCCAAAGCTGAGTTCAAATAACCATCAATCATCAGGTGAAAACAAATCAATCACATTCTGATACGAATAGCCCTGAGGATCTCGTGGAAGCGGGGGAAGGGGACAAATGGATGGGATGATGAGCCAACTTAGATCCTACCACTGCTCTGTCTCAAAATCTGCAGGATGGATGGTGGTGTGTTAGCAAAGGAGGATCATCACATCTAAATGTGGGTGTGCACAGTGGAGGGGGTCAGGCGTGGCTTGTCTTCCCAACTGCAACTCAGGTGGGGCTGGGTCAGGAGCATGACACAGGAAGTCACAACTCAATGAAACCTTCAGGGGTGAGAGGAACAAAAAGACATAAGAAAGGACATGCTAGTGGAAAAAATGAAATGAGAAGAAGACAAAGCATATTAGGAATAAAATTAATATGAAGAAATTAGATTTGCATGTTAAAATTGGGGGAAAAAATCAAAGTTCAGATAGATTCTATTTGTAAAAGGTATTTAAAAAAACATAGCCATGGGGCTGGGGATGTGGCTCAAGCGGTAGCGCGCTCGCCTGGCATGCGTGCGGCCCGGGTTCGATCCTCAGCACCACATACCAACAAAGATGTTGTGTCCGCCAAGAACTAAAAAATAAATATTAAAAATTCTCTCTCTCTCTCTCTCTCTCTCTCTCTCTCTCCTCTCTCACTCTCTCTAAAAAAAAAAACAAAAAAAAAACATAGCCAAAAAAACAATATATACACACACACACACACACACACACACACACACACACACACATATATATATATATATATGTAAATGGGAGGAATATATGACGTAAATTATAAGAATAGAAAGTACCTATAATAATAAACAGACAAAATGTAATTAAAAGAACAGGATTAAATGGAACCAAAAAGCTAATTTCATTTGAGAGAAATTGCATTCATTGAAGAAGGTTTAAAAGTAATGAATCTTGATCGTTTGCCAGTACAACTTAGAAAACAAAATAGACAGCAATGACGGATAGCAACACAAAGAAAATCTGGCAGGTTCATGATCATAATGGGATTCTTAAAATTTCCTTCCCTAGAAATTGGACTAAAGGATATCAAACTAAGGATATAATTAAGTTAGCAAGGGGCTGGGATTGTGGCTCAGCAGTAGAGCACTCGCTAAGCATGCGAGAGCATGGGTTCGATCCTTAGCACCACATAAAAATAAATAAGTGAAATAAAGATATTGTGTCCAACTACAACTAAAAAATAAATATTAAAAAAACAAGTTATCAAGTTCTAATACATACCCACAAGCTTATAGATACACTCAAACACATACACACAGATGGACATTTTGTGTGTGTCTTTGTATATACGCGTACATACCTATATACACACACATATGATTTTGTTTACAAAAAAATCAAGCAAAACAAAGCAATTTTTTCAAATAACTATGAATTATACATAAAAGCTGACCATGTGTTAAGCTATGATAAATTATAAATTTCAAAAACCAGAGACAATTTGACACATTCTTTGATCATAATATAATAACATAAATTAACAAAATAACAACAAAAACAACCTATCTATCCCTTATAAAAAAATTTAAGTGTTTTAACTCACTCTTCTTCTAAGATGAAAATCAAAACTGAAATTGTAATCCAAAATGAATGGTCTGGGAGCATCATATGGCAAAATTTGTGCATGATTCAAGGTGAGACATGGAATGGTTAGTTTAGTCTCTTTTTTTTTTAACCAAAGTATATTAGAGAGAAAGAAACCAAATATTTACTTCCAAGAGCCAGAAAAAAAAGGTAAGGGAATAGAATTAGTAAGGGGAAAAAAACTGTTACACAGAAAACCCAGCAACCAACAAACCAGAGAGAAGACTTAACCAATAGAACAAAAGCAGGCTCTCTGGAACTTCAATGAATACAGTGACACTGGCATATTTTTGGCACAGCTAATCCTGAAAAATAAGATAAAGGGACAATAGTATTTTTCAAACAGAGACACTATTATTACAGAGAACAGAAACTAAACATGTAAGAGACTATTACAACCACGTGCTGTGGACACCTGAAGCCCTCAGGAGGCTGGTGAGAGGGACTGCTTGAGTCGGGAGTTGAGGCCAATCTGTAGAAGGCTCCATTTAAAAAAAAATTATAATAATAAAATAAACTAATACTTTAATAGAAAATATGCATAAATTTGAAGATTTAGAGAAAATGGATGGTTTTCTCAATGTATTTAAATTAGCACAATTGGACTAAGAATTCACACTTAGGTGTAAAAACACAAAAGACTATAAACTCCCAGAAGATGGCACAGGAGGAAACAGAAGACACAGAGGAAAACAGATGATGTTCATATGCAATGTTGGAACCAGAGTACTCCATCCTCTGCTTCTGTTGGCAGGGGTCTGCGCATGCTGCAGGCCTCTGCAGGCAAGAAAGCCTTTTTAGTGTAGCAGCTAAGCACAACATGGGGTGCCTACCAGTAGGTTGCAGCTGACAAAGCCAGACTCTTCTCTAGGGCCATTGAGGGCTGTGTTGCTGGTCTCAGTGATGCAGCTCTAAATGGTAGGCTCTAACCTCCAGTGCTGCAACAGACCCCAGCTGCTCACCACCAACTTCCATCTAGGTTCTTGTCTTGCAAATCCAAAGAGTAAAATTAATGGGACAATGGAAGGCAAGAGTGAAAGGCATAGGATTTATTCAAATGTGAGATATGGAAACAGAATTCTTACAGGGGCAAGAAGGAAACCTGGCAGGGTCTGCCCCTGAGTGTGCTGGTCTGGGGATTCACCTAGCACTAGAGGCAATACTGTTGGTCCACATGGATGCTAACCAGCATTTGGAGAAGCACTAATGCTATTGGTTACCCCTCGAGAACTTCCATTCAGCTCTGCCCCCTTCCTTTTCCTTACAGCTTGCCCGTAATCCCAGCTTCCCAGGAGGCTGAGGTCTGTGGATGGAGGATGCTCAGGGCTCTGAGCTTCACGTTCCACACCAGGCTGGCAGGACGGCCTGAGCACCACAGGTCTGAGCACCCTGGCTCTCCTGGGCCTGGCTCACTGCACCTCAGGCCTGTGCCAGCATGATGGGCTCCAAGCAGCTGAGGCTGCTGCTTGCTGCCTGTGCTCCAGCCTGCTGGGGCCACCGCTTCTCAGCAGGGATTAGTGGGTTAGCTTCACAGCCAGGAAACCACATCAATGTTAAAAACCTGATCCCCGAAAGAAATAATTAATAAGCTGCACTTCTTCAAAATTAAAAACTTCTGCCAGGCATGGTGGTACACGCCTGTAATCCCAATAGCCTCTTGTTTGGCAAGAGGATTGCGAGTTCAAAAACAGCCTCAGCAATGTGGAGGTGCTTAGCAACTCAGTGAGACCCTGTCTCTAAATAAAATACAAATAGGGCTGGGGATGTGGCTCAGTGGTCAGTGGTTGAATGCCCCTGAGTTCAATCCCTGGTACCAAAAAACAAAACAAAACAAACAAAACAAAACTTCTACAAAAATCTTTGCAAAAAAACACTGGTAAGAGAAAGTAAAGTTAAGCCACAATGAGGGAAAAAACTTGCAAGTACATATTGCACAAAGGACTGGTATGAAAAATATACAAGGAATTCTTAAATCTCAGTGATTAGAAAACAAAACATCTGAACAGACACTATCAAAGGAGACACGCAGTGCATGAATGGGCACATGAAAACTGTTCCACATCGTGTGTCGTTAGGGAATCACAGACTGAAATGATGAGGCACCACTGCACTGTCCCCCCGTCAGACAAAACACCCAGGACAGGCGGCAGTGCTGGCAGCACGGGGACAGCAGGCACTCTCTCTCTCTCAGTGCTGCTGGGAATGCAGGACAGAGCAGCCTCCCTGGGGGATGGTGTGCAGTTCCTGACAAGGGCACACGTACCCTCACCACACCACGTGGCAGTCACACTCCTTGGTCTTTACCCAGATGAGCTGCAACTGTAGGTCCACTCAAGAGACTGCATGCCGATGTTTATGGCTGCTAATTCACGATTCCCAAGTGTGGAAGCAGCCAAGCTGCCTGCAGGGGGTGAACTGTACATCTACAAGTGGAACACCATTCAGTACGTGGCATTCTGGAGGAGACGAAATCATGGAGTCGGTGAGCAGGTCTCTGGTTGCCAAAGATCAGAGGGAGGAGGAACGGCTGAGAGGACAGGGTACTCCCTGTGCTGCGGCAGTGGTAGACCCACATTGTCATACTCTTGTCAGAACACAGAGTGCACCTGAAGTGGCACCCTCTTTCTCCACAGAAAAGCCCTCTTCACCATGGCTGATTTTAGGACTGTCAGCAAAAGAGTCTCTGCGAAAGAGTCCAATGTAGATAAACTTCCTATTTTCATGTCACCCTGTTTACTTGGCCACTGGCCGAGAAGATACCAGCACTCCAGGTGCTGGACACCCCCTTACTAGTTTTTCACAAATATATCCAGTATAGTACTTTCAAGAAATGTGCAAACAAGGCCTCTGGCCTTGAGCTGGGCTTCACAGAGATGTCTACATTTTTAAGATGTTACAAATGGGCTCCATGGTAACAGCTGGCAGGGGGAGGAAAGAAAGGGGAGATGAAGCTCCCCCCTTCTCAGGTGTTGTCCTTGAAGAGTTAACTTGCCCAGAACAGTGAAAGAAAAAGCTGCTTTTATGTGAACTTCTGCAGACTGTGAATTTCTGAACCCCTTCCTTAGACACTGGGTATAAAACTCTGAAACTCCCTGAACTTGGGGTTCAGGGGATTAATTGATTACAGCAAAAGCTGTGCCCTCTGAACCTGGCTGCAGCCAAATAAAACTGTTTCCTGCTATGTTCGTTGCCTTGCCTCATTTGTCCTTACAACACACCCTAAAGTACCCCTGGGCCTTAGGAAATAATAATGTGTCTGCTCTGGCCAGATCTTCACAGTGTGCCACAGGACAGCAGGCTGATTCAATGAGGAGCCAGCAGGAGGGGCTGGGGAGCTCTGTTGGGGGTGCGAGGGGGCTTCACTTTCTGCAGAACTAAAACTGCCCTAAAAAACAAAGCTAGTTTTAAAAATTGGGTTAAAAAGCCATAGAAGACCTAAGTTAACTACTTATCAAATGAAAATAAAGAGGTAAGTGAAGAGAAGCCCCTCAACCAGGGTGAGTGTGCAGGGCCCTAGACCTTGTATGGAGTCAGATGGGGGGTGTGGAAGAGTGGGGAGGGTCCTAGGACCCAGCACCCAGCAGGCAGGGCAGGGGGTGGGAGCTATCAGAGAGCATAGACTAGGGCTTGCCTCCAGGAGACCTCACCATGGTGGTAAATGAGAGAGGAGCCACGACCTGGTGGGCCAGAGCCCCAGGGACTGGAGGGTCCAAAGTGGAGGTCAAGCAAGAACCTGAATGGCAGCACAGGAAGTGGTGGGAAGCCCCTGCCCACTCTGCCGCCAGGAAGGAGAGCAAGGTAGGACCAGAGGCTTCCAAGGGCGTCAGCACACAGGATGGGATGGAGCAAAAGCCCCTAGAGATGCACACGCATGTGAGAAGTCGGAGTCAGACAGAGGAAGAGCCTGTCCCCGTGGCAGCCCATTTATATACAGAGGATTTTCCTGGCTGCTGGCGTGCGTGCAGCGAGACCAGGGCAGAATCAGGAGGAAAGGCCAAACTCCCTCTGTGGGGATCTTGTTTCTGCCACTTGCTTTGAGACCCTGGGCACATTTTAACCACTGTGTAAAGTTAGTAAAAATATCTCCTTGCAGGTGGGAAACCTAAACGTGACGTGTTGCACAATGTGTGCAGGTGGGGTGTAAAGGTCCAGCAGTCCTCCTCTATCCCGGACATCTGTCCTGAGACCCTCAGTATGCAGGAAACTCAGATGTCCCAAATCCTGCATGTGCTGGGTTTCCCTTATGCATATGGACCTATGATAGCTTAGCTAATAGGCACAGTAAGAGATTAACCATGATATCAAATGACCTCTACAATAACTTTCGCATATTTTAGGCAAACCTTCTCCTGAAGCTGTGGACCACTTGGGAGCACAGGCTTGGTGGCACTTATGCAAGGATGTCCCATGCTGAAGCCTTCCTACAGGCTCAGCATTGCCATTAGCTGGGACATTTTTTTCTCCAACCACCACACACATTCAGTGCCCTCCCACCCTCACCGTGCCCTTACCCACATGGTGGTACCAACTTGTGCTGCTTCAGGGTGGCAGCCAAACTCACACAAAGTTTTTTTTCCCCTCTTCTCAATTTCATGGGCTCGTTCTTACTGTAGGTCTTGGCAACTTCGGCACAGGAAATTTTCTTTCTTTATCACATCAAGAACTTCTATCTTGGGGCTGGGGATGTGGCTCAAGCGGTAGCACGCTCGCCTGGCATACATGCGGCCCCGGTTCGATCTTCAGCACCATATACAAACAAAGATGTTGTGTCTGCCGAAAACTAAAAAAATAAATAAATACATAAATATTAAAAATTCTCTCTCTCTCTCTCTCTCTCTAAAAAAAAAAAAAAAAAGAACTTCTATCTTTTCAGTTAACAAGAGCACTCTATGCTTCTCTGGCACCCCTGGATTTATAGCACCATGATGCCTGCAGGCCAGGGCTATTACGAGGTAAAACAGGGATTGCTGGAACACAAGCACCACAGGGCCCTGCAGCTGACCTACAAGATGACCTATGAGTGGCCAGTGGGCAGTACACAGTGTGGAGATGCTGAACCAAGTGATGACCACACCAGGTGGATGGAGCAGGGTAGCTGGGGTGCCAGCAACCTCCGCAGATGGTGAGCAACTTCCAGTTAGTGTGCTTGGATCTCAGCTGACCACAGGAACTGAAGTCTTGGCAGTGAGTCATTTCTGTTACCAGCAGCCAAGTCAGGGAGCCTGCCTGGCCACACTGGGCTGCCCACCCACCTGAGAAATAGGCAAATCATGGAAAAGGGGAAAAGGAATTTTATGCAATTTGGTCAAACTGGGGAGGGCAGCGAGGCGCTGCTCTCTGGTCTCAGCAGGAGCCTCAATTTACAGAAACAAAAGCCAGGTGACTTACGTATATAGAAATAGTGAGGTGGTGTGTAGCCACAGAATGGGTCAGTTGTGATTTCCTTGGCCTCCGTCCTCCACATGAGGTTTGAAACAGTTTAGGAGCTCTCTGCTTCAAAACTGGGGACCATGGGGGACTCCTGTTCCCACACCACAGGAAGTACCTAGGAGATGTTGGCAAGCGTTCAGGAGGCAGCCACAGGAAAAGCTTACTTCCCACCAACTTAAAAGGCAGCAGGAAATCGCCCTCATTACAAGGCTCCAACATTTGCCCACAATCAGACCTTACTAGCTCAGCCCATATGAACCATGGCAAATGGGTTTCCTTCCCTCGTCCATGTCCTCTGGAGGCTCTCTTCCCTGTCCCTGGGGCTTCCGATTAGCTCCCAGAAAAAGCCAGCCAAAGCCACTGTCTGTTACTTGAAGAGGCACAAGACTCTTCAAGTTGGAAGGAGCTGAACGTGGGATTAGGGAGGAGGAGGCAGCCACAAACTGACATTCAAGTGCAGATCCCTCAGGGGGCTGCACTCACCCGTCAGGCTGCTTAAAATTTGCTGTCCTGAAGGTTTTTTGTTATTTTTTTAAAAGAAAAGACAAACAGCTGCTTATCTTGAAATCAATCAGGCATTCCTTTTCTGCTTTAGGTACTTTGTAGTAAGAGAAGCCCCTTCAGAGTGGTGGCTACAGATAGAGTCCTAAGGACACCTCCTCCTAACACAAGTTCTCTGTTTTAGGGACAGATAGAGACAGAGACAGCATTTGACATCTTAGGGGAAGAACACATGCCCCATAGGACATGCTGCTTGATGCTTTTGTTGAAACAGGTCTCAGACCTCTCCCAAGGATGTCTGCCGAGAACTCCTGCACAGCCCCCACTGACTGCAGTGGCTCTCAGGGTCCCTTTCTAGGACAGAATGGCACACTGTTCTCTGGCCACTGGAGGCACCAAGAGCCAACTGGCCAAGTAGGAGTCCTTTCCCAAGAGGCCTGGGCTTGAGAAAGAGGTGGGCTTCTCTGCAGGCCACTGGGCTTGCGTGGAACCTGTACCCTGGCGGTCCACATCCTGTGAGGCTGTGGGGCGGGAGGAGTCGTCATAGGGCAGAGCTGTGGGGGAGGCACCAGGGAGAGCGGGTGCAGAGCTGAGCATGGAGAAGGTGGTAGCTCCTGTGCCCCAGCTCCATCTCTCCCTGGGAACCAACCTGCGTCCTGACATCAACTTCATATGCAGTCCCAATCCTATAACAGTCTCCTCTGCTCGTGTAAATTGGCGCTCACTTGTTTATGTTACTTTGAAACAAAATTTCTAATTAGTAGAAGGAGAGTAGGACTTGCTCCCTGCTCCACTGTAAGACTTTGAAGCAGAAACACTTCATTCTCGTTAGTTCGTTCAATTAACATCCAGCAAACACCGAACAGCACCGTGAAGAGGCCTCTGAAATGCAGGCTCTGGAGCTGCTGCTGGCCGTGGGTAGCCGGGGAAGACCTCTGCAGAGTGGGTATTCCAGCAGGAACCTGGAGGAGGCGAGGGCATCCACACAGATGCTGGGCAGAAGCCATAGTGGATGCTATGGCTCTGAGGGGATGTGTTTGGCATCTGAAGAATGGAAGCGGGAGAAGGGGAAGCCAGGCAGGAGTGGAGCTGGAAAGGCAGCCTTGGGCTGAGTCACTGAAGGCCGGGCCTGGGCCTGCACCTGGCCTCCAGTGGAGCTGGAGGCTGGAGGGCCTGCAGGGGCTGGAGTCTGGGTAACCTTTGGACAGGATCTCCTGGCTGGGGCACAGAGAATGAACTGGGGTGGGGCGGGCAGAGGGCGAGCAAGGTGGAGAAGGAGGCCAGGCTGGCTGCTCTCCCAGGAGACAGGCGAGTCCACAGGCAGCTGCTCAGCATGATGGCAGCAGAGGAGGAAGTGAGAAGTGGGTGTGAACGGGACAGGTTCCAAACTCAACGCTCAGGGGACCCACAACGGCTGGCTGTGATGTTTGAGAGGAAAAGAAGATTTCAAGAATGAGTCCAAGAATTTGGCCCAAGTAACTGGCAGTGTGCAATTGCTGTCGACAATGTGGGAATGACTTTGAGAGAAGCAATTTGATGAGGAAAACGTGCAAATTTGAATTTAATATTAGGTCTCTAAGCGGAGGTGTCAAGGACGCTGTGGGATGTGGAGCCTGAGAGTGGATTTAGAGCATGTGTTTATGGGCCTACAGATGGCCTTTGTAAGCACTACACTGAATGAGGTCAGTTTAGACAGGGAAGAGGGGTGACTTCAGAAGGTGGGAAGAGAGAGTGGTCATCAACGGGAGCCAGAGCGTGAGACTAGAGGAATACACCTCCTTGTGCCACCAAGGACAGATCAAGGGCGTCCTCTGGAGCCCAGAGACCAGGGGTGAGCCTTGGAATCACCAGGTCAGCGGCTGGGATGAAACCCTGATTGGAGGAAGACAAATAGGCCAGGTGGGCGCAAGGACTGTTAACATTCACCATGGGTGTGACCACAGTGAGTCATTACGAAAGCAGATGAATACAAACTATGAATTTCGGCAGTGTTTCCTGGGCTGAAGGAACCAGGAGGGCTTGGCAGACTTGATGTGCCGTGTGGACATGGAAGCTCACATTCCTGTTATTCTTCACATCCTTTTACCTGGAAAAATGTTCTAGACACTGTCTGTACTCCTTCCACACTTTTAAAGTGATTGCAGCAAAGAAATGAGTGGATGGGCAGTCGACACGAGCTTAGAGCTATTGTGACCCTAAATTGGTGGCAGTCACCGGCAGCTGCGTCACTGCCAATGAAGCCAGATTTAAAGTTAGGTAGTCAGTGTAGTTAGGTAAATCGGGTCTAATATCAAGTGAAATCTAAAACGGAGGCCATGCTGGGAATGACTCAGGGAAAACACAGGACAACTCATGGAATGTTAATGAAGTCCTGAAAAGGCCCTAGGCCAAAGTCCACCTCAAAGAAACAGCCCCCAACAGATTTGGAGATAGCCCATCCCAGAGAAGTGATAAGCCCATCCCAAAAGTCCTTCCTGCCCATTTGGCTCACCTGTGTCCTAACCCTTCCCACCTACATTCCATCACCAAAACTACAAAAAGGGGAAACAACCGCACTTCCACGGATTCCACCTCTTGGGTCCCCTTCTTCCTCCGGGAGAAGTCTTTTCTGCTGTCCTTTAATAAACTTCTAATTTCTACTCTGACCTTGCCTCGGCGTGCTTCTTTGGTGTTATTCTTCAACATGGGGGAAGCAAGGACTCGCCACCGGTCAACAGTGGTATCATATTGGAGGTCCCACCGAGATTCTACACCGAGGTAAGTGCATGCACCCCATGTCTGTTTGAGGTGCATCTTTTTCTCTCTTTCTTTCTGGAGGTAAGGTGGGCACCTGACGGCTACTTAAACGCAATTAGTGCAGCCACCACTCTTCAAGACTCGGGTGAGAGGTTTCCCGGCCTAGGCAGCTCTCAATCACCTGTTCAATACAGAGCAGGCATGTTGGGTTCTGTCAAAGCCGCTTCCAACTTTTCTGTCTGGGCCCGGAGAGCAATTGGCGTGAGTACACAGTGTCCCTAATCCCGGTCTGCCTCGGATGCGTGGAGGTGGAGGAAGGAGTTTGGAACAACTGCGGAATTCCGGTCTGGGCTACTCTCAGAGGATTCTTAAGGTTCCTTTCTCTTGAGCCCCCTTCCGACAGCGCTCATGGGTATCTAGGGTGATCGGTAGATGAATGGCACTGAGGGAAAGCCCCAATCACATTTGCCTCCATATGGGCTAGGCGCAACACTCCCAACTCCGCATCCATTCCTCCTGGATGCTTCCCTTCCTTCGCAGGTCAGAAATGTTAGCAATTCAGGTTGCAGGACTGAGAAAGGCATGAGATAATTAGTAAGATCTGCCCAGGTTCCCTAAGGTGCATAGGTAACTTTTACTAGTCTGTTTTACCGCCCCAATGTTTAAAATGAGCTGTGTTCTTTAAGCTACTAGAGAGGCATTTTTAGAATCAACTCCTCCGGTAATCTGCTACCTTACAACCAGGAGATATCCCTTAACACTCAGGCGGCTCCTTTAGTCTACAGAGCAAAGACAACAACAAAAGAGCACAGGATTCTCTTTTGTAATGGGTTTTTAGTGGTCGGGAGGAAAGCAGTAAGGCCCTTAAGTCTGAATCCTCCCAGGGTCTCTGGCACAGGGCAAACTGAGACCCTAGCAATTTGCTAAAGGGGACCAGAAACCCCTTGGCAAAGCAAGGTGAGAGACGGGTTTTCTGGACCGTTTAGGAAGCTCAAACTTAGGGAGATGTCCCTAATGAGAACAGTTTTCTCCGGTGCAGCGTGGGCACCTGAGTCCTGTTTTCTTCTCACTCAGACGGGAGCTTCTCTCTCTCCAATACGCCAGGTGGACCACTAGCCTGCATATTGAAAAATTGGGATAGATTTGAACCTCAGATGCTCAAGAAAAAGTGCCTCATTTTCTTGGCCTGGCCTCAATACAAACTCTCTGGAGAAAACTGGCCACCAGAGGAAAATATCAATTTTAATACAATTTTACAGTTTGATAAAATTTACAAAAAAGGAAATGGTGTGAGGTGCCGTATGTTCAGATTTTCTTTGCTCTAAGGGAAAATCCTAAATTATGCCAACAGTGTAAAGTAGACCTAGCTATGATATCTGCCATGAAGAGAAAAAAATCTTGAACTCACTGAGGAAAAAGAATCAAGAGAAAAATTTGGGCCGATCAAAGTACATACCCCCTTTCCCCTTCAAGACCTAAGGCAGATAAAAACTGACTCTACTGGAAAGTTAGGAGATATGCCAGATTGTCTAGGATTGGATCTATCCAAAGGAGCTAATCTTGCAAGTGAAAGGGAAACTGAGGAATTCCCAGCAGCTGCCAGAGCCATTTTCGCTTTGGGGAAATTTCCTCATAATTTCCCTGCACTTAAGGATTACTCCACCTAAATGCAGTAAAGTCAGTCACACTGAGACCCTTGATTTTACACCTATAGTTGCCCTTATGTGAGAACATCTGGTCCACTCATGGGCAATCTAAGGTGCCACTGATAGGAGTCATAATTAAATGGAAGTTCAAAACCTGGAGAGATTTTTTTCTTATCTGGTCTGTTTTAAAGGTTATTATAGATTGTTTCTTGGGGATAATCTAGGCTAAATGTGTGTCTAAAAGATGTTTCACTGTAACATCTGGTATCTAAATGAGTTTGAAGCATTGTGTAATCTTGCAGTTAAAAGTCAGGGTTAGGTAATTGATTAGTTTGATTTCAGATAATGCATGCCGGAGAAATTAAATACTTAGGATAGAAAATTAAAAGAACTCTAAGTTGGCAAGTAACTCCCAATCATTCAGTTTTATTTTTTCATCAATTTTTGAACTGGGTAGCCTAAGGAGATTTCATTAAGTATACCAGTGCATTGATTTGGGCAAGGATAGTAAATTATGATTTGGTATCTGTTTCTCTCAGTGTGTAAGATTTAGGAAAAAGTGTTGAATTAAAACGTTGGTCTGGCTTATTGAAATGACATTAATTAGCAACAGTCTTGGGAATTTTCAAAGCTTAATTTTAGATATACATGGTAGTGTGTGGATTTTTTCCAGGTGATTTAATGTAACTTAATACTACTTTAGGAACTTCAGAACAAAGAAAGTAGCTTAATGATCCTGAAGGAACTTCTTCTGATGGTGGCTTTTATATTATCAAGAAAGATCCTATTTTCAGTTTTGTGTGAGCAAGTTTTTCTAGTGTAGGAAGATATAAAGATGAAATTTTGTAAATTGTATCTTAAACTTTTACCATATTTTCAACTTCCAAAACTGAAAATTGTGACTTATGGTTAAAATGCCTTAGGCATGAAGTTTCTGCTCAAAATTCCAGTTTTCCCAGTTCCTTCCAGACCTCAGCCAGGACTTAAATTGATATGCAAATAGAAGAAGCCTGGAGCACTCAGTAGGAGACAGATCTGAGGCCCAAGGAAAAAAAAAGTAAAGGTGTCTTTTACCTGAACTCAAACTAGATTAAACCAAAGAGTAAATTGTATGGCATTTACTAATTACTGGCAGGTCAATTTTTTTCTAGGACTTTTGCCTTTTCTTAGATTCTATGTTTTTTTTGAGCTCATGATTTTTATTCTACAGACAAGCTAATGTTTTTCTGATAAGTTCTATTTTTGATCAACTGGAGTTTTTTTAAACATTGCAATGAGATTTCACCTGAGAAAGCTGCAAGGCCTTTTGTGTTATGTGTTACACTTGTGTTACGTGTTGTATGTCGGTATGTCTGTGTGTATGTCCATATGTCATGCAGTGATATGACAATTGACAGATGAGGAGCGCTCATGAAAAATTAAAAATGGATCCAAATATCTTTGATTCACGTGATTCAAATGGCTCAATTTAAATTGGGTAAACAGATGAAAGTAAAGATGTCTTTAAAATTAAGCTTATAAGTTTTTCTAGGTGTTCAAAAAGGCCTTAATAAAATGTTAAATCTGCTTAAATTCAAAAATTTACAAGTATTGTTTCAAAATGTGAACAGAAGGAGGTTAACAGATAAAAAGAGAAACTAAAAGGTTCTAGATTTCTGGATAAGAGTCTATATGATTAAGTAATTAAGAGGGTTTAAGTAAATGATATAAAGAAGGTCTGTGTAAGTTTTTGAGCAAGTAATCTTAAAGACATTAAACAGCTGGTTAAACAAGTGCTGTCGTTTTAGAGAATTGTGCTATGTTATTTCTTTAAAAGCTAAACTTGGTTAATATAAAAACATCAATGTAATTGGTGCCATTAATGTGTTCATATCTTCCAGGTATACAAGTCTGTAAAGTAGAAGCTTTAGAAAGAGCATTATATCAAGCTGGTGTTCTAAAATTGTATGGTAATTTTAGGCTTAAAAGAAAAACATGTTGGAGATTTATTTATATCATTTGTGTTCTATAACTGGACTTGTTATCAATAAGTTATGTAAAGTTCCATGTTACTTTTTACACTGAGATACAATTTAAATGTATTTTTAATGAGAGCCTAATCTACGTAAAGGTTTTATTGCAAAACACAAAAGTACTTTGCTACTTTTCTATAAAAGGTTAAAAGCTTTCAGCCTTTCTTTAATTCATGTTTTAGATGTGATATTATGTTGTGTTAGCTAATATTCATGTGAACTTGAGCAACAATTTATGTAGGCTTTGTAAAATGATGTTTAAAAAAAGCAAAGATCAGCTTCAGAACTATAGTATTTAAGATTTATGAAGAGCCCCACCTTACTTGAGATAAGGCTCTATGTCCCATCTCCTGTGAAAGTGACTATGAAAGAAGTAGGCTAGATTTCAGTACATTTAAAATTGTGTCCAAAAGTTGGTTTTTGTCACGATTGCCAGGATCTCAAACAGGGGATATACTCCACCAAAATTCAAGGTAGCTATTATATGAACTAAATGTTTTTACTCTTGATAATTTTATCTTGTAGTTTTCTTATAAATGATTTAAGATTGCCTGTTAATGTTTTGCAGAGGTACTGATTTAAGAACACACAACCTGGGTTAATTTAAGATAAGAAGTTATCACCTACAGGATAGAGAGATAGACATTAAAGCCCAGTACCCTTAATATAAGGCTGTTAACTTATTTTGCTGGATCTTTAAGATTAAGTTTTAAAATTAAAAATTTGGCTCTTGCCCTCTGAGTCAGTCTGAATCAGGGAATAGGGGACTTCTTCAAAGGGCTCTGCAACTCTAGGCCACATAACCTCCCGATCAGGGAGATTAATGAGACCAGTAGAGGACAGGAAGCCAGTTAGTGCATTTGCTGTGAAGAGGAGGGTCATCAAAAAAGGGAGACATCCCTGATGCTTTCAAGGGAAGCCACATGGTCAAGCAAGGCCTGGACCCATCCTAGCGCAAATGGCACTAGCAGAACTGAGAAGCTGCTGTGAAGTTCCCGAGGACTCCCAGGAGACTCAGCTGACTGTTAACAATAGGTAGAAACAGAAGTCAGTTTGACTTGCTTCATCTTAAACACTTAGCAAAGACAGTCAAAGCCAAAGCACAGTTGTTCCTGGACATCTTAAATGATAATAATAGTTAAATGAAACTTCCATAAATAAGTAAACTGGAGGCTACAAAAGAGATTCTCAGACAGGAATGCCTGATAACTATCAAAAGAAACTGCCAGAGTAGTTTTTAGTTTAAGGCCCACAGATATTCCTAACCTACACAGGTAGGCTTGGTGTTTGCTAGTATGAGTATCCAGCCCTAGGTAACAGAATTAAAGATTTCTATTAGACACAGGTCATACTAGTAAAAGGATTTTGCAAGATCAGATGATATTAAATTAAACTATATCTTAAGGGAAGGACAACTGTAACCCTAAAAGTTAAATGTTGTGTTTACATCCCTGACATTTCTGACAATGTGACAAATATCCTTAAAGATTTACATACTCAGATAAAAGCCATGTCCTCAGCAACTTTGTCATGGAGACAATATCTTAGCTCCTGGTTTTTGGTACTTCCTGGTGGAAAACATTGTTAGTCTTTGTCTTTGCCATCATACTCATTGGCATATTCCTGTGCTATGGGATTTATTGCTACATCAATATGGTTCCAGTACTAATGAATTCTTGTTTCTCTTATAGACCACCCATCACTCAGATGGCCCTCCAGCCTATTACTTCTCAATCGGACTTCTATCATGGACCACTCAATAGACCTGATTTTTAAAGGGGGACTCCAAACTGCTTGCCCCAACATCGCCCCTTTTGTCAGCCTGAAGAAGCCAGAAAGATCTTCTTCGCCCCCTTTCCTTACAGCAGTAAGGAGTTCCCAAATTAGAGGGGGGAATGAAGCCAGATTTAAAGTTAGGTAGTCAGTGTAGTTAGGTAAATCGGGTCTAATATCAAGTGAAATCTAAAACGGAGGCCATGCTGGGAATGACTCAGGGAAAACACAGGACAACTCATGGAATGTTAATGAAGTCCCGAAAAGGCCCTAGGCCAAAGTCCACCTCAAAGAAACAGCCCCCAACAGATTTGGAGATAGCCCATCCCAGAGAAGTGATAAGCCCATCCCAAAAGTCCTTCCTGCCCATTTGGCTCACCTGTGTCCTAACCCTTCCCACCTACATTCCATCACCAAAACTACAAAAAGGGGAAACAACCGCACTTCCACGGATTCCACCTCTTGGGTCCCCTTCTTCCTCCGGGAGAAGTCTTTTCTGCTGTCCTTTAATAAATTTCTAATTTCTACTCTGACCTTGCCTCGGCGTGCTTCTTTGGTGTTATTCTTCAACATCGGGGAAGCAAGGACTCGTCACCGGTCAACAGCGGTATCACCAGCTCCACGGGTCACATGCATCACTCCCATTCTTCCATGAGAATGAGGTATAGCGTGTCTAAAACCAAGACACTCTTAAAAACTGGGCCCAGAAGAGCAGAGAACGCGGGCAGAGCTGATGAAGCTTGGCATGGACGGAAAGCTGACCCACTTCCAGACCTAATAACCCCATTTTGCCTTCTCTGGCTGCTCCTTTCCCAGTTACTGTTCTTTCCTCCAGTTTATCTTAAATCCCAGCATCCCAGGTCTGACAAATGCCACATCTGGGAACAGACTCAAAACTGCCCTCCCCAGGAGCAGTGGCTCTTGCCTTGGCTCTGCCAAGACTGCTCAAGCCGCCCCTGGATGGTGATCAGCCAGGACCCCCTGACCGAGATGCTGGCTGTGGAAACCCCTGACTCCAGCCTTTGTTCCTTCCCTGGAAGCTGTGCTGACATAGAGGTAGCACTTGGGTCTGAGGTCCAGTGCAGCCGCTGCAGACAGCCTCCTTTCCCGCTTCTCAGCACTTGGCCATTGGGCCTTTTGGGGCAGGAGGTCCCCCTAGGTCTGGTGGGTATCCTCCAGAGCCAGGCCTTGACGGGACTGGACAGAAGAGGGATGACCATGAGAATGGAGACTGTCCCCAGCATGCTCACGTGTAGAAGAGACTGGCTGATAGCACGGTGATCTCAGAGTAAAGGGATAACTAGGGGTCAAGGAGGGAGGGATGGGGTCCTTTGCCCACTGCCACCTCCGAAATGAGCAGAGGCCTCCCCTTGCAGGAGGAAGGGCAGGCAACTGCCCAGACAGGACCCCCCGGGGCACTCGGGGAAGTGCACCACTCCTAAGTGGTCCCCAGCTGTGGCTGCACAGAATAAAAGCTGTTAAAAGATGCCTACTGCCTGGGCCCACCTCGCTTCCATAAAATCACAGCCTCCAGGAAGAAGCCTGATGCTATCTAAAAGCTTTCCAGGAAAGTGCAATGTGCCCTGGGGTCCAAGGACAGAGTCCCTGCTCCTGAGGATGATCAGAGGCTTCAAACAGGGAAGTTCCGTGGCAGATCAGAGGGTCCTATTTTGGTGTAGAAAGTCCCCAGCAACCTGGGCCCAGAAATACTGTTTAGGTAACTATCTCTGGTTCTGGTTAGGCTCCACCCAGCCTGTCTGTAGGCGCCTTTCCCATGTCTGAGACCCATGACGCCTCACTAGCCTTCACAGAGCCCTTTATTTGGGCAACATATTTCACACTGTGGAAGGGAAACACATAGTCCTACGTGCACAGGAGGAAAGCAGCTCACAGAAAGGGGAGCTATTTGGGTTCCCTGGGCAGATGGGATGGCCCCTGGCCACACATGCTTGGCTTTCCGTTTCTCTCAGACCACTGAACCTAACGCATCTCTTCCCTGTGCTGTTCCTCCAAGGCCTTGTGGCATTTGCAGCTTGCAGACTCCTTGGAGACATCTGATGGACTGTCGTCTTTTGTTTTTTAACTTAAGTCCCAAACACGACATCGGAGCAATGGCTAAAGCTGATGGGGATCTGGAAGAGTCGCCCCTTGGTGGAGCCCAGTTGGACCCCGGGGGCCAGCTCACTGCAGCACTTCCCTCCCAAGGTCCTGGAGAGCGGCCAGAGAGCAGTGCTGACACTCATCCACAGGGGGAGCAAGGCTGTCCTAATCTTAGAGAGGGGAACTTTCAACCCAGAGTCCACAGGAACGAAACAAGTTTACAACAGGGGTCAGCAAGGCTGTAACAACCACAGTTTTAATTAGGGGGCTGCACCTCAAAGAGAAGGGAGACAGCACCAAGAGAGAGATCAGGTTGTTACCCCCAAAACGAGGGAGACAAGACTTTTATTGGATTGCTGGAGTGGGCTGGGGTCTGACCGACCATGGTCTCAGTTCTGGCTTTGCCAGGTGGCTCCTGATGGCTTGAGGGGACCACCTCAGTCTGCTCTGCAGGACCTCTGTCTGTCACAGCTGGCATCCTGGAATGGCCATTCAGTTCCCAAGGGTTGACTGCTTCTGCTTTGGGGGAGGGCAATGTCATCATGGGGGGATGTGTCTCCAAGGCTCTGCTGTCCTGAAATCCAGGTGACTGCAGGTTTAGACAGTGACTGGAGACTCCTAGGCACTGCTCCAAGGGTCTGGAGCAGGACATGGTAAAACTGGCAGATGAATGTCCCTGCACTTATCTTGTGCCTTCAGACTTGAAGGAGGCAAAGAGGTTAGGTAAGTTCAGGGCTAATGAACCTGTGCAGCCAGTTTCTAGATGAGCGCTCCTGATAAGCACTCATGATTGACAGGCCTGTCTGCCGAGCCAGCAAGTCTGATGCAGGGCTTAAGGCAAAGATGGTGCAGGAAGCTGAGCTCCAGTCCCAACTGCTCAAAATGAGGACCCAGATGCCACGGCTGGGCCTTTCTTGGTTCCCCCTGGGCAGCAGCGGGCCCAGGAGAGGAGGCGCTGCTCCCTAGAACAGCCCCTCTGAGTCTCTTGTTAAAAACTGGGGAGTGGTTTTAGTGCCACTTAGGGAAAACAGGTCTTGAATTAAGGCCTCGGTGGTGCACCTTCCCCTTGTCCCTGTGTCCCTGCTTGCCTCACAGTGTCTCCTTCAGAAATAAACAGCTGGTGAGTGGCCCTAGCTGGATGGGCTGCCAGGTCCCCAGCCTGGTCCCTTCCACAGCACCAAACTGCCTTCCTTCTGATGGGGCCTCCTTGCCTCAAACCAAATAGTTAAAAGCCTGATGAAAATATCAATCTGGGTCTAATTGAGATACTACTAAAGATGGTCCTGGGGCTAGCTTTCAAGAATAATGAAGCTAAAAATAAAATACAGGACTTCCAGTTACATTTAAATTTCAGATACAGAAGAATTTAAGTTTTTTTTTGTCTATATCCTGTTGTATTTGTTTGTATTTGGGGAAAACTTAAGCTTCACAAACTATTCATCATTTATTCAGACTTCAAATTTAACTATCACCTGGATTTTAATGGGTGGTCCTTCAGGGTGGGATCTGGAGGATACCTCATGCCGATCAACTGAGTGATGGTACAGGTCATTTCAACTGTCCTTTTGTTTTCTTGAGTAAGGGAATTGGTAGACAAGAACTGACAAGCACTGGTTAAGATAAACCCAGGACCACCAAGCAGCAGTACTGAACGTAGATCCAGGCTGGGGAAATCGAGTTAAACAAACAACTGAAATACATAAAAAATAATGAACAAATAAAACAGGAAGGAAGTTCTGTAGGAGAGGTCGGTCCTATTTGTACTAGCAAAGCACTCTGGGATCCCACTGATCCCACAGCCGTGGGCTGGGCACCTCGTCAGGGAGGAAAAGCAAATTTTAGAATTTGTGGCTTTCTCCAAGATAGGCTCCATTCTACCCACTTACTCTACAACAACACCCGGTTCCTCCAGAGATGGTGACTTGCTCTTGACCTCAGGCTAACCACACTCTGTGGAAGGTTTTCATTTTACCCTGCAATTAAACATTAGGATTGCCTTCTGCCTTTGGAAGGACAAGAGAAAGGAGAAAGCAGTGTACACAGGAAATTATGGAGAAGGAATAGAAAATTTCTTTGAGTCGCTACCTTTGCTTAAATATTTAGCAGAAAGTGTAGGCGTTGCTCAGAGGAACTGGTGAAGTGTTGCAAGGGGGCCCTGACGCACATCAGGCTGGGAGGTGAAGCAAGAGAAGCCTCTGAGAGCCCTGCTTAGAAGGAGCCTGGCAGAAGCAACAGACACCCTCAGTCTCCTGGATTCCTGCTGCAAGGCTGGATTTGCACTGAGCCTCACTGGGCTCCTTCCCAAGGGGCTTTTGGGCAGGTTCCCAGTGTTAGGGCAGGAGGACGCCCTGTGCCTGGAAGTAAGTTTTACTTACTTGCCTGAGGACCCATAGGCACTTCAGCCCCAGGCTGCACTCCAGACAGACCCAGAGCTGCTCTCCAGAGCATGTGTGGTGGCCCCTGGGTCCTGAGGCACTGTGCCTGCAGACTCCTGCTAGAGGGATGGTGCTGATCATAAATGGCGGGTCCCTGCCAGAGTAGCAGTTTCCAGTCACCTGTCACTCAGCACTGGTCATTCTGTGCTGCTTTTTCTTTGCAAGGGATGGAATCCAGGGCCTTGCACATTCTGGGCAAGTGCTCTGCTGCTGTGCTATAAACTCACACTGTCTGGATGACCCTTCAGAACTCCTTACACCACAGTCATCAGAAGCAGGGAATATGGTGCCCCTTACTAAGGGATGCTCAATGAGTGGCAGCTCTCTGGTCCCCTAAGTGAGATTCCACTTCCCCAGAGTGGAGGAATTTAAAAATGCGAACTAGATCCTGCACCTACATTTCAGCAAATCCCAGATGTGCTGGAAGGAAATATGTTTTTAGCTTCTAGAACCCTTGGGATTGTGAGTGATTGGGGTGGCAGGAGCAGCTTTTGTTATTCAAATAAAGTCCTTTGAGCAGTTCCTGGGTTTATGCTAACGTGGTTGCCATGGGCCCACCCACATGACTAGGAGTGGGAAACTCCAGCAGCCTCCCAATTCCAGGGAAAGGAGGGTCAGCTGTTGAGGCCCTCAGTCACCCATGCCAGTGATCTGGTCAGTCATGCCCGTGTGGTGAAGTCCTGGTAAAATCATAATTGGCAGGGTCCAGAGTACAACTGGGTTGGAGAAGCTTGATGTGCACCTGGACGTGCTGGGAGGGCGCAGTGCCAGGGGAGGGCGCTGTGCCAGGGGAGGGCACAGGGGCTGGCACTGCTGCCTCCCCAGACCTGGCCCTGTGCTTCCTTCCATCTTGCTCTTCCCAAGTTGGGTCATCACAGTAAAACAGTGACAGCAATGAAGTGATTTCCTGTGTTCTGTGACTATTTTTGCAACTTATGGAACCTCAGAGAGAGTCAGGGAACCTGAGGGAGAGTCAGGGAGCCTGACTTCCTGCCACATGGTCAGAGGTGTGGGGAGCCTGGCAATGGCCCCAGGTGAGGTTGGTGTTGTGGGGCTGAGCCCTCTAACTGGATGGGGACTCTCAGGTAGTTGAACTGTGGGACAACCCGCTGGCCTTGGGAAACTGCTGGTGTCAGTAAAATACCTCCACACAACTGGCATCAGAAATACTGGGAGCGAAACAGCTCAGACCAGAACATAGGGCTGATCTCACTTTGCAGAAGTACTGAGACAAGGAAAAAAAAATTCAGTCTCCAAAAATTTATAAGGGATTCATGTCTGGCACATCTAAGAAAGGCATGAAAAGAAACAGGAAAAATATCAGGAAACCAATCCAGTAGAATATTGGCAAAGAATGTGAATTAGCCATTCATAGAAATGAATAGCTAACGAGTTTTTAAAGACAAGCTCATATGCACCAGGAATTAGAGATGTAAGAATTAAAGCAACAACACAGGAACATTATATACTCAGTGTTTTTAAAGTTAGAGGATATCAAGTTCTAGAGACAATTAGAAGATTCGAGACTCCTCCTGGGCAGCTGGAGAAGATATAAATGGACGCAACCTTCCTGTAAATCAGGAGGTTGGGCTCGAATCCTGCTCTGTCCAGTAGCTCTGTCCTGCAGTACATCTCAGACTCCCCTGGCCCACAGCTCCCAGGAGAAAGATGCTGAGACATTCCTAGCTGCACTGCCCTGATGCCACAGAGAAGAGGTGCTGACCTTGGCATCTGTCCTTAGAGGGAGGCAGAGTAAAATGTTCCCTGCATGTCATGGGATGTTTTGAAGCAGGCTGAAGACATGAAGCCCCCCCCCCATGGCCTGTGAAAACAAAGTAGAACCAAGAAAAATGAGAAACAAATACATTTTCTGATAGTATAATGTGCGTTAAATGATATGTAAATTAACATTATAACTAAAATGCAGTTATTTAAGTATTATTTTATTAAATAAGCATTATATATTAAGAATATATTTAAATGAGAACTAAGGCTACATTCAGCGGCAGTATTTTAAATAGTTAAAAGAAGATGTGGCATGGATCAGGGCACCAGTGGGACTCCTCCTGAGATACTGTGCCTGGTGAACCAACTGCCTGTCAGCCCAGCACTTAGGCAAGTAGACAGGAGAACACGTGCACCGTGGGGACGAGATGCCACAAAACAGAGCAGCTCCCTGCTGGCCAGGTAATAAGGAATAGCAGGCATGCCCTGCCCGGAGTGAGGGCCCCAGCTCAGTTCTGCAAGGTAAGGTCCTGAGGACCAGGTGTGGAAGGAGTGGCCGCCCTGGAACCCTGCTGATCCGCACACACATGTGGCTCTTTTCCTGCCCAGTGCCAACACCAAGGGCATAGCTGACTTCAAAAGCAAGTTTGCTGCTCTTCTGGTACAGAAGCTGTCTGTCTCTGTAACTTTACCTCCCCAACCCTCATTTGTTCCTCAACTGAAGTATTCAGGCAGCCAGCAAACATTTACTGAGTAGCCCTCAGGTCAGGAGCTATTCTGAAAAAACCGCCCTGCTGTGGTCACGGGGCTGGTCTGCCAGCTGTGTGTCTTGCAGAAGCTTCAGGTGACCACTAGGCTGGCTCAGGTGGCTTCATCTTGTGATTAAGACCCAGTGGACACCTTCCCTTCCTGTGATGGTGAACTCAGATTCCCAGCACCAGCTCCGCCCAGGAACAGGCTGGACAAGTTCACCCCTCCCCATGACTTGTCCTCTCAGCTTCCTCTTCTGTGGGGAGTCTGCTGCTCTGACGTGTCCTAGGGCTCCAACTGCTTTGGGACAAAGCAGTAAACCTAGCTGCCACCTTCCTTCTCTGGGGCTTCAGAGACCCCTAGCACAGCAGCCACCACACTTCACGAGCAGCCTCTCAGGACATGTAGAAATGGCTTCCAGGTCATGCAATGTGCTCCAGCGCTTATGGAAACCAGTCACTGTGCAAATCCAGAGTGTCTGTGGACACGGACAGGGCGACCTACCTCCCGTTACTGGCCTCTTATGACCTGCCCTCATTGCTAACAGATGTCTTCTACTAAGCCCTGGGGCAGTGGCTTCTGCCCCACCTCAACAGCTGTTCCCTCTTATAGTGGCTTAGGCTACCTTTGGTACTTTCTAGAACTCAGGCAGGAAGGTCACAGGACACCTGTCCCTCCATTTTACAGAGAAGCATCTGGGGCAGGTGACAGCTGGGGTGCCATGGGCTGTGCTCCAGTAGAGACAGCCAGCCTGGGTGGTCTCTTGACAGGTGGAATCGGGAGCAGCCTTGCAGGGTAGAGTGAGCCTGTGTGGTTCAGGTACTGCTAGGAGCCACAAGCAAATATACGATGTATGGCACCTTTGGTTGTAAAGTGACGCCAGCTAGCCACTGAGATATGATTATGTTAAGATTTACATTCATATGGAAATTGGACTCCCGCTGTTCACCTTGGCCTGCTACTGGACTCATGTTACGGGACTCATGGAGAGTTCCCATTGGTTGGGGAAGGATAGTAGGAGGGAATTCCGGGGGAGGTCCGGGGGGGACCCCCGGTTCCGGGAGGCGCGCGGTTCCGGTAGACGCCAGCGTGGGAGGACCGGGTTTGGCTTGCCGGCGCCTAGAGAGTATCGGCGGCTTTTTCAAAATAAAGTTTTGTTCCTGCTTGAGTGGCTCGTGATTCTGTGCCCAGCCAAAACTGCGGCAAGGTACCACACGCCAGCGTCAGGTGACAGTCACTCAGGTGAGGACTGGAAGCCACCAACTGCTCTGTGCTCTAAGACCCTAGGTTCTTTGTCTCCTAGAAAGTTGAATTCAGGAGTTTCCCTTCCACCTGGTAGCCACAGGCCTGGCTGCTTGTTGCCAGGAGATGCAGAGCCAGCTCTCTAGGCACTCCCTGAGGGCATCTGCTAGGCCTTGCGGACAGGCAGGCAGCACACACACAGTGGGAAGTCTACCAGGCTAGAAGACTGTGACTGCTGTGGAGAAACGCACACTTCAGAAGGGGTGGGAGGTGCTACAACATACAGGGAGTGTGCAGTGGTGGGTGCAATGGTGCTACATTCTGTCCCATAGCTCTGCTGAAACTGGTGTTGCCATGGTAACCAACACTCTAATCACCAGCAATGACCTGGCTCTTCAGACTGGTTTTCTCTCTATGGCATTCAACCTGTAAACACTCCCCAATTCTTTAAATCCCAATAGCTCCCCCAAATTCTATATCTAAATCTATATCCATCCACTTAGATCTATATCCACCCACCTGGATCTATATCCATCCATCTAGATCTATATCCATTCACCTAGATCTATATCCATCCACCTAGATCTATAGCCATGCACCTAGATCTATATCCATTCACCTAGATCTATAACCATTCACCTAGATCTATATCCATTCACCTAGAGCTATATCCATCCTTCTAGAGCTATATCCATCCACCTAGATCTATATCCATCATCCTAGATCTATATCCATCCACCTAGATCTAGATCCATCTTTCTAGAGCTATATCCATCCATCTAGATCTAGATCCATCCACCTAGAGCTATATCCATCCATCTAGAGCTATATCCATCCTTCTAGATCTATATCCACCCACCTAGATCTATATCGATTCATCTAGATCTACATCCATCCTTCTAGATCTATATCCATCCACCTAGATCTATATCCATCCACCTAGAGCTATATCCATCCATCTAGAGCTATATCCATCCATCTAGAGCTATTTCCATCCACCTAGATCTATATCTATCCACCTAGAGCTATATCCATCCATCTATATCTATATCCATCCACCTAGATCTATATCCATCCACCTAGATCTATATCCATCCACCTAGATCTATATCCATCCACCTAGAGATATATCAATCCATCGAGAGCTATATCCATCCACTTATATCTGTATCCATCCACCTAGATCTATATCCATCCACCTAGAGCTGTATACATCTACATATATTTTGGTACTGGGGATTGAACCCAAGGGTGCTCTACCACTGAGCTAAATCCCCAGCACTTTTTAATTTGTTGTTTTGAGACAGGGTCTTGCTGAGTTCCCCAGGCTAGTTTCAAACTGATAATCCTCCTGTCTTCGCTCCTTATCATTTTTGATGGATTTTGTTTTTTTAGAGAAAGTTTAGATTCATAGTAAAAGTGAGCAGAAGGTAGGGAGATTCTCTATTCAAGCTCTGTCCTCACATGGGCACAGCTTCTCCCAGCACTGACAGCTAGCACCAGAGAGACATGTTTGTCATGGTGAATGCACACCACTATCACCCAGAGTTCCCAGTTATCTTGGTGTCCAGCGTTGATGGCATTCGTCCTTAGGGTTTGCAAAAACGTGTACTGACATGAGACCTCCTTGGTGGCTTACAGCCCTAAGACTGCCTGTGTCCCTCTGTCCCATCCTCTGGGAATGCCGAGCCCTCTGTGCCCCCTGCTTCACCTTCACTGGATGCTGCACCCTTGGTATCCCACTGTCCCAGCCTTTCCAGACGACTGCCTTCACTCAGTACCATGCGTACGCCTCCTCCAGGTCTTGTGCTGCCTCCCTGGCTCTTCTCACAGAGCAGCCTCTGTTGTCCAATGGACCACAGTTTGCTTATCCACTGGCCCCCTGGAGGAAACCTGGGTTGTTTCCAGTCTGTGCAGTTATGAGGGAAACATCTGTGTACAGGGTCCTCAGCCCCCTGGTGAACAGCAAGGTACATGGCTACTGATCCATGTGTGAGGAATATTCAAGTTTGTAAGAATCAACCAACTTTCTCTCCAGGAGGCTGTGCCAGCTCATTACCGGCCCCCCTCATCCCATCTTATGTCATCACAATGTCACAATGCTATCGCCATCCAATCAGGCTCCCAAACCAGGGACCCCATGTCGTTCTGGGCTCTTACCTCCCTTTCAGTTTACAGACTGGCTTGTGAGGCAGACTAACATGTATTAGTCAAAAGAGACCTGGGTCACAGAGTTCAACAAGCTTCCAGATTGTGACAGCCATCATGGGCCCTCTGGTAGGATAAAAACACATGTTTCCATGAACAGTGAAATTAGCACCTACATTTCTGACTTTTCATTGCAATTTACTCCCCATGTACCTGTTGAGGGTCTTGGGGCAGGTGTGACTGATACCAATGTTCCAGGGGTCTTCCCAGGGGACTCAGCTTTGCACATGTGTGATCCATTCTAGGACTGTGCTTGTCAGTGAGGGAGTCTGGGGATCAGAGCTGCACCTCAAACTTTTTTTTTTTTTTTTTTAAAGAGAGGAAAGTAGAGAACACTCAGAGAAAAGAAGGAAGAACTACTGAGGGGCTGATTGGTTACACAAGCCAACAAAGGTGAGTGATAGATGAGGTTTGATTGGGAAATGAACAGATTAAGACTTAAGGTTTTTTTTTTTTAATTTATTTTTCAGTTTTCGGCGGACACAACATCTTTGTTTGTATGTGGTGCTGAGGATCAAACCTGGGTCGCACGCATGCCAGATGAGCACGCTACGGCTTGAGCCACATCCCCAGCCCCTGCACCTTGAACTTTGTTCAACACACCTGTGTGCGAGGCACGTTTAGCACATTCAGAGTCATGTTAAAAGCTACAAATACAGGAAAGAATCTGGGAAGCCTATCACAAGTGTACTATTTCCTTACTTATAACTGATCATGTTCCTAAACTAAGAGAAAAGAGTGACTATCTAATTGTCTCCTCAATGACCAGAGCCATGTCAATCAACCTTGAAAACCAAGAGCGTTCTCACTACGATAAGGAAGAAGCAGATCTAGGCCTGTTCTGTATTTAATTTGTACTAAGTTAAAGATAGGCCATGTGGTGGCCAATATGCCTTTTCTGCTGAGTTTCTGTTAGAACTTGAAAGACTTCTGTTTACCTGCATCTAACACCATCACCTGTTCCTCGGCCCAGATCCAATTTTTCATGAGGATGAGATAATATTATATCATTTGGTCACTTTTTAATGAATGAATCATGCATTGCAGACCAAAATTTTTAGAAGCATTTGTCTAATCTTCAAAGGAAACCAAAAGAGAAGTAATGATGACATCAGGAACGTCTTGTTTTCTTCAATATTCCCAAGTCACCAAACTTTCTTCTAATAGCAAATCAATACTGGCTAATGTGTTCCCTCAGTGAACAGGAAACACACCCCGCTCTGGAGGCATCAGTGAGCAGTGCTGGGACACAGAAGCAAAAAACTGTCCTTGCTCCACAGAGTCAAGAAGGAGTGTGATCGGGACCCCGTTAACTAGGGAAGTCTTACATCTGGGAGGCCAGGGAGCTCACCAGGGTCATGGCCCCCAGATAGCAAGGTGTGCAAACTTCCTGGAGGCTAGGAGATCCAAGATGGGGGTTGGATTCCATCACTTATTCATTTCCGTTTTCCTCCAATCGCTTAGTAAATGATTTGTTAAATCAATTGCTTTCCGATTGTTCTTTCATGAGCCAGATGGTCAGATATTAAATCTTGAGCACCAACGAAAATCTTTGGCTTCATTATTCAAAACCTGGGTTGCTTGAAGTTACATAGAAAGGAGATGACACAAGCCAGAAATTAAGAAGCAGAACAGCCTCCCAGCTTGCTGTCTCACTGCTGGGGAGGCAGACTGTCAGGCCTACTCCTGTGGACAGGTTGACCAGGTGGAACTGCCCTGCACATGCTCATGGTCTGCCCACCGACATTATTGAGAGGCCACATTGTCGCTGCATGCACACGGTGCTTTCCTTCTGAGAATATCACAGAGCAAGCACAGTATCGCAGAGGGAGTGCTCTCTCTGCTTTATGGAGCATGGCAGTGGCTCAACAGCTGCTGCCACCAATGTCAACCTGCACAGGTGGGTGGGTAGCAGGGGGCTTGGTCCCAGGACCCCAGGGCCAGTCAGTAACTGACAGTGTCCCTGAGCTTGGGGCCCAAGTCCAGTTTTAGACCAACCAGAGAAGGTCTGCTTAAATCTCTGCATGACAGAGATTATGCACAGCCCTAACCAATCACAGCGATGCCCTGTGTCTGGCTGGCCTCCTCCAGAGATGGAGCAGTGAACCTGTGTTATTGAAATTTAGGGTCAAAAAATCATCAGCTTTCCATTCCTTGATGAGGTTTCTTGGGGAGAAGAAACTTATGACTTTTAAGAGATTTTTCCAAGTTTCTTGTTTGTTTTGGAGAAGAATTTAGAGCTCTAACTGGTTGTGACTTATAGCACCAGAGCCTGGAGAAATGGCCAGAAACTTGCTGGGTAGTGCTATGCCCCAGCCCCAGCCAGGGACCCATGAACAAAGGTGCAGACACTGCTTCTGGGACTATGTCTCCTGGGGACAGGTGGAGATGTCTGCAGGGGATGTCCTGGATGCCCAGCTGGATGGCCTGCAGCATACACTCCAATCATACCTCCTGGAAGCACTTCAGAAAGGGCTTAGCTCTCAGGACCTTGGAAGCCTGTGCTCCTGCATGTTCTGCTTTATGCAGATGGGCCTCAGGGCTGCAGCCAGAGCAGTTAACCATAAAATAGTTGAGTTCCCAAAGCAGTGCAACTTTAGAGAAAGACAGGAGTCCATGGCTGCTCTTGACAAGTTATGTCTTGATGTGCAAAGTTCACCGATGTAAAAATGCATAAAGGAACTACTTGTAGAGGACAAGTCATGTACTTCCCAAGTGCTGCTGCCTGACCTCTACTCTGGTTCCCTCAGATCCCTCCACATTTACATTTCTATGGTGACAAGGGACCATAGCAAACTATTATCCTCAGGATGGTGGGAAGGAGAGTCAAAAGCAAAGGAGTGGGATGCACACACACAAACTGCCTTTCCTGGGTTGATACTGTATGCAGAGAATATCGGCAGGGCCTCAGAAAGATCTTAAATAAAGGCTCTTCTTTGGCAGAGTAGAAAAGTTAGGTGTGAATTTGTTAATAAGGGCTAAAAACTGTCAATACACAGATAAAGCAGTCATGCTGAGATTCAAGCAGCCAGGCAGAACCCATTTCCTTGGTAGAGAACAAACTGGAAGAAGCTTAGCCATCACATCCCACTCTGCACCTGAGGCCTATGGGCAGAGGGAGCAATGACATTCCTATTCCTTACCTCCACTGGGAGGGCAGGACATTCAGAAACATCAACCCCAAGACCAGATCCCTTTCCTAGGCATCGGGGAAGGAGGCTCTGCAGGGACTATAAGAAGCGTTGAGGTGGGGTACACAGGGAGTAGTCCAGGACCCCAAGTTATGGCTGCTGGCCTCTATGTATTTTATTTGGAAATGCTTCTAGAATCAGTAAAAATGGCAGCTGCACTGATTTCAGTGTGTGGAACTATGCCTATGTCTGCGGAAAAGATTGAGACAGAATTAAATCCAGTCTTCATGGGGTCCATGAAAGGTGTAATGGTATGTAAGGACTGAGTACCAAGCCCCCACCTCACTACTCTCTGTCCTCACCTCCACAATGTTCCTATCATTAACATCTTGGATTAGCCTGGTATATTGTTTCTTTCTTTTTCTTTTTTTTTTTTTTTTTTTTTTTTTGCATTACTGGGGATGGAACCCAGAGTCTGGTACATGCTGGGCAAGTGCTGTACCACTGACATCCCATCTTTTTTAATTTTTATTTTGAGACAGAATCTCACTAAATAACCCTGCTGGCCTTGAATTTGTGATCCTCCTACCTCAGCCTCCTACGTAGCTAGGATTACAGAGGTGTGCCACCATGCCAGGCTCAGAGTGGTACATTTGTCATATTTGACAAATCAATGTGACTAAATCATTAGTACCCAAAGTAGCCAGACTGCATGTGTGTTCTTGACCAATGTGCCACGACATGTATTTCCCTTTATAGCATCATCCAGAATACTCCTGGAGATCAAAAACCTTCTGTGCTCTGCCTCCTCATCCCTTCTTCCCTGAAAGCCTCTGCTGGCACCTGCTCATCTTCATTTTCCCAACCATTATCTGTAATTAATCAAACTTTCAGAGATCAATATGCTCTCTATATACCAGATATGCTATACAGTTTCTTTACTACAATTGCAAGTAAAACAATAATAAATTGTTTTTTTTTCTTTTCTTAAATTGGTACCTATTAATTATAAAGAAGTGTAGGTTTTATTATGGCATATTTGTGCAAGCACAAAAATATAATTCAATTCATTTTATTCTCCAACATTTCCCCATCCTCCCTTGCTTTCTTTGACCCCCTTTTCCACCCTACTGTTCTCTCTTTAAATTTTATAGAGATCCTTTGGTCATCATTGTTTCTTCTTTTACCTTTTTTTTATATTTTTCTCTCTGAGTCTTATTTTGCTCAAAATTATGGCCTCCAATTTATCCATTTTTATGCAAATGTCATAATTTCATTCTTCTTTATGGCTGAATGAGCCCCATGGTGTATAGGTACCCTATTTTCTTTATCCACTGATCCGTTGATAGACACCTACTCTGTTCCACAACTTAGATGCTGGGAATTATGCTGCTGTAGACATGGGTTTGCCTGTATGACTGTAGTATGGTGACTGTGGCTCTTTTGTATAAATACCAAGGAGTGGGATAGCTGCGTCCTGTGGTAGTCCTACTTTTAGCTTTCTGAAGAACCTCCATCCTAATTTCCACAGTGGCTGTACTAGTTTACATTCCTTTTTTTTCCCTGTAATTTTTTTTCCCATTTTACAAATGAAGAACTAAGATACTTGGGGAGAAACAGGAATCCTAGATCAAAGACCAAGCAGAGGTTTGAAGACTATTCATAATCAATGGAGGGAAAGGTTCAAACAATCACGCCTTGTTTGTCTGCTCTTGTGTGTGTGTCTGGAATCCAGTTATTAAATCCAAGGGAGTCTGAACAAGACAGCAAAGCCCGCTAGACGTCTGAGGGTGTGACCTGTGCCTGGTTTCACTTCTCCCCAGCGGCTGTGTTAGAGAGCTCCGCTAATTCAGGCTGCTAAGCCTGTTTTAATGAAGGTGTTGTGAGTGCAGTCTTGTTTTCCTGGGAATGTGGGCTGACATTCTTTAAGATCTGTTCTCAAAGCTTTCCCATCCCAAGCTCACTCCCTTCCTTGGCATCACCCAGTGGAAAGATGAGCCTCGTCAATCTGGCTGAATGATCCCCCAATTCCAGAGTATCTCTGCAGTAATGAAGCTTTGGTATGGTTGTAAAGTCAGTGGACTGAAATGCTTGCCTCAGCCCCAGATGGGGACTCAGTCCCCCAGCTCTCTGGACTGCCCCTGGAGCCACCGCAGAGCTCCAGTGAGCACAGGACAGGAGGTGGCTCCCAGCAAGTAGAGACAGGTCTTCCTTAATCAAGAGCGGTGGAAAGAAACTGCTGGGGGACATGGCTCATTCTTGAGCTCTTGGGACCCCTGCCCAAGCATCCCAGACTATGGACTGAGCAGTACTTCTATGATTTTCACTATGCATCTGAGATGCAGAGCCCCAGGCAGGAAGCCACCTTCCTCCTTACGGCTTCCTCCATATGGCCTCCAGGCTGCTGCTGTTCCTGCGGTTCCTGCAAGAGGCATACCCCTCTCCATCCCCAGCTCAGTCTCCCTCCATTCCAACCCTGGAGCTTGTCACTCCAGTTCACAAAGCTGACTCTTCCCCTCCCCCTGAGGCCTCCTCTGGACTCCTCCCTTCCAGGAATGGTTAGTGGTGGAAGCTGTTCTGGGGCAGCTGCTTTGGGGAGGGGGAGACCCCAATCTTGCACTGTACTATGACCAGCACCTGGTCCTGAGCATTACCAGCGTCCTTTCAAGCCACGAGAGCACCCTTCTCCTGACTCTTCACCCAGGCTGGCAGAGCAGACCTGGCAGGGGTACTGTAGGGAAGCTGTGTCCAGAGGAGGGGGTGTTGATTTTGGATTTCTGTGCTTATGATTTTCTCTGGGTCTCCCATAACCTATTGGCTCTCAGACTGTAGATAAGTTTAAATTTTCCTCATGAAAATAACTTTTCCAAAATCATAAATGTTGAGAAAGCCCCAGGCGTATTGGCCTGAGGCAGCCGTTTTTTGCAAGTGGTGTCTCCCTAAGGCTCCTCAGGGCAGGGAAGTCTTCCTGTGGAGACTGCTGTGACATGACCTCTTGGGAGTGTGAAGGTGGGAGTCCTGCCTTCCAACCCCTCATTCCCGAGCCCCTCCCACGTCTCTCCATGTGACTGTTGCCTCTCTTGTCTGTCACTGTGCACCAGGCCTCTTGGAAGGCAGCTGGCGTGGACTCACACCTGCCAGTGGAATCAGTGCAGCCCCTGGTGCATCCTCCAGCAGACAGGCTTATGGTGATGGTGACAGTGACCAGAGGGTGACAGGGCAGAATAGGAGAGCTGCCCAGCAGACACCAGGCCTGTCCCTGGATAGGGTGCCAGCGTGGTGCTCCTAAGCCACTTCTGCTACAGGGAAGGAAAACTCATCCCACTGTTCTTGCTGGTACAGCCGCCTATCAGAGGTTCTGGAAAGGGTTTCATCTCCCTGACAACCAAGTCCCCACTCAGACCTGGAGCCAGGAGGAACACCCCGTGACTGAAGGTTTGTGTTTGGTATGTTCCACAGCCAGCAAAGGGGTCCTCAGGCACCTCAGTTCCCCATTGGGGAGAAGATAGTCTGCCAGGTGAGGGTAACCTCAGGAACTAGGAAACAGGACACTAAAGGAAGGAGGGGGCAGAGCAAGGGTTAGCATCTCGCCTTGACACCTGCTCCTGGGCACCTTGTGTTGATGGAACCCTTGCTCCACTCGTTCCACAGATGTCCACCAAGCACCTGCTCTGCGTGAGACACCAGCAGCGGGCATCTCAGAGGACACTCAGGTTCGGAGAGTGAGGGCTCATGGTTCTGATGTCACCTGGTTATGCAAATGGAGGAGCTGAAATCTGCCCCAGGACTGGCGTCCCAGCCTGTCTATCCTCTCAGGCTGCCTCTGTCCTAGAGAGCACATGCATGGCTGCTCTTTTCTTCATGGAGAAACGAAATGAATGTAAGCCTGGAGGTAGGTCCACTCTCCTGGGAGGTGAGACCTGGGCATGGAGATGAGAGGCCTCTGTCCTTTGAACAGCCTGACAAGCATTTAAATGCCAGCTTCACCATTACACACCTGTGGATCTTTACACACACACACACACACACACACGCACACAATTAAGTCAGAGTGTTTTATGACACTCTTCAAACCACTATCAATCAAGCGATGCAGAAGCCCATGTGAGGCACTTACTATTAGGGAGCAAACCAGAATCAACCCTTTCCCGTCTGGTCCCTGAAAGTCATCCTGGCTGCCCACATGGGCTCAGGTATCATTAACTGGTCCCTTCATGCACAGGCACCTAGTGCTAGCGAGTCTTACAACACAACCAGACGAGCCTGAAGATTCCCCCCTGCAAAAGTGACCTGTTCTGAGTGTGTTGGGGCTGGTGCCAAAAGGTTTAGTGAGATTACTATTGTCACCTTTGCTTGTATAGAAAACCTTCCATAAACCCGAAGGCACTTCCAAAGGTGTAGGACACCATGGCTCTACTTGGGCTCCCTCTGTCCCCATGCCCCCAGCAGGTGAGAAAGCAGGAGCACACTGAGGTGAGTGCTGGGGAGAGGAGAAGCTAGTGAGCATGACATGGTGGTGACAGTGACTAGAACAAGCTCACTATCGATGGCCACATGCTGATTTCAGTTCCTCCTGCAGAGGGGCTGAGACCCAGCAGCACTTAACAAAGGCTTTATGGTGAGCTGGTGTTGTGGCCTGATGGCTTCACTCAACATCAGGATTCGGTTCCTTAGAAAGTGACTCTGGTCTCGGAACATGAAGATGATGTTGTCAAGGCAGTGTGACCCCTGCTCTAACCCTGCCACAGGACATGTGCCTGTGCTCTGGAAGTCTATTTACAAACGTCTGCTGTCCTAAGAAGAGCAGAGGTGCTCATTGTGGAGCTAAGTAGTCCCGCAGCGAGGGCGGAGCTCAAAGGGCTGCTGGCCTCTTGGTCTGTAGCTGTCCTGCGGGGGTGGTGAGCAAGGACATGGCAGGCCACACGGGATCTGCAGCCGTAAGGTGCACACCCCTGGCCCCGTGGACACCCGTGGCCCCCGTGAGGAGCTATGGCGGCTGCTTCTGCGTCCACGACCTGGGCGCTCTTGTTCCATCTGCTGGGCTGAACGTTGCGCTTCCTCCTGCCGCGCACGTTGCTCAGAAGCCTGCTTTGTAAGTATGTTATATGCCATTCGGAAATTCTGGCCCAAGGGGATGCGTTAGAATTCTGCATTCCCGTTCATATTACATTCAAATTATAACTTTTATTTTACAAAGTGAAAAGTTTTTCAAGAATATTCAAGGAGGTTTAATTTCATTATTATTTAACTTTAAATTACAGGGTAGGGTTTCCCCACTATTATCTTTGAAATAAAGGACCATAGGAAACACGTCTATGCTTATGGGGAAGGGACCACTCGCTCTGAACGCCGTGTTGTGCTCCTGCAAAGCCACTAGAGGGCGCACGCGTTCACCCGTATGTCGGGCCCTGGATCCCTGGGGAACGCTCACAGCCACATTAGGGAGGATGTAGTGCGCATGCATCTTGACATCTGTTCTGCCAAAATACTGAGTGAACTGGAAAGAACTAGGTCATGAGTGTGGGAGGGAGTGCTCATTGCCAGAGTGCTCATCGTTCCTGGAAACCCCGGGCACACCAAGAGCAGACAGTAGGCGTTGGGACTTGATCCTGGTTCAAGGGCTCCAGGGCAAGAACGTCCCTGGCCCCCAGCCCCCAGGGAAGAGCAGGTGGAGGAAGGCGGTGCCTTTCTGATGTGGAGTCCAGACAAGCTCTCCTGGAAAGAGGGGCTGGAGGCCAGGGGAGGGAGGGATGGGGCCTTGGGAGGACACAGGCTACAGAGAAATTCTGTCAGATGTCCCTTGTCAGATCAAGAGCCTGGAAACCACCCTGAGTGGGACCAGCTGGTGGAGCTTTCCAATGAGGGCAGCAGCAAGGGAGTCCTTGGTGTTGTTTTTAAACAAGGTGTGGGAGGAACAGTGTCTGCACTCATTTGGTGAAGCTGATAAGTCATTTATTTCTCCCAGGAAGACAGTGGAATGTCTAAGTTATATCACCACATTCTCATCTGTTTTCTAGTAAGGAGGCTCCTTCCTTCTTTAGGCTCAAATTAGACTGCAGAGCACTTGAGAGTGCCCCAGAAGGGCTTTGATGGTTTGGGAAAGGAGCCAAGATAGTCCTCTCCAGGGCAGGATATACTGAAGGCCCCCCTCCACGCAGCCCCCATGGACCGAGTGCTCACTACATGCAGTAGGACAAGATGCCCTCTGGGCCTGTGGAGGGTTTGGCACATGGTAGCCACTCAATAATGTTGCTCCATGAAAGAACAAATGGAGGAATGCCCTGATATACTGAAGTCCAGAGACTCAAGGGGCAAATGGCCTAGGCGAGTGGGGGGGCATGGGTCTCAGAGAAGTTAAGGCCCAGCATACCTTGAAGTCTGGTTGCAAGGCAAGGTTAGGACTGATGGGTGGGGGGGAGGTAGCCTGGCATTGTCGGCAAGGAGAGGGGTGTTAGCAAAGGTGCTGAGATAGGAGAGAGTGAGTGCAGGAGAAATTGCTGGTAGCTTAGTATGAGGGACCAGAAAGTCCAGCAAGAGGTGACAAAGGTCTCAAGGAAACAATGAATTTATAGTTACTTCTGACATTTGGTAAACCTCAATCACAGCAACAGCTGATATCAGGCCCTGTACAGAAGTCTATGCATATTAACACTTACACCCCCAGCAGCGCAGGTAGGTATTCTTATTTCTTATTACCCCATTCTGCAAGTGAAGCGAATGAGGGGCAGAGAAGTCAAGGAACATGCCCAGAGTCACATGGATTCAATGAGCTCTTATTGAGTACTTAAGACAACAATGTGGACAGCAACCTGGGAGGCTCTCATAGCTAAGAGACATTCATGAGCTCTCTCTCAGAGGGGCTTTCTGAGACTGAGATGAACTGAACACTCATCTTATTCACGTCTCGCCTTTAATGGTGTTTACTTGGGAAAAAGCTAAGCAGGTCATCTGAAGCCAAGTTAAGACTCTGCATCTTAGACTAAGCCATTTTCTAGAACTTGAGTCTCAATGGAAGAGGTATATTATATTATCCATGACTCAGTTTACTCAGTCATGAGTACTAACAGTCAATCCAAAGATAACCTTGAGCATTGAAAGTAGAGAGTTGAGAAAGAGAGAATTAATAAATATTTGAACCTGGGGCAGCTACTTAACTTTTAGGAAAGTATGTACATTTATGAAATAAAAAATTCTACCTAGTACTCATGAAAATGTAAAAGTTAATGTTAGATAAACTAATATTTAACCACTAAAATGAAACCATGAGAAAAAAGAAGTAAATATGGCATGTGTATAATCTTGGAGTAAAGAAAGCATAAAGTAAAGATTAGTAAAAAAAATAAATAAATAAATAAAGTAAAGATTAGTAAAATTCATGAAAAAAGTAGTCAGACTTTAAATGTACGCAAAACTTAGAACATTTAGAACTTATCTGACATTTTTACAAATTAATAAGAAAAAGAAATATTTCTCAGTACAAAAAGAAGTTGGAATAGACATGAATAGAAAATTTGTTTTTAAAAACACAACAAAGAGTACTTTAAGTAACTAATAACTTTAAAATGTTTGAACTCACTAGAAAAAGAAATCCAATTAAAATATAATATTTAGTGATATGGTCATTTTAATAATTTATTAAAAAAATAGCAAATTTGTTTCAGAAATTTGAGGGAAAAGTTTGCACGTCAAAATTATTTACAGTTTAATAGAGAAAGATGCAAAGAAAACTAAATATTGATTATGAAAAAGGAAAAGGAAAATTTCTGAAGCAGAATTCCTTTAGTCTGCAAAAAGGAGACCGCTTATCTACTGAGGTTTTCCAGTTGTAAAAACTCAAGTTCAAGAACTTTAGGGTCAACGTGTGTCTTAGCTATCTGATGGCAAAGAAACTGCAATTGTTTTTACTTGGGATTAAACCATTCTACCTCAAATACTTCCACCTATGTAAGTGCTATGGAGTGTCCCATTAAGTAAAAATTTCCCAACTTCTTCTTGCCTTTGACTATTCTGAATTTGGGCCCGATGCTTTGAATGGGCACCTCATATTGCTGTTTCAGACTTCCCCATAAAATATCTGTAATGTCCACAGTCCTGCTATGCCAGGGCAGTGGGATAGGTTGCTGAGAGACAAGGAAGGTACCCAGAGATGTGAAGGTTCCTTGAAAAATGTTTACAGGGAAGGAACCCGGTGACAAGCTGTTGGGGACTTTGCCAGGAAGTCCAGTGGTGACCAGCTGGACAGGCATGCCTCTTGCTCATGATGCCTATGGTGCTTTGCCAGAGAACAGCACCTCCTGTCCCTTACGACGATTTGTCCTGGGGCAGCTGCCGGAGAGGCTCTTCCCTCTTGTGTGCTCTGATCTGCACAGATACCAGGGAGAGGTTTTAGAGTCAGGCTACAGTAGCAGCGACATCAGCCATTTATTTGCTTGGCTCCTTGTGTGACCAGCATCCCAAGGAGCAGCTTTCTGCAGAGGACACGAACTCACCTTTGTTCCCATCATACATGAGAGAAAGCCAGAGTCCTTCTAGGTGACACTGACAGGGCATTCCAGCTGGGCGGGCTCTCCTAGTTCCCTGGGCTTTTAGTCCTGTGAGCTGGAAGGGCCATTTTAGGGCCAGGGCATTCCTGCCCTCCTTTTCTTGAAGGATGATACATACAATGGCACTGCCATTTAAATTGTTTATACTATGCTCTTTGGAAAGTCCTGGAACATTTGCATAAGAGCAATTTAAAAAATAAAGGCCCACATTCCCCCTTGAGTAATAAATCACTCACAGACTAATGTTTTCCTTGTAAATGAGCCTAAATTTAGTACCCAAGGTTCTGGTGCTGCCTTGTGAAAGCTTTCTGCCTCTGTGACATAAATGGATAGTGTTTATAACTTGTATTGAAGTGATCTCTAGAAAAACTCAGATCTCTAGAAAAACTTAGGACAAACGTGTGTGTTTATTCCTTCACACACCCCTCCGACAGAAGATGTGTTCTCACTGGGGTCAATACCCCACCAGTGTGTGAAGACTGGTTCTGCGGGTGGCGAGGGATACACAAAAGCTTAGATTTGCAATAGTGTATGGCCTCCCTGAGTTCGACCCTATCCCAACAAAGTCTTATTCCCCAGAATTAAATTTTTCTCAATCTCATTAAATTTTAATTAAAATAAAATTTCTTATTTAAATGTAAATGAATTTAATTAATTAAAATTTGATTTAAAGTTTTTAATTTAGTTAATAAAATAAAAATGAAATTTAAGTTTAATTAATTTTTCTCTTTAGTGGTGCAAAACTTTAACAGATAGCATTGCGGAACACTGCAGAAGAAACCAAGGCCAGAGAAATGCAGAGCAGCCCTGTGGAGGTGGCTACCTATCATCAGTGGTCACCTGCTTGGGCTGTCCTGCCCGGATGACACTATACCCACTAATCACAGGGCGTAGGGAACATGGAGCTCAGGCACGCGCCCACGCCTGGCTCCAGACACCCTCTCAGTATGGCAGCTGCCCCTGCGTTCTCTGGAGCCCTCTGAAGATCCTGCAGGTTTATGGGAACACCATTAACTCTCTGGCCATGCACTGCCCTGGCCGGGAGACTGCCAGCAGGACGACCCGGGTGGCTCTGTCCCTGAGGGGTCTTCCCTTGTGGCTGTAGCTTTGCTCACCCTTCTCTCTCCTCCTAATGGATGTGCTGCTCCCTACTCTGTGCTCACCCACTGTGTCCTCACCTTTGTTCTTGGTCCCTTTGTTGTTCTGACACATTGTCCTCTCTCTGTCATTTCCTTGGGCAATTCTATCCAGTCTTCAGGATTATGTCAGATGCTGCTTCCCTCGGGAGTCCCACTCTTCCGCCCAGTCTCTGCCCCTGTGCCCTGCAGCCCTGCAACAGGCCAGCACAGCCTGCCCATCTCAGGCTGCCTCAGAACATCTTCCTCCCGCCTGACTGCAGATTTCTTGCGGGAGGTCAGGTCTTCTGGATGGTACTGACCTGAGTTTCTACTTCAGAGCCCAGGACTGGAGAAACATTCACTAACTCCATCCACCACCACACTTAGAAAAAAAAATTCACAAATGCTTTTAAGATTTTTAGAAAATGTTGTCTCAGAAAAAATTGAAAAAAGATTCCCTATACCTTTTATGTAGTTCCTTTGGATCTTTACATGAGCAATTTGACATGTGCTTTTCTGTAATTTCCATAAATATTTGAGCATGCAACTGTATTTTTTAAAAAATACAAAATTGATACAATTTTGAATTATTTACAAAAAGAGGTTGGTAGGTTTTACACTTGAGTAGAAAACTCCTGGTTGGAAACTAGGAACTTTTTCCTCCCCATAAGGAGTATGGAGACGCTCAATTTCCTGGAAAAGCAGACGCAGTTGATAAAGGTAGCACACCTGTTTGTTAGGTCAAGGATGTCCACCAAGGCCCTTAGGTAATGAGAGCTAGTGTCGACCACCAGGGGACAAGAAGACTCTGGCCAGTAGGCTCAGCAAGAGTTCACAAGGACTAAGTGTGTGGCTGCCTTGGAGCCTGGAGGCTGCATTTTTGCTCAGCACTCAGGTATTTCCACTGTGGCTGGGCCATGGAGCTCCCAGGATGATGGTCTGTCTTGATTGACACCTTTCTGAAAATCTAACTTACCTTTGGCATGTGAGTGGGCTCATACTAAAGGATCAGGAACCCCTAGATTTGAGCAGGTTTGGAGTCTGCCTTTCTCCAACTCCTCCTCCTTCCACAACACTCTGAGCGTCACTGGTGGATTCGTATATGCAAATTGCTGAGGGCACCGCAAAGACCACATTGTCTCACATGCAAATAAGGGCTGCTCCTTGTGAGCTCTGAACCCCCCCCCCCAAAAAAAAAAAAAGGACAGCAGTGTGAAAGCAGAGCATGACTGCGCCCTGTGCTGGAATTTCTATCAGCTCTGAAGAGGAAACTTCCATGCTCAGCTGGTTCTGGAATCTGAACTTTCTGGTTGTGGGGTGGGGAGGACACACAGTTTCTATCAAGCTCACTGTCTCAAAGGGGTTCAATATTGGATCTGGGAGAAACAGTTTTGGAGAATATTGTTATTCTGCCTCTAAATCAATTCAAATGGTCCTTTCTCGAGATAATAAAGTAAATGAAACAAACAACGACAATAGCAGGTGTGATGCGAGCAGCCAGGGGGCTGTGTTCCTAGGTTCCTTGTCTGGGGGCTGTGTTCCCAGGCTCCGTCTGTTGCTAAGTGGCTGCATGCTTTGTCTTTTCCTGTCTACATCTACAGCAAGGTCTCCTCTGTTCATTAATCGGGGGCCAGGTGAGGTGATGGCTCTAGAGTCCAAGTGGACATGCGGAACCTTCTTTTACATCCTCCTTAAGAGCAGCTTCCTCAAAGCGGCATCTGTGGTGTCTCCCCGGAGCCTGTGGTGCTAAGTGCTAGAGGATGTTCTGAGAGTTCAAGGCTACCATGGGGGTGGGAGAGGTAATCCTGGCCAGAGGCAACCTCCAGTACAGGGAGGGGAAGGTGTGATTCTTCCAGCAGCTTCTGTGCTGACTCAGACCAGGAGCACTGGGAGGAGGGAGACAGGAAACACACCCTGGGGAGGCCCATCCAGCCCAGGCTGGGTGGGGACACACCTACAGGTCAGGCGCATTTGAAGGGAAGGGGAATTGTGGCAGCTGCTGAGCTGCTGCTACCAACTTACACAATGTAATATTCACAGTCCAACTTAATTTTCTTTTTTGCCTGTCATTCCATTTAGTTCTCTAAGATTTGTTTCTTGTTTATATTGCAGTCTCGACAGAGGTGGTTTTGAATGGTCCTCTCTCCCTGGGAGCCAGAGATATCATCGTTACCTTTGCACTAATGATTTACACTTGCAATTTTCTAAATCATCACGGGAGATGGATGTGGTGCATCCCGGCCTCCTTTCCAATGCACCTCTCCATAGCCAGCATCCTGGCTTCTGTGGGGCTCCTCCCTCCTCACCCCCTGCTCTCTCTCCTGCTCTCAGCCTTTTCCCATAGTATGCTGAAAGTCCCCCCTGCTCCTGTTTGCCCTGTCCTCCTGCCTTCTGGATCTCCAGTGGACACTTCTGAGTTCCAACCCTGTGCTGCCCTGTGTCCACCATCAGGTCTGTGTCAACCTGCTCCAATACTGAGATCCAGGAACGACCCGCAAACCTGAGCTTCCCATCAAACCCACAACAAGAGAAAGACTGAGAAAGTGAAAGGATAAATTAAAGCTTCACAGGATGAAAGTCTTTTAAATTACTAAACAAAAGTTTAGAGAAATACTATTTTACATAAATAATTTACAAATAAAGGCAATAAAAAGGTAAAATAACTTCAGTAGAATAGAAGGGGGAGGGAAGGGGGAAAGGGCTGATGGTGGCATGGATTTGCCAGCAGTGCAGTCCATGAAAGAAAAAATTGATAAGCTGGACTTCATGCATATTAAAATGTTGCACTCTGCAAAAAACACGGACAAGAGAATCAGAAAATAGCACCAGACTGTAAGGAAAATGTTTGCAAAATATGCATCTGATAAAGAACTGTTCTCCAAAATATATAAAGCTCTTAAAACTCAATAATAATAATGATAAAAAAAAAAAAGCCCAAGAAGAAAGGGGGCTGGCAGATATCCTACCAAAAAATAGACATGGGTATCAAATAAGGATTATATGGACATGCTGTTCATCATGTCATCGGGCAAATGCAGTTAAAGCAATGAGAGACAAACCTATTAGAATGGCCAGAACCTAGAACATGGCCAGTACCACATGCTGGTGAGGATATGGAGCAGCAGGAGCTCTCATTGGTTGCTGGTGAAAAGGCAAAGAGTGCAGCCATTTTGCAAAACAGCTGGGAGGGTGCTTGCAAATCCAAATACAGTTTACCACGCTATGTGCTATCATTCTCCTTGGCATTTACCCAGAGGGTTGAAAACTTGGGTCCACAGGAAAACCTGCCCACAGATGTTGATAACTGCTTTATCCGTATACTCCAAGACTTAGGAGCAACTAAGATGTCCTTGAGCAAATGAGAGCATAGGTCACTGGTACACAAGACTCAGAATCCTCAGTGCTCTTACATAGACCAAGACTTACTGTTACTGCCTTTGGGCCCCAATGTGTGAAATATGTATTCAGTAGCATTCGCCAAATTAAACATAATCAAATTATATAATTTTTTTCTTGTTTGACAATTTTGTTGGGACACATATATTGAGAGGGTGTTATATTCCTTTGAAGGTGAAAGAGAACCACATCTTTTCCCTTAATGTTCAGGCATTTATTACCAGCAACCCCATCTTTTCTCTGGATTCATTCCATTCTAAAACAATTTTTTTCTAGTATTACTCACTGAATTTTTGAGGATACTGCCTTAGTACATTTTGTGATGCTGTAACAGAATACACAAGACTGGGTGGTTTGTAAAAAGTAAATTTACTTTGCACAGTTCTGAAAGGCTGGGAAGTTTCTTCTTCAGATTGAATTCTCGGGTGACAATGTACAAAGCAATTACTTTGTATGGTGATGCAGTATTAAGCAACACTGTTAGATATTTTATTTAGTCTAATAATTTACCTATAAATGCCTTCATATTTTATATGAAAAGTTGTTTTATCTATGAATAGTGGTAACCATCTTTCAGTTCTAATTATTTTACTGTTACAATTTCTTGTCTTACTGTATTACCTACCACTTCTAATTCAGTGTTGAAAACGGTGGTGATAATTGGAATTTTTGTCTAATTTGCAATAATTCATAGAACAAGTGAACAGAAATTTGGGAAGTTTACAGAAGGTCTGAACATTACCATCAGCCTCCTTGATCTAATTGGCAATTAGACTCTGATTGCCTCCACCTAATTGAAAATGACACTCCATCCAACTATAACGGGACACTTGCTTTTCTGAAGTTCATCTGGAACCCTCAAAAAATAGGTCAGATTCTAGGCAACAAACAAGTGTTAATAAATGTAAAATAGTTGAAATCATATAAAGTAAGTTTCCTGGCCATAATGAAATTAAACTCAAAATTACTAACAGAGACTATACTCTCTAAATACTTGAAAGTCAAATTTAAAATCTCCTAAATAGCCAGAGGTCAAAGAAAAATTGCTCAGGAAGATCAGAAAAGATTTTGATCTGAAAGAAAATTAAAACAGGGCATAAGAATTTGTGGAATGCAGTCCAGGCTGCATCAGCAAGGACTCTACCTTCTGCTGTGCTAGCAATTGTTCATGTACCTCCCAGATTTATTTCATCTCCTTAGAAGGAAGGCTAAGAAAAGGTTATAGAAATTTGGTGTCTCATTAATTAAAGAGCAAAAGGCAATAAAATTATAAGCAGAAAAACATTGCAACCGAAAGCTTTTTCTTTGAGAAGACCAATACAATTTACAGCCAGAATGGTACAAATTTATCAATATCAGGAAAGAAAAGAAAGTTATCACTAGAGACCCTACAGGCTCATTCTACTGAGGGGATGCCAGGGACAGCCACATGCTTGTAATTCAAAAACTTAGATGAGGTGGGTGGTCAACCAACTTGGTACACTATGCTAATTATGCTGTTAGAGATATAAATTTATACCTTGTTAGAGGGTATAAATTTTGCTTTTTATCATATCCCTGTTCAGGTTTTTCTTAACTATGTAAAGAAGTAGAAAAAAAAATGAGACCTTTTTACAGTTTAGTCAGTGTAATTCCAGGAAAGACATAGAGTTAGAAATGAATATGAGTTATAGGGAAATGTCAGGATGGGGATGCTTGAGCCCATTTTCCCTTCCCTGCTAGTTCTGAGGAGGGGGCGGGGTAGGGGTGTCAAGGTGTGTGGCCAGTGCATGGCTGACAGCCGGGGCTGCTCCAACACCGGCCTGGGACAGCCTGCTGTATGCCCTTCTCTAGAAGGCTAACCCATCGGGTCAGGCTCCTCCCTCTCGATGACACATGCCAGCATTCACATCCATCATAGTTGGGCTCTGCTTTGCCTTATATTTTCTCAGACAGATCTCATTGAGTGTCCGCCCTCTCTGCAATTCTCAAAATGGTTTATGGGGGCAAAAAAGGGCAAATTTCAGCAGAGATTCATAACATGAAAAATGATGAAGGTTTCACTCTATGATAATTAGTTCTTTCCTCTGCTTTGACCAGAAAGTGCAGTTGGAAATTAAACAGTGATTTAATCAGTTCTCCCTGGAGTTTAATCAGCATTACTCTTCTTGAGTTACAAATGGAGAAATTGAGGTGCAGCCTGCATGCCAAGGGTGTTTTGGCAAACTAATGATCATTCATGTACAAAGCACTATTATGTTAGTATTTTGTTCCAGCAAGTAAACTCTCAGAGGGATGGTAGTCCATGTGCCCTGATTAATAATGCTAGTGACATACACATTATCAGAAAATCCATCCCGATACAAGGAGGACAAAATTAGAGTTTAGATGTTTTTCCAAAGATGTCCAAATGCATATTATAAAAGTTCATAACAGGAGAGTGCTAGATAAGCTCATGCACCTTGATTGGAGGACTGCATCGTATCACAATCTGTCTTGAATTTCCTGGCTGAACTTTTGCATAATTGCTTTTGATTTCCCCTAATCAAATTTTGGAAATAGAAACTCATATTGTGAAATCCAAAAAGTAAAATCCCTAAAACTGAATACCTGGCAATTCAATCCGTTTGGTTGTCCATTTTCCACAAAGATAATCAGGATGGATTAAAAACTGGAGACCAGGACAAGGGTTCCATGGCTACAGACAGGCAGCAGGGCTTGTGGAGCCAGCAGTGAGTTCCGGAGCTAGGGGCCCCAAGGCCACAGAAGACCTTCTGAGACCTCTGCAGTCATCTTCAGCCCCTTCTCTCTATGTGAGCACGTCTAACTTTCATCAAACTCACGTGATGCATACTCTCCTGGACACAGATCAATAATTACTGGCCACCGTGGTTACTTCGGGGTACAGGTGAAGACTGACGGACAGTAGGGACAGAAGTCCAGCTCAGCCCCTGGCCAGTGCTGGTTCTTAACAGCTGACAAGTACAGCCACTGTCCTGTCTCTGCCCTGCCCACTGCTCAGGATGCCATTTCCATCCACTCCATCCAACTTTCAGCTGTCAGGCTGCAGTCTCTGGGCTCCCTTCTGGAGGCCCCGGGGGCAGCTCTGTGCCTGCATGGCACAGTGTTTTGGGGGTATGTCCCCTGGGGGCAGTCCCTGGAGCAGCCACCCTTGGGAACTGCACACAAACACTCCAGCTTCCTGCCCCTCCGTGGGACCATTCTGAGCTGTATGTTTTATGCCACTTCCCAGAGTCCCCAGGATTAAGCCCCAAAGCCCTGGCTGCTGGTTACCAACACACTTTGAAGGTCATCTTCCTGTCTCTCTATCACTTCTCCAGCCCCCTGCTGTCTGTCTCTGCACTTTACAAACCATTTGCACTTGAACCCTTGCCCCACCCACAGGCTCCAGCGATCTCTAACATTGTCTCAGGGAATGAATTTGCCACTGGATTTTCCAAAGGTTTCAATGGGTAGAGTGGCATGAAGAATCTGTCAGGCAGCTGGAGAGGCATCGTATGCTTTCCTTAGTGGCCTTCAGCTCAAGCCCCTGGGGATCCAGTCCCTAGGGAGGGCAGGCAGGTGTAGGTGGCCTGATGAGGCACGCAACTAGCCCCAGGGATGTCAGAAGTGCTCATATCCGCAGGCCTCTGGGCTGCCTATATCCGGAACAACCTGTAAGCGCTCTCACCTGGAATATTGTTAGGTTGACACCAGAATTTTTTAACATAAGTTTATATAGTTACAAAGGCTATAATTTCTCAAGTATTATCATCTTAAAGCACAATTGTTACATTCTAATATCCTTTTCTAAATACAAAACAGTTTCATAGTATCATCCAATTTCCTCCAAACATACAGAGAAGTCAAAATGATATTACATTGAATATTCATATATTCACCCCCCCAGATTCAACAAGCAAAATTCCTGTACTTGGTTTATCATATACCCTCGTCTCTCTGACACCCTATCATCAAACCCTCCTACTTTTGAAGTATTTTAGAGTAAGCTATAGACATCAGACAATTATCAAGGAAAAAAAAAAAAAGAGATCCAGCATAGGAATCATTAAGTGAAATTCGATATTGACTCATAGATGATTTCCTTTCAAGTGACTATCACAGGTATCAACAGAAACCTCTTAAGTGTATCGCGTGGATCTCAAAACCCTATGCGAGTGCCTGTCTTCACCTCAGGAGGGGCTCTCCGCCGTCCCTCGAGGTTCCTGGCTCTTCCATACTGCACATTCTTCTGCCTCTGCAGGACTGTGGAAGTGGAGGTGGCAGCAGAGGTTCTTGGACTAAGCGCTGTGTTCCTGACCCCCCTCTGCGTGGCCGCATCCCCATCCTGCATTCAGGGCCATGCTCCCCGGCCCCACAGCTGCTTCCCTGGTGGAGCTGGAGCTGTTTCTGGTCTGGGGCTCTGAGGAGCGAGGTGGTCACCCACTGTCTTCTGTTTTCCCTTCTCTTTCACAGATGGTTACCATCTAGAGTGGCGGAGCACCCAGAGAGTTTGCACCACTCTTCACTCCCACAGAAACAAGAGAGAGTTTTAAATTTTGCTTTATTTTTTTTTAGTTGTAGATAGACACGATACCTTTATTTTATTTGTTTGTTTTTATGTGGTGCTAGGGGTCAAACCCAGTGCCTCACGCATGCTAGGCAAGCGCTCTGCCACTGAGCCACAACCCTGGCCCTGATTTGTGGTTTTGATTGACACATAAAACCTGCACACATGGGGCTGAGGTTGTGGCTCAGTGGTATAGCACACGCCTAGCACGTACAAGGTCCTGGGTTCGATTCTCAGCACCACATAATAAATAAAATAAAGGCATTGGGTCCAACTACAACTAAAACAACAACAACAAAACCTGCACACGTATCCCGTGCTGTTCCAAGGCAGGTACACGTTGCGTATTGTTCCGTTCAGGCCAGGTGTACCTGTCTCCTCGGGCCTTTGTCACTCCTTTGTGATGAACACATTCAACACCCATCCCAGATCTGCTTTACTCTCTCTAGTCACTCTGGTACCCACTGCACTTTCAACTTCTGCGTGGTCAGCCTCTTTCTGCTCCTCGTGTGAGTGGGGTCACACGTCCTTGATTGCCTGGCTGACTTCGGTGAGCGTGGCCTCCCTTATTTCCATCCAGGCTGCTGGAAAGGCCAAGATCCACCTTTGTACAGCTGAGTGATATTCCGCTGTGCACATGTGCTGCCTTTTCTCTGTCCATCCTTCAGCTGATGGGCACCTAGGTTTACCCATTTCTCGACTTTGTGAGCAGCGCTGCAATGCACGTAGGAGACCAGTCTTCTCTCCAACGGTCCATTTCTCTGGACATGCGTTCAGTGGTGGGACGGCTGCGTCACGTGGTAGCTCTATTTTTAATCCTTGAGGAACCCCTTGCTATTTTCTGTCGTGGCTGCCCTTGATTGACATGCTCACTGACAGTGCGCGGGAGCCCTCTTCTCACCTTTGCACTTATCCTTGGTCTTTTTGACAATGTCCATACTAACTGGAGTGAGATGATGTCATTTGGTTTTGATTTGCATTTCCCTGATAATCGATGATACTGAGTATTTTTTTTTAATATCCCTGACAATTACCTTTAAGAAATGTCCATTTAAGACTTATATCATTCTCAAAGAAAAGGAAGATAGTGATACCGTGTCCATGAATGTCCCTTTCTGTTCCCCAAAGCCTAGCCCATGAAAGTGGGTCTGGGCTGGAATATCTAGGTGCACATTCTCCTGAAAGACCCTGGCTCTCTCCGTAGATGTCAGAATCAGGAAAAGGTTGTGCTATTTATAAAAGATAGTTTCTTATAAGCTATGGCTGATGATGTCACTGTTCCTGTGACCTACCCTCTAAAACCCCCTCCCTGTGCTAGTAGTGCCAACAGAGGACAGTAGAGAGGAAAGTGCCCGTCCAGGCGGCTCTCCCAGGGTAGAGCCTGCAAAAGAAGGGAATCTGCTACTTTCTGGTCAGATCCTGGAGTGCCTGCCTACAGCAGAGGTTTTCCTAGGTGGGCATGGCCACTGAGCTTCTGTGAGGTCCTGGAGGCCCTGCATGTGCTGCTGAGGTGCACCTGTGCAGCCCGTCACCTCTGTGCCTTCTGGAGAAGCACTTGTCTTGCCCACCACCCCTGGATCTCCCCTATGGGCATTTCTCTGTGAGCCCTGTATCTCGTGTCCTGTTTCTGGGTGTTTGCCTTGGTCTCAGGGCACCCAGTCTCACTGACCTAACACAATTAGGTGGTACAAGGTACAGGTCTTTAGGAGTACTAGGGATTGAAGCCAATGGTACTCCACCTCTGAGCTACATTCCCAGCCCTTTTTATTTTAAGATAGGGTCTTGCTAAGTTGTGAGGCTGGCCTCCAACATGAGATTCCCCTTCCTCAGCCTCCCAAGTAGCTGGGATTACAGGCATGGCCACTGTGTGCAGCTAGCTCATTTGCAGTTGGAGTTTTTTCTGCGGAGTTGGGTTCTTCATGTATTCTGCAGATTAGCCTTTGTCAGATGCATAATTTGCAGATATGTTCTCCCATTTGCACTCTGTTTTTGATTTGCTGGGCAGAAGTTCTTGGTTTGTTGTGATTCCATTTGTCTATTTCTGCTTTTGTTTCCTGTGCTGTGGGGTATTATCTAAAAAGCCCTTGCCCATCGCAACATCCTGAAGCCTTTCCTCTATGTTTTCTTCGTACATTTAATTATTTATTTTGAATGGATCTGTGCACATATATAAGAAGATGGGGGCATGTGGATATTCCACTCTCCCAGCACCAGTTTTGAAGTCTGTTCTTTCCTCAGCACATGCTCTTAGCACCACTGCAGAAGATGGGTTGTCTGTCGATGTGCAAGTTTACCTCGAGGCTTCTCTCCTGTCCCCTTGGTGTCTGAATCTGTTTCCCTGCCAAAACCATGCTGTCTGATTTCTACAGCTTTGTAGTCCATATTGGAGTCAGGTGGTGTAATGCTTCCTGCTTTGTTCTTCTTGCTCAAGATGGCTTTGGCTCTTTGGATGATATTGTGACCCCATACAGATTTGTTTTTTTTTTTTTGTTTGTTTGTTTTTTGTTTTTTTTTTTTTTTGCTAGTGCTGTGAAGAACACCGTTGCTACTTGACGGGGATTACATTGGATTGATGACTGTGTACTGACTCTTCCAGGCAATTAGAGAGCTTCTTCCCTCTGGTCAGCTGACTTTATTTGTTGGCATTGTGGATAAAACATCATAGTATTACTCACCACTTATTGATGGCCTTCATGTGCATGAACATTAACAGGCTTATGCAGTCCACGTTATATTTCTAATATAAAAGTGAGGAGCCTGAGGTCCAGAGGAACCAGCTGGCTTTTCTGAGGCTTAACGACTGTGTCAAGAAGGAATACTCTGCTGCAAGGCAGCCCCACCAAGGGCTTGGCCACACTTGGACTGATTTCTGGCATGGTAGGGAGTTCAGAGATCTAAGCAGACGCTGCAGCTCAGTACTGCCATCAAACACCTGGGACCCATCAATATAAGCAGCCATTCTAAATTAGCTTTTAGCCTGTGTCGTCTCTGTTAAAATATAAATCTACAATTCTGGGAATTGAATCCAAGCTACAATCAGGGAGAAGGAAAGGAGAAGGGCAAAGAAGGGCATTGATTCACATGGCTACCCCTTTCTCTTGTAAAGAGGGGCCACACCCAGGGAGTCCAGTCTTTGTACCATTGGCCCTCAAAGAGCTCAGAGTCACTACTGACTCTCAAGCACTTACTGCTTTGCATCAGAATGATCTGTCAGTGCATCTGACTTCTCTGTCTTTGGTGAGTAGAGCTGAAGCTCCAGGCATTTTGGCATCCCAAGGAACTCTCAAAGTACCTCTGACATCGTGATAAATCATAAATGTGCTGTTGCAATGAATGTTTTATGAAGAAATCATATTGTATTGACATAAGATATTTTGAGAATCCCAAGGAGAAATGAGTGAAGGAAAATAACTGCTTTGACTTATTTGCTGCTGTGGCAATAAAACGATTGTACATCCTGTGAGTAGATATGCCTTCCACAGAGAAATGCAAATCAAAACCACCCTAAGATACCATCTCACTCCAGTAAGATTGGCAGCCACTATGAAGTCAAACAACAACAAGTGCTGGCGAGGATGTGGAGAAAAGGGTACTCTTGTACATTGCTGGTGGGACTGCAAATTGGTGCAGCCAATTTGGAAAGCAGTTTGGAGATTCCTGGGAAAGATGGGAATGGAACCACCATTTGACCCTGCTATTGCCCTTCTTGGACTATTCCCTGAAGACCTTAAAAGAGCATGCTACAGGGATACTGCCACATCGATGTTCATAGCAGCACAATTCACAATAGCTAGACTGTGGAACCAACCCAGATGCCCTTCAATAGATGAATGGATAAAAAAAATGTGGCATCTATACACAATGGAGTACTATGCAGCAATAAAAAATGACAAAATCATAGAATTTGCAGGGAAATGGATGGCACTAGAGCAGATTATGCTTAGTGAAACTAGCCAATCCCTAAAAAACAAATACCAAATGTCTTCTTTGATATAATGAGAGCAACTATGAACAGAGCAGGGAGGAAGAGTAGGAAGAAAAGATTAATATTAAACAGAGACATGAGATGGGAGGGAAAGGGAGAGAACAGGGAAATTGCATGGAAATGAAGGGAGACCCTCATTGCTATACAAAATTACATGTAAGAGGTTGTGAGGGGAATGGGAAAATAAACAAGGAGAGAAATGAATTACAGTAGATGGGGTAGAGAGAGAAGATGGGAGGGGAGGGGAGGGGGGATAGTAGGGGATAGGAAAGGTAGCAGAATACAACAATTACTAATAGGGCATTATGTAAAATTGTGGATGTGTAACTGACGTGATTCTGCAATCTGCATTTGGGGTAAAATTGGGGGTTCATAACCCACTTCAATCTAATGTATGAAATATGATATGTCAAGAGCTTTGTAATGTTGTGAACAACTAATAAAAAAAATAAAGTAAAATAAAAAGATATGCCTTCCACTCCTGAATTACAGTGTGTTCCTAGCTCTACTACACTAGAGACGGAGGAATGGGTTGGTACAGGAACATACCTAAATAAAATATCATGCTGAGGCAGAGGCATGCCCGTTTGTCACTTGGCCATGTTGTGATTGAACAGGAGGCCCTCACCAGACCTTTCAGCTTGATCTTGGACTTTTAGCTTCTAGTTTTTTTAAGCAGTGAATTTCTGTTCTTCACAAATTACCTAGTCTCAGGCATTCTATTATAGCAGCATAAAACCGACTAAGGTATTTTGCAAATTATATCCCAATAAAGCTGTTAAAAATTAAGATAGTATTCTCTAATAATATGACATCATACATTTAACTTGTATTTATTCCCATTATGACAAACTATTTGGGACAAATCTGTGCCAAACATTCCATGTGCAGCAATAGCAGACAGGCTCCATTGGAATGAGAGCAGATGTGGGAACACAAGTATGTTCTATAATGTGAACTATATTGTGTGGAATGGCTATGAGTTATCTAGGAATATCAAAGGAAGACTATTTAAAATAATGACCCTGAACTACATTCCTTCACAGGGTTTTTTTTTTGTGATTTCAAGTCCATCTTAATGGCTTTTGCTCAGGCACACTGATTCTCTAGTGTTGCCTTGGCTCTTAGTTATTATTTCACAGAATCAGAGACATTACAATTTTCTGCTTTGGGAAAAATCTGCCCTTCCTACAGGCACAGAGCTATAATCAGATGCCTGCTGCTATTTCTTCTAATTCTGAAAACTATTGCAGTGTGATTTACATTTTATTTTCATCTCTTCTCCACTTGGACTAGATGCAAAATGGAAGCAATTTAAAAGCAGTCAGTAAAAACAGGCCAGCAGGGAGCCTGGCTTTTGCTGCTTCTTGCTTGGAAGCTGATGCAGGTTCATTCTTAAAGCCCTGCCAGGGGCTAGGCCTCTCTTTCTGGGAAATGGCCAATCTGATTCTGATAAGTAAGGAATGAAGTATTTGGGTCCCTAACAGATGGCAGCCAACAATGCCCAAGGCAAGAATCAGCGTGCCTGATTGAGATGGACAGTGCGTCTCCCTGAGTAAATGCTCTTTCAGGGAAGGTCTTTATTCTCCGCCTGTCTTGCAGAGAGTTGGTGCATATGCACTGGACATCGCAAGTGTCACTCAGCACCTGCCTGCTGTGACCATTCTTGGAGCTGTTGTGGAATAGAGTCTTAGATGCACAGTTTGGGTCACACTTTATGAAATTGTTGGGTCAGGTTTTTTTTTTCTTTTTCTTTTCTGGATTGTAGGATAAATATCAATCTTTAAAATGGAAACCTCAAGGAAGAGCTAATAAGAAGTTTAGAGAGTAATCCGGGTGTTGTTTTCAGAAGAGCTAGGTAGCCGTTGCAGTTAGGTAAGTCAGTTTCAGAGGACCTCCTGTTAGAGCAAAGCCCCGTAGCACAGTTTCCACAGCATCCTTCTAAACCAGGCTGCCAATCTAGAAAAGGAAACATGAGACCAAATACTGCATGGGACACTCCTCTACCAAGCCGTTACCCAGGGGACTCCCCTGAGCCTGGGCGTCCTGCCCTGCACCTGGCACTTTATGCTACTCAAGTGGGAGAGTTAGAAGGGAAAGACCCAGGTCTGTAAGCAGCACCTCGCACAGAAAATGAAAATAATGCATCAGTGAGAGGCACCAGCCTGACTCTGAAAAATATCATCAGAAAAGGGGACTGTCCTGAAAACAATTGAGTTTTATGGATTGGATAGTGGAAAGAGAGACATTGGTGGTAGCTTTTCTACTATTAATTTTCTATGACTCAGGAAAATGAAGATTTCTAGACATTAAGATACTGGCACACAATTTTAATAAAAGACAATGATAAAGACCCAAATGAGACGAGTTCATAAGCTGTAGACGCTGTTTTACAGAGATAAGTGATTACATGAACTTGGGTTTACACCGTGCTGCACATTTTCCCAATACCTAGTATACTGTATCGGTTTTCCATCTTCCTCACAAAGAACCTGTGAGAAGTGAGTTGCATCTACTGACTTTTGCCATTAGTGCTGAGGTCGCCGTGGGATTTGCTTGAAAGTCCTAGTGTAGGTAGTGAAGAGTCCCCTCCTCAGGTGCAGTGGCCCTGCGTCCATCTGATCTCATAGTGACCACAGGAGAGGCTCTGGCATGTGGCTTTCTCCCACTTGTTTATGTGGCAAACCCCACACTGCATGCTGGTCATTGCTGGTGCTGTAGGGGTGAAGGATTAGATCACCCTTCTGCTCTCCTCCCCCAACATGAAAAGTAAAGAGACATGCGACATGGGTCATTTGGTCAACAGAGACCCAAGTGCCATAATGGTCCCTCAAGATCACACCCAGTGACACTGGGCTGCTTTAGTTTGTGTGAAAACGTGGGACACAGCTTGTACACTTTCACTTTGGTTTCTAGGTGGACATGACTTGCACGTGGGACACAGCTTGTACACGTTTCACTTTGGTTTCTAGGTGGACATGACTTGCACATGACCGCATTAGTATGTGTTGCATCTGGCTGGATTTGGAACTTGTGATTACTAGTGTGGTAATTCATCACTATTTCAAGTTGAGTTCAAAATAAAAAAAAGTGCATGCCTGGAGATAAAAAGTCAACATTCTCGATTCTGCAGTGAGGTAGCAGAATTCAAAGACATTACCTCGATTCCATTTTAAAAAATAAATGAGGCAGTAAAAATAAGGTGGTGCCTTTACTTTGGCACATTGTTTACAAACTGTCAGCTTTGAAGTTTTCTGAGATGGTCTTTAAAGAGAGAGCACATTAGATATGCCTCCGACTGGAAAAGGCACCTTAGGTTTTAAGGGGAAATCTCCATGAAAGAAGTGATTGAACTGTCTACATTATTAATAAGAACTCTTTGGCGTAACAATATATATCCAATATCTTTTATCTCAAGTACAATATACTGGAATAGGAGTTAGTCAGTGTGGCCTTAATCAACCAGATTCACATTCTGGGATTTAGACACAAAGGCAGCTAAGGGACAGTGTTTTCTTCCACAGTGGAAACTGTAACTGATATTTATCAAACATCAGAGCCAGATGCTGTTCCAAGAGCTTGGCATGCATTCATTTGCTTTATCCTCACAGAAATTTTATGACTCGGAAACTATGGCCTCTGCATTTTGCAGATGAGAGCATGAGAACACAGGAAGCCTGGCCATGGTCCCGGGGCCACATGCAGCAGGGCCAGGTGCACTCCCAGATGGTCAAGACCCCAGGTGTTGATTCCATGCTTGTGTTAGTTTTCCATTGCTGTGACGAAATACCCCAGAAAAGTAACTTAGAGGAGGAAAGATTTATTTTGACTGATGGTTTCAGTTCATGGTTGGCAGTTGCATTGCTTGGGGCCTATGGTGAGGTGGAACATCATGGTGAAGGGGATGAGAAAACCCTTCCAGAGTATGTCCCAGTGATCCACTTCCTCTAATTAAGCCCCACCACCTTCATTTCCATCCCTCCCAATAGTCCACCAATTGTGAACTCATTAATAGATCAATCTGCTGACAAGGCCAGAGCCCTCATGATCCAGTCTCTTCCCCAAGGCCCACCTCTGGACACTGCTGCACTGGGGAGCAGGCCTTCAGCACAGGAGCCTTGGGGGACACTCCAGATCAAACCACGACAGGGTTCCGTCTGCTCTCCGACTTAAATCCCAGGCTCTGCCTTTCGAGACAGTGGAATGCCTCTGACTGCCTCCTCTAAACAGCAATTAAAAGTGTCAGGTGAAACACTGAAACCCTGCGAGGAGATGTGCCAAGAGGGCAGGTGACAGCAGGGGTGCAGTGCCAAGGGCAACTGTGGTGTCTCAGGGGTGCGGCTACTTAACTCTCCCAGGCCCACACCAGGTCTGCCCATCCTGTAACAGACAGAGCCCACACAGAAAGACCCACTCGCCTTGGCCTGAGGAGTCAGGAGATGGAAATTGATGGAGAAAAGCCTGGAATAAAAAGAAAGTCTACAGAAAGGGGAGCCCCAGCTGCTTGGGTGGGCCTACACTGCACATTGATAGGGCGGATTAAGAATGTGCCACGAAAGACTGAGGTAGCAGAACAGAGATCTCTGGAGACTGAGCTAGGTTTGTGTGCAGCTCAGTTAGAGAGACTTGGAAAACATATTTTGCTCTTCCTTGGATGCCAGAGGGTCCTGCCTTAGGGGTGGAGATCATATCTCCAGATAGACACTTGTCCTGCCCTAGTAAGAAGGCAAACAGACCTGCTCTAATAAAATCCTAAACCAAACCTGCACAACAAAGTCTGCCCAGAGACCAGGAGGGACTAGAGGGACCTGCAGTGGGTACAGAAAATGTGGAGAACAATTGTGAAAATGAGGAGTGCATCAGTCAGCATACTCAGCTGTAACAAGTACCTGAGATAATCTGCTTACAAAGAGAAGAGGATTGCTTGGCTCACAGTTGAGAAGCTGTAGAAGCCACTGGTGGATGGGCCTGCTGCTTTCAGACCTGTGTGAGCAGCTCCTCGTGGCAGAGACACATGGTGCAGGATGCGGCAGAGCCTGGGCCTCCCTTCCTCAAGGCCAGGGAGTGAATGAGAAGAGGGTGGGTCCCATGATCCTTTTCAGGGGCCCACCCCCTGTGACCTGAAGACTCCCCCAGGCCCTGCCTTGGAAAGGCTATTAGAGTCTGTAAACAAGTCTGGATGGCGCCTGGCAAAATGCCAGAGGGAGTGGTTTGTGAAGTAACCATTAAGTGTGGAGATTTCTTATTGGTTGACTGCTGTATCTAGTTTATGCTAATTAAGATAAGCTGTGTGGAATGTATAAATACTGCCCCTGTCCTACAATAAACGGCTTCCACTCCTGCTGTAGCAACGTACACAAGTTGTTCGTCACCCCCTGGCTATTTTGCCCAGCCAGCTGGGCTGCGGCAAAAGGCTCCACCTCCTCCCCTCAACACCACCCTGGGGAACAAGCCTCCCGGGAACACTCCAGATCCCAACTGTAGCAAAGGGTTTTCACTGCTCAAGCAGGAGGGCCTGGAGGATGGTGCCCATGTGACCCCTGGACTTCATCTAGGAGCAGGTGGAGACAGAATGGAACTTATAGAGAATCCAACCCTTATCTGATCCCAAGCCTGGATCTTCTGAGAACTCCCCAAGAGGAAATGGACTTTTAAACAAAGAAGCCAAATGTCCCTGAACAGGTGGGATTAAGTGGGACTTCAGAGCTAAATAAAGGTCTCTTCTGAGAAGAGAGTTACATGCTCATATATCTAAGAATCCACACAGTAACTCAGTAGCAGAACCGGAACTTACAGGGACCTCAGCTCACCTTGCCCTCCCCAACAGAAGACCCCGTCAATGACTGGGTACAACTGCCCCAAACATCAGCCGAGGGCACACTCCTATTTAAGCACCTTGCTTCAGATAAGCAAAGCTTACTCTACATTACAAACCTCTCTGCTCATTAAGCAGTTGATATTTGATGCACTGTGACCACCAAGCAACTCCGTTCTTTCCCAAGGCTCTGATTCCTTGAAAAAGAATATAATTAAGTTTAAAACATTAGTCTCACATAATGCAGTGTGACTATTTTCCTCCCGTGGTTTTTTGAGTTCTAGACCTTCTCTTAACCGCTGAGAAGAAGCTTTGTAACCACAGGCCCAGGGGTGAGGATGCAAGAGAGATAGAAGGCAGAACCACAGAGGCAGGAGCTGGTTCCTGGGCACAGCAAGACGAGGTGTCCCTACGTGGCTTCTTATTTACCATGCAAAGGCAAAGGATGAGAATCAGATCCAGGCTCCCAAGCACCAGGCCTTGGTGGGTGAGAAGGAACTCGTCCAGAAGTTTCCCTCCTCAGACAGACTTCCCTGGTGCCCTTCGGACCAGCTGAAGGCCCTCCTCCCTCTAGTGACCCTGTATGAAGGTGGCCCATCTGCTTCTTTCCTAGCCACTGAAGGGGTGAACTCTTAAGACAGAAAGTTTTAGTTTAAAAACCTTTGGGAAGAATCCAGGTGCCTTGCACACTGCAAAAAAATAAATAAAAATAAATAAAATTTTAAAAAATGGAGTAAGAGCTTAATAAATGAGAACTGAAGAGCAGGAATGCAGGGAGTGGAGGTGAGAGGCAGGGAGGTGGCAACGAGGGCACAGGATGGAAGAGCAGAGGAGCAGAGGACGAAGGGCACCTTGACATGGAATTCTTTTACCAGGCAGAGCTGGGCCTCTGAGCAGTAACTGCTAAATTTTGCTCCTGCCTCTGCCCTTCACCAAACCTGAAATAAACAGTGTTTCCTCTTTTTAGTTTCCCCAACACCACATTTTTAGCAGGGAAGCTGCTCTGGGCTCTGGATGGTGGAGGTCAGTGCCTGCAGTCTGTGACCTTGCAGGGGAAGGGGGCTTTCTCAGGTGACGTTGGCCTGCAGCAGAGTGGAGCCACAGGCAATCTGGCCAGCTAAATATAGAGTGACACTTTCAAAAATGCAACCTGGCTGAAAAGCCCTGCTGGTCATCGACAAGGGCAAACAGTCCACTGTCTCAATACGAGTGAGTGTTCGAGGACCTGCAGGGAACGAAATGCGCGCTTGTAGCAGAGCGTGGAAAATCACCACCGCTAATGACATAGAGGTGGCCTCTGGCAGGGCCCACGCAGGTGTTGTGTAAACACACTGCTGTGTCAGAGAGTAGCCCTGAAAGCACAGTAGTCAACCTGATTGTACCAACAAGGACACTTGCTCCAAGGACTGGGGGCCAGCACTGTCATCATGGAGAGGATGTCACATGACTGAAGGACTCTGACACAGAACCATAGAGATGGTGAAGAAAAGGCCAACTGCTCCTGACACGCTAAGTCCCCGGAAGCCAGAAGAGCAGATCCCGACTCGTGAGTCCACTCTGGTCCATGAAGCACCTCGGCCTGGTGTGAGGAGCGGCTGAAGCGGAGATTGATGGGAGTCATTTCTCCACATTCAACAGCTCCCATCTCCTGTCCTGTAACGTGACTTTCCCTCCCAAAGCTGCAGAAAATTGGTTACTGAGTCAGAGACAAGAGGCTGAACCTCCTCTGATTTCCATAGTGCGCGGTCCTGTGATGAGGAGACAGCCCGGCGGGGAGCTGTAATGTGTCCCAGCATCTTCACCAGCTCTTTGTTGCTTTGATCAGAATTCCTGGCATCAATGATGGCAAGGAGGGGAGACGTGTCCTGCTCTGGGTTCCAGAGGTTCCAGTCCACGCTCAGCTGACTCGATGGATTTTAAGGCAGCAGCAGGCAGCGACACCGTGTCAGGAAGGCACAGCTGAGGAAGCCATGCCACCACGGCAGCTGGGAGGCAGAGAGAGAGAAAGAGAGAGAGAGAGAGAGAGAAAAGGGGCTGGGAGTGAGATATCATCCCCATGGATATCGTCCCCGTGGGCCCACCCCAGGACCCACGCCCCTCAACTGTACCTCCTATTATCTCCACCACCTCCCCGTTGTCCACTCAAATCACGAATCCTCCATGGATTAAATGATGGGCAAAAGCAGAGCCTTTGATCCAGTCACCGCCCCAACGCCCCACCTTTCAGCATCACCACGTGGGAGACCAAGCCCTGAGCCCATGAGCCTTTGGGAGACAACCCATATCCATACCCTGACACCAAGACAGCCGATGTTGCTGATCTTCAGACTGAAAAAATACGGACAGTCAGACAAGAGATACGATAGGCAGGATTTCACCTGTGGTGCAAGTTCTGATACATAAGCATTGAGACTGAAGTCCATCTCTGGCCTTCATGATCCAGGTGACAATGGGCACAGCATCTAGTTTCTATGGCTCACTTGAAAAGGGGAGGTAATTCTAACTAGGCACATCCCTAGGGTTGTGCTCAGGATTTGGAAAGTTGATTAATGTTCAGGAGCACACTGGGGGACAAACAGCTCTTGCTCTGGATGCAGAACACAGAGGGCGATTTATAGACCTTCCTTGTAAAGAGTTGTACAGATAGGACAGATTTGCAGAGAGAAATAGCATTTCCTGCATTCACCCATGACCAGAGGCCAGGGCCAGCTTTCCAAGAAACCCTGGCCTCCCTAGGGCCAGTGCCCTCAGACCCTGCAAAGTGCAGGTGGGCTGGGCGTACTTGGAGACATGTTCCTCTGTAGGCATGAGAAGAATAGGTTGCTGACGCTGCTGAAGGGTAATTTCATGCTATGTGGCTCCTGCTTCCGGGGGAACTTCAAGGAGAGTCCAAGGATGCCATAGCTCAGGTGTTAAGGGGCTTAATGAATGTCCAGAAGGGACAAAGATAGGAGTCTGTAGGCTTCAGACTATGGGCCAAATGTCAGAATGTCAAGTTTTCACAAAACAGTCCCAGGTGGTGCCTCAGGCTGCCTGGGGACAGCAGTGCTGGAGTTGGCAGTGCAGCCAAGGGGCTAGCATGGTGTGACTGACGTGTCACTGCTGGAACTGCAGGGCAGACAGCACAGAAGGGATCCAGGCCCCAGGCAAGAGGAGCTGCACGTTCACCCTTAGCTCTGAGCCTTCCAGAACCAAGATCGGCTCAAATGAGGGTGTTAAGGATCTCTCCTAGCTAATGCTCTCTCCCAGCAGGAGGCTCCTTTTACTGTTGAAACAGTGTCTGCAGAGCCAGGATAAGGAGTGCAGCCTCAGGACCCAACAGGATTACAAACCCAGGGACCTCATTCATTCACTCAGCAGATGCTTGTTCAGGGCTGACTGCTGGAGGCTCTGCTGTGGATGCTCAGGTGATTCAGGTTTTCTCTGGCCAGACATTGAACATCTAAAAACAGTCTCAAAGGCACAGCCAGCAGCAGGCAGTTCTCAGAGACTCCTGTTTACTAGAGAAGGACCCTGCATGGTCCATGGTGATGGTGTCTCTGGGGAAGGGCTTCTTGGAAGGAGTTCTTTGGCACACAGAATTTCCATTTCACAGGACAATTTGCTTAGAAACAGCTATGTGCACTGTAGCCAGCAGGCGTCCTATCTAGCATCCCCTGACCCACTGAGCGCTCACTCTGAGCCAGCAATTCTGTTCCCTGGGTGATGTCTCCTGCCACATCGTCCAGTCTGCTCACATTGTCCTTCAGAAAGGACCAGAGAAAAGAAGGTAGGGTCATCAACAGTGTTCAAGAACAGAATTAAAATCTCATCTCTTAAAGCATACTGATAAGAAAATGGAAAGACAGGCATATACTGGGGTATTTATAAAACACATTTTAAAAAGACTCAAACCCAGAATAAGTGTTATGATGTCATGTCATATAATATGCTTTCATGTAAATTGATGTGATAAACATTTTTAAGACTCAATTTCAACAATAAGAATTTCTGAATGGAAAAGTAGCAAGTCACCAAAGAAGACTCACAGATAACCCAGCAGCACATTGATGCCTCTCAGGAGCAACATTCTAAGAGAAAGAGGCTAGACAGTCCATTATATGGGATTCTGAAAAAGGAAAAATAATAACAACAGAGAAATAGATTGGTTAGGGCACAGACTATAAGGGTATGAGTGAATGCTCTATTTTAATTGAGATGGTGATTATGACTGTATGTTGGTCAAAAATCATCAAATTGTACACTTGAAAATGGTGTTATTGTAAGTTACCCCTCATATAGCAAAATTGATAAATGAAGACATCATGGACATGTATAAATGTTGTGACTACCACATTTTCAGCATTTCACAACATGGTATGTATGATATAAATCCCACTAATGATTGATTATCTGATACTTATAGTCTCTGCATTCTTTAGAATTGTGACAGTGATTGTCCTGTCTGTTTAGGCTGCTGTAAAATATATCATAGATGAGGTGACTTGTAAACAGCATGCATTTTTTGTTTTCTGCATTTTATTGATATGTTACACATATTTGGGATTTGTTGTAACATTCGTAAATGCACACAATATTACTATATGATTTGGCCAATATCACTCCCCAACCATTTCCCCTCCCTCCTCCTCTCCTTCCCCTTACCTCTACTGATCTCCCTTTGATTTCTATAAGATCCACCCTTTCTAGCTTCTGCATTTGAGAGAAAACATACAATCCTTAACCTTCTGAGTTTGACTTATTTAACTTAAACATGATGGTCTCTAGTTCCTTCCACTTTCCTGAAAATACCATCATTTATTTCATTTTTCTTTATAGCTGAATAAAACTCCATTGTGTATATACACCACATTTTCTTTATCCATCCATCTGTTGATGAATACCTGGGCTTATTCCATGGTTTGGCTACTATGGATTGTGCTGCTGTAATAAACATGGGTCTGTGTGTGTCACTGTAGTAAGATGACTTCAATTCTTCAGAGTTAATATAGAGGCATGGTAAAGCTGGGCATATGGATATTCATGCAGAACAGCTTCAGCCTATATAAAATCCTTCACAAATCAAGGGTGATTTCAAAAGATACCATACACAAAGGATTTGTAGAGTTTATTTTGCTGTTAGCATATGGAATTACTTACTAAGCAGATAATAGAATTTCTTTTCAATGCCTTTCATTTCGTGAAAATAACAGAGTAACCTTTGCAGAGGATTTCAGAAATAGTAGGAGATAGTTAGCTATTGTGAAATTTATGCAATGAATTATAAATGAATGCAATCAAGCATAATTTGGATGCTTTGAGAGAAAGGTATTCAATAATCAAAATGGATAATAGCACTCTTTAAAGCAAAGCTTCTTAAAAACGAGCTTCCAAGTGCTTGAGCAAAATAAAATGGCAATGTTCTTAAAAATAATGTATTATTTGGTTACCAGAATTCTACTCCAGTGGTCTGATTCTGGAGGTGCAGCAAGTCAGATCTGACCACTCACCTCCCAAAAATCCAGATGGACAAATAACAGCAGGAGAGGGCCTTTAATCAGCGTAGCTGTACTGGGAAGATGAGGGGACTTGTGACCTTTGTCCTGTCTTTGCTGGGTTGACAGTTTTGAGGCTTATAGAAAGGGGAATGAGGCAGGGTTTGCACAGCAGAAGGGACTGCACAGTTGCTGAAGCAGGTGATCCTGGCCAGGCGAGGTCCATCCACCGCATCTCAAGATTGCCCAGGCATGGTCTGACCATCATAAGAAAGTTGCTGTTGTCCTGATATATTTCTGAATCTTGTCAAAACATGTTTACCCATCAGACCTGCTGTTCCTAGAACCAAGGTGACTGCAGAAGAGAACAGAGAAGGAGGGAAGGAAAGCAAGTCAGACAGGCGCAATGGAGTAAAAACGGAGCTGGGTCAGTCACCAGGCACTGCACCACTCACCAGGATGATTATGGAAAGGGAGAACCTCAGGATAGAATGATTGACAACCAGCCACTTTGTTCTGTCTTTGAGCGTTTCACAGGAGCAGAGACAAGACTAAAGGCAAAGAGCAAGGAGACCAAGGACAAGGGCTCTGCCGCAGGCAGGCTGGTACCGACCTCACTGGATTTCCCTGGGAAGTAGACTTCTTACGTCGCTAAAATTTATTTTTTTCATCTGTAAAATGAGAAAATAAAAGTGTTCATTTTCCTGGCCTGTTGTGAAATAGGAGTTAAGACAAAATTTACTGAAGAAATCCCATAACAAAATGCCTAGCCTTGAGCAAGTGCTCACTAACCTTAGTGACACGTAAATTCAGAAGGAAATTAATATGGAGAACAGAGTTCCAGTGTTCTGGAACCCAGCGGAGCCAGCATGAGCTAACTTCAGGCACTGCTCACATTGTGTTCTTCAGTCTCACTGAATAAATGCACTTTTTATGAATGAGGAAGCCACAGCCCAGGTAGGACCAGTGACATGCCACCCCCAGGCTTGTCACCAGGTGAGGCCTAGAATCTGGTTTGCTGATTCCATTGTACCTATCACCAGGAAGCATAATTTCGTGTAAGTAGTCACACGAGGCCATGCCCTTGCAGGTTCGGTAGAGCACCCACAGATAGTGCCCAGCCACAGGGTGGAGCTTGTGTGTGCTGGGCCTCTTCTGGGTATCCCTAGGTGTCTGCCTGTTTCTCGAGTTCTCATGGGGCTTTATTATCCAGCAGGACTGAAGACATCCTGGAAGAGGACCGAACCCACTCTGCATCCTGACCCTAACCCTGGAGGGGTTCCACTGATTTCGTTGGCCTTCCTGATGACCAATGGCACCATCCAAGCTATCTAGCAGCCACCAGGAGACAGCATTGCAAGGCTGCTTTTCACGTAGGGAGGCCACACCTTTCTGAAGCTCCTGTAAGGAGCCAGAAGGAAAGCGGCCTACCCCACACTCCCCAGAACACTGGTCAATCCAGGCCATTGCTCCTCCGGGCATCTCCCACTCCAAAGCAGACCCCACACATTGTGGGCCATTCCATGACTGACTAAGCCAAGAGAAGCCTCAGCTGCGTGGCAGGGCCTCTAGAGCATCTCTGGCTTCCATCACTTGCAGCGGCTGTGTGCACTTCAGGAGGGCCTGGATATGGGCTCTGTGGAGTTCTTTCTCCCAAGCAGCACCGTTGGTCCTAGGGTAACTTTCCCCTCTGCAGCCCTGTCTGCCAGCCAGTGTCATTGATTCTTCATGCTTGCTTGCATTTTCCAAATTTTCAACAATAAAAATAGTGAATACTATAAATAGAAAAAAAATCTATAAAAAAGAATAATAGCCAATCTTATGGTTCATCCATGCAATGACCTTATAGCAGTTTTGAAGAATGCAAAGTCCAAAAATATGGTTTTAGATGGAGACTTCAAAGCTAATAATTACTTTAAAATATATATCAGCTGGGCATGGTGGCGCATGCCTGTAATGCCAGTGACTTAGGAGGCTGAGACAGGAGGATCACAAGTTCAAATCCAGCCTCAGCAAAAGTGAGGGGCTAAGCAACTCAATGAGACCCTGTCTCTAAATAAAATACAAAATAGGGCTGGGGATGGGGCTCAGTGGTTGAGTGCCTTTGAATTCAATCCCTGGTGGCCCCTCGCCCCAAATATACACACACACATATATATACTTATACACACACACATATAAATATACCAATTCATATATATGTATCCATATACATAAATGAAATCTAGTCTTACATACATATGTATATGCTCACAAATATCTATCTGATCCTTCTATGTTACACCTAATACATACATATTGTCATTCCTGTATCTAAAGCCATGTACAGTGGGACACACCCACAGTACCAGCTGGAGACTGAGGCAGGAGCATTACTTGAGCCTAGGAGTTCAGAGCCAGCCTGGATAACATAGAAAGGTCCCGTGTCAAAAAAAAAAAAAAGTTAAATAAATAGACCCGCAAGGAGCTGGGGCTGTGACTCAGTAGTAGAACGTGTGCTTGGCATGCCCAAGGCCTTGGGTTCAATCCCTAGCACCCTCTTCCAAATATATACTCATACATTTGTATACGATACACCTCTACAATACAAATACTCATATTCATGTGTGAGAACATATGAATACATGTAACACACACACATACAACTTTGGTACATAAAGTTAATTTTTTTTCAGGTGAGCGCTGTCAGGAGAGTGGGGCAGGAAGGACCTGTTTTCCTTGCACACCATTCTGCAGCCGAGTTTCTAACGATTATGCAAATGTGGTCAGTGGTCAGTGGCAGCAGCAGACAAAATTATGAAGTGGAAAATATTTACCTTATTTTAGTTTGTGGACCTTAAAGGGGCTTAGCATAATCATATTTTGTAATGAAAAGTAGTGTTAAATCCAGCTAAATTTGGCCCTAGCAAGCATCTGTACTAGCATGCTCAAATCCTAGCCTGGCTAACTGCAAACTAGCTCAGGAGGTAAGCAAACTGGAGATCTACCCCAGGCCTTTGTCTTTGTGGCCAAAGCTGAGTCTCAGCCTCTTGCGTTCCTCAGGGTCACTCCAGGGGAACTGGGCTGCAAGAAATAATCACACACAAACCAAGATACCTTTGTCTTTGGGTCCTATGGCGGCTCCTCTGACCTTAGGAGTCATGGAAAGAGAGAGAGCAGGTGCTGACCCCTTTTATTGGGGAGAAGCCATTCAAATGAGGCAAGGGGTCAGGTTTCAGGGGCCTGAGTCTAGCTTCTTGATGTCTGCTGTCAGCTGGTTGACTGATAGCTAGGACAGCCACACCCAAGGGCAGAGCAAGAGAAGGGGACACACAAAGGGAGCTTCCATGGAACATTCTATCCCAAACAGAGCAAAGGGGTGGGGTTACAAAGGAATAGGTGAGTGTAGCTCAACCCCATGGGTGACACATTGACATGCCCTCAATGTCCTGAACCGGTACAATGCCCAAGTCACCACGAAATGTAGTGATGGGTCAGAGCCTCTTGCTTCAAGATGGACGGCGTGGGTCATCCAGAGTGGCTCCTCACATCAACCAGTCATGGCAGCAGGACTTCTGTTAGCCCAAGTTCAGGTGAAGCCCCCACCAAGGGCCTTTCATTGACCAGGCCAGGCCACCTCTGCTCCTCACCTCCGTTTCTGTAGCCACTTCCCTTTTTCTGTCCCTGAATGTTATCCAGCCAGGTGATAGCCCTGAAGTCTCCCTACCCGTCCTGGTTCTAAGGCTGTCTGATTTGAGAATTGCTCTTAGCTCAGTTAAACTTCATTTGTCTAAAGTTTTTATTTCAAGAATAGGAAAGGAACAAAGAAGAGCAAGGAGGAGAGAATGGGCAGAGGAGGGGTGCAGGAGAGGGAGGGGGCAGGGGGCAGCAGGCTCCAGGACCCGGGAAGCAGCCAGCTGAGCCGTTGTCCCCTGACAATTTGCAGGGATCAATAAGCTGATTTTTGCCATAACTATTCTTGCAATAGGAGATTAGCACCACGGGTCCTGTCGTCAGGGAAACCAAGAAGCTGGTAATAATTGTACAATACACTGTCCTCTCCTCTGTGTCCTTTCTAATATCTTTAAATCCATTTGCGTGGTAACATGGATTTAATCACAATGGGACGGAGGAGCCTGGGGTTGCAGAATGAATAGTGGCTTTGTGTTGCCTTCTGAGCAGGTAATTTCGTCTTGATTAAAAGTGATTTAGGGCTATTTTTAAAGTTATAAGGTCATTTATAATGAGACTTATTTTCAAAGAGCTTTAGAATAAATGAATGTCCTCTTAAAGAAGAAAAGCAGTGAGTCAGGAGGGACAGGACGGGGTGGGGCCTGTGAGGAGGCTTGTCTGTCCTGACTCAGCCTCAGACTGACCTGAGACTGAGGAGTTTCCAGGACAGGGAGAGTGTCCTCGCCAGCTGGAGGCAGGACCCCTAGAGGGACACAGCAGGCTGGCAGGGCCAGGGGACTCTGGACAGCACACCCGAGTGTGCTAATGTGGTGCTCAGCTCCGCCAGGGCGTGGCACACCCCAGAGGCCAGCCCTGGTCTTCGGGGGCAGGGATGGTGGAGTGCTCTTAGCTGCACATCCTTCTGTCTGACCTTGGCTGTCTGGGCTGGACACATCTCCACAGCTCTCTTCAAGGGCAAGACTCCTCCCTTTCTGACATCTGACTTCTTCACTCTTTCGATCTTAAAGCCTGTCTTAAAGCAAAACAGAAACTAGCAGGAGGCGAGGATGGCCAGCCAATAGGAAGCAGGGCCTCTCCTGCCCTGAACACAGGCACCTAGTGGTGAAGGGTGACTGTGGCCAGCAGCTGTGAGGCAGCTGGTCAATGGCCCTGCAGTCTCTAGGGCATACCCCTCAGTCAGCGGGGTACTAGGTCCCATGGACACACTGCTGGGGCTGGGAGTGCAGAAGTCTGTGCTCCTCACTAGCAGACTCTTCCTTGGTTCTTAAACCAAGACCCCTCAGTGCTTTGTGGAGTGGTGTGGAGGAATGGCTCCTTCAGATAGGGCTGAGTGTGAACCCCAAGTGCATGCTTGATGGACATGCCAGCAGCCTCATCCCAGCCAGGGGTTCCCTGGACTCCCCCAGAGCATAGCATCCTGGGGGTGCTGTGATGTGTATCTATGATGTACTGAGTCACCAGCTTCTGGGAACCCCAAGCCACAGCATTGGGAGCAGGAGGCTGCATTTCATCTGCTTTGCCCCAGTCCCTGTCACTGAAGGATCTTGCTGTAGTCCTAAGACTCATAGCAGTGCTGGCTCCGCAGGCAAGACGTCAGTCAGAGAGCCCAGTCCAGTGGGACCAGGGCCTCCCCTGCTCCCAAGCACCAAGCGGCTCTGAGCTGCCCCTCAGAAGACCCTTCATTCCCTTTTATAACAGGGCACAGTCCCAGAAACCAGAGCCGACAGCAGTTGCCACCCCACCGCCCACTGTTGTGTGGGGCTTTTGGTCAACCCGACTGCTTCGGATTTCCATTCTGGGACTCAGTTTGGCTTGACAGCAGCCTGAAATATCAGAGGGAAACAGCCGAGTGGAAGACTGAATCACAACAGCTCCTGGAGTGAGAAAAAATTTTATCACCTATGAAACAAAATCATCACAGGCTGGCCGCGCTTGCTCTGCCTCCAGAGAGCGGGCCGCCATGTGGTTTGTCAGGAATCCATTTGAGAGCCAGAGCACCCACGCAGCAGGAAGCAGCGTTTCTCAGCCCAGGCCTCCTGGGTTTCAGGACACGGATGGCCACGCGCCCTGCCCATAGCACCCCCATGCTCTTCCTTCCCAGGCTGCTCGCGCAGGCTGGTGACATCTGCTTGTCCTGCCACCACTCAGGAGTCTCAGGGCATTTTCATTTCCAGTCTGAGGTTCATTCACACAGCACAGGATTCAGGAATGACTCAGAGAACAGGCCACCCAGGGGAGGAAGGAGGTCAGAGCCATCCCCTGTGGAGCAGCTGCCAGCAGCTGGGAGGCCCCAGTGCTCCCAGCTGTCGCCTGGCTGTTTGGAAAGAGCCCCGACGGCAGGTGGAGACTGACAGCTGCCTCTACCCCCATGCAGGAGCATCAGGGAATGGCTCCTTGCAGCACGTCTTCTAAGGGACCTAGAAACCGAATTTGAGAGGAGGAATTGTCATGAACCTTATAAGGACCCACCTACTAAGTCACCTGCACATTCCTGTGCCTAGAGAGGCATAGGAACAGTGGCAGCTGGCTGGTTTATGAGAGGGACCCAGCTTCCCTCTAAGACACAGCAAGGGGCAACACTCCCCATCCACTCCCCTGGCCTCGCAGACTTGTGACAGATCATTTGCTGTCTGCTCTGCTCCCAGCTTCTAGCCACAGCTTCACCGTATAGCGGGACCCCTGGGATCTCAGGAGATTGGGAGAGGAAGGTACAAGAGGGCAACTCCTGGTAACTAAACCCAAACCTTGAGTATCCATTCATTTCTATATTAGTCACCACCAAGAAACCAAAAAAGAGGAGTTTATACATTTTGGACACCTTACTTTCATCAGATTTTGTGTGTGTGTGTGTGTGTGTGTGTGTGTGCTGAAGATTGAGTCCTGGTGTGCTTTGCCACTGAGCCACATCCTCAGTTCTTTTTATTTAGAGACAACTCGTTCAGTTGCTTAGGGACTTGCTAGGCTGCTGAGGCTGGCTTTGAACTTGTGGTCCTCCTGCCTCAGCCTCCCCATCACTGGGATTACAGGCGTGGCCATCTCAACCAGCTCTTTCATCAGATTTGTAAAACCAAAAAAGTTTAAGTAATTTACCATGAAAGAAGAGGAAAGCTATTCTCATCCGTCACTTCTCAAGCCACAGAAGTGACACTCTCTGTCCCAACAGAGGACTTTAAGATAGAGAAATTTCCCATAGTAAGCCTTCTCCCCTCCTCTAAATGCCTTCCCTGTGGGAGTTGACCATGGCCTTGTCCACTAGGCTGGAAGTCCTGCCACTTCTTAGATGGGGAGACTGAAATGGCCATTGTGTGTTGTAGTGGAAGCACTAGAACAAGCTGAGCTGGTGGAATGAGCTGCCCAGTCTGTGGGAGAAAGGTCCTTGCCTTGCAAGTCTCCCAACCAATGCTCACGGGTCACACCCTGGCTGGTGGCACACCTGAGAAGAGCCCCTGTTCTGCAGAGGAGGCAGATGACAAGTGAGCGACTCTGTAAAGGGAGTACTTAGCTGGATGGGGTGGGGAAGAGGACTTCAAGTCAGGCAGAGCTGGCATCTCACAGAGCCCAAAATGAGCGCTGAGCTGCCTGGGAAGGCCAGTACTGGGCAGCACAGGAAGAAGGCTGCCATTTTGGTTCTGTTGTGTTTTTCCATTGGATTTAAGACACCACTATTGTACTTCTAAGAAAGGAAAACACACACTGTGGTTATGGTTCTGATTGCCATTGATTTTAAAACACTATAATTACAATAAGATTAGAATGTGTTAAAAATACATGCGTTAGCATCATGGCACTTCAGACCCTAGAAGTAAAACAAGATGGAGGAGGAAGGGGAGAGGGGAGGCGGAGAACAAGGAAAGGAAGGGCTTGTCTTGTGAGCACCTGAAAAGAATCTGCTTTTAGGGAGTGAAGGGAGGGGGAAAGGGTGTGGTTTCAAGAGGTAAAAGGATATATTTGGGGGTTCTGATTTAAGCCAAAGGGGTGATGCTGCCATCTACTGAGATAGGAGAGACTTTGGAGTGGTTAAGACATCAGTTTGGAACATATTTTATAATTTAAGCGGTGATTGAGAGAAGATGAGTCAAGAGGATATTTGGGGTCCTGGGAAACTTGAGGCTAGTGAAAAGCGTGTTCCCATCTATTGGGGAACCAGTGGTCCCTGGAACTGAGGGCTGCAGAAGCTGAACAAGGTAACAATGTTGACTGACACACATTTTTAAGTCACTTGCATTCCATGTCACCATCATCAGAGAACTGATGTCAAAGTGCCAGAAACTATGTCCTTTTCATTCAGATAGAGGTAGAGGGATTGACTTGTCCACTGGGTTGCCAGATCCCCCAAGATTTGCAGCCTAATTACAAAGACAAACCTTTTAGGGTGATAACTTTTTCATCAAGGGCTTTGGCCAGCACATAGCCAGGTCCATATGGTGTTTATACCAAATGCCGCTGTGTCCTGTATGCCACTTTAATCCTCTGACCCCTCCCCTGGCTGTGAGGGTAGGAACTAGTACCCACAGCAGCACAGACCACAGAGCTCATGCCCATCTCCTGGTGGCTGGCAGGCAGCAGCAGCCCTCCACAGTGGCTGCCTGGCCTTGCACCCCTGCAGCTCAGGCCCTTGGCTCTCGCATTTCCCCTGTGACCCACCCAGGCTCCACATGTGCTGCTGTAGTGAAAGCAGGATCTGCCTAGCCCAGGCTGCCCAGCACAAACACGCCAGGAGAGGTTCAAGGTCAGCAGAGCTCAAGGTCAGTGGCAGAGCCTCCTTCAGGCTGTCACTGTGTTTTGGAATGACTCAGTCTTGATCTTTGGTGTTTTTCAAAGGTTAACTAGGCTTGCTCCCCATCAGGAACTCGGGCCTGGGCAATGTTGTTTTCATCTCAGGAAGCGCCAGGGTATACACCATATGGAAAGACGAAGATGGCACTTTCCCATTGAAGTCCCTAGCCGACTTCCTTGGAGGCATTTTAAATAATAGAGGTTTCTGTGCTTGTATTATATTGAAATCTCCATATTTATGAAATTGGAATCTTCAGGGGTCTGGGAAAAGGAGAAATCTTATTTCCCTCAGCTCCTGCTGATTCTGATGAATGCCCATTGGGCCCAGCGGCTTTGAATGGACCTCAGCTGACTGTGGCTGTTCTCTGCAGAAGCCCCACACCCCTCCCCATTTCTCATCCCCGCAGAGATGACACGCAATGAAATTGGCCAGTCCTCCTCATGCACTCTCTCTCCTCCTCACTGGTTCCTTACCAAGCATTTAACTTGTTCGAGAACCTTCCATTCTTAAATCTGCCAGAAACCTTTCCTCAACCCCCAGCCTGGGTCAGCGAAGGCCTAGTTTGGATGGAGCCTGCCTTTGCCTAGCCTCCCTTCCTAGGGTGGGCTCTGTGCTCCTGACTCCTCCAAGGCCAGTCACTGTCCTTTGCTGGCAGCCATGTGCTTGCTTCTGGATGCCTACCTGCCCATTTCTTGGCAATGGTGACATATTCGTGCACACTCACGATTTGGTCAGTTTTGTTCTCCAGCATCTCCTTTCCCTTCCCTCCGCCCCCCTCACCCTCTTCCTCTACCCTACTGGTCTCCCTTCTATTTTTATGAGGTCTCTTTTTCCCTTTTTTCTCTCTAGTTTCCATGTGTGAGAGAAAGCATCTGGCCTTGACTTTCTGCATCTGGCCTACTTCCCTTAACATGATGCTCTCCAGTTCCATACATTTTCCTGCAAATGACATAATTTTGTTCTTATATATAGTTGAATAAAACTCTATTGCATATCTATACTGCATTTCCTTTAAAGAGAACTAATGCCACTGCTCCTTAAATCATTCCATGATATAGAAGAGAAGGGACCCTCCCAAGCTCATTCCAAAGAGCCAGTATCACCCTAATACCAAAACCAGATAAGGTCACGCACAGGAAAGAAAAGTGCAGACCATGTCCCTGAAGAATACAGACACTAGATCTTTAATAAGATATCAGTGAGTTGCATTCCATATCTGTAATCCTGAACTTCCACTTTTGGGGAACACTATTGGCTTGCCTGACACGGTGACTCTCCAGTTCTTTTCCATTTTCTGAATATGGCCTCTCAGAGAATTAAATTCTCTTTTCTAGCTGACCCTCAAAATCATGTTTCTGTCTTTCTTTTTCATCTCTTTGCTTTTTATTTTGGAGAACAGTATAATAAATTAGATGTCTCATGACGACAGCTTAGCAATCATCGATATCCAACCACATTATTTTTTTCTAGACATTATTCATTTCTTCCCTACCTGAGATTGCTTTGAAGCAAATCTCAGATGTTACTTATTCTTCAAATATTTCATCATATGTACATATAAATATGAATAATTATTTCCAAGAAAACATAATGACAATATAGTGATTTCAACAATAATTGCTACAATTCCTTAATATCCATCCCCTGTTTTATAATTCCCTCCTGCAGTTTTGTTTAAATTATTTTTTTGAATTGATATCTAAGTAAGATACAAGAGTCCTGGATGTGTCCCTTCCATTCTGGACCTAAGGGTCTCCTCAGATCTTCCACCACCTCCCTTGTCTTTGTGCTGACCCTGTAGGCAAAGCTGGGTGGTCAGTCCTGCAAAGGGCCCAAGGTCTGTGGTCTGGAGATTGCATTCTTGTGGCACTGCGGAGCCTGCTCCTCTGCTCCTGGAAACTTGTGGCTATGTACAGGGCTTGGTTAGATTCCTGTAGGCCTTGGAAAGGTGATTGGAGGTGGCATCAGAAGATACACAGCCAGTCTTCTCTCCTGCAGCTACTGGGCTTGGGGGTCTCTGTATTTCTTTTCTGGAAGTATTTTTAAAAAGAGAACTTTCTTTCACCCTGTGCTTGGTCATTCTGAGTTTTGAATGTACAAAAAAACAGGAGAGCTCCTTTATTCCTCAGCCGAGTGTTCAAGACAGCAGAGACCCTCGTGTCCTCTGAAGACTCAAAGTGGGTTTAAGGGAATTGTTAGTAATAACAGCTGAAGGACTGGGCAAAGCTGACTCACCTCAGCCACTTGCTGGGTCTCAGTTGGCGACCACGTGGCCTCCCAGTCACATTCAGGCAACTCTCGGGTCTTTTACTTCTGATGTGACAGAATGTTCCTAATTCCTGCCCCAGGTCTGAAGCACCTGGGGATCAGTGAGGATGACAGAATGGGATCCAGCCTTCTAGGGCAGGGGGCTCACCACACACCCTCCTCAGCCTATCTCTCTTCTTCAGTACTGCCAGAATCTCTCTATCAACGATGCCATCAGAACCACTCACTTGGTGCCCCACCAGACACATCCCACCAAGTCCCAGGAAAGAAGAAGCATGGGCACCATTGGAACATCTGAAACACAGAACTGTTTTCTTCTTTTAAAGTGCTTATTTCTATAGAATATTCTAGTAGGTTAAACAACAAAGGTTTTACAGTCTCTTGGGGCGGTTCTTAAGCAGTTATGTCCCCAACTAGACACAGAGTAATAATTTGCTTTTTCTTAACTTTGTTATAGCTATTAAATGGGGTTTTGTAAAGGAAGCCCTCAGCCTCCCTGAATCAGGGTCTCCGGAGCTCATGCAGACCTGGCTTCCTGTCACACTGTCACTCCGGTGAGGTCCTGGGAGTCTGAACCTCTAACGCACATTCTAGGTCAGGTCTTCGCAGTGTGAGTGTCAGGAATGAATTAAGCAAGATATAGGTGGCCTTGGCCCTCCAGTGGTTGGTGGCAAAGGAAGGCGCAGGCCCTGGCAGATTGTCCCCCTGCATGAACAGCCTCATTCACTTAGCATGAGTGCCATGAGCCCGGGAAGCCTTGTCCTAGGCAACTCCCAGGGCCGAGATTTGCTAGATCTTGTGCCTGAGATCCATAACCGTATTCCCAATTGTCCTTGGCCTTCAGCTCTTCTGTGTTCCAAAAGCCCTGCCAAACCAGCACTCATTAAGCCTAGAAAGGGAGCCCAGTGCACCAGGGCCATGTACCTTCAGCTCCGTCCTTGGACACTGCCTCTCGTGGTGACAGTTGGGATGAAACTATCTCCCCACTTGATGGTCTAGTTACACATGGCAAGAAGTTCATTTTCTGCAATTTTAACATTTGCCAGTGCTGCTGTACTACATTTTAAATAAGAGATGCTCAAAAACCTGTAACTTCCATCTGAATCCATTCCTGAGCAGACAGAAGGAAGAAGATTGGAGTGAGTTTAAAGTTTAATTCATTTCTAACACTTCGTAGCTACATGAGTTTATTCCACTACTATTATGATAAGTAGCTATGTGACTTTAGGTAACTTATTCTACTATTCTTATAATTAGGGTTTTCACCTGGAAATTAAGACAAATCATTTCATTAGGAAGGTAAGGAAAAGATTTTAAAACACCAGTCAAAAAAGCCAGGCACCCAGTAGGTGCTCAATAATTATTAGCATCCTTCCCCGACATTGACCTTGGGAGGCGAACATTAACCATCTGTCAGAGATAAGACAACAAAGACCCAAACAGGGAAAAAAAAATCCCCAATTCCATTTGGGAATAGCATGGGCTTCAGGGGGTCTGCATGAGGATTAAATGAGACAGCACAGAGTAAGAAGGCCCTCAAGCATAAGCTGCATAGACAGGATTTTTGTCTCTTCTGTTCATTTCTATGTCACAAACACCTAGAACTGTGTCTGCTGCATTGTAGGAATTTGATATGTGTTTGTCCATAAAATATCATTTCCTATCCCCATTCCGATGTCTCGTTCATTGTGAATCTGATCCTAACACATTTCTGCTGTTGATGTATCTTTTATCTTGGGTGGACTTCCACCTCACTCTCACCAGACATAATAAGCGAGGCTTATTGATGGTTCTCAAACGCAAAGGGGCCTGCAAAACTGTTCAAGAGCAACATGCAAGATCCATCCAGACGGGAGAGAAAGACAGCGCGTGAGAGGCAGCCCAGCCCCGTGGGGGAAGGAGTTGGGGAAACATGGAGATTGAACGGCATTATCAAAGGGAGCAGCTTTAAACAACAGCAGAAGAATTCAGAAATGGATGTCAAGTTGGTACAGAGCAGGTGGTGTGGCAGAAAGGAGAGGAAGGAAGAGAAAATCAGAAACAGCAGGGACGAAGCCGTGACTGGCACCAGTACAGGCTGAGGTGGGAGCTGGCCCTGGTCCAGGACGAGGCTTTCAGGGCACCTGCTGATCTTGAGCTTGGTCAGGACAAACGGGGATGGAGCTGGTGCCAACATTGGCAGAAAATAGAGGAGAACACAGAGGGAACCTGAGGAGGTGGTGAATTTAGTCAATCGGATGGGTGGGGACTCTGAGACCCGGCCGTCCACTCATGCTCTGCATCTGGCTCAGTAGTCACATGGGGTCCTGGCCATGGAGCAGCACCCACATGGAACCTGGAGCTCAATTGGTAAGACGCGGTGGAAGGCTGTGTGAGGAGGTTCTTCTCACTTCCACAGCCTGCTGCATTTCCCCTAAATACCTTGAAAGAATAAGCAATGGAAGACCTTGCAGAACATGATCCTTCCAAGACGTCAGACACTAAGCATTTTCTAAAGGGACACAGGACCCTGAAGAGGTCAACTCGCCCCTTGAGGTGCGGCTCTGTTGAGTGGTTGAGTCAGAGATGAGTGTGTAGATTCCCCAGGAAACAGTGAGGAGCCAGACTCCAGTCAGTACATGACCTGTGGGAACCTGCAACCTGGTAGAGACTTTAATCACTCACCTTTAACATTGAGAGAAAATATAAATCATGATATTGCTGTCAGAGGAAAGACTTGCCTCCACAGAACCTGTATGGTAAGCTTCACCAACTACCGTGACTCATTAACCAGACAAGAAATGTGAGGCTCCTGGACCAAACAGTCCACTGCCCCTGAAGCAGCTCGGCAGCACTGGACCTCGGGCCCTGGTTCCCCAAGGGATGACCCGATGAGGCCAGAGGGCCACGTGTGCAGGGGCACCCAGGAGGGGAACCTGTTGGGAGACTCTGAGCTCACACAGGTGGTTGGCACAGCTGCCTTCCCTGTCTCTGGGGCCTCAGGGAACTCTGGAGAGACTAGAGGAATGTCCCTTGCAGAAGACTCCAGGGGATAAGATTTCAAATGCCTCCAGAGAGGTACCCAATCTCTAACTTCCAAGGCTCGCTTGTGTTGGCTCTTCCCCCTGTGCCCAAAACACCAGACCATAACCGTGCAGAGGAGGAAAGGGTTACTGTGGCTCAATGTCAGAGATTTCAGTCCATGGCGGCATGGCTCCACGGCACTGGGCCCCGGATGAGGCAGGACATCATGACGGAAGGGTGTGGCAGAGGACAGCTGCTCAGCTTGTGGCAATGGGACCCTGAGAGAGAAAAGGGGAGGTCAGGGGGAAGACAACCCCTTCTAGGGCACGTACCTAGTGACCTACTTCCTCTAGTTAGGTGTCACCTTCCAGGAGTCCACTCAGCGTCGATGGGTTGATTCACGTGAGGCCAGAGCCCTCATGATGCAGTGATTTCCTAAAAGACCCGCACGTGAGTTTGGGGAAGTTTCCATATCTGAACCACAGCAGCCACTCAGTGACACTTTAACTCAGGCTGCCAGGAATTGTGCTCCCTGGGGTCTGCAGATGTGCCTGGAGAAGTATTCCCCACTCTGCAGAATTCCCCACAGTGGAACCAGCCTGTCACTTCCCCAGGACCACACCCATCTTGAAATATCTCTGCTTCTATGGTACTTGGGCAATCCTCCCTCTGCCCACACAGTTTACCTCTCTCCACACTCCACGTGGTTTTTGCCTGTTCTTCCTAGGGTCTTCTAACTCTTAGAATCTCCTCCTGGAACTCTGGGGCCAGCTGGGTGTACAGTAAGCAGAGGGCTCCTTTCCTGAAACCCCACACCCATTTCCAGGATCCAAACACCCCGCCCACACTGTCTGCTCTTTTTATACACAGGCTTTAGGTGAAGGAAAAGAAGCCGCTTTGCAGAATCTTCCAAGAGCAAAAATTTTCATTTTGATGGAATCCAATTTATCAATTCTTCCCTTTTTGGCTCATGCTTTTGATGTTGAGCTTAAGCACTCTTTGCCTGGTCCTAGATCATAAGAATTTTTTTCTAAATTATTGTAACTGAAGGTTGCACCCCAAAGTCCAGGATCCATGGGTAGTTAATTTCTTTGTAACACGTAAAACCAAGATCAAGGTCAAGGCTTGGTTCTTGTCTGTGGATGTCAATTGCTCAGCACTGTGTGTTAAAAAGGCCATCTCTTTCCCCCGAATCATTTCTACATGTTTGTCTCAAGTCATTTCTGCATCTTCGTGTGGGTTTACGGCTGGGTTCACTGCTTTTTCCTGCGCATCAGTGTGTCTATCTTTTTACCAATATATACTATCTTGATTGGCTCTACGATAAATCTTGCAATATGGTAGACTGACTCCTTTCTGTTGATTCTCCTTCAAAAAACTAAAGCCATTCTGGGGCTGGGGATGTGGCTCAAACGGTGGTGCGCTCGCCTGGCATGCGTGCGGCCCGGGTTCGATCCTCAGCACCACATACAAAAAAAGATGTTGTGTCCGCCGAAAACTAAAAAGTAAATATTAAAAATTTCTCTATCTATCTTTAAAAAAATAAAAATAACAAATAAAGCCATTCTGGCTTATTTCCATTAGTCTGAAGTAATCTTACCTATGTTTACAAAATATCTTGCTGGGTTTTGAAAAAATTTGTTTTAACCTTGTGTATCCATCTGGGGAAAGGTGACATCTTCACTATGCTGATTTCCCAGTTCACAAACAGGGCAAACTCTCCGTTTATTGTTATTGTCTTGTTTACTTCATCAGCACACAAGTCCTGCCCAAGATTGATACCTTATATCACATTTTTATATTGAAAAACTGCATGCCATTTTTTAAATTTTAACTTATGTGTTAATTGCTAAAACATAAAATACAGGTGAGTTTTGTGTGTTTGTCTTGTGACCTGTGACTTTGCTGAGCTCACTCAGTAGTGGTAGAAGACATTTTTGTGGTGATAAGATACATATGGCATAAACCTCATCATTTTAGCAATGGGACAGACAGCATGCTTGCTTCATGGCTCGGAGGCTCCCACAAGTGTCTGGAACTCTGCTGCAGAGAGTGGGCTTGTGCTCACCTTGCTGCCCAATGGAATGTCCCCCAAGGGCCCATAAGTTAAGGGCTGGGATGGTACCACTGGAGGGAGATGGAGCCTGAGGGCCTCGAGAGAGGTCTTTAGGTCACTGTTGTGCCCTCAAAGGGGACTGTGGGACCCTACTCTCTTCTCTCTCTTTGCCCCCCGGCCCATGAAGCCACAGGAGTGGCTCTACCCACTCACTCCTGCCATGATGTGCTATCCTGCTGCAGGCCCAAAGCAATGGGGCCAGCAGGTAATGGACTGGAACCTCTAAGGCTGTGTGTGGATGGATGAAGTCCCTTAAGAAGTGGAGAAGGTTGTATTTGTTCTAATCCAAGGAAGATGAGCCTAACATGCTGAAGAGGCGGGAGCCTGTCTGGCATCGCCCAGCGCATGGAGCTGGACTTGCTGAGAGCACAGGTAGATGCCTCCGGGCTTCTTGGTGTATGTATGGATGGAAACAATTGTCCTCCGGTTAGGGACATCCCCCCAGATGGACAGCCCCAGAAAGAGCCGCACAGCATGGCTCTGAAGCATTCTCAAGCACCTTGAAGGAAAGTTCTCCTCAGCACAGTTTGCACTATGATTTTAGGTAGACAGAATTGGGAAACGCTGTGTGAATTTCACAGAGTAACCAAGTCTGCTCATTATGAAAGAACTCCTGTGTGGTGAGGTCCACGAAGAACCATGGCCCACTGGATATGATTTACCTTCTTTGATGAGTCACAGGGCGCTCAGGCCTCCTGCTCAGCCCCCTGGGATGCTGTGAACACTAATTATCATTGAGCAGCAGGGGCCAGCGAAAGTCAATTCCTGGTTTATGGTTCATTTGTTATTACCAGGATATGTGCGGTTGTAAGCAACAGCATTTAAATAGTGACGAAGCAAAAGAAGGTGTTGGCTTAGCACTCTGCAGGGCAAGAATCTCCCGCAGCAAGTGATTGAAAATGAGCTTCACTATGCTCAGGTCCTGCCCCAGAGGAAGGAGGCCCTCTCCCTACAGGCCCAGGGGCCACCGCCTGAAGCCTGGGATTGCAGCAAGGCCAGCCAGCCTCATGTCAGTGTGCAGGGCGGCTTGGATGGACAGAAATTTTTAGAAATAGTTACATTTGGCAAATAACTTCTCCAGTTAAATGGGATAGAATAAATATAATAAACATCCAAACGCAGAATTAGCTCTGCAATTAGCCAAAAATGTTCACCAAATTACCCTTCTGAAACTAAGACCCTGACCACATAATCATGTGGTAGAATGGCATTAGGGGTGCATGTGTGTGTGTGTGTGTGTGTGTGTGTGTGTGTGTGTGTACAGCCCTGGATTTCAGGCAGGATGCAAACATATTCAGATTATGGCCAAATCTGTCAGAAGGTCAAGGAGACCAATGTCTTTTGCTCCTGATGTTCAGTCACACCCACTGGGGCATCTGCCAGGCCCCTCTGCCCCAAGCACTAAGGTTCGGTGCCCACAGTGGCAGCCTCTCCTGGTCTCCCCATTCAGGTTGGGTGTTTGAAGAGCATCAGGTCCTCTCAGAGTGGGATACAAGATCCTTTCCATCAGCCCTGTGGACAATCCTCAGGCACTGTGTGAGGTGCTTTGTCCACATGATCTCCTTCCATCTTTGTGAACTCTTCATTATGCCAACACAGCAAAGCACATTTGCCATCCCTTCTTGGTCGCTCTAACAAATGTTTTTTTACTACTATATTGACACTCTGTTGGTACTTTGGTTGCCAATATTATCATTACTGAATGCGTAAATGCTCTAATTTCTACACTCAGAGTGGTTTGTACACAACACTGGAGCTGGATTCTGTTATGACGTGTGCGGAGCCAGGGTCTGTGCTAATTGCTTTTCTGCATATCACTAAGACCTGCACCCAGGGGGATCATGGTTAAGAGGAAGCAGAGACAAGGAGCTTGACAGAGGCCCCACAACGAGAGCAAGGCACGGGCATCAGACTCAGGCCCCACTCTGCTGGTGCCCAGCTGTGGCCCTCACCTTGGCCTGTGCTGGTCTCCTTCCGCCCTTTGTGTTTTGGGTCTTAGATGCCCCCAGACGCTTAAGTCTTGAGGGCTTGGTCCCCAGTGCAGCAGGTCGAGGAGGGGCTCTGGGAAGCCACTGGACCCTGGGGCTCTGACCTCCTCATGGGCTAACCCAGGTGGATTGATAGTCTGATGGTGTTATTGGGAACTGCAGCAGGTGGGGTCTAGCTGGAGGCTATAGGTCCCTGGGAGCTTGCTCTGGAGGGGTAGATCTCACCCCAGCCCCCTTCCCCCCTCTCTCTCCCCTCCTCCCTCTCCCTCTCTCTCTCTCCCTCTGTCTCCCTCTCCCTCTCTCCCTCTCTCCATCTCTCTACCCCTCTCTCTTCTCCCTCCTTCCCTCTCCCTCTCTCTCATCTCTCTATCCGTCTCTCCCTCTCTCTTCTCCTCTCTCCCTCTCTCCCTCCCCCTCTCTCCCTCTCTCTCCCTCCCTCTCTCTTGTTCTTTCTCCCTCTCTCTCCCTCTGTCTTTCCCTCTCTCTCCCCCTCCCTCCCTCTCTCTCCCCCTCTCTCCCTCTCTCTCTCCCTCCCTCTCTTGCTCTTTCTCCCTCTTCCTCTCTCTCCCTCTGTCTTTCCCTCTCTCTCTCCCCCTCTCTCCCTCTCTCTATCCTTCCCTCCCTCTCTCTCTCCCTCTCTCTCTCCCTCCTCCTCTCTGTATCCCTCCCTCCCTCTCTCTCTCTCTCCCCCTCTCTCCCTCTCTCCTCCTCTCTCTTGTTCTTTCTCTCCCTCTCTTCCCTCCTCTCCCCCTCTCTCCCTCTCTCTCTCCCTCTCTTTATCCTTCCCTCCCTCTCTCTCTCCCTCTCCCTATCCCTCCCTCTCTCTCCCTCCCTCCCTCTCCCTCCCTCCCTCTTCCTGCCTCCCTCTCCCTTTCTCCCTCTCTTTCTCCCTCTTTCTCCTTCTCTCTCTCTCTCTCTTCGTCCCTCTCTCTTCCTCCCTCTCTCTCTCCCTCTCTCTCCCTCCCTTTCCTTCTCTCTCCCTCTCTTCCTCCCTCTCTCTTCCTCTCTCCCCCTCCACCTCTCTCCTATCAGCTGCCATGAAGTGAGTAGTGTTCTTCCCACAGCAGGAACCAGCCCGCCACAAACTGAAACCATGAACAGAAATAAATCTTCCTGCTCTGTTCATGTCAGGTATTCAGGTCACAGTGACAGAAAGCTGACGTGACCTCCAAGGATCAGCTGCCCCACAAACCCTTCCTCTCCATCCCAACATTGAAGGCCCTTGTCTTCTTGTGAAGTCATTCTTGTTTTGCTGACACTGCAGGACAAGGCCAGCCCTGGAATCCACTGACCTTGTGCTGCTAATTGGGATGGGTTTGGGTTTATTCTCTAAATAAAGAACCACTTTCTTTGACAGCAGCTGGTAAAGGGGATGTGTTTGCCCAGCCCACTCCCCACAGATTGCTCTGCATTCCTCATCTCATCTGCTGACTTGGGAAGTTCTTCTTCTTGTCACACCTGACCTCTGACACATGCAGTGGACCTGGGTTTCACGAGAACTAAACCTTTGGTAGTTGACTGGTTCGGACTTTGAAGCACAGGCTGCAGCTTCTGAGGCGACCCTTCACCACCCCTGCCTGCTAATGGGGTCTTGTGTATGTTCCAGGAGACGTGGGGACATGGAGGTACCCAAAGGAACTTGGAGGGACAGGTCAAAACTTAAGTGTGCACAGGACGTGGGATTTGATCTTCTCCCCACCTGTTCACCTAAAAAGACAGGCATCACTTAGAATGAAGGCAGTTAGGGAGGCTGAGGCTTTGAGAGAGTTTGGAAGCTGAGATCGTACCTGTTTTCTTTTCTTCAGACGGAGCATCACCTCCTCAGGGGCCTCTGTCCTCTTCCCCCACCAGTGACACCTCTGTCTTCAGCTCACCCATAGAGCAGTCAGGAAAGCATGTGCACGTCCAGCACTTCCCAGGGTCTGAGCAGCTCTGAGTGGCCTGTAGTGACCCTGAGCTCTCTGGTGTCCCGTTCTAGGGGAAATTAGCAGATGGGGTCCAACCTCTGGCAATGGGAGAGCCACGCTGCCCTCTGCGGCTGGGTACTCAGTAGCTCACACAGCCACTTGCTTCTCCCTGCCTGGGGCATCGTCAAGGACACATGAGGTCGTTGACGAGGTGCAGGTCTCCTGGGAGTGAGAAAACGAGGTTGTTAGGCTCTTGTCTTTGAGTGAGTCCTTCCAATCTGGCTGTATAGCTGCATTCCCACAGGCCAGCTGCCAGCTTGTCCTTGAAACCAGTGCCCTTCTCAGAGAGTCTGTCATTGCTGGGGCCGCAGGTGTCAATATCTGGCACTGCCACCGCGCTGCACTTCACCTGCTCCTCGGTGGGGCATGCAAGCCCAGGATAGTACACCCCGCACCCAGGGGACCTTCCATCTGTGGTTCCAGGCATCTACCAGAGCAGGAAGCCACCGGTGAATTACATGAGGGTCTCTTCTCGGTATGGAGGCCAGGGAGATTCAGAGTTGGCACTGTGGACTCTCCGTGGCAACAGATTGCCCATGCACGTGGCTTGTATCTCCCCTCTGCTAAGAAGATCCCTCCGAGTAGCTCTGGAGACAGGTGTGCACTAGGAACTGGACAGCCCACCGTTAGACTTTTTTGGTGAAGAACATTCTGTGGAAGGCCTTGATGTTCTGGGTATAAATAAAGCAGGTGAGGGCTCCATTTTGCTAGAGTCACCTGGTCGGCTTGCCCGTGCCTCCCCCACTTTTGAAACTACTTTCTGCATCCTGTGGTTTTTTTCTTTGTTCTGTTTTTCCTGGCTTTTATTTCTCAGCCAGCCATGCCACCAAGGAAAGCCCCATTTCCACAGACTGCAGGGAAGGTAGGAGAGACACCAGGGGTCTTGGAATGTATCCCTCAAATCTTTTCTTACAATATCTCCTTAAGCAGAGGAGTTAGGCAGTTTAACATCATTATGTAAACTATGATGGAAATAACACTAAAAGAAATGTGCTGCCCTCAGGCTAGCCTGTCTAATGCCTGCTTCTGCCCTGCCAGTTTCTGTATGTGTGAGTCAGCTTTGTGTGGCTGTGACAAAATGCCTGAGGTAAATAACTTAAAAGAGTAAATATTTACTTTGGCTTACTGTCTCCAAGGTTTCAGCTCATGGTGCTGCCCTTCCTGCAGGCATCAGCAAAGATTGCCCAGCACACATGCAGCAGAGGGGTCCATTCCTGCCACATGTAAGCATTTGCATGCGCATGCTCAGGCTGACCTGAGAGGCCTGAGGCCACTCCCCCTGCTTGCACATAGCCATTTCCCTTAGGCTTCTCAGCCTCATCATGATGCAGACAAGAGGCCCTGTGCCAGGACTCCAGCCCTGCACTCTTTGGACCTTCCAGGTGAATAATTGTTAATCAAGTAAATTTTTTTTCTTGTACATGACTGAGCCTCAGGTGTTTTGTTACAGCAGCACAAAATGGATTGAGACACAGCAGCTCATAAACAGAGTGGTGTAGGCCAAGCTTCATCTGCTCACAGGCCGCAGGTCTGGTCAATTGTTCTTACCAGAATCTTGCAGAGACTGCATGCATCCCTTGGTCTATACCCAACTCGTGGGTTTCTGGGAGGCTGAGGTCACACACACTGAGGTACTCTGTTCTCTTCCACATGAGATGCTTGTGCAGCTTCAAAATCTGCATTCCTGCAGCATGCATGGCCTCCTGATGCATGTGGAGCAGCGCCCCTCTCAGAACAGTGGATTTGTCGCATTTCCATACTGAGGCACTGGTGGGATCCTGGGAACTCCATCTGAATCCTGAATCCAGCTTATACTCAGAGTCCAGAAAGCTCCCACGCTGACATCACCTCCCTCTGCTCACCCTTACCTGTGGCTGGAGGGACAGTGCCAGCCGGAGGCGCTGCACTGCCACCACCTACCCCTCCTGCGCCCCAGCAGCCTGGTTTCTGTTCTGTGAGAAGCTGACGGTGCTCATCCTGCTGACCCAGCTAACTTCTCCCTGGGGACCAAGGTCAGTACCTGTCCAGCTGGGCAGATGCCCTCCCAGCATTTCCCACCCATCGAGGCCTGGGGCGGAGCTTGCTTCAACCTCACGGCTCACTCTTCATACCAGGAGCAAGCAGCTGAAGGACATCAAGGTTCCGTGCATTCTCTGCACGTTCAGGCCAGAAGAGCCCCAGGCTCAAGGACCAAAGGCTCCTCGACCCTGAAGTCACCCTGCCTGTGTTCCTTATTCTCTGGACTTTAGCCTCCCCTCTGCCTTAAAGCCGGGCAGCTGTGGCGAACCAGCCATTTCCTCCCCTACTCCCAACGCAGGAAGCCCTCCATGGTCATCCAGGGCCCCTGTGTGGCACTCTGCAGACCTCAGGGCTGCCTCTGCACCTCCCTTGCCCTCTCTGCAGGCCCAGCCAGGCCACCACACCTGCTTCTGTTCTCTCAGGAGGCACCCTGTTCTCCTCCTTTCCATCTGCCCTGTGACCCCTTCCTCATGGAGTCATGGCCAGTATGGAAGAGATGTGCCCACGAGGCAGCATGACCCAGATCCGCAGCACAGGGAAGTCCTGCTGATGACATGGAGCGGCACGGGGGCTGCAGGGTGGGGGTGACTGCTGTTACCCCAAACAGGGTTCTGCTGGGAGTCAGTGACACCCCCGAGGATGACACGCAGTGGTTTGCTCGTGGAGGCACACGGTGCAGAGGGTGGTCACTGAGGAGCGCAAGGCATGTCTGCTCACCAGCAGGGCTCAGGATCACCTCCGGGGCAGCGAGCGGGACCCTGAGGACTTGCTTAGAGGGTCACTGGACATTTGTTATCATGCAGGACTTCCTAATCATCCCTTCTGTGACTCTTCACAGTGTCCCGGGTACCTCATTTACCTGCCACCTCTATGGATTCTGTAGAGAAGCACACACTCGCACTCACACATGCCCTCACACACACACGAACTCACACACATACACATGCACTCACACACACACGAACTCACACACATACACATGCACTCACACACATCCTCACATGCACCCTCACACCCTCACATACACACACTCACACACAGGCACTCACCCACACATACTCACACATGCCCTCACACAATGCACTCACACACGCCCTCACACACACACACAAACACACACATACACACCACCCTCACACATATGCACTCACACACATATATATTATATACACAAAAGGAAGCTTTGGATATATGAGTGCACAGGATTGTGAACAGCAGAGATTTTTATTTATTTTAGCTTTTAAATGTAAAATCCTCAGATTAGTGTGACATAAGTGTGTATCTGGAGTCTTCATGTCCAAGTTCTGTGCTTTAGACCTGGTGGCTGTGGATCACAACGGGCCCTCAAAACAAAACCTCTCAGCCTTTTAATGACTCTTGCTTTTTCTTGCTTGATCTCGTCCACAGAAGTATTGGCAAACCTCCTGGACATCTGAGGTCACACTCCTAAGAGAGCAGCACATTCAGGGTGACAGATGCTGCAGGCATTCACTCTTATACTTACTATCCCCCTCATCTTATTGCGGCAATTCTGGATTCTTTAGTATAAAGAGAATCAAGAGCAAAACTATCTACATTCTGGGGTTAAGAAGTCCAGTGGGACCTGGTGACCTAGCTGTATATACAAGATATAAATCTATTTTTACTTTAGCTGTACATAGTTAATGGTAACCTAGTCATTATAAATAGTAAGTTTAACTTAGATACTATAAAAATAATCATTTTGGATGGGCACATGCAAACTGGTACACTTAAACCTATTTATAAAATGCATTTTTTTTGTTTTAAATATAAATGTTGCTATTTAGCCATCAACTCAATGATTTAAATGCAAACCCCAAAGTCCCCAATTAGAAGTATAAAATCTGCTTCCACCCAATGCGGCACACGGCTTCGAGTGTTCTTCTCCTGTTAGTCAGGTCTAGATGGTTTTGTGGTATGTGAAATACAGGTGTATGCTCGGTCTCCCCAGATATCAGACACCCCTCCAGAGTCAAAGCTACTTTTGCTCCACATTTTTTAAATATTGCAAGCTGTAGGTGCCCTTAAGAAGGCCTCATCTTGGCTTTCCCATTCTCCTGGAAGAGGACCCGCCCAGCCCAAGCTCAGTGGCCTGCAGAGCCATCTGCACAGGCAGACGGAGTGGCCACGAAGGGCTCATTTTGCTTCTGATCCTCCTTCAAGCCGGCTGCCTGGTCTGTGATAGAGGAGAAAGACAGCTGGTCATGCTCCATAATGTGCACCTGATCTTCATCCTTGTCTTTCTTCACGTAGAACATTTTTCTGAATTTCTTCAGCTCGTGGAGCTCACAGAAGGTTTCCAGAACCACCAACATGGCAATGAGTCCCAGCAGCAGGTAGCCTGCGTGAGAAGGACAGCATCTCAGTGCAACCCAGTTACAGGAGAGCCCCTGAACCGTGCTGACCTGCCTCCCACCCCTGCCACAGAAAAGCTACGGAACGGAATGATTCGTTTCTAGGAAAGTTTAAAGACTATGGCTCCAAGAGGAACTGCACAGAAAAGGAGGTGAAGAGGGGTTTACCCTTCTATCAGCTGGAATTATTCAAATCACAGGCTGCAATTTTTGAGGGAAAAAAAATAAAAAATATTAGCACTAATGGGGCCCCTCCAAGTGTGGCCTCCCACCAGGAGGGCTCCACCTCTGCCCTAACTCAGGCTCACACAGCCTGTGGCATGTTAGGAATGCTTGCAACTTACCATGGGTACCTTTTAAAGCATGTAATATCCTTATCATTATTTCCACTACAGAATAAGAAGTTTAGTAACAGAAATTACTTCTTAAGCTAAATTAAGATTCCATAAACTAGTTAGATTGCCTAAAAAACATGTCCACATTGTAACAAGAGATAAATGTTATGCAAGGATATTTTACTACATTAAAAACGGAAGAAGAGAAACTGTTGGACAAACTGAGAAGGCAATTCACCCAAAAAAAGAGCAGAGCTGGTAAGTAGAATCAGAAATATTGTACTTCCCTAAGTCATGAAAATAAAAATTAGATAATTATCTGTTAAATGAAAAAGAGTTAAGATAATGTTTATTTTGCTATCAAATTCACATACAGAAAAAACACCACTATAAATCTACTGGCCACTGCCACCCCAAGAGGACTGAAACCGTTGGGCTCAGATAGAGCCGGTGACTGCTAGGACCCATAATACCATTCGGAGAGCCCGGAACAATATGTTCTGAGCCACAGAAAAGCATATTCCTGTTGGGCCAGCAATGCCACTTCTTGGAAATATATGAAAGTTCAAAAAGTATTTTAAAAAGCGTCTTCTGTAATGTTATCTATAACACTCCCAAATTAGAAGCCTATTTAGTAGTCAACAACAGAGACGTGGAGAGCTGATGGCGTGGCCCCGTGGTAAATCACAGATGCCACAAACAACTCTTAGGGGATGGGGAACTATGGGCCCGCGCCTGCTGAGCTGCGAGTGGCCTAGCACTGCTGGAAGCTCTGAGGACTTGTGAGTGACATCCCTGTTCTTGGTGAGCCCACAATTTAATGGAATTGTTAACACAAACACAGTTCAACTAAGCATTTGTGGCATTGAGATGTCAGGACAGGCACATACGAGTGTCCGAGTTTCTACTCTGATCTCCTAGAGGACATGGGCTGAGTAAGTCACAAATGGGAAGATCCTGGACGGGGCAGAAATGGGAACTGCATGTCCATCACGACTGCACAAGTGTGCATCCTAGGAGACAGGGAAGGCCGCGCAGCAAGCAGCTTCTCCAAGTGGGTGACTACATTTTCCCAGATATTACATTAAATTTAAACTGAAATTATTTGAAAAATTATGAGTCACTGGCCATTTGAATTTTTCATGACCATTTTATTTTCTCCATATAATATTCTAGAAACATTCAACATCCAATAACTTCTTCAAAAAGTACCAGATGGACAAAGGAGATAAATGACCATTTTAAGAAATTCCTGGTCAACAGTGGTGGGCTCTACCCAAGGCCTCACTCCCTTATGCTCACTTAACAAAGCAGAGCAACTTGCTTTATTAAAAGTTGGGCATCAAGCATGTCCTGTGTGGCTTGTTTTAATACAGCACTGTCTAAGGCCTAGATATTATTGATCAGTTGTTATAAGGTGCCAGGGGAAAATAAATAGGTAATAAAGGTTCTGCAAAAGAATTTTTATGGGAATCATGAAAGAAAATAGCATGGAAAGGTGGCAAAAGTGGAAGACCCACTAACCCACGAGGAAGCACCCCGAGCACTTATGGGTGACTACTGGGGGGTGGCACTCGGGTGGTAAGACAGACCTGAGGGGCATCCTGGGCGTGATACTCACAGGTGATCCCGATCTTGTAGAGCTCTCTGAATTTCTGGTTGTAGCCCTCTCCAGGAACGTAGTCCCCGAGGCCGATGGTGCTCAGGGAGATGAAACAAAAATAGAAAGATTCCAGGAAGTTCCAGTCGTCCTCCAGGACAGAGAAGACCGCGGCCGGGATGAAGAAGAAGCAGGACACAGTGACGAACCCAAGGAGGACAGCGTGGACAATAGCCACCATCTGCTTGGAGAAGCCCCAGCGGATGTGGAAGTAGAGGACAGGTCTGCGGGTGACATGCACAGTGACGCGCTGGACCACAGCCGTCAGGAACAGGAGGGTGAACGGGATGCCTATGACGGAGTAGATGATGCAGAAGGCCTTGCCCCCGTCAGACAGGGGCACGGTGTGGCCATAACCTGCAAGGGGAAAGGGTGACAGGTGAGCCGAAGCTGGGGAGCAGGAAATGGGTTGTGCTTTGGGTTTGGTGCTGAGGATGGAACCCAGGGCCTTGCACACACTCTCCCACTGAGCCACTTCCAGGCCCAGAAGATAAAACGTTTTTAAGTGACATGTGTCTACTGTCTGCCTCATCCCTCCAACAGAGGAGAATTGAGAGACTCTAGGTCTGGTGCCGTTAGGTCAGTAGGATCCATCCGTGGAGGCCAGACTCCTGGGAGGCCCACCGCTCTGTAACCTGACCAGATTGTCCCACAACCTGCCCTTGACCTGAGACTCGCCGTCTGGCTGAACAGGAAGAGCATGCTGAGCTGCAGAGCAGAAGGAAAGCTCAACGTGGGTCCCCCTTACCCAGCATGATGCAACCTCTGCTCCCAAGGACACTCACAGTGTCACACCCAATCCACCCACTTCCAAAACATATGACTCACCGGACATTGTGACCAGAATGAGTGACAAATAAGGTGTGTGTGGAGAAGCAGCCCTCGGGAGGCAGCGGGAGGGGTGGACTCCACTAAGATAGGAAACGGGAGGGCAGAAATGAGGCCATAGCTCGTGGTCATGGGCCAGCATTGCTTCTAAAGTGTCCTGCTCTGTCACCTGGCTCCAGGGAACACTCAGACACCTGCCCTCTTCCCCTTGTCACTTCCAGACATTCAAAGATGCCATCAATTCCCAAAGAAGCATCAAGACAATTCCATTAGGAGCAGTGGTCACAACGGACGCCTGTTTCATTCCCACATGGCCACACAAGAGACTCTTCATCCAACCATAGCCAGCAGGAGGGAACCTGGAGAGGCCCGAGGCTCCCAGGGTTCTAGGAGCTCAAGGGCACTTCACCAGAAAGCCCCAACCTGTCCAACGAGGCAGCTCATGACACTTTGCCAACTAAGTGCATTTTTTTTTCTTTGTTAAAACGAAATTGGATTCTGAAAAAACTGATCTTTGAGTATAATTGAAAAGTGGTTTCAAAATTGAATCTTGAAAATGTGTCTTGCTCAACTACATGTGCAAATCCTCTGCTTCATGCCTGATATCCAGGTCTAGGTAGTTATTCTTTGATTACCATTATTAGCATTAAGTCCTAGGGACTGATCCCAGGGATGCTTTACCATTTACACCACTGGTCTTTTTTATTTTATATTTTGAAACAGAAGTAAATTGCCCTGGCTGGCTTCAAACCTGTGATCCTCCTGTCTTGGTCCCTGGAGTCACCCGGGTTCCAGACGTGGAACACCATGCCCACCCAGCCGCTTCCTGGATTATTCTTCATACGCTGCCCCCAAGCACAGTTTGTGAGTAAACTACAGCAGGTTCTCCTGTCCTCTGGAATCACTTGCAAACATGTCCATCCACCAACTTGAGCATTTTTGTGTGGAGATTCCAGAGCTTAGATACTCAAAGGAGGACTGTGTCCCCCAGGGGTCAGGAACCACTGCTCCAAGCCTCAGTGTCTGAAGCCATCTTGTCCACACACGCCCAGCAATGCTAGGGATGCCCTGGCTAACTTCATGCCTGGCATTCAGAGAGGAAAAGGGCAGGCTGGAGCAGTGTGTTAGCCTGCTTTTGCCTCTTTGTGACCACAAGGACAGCTCAGGGAGGAAAGGTTTACTTGGGGCTCACAGTTTCAGAGATCTCAATCTACAGATGGCCAGCTCCATGGCTCTGGGCCCGAGGTTGGGCAGCACATCATGGGGGAAGGGCCCAGGGCAGGAGAGCTACCCAGCTCATGGTAGGATCAGGAAGCAGAGAGAGGTAGTGCAAAGGGGACCCAGGGTGGGTACACACTTCCAGGGCAGCCCCAGGGGCCCACCTCCTCCATCCCCCCCACCACCTGTCTTCAGTTACCACCCAGCCATTCAAACGAGGGTGGCCTGATTAGGTCACAGCTCACAGTCCAATTATCTCACCCCTGAGTACACCTGAATCAATGGGAGCTTTTGGGACACACCTCACATCCAAACCCTGGCAGCATACCCAGAATCACAAGCGTGATGGTGATACCCAGAATCACATGAGTAATGGTGACAGTCTGCTAACTAACATACATGCAGCAGCGTAAAGAAGCAGGAAAATGTGAATGTTTAGTTTTGCAAAAAAAGAAGGAGACTTGTTATAAGCAAAACCACCCACGTCACAGAAACTCGGGGCCAGCTGAAGGTACGATTCCAATTGGGCATTGAGGAAGGATATTCCGATGATCAGAGATGCATGGAAATAACTCTGAAATGGAATTCTATCTAACCAGCACCGAAGCCAGCGGGAAGGCAATTCACCTATTTGTTCCAAGCCTGAGACCCAAAGCAGGAGGAGGTCACAGTCTCTGACAACTAGAGGGTGGCACGCTGCAGGGAGGAACTTGGCTTGGCAGGGATTTTGTAGAGGAAGCACAAGAGTCGCTGAGTCTGTTGGCAAAAGGATTTAAGCCTGTGATTTGATTCCATTTTTCTTTGGCAGCATTTTTTGAAAGTTAGCTTTTCTAAAAGTGTGACACACCTCTGCCACACAGCCCACCTCTTCCTACCATCTGTCCCAATAAATGACATGATCCTAGCAGGGGATAAAAAATAAGGGTATGATTTACTCTCAAAATTTGATAGATCATTTTATGAGAATGTTAACTAATTCTCATTGACTCAAATATTGTCTCTGAGCAGCAAAGATAATCACGACAGGACTCCAGGCTCTCTGCATGATGACATTTTTGTACTGGTGATAGAGTCCTGCTAGGAGACTAACCATGGCCAGGGTGCAGACCTTCACTGAGGCTGTTTCCGCTCCTCCTGATGTTTACATAAATCATATTTGTTAAAGGAAAGTAAATGTAAAAGGCACCTCTCCTCTGAGTTGCCCACACTTCGAGTGCAGGCCACACTGGGAAAACATCCTTTGCCCTGCCCACACAGCAACTGGTTTTCAACAGACCCCCTCGGTGGCCCTGCTGGAAGCTCTCAGCCTACTGGACACTCCTGAGCTCGCTCAAGCTCAGCCAGTGGAATATCCAAATAAATCATGAAGCAAAGCTCATAGTTTTCAAATCTTATAATTATACTAAAATCCATTACATATGATGAAAAATTTAGCAAGATTTAATAAACCTGGCATATTGGGGTTCGTTAAATTTTTCTAAGGCTAGTCACATGATTTGGGGCCCAAAAGACTGTGTATCACAAAGTTGGCTGAAACTTATTTCAAGACCTCAATTAGGTCCTGGGGTGAAACTCCTACAAAGTCCATGTTCTCGTGGTTTCGCCTCCTGCTCCCCAGCTGCTACACCCCTGGGGGCGACATAGGAAGGCCGTATGGGGTGGGTGTGTGGATGGCCCTCTCCTGTACAATGCGGCTCTAAACACAGCTGCTGACACTTTGCTCCCTAACGCTGATCTACAACCCAATTAGGCCACGCCAGGCACGGGCCTTCTGGTTATTCTGGTACCAAGTCCTGAGGAGGTCCAAGGCAGAGGACCTCTGTGGCTCCTCTGGTGCATCAGAGCAAGTCACCAATGTGCAGTTTCTTCACCTGTATCAGATGCTTTTGAGAGGTGCAGTTGACCATGGCCTATGACCTTGGCCATATAATACTCTCATTGTCTTACATTAATTATGATGTGGAACCTTGTATATGTTCTTCATTAAGTTAGCTTTATACAGGCTAAATAAAAACAACAGACAAATAAAAATGAGAGAAAAGTCTCAGCCTCTGAAGCCCACTTGATGGGATGAGGCACAATGCTCTTGTCTCAGAACAGACTTGGCTTTGCCAAGGGGACGTCAGTGGTCTCCCTGGAGGGAGACAGGGTGCTCCTCCACTTCAAAGCTCCCAGTGTTCCATTCTACTGCAAGCAGTGACCCTGGAGCTGTGGGCCTTGGAGTCCACAAGCCTGAGAGCCACGAGCGCCCACACTGGAGGAGGAGAAGGCTCATGGTCTAGCTTCACAAAGGTGTGGAACTTGCCTAAGCCAGACAGGCACCCACTTGTCTCTCCAATTCACCTTGAAAAGTAAGATGGCTGAGTGTGCGAGAGGGGCACTGCAGACTCTTCAGGGTCCCCATCACCAGAACACCTCTGAGTGCCAGGAGGCAGACGGACTCTTTTAGCTCCCACCTGCAGCCCTATCAGCCAACAAAGCTTTGAAACAGGGATGAAGGTCAGGGCCACCCCTCTGAAAATGCCCCTCCTCTGTCCCTCCTGAGAACACACCTTGGGCTCACTCCTGGTGTGTCCTGAATCGCAATTCTTACTCGAAGATAAACGCATCCTTTGCTCGTGGCATAGCTTAGTGGATTGGGCTGTTGCCTCCACACAGCTCTTGGCCTCTGCTGCAGGTGAGGTCCTCGACCCAGCCTCAGGCATCAGCAACTGCTGTCAGCAGCACCTCAGCCCACCCCGGGGTCTGTGGGCACATGGCAATGCCCATGGTCCCACTGTGTGTCTGTCACACAGAGAGCCACTTTCTACCCTGGGACATTGGGAGAAAGAGTTAGAACCTGCCGCCAAGCCTGATTATTGCAGAAGACAGCATGGCCAAGGAAGAATTGCATTTTATTCTATTTTGCCCTTTTTATTCTTTAAAAAGTATTTTCCCTCTCACTCCTTCTTGACCATGCAAAAAATTTAGTAACAAGACAAGAATGAAGCAATGTTGAAGAAGTCAACAGACAAAAGATATAGTTTTCCTAAAGCCCCGTATCTTGAAATAGGCCTCCTAACCTACTAAGCAAAGCAGCAGTTTCTCCATCTGCTGCCACGCACCCTCCAGGTTTGCCTTCAGGTTTGACTCATTATGCAGCTATTGGGACCCTAAGGTTTAACTATTTTAACTATTCTATGGTAAAGTCTTCCCAGAGGTGCTTAAGAGTAGGGTTTTACTTGAAGTAGACATTTCCCCCAGGCATGGAGGCCACAGGCATTTCCCCAGGCACAGAGGCAGCTGGCATTTCCCAGGCATGAAGAAACTGACAACTCAGGGTTGAAACTTCTCTTCCCCTGGGAACATGAGCAGCTCCAAAGTCAATAACAAATGTGGAAGACATGAAGGCATCCCATACTAGTTGCTAAATTTCCACTGCGCCATTCCCACTCATCTCCTGCCATACCTGCAAATAGCTGACACCATTCTTGTGATGACTGCAAGGCTCAACTTTAGACCAGAAGGCTAAGCATCCTCAACTCTCATGTCATGTAAAGATGTGACGGTGACAATGGCTACTCCATTTTGTTTTATGCCACCATGTAGAAAATGAGCTTCACTTTGCAAAATTGGCCCTTGTAAAGTTTTTCTGTTTTATTCCTTTGCCCAGTGATTCAGCTTCTAAGAAAACCCACTTTTAATGATGGAAATGTTAAGAGTAAGTTATTCCAGGAAAAGGAGACAAAGAGGAAAAACATTTGTTCTAATCAGTAATCTTTCATTTTTCAGAAACTGGAACACCTGGTGGTCTTCAAGTAACATGAAGTGTGGGCCAAGGACCTGCTAATACTGTTCTCTTATTAAAAGAAGAACAGAGCTTAATTTGCATGAAAATAATATGTGTATTGAAGGATTGCAACCTGTGCAGGAGATGAAAGTCATCACTAATCACAGGAACCAGGAACCTTCTGATGGAAAAGCAGGGACTACATCCCCTGGGTGACACAGAGCTACAGTGTGGCTGGATGCCCAGCTCAGCCAGCATACATCTTTCCCGCCCATCCACCTCCATCCTCCTCTCCTCCTGAATTCTTTGGAAGTGGTCATTAGGACAAAACTCTGGCCATGTTGGCATCAGCTGACTTGCAGTGGAACCCCATTCCCTCCCACCAGCTCTCCTCTCCACACACGGGCTGCTGTATGGGGCCAGAGCCCAGCCTTGACATAAGCTGTCAGTTGCCCCAGGACTCAGAGGGACGATGCATGCCTCCACCCACAGGAAATCAGCTTCCTGGGAGGAAACTTGGTCAGCCACACCTGCACCTCCACACCTTTTGGAGGCAGAGGCTCCTGGAACAAAGGACATGTAAGGCTGCACCTGGAGGAAATGAGCTGATGAGAAAAGACAAACCAAGCACGTTTACATTTTGAAGCACTAGTTTGAGCTTCCAGTGGTTCACCCAGGAAGCACCATTCATCGAGTGGCCCGCTCTCCTCCAGAGGGGCGAGGGGGGCGTCTATGAAGGGTTTGCAGCAGCAGGACAGGGAACACTTCTGATCGGTCAGAGAAGCAGGTTCCTAGTTGGTGGTCAGTCTGTTCCTGGCTAGTCTGTTACATTGGACTTTGGTTTATCCAAGTGGGCACTTAAAGTGCAGAGCCGCCCCAGCCCAGCGGCCTCCCCGGAGAATCACATTTCCTAAACTTGAATCCTGACTCTGCCTCTTACTAGCTGTGTGGCCCGAGGAGCATCCTGGGAACATGACTGGAACAGCAGGCAGAGCGTCCCACTGTGTCTTAGACACCCTGTCTGAGGTTAGTCGGCTTTGGAAGTCGCCCCTGATGACGTTACCCCTTCTCTTCCCTCCATTGTTGTGAATTTCAAAGAAAACTACCTTGGGACGACTGGCACACTGACTGCTGGAGCCAAATATTGCAGGAAGAGAAACAAGAGAAACACTGAGCCCAAGCCCCCTCATCACTAATCCTTCTTCAGGTTTTCAGAGCCTGGAGCAGATGACGTTCTTCAGATAACATCCAAGTGGGAGCCAAGGACTTGCTAATCTTGCTTTCTAATTAAAAATAAAATGATGTTGAACTTGTAGGAGCTATAAAATGCTTATCTAGAGAATTACAGGGATTGTCCAGACCCTGATGACCCCACTCAGCACACAGCCTCCTGCCCATCATTCCCTGCAACTTTTTTTCCTCCCAGGAAAGCCCTTGGGTACCTTAGGCGGTCTTTGAGGGATGGCAGCCCCGTCTCTTCTCAGGGCTACCCTCAATACACCTGATTTCCTTCCCACCCAAATTGAGTGGTCAACAGATGGACATGGGTCTAGTAGCATCACTTCCTGCCTTGTGCAGGGGTCCTGAGGACCAAAGAGAGGAGTCCAGGTGTGGCAGTGAGTGTAGCCAAAGTGTTTGTGGTGTGTCAGGAAGGTAAACGCTTCCACAGACTGCATACGGGTAGCTGAAGGACTGCTGCAGGTTCTTCCAGCTCGGCCACCAGCTCTGGGCACGCTAGTTAGATGCCATTGGCATGCTCCCATCTCTTCTCTGTACATAGTTCAGTTTTTCCCAAGCCTTTCAAGACATCGTCCACAGTGATGGCTAGAAGCTATCAAAGCAGTGTCTGATAAAAATTGATAAAGAAGGGTTGGGGCTGTAGCTCAGTGGCAGAGCACCTGCCTTGCATGTGTGAGGCACTGGGTTCAATTCTCAGCACCATATAAAAACAAACAAAATAAAGGCATTCTGTCCACCTACAACTACAAAAATTTAAAAAATTGATAAAGAAAAATCCTGACAAATCCTCAATTTCACTAGAAATGCTGGATGGTGGAAGAGATGAGAGTTAGTTAGCTGCAGGTGGAACCATGGAGAGTATTTATGTTGAAACTTCAATTTGAACCCCATAATTGTCACCACCAGTGCCACTACACCCTGATTTAATGTTTCATGACTATTAACTTTAACAAATCCAGGAGTGATGGTAGCTTCTCCTCATGAGCTACCCTCCTGTCAGGCCTCCTGCTTCACATGGACACCACAGCGGATGAAAATCAGGCAGGGCCAAGTTGTTTCCCCAGATGTTAAGACTGACCACCCAAGAAACACCAAGGCATGTGTAGGAAGCAAGTTTTATTTAAAGATAGAACAGAGATAAACTCCTCTGCAGAGAAGGGGTCCCAGAGCTGGCATCCAAAGAAGTGGGGTGTCTTGCCCCTTTTATACATTTTAGAATTCCTTTATTCTTATGCCCTCCTTCTCCCTTTATCTTGGCCCTCTTCTCTCCCCATCCTGCTAAGTGACCAGTGGCCAGGAGATGAGCCAAAAGGTAAGAAGGAAGCCCTCCAGGGGTGGCTCTCCTTGTCTGCCCAAACAAGGGGAAGGACTGCCCAGAAAGCGCTTCAGTAGCAAACTTTTTGGGGGAACAGTTCTCTTTTAGGCAGGTAACTGTGGTAACAGGTGGATGGGGAGGAGGGGGAAGGGCTCTGGAGGTGTTAGCATTTCAATCCCCCTAGAGGCAGCCTCCATCTTCCCATACTGGGAGACATTTCCCAATGACTGCTTAGCCCTGCTACTGGTAGATGTGGGAACCTGTCCCAGGACTCAGTCCTTTCTTTCTGGCTAGCATCTGTAATGGCTCAATACATCCTTTGATGTTAGTCTCAAGAGCTTTCTTTGGTTTTACACAATTAAAGGCCTAACAACGTTACTGGATTCAAGTCGCCTGCTCACCACTCAAAAGTCAATACTTGGGAGATGAGAATTGGTGAGAAGAAAATCAGATTTATTCAATAGCCTGTCCTGAGAAGATGGAGAGGCTATCATCCTCAAAGCTACACCATAGGGAGCACACATGGCTTTTATAAAGTGGGAAAAGGGGAGCTGGGGAGAATGAGCAGGAAGGTGAACAGACTCCTCATTGACAAGGGCCTGTGTTTCTTTCTCTTCTGTTAGAATATCTTTGAGATAACAGTTGATTTCATCTCCTGGGCCAGTCTCTATAATTCTTCAGATAAACATATTTCCCTGCAACCTAAACATCATTTCTTGTTAAGCAACAGGATTAGCAAATCTTTGGCCTATACTTTGATGTTATCTGAAGACTATCATATGCCCCCCCCACTCTATAAATCTAGAGAAAAGTTACTGATTAGTAAGTTTTATGACTTGTGTTTTTTTTTTTCAGTTCCTTTTCCCAGAAATAGCTAACCTTGCAGTTAGTTAATCATTAAGATTCAAAAGGAGTCTTTGTCTAGAGAATAGGGGAGATGGCAGAAGACAACAGGTTGAACCTGTTGGGTGGCCTCCATCAGAAGTGTCATCTACAGCTCAGCTAGTGGGAGACTAATCTCGCTCAGTGCACAACCTCCAGAATCAGTGATTTTTAAAGTCATCTCCAGGCAAATGAAGCTATAGGGTTTATTTAGGGTTTCCCTTGGTTACAAAAATGCTTGGCAATAAGCTGATACATAAGACTGATATAAGGACTCTGACTATTGTTTAAGAGGACACTAATGATCCCCCTCCAAAAAAAAAAAAATCCAAATTCTTCCTCTCTAGGTCCCACTCCCCGCATTGTAAACTGATCGAATATGGAGGCCATCCACCACAAACCACATATCCAGAGTGGACAACAGCATATTCCCTTGACGAAAGGGGTGTGAGAGCTGGAGGTCTCTTCTGAAATGTCTCTGCTAGGTGGTATGTTACAAGGAAAGGGGCACGAGTGTCAAGCCACCTGTTGTAAATGTAGGAGCTTCACACACTTAGATACTTCAATAAGTAGTCCCCGAGGTGGACTGTTGTGAGTGAGACACATTCGGGTGGACCAAATATATTTGTGTCTTTCCAAACGTCAAAATTTACTAAACGACAATAAATTCCCAGGCTGCTCCACTGTGGGTGGAGGTGGGTCATTGAATACTTGTGGATCCCCTGCTAGTCACAAGCTGGGCAAACACAAGTTCAAACACAATCTTAATTACTAATACTTGTAACACTCAAGTCACACATCACACTTTACACACACAAATTATATATACACATAAATAATAGAGAGAGAGAGATCTGTATATCTCTATCTCTACCTAGGCTGAGAAAGGGTTAAGCGGCCACAGGGGTCCAGGAGGCTGAACTGAGAGCAAAGGCAGAGAGCAGGTGTGACTCAGAGTCACTATAGGTGGTTAGATAAGAACTTGTTCAGGGGACAGAGCTGTGAAAGAGCAGCAAGTTATTTTAGACCAGGGTCTGAACAGATGGCAGTTTCAGAGTGTTAGCTAGGAGTGTCAGCCTGAGATGTCAGCTTGGAGTGGGCTCTGCATGGACATCATGGGCAGGAGAAGCTGAATTCTTCTGAACCCCAAGGACAGAGATTCAGGTGTTCCTCACGGTGGAAGCTAGTGATGAATGAGCAGTCAACAGGGTCAGAGTCTCGAGGTGCTCCTCTTGTGATGGGTCTCAAGTACGGGGAGCTTCATTCAGTGGTCTGGAGTGTTCAGAAAGCTCACGGGTCTGGTTTCTGCCATCTGAGTTCCATACACCCAGGCATCCATGCACTTCTGATTAACTCACTAAGTTCACAGATGGTCACTTTTAAGATTAATTTCTTTATCAGTTTGTGCCTTGAGGTTGTGCTAGGCAGATGGTGGTTGTTTACTTGTGCAAATAATGTACAGAGCCATTCCACTTCAGACCTTAACTCAGGGTGGAGAGCTTATGGCACACGGCTCCACAAGTTGGAGCAGCTCCAGGAGGTCACAGCCTGGAACTGTGTCTATGCATCATGGAGCTGCTCAGCAGGGCATACCTACTCTCCTTAGGAATTCCAATATGTTCAGAAATCACTGTGCCCAATAAAAAAGTTACAAAGTTGAGCTTTGCCAGCCCAGTGGGGTAAAAAATGCCAAACTATGAAATGCAGATGTAGGAGAGCTTTTCATTTCCTCTAATAGGAAAAGCGAGGCTTTCTTTGCTGTTTGAAGTCCTGCCTTTGTACAGACGGTACTAGAAGTGTACTTTCCCACATCTAGATTGAAAGTGGACCCTAGGCACTATGGATAAAGCCAAGGGTGACTTCTCAATTCTAAGTCCTCAGATTGGTTGTGATTTCATAATCTCCTAGATAGAAGAGTTCTCCCTTAGCCTCAGCCCCAGCTGCATCTCCCTTGACCTCCCTCATCTCAGAACCTGGGGGACCAGGCAGCTGCAGATGCTTTGCCTGGAAGGGTCACAAGTCGTGATGCTACAGGTCCAGCCACATAGAGCTCCTGCACAGGGGGCAAGGGCTGGAGAGTTTTAGCTGCTTCTGCCATTTGGATCCGAGGCCCCAGGGGCAGCCCACGCCCACCCCATCCCTCCTCTCCCACCTTCTGTAAACAGGTAGGACAGGTTTCACAGCCTGAGTGTTGCTGAAAGCCTGGTCCTTGTCCCTAATGCAATCCAATAAGGAGAAAAAGGAAAAAGAAGTTTCATTGCTTTGCTAGCAAAGGAGGACAGAGGACTCCTGTCCCAGAGGCTATCCACGTTGTCCTCCCAACCTGGCCCCCAGCCCCAGACTCCATGCTCACATGCCCGTGGCCCATGGTACCTTCCCCTCACTAGTCTCTACCATAGAGCCAGGTATCCACACTGTTCTTCTCTGGTCTCCCCAGAAGGGAAGAGTGGCCACGACCCAGAGGCCACAACCCAGAGGTAAAGAGAGGGTCATGCAGAGCTGCTGGGGAGCCACAGTGTGGGAGACTTGGTCCCTTCCTGCCTTTACCACAGCAGATCCGCAGCTGAGTAGCCATGTGAGGCTGGCACAAGGACAAGGCCAGCACCAGGAAGGGGCAGAGGCAGGTAGTGACTTCGACACCTGCAGCTGCTGACCGCCAGTTCCATGATGGGAGAAAACCACAGAACCCTCCCCTAGCTCAAGCCACTGTAAGTTGGGATTTTGTTTATTGCAGCTGAACATCATCTACGTTATCAGTGACCTGCACCATGGTTACTAGTACGCATTTCTCTGAGATACAAGCTGCCTGGTTACTGGCACTGTACCCCATTCACCTCTGGGTCTCAGGAACCCCAGGGCAGGGCCTGATGGGCAGCAAGCCCAGAAGTGGGGGATGATGTCACCCCAGAGAACAGGACCGAGCAGCAGGCACCCTAGCTGATGTCTCAGGGACACTGAACCCTCCACACCAGGGAGCAGGTGTGAAGGCACCTGGATGGCACTGCCACCACGCCTGGTACTTACTATTCCAGCCTCATGTCCCCTCCTGCCCTTCTCACTAAGAATCATGCCATTAGAGCTTTAAGTACCAAGGCCCATCAACCTAATAGAACCGTTTAAATTGAATTTCTTGCTTCTGCAATGATTGAATTGGATTTACCCTTAATCCAGAAGTCTCCAAAGCCACATTGCATTCTGACCCACTGTGCCCAGATGCAGAATTCCCACTGGGTATGTTTGGAAGGAAACTGCTATGATCTGGGTTTTCAAGGTCCCCAGAGCCCTAGTGTTAGAGGCTTATTGCCCAGTGAGGCGCTCTTGGGAAGTGGTGCTTTCAAGAGGTGGGGTCCAGTGGAGGGTCCTGGTCCTGGGTGGCGTGCCCTGGAGGGGGTAGTAGGACCCAGCCCCTTCCTCTCTTCCCCTCCCATTGGTTCCTAGCCCCGAGGAGAGAGCTCCATCTCCACTCTCTGCAGGATGTGCCACCTCATAGGCCCAAAGCAAGGGGCCCAGTGGCCATGCATTGAAACTCCCACAGCCTGAGCCAAAATAGACCTTTCCTGCTAGGCATAGTGGTGCACACCTGTACTCCCAGAGGCTAGGGAGGCTGAGGCAGGAGGATCGCAAGTCCAAAGCCAGCCTCAGCAACTTAGGTCCTAAGCAACTTAGTGAGACCCTGTCCCAAAATTTAAAAAGTAAATAAATCAAAAGGGCTGGGGATGTGTCTCAATGGTTAAGTGCCACTAGTACCCAATATATAAATAAACTTTTCGTCCTCATAGGTTGATTACTGCAGGTATTTTGTTACACTAACAAGAAGCTGATTAACAGAAATCAAAATATTTCTCATGGAAAAATAAAGGTTACTTGAACTGATGCTAATCAAATGCCAGGGAGCTCTCTGCCCTCTATCTAAGCCCCAGAGATTCACAAGGACAAAAGGCCTCCCCACATTCCCTCTGTACCCCCTGCCTGAGGACTGGGGCAGGTCCTCCCTCACTGCTCCCTGTCAGCTGGAGATGGGGCCAGAGGCATCTGCGGGGAATGTACTTTCCCTCATTTTCCTGCCTCTGAAGCCTGGGACAGCTCTCCTTTGTCCTTCCACTTCCCTAAAGGCATTGTTCTTTGTTAAAATACTGCCTAAGGCAGGCCCTAAGCCACAGCATGGAGTGACATTTCTCTGTTACAGTGTGCACTGTGCATTCAGTAAACTTGCTAATTTTCTCTTGTTGATCTTTTTATTGTTGCAGGAATCTTTCTCAGCTGCAAACCAATGACTGTTGAGGAAAACTGTTTTTCTCCCCTTCATTTTGGCAACTCGGATGGGACTTTCTGAGATGTTCCACTTGCTCCAGGACCTACAGAAGGGATTGGGGAAATTAGCAGAAGCTGCTTCCATGCCACATCCACCTGCCTAGAGCCTTTGCTTGGGCAACCACCCTGCCTAGAACGGTCATCCTTACCCACGCACCTGGCTGGCTTTCCCCCAACTTCAGGTCTTGATTCAAATGCCCTCAGCTCAGAGGGGCACACGGAGCACCTCCTGGCATAGGACATGCCCCGAGTGGAGGCCTGTCTCCCTGCCCTGCTTCACCTTTCTGGAAACAGTCACTCGATGTGATGTATTTTATATCCTCTTTACTTGTGTTGGTTAGGATCTTTCCTCCCTCTAGAATAAATGTTCCACAGGGAGAGCTTTAGTACATACTGTGTTCTGCTGCTTCTCGGCAGCTGGAGACTGGCCTGGCACACAGCAGGTGCCCTAGGGTGCGCTATGCAAGGACGTTGGCAGAGTGGATGAGCTCGTCCACAACTTGTATGTAAAGCATCATGACGTCACATAAAAACAGTCGTGGTCCCTGCTGGCTTAAGCCTTCTGCCTTCGTTCAACCACACAGAAGCACAAGCAGCAAAAAACTGTCTTGGGACAGACTCGGGGCTCCTGAGGACCAGTACGGTGCCTGCTCTCCTTCCTCTCATGGCCCAGCAGATAGGCGCAGAGGGGACTCGAGGTACCTGTGTGGCTTTTTGTTCAGTCAACACTGTTGTTAGCTGAGCAATGCTGGGGAGACACACCCTCAGCGATTCTCCCATTCAAGCAGGTTCTTCACACTCAAAACATTTACATGGAAATGATTATATGTTTTCCATTCACAAACTGATAATTGCTATTAACAAAATATTAAAGTAGCTCCTAAAAAGGAAGGAAATATGGGTACTCACCTACTTTAGCTATGATGAGGACTCCATTTTAAAAAGCTGGCCTAAACAACAGGAAGTTTGCACCAGAGAATGATTCAAACTTCAACATTCTTTCTTCTTTTGGACTTGGGCCAAGGGTAGAAGCCTTGTGCACAATCAGGGTGATAACATATCCATTGAGCTTTGGAGAGAAGCAGTCACATGTGTGGCAGAGTGTCCTGTCTGGGCAGAAAGGCCACACCAGGCCCTGTGCCTCCACGGGCAGCGGGCAGACAGGCCTCCGCATCTGCCTCCTCTCAGGAGATCAGCGGGTTCCCTGGGCTCCTCCTTACAGGCTCCCAGGGCGTGCAGCACCTGGTCCTTTGTGACAGACACTTCCCCCGTGAGCACTTAACCAAGCAGAGTGGCCGACTGCTCCCATGGGTGCAGTCGCCCCACAAGCCTGCTTCTCTTTCACACGGCCATTGTTCTCCAGCACTCTGTCACTATGAGAAACCCAGAGGTGACCAACTTACCAAGAACGAAGGTTTACTTTGGCTCACATCTTTGTAGTTTTCAGTCCATGGCGAGCTGGCCTTGTTGTGTTTGGGCCAGTGCCAGCACATGGCAGGGCAAGCTGCCCTCCTTGTGCCCGTGGAGCAAAGGAGAAGGGAAGAGACTGGGGTCCCATGACCTGCCTGCAGACCTCCTGAGGCCCCTCTCCTAAGGCTCCAGACCCTCCCAGCAGCACCAAGCTGGGCACCAGGGCTTGCACACACAGGCTCTGGGGCACTCCAGACCCAACTACAGCAGCCACCAAACCTGCAACTCCAAGTGCCCAACCTGTGAGCACAGGGGTGGAGTCCCAATCCTGCCACTTCCAACGCCTCCCATTAGAACAGACATGACGCTTGGAAAACAGGATGATGAGGGTCTGCCCACCATGACCGCAGCCACAATCAGAGGAGGGAATGTGAGTGAGAGCCATTGGGCACCCGGAAGTCTGACTGGGCGGGTCCATTCCTGTTCACTGCCACTGCCAAGCACCTGCCTCCACGGTTGCTCATAGCCAGGTGATGATAATGAGTCACTGGAAAGACAGCCTTCCCGAGGACCTGGAACAGCCTCACCTCCCTTCTCACGCTGAAGGAGGAAGTGGTTCCCGCCTGGTACTGACCGTGGGCCAGCCCAGGGCTTCCTATCCAGTCAGGGCTGTGCATGGCCTCCATTAATAGCCTAGCCTGAACGACAACAGAGCTGTCCCCAAGAACCTGGACAAGACACAACCACCAAGACTACCCTCGTTCTCATTCTGTCTCTGAACCCAATACTTACAGGGGGTTAGCCTAGATGTCAGACAAACCAGCAACACGGTTCTCTTTCTCAACAGAACATCCTACTTGACAGTAGGGCTCAGATTCCATCTTACAAAGTTGGCCACTTGCAGAGAGTCATAAGGCCAATATTCTTAGATTTGACAATAGTTCTTGAATCCCTCCGAAAAACAGGCATTTTTATTGGGCTACCAGTGTTTCCCAATAATGTCACATTAACCGGGCTTCTGCTGAGGTGCTGACCTCATGGAAATGCCCCAGGGAAGAACTCCCTGCCGCACTGAGAGGCAAAGTTCACTACTATGAATACGTAGGTTTTTAGACTTTGTCGCACACCTATCAGAATGAGGCATGTGTCAAGTTCATCTAACACAGGACTAGGTTTCTTAGGGTCACAGAAGGGAGCAGGATTGCCTATAACCTTCTTTCTGCCCATGGGTTAACTGCATATGTGTGCAGTCCCTCGCCAGCATCCACACAGAGTGGCTGATTGATTGATCATGACACGAGGAATCACGCCCAAGGTAGCCAAGGAGGGAGTCCTGGCAGTCTGGCCTCTGAAAGGCCAAAGGGGATGTCCTGGAGCAGAGCGGCGGGCAGACGTGGGCTCCAAGGGTGGGGAGGACGCTCTCCCAACCATGTCAGTACGTGGAACCGTGGTGTACAGGATGGGAAGTGCACAAGACTAAGCTCCAAGGGCTGCATCACAGACGTACCTGATGAGGAAGGAAAGCAGAGAGAGCACAGCTGCAGGCCAGGCTTGGGACCCCCACCAGAGTGCCAATCCCCATGAGCCAGTGAGCCCCCATCCCAGGAAGGAAGAGCAGCCATGGCCAGGGAGGGTCCTGCAGCCGTGGCCAGCAAGGGGCAGTGATTCCTGGAGTCATTAACCAGATTCCTTGTGAATTCTGAGCAGCAGGCAGGACGTCCCCCACAGGAGAACCAGCAGCAGTATCCACCCTGGACCTCAACAGTGACCACCAGCTGAGAAAAACACAGTGAATGAAAGCCAGGGCTAATGGAGTAACCAAACAAGGAACCCAAGGCCTCTCGTCCATCCATTAATTAACGTGGTCATCCCACCTGACCAAACTCACTAATAACATATTCTCACTGGAATCGTCAAGCAATTCGGTTGTTTGCACTTCATAATTTATTAGCTTCAAATTAGAGTCAATATCTTTAGAGGAAAAAAAGAAAATAGGACAACTGTATCTGTGTAAAAGTTTAACCCATACAGGACATATTAGAGAGATCATGAAGTTGGACAGCAGCCTTCCGGGTACAGCAAGAGTCCAGGAGCTGGCAGAATGAGCACACGTTCACCCCACTAGGAAGCTCTGGGGCCAGCTGCCTCCTGCCCACTGAGAGGGCACAAAGCCCTAAGCTGTGCTTCTCCAACCAGCACAGCAGCACAGGAGAGGCAGAGCCCAGCAGGTACACCTGGTCAGGCATCGTGGGTGGACACTTCTGGTTCCCACTGCAGCTGGGCCAAGCTGTGAGACCTCCATTAGAATTAGTAAGGTGCTGGCCTTGGCCTGGGCTACAGGGGACCAAACTAGAAGACAGCCTCATTCCTGCAGTTTCTGGCTGACATGTGTCCCCCTGCCTCTGCATTTAATGGGAAATGGAGAATCACCTACCCGGGAAAAGCAGACCTGGTGTTATTTGGGGGCCATACAGGACAAGCCTGAGGACCAGGGGTGGTAGGCACGTTTCTTTGGGAGCACAGATTGAGCCCAGCCCAGCCTCATGTCCAGATGAGGACAGAAGAGGAGGTAGGAAAAACTCAAAATCAAACAAATTCTCTGGGTGTCCTAGTACAAGTAACCTTCCCTGACACACAGAAGAAGGCAGAGCAGGATGGCTGACTCCATAGCACTGGAGATGGAGGGCACCGTGGCTTTCCAACCTCCCTGTCCCCAAGCAGAGAGAGCCCTGCTGCACTCCTGCCCAGGACCAGCATCTTCCCGAGCAGGGGCTCCCATCTTTCCCTCCACAGCTGCGCAGAGCTCGCCCCTTCAGCAAGTGGCGCCTCCCATGGAAACCCTCATGTTCTCCGTGCCCTGCATGAGGTGGCAAAGGGAGCGCTGAGCATCAGCTGAGTGAGTGCCACACAGGCAGGGCAGGCAGTGACTGGGCATGGTGCTCAGGTACAGAGGCCGGGCCGGGCCCTTCCCTTTCTAGGAGAGCAGAACTAGGGTGCAAGCCAGCGTGACACCATCATAGGGACAACTATGTTTAGGTAAGTCTTCTGGAAATGCCACTACTCCACCTCTCGTGTGCTGTACTGAGGATCTCAGTGCTCTGACTGCTCAGAGGGCACATGTGCAAAAAGATGTCACAAAAAGGGCACATGTCTCACAAAGTCAGACGCGCAGCATGTGAGTGTGTCTGACACTGACGCTCCAGGAAGGTCCCCAGAGCTCCCAGGCAGCTCTTGAAAAGATTCAAGTCTCGTCAGCTTCACTCTGCTCTGCAGACATGTCCCACACCAGCACCTCTCAGGCCTTAGTACACGGGCAGCCCGTACACACGCAAGTTCAACATGGGACTTGTTCACTGAGGTCATACCTCTCAAATAAAGTAGCAAGGAGCCTGGCGATGAGGGGACCCAGACCAGGCCATTTGTCACAGTGCAGCCGGGGAAGCCCCTGTGGCCCCTTGTCGCCTGCGGGGTCAAGTGCCAACTCTGCTGCACACCTTGCCTCCACCAATGCTATCCTGGCCACTGCCTGCCCTGGTGGCTCTTGAGACGGGCACCCTCACTCTCTCTTCAGACGGGCCCATTCCACTGTGGGCGTTTGTGCCAAGTGATGTACCTGTGCTCACTCGCCTCTGCCCGCCTCTCCACCCCACCCAAACTCAGCCTTGTTGTTGGTCTCCTCAGTCTGCCTCCTCCGTGAAGCCTCCCTGAGCGCTATAGTCCACACCCCCCATCCCCAAGTCCTGCCGAGGCTGCCGGGGACCCACACAATTCCACACAGAGGCTCAGGCACCCCCACAGCTGTCCGAGAGTGCCCTGCTTCACCTGGTCTCTGGCCAGTGGTGGGCTGTCCAAGGCCCAGGTCACCCTGTACAGCATTTTCTTCTGTAGCCTCACCTGCTGGAAAGAGCAGGGCTGACCTGCGGATGCTCTCCCAAGACCTGGGATCAGGAATGCTCAAGCTAGACAAGGATCTGACCCGGCCCCGGATTGAGGACGACTTGCCCGAGAGAGCTGGCCCGGCCCCAGCTCAGTGCTCCACACCTGTGGTCCCTCACTTGGCCCATGCAGGACACTCAGTACAGCCGAACTATACATTTTTCCTAAAAGCAACCCACGAATCTCACTTCAGGACACCAGGTTGGACTTCTGAGAGAGTTCCTTCAGGGTGACTCAGTCATGTCCACCTGAATTCACTCTGCCTCCCTGGAGTGACTGACAGCAAGGAGGGCACTCTGTGGGGGACAGGCCAGGTGGCAGAGGAAACTCCACGGACAGAGTCCACCTGCACTGGGTCAGGGGACAGCCTGAGCTCCCTGAGAGACAGGCCACACAAACCCACCACAAAACCTAGTTTCAAGTGAAGCACAAGAGGAAACTACATGGGCAGGTGCAAACAGGCCCCCTGGGCTCCCCAGGCCACCCTCACCAGAGCGGGTGTTCAACCAGAGGTGCGGGGACGGAGGGGGGGCAGGCCTTGGCGTCAGCTCACCTCCCATGAGCTACGACCAGGAAGTTGCTTTTGCTGTGTGTGTGGGTTTTTTTTTTTTTTTTTTAAATTTTAGTGATTTTCTTCCCTCTAGCTCTGTGTGCAGCACCAGGAGCAAGTGGGCTGGCGGCGTGTGGCGTGGTGGCAGGCTGCTCACCCACCCACAGCTCCTCCCCTGCTGCTGGGGACCACATCCGCCCATGCCCAGGGCAGGCACTTTGGGAGCCTCCTGTGGGCCCGAGACAGGCTCTTCTGAGAAGGCATCAGTAGAGCTCTGGGCGGCAGGTGGGAGGTGAGGGGGCCGGCCCTCAGCCACTCAGATTCCCACAGGAACCATCTGACTCCGGACACCCAAAAGGAGGCAGGTTGGAGCAGCCTCTCCAGCTTCTTTAATTAACTTAAGCCACCTAACCCTGGTCTCTAAATAATTGAGTGCCTTGGTGACCGGTGTTCAAGCACTTGACGAATGGCACTGGCAAGAATGTTTGAACCTTCTAATTCTAGCTCAAAGCCTTTCACTTTCCCTCTCCTTGGTTCGTCACAAGCTGAGACTGCATCTAGGACACAGTGTTTGAGGGGGGAAAAAAAGAGGGCGCTCAGATCATCAGGGAAGGGAGGGAGCTGCGTCTGCAAACCTTCAAGTTAAAGAGCACAAGGAGACAGGAACAGCACCAGGCACTCTCCCTGGAGACACAAGATGACCTCCCACCAGTGACAGAATCTGAAACCAAAAATGTGCTTGTCTGGAGCGGACACCCTCCCACACCGTCCCCCATGGCACCTCTTGTGAAAAAGGTGCTTTATTGACTTCCTAAAAACAGAAACCATGTAGGTTCTTTCCATGGTGACTTTATTTAATATCAGCTACTCCCAAAAAATGTCCTGAGGGCTGGGATATAGCTCAGTGGCAAAGTGTTTATCTCACATTTACAAAGCCCTGGGTTTGATCCCCAGTTCCAAAAAAAAAAAGAACCCCACTTAAAAAAAAATAAGATAAAGAAATGTGCTGGAGGTATCTACTGTCATCCTTTGCACACTCTATAATGTATATTTTATTCTGAATCCCTGCATGAACACTAAATATTCCACTGGTATACTTATAAAGTATGAAGCAAATACTTCTGCTCCTTGTTGTTTCAGTTTCTTACAAAGCCTTATGTCATTTTACATTACAAATTAATAGCACCATTTAGCTACTCTTCCTTAGCATACAAGTTGAAGTATTTAACACTATCATAAATGTTTCCAACCCTGGCAGATAGCCCAGAGACCTCATGTCCTGCACCTGAAATCCCTCTTCACCACTTACCCATCATCCCCCCAAGGCCTTCAGAGTCTGTGCGCTGACAATTGATACATGTGACCTACTGCGAGCCCACAGCACACTGTTCAGCAGAAGTCACTGTCACTGTCCAAGCGTGGCCCTCACAACACCCCTCTGAGCTGCGTGTGCCCCCAAGGTAACCTGGGCCCACCCCAGGGGGATGGAGTCCAACAGGCCCAGGATGAGCACCAGGCCCTTCCACTGCCAGGGCACTCTGTGGAGAACACTCTGCCTGCGGCATCATTCTTGATTAGACTCCTGCTGACAGCTCACACCTACTCCATCCGCCCACCCTGCAGGTTCTGCCATCAGCTGGCTCCCACGTGCCAGGCTCATCCGGGTTCCTGTGTTCCTCTGTTAGTCCCTCCTACACCTGCCAGGGCCCACCTATTAGAGCAACTGGCTGGCTCCTCTCATCCCTCAGACCTGCTGTTGCTTCCCGCTTCATTCTGGAAAGCCACCTGTGTTGCAAGGCCCGGGATGTTGGACACCCTGCCTCTTGGCGCTCTTGCTCAGCCCCTGGTGGTGATGGCTTTCTGGTTGGGCTGTCCAGTCAGGCCTTCGTCCTCATGCACAGCTCCCCAAACAACTGTACCAACGCCCCCTCCTTCCCTCTTCACACCTGCCTTCTCCTCAGTAGGCGGGGGCATGGAGGCCACAGAGGCCATGCAGACCACTGAGGTCATCACAAGCTGCAATGCCAGTGCCCACCCCTTCCCCAAGCCACTCTCCCTGGCTTCCGTCCCCAGGGCTAACTTACTGTGCCAGTCACAGGCTCTCTCTTTGGCAGCATCTCCCTCCCACCAGACGCCCCTCCCAGGAGAGCAAGGACCATTCCTCTCATTCACTGCGATATAACCCAGGGCCCAGCTCAGTGCCAGGGGAGCCCACGTGCTCCTTAGATGTGCAGGAGGGAAGCGGGCCTCTGCCCTGCAGACCCTGGAGGGCCTCCCATGCTGGGCACAGCTATGCAGGCCCTCACATACTACAGGTGAATACTTCAGTCATCTCTGAATACGTCAGCAAGACAATGACGTTACAGATGAACGACTCCTTTAGAGCCTTCTTCATGTTACAAGACAATCTCAGAAAAGGGAAGAAATGTCCTCAGAAGGCGGGTTACTTCCCACAGGGTGGCATTCAAGAAGTGAGGGAACCAGCAGGCAGAAGGCTGAGTGCTTGGGAGAAAGGCCAAATAGAACTGGGAAGGGGCCTGGGGAAGGCCCTGGGCAGGTTCCTGCACCCCTAGTGCAGAAGGCCCCGTGGGCAGCTCTTCTGGGAGATGGCCTCTCCTGCCTCCCTGCTCCACTGGCAAGTGGACTACAGACCAACAACGAAACCAGGCCAGAATAAACCTCAAGAAACCTCAACAAAGTGAGCAGAAAGGGGACAGAAGCCTCAACTTGAGTAAACTGCTCAGCTGAGACTGAAGAGAGGGGCCTGAAGCTCCTAAGTGGTATTTGCATCTTTCACATTGTCCATCTTCACAGCCACAGCTGTCATGAATGTCTGCAGCCACTTTGGTCACGTGTCCATCCCAGACGACCTGCCCCTCTGCCCTCTGCAGCCCTTCAGCTGCATCCAATCCCTTCTGTGAGGAGCCCCTCCCTCCCCATGACTAAGTAAAAGTTGGGGGTGGGCAGCCGCATTGGACGTGCTGAGTCCATTGAGTGAGCCTTTTTGTCTCCAGAAGCAGCCTCCCTTCCGGTCAGAGCAGCATGTGTGCTGCTTCCTGCTGTACACTGCAACCTAGGCCCCAAGGAGGCCTCTGTTGGAGGCTGTATTTTGCCTATTCTTGATTTCCACCTTGATTGGTTTCTCAGAACAGGCTGAGCTGGCTGCACTGAGCTGGGAACTCTTGAGGGGGCTGACCACCACCTAGGGCTGATAACAGGGAGGCCAGCAGCTGGGGAACAGTAGGGATTAGCTCTGGCTTCTGTAAGCATCCCACAGCTGCTGGCTGCGGAGGGCTGTTAATGCTAGCTGAGAGCTGCTATTGCTTGGAGCTGCTAACACTAAGGAGCTGCACTCAGCCCATTTGTGATTTCTGCCTGAGTTGAGAAGAATCCTGAGCCAGTGGGTACAGTTTGGGTCATGTGTGAGGCCCTGGAGCTTTGACTCATCTCAGGAGGAGCCTCCAACTGATCTCCATGTGCACACTCTGGCCTCAGGCCTGCATATGTCTTGGCTTTCTTTCTGAATCCAGCCATGATTCCACCAACTCTACAGTACCTGGGTCTCTGAATGCCTGGTGAACGTTCCACCTAAAGCCCCCACAGTATAGAGACAAGAGAGAAGGGCCCATTCTCTACTTCCACCTTTAACAGCTATGGCTGCACCAGATGCCTTCTAGTCAGCCATGGCCGTGTCCAGTGCCCTGCAATGGCTCCAAGGAACTTCACTTTGGCTGGCTGCAGCACCTCTGAGAAACCTGTGGCAATCCCTGAGGACCCCTCCCTGCAGCCTCTCTGGATGCCTCCCTCTTCCTTGGCCGTTCCCAATCTGGTCCACAAGGAGCAGTACACAGCCATGACTTGGCAGACAGCCTGAGGAGGCTGTGCACCTGCCTAGACCCACCACCACTGGCTGTAAAAGGAGCACACTCCTCAATCTTGCGCCAGGCTGGGACCCCGTCTTAGGTACTGCCTTCCGGTGCCTCAGCAGAGCCACAGCAAAGCCTGTGGTTCCTAGCTCAGATGGGTTTCACAGCTGCTGTGATCTTTATCCTGGAAAGAGCAGGCTGAACTGGTTGTTCTGAGCTGGTAGCACTAAGAGCTACTATTGCTGAGAATGCCCCACAGCCTTAGAGTAGCAGGGAACTGGACAGAAGCTGCTCAGGGGAGGGGGGCCTTGAGTTCCAGGAAATGGCTGGGAGAGCAGTTGACACTAGTTGCTGGGAACTGCTGACGCTCGGGCCACAGGAGCACACGAAGAGCTGAGAGTCACTGGCACTTGAGTACAGGGCTTTGATGGCTCAGGGAGTGCCAATTTGGATTTCTATCATATCTGAACAAGAGAACCCTTCAATTGGTACCAGTGCTATAAACACATCTGTGGAGGCATGGGAAGGCAGGCTCTCCTCGCACCAAGAAGTCAGCTCCAGTCAGAGATGCAATTGCAGAAAGGTAGACTCTGATCTGGGATCAAACAGACAGCACCAAGTTAAAACTTGCCAATGTCCAACAGAAGCCAATTAGTCTTCATCCACATAGCAACCAAGTCTGCTCTGCAGATGGAAGAGAGGGAACCCGGACGCCACTGGGAAGCAACCAGCATGAGGGCCACGCAGTGCTTCAGGAACAGGAAGTCCATGCTCCTGAAAAACTATGTGGCTCTGGACCCCTCTTCTGTCTCACTTCCACTGTCAAGTCAGGGCCAGAGCCTGCACCTGCTGCTGACCGAGAGAACACCAATTCTCTAGGAACTATAGAGAAAGACCACAGGAAGTCAGAGCCAAACTGAAAAGCTAGGAACTACAGAGAAAGACCACAGGAAGTCAGAGCCAAACTGAGTCCAGAGACAGCAGGGTCATGGGAGTTGATAAAATATCTCAAAGCTGCGTGCTCTCTGACAAGGCCTTTATCTCCTGTCAGGAACAAGCAATGGGAACACAGCACAGGCTCCATAGATGTCTGTAACTGGTATCAGTGGGTGTCTCTCAATAATAAAATCTAGCCAGCTGCAACTCCAACCATGCCAAAAAGAGCATTCGATGCAGCCGGCATCTGTCCCTGAAACCACCCTCACAGTTGGCCGGGCCATCTGGAGTTGCCCTTTTTATGGGTCACACTGAGTATGAGCAATTTCATATGCTCGGACCTTACATGTGTCTGCTACTCATAGCCCATTGATGTTTTGCCCACACCACAATTCAAGGACAGTGTGTCCTGAGGGCCTGGCTAGGTTCACTGCACATTGGAAGATTCTGTTCTTAACAAGACTTAGTCCGGCCATTAAAAGCAAAGGCCTAGTTTATTTCAAGGTATAACCATCCGTAATTGTTACAGCATGTTCCAGGTGCTATAAAACAGGTGTAGAGAACACAGTAGTTCATAGTTTGGGGGATAAAAAGCTCTTCAAAATATTCAAGAGCTGATGTAACATAGACAAGTATGTGTTTTACATTCAATCACTGAATCTGCTCGCTCTTACCATCACTGGGTGGAAATGCTTTCAGAGTGTATTGCACACTTCTATGACTTGAGCAGAAGCATGCTGAAGCCTTTTCTTAATGGGTCAAGGACATCGACAACCATTGGCTCTGCCGTGGTGACATCCTACTCATGTACAGTACATGAAACTTGCAACAGTGAAAAGACTTAAAATTTCTGTTTCTTATGCTCCTATATCTATTTTTTTCATACCATTAAAAATAGCTGAGCCCCTCTTGCTTCATTCCCTAGGGCTGTCATAACAAAACACCACAATGGGGTGGCTAAACAATAGGAATTTATTTTCTCCTAGTTCTGGAGGCTGGAAGTCAGAGGTAGAGGTGTGGGCAGGTTGAGTTCCTTCAGAGGCCTGTTTCAAACTTGCAGATGGCTGCCTTTGGACAAGTTCCTCATTCTCAGTCAATCTCCTCTTTAAAATCCCGGCCTTCAAATGCAGTCATGGTCTGCCGTATGAGGTCAGGCCTTCAACCCTGAACTTGCTGGAAACACAGCCAATGCCAGCTCAGGCCGTCAGGGGTCATGGAGACCAGGTCTGTGTTTCCACCCCTGAGAGGGGAGGACAGTGGAGGCCACACCTCACTGGCTCCTTGCACACCTGGAAGACGATGCATGCACTTGCTGTCTGGCATCCGAGGGGGCAAAGAATATGTCTTACATTGTTTAGTTGTATGGATGCCAAGCTATCTGTCACCTGCACCCTGGGGCTTGCTTTTCCTCTTGAGTCAGCCATGGGCTTGAAACCCACGCAGGGCATCATGTGGAAGTAAATGTGAAGGTGCAACCAGGCCCAGGCTCTCCTGGGGGAAAGGCCAGAAGCTGAGCTCACCATTTCCCGTCCCTCCTGGCTCAGGTGGACTCTGCTCAGCTCTCTTCACTGTCCTTTTACTCCATGTTTTAGGTAAGGCGATCCCACGCCAACACAGCTTTATCGCCCACAGAAAAGGCAGTGTCACAGATCTGCCCCCAAATCAGTGACACCTGTAATAACCACCCCATTTCTGGAAGTGGTTGTTGGTGGGGACCCACAGTTCAGGTGCTGCACCCCACCTGAGCATGCCAGGAAGCTGGAGAAGCTGCACTGTGGGCAGGAACTGCCAAAGGGAGCAACATGTGGGCAGAACAACCCTAGGGCTCCCAGGAGCTTCATGCCCAGTGGAGCATGCTGGGTCTGCCAATGTCCACTCAGGACGTGTCCTGGGTGTTGAGGCCACGTGGTCTCCATCACAACTACTCACCTCTGCCACAGTAGCCGGAAGGCAGCCACAATGACACAAATGCACGGGTGTGGTGCAGGCCAATAAAACTTCTTAAGGGCCATGAAATTTAATTGTCATAAAACTTTAACATGCCAGGAAATATTACTGCTCCTTTGACATTTTCCCAACCATTTGAAAGCACAGAAGCCATTCTTGGCTCAGGCTACACAAACACAGGCAGTGGGAACAGGTCAGGCCCAGGAGCTGAGCTGTGGTTGGCTCAGCCCTGCTCTACTCTAATAGCTCCAGAAATCTGTGTTGGTGGGAAAACTCATTTTTAACTGACAGTTCAAACACCATGCATCCATCCTGTACACCACACCCCCTTTTACCTTTTCTCACATCTTTTTTTAAAACCACTCCTGTTTTGGTAGCCCCCTATCTGGTTACATCAGAGTCCACTCCAAACAAACCCAAACAAGCTCCTTTACTGTACACATTTTTTTAAGAGTTTTGAAACATCTCTTCACAAACAGGGACCAGAGAGCCTCCTGCAGAAACGAGCCATGGCCACAAATACAGAAATGGATGGAGCAGAAGGTAGCCACCGCTTAGAGAGTATAGGAATAAAACACCATCTTACCCAGCGTCCCTCATCAAGGTGTGGCCGTTTGGCAGCGTGAGGGTGAGTCAAGAAGCACACTTGTGGCAAACCAACACCACATGTGGTTCTTAAGAATGAATGATGTACTCGGTAGAACGAATCGGACATCACTTTCCTATGTGCACACATGATACGCGACCAGTGAAACTCCACATTGTGTATAGCCACAAGATGGGAAGAAATACTCCCCATGTGTGTGATGTGTTAAAATACACTCTACTGTCATGTATATCTGAAAAAAACAAATAGAAAATAGAATGATAAAGAATGAACGATGCAGCTTAAAGTCTTACGTGGCTACTAAAGAAGAGTTTAACAAAATGACATCTGACTCCCCAAATATCACCTAGATGACATGTCCTTGATCCTCGGGGGAGATCACAGTGTGAGTCAGGTGGGAATACTGTCTTCTCCTCTGGCTTTCAAGCCCCTCTTCCCTCCAGAAACTTCTGTTTCTTGCATTCTCATCTGGTTCCCATGGAGAGGTCCTTGTGTCTTTTTTGGATTAAGGGTGGTGGGCATCAACACATACCACTCCAAAACACGGCACCATGGCACCCGAGAGAGCAGGAAGGCTGCCCTCACCTCCTCCTCCTCACTCTTCCCCCCGAAGCAGGCCACACAAGATCTGTTGGACCTTCTGCCAAGGATGACACTCATGTAGGGCCACCCACCCCAAATCCAGAAGAAAAGAACTTCCTTATCCATCACCCAAGGCTCCGGTGCCATGTAAAAACTGAAACAGATGTCTCTTGTCAGCCTGTCCTTCATTATTGGTGCCTCAGCCATGAACCTAGCAATGGAGGAGAAAGTCTTCTCCCCTCAACAGGGGGAAGTAAAGAGGTATTAAACTGATTATTAGAAATATTGAGTCCTTGGCAAAGAATGAAGAAAATACTGCTGTATCCGGCCAAGCTAAGGCTTCTTCCAAATAGACCATGCAGACTTCACCCAGTTCCTTCCAGAAATGGAGCCTCAGAATTTGGGGGATGAGGCGACTGGGACCCAAAGGCACTGACAGACCTGTATTATAGCGATGGTGACTGAGGACAGCATCTTTGTGATGCTGGTCACTACTACTCCACACAAGACAAGGATGGGCTGTGCCTATGTAGCAGCTGGCAGCTGACAGGGCTGTAAGGGTGAGAGGGACAAGGACAAGCACGTGCCCTGAGAGAGGAGCAGTTCCGGCTCCCCTGAGCTGCCTGGCTCTCTGCCAGAGAAGATTCTCCTAGTAATGAAGTATACTAGCTTTAATATAAAAGTGACCTAACCCTCTGCCACAAATCCAGTCAACTGTGTCCAACAGGGGCTCAGTGCAAAACCAACAAAGGAGGACCTTGGACTCAGAATGGCTGTACTCACGACAGAGTTCGTTGACCTGCTAATTTTCCAAACCAAGAGGCACCTTTTTCATTGGGTTTGTCCCTAAGTGCCCCTTGCACTGTTTTCCTAAATGAACTGTTGTTTTGCATGAATCCAGACTTTCTTAGGAACCCCAATGCCATCTGAATACCAATGATAAGACATCTGTCCCTAGCGCCTTTTCTACAGGAACTGCAATTTTTTTACTAATTAAAAAGTGTGAGAATGGCTCACATCTTAAATAGACAAGAATTTCCCAGAGGAAGCAAGATATACACTAACTTTGGACATTTTGTTAAGGACTATGATACTGAGCTTATACATGAGCTTCACCACTCAGGGGCAACCCTCCCCCCCCCCCAGGTAAAGCAAGTGGGTTCTTTTCCATCCTCATTCCTGTCCTGTCTGCAAAGTACACAGTGAGAGCTGTCACCCTTCTCAGCATGCGTACCCAGCATCATGACCCCATTGTGAACTTCTGTAGCCTTGTGGAAATACTGACTTCTGAAGAGAATAAGTGATTCTTGCTCTAAAGCAAGCATAATCTAAACAGAAAGGCAAGGTGAATTCTGCCTGGGCAGAGGGACAGAGCTGATAAGTACAGTGGAGGCAGCATTTGGTGAAATAAGAGTCTCTAGGGCAGAGGCCATTTTCAGAAAGGGAGACACAGGTTTGTCTCATTTAGGGCTATGTTTTTAATATCCCACAACACAAGCTAGACTCCTACTTCTGTCTATTTCAGGATAAACTTAAGTCAGCTTAGTAATTCACCCCAGTCTTCTGATTAATTGTTTTACATGCTCTTCATGGACAGTGTTATTTATCACTCATTAATAAGTAATTGCCAGAACCACCAACTGGGTAAGGGGGGTGGTGGTTATGAACAACAGAAGCTGGGAGGTCCAGCGAAGTAGGAGGTCACACCCCAAGGGGATTCACATGTAAAGCTTGGATATTATAAAGTGTTTTCCTGGAGGAATCACAATGCCCCCCCACCCCAATTCCAAGCTACACTGGGAACTAGAAAGTGTGTGGTGACCTTGTGCTCACAAAAACGGGTTGCTTCACAGGCTGATCTCAATGAGGTGAAGGGGCTGTGCTGGAGCCCTGTGAGGTTCTGGACAGAGGGCAGACACCTATCTCTATCTCAGCCCTGGCTGTGTGCTCCACTGGCCAAGGCTGGGGAAACAGCCTTCCTGGATTTAATCCAGCCCAGTGATGGCGCTGGGGCCTGTGTTCCTCCCCCTTGCACCTGAGGACCTGCTCCATTCCTGAGCTCTGCAGGAGGTGGTGCTTTGAAGTTGACCAGGAACCTCTCATACCTAAAGTTGAAATAACTGCTGAATCAGGGTGCCCCATTTTGTCGGCTCATGGGCAATCGGACACTCGCTTTCCTCTCCCCCACCCTCCTCCTACTCTGAAGGAAGCCAAATCGGCCTCTTAGAGGTCACCTGCAAAAGCAGAGTATGTACCCCGAAACTGCCTCCCGGTACTAAAAGCCTAAATATCTATGCATGGTTATCAAAAGAGAAGGCACAGTCCGGAAGGTGCCTGCAGAAATATCGTTTCTAGATTCTGCGGCCTCCGCCCTCTGGGAGCAGGACAGGAGGAAGGTGACCGCACCAGGCGCACCCCCTAGCCCCTGGGCGGCCAGGATGCTACCGGATCTAGTTTAGGGTATTCAGAGAGCGTGGGGGATGTAGCCCCTGAAGCCACTCAGGCCCTAGGTTAGGGACCACTCCCCAAGAGTTACTTAGGGACCACTCCCCTGGAGTTACTGGCGGTTGCACCAAGTCACGCTTTGAGGCCACCTCGCTAAGGCGCGCGCCCTCGCGGCCGCAAAAGGGGCCAAGGAGGGTCAGACGCTGGGGGCGGGGGATGGAGAGGCCCGGGCGCCGCCGGGGTGGCGCGAGGTGGCCGCGGCCTGCTACCTGTGGTGGACAGCACCGTGCTGGCGAAGAAGAGCGCGGAGGTGAAGTCCCAGTTCCAATTGCCCGAGGCGTTGCTGAGCACCGACACACCGTAGTTGCTGGCCTCCAGCACGCGGCCCAGGAACTGCTCGAGCTGCGGCTCCGACAGGCACTCGTGCTCCTCCAGGAAGCGGCGCTTCAGCTTGCGCAGCTCCTGGCGCAGCAGGTCCTCGTAGGGCAGCTCCACCGAGGAAAAGACCACGGCGCCGAACACCAGGTAGAGCAGGTAGCCCAGCACCAGGAAGCCGAAACACCAGGCCGAGCGGTGCCGCTCCACCAGGCGCACGCAGGAGCTGCCGGCCAGGGACTGCAGCATCTTCCCGCCGCCAGAACAGCGCCGCAGACCGGCCGGAGCGGCCGCCGCCCCTCGGCTTGGGCTCCGCTCCGGCCCGCGCGCTCCTCCCGCCACCGCCCGCCCGCGATTGGCTCGCTCCAGCGACGCTTTTCTTCCCTCTTTCCTGTTTCCTTGCAATATAAAAGGCCCAGATGATGTGGCAGTGACGTGGGCGCTGGCTCAGGTAACCGGAGTCGGCGGAGACCGCGCTCAAACTTGACCGAGCGCGGGGCTGGGCGCGGCCCCCGAACACCCCGCCCGCGGCGCGCTTCCAGCCCGCGGCAGTCCCCGACCCCCGCCCGGCCTCCTGCGCCTCTCGGCGGCGCCCCTGCCCAGCGCCCACCGTCGGCCCCTGCCGGGTGGGTGAGGGCGGCGGGGCCACTTCAGGGCAACGCGCTGCCCTCCCCGCAACTCCTGCCCCCGCGTATTTCCGCCTAGTCAAAGCCACCATCAAAAAAATAGCTAGCTCCTGATCCTGTCCTTCTCTTCTTATTGCCCAGACAGTTGGTCCATCTGGAGCCCGCGGTGGTGGCGAAGTACCCGAAACCACCGGCGGAAAAGCACCTTCAAGTGCCCTCGGACCCACACACCCCTCAGAAGGCTCCCGGGGAAGGAAGCGTCTACAGGGGGCCTGTTTCTGAGCTCTTGATCTTTAGAACAGGACCTCAGGCGTTGTGCTAAACTTTGGACCCAGGTGCCAACTACCAGAAGCAGCAGCTTCTCAAGCCCTTCTTCTCAGGGATGGAGATGTTGAGAGGGGTCCGTGGGCTGCCTTATGGCAAAGGTAAAAAACCATGACCCTTTCTGAAAAGGTAACTTAGCAGCAGGCCTCAAGAGTCTTGAAGGAGTGTGTGTGCTAAGAAAAGCACAGACAAGCTGACCTGAAACATCTCTGTCACATGTACGCAGCATCTGGATGTCTACCGTACACAGATAAAATAGCAGCCAATCGGGAGCATTCTGGATGTTCCAAAGCAGTAAAATTATGGTATCTCAAGAGGGGAGCTGCTTCCAAAGATGTGTTCAGACTGCTGAAGCATAAACAAAACCCTACAGAATCTCAAATATATAAAATATTTGCATTCTGCATTGTAAAATCAAATTATTTCTGCATAGTAGATTGCATGGAAATAAAACCAGCTCCTACCCCTTGCCCATAGGTGTTAATAGAGGATATAAGTGACTTTCATTTCTCGTGTTTTAAAATATTTTTAAAGTTTTCTACAGTAGCTGTGTTTTCATAATCAGGAAAAGCATTAAAGGTAAAAGTGTCTTGTACAATTATTTAGAATAAGAAAATCACATTTTATAAGTGTCTAACACACTCACCAGTGGTTCTTAACTCTCAGTAAATAATCCCTCCCTGCTTACTCAGAGGATTGAGGTCATCCTTTGCATTCCTTCTCTGTACTTCAAAAGCTCATCAGTAACCCATTTCTTTCCCTTGCTCCCACCCCTGAGGAAGAACAGGCCTCCTTATTTTCAAGGTGAAGCTATCACCCCAGCCCTCCAAGTCCTCCAGTCTCCCGAGTAGTCACCATCAGCCAGTTCTCAGCTCTTCAGGAGCCTGAGTCCCTCCTTTCCTGACTCCTACCCTATCCTGTCCTCTGTGGGTTCTTTAAGCCATGCTCCTCCTACCCTGTCCCTGATCTTTGCTGATGTGACCTTTCTGGATCCACTTTGTTCCTGAGGCCCCCTCTCCCTGCAGCACGCCGTCAGAGTCCTCCTGCCCTTGCCCGCCTCTTCTCCTGTGCTTCTGCTCATAAGTGTCCTCCTGCTAGGACACGCCTTCTCCTTCTCTGCCATAGTAGAGGTCCTGTCCTTCAGGCCTGGCTTGCATGTCATATGTCATCCATTGAAATATGGCACCCAGCAAGATGTGAATTCTGCTCCTCCCAAATCACATAACCCCTCATGTGCCACAGTCTCTGGCACTAATGTCACTTTGTGTGCAGGCATGGTAATGTCATTGTCCTCTCATGCACATCCACAGAGATGGGAGCACAATTGCAGGTGCTCTGGCCCTCCTCTCATCAGAAAGAGGGTCTGTGTCCTCTCTGCTTAGGCTGGGAGACTTGTGACTGTGTCAACCATAGAATGCATCAGATGGGATATGTGGTGGTTTCCAAGACTGGAAAGCACAGGAGCTGTTTACCTTGTTCACTGGAATGCCTTGCCCTGGTGCCCTGCGCCACTTGGGAGGGCCACGTGGAGGTGTTCCAGATGACCATCCCATTGTGCCCAGCCTTCTGCCCATCCTCAGGAGACTTCAGACATGGGAGCATGGCTTTCTTCAGTCCTACTGGCTGGGCCACCTGGTGACTTGCATCTCCCGGCTGAGCTCCTCCTGCCTGAACCAGGAGCTATGTTGACTGTTGTTTTTAGCCAGTGGATTTGGGTCTGGCTGCCTGTGCCAAGACAGCCAACCAGATAACATGCCTTTGGCCTGCACTGAACTTTGAAAGCCATCATTGGATACTTGCCCTCCCTTCCCTCCTCCTTCTCTGAGTGAGACACTGTTCCAGTTCTACATTACAACCAGGCCAAGGATACCAGATACTTTTTGTCTTAACTGTGTTTCACCGTGACAAAATACCTGAGATCAACCAAAGGAGGAAAGGGTCAGGTTGACCCTGGGTGTCGGAGCCTCCAGTCCATGGCCAGTGGCCCTCATTGTTTTCTTGCCTGTGGCGAGCAGGAATCAGGGGGAGACCTTGGGGGAACAAAGCTGATTGCCTCATGGTGGCCAGAGAGAGTAAGAGGAAGGGGCTGAGGTCCCTTGTACCCTTCCAGGGCACAGCCCCACTACCGAAACCACCTGCACCCTCAGGGGCCAGTCTGTGACACCAGAGTCCTGTGTGTACAGGTGTGGTCCCATCATTGTCCTCTGAAATGCACATCACAGAGATGGCCTTCCTGACATTTCCACTACCCACCAGGGCCTTCTGCAGGGGACCAAGCCTTCAGCACGTGAGCTTTAGGGGGACACTTAAGATGCAAGCCATCATACTCTTGCAAGATATGCTACCTTTGGACTACAGGTAGACACCAGAAACCTCCTGGGAGTGGTCCTGTGGGGGCTCAGATCCTGCCCCCAGGGAGGTCAGTCCACAGAGCCTTCTGTAGCTCTGGCTGTGAGAGATGCTGTGAACCCCGGGGGCACAGTGTGGCGTCTCCTTTCCTCTTCCTGGCCAGATGCACTGTTGTCAAGGGAGTTAGCAGACTCAGGGGAGTCAGGTGTCCTGCACTGAAACCTTGGCCCCAAGGTTCATACAGGCCTCTCTGCTGACTGGCTCCTCCCCTCACCCTCCTTCCAGCAGGGATTCAGGGGCAACAGCGCATCCTCCTTTCAAGAGGATGGGGATATGCAAGGAAACTCAGAAGAGCCCCAGGATTCCTGAGAGGGCAGCACTGGCAGGATGGGGCATGAGGAGTGTGAGGGATGCCGTGCTCTGCCCATTGCCTCATGTCCCTCCCAGGACATAACTTGTGGACAGTGGTCATGTGTCATGCGAAATAAACCTGGGCCAGAATCAGCGCTGCAAAGAATCACTGCTGTGCTGCAGGATGACATGAGGTGTAAACCGGCCCAGCTGCCTCAATAGCTTGTCCAGGAGAAGAAGGTAGAGATGCTGGCTTTACACAAACCCATTTCTCTTGGGGTCCAAAGTGAACAGTCAATCAGCAACCCCTATAGAACCTCGGTGTTGTAGTTCCACTTCCAGAAACTGACCCAAAAGAATTGGAAGCAGGGGCTTGAACAGGTATTTACACACCCCTGTTGTCGGCCACATCCTTCACAATGGTTAAAAGGTGGAAGTGACCCTAGTGTCCATTCACAGATGAGTGGATAAAACATATACGGCCATGCATACGATTGAGGACTAGGCCATCTCAAGAAGGGAGGAGATTCTGACACGTGCCCTTGAGGACAATAGGTGGCATTGGCACGAAACAAGGCAAGCACCGTGCCAGTGCATTTGTGTGGGGTGTGGGGAGGAGTCAAGGTCACAAGGACAGAGAGTAGAGCAGTGGCCACTGCAGCAGGGGAGGCCTCAGGAGTGACATCAGTAAGTACTGAGTGTCCGTCTTACAAGATGAACAGAGACCTAGAGATGGTGGCATAGCATGGCAGCTGTGCCATGTCACAGAACTGGGGAGTGCTTCCAGCAGTGCCTGGCTCTCTCAAGAGCACTGAAGCCCAGGGCAGCCACCACAGACTGGGAAGACAGGACATAGCATGCCGGCCTTGTCATTCAGATGGGAGGTTTTATGATCCAGCGTCTATGACGTTGGGGTCCCTGAGGATGGTGGACTCCTGATCAGGGATGCGCAGGATGCCCAGGTCCCTGACTCCCAGGTGGTGCCATGCCCAGGTATTGGGGTCCATACCTTGCAGACCCTCAGCCTGTCATGATTGGCTAGGGTGTTGCCACTCTCCTTTCTTCTGGTCCTCTGGGGAGTGTGGCTCAGGTCTGGGCCTCTGAACAGGGTCTGCTGGAGATTAGCCAATGGCAGATGCCTCCCCTGGGATACTCCAGCCCTTGCAGGTCCTGGCAGCTGGTCATGGCTGGTCTGAGTGATGCATATAATGCCCTTGCCACATCTCTGGCTCTTTGCCACCCCTCCTGACCAATTGCATCTTGACTGTGAGTGAGGAAACATAACTGAATCTTCTCACCTCTCAGTGCACCCCTGCAAAGGATAAGAAGGGGAAAGAAAAGCAGAAAGGGCTTTCCTGGAAGCAAGTGAAGAAGGGGGAGGAGCCAAGAGCCTGCTGTCTCCTGCCACCCTCCAGGGCTCAGAGGGCTCAGCTTGCTCCAGGGCTGACCTGTGAAGGTGGCAGCCTCCTCATTATCCACTCAGCCACCCCACCAAACAGGCCTGTGTCCAGCAGCTTGGAAAGGCTCCCTCAGGCTTGCTGGTCCCAGGACTTTAGCCTCTCATCCTGGAGCCAGAAGAGAGAAAACAAGAGGGGGCTGCATCCTCTTGCCCCAGGAGTACTTGGCCTGGATGCCCTTGCCAGTGCTCTGGAGTCCTCCCCACACCTGGGGCAGCAAGCTCCTTGACAGCACACCATGCACTCTGCAGCTGCAACACCCCAGCAGGGTGGTCGCAGGGCACTGGGTGGCACCCAGGGAGCTCCCCAGCAGAATGTGGCTGAAGGTCGGCATCTCGCCCCTCCAAGAAATGACCTGCTCAGAGAGGATGTGCTCAGGTCCCAGGACCCTGCGATTCCCCACTCATCCCTCTGACCTCTGGGACGAGGACTCCAGGGAATGTCTGTAAGCCTGTACTGCAAGTGCTCTGAGACTTCTAATTGAGTGCAACCTCTGGATCCCAGAATAGCCCCGTCCCTGGCCCGGCCTGTGCCACTCTCACTTGAACTTTCTCCTGTCTTTCAGGACCTCATGTAGATGTCCCTACAAATAGACACCTCAACCTTCTGAGCCCATGGAAGCCACCTCTCCACCTTTGAATTCATGCTGCATGCAGTATCTGTGTACAACTGCAGGTCTTAAACATGCACCCATTAGATTGCACACTCTTAGGAGGAAACCTGGCATTTCTATAGTTCTTTGTATTTTCTTCAGCATTCTGTCACATGATATCTTCACCATAAATATCTTTGATTGATTGATGAATAAATGAGGAGGCAGAAGGGAAGTTCAGAGAGATCTGAAGCAGGAGAGGGACTCAGCCCTCTGCTGCTGACTTGGAGGAGAGCCATACAGAAGCCAGGAATCACAGAAGGCTCCAGAAGCTGGAAACAAGCCCCATCCACAGCCAGCAGGGAAACAGGGATCGGAGTCCTCAAACCACACAGGAGTGGCTCCTGCCACCTGTCAAGTAACTGTGCAAGAGAGTCCACCTCCAGAGCCTCCAGAGAGGGAGGCAGCCCTGCCCACACCTGTGTTGGGCCGAGGCCTCATGGTGCCCAGACTCATGACCCTTAGTGATCATGAGATAACAAGGCTGCATGATCTTTTTTTTAAATATTTTTTATTTTTTAGTATTCGGCGGACACAACATCTTTGTTTGTATGTGGTGCTGAGGATCGAACCCGGGCTGCACGCATGCCAGGCGAGTGCGCTACCGCTTGAGCCACATCCCCAGCCCAAGGCTGCATGATCTTAAGCCACTAAGCTTGTGGTGATTTGTCATGGCATGGATAGAAAACTAGGACAATTAGGATGTACTGGGGTCGGAATGAGTGTTGAATTTAAACACTGTGCCCGGCCACAAGTGTACTGAGCAGTGCTGCAGTTGAGGACATCGCGTGGCCCCTCTGGGCCTGTGTCCTCAGATGGAAACCAGGAGGACATTGACAAACTTCACAGGCTTGGGTGTGTCGGGGGCGAGGGGCGGGGCTTAAGAAAGATAATGTGCAAATACTTGCTAAACACAGTGCTGTGGAGCTACTGGCTCTCACTAAGGAGGGTGGGCTTGCTGAATTACTTAACAGGGAGAGAAGGCCTTTCGGTTCTTATTCTTCCTGCTTCTTTAATGAGCTTCTACTTTTGCAAGGGTCTCTCCAGGGATGTTGTACACCTGACATAATCCTAACTGGGGAAAAGGTTAGATTTTCAGACCTGCCCAGAACTTGGGAACATTAACAAAACAGTGCACTGGGTGAGTCAGGAGGGGCCAGCTGCTGGCCCAAGTCCAGCCCTCTGATGAGCTAGACCAAGAGCAGGAAGCAAGCACACCAATGTGTGATACGCCGATTGCTTACGTAGGGGTAGATGCTGGGCCAAGCAGCTCCCATTTTGCCTCATTTAAAACCCCAGCAGGTCCACAAAGTCAGAGAGGCCTGTTCCTGCAGGTGGATGGAGCAGCCAGGGCCTGTCCCCATCTCTCTATTTCTCAGGTGTGTAGATCTGCACCTCCTCTTTGTGTAGTCACACACTCGAATTCTTTGCCTTTGCTGTCCTTTCACATTTTCTGTTTAATTCTTTTCTGATTTTCCCCCCTCTCTTTGCTGCCTAATCTTCTTTTATAGACAATAATATGAAGCTCACTGATTCAGCTCATCTGAAGGGTTTGGGACTTTGGAACAAGTACCCAACATGCTGTGGCTTCACAGGCTTCTGCTCGCCTTTGTGACAAGTCTGCCACTGTTGAGTCTTCGATGGGCAGGGAAAGTGCCTCTCCTCCCTTCACAGCTTCCACAGGGCCCAGCACAGAACTCCTGACAGCATGAGATCACGGGGGACTCCTCAGCCCAGACAGAAGAGCCAAGTTCACACCAGGCGCTGGCTGGTGCCCCCCCCCCCCCCACGATGGCTCACACAGTTCCCACTGGGAGCAGCCATCCAGGAAGGAGAGGCAGCCTAGAAAGGTCCTGAGCAGATGCTTATGTCAGTAGGAGCTTTAAAACATGTTCACCATGAAACTCCAGAGTCTCAAACCAATGGATTGAGGATGAAATAGAAGAACGGCCAGGATTCCTGAGCTGCCACCTACTGAGAGACCCTTTCACAGTCAGGGGCGGGGAAGGAGAACCGGCCCTCACTTTCCCAGCTCCCTTCCCAGCTACCTGTGGCTCAGGTTACCGAGTGCCTGAACATCTGGATTAATTTCTGGGACTTGGTTTTCTCATGCGAGATGAGGCCTCGCTGCCGTTCTCCACCGCTCTAGAGCTTCTTCGCTGTGCTCACGTCCCCTGGCCAGCCCTTCACCTCAGCAGGGCCACTCAACTCCCAGTCCTGAAGGAACAACTGGCACCAGAGTGACCTTTCACACAAAGCAGCTGGGAACTGGACGATCATAGGAGGCCACTGCTTGCAGTGGTGGCCACAGGCTGCACAGGCGACCACCCTGGGAAAAGGGACACACAGCATAATCACAACAGTTCACTGAGTGGGGGCAAGAGCTCAGAGCGGGGAAGTGGCTGGAGACAGTGGCCTGCAGGCGTCATCTGTGAACCTGTCACCGAGGGCTTGCCACGCACACAGCGTCTTACCACAGGGCAACCACCCCAGGGCTGAGAGGGGAACATGGATGTTGAGGGAGGGTGGTGCCAGGGAGGCACGGTGCTGGGGAACGCAGAGTCCCAGCCTCTCTGGAGGATCATCTTCCCAGTGCCCTCAGCACTCGCAGAAACACGGGGAGACCTGGAGTCACCTGCTTTAGCTGGCCCAAAGAAGCTGGGAGGAATCCTGAGGAGACATGTGGGAGGCAGAGTTTGGAGCTCAAGTCTCACCAGATAAAGTCTTGTGACTGCCTGGGCTCGTGTCACCCAGACTCACCAGACACAGCTCCCAGGGGTCGAACTGAGCCTCAAAACAGGATTCAGCACCCACAGGAGACAGAAAACAGACTCTGGAGTCTCTGCAACTACTACTAACAACATCCATATGCAACAGAAGAGCTGCTGACCACATGGGCAGGCTCAGAGTAGAGTCATGAGGAAAGCACTCAGTGGAGACTGGGCCCAGGGCAGCGGGAACATTTGACTTGGTGAAAAAATACATATATATAAAGCAGCTGGTTATAACATGTGAAGAGAATGAAAGGAAGAGTCTGTGAAGTTGAGATGGGAATTGAATGATCTGAAGAACAAGAAGAAAAAATGATTTTAAAAAGGATTGAAAAAAATAAACAGATTCAGATAGCTGTGGGTCTGCATGTAAGCAGTCTGACATGTAAGGAATTGGAGCCCCCGAAGGAAAAGAGAGAAAAAGAAGAGGATGGAAAAATATCTGAAAAAAATATATTAACCAAATCTTCACAAGTTTAGAACCGTCCACAAGAGAAGGAATGACTCTTTCTTACAGAATAACTGAGAAACACTACCTAAGTCCAAAAAGCTCTATAAACCCAGGAAATATAAATGCAGAGAACCACACCTGGGCACACCATAGTTCAACTAATGAAAAAAAAAAAAAGTAAAAAGGGAATCTTCAAAGTAGCAGGAATAAAGGACACTGTATCCAGGGATCAACAACAGGCCAGAGACATTGGGCACCTTTAAATTTTAAAATGCTAGGAAAAAAAAATAACTGCCAACCTAGAAGTCCATGTCCAATAAAAATAACCTTTAAAAGAGGGATAAAAATAGACATGTTTGAATCAATGAAAGCTAATTACCAGCAGAATTGTATTCAAGACAAGCTAAATGATGTCCTTCAGGCTGAAGAGAAATGTCACTGGATTTGGGGATCTATAGAAATAAAGGTGTAGGGCAGAAAAAGCTACATACATAAGTAAATCTAAGAGCAGTACATGGGGGGGCTGTCCTCATGTGATTTACTTAAGAGAGAGGGTGCTCAGTCACTGTTAGACGGTGTTCACAGTTCACTCCACATTAGGACAGGAATCCCAGAGCAGGGGAGGGGTGAGCCGGTGGGACCCCACTCTTGTGAGCATCTCGTGGTGATAGGGAAAGGGAGCAGAGGAGGGGTTGGGTGGGTGGGAGTAGAAGGGGGAGGTTTAAGCAGGAAGAAATTTCAGTGTTAGGTATGAAGTGGTAAGTGGAACAAAACTGACTTACTAGGGAAACCTGAGCCGATCAGAACCCGAGCTATCCAGCAAAGGATGGGCAGAGGCCTGAGCAAACACCCCACCCGCAACCCAGACAGGCTAATGGATGCAGTGAGAAAGGCTCTGCCACCTCAGAAATCACGAATGCAACCTTGATCCTCAGAGAAATGCAGACCACAGCGGAAAGCCCCTCACCCACAAAGATGACTGAAACCGAAAAGACGGGCCATAAAGTGAGGACGTGCTTCAGAAACACACAGAGCCTGTACCAAGGACGGGGCGGGAGCTCCCAGGACTGAGCCGAAGCCTCCAAGTCACATGGCAACCAGTGGCTCCACGGAGCCCAGGCTGGTGTGTGCACAGTGGGTTAGACCAATGGGGGAGACAGACAGCCTGTCTCACTGACCACTCCAGTCAGCACCCATGGAAATGGTAAGGAAGGTAGAGTCCGTCAGGACACCCCCAGGTCATTGGTGCAGGCCAGGTGCACTCACAAGGCTGAAGTAGTAGACAGAAGCTGGAATAAAGCAGGAACACATCTAGTTTCACAAGATCTTCTCCCATTTTTTTTTTTCTTTTTTGATACTGGGGATTAAACCCAAGGGTGCCTAACCACTGAGCCACATCCCCAGCCCTTTCTATTATTTTTTAAATTTTGAGACAGGGTCTTCCTAAATTGCTGAGGCTGGCTTTGAACTTGCAATCCTCCTGCCTCAGCCTCCCCAGTCTCTGGGATCATGGGCGTGCGGCATCACACCTGGCTTCCAATATACTTATTATTACGAAAGAAAAAATAGTAACTTTGCAGCAAGAGAAACCCACAGACAGCATCTCATCCAAGTGACCAAAGTTAGCATCACCAGTATTAAGACATCAACTTTATTTCACCTGTGACACAATACACTGAGAAGAGCACACCAGGTTTGGGTGTTCTTAACAAACTAATTATAAATAAATATCAGACAAGCCCACATTTGGGGACATTCGATAAAATCACTGACAATTATACTTAGGAAGTATCAAGATTGCTGGGCATGTGCTGCTGCATATCAGTAATCCCAGGGACTCAGGAGGCTGAGATAGGAAGATCACAGTTCAAGGCCAGCCTCAGCAACTTAGTGAGGCCCTATGCAGCTTAGTGACACTCTGTCTCAAAATAAAAACTAAAAGGGCTGAGGATGTGACTCCTCAGGAGAGAGGAGGTAGCAGTGGATTGGAGGCTGGGACACATTGTTTTCCATTAGCGAAGAACTGGTGGATTCTGAATAGTCCATAGTTTAGTAAACGGTGTCACCCCAACGGTGATCTCTGACCTCTAATAATAGTGCTGTGGCCATACAAGTTACTGACATTAGGAGAAACCAGGTTGATAGAGAAATACTCTGTACTATTTTGTAAGCTTTTCTGTAAGCTTGAAATCATTTCACAATGGCAAATTAAAAGGACAGAACGCCTGGCAATCCCAAGTGTTATCAAGGACATGGAATAATTGGAACTTTCCTTCATTGTTGGTGGGAATAAGAAAGGCTGCAACCTCTTTGGAAAACAAGTCAGTGCTTTCTCATCCAGTCATGTGTGCGAGTCATCATGTGACCCAGCAATCCTACCCCCAGATGTCTTGCAAGAGAGATGGAGTCCTCAGGAGGGCTTGTCATATAAAGTCACTGCAGCTTTATCCGTGTTTCATTTCTAATTGTGTACATGCATGCGGTGGAATGCTCCTCAGCAGTAGAAAGGAATGAACTCCTAGAACAGAACTTGGAAGAAGCTAGAAACTATGTGCTGTTGGAAGAAGCCAGACACAAAATGGCATGTGTGGTTTGGTTTCACGATATGAGACCCTGCAGATTTTGAACAGTCTATAGTGGTAAGGGTCAGACCACTGGTAACCTGGGGTGGAGAGAAATTGCCCAGGGATGTAAAGAACTTTCTGGGGAGAGAAAGAATTTTGTATTTTGGCTGGAGTGGGAGGTGCCCAGATGGAAACACTTGCAAAAGTGGTCACCTGTGCCCTTGGGACACACCAACGTGACTGCAGGTAAATTATAGCTCAAGAACAAGTTTAAAACATGAAAAAAGATTTTTTTCTGTCCCAGAAATAAAACAATATTCTTTGCATTCAAAAATAAATAAAAGCTCTTGCCCTCAGCAAACACACAGGCTATAGAATAAACAGTCATTAGAGGCCATTAAGAAAATGGCAGAGCCTAGGGGTTCAAATCCACTCACCTGGGTCAACTACCTCTGGCACCACCTACTATTTAGAGCAACGGCTGGGTGATTTAACCTAAGTCTCAGTGTCTTCCTGGGAAACAGCAATGGTAATTGTGCTAGCCGCTCAAGACGTGCTTGCAGAGTGCTTGGCGTGGTGTCGGACACAGGGCAAACCTTCCACCACTTCACAAAGTGGCAGGGCTACGCCTTTGTGCTCGCGTGGATCATCAGCACATCTGTGGCACCTGGCGCAGGAGGCATGAGGTACAGATCTGTGGGATGAAGATACCTGGTGGCCAGAGGCAGCCAGGTGCAGGACAGGGGGAAGTGGGGCCTGTGGGAGCCCGTGGGAAGGCATCTGTGCTTGGCCTTCCCCTGGGCCTGAGGCATCTTTCACCCCAGCCTGGCCAACACTTGGTCCCCAGAAGCATGACACCTGTCTACGCTCCTGCCTTTCTCTCAGAGCCACCCCCTGCCTGGAGGGAATGCCTTCCTCTTCCCTGGCCATCCTCAGTCCCACCATCTCCTTCAGGAGAGCTTCCCCATGAGTCTGCCCTCTGAGACCCCAACTCTGAGAGTCTACCGAAGGCCATTCCCTTGGCACCGTGGGTCTTGCCTTGTGAGGTCACTTTTGTCTCTTGGTCCCTTTCCCTTGGCTGAAGGTCTCAGGAAAAGAGCAGGAAAGGGGCTCAGGCCACATACCCAGAGGGGCCATCATGGGGAGCCGGGGGAGCGGGACTGCAGCTGGCCCAGTGGCTTCCGCTCTGTATGTGAAATAGCAGGTGAGATCATTGCTGGGTGTGATGGAAAGGATGATGAGCGTGAGTCTAAGGAGGGATGAAGGAGGGAGGGATCTAACCAAGGGACACAGGGAACATCGAGATGCCAACAGCACCTTCCCTTGGAGACCACTGGAGACCACAGAATAGAGCAGGTGACAACCACACAGGCCTGCCATTATCTGAGTGGTCTTCAGTTCCCTGTGGGGAAAGGGGCTGCTAGTTTGTGGAAGGGTGAAGGAACAGGAGAATCCAGGGTCCCTGGGTGGGGACATCAGTTAACATGCTGGATCACGTAGTCCAGGCTGTGTAGGAAGGAAGTGAGGGCTTTGAGGGGCTGATAAAGCCCAGGGGGCTGGAGGGCTGAGTGGAGGCTGGTCTCCACAAGAGGGAGGTTCCATGGCAAGTGGAGGGGGGTGGACGGAGAGGAAGCTGCAGTCACAGAGGTGACTTTGGAGGGTCTTGTGAGGCCTGGGTGATGGCGGCCTCCAAGATTCAGGTTTGCCAGGCGCAGGGTAGCAAGGCATGGGGCCCTGCCTGTGACCTCACTGGGACAGGGTGGAGAACGAGGCCACAGGCCAGGGCAGAGGCCTCAGGGCTTCAGAGGGAGCGGCAGAGGGGTGGGGGAGATGGTAGCTGAAGGAGGGAGCTCTGCTGCTGGCCATGGCCCTGGTCAAGGGTGGCTGTGGGTTGGGAGGTGGTTTGTCCCCATCCACCCTTGGGTTGAGGCTTGGTTTCAGTGTAGTGGTGTTGAGCTGCGGGGCCTCTGGGAGGTATCTGGAGTCATGAGGGACCTGCCCCCAGGAGGGGATTACTGAAGCATTTTTAAGGATGGACTCATTCTCATGGAGCAGGTTATGGTGAAGCCAACCTATGTCCCGTGCTGCCCCTCCTGCACACACACCAGCTTCTCTAATGCCCTTTTACTATGAGGAAAATAAAATGAAGTGGATGCAGGTGCTGTGCTCCTGGACCTCCAGATCTGTGGGATAAATAAAGCTCTTTTCTTTATAAATATCCCAGCCCAGGGTATTGTGTGACAGCAACAGAAGATGGATTGAGACAGTACCTTTCCACTGAGGAGCAGGTGTTTGGAAACTGATTCAGGGACTCAGGAGTGTGCTTGTGCCTTCCTCAGCCCTGAGATGGACTCAAATGGGGGCCTCCACCAAGGGAATGCCAGGAATGTGCTGGAAAGACGAGGCTTGGAGAAATCAGAGGGGAGGCATTGGAATAAAGAAGTAGATGGGTTGGCTCTGACCAGAGGGTGCCAAAGGATAAATGGAAGCTCTTCACAGGAGAGGAGCCGTGAAAACCCCAGTTTCAGGAGAGGAAGGCAAGGGGTCCCTGGGCAGGGGCCTTCCACTGGCACTGTGGCCAGTGCTGTAGGGCAGAACCCCCTGGTCTAGGATGTCCAAGCCAACGGAGCCAGGCAGCAGCATGGGTGCAGATGGTGCTGAGACTCAGATGGTCCTGGCCACTGTCCACCTGGCCAGCAGGGGTAGCTCTGCTCCTGTGGGACCCCCACTGCACACTGGCTCCCCACAGCCCACCCACCCCCACTCCTCACTGGGTCCCCAAACTCAAACACCTCACCTCCAGCTTCGAAAATACTGTCACTGTACACCAAACACTGGCGTGGGCAGGATAGTATCCCCGTCCCTGAGGAGGGGCATTTGGGAGTCTCCATCCTCCGTGAGCCCATTTCTCAGAGACCTTCTTTTTCCTTTAAATATTTTCCCTCTTTCCTTTCCTATCATAGTTTCACTTTTATTTGGTGCTTTGAAGTCGGTGGGTGATTTCTATACACATCGTTCATGAGGTGGACTCACTGGAGCAATCTCACCATGATCACCACGGAACCGGGCCAGGCGTTGTGAGTCGCTTCCCACAGCCCAATGACCCAAGTCTTTGTCAAGGGCGTCCTGGTTCAACGTGCTTTCATTGTCACAGAGGAGCCAGTCCTTGGAGCTGCAAGGTCACAGAGCAAGTGACAGGCCCATGAAGCTTGCTTACAGATGTCGAGGTGCACTTGGCAATGGATTTAAAAGTGAAACCCAAGGACTTGGTAATGACTTCCTGCTGCCGCCCCCTCCTTGTCTTTCAAGGACTCTCACGTCTCGGAGAAAGGTGTTTGCTCTTTGCTGAAAACCACCTGGATGCCAGTGGAAGTCAGAGGTGACCGGCAAGGAAGATGAGGGAAAGGGGGCTGCTCTTGGGCAAGGAGCACCCTCCGCATCTGTGACCATCACATGGCACAGACGGGCCTCCGTCAGCGGCTCTGAGTCTCTGGGTCGCCACCTCCAGTCCAGAGAATAAGCCAGGAGTAACCTCCCCACAAACTGCTTCTCTGGTGAGCTTGGCTCTTTCAGGCTTGGGGTCGGGGAAGGAGAGGGTTTTGCAGTCGGTTGTCTTTGACCCAAAAGTGCTTGGCCAGAATGATGAGAAGGACAGAGCCCAGAACTCCCATGTGGTTAAGCAGAGACACAAATCAGGGGTTGGGCGTGTAAATCATTATGAACCCATACATCCAGCAATTGGGCTTTTTGGTATCTGACATTTTACAATATTTAGTTGGATCATATGAAACCGCTATTTTCACAGGTAAAGTGATGATAGAATGCAAACCATTTCATATGGTTTAAAATAACATTTTTCTAAGACATAAGCCAGCTAGGATCTACTCTGGAACACACACCTCTCCATCGAACCTTCAAAACCCCCAGTTTTCCTTCTGTTTTTCTTCCAGACAGGCATCTTGGGAGGCCCATTTCCTGTCTTGCTCAGTCCCCAGGGCATGCTCCTGTTCTCATCCAGACCAGGCCCTGCCTGGAGCCTCCAGAGGAAACGCTGGGCCTCTCCCACAGGGGGAACCAAGGAAAAGATCAGACCCAAAGGCCCTGTGGTCACTGTCCAAGAGCTCCCGAATCCACCTTTGACCCACCAGTCCATTACCCATGGCGATGTCAGTGGTCAAAAGCATGACCCGGCTGCCCTTCCTTCCATGCTCTCGCTCAGGTGAAGGGCGAACCTCCACCTCATGATACTGTACCCAGTTTGAGAAATTTCTTTTAGCAATTTGAATGCCATGAACATACTCATGGCTAACTGGTCCATGTCATTATATAGTCACACACGTCCTGCCCCCAGAAGTTAAGACGCTGCTGTGCCAGCTTACCACTGTCCCCTTTCCATTTGTGAAATCACAGGGCCACAATCTGACTCTGGCCTGAGCATCCTGGCTGCTGACTCCCCCAGCAGAGCATCTCTCTGTGCCCCTGGACACAGGGTCAGCCTGGCACTGCCCTAGCTGTCCATCCAGACAGCAGGGCCTGTGCTCGCCCCACCTCAGCCTCCCATGGCACGAGAATGGCCTCAGGGCCAACCCTCTGGAGTGTGTGCTTCTGGCTCTGATTTCTTTGCTAAGCTCTCAGTCTCTGTATCTCTGCCCAGTTGTCTTCTCTCCCTCACCTCCCAAAGCAGGGGAGGTCTTCCTCCCAGCTGCCGTTCTACCCATCAAGACCAGGTCCAGGGTGAAGCAAGCAGGCCTGGCCGTGGGCAGTATGGACGGCACACCCGCCAACCAGGCCCAACAGTGGCTTGCTGCATTAAACACTTCCCTTGGCCCGGAGTCTTTCCCACGCCTCCAACTTTGCACCCAGTGTGGGGTCTCTCTGCTCTCACAGGTCAGTATGGGTCTCCCTGCTCTCATGGGCAGTGTGGGCTCTCCCTGCTCTCATCGGGAGTTAATTGGACACCTCTTACTTCCTTTCTCTGCTGCCTCTTTCTTTTCTTCCCTTCTCTCTCTCTCTCATGGTCCCCAGGGCCTCTGCGATGCACGCTGTCACTACCAGGTGGGCATGGCCTCCTAGGAGGTGGCACTCCTCATGTCCCGCTGCTCTTTCTGGAAAGCACAGGTGTGGTGCCTCTGGCTCTGCACCTGGTGGTTTGCACCCCTAGTCCTCGTGTGAATTTGTCATCTGGCTCTGCTTTTCTCTGATGCTGTCATAGCACACATGTGCTTCTGCGGCTCACGTTTGGCCACAGAGCTATTTCTGCCAGTGTGCAGCCTGTCTATGTTTTCTTTCTTCATTTTGCTTATTTGTTTATCCTTTCTGTGGTACTGGGGACTTAACCCAGTGGCACTCTACCACTGAGCTACATCCCCCACCCCTTTTTAAATTTTTAAAAATTTGACCCAGGGTCTTGCTAAGTTTCTAAGGTTGGCCTTGACCTTGCAAACCTCCTGCCTCAGCTTCTGGAGTCCCTGTGATTTCAGGCATGCCCCTGCAATGGCATGGCCATTCTTCTTAACTTTGGTGTGCTGTCCTAGTACAAGGTGACCATCCCTGCATGGAGGACCCTTAAGCTGTCCTTCTTTTATTGCTGTCTACGCTTCAGCCAACGTTTACGAGGATGGCTGTCTTGAAGGTAGCTGTGTCAATGCAGTCTCCATCATCTAGACAGATGTGTACATTTTATACTTTAAAGGACACTAGAAAATTGCTTTGCCCCCAAACTGGCGCTGATGTGTGCTCCCGTCAGCGTCACCAAATCACTGGTGGTCCCACACTTGGAAAGGGCTGATGCTTACCTCCAGGAGTGGGCTTGACCTCCCCAGATTGGATGGATTACTTTGAAAGCAGATTATAAGGAGAGTTTTCTTTCCCAATGCATTCTCTTGCTTCCTTTCTTGCCACATGATCTTTCTCTTTGGCATGCACCCTGCCATGTGATCTTCTCTGCCACGAGGCCTTCACCAAAAGCAAATACTGGTGTCATGTTCTCCAGTTAAAACTGTGAGTTAAGTAAACTTCTTTTCTTTGGCAAGTCTGCAGTCTCGGGCATTTTGTTACAGCAATACAAAATGGACTAAGACAGGAAAGCAATATTTCACCTTCGACACTAAGTAAAAAGGGGCAAATATCAAGAATCAATTTTTCAAGCCGTGAGAGAGCTGTGGAGGGAATAAGTATCAGGGGAACTAACGTTCTGAGGAGAGAAACTCCCATTCTAGGCAAGCCGATGACTACTAGCTGTTTTCTTCCCTGGCAGCATTTGCCATTCCTGGGCTCTGGCTAAGGATCAGACTTAGCAGAGGGACAAGATGTAGGGAAGAGCTCTTGGCAGTCACTTGAAGACGGTGTTACAGGTTGGATACCAGAGGAGGATATAGGTTACTAGGCTATTTTTCCCATGTTCTCATGGTTTTCCTGAATCCTCAGAGTATGCAGGAAGCAGGTCCCTAATTCAGAGCAGCTGAGTGGAATCTCCCCCTGCTGGGTTTAAGAAACCAATTCCCCCTGGGACATGGAAAAACAGAACCAGCTCCCACTCTGTTCCCTCAAGCAACTGCCTGGTTTGACAGGGCACAGCAGGAGACAGAGAGGGCAGCTCTAAGCCATCCAAAGAGTGGTTCTCAGGAAGTGAAGCTACTGGGCTTTCACTTAGAGTCCTGGGAGGTGCTATCTGGGGAGCACGGTGAGCCTGACCTGGATGGAGTCCCCTGAAACTGGAGCCCATGGTCACTGTCCCGATGCTGCCCAAGCTCTGCCCAGAGTGAGATGCTAATCCCCAGCCTGTGGGTCTGACTGAGAAGCAAGGACAGGGGAATGCGTCTCAGCCCCTGTTGCCAGATGACTCCACACAAGACCAGACAAGGACATTTCAAACAAGAAAAGCCATTATGCCAGTATTCCTCAGGCACACAGCCGCAAAATCACAGCAACTCAAACCCAGCAGTGCAAGAAAGGACCATCTCTTGTGCTCAGGTAGGTTTATGCCAGGAATCGATAACGTAAGAGAATTGATGTTGTTGACCATATTAACAGGATAAAGGAAAAGCTAATACTGTATAATCATTTCAAAAGATGCAGACTGTATTTTATAAAAAGTGACACCCTTTCATGGTGAGGATTTAGAGCAAATTAGAAATAACAGGCAGCAGGCAGACAGGTGCCCTGGGAGCTCATTCTCCTACAGTGTCCAGGCTTAAGGGAGGCCGAGGCTGCAAGTCTTCCCTCCCTACTGTGCAGATGGGCATCACCAACCACCTCCATGTGGTGTTGGTCCAGAGTGCCTGGCAGGCACAATCAGAAAAGAAAAAAGAACGTCAGCTCCACCCCTTGATGAACCTCACAACCTCCAGCACTCATGTGATGTAACTTCATACATAGAAGATACAGAAGTCCAGGATCTACCTGAACTAATAAATGAATGTAAGAAGATCATTACATACAAGTTTCACACGCAAACATCAACTGAATTTCCACTTAATACAAACAAATAAATGAGGGCAGGGTGTGGGGGGGGGATAGAAGTTCATTGGATTAGACAAAGGGGAATGAAAGAAAGAGGGGTGGGAACAGGAAAGACAGTGGAATGACTCAGACCTAACTCTCCTGTGTTCATGTATGAAGACATGCCCAGGTAACTCCACATCCTGTACAAACCACAAGAATGAGAAGTTATGCTTCATGTACGTATGATAAGTCAAAATATATTCTACTCTACGGTCTGTATAACTAAAAACAACAAATAAAAATTTAGAAAATGAAAAGAAACAAAAATTGAAATTTAAAAACATTTCCAGTAGCATCAAAGAATATCAGATACATAGACATGAAGGAAATGAAAGATGATATTGGCAGAATAGATGCCATGTCCCAATCCCGGAGTTGGAGAATGAATCTTTGCCTGGCATAAGGGACTGCAGATGTGTTAGAGTTGAGCACTTTGAGATTGGGAGCTTATTTCAGATCATCCATGTGGGCCCAACCTAATCCATGGTCCTTGGAGTCAGAGAATCTTCTAGTGCTGAGGGGAGAAGCAGGCCGGCAGGATGCTGCATGGCTGTCTCTGACCATGGACACAGGCAGCCACGAGCCAAGGACTCCAGCAAACTCCACAGGTCAGGAAGGGGACTGAACTGATGTCTCCTGCAATCTCCAGGAAGAACACCATGCAGCCAATACTTTGGGACCTTGAAAGCCTCATTTTGGACTCTGACCTTTGAACTCGTGAATGATAAATCCATGCCTTTTAAAACCAAAGTGTCTGTGGTGGGCTTGTTCACAGCAGCTGTAGGAAACACACACATTTTGCACCCATGCTGGTGTGCTGACCTAACAGATTCCTAAACCTGTTGAAGAGGTTTTTGCACTGGGGCAGTGAGGAATGGCTGGAAGAATTTTGAGGAAAATGATAGAAAAAGCCTTAACTTCCTGGAATAAATTGTTAATAAAAATCGTGCATGTTAGTAATTCTGTTAGTGAGGACTCAGAAGGAAATGAGGGGATGGGAGAGAGACCCAACCAAGCACTGCAGGGCACAGAGCGTCACAAGCAGGCTCCCGGTGGAAAGAGGAGCCCGCAGGGCCCAGCTGCCCAGGCCAAGAGAACCAAACCTAGGCCGGCACTGCTGGGAACTGGGAGAGAACCTGGGTACAGCTTGAATGCGCAGCTGACTTTTGTCCCCTAGTCACGTGAAAAGCAGAACTAGCATCTTATGTACTTGGACATTAAGTGGAGATTTCCAGGCAGCGTTGAAGTGGCAGTCTTGTTTGTAAAATGCAAGAAGAAAAAGACAAACTGAGGCAAAAATGATTAACCACTGGAAATCAGCTCTTGGTCTGGGAAATTCTAGATTGCAAGAAATGCTAATGGTAGAGTTACAGGAAAGTGAGTCCTGGAGAGAAAGTCACAGGGAAGCTTCTGCTCATGACTCTGAGGGAATTAAAGATCACAGCATTCAGTCACTTGGGACTCCTTGAAGGAATTGGATCTATGACTCTCAGCTGTCCTCAGCCTTCTCAGCAGAAGCCAAAGGCAGATGTGGAATCACCCAGAAAAGGCCTGTGGGTGAGCCTCACCTAGAGGGTGGGTGCACATTAACACACCAGTGCTCACACATTCTGGAGACTTGGAAGGAAAGAGGCCGCTGGACTCCAGAGGTCTACCAGGGGGAAGAAGGGCAAGTCAGACCAACATGTTCCAGGATCCACGACAAGGCGGGATGTCCCAGGCAGAAGACCCGGAGGCTGCTCACAGGAGGACAGCTGGATTCTGAAACTGCTTGAGACTGATGACTTTTTCCTTGCAGTTTTTCTCTCCTTGTATGAGAATGTCTATATTTAGCGTCCCTGCCTGCCTCCACTCTGTGTTGGAGAGAAGATGCTAACAGATTTTTATGAATTTTGTGGTTTGTGAACTACATCTTAATTTTAAAAGAAGGCAAGGGGAGGAAAAGGAGAGACTTTGGTCGATACCAGACAGAGTTGAGTTGGAATTGGGGATCATGTTTGTTTTTATTTAAGAGACAGAAGAACAGCAACATGGGCAGGGGGCAGTGATGGGAGAGGAAAAGAAATGCTAAGGGAAGTCTCTAGAGCTGTGTTTCTTTTCATGACATTTAACCAACGGGAGTGGGAGGCTCAGATTAATTGGAAACAACCTTTGCTGTAAGGACCTCAGGCCAACACCTGCTGAGGGAGACGGAAGCACAGGTCCTGCCGTCATCGACACCGAAGCAGCTCCGTGGTTTCTGAAATCAGGGCCATGTGTTTTGGAGGAAAGGATTCTCAGCTAGTTTATACAGTGTGATCCACACCTGGGGGCTAAATTGTGGGGTAAATTATCTACAAAATCTTAGAGACAAAGAGGGAGACAGGAATCAACTCACTCCTTTACTTATTCTAATGGCTTTGGTCTTTTTAGGAATCCATCTCAGCTGTATGTGATGGCTTTGCAGACTCCTCCAAATTCTGATCAAGTTGCCAAATATGAAAATGAAACCCATGTCCAGGTTTAATGTTTTTAAGTACATGTCTACATAATTTTAGAAAAAAAATGTCTACATTAGGAGGTGAGCTCTTGGAAGCCTGTGACCTCTGTCCCCCACCTTCTACCTGTGGCTGGCCTGCTGAGCAGCTGGCACACCATCCACCGCTCTGCCTGGGTCTCACTGTCTCCCCTGCCTAGGAATCTACTCCCCATCCTGCTTCCACCACAGTGTTCGGGGCATGCTGCAGCTGTGGGAATCCGAGCCGTGACTGTCACCAGCTCTGGCTCCTGCCCTTCAGGCTGGCTTAGAATACTCAGGGCTTGAAGGTTCTGGGGGTGCGAGGAGAGTCCTCCTGCAGAGGACATGCTGGTGCTGTCCCTGAGCCTCCACATCTGCCACTCATGACCACGCTCCATTGCCACGCTGCACTTCTCTGGTGGGCGAGGAGAAGCTGCTATTGGAGCTGAGGCCACAAAAGCCAAATCACCATGGAAAACTTTAAATAAAGATGAATCTGACTTCTCACAGCTAAATTTGTTTTCAAGTCATTTTGAATTCAGGTATGCATCTTTTTCATTCTTGTGTTCTGGAATCCAGTATTGGATGGTGGGTCCAGAACCTGGGTATAACCAGAAAGCGACACCCAGGTTATTGTGGTTCAGAGAAAAGATTTGACATCAACTGACTTCTTGACTTCAATTCCTCTGTCCCGGAATTTCCTCACCCGCAAAATGGGTACCACAATACCACACCTGTGCCCCTTAGGCTTCTTTTGAGAGAGAATGGATGCAACCTATTGAGAGCTTTAGGAGAGGAGTTTACATAAGCATTATAACCAGACTAATATTATCGAATGCAGGACAAATTAACTATACAAACATAAAATCTACATTACATGATAATATGTAATATTCTTAGATAAATATTTATGTAACAAATTATTTACCTATTATGTTTATATGATATGTAAAACACTATAATGTTGTAATGTAACACAATGTAGCGTATGTAAAACTAGCACAGGAGGGTTGTTAACCATTACTGTACCTGGAGACTTCAGCATCAGATGGAACAATCTGGAAGCCTCTCCTCCAAAGCGTGAACCCATTATCAGCAGCTCCGCATTCTGAGGTTGGGCAGTAGGGGGGGAGGCTTGGGGTATGTTTGTGTCATGGCGCTCTCACTTGGCTCCTCTTGTGGTGGAGAGACAGAGCAGCAATTATTAATCAAGGCCACTGTTCATGGAGACAGTGAGGGAGTGGGGTGACCTCTAAAGCCCTTGGCTCCTCATTGTTCCTTTATTCTCTCCCTTCCCCCTTCCTCGCCCCACGGCTTCCCCTCCTCTTGGGTATCTTTGATTAGAATCTTCTAAATCTCTACTGGATTGTTTTCTGTGGTGAATCTGGGAAATGAGGAACCTCTAAGGTAATATTGAAAGCATGTTTAGTTAGTCTGATGTTATAACCAGGAAATTAAACTTCAAAGTTGTTGTTCTGTCTTGAAATTATTTCCCTTCCTCTTAACTGCAGAAAATGAATGGTCGGTTTCAACAGCCATGTTTGCCTGCAGAGGAAATTGCCTGGCTGCGACTCTGAAGGCATTTATATTAAATTGTGCGTTAGTTCTCTGCGGATGCCCACGAAGGCAATCACATACTCTATTTGTTCTCCTCTATGAGAAAATCTCCTCACCACGTCTTGAACGCAGCCGTGACCAGAGGTGCAATAGAAGGGCTTTGCTTCTCATCCCACGGGTATTACTCGTATCAATACGTGTCTGAATTGTCGAAATCATAGATGGAAACTGGCTTTGGGGACATTAGAAGGACGTGATATCACACCTTGGAATGCTGTTTCTTGGTTTTTACATGGTGCCAGATGTGAATTATGACCTATTACTGTATTCCCAGTTCTTTTTCTATTATTAGAAACTCCACAGAATAGTTATAGTGCAACTGGAAAAACAATAACTGGAAGGCATCGGGAAGTTGTAATCACCATAGGAACCCAGCAGAGCATCTGGGAAAACTCCAGCAGAACCACCATCGGACCCCACGTGGGAGATGGGCTGAGTAGCCTGGCTCCAGGCAGAGCGGCTGAAAGACCCAGCTCCCTCCCTCCACCAGAGAGCTCTCTGGGGTAAGGATGCACAGGAGGCTGAGTGTCCTGTCTCCCGGGATTGCCTGAAGTTCACGCCCTGGTAAATCTGTTATGCATCTTGAGGTTTTTCCCTCTCAACCTCCCAAATATATTCTGCAATATGAAGCATGGTACATGAAAGACACTGTATTACAAGGTCCTGAAGGTTTTTTGTTCTTTCTGTACATGTTCTCTACGCTCTCAGATCTGTCCACCCCAAGCAGGGAGATCGTTTCTGGTTCATGTTTATGCTGCTGGTTTGCATCACTGTGCTGGACACCTGAACAGAGTCAGGAGCGTGCGGTGAAGGAATGGGCACGTTCCTGCAAGGCTTCGAGACCCACTCCAAGCAAACAGCTCGAGTCCCAGGCACGATGCTTGCACGGCACAGAACTGGAATTTTTCTCCAGCTTTTAAAGTAACCACTCTTAAGAATAAATTAGGGTAACTATTACAAAATCAAACATTGATCATGATGGTCATTATTTATCATCTGAAATATCTCATTTTCTTAAAGTAGATATTAAAATCTAGTTATTAAGGTAGTTATTAAAATTTAGAAATCAGAAGAAATGGAATTAGAAGTCTAATTCAGTGTTTTCACGGTCCTCCTGTGGTAGCTTCATAAGATGGTCATGGTTTTTGCTTTGGTCACACACATACTGCCAGGTTCAGGAAAACCGACATGGAGCCTCTAGACGTGGTGGATCTATGAAAGGACTCTGTGTTTCCAGAGCGTGTGCAGAGATCGCACTGACCTTTAAAAGGTGCTCATGTTGCCTTTGCACAGTCGTCACCTCCCACGAACTTACCAGAGCCGTCAACGAAGCAGGCAGGACCTGCAGTGGCCCTCGGGAATGTGACAAAGGCACACATTCTGTCCCTGCATGTGCAGGGCAGGTTCCGGAAAACAAGCACGGAGCTGCAGACCCACGGTGGGCCTGGTACACCTGAGCACAGGCCAGCAGTGACCACTTGGTGCCCAGCCGGCCACACTGGGTGAAAGAGCTGGAACACGCTGCCAACGTAGGCATTCTCCTTCCCGTCGACATCCTTGGTGTGTAAAAGGAAGTCCAGATGATTCATTAAGACAGATGACGATTACTGATTTTTCCATCTGTGGGAATCCAGATTTTTCATTGAGTTAAAGAGAATTTCATTGGGACCTGAATGAACTTTATTTTTATGTGGTGCTGAGGCTCGAACCCACTGCCTCACACATGCTAGGTGAGTGCTCTACTGCAGAGCCACAACTCCATCCCCAGGATCTGAATGAATTTTAAAGGGTGAAACTCATTGAGGTGTGTCTTTTATATTTGTGTGAATTTACTTTAAAACTGCTGAAGAAGAAAGACATTGGTTGAGCCAACTTGAAAGATATTTTAGAAAAGTATTCTTTGTTCCTTAGTCTTAGGGGGGCTCTGTAAATAATTTACATCAGGTGAAGAAGCTAATGAGCCTTCAGTGGAGGAAGGATAGTCCTCTCAACAAGCGGTGTCGGGAGGGCTGGGTGGCCACATGCACTAGAATGAGGTGGATGCTCGTCATTACAGAATGCCCCAAATTTACCTTGAAAAGGGGTTAAGATCTAAAGGTAAGATTTGAAACTGTGAAAACTCTAGAAAAGAACGTGGGGGAAGCTTTATAGCACAGGGTTTGGCAATGATTTTTTTGGATATGACACCAAAAGCAGAAGCAGTAAAATGAACACCTGGGACCTTATCCAACTTCAAAACTGCTGAACATCAAAGGGCACAATGGACAGAGTGAGAAAGTCAATCTATGTAACATTGGAAAATATTTTCAAATCAAACATCTGATAAGTGGTTAATACCCACAATATAAAAAAAGAACCCACAATACAACAACAATAAAAAAATCTGAATAATACCATTAAAAAATGGGCACAAGAATTGAATAGATACAATTCTTCAAAGATAAATAGCCTATAAGCACATGAAAAAAATGCCCAACATCACTCACATTAGAGAAATGTAAATCAAAACCAAGATGTGTTGTCACCTCATACCATTAGGTTGCCTGCTATAAAGGTAACAAGTGTTGGCAAGTGTGTGGGGGAATTGGAACCTCCTGTGCCATTAGTGGGACTGTAAAAGGTTCAGCCTCTGTGGAAAACAATGGGGGAGGGGCAGCTCAATCAGTTAAAAATAGAGCTACCATATGGTCTAGCAATTCTACCTCTGGATCCACGCCCAAGAGCATGCCAAGTAGGATCTGTAAGAGCTGTTTCCACACCCATGCTCACAGAATCTCTGTTCACTGTAGCTAGGAGGGGAAAACAGCCCAGGTCCATCCACAGGTGAATGGATAAACAAATATAGTATGTAAATACAACAGAATATTATTCAGCCACAAAAAGGAAGGCAGTTCTGACATGTGCTGCAGGATTGGTGAACCCTGAGGACATTATATAAATGAGATAAGCCTGTCTCAAAAGATCAAATACTGCACAATCACACTCTTGAGCAGGAACCTAGATTGGCCGACTTTATAGACAGAAAGTAGACAGGGAGCGAGGGTCTGGGGAGAGGGGAAAGGGAGAGCTGATGTTCAGTGGGTGCAAGATTTCAGTTTTAGAGAAGAGCTGGTGTGGAGGCCTGTTGCACACGATGACGGTATAATAATACCACCTCGGAGGGTCAGGAGGGCAAATCGTATGTTGTGTATTTTTACCATAATCAAAGAAATAATGATATAAAATGCTCCCTCAAAGAACATGAAGACTGTTTTCCATCCACTTTGCCATGATATGAGACCAGCAGGAACTTCCATCCTGAACCTGAATTCACAGGTAAAATGGTGGGGCTGGCGTGTCAGGAGCTGGCCCATGCTTGGGGTCTTCTGGCACCCTGCAAGGGAACACTTCCAAGGCTACTGCCCACCTCACTGCCCTGAGTACCTGTCACCTTCAGCTCAGTGGCTTAGTGCAAAAGAGCTGTGACTACATCCAATGCAGAGTCGTTCTTAGCAATAAGGAGAGTTTCACAAAATGTAAAGATTTGATGTAGTCGAAAAATTCCCCAAGAGAGGGCAAGAGCTGAAGAAGGCTTTCATTCTAACCTTCAGTCCTCGTGCACAGCAGAGAATACAGGCTGCTCCTCTTGAGCACCAGAATCTGCAAATAGACACCATTTGAAGTTCCACTAAAGAATTTTAACTTCTTAGATATAAGGAGCAAAAATAGTATCTTCTCCAAATCTTATCATCCTCAAAATCAAGTCACCCTTTTTCTCTGGTCTTTTCCCAGCGTCCCTTTTGTTGTTGCTTGTTCTCATTACACACCCTTGGTCCTGACGGAAGGGCAGTATAGTTTGCACCTCATGCTCAGGACACCGTAGGGTGGCTGGACATGTGCCCACAGCCAGACCCCTTACTTTCACTCCCAAAGGTCCAGGATGATTGACAAACTGCATGGCCAGAGAGGGTGTTGTCCTGGCCCTGCAGAGTGAGGGCTAGGCCTGGGGCTGCTCCTTCCGAGCATCACGGTCAGCTCCCTGGTCTCACATGCCACATACCTGTGCTTCCAGCCTCGCCTGGTGCCTCTGCTCCTGGCCTGTGCAGGCTGTCTCTGACTGCAGGCATCCTAGGGCTGCTACACTGGCCCTCCGCAGGTTGACACTTCATAATTTACTCCACTGCTAACTCAGCGGTCACTGGCCCTTTCTATCTTCCCAGAGCAGTGTGTTGACTTTTTTTGTTCTTTATTGATGACTTTGTTTTATTCATTCATTCATTAGGGGGGTGGAATGGGGCTGGGTGTAGCTCACTAGTAGAGCACTTGCTTAGCATGAGTGAGGCCCTGGGTTTGATCCCCAGCACCACAAAATAACAAAATAAAATAAAAAGAATACATTTTAAAACTTCCTTGTCATCACGTCAGCATGACTTGGGGAGGAGTGAGAGACAAATTCCACTGTGCATGACGTTGAAGTGACATTGCGGTTTCCTTTATTTCAAAAGCAAAATTTAGCCCTAACAGTAGTTTTTTGTTGCTGTTGTTGTTGTTTTTTTATTCAGAGATAAGTGGTATGGCTATGGGGTTTGGGAGTAGGAAGAGCTGGGTGATGATTTTGAACTAAATTCAGAAAGCAACACACACAGAAAACTTCTGGAGAAACTTAAATAGGGACATCTGTACTGAGGACACCCAGGCGGTCTGGCTCCATCTCTGAACTGCCACAGGGTCTTCCACCTGTAGCTCGGCGCAGTCTAAACAGGGCATGTTATTTGCTTCTCCTGATTTGCGTGGCCCAGCTCTGGCCATAGAACTCAGTTTTACCACTTCCTGATTATTTTGTTTGCATCTGCACTATCACTCCAAACAAAACCTGAGACCCTAAGGATAGTGCCCAGCTCTGTGGGGATCTTGGCTCACAGTTTAGTGGCACAAAGCATAGAGCTGGCTGTAAGGGGAACCTTGCCTGGTGACGCCTGGTAAAGAACTGGAGCTGGGAGCCAGGTGTCTGGTCTGGTCCTGCCACTAGCAAAAACTAGTTGGCTTTGATATCTCTAAGAGCTAATGTGGCTGCTGTGCCTCGTGGCTTCCTTGTGGAGGCGAGGAGCTGAGCACCCCTCTCAGCTCAGGGGTCTGTTGGAATGGAGAGTTGAGTGGAGTGGACTATGGTTGTGGGTAGCAGGGTGTTCATAGTCCTGGGATGTGGCTGGCCCTGCTGGGAAGGTCAGGCAAGGACTCTGCCCATTGTGCTGCTGCCTTCAGGGAGCCTGGCACCTGCATGCCTTGTCGTGCACCGGGGGTTTCTTACGCCTGGCAACCTCTGCCCACTGTGAGGCCTCCCATCCACGCAGCCCGCCAGCTTTCTGGGCCAGTCAGACCTTGGGAGAGGGCTGTGGTGGACAAGTGAGTCTGACTCATGGGAAGAATACCACCACCAAGAATATGAATAGATGCTGGAGGAACCTGGACAGCGGAAGCCGGAGAGCATGGTGACTGAGCAGGAACTGGCAGGGGAAGAGAGGGCCACAGAGGAAGCAAGCAGAACCCGCGGGCAGCTCAGCCATCACAGTAGTTACGTACCCAGGTGGAGAGCAGAGGCGTCCAGCAGCAAAGCCACTTGAAGACAACCCGGCCACCCAGCCTCCTTCTGACTCCCAACTGTGCCTGTGTTCTTGGAGCCGGTCAGACCCTGGGGCTCTCCTTGCCCATGAGTGCTCACCTTGGGGGGACTCGTCACCTCCTACCTGGGTAACCTGAGAACCTCCCTGTTTCCCTGTCTGTGGAACAAGTGCTGACTTAATACATCTCTCTGGGCTGACCCAACACAGCCGCAGTGCTTGGGGCTGAGCCAGATGACCTTCAAGGCCCTTTTTGGCTGTGATTTTTATTTTGATGGGAGATCTTAGTGGGAAAGTGAGTGGAGCCCACTATTCTAATAGGAAAGGAAGAGGCCAGCACTGTCTCGGGATGCCAGGGAGGCTCTGGGGGGCAGTCACCAAGCCCCCTCCCTCTTCCTGACCTTGGTAGAAACTATGGTCTGCCCTAGGCTCAGTTCTTTCTGACCTTTCCTGTGCCTATCTCTGCCTAACTAAACAGCATTTTCTAAAAACGTGGATTTTTTTCCCCACTCTTAGTAGATATATATAAGAAAAATATATATAAATGAGAAAAAAATCAGATGAGGAAAATATAATTATTCCTACTGCCTAAAGATGGCAATTGTCAACAAATTCAACTATTTTTCTTTACACTCCTTCCACCTAATATTACATCATGAGCATTTGCAAGTCATTAAATGTTTTATGGAAATTAGATTTTCATAACTACCCGGTATGATACCATACAATAATTCCAAAATGTAATTCACTGTTTTTAAAGTTCCCCTCACTTTTCAATGTTTTGAAACCACTTTGAAGAAGGTACATGAATCTTCACGTGATCTGAGGTATTTTGGATGGCTACTAAGAACGGATGTCTTGGTCAGCTTGGGCTGCTGAAGCAACACCGTGGACCAGGCCTTAGAAGCAACAGATGTTTGTTTCTCATGGTTCTGGAAGCCGGGAGTCCCGGACAAGGACGCAGGTGGCTCAGATTCCGTGAGACTGCACCTCCTCCATGAAGGAAGGGAAGGGAAGCCCTGGGGCCTGAATGAAATGTGGCTGGAAGGGCCAGCTTCTAAGGCTGTCACCTTAAACTTAACACCTAACAGTTCTAGGAATGGGAGGCTTTGCCTTGTAGAGGGCTGGAGGGGGTGTGTCCATTCCCCCCAGCAGGAGGGCACCCTGCAGATGGCCCCCTGGGAAGCAGACTGAGCCCTCATCAGACCTGCCCAGATCTTGCACGTCCCAGGCCCCAGAACTGTGAGCCAGGAATTTCTGTGTTTCACCCATATAACGTATTTTGTTACAGCAGCTCAAATGGACTAAGATGTCAATTCAGACAACCACTGAATTCTCATGTGCTCTATTCTCCCGCTCCTTGTTGCTTTTTAAAACTGGACCCCTAGACAAACAGCTTTGCCACTGACCCGCTGAAGGAAAGTGGGCGGCTTGGTCGACATTGGTACCTCTGTTTCCTTCTTTGCAAGATGAGGGGAATCAGGTCCTTCTTTCCCAGAGAATCCCTCTAGGGGTTAAGTTAACCAGGATTAAATCAGTTAATACATGTGAAGGGCTTAGAACCATGCCAGACACCAACAACACTCCTTAATGCCTGGGCATCTGGGGACACCACCTCACCATTGAAGAAGGGCCGACTGCGAGGTCCTTTCCTCCCTTCTGCAGTGGCTGCCACTAACCCGGGCCAGATTTGCTGGCCATGTGACATTAGCGCCTGTGCCCGAGCCTCGGTCTCCTCTGCGAATCCTCCCAGCCCTGCAGAGACGGTGAACTCTGAGGTCCATGTGGAGGGTGAGGTCGTGATGTTCTGCCTACTCAGAGCTTAACCTGCTAAATGGCTCTCCTTTCAGTCCTGGAGGCTGGTGGTCTGAGATTGCACGCGGGCTTGGTGATTCCTCCCAGGTCTGAGGGAGGTGTCTTCTCCAGGCCATCTCATTGGCTTGTATAAGGCCACCTTCATGTCCGAACAGCAGTGTCCTGTGTCTCCTTTCCAGAAAGACACCAGGCCTATCAGAGCAGGGCCCAGAGTGACCTCATCTGACATGGTCACCTATTTAACAGCCTTGTCTCACTTGAGTTGAGGTCACATTTGAGTTGCTGAGGTGGGGCTTCAGCACGTGACTTTGAGGGAACATGGGTCATCCCAGGGCCCTCAGTGAGGGCCTCTGCCTGTGTCACAACTGGAGGTAAAGTGGCCGTGGGTGGAGCCATTTCCACGACAGAGAGACCTGATGCCCGAGAAAGAGGCGATTCCCTTCATCTTCTTCTGAGCAGAAGACCAATAAGTGCCCGGTTCCACTTGGAGGTTCCACTTTGACTCAGGGAATGCCCTTTGCTGAAAAGTGGTTATTTAAGTCGGTCCCTTGTCCTGTGTATCAGCTAGAGCTAAATTTTACACATGGAGACTCTACGCAGAACTTGGAGGAAATTAAGAACATCAGGTTAAACCCAGAGTCCGCATATCCAGGAGGATCGTCCAGTCCAGGAGGATCGGCCAGTGTAGCCCACGTGTCTGGCTGGATGCTCCCCCTTCTGCAGGAGGCTGTCCTTGAGCGCGATCACCCACACCAGCGTGAGCACCGGGGAGACAATGCTGCCAGGGTGCCTCCCCTCCCAGGGCCACGGTGAGGAACACGGAGGGCCCAGGAACCTAGTGGAAACCCGACGGTCCTCAGCACTTCAGTGTGAATCATCAGAGAAGCTGCCGCCGCGCAGGACCAGTCACGAGGAGGCACAGAAAAAGAAATGGTGTAGGAGGCCAGCACAGCCTGGCATCTGGGGACACTGTTTACTGGTAAGCGAGAGGGCGTTGGTGGGATGCTCACGATGCTCCTGATCTCTTTCTGCTCCAGCTGCCCTTCCTCCAGGGTTAGCCGGGGACAGGAGCTCCCAACATAAAATGCAGCAAATAGGAAGGTAACAGGGTTGGGAAAAAAATAGCTCAGGGACAGAGGGATATAATTAAGGACCCTGGGTGGGAGGGCAGAGGAGAGGAGGGCTGGCCTTCCTCCACCTTGAAAGACCTGTGGCCAAGATAACAAGCTGTTTAGCTAAAGTCAGGCAGACCGAATTGGGATTCTACTCAATCCATTATAGACTGAGGAATCACTTTATGCCATTGAGCCCAGGTGTGAATGGTGCCCACCCTGCCAAATGACCATACAACAGATGTGGGGACCCCTGACAAATGCCTAGGATGAATCCAAGGTCCCTTATAGGGCATGAAAGGAAAACAGTCCTAAAGGTGGACACTAACTGGGACACTGGAGCTGGCCCAAGGCCAGAGATCTGCTCATTGTAACTAAAATCTCATAATCCTGAGCAAGGCTTGGTTGCATGGCTGCCTTCCCACTCCCTGTCACCTTGGTAGTTGGTAATAAATGTCGGTGGTGTGCTACTTTTGGGTGGGTGGACAAAGAGCTTGGTTTCAGGAAGATGGAAAAGGAGGTAATATCATGTATCAAAGAGGGACAAGGGGCTGGGGTGTAGCTCAGCAGAGAGCACTGGCCTCGCATTTGAGGCCCAGGAGTGATCACCAGGGCCACTCACACTCACAAAACAGGACAGACATGCTTAGAAAGTGATCGTATCCACAGGAGCTGGAACACAGTTCTGTAAAGACGATTTACAAAAGCAGCTATCCTTATTTAGACTGACCAGAAAGGATTATTAGATAAACTCTGAAGTAAGGACTCAGAGGTTAATGAACTGTTTGGACGTCATCAGCAGACGGGGAGGTGGATGGGGCTCCATGGTTTCTTTGAAGACGGTTCCTGTCTGCTGCTGGTTGCCTGAGGGTGACCTGTGAGTGTGGGCCTGAGGGTCACAGGATGGGAGGGTTTCTGTGTGGATGCAGAGAGCAGGCAGGTCAGATTCTAAACTCTGCCACTTCCTTCTCCTGAGCTGATGGTGGGTGCCGTCTGCAAGGCTGCTATTGTGGAGAACGCTCCTCCTAGAGACCATGTCCTGAAACGTTCTAGGGCAATGCCACTCCTCCTTCTTGGCTTCCCAGATTCTTCTGCATAACCTAACCTTTATTTCTCAATTTTCCTTGTGCAAAATGTATAGTTAACTTGGCTGGTGTCAGCACTGGCCAGAGTTCTTCCTCTTGGAAGAAGGGTGAAACACCTTGGAGAGGCCCTTCGATCTTCTTGTCTTAAAATCACCCCATTCAAAATATGGGTGGAGCTAGCACTGTGTATCAAGGACTGAGCTTCACTGGAGGTCCTGAAGATGACTGTGGCCTGCTTCATGCCCCCCCCCCAGTACAGAGAGTGTCCCTCCATGGGAAGACAACATTGGTCACCATGGTGCGGGAGGACGTCTGAGAAGGCTCTTGAAGCTGGTAGCCATTTATTTTTGAGTTAGAAAGTGGAGGAGGGGCTGGTTTCAGGAAGATGGAAAGATGGGAGATTCTGGATGGACGGAGCAGGTGGAGCAGAGCCGGGCTGCACCTGGAGGGAGCTCGCCGGCCACGTCATCCCGATTCAGCAGCTCCCCTCAGCTCCCTGTCCACGGCACCACTCCTCCTGCCCAGGCCAGGCTGCAGGAGCTCATCTGTGGATGGGGCCATCAGCTGGATCTCCGAATCACAAGTCACAGCACTTTGTACAGTAGATGGAGAAGGGAGAGGGGACAGGTGGCCGTGCAGACTGAGCAATGCGATCAGTGTTCTCCTCAGTTATCTACCTATTTTTCTTTAAGTGATGCATTAACATTATTTTCCCTTATATTTTTAAATACTTAGCTGAGACTCTTGTAAGGAGAGAGAGATTAATAAGAAAATTCCAAACAGGAGCTTATTAACACATATATTTATAAACAGGTGGGAGATATCCAGGGGATGTGCCGTACTCAGAGGGGGGCACAACTCTGGCTTCTACAGCACCTTCATGAAGGACAGTGTATTGCTGAGGAAGTGAGAAGACCCAGAAAAAGCATGCTGAGTCTCTAAGGGATGCAGACTGTGGCAAGATAAGCACGTTGCAGATAAAGACCAGTCAGCTGAGTTGTTTACACTGATCTCCAGTGCCACATCTCATCTGATGGGGCTATATCATCTGTCATCCAGATTGACCTTTGTACCTCTGGGAGACAGGAAGGAGGACCATCTTCATAAATTTATGTTGGCTTGTAGGCAAACAGGGAGGGTAAAGAATTTTTCTTTTATCTATTTCTTCTGGGTTGCTTTTAGCTCAAAATCATCCTTATGCCAAAGTGGTATGTTCTGATACCCTTCAAAATATTCAAATTTAATTTTGCTTTTCTACAGGTTTAATTCAACCAGCCACCAAATACAACACAGCCTCTCCGACCAGGAAACGAGTTGCAGGCAACAGGAGCAGGTCCCTGAAGGGCTGTGCCATGGGGGCGTCTCCATCATCTCCAGTCTGCTCCCAGGCAGCCATCACAGAGAATCACCGCCGTGGACAGGCTCTGAAGGCCAGCATTGGGCACCTCACTGGCTCCCAGGCCTAGGTCGCTGGATGACCCCCCCTTTTATAGGCCAGGACGGCTTAGCAAGCTTAGGTGCTCTCAATTCAAGTCCTAAAGGCAGAGGCTCTTCTGCCCCAGGGCATCCATTCAGTCTGGATGAAAGGAACAGGTCAGAAAGGGTCAGACTTGTTTTTCCTGTGGAACTGAAATCTTCCCTGTTCTTCACTGCAAGGAAATGTGCATTTTTCTAATGTGCAATTCTCAAACCCAAATGTGAAGTGTCATTATCACCGAGAACCGTGGGTGGTCTCTGTGGGGTTCAAACCAGCGGCACTCATGGAGCACGAGCAGAATCACCGAGGACTCCAGTCAGAAGCAGACAGCCCTTCTTTCCCTCTCATTTGAGCCATAGACTCACACTTGGATAAAGCAGGTCAACAGATCAATAAATGTCATTTTCTCATTTGGCCAAACTCCAAGTTCCAGCTTCCAGGCATTAGGCTCAACCGGATATAAAAACACCAAACAGCCTGATAGGACAATTCCACGTTCCATTGTGAGAAACGACCAGCGTCCCCTTTCCACCCCTTGTCTTATTCATGACTTTCTTTAGAATTGTGTTTTGCTAGAACATTTTAATCTAAGCAAGGAGGTACAAAAGGAGCGTGTCTCTGTGTGCTCTGGTCTTAGCAGCTGGAACTGGAAGGCTGTGTACCCAAGGTCAGCCCAGCTCAGACCCACAGTTCAGCAGAAGGGGAACCGGAGGTGAGCAAGTGGTCAGGCTGCGGTGAGTGGAGAGTCGGGGCAGGGCAGCCAGGGAGACACGGACTTCCAAGGTGCTGTCCCTGAGGGGTGGTGTAGGGCTGGGAGCCTAGTGTACAAAAGGCAGGGGCTACTCAAGGGCTGCAGAAGAGATGACAGAGGGAGGACCTGGAGGTCCAGGAGCAGCCCCCGCTGTGGGTGGGAGGGTGGCTGGCAGAAGGAAGCTGGAGGCGGGAGAGAGCGAGGAGTCTGCAGGAAGGTCAGACACCAGCTCCTCTGCCTTGGACACCCAGAGCCAAGCACCTCAAGCAGACAAGGACAAAAATAAAACCTGCAGGCGCACAAGGTCAGCACTGGCTGTGATGAACCAGCAGGTCCAGAGCTGCAGTCCCAAATCAGTCAGAAGAACAGAGATGCAGCAACCCAAGCGAGGAGTCAGGGATGGGAAAAGGGGTGGGAATATGGAGGGGCTGCAGGTGTTCTCCATGCAGTTGAGCGAGAGTCACGTGGCACTGGAGTTTCACTGGGGAACCACGTTCAGGGAGCCCTGTCATGTGCCAAGACAGCCCCGTGAGGTGAGCACTGTGCTTGTGTGAGGAGGAAACGTGGGTACATAGGGCCGTGTTGCCTGCCTGCCCAAGGTGCCAGGGAGGCTGGGAATGAGAGGCAGATGGTCTGACACCAGAGCTCCAAGGTGCTGTGAGCTTGCCTCCCTGGACCCACTCAGGTTTCCCAGCAGGCACATGGAAGGGAAGGTTCTGGATTCTCCGCCCCTGTATGGTGGAGGCAGCAGGCAGCCAGTCCAGGCTGAGCTGTGGCATGAGGACGGCACAGGGATGACCAGGGCTTCACACTGGCAATCCTGGCTTCTAGAGGGGCTGTGTGGAGCCTGTGTGTCAGGGTCAAGGCCAGCCCAGCCTGAGCATGCTTTGTGTGCCTAGAGGAGTCTTCCCCAGGTGGACAGAGCTCCCTCACCCAGGGAGGGCTAGCATCTGCTCTGAAGAGGGTAGAGAGAGAAGGAGACCTCCTCTCTACCCTGCTCCTCCTCCCTTCTTGGATGGAACCAACTGTGGAGAGCACCTGTGCTCCATGGCTGAGAGGCCTGCAGGGAGCTCGGCACTGTGGCCGGTCTGCCTGCAGCCTGTGGTGGAGTAGGTCCCACTCAATGGCTAGTTGCTGGGGAGGCCACTTGCCCGCACTTCTAGGCCACATCCCCCAACATAAAAATCCACCTGCTATTTTGTAGTTTCTGGTGGTATAGCACCTGGTGAGGAATAACAGAACTAGGGTGCTACTGTGTCCTCTCCTCTCCAGGAACTTACGTTAAAACTAGCAACAGCAATGGGGACACAGCTGGACCCTGAATGCCTCCCAGCACTGTGGGGACCCAGATGCCCTTTCCTCCTGACAAAGAAAACTGAAGTCCCAAGACCCTTGGCTCTCAGTTTTGTGGTTATGTGTTTCCTTTGGGAATGCAAGTCACTTTTCCCCAGGGGACACAGGATCACATGCCATAGGGCCCTATATATCTATCAGAATTCAACCTGGTCCATCAGGCAGATGCACTACAGGGAGTTTCTTACTCCCAAGACAGCAGACATCTGGAGCCTCCTCCAGCACTCAAGAGCCTTCACCCCACCAGCATGGGTAACTTCCTCCAGGGCATCCTACTGCACTGAGAGCCGAGCTCACGCTGACTTCCCTGGACCTGCTGGATGGGCCATAGAGGGCAGACCTCCAGAGTTAGAGGAAAGAGGAGCAGAGGAAGGAAAGAGAGGAGCTCGTTCCCTACACTTTGTCCTGTCATGCCACGCATGAGTCAGGACATACAGACGCTAAAACACACACCCGGGTGCACATCTTGATTTGTGTTGGCAAATGTACCCAAGATGCAAAGCAGGAGCTGGGGTATTGTCATAGCCCTCCACACAAATGTGGCTGCTGGCTCTGACTTCGCTCATCGTGTTCTGCCTCTTGATGTCAATAAAACGGCCCAGTGTGCTCTTGTGTAAGGATTTGCCCACCAAACGCTGCATTCTTCAGGGTGGCTCATGCTACCATTACTGATTCATAGCAGTTGCATGAGTTGGCAAGAATGACACAGGACGCTGGCGGGGGATGGTCCCTCGTGGTTCTCATTCCAGGTGGGAACAACGACTGGGGGAACTCTGTTTACTGCGGTTATCATCTTTGTGCCATCCATGGGCATGCAGGAATTCTGTGCAGGCTCAGAGTGGCCCAGGGGGCTCTGTCTCCTGCCTCGTGGTTCCCTGGGCTGAAGGATTTTGTGACCTGATTTCCATTTTGTTGCCATATTGACATGTTGGACTCACACTCCCAGTGACGCAATCCTCTCTATTGCTGCATCCCATTCCATTGGGTGGCTAGGCTGTCACTGTGACTGGAATTGACAATGGGGGACACTGGAGTGCTTCCCACTTTGGGTATTGTGAATAAAGATGCCAAAGATATTCACATACAAGATTTTTGCAGGTAGAAATATTCATTTCTCTGGAGGAAGGAGTCAAATAGATTTGTCATAGGCTGTTACCTTTAAAAGAAATTATAAAAAGACTTTGGAAAGTGGTTGTGCCTGCAGTCCCTGGTCTAGTTGCTCTATACTTCTGCCAAACTTTGGTTCTGTTGTCATTAGTTTTAGTCCCAGCGATCAACTGACAGTCCCACCTCTCTGTTGCATCAGATTCTCCTACGGAATTTTAAATAGCTTCAAGTTCTTATTTGATAATTCCCAAATCTAAGGCATTTGTTGCCCCTTTGACTATTTTTCTCTTGTCCACAGGACACGTTCTGTTTCTGTATTTTGTAATGAGTTTTCGTGCATAATAATACGGCACCTGGGTTCGACTGGTTTCTTACGGGGAAGCTAAATCACTGGCAGGTCACCTTACTGTCCAGGAGGCTATAGTGGGCACATCAGCTTCTGTTCTGCCTTCAGCCTAGGTCACATTCCCTCTGTTGGGTGCCATCTTCCCCATTAAGGCACAGTTTGGGGGGTTCAATGGCAAACTCAAGATTATACCGGTGGCTCCAAAACCGTATCTTCCTCTAACAGGCATCAGCTGAAATCCGTTTAAGCCCCCTCAAGTGCTGGGGCTGATGGGGGCCAGGATCACTGTCTTAGAGGATGACCTCAAGCTTTGCCCCAAATTCTGATTTCTCTTTCTGGAGAACTCCTTAACCACACAGTGGAGTTGACCAGACGCCAGGAGGGAGCTTAGAGCCAGCACCACGGGGCTACTCTGTACCAGAGTTCAGGTCTCAGTGCCAAGGACAGCCTGGGCAGCAGATTTCACTCCTGCTGAGTGCCTCTTTCACGGGATGACTGGGATGGGGTGCTCACCACAGGGCCCCACACGCTCCTGGATTTGGCCCAGGCCATGTACCCATCCTTCCTGAGAGAATAGGAAGGCTTGCTCTGCATCCTCAGTATCAGGCCTGCAGAGAGAACTCACTTATGCTCTCCGCCTTTTGGCGGGGTGTAAGCTCCTGTACTTTGGCCTCCCTTACCCACCTCCACATCACCTCAAAGACACTCACAGGGGAAAGCGCTCCTCTGACCATCCAGAGTCCAGGGCCTCCAGGGGCAGTGATTCACTCTGCTTTCGAACACTTGGCATCAAGAATGGTGAGAGGCGAGGCCTTTGCCCCTGAGATAGGCAGGGCCTCAGCCGGTGTGGCCACCAGTTCTGCAGCCCCAACTCTGACACAAGCCCCCAAGAATGTGGCGGGGAAGGTGAGGCCAGGGCCACTGTGGGTCAGGGGGCCAGGGAGGAGGAGAGATGGGCTTGCTCTTAACTTGGCTCAGCTAGAGGTGCCTGTGCTGGAACAGCAGGTGGGAAGCCTCATCAGTAAGGCTTTGACACTGTAAAGGGGCACTTTCCTCCATTACTGGGCAGTAGAAGGGAAAGCATAGCCTGGGTGGGGTGCTAGTCCCTACCCCTCCCGCTCTAACGGTTGTCAACATGCAGCACCCAGGAACAATCACGTTTTAATTACTTACATAGTTAAACTAACGTTTCTAAACTGGGGTGGCTGTGCCCGCAGGGGACAACTGGCAGCACCTGGAGATTTAATCCCTACAGAGGGCTGCTACCCACAGTCATCCCGTGGACAGGGCAGGGAGGCTGTAGAACAGGAGCAGGACCGTCCCAGCAACTACTGGGCTCAAATGCTAACACTGCCGACAGCAAAAGACCCAGAGTTGAATGAGTCAAAACAGCACTGGAATTACTCAGCTTGTTTCGTGTTCTGTTTTTTTGGTTTTTTTCTAAAGGACATTTTTAAATTGTTCTGTCCCAAATTACTGGCAAAGAAAATCATATATTAGAATAAGACATGTATCTTAAATGACAACGAAATAAAGCAAAAGGGAAGAGAAGCAAGAAAAACTCTGGAGTGTGCGCCCAGGAGGCTCGCGCTGGGCCCGTGGCATACCTCCCACATCCGGCCTACTCACCTCTTATTTTTGTAGCTGTGTTTACCAGCGCAATCTGTTCTCACAGTCAGACCTCCAATCAGCGAAGAGCAGTGAATGGTGACATCTTTGGGCTTCACATAAATAACAGCCAGCTCTGCTTTGGGTGTGTGATCTGTGAAACAGGCCTGGGGGTGCGGCTAGTGGTAGAGCATTTGCCTCACAAGTGCAATGGCCTGGGTTCCATCCTCTGCACTGCAAATAAGCAGACAGACTACTGCATTGTGATTTAACATAAACAGGTTATTTGCTAAGAAAGTCATTCATGCTATTTGAAAATTTAAGCTATCAAATGGAAAGTCAGTCAACGGTAAGAGAGTGAAATTTATTTTATTATCGTTCTCACCATCATCACATCAAATAACGAATGTGACAGCATTGGTTCCATTAGTCATCTAAAGTGCCGTGAACGTCGTGGGCCCAGGGGTTCACTTCCCTTCAGCTGTGACAGGTTCATTGATTCTCCTGTTTCTGGTGAGTGTGAGTTGGCAACCCCTGAACACACACAGTAGATTTTTTAAATTGTATTTCTTGAGTTTGAGAGAATGATGTGGAGGAGAGAAACAATAGCAATTCTATCTGCAACACTAATAACCCCACGATAGATCTCAAGTTGTTCTGCAGCCCAGTAACTACAGCACCAGAACCAAAACAATCAGAGAATATTCAGGAACCATTCTGTAAGCCCAAGGCTGCATTTCTCCCCCCCTGCACCCTTGCATTGCTCTGTCTGCAAAGCCCTGCAAGAAACTCTCCGGGTGAGGGTGAATTACGCCCCTAGGCCCTGCTGTTCTCTGCCTGAGGATGGAGTCCATGGCTCCAGGACCGAATTCTGAATCCTTTTGCCCCTTTGCCCCTAGGAAAGGCAGAAAAAGAGTGCATGGGACTCCCATACTTGGGAAGGGCGAGGGCAGCACCCCCTAATGAATCAGTTACCAACAAGCCGGCTCCAGAGCGGCAGCCATGTCTCCCATGCTGCCTGCAAAATAATTTTGGCAACCAACTTTAAGCTTCTTCTTCTTCTTCTTCTTCTTCTTTTTTTTTTTTAATTTATAGTACTGGGAATTAAACCCAGGACCTGGCACATGTTAGGCAAGTGCAGTACCACTGAGCCACATGCCCAACCCGCAGCAACCAGTTTTAAAGGACTGGATTTTAACAGGTCTCCTCCTCTGGAGCCACAGCCTAGGGCCCACAGGGCACACATGCCTTCTCCTGGAGGCTCACTTGGAACAGTAGCAGAGCCGCGTGAAACCTGGACCACGTGCAGTCCGGTATCAATCAAGCCAAGGAACTGGGAAGTGAACCAGGTTGTATTCTCCTGCCTCAGAAACCCAGATTCAAATTTAGAAGTCTCAGACCTGTCAGAGTTCCAGGCCAGAACATGACTGTGTGGGGACAGCTGGTAGCAAGGCCCACGTCCCTGATGGGCATCCAACCTGTCCCTTCTTATCCCTGGTTCTGTTCCACACCATGAGGGACCATACTACCCCTAACTTCAAACTCCACCCAGCCCCCTACCCACAGCCACCCCTTGGCAACCCACCTTGCCCAGGAGCACATGTTGGAAGAAGGGTCTAACCTTGGACCCAGGAAAGAGGCCCCCCAGGCTATGGGAGCAGAATCAGGGCCAGTGAAGAGAGGATCATGGGGCCCTAGTGACCCAGAACGTTTCTAGCAGGTAGGCCCCTGTTCTAGGGGATTCGTGTCCTTGGTCCTGCAGAGTGTCCCCCCCAAGGAGCAGCAACCAGAGCAGGGTGCCCCAGTGTGTGGGGACCTGGGCGGAAGCTCCCTCTCCTCCTCTCGCCTTACCCCTCCCTCCACACACCCAGGCTCAGTAGCACAAGGTGCTCGCCAGGTCCTGCACCGACAGACCTGCTATTCTAGGTGCTTTTGCTGGGGTCACGATCCTCTGTGTGACACAAAGCAACCGATGGCTTCTGTTTTCACTCTGTTTCACATTTTCTTGTATCCCTAAATTTTGGCCACTGCAGGCTGTCAATTTCTGACAGCTGATTAACTGACCTGATTTTGTGACATGAAAACAGAGTACATTAATTAAATTATTGAAAGGGGTCATGTTCATTCATTAACAGTGGGTAGAAAATAGCAGGCAATCCGCAGATTCTCATCCGCTCAAGTGTCAGCCGCCTGCCCATCAAACATGAAAGCATTAGGAAGTGGCAGTAGAACAGATGGTCCTGGAAAGAGAGCGCTGGGACCAGAGCAGTGGATGGTGCAGAAACAGGGGCCTCTCCCAGCCTTATCGCCTCTGCCAGGGCCTCAGTCAGAGTCCAGGTGCTGACTTCCCCTGCCTGAGGCCCTCGTGGAAGTTGGCCACAGGAGTACTAAAAGGCGTACTCTTGAGTCCAGCTGCCTCTTCTTCTCAGCAGAGCCTGTTTCCAAGTGCCCTGGGGGCTGATATTCAGGAATGTAGCCTTTCCTTGTTTTCAAGAAGCCTGATATCTAAACTTGCCAAGGTTAGAGAAACAAAAGAAAGAGAACAGAGGAAAACAGTGGCCACCTCACTGTTGGTTAAGGGCTGTAGCTTCCAACAAAGAGCCATCTGTTCACCTGCACCAGAGCCCCAGGGAACAATGCACCACTGCGTGGGGGCAGGGATTGCAGGCTGACCCTTAAGCTCTGAAGAAGGCAGGGGACTTGCAAGCCACCTTGTGTTTTCTGAGGTCTCCGCCAGGACAGGGGTGGTGGAAAGCTGAAGGACAGGTCTGCAGGGCAGGAAGCATTCCAGTTGGTGATGCTGTGAGAACAGGTAGGGCACGTCGCGGGGACAACCACGGGGACAACCATGGGAGAGAAGGGACTGCTGTTTTAGACCAAAAGACTTGACTCATTCACCCCCTGCACCAGGCACCACTTCCTACCTGATGCCTTTGATAGTCTCCTTGAGTCTCAGGATTCCTGTCTCTTGGTGTCCCTACCATGGTTAGTCACAGGGTCAAATGGGCTACCTAATAATGGTGCAGGTGCTCAGGAGGCTCACACTACCCTCTGTGGGCTGCTTCCACGCTTCATCAGTTGGAAGCATAGGAGAGGAAATGGGCACTGGCCCAACTACAGGTGACTGCTGGCTTGCAAAGCTTGCCAAGAGGAAAAGACCTGTCCCCCTAGCTGTCTTATGAGGGTCCTCTTATCTGACACTTCTGTTGTCCCCAGCATCTGTGGAGCAAGTCAAGGTCACCTGGAACACAGAACCAAGGAATCGCAAAGGCAAAGCACAAGCTTTCTTGGCAGACTTGTCTCCCAGCGTGTGAGTTCCTCCCTTAATCCACCTCTTTTCCTCTCCTGGCAACATTAGGACATCGCCTCTCACTCAGTTGCGACTTTGGAAAGTTACATAGCATTTCTAAACCTTAGTTCCATCATTCGTAAACTGGTGACAGCATTTAAGTCCTGCACCTGCTCCAAGACTTACCCAGATTCGCCCTTGTCTTGCACATCACTTGTAAGCTGCCTGGCACACAGAGAAGCCGTGATTATCAGTGTGCTCTTCATTATTCTGATGTATTTTCAAATTCCCGTATTTTTTGAATTTATAAAATAAGTATGATTTGCATAAAATAGAATCCACAGATGTCCAAGTTGATGGGTTCTTAAGATTAAATAAACCTGTATAACCAGTACACACCACACATCTCCTTGGGGTGGGGTGGGGGGGGTGGAAAGGGAAGGAAGGAGGGAGGGAAGGAAGGAAGGAGGGAAGGTAGGAGGAAAAAGACCCAAATGTATGTGATTTCTTTTGAGAAAGAGATCACCAAATCTCACTGCACTGAAATTCTTGGATTTGCTACTCTTGTATTTACTTCTGATTTCTTGAAAAAAAAAAAAACTGTTAAATAAAAATAAATCTTACCATGTGCAACCTCATCTCCATTTCCTTCATTCTAAGGTTGCCCATGCATTTAAGGAAGGCCTGAGGAATCTGGAGACACTTTATCTCCCCTTCATTTTTGTCACTTCCTCTCTGTCACAAAGTCTTCCTGAGAAAAGTAAAGTGGAAGATTTAGGAAAAGGTCTGGAAATTCAGGGGACAATAGTAATATTCGTGACACTGATAAATGGGTTACTTAGAAGGAAGCAAATTTTCTTTTTTTATTTTTAGTTATGTATGAACACAATATCTTTATTTTGTTTATTTTTTGTGGTGCTGAGAATTGGACCCAGTGCCTCACACATGCTAGGCAAATGTGGTGCCACTGAGCCCCAGCCCCAGCCCCAGCCCCAGATGTGTCTTACTCTGAACCAGGGAACCCTCACCATGTCACACATGCAGCACCTCGGTCCCTACAGAGAGCTGTGTATGTCACATATGCTGGCATCCAAAGGCTCAAGCTGCGGATTTTGCTTACGCTACCATTCAAGTGGTGCATGGTCTCATTGTATAAATTAAACATTTTATCCTGAAATAACTGCAGATTCACAAGAAGTTGTAAGAAATAATAGGGATCGTCTATACCCTTCCACGAACTTCTCCTGAAGGTGACACCTTGCAAAACTCTAGTGCCTTGTCTCAACCAGGACGTAAATGTTGATGCAAAGTAGAGAACATTCCCTCCACCACTGGAACCAGGTCGCCCTTTTACAACCACCCACTGAAGGGGACCCCTCCTCACCCTCCAGAATCCACTCTCCAGCTTTATTCTTCTGTCGCTTCAGGAGTGGAACATACATTGACTTAGTAGGGAAGCTGAGTGTCCTTTCCCTTGACATCATTCTCTGCAGATTCACTCAGGTTGTTTCATGTGTAAATATTTTCCCATTTATTCTGAGTAGCGTTCTGGGTAGGATGCACCACACTTTGATCCCACATCTACATATGGAAGGATGCCTGCCCTCGTCCAGCTGGGCTCTGGAAAACAGAGCTACTATAGACATTGCTGTTTGGGTTTTTATGTGAACATGACTTAATTTCACAGAAATAAAAACCTAGGAGCATTTGCAGCCCCTGCCTGTGAGAGCCAGAGCCCTCCTGCTCCCACAGAGCATTTTCCTGGGACGCACGCATCCTCCAGGCTCCTCCAACTTGAGGTTCAGGTGAGTGAGAGGCTCCTTGGGGGCACAGCTCTAAACACGCTGGATGGCAGAGAGCTTCTGGGGCAGTCACCTAAGCCAGACCCTGGGCCTGGCTGCCTCAGATGCCTGCTTCTCTGCACTTGCTTCCCAGCCGTGAAAGCTCTTTGATGATATTCGAAATGGAAAAAACGCATGTAAAATTGTATTTACCTATCATTACAACATGTGAGATAAATTCTACTGAAGAACATGGGTAAAAGGACAATATTCACATCTAGATGTGTCTTATCTGTGCTTAAAATAAGCAAACCCATGTGTGTTCATAACGGGGTGTTCAGGCCCCAAGATGGTCTAAAGTAGTGGAGCTCTCCCTGGAACTAATTCCGTCCTCTCTGTTCCCAGGACTCGTGCCTGTCATCATGGAAGAGCAGGTGTCTTGAGCTGTGGCATCTTCTTGATGGGCCCTCTGCTGGCTCTGCCTAGGCAGGTGCCATCCTCGTGAGCGCGGAGGACTGGGGGTGGGGGCTGCGTGGAGCACAGCAGGTGCTCCAGACAGCATGTTGCTCAGTCCCTCAGCTAGTCACCTGTGCCCCTCTATCCAGGGGCAGTGTCCTTACACTTCATGCTCAGGAGCTTGTTCTAAGAGTGCCTTACTGTGATTTATGAGACATGTTGGGAAACTTTGCGATGAAATGACAGCTCTGTGCCCATCACCTGTCAGTTGTCCTTCACTATAACCTTGACCATTTTTGCCTAAATACAGAAGAAGCAATACAAATGATTAACAAATATATGAAAAAGTATTCAACATCTCTAGCAATTAGAGAAATGCAAATCAAAACTACTCTAAGATTTCATTTCACTCCTGTCAGAATGGCAATCATCAAGTATATAGGCAACAATCAATGTTGGTGAGGATGTGGGGAAAAAGATACACTCATACATTGCTGGTGGGACTGAAAATTGGTGCAACCCTATGGAAAGCAGTATGGAGATTCCTCAGAAAAATGGAAATGGAACCACCATTTGACTCAGCTATCCCACTCCTTGTTTTATACCCAAAGGACTCAAAATCAGCATATATAATGATGCAGCCACATCAATGTTTATAGCAGCTCAAGTCACAACAGCTAGACTAGGAAACCGATCTAAGTGTCCCTCAATAGATAAATGTATAAAGAAAATGTGGTATATATACTCAATGGAATATTACTCAGCTTTAAAGAAGAGTAAAATTATGGCATTTGCCAGTAAACGGTTGGAGTTGGAGAATATCAGCTAAGCGAAATAAGCCAATCCCACAAAACCAAAGGCTGAATGTTTTCTCTAATATTCGGATGCTAATTCACAATGAGGTTGGGGGCACTGGGAAGAATAGCGTTACTTTAGATTAGGTAGAGGGAAGTGATGGGAGGGAAGAGGAGGAAATGTGGGGATAGGAAAGATAGTAGAATGAAACAGACATTATTATTACTGTGTATATATATATATATGTGACTGCATGATCAATGTGATTCTGCTACCTGTACACTCAGAAAAATGAGAAATTATATGCTATCTGATTGAAATGTATGATATATCAAAGTGATTCTACTGTCATGTATAACTAATTAAAACAAATTTAAAAATTTTTAAATAGAATTTTGAAAAATAATATATTTTTAAGCTGACATCTAAAAATTTTTTAAGTTTAAATAATTGCAAAATGTTAGTTCAGCTATTTTAAATTAGTTTTAAAAATATTTTAAAATATTTTCTACAAGTATATTTATTATATTTATATTCTGTTGTATTGGATTTATATAATCCTATAATCACAACTTCACTCAGCAGCAGCCTTTGAATCCTCTTTACCTGGTAATTTTGGGATAGTTTCTTCAATACAGGAGCTCCAGATTCATCTGGCTGGAATTACAGAGAATGTTCCCTCTGTAACAAAATAAAAATATTTAGATTAATTTATTATATTTATTATGTGCAATGGACTATAAATATTATATATCCAGTGAATTCTAAATACCAGAACAATTTGCTATCCTACAACATATATAAGCATGTATTTTTTTAAAAATAGGTGAACACAGATTTCAATATCAATGCAAATAGAATAATTATATTACATATTTGATAAATACTAAATGGAAAACATAAATTTTGTTGTAAACACCTTTTCTAATGAGCCTGTGGGACATCTTCTATCTGCTCCTGTCTTCCTGGGTGAGTGCTTATGCTGGGGTGTGGGCGGGCTCACCGTCTATTTCATTCCTTTTCATTTACAAACACCTGGAAGCACAAGTTTAAGTGGATGGAAATAGAATTTTTTTGTAACAATACCACTTTTTTCATGTGTCCTTCTGATTCAAATATCAAAGCTCACAGGATGATCATTCTCTCAATTCTTTCAGCGTTAGCCAACATGCTGATTTGCTGTGTCTGGGAGCTTCTTGTAAACACAGCGTTAGAAGCCACCAGACTTGGGGACTCATTTATGGCTGGGATCCAGACACCCATCTTCTTTGTCTCTGGCACAAGGCCACGTGACTGCCAGTTAGACCTGCTGCTCCTTCCCTGAGCAGCAGCCTTTGAACCCTCTTAACCTGGTCATTTGGGGACAGTCTCTTCGATACAGGAGCTCCAGATTCATCTGGCTGGAATTAGAGAATGTTCCCTCTGGAACCTTATTTCCTAATATATCTCCATTAGCAAACAATCAGCAAAATGACAGTCATTTGGGGCAGGAAAAAAATATCCTTTCTTTTTGCCTTCAAGAAAATCCTGACCCTGTGCCTTCCCAGGTGGGCACTAGATTTCTGAATCCTAATTCTAGAGCAGACGATGCCCCCACCTTTGTCACTGGATTAGAACACCCCAGCATGTCTCCTGGCTTTGCCCTCAAAGGCTCTTCCTCAATAGGAATAAATTCTCCAACAAGACCAGAGGCAGAGGGGTCAGGATGTGCAAATGCACACAGCGGAGACCCTGCGCCCAGGCCATAGCTACGCTCTCCAGACCCTCTTCCTCAAGCCCCTGCTGAGCGCTGCCTTGGCCTACGTGTGTCCTGGAGGTTCTGTGTACCCAGGGAACAAACGGGTGGCTGTACTGAAGTAAGGGGCTAGGTGGGGCCTGGAGTCCTCCTGCTTGGTGGAGGGAGGCAGTGGGCAGTGGGGTGGGAGAGCTGGGTGCTTCTAGCTGGGTGCTGGCTTGGCAGGCACTCTGAGGCAGAGGACTAGCCAGAAGCTGCAAACCTGGACGGTGACTTCCAAGACTTCCTGGAAAGCCTCTCGTGACCCTCAGTCACACATCCCTGGTGGACACCTGCCAGGCTTTGTCACCACCAAGGCTCGATCTCCTTTGGTGCATCTCTGGCCTGGACAGCTGCTCTGTTCACCTTGGACTGTGTGGCCTCATGACCCAGCTGGGCCAACCAAGTCTTCCCTGAGTGGTGGGGAAGAGGCACTGCCTTGGGGGACACTTGTTTCTCTGACAAAAGTGGACCCACTCGGCCAGCACACTTCCCAGTCTTTCACTCTCCATTCTCTGTCCTGGTATATGCAGACACAACCTTGGGGGCTGTGGCAGCCACCCTGTAAACACATAGTGGAGGAGCAGGTTCATCAGGGAGCCCGTCTCTGCACTAACCCCAGTGGCCAACATCTGGATTTCCATTATGAGAAAAGTTAGCCCCACTTGTTTGAGATCTTATTATCAGGATTTCTTTTCTCTTTTAAAAAACAATTCTTCATTCTAAATTTTAGCTGAAACAAAGTATTCTTCTTCTGTTTGCCTCAGAGAAAACATGATTTATTTTTCTGGCCTCAGAGATTTTTCTAAATGCTGTAGGGAATGCTAATGAACTGCTACACAATCACATTTGCACATTACCATAAGCATTAGCTTTTCTAATCTAAATAAGACAGATTTATAAAATAAATGTTTTGAACACCAACCAAAACATCATCAGGATTCTGTAGGCATCACCAATTTGTGGAACTAGTAGGCAGTCGGTAACTATCTCCCCCTCCCCTAACCAACTGTGGGAGTAAAAGGCTCAACTCTTAACTTTTTAAAAAACCCAGTAATAAAGAATTGTAATAAATGTTTGAAGTGACTTGTGACAAACCATGAATTCAGTTCTCCTCTTCCTGAACTAGTTATACATTACAATATCCGGGGCATCAAAAAAAGAATCCAACATGATTCATTAAGTAATGAGGCCTATGTCTCCTGAATTCAGAATGCTGATCTGTGACTTGGGATGAAAATACATTAGTGACTTTTTGTCTAGTTCTTCCCAACATGATCCACAGAGAATATGAAATGAACCACAGTGACTATTCACCAAGGGAGTAGCTTCAGTGTTGGAGAAATGGCTCCCAGATGGTGCTCAGCGCAGTCCTGGTTTGGGGAGAATCTGAGTGTGCTGGGTCATGGTGCCTGTCAACAACCCTAAGTGGGGAGCCCCACTCCCACACCTCATAGACAAGGAAGGGAGAGCCAGGAAGCCAGAGTCCTGCCTGTGTTTGCAGGGCAGGGGCTGAAGCCGGAGTAGGCAGTTCCCTGAGGCTGGCCCAGTACACCCTCATCCTGGGGAAGGACCCAGCCATCAAGTAACACAGCCACCGACCTTCAGAGTTAGCAAGGGCAGCAGATCAGGGGAAACCGCTGCTTGAAAGGAGATGGCACCAGGTAGCTTCCCATCTTTTATGATGTTGAGTCTGTTGACAGGCTTAAAACCCAGGTTCCCTCTGACTTGAGAAGCTGGAGGATAGAAGTAAGGACTAGCACATCCCTTGGAAGGCGGCGATCTCATCCTGGAAAGCAAAGGGCAAAGAGGGTGAGCGTGCAGTCTCTGGGGGCCCCTGGGCACATCGTGAAAGGCAGGCTTCCCATGCCTCAGCCTCGGGCGAAAGAACTGAGTGGGAGCTGGGCCACTCCAGATCTGCAGCCAAGTTCACTGCCTGTTAGAACACGGACAGCCTTTGGAGGAATATGGAGGTGGAGGAACGTCACAGAAGGACATCGCAGCACTCAGGATCCATATGTGAAGGATCAGGCAAGTGTGCCCCACACTCCAAAGAAAAGCCCCAACTCAAATTCAGGAGGTATTTCTTTCTCAAATTAAAACCTTGCCAAGTCCCTGCCCACAGGCAAGGTAAAGCGTGGAGTGGTGAGCTAGTCTGGAAGTTTCTCTCAGCACCTGGGGCTCTAAAGTCCTTCAGCTCCCATTCTCGTTTTGCTTGTGTAAACTCTAGACTGGGTCTGGGTCCATGGCTTGGCTGGGAACACGGTCCAGCTCCTATACTAGTGCTCATGCTTTCTCAAGCCAAGGACAGTGCACCCAGTCAGTCTCTCCTCCTCGTTCTGCAGGACATGGAGAGGAGAAACTGCTGTGGTCCACACAGATGGACAGGGCGGCTGCAGTGTGCACCAACTGGAGCAGCCACGAATGCCTGCCTCTCCCTGCTGCCCAGCACGCCACCAGGGAAACTGCACAGAAGCCCTGTGTAAGAACAAGGCTTTAATTAAGGATATAAAATTTTTTGTTTAAGTATTTAATTTTTTTTTTAGTTGTAGGTGGACACAATACCTTTACTTTATTTTTATGTGATGCTGAGGATCGAACCCAGTGCCTCACACATGCTAGGCAAGTGCTCTACCACTGAGCCACAACCCTGGCCCAGGATATAGTTTTTAAGGAAGTCATCTTGGAGAGTTTATGCACAGGTAACGGTACTAATGTTCACAGCCACCTGAAGGAGTCATCCTCACAGTGACCGCAAGGTCTATTTTATCAATAAGGCAATGACAACTCAGAACAGTTAACTAACTTGGCTGATAGCATACATGTGAGAGACTAGTAGAAACAGGATTGAAACTCAAAAATGGACTTACATAAGCGCCAAGATCCAATCCAGGACTTCCTAACTCTGGAGCCCACATGTTCAACTATTAGTTTATTCATTCATTTGTGTTGAATTCTTAATGCAAAATGAAGCAGAATAATGTTGACATTAATAGCCTGGGCTCTAGCCAGACCTTTCTGCATATTAGACTCAACTCCTCCAATTACCAGCTGTGTGACCTTGTGAAAGTTACTTATCCTCTGTGCCTGTTTTTCTCACCTTAAATAGGTATCACACAAAACTGCTTGGTTGAGCTCTTAAGAGGAATAACCCAGTGAACACATGCAGAATGTGTTGGACGATACCTGCCACGTGGTGCTGGCCATACCCCTGCCATGAGCAATGAACAAATGGAAGTTTCGGGGGCAGGGGCAGGGGCAGGGGCAGGCGGGGAGGGCGGTGCTATTGGACAGGCCGGCCAAGAGAAGCCGTGCTGAAGCTATGGTGTTGCAGAAAGCCCTGGCTCTGGTGAAGAAAGAAGCCACAGAAAGATCTGGGAGATGGATACTCTTGGAGGAGAGAGCAGCCAGGGCAGACCTTGAAGTGGGGAGGCCAGGCATATCAGAGAACCACAGTGCCAGGGTGAGCTCGGGAGTTGCTGAGGGCCATTACCAAGTAGGAATGACGCATTCGAAATTTCCTTGCCAGCGTACCCCATGTTAAATGACTTGCCTTGGAATTTCGCTGTTGACATTGCATGTAAGGTGACCTTGCTCAAGGAAGGCGGATCCGGGTTTAGAGCTGATCAGGTTTGAGGAAGTATCCCAGTCCTTGGGTTTAGGGCGTTCCCAGTTTAAGACCTTGGATTTTAGGGAAGTTCGATGTTGAGGATTATTGCTGCTGGAATTAGGGCGTTCCTGCTGCCTGAGCTCCCGTTGAGTTCTCGTGAGATTCAGAGAGCATTTGGGGAAAAAAGCCTCGTGGAGTAGGTGAATTGGGTGGCAGAAGAACGGGGATTGCCCCAGAACGTGTGTGGAGGCCGGTGTGAGTTCGGGAATAAAGAATTGCTGTTTGAATCTACAAAGCTGTGTGGTGGCTCGTGATTCTGTGCCCAGCCAAGACTGCGGCAGGGAGTGTCCGGCGAGGCCTGTGGGCTGGGACCCTCCCACTGGGAGTTGAGAACACAAGAGTGGATCCCCTGAGCCAAGTTTCTAAAGAGCAGTCCGGCTGACATGTGCTCAAGAGGGGCCAGGGACAGTCAGAGCAGCAGCTGGGGCAAAGCTGTGATCAGACTGAGGAGGAAGGACATCTCCCCAGAGGAAGGGCAGGAAGGGAGGCCTCGATGCACGGTACGCTCTGAGGCCATCTTTAAGGATCTGGGATAGGGGAAAAGAGAAATCAAAGGTGAGCCAGAGGCTGGCGGGTGCTCTCTATGACCATGACAACGGGAGGGTATTGTCAGAGTGCAGTTAGGAGAAAGAATCCATGTAGGCTACCCTACCAGAGATCATAAAATGACCAGTAAAGAGACGTGCTAGCCAGGAGGACATTAAAACATTCACTGCAGGGAGCAGCAATGGCTCCCCAGCTGGCAGAGTCGGAGGCCTCCTCCAGCACCCCCTGCTGGCTGCAGGGCAGAGTGCGGCCTCCAGAGCTGGCCCTAGAAGGTGGGGTTCCAGAGAGAGGTGACATGACAGCTGAGAGAATTGGGTTTCAGGGGCACATTAAGGTAAGAAGAATCAACTGCTGTTGGATGGGTGGATGATGGGGATGTTGAGACAACAGACCGCACAATGGAGAGACCAAGTAGAAGTTGAAGCTGGGGTGGGAATGAAAGAGTTCACGGTGACTACGTTTGACTGGTTTTTGTAACCAAGTCCCCGACTCTCAGTGCTTTTCTTACTGAGCTAGACCATGATGGTATTTCATACGCAAAGCAGCCAGGATTGTAGTTCATGCACACACATGTTTTGTTTTGCTTGAGATTTTGGTAATTTGGGATATTTTTTTAAATAGGATAATTTAAATAAAATGTTTAAATCAGAAAACAAAAGTTTAGGTCTGGCAATAATGGTGAAAAGAACCTTCAATGTCCTCTACTCCTCCTTTGGGTGAGGGCCATATGTCAATAATCCCAGAATAGAGTTGTCCTTTCCATCTTTATTTTTCTTTGATTTAAAGAGTGCCAGATTCTTCCCGTGGCATTTTAGTGATATATGACATGACACCAAATTCTGAGGCACTCGTAAATTTCTTTAATAGATCAAAAAATAAGACATATTAATTAGATGTTCTCTACTTATGTCATCATCATTTTGAAAAGATCGTAAAACATTTGCAAAGGCTCCAGATGATTACTCATTGCAGGAACCCGGACATTGATAAAAACAACTGCTGTGATTCTCCCTGTAACCATAGAGAGAGGGAGACATTACGCATCTTCCGGAGCTCCAAGGAGCACTCAGTGCAGGATGCAGCCGTGCTGGGCATGTTTGCGGCTGGTGTTGAGACGGCCACCATGAGATCACTATGACAGAGGACAGCATCTCCTGAGGAAGTACCTACGCAGGAAGAGTCGGCGAGAGCTGTGTCCCAAGCCACAGCCTTGATCACAGCAGGCATGGAGACTCTGAGAACAGTCTGTCCCTAAGTTCTCCCCTTGGCCCACCTCCGTGGATTCAACTCTGAGTTCTCGGGAGAGATGGTGGCAAAGGGAAGCTTAGAGCGTCTCACCGAAGGCTCTGTCAGTCATTAGCTGAGCAGTTACTGCTCCTTCCTGCCCAGCATCTCCCTCTCCCTTCCTCTACAGCAGTGTCTTGCCTTCCTTGCGGAACAGCGTCTGCATACAGTCTTTTGCGAGGATTTTGTAGTCTCACTGTCTCATCTCCTGGACACAGTGATGGGCCCAGGGGTGAACACCTGCCCCACAGTGGATCAAACGGTGTCTTTGGTGAAATTTTGTAAATAGTCATTTAAAGAGGCTGCTGAGCTGGGATGAGGTGAACCAGGGTCTGTAGAAACCATTGTTGTCCCCAGGAGGAAATATCTTCCTAGGGAGTGGGAGTGAGGCCAGTGGAGAGAGAAACACAGGGCTTTGAAACGGGCATAGATGAAGATCAACAAAGTGGGAGGCCAGGGAGGCAGGGAGGCCAGGGGAGAGAACATAAGAGCAAGAGCAATTCTGAGATCGCTGAGCCTCTGAAACTTCCAAAGCCACATCAGAGATTTTCCAGCTATATGTGATTCAAGATAGCCTCATTTTCTAGAGTCCAGAGAGTTTTAAAACAGAGATTGACATAAAGGTGGAGGAAAGAGTTTTTCCCCATACACCAGAAAGTATTTGGCCCTGGAGTCTCCATAAGACACACTCTGAGTGCCCAGGCACATTAGGAGCATCCTGGGAGGGAATACCCAGAAGCACTGGAGCACCAGAGCCCAGAGCCCCAGCACTGGAGGAAATGTTTATAAAGTGTTTAGCTGTGGTCTGCTTGTGTTTGTTGACTGCCGCCCCCGCCCAGCACACACACACCAAGACACAGTCCTAGGAGGTCCTACGAGGTGGGACTTTGGGGAGATCAGACTGAGGGTGGAGCCCTCATGGGTTGGATGAGCACTCCCAAAGAGGCCCTGGGGGCTTGTTTGCCCCTTCCACCACCCGAGGTCGCAGGGAGAAGGCACCACCTACAAAGCAGAATCTGCAGCGCCTTGGTCTTGGATTCCCAGCCTTTACAACATGAGGATGCATTTCTGTTGTTTATAAAACACCTGGCCTGAGGTCTCTTCAACAGCAGCTAGAACATCCTGAGACAGCAAGGGCAAAGGAAGCTTTAGACCAGGTGAGAGTGAGAGGATGGGGCTGGTGGCACACCCGGCAGCATCCTTGATGTCCACGGGGCATGGCCACGGTCAGTTTGTTACCACTGTTGTACCCAGCTGTGGGCAGCTTGACCAAAGAGGATAGCCGGGTTCAGAAAAGGAATGGAAAAGCCAACAGATGCCATGTGGATTTATGAGTGAACACTGATGCCCCCAGAGACAGGCGGAGAGGAGCAGGTGCTGAGACAGGTGGTGCCTGGCAGCCCTCCTGGCTCCAGAACTGCAAGACCCAATCCTATTTCCACTCAAAGACTCAAAGACCTGGGAAAATGGGTTACACAAAGTTTAACTTTTCATCCAGCAAAAACATCTGTGATGGCTGTGCTTATGGGGGGACCGTGGGCTCTTCGTGAGTCACCTCGAGGTCCAGGACTCCGGAGCAACTGGAATCCACACAACAAGAGGGAACCAGAAACAGCTGCTGGGATCTCGTTCCTGGAGGATCCTGAAAAGCTGAGCTGGGGCCAAGGTCAGGAGCAGAGCCAAGATGTAGAGGGAGCAGGAGGAGCAACCAGGAGCCGCCAAGGACAGAGCACAGAGGCCCCCAGGAAGCCACTTCTCCACCTAGCAGACAGGTGTGCTGTGGTGGGCCAGGGAGCCAGAGGCCAGACCCTGAGCAATGTGTTTCCTTCCAAGCCCTGAGTCAGGAAGAGGTGTTCACACTGACTGCAGACCCAGAAGGTGACCTCACAGCCCTGTCCCTGGTCTGCTCTGCAGCCATGGAAGGAGGGCGTGAAGCAGGACGGGAGGTCCTAGGGCACCAGGCAGGTCCCAGCCAGCTGTCCCTCACCTCCCCATCCTTTCCTCTCTCCCTACATCCCTGCAGGCGCTTCCGTTCCTCTCTCATTACACCAGCAACACACGCACCAGTGGCAACGTGACGCCCACCCATGCACACCTTCACTCCGTGTGCCCGTGGCCGTAGTTTCTCTCATCATCCAGCCTGCACTGGTCTGGCGGGGGGGGGGTGGGGGGGTGGGGGGGGTGGCAGGCGGCTGTCTGTGCCTGTATCTATTCTGGTTGACAATGTCCTTGTAGCAGGCACCAGTGGTTAAAGATTCCAGATGTCATCCCCGTTGTATGGGCTGTGGTCAGGTTTGTGTCCCCTGAAATTCATGTTGAAATCCCAGACCTCAAATGAAGGTTTCAGGAGGTGAGTCTTGGGAGGTGACTAGGTCACGAGAGCATGGCCTCCCGATTGAAATCAGCCCTCGTAAAAGAGGCCTCTTCCTCCCCGTGAGGGTGCCACAGGAAAGTGGCATCGGTGCTGGCGCTCACCAGACACCAAACTGACCTCGCCTTGATCTTGAACCTCCAGCCTCCAGAACTGTGAGAAATAAACTTCTGGTGTCCTGTGCCTCCCAGCCTGTGGTATTTCACTCTAACAGACCACAGGACCATGACTGTACACTTGGCGATTTCTCTTCTCTTTCTCTTTCTACACATGTGCACGCATTGCTGTGGCTCTAGGCTTATAATTAACATCAGCACTGTTTTAACTTGGAGAAGACAGCGAGTACTGTTAAACCACCACCACCTCTTACTCTGAGGCCTTTTATTTGGAGTTGGGAGCATCTTCTACTTAATTTGTGCTAGAACAAGCTAAAGAGACAGAATGTCTAAATAAATAATGTGGCTGCAAAAGAGAAATAGTGTAGCTGCCTCTATTTTACTGCTGCCATTTCTTCGGGCAGTCGAGAGGAGAACATCAAGAGGAGAACGTCAAGAGGAGAACGTCAAGAGGACCCAGTGATTGGGGATCAGTCTCCTCCCTTGTCCCTAACCTGAAGTGGAAGTTGCCATAGAAATTCATTCCTCATCGTCTGTAAGTGATTGCTCTCCTCATTACTATGTGAATTTCTGTGCGAGGTAAGATTGAAAATTTTGTATCTCTGCCAACATATAATGCTGATAAAGAATTTAATTTAAGGAGTTTAGCTAATTACATAATTAACTGATGTGAGGAGACTCTTAATGAGCCAAATATTTTGGATCAGGGAATTCAGTAACATTTACGATGCTTTTAATTAGAGGAGAAATGCAAAACGTATTTCCACTTACACCTCCTCCAAGTTGCATGTGATGAAGCCGCCCCTGTGGTACCAGGGTCCTGTGCAGAGCAGGAGATTCTGGTGCCAAGCAACCAATTAATTATGGCACATGCTGGTTAGATAACCACCAATTCCTACCATCCTTTTGAAACCTCATTATTCTGAAATGTAAATGAGTTCATTGGTGAGTCAATAAAGGAGAGATCAGAAATCCAGGGTAAATGATTGGGGCTTCAGCTAGTCAAACCTGCCACAGGGAAACAGGAGCATTTTAATAAAAATGTAGGCAGCTTAAAATTTCACTTAGAAGAAAAACTGAGTTAACTCTGAATGCATTTGGCTTTGAAAAAACTGGTGATAATAAAAGGAAAAATGTAATAATCAATACTATCCATCAGCCTGAGAAGACTCTCAGGAGGAAGCCTCTCCGCTTTCTAGCACCTACTCCAGGCTGAGAACAGGTGAACCCAAGGGGCAGCCATCTCTCAGCATCAACCACGAGGAAGGATGAGGGATCACCCAAGGTGGATATCAGAGGAGACTTGAAATAGAGGCAGCTTCATAGTAGTAGGGAAGGGCTGCCACACCAAGCCCAGGCAGAAGGGACAGCCAACAGGGAAAAGGGCCACCTGTGAGCAATATGGCCTTGACAGAGAGACACAGCTCCTCAGGGCTCCCCAGCAGAGAGCATTTGGAATGCCCACCCTGAGTGCTCTTCTCTGACCCCTGCTGGGTGTTTCCAGTGGACCCAACTCAAAAAGAAGCGAAAGGGACAAGATGAGGACCTGTCGATGTAATGGAAATGGGTCAGCCACCCGGCAACAGAGCAGAATAGAACAGAAGACAGCATACAGTGAGCAGGAGGCAGGCAGAGAACACCCAATAGGTGCTCCTGGGCCCAGTCCTGTGCCTTCTCTGTGCCTCTGTCCATTCTGAAAGTAGCTCAGCTCCCAATAGCTCAAGAGAAGTAAGACCGAGGAAATGTCCATGCCTCTTCGCAAGAACAGAAAAAGTGTATGCATTGATCACAATGGAGTTAAGTTGGAAATCACTAAACAAAAGATTTATGGGAAACCATTAAATATTTGTAATCAACACTCATTTAAATTAAGTGAAAATAAAAATGTCAAAATCTGTGGGATGAAGGTAAAGCAGTGCTTAGAGAGAAATTCACAGCACAAATGATCATATTTTTTAAAAAAGAAAGTCAAAGCTGAAGGATTTATATTCCCTCTGTAAGGGGGAAAAGAAGCCAACGAAGCTCAAAGAATGTAAAATAAAGACAAGAAATCAGTAAAACAGAAAACAATACAATTAATGCAACCAACATCTGGTTCTTTGAAAAATCAAATGCAGTTAATAAAACTTGTTGGACTGATTAAGAAAGATGATCCATTTTCCAGCTTCAAAGATTAAATGAGAGGACAGCTGTCCATATGCAGAGATGTTAAAGCAACAGCAGAACATTACGAATACTTTGCATCAGTAAATCCAAGAGCTCAGATGAAATGGACAAACACATCAACAGAGACAAACTCCAAAACCAACTCCACAAGAGGAAACTTGCATAGCCCTCTATTTGTAAAATCTAATTTGTAATTTTCAAACCTTTCTGAAAAGAAATTCCAGAACTCTATAGCTCCACCAGTGCACTCTACCTAACATGAAGAAAACAGCCAGTTCTATACAAATTCTTCAAAGCGCAGAGGAGGCAATGCTTTCTGGATTCACTTACTGTGACCATGACCACCATGGTTGGAAAGCCAGAGAAAGACTTCACAATAACGGAAACTGCGGCTACTCCTCCAGCAGAGACACAGCTTCCTAGCAAGAAATCAGCAAGGTGGAAAACCCAGGCGCTGCAGTCAGGGGCTCCAGAGCTCAAAACCCCGAGGGGAGGGGGAGGCTTCTGCTGTACTTGGTGGGGCCCAGACAGCAGGGTGCCACCTGGAGAGGATGGCGGGTTGGGCTCCCTGCTCCCCAGCCTTTCGCTCACCTGCTGCAGGTTTCCGTGGCAGTGGCTGTGCTGATGTCCTGGCACAGGACCCCATGTCAGCGAAACTCGGTCTTTGAGGACATAGTCACGTGTTTCTCCCTGCAGTGGGGGCCCTTGAGACTCCCACCCGTTCAGGGTTCTCTTCGGCTTTCCAAGGGCTTGTGCGTTGGCTGACTTAAAAGAAAACACATGGATAGAGGGGGAAAGGAGCTTCAGGACTCTGGTGTGGGCCATCAGATTCTCTTGTGCAGGGGACTTTCTAACTAGGCCAACGGCAATGGCATGTATCAGGCCCAAGACGGTCTTTCCCCAGCCTACAGAAAGAAGCAAGGCCCCTTGGCCATTAACCAAGTTTACTGCAGTGACCAGCCATGTCTCTGAATGCATAGCTTGCATAGTATGCGGGGACTTGGCACACGTTGCTTGATTATTATTTGTTTGTTTGTTGGTTGGTTTTGGGGGTGCTAGGGACGGAACCCAGGGCCTCCCTCATGCTAGGCAAGCACTGTACCACTGAGCTACACCCTAACCCCACTGGTGGATTTTAAAAAAAATAAACTAAATTTGCTTTTCCCACCCATAGCCAAAAATTAAATTTGTCTTTTCAACAAATGGAGCCAGGCAGCTGAACATCCATATGGAAATTAATGACTCTTGACCTTTTTTTCATGCCATATTCAAAAATTAATTAAGGAGTCACTCTGGTAAATGGTGGAGCAGACAGCTGCAGGCTCATCTCCCCTGGAAAAATTGAAAAACCGTTAGAAAAAGAACCAGTTTTGTCAGAACTCTGGAAAAGAGTCACAAGTTTACAGCCACCAAAGAACTGCTGAATGCCCATTGCCCAAGGTGGCAGTCTGGGTCAGAAGCAGCTGCAGGACCTGGAACCGGGTCCTGGAGGGAGCGGAGCCGGCCATGTTCACAGGTCATCCCCACAGGTGCATTATGGCCACTCTGAGGCTGCCTGCGGGGGGTGGCAGGAGCCTTGCCTGTGTTCACTGCACCCCAGACTCAGGCCTGAAGAGCTTTGGACAGTGCCTCAAAGCACCTGCCTGGAGCCAGCAGCCATCGGTGCCTGGGGCGAGGACTTGAGGTAGAAATACACCAGCGTCTTTTTGAAGGCCTGGGAGCAGAGGCTGGGGAGATTTCTTTGGAAACTAAGATGTTCAAAAGTCAGTATGTAGATGCAGGAGTTTAGAAAGCCATGTGCATGCCAGGAAAGACCCAAGAGGGGCCCGACCATCCACCTTGGGTGGTCTCCAGGACGAGAGCAAGCCTGGACAGCACTGGAGGCAGAAGGGGCACCGACCAACAGCCACACATTACATCTTCAGGGATCCGCTCCGGCATGGGTCTGCCCTCAGTGGTTAGCCAGGCCTGCACGTGGCCTGGAGGAGGCTGGGAGGGCCTGAGAAGGGTGAAGGGCAGGGGCCCCGGGATGGAAAGAGGCAAGCCTTGCATATCTAGGCCAGGGAAGAGCATGTCTCAAGGCTGACTTCACAGTGGCACCTTCAGGGACATATGACCTCCATGTTGACAGAAAGTACATAACTGAGAATTAGTGTGAATGGCAGGTGTGAAGGTCTAGGATTTAGATCATTAACTCACTGAGCCTCTTGCATACTCAGTTAACGAGTGGAAGATAATGTAACTGACTCAGAATAGCAGGTGACCTAACAGGCTTTGGAGAGCAGCTCACACAGACACACACACACACACATGCATGATGCACACACACACACACACACAGGTACATACAGACACACCGATACACGTATACATCCATGTAACACATAGACACACATAGGCACACACATTCACAGACACAGAGACACACAGACAAGAACACACAGGTACCCACAGACACACACACATATATGATGCACAGACACACACACACACACAGGTACATACAGACACACCAATACATGGACACATGCATACACATAGGTACACACATTCACAGAGACACACAGACACAAACACACAGGTACACACACACACACACACACACGGCACCTGCCATTCTTACACAGATGTCGTGTTCCCATGGCACTGTCTCCGTGGTCAGTTGCCAAAGCCTCCATGGACAAAGGTAGCAAGTGGGGATGTTACAAATGTTCCTCAACATAAAATCCCTTCAATGACTGCTGCAGAGGCCCAGCCCCCGGGAGTTGCGCTCAGTCCAGGGCAGCTCTGCCAGCAGGGACAGCATGGCATTGACAGATGGGCAGAATGTGCGGCCAAAATGATGGAGTTCATTTCTACATGTTGGTCAATGTGATTATAGAGACTCGATCTGGGCTGGCAAAGACCAGTGCCCAGAGAACGTGAGCCACTTGGAATCTTGGCACCCAGGATGCTGGGAAGTCTGGACCTGAAGCACGGGCACGCTGCTCCAGCCGCAGAGGCAGAGGGTGGCTCTGGGACACCCCGCAGGAGGGATCCTGGTTCCGAAGAGCGGCCTGTGCTCAACCCAGCTCTGGCTCGTGGCCAGGACACAAAGCCTTGGGTCAGAGTAACACGTGGTGCCGTCTTTGGGGCTCAATCTCCCTATGACATGATAAGATAATGTTTTCCCTGGCATTCCTCCAAGATGGGAGAAAGACAAAGAAGATTAAAATTACGGCATTTGCTGATAAATGAATGGAACTGGGATTATCTTGCTAAGTGAAATAAGCCAATCCTAAAACCAAAGGCCAAATGTTCTCTCTGATATATGGATGATGACTTACAATAGGCATGAGTGAGGGAGTGTCACAGAATTGGACAGGGCAGAGTTGGGGGAAGGGAATAGGAAAGACAGTAGAATGAATCGGACATAGCTTTCCTATGTTCATGTATGAACATATGAGCGGCTGGGGTTGTGACTTAGTGGTAGAATGCTTGCCTAGCACGTATGAGGCCCTGGGTTCAATCCTCAGTACCACATAAAAAATAAATTAATTAATTAATTTAATGAAGATATATAGATATAGATATAGATAGATAGATAGATTTAAATAATTTTTTTAAATATATGAACACATGACCAGGTAACTCCACACCATGTTCAACCACAAGAATGGGAAGTTACACTCCATGTATGTATGATATGTCAAAATATACTCTACTGCCATAAAATTTAAAAAAAAAATTAAAGAAAGTAGAAATAATTTACAAACAGAATTAAAAAGAAGTGAGTTTGTGTCAGAATGGAGAGCCACAGGATTTTACACCACACTTGACACCCTTGTCACCAGCAGAAAAAACAGTCATGTGCATGCCCCTCTGACCCCAAGGAAGTGAAGAAGTGGTTACAGATCCATGCACACCACTTTTATTGAACTAAATGCTGCTTGCAGAAATAAATATTTAAGTTTTCAAAATATGTGGATTAAGGATGGTTATTACCACAGGAAATGAGTGGGGTCTGGAGCAGGAATGGACGTGAAGGGTTGGTACAGCCTAAATACTCCAAAATTATAAAGGATTAAACCAGCTGGGAAAATATTTCTGCCTGGACATGATGACCTGAGAGGTCAAGTTCAAATTTGAAAGTCTTGAACTCTTGGCATCTTGTACCAGAAGGTGACAGAGGGAGGAAACCTGGGTCCCAGCCCCACCCAGCCCCTTTCTGTTCAACCCCCCATTCTGTCCAGATTCAGAGGCACCTGCACCCTTGTGCAGTTGCTCAGCTCACTGTCCCCAGGAAGAGCTGCCTTTCAGCCACCTTTCAAACTCTCAACAGAACCCAGGAAGGGTCTGCAGCAGGCGAGCAGAAGTGAGGTTGCTGGAAGGGAATTCCAGGTCCTGGGTTCCTGGGGCGTGGCCTCCAGGGCAAAGACAGGCTTTGGGGTGTGTCCTATGGCCTTGCTGACCCCAAGACTCATGGCTGGTTTGGGTCTGGCTGAGGACAGCCAGCAAAAAAACCTCTGGCAAGAACACTACTGGGCAGGAGACTTTCCCCAGGACTAAGCACAGCACTATCCACCAGCAACAGGACTAATGATTGAAGGAAATCTATCAATGATTTTAAAAAAATAGTTTTTAATGGAAACTACTTCAAGTGAAAGTGAGAAAAAGCTGCTATGTCATTCACACCAACTCACAGAGGAATGTCCACCCTGTCCACACAGCATCCATAGGCTGGACACCGGGGCCCACATCTCAAGCATACTTACCAATCAAGCAGGGATTGGGGCTAAGTCTGAATTACGAAGGTGGCTGACTTTGTTCTCTGCCTGTGAGGACTGAGTGGTCAGGGCTGAAATACTGTTTGGGGGCATCTGCTGGCATTTATGAGGCTTCTGCCTGACAGACATATGAAGGGATATTGTTTCCTCTGCTGTTCAGGTATGTCCGCTGCTCAGTGCCTCAAGGATGGGTCACAGTGCTGCAGCTCCCTAGTCTGGGGAACACGAATCTATCCAGAAAGAGCTTTCCATCCAAGCCATCCAGCCGTAGATCTTCAGCCTTCTCTACCAGTGAAGACTAGAGGGTTCAAAACCTCCTTCTTTGTTAAGGCAGCTCACTATAGGTGGTGGCCAACTAGTGGACGCCCTCACCTCCTGCTTTGCTGGCAGTCGGCCATGACGTGATGTGTGCAAGTTATTAGCTGTTGCAATTCAGATGACTGAAGTCTCAGGAAATGGTACTCAGTGCAGAAAGATCCCTGCTCACAGCTGCCCAGTGCTCGCTCCATAGACCTGGTATCACTGCCTCTCTTCCCCTGTCTTTCCTTCAGACTGTCAATAGCTGCGGAGGGAGGAGGGTCTGAAGCATGTGTCTGTCCTGTAAGCTTCAGTCTGTGTGTGTGATGTCAGTAGGTTCGACACTTAAATCCTACAATACTGTCACACGATTAGGAAGTAAAGTCTATGCTTTACCCATTAAGTAGTTTTTCTGCTCCAGGGTCCCAAGGGGACCCCACATGACATGGCCACCATGCCTCCCTGGGCTCCCCTGGGTGTCAATAGCTACTCAGACTTCCTTGCTTTTGACAAGCTGGACAGTTTGGGGCACAATCAGAATGGCGCCCATTTGGAATCCATCTGATGCTTTCATAATGAGCATTCTGGGGTTGTAGGTCCTGAAGGAAGGTGGTGGGGGAAAGAGCACTCTTGTCCCCTGTCAAGGGTGCCCACTCTCTGCCTGACTCGCCAGCCTCTGTTGCCACTCCCTGGAGGCTGAGGATCACAGGCTTCTCCACGCTAACACTGCCCTCACCCCCTTCCATCCTGCAGTCCTGGGAAAGGAGCCCTCTGCACAGCCACTCGAGGAGCAGAAGCCTTGCACTTCCTCCTGAGGGGACATCTCACCAAAGCCCTGGAAAGTCTTCTGCCAGACTTCCCCCGTTCTCCCCATTAGGGACTCCGTCACTTTCTCATATCAGTGTGGATTCAGGGGCTTTATTTTATATTTAGGTTATAACACAATGCTCCTTTTAACACTTTTGTTGTGCAAATTGTTCTAGCTTTGGCCCTGGGAGTGCTTCATTTAGCTCCTGTCAAATGGGGAGGTGCTTTTTTTTGGGGGAGGGGGTGCTGAGGATAGAACCCCGGGGCATTTTACCACTGAGCCACATTCCCAGTCCTTTGTATTTTTTATTTTGAGACAGAGTCTTGCTAAGTTGCTTAGGGCCTTACTAAGTTGCTGAGGCTGGCTTTGAACTTGTGATCCTCCTGCCTCAGCCTCCTGAGATGCTGGATTGGCAGGCAAGCACCACTACGCCCAGCAGGGTGGAAGGGTACCCTCTGACCATGATGTTTTCATGGCAGGAGCAGGTTCCCTCTCTAATGATCCTTACTGAGAGGCACTGACCTGTGGACCCCGCCCAGGTTTTATGATCTATATTATGATGTTGAGAATGGGTAAAGTCAGGGACCAGTGACGAGTTCACCTTTGAGAATGATGAATGGACAAAATTAATTCTCCCCGAGTTTGATGCAGGTTATATTCTCAAGGATATAAGATGAAATAAGCAACAGGAAGCCAGAATACACATTTTGCACACAGCATATGACAAGATCATACCTAAGGCATTTAGAGAACAGGAAAAGCATGGGTAGGAGTTGCAGACACAGAATTACCCAAGTACCTTCCTCATAAAAGGGGGGAAGGAAATCAGAAACATGCTTCTCCCTAAGCAAGAATGAGCTGTAACTAAAGACGGTGGTGAAGCATGTTCGCTTGGATGGAAAAGCGCTGCCGTTTATTTTGGGCTCCATGTTGAGAACTGTTTCTCCCTGGTGAGAAGAGAAGCCAAAGATATCTCACACCTACCACCCAGGAAGCGAGACTGAGAGCAAGGCTTCCGAGTGCTTGGATTGAAATGAATTTCCAATGAGGCCAAACTTTGACTCTGTTTGATCGAGAGGCACCTGTTCCATTGGGTGTGCCCCTGTTTAAAAAGGAGCCTCAGGAGATGTTTCCACCCCAGGCTTGGCTTGCTGCAATGCCTGGGCTGTGGGGTGACTGTGGTGTCGGGGACATCTCCCTGCCCTCAGTGCCAAGTCCTGGACATGCCATCCAGACACCTGGGATCCCTATGTTCCCTCCCCACAGGGCCTTGTGCATGCAAGGCAACCACTCTACCAACTGAGCTATATCCCCAGCCCTCTTTGCCACCATTTTTAACAATGTATCTTAACACTGTGCTTTAGAGGCTGAAGCAGTATTCCATTTAATAGTATTCTTGTTTTGCTGTGTGTATGTGAATGAGACACTTGGAGCCATGGAAATTGGTGCCTCTTTTGCCCCTGCCCCCTGACACGCGGGCATATCAGGACCTGCTGGGGTCTCCTAGCATGGCCATCCTGTCAGTACTCAGCTCCACGCACTCCTGCTCCCCTCTGCCACAAGGGCACCCTGCCTGCGCATAGAAAACTCCATCTTTCCTGCTTCATCTGAAAAGCCTTTTTCATCCAGGTTCATTTTGGAAACTGGCTGGGGAAAAGCTGCCGGTTCTGTCCTTGAGAAGCGCACGGCCATCTGCTGCTCATCTGCTCTGGGGAAGGGAGTAAGTTGCCACCTCGGGGTTGGCATCCTGGCACCACACAGTGACCAAGAGAAAGCCACCTGGCATGTGCTGGAAAAGCTTCCTGGAGCAGATGCAGTCACTTCCTGTGTGGCCTCCCCTGGCTAGCACTACCTTGCCAAGCACATACTGATGGCCACCCAGGTGCAGAGAGGAGGAAGTGGGGGGGGCACTCCCCTGTGCCACCACTCTCACCCAGGGCCTGTGAGCGGGGAGGAGCCTGGTGTGGGGAGAACTGCTTGTGGTATTCAGCTACAGAGCTGGGAGCAGCAGCCACGTGCTCCAGACGTCAGCCCAGGGCCAGGGCTACCAAACTAACTCCTAACCCGGAGCTGTTCTAAAAAAAGAGAGTCCTTCCCTCAACCTCCCCTCACCTGTTCCTACACCTGGCATTGACCAGCTCTAGGAAGACAGGCCAATCCTGTGTAGAGTTCCAGAAGGAAGCTGGTCCCTGACAGCGGGAGCCCTTCTTAGAACGGAATTCTTTAACTTGCCTCCTGAGCCTCCTCCCTCTGCAGTGGCAGTGCCTGATGCCAAATAAGGCCACAATTTCATGGGTGACCCTAAGCTCTAAAATGCAATGTCTAGTAACCTTCAAGGGTTGCTTTTGGGGATTCCACCTCTTGGGTCCCCTTCTTCCTCCGGGAGAAGTCTTTTCTGCTGTCCTTTAATAAACTTCTAATTTCTACTCTGAATAAAAAAAAAAAAAAAAAAGGGTTGCTTTTGGAACCTAAAAAAAAAAAAAAAAAAACCCACAGCAGAGCAATAAGTCACGCAAACATGCATGTCTGCATCTTCAGGTCCTTCTCACCCTGGGCGTTGAGATGTGTCTATCCAACATCCAGCATGCACTGCAGAAGCTCTTTCCAGAAGCTCTTTATCCCCATAACAGACTCCATGCACCCTGAGGGGCCAACCAGGGACGTCCAACACAATGCTCCGGGGCCTGTCATCACCTGGGTCCTCCCAGCACAAGCCATCTCGGCTGCTGGCAACGCAGCACGTTCAACTGTGGGAAGAAGATGAGGTTTCCTTTTCCTTCTGAGCCTAGAGAATATGGAGATTCCTCAAAAGTCAGGGCACACTGTGAGGTCTTAAAAGTAAGACATTGGCCGTCCCGGCTCCCTTAATCAGACCTCCCACTCCTAAACTGTTGTCCTCAATTGAGTGGAAAATGAATGTGGCACCTCCAACACGAAGGACAGGATCAATACCCTCATTTGTGGACCAGGTACTGAAATCAATACTTGGCTGCTAGGCTCTGCAAGCCTCCTGAGAGTTACTTCCATTTACCCTCTGGTTTCTTATTTCTCCTTCAATTTTTATCTAAGCTTTAAGAATTCAAACAGCAAGGTTTCTTTCAATTCCTACTAAAGAGAATCTGGACCATGTGCCCAGAGCTCAAACACGACATTGTAGGCAAACCCAAAGGCAGGTCAGTCCTTCATCTCTGACTACGCAATGTGCTTTGGCTTCAGTAGACTCTTCCTTGCCCTTATGGGAAACTCTTAATTAAGCAATGAAAGGGAATCTAGGGAATCTGCCATCTTGTCCACCACTGCAGAGGGATTGCTAAAAAATAAAAGAAGTCTTACCTCTTCAACCCACAGTCCCAAGCAAACAGAACCAGAAAGACACGTGTGTGCGTTCACACAAACACAGCCTCTCTAACAGCTGGTCTGTGCACATCGCTGCCCTGTATGGGCTCTGTTTGCAGCTGGAGAAGAGGGAAGAATCGGGGAAGGCTGTGTCTAAGGGGGGAGCCCCGTGCATGTGAGCATCACCTGAGCACGCACACATACCTAGAGCAATGGGTCCGTGTTTTTTCTGGCACTCATCGAAAGGTTTCTCCTAGCAGATTATTTGACATACATCATTGTATAGAAATCTCAGAGAATACATGGAAAGTTGAAAATTGACTTCTGGTTCAATAAGTGGCCAATGAACCAGAGATGTTTATCCTTGCTGTGCCAAAACCCTGATAAAGGGAGTGAATAAAAGATCTCAAAGTTATTCTCAAAATGAACAGAAGAGGCAAGGACTGCAGATGGAAAGGTGGACTTATGTTTGGAATTAGGAAGGAGGATGAATGATGGAAGATGGAGTGAATTGCACCTCAGACTTTTGGGGGAAGATGTCCAATGTGGCCCCAGCATGTCCAGACTCGTCAGAGCAGGTACCTCAGCAGGGGCAAGAGGCCAGTGACAGGCTGTCCTTGCCACTCTTGACCCTTCATGGTCCCCTACCTCATGACAGCTAGCTTTCTGAAGATTCTCAGGGCAGAAATACCCTCCCAGGAAGGACACATAAATTCTTCCCTAAAAAAAGAGAGTGGGCTCTGCTGGGGACAAAGAAATGATCTGTTGCCATTTAACAGCCCCCCAAAGAAAAGCTGAGCTCCCTGCCCTGTCACCCCAGCTGATCCCAAGTGGAAGCCCACCCGTAGAGATGGCCCACCAAACACACAGGGCCTCCAGCAGCTTCTCAGTGTCTCAGTCTTACAGAGGAGTGGACCTTCAAAGGCATTTGAAGAAAGTCTTAACAAAAAAGGAGAAAATCTAAAATAGCATCATAGAAAAAGTATCTCAGAAAAAAAAAAAAACAGACAGCACAGGCAAAGGAAAAAACAACAAAACAAATTACAACGAATGCTCCAAGAAATAAGAAAAGATATTGTGCCCATAAGATAAGAACAGATTGTTTGAGAAAAGGAACAATCAGAGAGAAAGGGAAAAATAGAAAACAAAAAACGGTTGAAACCAAACCACGGTTATAGAAACTCCTGCCATCGGGACTTTCCCACAGCCACATGAAGAGGTGGCGGGTCCCCAAAGCTGGTGAACCCTACTGAAAGGGCCAGGAGCCTCCCACGTCTGCTCTTGGTTAGTTTCTGGGTTGCAGACTCTGCCATCTGTGCCAGCTGCTGTGTGCTGGGGACTCGAGGACACGCCAGGGCACCATCCTTCGTCAGGGCTGGGGTTGTGCTGATGTTTCTGATTTGAAGCTGATTTGAGGCTGCTGTGTGTCTTCTTTGGCCTGTAGTTCCAGAACGTGGAAATTCCAGATGCCAACAGAAGCTTCTTGGCCACAGTCTGGAAATATTTTATTTCTCTAATAATGCTATTCATGTTGAAACGAAAGCCATTAGTCATAAGAAAACCTCTTTGACACAGTACTTGTGTTATGTGTTTATTATTATTATTATTATTATTATTATTATTATTATTATTATTATCCTCCTCACCCAAGCCCATGAAAGGTGAGGCACCCAAGACGGGGGTCCAGCAGCACAGCACAGCTCTAGGGAAACCTGCCCTCCTGCTTCACGAGCAGATGTGGCTCCCAGTGGGAGTGCAGTGGTGGAGAGCGGGGACTCCTCTTCTGAGGGCAAAGGTGGAAGGTGTGATGTTCATGAAGCTCTGGTTCAATGTGGTTTGGGTACCTTGATTAGTAAGGTGAGAACACATTAGCTGTACCCATCAAGGTGACAGATCTAGGTGTCCTTGGGCCTGATGCTAATATCATTTGGAATGTCTCTTTAAGAAAACAGTTACAAAATTAGATACACAGTGACTTCTTCAGAATGCAGAAAGAATTCATAACAATGACTAGAGGATAGAATCCAGGTCTCTTTCTTCCAAGATCTCTTTAGGTTACCAACACTTCTCAGTAGCAACCTGTCCTTTCCTTCCTGTCAAACATTCGATGGCTCCTATCAGCTCCCAACAGGTGAGCTCCTGGGCAGGTAAAGTCTGTGACACTTAGTACCTTCACAGTGAATCTGCTTCTAGTTCCAGCACAGACGTGAGCAAGACAGCCCTGCCAGCATCCTTGCCTGAACCTCGGGGCAGCCTGTGAGGCTGCCCCGCGCATGCTCACGAGGGCCCAGGCTTGGTTTAAGCCCTGTTCTCAGGCTGCACCTGGAAACCCACTGATTTTGCTTCTCAGTGGGTGTTTATGTGACGTGGATGAGATCATAGAGCAGGGGGTGTCCCGGTCCACCCGCATCCCCCGCCACACAGCACCCTGTGTTCCTGGCATGGAATTCAGGTGATGGGGACACACAGCAGTCAGGAGACGCAGAGTAGGACAAGGTAAGCACACCTGTCCACATCTCAGTAAGAAGGGCTCCCACAGGCTGGCTATCCACAAGTCAGAAGCTGCAGTGGACATGGAGAGGAGGCACACCTGACCCCTCGCACGGTATTTCCTGCTGTGTAACGACGTCCTTGTGTTGGCTGATAGCTGGGGCTGAACACAACATGGTGGGAAAGGGAGGGTCTTGTTCCTTTCTAGCCATGTTTGCTCATCAGCCAGCCATGATGTTGGTGCAAAACGCTGAGGCAAAAGCCAAAGGCCGAGCTTGCCTAGCCTCCCGCGCTCCCACCCTCAGAAGAAGCTGTGCCATGTGAACAGCGGGGTCTGGAGACTCTGCCCGAGTGAGCGGCTCCTACCCTGCAGTTAAACAGCACCCACAGTAAACGGGAGTGGAAAAGCTCAGGAATGGAAAAGCTCGTGCTGATACTCACCTTGTATTACTCAGAATAACATTAAATAACAACTGTAAAAATGGCACAACTTGAGAGAGACAGGCTCTGTGGAGGAAAGGGAAGAGCTCTGTATTTTAGGACGGTGACAGGACACATTTTGCAGTTTTACTTTTCAAATGCTTTGTTTACATCAGTTGATGGGGCACTGTTAAGGCAATGGACTGAGACTATCTTTTAGTATAGCCAAGGATGGGAGAAAAATCACCAGGACACCGTGTATAATGTTGGGCTAATGTTTGTTGACTAACTAGCTGATTTATTCTCTACTTAGATACTGGATTCCTGTTTCCTATGGAATATTAAAACATGGATCTCACTGAATTTAAGTAGGTATTATTTCTCTCATGAAGATTATCCCATTTGCTAAATAAATTATTTCCATATGATGCATAATTACCTGGAAATTAAAATGACATTTCCAAAGTTAGTTAATAACCTGGGTAGGTTAGGATAGAAATTTCTAAGTATAATGTCATCCCACCTTAGCATAAAATCATGTATGCATAAAAATACTGGAAGAATACAGATCTTTTCAAGGGTTGAAGTTTTAGATGATCTCTAAGTCCCCACCTCAGCTTCCTGGGCTTAAGTGCTCTCGGGCGACCATATATTCATTGCTTGTATAATCAGACATGACTTCAGCAACATCTCCACCCTCCTGTCCTCAGTGCTGAGTGTCTGCAACTACTGATGAGGATCACCTGTCAGTCATGTCAGGAGGCGGAGCTCCACACTTGCACATGTCCACACATCACTAAAGAGCCAGTCTTAATGGTGAATCTCCATATAAACACTCAAAAACTATCATCCCTCCTTGCGCAGTTTCTGGGTGGAAGATCTCCCCTGGATTTTCTTCATAGACTCTTCTCCCTGTACCCCTGTCAATCCACTTTCTACTGACTCTCTCCTTCCTTTCCTCAGAGGAAGTTGCCCCTCTTCACCAGTCGCCCAGGCCCCTGGATGCCTCCCAGACCCCACTCTACTAATTCACCCTCTTTCCTGCACCTCCTTCTCTGCTGCCTCCATCTCTGAGACACTCAACCTCCAGCACCTCAGCAAGAAGACGTTTTTGTAAGCATGCAAGCTAAACAACACAAAGATGGTGCTCCTTCCAGCAAGCCACCCACAGTCCCGGGCCCATCCAGGGCCAACTCTGCTCCCTGCCTTCTGGGTACACTTCCCGACAGATCCCTGCCCTCTCACACAGAAAAATGTGTATTTTTGTAGAGACACACAGAGTTGGCTTCTGTTTTTCCTGAATATAATTATATTTTTTCTAGATAATTTCCTTTGGAAGTTGTTCAGTGCCAGTCAATATAAACCACACTGTTTTTTCCTTTCTTTCTTTTCTTTTTTTTTTACCTGCTGCATAGCATCTATGTCCCATTGTTAATTTGAGAATTCTCATATATGATCATGTGAAATATTTCCAATTTTTCCTGATTAATAAAGCTGCACAAAATTCTCTGTGTGTGCAATTTTGTGCACATTGTGTTCCTCTAATGTAGTTATTTACACCTTAGTACAGACTATAAAATGGCCATTACATTAGCCAACATAACACAGTATACAATTTGTTGATATTTGTCAAACTAATGGCTTTAAAATAGCATCTCATTGTTTTCATTTGTATTTCTCTATGTTGAGCATGTTTTCATTTGCTTTGTAGCCATTTTTAATTTCTCTTCTGTAAATTCTCCGCTCTGTTCTTTGGTCATTTATCTTTTGTGCTATTTACATTTTCCTCTGATTTTCAGTCACTCAACATATTCTCCACCCAGCATGAATATTTAATTATGGATATTGAGAATTCTCTTCTCATCCTTCTCATTTAGCTCCTATTACATCTTTTGCCATTAAGTTTTTTCTTTTTGTAGTTTCAAACATTCCTAAAGTATATCACATGCTCAGAAACCCATTCATGGTCTATGTGTTCATGTCTTGTCCACACCAAGATTTTTGGCATATCTTCTGTTTTTTATTTCCTTAAAACTATTTCCTTTTTATTTTTTATTAAATAAAAATATTTTATATCACCGGAATCTGGCTTTGGAAATGGTTCAAGGTGTGAAACTTCTTTACAGGACCAGAACATTTTCCTAATGATAAATCCCCACACTTGGATTTCTTTGCCCTGTATCCCTCTGTCCAGACCTGCAGTAGGACACTCTTGCTGTGTGACATGTTCACAGGTGGTGCACTGTGGTCTCCTACTTCATCCTGGCCTGCACACACCCCCTCAGGCATGTAGACTCTTGTTTGTTTTTCTCTAAAATCATCTCAGTTGTTCTGTACTTACTTCATTTGGGTTTTTAAATTACTGTGCCAATTTCCATGAACAACTAGTTGTCATTTTTCTCATGATGCCCTGCAGGAATGGCACCAGGCTCTGGCGTTGGTCCATATCCCCAAGTATACGCTTTTATCTTTTCATGCACAGTCTTTTCCAAGCCTCAGTAGCTGATTAGTACCTTCTCTTTTAATCAACTATTATTATTTTGAAATAGGCTATGTGCCCGCCAACTGGTCACTCTGTATTGGTTTAGAGGAACTACGAGAGACCCACCGCCGACGGCAAACAGGAGCCAGGCCCAGGAGGCAGCAGCGTTCACAGAGCACTTCCGGTGAGCAGGCACCTGATGGCCCTGCTAATGGCAGGACGGGGCACTGGTGGGAAGCTATTTTGTGGCAGTTCAACTTACAAGATGGTACCCACCACCCAGTTCTGTAGAAGTCACACAGAAGCAGCGCAGGGTCAGGAGTGGGACAGGGCTATTTTTCCCCATAGGTTTGGAACAACTGTGCACATGTTCAGTTTAAGGAGCTGCACAACATGGTGACAGTGAACACCATCACTATGAGGGGCTGATCCAAGCCTGGAAGCCTCAACACTCTCAGGCACCCACCCCAGCTCAGGACTCGGAGGCCCATCTGCTCACAGGGCTACGTGGCTTTGGCTCCGAGTGGTGAGTCGACATGGCCCGGTTGGCGTGGGCTGGTCAGCGTGGTCCTGCCCACTCAGCCCAGGGCCTGTGGGGCACCCTCATCTGCAGAGCGGCTCCCAGGCACAGGCTGAGGATGGATGCTGAGCCCTCTAGGCCACCTCCTTCCTGGTTTGGAAACTTTGGTTTTCCTCTTGCTCTCCTGCTGTTTCTGTTTTTGGTTTTGGTTTGTGCCCTGCTTCCCAGAGGCCCAGGAACGCCTCCTCCATGGAGGACTGTGGGGAGCCCCTCTGAAGGATCCAGGCTTTCCGTCCTGAAGCAAGAGGCTCTGACCAATTGTTGTGGGAACAAAGGGGGCAAGGCACCGAACATAGCAGGAAACAGTTTTATTTGGCTGCAGCCAGGTTCAGAGGACACAGCTTTTGCTGTAATCAATTAATCCCCTGAACCCCGAGTTCAGGGAGTTTCAGAGTTTTATATCCAGCATGTAAGGGGAGGGGCTCAGAAGTTCACAGTCTGCAGAAGTTCACATAAAAGCAGCTTTTTCTTTCACTGTTCTGGGCAAGTTAACTCTTCAAGGACAACACCTGAGAAGGGGAGAGCTTCTTCTCCCCTTTCTTTCCTCCCCCTGCCAGCTGTTACCATGGAGCCCATTTGTAACTTATCTTAAAAATGTAGACATCTCGTGAAGCCCAGCTCAAGGCCAGAGGCCAAAGTACTATACTGGATACATTTGTGAAAAACTAGTAAGTGGGTGCCCAGCACCTGGAGTGCTGGTATCTTCTTAGCCAGTGGCCAAGTAAACAGGGTGACATGAAAATAGGAAGTTTATCTACATTGAACTCTTTTGCAGAGACTCTTTTGCTGACCTAAAATCAGTCTGAGTGAAGATTTCTGTAGAGGCCCAGTTAAGACTTTTCAGTGGAGAAAAGGGGTGCCACTTCACAATCACTACATTTCCTGGTGACTTGGGCATTATCCCAGCCCAGGAAGCTGAGGATGTGTCTTCAGGAGCTACACTCACCTATTCCTTTGTAATCCTAACCCTTTGCCCTGTTTGGGATAGAATGTTCCAAGGAAGCTCCCTTTGTGTGTCCCTTTCTCTTGCTCTGCCCTTGGGTGTGGCCTTCCTAGCTGTCAGTCAACCTGCTGACAGCAGACATCATGAAGCTAGACTCAATCCCCAAAACCTGACCCCTTGCCTCATTTGAATGGCTTCTCCCCAATAAAAGGATTTAGCACGTGCCCTCTCTCTCTCTCTCTCTCTCTTTCTGTGGACCCTTAAGGTCAGAGGAGCCGCCACAGGACCCAAAGAAAAGGTATCTCTGTCTCTTGTGGTTATTTTGTGCAGCCCAGTTCCCCTGGAGTGACCCTGAGTGTTTTAGTCGTGAGAAACGCGACAGAGGACCCTCTGTTCTTTGCCCCTTGGAGTTGGGGTCCTAGCCCCTGCCTGACACTGTGTTGAAACCTCCCTGCAGTTGGGATCTGAGGAGTCTAAACACAAAGGGAGACCATGCTTTTATCTGAATCCGTTTTTCCATAAGCCTGTTATTAAATACTCAGCTTTCAGACCTTCTGACAACTCAGCCAGCAGCTTTCAGATGTTAATCACGATTCTATTTGCCTTTCTGGAACCTTCACAAGCAAATCCTGTGAGATCAGATGAAATTGTCCACAGACATTGCTAGGCACTTTTTCACGTTGAAAAATGTCATATTTTTCACCTCCAGTGAAATAATTACCCCCAACTGACAAGGTTAATGGACATCGCAGGATCTGATCATTTAATTCCAAGATTACAGCTACTAAGACTGCGCTCAGTAGGAAATTACAACAAAGAGAAGCCATTTATAAATGAAAGTGCAGACTTTTGATTAAGTGTGCCTCATTCTCCAGGGTCTGCACTCCCGTCCCCTGTCATTAAACTCATCTGTGCCTCGTGATGAACAGTGCTTAGAAGAAGCAATTTGCCACGTCTCATTATCCCCATGCTGGGAGAAAAGGAAGGCTCTGCAGACAGTGCTGCTGGGCTCTGACCTGTGGGTGGGGGCAAGTGACGCTCTGGGAGGAGGGTGGACTCTGCCAGGCCCCTGCATCCTAAGGCAGCAGGCTGCCTGCGCTGGCCCTGGCTGGCCGGTGGAGGCAGGAGGGTTGTGAGGATCCCCCTGCAGGTGGTGTTTTCCAGCAGAAGCTCTGGAGGCAGCTGCACCAGCCCTCGTGTGGGACTGGGAGAGTCCCATGGGCCACGCAAGGGCTGTAAGATGTGGCCAAAACCCTGAAATCTCCAGGCCTCCAATTCCTCATCATTGAAATGATCCAAAGCAGGTTGTTCTAAATGACCGAGTGAGGGCGTCAAGAGTGGATCTGCTTACACACTTTAAATCACTCTGTGGATGTCGGATTTATGTCACTGTTGCTGACGAAGGTCTCCCTTGGCAACCGCTCAAGGGCTGCTAACAAGCCAGGGATGACCTTCTTTTACTCAGAATTCTCCTGCCTGGAGGGTGGGCTCTGAAGGAAAGATGGCCCCCACCGGGGAACAGGGTGCAAGATGAGGAAACGGAGACAGTCCCACAAGGCAGCCCCACTCGGGCACCCCAGGGTGTGCTCTGGTACTGCAGACTCCGCTGAGCCGCATCTGTCAGGGACAGGAGTAGGGAGCGCCAGCACTGGCCACCGTGGAGCTGCACCTGGAGGAGCCAGAGCACCACAGCCACACTCACAGTGCAGGGTTAACACACACTCACAGTGCCACGGTGAACACACACAGTGCAGGGTGAACACACACACAATGCAGGGTGAACACACACACACAGTGCAGGGTGAACACACACTCATAGTGCAGGGTGAACACACACAGTGCAGGGTGAACCTACACACAGGGAAGGGTGAACACACACACTCAGTGCAGGGTGAACACACACACACACAGTGCAAGGTAAATACACACACAGTGCAAGGTGAACACATACTTACAGTGCAGGGTAAACACATACATACTCAGAGTGCAGGGTGAACACACACAGTGCAGGGTGAACACACACTCACAGTGCAGGGTAAACACACACAGTGCAGGGTGAACACACACACAGGGGTGGTGAACACACATGGGGTGAACACACTCACACAGTGCTGACTGGGCCTGGGCAGAGCAGGGAAGCCCTGAGCCTCTGTCCCAGGCAGAGGCCCCTGACCCTGGGCCAGCTCTCCCCACCCACTGCTCCTCCTCCTGGAGAGTCAGTGCCCTCCATTCTTGAGCTCTGACTGAAGGAGGGGCATGCTCCTCTTCTCCAACTCCAGGCTCAGGCCAGCAGGGGAGACAAGTGGCAGGCATTTAAATGGCAGCTGCCAGGGTCACAGCAGCCTCCAGGGTCACACAGCTGGGGCTTCTGCCCCCAGGGGTTCTAAAGGAGGTGCAGGCTTTTGTGAGAACAGGAGTGTTCTGGAGACATGGGGCAGGGCCTGCCCCACCCACCTCCTCTCCCAGCCTCAAGGGAGGACGCCCCAGGGAGAGCTGTACCAGGCTCCACCAACGCAGAGCTGGAGCCTTGCACATGGTGTGGCTGCAGCCTGAGCTCCCTGTGTATGCAGGTGGTGCATATTCAAGTGAGCATGGCTTGTTAACCCTCTGGTTTCTGCGTGCTATCCATGGAAAGGGTAATCTACTGGAAGAACTACATCTATCTCTGAAATATTAGTTAGGACTTAACACATTAGGAAGACCCACAATATGATATCCCAAACTCACAAAATGCTTAAAAATTCTCACCCGAGCTGTTAATGATACAAAAGGGTTATCAGAATTGAAAATTCTGAAAGTTTATTCATTTACTCTTTTAGTGGATATTTTACCCTAATGTAAAGATCTCTGAATGGGGCTGGAGTGTGGTTCAGTGGTAGAGCTTACTGGGCACAAGGCCCTGGTTCTGTCCCCAGCCGCACTAGCTGCTTCCAAAGAAGACATTGGAAAGGCTGGGGGAAGGCAGGCAGGCTTGGTGTCTTGACAAGGAGACTTGTGGGGAGGGGAAGAGGCAGGCGCAGTCACAGCAGGTGCCTCAGCCTGGGCTGAGTCTGTGGCAGGACCAGAAGCTGGGTTGGAGTGTAAGAGAACTCGCCACCCCAGGGAGGCTGCCACTGAGGTCCACTCAGTCACCCACTCCAAGACTGGTTCACGCACATCCCAGGGCTCCTGGGCCTGTCATCAATGGGGACAGCGCCAGACAGCACCAGCCCTGGCTACCCTGAGCACTAAAGGGCAACGGGGAGTTAGGAGAAGGGAAGGCGCAGGGCCCCACAAGGAACTGTCCTGGGGAGGCAGGAGAAGGCCTTGCACAAGGGGGCACAGAACTCAGGGACCCAGAGGGTAAGAGGCCTAAAGACTGGCAGGGTTAAGAACGCAGGATGGAAAGGACCCCAGCTCCGGCCTCCGGCTTTCCATGCAAAGTCCCTTAGAGCAAGTATCCTGCAGGCCCCTGGGAGACAGGAGGGTCCCCCCGCCCCCATGTTCCAAGCTACTCAGGAGAAGCCTCGCATTCAGGACAGCAGCCAAGATGCCACAGTGACACCCACAGGCCCTCAGGGGGCTCAGCCTCTGCTGTGAGCTCTGAGCCAGGACCAGGCTTGGCTGGTTACCAGAAGGGAGGTGGGTGGGGGTCTACGGATGCCTGTGTCCCCTCCCTATGGCCAAAGCTGGTGTGGGTAATCCTGGGTGAGTAGAAAGGCCAAGCGCCCCTCCTCTTCTGCCAAAAATGCCCCCTCTGCTGAGGAGTCTGCCCAATGCGGGCAAGGGTTTATTCCCCTGGACCTCCAGCACGTGGTGTGGAGTTTGGCATGTGGTGGGTATTCAGTGAACATTTGCAGAATAAATTGATAATGTCATAAGTTTGTCTTGTAATTTTTAGGTGCTTTAGCATCTGAAACAATGCCAGTATGTGGAAGGCCTTGAGAAACATTTCTTAAATAAGCAAATACCTGTACTCAAGGTGGTCCTCTCCCCCATTCACCTTTGAAATGAGGACATATCGCATGTGTGTGCCTGACACAGTTCGGGGACTTGCTCTGTGTACCTTTTCTTCTTGTCAGCTTTGAAAAGAAAAGCAGGGTTTCCAGGCAGAAAAACACATGCCACCACCCCAACATACAACACCACCTTGGGAGGTCACCTAAAGCAAATCCTTAAAGTGTACTTTTTTTTTCCCCTCAAACTTTCTAAAAAGAAGAAACATGACTTCTAAATTTTAAAAATGTTGTTTGGAAGTGGAAGTTGGGAGAAGAAGACAGCTATGGGGTCAACTCACCTTGAACTTCATAAATTCCACATTTTTACAAACTGTAACATGAACTTAAAGGCAGATCATTTAACAATGAGAGACCCAGGAGATGCGGAGGGGCTGGCATAGAAGGCTCTGGAATCTGGGCTGGTCTTTATGATCCGCATGAGTCTGGGGAGGGAGAAGGTTCGAAGGCAGATGGCCTCTCTCAGGAGCAGGTGTGAAAGGATCTCAAATGTCAGGAACTTCTGCCAGGGGAGGGCAAGCTCCAAGGCAGAGAAGGCATTTCTGGGATCAGCCAGCAGGAGGCAGAGCAGAGTCCTTCTGGGGGTGGTTCCTGCAGAGGAAAGATGGGATCCCAGCCCTGCCACTGGAGCCTTTATCTTGGGCAACATTTAAATTTTTCAAAGTTTTGACTTCCCAACTTTTGAAATGGGCGTGATAATAATCAAAACATACATGAAGTATTCACCACAGTGCAAGCTACCTCACAGGCATAGAAATTCCTAGGCAAAGATCGAACAGAGCAAAGCTTTGCTGAGAAGCAGGTCCTTCACCTGGATCTTGAGGGATGTGAGGGAGTCCCCAGGAGGACAAGGAAGACAGTGTCAGAGGGGAGCCTGCGGCAGGGGGTGGGGGAAGGGAGGACCGGTGGTAGTAGTAGGGGAGCCAGAGGGGGCAGAAGGCTCAGCTCAAAGGCCAGCTGCTGCCATACTGAAGGAGCCCCACACAGGCCAGGGAACCTCAGCCACCAGTCTGATTCAACCCAGAGAGACAAGGATCGCCTTGTGCTTCAGCCAGCTCCGATTCTTCTCTACGTCACCACTGACTTCAGAGCTGCTGTCTCCAGGTCCACTCACCCCCTCTGCTCCCATCAGCAGCTCCTCTGAACCCCAGCTAACAGGAAGCTCAGTGGCCATGCACCCTCCTGTCAAAGGGTGAAAATAGTGGACTTCACTATGTAAAACAACTTGAGGATTAGTGCTTTTGTAAGGCAAAGAGCTACCCACTTTTTTTCAGTTTTATGAATTTCGATTGTTTGAATGTGAATTAAAACAGCGAAGACGAAGACGGTATTTTCTGGTTTCAGAGGCAGGTGTGGTGCTGAGAGCCTGAGAGCCTCTGCTCTGCACCGAGCACATCTCCTACCTCACCTGCCCCATAGGCAACGAGCGCCTGCTGAGGGGTGCAGAGCCTGCCTGCTGAGGGGTGCAGCGGGAGCTGCAGGATTTCTTCTGCTGAGAGAGTTAATTAAAGCGTGAATTCCTTTGGCTGGACACCCAGGTTGGGCCACAGCCATCTGCTCCGTCCATTTTCTTTTTCAAACCACAGGGAGTGATTCCCACCTGCGTAGTCTTGGCACTGAACCGATGTCACCTGAGCGGTGGATAGCGGCTTTCAGGAAATATTAAGCCACTTGAGAAAGGTTTGTGCAGGTGACCTGGAGAACATAGTCTGCACTGACAAAGAGACCATTGTCATCACACCTGGCTCACAGGGACACAGGTGAGCATAGGTTGCTGGAATCCATGCTGGTGTCCTTTGGACTCTGGCAGTCTCCTGCTCCTGGTGAAGGAAGCATGCTCTCACTGCATAATTAAAGGAAGAGAAAACGGGGGTTGGAACAACAGTACCATAATATCTTGATTCTCAGCTAAAATTTAGGTTTTGATACGCCGTGCTGCATGAGAAAATTCTTGCTCCAAAATATTAATAGTGGAATTCTGTCGGTGGGCCTGGGTACAAAGCCACAGCACCTCTGGAGCGTCTGCCAGGAGCCAGACGGCAGCCTGCTTGGCCTGTGCCACCTGCCTTCCAGCTCCTCAGCCGTGGCTTCCCTGCCGAGCCTGCTCCTCCAGGGGATTCCTTCCCCTTTGGCCTTCTGGGACTCTGCTCTAGTGACGTCACTAGTGGGTGTCAAGGAATGCTAAGCCTCTCAGTAGGAAGTGTTTTCAGTATTATAAAATCAAGAGGAGGACAAAGCCAGGCCCCTGGCCTTTTACTGTGGCAGGCACTTTTGATAAATGTCTGGGAACCAGGCAGTTTAGAAGCACAGTGGTAAAAAGTAAATTAAAATAAAGTTATCAGAATAAAAATGACACCTCAATAATGGAGCTATTTTCTGAGATGGAAGATGGAAAGTTATGCCACAAACCCACCTTTAAACAAGGACCTGCAGGATGAAGAGACCCACCTGCAGATGAGTGGGGGTGTCTGTATCTCCCAGCAGCCAAGTCACACTTGATTCATTGGAAGATGGGAGATGTCAGAGCCTCTGACAATGGCACATCAGGAGTCTTGTGGAGAAAACAAGAAAAGTTGAAATTTCAAAAACTGAACAAGAACTTGAAAAGAAAATTCATGCCAAATGCCCTTATTGTCATTGTTGCAAGAATTCTAAACAAATTAGAAGCTAGTGAGATCCAGTGATGAATACAGAGAATAATGCATTATGACCAAGAAGGTCTATTCCAGGATTTTGAACTTTGAACCATATTTAAAAATGCATCGATGCATCCTCATGTTCATATGAAAAAGGAAGAAAATCATGCAATTATCTTAATAGATGAAGAAAAAACTTTTCTTAAACTATAATACCTGTTTGTGAATCAAACTCTTAACAAAGTAACAAAAGCAATTTCCCAAGCTAATAAAAGGCAGCAACAAAAACGTCCAGGGAAGGCCATGTGTGAAGAGAAGGCTCTGGAAGCTTTGCCCCGGGTCAGCAGCAGGACTGGCCACCTGTACGTCCGGCTTTGTGTTGGAGTCCTCACCAGCTGAACAAGGCAATGGAAACACACAGCAGAAATGCCAGGAAGTAAAAGGGCTGCCACCTAGAGCTCATGGGACACCCAAAGACCTACAGATAAAGAAGAGAGCTCGTGAACTATTTTAATAAGTCACTGTACACTTATTCAATATAGAGAAGCAACAATAGCACCAACAACCATCAAATACTAAGGATATAATAATCTCAACAGTGAAAACTATAAAACATTATTGGTAGACATTAAGGAAAACGTGAATGAATACAGGTGATCCCTCCGATTAGGGGTCAGGAGACCCAGTGTGGTAACGATGGCGGCTGTTCCCACACTAATGCAGAGTCAAGGCAATCCCAGTTTTACCAGACCCCACTGTGTGTGTGTGTGTGTGTGTGTGTGTAAACTAGTGTCTATGTGGACATGTCAAGAGCCAAGAAAAAATTATGAAAAAATATTGACAAAGAGCTGTTGCAACTCTTACAGTACCAGACATACGAACCACAGCAATAACAGGGTGATCTTCGTGGAAAGAGAGGTGCATGGAACTCCCTAGAAGGGCGAAGACATGCTTCCATGCACATGGACTCTGGATTCATGGTCTGGCCTATGGCCTGCCACAATCCTATCCCAGGGCTTCCCAAACCCTGCCCTCCATTGCAGCGCCATCAGGAGGGCCCCAGGCCATTTGAACATCCTACGAGCATGGCACTATCCTTCACAGATGGACGCTGTGATGACCAGGTGGGCTGCAGGGTGACTGGGGTGCTAGAGCTGGCACAGCTTGCCCTCTGGGGGTAGGTGTGTTCCATGCTCACTCCACACAGCTCCTCTGGGCTCAGTCCCTCACGGGCTGTTGCCTGGAAGTCTTCCTCAGTTTCCCATCCTGTTTGCTGACCACAGGGCAGCTCAGAGTCCAGCAGCTGGCTTCCAGTCGAGGCAAGAGAGGGAGCAAGATGAGACAGTAATCTGTCACTTAATCCCAGAGGTAAAATCCAACCACCCATGACCTGTTTATCAGAAGCTAGTCACTAGGACTTCCCCCCCTTGAGGGGAGCATGATGCATGAGTATTCAAGTACCAGGTGGGGGACACTGGGCACGTTTTGGGAGCTGCAGTTCCAGTTAAGAATCATGAGTGACAAGAATTTACTTCTGGACCAATGCTCAGTGTCCTGCAATACAAAAAAAAGATCACCATAGAAGAAATGAAAAGACTCCTATTCAAGTTTACCCAGTTTCAAAGCTCATCATTGAAACTCAAACCAAATCTGACTTCCCTTGAAGAGGGGAGAAGGGAGAAGAAGGGAGAAGAGGGGAGAAGGCCTACCCCCTGACAGATGCTAAGACCATGTAATCGCTGACCTGTGACCTATTCCTCCTGCTAAACACACTAAAAGCCCTGGAGACGATGTATAAAACATAATGAAATAATGTGGCCTTGAATATGATGGTGCGAGCCTCCCCAGGTTCCGCAGAGCCGTCAAAGACACAGCTGGATCCCCTGGCTGATGGCTTTGCTCTGAGGAGATGCCCAGGTGTGCACCATGCCGGCAGCCAATCAGCTCCAGCAGGTGGAGTTTTTAGGAAGTGCTAGGACACTGCCTCCTACATGAACTTACTGGCAAAGAAGTTTCATGAGTCACACAATGTTCCTTGCAATTTTCAGATGATGAATTGGGTTTTGAAATTCAAAGAAAATAATCACTTTTGTGCACAGCCTTCGCCTACGTGCTAAAGGAGTTTAAAAGGCTCTCCGCTGGGAGAGAACCCGACTTCAGTTGTGCATGGTTAGTCACCACCAGAGAACTTTCCACTATTATTGTTTTATCCAGGCAATTGATTTGAGCTGCTTGAGTCCCTATACTTGAACAGTACAGAGGATTCATAGCAAGACTGGAACAATGTTTTGGCCGACAAAGTAAGGGACAGGAAAGACCAGGGAGGACTTGGGCAAAGGTGAGCAAACACTCGAGAACAGAGCCAGGGGGTGGACCTTGACCACTTGTGGCCAGTCCACCCCACGCTGTGCCCCCGCCTGGCCTGAGTGGCATTTAACACACATTCAGGTGTGCTACAGTGATACCGAAGAGATACAGTGGGCTCTTCTTGAAGTCACACGCTCCAAGAAGTCGGTGCCCAGAAAGTCAGGTGTGGTTCCCTTCTGAGCCTTACAGGGAGAAGTTTCAAATAGGTTTTGAGAACCAGTGCATCTGTGACCAAGGACTCCCCGTGCACAGCAGCCCGCCTGATGGCAAGATCTGACGTCAGCAGAAAAACAGGCAGCGATGGTTATCACACATCTCACCAGGGTCCACTACAAGTCAGGAGCCACATGCGGCTTTGCGTGCATTTGCTGACCCATCCTCTTCTATGTAGGCCATGGACTGTTTTTTGTTGTTGTTGTTGTTGTTGTTTTCGTAGATTAAGAAAATGAGGCCTTTGGGGTTTCTAAAGCTCACTTAAGGACACCCACTGAGTAAGCACAGGGCACGTGACACTCTGGCATTGGATCTAAATCTGGACACAGAACACCTGCAGGAGCTGAGAGAAGATCCCTAGCATGCAGAGTGCAATGTGAGAAGTGTGAGGACAGACAGAGGAAGACCATGGGCCACATGGACACCCCCAGGGCACGCTGCTGGGCGGGGAGATTTTGGGGATGGGCTGCCATCAGAAGCCTCTCTTCTGTCCCTCTACCTACCTGCTGAGGCAAGAAGAGCAAGCTGGGAAGTGCAGGCCCTAATGCGAGTGGGAGTCTTCCTGGGGATGCAATTTTGCCGTTTGCCCTGTGGTTTTCCATTTTTGAGAGCCATTTCTCTTGGAATGCTCACACAGAGAACACCAATAATGTTATTCTGCTCAAACTTCCCCTTCAAAGTGCAGAGTAGGGAGGGTCATGAACAAATGCCACAATTAAAAGGTGACTTATATAACCCCTGCACCTCTCAATTACTTTTGATTTGAAGGGAGTGTGATCATAGAACTCTACTACCTTAAGGGTTTGATTTCCAGTCCACCCCAGGGACAGGCATCCCAAAATAAAATTAACACACTTACAGCCCACACCACTCCCGACCTTAAAAGAAGAAAGGTAGTGCCGTGCTTTGGTTTTACAAACATGAAATCCCACATGACACGGAGGGAATCACAGAGCGATTACACTAAGGAGCCGAGCAGCCTTTGTCAGGTTACAAGGACGTTGGCATGAACAGAGATGCACCAAGTGAAACTCAAGCGAAAGTGATCACAGCTGCTAGGCAGCTCCACCCCATCCCCCGTGGTTCCTGGTGACACAGTGGCCCATGTGTGTGCCTCTATTCAGTAACGTCCACTAACAACCACTAACAATTGGAGGGATGGGCTGCCTGCATTCTCTTCCTTAAACGTGGGGGACACCAAAGCAGCGCCAGTTTCTTTCTTGTTTTTTTTTTTTTTTTTTTTTGAGTTGTCAATGGACCTCTGTTTTATTTATTTATATTTGGTGCTGAGAATGGAACCCAGCGCCTGGCACATGAGAGGCAGGTGCCCTACCACTGAGCCACCACGTCAGCCCCAGCAGTGCTAGTTTTTACAGTTTTCATGAATTTGCCTTTGCCAGAACTCTCTCTGTCTCCATCCAGAGAGAGTTCCTGTCCAGTCCTTCAGATCAACCCAGAGAATGGGGCCCCTTTGCTGGTGACCAAGGCCCTCGGCCCCATTCTCTGGTAGTTTGAGAGTGTGCGCTCCTCCCATGCCCCAATCGAAAGCTTGACCCCAGTACCACAGTACGGAGAGGTGGGACCTGGAGCAGGTGGTCAGGTCACGAGGTTCTGACATCATGGAGGGGATGTGTCCCTTCAGAACAGAGCTTGTGTGGCGCACACAAGGCCCTGGGGTGTTCCCCAGCACCGTTCACACACACACACTCAGAACAACACCCACACACCTACACACACACAGTGTGACAAACACATATACACATGCACAGAGTAACACACCCCCCCCACACACACACATAGGAGCACATATATGCAGCCAGGTAAGGTGGTGCACACCTGTCCTGCCAGCTACTCTGGAGGCTGAGTCAAGTAGGAGCCCCATTTGAAGGCCACTCTGAGTTACTTAATGTGACCCAGTGTCAAAATCAATTAAAAAGGACTGGGGATGAAGCTGAGCGGTTCAGCGTGGGTCAGGCAGGCCCTGGTCCCAACAGACAGCCACTAAGTGATTTTAGGAGGGAAGGAAGGAAGGTGGGGGAGGGGCGGAGATGAGGAGTGGGTTAGTCCTCCCCCCTTCCTCCACCACCATAGAGGATGTGGCCTGCCCCAGTGGTTTAGTGGAGATTGATTAACATAAACCATGTTGAATATTAGTGTACGCTCCAATTCTGACACTCTTCTGTTATCTTGGAAAATCTCAAATGCTGCTTGAATTCCTCTCTGTACTTCCAGTAAGTGGGAGCTGATGACTGGAGGCCCAGGCATGTCACTGGTGAGGACCTTTCAATGTCATCCCTGTAGGCTGCACCCTCACTTTCCAGGCCTGGTATGGTGTGTGCTGTTTTCTGTTCAGGGTGTGATGTGTGTTAACATGTATGTTATGTACATAAGCATATCTGTGTTGTAGGTGTAAGTTCATGGGTTGCATCTAAGTGCACCGTTGAGTGTGTTGGGTGTTGTTTTCCTTGTTCTGTTTGGAACAGATCTATGTATTAAGATCTCCTTGTTGCTGTGTGACCATTATAGAAAAACATTTTCTGTTTCCCCTCCTCTTCCCAAATCACATCTACCGTTTTTACCTTTTCTTCCAAGATGTGAAATTTGCCTGATTTTAAAATCTTTCTGAGGCCTCTGCGTGTGAAATGACGTGCACATGGCGCCATCTGGTGTCTAGTACATGGAAGCCCAGCGGAAACCGTCCCCTGGCCTCCGGTTCTGGAGCAAGCAGAGTGCAGAGTGGGTGGAGGATGAGGGTGGGTTATTCCCACTTCCAGGGCTGGAACCATCACACCTATGAATGTCTGTTTAGAGAAGAGGGCATGGCCTACTAAAAGTTTAACACCTGTTAAGCAACAGGACAGATCCCTTTAACTGTCCCTAGGTTCTGACACAGCCAAGGGTCACCAGGTCACATTTTGGGCTAACCTAGAATCTCTCTTTCAAATAAGTAATACATTTCCATACAGACTCAGGTAGGGAAGGTCCATGTGGGTTTCCTGTGGAAACCTTGTCTGATGCACAGAGAGGAAGCATTTGGAAAGACACATCAGAAGTGTCCACGATTCCTCCACCTCTGAGGTAAGAGGGTTGTGCCTGAGGATCCTTGTCAAGAGCCTGGACTTTGGCTCTACCTATAGCTGTGCCATGGGGCTCTCCCTGCTCAAGCCAATCCTGCTGGGCTGGGCCCAAACCAGGAGGAGAAGGGCACCACTGGCGGGGTCTCCTGGCCATCTGCAGGAGCAGCAAGAGGCCAGACGGCTGCCAGGCCCTGCAGACCAGTCAGCATGGCCAGGGGGACAGCATCAAACACATCATTCCTACTCTCTGGTTTTAGGAATGGGTGGCTTCAAACATGGTGTGTGCCCTGTGCTCTCCTCACATTGTAGGAAAGCACAGTGGGGAGGTGCCGTGGCGTGGCCTGGGTCACAGTTCTAGGTTGTTGTCGCCTGCCTGGGTTCTGTAGGCAGGTGCCACTTAGCATGGCCACGGCTGTTAGTAAAATGCATGAACGTTGGATTCCCTTCCCTCGTCTGGTTAGAGGCAATGAGAGCCCATGGCTTTGAGAATGGCCACTCAGAGGTGCTTACCTGGGGTAGGGAGTGCCCTGTGATTGTCCCTGCCTTCCGCTCCCTGGGTCTTCCCCTGGGCCACTTGTCCCTCCCCTTTGCACACCGTCCTCCGGCTCTTCTTACTTTTTCTTAGAGATCCTGTGGGTGTCTCTGGAATCTGACATCCCTCAGAACCCCAAAGAGCCTTCCAAAGCCAGGTCCTGGCTCTCCCTCGCACCTGTCGCCTCTGCATTTCACTTCCTGGTGTGGCCACGGTCTCCCAGGTCTCCCAACGGAGAGCCCTGCTCTTTCCCTCTGTGGTGTCCTCTTGTAGATGCTCCTTCCCTACCTTCCTGCTGTGACAGCTGGCGGCATCCTGTCCTCAGGGACCATCCTCCTCCCTCTCTGATCTGCTTGACAGTCCCTGCCAAGTTGAGCACAGCCCTCTTGTGCCCCCACAGCAGATGCAGAGGGGTGACCCCAAGCACCTCAGGATGTGACTGTGGCTAGAGAGGGCTCTTTACAAAGGTGAGCAAGCTAAAGAAAGGCCACAGCAGACTCTCATTTGGCATGCTGATGTCTTGGAAGGTGAGGACATTCGGACACAGATACACAGAGGGGTCAGGCAGGGACACAGGGAGAATTTGCAAGCTGAAAAGAGGCCTCGAAAGGAACCAACCCTGCTGACACCTTGACCTCGGACTTCAAGGTCTCCACATGACCCTTTTTTTTTTTTTTTACCCTTGTACCAGGGATTGAACCCAGGGGCACTTAACTACTGAGCTATATCCCCAACCACTGAGCTATATCCCCAGCCCTTTTCTATTTCATTGAGACAGGGCCTTGGTAAATTGTGGAGGTTGGTTTGAACTCATGATCCTCCTGCCTCAGCCTCCTGAGCTGCTGGGATTACAGGTGTGTACCACTGCACCTGACCACAAGGCCTTTGGACTGGAGCTGTGATATCTGCTCCTCCCTGGATCTACAGCCCAACTGCCCGCCCTGCCAACCTCACACCTGGCACTTTCACAGTCGCCTGAGCCAGTTTCCTAGGTACCTCCTCTATAGACACATATCTCATTTTGTTCTGTTTGCTGGAGAACCTAATAGGCACTCCAAATTAAAACCTGTATTTGCTCCTTTTTAACACAAAATACAGTGCCAAAGCTTATTAGGCTGGTACTCAAAGTCCTCCATATCCCAGTTGTAGTCTACACTATTTTCTTAACTGTTCTTTAATGAGCACATTAGCAATAGCATTTATTGAAAACCAACTTATATCTAGCAAACTTTTTTCCCTGTGCTTTAAAATGATTTAAACAGGGATGGGGTTGTGGCTCAGCAGAAGAGTGCTCGCCTAGCTCTGGGTTCGATCCTCAGCACCACATAAAAATAAATAAACAAAATAAAGGTTTTGTGTTCAAATATAACTAAGAAAAAAATCAAAAAGAAAAAGAATTAAAACAGATTAGAGGGTTAGAAGCAGGCTGGATTCAAATCCAGCACTTTATCTGATCTCTCTGAGATGGAGTCTCTTCATTTGTGAAATAAGAATAATTCACTTAATCATTCCACAGGTGGTTATGGAACGGCCCTTAGGACACCCAGGGCTCTCGATGTTGCCCCCAACAACGGCTCGTCCAGCCTCTGGCCGCTAGGAGCCAGTAGCTCTTACTAAGGACAAGGGGAGGAGTTTCATCTCAGCAGTGTCCAGGCTGAGTTGTCCCTTGCCACCCACAAGGAGGCAAAGAGTCAGCAGTGGGAGAAACACATGAGAAACACGGGCTGGACAGGGAAACGCATCGACAGCCATGGAATAAAAATTTAAAAACGTGGATCAGGTGTGTGGTGCTTCCTGAGCCAACAGAAGACAAAGTTTCAAAAAGAAGCTAATGCAAGCCTGGCAAGACAGGAGCAATGCATGAAATGGCTGTGTGCAGGGTGCCATCTTCCCTGAGAAGCAAGTAAAAGCTCTCTGGGGGATATGCTGACCTCTAGAAACTGTCCTTGGGGCATTCAGCAAATGAAGAATTCTTTTTTTAAAAATATATTTTTTTTGTAGTTGTAGATGAACTGCATGCTTTTATTTTATTTGTTTGATTTCTATGTGGTGCTGAGGATCGAACCCAGTGCCTCACTTGTTCTAGGCAAGTGCTCTGTCCATCAGCTACAGCCTCAGCCCCAAAGAAATCTTTTTTTTTTTCCCCCAAAAATTGACTATCTTGCTGAGAGAATGAGAGCCTCACATTGGGGCTGTGGCCTGCTCCCTTCCCTGTTCCCCACTTAGCTCTGTTTGGCGGGAACTCCACTCCAGGAAAAAAGTCAGAACTCCCCCTCATCTCAGCAGCACCTGGTCACAGGAGGTGGCACTTCAGTGGGGGCACAAGCAGAAAACAAAACTCCTGGTGAGTGTGACCAGTGGTCAAAGGCTCCCTCCCTCCCACTCAGCGGCAGGAGGCCTACCAGTGCAATACCAGGTCCATGCTTCCCCAGGAGCCACCTGCAGAATAGGGGAGCCACTCTGGAAGAAGCCAAGAACAGAGTCGTTGCTGGTCAAGCACCCAGTGTATGACTCAAAAAAAAAAAAAAAAAAAATGGCCCATTGGGGAACAGAGAGCTCCAAAGCTCGGACTGAAGGAACTGATCTTATCTGAAACCACATGTGATGGTCCAGCCTATGAGCACTCTCAAGACCAGGGCTCCTCTACACTGAAGCAACGACTTAGACCAGGCCTGTGGGCTTATCAGGCAGTATCAGCAGGGACAGCTCAGCAGGGTCCTCCTAGGTCCGAAGAAGCCTGAAAGCCTGGCCCCCAAACTACATCTGCTTGAAATGAACTGGAACAGGCTGTGTGTACCTTGTGCCCCAGGACATAATGAAAATAACAGGACAATTACCCAGCACTATTAGAGGCTGACTAGGGGTATGAGGCCAAGGGAGCACACTGATTAACAGATGAACTTGACTGGAGGGGCTTGAGGGTAAATGTGAACTAGAAGCAGAGAGCCAGGTATGATGGCATGCACCTGTGGTCTCAGCTACTAGCCAGCCTGAGGCAGGAGAATCACTTGAGCACAGAGCTCAAGGCCAACCTGGGCAACATAGCAAGACCAGGAAAGAAGAGCCACATTGCACCATGTCATCCCAGACCTAGTGTGGCCTGACACAAAGGCCTCACACCTTGGAGGAAGCAGGCTCCACCTTGGTAGACTAGTAGATAGCTCAACAAACAAGCAGATACAGCAAAATGAGACCTGGAGGGGGGGTGGTGAGGGACACCGGTGTGCACACACAGTGTCCACAATACAGCGCCTTAAATATCCAGATTCCAACAAAAAGCACGAAACACAAAGAAACAGGGAAACATGACCCATGCACCAGAGAAACAGAAATGGCCTGAGAAAGGACCCAACTTTCAGGCTTCACAAAGCCTTTGAGACTGCTATTGTAAAAGTGTTCTGTGAAGGAAAGGAAAATGTTTTTAAAGAGGCAAAGGGAGGCAGATGTTGCCACCTCCTCAAATAAAGAACATCAACAGAGAGGTAAACATCATGGAAAATACAGTCACGGAGTAGAAAACAGACTAGTCAAAATGAATACCTGACCACAGGGCTGGACAGTAAATTTGAACTAAAGAAGCATCAGAGAGCTGGATGGACGGCTTGTGTGCCCAGGAATTCAAAGCCAGCCTGGGCAATGTAGTGAGACCCGTCTCCAGGGGAAAGAAAGTCAGGGTACTTGAAGAAAGATCAATAGAGATTATGGGAAAAGAATGAATGAATAGCAAGCCAATTCCCGGGAAATGTTGGGCCTAGTATGCACTCCAAAATGTGAGAGAGAAAACGTAGCTGGGAAAAATATTTGAAGAAATAATGGCTTCAAATTTTCCTGCAGAGTGGCTTTGAATGGAGCTCCCAGCTTCCTCACTGGCCCTACCCCGGGGCCGATAAGCCCCTGCAAGGTTGTCCCTTGACTGAAGCACAATTTAAAATGAAATACCAAGCAATGTCTACAGTTTAGTTTTTCATCGTATGAAAAGACTTTAATATCTACTGTCTTCTATATGACAATCCAGGGACAGAAAAGATGAGAAACTTAGGCAAATCCATGAGCTCCTGCTGAGCCACTCCTGTCCCCGTAACCCGGTGGTCAATTTTATGACTGTAAGATCATACATGTAAGCACAGGTGGAGTGAGTTCACAGGGCTCACATTCCAGCACCACCATCCCTCCTGTGTTGGCAGGGATTAGGGTACTTGGGCTGGGATGACCCTGGGCTAACAGAGAAATGTGGAGCCCTGTGACTTGAATGTTTATGACAGGTAACATCTGTGAGCACAGTGGGCATGTGTGACTGGCATTTTCAACACTCCACTGGAGAATGAAAAGGTCACTGCTCCTGGATACCCATCCACAGCTGCAGAAAAGGGCAGAGGCCGCCGCAGAGGACCGTCCACAGGCCAGCCTCACTCGAGCACCAGCACGTTCCAGCTGTGAACGTGAATATCCAGGCCACAGCTTCAAGGACAGCAGCTGGACACAACACAAAGGTGTAGACGGGGTCTTGAGGCAAACGCCAGAACAGCAGTGGCACTAGGTCAGAAACTTCCTCTCCAGGGCGCAGACGGCCGGCGGGCGAGCCACACTCTGCATACCACACAAGGGCACCATGCCCTCCCTGGTCGGCCCTTCCATATCAGTGTCCAGCAAGGATGGTGCCTGGAACCTAGTTCTGTCCTGGGCACCAAGAAGGCAGGTGGGGCCTGGTCCTGTGTGGCCACCATCAGCCACCCACACAGGAAGGAACCCTGACCTCTGTGGGACAGCCTGTGGCACATCGGATGGGCTTCTTGAGGAAGCAGGGGGCGGCAGAGGCATGACCATGACAGCTGGGTGCTGCTCAGGAGGGACCTCGCTTAGTGAGTTGCAAGCAGGGCCAGGGGAGGCCGGAGGTGGCAGTTCAGAGGCCCCGGGAGCACCTGCCAATGAGGAGAGCCAAAACACAGGCGATTAGAAAGACAGAGACAGCCACGCTCAAAGAAATCACAGCTGCCAAAAGCAGACGCGTAACTGAACCTTGAGCCTCAGTCCTGTGCCTCCAAGTTACCTGCTCTTCCCAAGTAAGACCCCTCACCAGGAGCTTCAGCACAACCAAGAGCAGACAGCAGCACACAGACCCTCCACGCAGACCCTCCACACGTCAGGATGCAATTCCTTTCGGGGATAAAGTACCCCAAGATTAGGAAGAGCACCAACGCATGGAAATCCCGTGTGTCAGGGAGCAAAGGAACCCTGAGGCGCTCTGGCCAGCGGCCGCTGCCACCGCGTTTCTGAACAGGGTGGATTTCAAAATGCAGGAGACTAAAATAAATATGGGACATTCAGAAACGATGGGTGACATGGTTAAACTTCAGTTTTAGGTTGGGATTTGGAAAAACTGACAAGAATACGAAGGTGGTCAGGTCCCACTTTTTTTTTTTTAATATTTAGTTTTTAGTTGTAGTTAGACACAATACCTTTATTTCACTTATTTATCTCTATGGTGCTGAGGATCAAACCCAGGGTCGCGCACGTGCAAGGCAAGCGCTCTACCGCTGAGCCACAACCCCAGCCACCGCCCCCCACAACTTCTCTTGTTGGTACTGAAGCACCAGGTGACTGGCATCCAGCAAGACCAAGGATGACTTCTCATAGGATCACTGTGCTGGGATTCTGACTTGTGCAACCATAAAAGACCAACACCCACTGACTCACAGATCAATTCACCTGATGCTGATGAACAATAATCAGTCCCATTTGACTGAAAGAAAGCAGACCGAGGATGGTCAGGTGACTTGCCCACTGCCACACAGCAAGCTTGAGTCCAGTTTCTGCACTAACTGACACTACAGGATCTTGAAGGCTTCTAAACGAGGACGTGGGCCATGGTTTTCCCAGGATCACGGCTGCCACATACAGACACGTAACTGAACCTTGAGCCTCAGTCCTATGCCTCCAAGTTACCTGCTCTTCCCAAGTAACCAGTGTCCTCAAAGGTCAGTACTGGACAGTGACCACCCCCAGGGGTCTCAGAGGGGATGGCCCCTCTGCTCAAATCTGCACCACCTGATCATGTGAGCACTGGTCAAGTTTCACAGGACAGGGGGCAGGCACAGTGCAGCAGGGGACCCAGGGCTGGAATCCCTGGTGGCTACAGGGTCCCAGGCACCACTGCTTTCCCACGAGTTTTGACCCCTTGCCTCTGTGCTGATGTCATGTCCACAGAGTCCCCTCAAGGTGAAGCCACTTGGGTCAGAGGCTTTGTCATCTGCAAGTGCTACTGTGATGTCAGGGGACACCTCTGCACCTTGTTCGATGGACCAGGAAAACCTGTGGAAATTGACTTTCCTTCGGCAGCGTCCACACCTGGGCACGGGCCTCACGGCGGCCTGTGGCGCACTATGTGTCACTGGGTGCCCTGCTGCACAGCAGAACGTCCCCTAAAATCCACACACTGCAGACCCAACTCTGAGGACCTCAGGACCAGGTGGACAGGGTTTCTGCAGAGGTGAAGAAGTCACAACAAGGCTACCAAGGTGGGCCCCCATCCCACGTGACTAGTGTCCTGGGCCGGGAAGGAGGAAAGACAAGGACTCCCGGGTGGCAGCAGCCATGTGGGAGCACTGGGTGAAGTCAGCATGTGCAGCAGGAGGCAGCTCTGCAGGGCCAACCCAGCCACGGTGGGCACGTGGCCTCCTGGGTGTGCCCATGGCCTGCGCCTCGTCATGCAGCCTGGCACACAGAGGTGCCCGCCACCCTCCCCCCAGCAGAAATGGAGCAGGGCAGCCCTGACGCAGGATGCGGCAACTGCCACCAATTCTGGCCCCGCTGCACCCCTGGCTGCCATCTTCAATAACGCCAGTGGCTCGCCTTCCCTGCCCACGCTCTGTCCTCAGTCACTGAATTTAAGGACACTTAGAGTAAATTAAATGTAAGAGAAGGACAAAGGTAGAGGTCCGCGTAAACAGCAATTACTAAATGCAATCTCCAGGGAAAGAGCAGAGCAGACAGTGCCACCTCTCCGTGGAGCTTTACGCTTGGTCCCCATCTAAGGCAACCTACTTGAGGTCTGAGAAGCTCTCTCCCCAGACGCAGGTCGTCCGCTGCGCTGTGCTCTGTCTTCTGGGGAACAAGGCATGTCCCCACATGTCTGCTCCCAGAGGGAAGGAGAAGGGCCATGCAGCACAGTGTGACCAGCCTCAGCCCTTGGCATGGGGCTAGGCACACAGCTGCAGCCCGGAGTCGATGGAGAGAAATCCGGAGTAGGCACCTTGGGGTCCCCAGGCACACGTGTGCTGCCCTTGGGTGGCTCACAGCTGCCTGTCTGTAGCCAGCACCTGGTGGCCGGAGAGGGCGTGGAGGGAGGGCCTGGAGTGCCTGTTGGTGGGTCGGAGGGGCTCGGCAGCCTGGGGGGTGGGCTGACACTCGCGCGGGACCTGGTGGCCCACTGCAGGGGCCCCTCTCGCTTCTTCTTCTCCTCCCTGGGCAGCAGTTCTTCAGCAGCCTGCGCTCTGCCAAGGTCCCTGACATCCAGCCCCAAAGCCACCGAGGCCAGCAGCGCCGTGCACCTGTACAAGGCCGTGTCTGTTTTCCTTCTCTGGGGTGGTCCAGGCAGGCTGGCCACAGGTGTCACCCGAGAGGAGCCCGTGGCAGGGCTGGCCAGGGGCCCCTCCTCTTGGCCCTCAGCCTCCGCCAGCTTCTCTTTCTGACCATCTTTCCAAAGAGGCAGGTCAACGCAGGCCTGTCCGGGCACCTTCACTGGCTTTGGTCTTCTGCGTTCGGACCCGCCAGGGGAAGGGGCTGGCTCCTCACAGGACCCTAAACAAAAGCACAAACACTGACAATGTGGCACCATCTTGCAGCAGAGATCAGTGAAACTGTGATGTAAAGCACAGCTCGAACCTCCCGGTAAACATCCTAACCCAATGCACACGAAGTCCTTCCGGAGGGCGGGGACCCATCTAGCACTCTGAAGACAGACTCCAAGTCCTGCAGTTCAGCTCCCCAGAGATGGGACAGAAGGAAAGCCCCTGCTGTTCCCCTACCCTCCAGAAAGCCTCCCTCCTCAGCTTCCTGACAGACACCATCCTGGAAAGAAAGTCTCGGAGCTACAAAATGCACACATGTGCACACGCAGAATGCTAGTCACATGTGAGCACATGTGTGGTAGCAGTTCTAGCCTCCTCTGCAGCAAGTGTTAAGTTCTGGAGACCTCCAGGCTCCCTGGCCTTCGGGGGGTGTCATCACCTACTGCCCACTCTGTGTCATGCCCCGTATAAGCATGAAGACCCGCCTCTACAATACATCTTGTGGGCAAGACCATTGCACATGCAGATGTTTCAATGTTTACAGCAGCTCAGCTCACAAGAGCCAAGCCATGGAACCAACCTAGGTGCCCTACAACAGATGAATGGATAAAGAAAATGTGACATTCATACACACTGGACTATTAATCAGCCATCAAAAATGAAATTATAGGGCAGGGGATGTGGCTCAAGCGGTAGCGCGCTCGCCTGGCATGCGTGCGGCCCGGGTTCGATCCTCAGCACCACATACCAACAAAGATGTTGTGTCCGCCGAGAACAAAAAAAAAAAATAAATATTAAAAAAAAAAAAAAAAAAAAAAATGAAATTATAGCATTGGCCCGTAATTGGATGGTACTGGAGACTATCATGCTTAGTAAAATAAGCTAGGCCCCCAAACCACAGGGAGACTATTCTCTGATATGTGGATGCCAACTCACAACGAGGGGAAGATGAGAAGTTCACTGGACTAGACAACGGGAATGAAGGGAAGGGAGAGGGGATGAGAACAGAAAAGAGAACATGGATCACACATCTTTGGTCTCCTTATGTATGAAAACATGACCAGTGGAACTCCACAACACACACAACCACAATAATGGAACCATACTTGGAACAATGTACACCTATTCTATGTGTGCACAATATGTCAAAATACACCCTATTGTCAGGTATATCTATAAATAAAAATAATAATAATAATAAAGAAGAGTGTCACATAGAGGCCAGTGGTTCTCAACGTGTCCCCTGGACCCCAGCAGCCCCTGGGAATTGAGGACAGGCAAATTCCTGGCCCATCCCAGACCAGTGAAGCAGAGTCCTGGGGGTAGAACCAGTAGTCTGTGCTGAGACAGGCCAAGTCAAAGAGTGGGCGGTAGGGGATGACACCCCCAAAGGCCGGGGAGCCTGGAGGTCCCCAGAACTTACACTAGCTGCAGAGGAGGCTAGAACTGCTCCCACACATGTGTTCACCAGCGGCTGACGCAATGGAAACCCTGCCATTGGGCTCCTGAAGCGTCCATGACACAGCCTCTAGCTTCTCCAGCACCTCCTCCTCTAGCACCTGCAGTGTGCTTTATAAGCAGGACGACCCGGGATGCAGGTGTCCTCCTCTCCTCCACTGGAGGCCCTGCCTCCAGCACAGCTTCCCTCGCCCCACCTGGATGCAGAACCCTCCAAGAAGAGGAATGGACATGGGAAATGAGCCCACAAATCGCCCAGAAGACACCGGAGAAACACTGTTCATGTCTCCATCACACTCGGAACCTTGAGCCTCCTGACGCTGTCAAGTGCGGGGCCCACTGGCTAACTAGCACCCTTGAGGTTTTCCAATGATTCCCATCTCTCTTCAGTTTCATGTCAGCCCTTCCTCTCAACAGAACTGTCAGAACAACATGTTCATTTTGCTACCTCCTATCCTAAATTAATTGGGTCTATGTAGTAAAGTGTGGCAGCGAATTTTCCCATAAAGATCAAGAATTATAAATTCCCCAAATTCCATCTGAACCTACTGACTTCTTCATAAGGACTGGGTGGGAAAAGCCTCCCCGTGGAGTCAAAACCCAAGCTAACCACTCCTGGCAATACCATTACCTGGCTGGTCCGCAAATAACGAAGCCAACGGCGTGGATTTCTGACTTTTTATTAAGTGAAACGACCAAGGGCTGTTTCCATCCGAGAGAGGCCTGATCCTGCAAGAGACAGACTGCGTGTCACGTAACAGGACCATAGGACACACCAGGTTTGGGTACCTAGCTTCAGCCAAAGCTTCAAAGGTGCAGGGGAAGTGCATTTCACCCTTGAGCTTTGAACAAAAGCTAACTAAGTACACAAACCTTAAAACAAGACAGAAACAGGTCAGGAACTTTTAGCCACTGAACTGAGTCTTCACTTAAAGCTAGTGGCTCTCGTGCTGGCTGCTTTCTGGAAGCAGAGTCCAGCCAACAGCCTGGGCTGGCTCTGCCGCACAGCCCTCAGAGTGCACCCCAAACCCTGCAGGCTCCACACACCTACCTCTCTTTGACATCGGTTCTTTCTTGCATTTGAACTGAGTTTGGTCCCCACGTACAACCCTTTCTCTTGAAATTCCTTCCAACATCTTCAAATTCTCCTTGCTGAAAGGCTGCGTTCCTCCCCCACGTTTTATTGCTCTCGTCTGAAGTCACTAAACAAAGAGTATCATCATTAGCGACAGCTAATGTTCCCATTCTTTTCCACATGCACCACCTGTCAGCCACCAGACCACCTGACTCAAAATACGAAAACAAAAAAGAGCAGATACATCTCATCCGGTCCAAGGAAAATTCACTTTTCTAATCAGAAAAACAGCAAGGGAAGTGGGCAGAATTAACAGAAAATTTGATGAAAATTAACAGCAGAGATTGGATTCATCCATCTGATGTTCTGAGACAGCAAGGTGTGCATTTTAACTTCTGAAGCAGGAGCCAGACTGAACATTTAACTTAAAATAAACTTAGTACCCCAATGTTAAAAAAAAAAAAAATCTAAATTTTAAGCTTGAAACACAAAACACATGCTTTAAAATTGTAGCTTAACCTGATTTTTCAGGAGCGATCGAGTTGGCTACAGGTGCCCTGTACAGTCTGGAAATACTCGGGGTCCTTGTCCTACCTTTACTCCCGCCTCGCAGGGTCTGAGCAGGCTGGTGCCCCTACTTTGCTGATCTGCTTCCTCCTGGGCCCCCTGCCTTCAGGGGGATTTGGAAACCACTGGGGAAATGATCAGCCCCAGGGAGAAAAGCAGCCCTGAAACACCAGGTACGTCCAGCAGCCGAGCAGGAAGGACACCTGTAGGAAGTCCTGTGGAGAGCGGGATGGTCGCCACGACCCCACACTCCTACACAGCATCACACCAAACACACACACACACATACACACATACATGCACACGCAGCAGGGGGGTGAATACAGCAAGCTCCTGCTGGGGCTCGCCTCTGGGGGGAGGCTGCCACAGAACAGGGCAGGTCACTTCCTGTGGGGGCGTTTAAAAACCGGAGGCATTGGGTGTGATGCCTTGTGGCTTCTATGTTCCCATTCTTTTCCAAATTTTAAAACATGGGCACATACACATGCAGAGAGCCCAACAGTCCTTGGTTTCTTGTCCTCCTCCTCCTCCTCCCATCCCCCTCTCCTTCCTCTCTTGATGCACTCCTGTTTTTTCGCTGTCTAAACATTTTCTGAGCCGGGCGTGGTGGCCACACCTGTAAGCCCAGTGGCTAGGGCTGGGGAGGCTGAGGCAGGAGGACTGTTGAGTTCGACACCAGCCTCAGCAACTTAGTGAGGCCCTAGGCAACTTAGCAAGATCCTGTCTCTAAATGAAACATACAAAAAGGGCTAGAGATGTGACTCAGAGGCTAAGGGCCCCTGGGTCCAATTCTCAGTCCCCACAAAATAAGCCTTTATTGAACTCTGTGGTCTGAATAGAGGCTTGCTACTCACTCCTTACTTAGGCCAGGTCCTGCCTGTACCTTGGCTGGGGATCGCACCAGCACCCACCCAGGGACTGGGCTAAGCATTAAGTGGGTTAACTCAGCATGGAGCCGCTGGAATATCGCTTAAATACAGCAGGTGCCGGGGGACATGGGCTGCTACTGCCATCGGGTGGGCCCCCAGGTCTCTGCTGTCGGAGGTTTGGGTGTGGTATTTCTGCCTCAGTCAGCAGAGCTGCCCGGTTTCTGTTTGTCCTGCAGGTTGGTGAGCGGGGCGGGGAGTCAAGGGTGCTCCTGGCATCTCCAGCTTGCAGCCACTCCTTGGAAAGACTCAGGCTTGAAGTTTACCATCCCTCCTGACACTGTCACCGGGACACAGGCCAAGGGTGGACAGGGCAGCAGATACCACAGACAGGAAGCTCTGACTGTCTGACAGGGAGCAGGTGCGTTCTGCCCTGGCTTTGAGCCTTCGACCTGAGTCTGCACCTGAAAGCTGAGATCTCCAGAATGAGGGAATTTAGCGTTTCTCATTCTCAAAGTGAAGTGGGCCCTAACATGGTCTCACACAGCAATGCCGGTCACTAGGTGAGCCAGCGGGGGTGACAGTGAGTGACAGTGATTCCGCACAATCACTGGTGCAGCTTGCCAGCGACCATTCTCTGCACCATGCCGGAAAACTGCCTTTGTGCCCAAGTCGAGCTTGTGCTGAGGCCTTTCCCTGGGTCTCCCTTAAGTCGCATCTGGTCAGAGCTCTCTCTTGCTCGCGTGGTGAACTGACCCCATGCCCCTGCTACCTCCCACTGTAACACCCTTCCTTCTGCTTCAGACTCCTGCTGGCAAAGTAAGTGCATAATGGCTCTTGCACAACGAATGTTTCTCACTCAAGTCCACCCACATGTCAAGGGAAACGGAGCCAGAGGACATCGATGACCCTCTGCAGGCAGAGGCAGCCCAGGCCCCTCGGCCGAGTGTGTCTATCCGTACCCCAAGCACCTACCAGAGGCTGCATTTCCACAGTGAACACAGGACAAGGCTGGGAAAGGCAGAAGAAGGGAGGGCAAGCCAGGAAGAGCCCCAGGGGTGGTGACAGGACAGTAGGAAGCAAGATGGGAGGGCAACGCTCAGCACACACGGAGCCTCTGTGCACCAGGTACTCCCAGGCCACCGTCACCCTCAGCTCACAGAACAGCATCGCAGGGCTGAGGAGTTAAGGGAACTCGACCCACGTCTCAGGGGCAGGGCCAAGGCTAGAATCTGTGCCAAAGTCCACCCACACCCTACTGCCCTCCATGCCAAGCACCGTGAGAACACAGGACCTCTAGGGAGCCGGGCTGGGGTGGGGACACAGACAACAAGAGCGGCTGTGCAGCAGCCGGGGCAGGACGAAGATGGCCATGCTGAGCTGGGAGGACCATGGCCCACAGCCCCCACTAGAGCCAATCTCACTAAGAATGCTGGATCAGAACGGCTCGTTGCTTAGACTAAGCACTGGGGGTTGCCTGCTCTGAGCTGGCCTCGTACCCACCGTACAGGAAGGAAGTCGTTTGAAATCCCTAAAGTATCTCCTTCATCCAGAACAAATTTTGGGTGCCATCAGGCTGCCCAGTGCCACATCCCCACGTCCGAGAGTGGGCACTCCCAAGGGTGGAGGACAAGGAGAGGGCAGAGGGGAGAGGGCAGAGGGCAGAGGAGGAGGGCCGACGACCTTCTCCTTCCTCCAGTTAAGCCCTGACTGCCCAGGCCCAGGCAAGATACAAAACACAGCTTTAAAAAAGATCCTTATCAAAAAAAAAAAAAAAAAAAAAAAAAAAAAGCCTTCTCAGAAGAACAAACCATTTACAGGAAAACAATGGTGCACTATGAGGAGATGGTCCAGGAGCTTAAAAAAAAAAATTAAAATCCCTGCCGCTCACCAGGGATTTTATTAACAAAAAGGAAAAAGGATTCATTAACAAAAACGAAAAAAAATGGAGTTCAGAGCTGGAAATTTTCTTATGGACTTTTTTCTCCCGAAATAAGGAGGATAAGACAAGAGGACGGAGCTTAGTGGACAAAGGAGAGAGGCTGTGGGTGGATGAGAAGCGTGGTAATGGCCTTAGTCCACTGACACACTCATCACCCACTGTGTCCTCGAGAAGCCTATTTGTGGGGTCTGTGAGGACTTGCCTTCGGGAAAAAAATAAATCAATGATCTTCTTCATCCCACTCTACCAACTGTGACCCAGGGTCTAAACGAAGCTCGCAGCACACAAAGAAGTTCGTGTAGGCCCGAGCTCCTCCAGGGGACCACTCTCTCTAAAACCACAACCCGGGCAGTACTTTTAACCATTCGATTGGTCAAACCTAAAGTAAACTAAAGTTAAATTTCAAAAGTAAAATGGGTTTTTTTCCCTTAAAAAACAAGTGAACGAGGCTGACACTGTGGATCAGTGGCAGAATGCTTGCCTAGCATGTGTGAGGCACTGCATAAAAAAAAAAATCATAATAAAATAAACAAATAAAACAAAGGCATGATGTCCCTTTACAACTATGAAATAGCCAAAAACTTAGCAAGGTACGGCCTAACAAGCTGGTACTAATTTTGCACGTGGTCATTAACAAAATGTCTCAAGAGCAAGGGCTTCACCTTCCACTTGAGCCTGCCCACGTCACACTGCACAGAATCCACAGGTCACCTGTGATCGTGAGCAGAAGGAAACCGGCCTTAGGAGCCTGAGGCCAAAGCGTGTTTTCCAGATAGTTGCTGCACCTGTTCACATCAGCAGCCCGCAGCCTGCTATAAAAACACGTCTGCTTGGTCTGAATCCAAGGCAAGCAAAGGAGGGGATGAAGAGAGGAGCGACGGGAGGGGCGCTCACGCTGGATGGCCCGGAGCCGGGGTAGCATGGCAGGGCTGCTGGGCGGGCTGCGGCTCCTGCTGTCCGGACTCCTGCGCTTGTCCAGGCTGGGCGAGGCCTGCACGGTTATCTTGTGCTGGAAATCTGTTGGGTACAAATCAAAGAACCAAGATTTCACAATGTTACGTTATTTTCATCCACACGACCTCTGTGCATAGCAATAAAAGCACACAATGCCGTGAACAAGCACGGCAAGGCTATTTCAGAGTCTGTCTCTCACTTTGGTTTATCTGTCCTCAACTTGGATTCCAGAGAATGACTGACAGGTTCTGTGTCAGGTACAATGACACGCAGGGAAATGCTCCTGGGTCATTACACAGCTCTCGATCCACTGGCAAGTGTCACCTGTGTGCAGTTGAAGACGGTTAAACACAAAGGTGAAGCAGGAGGCCAGGCCCATCACTGGCAAATCATGCACCGAGAGCAGGGACGACTTGCCCAGAGCCTGTCCCCTCACCCCTGAAGGGCACCAAGCACTTCACAGGACCCTGTGGTGAGTGAGACAGAGGCGTACTCTACAAACACTCTCCAGGCTGTCCTCGCCTGGTTGGATGGGGCAGAGAAAAGCCTCAACTGCAGGACTCTGTGACAGAGCAACATGGCCAGAGGGCAGGGAGGCCAGAGGGGGAACCAGCAAATCTGGGGGCACAGGGAAAGGAACTCTGCAGCGTCTTTCTGTGAGGTGCTGAGACGGACCTTTGCTTATCTGATCTCCCGCTCACAGGGCCGTTTTTATGGCTGGGCAGGGGTGGGCGTTAATGTGTAGGTTTTGTCTGGTTCCCAAGAGCATGAAAGACACCCCCTAGGTTCTGGCCTGCTGCCACGCTGGGCTCTGGCAAGGTCTGGGCTCCGCTCCATCCATTCCTGACACCCTGCCTTGCACTGCCCATGAAGACCTCACTGCTCGAATTCCACTGAACCAGCCTTATCTGTTTGTTTTGTTGTTGTTGTTTTCCTAATTAATGAATTGAGTAAAATCTTTGAGACATGTTCATTTCATATTTGCAAGAGGGGAATAATTCACCTTTTTTGAAACGATCCTTAAAGAACTTTAGTGGACCACCTGTTATTTGACATGAAGTGGGGTTAGAATTTGGAAGGTAAGGCATCCATATAATCACTCACACTCAAAATCTCAGATTGTTCTGGCACTGTCTTCTCCCTGACCCTACACATCCATGAAGCACAAAATTCCATTATATTTATTACGTATTATTATGTTATAAATTCTGTTGCATATTCTTGCAGAAGAGAATTTACATCCAAGTTCTGGGGTTAGCAAACTTGGTGTCCCAGTTCTACCCTTTACTAGCCAGGTGAATTCTTAGAAAGTAACTTCTTTAAGTCTCACTACATTCTCTTATAAAAATTGTTGGAAAAAAACATTATTCCTAATTCACAGGACTGTGATGGAAAATTGAGCCTGAAGAAGTGAAGAGTGCCCACCACCAGCCTCAACGGCAGCCGGTGCTGGTGCTCATGACCTGCTCGAAGTCCCTCCCCACGACCACTTTGTGTGCATTCAGGCTGCACCTGGGCTGCACAGTGCCTTCTCTCCTCTTCCCACCCTCTTGGGCCGAGACCAGCTCACAGCGGCTAGATGCACTTTTTTTTTTTCTTTTTTTTTAAAGAGAGAGTGAGGGGAGAGAGAATTTTTTTTTTAATATTTATTTTTTAGTTCGCGGCAGACACAACATCTTTGTTTTTTGTATGTGGTGCTGAGGATCGAACCCAGGCCGTGCTGCATGCCAGACGGGCGCGCTACCGCTTGAGCCACATCCCCAGCCCTAGATGCACTTTTTAAAATGCATGACTGACCGTGGCAGTCCCCTGCTTAAAATTCTTCAAAAGCTTCTCATGATTCAAAAGTTACAGATTAAAATGTAGCTGATTCAGAAACCCCTGCACCTGGAATGTGGGCCTCCAGCCTCTTCTGTGATGCTGAGGCTGGAACCCAGGGCCTCAAGCATGCCAGGCAAGCCCTCTACCTCCGAGCCACAGTCACAGCCCCTGGTGCCCATTTTAAAATGCTGTATTGTAGGTTCAGATTCTCCTCAACTACCCAACCCTGCCACACAGCGAAGGAACAGTCTAGAAGACGCCGGATGCACATGCTCCAGCAGGACCTACGAGTGCTGAACACACGTGCTACCCCACCGGGAGGCACATCTCCCACAGGAGGCAATAGGCCACCACAAGGGACAGTGGGACACGCAAGGATGAGACTATGCTGTGGTGAAGGTGCCAACCCCGATCAGCTACGGGCGGGAGGCCAAGCCCAACGTTCCGAGTTCAGAGTGCAGCCTCCCCTACAGAACCCGGGCCTCGCGGGTGCCCTTGACCTTCTGAAGCAGGGAACGGGCAAGTCTGTCCCAGTTCTGTGCTCAGGAATTCCACCTGTTGTTAGTGCCCAGCTGCCAGGAGGCTCTCCTTCTGGATATCTGCTCCCAGCCAGAACTGTGGCCAGGGTGCTGAGAAAGGCTCTGCAGGTGGGTCCACTGCGCACTTAGCCAACAGCCTCCAGGGGATCAACCACTTTCACATGAAGGCGTGTGACCCTCCAGAATCCCGAGGAGCCAGACCGCTCCCCGTGCACATGCACCTTCTCGTACACATGTGTGCAGTGGTTCCTGCAGGACTTAGTCCTTCTGAAGCAGATGAAGTTAGAACACACTGCTTTAGAGAAATACCAAACCTGGGAATCTTCACAACCTCTCCGCTTTGCTTTTTACACATCCTAAAAGCACAACCTAAGTTCAAAATAAACCCAGTAGAGAGAGTGATTTTGAGTGATCACAACACAAAACATCTTGTGACCCTACCTCTTCCTTCTACAAGTTCCGAGAAAAACATTCAGTATACTCACAAAACACAAAGTTTCACAATTAAGTGGCACAGATTGTGCTATGTCACTTTTTAAATTGCTAGGCTTCCTTATTTCAGAGCCAGGCACCAAGAGATCCTAGCAGGGATAAAACAATATTAGTTTTCTAACAGTAAGTCATCATGGCTATAAATAGTCATAAGATTAAACATCATCATCAGTGATTCTCAAAGATAAAATCACAAGTGAACCTAACTATTCGCCTTGAGTAACAGGTGTCTGAAAGAACCACAGGCACACATATTGAGTGCTGATTTGTAGGAGCTTCTGTGAAGTTCTCTGAGCTGGTTCCACATAGGGTACCTGCAAAGGGGCTCGTGGTGGTAAGGGAATGCCCTAGATGGAAAGCCACACATCCCAGCTCTGTCTTCCTGGACAGGGTACCCCAAAAAACTGCCTACTAGATGATAAGGTCAGGTACAAATAACTCCCTTGAATGTAAGGAATGAATAATTGAATATAAGGTATGAATAACTGCTGTTCTTCTACACTAAGAACGCCTGCCCTGCTCTGGGGATTGCACATGGTACTGCACCCAGGAGGAAGGGTTTCCACCCTAGTACCAGGACTGCAAGGTGCAATGCCCCCTTGTGGGCACAGGAGGTAACCGCCACGCCAAATCCCAGAGGCTGATCTCATTCCTGTCTGATGGACAGATAGTAAGTAGCACAGCAGTGGATTATTTGGTTATATTTTAACTGAAACCTTTCACTAAGTGTCACAAAGTAAATAAATATGTAACTAGAAGAGAAACATCAAATAATACAAGCCAGGAATAAAAACAAAAAATATTCAGATATAGTTAGTCTGTAGAACTAATAAGCTCCAGGTATCAGCCAAGGGGCATTGAGAGGAAAAGCAGGAACATAAGTCTGACTTAGGGATCCTGAGGAATTTCACTTACTCTCCCTGCCCGTGAAGAGCAGAGAACCACTAAGATGGTTTAACTTTTCTTCCAAGATTTTTGCCTTTCCATCCAATTCTTCCTACTTGCTCCCCCAGAGTTCCCAACAGAAACCATGAATATCAATGACCACAGCTCGGTTCCCACACAGGCAGGAAAGGGGTGCAGGCAGAAAAAGGGTGCAGAGGGCAGCTGGAAAAGAAAGCTACCGTCTAGTGCCTCTCAATCTTTCCATCTGCTACACAGGAAAGCAGAAACCTCACTGTAGACACAAGAGTCTATAATTAACTTACTGCTGATACTTATATATGAGACTGTCCTGTCAGTGGGCTCCAGGCACACTCCAGCAGAGGCAAACATCAGAAGAGAGCCTGAAAACACAACTGGTTTTCCCCACCAGAGAGGGAAGTGTGTAAGGCCCCCAGCCTAGTCTCACCTCGTCAAACCGAATCATCAATAACAGATAACAGACACTTATCACCACCACACATTAGCAATTTCTGATCAACCAACAGCATCTCCAAAAATCTTAAAAAGTCACTCTATCCTGTAAGCCTTCCAGTGTCTGTAAATAGTTTATAAGACAATTTATACACATGTTGTGTAAAATACAACTCTCATCATAGTTATTTAAATAAAATTTCCATGCCATTAACAAACACCTTAGGAAGACACAAGCATCCACAAAGCACACCTTAACACAAACACATACATACCTGGATAGATAATATAATTCTACATCAAAGGTTTAGCAATCCTTGTATGTTATTATCACAATGTTTAAAAAAAAATGCTTTTGAAGGCTTCCCTAGATTTACTGGTTTATTTTTATGCGCTTGGATGAAGGCTGGAATATAACCGAAGAACTCGACTCGCTATGTTGAAGGTACTGATGACGGCCTACGTGTCCCTGTGAACTTGGGCACCAGATGTGACCACAGATCCTCGACGTATCCTTAACCTTAAGATGAAATGTCAACGTCCTATTGTTCTGCACTTTACAGTGCTACCTGGTGCCATCAGTGCCACCAGCAGGACACAGGCTGTGCTTTGATTTCAAAAGGACTAGATCGACCCACCATGTCATGGGAGGCAGGCTGAGGCCTGAATGAACTGCCACACATTCCTCTACGCTGCTTTGCACCTGAAGGTCATAGGGTCACTGAATGAGGACAGGATGAGCAACCAACTGTGCATATCTACCCATTCACTGTTTTAAAACCTGCCTGCCCAAGCTTTCCCAGTTCTGAGGAGACAAAGCCAGTTAACAGTTTGAGGCACAGAGATCCTCCAGAAATGTGAGAACACGTCCTACCTGAGGGGAGACTGATGCGATGTCCATCTTTGAGCTTCAAGCGGCTCCTCCTGAACTTGCCCTTCCTCCTCTTCACCTGCGGCTTCTCCTGGTTCAGCTGGAAGATCAAGAGGTTCAGCTCTCGCTCCAGCACGTCGATCTCACGTGCTGCCAGCTGCTGCTCCCGGCGCCGGAGCAGGGCTTCCTGAGACTTCTGCTGCAGAGCAGCCCGCACCAGCTCCTCCTCCCGGGACCGCAGCTCCTGCAAGGGTCACACCCAGGGAGTCACTCCCTGCAGGGAGGAGGCCCTTCAGGACTCTAACACCCTCTGCAAACCTTAGCCTCTGGATTCCCAGGTGCGCTGGGCAAAGCTCCCTATCCTCCGGAGCTCCCAGGAGTAAGGGCACCCAGAGTGCGGAGCCGGCCAGCCCACCACGGACCTGGAGGAAACCCAGGCCTCTGCGCTCCTTGTGCCCTCTCAGCTCTGTGATCCAGAGATGGCATCGCGAGCTCTCACGCCTGAGCTGCATGGTTCCCTGCAGCCTGCAGCCACCCGGCATATCGACGTATGTTAGCACAGCAACGAGCACAGGCCCAAGTGGCTCATTGCAGAAGGAAGCCCAGCGGTGAAGCCATTAGTGGAAGGATAATTACCCTAGTTCCAAATCCTGCAGTCCAGATTTCTTTAGGGAGGCCCTTCCTGCAGGCATTTAACTGCTGCTTGAGAATAAAACATGAGATGGAGAGAAGGAAGCAAGCTGGTGTGGGAGGAGGCAGGAAGAGCCTGCCAGAAGGGACAGTGCTGGAAGGGACAGTGGGACACGCCAAACCGAGACCCTCAGCACAGGCACCCCCCCATGGAGCTTCCCCCACCCCAGACAGCTTCTATAAGTTACCCAACAGAAGTTCCTCAGCAATGCTTACTGACTAATGTCAACTTCTTCTTGGTTTTGGTTTTAGAATTTATTGAATTTCTGAGAAATCGGACATCTATGAGTTAAAAATATTTTATTCCTCTTGGAAAAAAATTATTCAACATGGAATCTGAGAATGCTATTACATTTAAACCATATCTCCATTCCTGTTTCTGTTGTGTTCTCTTCTTTGCCAAGGACATAACTATTCCTTTGAGGGGTGAACTCCTTTCTATTGTAGACATATTGCTATTAAATCTAGCACTTACACGGAAAACAGGGTATCTGCAAGCTTTTCCGTACTCTGCTCAGACGAACTCAATCTTAGCGCAGCCTCAGTCCACCCTTGGTCAGATCTGCAGTTCAGGCAGAGCTCCAGGCTGGGCTTTGCAAGTCCTGAAGGTGGGGAACATGTCCCACTGCATGTGGCCCACCTCTAGGGTGCTGGTCCCCAGGGCCAGCCAGGGACTAGGAGGCCAGTTCAATTCTGCCAGCCCCTTGGACTTTATAGATGGACCCAGGTCTGTCAGAACAATTATCACAAAGCAAAATAAACACAGAACCACCCCCTCCGCCATCCACCCCCCCAACACACACAAACTAACAGGACAAGATACAGAAGAGACTGGAAGAGCCGGGGTGCAGCTCAGAGATGGAGCCCTTACCTAGCAGGATGAGGCCCTGGATTCCAGCCTCAGCACACAAAAAATTAAGAGACCAGGAGCTCCAAGAACAAATGTGTTCATTCAGATCAAACCAATCCTGAATTTATGGCAATTCCACCAAAGAGAACTGAAACTCAACTCTGAAGCATCCTTTACTTTAAATTTGTAAAAATAAAGTGCACAAACAAAACTGCAGAGGGAATGGTTTACCCCAAATAGCCGGCCTTACGGTGGGCCTATGATAAGCACCAGCTGGGTCCTGCTTATACAGCAGCTCAGCATTTCCTCATTACAGTGTGTCAGGTGCAGACTGCTATTTATTATTTGAAAAGAAAAAAATATGTAATATATTTTTTAAAGTTCTGTGATTCATTTTTTCACTGGTAACTTTCTCCAACTAGTTTGTCCAAACTGGAGCTTTTACTACAGTGTATTTGGGGACAGAGGATAATTTCCATTCAGCTCACAGCTTCTAACTCCCAACATGACCTTTTAAAAAAGATATTACATTTCAGCGGTGTTGACCCCGATCCAGCTCACTATTGTCAAATGAGAGGCATAAGGACGAGATATGGGCAGCGCATTCACTCGAACTTTTGTGTCACTACTACATGAATTAAATAAGAAACCACTTTTAATTCCAAGTCCAATCTAAAATATGCATCCCCTTGTAACAACCTCGCCCGAAAAAAATGGAAAAAAAAAAAACACTTGCCTAAAACATGGTAAATATTTATATATGATCAAAGAGAAAGTAGTCAAAGTCATCTTCCTTCTGTGCGAATTTTAAAATTCTAAAGTAAAAGAAAAAAAGAGGACTGGGCATGAAACCCTCTGGCTATTTTGTAATGAAGCACACCAAGCAAGTCCTCCCGCTGGAAGGAGTGCCAAAAGGGGCAGTTGTTGGCCGCAGGCCATCCTTGAAACGGCAGATCCGGGTTCCCAGACGCGCAGCTCAATCATTAACGACAACCTCCTGTCCAATAGAACCCAAGCAGGCACTTAGAGAGAGGCCGGGGGACTCAGGACTCACATCTGCGAAGCTGAATGTAGCTGAGCAATGAGACTGTGGCGGCCCAGTGCATGGCCGTCCATTCCAGCCCATGCCTCTCAGCCCAGGAGCCCAAGCCTCCTTGTGAGCAGAGGAGACCCAGCTTGGACCCTGTGCTCTTCACTGTGTCAGAAAGATGCCATCGGGAAGCTTTAAGCAAAACAAATTCATAAGGTGGGATGATTCTCTTATAATGAATCAAAGGTTCACAAGATACCATCAATGCTGGATTCCAAAGAGCAATGGGTAAGAATCAAAGTGAAGGAAAAAAACAGCACCAAAACAGCTGAAAATGCAATCAGAAGAATAAGAAAGACTCCACTCTCAACCTCAAGATGCAGAAAGTGCTCTGGAAGCAAGTTCTTATTCCTAACCCACCGACAGGAGAATCGCCCAACACACCTGCATCCTGCAGCCCCAGAGAGGCTTCATCAATGACTAAAGGAAAAAGGTCGGAATAGCTGTGACTAATGAGATCACGACCCAACTTTAATTCTGTGATTTTAAGTATTTTTGCCTCAAAATCCTCTACCACTGCATAAAATCATTTTTATTTTTGTGATGAACCATCAAATTTTAGTATTCCTGAAAATAATTTAGAGATATATAAAAGAGAAAAATATCGTTTTAAGTCAACTAAAAGCACTGAGGTTCACCCTAAATGTAATGGTGACCTCCCCACTGAGAGTAGTCCTGCCAAGAACTGCAAGGAGAAGGGCCAGCCAGCCTGTGGCCTCCACATCCCTCCGCAGCAGGTGCCCACCTTCTGCCAGGACACTGCCCAGGTCAGCTAAGGCCAGCCTGTCCTCTCCTGAAGTGAACAAGTACCCAGCTCTTCCTAAGTGGAGTGGGGTACTGCAAGGAAAGCTCGCCCGACCTCCCCCAACCCTAGGGACAATGACATTGCTAGGACACTCCAGTGCCCAGGAGCAGAGAGTGATGCTGAGTTCAAGCCCATCTGGCCAGGCCATCTGGCTCAGAGCCCTGGTCTTCACCACTAAAGATGGCCACCAATGCTGGCATGAGACCCCTGGGTGATCCCATGCCATCTCCTGAGCTCCCCAGAGGGGAGCTGACAGCCTTCATGGCAGGCTAACATTCCAAGAGCCCAGAGACCAGACCTCAGTCCTCTTCTGAACGAACGTTCCCCTTGTCCACCTGAGAGTCTGATGAGGTATGGGGTTCCTACAAGGGTATAACCTCATAGAGGTCACAGAAACTTACCATGTTTTACTTCAACGTGACACGTTAGGAATCTGTGTGCACAAACATTCAGAGGGCTCAACAGTACTGCAAGTCATGCACTCCAGTTAGGAAGAAACCCTGACAGTCAAAATGCTCAGGCACTACAAAATGTCTTTAAGTAATAAATACCACCACTGCACCAGAGAGGCATGCCTGAATATGGGGTCCCTACGTGGCCCTCAATAGCATCTGTCTTCATCCAGGAAACCACATGACTCATCTCCCAGTCTGCTTTCCCACTGTGCTCTTGACCTGGGGTCCCCTCTCGTGTCACAGAGCTGCAGCCTCAGTGTGCTTAGCATATGGGCCTATCCACCCCACACCTCGTGAAAGCCTAAGCCAAGCACAGCTCTATGGCAACACCTTAGGAGTCCAAACTTACGCACGGTCCCGTTTCCCCAGCAAAGCAATGGCCTCAGAAATCAGAGAGGTGAAGCAGGAAGAACCAGCATCAAAGAGGCTTTGGAAGCCCTGACCACGAAACCATGCAGACCACGTGTGAGTCTGAGGTGCATGAGCCAACTGCAAGAAGGCATCTTTGTGACCTCTCAGTACAGGCCAAGTGTGACCTCCGAATACCGAGCAAGTATATGAGATGGGAGGGTTACTGTGGATGTTTTGGCAAGAAAGATAAAGATTCACCAAAGGGCTTATGGGTAAAATAACATGATTTGATTTAAATATTCCAGTTTAAAAAACACAAAGGGAATCAGGTATGGTGGTGCAGGCCTGTAATTTCAGCTACTCAGGAAGCTGAGGCAGGAGGATCACAAGTTTCAAGACCAGCCTGGGCAACTTAGACCCTGTCTCAAAAAATAAAAAGTGCTAGAGATGTAGTTTAGTGGTATAGCACCCTGGGTTCAGTCCCCAGTAATGCCAAATAACAGTAGTAGGAGTAGTAGGAGTAGTAATAATAATGACAATAATAATAGTGGGGAGAGATTTATCAAATGATGAGATTATGGCAATTACTAAACTGTGGTTAATGCACACAAAAGGTTTATTATGCTATTCCATTTTTTTTAACATTTAAAAATTTTCCAAACAAAAGGACTTTTCCCCCAATTATCCATCTTAAGGACATTTTTGCTTTTATTTTTAACCAAAAGAAAGCAAGAATCCATAAATACTGAAAATACTGTAGAATAACGCTACTAGTGACTTTGGCTCTTATTTTCCATAATTTTTATGAATGTAAGTATGTTATAATTAAAAAGTCCGTCTCACCTTTTCCTTGGTTCTCAGCTCCTCAAACATGTGCTGAATTTCCAGTTTCCAGTCATCCTGCATGGAATGAAAAGAATCCTGGGGCATTTCGGTCAGCACGGCCTCTTCTAGAGCGGTCAGCTGCTGGAGAATCAAGGCGAAGGTCGGGCGGATGTGAGGGTCTTGCTCCCAGCACTCTAAGATAAACAGGAACCATGTGATTCTCCCTGGGCGTGCTTCAGGGGACATCCACAGTGAGGTTTTAAGATGTGTTTTTACACCAACCAGGTTTTCAGCTTAACATCTGTCACTGAACCAGAAACCCATGTCTTTAACATCTGCCCTGAAGGTTTAAGGACCCAGTGACAAGTCTGTCCACACTGTATCAACCCAGGTCCCTGCTAGGAAGGCTGCTGCGGCCAGCACCACACCACGGCCAGCACCTGGAACTGCGTGTCCTGTGTCTTGCCGTGAATGGTGTTGCAGAGGCTTCAGCTGCCAGGGTCACAGACTTCCTGGTGCAGAAATGCATGTCCATAAAACCCGTCCCAGGAACACAGTCTCCAGAGTGCCATCCTCACAACAGCAGTTCTAGGAAACAGCCTGACCATGGGACTAGCACAGCTCACCAAGAGTTAACAAGTTTCGAGAGATAAGGATCAGATAGACAGGGTCAGGTACAACCAGGCCAGGTAAGCCTGTAAAACACTTCTGATCATTAGGTGTGCGACAGATGGCAGATGTGGCCCAGCTCAGGGCCGCTGGAGTTCTGCGCTGTACAGGGAAACGTTCATTCCACTCGGCTGAGCTCTGTGCAGAAAGGAGGCTCTGTTAAAAACGCATGGTGTTCAGCTATGCGGGTCATGTGACGGTTCCTATCCAAGACAGGCTTATCCTCTAAGCAACTGGGAACTGGAATCACCAGATACTGCTTTTATGGTTACCCATGTGGATGTCCTCAAGAGCATCTCTCCTTGCCCCTGACACACGAAAGCAATGGTTGGACAAATAAATACCTTTCATGAGCTTGGCAAACGGCTCGGGACAGGTGGACGGGATGGGCAGAGTGAGCTTGTTGACGGCCACTCCATAGGCCACAGCAAGACCGTCGATGCCACGGTAGGGCACCTCTCCCGTGAGCAGCTCCCACAGCAGCACGCCATAGCTGGAAAGAAAAGTCAGCAGGGTGTCAAAGAGCCCAGGCGCCCCTTCTTCATGACGGCTTCAACACTAGGGTGGCTCACCCAGCTGGCTCAGTGGCCACTGCCCAGGGGGAGGACAGCTCAAACACCTGCACACCACACAGACCCTGTCCACTAGCGCTGCCTGCACTCTAGGCTGGGAACCGACACACACGGGAAAGAAGGGAGAACACAGCACATGCCAGGCAAAGGCCCTGGGGTGCGCTGGTGCTCCTCCACCCTGGGCAGGGCTGCTCTGGTACTGAGACCCGGGGCATGCCCAGGCAGGAGGCAGGCCGTGGGTGAGCTGCCCAGTAGCCCTGTCTGCACTCACAGCCCAGAGAGACCATCTTCAGTCAGCTCAGCCTTAAATAACAGCAAACCCTGCTCCACCCCTCAGAGCTGTTCGGTGCAAAACAGAAAAGACAAACGTGTCACGTACATGACGCAGCACCATAGATGGTGACATGCCAGACCTCTTAGCTTTCACTCTGAAACCAATACTTTTCAAAGATTATCTGGTTAGTTTCTTGTCAATTATTTCCATCTTGATTCATTAGTAATGACATGATTTCAAGAATAAGTAAATTTAACTCATATATTGGTTAAGAAAAAACACCTCAGAGCAGAGGATCAAAAAATTCTCAGAACTCAAAGTCATCAACAAAAAAAAAATTTTTTTAAAAAATCTCATTAGCAGGGGCTGGGGTTGTGGCTCAGTGGTGGAGCACTTGCCTGGCATGCGTGAGGCACTGAGCTGGATCCTCAGCACCACAGAAAAATAAAGAGATAAATAAAATAAAGGTATTGTGTCCAACTACGACTATATTTTTAAATAAATCTCATTAGCAAATGACACAACCAAAGCATAAAACAAGATGATTTTTCTTCTCATTTTTCTTTCAGGGAAAGAAGGACCCTACAGGACAGGTCATGATAGAGAAGAGGGCTCACCCCATAGAAGCCCAGCTGGGAGGACACAGCTGTACCCAGGGCTGATGCTGAAGGGACGGGCCTGTGTTCCTGTCCTCTGCTGGGCAGGAGAGCCCATGACAGCCCTCCCCTGAGAGCCCCAGGGCATGTGACCTGATGTTGGTGCCTGGAGTCACAGGTCTGGTCCCAGGACTGGAGCCTGCTTCTCATTGGCCTCACCACCCAGAGCAGCACCCCGAGGAACTTAACTTCTCGCACCTGGCTCCTGTACAACTGGGGCAGCAGGAACTGCTGTGGACGTCAGGTGAGTGTCCAGCTTCATGCACAGGGAATGACCCTGCAGTGGAACACTGGCCAGGGGGGAGGGGAAGAGGTCCGGTGGACCCACATCGCAATCCGCCCACTGCACAGGCAGGACCTGCTTTCTGAAGGCTCTTCTCAGGAAACATTACAAAAGGAGACGTGGTGGCCAGAGAAGGCAGGATCCAGGAGAAACTTCCCGTGTGGGAGACCAAACTTGCACGTGACTGAGTCACACTCCCCCACGTGCAATGCTGTGCGTTTCGGAGAGGGGCAGGCATGCGGCTCTGCACCCAGCAGCCCGAGGGTCCCAGGGTCTGGATCCTCTGCTTTCTTACTTCCTGCGGTTCCTGCCTGCCACTCACCTTGCTTTTGGCCGTGTTTCAGTACCATTAGCCTGGCGAGGCTCTCCCGCTGTCTACCAAGCGAGCCAATTGGGGAGAGCCCTGCTTCCTGGCTGTCGCAAGCCCCCAGCCTGCTTCCTGCTTCCTTCTAGGCAGACAGGGCAGCTGGGAGCATGTGGAGCTCACGCCTCCTGCTGACCACAGGCCTGTGACAGAGGCACAGGATGACATGGCTCCTGCCTTCAGAACTATCATTTTGATTGTGAACCTGATGGATGACATAGTTTAATAGTTCTTAGAGTCCTGAAGTATGATTTCTTACATGGGCGGCCAATTTCACTCACGTCACATGCCATTTTCACATGGCTAGAAAACCACTGTGATGACATCAATGAAAACCTTTATTTCCCTATAAAAACCTATGCTCAGCCTCTACCAGGGGACAGTCTAACTCAGTAAGCAGGGACGTTGAAGCCTTTGAATTTTTTAAACTGGTGCTAAGACACCACAGAATTCCCCACCCAACAATAAGCTTCTTACAAATTGTAAGTAAAATAAGTAAATCATATTTTAAATGTTGTAAACATAAAGCAATTTTATGGAACTTTTACTGACAGGGGTTTCTGCCACTGACTTCACGTGTGAGTCTGAGTAACTTCCAGTGCATTTTAAGATTAAAGGAAAAAACAATTTTTGCTGATCAGAAATTTGGAAGTCAGACACATCTGGGTTTAAACAGAGACCTATCACTTCATGGGAATGGACACTAGCAAGTGATATTACCTCTCCTGCCACTAGTTTTCTTTTGTGTTAAAAAAATAAATAAATAAAAATTTGAACTTGAACCACAATGAAACACACTTCACACCTGGGACACTCAAGAGTCAGAAAATCAGCTAACAACCCAGTTGGCAAGGAACCTGGTCAGCTCAGAAAGGAACAGCCCCTTTGGAAGGCAGGGGTGGCTTTTCAACAATTAAGCATGGAATTGCCATGTGGCCCAACCACGGCACTCCTGGGTATGTGCCCAAGAACCAAACCCGCGTCCTCAGGGAAATCTGCATGTGGGTGTTTGCAGCAGCATTATTCACAGTAAGCAGGAGTGGACGCAGAGCAAACACTCACCGCCAGTTGAATGGGTGAGCAAAATGGGGCCCATCTGCAGAAGGGACTATCACTTGGCCCTGAAGAGAACGAAGCTCGTGATGCAGTGGAAGAAGCCAGCACAAAGGGACAAATACTGGAAGGTTCCATTTGGATGAAATGTCCAGAACAGGCGAGTCCACAGACCTGGCATGCAGACTACTGCCCGGGGCCAGGAGAGAAGAGGCCCCAAGACTGAAGGGTGAGGGGATATGGGGCTTCTTTATGGGGTAACAAAAATGTTACACATTGACCATGCTGATGGGCTCTACTGATACACCGAAACCCACTGAAGTGTGTGGTTCGGGGGCGAATTGCATGATATGGGAAGTGCCTGTCAGCAAGGCTGCTCAAAGACCATAGAGAAAAACCTGTGATTTTAACACGTGCCACGCAGGGCTTGATGAGCAACAGCCAAGGCTAGCTAGCTCTGAGGACACTGGAGCTGTTGAGAGGCCTGGCTTCTCTCTGCCCTCCTTTTTTTTTTTCTTTTTTTTTATTGGTTGTTCAAAACATTACATAGTTCTTGACATATCATATTTCATACATTAGATTCAAGTGGGTTATGAACTCCCATTTTTACCCCAAATACAGATTGTAGAATCACATCGGTTACACATCCACATTTTTACATAATGCCATATTAGTGATTGTTGTATTCTGCTACCTTTCCTATCCTCTACTATCCTCCCTCCCCTCCCCTCCCATCTTCTCTCTACCCCATCTACTGTAATTCATTTCTCTCCTTGTTTATTTTCCCATTCCCCTCACAACCTCTGATATGTAATTTTGTATAACAATGAGGGTCTCCATTTCCATGCACTTTCCCTTTTCTCTTCCTTTCCCTCTCACCTCATGTCTCTGTTTAATGTTAATCTTTTCTTCCTGCTCTTCCTCCCTGCTCTGTTCTTAGTTGCTCTCATTATATCAAAAAAGACATTTGGTATTTGTTTTTTAGGGATTGGCTAGCTTCACTAAGCATAATCTGCTCTAGTGCTATCCATTTCCCTGTAAATTCCATGATTTTGTCATTTTTTAGTGCTGCGTAATACTCCATGGTGTATAAATGCCACATTTTTTTTTTTTATCCATTCACTCTCAGGAGGTACAGCTGAGTGACAGCAGCAGCACCTGGTGTCCCAGCTGGGTCCACTCTCCATCCTCACCCCAAGGCCCTCAACCTTTGGAGGAAACATTGAGGACATGGAGGGACCGTCTAAATTTCCTTTTCCTCCAGCTCCTTCCATGCTAGTTGTCTGTGAATCACAGGAGTCAAGTTTGCTTGAGGGGTGATCTCCTTTCACTCCCTGGCCTGCCCTTCACTCAGACCTTGAGCTCCAATCAGCTCCTGACTTCACGGGAAGCTTCGCCCAGTACATGGGGTCTCCACTACAGAGCCCTCGAGTCCCCGTCCTGTGGCTCTTGGCTAGAAACCTAAACCCCCTGCAGGTGCACCTGGCTGCTCAGCTCAGGGCCACCCAGCCCCACGGGACTCAGCACAGCCACCGCTCACCTCCAGACGTCACTGCCCTTGGAGAACAGAGAGGACCTGATGACCTCGGGGGCCATCCAGGCGTAGGTGCCGGCTGCACTCATCCTGGTGGTCCTGTGCCACTCGCGGGCCAGCCCGAAGTCCGTGATCTTCAGCGTCTTGTTGTAGACGTCGTCCTGCTCGATCTTCTCCAGCAGCAAGACTGAGGAGAGCCAAGGAGGACACGCTCATCGCCCAGCTCTCTGGTCATGGGTTTTCAACGGCACTTAAAACACCATCTCACTGGAGTTTGGGGCACAGGTGAGAATGAATTTGTATTTCATCGTTTTTCCTAACTTAATGCAGGCAGGTCTATTATAACCCTGACTGGGTCACTTGTGCCTCAAGTTATGCACTTTTAGGAAAATCTACAACTGCAACACAGCTTAGTCGATGATATTTTTTCTTTTTTGGGAAAGGAAAGGGTTTCCATGGGCAAGAAACATTTGCTGAGACTTCTGATCTGTAACAATTTTCCTGATATGAAAAAAAAAAAAAATACACTGTTTTCTTCCCAGAAACGCCTCATGGCCCAAGCAGACATTCTCATGACTGGACGGTATGTTACCATAACTCACGACCATCAGACTTTAGTCTCCTGAATTTACAGAACGCTCACTATACATCCTTTAGCTCCTGAACATTATTTATAAGATGTCATTAATGGCTTTACTGAAGCTTGAAATACAGCAAAAAAGCAAAAGCTTCAGAGAGGCCCTGAGTGCCGGTGTTCCCAGCCCCGCCTCCTGCGGTGAACTCACACCAAGTCTGGGGCCTCTCCTGCTCTGCAGCTTGCAGGGTGCGTTCAGTCCCGCCTTCCAGGCGCCCTCCTGTCTTCTGCCCCCTGGCTGATTCTCCTGTCCCCAGAACCCCCTATGGTGTCCCTGGGTTTCCAGGAGGCTCCAGTGGAGCCAGCGGCCACGCCCTCCTCCTCTGTACACACACTACCAGCAGCAGGTCCCCCAGGCATCACAACACTGTTTACCTTCTTAAAACCCCAGGAACAAACTACCAGCACACGCAACAGGATGGATCTCAAAACCACTCTGTGAACTTACAGCCGGACAGGAAGGCCCCTACTCTAACCTCACAGGATGTTCTGGAGAGGCACACCCGAGTCAGTGTTGCCAGAGGCTCCGGAGGAGATCTGTCTGACTGCAAGGGGGCAACCAGGAAGCTCGTGGGGGTGAAGAAAATTCTGCACCTTGATGGTGAAGGTCACAGGACTCTATTAATCTGCCAAAACTCATCAAATTGTACACACTCAGGAGGCCACTTCACTGTGTATAAACCAGATTCCAATAACCCTGCACTTAAAAAAAAAAAAAAAAAAAGCCCCTTTGTGGTTCCATGTAACCCAGGCCAGTGTCCACACTCCTAACTGGGCAGCCACAGTTCTCCACATTTGCACACTGACCTGAGATGCACCCCATACCTCATCCTCTAGAGCCGGGCTGGCTTTTCGGCCAGACCAAAGGTCTCCTTGATGAGGCCCTCCAACCCCCCAAGGGAGAGAAACGACCCTCCCCTCCTGCGTGCAATCCACACAGCACTCAGGAGGCATGGTGCACTGTGACACCTGTGTTCACCCAACTCCTGCTCTGGACAGCCAGCTGGGAGGCAGGGCACAGAACAGAGGGGGCATCAGGGAGAAGAGGAGGTAGATGGCAGAAGAGATTCGCCTTCAGCTCCTGCACCTGCTCTGAGGAGTCTGATTCAGAATAAGAGCCGAATGTCCACAGAAGAGGAGGACACACGGGCCCTGACACCACCCTGGGCTCCTGCCCTCCTACCCTATGGGAACACCAGATTAAGAAGAGTCACCAACAAATACTGAGTGTCCCCTGCATGCTCTCCTGCCACCGGCATGATCTCACTCACAGAAGCCCCAGGAGGCAGTCTTCATGACCAAAGGAGAGTCAGTGAAAACGGAGTGACTGAGCAAATCCACCAAACAGCAAGGCACACTCCAGAGAAAGCGGTGCACGTGGTAAGGGAGGGTTTCACTCAGGTTCACCTTGAAAAATAAGTTCCTCAATTAAAAGAGCAACCAGGTGCTCTTAGAAGGAAAATGAGAAAACAAGCGTATGAGGTTTTGGAATGAACTATCCGAAAAAAACTGGGGCAAGACAGTAGGCATGATATTCTTCATGTCTGATCATAAGAGGGACCGTTTTCTCCAATGTCAGTCTCTGCAGAGAACACTGGCTGCCAGGTGAGGCCAAAGGTCTTTCATTATATAACCCGCCACACAATCGACAGGTAGACACTGTTGCCTCCACGTTATAGATAAGAAAGAGGCACAGAGAGGTTGAATACACGGTACACAGTCACACAGGTTGGGGGGGCAGTGAGGCCCAGTCTGACCCCACAGCTGGCTGCCTCATCCCATCAGCAGAGCCCAGCTGACAGCTGACATCAGTTCCTTGGAAGAGCTCGCTCTCTCTGCAGGGGATTTCTCCCAGGTGCCTCCTGTTTTGATTTCCTGTCTCTGGTTCCTCACCTACGGGTCTGTGGACAGGCAGAGTGGTACCAAGGACAGCAGGCACCCACGCCAGCAGCTTGGGTCATGCTGGAGAGAGGACAGGTGATGTGTGAAGGGCCTACAACAGAGTCCGAGATTCAGCTGCCCGCCGTAGGACCTCCCACACAGACACAGCCTGGGTTCAAAGTGTTTGTGGCAAGTTTTCAAATTCGCTCTCATGGACTCCAGGGAACCCTGCCGGGCTTCTGCCAGGCCAGAAGCCACTGTGAGAAAGATGTGCATTTACCTGCCCTGTGCCGTCCAACAGCTACCATACCAGTCATGAAAACCAGTGCACCTGGAGGCCGCAAGGACCTTGAGCTGGCAGAAAGCAAGGCACGAGAGCCCCTCCACACCAAGGCCCAGGGTTCCAAGAACGGCCCATTGTCTGGGATTCTGTTTCAGGGCCATGGAGCAGAATTCCTGAAATTTCTTATCTCTTGACTGAAACCACTAATAGCGTCTCACCAGGGGCACACAGTGGGCCCCCAGCCAGGTTTCAGGTAAGGACACAGGTGGGGCCACCTTCCACTTCCTGTCTCCAGCAGGAAGCGCTGAGGTGCACTGGCTCAGGACTGCAAACCAGGTAGCCTGGTCAGCAGCATCTGTCCACAGACATGCCCAGCGCTCCTTGGTAACTTCCCACTGGCTCCCCTTCCTGGGCCTTCCATGACCATGTCCCCCAGCTACCTCCACAAGATCAACTGGCTGCCCCTCAAACACAGCACAAGGCATGGATTGTTCAGCCCCTTGGAAAATTCTGTCCAGAATTATAGTACAGCATGTATGTTTTTAAAAAGCAATTACAGGGGCTGGGGCTGGGGCTCAGTGATAGAGCACTTGCCTACCATGTGTGAAGCACTGGGTTCCATTCTCAGCACCACATACAAATAAATAAAATAAAGCTCCATCAACAACTAAAAAAAATTTTTTTAATTAAAAAAAAAAAAAAAGCAATCACAACCCATTGGGTCCTGTCACCGACTGTGCCATTTCTTGCTTCTAGCAAAGATGCTCTTCCCAACCCGGCCACACCCTCACTGTTCCAGACCCTGCTGCAAACCTGCCTTTGCTGGTGTCCCTCCTGAGACCACCTCACATGGTCCAGAACCTCTGGCTCCCCCCACCCTCTCCCTCTATCCTGCTTTGCCACGTTAGCTTTTACGCTGAGCACTTGCTTCTGCCAACACAATACCTATATTACCATTTTATTCTGCTTCATGTCTGGCCTGATAGAATGTAAGCTGCACTAAGGAAGGGGTCTGTTCTGCTTTGTTTGCCACTGACCACCAAGAAACTAGGAGAGTTCCTGGCACATCGTGGTTAATTCATCAATAACTATTCTATGAGTGAGTGAGTTGGCTTATACATACAACACCCTTATAAAGAAAACACAGACATAGTCAGCTAAAACAGAGCTTCACACTGCTCCTACACCAAAACTAAAGCCACCTCTCACAGGGCAGGTGGTCGTGGACACAATGTCCAGCTTTAATGAGAAAACGTTTATGATTCATTGATGTGAAATCAGCCCCTGCTGCCAGTACTTTGGTTCACTAACAGGGCACATAATGAAGGAGACTGAGACAGGACTCTCATGCCACACCCTACACTCATAGGCTGATGCAGTATTTGTAGAAAATCTGAAAAAAACCCACAACTGTGTCAAGCCAAATCTTCAGAAATGAAAGTTGACATATCCTAGGTGCAATCGAGACACTTCCCTAAATACTTGTTAATTTGCTCTTTTTGAAATTTTTTAAATATGCAAAAGTTACCAATGAGTTGTGCAAACAAAATGGCTATAATAGTAATTTAGTCCTTTCTGCCACTCATCCTGGGTGACACTCCACACAAGGCAGAGCTCAGGCCCTGTCCTCAGGGGTGGGCTGGCTGAATCAACTACATCAGCCAAACTAAAAAAAAAAAAAAAAAAAAAAAAGAAAAACCCTTTCCCTCAGCCAACATGAATAAACATGAGTAAATGGCACTACAATTTGGAGAAAGAACAATAATAATGATTTCTTAGGTGATAAAGAGTCGAAGAAAACGTTTAGGTACCAACGAGTTCATGCACAAATAAACTAGAACTAGGCATTGAGAGTGTTTCTAAACAAAATGTAAAAATGCATAGTCACCAATGGACAATGTAGGTTTTTATCTTGTGCTATTAACAACTTGGACACACATGGGGAGTTGGCAGAATTCAACTTGTGGGCCAAATTCGGTACGAAACCTCCTTTGTAAATAGGTACGAAACCTCCTTTGTAAATAAAGTTTTATTGGAAACTGCCGTGATTCTTTTGGCTACAACAGCAAGGCTGAGGAGCGGCCAAAGACCACGTGGCCTGCAAAGTCAGAAATGCCTCCTCTCAGGCCCTTCCTGGGAGTCTGCCCAGCCAGAGGATCCCACTTGATCTTCCTCAGCTCACAGGGTCCTTGGGGAAGGGTGGGTCAGAGGGGTGGAGTCAGAGCCAATGCCTCACACACCACAATTGCCTCATCTGTCCCCCAACTTCAGAAGACAAATGCTTGGAGATGTTCCTTTCCCTGGAACATGCCAGAATAAGCCAGGCCGAGTCTCACCTAGCACTTCCTGTGACCAGTCAGAGATGACCATTAGACAGCTGCCTTGACTGGGATCCAGCCTGCAGACGGGAGGATTTATACACCCCAGACCAACTTCATGCAGGAATCCACACACCCTGTCCTTGGGGTAGTAGTTCCCAGACTTGGCCCGACACCTGAATCCTATGTAAGCTTTTCAAAACAATGTCCTGCTCCACCCTAAGCCAAGAGGAGGGACATGGGGGTCCGACCAGTGAGGGGAGCTACACAGTCTTGGGGGTGGAGTCGAATAAGTGGTGGTATGGAAAAGTTAATTTAGAATTCTTTCAGTTCCAAATATTTCGGGATTTTCAAAACAAGATACTAGAAAAGAAAGACGTGACTCGTTCCCAAGTAACATCAACTGAATCAGAGTATCCAAAAATGAGACACAGAAGTTTATTTGTAAAAGCTCACGAGGGGACTGATCTAGTGATTTAGGAAGGTGTGCAGGTGCTAAGAAGGACAGTGCTTGCTGTGCCAACAGGGCCAACCAGTGCCAAGGACCCCAGCCCCCCAGGATGGCAAGAGAGAGTGCACAGCAGCACGCCAGCCACTCAGCACTCCGCACACCCAGACTTCATACGGTCTGCCACTCAGCGAGACTCTGCATGTCACACAATGGCGCCCTCTGTGCTGAATTTGTTCTAAAAATGTGGGGTTTTTCTCCCACTGAAAATGTGATGTCAACATGCAATGGGTCTATTCCTGTTTTTATATCATTACATATTTTAAATTTATAATTAATAATAACCTATATTAAATATTTCAATTATCATTTTAGATTATCATTTCAATAAACCCATTTATCAATGGGGCTATTCCTGTTTTTATATTATTAAATATTTTTAACATCTAATACAACAGATATCAATTGCTGCAGACGGGAGGATTTATACACAACATACATAAATGCTCCCTTGGGTCCTATAAACAAATATTCAAAAACTGTCAATCTGGGCAACATGGAAGGGTAAGAAGTCAAGTGCTAGACGCAGAAGCCCTGGATTGACCTTAGCCCTGGACCTCTGACCAGCTGACCCACTAGCTTCACAGTGAACTTAATCCTGTGGGCGTGGTGGCCAGGCCCTTCTCAGAGGCCCCAGGAGCCATGGCATGAAGTACAGAAGTGCCTAGAAGCTGGGGGCCCACATCAAGGGTGGCTGCTGCTCCTGTCACCACCATTATTTAGCGAGAAGTGCCCAAAGGGAAGCAGCATTTAGAGAAGATGATTTTTTTAAAAATTAAGCTCACACTCACTGGGGGTCACTTGTGGAAAATTAAAGTATCAGGCAAATAAAGTGTCAAAGTTCTTCCAGCACCTCTCACCCTGGACCCCTCAGCTGGCTCAAGTCCTGTGTGGGGGACACTTCTGTGCGGGGAGGCTCTGGGGATACTGGAGACGGTTAAGGACTTTCACAGTTACATCCATCAGCCCTACAGAAAACTGAATTAATATTTTACAACTCTAAAGAGAGTGAGAAATCAGGGCAAGAAAGTAGTCTAAACAAACTCACTAAACAAACTGATTTTAAAACCAGAGCTTGGGGCATGATGATCAGCAACTGATCTCAAACCAGCATCTCAGTAAGTCCTTTTATGTTTTTATTGATGCCATTCTGACAGCCTCTGACAGCGCAGTAATAAAGCCCATGACCCCAGCTTCGTTCTTTTCTTCCCGCTACTTGGTTTCACCAGCAGACCACACACCACCTTCCTCCTCAAGGACCTCAACAGCTCCCTGGCGACCACTACGTGGGACACACACCTGCACAGCCCCACGAGACCCGAGTTCCCACCCCAGAAACCCCATCTCCACCTTTCCTTTTGGCCACACCTAGCTGCTCACCACTGTTCCCTGGAAAGCTCTCCAAGCCGGGATTTATCTAGCTGCCTTTGAAGAGTTAATAACATTCAACAGATTTTCCCTACAGGGCTCTGCCAGGCTCCATGACAGGAAATCAATACACACTGTGGGAAACCGAGGTTACCTGCTAGCAGGTGGCAACACTGATTCACTTCCAGCTCTGGCTGACCTGAAGCCAACGTCTGCCACCAGTGAAGGTGGACACCCACATGCTTGTGGGAAGATGCAGGGCACACGGGCAACTTCGGACCAGGGGGACGGCCCGCCCCTCTCTTCCCCGTCTCTGACTACAGAGTGAACACTATGTATAGTCTGCTAATCTGAAACTGAACAGCCGTTCCCCAGGAGTAAAAGTTAAGAAGTGGCCTATTCACATTGAATAGGCAAGCATCACCCTGCCGAGGAAGAGAGTTTCTGCCTTGGCTTTTTGCTAATCTTTAAAAAAAAAAAAAATATGTATTTTTTAGGGTTTTTTTTTTAAGTGGACACAATATCTTTATTTTACAGTTATGTGGTGCTGAGGCTCGAACTCAGTGCCTCAAGAATGCTAGGCGAGCGCTCTACCACTGAGCTTCAGCCCCTGCTCATCTTATTTCAAGAGCACATTCATGCCTCAGTGGCCACTGGGAAGTCTGTGCTACCTGCCCTTGCGCCCTAGAACAGGAATTGGCCCTCCAGGGAGCAGTGTATCTTGGTGAGAGAGTAGAAGAGGGCAGGATAGGTATCTTTTAATTGATAACAGCGTAATTAAGAGTGGCCCCAAGCCACTCTTAGAAGGCCTGAAATACCTTATTTATTATTACATCTGCTATAATTTTATCAACCAGTTCCTTTGATTACAACATATTAAAGGAAAAACTAAAAATACATAGATTCCTTTGGCAGTCTCTCTTAGAGCTTTAGATTGCATTTCATAAAAAATACAACTTTATGCCTAGTTGTAGACTACAGGTGTAGTGTATTTGTAAACCATAAAGTAAATGAGTAATAATTATTCAAAACAGGCTAATAAAAAAAAAAAAAGCAGGATAAAAGATGTTTGGTCATTGACCTCAGAGCCACTGACATCTGAGGCTCAATCTCCCTAGGATGTCATTTTCCTTGAAGAATGGCAAAGGCAGAACACAGCGACCACTGCTACAAAAGGAAAGGAACACCCGAAGGCCGCCACCACTCACTGGCTCAGCGGGAACACCAAGCCCACTCCAATGCCCACCTCAATTCCTGAGATCTCCTTGATCCTTGGTCTCCACCCAACTCCCAGAAAGCCCCTCCCACAGGCAGCAGCAGCAACAGCCTGTCCTCAGCCCAGAAGTCCCTTCTGCCCAGCAGTTGGTGGCCTCTCAAAACAGAAGTCAGGGAGCTGGGATGTGGCTGGGTGGTGGAGCACTGGCCTGGTATGCCCAAGGCCCTGGGTCTGACCCCCAACACTGCAAAACACAAATACACTAAATAAAAACAGAAGTTAGATCGCACCATTCCTTAGTACAAAAAGCTCCCAGGACCCTGGAAGAGGAAGCTCAGGGCGGCTGAGCGCCTGCAGCTCTGGCCTCCAGTCTCACTGGACTCCCCACTCCTCAGGCCTGCTCCCTCTTCCTCTGCCTGCGTCTGGGCTAGACTCCTGGACTCCCCTGGGCCCTTTCTCAGAGCGGCTTCCTTGGCCACCCATCCCTGTCTGAAACAGTCCCTCTGCTCCACCACCACTGTCAGCAGCGCCAGCTGGATAACACAGGTGAATGCATGAATGCAGGCCCTTACCTGTTTGGCCAAGCTCTATGATGGCAAGGATGTTGTCACTGTCCTCTGGTTTGCTACTCTGTCCCTGGGGCCTGGAGGAGCCTGGCACAGGGTTACATAAATTTCATGGAACCTCAGTGTTTCTCTCCTCTCTGATGCACATGTAAAACTGGCAGTTCTGCAGCGGCCCAAGGTGGCCTGGTATCATGTCTCGCTGGGGTGGGCAGACAGGACGGCAGCAGTCCCCTGGGAGTTACGAAACTCACTTTTTACAACCTGCAAACCTGGCTCAACTTTCGATCTGCTACCATGGGCCGGGAAGGGACAAAGCTGCCTACACCATCAAAACGTTTTAACTCACTGCATTGCAGGTATTTCTTGCAAGATGTGATATAAAACTTAAGACCCATTAAAATTAAAAGATGAAAGAAAACCTGTCAAGAATAATAAATTCTTCTGACAAACTTAAGCATTTGTTTTAGAGAATAATTTCCACAGACTTCCACCAGCTCTGTTATGTGAGTAGACTGCAGAGTGAAAATACAGCTCAATATTGACTTTTAAGGTCTAGTTTACAAGGTCATTAACTTACTACCACCATTAGCAAACAATGAATAAAGTCAAACAAGCATGCTGTGGCGGAGTATCAGCTACACTGGGAAAAGTGAGCAAGAAGTCCCAGCTTCAAGCACCATGCGAGAATTCATTTGCTCAGTGAACAAATAGAACCAGGCGGGCAGAATAAGGCTGCGCCAGGCACTGTGACTTGCACATTTAAGGCTCTATTCAAAATTTCATTTTGCACCCATCACATAACTATACTAATGGCCACACTGCAACAAATACTTGGCTGGGCTAGTGATTAGCCAACTGATCCTTTGGAAGCCAAGGTGACCTCACCTGACGATGACAGAAAGTAAAATGCTGTGGGATGTCTGGCACTGTGTTCTGAGGGTAAGAACTCTCAAAAACCAAGTAGCAGTATGTAATCACTTTCAAAGTACAAAAACTCTACTACATGCACAACCATCTGTGCTCTTCAAGTTTTTCCGGTGTCAATAAGACTACAGTTATTCTTCCAGGGCCATAGTATTTCTTGTTACAATTTAGCCGATTTGTGTCCCATGGTCCCAGATGTGAGACACCTACAAAAACTTAAGTTTGGCAAGACACCGAATCTGAAATACACTGAAAATGGTGTGTCATTACTGTAACACAGTTTTAAAACAAATAGTCCCAAAGTCTTTCACCAGCCCTGCAGAGCACTGAGAATACACTGGGGCACTGACCCTCCTCCATGTCACATTTTGATAGGCTATGCTCCTATCATTGATGCCATTAAAATCAGGGTTATGAGAGATTTGGGGAGCACGGGATCACACAATGAAACCTGACCATATACATAACCAAAACAAAGCATTCACAATTCCTATAATGTGAATGCTACATTAGCAATTTTTAAATAATTTCAGTACTGAAGAATTTTGATAGAAAAAAAATCTACACAAACATACAACAGATCTGTCATTTCTTCTGGTCACTCTTCTTTCTGTTCTTGGAGGACACCGGCTCCATTTGAACCACCTCCAGTCCCAGCAGGTTTTATAAGGCTGAAAGACACGACGCTACTGCAGCAGGCAGATGCCAGCTCCGGCTACAGCCTTTAATCTTCCAAGGCATTTCATTTCACTCATATGAAGTGGTCTTCAAGAGCAAAGAAGTTATTTCAAACAGCCACCGTATTAACCCTTCTATACAGTGAAGGTTAACAGTATTTGGATTTAGGTCACATGTCAGTTCTTTATTGACACCAGAAAAATACAACCTGTTTATAAAAAGATAAAGGCACAGGCCGGATTTTAAGGATTTCAAGTACCTATGCAAGGACAATAAACTTGATTTTAACCCACAAGTGCATACTGGCTCAGACAGGCACTTCCTATCTGAAGAAAAAAAGCTACCCATCTAGAACGAAACCATGTCTCATACACAGAACCTGTAGGTGAAATCACCTCTGTCTTATACACAGAGATGGTAAATGGAAAAAACCTTCGGATAAGTCAAGGGTCGGGCCAGGGTTGTGCTCAGAGCACTAGTCGAGCATGTGGGAGGCACTTGGTTCCATTCTAAGCACCACATATAAATAAACAAAAGTCCGTTGACAACTAAACAACTTTTTAAAAAGTCAAAGGACATGAAGCCATATTTAAGGAACAGAATATGGGGGACGGGAACTGAGCTGAGGGCACAGCATGCACAGGCTGCGAGTTCAACTGACAGGACAGGGAAAATGGCAACCTCAACACTCACTTGTAAAGGGCCAGTGAAAGGCCACCAGGCTAGAGGGCTGCCAGGGCGCCTAACTGTCCAAGGACACTACCTCAGTTTGCACTCCTACCTCAAAGAATGGTCAAGGGGGCTTACACAAACATACAAAGGACATATCATTTCTTGTTGCCTGCTCTTACTGCCCCCAAGGGTTCCTGCCAGTACAGATATTGACAAAGGTTTTATCTACAAGCAAATCTGGTCTGCCTCTTTAAAAAGACGCCCAAGGGCAGCAAGTCAGGGCAGGAGCACCTGCTCCAAAGCTGCCTGGCCTCAGCCTGAAAGGCCCAGACCAGAAGAACACAAGAATCGCCTGGGGGTCCCGCGGTGACCACCGCTTCTTTGCTCCCGGGGAGGGTCCTAGGAGCCCCGCCAGCCCACTTACTGTTGCTGGACTTGAGGTCCCGGTGCAGGATGGGCACGAAGGCTTCCTCGTGCAGGTAGAGCATGCCGCGCGCGATCTGCACAGCCCAGTTGACCAACACGTGCGGGGGGATACGCCGCGCTCGACGCGGACCCGGCGCGCGCGGGTCGGGCGCGGCGGCCAGTGCGCGGTTGAGCGCCCCGCCGCGGGCGAACTCGAGCACCAGGCAGAGGTGCGGCTGCCGCAGGCACACGCCGCGCAGCTCGATGATGTTGGGGTGCCGCAGCATGGCGAAGAGTCGCGCCTCGCGCCGCACGCTCTCCGCCGCCGCCGCCGCATCCTGCTCCGGGTCGCGGCGTGCCGCCTTCACCGCCACCTCCTGGCCCTGCCAGGTGGCGCGGTACACCTGCCCGAAGCCGCCGGCGCCGATGAGCTCCTTGAGTTCCAGCCTCTCGAAGTCGACGTGCACGGGCGAGCCGGGTCTCGGCGGCGGCGCGGGGGGCGGCGCGGGGCAGGCGACCTGGCAGCACGGCGCCACGTAGTTGGCGGGGAAGATCCCCAGGCGCCGCTGCACCTGGCCGGCCCACCAGCCCTCGTCGCCCGACACAGCGGCGTCCTGCGACAGCACCTCCACCAGCTGGCCGCGCCGCAGGTTCAGCTCGTCCTCGCCGCGCGCCTCGTAATCGTAGAGCGCAGCCCACAGCCCGGCGCCCGCAGGGCACGCGCCGCCCGAGGAGGCTGACAACGAGGAAGCGGCGCTGGCGGGGGCGACCTGGGCCGGGGATCCCGGCTTAAGGGTCGCCCCCTGGGCACCCGTAAGTGCCATGCGCGGCCGCAAGGGCGCGGCACAGCGGGCTTAGCTCAGTCTCCCGGGCGGCCTGGGGCGCCCATCTTCCAGCGGCGTCGCGGTCTGCGCCCAGGGTGGGCGTATGGGGAGCGGAGCACGGCCCCAGGAATGCGGAGGTCACGCCCACTACCCGAAGGCCCTTCCTAGCCCCAGTTTAGGCTTGGCAGTCTCTGCTGCTGCAGCGGGACCCATGGACGCGGGCACGGTCGTCCCAAGGTGGCTCTGGGCCTTCGGACGCCCAGTCGCGCGCTCCTCAGCCTAGCTCCCCGCCCAGCTTCCTCCGTCGCCCCGGGCCGCCCCGCCTCCCAGGGCCACAAATCCTCTCCAGGTCTATTCCCAGGGCGGAGACCCGTCCCCGCCCCTGGATCACTCCACCCCTCCAGACCGCCCTCCAGGGCTTGCCTCTCCACCTGGGCCCGCCCCTCCGCTCCAGGTTCTCTCCGGAACCTGGCTCGGCGCTCAGCACTCGGAGCTCGGTCTGCCCCTCCTTTCCAAGTTTCCCTGGATCCACTCCCCCAAGCCATGAGCCCCACCCTATACCTGTCCGGGCGACCGAGCCCGCGCTTCCTCTCCAGTTCCACACGCTCCCCTCCCCCAGCCCGCCTCCTACCCTGGCCGGCTCCGAGCACTCCAAGTGCATTAGTGCAAAGGACCCTCGCCCGCCCTTATGCGCCCCTGCCACGGGTGCCGAGGTGCGCGGCGCCCACGTGGCCTGAGAGGCGGAGCCAGCCCAGAGCCACTTAATTTTCGGGAAAGTTTAAGTTAAGGGTGGGTTCGGCGGGTGGAGACCCCTCTCTAAAGAGGTAAGGCGAGCGGAGAAGACATCCTCCAGTGTGCCGGAGATAGCAAGGCTTCCCAGAACAGGTTGCCTACTACAGGTGCGCGGTTCGAAACTTAGGCCTGTGCGTGCTCAGACTCTTCAGACTGCTAGCGTTGAAATCTGCAGATTACAGGTGGTAGCGCAGCGCGCCCTGCAGCGGGCGTAGTCAGCCCCGGAAGTTGGTGTTTTCCGACGACCTGCCAGTGTAGTCCACCTGCTCCGAGGTGAATGGACCGCGGGTATTTTACAGCGGCAGGTTCAGGTGCTGGAGGCTTCGGAAACACTATGCTAGAGGCTGCGCGATTACTGTGGCAGGAGATAAGGCTAAAAGAGTAGAGGAGTCTAGTTATTAAAAACTCCAAAAATTTAGGTTGTCTTGTGGCAAGCCAGAATTTCCTAAGTGTGGGTCCTGCCCTACCCATGACAGGAGAGACTATAAGATAACACCTAATTACACAATGAGAATTTTTTTTGCCTTCTCCCTTCTTTCAGTCTCTCTTTAAGCCACTTATTGGTTTATGGCTTGGCGATTCAGTTTCCTCATCTGTAAAACAAGAATAATAAATAGTGCACACTTCATGGGGTGGCTGACAACCACAGTCTTTTCTAAGGCAGAAGAAGGGAGGTGGCTGTGGGTCCAAGAGGGCAGATGACAGGTGCCTGTGATGGAGCTCTCCATACTTCCTAGTGGTGTTCACGTGGATCTGTGCATGTGAAAATCAGCACAGAACCCCCCCCCCACACACACACACACAAATGAATGCACATGGTTACAGTGAGATCTTAATGAAATCACTGGACTTAGTGCTGACTTTCTGACTGTGATGTTGTTTTATGATTATGCAAGATACACATTAGAGGAAATGGGACGGAAGGTTTGCAGAATTCCTCTACAGTATGCCACACAAATGCACTGAAGTCTACCGTTACCTCCAAGTAAAAAGTTTAAGAACTTCTCTGACTTTTCCAGCTATCCATCTGGGTGAGATCACAACTCTGCACCGAAGTCCAGCCTAGATGACATATTGCAACAAGAATGCAGAAACATCACAAAATGCATATGCGTCTACCAAGCGGGATGAGAGAGACAATCGGGAAAATAGGAACAGTGCCCATCGATTTTCCTATGAGCTTTAGCTTAGGAAAACAATTATTTTTTAATAAAAATGCATTAAATGTTACCATGTAATGGCTTGATTATTATTTTTATTTTTTTTAAATCTTTTTTTTAAAGAGAGAGAGAGAGAGAGAGAATTTTTTAATATTTATTTTTTAGTTCTCAGCGGACACAACATCTTTGTTTGTATGTGGTGCTGAGGATCAAACCCGGGCCGCACGCATGCCAGGCGAGCGCGCTACCGCTTGAGCCACATCCCCAGCCCTTGATTATTATTTTTAAAGTCTAACTACAAGTATTTGAAACATTTCTCAGTTTTAATTTTTTAGCATAGAAATCCACATACTCAGAAACCCTTTGAGATCTTCCATAATTTTTTAAAGTATGTAAAGAAGTCTGAGACTAAAAAAAAAAAAAAAATGGAGTTTTCCTTGGCTGAAGGGAGGACTCCAGGAAGATGAATGAGCTCTGCCTATGAAGTTCTTATTCAAATGTGGGTACTGGACCCCTCCCTCGATGCCCTGTAATGCTGGTGGCCAGTACAGATAAGGCTGGAACGTTCCAGCAGGCTGTCACTGAGGGAATCTATGAAATCTATGAAAAGGAATCAAACCTTCATCTGGGGTGAGGATCTGACTGACTTTCCCTCTGCCCCACCTGCTTGGACTTCAGTTTCTTGCCTTCAAGGACCCTCCATGGCTAAGAGCAGGAAAGAGCCTCACTTTTGTGGCCTATCTACCTCAGAGGGACCACCACAACTATCCAGAGGAGGAAAAGTTGCTTCTGAACTTGTACCAAGAAGATCTCAGAGTTTTTTTTTTTTTTTTTTTTTTTTTAAAGAGAGAGTGAGAGAGGAGAGAGAGAGAGAATTTTTAATATTTATTTTTTAGTTCTCGGCGGACACAACATCTTTGTTGGTATGTGGTGCTGAGGATCGAACCCGGGCCGCACGCATGCCAGGCGAGCGCGCTACCGCTTGAGCCACATCCCCAGCCCCAAGATCTCAGAGTTTTAAACTTTCAGCCTCCATAACCTGAAGGGGGATGTAGTGGGCAGAAATGAGGTGAGAGGTGGAGGTGATACATGTTGGCATAACTGCCCTTGCAACAGAGTGCTGCACATTCTGCATGACATCCTGCCGTGGGAGAAGGAAACACGTAAGTTTCAGAGCCACAAGGGATATGGTCAAAGCATCAAGTGAACCCCTGTTACAAGGTGAGATAGAACATCATGACAGAGGAGTATGGTGGAAGAAAGCCAATCAGGATGAGGCACCAAGAAGGGGAGAGAGTTCTCACAAAGAACAAAATATATACCCAAAGGCACACCCCAGTGACCTACCTCCTCCAGCCACACCCTCCCTGCCTACAATCACCACCCAGTTAATTCACTCAAAAGTGGACTAATGAATTGATTAGGTTAGGGCTCTCACAACCGAATAGTTTCACCTCTAAGCTTTCTTGCACTGTCTCACACATGAGCTCTGGGGGGGAAACCTCACACCTAAACCGTAACACTGGAATTGACCATATCAGGTTCTGCACCTAACTTTATAAGACAAAGAACATTTTGACATATAGCCTGAGACCCTGTAAACACCAGCTGCCTGCCGACCTTGGACTGCATTTGGGAGATGAGGGCGGAGTGCCAGTGTGTGCCCTTTTCCCTGTGTGCTGTAACTTAGGATGACCGGTGGGATGCTGATGAGCAATCAAAGTGACTGCAAGGCTGACTGACAGCAGGTGGCTGCCAGCAGACCCGGGTTCCCATCTTGACTTTGTCCTGACTGCTGCATGAAACCTGGTCTCCGTTCTTGAGTTATCTCCACTGTTACATGGTAGAAAACAGGAATGTCTGTGCCTTGTTCTGAGGATTCTCAAGCGAGTGTGTCAAAGCATGACACTTGTGTAGTGCCAATAAGTGATAGCTATTATTTTAATATAAGTTCTTATTTGTGCAGAATCCATCAGAATAAAAACTTCCAGAGCACACCCGTACTTTCTCCCCTTTTCTACTTGCTGTAGGCATATCTTCTGAGTCCAAAGATCAGTTTCATTCTTGCAACAAAAATGTGAAGTATTCCACAGGATTGTCAGAATTAGAAGTTGGAATGGTAACTTTCCAGATTCCCGAGTACTTATATCTAAAAACATAATTTCCTTTGAGCAAACTCAGTTATTATGGGAGAACATCCTGTTGTCACCAGTGTTCTTGTTATGATTCACTGTGAATGACGTTCAGGTAATCAGTGCACCCTTTGGTTTGTAACAGAGACAGGAGAAAGCAGGCTGGAAGAATCAGCGCACTGTGGTACTCACATTCTTTCCCTGCCAGGCACTCTCTGGGTACTTGAGATGTAAAGGTGGGTAAAACAAAGTGCCCTGTCTTCATGGAGCTGGCAAAAGATGGAAAATAGACAAGAAACTGCATTACATACTTCACTAGAATTTGGCAACTGCTGTATAAAAATGGAAAGGAGTACAAGAAAAGATGGGTCAGGAACGGGCCAGGGAGGTGGAGTGATTAAGACAAGTGGCCAGGGCTGGGGATGTGGCTCAAGCGGTAGCACGCTCGCCTGGCATGCGTGCGGCCCGGGTTCGATCCTCAGCACCACATACAAACAAAGATGTTGTGTCCGCCGAGAACTAAGAAAAAATAAATAAATATTAAAATTAAAAAAAAAAAAGACAAGTGGCCATACCCAAGAGAGCCAAGAGCCTGGACAGGGCAGCCTTGCGGAGAATGACAGCGTCAAGCAGAGGCCTGTAGGAGATCGGGGATCTGGACAAGACACCCAATGGAGAACCTGAAGAGGACAGATGCCCCGTAGTGTTCTGACCCTCGGGTTCTGCAGGTCCCCGTGGCTTCAGTGCTGTGATCAGATGACTACAAACACAAAGAAGCATGAAGTACCTTGTGAGTGGCTTGTGAGCCTGGAAACTAGCTCTTTGTCCACTAATCTGGGCCTCTGCCTTCGCTTTCATGCACTTAGATGTGCTGTTCAATGAATGAACATAACGGTGATGATTCAGCAATAAGTTAACATTTATTGGCATCTACTGCCAGGTAGTTGGAATCTTGAACTCTGCCTGGATGTCAGGGTGTATTTACTCTGAGTTTCAGCTGGCTTGAGTTGTCGAATTTCTGTAACTTTAATCACTGGACAAGACTAGAGCCCTGCCTAATCATCCCCAAAGTTACAGAGCACAGCCTGGGCTAGGAAAATGGACAATGAACTACTTCATTGAAGAAGGCAACAGTGTAACGTCCTGAGTAGGTCCAGAGAGCCAAGGTTGTTAAGACCTTGAAGATGTACCTTCTGAAGTCAACTGCAGGGCTCCTGACCCTGGGCTCAGATAGGAAGCCTGCCATGCCACTCCCAGTTGCCATTTTTGTACATTTGTATCATCACAATTAGTTTTATTTTATTTGCAATTTACTGGACTGGTTTCAAACATAATGACTAATTCTTCCCACCCTGTTGGACATATTAAACAGAGGACAAAGATGATAAGATAAAAGAGCAAGTCATTCTCCTACGATCATGGGGTAAACATGAGTGCTGTGTTCGTTTTTGCTTTGTTCTTTACCAGTGTCTGCCACACGGCCTGCTTTGCCAGTAGCCTTCCTGCTCTGTAGGCCCTTCTGCCCCCTTCATTTGGCCACAATGTGGTTTTCCTGTAAGTCTGATTTATTTAGAAACGAGAGACATTCCTTCCTTAAACTAGACTAGGACACAAGAGTCACACCTACACCATGGACCATTGTAGAGACCACCATCTTTTGTTTCAACTCCCATTTAAAAAATCTATATATGAAAATAGAGGGGTATTAATGTACCCCCTTAAGAATATGGTGAAAGTGGTAAGGATTAGTGAGAAATATTAAACAATTCTTTTGAACTTCTTAGAAGAGGGCTGCCGAATAAATCCTGCACTTTTCCGTAGCTATTGCCTGCAGCAGGTGCTAATTCAGCACCTGACCTGTGTAGTTCAGGTCGCTTTCACAGAGGAACCTCCTTCTTTCCTCTCTGCTTTATGAACTGTCTCCTGGTGTCTCTCCCTCTGAACTCTGCCGTGAACCTGGCTGGACTTCCCTTTCCTTGGGACACCTGTGGAACCTACGGTTTGTAACTGCTTCCTGGTGACTGCTTTCTCTTGCCTCCAGGGACATTTATTTTCTGTAAAAATTTCCAGAGCCCAAGGCTATTTTGGTGGGGCCATCCTGATCTCTGGATGTCACTATGACCTTCAGGAGCTGCTCTGCTCACCCCCCAGGTGGCAAGCAGAACTGTTTCCTGACCCCCCACCACAGGGTGGCCTGCAGGTTCCCTAATCTGCATAGCTCACTCCCCACCCCACAAAGCTGAGGGCTGAATGAAGGGAGGCCCCAGGAAATAGTTCTTGGATGCACGTTCCCTGACAATTCTCTTGGACAAACAACTTTTAAAATACTAACAGCAGGAATATCTTTAAAAAAAAAAATACTGTGCCAGAGCAGCGCAGTACCTACAGGACTAAGCTCCACACTGATGCCAATGTCCAGCACTGTGCCAGTGAGTCTTCTTGGCTTATGTTTCATTTTTCAATGCCTTAAAAACACACACACACACACACACACACACACACACACACACACACACGCTTCAGCCTAGTTCTCAGATATTTGAAATTAAACATGGTCAAAAATGTTGGCATATTTTGGTATTATACCACAGGTAGATTCTGAGCTCCAGCTTCCATTTATACATAATCCTGATCCTCTTAATATCAACTGCAATACTGAAAACCTTGTGTTTCCTACTTAGCTTGATTCTAAGTTAATATCCTTTTGTTTATTATTCTCTTGATTAATGCCTTCATCTTCCAATGCTTTCCATGCTTAGAATCCTTGTAGAAAGAACCTAGGGAAATGTCTTTGTGTGTTCCAATTATTTCTGTATACATATTTTTACAATAAACTGCATATTTTTAAAAGGGCACATATACAAACAGGATAGGTTGAGGAGATACATTCCCTCCATCCCCCCTCTGATCTGTTTTCTTGCTTGAGAGTTTACTCTGCTTCTCTCCAGTGATAAATACAACTATACACCTAAAGATAGATGTATACCAACTATACACCCAAAGATGATAGATGTTTACGTGCACAGGTCACATATGGATAGACACCTGGTATTTCTGCTGGCCCTGCCTCTGGATGGCTCCACTACACCCAGCTTGCACAAGAGCTGTGCACACGGAAATCATGATGAAACAACTTCGTAGATCCTACTGTGTAAGCAGAGTTTCCCAAAGATTTCTTCTCAAAGGAATTTTTCTCCGCTAGATCTTTCAGGTTGCTTCGGGTATGGTCTTGCAAATTCCTGAGATATCCTCATTCATATTTCCTATTGTATCTGTGAAAAGTTCTTAGAATTTCTTTGGTAGCTATAATCTCCTTAACAATCATATCTTCATTGACTCTAGTTTTACATACACTTTTCTGACCAAACTGCAAGTTTATAAAATCCCTTCACTCCACTTTGTGTTCCTGATTCTAAGTACAAGTGTCTAAGAGCTGATGGTAATATCCATGCCACTGCCTGAATGCTGTGCAGCTTTGGAATTTCCTCCACCAGATTAATTAGCCCATCACTTTTAAGTTTAGTATCACACAAAGTCTCAGGACTTGGGCAAAATGTAGCCAAGTTTTTTGCCAGAATATAACATGAATGGCCTCTAGTCCAATTCCCAATAGAGTCTGCATTTTCCTCTGAAATCTCATAAGCACTTCCTTATCAGCCTTCTGGTCTCCTGACCTCCCACCAAATTGCTCAGACCTCTGCCTCTGCTGAGCTGGGCCCTGGCAGGCGGAGCCGTGCGCCTCACCCAACATATCTGGGCTGGCTCTGCTATTCACTGGCTTGGCACCTTGAGCGAGCTTAGTCCATCTAAGACACAAGGAATACCCGTACTGCCGGGATCTCAGACTAGATGACCCTGTGCTGCAGGAACCTCTCCTGTGCGACCTCCCTAGCCTCTGCCCACTTGCTCTCAGTGGCACTCTACCCCCAGGTGGGACAACAATGATCCTGACATCATCACATGTGACACCAAAAAAAAAAAAAAAAAAAAAGAAACCTGATGAAAACAACTTAGAGGACAGAAAGTTTATTTTGGTTCAAGGTTTGGAGCTTTAGTCCATGGTGCTCCAAGTCCACTGCTCTGGGCCCAAGGTGAGGGGACACATCATGATAGAAGGACAGGGCTGAGGGAAGCTTCTTAGGTCATGAGAGCCAGCAAACATAGAAAAGAGGCTGGGGAACAAGGTCTGATGGAAGGCGCAGGACCTGCCTCCTGGGGCCCATCTCCTCTAGCCACACCCACTGCCTGTGCCAGCACAGTTCACTCAGACTGCACATTTCTCATGATCCAAACCTTGCACTTTTGCACATTCCTGCATTAGCACAGCAGCTTCTGGGGACACCTCCCATCCAAACCACAATAGCATTAGAGTTTTGATTGGGCATATTTAAAGATATGCTGGGTTTTGGAAGGCATATTATGCTGCCCTCCTATAGAGAATTTGGAATTCTCTTTCCTCCTTCTCAGAATTCTAAAATGACCAGATACGGTGGCACTCCCATGTAATCCCAGCAACTCTGGAGGCTGATGCAGGAGAATGGCAACTTCAAAGCCAGGCTCGGCATCTTAGGGAGGTCTGAAGCAACTTAGCGAGACCATTCTCAAAATAAAAAGGGCTGGCATGTGGCTGAGTGGTTAAGTGCTCCTGGGTTCAATCCCTGCTACAAAAAAACAAACAAACAAAAAAAACCCTGAAATTATTTATGTTGGAATTACAACCCCATTAAAGTATATGCAGAAATCTGCTGTGAGTCAGCTTACACCAGAAAATTCTTCAATGTGTAGTTTTGTGAAAATATTCTCTAATTCTTTTCTAAGTTATTGAGGATTTTTAGATTTGCTCTTTTCTGGGGTGTAAATCAACACTTTATATTTCACAATTACCATTTCATTTAGGTTCCCATGTTTGTTTACAGAGGGACAAATCATACATTCATGATTCTTTTTTTAAAAAAAAAATTTTTAGTTGTCAGTGTACCTTTATTTTATTTATATGTGGTGTTGAGAATTTAACCCAGTGCCTCACACATGCTAGGCAAGTGCTCTACCACTGAGCTACAACCCCAGACCCACACTTATGATTCTTTTCTTTGCTTCTTCTTTTTTTATTTTCTCCTTTTCCATCTCCTCCTCCTTCATTTCATCCTCCTCCTCCTCCCCATGAGTGGGTGTGTGTCTAGTTTTCTGCTGAGGCCTAACAGCCTTGGCAGGTCCTCACCTTCCAGCTGCCTCGGTTCAGCCTCTTCTCTAGGTTCTTCAAGTCAAAACTCCACCAGGGCTGAGTGTCCTCAGTGCTTTCCATCCTCTCCTGGGATGGCCACCCCTCTGCCAGCCCTGCAGGGGCTTCCTTCCAGACACTGCATCGGGGGGCCACCCCACCCTATGTATTCCCTGCCCACAGGGCTCCCCTCCCTGGACACAGCCTTTCCTCCTCCTCCTCGTGCACCACTCTGCTCCCCACTGCCTTCCCCTGCCCTCCTCCTGGTCCCTGTCTTCCCCCACCTTCCCTCCCCTCACCACTGGCCCTCTGCACCCTGCTGCTGGCTCTCCTCCTGCACCCTCCATGCCCCCTTCCTTCCTCCTCTGCTCCTCTTATCCTCCCTCTTTCCTCCCCAGGTCTCTACAGCCTCCTCCCCCACCCCTCCCTGCCCCTTCCTTCCTGCTCTTTCCTTCCCTCTCCTGATCACAGCCTCCCCGCCTGGGCTCCCCAGAGTCAGCTCTGCAGTAGGCCTTGGCTCTCAGAGATGACTCTGGGCTTCCTCCTCTAGGGGTGCTCCCCTGCCAGCTCAGAGGCCACTGTGTACCTCTAGCTATCCCAGAACTATCCTGGGTCCCTGTCCCCTCAGTCCCTGCTGCACCTCTAACAGATCCAGCTCTTGAGAACCAAGCACAGTGCCACTGAGTGTGAGAGGGACACAGGCAGCAATGCCAGCCCAGTCACCAAGGCTGGACATTCATTAGGCTCCTTAGACCCAGGGGGAAGCTCACTCATGGGTTTCTCAAAGCACACATCACTGCCAAGATGGAAATCACGCACCTGGAACCTGGAATGTGTCCTGGGACATAACTCCTTACAGCCACAGGACCATCCTTCCCGGCTACAGTCCTGCAATACATACCCCCTCTGATGCCCAGAACATCTGAGCTCACTGCTCAGCACCCACTGGAAATTCAGAGTGGCTGGGGGACCATGCCAGCTAGGGTTCCCATAGGGACTGCCCTTTGTCACTACTATAGACAGGACACAGCGACACCAGGACAAAACACAGCTCCAAGCTCCCCCAATACAGACTAGGACATGAGAGATGGTATAGAATCCCCCAAGCTGCATGGGAAGAAACTCACCTCTTCACAGATGCCTTCAGGTCAGGCTCATGGGATGTCCTGATGCTACAATGACCATTAAGGCAGAAAGAAAACAGAGAGAAGGCACCGTCTACTAATTGGCCACTTCTGAAAATGTGTGCATAGAACCAGGAGCAACCGAAGGACAGGGGCTGGGTCTGCATTTCCAATCCCCAGGCAGCAAAGAGCCTCCCACCTTCCAAAGCTTGGGGATCTTCTGTAGCTGTGGGGGACCTCCACAGAGCTCTGCAGTCACTACTCACTTGCTGCACTGCCCGAACCATGTGCCAGGCAAATGCAGGCAAACCTCATGATTACCTGCTTAGGAAACTGAAGCGTGCCCAGCCCCAATCTCTGCAAGGGGGCGCCACTCAGGGAAATCTCTGTGCTCACCCTGGGGCATCCACTGGACAAGGTAAGGTGTGTGAGATACAGAGATCTAGTGAGAACCCTCTGTGCCAGGCCAGAATCGAGACAGACAAGAACTGGGAGGAAGAAGACCACCCCAAGAAAAACATAATGTGCTTCACAAGGATTAATAAGAAACACACTTTATTTTAAATATTAGATACCTTCAAGATATGAATAGGTCTTAAACATAAATATCACAGACTCATAACTACATGACAATTAATAATCTTTCAGTTTCTTTCCCCTACTTAATGTTTAAAAGAAAACCCTTAAACAAGTTAAATTTAGCAGAGTTTATTTAAACAAGAAAAATGGATGGGTCAAAAAAAAAAAAAAAAGAAGGATGCATTTACCAAGAGCATGGGAGATTTTTTCATCATTCTAAGGTCTTCTTTAATTTCTTTCTTGAGTGTCCTGTAGTTTTCATTGTAGAGGTCTTTCATCACTTTTGTTAAGTTGATTCCCAAGTATTTTATTTCTTTTCTTTGAGGCTATTGTGAATGGAGTAGTTTTCCTAATTTTTCTCTCAGAGGATTCATCACTGATGTACAGAAATGCATTTGATTTATGAGTATTGATTTTATATCCTACTACTTTACTGAATTCATTTATTAATTCTAGAAGTTTTCTAGTAGAGATTTTTTGATCCTCTAAGTATAGAGTCATGTTGTCAGCAAATAATGATAGTTTGAATTCTTCTTTTCCTATTCATATTCACTTAATTGCTTTTTTTCTGTGTACTTTCTCTGGCTAGAGTTTCAAGAATTATGTTAAATAGAAGTGGTGAAAGAGGGCATCCTTGTCATATTCCAGTTTTTGGAGAGAATGTTTCCAATTTTTCTTTATTTAGAATGATGTTGGCCTTAGGTTTAGTATAGATAGCTTTTACAATGTTGAAATATGTTCCTACTATCCCTAGTTTTCCTAGTGTTTTGAATATGAAAGAGTGCTATATTTTGTCAACTTGTTTCTCTGCATCAATTGATATAATCATATGATTCTTATCTTTGAGTCTATTGATGTGATGAATTATATTTATCGATTTCCATATGTTGAACTAACCCTGCATCCCTGGAATGAACCCATTTGATCATGGTGCACTATTTTTTAAATATGGTTTTGTATGAGATTTGCAAGAATTTTATTGAGAATTTTATTGCATCAATGTTCATCAGGGATATTGGTCAAAAGTTTTCTTTCCTTGATGTGTCTCTGCCTGGTTTTGGTATTAGGATGATACTAGCTTCATAGAATGAGTTTGGAAGAATTCCCTCCTTTTCTATTTCATGGAATAATTTGAGGAGTCTTGTATTAATTCTTCTTTGTCGGTGTTTTTGTAGAACTCAGCTGAGAATCCATCTGGTCCTGGACTTTTCTTGGTTGGTAAGCTTTTGATGGCATCTTCTATTTCCTTGCTTGAAATTGATCTGTTTATATTGTGTATATCCTTTTGACTCAGTTTGGGTTGATCATATGTCTCTAGAAATTTGTCAGTGTCTTCAAGGTTTTCTATTTTATTGGAGTATAAATTTTCAAAATAATATCTAATTGTCTTCTGCATTTCAATAGTGTCTGGCATGATATTTCCTTTTTTTATCATGAATTTTAGTAATTTGAGTTTTCTCCCTCTTTTCGTTAGGATGACTAAGAGTTTGTCAATTTTATTTATTTTTTAAAAGAACCAGATTTTTTTTTGTCAATTTTTTGAATTGTTGTTGTTGTTTTAGTTTCATTGATTTATGCCCTGATTTTAATTATTTTCTGTTTTCTACTACTTTTGGTGTTGTTTTGATCTTCTTTTTCCAGGGCACTGAGCTGTAATGTCAGGTCATTAACTTGTTGACTTTTTCTATAGTTTGTGTTGTTGTGTTGTGGTCTATTTGGTTCTTGTATTTGAGAAGGTTTTGTTTGAGGCATAGATATTTATGATTGTTGTGTCTTGTTGATGTGTGAATCCTTTCAGCAGTATAAAATGTCCTTCTTTATCCCTTTTCACTAGCTATGGCTGCTTCCTACATTCAGTTCAGCACATGGCTTTGGTTTGAAGTCTACTTTATCTGATATGAGGATGGAGACCCTTGCTTCTTTACGTGGTCCATGTGAGTGGCGTGTTTTTCCCAACCTTTCACCTTCAGTCTGTGGATGTCTTTTCCTGTGAGATGAGTCTCTTGAAAGCAGCATATTGTTGTTGTTTTTTTTCTCTCTTTTTATAATCCAATCTGTCAATCTAAGTCTTTTAATTGATGAATTTAGGCCATTCACAGTCAGGGTTATTATTGAAATATGATTTGTATTCCTGGTCATTTTTGTTTATTTTTGGTTTTTAACTTGACTTGATTTCTCCTTTGATTGAACTTTCCTTTAGTGTAGTTCCTCCCTTTGCTGATTTTCATTGTTGTTTTTCATTTCCTCCTCCGGGAATACTTTGCTGAGAATGCTCTGTAGTGCAGGTTTTCTTTCATCATCAAATCTGAAGATTAATTTTGCTGATATAAGATTCTTGGTTGGCATCCATTTTCTTTCAGAGCTTGGTAAATGTTGTTCCACGATCTCCTGGCTTTGAGGGTCTGGGTTGAAAAATCTGCTGAGATACAAATTGGTCTCCCCCTATATGTGATCTGATTCCTCTCTCTTGTGGCCTTTAAAATTCTATCCTTATTCTGTATACTAGGAATTTTATTATAACATGACTTGGTGTAGATCTCTTGTAATTTTGTACATTTGGTGTCCTGTAAGCCTCTTGTATTCAATTTTCCAATTCATTCTTCATATTTGGGAAAATTTCTGATATTATTTCATTGAAAAAATTGTGCATTCCTTTGGTTTGAAACTTTGTGCCTTTCTCTATCCCAATAACTCTTAGATTTGGTCTTTTGATGCTGTCCATAATTCTTGGATGTTCTGTTCATAGTTTCTTACTACCTTCACTGTGTGGTCAACTTTATTTTCCAGATTGTATACTTGTCTTCATTATCTGATGTTCTGTCTTCTAAGTGATCTAGTCTGTTGGTGATTCTTTCTATTGAGTTTTTAATTTTATTGTTTCCTTCATTTCAAGGATTTCTGATTGGTTTATTTTTTTCCCTTTTGCTACCTGAATTTGCTCCCTTATCTCTTTGTTGGTGTGATCAATGATTGCCTGTATTTGCTCTTATTTCTTACTTGGCATGATCAAATTTTCCTCACTTATGTCATTCTTTAATTCATAAATCATTTTAATTATGTACATTCTGAACTCCTTCTCTGACATTTCATCAACTGCCCTGTTCATGGATTCTCTTATTGTAGTATCCTGGTTTGTTTGGGGCACTTTCCTCCATTTTTTTTCTTCATGTTTTCTATGAGTCTCCCTTTCTTGCAGACTGGATCTGAGATATTACAGTTTCTACCTTATAATCTTGTAATGTCCCTGAAGATTACCCATATCTCACATTGGTGCTGGGCTTCTAGTCCCCGTCCGGTGTCCCATAATAAATGCTACTACAACTAAAGATGATGGTGGCAATAGTGGAGTAACTCAAGATAGCAGTGGGGGTGTCCCAAGTTGGCTGCAGCCAGTTTTAGAGATGGGGCTGAAAGTGTGGGCTGCATGTTTGGAGATGCAGCTGCCTCCAGGCCCTATCTGTTGTCCTAAGATGGAGGCTACTCATGGGGAGGACTATGGTGATGGCTGCAGTATCCCAAGATTGAAGTGGGCTATGCCTGGGTTCCTGCGTGGGTCTGCCAGTCAGTGGGGTGGTCCTGGGCCTAACCTTGCCTAGAGTCCCAAGGAGGTCAGAGGAGGCAGTCCTGGGCCCGGCCCTGGGCTCCTACATGGGTCTGCCAATTGTTGGGGTGGTTCTGGGCCTAACCTTATGTTTGATTAATTTTTTTTTATCAACTATGGCTGCTTCCTACATTCAGGTCAGTACATTTCAGGAAATAAGATTTGGGATGGAAGGTAAACTTGCATGTTTATTTTTGAACAATATAATACTTTCTCTTTAAATCTATGTTCAACAAGATACCATTGTCTTCTGAAGCTATACTCTTCTGCTTGTACTGCATATCAAATAGTGCTGAAAATTAGAAATTTACTTTTTCTATTGATAAATTAGCTGTAATGTTTGTTGGTTTATGTTGCTGATCATTTTTTATAAAATCACAACTTAATCATAAGAATCTTTGTCTTCCAATAAATAGCATTCCTAAAATCTGCAATAAAGAATTGTTCTGACTTTTGATAGATAAGTATTGAAAATTAGCTTATGCTTATTCACCATCGAACTGTAGAAATACTTTTAAAGGTAATGTAAATGAATCTTTCTGTTTAACACCTAGTAAGAATCCAATTCATGGATGGCATCACTACTTCATGACTATGAAGTAGTGATGCCATCCATGAATGGATTGATATTTGTAAACAGTCTTCACTCTCATTAAATATGCCCAGGTGTTCAAAACCATTCCCATCAGGGTGACTCAGAAACATGGAGACACACACAAGTAGTCCCCCACCTCTCAGCCTCTCCTGTTGGTGAGGCTGGCAGTGGACTCTCATGTGCCCCCAGACTGCTAGTCGCAGGCAGAGAGCCCTCTAGACTCAGGGAGTCATGTTTCATGTGATGATTTAGATCTGATGTAAGACTTGAATATCCTCCTCCTGCAGGAGAGATGACACCTTTTTTTTTTTTCCAGTACCAGGGATTCCAGGACCTCACACATGCTAGGCAAGGGCTGTACCAATGATGTACATCCCTAGGGTCTGCCTAAATTGCCCAGGCTGGTCTCACACTGGTGATCCTCCTGCGTCAACCTCCCGAGTTGCTGAGGTGCCCAGCACGATGGTCCATATTTCTCATGGAAATACAGTGAACACCTGGCAGGTTTCTGACAGCACTCTACTCGACTATGCCTGGAGAGCTGAAACTGACATATTCATCCTCACAGTACCAGCAACATAGTTATGATGCAGATTTAGCGGTACATGGAGAATGATATCAGTTTGAACTTTGTTTTTAACTCCATTGTTCTATCTTTCAAATAGTTGCCTTTAGGTTATGATTTTAGAATCAGGCAAATATTTTAAAACCTTTAAAATATTCATATTGAAATACAGTAAATAATTTTTGGGGCAAGGGAGTGTTTTAGAACAATCAAAATCATAAGCCACCTTACTATCCAAATATAAATGCTAGTTAGATGGGTGTTTCCTTCTAATAGTATCAGATGGTGAATTGCTTCCTGATACATCTTTACCCTTCAATCCTGTTTCTCTCTCTTTGTCAAACTTCCTACTGCTTGAAAGCAATGCTGAGAAAGGTGTGATTACTGTCAGAATTCATAACTGTGAGTCCATTTCTCAGAATCACTATCGAGTTCCATCTACGTTTCTCCTTCAGGGTTAGCTGCACTTCAGTAGGTGATCTTAAGAAGTCAGTACACATCCCCCTGTGACAAGGTGGCAGAACATAGCCACAGTGGCATCTAAGCTGTTAAAAAGTGTTCAAACCGAGAGTGTTTACTTTTAAATGCAAGTTGTTGCTTTTTTCCCCAGAAGGTTCTCATTAAGGTTACATGGTGTGTTAAACCCTAACTCCTGATTCGGCTTTCTTCCTGAACTGCTGTGAGGGGGACAACCCACTGGGCAGGGAGGAAGAGGAGAGGGGGGCTCTCCCCACCTGCTGGCATACAGCCCACAGTGCTCACACAGCAGGAGTTGAGGGGGAATGAAGTTTGCTAACCTTAAAACTTTCTAGCACCCTATGATGTGCTTCCCAAGTGGAGACCAGTGATCTGTTCTCCACATTTTTTTCTTCATTTTGACCCTGGCTGAGTCTGAGGTAGCCTTGGAGGGACCATTAAAGGAAGGGAAGAGGGAAAAGTGAATTCAC